>NC_132865.1:25324322-27824322 GCF_048164855.1 Canis lupus baileyi
TTTATGCAGTTGTACTGAAAATATGCTACATCCAAATCATCTGTATTAAAAATGTTTCATATGGGACGCCTGCGTGGCTCAGTGGTTGAGTGTCTGCCTTCTTCTCAGGGCACGAATCCTAGGACCCCAGGATGGAGACCCACATCAACCTCCCCTTGGGGAGCCTGCTTCTCCTTCTGCCTACGTCTCTGCCTCTTACCTCTGTGTCTCTCATGAATAAATAAAATCCTTTTAAAAATAAATAAAAATAAAAAATGTTTCATAGGTTCTTCGGCATAAATAGCTTAATAAAGTAAGCATCATAAACACAAAAGGTCATTTTCAAGTCCATTCTAAATTAAAGAAATTTAAGAAATTATTTATGTATAAAGTCATGATCTCTTTGTTAAATTCTATAGTAAAATCACAAAGTTTTCTAACAAACAATAGGGAAGATAGCTTAAGGTGTATTCACAACAGGCTCTGTGCTAAGCATGAAACCTGCTGAAGATTCTCTCTCTCCTTCTGCCCTTTCCTCCTACTCTATACACACTTGCTCATTTTCTCAATCTCTTAAAAGCAAACAAACAAACCTTTACCGAGACAGTGAAGTTCTCCAGAAAGAAATTGGTGAAAGCCAATGGTGTTTTGTCATTTCTATCTCCTCTCTTCAATTCTCTCAACATTAAGGGAGACCAACAAATGGTAATAGCCACAAATAACGAACTCATTATATTTCTAAGAGCAATCTGATTCTAATTAAAGTCCAAGAGTTCAATTTGGGTCCAGTTTGTCCCTGAGAAGTCCTTTCTGTTATAGCTTCTAATACCAAATAAAAACTATCCCTAAGACTCAGAACCAATCTACCTAAATATTTTATGACTTTAAATCCATAGATTCACTATTCACACCTCAATCCACTAGATTTTGTCAGAAAGAGACCACCTCAAAAAAGAATTTGCTTTCTTAAAAAAAAAAAAAAATTTTGCTTTCTTTGACATACCAAATCAGATTTAACTGAAGTAATTTTAAAAATTATAAGCGGTTTTACCATCCTACTATCACACACACACAAAAAAAAGTTACAAGTATGTTAAATGGAAAAAGGTTTTTCTCTATTTCCTGAAAGACATGGATCAACAACTTTACTGAGGTTCAAATCTCAATGCCCAAAGAGACTAGGTATAAGCTATAGGCCAAGTTTACTCTAAAAATTAACACACGTTTACCTTTAAAAAAAAAAAAAAGTTAGTCTTACAGAAGAAAAGCAAACTTTCTAAAACCACTGGTTGTCCCAGCTAATTTAAATATGAATGACAATTCCTAAATAATGAATAACTTCTCTATTTTCCTTAACAAATCACAGAATCAAACTACTTTAGGAACAAATTTACAATGTTTGTGCTATCAAGAATAACACATCATAAAAAAATATTTACCATCTGTTAGTCCTGGATTTATAATAGCTCAGAGAGAGGGGAAAAAATCAAAAAAATTAATAAAATAAAATAAATAAAAAATAAATAAATTTTTAAAAAGAGGGAAAAAAATCAAATTTCTCCTTACTTAAAAAAAATCATCTAATTCATAAAATGGATATACCACCTTGTTTTGATATAAAGAATTTCTCAAAAAAAAAAAAAAAAAAAAAAGAATTTCTCTAACACAAATGAATTCTGCTATTAGGGGTACTCTCCTAATACTTAGCTGTTAACTATGGGTTACCATTTTTTCAGTATGTTTTTTCTATTATCAAGCCCATCTTCAAAATGGAGAAAAAAGTTATATTAAAGAGGCCATTCCAGAGATAAATGAAAATTACTATATTTTAGAGAAAAAAAATAAGTTCTAATGAGACACTTCTCCTCATTTACACCTTACATATTAAGCATGCACATTTCTTAGAATGTCTCACATTAAGCAAGCACGTACTCATCTATGTGACTAACACACAGATTCTAATTTCACATGGAATGTTATTTCAGAATTTTATTAAATGACTATTAAGATTACAAACTAACAAAAATCAAGAGTAAAATAGAATGGGAGTGCTAACTGCATTAATTACATTAAAACTTTTAAAAGCATTTTTTAAAGCTAAGTTTCTTTTACTCATTAACATTGGTTATAAGTAAACACAGTAAAGTAATATATTAACTTCTACAGGTCAAGTTAATAAATAATAAAGACCAGGATGATCATATTTAAAAAGAGCCTACAAATTTCAAAGTATAATGAAATACACCATTACCTTCAGCCTCTAAAAGTTCGTAACACATAAATTTTAGTCAAATTGTAAATATTTATAAATAAATAAGACATACACAAACACACACACATATACAAAGAATGTAAGTGTCAAGCAAAATACTAACTACCTTGTTAACTATTTTAAAACACTGGCCGGTGATTAATGATGAGTTCAGAAGTGTAACATCATTCCTAGGCTTTAGCTTTCCCATATTTAAAATGGGCACAGTAGTTCACTAATGAATACATTATGGAACATGAAATCGTTTATGGGATAATTAGAAAAAAAGTGAGACCAAAAATATAAAACTCAAAAATTGTTCAAAATTAAAAGTGAAATTTATCATATGCTGGCTTTAAGAAGGAAAGAACAAGAGAAATTTAGAAAAATGAAGGAAAATTAATTTTGTACTTCTCACAGTTATAACTATTTTTTGTCAAGAATTTCTGGTTTATAATATTACTAATAAATACTTAGACTAAAAACAAGGAACAATATTACATACATAATGTATGATAAAGGATTAATCCATTGAGAGGAAATAACAATTGTAAATATGCACCCAAAATAGGATCACCAAAGTACATAAAGTAAATATTAACAAACATAAGGAGAGAAATTGACAGTAATATAATAACAGTAGAGGTCTTTAACACCCCACTTACATCAATTGATATCATCCAGACAGAAAGTAAGAAAACAGTGGCTCTGAAGAACACATTATACCAGATGTACTTAACAGATATATAAAGAATATTCCATCCAAACATAGCAGAATACACAATCTTTTCAAGTGCACATGAAACATTCCATAGGATAGATTACATGCTAGGTCACAAAACAAGTCAGAATGAATTTAAGAAGACTGAAATCCTAATCAAACACCTTTTCCAGCCACAACAGTATGAAACTAGAGACCAATTACAAAGGGAAAAAAGAAAGAAAAAAAGAGAGGGAGAGAAAGCAAGCAAGCAAGCAAACACAAAAAATGTGGAGGCTAAACAACATTCTACCAAGCAGTGGGTCAGTGAAGAAATGAGAGGAAATCCAAAACACATGGAGAAATATGACATAGTGAAAAGTTCTAAGAGCATCTACAGTTTCACAGGCCTACCTCAAGAGACAAGAAAAAAAACTCAATCTAACCTTATACATAAAGAATCTAAAAAAAAAAATAACAAACCCATGGGGCATCCCAGGTGGCTCAGCAGTTTAGCGCCGCCTGCAGCCCAGGGCGTGATCCTGGAGACCCAGGACCAAGTCCCACGTCAGGCTCTCTGCATGGAGCCTGCTTCTCCCTCTGCCTGTATCTATGCCTCTCTCTGTGTGTCTCTCTCATGAATAAATAAAATCTTTTTTAAAAATAAATAAATAAATAAATAACCCAAAGTCTGCAGAAAGGAAAAAACAAGATCAGAGCAGAAATAAATAAAATGGAGACTAAAAAAACAATAGAAAGGATCAATAAACAAAGCTGTTCTCTGAAAACAAAATTGATAAACCTTTAGCCAGACTCATCAAGAAGATAATAAATTTATTTATTTTAAATAAATTCAGAAATGAAAGACAAGTAACAAATAACAACACAAACATACAGAGAATTTTAAGAGACTACTATGAAAAATTATATGCCAATAAATTGGGACAACCTAGAAGAAATGGAAAATTCCCAAAATCATATAATTTTCCAAAACTGAATCAGAAAGACTCAAAAAATCTGAACAGATCAATTTCTAATAACGAAACTGAACTACAGTCACAAAAGTTCCAGCAGGGGTGCCTGGGTGGCTCAGATAAGTGTCTGCCTTTGGCTCAGGTCATGATCCCAAGGTCCTGGAATCAAGCCCTGCATTAGGCTCCCCGCTGAGCCTGCTTCTCCCTCTCCCCTCCCCCCGCTCATGTGTACTCTCTCTCAAATAAATAAAATCTTAAAAAAAAAAAAAAACACAACTTCTAACAAACAAGTCCAGGACAAGATGGTTTTCCAGGGAAATTCTACCAAATAATTCAAGGATGGTTTGATATATGCAAGACAATCAACCTGACACATCACATTAACAAAATGAAGCATAAAATCCATATGATCACTTCAACAGATGCAGAAAAGGCATCTGACAAAATACAACATCCATTTATGATAAAAACTCTTGTTAAAGTAGGTTTAGAAGGAACATACTTCATCATAATAAAGGCAATACGTATAACATAAAGCTATAATACAGATATTAAAATAGACATACAAATAAAGTAAAAAATAAAAATAAATTTAAAAAAATTTTAAAGGCCATATATGAAAAACACATGATGAAAACTGAGAGCCTCTAAGATTGGGAACAAGACAACGATGACCATTCTTGGCACTTTTATTCAACACTGCACTAGAAGTACAAGTCACAACAATCAGACAAGAAAAAGAAATAAAAACCATCCAAACTGGTAATGAAGAAATAAAACTTTCACTATTTGCAGATGATGCCAAACTATATACAGGAAGTCCTAAAGACTCCACCAAAAAACTATGAGAACTAATAATCAATTCAGTAATACAGCAGAATAGGAAATTAATATAGAGAAATCTGCTGCATTTCTATAAACCAATAATGAGTTGGCAGAAAGAAAAAAAAATTTTTCATCCTATTTACAATTGTATTGCATTAAAAAAAAAAAAAAAAAAACCTAGAAATACATTTAACCAAGGAGGTCAAAGACCTACACTGTGAAAACTATAAGACTCTGATGAAAGAAACTGAAGATGACACAAATGAAAAGATACCCCATACTCATGGACTGGAAGAAATAATATTGCTAAAAATGTCCCTACTGCTCATAACAATCTACAGATTCAATGCAATTCCTATCAAAATGCCAAAAGCACTTATCACAGAATTGAAACAAATATTCCTAAAATTTGTACCAAACCACAAAAGACCCTGAATAGCCAAGAGAAACTTGAAGAAGAACAAAGCTGGAAGCATCACAATCCGAATTTCAAGATAGTACTATGAAACTACAGTAATCAAAACAGTATGGTGCTAGCACAAAAATAGACATATGGATCAATGGAGCTGAACAGAGACCCCAGAAATAAACCCACACTTACAGTCAATTAACATGACAAAAGAGGCAAGAATCTACAATGGGGGAAAAAACAGTTTCTTCAGTAAATGGTTCCAGGAAAACTGTACGACTACATGTAAAAAATTAAAACTGAATCACTTTCTTACACCATACACAAAAATATACTCAAAATATATTGAAGCCCTAAACATGAGACCTGAAGCCATTAAACTCCTAAGAGGAAACATAGGAGTCTCTGGGACATTAGCCTTAGCAACATATTTATGGATAGGTCTCCTGAGACAAGGGAAACAAAAGCAAAAATAAAGTATCAGGACTATACCAAAATAAAAGGCTTTTGTACAAAAAGGAAACCATCAATAAAAGAAAAAGCAACCCACTGGAGATATCTGCAAATGATTCATCCAATAAGGGATTAATTTCTAGAACATATAAAGAACTCCTACAATTCAAACCAAAAACCAAATAATCGGATTAGAAAACAAGCAGAAGACCCAAGTAATCGTTCTTCCAAAGAGATATACAAGTGGCCAACAGACACATTAAAAGATGCTCAACATCACTAACAATCAGGAAAATGCAAATGAAAACCAAAATGAGGTATCACCTCACACCAGTGAGAAGGACTAATATCAAAAAGACAAGAAATAATAAGTGCTAGTTAGGATGTGGAGAAAAGGGAACTCCCATGCAATGTGTTGGGAATGTAAACTGGTGCAGCCACTATGGAAAAACAGTAGGGAGATGGCTCAAAAAATTAAGAATAGGTATACCATATGATCCAGTAATTCCCCTACTGGGTACTTAACTAAAGAAAATGAAAACATTGGGACACCTGGGTGGCTTAAGCAGTTGAGTGTCTGCTCAGGTCATGATCCTGGAGTTCCAGGATCGAGTCCTTGTATTGGGCTCCCTGCATGGAGCTTGCTTCTCCCTCTGCCTGTGTCTTGCCTCTCTCTGTGTCTCTCATGAATAAATAAATAAAATCTTAAAAAAAAAAATGAAAACATTAAATTGAAAAGATACCTGCACCTCTATGTTTATTGCAACCTTACTTATAATAGCCAAGTTATGGAAGCAACTCAAGTGTCCATCTATAGATGAATGGATTAAAAAGATGTGGTATAGATACAGAATGGAATATTAGCCATAAAAAAGAATGAGATCTTGCCATTTCCAAAAATATGGATGGACCTAGAGGGTATTATGCCAAGTGAAAATAAATCAGGGAAAGAAAAATACCGTATGATTTCATTTATATGTGACATCTAAAAAACAAACGAACAAACAATAAGAAACAGACTCGTAAATACAGACAATATTGTTGCCAGAGGGTAGGGGCATGGGAGGAAAGAGCTAAATAGGTGACAGGGATTAAGAGATACAAGCCTCTAGTTATAAAATAAATAAGTCACAGAGATAAAAATACAACACAGGGAATATAGTCAGTAATATTATAATAATGTTGTATGGTGACAGATGGTAACTACATGTATTTTGGTGAGCACTGCATAACGTGCAGAACTGTTGAATCCCTATGTGTGCATCTAAAATGAATATTAACACTGCATATCAACTATACTTATTTAAAAAATTTTAATAAATGGTTAGAGCAAGAGGCCAAATGCAGTTACATACTTCTACAGTCTCAAAAATTTCACTAGTAAGTAGTCATTTTTCTTATCAACCACTCTGCCTCCTAAGTAAAAACTACTAAATGATAGATGTGAATTTTGATTTGCTACAATTAAGGTATCTACAAATCTGAAATACAGAAATTCAATTTTAACCTCATGCTAGAGACATATGTGGTAAACCTTACATCTAGAGATATAAGTTTATGCATTAACAAAATGGAAGTAATACAATGATTTAAATTTGAAGACATACTTTCAAATATTTTAAGACATGTTACAGGAATTTTTTTCTCACTCATCCTCATGTTTATCTATTCTTAAAATACTACTTGGGGAAGATTATATGAAGAGAGTTCATTTTTTCATTTATGGAATACATAAGAAAAAAAGCTCTCAAATAATTAGGCTGAAATTCATTTGTTCAAGTATAAAATTATCACAGGATATAAATACAAATATAATAGATTAAAATATATTTTAAAAGCAATCATAAGTTTCTTGAAATTCCAAACTTAAAAGGTAGCATTATATTACACTTCAAAGAAAAACAGACACCACAAAGAAAAAAAATGGTTTCATGTACAAAGGCAAAACCAAGAGTCCAAGATTACCTGCAGTTCTCTATTTGAGAGCTCTTTTAGTTTTAGGCAGCCTTTGACTATCTTTAGGTATAAACATTTTCAAATATAAAACGTTATAGGATTTGGAGTATTTTCTGAAGTACAGTTAGATTCAAATCAGATGTAAATGACAAGTAGCATTGCAAAATTCTAATCCTCCACTCATATCACTTAAATCAGGATGATTATTAAACAGATCGGGTGAGAAGGCCATCATAGCTACAGAATAAAGAGTAGAATATGACAAACTATAAAGATTTTGTGTTATTATTAATAACTAGAATACTTAATGTATAGCATTATGTCTCAAAATTTTCTAAAATATTTAAAAAGTAATCTATTTGGACTAAAGAAACAGATCCCATAAAATCTTCAAAATTTAAATTTAACCCTTTCAAGTTAACAAGTCACTGACAAATATGGACTCCTGACATATTTCTATCTCCAAAAGTTTGTGACAATACAGCAAATTTTAAGTATTAAGACAAATGACTTAATAAAACAAAACCCCCCCTATAGCAGTTAAGAAATTACAAATAGTGTCCCCAAAATAATCATCCCAAAGAACTGAAAAGCATCAGAAAATCTGATAGTAAAAACCTGGTATCGTTTCACTTAAATGTTGAATACGTGACTTAAAAACAATGAAATATATTGATAAATGTATTTAGAGCATAGGAACATTAACGGAATAAGCTGTATTTCATCTACTTTAAAATGTCTCATGTATCCATACTTTAACATCTGAATCTGGGATTGCCATCAACCTGGTTTTTAGTCAAGTTATTGCAATGTGGAGTTCTTTTTTTCTTCTGTCAGTCGTCTAGGGGCACTCTGAATCTGAGACAACCCTGAATTCTTGCCTGAAGTTTTTTAAATACTGGCAACATGAATTTCAGACTGCAAACCTGAATCAGTACTGGCTTACAGATCAAATCTCAGAGGTGTTTGTTTTTTTTTTTTAATCCTCCCATTCAGTGCAAAGGTTGAAACATGCAAGTTTCCTTTCTGTCCCCTTCTGTGAAAAAGTTTATTTCCCATTTAATTTTACACGAAGGTTGTAGTCTTTCAGTGTCCCAGTTTGATTACGGGTCCCTTTTTCCCCCATCTTGGAGGTTTTATTTGTTCCTTCAGTGGCACATAGAAAATAGTGGTACAACTTCAAACTGATAGCATCTTAGAATTAATCAAATATGTAGATAAATGAAACTGCTTCTCCCTAACATACTGATAAAAAGTAACGACATGAATACTAAGTAAATAAAGAAAATAAATATAAAATTGTAAATACCTGTCATTTGTATACACTCTCAAAAGTCTTCTATCAAAATCACTTTCATATCTAAACCTCTCGTCCATTTCTTCACTTACTTCAGGATCTTGATCTGGTTTATAATACTGTCTATCAAAAACACGATCGTCATTAAACCTGCGAAATCTTCTATCTGGAATGTCAGCTTTGTTGGCAAACCTTTGATGTTTTTTATTGGGTATGCCCACTTCTTCATTAGTTTTTTTAATGATTCTTCTATTCCTTAATTCAATGTCATCATCTAGTTGTCGATATCTGTCTTCCTCCAGTCTTCTTTGGTTTAGAAGCTCTTCATATGCCTCCGAAGGAGTTAAGACATTTCTTCCAAGACCCCCTGAATTTTCACAAGATGTCTGTATTTGTGAAGATAAATCAGGCTTACCCTGACAAATAGGTTTTTTATTTCTTTGATTCTTCTGCTGGTCAATTAAAAAAGAAAACAAGAAATAGATCTTAGTACAATGCTATTTCTTAGAAAATAATTAAACCCTCAAATGATGCTTAGTCTACTTACTATCTGAACTCCAAGGCTTAATTACCAAAAGAAATAGCTTATCTTTAGGAAAAAAAAACCTCAAGGAAATGCTATCTTCAAAACTTACTAAATATCATCTAAACAAGCAACAGCAATATGGGTAAATAGCTACAAAAAGAGAGGATAAATTAAATGCAAATTCCTATCCCAGGAGATAGTAGGCATATTTTGGCAGGTAATATAGCTTCAAAATACTTCAAATTAAATTCTTAATACAAAAAAATATAGAAAGTGGTCAATTTTTTGGCCCTATTGATATCAATCCACTACTCTTAAATTTGGAAAAAAATATATATCTAGAAATTGTCAATATTTTAAAAATCACTCAAAATAAAAACTAGGGGCTCCTGGGTGGCTCAGTCCATTAAGCATCCGACTCTTGAATTTGGTTTAGGTCATGATCTCAGGATCATGAGATCGAGCCACATGCCAGACTCCATCCATGCTGGGTATGTAGTCTGCCTAAGATCCCCTCCCTCTCCTCCTGTTCCTTCCCTGCCTCCCTCCCCTTACTGTTCACTCACTCTCTCTCCTCCCCCCCCAAAAAAAATTAAATACAAAGTAAAAACTAAACACCACTTAAAGCCAATCTCTAAAATTAAATCTCCCCCATGATGTTAAAAAGTAGGATAAGTTCTTCAATATGTGATAAAACCATTTACCAAATATTAAAATTCCCAAAAAAAATAAAATAAAATAAAATAAAATTCCCTGTATTTAGTTCCATTTGGCTTAATCTTTACAATATTCACGTAAAAACCAAGTGAAATGTTTAACATATAAAAATATTTTCAAGTAAGTACAAAATATTCAACCTCTGGTGTTAAAGATTTACTTTAAAAGCAAACCTACCTCGGTACTACTCTTTTCTACCTGTCTGAACCTGTCAGTGGATTCCTCCTTACCCCTGAGAAATTGATTGTATTCCTTGTTGCGTTCAAGTTTCAACCTTTCCTTAATATAAAAACCAAAAGGTAATGTTAAAATTCCAACTTCAGGAAAAAGTACCTTTATGTCTAATCAAACTCATACAGACTAAGAGATCTTACCCCAAATCAAGCTTTCTTAATAATTTCAAGGATACAAGTAGTTGCAAGGCACAAGAGAGACAGGAAGAGGTCTCAAACCACCAATGCAATTCCCCATATCCTTTCTCGCCACATGAAAATAAGCATTACTACATGCTTAGGTGCAGGTTAATACAGGCAGTCTTTAATAGAAGGGAGCTGCTTCCATCAAAAAGCATTCATAAATAAATCTGTCCCACTAGTAAATGCATGAATGTGCTTGCCAGGAGATGTTATTAGCATGTTTCCAAGGAGATCTGACCAGGTTACCTTCCTTCTTTCCTTCTCAAGACACCTCCTGCCTCTATTCCCCCATCTCACTCACAAAAGACCTACTACTAATCATTTCTTTCACAAGTATCAAGAAGGTTGATTACATTTTAAACATAAAAAGGTAAAATTAGGGATCCCTGGGTGGCGCAGCGGTTTGGCGCCTGCCTTTGGCCCAGGGCACGATCCTGGAGACCCAGGATCTGGTCCCACATCGGGCTCCTGGTGCATGGAGCCTGCTTCTCCCTCTGCCTGTGTCTCTGCCTCTCTCTCTCTCTCTCTCTGTACTATCATAAATAAATTTTAAAAAAATTTAAAAAAAAAAGGTAAAATTATCACAGACACTAAAATATTATAATGTAAATGTTCTGTTGAAACACATGCTACATTAGGAAATGTTTTTAAGCCTTAATATCTCCAACTATCATTGAAAAAGCACAATCTAAAAAAAAAAAATTAAAGATTTAACTAGGTCATCTTTTGAAACTTATTATGTTTGTCTTATGTACTATGTCATGATGGGTGACCTAGCTTGGAAATTGAGTCTCTACCAGAGGCATGCAGTGTTTTATCACTACCACCTCTGAAAAGTAAGTACATGTATTCATAGAGTGAATAGAAACACATTCAAAAAGCCCCAGACCTCACCCCACATCAAAGCTCAGTATACTCTCATCCACTTATGTCACTGAAAACCCTGATGCACAGCATTAACTTCACAGAAACCAATGCTGAAAAATGTAAATTCTAAATACTCGATTAATTCACGTATTAAACATATATCACATCATTATAAACATTATGTTCAAAAGTTCTGTTAAAAACAGCACAACTAGAGACCCCACAGATTTTTTTAAAAGGCATATATTCAAGAATGGGAAATGATATAATCTTCTGCTTGTATTTAAGTCAGGAGTTCATTCTTTAATTATTTTGACACCTCAAAAAACTAATACCCACAATAACTTCCTATCCACTTACCTTGGCAGATAGCCTCTCATCAATAGGAAGAGAAACTCCAAGAGTAGATGGATCTGCTTCACTTGTGGACAGAAAATTTTTCTGTAGGTATACACATTAAAAAAATATTAGTTTATTGCCTTTATAAAATGTTTCATAAATGTGTCTTTACATTCTATTTTCTAAACTATTACATTATACAGAGCAAAAGAATGAAATGGAGATGAAGACAAAGTACAAAAGCAAATAGAAAACAGAATTTTCTTCCAATCAGCAAGTCCCTTAAGAAGAGAATCACATCTTAATTTTCATTTGCAACATATATATTCTAGATGATTAAAAAGCATGGGTAAAAGTAAACTCTTACCCAATTTATATTTCTTTTCTAAGCCACATATTCCTCATTCTCAGTGCTCTACTATTCTTTGGCAAACTTAAGGCAAATTCAAACTTCCTCACCAATATTCACATACCTGCCGCAGTAATGTTTTTTACTAATTTTCCTGCAATAATTTATGAGGGGATGTCCATTCAAATGCCAAAAGATATTAACTATGAACACTGTTTCCTTATGTGTACTTCCATTCTTGTTCATTAAACACTCAGATAACAGTGTATTAAAACAGCATATGACCAGGAATCACAAGACTGGACTCCAGGACTAGCCTGGACTATTATATATATACAATATATGATAATATACTTACTTAGTAAAGTAAATTTACTTTAATAAGTAAATAAGGTATCACTGAGTCTCAATTTACAAATAAGTTGTGGTACAAAAGCTAATTTGAAAGTTGGTTGTATAGAACTCTAAACTTATTTGTCCAGAGAAAAAAATAGAATACCTGAGTAGATCCCTGAGTCAGTTTAACCCCTATATAAAAAGTACACTATAAACCTAGCCATTTTGTACAGTGATACATGTATAAAAAACATACTCAGAGTTCCAACCCTAGGAAGACAGAGATACAGCATCCCCACTCCTTCATTAGGCAATTCCCACTCCCAACAGAGGCCCAGAATGATGTTTGAAATTTTCAGGACAATGAAAAAAAAAAATAAACAATAAGGACCATATAGTGAGCTATTCAAAAAGCTGAACTTTAGACATTGTCTCATTCATTCAATAAATACTGATTGCTAACTATGTACCAAACTGTTCGATATATCTGCGATTCATCAATGAAGAAAAAGAAAGATCCCTACCTAAAGCTTATATTCAAGCAAAGAAAAACAAGAAATAATAAACATAATGAAGAGTATGGTATGTTAGAAGATGATATTGAGTGTTGTGACAATTAAAAAGAACAAACTACAGTAGTTCAGGCTTCTAGAGGATGGGAGTGAGAAGAACAGAAATCTAGTGTTCCCTTTTGGACATGCTCAATATAAGTAAGATACCCTTAGATTTCTAAGATAGGTAGTCAAATAGAAAGTGTGAGGTTCAGGAGAGAAGTCTGGTCTGGAAATATACATTACTAATTCAAATTAAAAACTGTTCTTCTGAGAATATGTTCTCTCTGTACTTTTATATTTTTTTTAAAAAAATATTTATTTATTTATTCATTCAGAGAGAGAGAGAGAGAGAGAGAGAGGCAGAGAGGGAGAAGCAGGCCGGGAGCCCAACGCGAGACTCGATCCTGGGTCTCCAGGATCACACCCTGGGCCGCAGGAGGCGCCAAACTGCTGCGCCACCAGGGCTGCCCTCTTTGCACTTTTAAATGGTCAAGTGTCTTCTAAAAACTGGAAAGAAGATGGTAGTTGTTTAATGGTTCTCGGTAAAATTTAAGCATTTAATTTTTTAATTTAAATATCCATGTAATTCAAAAGTCTAGAAGCCACAAAAAAAAAAAATCTAAAAAGAACAGGATTTGGAAACTACAGATTCTAGGGGTCAAGGAAGCCACTGAAGCCACCTACCGAAATCCTATGTAATTTTTTTTCCCCCATGCGTTCCTTTCCATGCCCAGGTACCTTCTCATACATCAACCAAAATTTGTCTCTTGCATATAAGGGACTATTGCTCCTCTATCACAAACATATTCTTGATAACACAATGTTGAAAACTCCTTTATATCAATTTGAATTTAAAGATTTGTATTTCTTGATCTTTTTCCCGTTTATAAATGCAATTTCTTCCTATGCTTCCTATCATCATTCTTTTTTAAAATCTTATATGTGACACACCTGGGTGGCTCAGCATTTTGAGCATCTGTCTTCGGCTTAGGGAGTGATCCTGGAGTCTGGAGATCAAGTCCAGGATTGGGCTCGCTGCATGGAGCCTGCCTCTCCCTCTGCTTATGTCTCTGCCTTTCTCTGTATCGCTCATGAATAAATAAATAAAATCTTTTTAAAAAATAAAATCTTATATGTTATGGAGGTACCTGGGTGGCTCAGTCGGTTAAGCATCTGCCTTCAGCTCAGGTCATAATCTCAGAGTCCTGAGATCAAGCTCCCTGCTCAGCAGGGAGTCTGCTTCTTCCTCTCCCTCTGACCCTCCTCCCCACTTGTGCTCTGTCTCAAATGAAGTTTTTTAAAAAAAAATAAAAGGAGGGCAGCCCCAGTAGTGCAGCGGTTTAGCGCCGCCTGCAGCCCGGGGTGTGATCTTGAGGACCTGGGATCGAGTCCCACGTCGGGCTCCCTGCGTGGAGCCTGTTTCTCCCTCTGCCTGTGTCTCTGTCTCTGTCTCTCTCTCTCTCTCTCTCTCTCTCTGTGTTTCTATGAATAAATAAAATATTTTTTAAAAAATAAATAAAATAAATAAAAGAATAAAATCTCCTATCTACAAAGTAATGTAAGATCCATGAGTGAAAATGGCAGATATCAGAGGAAAACCCCATCCAAAAAGGAGTGGTGAGAGAGGGGGAGAATACTGAAGTACAAGGCCAGGGAGATAGGCTAGAACATGAAAGACTTCACATGCCATGCTAAGGAATATGTATTTTTATTCTGAAGGTCAGTGAGGAGACACTGAAGTATTTGTAATGGACAGGATGATTCTAGAAAAGTAGGGTGAAGAACAGATTGAAAATTAGTGGAAGGAGAGGAGCTAAAAATCTGTAGCAGTAATTTAAAATAAACATAAGAATCTCTAATATGCAGAATAGTTTTAAAACAGTTACCAAGCTCTTCACAGGCTGCTTAAGAAGGTATGCTTCACACATACCAAATTAAAAATCTAATCTAGGGGCACCTGGCAGGCTCATTCTATAGATCATGCAACTCTTAATCTCAAGATCATGAGTTCAAGCTCCACACTGGGTGTGAACCCTACGGGGAGAGGGGGGAGAGAGAGAGAGAGAGAGAGAGAGAGAGAGAGAGAGAGAGAAAGAAAATAAATAAATAAATTTCCTTTTTAAAAAAATCTAATCAGATCCTACCCTATCTACTTACATCATTATTTTTTACTACTCTCAAAAAGAATCTACTCTAACCGACTCAGACTGGCAAATCACATGTTTCATTCATACAAAGCAAAAGCCTACCCTCCAAGTCCTTCCTTCTCTATTCCCCATCTGAAAAGCTTCTGCTCCTTGATCTGCCCTCCAGAATATCCAAATTCTATCCATTTTATATGTTTTACAAAATAACACGGTGAGGTCTTTCCAGATCAATACAGCCTTTTCAGTTACCTCAACAACCAGATTTAAGACCCTTGAAGACAGATTCTTCTTCATAAGTGCTTAAAACGTGTTGGTTAAATGAACGGATGTGTGAGATTCTTTTTATAAAGTTCTATAAAACTATAATGTTTTTGTTTTCCAATATAAATTTACAAATGCAATCCATGGATTTGGGTGCAAAAATAGTGACAACACAGTTAAAAACATCTTAGAATATCCTATTATTTTGATTGATCTTAATGTGATTAGCATAATTTGAAGAAAAAACTGGCATGCTGAAAACAAATGAGTTTATGATAGCTGTGCAATGTCTCTAAAAGATGCATAAGAAAGCAACAAAAATAAATGCAAAGCAGGAATCATAAAGAATGCTTGATTGTACTAATGAAAAATTATAATGTATAGACTGCCATCTTGGTAAAAGCAAGGATACAAAATGTTATCATTCAAAAGTCTCAAAATCACAAGTGAAGTTATTTTCATTAGTTTGAGAGCAACATCATAAATGAAAATAATTGCAAGCTAAAAATTAAAAAAAACAAAAACAAAAAACATTTTGCAGGCAACCCTACCTTCCTTTTTGCTTGTGTAATACCCTGAAGTCAAAGAAAACAAACCAATGATAAAATATATTCAAAGTTCTTTCTCTCCATGTGCAAATCAGAGTAAGTAAGAGATCACTTATACATTTGGAACAAAAATTACAAAGTATTAAAAAACTATAGAATATCTTGGGATGAGTAGCAATATCATGATTGTTTAAAATAATTTGATAACCTAAAAAGTAAATTGCATTTCAAAACTTATAAGAAATCTTTAAGTTTAGCAATTACAGAATTTAACCAAATATAGTTAAAACAAGGGTTCTGCTAAGTAAATAGATTAAACCATAAAGCAAAGACTTTGGCAGCTAAATAAATGAAGTTTTCATAAACTTAAACTGGCAGGAAAATAAGTAGCAACTAGAATTCCATGTGTCATTTTAATCCACAGTCATGGGGAATGGAGGAGTAGGGAATTATAACAGGGCTATTTTAAACCATGGTAACTCTACAGAAAACAGGAACAATCAGAACTCACAATCTCATTTAAAATAAAAAACCACTACCCTACTGTAAAGATCAAGAATCTGTTATTTCATGGCACCAGTCCTGAGCATCAGTTTTTTTCTACCACTGTCACATATAATCCCTTAACTTTCACATTAACATCCTGTTAGGTATCAATGAAAATCTAAAAATTAACACACATAACCTTAGAAAATAAATTTAGATGAATTCTGAAGCATAAGATCCAGCTAACAGAATGTATTACCTGAGTAAGATAGCGTCTGTAATCTTGCCTTAATTCTTCTTTTAGTTTATGTTTCTTCCGTTCATAATCTTCCCCAAGTGGTAAACTTAATCCATAATCAATTCCTAAAAACAAAACAACTTAAGTAACATAGCTCACTTTTAAACCAATCCCAATTTCAATACAATCTGATGTCACCAAAGCACAGTAGGAAAGAACACAGTCATGTTGATTCTGAGACTGGGCTCAGGATAAGAAATTGTTTATTTAAAATGTTTCAGCAGTTCATACATTCACACCTATGGAAAATATCCCTCCCACCCATGAAATCCAGTCACCCAGTTCTCCTGCCCAAAACAACTAACGTTACTGTTTCTTGTATTTCCTCCCAGAGACTTTACACATCTATAAACAGAGACTTTTAAATTACTCTGTGTGCATATATCTGTATATTTACTTCTTCCCACTTAGATACATGGTTCTGCATTGTTTGGCATCTGGCTTTTTCACAGAGCACAAAACTAAAGCAAAGGAAAGCTGATTAACTTTATTTCTTCACTTAATGCTACTGAAATTCTATAAAAATAAATACCTACCAAAAAACATATCTGCAACAATTTTAAGGTCTGTTTTCCAGTTTGTGAAAATTAATAATGTGATTTGTTTTACTCTAAGAATATCTTTGTTATAATATGTTTCAGAAAAAATTATCAAAACTTATGTGTGGGGAGGAAAAAAAAACTGAGTGTGGCTGAGGCTGAAATTTCCAAAAACTTTTAAAGTTAAGCCACCAAATTCTGATTTCATATAAATTGATATTAATTTTTATTGTAAAATATACATAAAATTTACCATTTTAACTGTTTTCAAGCATACAATAATTCAGTGGCATTAAGTATATTCACAATACTGTGCAACCATCATCACACACACAAAACTAAGGCCATTTCCAGTTTTTTTTCATCATCCCAAACACAAACTCCACAGAAGGATGTTAATTTTTTTAAGAAAAACTTTAATTTTGAGTCATGTTTCCTTACGTAGAGTTCAAATTCAAATTACATTTTGGGGTGATGACAATAGTGATGGCTGTACAACTTATAAATACACTAAAAACCAGAGCTGTACAATTTCAATGGGTAAACTTTATGGTATGTAAACTATATCTTGATAAATCTGATATCTTGATAAATTATATACTTCCAAAATATTTTTAATAGTAAAATACTATGTCAAGAAATACAGATCCAGATGAGTATTTAGATTTTTGAAGCTCCTCTCCTTTTTTTTAGTCCTACTATATAATACCACAGTATTAAAAATTTGACATTTCTAAATGAAATGATTTTCCTTAATGATTCAGCTACAAAGAATACAGATGAAATAATTAACCATAGTTTATAAACTGGTATGGGTATCACTATTTTTGTGTCTTATTCCCTCACAATGCAGCTAAATGATGGGACTTTTCATAAAAGTGTCATATAACTGCTTTATTACATCACTGAAATATTTCAGGGGGAAAGGTCCAAGCAATATAAATATAAATGGATGTCTGCTGATTTTATGGAATACTAAATTCCACTTTCTACCATAAACACCATGGAATTCTCTTGATAAACACTTTTAGCCTACATAATCCTGATAATAGTGAGTAAAGCAGGTATCCTTAGGGATGCCTCTCACTCGTGCTCCCAACTCTCTCCTAAAAGAATTTAAACTATCCCATAGCTTAGAATTTTAAATCATACAAGAAAGCATTCTTTCCTTTCTATGTGAGAGAACACAGAAATCTAAACCTTAAAGATACAGAATTTAAGCCTAAAGATAGAAATAGTTTTGATTCCCACATTCAGAATGGAGTATCACACATAGAGCTAAATTATAAAGTCAATGAAGGTAAGGCCGTGTTTTATTCAATTTTATTTATTTATTTTTTTTAAAGATTTTATTTATTTATTCATGATAGTCACACAGAGAGAGACAGAGAGGCAGAGACACAGGCAGAGGGAGAAGCAGGCTCCATGCTGGGAGCCCGATGTGGGATTCAATCCTGGGTCTCCAGGATCGCGCCCCGGGCCAAAGGCAGGCGCCAAACCGCTGCGCCACCCAGGGATCCCTTTATTCAATTTTATAATGCCTGGTATATATAAGAAATGTTCAATGAGTAAATGTATAAATGAATACATGAATGAATGCCTAAATAAAAGGAAATAATGAGAGGAAGAGAAAAAGCACACAATTCTAATTTATTTCTGCTTTTAGGCAGTCTGCATGGACAGGAAGTATGATCATAACTAGTAACTAAAGTTGCTTATCTCTAGTCACAATAGATACTCTATTGTGGCAAGGAGAAAAAGAAAATGCTGCAAGGATGATGCCTCCCAACATGTTAGGATTTCCAACACAGGGAAGCAATAATTTACAACTTTCTGAAAAGACATTTAAGGTAGGTTTTTAATACAGGTTTTCAATTCTGCTTGGTGGATTTATGTGGAAGAATAGAAATTAAAATGTGATTTTCACTTATAAACTACTATATATACTAAGTTCAATTTCATTATCAAGAGTATCTGGCTCTTACTATTGACACATAGTATTTGTAATAATTGTCTTAAAAGACAAGGAAGAATGCATACGGATTGCCTTCTGAACTACTTTAAATTTTAAGTTTAAGATTTAGTCAACAAAAAATACTTTTTAACTGTTATTTTTGTCATCTAGTACCAACATTTTATGGCATTAGAGGTAGGTCAGAGAAATAAAATTAAAAACTGTAGGAACACTTTAAATATTCTGTTCATTTTAAACTATGCATTAACTATGACATCTCAATTGACTTAATGAACTACAAAACATGGTCAGACTTACTTATTCAGAGCAGTTGTCTTATGATGGTTCTAGTGGCAAGTAAAGCATTAGTGTCATCTTAGGGTCATTTGAAGTGATGTCACTTCAAGTACATCAGTGACTCTAAGACAGTTAACATTATGCTTCAGAACTATATTAATCACAAGTATTAGTTTCTACAGTAGTTTTGGGCTATATAAACTATTCAAAACTAAAGTATGCAATGTTTTTATAATTAATTTACCTAACATAGCACTCATAATAAACACTTTATGTAACAAATTACTATGGAACACTTAGTTTTTTTCTTTTGTTGTACTACCATGAGAAGTTATTACATAAAAACAATCAAGACCAATTATAGGAGATAATAATTGAACTTTCCATAAGCAGGCAACTTCTCAACAGACATGATTGCTTTAACTGAGAACACTGTACTCAAACTTTAGTATAAAGAGGAGTATTATACATGACTCATTTGACTTGTACAAAACTGAACAATAGCAGAATGTCTGATATTCATTCACAATAAGAGAAATCTAAGACTACAAATGCTAAAAAGAATGACAAAAATGTAACTAAAAATTAGTCAAAACAAAAAAACAACAATTTCCTGTTGTCTATAGGACAACAGGAAAATCTTTAACATTAAATGTAATTTTTTAGCTTTATCTAAACCTCAGAGCTGCTCTGCGGTTTAGCGCTGCCTTCGGCCCAGGGCATGATCCTGGAGACCCAGGATCGAGTCCCACATCAGGTCAGGCTCCCTGCATGGAGCCTACTTCTCCCTCTGCCTGTGTCTCTACCTCTCTCTCTCTCTCTCATGAATAAATGGAAATGGAAATGGAAATGGAAATGGAAATGGAAATGGAAATGGAAAGGGAAGGAAAAGAAAGAAAAGAAAAGAAAAGAAAAGAAAAGAAAAGAAAAGAAAAGAAAAGAAAAGAAAAGAAAAAAAAGAAAAGAAAAGAAAAGAAAAAAAAGAAAAGAAAAAAAAGAAAAGAAAAGAAAAGGACGGCAGCCCCGGTGGCGCAGCGGTTTAGCGCCGCCTGCAGCCCAGGGCGTGATCTGGAGACCCTGGATCAAGTCCCACATCAGGCTCTCTGCATGGAGCCTGCTTCTCCCTCTGCCTATGTCTCTGCCCCTCTCTCTCTCTGCATCTCTATGAATAAATAAATAAAATCTTTAATAAAAAAAAAGAAGAAAAGAAAGAAAGAAAGAAAGAAAGAAAGCAAGCAAGCAGGCAGGCTGGCTGGTTGGTTTAAGAGACTGAGGCAAGAGGACCTGGAGATTATTGACAACTCTTTTGCTACAGAGTCACCTAGAAATTGACAGTAGCTGGAGGAACATAAAGGATTTATAAAATAGGAGATATTACAGCAATGCTTGTATTCTGACATAAATGATCTAATGGAAAGGAAACATAATTTATGATCCAGAATGTAGATGAAAACTGATGCAGTGATAATATTTTCAGTGAAAATGGACAGAATGCTATTTAAGTAGAAGGGGTAGTCAAAGTTGCAATGACAATCTATAGTAACAGGAGACAAGGCAAAATATACAGTACAGATGACGGTGAGCTGGCAGATACAGGGTGGGAGACAAGGGTAAGTTCTAATTGCTTCTATTTGCAGTGAGATACAAGTAAAACCATTGGCAAGGGGATGGAGAATGGAGTTTAAGGAGGGAGGAAAGAGGAAATGGCTGTCTTATAGAATAGGATAGCACTAGATTAGGGAAATGTAATAGAATCACCAACAGCAGTGAGGACACACCTTAGGTCAGCAGTCAGTACTTCAAAGAAAGAACAATTACATGGTTCTGGTTTCTCTCTACCCAAATTCAGCTACATACATACCAGCACACAACGAGTGCAGAATTGGATTTAACAAGAGTTGAGATTTTCCCAAATAGAAAGTAAGATAAAGGGAAAAAGAGGCAAGAAAGAGGAGAGTGTGCAAGGGAGTCAATATACTGGACACAGAATTTAGGCTGCATAAGGAAGGAAATAATGAGAGTAGGGCCTTTAAGGGAGAAGAATAAACAGACAGTAAGTCCTGGTAATGTCAATTATTTGGTATACTTGTTGGAGGCAGGATACAAAAGAAAATTAGCAGAAAAAACTGGAAGTAGTCATTAAAGAAAATATTTGCAACTTTATTCAGTCACTGGTAACAGAGATCCAAGATGAGACTGTTGGAGTGGGTGGCTGAGGAAGAATGGAAAATATCACAAGATGAAGAAGTCAAGAAACTAAAGAGGTAATAAATGTTTAAGGAATCAGATGAATGGCTTGAATCTGTAAATAACTGCAGTAAGAACCAAGTGAGCACAAGAGACCAATGTCACAAATTTCAAAGGTGTTGGGATTATAGCGAGGACAGGAGACATGATAGTATGGAAGTCCCAAAAAAGAACATGGCATTTACTCCAATTCCAGCTTAAACAAGGGAAGAATACATAGCACAGCTTATGGCACATACTGAGCACTCAATCTAGGATAGTTGGTAGTAGTAGTAACAACAGCAGCAATAGCAGAAAGAATAGCAGACTTTAATATTTTTATTGATCTTTCAAACATCAGGATCCTTCTTAATTATCTTTATTGGTTTCCCTTGTCAAATATATAAGGTATCAGTCAGTTAAAGTTTTCTGGCAAATCCCAAAATACTGATTTTAAGCACTTTCTACCATGGAAAGCAAAGCAATCTTTCCCACACAAGCCCAATTTTTAAAAAGTGAGGAATAATATACATAACAAAAAACACAATCTTAAGCATATTGCTCAATTTGTACAAATGTATGCTCTATTGTAACAACCCAGATTTTTTTCCACATCACAAAGCACACTTACATTCCTTCCCCATCAATACCCTCTCCAGAGCTTATAAGTGTTCAGACTTCTATCAATGTGGATGTGTTGGAGCTGTTCTTGAACCTCAAAAAAGCAGGAAGTTTGTGATCTTTTACATTTTACTTCTTTCACTCAATATTACATCTGTGAGACTCAGCCACATAGCTATATGTGGCAATGGTTCATTCTTTCCAGTTTGTGTCTTTCATTATATGAATATCTCACAACTTTTTTTAATCCATCTTACTGTTAACACATTTGAGCTGTTTCCTGCTGTTTAGGAGAGTGGGGGAAGCACTAATATGAACAAAATTCCATTGACATTCTTCTAGATGTCTTTTGGTGAACACATGTATTTCTCTTGGCTTTATTCCTGGGAGTGGAATTCTTGGGTCATTAGATAAGGTCACAGAGTTTAGCAGATATTGCCAGTTTTTCAAAGTTGCACCGTTAGCCATTCCTACAAACAATGAATGAGTTCCAGTTGATCCACATCCTTGCCCACTCTTGGTATTGTAACTTCTTTAAATATTAGACATTATACTTGTGTGCAATACTGTCTCACTATAGTTTCAATTTGTATTTTCCTAACAATTAATGATGCTGAGCACTTTTGCAATGCATTTGGATTTTCCTCTTTTGAGAACAGCTATTTAAGTCTTTTGTCCATTTTCAGAACTGCGTGGTCTTTTTATTATCTAAATTTTATACATACAGATGTATACATACATATAAACCTAAGTAGATTTTATACACATACCTATGGCTGCCTTTTCCCATTCTTATGTATTGTGATGAACAGTTCTTAATTTTAATGAAGTCCATTTTATCAAACTTCTCTTTTATGATTAATTCTCCTTGTGTCTGATTTAAAAAATCCTCACCTATCTCCAACATCTCAAAGACATTCTCATATGTTTTCTCTAAGAGCTCTATAGTGTTAAGTTTTACCTTCAGGTCAGTGATCTCTCTTGAATTAATAGTCTATGTAGTGTGAGGTACAGGTTAAAAGTTTCTTTTTTTCCTCTTCTTTAGTATGGATGTCTAACTTACCCAGCACTATTTACTAGAAAGACTATTCCTTTTCCCACTGAACTGCAGAAGCACCTATGTCATAAATCAAACATCTGTTACAAGCAGGTGTGTTTCTATCCTCTTTATTCTGTCCCAGTGGTCTGTCTAAACTCCTGCCAAAACTAAATGGTCTTAATTACTATAATTTCATACCAAGTCTTTATATATAACACTAAGTTTTCCAACTTTGTTTCCAACTTTTTCTTCAAGAATGGATTTCCAAGTTCTTTTTACTTCCTTATAAATCAGCTATCAAAAAGCCTGCTGGTATTGCACTAATCACCAAGCACACTGAAATGGTGCAGCAATCTTACAAATCAATGGGAAAATTGAGTTCTGTGATCTTCATGAACTTTTGCCAAAGAGGAAGAAAAAAAAAAAAAAACCCTCTCTGTCATTTATAAACATAGGGAAATAAGAAAAAAGAAACTAATAATTAATAAGAAAAAAGAAACTAATAATTACCTAGTACACTGAAATTTAAAACATCAGAAACACTGAGAATTAAAATATTTTAATTTGGGCAGCCCTAGGTGGCTCAGCAAAATTTAGTGCTGCCTTCAGCCTGGGGCCTGATCCTGGTGAACAACATTCTTGTAGACGTCTTTTGGTGTTGAAAGACTTCTAATCTACAACCATAATGGTCTCTCCATATACTTGCACATTCTTTCTCTGATACATTTTGTAGTTTTTCATGTGTAAGTCTTGCGCATTGTGTTAAATATACTTTTTTTAAAAAAGATTTTATTTACTCATGAGACCCAGAGAGAGGGGTAGAGATATATACAGGCAGAAGGAGAAGTAGGCTCCCTACAGGGAGCCTGATACAGGATTCAATCCCAGGACCCCAGAATCATGACCTGAGCCAAAAGCAGATGCTTAACTACTCAGCCGCAGGTGCCCTGAGAATAATTTTTTAAATGCAATTTAAAGGACTAATTTTAGTGTCCATTTGGCTGGGCCATGGTACCCAGATATTTGGTCAAATGTTATTACGGATGCTTCTGTGAGAGTGTTTTTTGGGTGAGATAAACATTTAAATTGGTAGACACTAGGTAAAGCAACCTGCCCTCCATAATGTGAGTTGGCCTCATCCAATCAATGCAAGGCCTTAACAAAGACTGATCTTTCCCAAGCACAAAGGAATTCTGGCAACAATCTCCAGACTTAGAACTGCAACATCAACTCTTCCCTAGTCACCAGCTTCACAGCTTACCTGGCAGATACTAGACTTTTCAGCCTCCATAATCACAAGCCTATTCCTTAAATACTTTTCTCTATAGATATGTATGTGTATTTATGTATTATATATATATACATATACACACATATACATAAAATATATGTAATATTAATACATTTTACTTTTACACACACACACACACACACATCCTAATGGTTCTCTGAAGAATCCTAATACAGTGACATTTTTTAATTGCTGGATTTGAAGATTTATCTAAGTTTAACCTAACATTTTTTTCATGTTAAGGAGAACATATTTGATAAATTTTAATAATTCTTTAAATCATGAAATTCTATCAAATAATTTACTGAAAATATTAATTTTTTTAGATTTATTTATTTATTCATGAGAGACAGTAAGGAGAGAGAGAGAGACAAAGAGGTAGAGACACAGGGAGAGGGAGAAGCAGGCCCCAAGCAGGGAGCCTGATGGGGACTTGATCCCGGGTCTCAAGGATCATACCCTGGGCTGAGGGTGGCACTAAACGGCTAAGCCACCCGGGCTGCCCTGAAAATACTAAATTTCTTAATGGATTTCTTCTATGAATTTAGTTTTTTAAAATAAATTTCAACATTGTCATATTTAAACGCCAACCTCTCTACCAAGAGACATACTGACTCAGTAAATCTTCACTTAATATTTATTGAGCACCACCCATATGCCAGGTATTTTGCTTTGCTAGTCTTGGGGTGATGAACAGGTATATAAATCCTTGCCCAAAGGAACAGCGTCTAGACAGTATACAAGCAAGCATATAATTTCAATATAATATGTGCTATTTGACAACTTCCATAACCCACTGCAAGTACCAATTTGGTATACAATGAATTTTCTTTTCACCCAGAGATAAAGGCTGGTTAAGACAGTTTTATGCCCAGGTCTACGTTACCTTTTCTAACTCAAATTTCAGTTTCTTTTTTGGAGTATAACAGGCTATTTACTGTTTACAAGTCATTTCTAAGTTGCAAAAATTTTCTCTTCATGTTTTATCCTTGTATTCCCCCATTCAATCATGGCTGCCACAATTAGACAGACAGAAAGGGCAAGGACACTTTTGTCTTGCATCTGTAATGAAAACCTTAGCAGCAGACAGTAACTGCTCCAGGTCTGTCAAATAGATGCATCCCATTGCTTCTTAATCTCAAAAGGTTATGGTTGTGCCCCTGTATTATAAGTCACAAAACTAGTATTTTTAAATACAGAACAGAATCCATGCTACCCAATATAGAAAATGAAGAAAGGGTTATATACAAATACGCATATGTACAGTCTAATCATGAAATTATATATAAGATAATGCTTAAGAACAGAGAATGGAAAAGGGGGTTGAAAATGTCACAAATTTTCATGTTATACTGTTCTGTACTTTTGTTTTTTTATTCATTTTATTTAGATTAAATTTTCCAACATATAGTATAACATCCAGTGCTCACCACATCACAAAACTCTCCACTGTCAAATTATTTTACATTTTTCCCCATGGTGACAAACTATATTATTTGAACTAATTTCTTTCCAGTTTTACTGAGAAATAATTGCTATCTATTAATGTGTAATCTTAAGGCATACAGCTTGACTGATTTATATATACTGTGGAATAACTATCACAATAGGTTCTGCTAACATCCATCTTCTGGTTTAGATACAATGAAAAGTCAAAAAAAGAAAAACCTTTTCCTTCTGATGAGAACTCTTAGGACTTCCTCTCAACAAATTTCCTATACATCACACAGCAATGTTAGCTATAATCATCATGCTATACATTATTTCCCTACTATATATGTATTCACTTATTTATTTTTACTTAAATTCAATTAATATATATTATTAGTTTTAGAGGTAGAGGTCAGTGATTCATCAGTCTTAGATAGTGACCAGTGCTCATTATATCACATGCCCTCCTTAATGTTCCATCCCCTCAGTTTGTTTCCTATGATTAATAGTCTCTTATGGTTTGTCTCCTCTGATTTCATCTATTTTTTCCTCTCTTCTATGATCCTCTGTTCTGTTTCTTAAATTCCACTTATGAGTGAGATCATATGATAATGGTCTTTCTCTGATTGACTTATTTCACTTAGTAAAATACCCTCTAGTTCCATCCACGTTATTGCAAATGGCAAATTTTCATTTTTTTGATGGCTGAGTAATAGTCCATTGTGTGTGTATGTGTATCTTCACTATCCATTCATCTGTCAATAGATATCTGAGCTCCTTCCATAGTTTGGCTGTTGTGGACATTGCTGCTATAAACATTGGGGTGCAGGTGCCCCTTCAGATCACTACATTTTTATCTTTGGGGTAAATACCCAGTAGTGTAATTGTTGGTTGTAGGGTAGCTCTATTTTCAATTTTCTGAAGAACCTCCATACTGTTTTCCAGAGTTGCTGCACTAGCTTGCATTCCCACCACCCATGCAGGAGGGTTCCCCTTTCTCCACATCCTTGCCAACATCTGTTATTTCCTGTTTATTTTAGCCATTCTGACTGGTGTGAGGTAATACCTCATTGTGGTTTTGATTTGTATTTCCCTAATGCCAAGTGATGCTGAGCATTTTTTCATGTATCTGTTGGCCATTTCTTTGGAGAAATGTCTGTCCATGTTTTCTGCCCATTTCTTGACTGGATTATTTGTTCTTTGGGTGTTGAGTTTGATAAGTTCTTTATAGATATTGTATACTAGCCCTTTATCTGATATGTCATTTGCAAATATCTTCTTCCATTCTGTTTATTTTTAAACCCTAGCACTTATTTATATCATAACTGGAAATTCAAACCTTTTGTTTTTTGGGGTTTTTTTTTTATTTTTTTTTAGTTTCTTTTTTTTTTATTTTTTTTTTATTTTTTTATTTATTTATGATAGTCAGAGAGAGAGAGAGGCAGAGGGAGAAGCAGGCTCCATGCACCGGGAGCCCGACGTGGGATTCGATCCCGGGTCTCCAGGATCGCGCCCTGGGCCAAAGGCAGGCGCCAAACCACTGCGCCACCCAGGGATCCCTATACTCTCTGCCCCCACTATTCACCTACCACAAGTCTGGTCCCTTTTTCTGAGTTTGGTTTTGTTTGCTTAGATTCCAAATGATCATGCAATATCTGTCTTTCTCTGACTTACTTCACTGAGCATAATGCCTTCAACTCACCAACAGTGTGCAAGAGTTCCATGTCAGCATTTGTTATCTCCGTCTTTTTTATGATGGCCACTCTAACAGACATGAGGTGATCTCTAGGTAGTTTTAATTTGCATTTTCCTGATGACTAGTGATGCTGAGCATCTTTTCATGTATCTTTGGTCTAATTTTAAGGCCACAATTATTCAAGCAAGTCAGTAACTGAATGCTGATGTTATAAAATTAATCAAGTTATATATTATTCTCTAATAAGATTCAATGTGCAAAAATAATTATTGCTTCAGTTGGCAAAAACAAACATTCTTATGAAACCTAAATTCTACATAACAAACAGAATAGTTTATTTTTGCAATGGGGACCTTCATTCATTCAAAAATCTTCTTTAAACACTAATGTGCCAAGCACTGTGCTAGGCAGCAAATATACAATGGCATACCATTGCAGTACAAGAGACAGTTGAGTAAGTTCAAAACTACATTTTAGGGATGCCTGGGTGGCTCAGTGGTAGAGCATCTGCCTTTGGCTCAAGGCATGGTCCCATGGTCCCAGGATCGAGTCTGCACTGGGCTACCCATGGGGAGCCTGCTTCTCCCTCTGCCTGTGTCTCTGCCTCCCTCTGTGTCTCTCATGAATAAATAAAAAAGATATTTTAAAAAAAACTACACTTTAAGGGGAGAACCAATGCAACAGGGCAGAAGGCATAAATAACCAGCACAATCTGGGAAAAGTAATAAAAGGATAAAATTACTATACAGGAAACAAGAATACATTGGAGTTGTGCAGGACTAACATGATCCTATTTGTTTTTTGAAAATATTATGAAGGGCAATGCAGAGACTTAGCGGGAGGGGGGCTAAACCATAAAACAAACAATACTAGAAAAAAAATCTTAGAGACAGCATAGGCCTGCATAAAATAATGTTTGTGGGATTAGAGAAAAATAAACCTATTTTTAAATTTAAGCAGTAGAATCAACTGAACTTGCGTAATTACTTGTTGTGGGAGGCAAAGGGACGATAGGAGTCAAGGATGACTAGGCAAACATCTCACCAAAATACCAAAAAGTTTGAGAAGAGTAAAGGTAATCTTGCACATGCGAATTCTGAGCCCACAACATCCAAGTATAGACATCCAATAGAAAATTAGATATAGGGCAGCCCCAGTGGCGCAGCGGTTTGGCGCTGCCTGCAGCCTGGGGTGTGATCCTGGAGACCCTGGATTGAGTCCCGCATCGGGCTCCCTGTATGGAGCCTGCTTCTCCCTCTTCCTGTGTCTCTACCTCTCTCTGTGTGTCTATGAATAAATAAATAAAATTTAAAAAAAAATAAAAAAATAATTAGATATATGGGTCAGGAATGTAATTAAAAATTGGATTGGAATATGGATTTAGGAGTCATGAATACACTGATGATATATAATGCCTATGAGTGGATGAGGTCAGCCAGAGAATGTAGGAAATGCAAAGGCAAAGGACATAGCCCAAAGGAACACCAATTAAGGAATAAGTAGAGGTCATGGTCTTTAGACTTTAAATTCTCCATCATTTGTTCATATAATAAAGAATAATTCTTCAATTCTTAATTCTCAAAAATCTATATTAAAAAATAGAAGGTCACAAAATAAATATTTATTGTGCACCAATTATGTGCCAGTCGTCTTTTCATATGTATTCAATTAACGCCACAATAACCTTTTAAGATAGATGCCGTCTTAAGAAAATAGCTTAAATAACCTGTGCCAGGTCACAAAGGCATGACAGATACAATCCAGAGCAAGCTGTAACTCAGAATTTCAGAGTCTGTCTAACCTTACTGTGTAAAATAATCTACTATTAAACTTTTGTAAAATTATCTCTTGCAACAATCAAAATTTCAATTCAGGGCAGCTGGGGTAGCTCAGCGGTTTAGCACCGCCTACAGCCCAGAGTGTGGTCCTGGAGACCCAGGATGGAGTCCCACCTCAGGCTCCCTGCATGGAGCCTGCCTCTCCCTCTGCCTGTGTCTCTGCCCCTCCCCCTCCTCTCTGTGTATTCTCATGAATAAATAAATTCTTAAAAAAAAAATTTCAATTCATAAAAATTTCAGGCTAGAAGATTACCCAAATTTTTATGTTACAGATAAGGAAACTGGGGTCCTTAGAGATAAAAGAGCTTTTCTAAATACTAAAATTTAAAAAGAGCTTGGGGGCACCTAGGTGGCTCGTTGGTTGGGCACTGGACTTTTGATTTCAGCTCAAGTCATGATCTCAGGGTCCTAGGATCAAGCCCCGCATCAAGTTCCACACTCAGCAGGAAATCTGCTTGAGATTCTATCCCTCTGCCCTCCCCCCTGCTCACACTTGCATGCATTCTCATGCTCTCTCTCAGATAAATAAATAATAAGAGCCTGAATAGTCAAAGGAATCTTGAGAAAGAACAAAGCTGAAGGTATCACAATCCCAGATTTCAAGATATACTACAAAGCTGTAGTCACCAAAGCAGTATGGTACTAGACTAAAGTAGAGACATGGAGAAATGCAACAGAATAGATAGCCTAGAACTAAACCAACACTTATAGGTTCAATTAACCTATAACAAAGGAGGCAACAAGATACATCTATAAAGCAAGGGAAACAAAAGCAAAAATGAATTATTGGGACTTCATCAAGATAAAAAGCTTCTGCACAGCAAAAGAAACAGTCAACAAAACTAAAAGACAACCTACAGAATGGGAGAAGATATTTGCAAATGACATGTCAGATAAAGCGCTAGTATCCAAGATCAATAAAGAACTTATTAAACTCAACACCCAAGAAACAAACAATCCAATCATGAAATGGGCAAAAGACACAAACAGAAATTTCACCAAAGAAGACATACACATGGCCAACAAGCACATGAGAAAATGCTCCGTATCACTTGCTATCAGGGAAATACAAATCAAAACCACAATAAGATACCACCTCACACCAGTGAGAATGGTGAAAATTAACAAGACAGGAAACCACAAATGCTGGAGAGGATGTGGAGAAAGGGGAACCCTCTTGCACTGTTGGTGGGAATGTGAACTGGTACAGCCACTCTGGAAAACTGTGTGGAAGTTCCTCAAAGAGTTAAAATAGAACTACCTTACGACCCAGCAATTGCACTGCTGGGGATCTACCCCAAAGATACAGATGCAGTAAAACGGCAGGACACCTGCACCCCAATGTTTATAACAGCAATGTCCACAGTAACCAAACTGTGGATGGAGCCTCTGTGTCCATCGAAAGATGAATGGATCAAGAAGATGTGGTCTATGTATACAATAGAATATTACTCAGCCATTAGAAACAACAAATATCCACCATTTGCTTCAACGTGGATAGAACTGGAGGGTATTATGCTGAATGAAGTAAGTCAATCGGAGAAGGACAAACATTATATGGTCTCATTCATTTGGGGAATATAAAATATAGTGAAAGGGAATAAAGGGGAAAGGAGAGAAAATGAGTGGGAAATATCAGTGAGGGTGACAACATGAGAGACTCCTAACTCTGGGAAACAAACAAGGGGTAGTGGAAGGGGAGGTGGGCAGGGGGATGGGGTGACTGGGTGACTGGCACTGAGGAGGGCACTTGACAGGATGAGCACTGGGTGTTATGCTATATGTTGGGAAATCGAACTCCAATAAAAAAATATACAAAACAAAACAAAGAAGGCAAGAATATACAATGAGGAAAAGATAATCTCTTCAATAAATAGTGTCAGGAAAACTAGACAGCTACATGCAAAAGAATGAAACTGGATGACTTTCTTACACCATACATAAAAACAAATTCAAAATGGATTGAGACCTAAATGTGAGACCCGAAACCATAAATTGCTAGAAGAAAACAAAGGCAATAATCTCTTTGACGTTGGTCTTGGCAAAATTTTTCTATATAGTTCTCCTAAAGCAAGAAAACAAAAGCAAGGGATGCCTGGGTGGCTCAGCAGTTGAGCGTCTGCCTTTGGCTCAGGGCGTGATCCCAGGATCCAGGATCGAGTCCCACATCAGGCTCCATGCAAAGAGCCTCTCTGCCTAGGTCTCTGCCTCTCTCTCTTTCTCTCTCTCTCTCTCTCTCTCACACACACACACACACACACACACACACACACACATCAGGCTCCATGCAAGGAGCCTCTCTGCCTAGGTCTCTGCCTCTCTCTCTTTCTCTCTCTCTCTCTCTCTCTCTCACACACACACACACACACACACACACACACACACACCAGGCTCCATGCAAGGAGCCCCTCTGCCTAGGTCTCTGCCTCTCTCTGTGTATCTCTCATGATAAGTAAATAAAATCTTAAAAAAAAAAAAAAAAGCAAAAATAAAATATTGGGACTACACTAAAATAAAAAGCTTTTGCACAACAAAGGAAACCATCCACAGAACAACAAGACAATCCACTGAACAGGAGAAGATATTTGCAATTGATTCATCCAGTAAAGGGTTTAATATCAGAAATATATAAAGAACTTACATAACTCAACACCAAAAAAACAAATAACAGAGTTTAAAAATGGGCTGAAGGGGCACCTTGGTAGCTCAGTGGCTGAGCATCAGCCTTTGGCTCAGGTCGTGATCCCAGGGAATTGAGTCCCACATCAGGCTCTGAGCAGGGAGCCTGCTTCTCCTTCTGCCTTTGTCTCTAACTCTCTGTCTCTCTCATGAATAAATTTAAAAATCTTAAAACAGGGGAGAGGGGACTGAAAATAGGAACAGACATTTTTCAAAGAAGACATAAAAGATGACCAAGAGACACATGAAAAGATTTTTCATCACCACTAATCAGGAAGGAAATACAAATCACAACCTTATACCTGGCAGAAAGGCTATAACCAAAAACAAGGAACAAGTGGAGAAGAGGAGAAAAAGCTTGTGGAGAAAAAGGAACCCTCATGCACTGCTGGTGGAAATGCAAACTGGTGTAGCCACCATAGAAAACAAAATGGAGATAGCTCAAAATATTAAACATATGACCCAGTAATTTCACCACTGGTTATTTAACCAAACAAAATAAAAACATTAATTTGAAAGATATATCATCCCTAAATTTATTGCATCATTATTTACAATAACAAGATATGAAAGCAACCCAGTGTCCATAAATAGCAAATATATTTTAAAAATATGGTTACATATATGAAATAGAATATTAGCCATAAAAAAGAATAATATCTTGCTACTTGAGACAACATGGATGGACCTAGCAGGTTCTGTGGTAAGTGAAATAAGTCAGAAAGAGAAAGACAAATACCATATGATTTCACTTAACATGTCGATCTAAAAAAACAAATGGAAAGAAAGATTCTTAAGTACAACAAAGTGGTAGTTGCCAAAGGTGAGGTGGATGAGGGGGACAGGTAAAATAGGTAAAAATCCAAACTTGCAATTAAAAATAAGTCACAAAGATGAAAACTACAGCATAGGAAATAGTCATACTTCAATAATGTTGTATGATAACTATATTTATCATGATGAGCAATGAGTAATGTATAGAATTATTGAACCAGCAAGTTGTACACCTGAAATTAATGACACAATATAATATATAATAACATTATATTAACAATTAATATATAATGATAACATAATATGTATTGTACTTCAAAAAAATCTCTACATATTTTCATAGCAAACCATATTCAAAAACTCAGTATAGCTGCAATATTAACTTCTGTAAAATTCTAATGTAGTAATCAATAATTAAAATGGTCATTCACCAAATAGCATTTTGTATCCTCTTAAGTATCCCTGGTTTCTAAATAAAAGTCCTCCATTTTCGGGGTGCCTATCTCTCACAGATACATAAATTTCACTCAAATTTTTCAATTAATTTTGCTTATGTTATACATGCTATTATGATTTCCATAGATTATAAGGGAATATCATTTAAAAAGGGTAAATGGGGGCAGCCCCGGTGGCACAGGGGTTTAGCGCTGCCTGCAGCCCAGGGCGTGATCTGGAGACCCTGGATCAAGTCCCACTCTGCATGGAGCCTGCTTCTCCCTCTGCCTGTGTCTCTGCCTCTCTCTCTCTCTCTCTCTCTCTGCATCTCTATGAATAAAATCTTTAAAAAAAAAAAAAAAAAGGGTAAATGGTTCTCAGTATGCATTATATTTCCTTTGCAGACAGTAGTCATACAGACAGTAAGATTCCAGAAAACAAAGAGATACTGGGATTCCAAAGAAATTTTTTCTGACAAGACAAACCTCTTTCACAAGAAAGCTAAGAATACTTTAAAATCAATTCAGTATACCTAATGACATACCTAAAGAACTCCTGGTGTGTTGACTGTTTGGTGGTATGTTTTCCTTAGCCATGGAGATTAATAGTTTACTGTTTTCAGAAAACTTCTCTGATGCCTTTCCCTGAAAGAGACATTATGTTTACAAAAGTAAAGGGAAAAATCCACAAAATACACACTCTATCTCAATACTTTAATTAAATGACTTGACAAAATTACACAATACATCATGGAAGAAATTTAAATGTGAAGTTTGAGGAATTAACCAAAAGTATTTAATACTGTAATAAATGCAATAAATTCTAATTAAATATAAGAATTCATTTACCAACAAATATTCACTAAGTTCCTATACATAGTTCCTAGGCACTAGAAACACAAATGAAAAAAACATGAGAATCTCTGCAATCATGGAGTTCAAACTACTGAAGGGACAAACAATAAACACAATATGTAATTAAACTATGGTAATACGTAGAGAGTAAGTGGTAAGATCTATGGGGAAAACACTAGAGCATGGTAAGAAGGGCCATAAATGATGCAAGAGGGACTGAAAGACTTGACTGAGCAGTGATACTTGAATTAAGACTTAAAAGATCATGATTGGGACACCTGGGTGGCAGAGCAAGTTGAGCATCTGCCTTTGGCTCAGGGTGTGATCCTGGAGTACCGGGATCAAGGCCTGCATTGGGATCCCTGCATGGTGCCTGCTTTTCCTTCTGCCTGTGTCTCTGCCTCTCTCTGTTTCTCTCATGAATAAATAAATAAAATCTTTTTTTAAAAATCTGATTTACATACTATTTAATATGAGAAATTATAATAAAATTATATTTAAGACTTTGTAATACCCTTTCCAAACACTGTAAGATTGTACTAAGTGGAGAGTTGTTAAACCCATAGACTTTGGGGCTGAACATATGATGGTTCCAATCATGAATCCACCACTGTATGCACCTAGAAGAATTACTTAACCCCTTTGAGCTTCACTTTCTTGATCTGTAAAACAAAAATATTCTACTTACTTAACAGGGATATCATGATTAAATAAAATAATACATATAAAGTCCTTGACACAACTCCTTGACCAGAGCAGCTACTAGAAAGAAGGCAATGTAATATGATGGTTAAGAGAGTAAGCACTACATACAGCAGGATATCAGGAATCAAAGCCTACTTCGACTAATTCTATAACCTCCTCAGTTTACTCATTTAGAAAATGAGCATAACAACAGTATTTATCTCATAGATTCACGTCAATCATAAATGTAGCCTCTTAAGACTAAGCCTTATCCATGAAAGGAAAACACCTGAAATAAAGAAAACTCTACCCAGTAAGGCTATCATTCAGAATAGAAGGAAAGAGAGAGTTTTCCAGACAAGCAAAATTTAAAGGAATTCATGACCACTAAACCAGCCTTATAAGAAATGTTAAAGGAGATTCTTTGAGTCGAAAAGAAAGATCAAAGCAGGAATAAGAAAAGTAGGAAAGGAACAAATTTCACAGGTACATATAAACATAGTAAGACAGAATAATAATCCTTTATAAAACCAGTACAGAGGTTAAGGCACAAAAGTAGTAAAATCAAATGATCTATAAAAATCAGTAATGGGATTCACAAAATAAAAGAATGTAAAATATGACACCATATACCTAAAACATGAGGGAGAAGGAAGTAAAAATTTAGTGCTTTTATAATGGATTCAAACTTAAGCAATCATTAACTTCATATAGACTGCTATTTGCATAAAATGTTATATATAAACCTAATGGTAACCACAAATCATAAACCACTAATAGAGGGACACCTGGATGGCTCAGTGGTTGAGCATCTGCCTTCAGCTCAGGGCGTGATCCCAGGTCTGGGGATCGAGTCCTACATCAGGCTCCCAGCAAGGAGCCCGCTTCTCCCTCTGCCTATGTCTCTGCTTCTCTGTGTCTCTCATGAATAAATAAAATCTTTAAAAAAAAAAAAAAAAAACACTAATAGATACACCAAAAAAAAAAAAAAAAAAGAGAGAAAGGAATACAAGAATATCACTAAACAAAGCCCATCAAACCACAAGACAGCAAGGGAAGGAAGGAATAAAGAATTATAAAAACAACCATAGGGCAGCCCCGGTGGCACAGCGGTTTAGCGCTGCCTGCAGCCCAGGGCATGATCCTGGAGTCCCGGGATCAAGTCCCACGTCAGGCTCTCTGCATGGAGCCTGCTTCTCCCTCTGCCTGTGTCTCTGCCTCTCTCTCTCTGTGACTATCATTCATAAATAAATAAATAAATAAATAAATAAATAAATAAATAAATAAATATTTTTATTTATTTATTTATTTATTTATTTATTTATTTATTTATAAAAAATACATGGAGACAAATGAAAATGAAAACATAACGGACCAAAATCTTTGTAACACAGTAAATGCTGTTCTAAAAAGCAATTTATAAGCAATGAACGCCTACCTCAAGAAGAAAAATCTCAAAAGAATAACTTAACCTTACATCTAAAGGGCTAAAGAACAAAATCCAAAACCAGTAGAAAGATGAAAATAAAGATTAGAGCAGAATTAAGTGAAATAGAAACTAAAAAACAACAGATCAATGAAACCAGAAGCTGGTTCTTTGTGAAAGAAAGAAAAGAAAGAAAAGAGAAGAGAAGAGAAGAGAAGAGAAGAGAAGAGAAGAGAAGAGAAGAGAAGAGAAGAGAAAAGAGAAGAGAAGAGAAGAGAAAAGAAGAGATCAACAAAATCTGATAAACCTTTAGGTAGACTCACCAAAAAAGGCTCAAACAAAATCAAAAATGAAAGAGGAGAAATAACCAATACCACAGAAATACAAAAGCTTATAAAAGAATATGAAAAATTATATACCTACATATTAGACAACCTAGAAAAAATGGATAAATTCCTAGAAACAATATGTTACAAATATGAATCGGAAAGACACAGAAAATCTGTACAGACCAATTCCCCGCAATGAAACTGAATCAGTAATCAAAAAACTGCCAAAAAACAAAAATCCAGGACCAGATGGCTTCACAGGTGAATTCTACCAAACATTTTAAAGAAGAGTTAATACCTATTCTCAAACTATTCCAAAAAAAAAAAAAAAAAAGAATTGGAGGAGGAAGGAAAGCTTCCAAATTTATTGAGGCCAGCCTTACCCTAATATCAAAATCAAATAAAGGCAATATAAAGAAAAAGAATTACAGGCCCTCTGATTAACATAGATGCAAAAATCCTTAATGAAATATGGGCACACAAATCTAACAATACATTTAAAAAAATTATTCACTATGACCAAGTGGGATTTATTTCTGGGATGCAAGGGTAGTTCAACAGTCACAAATCAATCAACATGATTGACAAAATCAGCAAGAGAAAGGATAAAACATGATCATTTCTATAGATGCAGTAAAAGCATTTGAGACAAGGTACAATATCCATTCATGATAAAAACTCTCACCAAAGAAGTTAGAGGGAACATACTTCAATATAATAAAAGCCATATGTGAAGAACCCACAGCTAACAACATTAACAGAGTAAAATTGAGAACTTTTCCCCTAATATCAGGAACAAAACAAGGATGTCCACTCTTACCAGTTTTATTTAACATAATACTGGAAGTCCTAGCCACAGCAATCACACAAGAAATAAGTCATCCAAATTGGAAAGGAAGAAGTAAAACTTTCACTATTTGCAGATGATATAATACTATGTATAGAAAACCCTAAAGTCTCCACCAAAAAAGTACTAGAACTGATAAATAAATCCTGTTAAGTCATAGGATTAAAAAAAAATCAATATACAGATACCTGTTGCATTTCTACACACTAATAATGAAGCAGAAATCAAGAAAATAATTCCATTTATAACTGCACCAAATAATAAAAGATCCAGGAATAAACTTAACCATAGGTTAAAGACCTATGTGTAAAAACTATAAAACACTGATGAAAGAAATTGAAGACAACATGAACAAATGGTTAAATATTTCATGCTCATGCACTGGAAGAATGAACATTGTTAAAATATCCATACTTCCCAAAGCAATCTACAGATTCAATGCAATTTCTATCAAAATACCAACAATGTTTTTCACAGAAATAGAATAATCCTAAAATTTGTATGGAACCACAGTGCAAATCAAAACCTCAATGAGAAAGAAAAAAAAAAAAAAACCTCAATGAGATATCACTTTACACCTGTCAGAATGGCAACAATCAAAAACACACAAAAAACAAATGTTGGCAAGCATATGGAGAAAAGAATCCTCATGCACTCTTGATGGAAGTGCAAACTGGTGCAGTGTATTCCACTGGTGGAATACAATATGGAAGTTCCTCAGAAAATTAAAAATAAAATTACTGTATGGACAGCCCAGGTGGCTCAGTTTATGGTCACCTTCAGCCCAGGGCCTGATCCTGGAGACCTGGGATCGAGTCCCACGTCAGGCTCCCTACATGGAGCCTGCTTCTCTCTCTGCCTGTGTCTCTGTCTCTCTCTGTGTGTGTCTCTCATGAATAAATAAAATCTATAAATAAATTTATTTATTTATTTATTTACTATATGATCCAGTATTTCTACTACTGGGTATTTTCCCAAAGAAAATGAAAAAAGTGAATTCAAAAGGATATGTGCAACCATATGTTTTTTGCATTATTATTTATAATAGCAAGATATGAAAGCAATCCAAGCATCTATCCATACATATATACATATACATATACACACAATGCAGTATTGCTCAGCCATAAAAAAGAATGAACTCTTGCCATTTGCAACAACATGGATGAATCTAAAGGCTACTGTACTAAGTAAGTCAATCAGAGAAAGACAAATACCATATGATTTCACTCATATATGGAATTTAAGGAAACAAAGAAAAAAGACAAAAACAGGCTCTTAAGTTTGGAAAACTGGTGATTGCCAGAGGAGAGTTAGATGAAGATGAAGGGCATTAGGAGTATACTTAGAACGATGAGCCCTGAATAATGTATACAATTGCTGAATCACTATATTGTACACCAGAAACTAATATAATATTGCATATTAATTATACTGGAATTATAAAGATAAATAGAATAAAATAAAATAAAAATAAAGACTAAGACTTTCCATAATTAGCACAAAATAAATGTTAGCTATGTAAGTAAAAGTCCCTCATAATTAGACTGTCCATATTACTTATCATGTCAACCAGATGCCTATACCTTTGCCCAAGACACATGCTAAACCAGATGAGACATAGGGCAACAGTTAAACCAGGATTATGTTATCAAGCCAATATATATGGTTACTCTGATTACAATGGACTATATGATGGGCAAGATTAATTCATATCCTATATTTTATCAATATACTGAGCTCAAGAGAGAAGGTGCCACATCTGTCTAGATTAGTGCCATAATAGAGCTTAGCATAGTACCTAGCATAGTCTTAATAAGTATTTACTAAATGGATCGATCATTCTTTCATCAAAATTAGGAAAGCTTAAGAAGTCTTTTTCAAACATTGCTTTCAGAAACACTTGAACAGGGATCCCTGGGTGGCGCAGCGGTTTAGCGCCTGCCTTTGGCCCAGGGCGCGATCCTGGAGACCCAGGATCGAATCCCACGTCGGGCTCCCGGTGCATGGAGCCTGCTTCTCCCTCTGCCTATGTCTCTGCCATTCTCTCTCTCTATCTCTGTGTGACTATCATAAATAAATAAAAATTAAAAAAAAAAACAAAAAAAAAACACTTGAACAAATTCTAATCTGAAAAGTATACCAAAATAAACTATTCCAATAAATTCACTTTTGTATATTAAAAATTTAAGAGCTGATTTATTGAAGTACTTTTCACCTAGAATACATATAGTATGAGAACTTATTTTTATATCTACATTATGAAAATTCCTTTTACTAGTAGTGAACCACTTCTAGCACAGCAATTATTAATTAAACCCTAATAGGAGAGAAAAAACTGTGACATACAAAACACAACAGAAAAACTTCATTCATAATCAATTCAATCTTGTCCAGAATTAGGCTTTCGGACTCAGAGTGACAGGACACCCAAACAAAAGTATGAAACAGAAGATTCTCACTCATTGAAAAGGATGTTTTGCACCTACACAAAACTAATCTTCAGAGACAATTTTAATGAAATATGTTGGAAAAAAAATTAACAACTTTACCTTCATTTCCATGTACGGTGGATCACTTTCCAATTCTGCTTTATCTTTGGCCAGTTTGGCTTTTCGCTCTTCAATAAATTCATCCAAATTATCAGCCATTTTGCAGATACTAAAAAAAAAAAAAAAAAAAAAAAAAAAAAAATCAATGAGCACAGCTATATCACAGTATTTTTAGGATAATTAACAACATACAGGCTTAGCCCACATTTAGTATTATTCAATTTCACTTACCAAATTGAAAAATTCAAGTAAGACTGACCAAAATACACATGCTGGCTTCTCTCCCAACTACCGTGAAAACCTAGGACATACATTAAAATATGTGAAAATAAAAAATAAGCACAACTATCATTTTCTCTCTCACACGCACGCACACTTTGACACTTTGATCCATAAGTCAAAGCACTTTTTTTTTTTTTTTTAAGTTTTGGGTTTTTTCACTTGTGTTTAACTATTTGGAGGTAATTTCAAACTTAACAAAAAAAAAGTTACAATAAGAATAGCTCGAATAGGGTGTCTGTGTGGCTCAGTCAGTTAAACATCTGCCTTCAGCCCAGGTCATGATCCCAGGGTCCAGGGATGGGAGTGCTGCATTGGGCTCCCTGCTGAGCAAAGAATCCACTGCTCCCTCTGCCTCTGTTCCCCTCACCCTGCTCATGCGCAGCACGCTCGCTCTCTCTCTCTCTCTCCCTCAAATAAAATCTTAAAATAATAACAGCACAGTGAACACCCATTTATTCTTTACATATTTTCTATTAAGATTTTGCACAACTTGCTTTGTTCTTTGGACACACAAGCATATTCTCTACATATACAATTTTCTCTAAAATTTTTCAGGGGGTGAATTACATACATGAGGACCCTTTACCCCTCAACACTCAAGTGTGTATTAAGAATTAGGTTGTTCTTTTTTTTTTAGGATTTTATTTATTTATGACAGAGAGAGGCAGAGACATAGTGAGAGGGAGAAGCAGCCTCCACACAAAGAGCGCAATGTGGGACTTGATCCTGGGAGTCTGGGGCCCTGAGTCAAAGGCAAACATTCAACCACTGAACCATCAGGCGTCAAATTAGGTTCTTACAGACCTCAACAGAATTATCGACTTCAGCAACACGGATTTTTTTAATCTAATCTACTGTCTGTGTTCCAATTTTGCCAAATGACCTAACAGTGTCCTTTACAGTTTATTTTTCTCTCTCTCCAGCTCAAGATCCAGTCTAGGTCATGTGTCATTAGCCTTTCTTAATTTGGAACATTTCCACAACCTTCCTTGGTCTTTTATAACCTTGTTTTTTTCATATGGCTCACCTAATATCCACACTTCCCCTTTCAGGGTTTGCCTAATTTTTTTTTTTAAAGATATTATTTATTTGGGACGTCTGGGTGGCTCAGCAGTTGAATGTCTGCCTTTGGCTCAGGTCATGATCCCAGGATCCTGGGATGGAGTCCCGCATTAGGCTCCTCACAGGGAGCCTGCTTCTCCCTCTGCCTATGTCTCTGCCTTTCTCTCAGTCTCTCATGAATAAATAAATCTTAAAAAAAAAAAAAAAAAGACTTTATTTATTTACCTGAGAGAGGGAGTGAAAGAATAAGAATGCACGTGCAGGAGCACACAAGCGAGGAAGCAGCAGAGGGAGAGGGAGAAGCAGATTTCCTGATGAGCAAGGAGCCTGACTCGGGGCTCAATACCAGGACCCTGGGGATCATGACCTGAGCCAAAAGCAGACACGCAACTGACTGAGCCACCCAGGTGCCCCATCTAATGTATCTTTTTAACCTAAATTTAGCTTATGCATTCTCAGGTGAAATACTACTTAGGTGGTGATGTGTCCTTTCAAAATATCAACAATATAAAGACACACATGTCCATTTGTCCTTCATTGGTGATTTTTTTTAATTTAAATTCAATTTGCTAATATAGAACACCCAGTGCTCATCCATGAAGTGCCCTCCTCAGTGCCTGTCACCCAGCTACCCCATCCCCCCACCTACCTCCCCTTCCACAACCCTTTGTTTTCCAGAGTTAGGAGTCTCTCATGGTTTGTCTAATGATATTACTTTTGATTGCCTGTTCTACATGCTGATTTCTTCACTATTCCCTTGTAATAAGCAGCCCATAGGGAGATACATTTAGACCATGCAAACACTGCTCCTAATCAAAATTTCCTGGATTTAGAATCAATTGGTGATTTTTAATTGATCCAATCTTTCAATCTAGATGGCTACAAAATTCTAATTTTTCATTTCCACCACTCCCTGCATATTTACCAATTGACACTCTATTCTATGAGCCCCTCCTTCTTCCACATGTATCTATCAGCTTATTATCAATATGGACTCATTAATTCCTTTTAAGATTTTATTTAAGAGCGAGTGTGAGCAAGAGAGAGCATGAGTGAAAGAGAGCACAAGGGGGGAAAGGGCAGAGGGAGGGGGAGAAGCAGGCTGTCTGAGAGGGAACCCATTGCAAGGCTCCAGGATCTTGACCTGAGCAAAAGGCAGATGCTTAACCGACTGAACAACCCAGGTGCCCCCTATAATTCTTCAGTAAGCCCTGAGTTGTTTTCAACTTAATAAGATGTTATTCCTATTGAGGAATAATTTATATGCTATAACATTTACTCACTTTACTGAACAGTCTCCCTAGGTTTTGGTAAATTCAGTTGTGCAATTAATACCACAATCACTTTTTCTAATGCCTTCATAAATCCAGAAAATTCCTGTGTCCTTCTGTAGTCAGTTACTCCTACAACTCTTCAGGTAACAAAACAGGTCTGTTTTGTCTTTATGTAGAAAGAATAATGGTTTGAATAATGTAGAAATTTCATGTAATTGGATCATACAATATGTAGTCTGGCTTCTTGCACTTAAAAATGTTTCTGAATTGCATCTATCAGTTAAGTAGGTGTTTTTTTAATTGCTAAGTAGTATTCCATTGTATGGAAATATCAGTTTACTGTTTACCCATTACTGGATAGTTGGATTGTTTCTAACTGGGGGCTATTTATGAATAATGCTGCTATGAATATTTGTGTACAGTTTTGCATGGACATATGCTTTGAGTTCTGTTAGATACACACCTAGAAATGGAATTACTGAGTCATATATAATATTTATGTTTAACATTTTGAGAAACTGCAAAACTATTCCTCTAAGTATAACATAGCTAGACCATTTTACATCACAACTGACAGTGCATCAGGGTTGCAATTTCTATATATCCTGTCCAACCCTGGGTATTTTCAGTCTATTTTGATCTTGGTCATTCCATTTTTGACATGTAAGTCATTGGATATGTAATAGTATCTGATTATGGTTTTTACTTGCACTTTTACTTTTTTCTACTAAGAATTTTTTTTTTTTTTTTAGAGTTTTAGGCTCACAGCACAATTGAGCAGAAGGTACAGATTTCCCACATACCCCTTGCCCTCACTCATGCATAGCCTAATTATCCCCACCAAAGTGGTACATTTGTTACTACTGATCAACATACATCAATACATCATTATGACCCAATGTTCATAATTTACATCATGGTTCAGTTTAGGTGTTATACATTCTATGGCTTAAACATAGGTATAACAACATCTATCTACCAGTACAGTTTCATACATAATAGCTTCACTGTCCCCCAAATCCTATGTTCCATCTCATTCATTCCTCCCTCTACTCTGAATCCTGGCTACCATGGATCTTTTTACTCCCTCCATAGTTTTGCCTATTCCAGAAAAACAGTTGGAATCATACAGTATGTAGCCTATTCACATTAGCTTCTTTCACTCATATGTATTCAAGGTTCCTCCATGTCTTTTCATGTCTTTGAGGTGCATTTCTTTTTAGCACTGAATAATATTGTATTGTTGGGATATATCACAGTATATTTATCCATTCATGAATTAAAAAAAAAAAATGGTTGCTTCCAGGTTTTAGCAATTACGAATAAAGCTACTGTAAACATCCATGTGATGATGTCTTCTAAAGACCAAAAGTTTTTAATTTGTATGAAGTCCAATTAATTTGTATGAAGTCCAATTAATTCATTTACTAATTCATTTTTCATCCCTTTTGTATCAATTGTGCTTTGTGTCCTATGTAGGAAATTTTTGCCTAACCCAAGAGCACAGATACTTTCTTCTACATTTTCTTTTAAAAGCTTTATAGTTTTCTCTTATAGTCAAGTCTATGACCCATTTCAAGTTAATTTTTGCAAATGGTGCAAATTAAGAGTCATCAAGATTTAATTTTTTTTTTCTGTATGGATATAAAATTATTCTAACATTTTTTTAACTGTCCTTTCCTTATTGACCTTGGGATTTTTTTTTAATTTTTTTTCAAATATCCATGAAACTTACTGATTAATTAGATGCATAGCAAGAAAGGAGTCATTGAGGACAAAACTCTTAAGTGCTGGGAACTAAATGTGGATGGAATCCTGAACAGGAATAAGCCACAAGAAGCTGGCTGGCTGATAGAGTCCAATGCTTAATGGACTGAGCCACGCAAGTGCCCCTCTTTAACACTTTAACATCCATTATAAATTCTAAAATTGTTTTGTAACCAGAGTAATATTTTTAAACAATGGTAGTATGTATTATACATGCCATAACTAAAATATCAGACTTATTAAATATAAGTATACATTTAATCATTTCTAATATTTACTATCTGATGAGACTATAATATTTTTGATATTAAACTGAAGAGTCAAAGATACTAACAAGCTTTCTCCTGGTAACGCCCTCCAAAGACCACCAGGAACACCACTGTGGTTAAACTAGTTGGGTTTATTACTCATTGCATCAAGGGATACATCCTTGATACATACCATAGGGAACTCTGGGGTAGCTCAGTATTAAGGTGTTAGAAAAGACTAATAGGGTTTGTGACTTGTTAGGTAATTTGGGAGCAGAGAGTTTTGCTCAGGATTGAAGGCTGTCAAAAAGTAAAAGTAATTCTATTATTGGACATCTCAGCAAATCTTATCTAAAGCTGTAACTGGTTAAGAAGCAGCCATCACTCATCAGCCAGGAGAAAGGATGCTTGGTCTTTTGTGGCTTGGACAACATTCATGTTTTGTCTACAATTATGAGTGGTATTGTTTTCCTCTTGATCCATCACTGACACAGAGCTTTGTCAAATGTTGATGTTCTATACAACTGTTTATCTTCAGCGGAATTACAAGCCTAAGCAGTAGTGTGGCAAGCCAGTTCATAGCAACACGAAGGCCTTAGTGATAATACAGCCCAGCTTCCAGCTGTCATGACCCGTTTTTTTCTTTTTCACTCCTTCAAGTGTATGACAACTTATATAAAACATATTACAGCTACAAACTTATTCAAGATTTAGTGGATCACATAGACTGAGTTGACTGGAACAGCCTCTGTACAAAATAGATTAAGAATATTTATAATTTAAAGATTAAGTTACAAGAAAAATCAGCCAAAAGAAATCTAAAGGGGTTTTTTTTATCTTCCTTCACACTACAGTGAAAAATCACTCACAACTTAAGATATTATTACCAAATTGTTTTTATCCCAGTAGCTATGTACATAGTATGTGGATGATAAACAGTTTTTAATAAAACAGTTTAACTTGAAAGATCTGGATTTGAAACCCAATTCCATCACTAATTGACACTGTGTGATCAACCTCAATATGTTCCTTAACTTCCCTCCTACTTTCCTCATTTGTAAAATGGAAATAGCTATTCCAGAATAAAAAATAAAATAGCACATATAAATGTGTGGCACACCTGGCACTGAGAAATCAACAAATTATAGCTGTTTTATTAACTCTGATTTTCATTGTACTCATATACATCAGTAATCACTTTTTTAAAGAAAGCCTCCAAAGTACACTGGAATTTAAATCATAATCTAAATTATGGTTATCATAATCCAAATCAACATGTCAAGGAAGGTACCTGGGTATCTAGTGTCTGCCTTCAGCTCAGGTCAGGATCCCAGGGTCCTGGGATGGAGCCCCTTGTCAGGCTCCCTGCTCAGTGGGGAGTCAGCTTATCCCTCTCCCTCTGCCCCCCCCCCTTTCATGCTCCCTTTCTCACTCTGCTCAGTCTCTCAAATAAATAAAATCTTTAAAAAACAACAAATCAATATGTCTAAATCTGAAACTTACCCACTTTATGTTTATTGTATAGATAGAAATACAAGCAAATCAGAACATGTTCTCACTGTGCTAAGCCTTGGTGAATCTAAAAAAAACAAGATTCAGGAAGAACTTAATAGGTCCAATTCCTTCTCCCAGTTTTTTCAATCACAAAGGGAGAAAATGTTCCCATCCTTTTCCCTTCAAGTGAAATGTGAATTTCCTCCCCACTATGGAACCGTAAGGAGCAGTAAATATTCCTCTCCCTTAGAAGAGCACTGTTCAGATGCAAGGGGAATGCAAAGTGTAAGATATGGACCCTGCCCTCAAATCTGGACAAGATAACGCCCCCTGTCACATGGCTACATCTGGCCAGATTTGGGGTTAGGGAGTGAGATACCCATGAAAGATCCAGCAGCAATATGAAGAAAGCAATTTGACTATGTCTGGAATTCAGAATATGGTCCAGGAGTGGAAGGGGAAGGCTTAGTAGTTTTTCAGATAATCATTACAGCTACAGGAGAAAAGGATGTTTTGAAAAAGACCCTAGAGTCAGAGAATAGGGCTGAGAACAGAATAGCAGGAAGGGAGAACATATGTCTGTGGAATGCAGGAAGGAGCCTGTGAAACAGTCTTAGAAGAAAGAGAAGGAAAAAAAAAGAAAGAGGAGAAGGGATGAGGTGAACCTGGACAATGTTGCTCATTTCCCATCCATCCAGAGATATTTCCACCAAATGAAAGGTACTTAATCATTTTCTCTTGGCAAATACATCCATGTGATCAACTTGCTTCCATAAGCACACCCAAATTTTGACAAATCTCTGTAAATGTTGCTAACAAGTAACCGGGGGGAGACGAAGGTTGAGTGTTAGGATACAGATAAGAGTTAATATATAAAAAGCACAATTAAGTTTTTTTAGCACCTTCATTAACGGTGACAAAGAACAGAAGCATAAATTAGATGGCCTTTAGGTTATGCAAAATTACCAGAATACTTACTCAACTTTGCCTTCCACTCAATAGAGCAGTGGGAATGCAAGTCAGAATGATGTTAAAAGAATAATCTGAAATCTCCAAGTTTGTAATAAGAAAGTCCCATTTATCTGAGAACTTCATTTGGAAAAAAAAACTGTGCTGAAACCATTCTGTTTCAATTTATCCTATTTAAAACCATCTGCTCCCTTTCAGAAGGTCATCTGTACGCAGGAGACCTAAAATTTCATCCCTAGGGAGTATTTTCAGCAGCTAGTTAACCACCACAAAGTCTGTGCCCTCCTAGTGAGAAGAAAAAGAAAACACCATCTTACTGGTGTCCGTGGGATTCCCTCTTGCTTGTCAACAAGACATGCCATTCTTTCATATAAAACAGAACCTCTCTGAGGGTATTTGAGTTTTTACAAACTTTTATTGGTTGCTATTAGATTCTTGGGATTTTCTGAGAAATGTCTGGAAAGAGTGTTGGTTTGCATTACCTCCCGGAAATGCAAGGTAAACTCTTCAATCCTACAATCTGAGAGCCAACTTCTCTCGAGAAAGGAGTCCCACTGCTAACTTTTACTGAAAACTGGATCCAAATCCCAGATAACAATCCTAAAATGAAGGCAACGAGGAGATGTGAGCTCAAGGACCCAGCACCGACTTCACAGGGCTGTGGTAACGGGAGTAAATTTTCCTTGCAAAGCAAAGCGCTGAGAACCGCGCCGAGCGCACAAACACTCAATAAACGTTAACCATTAATCAGCACCCGGGGGGGGGAGGGGGGGGGAGGTGCTCCGGGAAACTCAGCCCCGAAGCGGAGAGCCAGCTGCTGGGTAGGGAAGGCGCGCGGGAGCTGTGGGTGGCGGCCCAGTTAAGAAGCGTCAACCCGTCGTCAGGCAACCGGGTCTCCACAGCACCCAGAGCCGCGGCAGAGCCCAGCCCGCGCCCCCGGGACGCCGCCCCCGAGCCCCCGGGCAGCAGCGAGACCCCCGCCCGCAGGAACCAAGCACCGCCCCCGGCCGAACCGACCAGGATTCTGTACCTCCGACCCCGCCCCCCGCCCTGAAGCCCCGAAACCCCGACCTCAACCCTGCAGCTCGGGCAACGCCCCTGGCCCGGCGGCCACGAGGACTCACCCGACAGGGACCGCCGCCCTCACAGACCCCGTGAAGTCCGGCTCCGCGGCCGGCGTGGCCGCCGGGAGCCCCCGCCTCCGCCCCCGCGCCCGCGCCGCCAACCCAGCCCAGGGACACCCCGCGCCCACCCCGGCCACACCCCGCCAGGCCCGCTTCCCTTCCGCGGCTGCCTAACGCTTACTCAGGAGAGCCGGCTTGCGCTGGGGACGACGCACAGAGCCCCAGGGAAGCTCTCCGCAGGCCGAAGAGGTGGCGACGGCCGCCCCGCACCGGAGCACCGTGACAAGCCGAGCGGCCCCGGCTCCGCCTCTTAAGCCGAGCCCTCCTCCCGCCCTTCCCAACGGCGAATGCGGCCCCGCCCCCACGACGGCCGCCGGGGTACCGTCGCGCAGTCGGAGCGCCCCCTCTCGCCCCGGAGGCCGCACAGCAGGCTCGCCTACACGTAGGCTGGGTGTATCTGGCCCTTTGCCTGGTGCCTCTGGTCTGTAGTGGGAGCTGTTAAACCATGAGAAATTCTTTCCAAGCTAAATCGATTCTAGCCCCTCTAGACCTTCCTAGCCGCATTGCTAGCCGCAGCCGCCGTGGAAAAAAAAAGATAGGGGTGACAGGGAAAAAATGTTTGCACACCTCCCCTGCGTATTTCTCCTCTTCCTGGAGTCTGGTCATCAATGTTTTGTCCTGGGGGTTTTTATTTTTTTTTTTAAGATTTTATTTATTTATTCATGACAGAGACAGAGAGAGAGACAGAGACACAGGCAGAGGGAGAAGCAGGCTCCATGCAGGGAGCCCGACGTGGGACTCGATCCCGGGACTCCAGGATCACGCCCTGGGCCGAAGGCAGGCGCTAAATCACTGAGCCACCCAGGATTCCCCTTTTTATTACTAATTTCAACATGTTCGGTTCCCCCCAATACTGAACGGCCATGTGCCACACGAGAAAAGAGATCTCTAGCTTTCCAGCAGAGGGGAACTAAGAATGCTTTGTCCTAAGTTACTTTGTAAGAGGGTTTTAAAAACAAATTTTCTTCAAATGGAAGTTAATGTCGAAACTGCAGGCAGGGATGTGGATTCAATAATTCTAATGTTTTTAACTATTTGGCACGTACCGTACTAGGAGTGGAGGACACAACCCAGAGCCGCGTCCTGAACTCTTAAGCTTTTAGTGAAAAGAAAAAAATCCAAATAAATACATTATTACAATGCAACGTAACAGTTCTAGAAGCACCTACAGACGTTTAGAGACATCTAAAAGGAATCATTATTGGAGAGCGGAAAAAGTCAACATTTCATGGTAGAGATCCCTGAGCTGTTTTTGAAGATGAATTTGAGCTCCCAGGCAAAAAACAAGACAACACAACCGCCAGGGGAGAGTATTTCAAGCAAGGCTGACCACATATGCAAAGTTTCAGGATGATTAAAGATGAAGCAAGCAAGCAAATAAGTGAAATAATTAAACACTGCATTAACTGTTGGGGGGAAAAAAAAGTTGCTGAGATTAATTTGGCCTCGGGGATAGGAAGTGGTCTCACACCTTAAACGAATTGTTAAGAACTGGGTACTGATCTTTTCAAAACACTAAGAGCTCATACAGATGTTAATTTTTACAAACACGACAAAAGACCCTGTCGTAGCCTTCCACGAGTCTCCACAGCTTTCTTGAAATGCCGGAGAACTGCTCTCTTAAGAGACCCTTAGAGCCCAACCAAGGGTCCTTTGAATTTTACGCATGTGCAGTGACTCATCTGGAAGTAAACTGGGATGCCAGGTGTATCTTCGTCTCAACCAGCATCCAAAACTGCTTATGTCTCAAGTTTTTCATAGACATCCTTATTTTTGTAGGCTTTCAACAAACATTTTGTTTAAGGTACCCACACACCCACACGAAAACAGGTCTTTTTTTTTCCCCCAACACAGCCTAAAGAGCTAACCCACTTTTAATATGGCCGAGGCCGCGCCTGCGCAGTGCGAACAAAGAGGACCCGTTCGTTTCTGGCATAACGTTGCCGTGCCCTTCTTCCGGTGCGGAAGGCTATACCATTCTCACGCTCCGTCATTGTGTTTGTCCTAATGCGCGCATATAATTTTCTAAGATAATATGTTCTCGTTTCAGCCACAGGAGGATTCCTCTGTCTCTATTATGTAACCGCTGTTTGTATCGTGGCGTCCCGGAAGCGCTCCCGCCATCCCCGAATGGTCTGTACTGACTTCACCTCCGGTTCTGGGTGTCATGGCTGCCTCGAGAGATTAGTACGAGTTTGCACCTGTGGTGGGAAGGGTCCGAAGCCCACACCCAGGAACCTAGCCGAGTAAAGTTGCGTCTTGGTTGTGGAGGCGACAGCTTCTCGGATTCCACGGCGATGGCGGCGTCCGGGAGTGGTATGGCTCAGAAAACCTGGGAATTGGCCAACAACATGCAGGAAGCCCAGAGTATCGATGAAATCTACAAATACGACAAGAAACAGCAGCAAGAAATACTGGCGGCGAAGCCCTGGACTAAGGAGTGAGGAGGTCCCTGGCGAGACGCAGGGGATGGGAGGGGTGGCGGGAGTTTAGGACACCCAGGGGAGTGGGAGTTGCAGAGGGTGGGAAGCTAGTGTTTTCATGGACAGGGAGAAGAATATGCACCCGGGAAATTTGGGTCCACCTTTTTCTCCGCAAGTAGAGTCAAAGCCCTTCTCCTGGGTCTTGCTTCGATTCCCCTTCTTGTCTCTTTAACCCGTTTGCCTCCAGGGGATGTAAGGGTAAAGGACAAACGATTATAATTTCTCATTTCTCAATATCTATATTGTCATATATATGCCACACACTCTGCCTTAAGCCTTGTGTTGATATACACCTTGTTGAGACCTCTAGCTTATCTGAGACTGGAGACTGCACCCATCTTCAAAAGCCAAGTCAGCCCTGGCGTCTCTAACTATAAGCCATCTTTTAGACATTTATAAATCGATTGTTGATTGCTGATAACTATTTCAGATACAAGGAGGCTCCACCCAGGCTCCCAAAACGTTACTCCACCAGTTAACATGAACTAGAAATTTTATCAATAGAGTTTAAAGCTGTTTGCCCCTTAGCAAATGCCCTGTGTCTCTGGGAATGATGACAAGTGAAGGACTCTACCCACAGCATTTACCCTTAGTGTTAAGGGAGAGTAAAAAGAGCAGTCTTCAAATGGAGAGATAGAAAGGACAGCAGTGATCAACAACAAAACATTCTTCCATGTTTATCGAGTATTTAATATGGGCTGAGCACTGAGCTTAGGAATTTCTATAATATATTATTTAGTCTACATGACAACCCAGTACTGTATTTTCATTCCTTTTTTGGAAATAAGAAAATAAGCAAATACGAGTAACTTACTTCATGATCAGACTGAGGCAGTGAACTCTTAAGTGAGTAATAGACTAAAATTCAAACCTCACAAGTGTCCCTAGTTTGTTGACTGGCCCTAGAAAATTTATGTATCTTCATTTTTTACCTGTAAAAAGAAAATTAGACCCACCCATTGGTGATTTCATAAAGATTAGATGAGATAATGCATTAAAAAGGGTCTACAATGTATGTAATAAGAGCACAATAACTTTTTTTTTCTTTTCCCCAGTGAATAAAGACCCAAGATTAATTCATGTCTTGACTCCCAAGACCAGGTCTCCATATTTTTCAGTTGTGATTGAAATCTGTGGGCAGACATCTTAAAAAGGCTTCTCAGGAAAGAAGAAGGAAAAAAAAGTATGGGAGGGTGGCTTCTTAAACACATTGACCATATTATTAAAGACAGTTTGCTTAACTCTATAACAGGCTATGCATTTAAGGTTGCTATACTATAGACTACCAAATATTTGAAAACTATCCGTGTGCCTTATTGTCTGATTGCGGCTCTAATTATGTTCATCCCAGCGATCTTGAGCTGCATCAGTGAAACGGAAAATGTAATTTTATTCAAGAGTAGTTTAGTCACATATACATATGACAAACTTTTAAATAGTGATCAAAACAGAACTAAAGATATTAGAGCTACTTTTTTCATTTTGAGGCTGATAACACAGAAAGAAACAACACACTGTTCTTTGAGAGTAAAAGATGGGTTAAGGCTAATAACAGCTAGCACTTAATATTAAGTTTTGGTATGTGTGAGGTAGTAAGATAAGCATTTATGTAAATTATTTCACTTTATTTCTTCCTAACAACAAATCTGTGACCTATTCCTATTTACAGATGAGGAAACTAAGGCGTGGGCATGAGGTGATTGTCTCTAGGCAACAGCTAGCATGGCAGGGCAAAGACTCAAACTTAATCAGATGGATGTCAGAGCCCACATTTGGATGTCAGGCCAGAAAGTTAGGCCTGAGAATCTTTAGGCACAACCATCCAACTAGACTCAGAATCAGAGATTTGGTGATTCCAAAATTAATGGAGAAAAAGTCTATTGAATTCTATGTAATTCCTTTCTACTTGAACAGCATATTTAAAACAGCATATTTTAAAAAACTATTTCATACTTTTCCCCTAAAGAAATACTTTGCAGGACCCAACATGTTTTTCATTTCCAGCCCCCTGCAAGAACTCTACTTCCCTTTTCTTTCCCACATTTCTACACTCTTTCCCCTTTCCCATCACTGTAAGTTCCTTCAATACTTGTTTTCTTTACAAAAACTATCTTTGAAATTGTGTTTTATATAAGTTAATTGTGCTGTACTTTTGTTTTGTAGTCACCATTATTTTAAGTACTGCAAAATCTCAGCATTGGCTCTACTGAAAATGGTGATGCATGCCAGATCAGGAGGCAACCTGGAAGTGATGGGCTTAATGCTGGGAAAGGTGGACGGTGAAACCATGATCATTATGGACAGTTTTGCTTTGCCTGTAGAGGGCACTGAAACCCGAGTAAATGCTCAGGCTGCTGCATATGAGTACATGGCTGCGTATATCGAAAACGCCAAACAGGTAAAAATGTTGCTTAAAGTTCAGTAATTCTAAGAGTCTCATGGAGACTCTTGAGTTTCTAAACTTAAACTATCCTCGTTACATAAGGTTTATATTTTATTTTCAACAGTGTCTATGTAAAATGTGTAAGAGGTTAGCATGGATATTTTTAAATAAATTCCCATACTCAAGAGAATAGATCTTAAAAGTTTTCATCATAAGAGAAAAAAAGTTGTACCAAATGTGTGGTGATGGATGTTAACTACGTTTTTTATAATGATCATTTTGCAGTACATACATATAGTGATTCATGATGTACACCTGAACTAATACAATGTTATACATCAATTATATCTCAATAAAAAAAAATTTTTTTTAATTCTCACACTCAGTATCAGATATATGTTTAAAACCAAAATTTGGAAACAACCTAAATGTTCCTGAGTATAAAACTGATTAAGTAGGGATGCCTGGGTGGCTCAGTGGTTGAGCATCTGCCTTCAGCTCAGGGTGTGATCCTGGAGTCCTGGGATCAAGTCCCACATTAAGCTCCTTCTATGGAGCCTGCTTCTCCTCCCTCTGCCTATGTCTCTCTCTCTGTGTGTCTTCGTGAATAAATAAATAAATAAAATCTTAAAAAAAAAAAAGATAGTACACTTGGGACGTCTGGGTAGCTCAGCAGTTGAGCGTCTGCCTTTGGCTCAGGACGTGATCCCGGTCCCAGGATCAGGTCCCACATCAGGCTCCCTACAAGGAGCCTGCTTCTCTGTCTGTGTCTGTCTCTCTTTGTGTGTCTCTCATGAATAAATAAAATCTTAAAAAAAAAAAACTGATTAAATAGATTATGGTATATCCATACAATGAAATGCAAACCAGCCTTTAAGAAAAATAAAAATTGCAATGCCTTGGTTGCTCAGCAGTTGGGTGCATCTGCCTTCAGCTCGGGGCGTGATCCCGGAGTGCCAGGATCGAGTCCCACAACGAGCTTCCTGCATGGAGCCTGCTTCTCCCTCTGCCTGTGTCTCTGTCTCTAATGAACAAATAAATAAAATCTTCGGAAAAAAGAAAAAAAAATTAAAAAATTATCTGTATATTTTATTTACATGGAACAAACCCCACAATATTGTGTCGAGTTGAAAAAACAAAGAGCACTGTACGTGGTATGTCATTATGTGTGTTTCTATTAACTTACATATATGCAAAAATACATCTGCAAGATAGGTATGTAAGCAGCCGGCTATAGAGGTAACATGTGGGCTGAAAAACTGGCTATTGAGGGAAAAGGTGGGAAGGATACTGAATAACCTTACTGTACTAGTATCTTGTTGAAGCTTCAGGTATTATAGTTTGGGTATTATCTATTCAAAATAATCTTTTTTTTTTAACTTGAAAGCCACATTTGCTATCAACTGTTCTGCATGCTATTATTTTACCATAGTGCTATGTAAACAAATAAATGACAAGTGTCTCTAAAATTAAACAGAAACCTCAATCTTTTTTGTCCTCTTAATTTGTTAGGTTGGCCGCCTTGAAAATGCAATTGGCTGGTATCATAGCCATCCTGGCTATGGCTGCTGGCTTTCTGGAATTGATGTTAGTACTCAGATGCTCAATCAGCAGTTCCAGGAACCATTTGTAGCAGTAGTAGTAAGTATTTTTGCAACCAGTCTTATTAAGTTCTTCTTGAAGAATTATTTAAGTAAGTACACTGAGAAATAAAAACTGTAGTAAAGCACAACAGTCTGGTGTCATTATACCTAGGATTGTATCTGAATTCCACCTCTTAGAAGCTGGGACTTATGTCTGAACAAGTTAACTAACCTCTCTGCAACTCTTCCCCCACTCTGTAAGATGAAGGTGATCACAGCACCTAGGTCTCAGTTCTCTGCACATAGTAGGCATTCAGTAATATTGACTGAATTGAGTAACTCAGGAATTGATAGAGCAGCTCTTGCTATGCTTAGAGTGGTTTAGATGCAATCCAGATTACTATGAGAAAGGTAGAAATTGTTCATCTAATAAAAAAACTTTCGAAAAAGAGATGAGCAAAACTTCAAATAACATTCTTCAATAGTATAATAACTAGATATAATTTCTATTAACTATGAGAATTCTGTACTCAACCACTTTATTCAACTTCTTTGGTATTTGGTTTGGTTATTTTCTTTCCTACTCTATTCCTTTTTCATTATTTTAATCAATGTTGGTGTGTGTGTGTGTCTGTGTGTGTGTCGTATGCATGCATAGTGTTATATATATCATATGTATTTCTAAGTTTAATGTTTAAACAAATGGAAGTATATAAAAATTTTATAACCAGCAGATGATAAATATATGTTTCTTTTAGATTGACCCAACAAGAACAATATCTGCAGGGAAAGTGAATCTTGGAGCCTTTAGGACATACCCAAAGGTAATTTTTAAAATTCGAAGTCCTTTTAATTTTTTAAATGACTCCTTTTTAAGTCATGTTATGCTTAATATTCTTTTTGTCCTAAAACAATTTGATAATATTTACAAAATAGTCAACCAACACAAATTGTCTTAAGCGAAAGATAACACATTTGTGCTATATATTGCTAAGAAAGCAGTTTTTATTTGTTAATAAGTCTCTTTGTGCCCATGACATTCTGACAGGTACTTCACAAACAAGCTAATACATCTATTTCCTTCCCTGTAATCTGAAATAAATATTAACCTATGTGTACATCCTCTAAGGACAAGAAAAATGAATCTGTAAACCAAATCCAACCATCAACCACCAAATGGGGTTGAGGGAAAGTAAAAGCAATATATAAATATATAATATATATACATATATTTTATATATATATATACTTTGTACTGGAATGTTTAAGTTCAATACATGGCTCCTCAAAATTAATGTTTCTATAAATGGAAAGCTGCATAGAAAGTTTTTTTTTTTTCTGTGTGTGTGTGTGTATATGTGGCTTTTTTTTTTTTAATCTTCTATTTTCTTCATTTTTGTTGAGGGCTACAAACCCCCTGATGAAGGACCTTCTGAGTACCAGACTATCCCACTAAATAAAATAGAAGACTTTGGTGTACATTGCAAACAGTAAGTCATTTTTAAATGTATCTGATGCCACAATCATCGTAAGAAATCTTAGTCCAAGCCCCTAATTTTACAGATGAGAATAAAAGTTCAGATGAATGCATTTCATAATCCTTTTAAAATTGTAGGAAGAATATAAAACTTGATAGGATAATGTTTGAATTTTTATTAATAATTGTTTTAAGGTAACATGTTATTTACCTTTCACACAACCATAAACATATCAATGTACAAGATACTTGGCTCATTAATGAAATTAACAACTGAAAGAAGTTTTATTCAGGGCCAGCCTGATACTACCTTATCCGTAAGCCCACAGAGTGTCCCAAGTTCCATTCATTCATTTCTTTCTTTCTGAGAGAGATTGAGAAAATGCAGGAGCAGGAGGAAGGAGCAGAGGGAAAGGTAGAAGCAGACTCCCTGACTATCTGAGGACCCCGAGATCAAGGCTTCAGCTGAAGGCAGCCACTTAACCTACTGAGCCACCCAGGCACCCCTCAAGTTCCATTTAGCAAAACTTCATCGTAAACATTTTCACTCCAAAATTTAAAGAAGCCATACTGAAACCAATGAATTATATACTTTTTTTTTTAAAAAAAAAAGAATTATATACTTTTTTTAAAATAGTGAGGGCTAAGGTACATGAAATTACATCTCAGTTTTTAAAAGTGTTAAACCAATGATAATGGTTTTCTCCACTTTCTAAGTATATCTTGCCACCTCACATTGACCCACCCACTACATTCTGGAGCCTGAACCAAAGCACTAGCCTTCTAACTAGGCTTCCAACTTCTTCCATTCACCCCTTTAAAGGTCTTTTGTCAGCCAAACTGATTCTGTTAAAATGTAAGTCAGATCAAATTCCTCCTTCTCCAGAATGATTTCCTGTATCATACTCCTTACCTTGGGCTACACAGCCCTATGTGATCTGTCCATACTACCTTTCTGAGCTCATCTCCTATCACTAAACCTTTGCTCTCTCCAGTCCAGCCATAGTGGCCTCCTAACGGTTGTCAGATGTGCCAGGCAGCTTTCTGCCTCTGGGCCTTTGCACGCTATTCTCTCTGCTGGGAAAATTATTCCTTATTTCCATGAGGCTCACTAACTACTTCAGTCATGGAGTATCTGTTTAAGGATCACCTTAACAAAAAAAAAAGAAAAAAAAAGGATCACCTTAACAGAATGTTCACTGGTCACCCTGTCTAAAATAACACCATCCAATCACTCTGTGTTACAGTTTCCCTGCTTTATTTTTCTCCTTAGCACTTGTCACCACCTAAGTTTTTGCTTTCTTGCTATTGATTCCATTATGTGAACCTCATGACAGTAGACTTAGTTCACCACAGTATCCTAACATTTAAACAGGGCATGGCATATAGAAGGGTGGGCACCCCTCCAAAAAAGTTACCTAAATGATTATCTAGGGTACCCTTTTTCCATAGTTCCTATCCAACCTTTAGGAAAACCTTGACTACCCATGTGCTCTTATTTTTCTGTTCAGAAATTTTTAGAAAATTCTAGAATTTCTAAAATTGAGTTTTAAAATATATCAGTCATCCCTGACATTTTTGGGAAAAAATTCTTTTTTATTTTTCAGTTAGAGACTTGGAAATAAATCACATAATTTGCCCTACTGGAAAAAAAATTTAAACCATTCCAGTTTGAGAGAATTGCTCCTAAGCATGGAAACACCTTTGCTGTGATACTTTCTCAGAATAATAGTCAATTTTTTTTTTCATTTATATTGAGTTATAGCGGTAGAAAAAGCTTACACCATTAATACCTACACTACTTTTCTCAACTACCAACAGTAACTTTTGAAACAAGACTGAGGCAGTCTGTGCATTCTATTTTACTGAAATACAAGTCCGTTGGAGAATAGCCACTTTCTAGTTATCTACATTGCTAGAGTCTAGAATTTTGAACCTGGAATTGCTAGGATATTCCAAAATGTTCTCTTGGGATCAGTTCCTAAATAAGAGAAAATAAATTTTTTCATAGGGCAAATAAGAATTTATTTTTGTTTAAAATCTTTAATGAAACATAGTGCCAGGTCGAAAGAGCAGGGGTTTAAAGCAGACTGCTTATAGATCCATTTCCTAAATTATTTAGTGATGAGGTATTATTTGCAGTTTACATTGTTTTTTCTTTCCTACCTTAAATTCCACAAATATTGCACAAAGTCTGTTTAAAACATAGAATATAATGTAGATATTAAATATTTTTAACCTTGAAGAACCTTAATGAAAATAGGACACAAAGTGTTGGTTTTTTTTTTTTAAGTTAGCTTATATGTTGTCAGTATTCATGTAGGAACATGGTTTAAAGAGTAAAATGGTTCTATGACGCTTAATTATGAAAAACAACAATTTTGTACCATTCCCTTTCTCATTCTCCAAGGCAGCCACTGAAACTATTATAGTTATTCCTGTAAATATTTACCCCGTATCTTCAAACAACATGCTGATGGTGCTACTTGTTGATTTTCAGTCCTAGGCAGTATCTATTATTGACTTCCCCTACAGAAGATGAAGATTTAGCTCCACAAATAATTTTGAATGTTCTTCTTGTTTTCAACTCTACTACTGAGATGTGCAGCTAATCACTACATATTAGACAAAAAATTTCACTGCATCAACCTGTGGAATTAAAACAGCAATTACATTAAGGTGATGCATAAATTTTAAAACAAACTCTTACTCTAGAACCTCATTTGAGTTCTCTTATTTTCTATCCTTTATAAATCCAAATATCTGTTGCTTTATTCATCCTCTCATCTCTTTTTTCCTCAAGTATCAGAGATACAACCTCCTTCTTTCTAAGGCTGACCTTTCTACTTGAGCCCCTCATCCTGTCCCGATAGCTAATCCCCATACTCCTAGGATCTCACTTCTTAAATACTCTTTAATGTCTATAGTCTGGATGTATGATACAACTTTTCATATCCTTTCTCTATCACTTACTAGTTATATGGCTTTGAGTAGAGTCTTTGTCTCTAAATGTTTGTCTATAGACTGGGAATAATAAATGCTTTGTGTGTATGGTTATAGGACTAAATGAGAATATGTAAAGCACCCAAGAAATAATAGGTGCTCAAGAAATACACTATTCCCCTTCACATTTCATTAGCCATGTCCTATCATTCTTCAGACCTGCACAGGTATCTTAACCTTGCAAAGACCCTCACTTAATTCTGATGTCTTAAATTCTTATTCTTTATTATTTCTTCACTCCCAAATTGAATCAACAAGCATTTCTTATTGTGTCCACATGTCCTTATCTTTATCACTAACCTGAGTCTGAGCCTTTCCCTCTTCACATCTGCTGGGCTGCAATAGTATCCTTTGTGGTCTCCCTGCCTACTATTTGGTTTCTCTGCAACACATCCTATCACAAGCCAGCTTTCTTAAAAAAAAAAAAAAAAAAAGGTGTTTCTTAAAACACCTCTTTGGCCATATCATTGCTCTGCTCAAACACCTTCCGTGAGTCCTCACTACCTAGAAAATAAAGTTTAAATGTCTTTTTTTTTTTAAGTTTGTATTAAGTTCCAGTTAGTTAACATATAGCATAATATTAGTTTCAGGTGTACAATATAGTGATTTAGCGCTTACATACAACACCCAGTGCTCATCACAAGAACCTTCCTTAATCCCCATCACCTATTTCACCCATCCTCCTACCCATGCAGTTTAAATTTCATACCCTTTTATGTAATATCTACCACCAAATAGACCCCAACAAAGCTTTCTTGTTTCCCCTCACATAATTACACTACTCTTGCTTAACTGTCCAGTCATTTACTTACTATTCTTTCATGACTTTTGTATTTTTGAGTCAATTTTCCCTGCCTAATGCCCTCCTTGATGTCAACATATCTACACCATGGACTCATGTAAGGGTTACTCTCAGTCCTGCCTTCTTCCTAGGGCTTCTAGAGCAGTTCTGTCTACATTAAGAGTATTCATTATCTCTAACATTTAATTGGTAAGTGATTAATTTTATACATGACTATAACATCACTTATTGTTAGTTAGTATATACCATTACATTTAATTTTGTGGATTCATACCACATCTCTCCTATAAATAGTAGTAAGCTCCTTAAGGTAAAAAAAAAAGTCCCCTTCATATCCACTGATGTACAGAACCTAGTGAGATATTTAAATATTTATTACTTTAAAAATACATATTTTCAATACATGTAACCAAACATTTCTTGCTCTCACTGATTATAAAATAGGCACCTTTGGTAGCAGTATTTTTTTTTAAAGATTTTATTTATTCAAGGGAGACACAGAGAGGCAGAGACACTGGCAGAGGGAGAAGCAGGCTTCTCGTGGGGAGTCTGATGCAGGACTCCATTCCAGGACCCCGGGATCATGACCTGAGCCAAAGGCAGACGCTTAACCACTGAGCCACCCAGGCACCCTGGAAGCAGTATTTTTTGTTGTTGTTGTTGATGTTCTTAATTTTTTTTAGGCATCCTAATGATTCTAATTTAAGGTTTGCTTTCCCAAAAAGCAATAGGTCCTACTTAGGAGATTAGAAAAGGAGAAATTGGAAAGCCACATGTCATTTTCAGTATTTAAAAAGCCTATCAAAAATTATCATTGACTCTACAGAGGCAGTACATTAAGTTTATGTGCTATTGGCTAGAATTTATGAACTCAACATGGATAAACATATGTCATACAGAAGTGTTGACTGGTTATTGATAAGTTTTGGGGAATTTCTGGGCTCTACAGCGGGAAGAAATATAATACAAGAAAGTTCAGTTAACAGAAGATTTGAAACCACGCCTCTGAAGAGTAAGGAAACCATGGTTACCTATTGTTCTATTGGACTAAAAACTAAAACATAACTATGTGGATATAAAATGTAATTCACTTAAATTTGACCATAACTTATATGATATGGTTGAATTTTAATTAATTTTACTTACTAAATGTGTCCTTTTGTTTCATAGATATTATGCCTTAGAAGTCTCATATTTCAAATCCTCATTGGATCGCAAATTGCTTGAGCTTTTGTGGAATAAATACTGGGTGAATACACTGAGTTCCTCTAGTTTGCTTACTGTAAGTACTCTATTTCCAAGGGATGCATTTGAATTTTATCTAAGCTACATAAGTTATATAATATCTGAAACTTTTTTTCATAGAAAAGCTGTATCTGATTTGGCCAAGACACTAGGGCTGGGGTCAGATTCTGCACATGACCAGAGCTGGATTGGGATAGTAGGCCAAGCCAAGATCTGTGTCACATACCATTCAGACGAAGTCCAAATGACAAATACATGTGGCCAGATGAGGGTGAAATCTGCCCCTGCCTTAAAGATACAGAGAGAAAAATGCAAATACTGCTTTTTGTTTTGTCAGGTGACTCAGGTAGGACCCCAGTTACAAGTGACAGGAGACCAAACCAAAATGGCCTAAAAAAAGAATCTTTTAAGCAAAGTAGGACTTACTTCAGGAGTAGGACTTACTTCAGGTATAGCAAGTTTATATTCAAACAATATTTTAAGGTCTTGGTTTTTCTGTCTCAGCTTTGCTTTCATGTCAGTTGGCTTCAGTTTTGGGCTTCATGTGAAAACAATATAGCAGGGGTGCCTGGGTGGCCCCTACAGTTCAGCATCCAACTCTTGGCTTTGGCTCTGGTTCTAATCTCAAGGGCATGAGATTGAGCCACCTGCTCAGGCTCTGCACTCAGTGCAGAGTCTGCTTGGGGCTCTATCTCCCTCTGACCCTCCCATTCATGCTCTTTCTCTATAAACTAAATAAATCTTTTTTTTTTTTAAAGAAAACAAGATTAACTTCAGACCTTCCAGCCTCTCAGTTTCTCACTTTCAGGCTCAAAAGAGAAGGTCAAGATACACATACTCATGCATAACCACAGGCAAAACGTCTATTGTGTCTGAGCTTTATTTAGGTCACATGCCCATCCTTAAACCTTCTCTGGGCCAAGAGAATGAACACCATGACAGTCTGTGCCAGGGCAAGTACCTCACAGCTGGGCTAGGGTAGAAAAAACTCTTACAGGGGATCCCTGGTGGCTCAGCGGTTTAGTGCCTGCGTTCGGCCCAGGGTATAGTCGTGAAATCCCAGGATCGAGTCCCACGTCGGTCTCCCTGCATGGAGCCTGCTTCTCTCTCCACTTGTGTCACTGCCCCTCTCTCTGTGTCTCATGAATGGATAAATAAAATCTTTAAAAGAAAAAGAAAAAACTCTTACAGGAGCACATGGACTAAGAATTAGGAAGAGTTGTCCCCAGAAGGAAATCAGAATATCATTAACTAAAGTAGCAGCAGATACTAGGCAGCAAAAAATAAAATCACTATGTGATTTTTTTTCCAATATATCATTAAAACCTAACATAATATTTTACAAGCTTCTGTCTAGAGCTTAGTCATTAACAGTTGCTTTTCCTTTTTTTTTTTTTAAGAGGGCCCCCTCACATAGTATGTAGTACAGCATAATGGTTAGAACCACAGAATTTGGTATAAGATAAATTCAGTTCAAAAACAACACTGGCACTTTACTAATTGTGTGACCTTCAGAAAGTTATTTAATGAGATTGAGCCTTTTTTGGGGTTCAGTGATAATAATCCCTACATCACGAAGAATGCTGAGAATTAAATGAAATTCTTTTTCTTTTTTTTTTTTTTTAGGATTTTATTTATTCATGAGAGACACAGAGAGAGAGGCAGAGACGCAGGCAGAGGGAGAAGCAGGCTCTCCATAGTGAGCCTGCTGCAGAACTTGATCCCAGGACCCTGGGATCACAATCTGAGCCAAAGGCAGACGTTCAACCACTGAACCACCCAGGCGTCCCTGAAATTCTTTATATAAAGCAGTTAACAAAGTGCCTGGCATATAATAAAGCCTCAATAAGCTATTATTATTTTTTGTGTGGTTCATAGGAAAAGGCCTCCCTTAAGCATATTTTCTATGATTTTATTTTTTTAAAGGTTTTATTTATTTAGAGAGCATATGTGTGTGTGTGTGAGAGAGAGAGGGAGAGAGAGAGAGAGAATCCCAAGCAGACTGTAAGCATGGAGCTTAACATAGGGCTCAAGCCCACCACCCTGAGATCAAGCTGAAACCACAAGTTGACACTTAGCCTGACTGAGCCACCCAGGCAACCCTTTCTGTGATTTTAAATAGAGCTCTGACAGGCTTTCTGTTCTTATTTCATAACCTCAACAGTCAGAAGTAGCAAATTAAAAGGAAAGAAAGTAATCATTACAGCAAAGATGAATTGCTTCCTTTGTGCCATATGCTGCTAAATGCTTTGTATGAGTTGTTTCCTTAGAGGCAAGTATACTAATGAGAGCCAGAAGTGACACATGATGGCAAAGGAAGAAAACGCTAAGACCAGAGCAGTCTGAACCTTTGTGTAAAGGCAAACAGCTCTACCTACTCAGCCTGTGATTATTGAGGTCATTAATAATCAAGAAAAGGTTCTATTTTTTTCTTTTTTGTGTTTGTATATATGGTACATTGCAGCATCTTAAGAAAAAATTTATAGGACACCCAGTTTGCTCAGTCGGTTAATTAATCTGCCTTCAGCTCAGGTCAGGATCCCAGGGTCCTGGGATGGAGCCCCACATCAGGCTCCCTGCTCAGCGGGGTCTGCTTCTCTTTCACTCTCTCTGCCCCTCCCCTCTCTTATACACACACTCTTTCTCTCTTTCTCATAAACCATTAAAATCTTTCTCTCAAACCAATAAAATCTTAAAAATTAAAAAAAATTATAAATGTTCAGTGCATCTCTTTCTCTAGCTAAAGCATATAACCCAAAAGCTACCAGAAAAAAAGTTCTTTTCTGTTTTAAGAAATTAGTCCCTGTATTCATTTTCTGTTAAAATGTAATTGATGACAGTTTTTTATGAAAAAAAATGACATCTTTTCTGATTTAAGAAATTAGTTCCCTGTATTCATTTTCTGTTGTTTAAAATGTAATTGTTGTCATTTTTTTCATTAAAAAACTGTCATACTAAATGCTGAAATTTCAACAAGAACAAATAACAAAATTAGCTAACAATTATTAAGCCTTTACCAGGTGTAATGGACAGTCCTCAGAGCTTTATATACTTTATATACATTACTTAATTTAGTCTTCACAATAACCTTTATGTAGAAATTATCATTGTCCTCTTCCCATTTTCAGAAGACGATAAAAGCACAGGAAAGTAAGGGAGTTCTCCCAAGGCCTCCCAGCTAATCAGTAGCAGAGCCACAACTGAGACTCAGGCCTGTGTACTTCAAAGCCTCTCATAATAACAAATATTAGATTTAATGAGTCAAAAAGAATAATTCCAAATTTAATCTTAAAATTATAAAAGGGGGAAAACTCTACACTTGAACTGCTTGAACTCTGGAGTCAGTTTTTACAAGTAAATGTGATTTCTTCAGTGACCATCACACATTTCATGTTGGAATTCTTTGTAAATGAAACATTCTAGATAGAAAAAACTACATTAAAAAATACATATGTATATATTAACACACACACACACACTAACAAAATACCATTTCCCCTACAGAATGCAGACTATACCACTGGTCAGGTCTTTGATTTGTCTGAAAAATTAGAACAGTCAGAAGCCCAGCTGGGACGAGGAAGTTTCATGTTGGGTTTAGAAACACATGACAGAAAGTCTGAAGACAAACTTGCCAAAGCTACAAGAGACAGGTAAGAGCAAATCTATTCCTGCCCCTAAATAGTTCCTTTTGTTTCAAAATTTGCACATTATAATAGGATTCGAACTCCTTAAGTTTCAGCTTACTTACAACTTGGAATGGTACCTGAATATTAACTTCTTAGGGACCTTTAAGAGTTGTCAAATGCAAATTATAACTTAGAGAATTTAGGTAAAAACATTAAAGGCTTAAATATCTAAGTAATAGAATGAAAAACTACCAATCATGTTTTCTAGATCTAACTAGAAAGTGTAATAAAGAAAACCAATCCATCATTGGATCTTATTAAAAAAAAAATTCTACAAAAGGATGTTCAAATCTATTCTAAATCATCTCTTGAGGGATTATGTTGAGCTTTCCCAAATTCATAAAATTTCACATTTTTATGAAGTTTTAAGTCCCTAAATATCACAGAAATGATTGCATCTCTGTACTGAAATTATCCTAAATACAGTGATTTAATGTCCCAAATTTCACTACCAGGAATTTTTCAGGAACAAACTTGGAATGTGTTCTCTTGATAACTTAGGAAATAATCAGGTGGCCATTCAGGTGCAGAAGATTGGGAATTCTACCTAAATAACATTTACTTTTCACAACAGTTTGAAATTTGATATGGTAATTAGGGGGCAGAGAGTAAGGAAAAACAATGTTGACATCTATATAGACTGATACCTTGGTATCTTAAAAACTGGACTAGTCAATAGGAAAGAGAAGGTAAGGTAAAATGTGTCAGGAGCAGAAGCCAGTTTGAGTAAAATTATCTCATTATTTTCCTTGAGTTTTTAGAAGGTATAGAGCTAGTGGCCTGGATAAAAATTCTTTCTTCAATATTAGGTCTCATTTTTGGTACCTTGACTAAGTGTATGTTTTTGCTCATCTATATATTCTTTGTGATTTGTAACTTTATCTACATTTATATCTCAGTTCTTTAACAAGCAAAAATTTCACAATGGTTATATCTCCAATTACATAAAAAGAAAAGTAGGAAAGACCAAAGTAGTAGTACAAAAGTAGAAAATTTTCCTTTTTTTGGATAACTTCATAAGAACTGTATCTCTTCTGAATAGTGTGGGGTTTTATTGTTTTTTGCTTTTTATTTTTTATCTGTTCTAAAATCTCACCCACTGTAACTCTATTTGAAGGATGTTTGTGATTATTTCAGAAAAAAAGCATAGGATTCTTTATAATCTCTTTTTTAATTATTCTAAGTAATAATAAGGAATAACAAATTTCAGTATATTTTAGGAATTATTCTATAATTATGAATTACATATAATTTCAGTCACTTTCCAAGACAGAACTTTTCCCAAAAACTGTTGATAAGTAACAAAATTAACTGTTATGAATTATATCAAATTTTACACTCTTCTCTCAAGAAGGTTCTAGTAAATACAGTTGACTCTTGAACAGTGTGGGTTTGAACTACATGGGCCCACTTATACATGGGGTTTTTTCTATAAATACAGTACAGTAATATAAATGTAGATTTTAGTACTTCTCTCTAGTTTGTTGTAAAAATACAGTATATAATACATGTAATATACAAAATATGTGTTCATTAACTGTTTATGGTATTGTTAGGCTTCCCATCCACACTAGGCTATTAGTGGTTAAGTTTGGGGAGAGTCAGAAGTTATATATGAATTTCAAACTGTGTAGAGGATTTGGTATCCCCCTAATTCCCATGTTGTTCAAGGGTCAAGTGTAATGAATGAAATGGTTAAAAGACATGTAGAAGGCTAAAAATCACCAGAGTAAACTGTAAATTGTTGTGGTTTCTGGAGTATGAATAGAAATGAAAATTATTGGGGGTATAAGGATGGAAAAGGGGGGGGACTTGCATGATCAAAACAGTTTTCAGTTCTTGTGACATTATGTGATGTGTTTTTTTCTTTCCAGCTGTAAAACTACCATAGAAGCTATCCATGGATTGATGTCTCAGGTTATTAAGGATAAACTGTTTAATCAAATTAACGTCTCTTAAACAATCACTAAGTAGTACTTTTGACTCAAAGCCAGTATAAGAAAAAATACTTAAGTAACACTTTAAAACCAGTTACCAAAACTGATTAGAAGTATAAGGTGCTCTGAAGTGTCCTGAATATTAACATCGTGTAATAAAACTCTTTAAAATGAAATTGTTCTTTTGTTATTTTGTGGAAGTCGTTACATTATTTTCCAAGTATCCTTTACTGTTCTTGAATATAAAGGAAAGAAACATTTATTGGAACCTTCCTATTTTTTTAAAGAGTCTTGCCCTCCCCCCCCAAAAAAAAGAGTCATGCCCATCTAAGTTGAAGAATTTCAGCACTTCATTTGCCATACTGATTATCAGAGCCACTTTTCAATTCACCTATACCTTCTTTTGGTAGTCCATTAGTAAAAATATAATGTTAACATTTTTATGTTCTTATGAAATGTTAACCATGTCACATCATAAATTATTTTCCTAAAAATTAAATAACTTAAGACAGAACCTAACATAGGTTATCTAATCCATTCAAATATACCAAGTACCTTTACTGCATAGGCCATTTTACTCTGCAGATAATTCTGAACAAGAGAGACAAGGCCACTGTCATGTTCTCATGGAACCTACCATGGAGGCTAAAGCTAAGGGAGAAACAGTGTGCTAGGAAACTCAGGAGGAACACTTATACCAGGGAGGAGTTACCCAGGCAGACTTCCAGAAGGAAGTGACCTAACATAAAGCTGAAATTTGAAAGATGGGAGGACTAGCTAAAAAAGCATAATGGGGAGGCAAGAGAGTAAGAGAATGTAGATAGCAACCTGTAGAAGGCCAGAGGCAGAGAGCAAGAACCTAGTACCTTCAAGAACTGATACTCAAAAAACAAAAAAAAAAAAAAGAACTGATACTCAGACCTGAACATAACAAGAGATGACTTTAATCGGTAAGATGAGGGTAGATTCTGCAGAGGCGCTTTGGACTTCTATTCTAACATCAATAGGATGTTAAAGAGTTAAACAGCAGAAATGTACTAGATTGATGTTTCTAAGAGTACTCTTAAGAGATTGAGGGTGAGAGCTGGCTGAAAGCAAATGAAATGACTTGTGGAAAACAAAGAGTGAAAAGACCAGACAAATCATGGAAGCATCAATTATAAAAATAGGCTGAGAAGAAACTTTAAGAAGTAATTTACCAGTGACTTGACATGCTGCCAAGACATCAGGGAAAACAACGCCTAAAGTTTTCCATTGGATTTAGCAATTACATAGTCTTTGGTAAGATGAGGAAGCCCATTAACAGTATCCAAATACATTCTCAGACAGTTGGTGATACATTAGTATTTTGGTCTTATTTTGAAATGCCTTTTTTTTTTTTTTTCTAAGTAACCTCTATACCCAATGTGGGGCTCAAACTCCTGTTCCTGAGGTCAAGATTTATGTTCTGTTAACGAAGCCACCCAGGAACACCTCCTTTTGTATCTCTCTTAAATAGGCACCCCTGTTTTTAAATGATTCAAACCTCCCCTCCATTGTTACACCCTTTAAAAAAAAAAATGACTACTCCCAAAGAGCAGCCAAAATCTATTTACTGCCATAGCCTTTTCAGCAACACCTTTAGGAACACTGGACAAGCTTGTTGAAGTTTCATTCACAGGATTGAATGGTTAAAGTTTTTGACAGTCACCATGAAAACATACTAGCAATTTTCATTCTAAGGCTTACCTTTATCCACATTTAATTTTTTTTTTAAGGTATTTATTTATTTATTTATGATAGTCACAGAGAGAGAGAGAGAGGCAGAGACACAGGCAGAGGGAGAAGCGGGCTCCATGCACCGGGAGCCCGACGTGGGATTCGATCCCGGGTCTCCAGGATCGCGCCCTGGGCCAAAGGCAGGCGCCAAACCGCTGCGCCATCCAGGGATTCCTATCCACATTTAATTTTACATTCATTATCTAAACAAATTCATTACCTTGGTGTGATGCAAAATGCCCATGATAACAGAATTACTAGGAAAAGAAAGCATTTCAGTCCTGACTTAATTGGACTCATTTTGAGAAGTCTCCACATTTCAGTTATGATGCATTGATTGGAGATAAACACACACACACACAGTTGCTTAAAGGATAAAAACATGTTGGTTTACCTCACTCCAGGGTCCAGAATCCTGTTTGGTTTAGGCACAACTGGATTAGGCTTCCTGTTAAGGGTTCTCAGCTCTGCCCTCCACATGTTAACCTAAACCTAAAGCTGTATTCCCCTAAACTGGCTGCACACCCCACCATCCAGTTAGGGTAAAGTGTCAGATTAAGGTTCAGAGTTCACTCTGGTCTAGTGGACTATGAGCCTACCCCTGAAATTATATTTAAGGACTGGTTTAGACCAATTAAGGGCCACGCCTAGAGGAAGGAATGGGGCCAATAATCTGCAATAATTACTACACACTGAAGTTAAATAGATAATACAGAGGCAACCAACAATGTCCCCTCTACTCAGTGGTCCAGCCCAAACTAAAATGACTGAAAGGAGCATGTGTATTTTGTTTTAAATGTACTTGCTTTATTAAAAAAGCAAGATCCTTTACAAATATTTTTAAAGTACATTTTTATAATGTATCATGATCACTTTGGGCACAAGTGCTCCAATTCACATTAAGGAGCTTTTAGGAGGGAATACCTGGGTGGCTCAGCGGTTTGGCGCCTGCCTTCGGCCCAGAGCATGATCCTGGAGCCCCGGGATCGAGTCCCACGTTGGGCTGCCTGCATAGAGCCTGCTTCTCCCTCTGCCTGTGTCTCTGCCCCTCTCTCTGTGTCTTTCATGAATAAATAAATAAAATCTTTAAAAAAAAAAAAAAAGCTTTTAGGAAATCGGGGTTCAAGCGCAACCATCATGAAAACTAAGTTGTGAATTGGGATTGTCTTTTCCTGCAAAATATTATCTTACAGTCTTGAGCTATTCAGGAGCCGAAAAGAGCATTTTCTAAGTGAAGACTGTTTTTTGTTCAGAGATAGTTTCTCCAGCTCTTTGGTGATAATATACAGGAAATGTCACTCGTCATCAAAAGCTTAACCCCAGTGTCCAAATAATAAGACTGGAGCCAGAGCACCAACTGGAATAGAAAAAGAGAAGTCAGTGGATAGAGAATGGGGATTGAGACCCATGGAGGGGACATACAGCAAGATCCTAGAATCAAGGGTTTTCCAAATTGTCCAGATATTTTAAATATTTTAAGGTCTTTGTTCCAAACAATTCAACAGTACTTTCTATGGAAATTATCGAGAATTTATGCATTACTACCATTTTTTTGGCTACATTATCCAATTATGAAGTGAGTACTTAATTCTACAGGTTTTATTTATTGATTACCAAAACACCACACAAGTTGTTATTTTGAAATCAGCAGTACTACCAAGAACAAAAACCAATAGGAAGAGAAACTGCTTGTGCTCCATTTGTTTCAGAACTTGGAAAATAAGCTCTGAGACCAAACATCATGCACTCCATTTTAGGGATCAAGTCTGAAGATTGTTGTCACAAATTAGTATGACTACCTGGTATTCAGCGTTTTGAAAAATCACTGCATTGCACAATATAATAATAAACTGCCCAAAAGTGCAGCCATATTGAAAATAAACACAGAAGAGCAAGAGCAGAAGTAACTATACAATGAGTCACAGAAACTGGGAGTTGAAGTACTACATATTGCAGAGATTCAGAGTTTCCAAAAACTGTTCTATGAGTGATGAGGTACAGATGCATAAGTCATGCATGCAGAGAGGAGTTCATTTATATTGCTAAGTCTGCAGTGTATCCACATGTAGCTGAATAAACTGAACTGAACAGAAACTGTTGAATTTCCAAGGTCTTTTTATATATTTCTGGATTGTTTTAACTATAAACACCAAAGATATATATCAGTGAGCAATGTGGGGGCAGGAGATGTTTGGTTTGTTTTTTTCTTTTTTTTTTTTTAAGACAGGAAAATATACTACACAGATAATAGCTCTTATTTTTATTTATCCTTATATAAAATAAGTAAAAGATGATTATGTTCAAATTATGAAGGTTTTTTTCACTTTAATAACTGATGTATCTATGTAGTTGTGTTTGCAAAATATTAGTTAGAAAATTGAAAATCTAATTGTGTGTTTTCTTGTCCTGTTTTCAATAAAAGTTCCAACAGCAAATAAATTAACCTTCTTGGGGAAAAAATGCTAGTTTAAGGATTTCGATTAACTTCTTCTGAGATACTCCGTCTGTAAGTTTCTAAAAGTTTCTAAATCTTTTATCCAAATATTAGTGGAAGAAATACCATCTATCTTTATAAATACAAAGTTATGATCCACTTATTTTAGAAAACTAATAACACAAAGTTCAAGTCAACTATAACCAAACTGGCATATTTAAACTTTTGATCTCAGAAGTCAAAATATTACAAAAATAAAATAAGGAACTCTGTCATTTGGGGTCAAATCTGGGAGGAAATAGCTAAAATCATAGCTTGATAACTAGCACCAATGATTAATTGCTTTTTCAACATGTGGATTATCTTGGTGCCAAAAATTATGGAACAATTGCCTAACAAATTGGAGAGTCCCTGATGTCTGTACTCATATTTTCTTTGGATTATACTAAGCAATTATGCTAAACTTTCTAATGACTAAAATGGTATTGTGCCTTGGGGTACATTTTGATGAACTACAGTTGTACTTTTCATAACCTAAGAAGCATATGCATAAAGAAGTATATTGTCCAGAATAGAGCTCTATGACCTTTATGTTAGATTACAGAGAATTATAAATATCTTTCATATAACTATGAATATGTTTACTATTAATAGTCATTACTTTATTTACCTTCCTGAAAAATTAGTTGGTAAAAGCTCATCTCCAAATCAATGTTTGATTTAAATGGTTCCGTTTTGGTTCCTAGAATTTGCTACTTCATACCCTATCCTCATATTCCATTTATTATTTGTAATAAATTTATCTTTATTATTTGTACTGTATCTTATATATTAAATAAATCCTTCAAAGCCATATGTGTTTAGCTTGAATCTTGTTCTTCAACTCCTATGTAATCCATCCATCATTTCTTGCATGTGTTTCCAGACTTTTATCTTAAGATTCTGGGCTTAAATAAAGTAACACAAATTAGGCTAAATAAGAAATTAATTTATGATCTTATATTATGAGGACACAACTATGGTTGAATAATTACAACCATCTGAAGTGTTATCCCCAGGCCTAAAAATAGGTTATTAACAAGTGCTTTATCTATTTCAGTAAAAAACAAAACTGAAACAAAAGCTATATTAAATACGAGAATTTGGAACACAAGTAGAAATTATATTTTCTAATTCTCACAGGCTCTTGTTGCCAGATTTCTGAGAGCATCTTTGATAATACTATATCATTTTAATATCACATAAGAACAATTACATTTCTTTTTTTAAAGATTTGATTATGTATTTGAGAGAGCACAAGGTGGGGGTCAGTGCAGAGGGAGAAGAGGGTCAGAATCTCTAGCAGACTCGCCACTGACCGCTTACGCCCAACATGGGCTCAGGACCCTGAGATCATGACAAGAGCCAAAACCAGGAGTCAGAAGGTCGCCCAGGGAACATTACATTTTAATCAAGATCTTGAATTTCGGCTTATAATAAAGTGGCAACTGTTCTCTCTTCCAAATTCTAAATATAATAGCTTTTTCTAATAACAAAAGGAAATTTTACACTCTGCCTTATGGGTTAAATGTTGCAGTGTATCAAAATCCAAATTTCTCACTGTGGCTTAAGGGCTGATCTGGTTCCTGTTTTTCTTTCATTCCCTCCTCCTCCCTTCAGAATAGGATCCAGCCACAATGTCCTCTGGGTCCTTGTGCTCATCCAGTTATCCCCGCCCACCCCTCACCCCTCAAGCCCTCAAACTGGCTGCTTCCTGGGCCTGGAACACTTCCTCTCAGGCTCTCAGGCCTGGCTTATTAGGCTCCTCATTCTTCAAGTTTCAGCTCAAATTCTGCCTCCCTGGAGAGGCCTTGCCTTCTTATCTCCAGAAAACACTTCTCCCTTCCCTCCTCCCTCCCCACTTCTACACCCCAGTTTCACTCTATTTCCTTCACAGACTATACCACAATCTGAAATTATCTCATTCATTTATTTTTTTACTGTCTCCCCTTACTAGAATGTAAACTCCATAGGCCTGAGGACTTGGTCTAACTTCTCTATCCCCAGCTCCTTGAAGAAGGGCACATGGAGTACTTGGTGAATATTTGTTGGATGAAGAAATAAATGCAGTGGACATTTAAATTTGTTTTTAAGAAACACTAACAATATTTGTTTTTAGAATGACAAGATTAAATCTGTTCATGTCTTTGTACGGGAAACTGCCTTTTGTTGCACTGTGCGGTCATTATAAAATGATTGTCTTTTCCCAAACTTCTTAGTAGATTTGAAACAAAAGTGGAAAAAAATTTTTTTGTCAATCAACAGTTTAAGGGGCACCTGGGTGGCTCAGGTGGTTGAGTATCTGCCTTTGGCTCAGATCACGATCCCGGAATCCCAGATAGAGCCCTGAGTCGGGGTCCTGGGATAGAGCCCAGTGCTCACATCGTGGGGGAGTTTGAGGTCTCCGAACAGCCGAGGCCGAGCACCAGCAAAGGGGATGATTTTTTGGCCATAATGGATGAGTTATAGCTGTACTGGCCGGGAACCCCCACCACTCCCCCGGCTCCAGGTGGGATGGGCTGCCCCATAAGGACCCAGGGGATGCCCCAGGGAGCAAACCGAGGCTGCTAGTTCTCTGTTGAGCCAGGGGTTACCTCCCATTCCTTTTTGTGTTGTAAAGAACTGTGCAAGGCTCCTTCCAGTCTGGAAGGCACACATATACATGTTTTCAGCTTTAAAAAAAATAATTAATGGGGCTCCCTGCTCAGCAGGAGCCCCTCCACCCACTTGTGCTTGCTCTCTCTCTCAAATAAATAGAATCTTAAAAGAAAAAAAGAATTTAAGAGTCACTATTGCAGAAATATGAAAAGGGCCACACACTAGCAAAAAAGCACCTGCTATTCTCAAAAACAAGCATGAAGGAAAGGAGCGCTTTTCAAATAAGCAGACCTTCCCTCCCAAAAAAAGGCAGCCAAAAAAATGTATAAGCAACTAAATAAAGTATATACAAGATATTTTCACTGATTTTTAACAAATCACTGTGAAAGACATGAGAATAGAGTGTGTTACATTGCTGAGTTTCACTGTTAGCCTCAGTCATCACCAACTACTTAAACTTTTGCTGAACTTATTATTGGCTTGATCAACTTCAGCAAAGTCTTGGATCTATATTAGAAGTTCCCCATTCCTTATCCAAAAGACAATTTTTTAAAATTCCTAAAACATGGGGTGTTTGAGGTGGCTCAGTCAGTTAAGCCTCTGACTCTTGATTTCAGCTCAGGTCATGATCTTGGGCTCATGGGATTCAGGCTGGAATAGGGCTCCTTGGGGCATCAAATCCCTCATTGTGTGCTCTGTGCTGGGCCTAGAGGCTGCTTGGGATTCTCTTTCTCCCTCCCTCTTGCTTGCTTGCTCTCATAAATTAATTTATTAAAATAAAATTCCTAAAACATAAGCAATGAACTGTTCTGAAACCTAAACTTACTCTAAAAGTGTTAAGTCCCTTTCTTATAAATGCTTTCTAAAAGACTCAAACTAAAGTGTTAGACTCTAAAGACAGATGTTTCAGAAATATAGAACATTACATAAATTAGACTATCAGTAGCAATATTTACAAAACTACTTTTCAGAAAATATTTTAATATAAGATGTATTAACTGTACGATATATGACATTAGTGATTTTCAACTTAGATCCCTCAATTTATAGTCACATCTCATACATGTTATATTTATTACAACTTGACCCTCTAGTGGAGGATGAAAGTGATCCACTTTAGAAAAGATATTTTGTACATTAAACATACTAGAACTTGAAATATAGAACTTGAGAAAAAGTCTTTGTGTATTAAAATTAATAGAAGTTAAAAAATATAACACAACTAACATTGTAATTGTATTAATATAATACAAATAACAAAGTTATTTCACATCCACTCTTGGGTAGTGAAGGAGCAATGGAGAATCTATAGCTGGATTTGAAAGTAGTTTCTGAGATTAAGTGAACTTACCTGGGTTCAGTTTTGACAGGTTCACTTTAAACGTGTCTCTAAGACATTTCATTTCGAAGTGAAATGAATGTCTAGCAGCCACGTGGATACATAAGTCTAGAAATTAGGAGAAATGCCTTGGATTGTTTTATATGTAACCTACGAAATAATCATTTACATTTATAGATTACATTATATAATAAATGACAGGGATCCCTAGGTGGCTCAGCGGTTTAGCGCCTGCCTTTGGCCCAGGGAGCGATCCTGGAGTCCCGGGGTTGAATCCCACGTTGGGCTCCCTGCATTGGAGCCTGCTTCTCCCTCTGCCTGTTTCTTTGCCTCTCTCTCTTTCTATGTCTATCATGAATAAATAAATAAAATCTTTAAAAAAGAAAAATAATAAATGACAGAAGTCAGTTACTAAGTTTTTAAAAAATTATTTATTATTGGTGCCCATATTGTATAATCATGGTATTAGAAATCCATGAAGCTCTCAATTAAAAGATCATCTCAGGTTACAGAAATCAGGAGTGATACCTGAATGGAAATTGCCTCATCCATAAGCAAAGGGTTTCCTTTGTATTGATTCTACAACTGCAGCTTCTATAAACGGATACTTCTTAAGAACTCTTTCATTCTGGGCAAAGGGCGGGGGGCAGTTAGCGCCGCCTTCGGCTCAGGTGTGATCCTGGAGACCTGGGATCAAGTCCCATGTCGGGCTCCCTGCTTCTCCCTCTACCTCTCTCCTTCTGTCTCTCTGTCTCTCATGAATACATACATAAAATCTTTAAAAGAAAAAAACCTTTCATTCTAACCTAAAACTTCTGGTAGTCACTTTATTTCCTTTGAGCTTCCTCTCCAAATATCTTATGAAAATAGTAATCATGTCCCAAATTTCTAAGCAAATCTTCCCTCAACGGAATTTTCCATTGCTCTCTGTATTATTTATTGCTGCATTAAGAAATTACCCAAAAATTCAGTGGCTTAAAACAATATGCATTTATTATTTCACAGATTCCATGGGTCTGGAATTTAGGTCCTCTCCTTCAGGTTCTCTCATAAGGCTGCAATCAAGGTGTTGGTCAGACATGAGGTTTCATCTAAAAGTTCAACTGGGGCAGGATTGACTTCCAAGCTTAAACAATAGGTCTCAGTTCCTCACTGGCTGTTGGCTAGAGGTTATCTTCAGTTCCTTGCCACATAGGGCTCTCCTAAATGACAGTTTGCTCTATCAAAGAGTGCAAGCCAAAAATGCAATAGGGAGAGTCTGATAGCAAGACAAAAGTAACAATCTTTTGTGACCTAGTTGTAGAAATAACATTTCATCAACTTTGTTACATTGGTTAGAAAAAGTCACAAAATCCAGCCCACATCAAGGGGAAGGGGTCACACAGGGCATGGATACCAGGATGTAAGATCACTGAGACCATGTTAGAAGTCTACCTATCACACTCACGAATATTTATCAATCTATAAGGTCAAAACAAACAAACAAAAAAAGTTAACTCCAATAACTGCTAATTTTTCTGTATAAAGCTATGTGATGATATACAGGTCTAGGCTCTTTAATTTGTTGGTTTCTCAGTGACAATATCTAATCATTGAAATGTTTAGTACTTCACACAGGGCTATATAATATGTACTCTAGAAGGTCAGGAAATATATACTAATGGACAAAGATAGACCAATATATGGGGAAAAAATGTGTGTTTCTGTCTAGAGGTACTTGGAAACTCTAGTGGAGACTTAAAAATGTGCTTTGTAGGGATCCCTGGGTGGCGCAGCGGTTTGGCGCCTGCCTTTGGCCCAGGGCGCGATCCTGGAGACCCGGGATCGAATCCCACGTCGGGCTCCCGGTGCATGGAGCCTGCTTCTCCCTCTGCCTGTGTCTCTGCCTCTCTCTCTCTCTCTGTGACTATCATAAATAAATAAAAAATTAAAAAAAAAGATTTAAAAAAAAAATGTGCTTTGTAGTACTATTCTTCCAAGAGTGCCTTTTAAAATGACTCTCAAGACTTCACATTATTTTTACAATACAAATTTACCAACATCTGTCAAAGTGTAAATCCTAAGAGTACTTTATACTGAACTTACAAATGTGTCACTGAAGACAAGTATTTCTTGTAGTTAAAAAAAAAAGTATTTCTTGTAGTCTGCCAAATTTCTGCCACATTGGAAAATAGACAGATGATTGTTTAACACTGTATGCCACTAGACAGGAATTATATTTCACATCTTAAGGAGAAAATACTTTCCCTTAAGCTTAATTTGTTGCATTAAAAAAAAACCTAATTAGTAATTTGGCGATTTTAAAAAAGATTTTATTTTTAAGTAATCTATATACCCAACATGGAAATCGAATTTACAATCCTGAGATCAAGAATTGCACGCTCTACCAACTGAACCAACAAAGTACCCCAGTAATTTGACCATTTAAAAAAATTTTTTTTTTTTTTTTTAGGGAGAAGGGAGAGAGAGAGAATCTGAAGCAGGATCCATGCCCAGTGCAGAGCCCCACTCGGGGCTCAATCTCTCTCATGACCCTGAGATCATGACCTGAGCTGAAACCAAGAGTCCAATGTTCAATGAAATGAGTCACCCAGACACTCCATCCACAAAACTATTTTAAATAGGAGCAGTCACAAAGAGATCTCCAATTCCATGAAGACCAAAACCCAAAATGACCTTCCAAAATAATTTTATTTTAAAGAACTGATTACTGGGGAAAAAAAGAGAAAAAGTCATAATCCTACCATCAAGAAATAACCATTATTACATTTTTTGGTATAGAGGTACAGATCTGTATAGATCTACATCTAAATCTATACATCATAGATGTAAATATATAGCCTTTTAGATATTTAAGTGTGTATATAATTTTACCACAAATGAGATCACACTTTTTTATTTTTTTAAAGATTTCATTTATTTATTTATTCATCAGAGGCACACACAGAGAGAGGCAGAGACATAGGCAGAGAGAGAAGCAGGCTCCATGCAGGGAGCCTGACGTGGGACTCAATCCCGGGACTCCAGGATCACACCCTGGGCCCAAGGCAGGCGCTAAACTGCTGAGCCACCCAGGCATCCCCACATTCTTTTTTATAATGATATATGTGTCCTTCTAAAACTTTTTATTCTTTCGGAACCCCTCCTCTTCAAATTCTTCCGTAGTATCTGAATCTAAATTATTAATTTCTGAATCACTGAATTGTGTTCTCATAATAAATTTCACTTCTGATGACTCTGTCTCTGAAATGTTTTTTTTTTTTTAAGATTTTATTTATTTATTCATGAGAGAGACACACACAGAGAGAAGCAGAGACACAAGCAGAGGGAGAAGCAGGCTCCATGCAGGGAGCCCGATGCGGGACTCAATCCCAAGACTCCAGGATCACGCCCTGGGCCGAAGGCAGGCACTAAACCGCTGAGCCACCCAGGCGTCCCTTGTCTCTGACATATTAACCAGCTCTGCTTCTCTCGTCCATCAAAAGTAGTTGGCACAATTACTGACTTCCTATTTCTCTTTTCCCTACTTTCTCCCTCACTACCATTTATGACCGCATGGTTTCAGTGATTACTTCTATTCTGGAAACTATTAAACCTATCTCCCTTCACACTTAACATGTATAAACCAAACTCATCCACTTCCCCTCAGATTACTTGCCACCCCTCTTCTTTCTCTAGTATAATTCCTTTACTCTAGCTAACAGCCAGAAATTATCTTCAACTTCTTCCTCTTTTATCCTATCAATCTTTATTAAATCATGTTTCAAGATGCCTCCTAAATGTGTTCATTCCTTGCCCCTTCCTTTGCATTCAACCTAATCCAGGCCAATATTCTCTCACAACTGGACTTCAGCAACAATGTTCAGAATGGGGTAAGGGTTCATCTGTCTGTATTCCCCTATCTTTCCTCCCAGGCTTCTCTTACTCTAACAGTCAGTGCTGTCTAAGGAACTTGAGCTTGAAATCAGGAGCCCAAGGGTAAATTCCCTCTCTGGCACCTCAGATGTGACCTTCGGCATATTTTTTGCCTTCCTCCAGGCCTGGAACTTTTCTTATTTGCAAAACGACAAACTGGACTGTCGCGTGGGCTCTAAGTCGCCTTGCAACTCTAACAGTCTTCTACTCTGATGCTTCTTCGCTCAAGAAGGGCAAACACAGCCTCCCACCGCGGCCTACACCCACCCCTCACCCTCTCCCACCAAGATCACCGCTGTGACTGTTTTCCAGCTTGCATCGCTCACATTCAGACGGCTCAATTTACCATATCCACTGTAAATATCAGTTCCTTGTTCTACTGTGCTTCTTCATTTATAAATTATTCATTTTTCAGACATTAATGGAGTGACTGCGGATGTACAAGGCACTTTGCTAGGTCCCTGGAACAGAGAAATTAAAGACATAATCCTCGCCCCTCAAAGAATTTACCATCTTACGGGAGACACTGGGTAACACAGATATAGTAATGTGTTAAGTACTATGTTAAATCATTTAAAATATCTTCGTTGTTTGGAGGGGCAGAAAAGACTTGAGTACATAGGAAATCCTCAGAAAGGACGTGCGAACTCCAAGCTGGGTCCTTGAAATTCAAAAGCGTGTCCTGGGATCCCTGGGTGGCGCAGTGGTTTAGCGCCTGCCTTTGGCCCAGGGCGCGATCCTGGAGACCCGGGATCGAATCCCACGTCAGGCTCCCGGTGCATGGAGCCTGCTTCTCCCTCTGCCTGTGTCTCTGCCTCTCTCTCTCTCTCTCTGTGACTATCATAAATAAATAAAAAAAAATTTAAAAAAAAAATCAAAAGCGTGTCCTATTGCTACCTTGAAGGGCGATGAGAAGGGAAATTTAAAGTAGGGCATATTGGGGCAAGTGTCAGACTGGAACACTGGAGGGCAAGAAGCAAGCAGTGAAGCTGGTCAAGAACGAACTGGAACGCCACCCTAAGGACTGCAGATTTTACCTGAGGAAAGTGTGGAGGATGAGCTGTACTACGGTTCAGACGATTACCTGGTCTGTTACTGGGAAAAGGTTAGGGTTAGTTCAAAGCTGACAGAAGGACGATAATCCGGTAGGGGGGAATTGTAGCCTACCGAAAACTGCTTTGGCCACAGTTTGGTTCACGTAACCGCCAACAGGACCGATGCCTCGCGGCCTCGCCGAGCCAACCGGCTCCGCCCGGACCCCGTCCAGCGGCCCTCAGCCTCCGGCCGCTCGCGTCACAGAGCGACCGGCGCCCGCCACGGCGTTGGGCGCTTCCGGAGACATCGCGAGATTTCCCGGAAACCCTGTCCCCAGCAAGAGCGTCTGGTCGCCTGGCAACCGCACCGCGCCGCCGAGGAACCTGGCACTGAAGAAACTTGACTTCCAGACTCCGCTCCTTCAGAAAGTGGTGAGGTGCCTTCTAGGGAGAGGTGGGGGCGCTGAGGAAGCCCTAGAGCCACGTTTCTCAAACGAGCCTGCCTGCCAGTAAGACTTTGCTGGGTCAATGGTTAACATGAAAATCCCTAAGCCTTATCTCGGAGGCATCTAGAATTTCCAGAAAATCAGTCTGGAAGCTTTTGTGTTTGAAACAAATAGCTAGAATCAGGCAAGGTTGGGAAACAGCTATAGAGAAGGGAGACGCAGGTGCAGAGGTGGCCGCCGGGCTGAGGGAGCCGGATCTCTGAGTACAGATCTGAGTTTGAAAAGGTGAAAGCCTGAGAGCCAACCCGGCGATTTAGTGCATTGGGAAGTCAGTGAGCTTGGGGCTCGCTAAGGGAAATATACAAACTAAATTCGGAATCATCGGTTACCTGTAATTTGTGGGAGCCCCAAGAGATAAATTAAGCCAAAGGGTCTATTAAAATGGATTCCCAGAGCGCCTGTAAAGCAGCTCTCTGTCCCCCCTGGCAATCCGGAGAGAGAGAGATATCCTAGGCAGGAGGAACCCCGAGACAACAGGTATCTAGGAGTGAAAAATTATGAAAAAGCTGTTTCTCAAACTCTAGAAAATAATGAACCTCTTTTAAAAGAAAAGCAAGAACACCCCACTAGTGTTGACATAATTATTTTTATTATAATGTTCCAAAATGTGTCCAAATCCAAACTAGGTTCAGTTTAACTATCTGAAGCTTATAGTATCCCTAAAACAAACAAGAATACCAATAACGTTTAAATTCATGTTACATTAACAAGATGAATGGTGGTGTTTTGATGAAACTAAATCCTCTCTTGTGGATTTGACTAATACAATGCAGATTTTTTTGAGTGAAGTGTGTTATGGGTTGATTCAGTTATCTTCCTTCCCTTATTCAAGCCCCTGGACAGTTTTCCTATAGCTTGTTGATGAGGTCCATTGGCCTTCCCTTGGTTTAATAAATATTTCATTTATATACCACATTTGCCCCTTTACTTTTCTAATTATCTGAGAGAATTAAATTTATTTCTGTACAAACACCAGTTTGTGTACTGGAACCTAGAGACAAAATCCATTTATAGCTTAGTCATTCATGAGGATTCAGATGATCCAAAATTTACCTGTTTTAGCCCAGCTTAGAAAAGAGAGCCAGAAGCAAAGTCTCATATGATAACACTTTTGGGGGGACTGTAATCGCAGGGGAGCAGGAGAGAAGGAAAAAAGGAATGAGAGATGGAGGAAGAATAAATATAGCCCTGTATATAAATCAAAGGACCAGAGCTATTTTCTGTGAGAACTTTTGAAATGGCTATGTCTTCTAAAGTCTTTGGGGAGGGGGAGAAGGGAGAATAAATAATTTGTGACTCCTGTCTCCCACCCCCTTCATAGTACAGGGTTGCTCCTGTTTGGCAACCTGTTTAGCAGTTTCCTGCCTCAGCTGTAAGAAAGAAATTCTGGGGGTTTAACCACTTTAAGATGTGCATTTTCACCACAGTTATCAATGTAAAAATGATATTTGAAATTTCCAGAGTAAGTTCTAAAATTTTAAACTAGGATCTAAAGAAATCATGTTTTAAAATATTTTAAATATTTCAAATATTTTTTAAACATTGTATTTCTATACACTAGCTCCAGATAATGTGATTCCTAAAAGAATGTCACTTGCAATATCAACAAAAATATATGACCGCTAAAAATGACAAAAAAAATACACATGGCTTTGTAAGAAAATTATAAAACTATTGAAAATCATTAAAGAAGCACTCGTAAAACAGAGAGGCATACCATAGTGATGGAAAGGAGGACTCAGTATTAGAGATACTTCACAAATTGTTTACAAATTCAGTACAATACCGAGTCACCTGGGTGGCTCAGCCGTTGAGCGTCTGCCTTTGGCTCAGGGCCTGATCCTGGGATCCTGGGATGGAGTCCCGCATCAGGCTTCCCAGGTGGAACCTACTTCTCCTTCTGCCTGTGTCTCTGCTCTGTGTGTGTGTCTCGTGAATAAATAAAATCTTTAAAAAGAATTCAATGTAATTCCTAATAAAATCCTGACAGAATTTTTCATGGAACATGGCAAGTTGATTTTAAAATATATATGAGGGATCCCTGGGTGGCGCAGCGGTTTGGCGCCTGCCTTTGGCCCAGGGCGCGATCCTGGAGACCCGGGATCGAATCCCACATCGGGCTCCCGGTGCATGGAGCCTGCTTCTCCCTCTGCCTGTGTCTCTGCCTCTCTCTCTCTCTGTGACTATCGTAAATAAATAAAAATTAAAAAAAAAAAAGAAGACTTCTTCAAAAAAATAAAAAATAAAATAAAATATATATGAAAGAGTTAAGGAGGAGAGGATTCTGGGAATATGGCACAGTAGGAAGCATCTTGTTTCTCCACCTACACAACAACTGCACTGACAGACTCTGGTGTAAATATTTTGGAACCTGGAGTCTACTGAAGGCTTACAACTTCCAGGGGAAGACTTAGACAATGAATATCAACAAATTTTGGTCAATTTCAGCTGTACAGCAACTATCTATTCCCTACACCCAACCCTGTAGCAGGAAGCTATGCAGGGGTTTCTGGAGCACCTTACAAACAGCTTGCAGAAGCCAAAATGGGCAAAAAACACACTAGCCACCAAATATCAAGGATCTGTCCTCTGACCACCAACTGCTGCCTCTGATCACAGCAATGCAGACAAAACTGCAAAGCAAAACCTAAACATGTTTACAAAGAAACAAAGCATAAAACATGAACAGAAAAACCCCAATACATTTGACATTAAAAATATATAGCTTTTGTTTTTTTAGAAGATGCCATTAAACACAAATTAGAAAAAAAAAGGAGAAAAGACAAACTATAATTGGGGAATAGATATCTGGTGCATATATAATCAGCAAAATATCAGTTTCTGATAAAAATACAAGTGTATCTAAAAATTACTTATAAAAATATAACCCATAATGAAAAATCGGTAAAATATAAGAAACCACAATTAATAGAAAAGGAACTCCAATGGTGATAAACAGGAAAAAACTCTCAATCTCTAGGAATTATAGAATGCAAATTAAACACAGGGAGGAGATGAAACTACTGATCTTGCTATCTTCAAATCCCCTCTTTGTTTTATTTTCATATATATAAAGATCTGAGGAAAAACAAAAACAGTATGAGATATCACTTCACACCCATCAGATTGGCAAAAAGCCATTATCAACTGCTGACACTGGAGTAGCCTGCACTATAAAACAATAGGAATGTTCTTAGCTGCACTGGTAAAATTCCTTTAGAAAACAATTTGGCAATTGAATAAAGTTGATAATGTGCAGCCCAGAAATAGCCACTTCTAGTTTTAAACCCTAAAGAAACTTGCACATCAGCTAAAAATGACATGTATATAAGAATCCTAAAAGCAACACTGCAAAGGAAAAAAACAACAGCCAAAGATCTATCATCAGAAGAAATAAATTACCTACAATAGAATGCTACATAGCAATACAAATATTCTAGAGCTATACACATCAACTCTGATGATTCTCACAAACAAAACTTTAAGCAAAAAAGAAAGTTGGAATCAGAATAGTAACATTTATGACTGTAAAAATATATTTTAAAAAGAACTATATATTGTTTAGCTATACATACATTTGTAATAAAAGTATAAAGACATGAATAGAGACATCTAACTCTAAACTCTAAAAATAAGAGAATAAGGAGAAAGATATAGAAGTGTTCCAAATGTATTTATAATGTTTTATATTTTAAGGTGGCCTGTAGGTCCATGAGTGTGGTGTTATTCCTTACACTTTCTTTTTTTAATTTATTTTTTATTGGTGTTCAATTTGCCCACATATAGAATAACACCCAGTGCTCATCCCATCAAGTGCCCCCCTCAGTGCCCGTCACCCAGTCACCCCCACCCCCTGCCCACCTCCCTTTCTACCACCCCTTGTTCGTTTCCCAGAGTTAGGAGTCTCACATGTTCTGTCTCCATTTCTGATATATTTCCCACTCATTTTTTCTCCTTTCCCCTTTATTCCCTTTCACTATTTTTTATATTCCCCAAATGAATGAGACCACAAAATGTTTGTCCTTCTCCGATTGACTTATTTCACTCAGCATAATACCCTCCAGTTCCATCCATGTCAAAGCAAATAGTGGGTATTTGTCATTTCTAATGGCTGAGTAATATTCCATTGTATGCATATACCACATCTTCTTTATCCATTCATCTTTCGATGGATACCGAGGCTCCTTCCACAATTTGGCTATTGTGGACATTGCTGCTATAAACATCAGGGTGCAGGTGTCCCGGCTATTCCTTACACTTTCATCATGAAATTTAAGGCAATATTATTTTTACTTAATTAGAAACTTTGTTCAGAATATTATCGTCATGTTTGAAATTTGATCTGTAAACAATAATTTTACATTTTTGTTGTAAAATGAATTCTGAAAATGCCAAAAGTCTACAAAGATTTAATAATTTTATTCTATAGATTACATTTTGCACTCTGGACTATCTAAGGATACATTCCATATCTTCAAATATTTTATTGTGAGCTTTTTATATAATGTAGCTTGGGTAGTTCTATCTCAATGTATGAGAATGCAAATTGAATCTATCTTTTACTAAATTCATTTTTCCTCCTAAGCATTGAGTTCATGTCCAGAATATGACACAAATACTAAATTCATTTTTCCTCCTAAGCATTGAGTTCATGTCCAGAATATGACACAAATTTAAGTGTTTGGTGGCAAAATTACAGATACTTTAGAAAAGTAATGCTCAATTTTAAACTATACTTTAAAAATACAATAAATTTTATAAAACTGAGACATTTATCACTTAAATAGCTATACTTCCTGGATGATTGGAAAAGATTTTTTTTTAATGTATGGACCACATCTGGATCTCTTACATAAAGCAATATTTTATTAATTAATTTTATTAATAGTATGTTCCCCTTATTTAATAGTCCTAATGTATTCCATATAAAACTGTGAAGTAAACAGTATTCATCTTTCTGTGAACAAAACAGTAAAATAATAATGGTAATAGCAAACATTTATTGGCCTATGTACTAAGCACCATGTAGAATATCCTATACATGATTATCTCATGTAATCTTCACAATATCCCTTGGAAGTAGGTACCATTTTTATGCTAATTGTATAAGAAAAAGAGGGAACATAGGTTCCTGGTGCTTACCAGCTTATAAGGCTGTGTTCTTATACTGACTGATCAGAAAGAGAAAGCAGAGTAAACACACCAAATACACCTCAGCCCAGGCCCTCTGCCTGGTCTGTATTATGAATGGGGAGGATACAGGTTAAAAAAAGAAACTGATATACCATGACCAAGACTGCCTGACCAAGGGCAATGGAGCCAAAATTTGAACCAGTTTGGACTGAAAACCACTGTATTATGTTGCCTCTCCGTGGATTACAGTTGTAGTAACATGACAAAATTTCAACGCCAGTTCCATTTTCAAATATTTTTGTACCATTGTCCTACGTACATACTTAAGGTTTTCATACAATATGTTCTGATTTGAGGGTTTAGAAAATATGATCAACATGGGTACTATGGAAAAAGGAGCCAGAAGATCTGATCTCATTCTCAACTGCCACTACCTTGAGTAGTTTGATACAAATCTCCAGGCCTTAGTTTCTTCATGAAAACCTCAGATGATACTCCTCAAGAGAAAAAAATCCTTTAAAAGATGCCCACAGTAATAACTCAATATTAGTGAGAGGAAAAGATTTGTAAGTAGAAGTGAATGAACATTACATATTTAATTAATTTTGGTGTTTTAAATCTTTTTATGGTTAGACTTTTATGGTTATAGACTTAAGTTTATAAACTTAGCAAATATCTAAGTGCCTTAAAAATGTCTCTGAAATAGATTATCAAATAGTTTTATATAAGAAATCTAAAAAGTCAAAATAATTTTTCCTAAATTGCATGTACATAATACTTCTTTTTTTCTTTTCTTTTTAGAAAGTTGGGCATAAAACAATGCCTAAACCTGCTTTTGATATGGTATCAGAACAGAACTATTGCTGAGAGTTTGATTTATAGAAACCATGGTTCGACTAACCTTGGATCTAATTGCCAAAAATAGCAATCTTAAATCCCGAAAAGAAGAAACCACTTCACGATACCTGAAGAAAATAACTCACATAAATTTTTCAGACAAAAATATAGATGCAATTGTAAGGATTCTGAAATTATTTCCTATTTTTAAATAATTAGCAATATTAAGTTTAAAAATTATTCTCAGAAAATACCTTCTTATTAACTATATTTTGATCAGTCAAATTGGAAAATACTTTTAAACTATATTTTGATTAGTATATTGTGTTTTCATTTTAATTTCCTGCTTTTGGTGTTAAAATTATGAAAATTAAGTCTCTATAAAATATACCATTGTGATTATTGAATACATGTGCGAAATATATATGTTCCCCTGAAGTATTCTCTAGTGTAGCAAACTAGATTTGAAAGCATATGTTGGAAAATAATTTCAAAGATAACACTTTTGTATAATTCCAGATCCTTGGAATATGAGGGTTTTTAAAATAAGATAGTAAGAATTAACTATAGGAATACCATATTTCAAAACTTTAACAGTGAAATCTTTTTCACTCATAATTTAACTGATTATATATATGTAGGTCATTTATACAAGACAAGATTATGTTTAGTTAGATATACTCTGACACTATATTTTCTCTGTGTTAAGCAAATTCTTGGCTTTAATTTGGGAAACTTAATTTAAAAGGAGCAATATCCCTTTTAGGCTATTTGTATTAGTGTCCTTTGTCTATAATAAAATGCTAAAGACTATAAATGCAAGAAATTTCCTCAGAAACACAAGGTACATGAGGGCAGAGATGATGTCTGTTTTGTTCACATCACTCTAAATCCCCCATCCAACACAACACCTAACCCATGTTAAGTGCTTAATAAATGTTTATCAAAATGAATTAAAGAAATACCAAAGTCCGTGGCACAGTTGTCCATTAAGACTTTTTTTTTCAGAGACTCTACCAAATTCCTATTCTGTATTTCTTTACAGTTTCTTAGTGATCCTTCTCCCCATTAATCCAATTGCCCAGGAAACTATTTCATCATACCATTACAGACTTGCCCTCTACAGAGAGCCTCCATTTAATGTTCTTTTGTCTCCTAACAATCAGTGCTCCTTCGGTGTAGATGATCTTTTTTAGGCAGAAAGCAAACTAGTTAAAGTATAGTTAGCCCTAGAAAAATATGGGGGTTAGGGACACCAACACCCCCACACTCCCCAACGTCCTACCACCCAACACAATTGGCCAGAAGTCTTGATAATATAAAGTCAACACATAAATTGTACTATATAATATATTATATACTATATTATTATAATCAAGTAAGCTAAAGAAAAGAAAGTGTTATTAAGAAAATCATAAGGAGGAACACCTGGGTGGCTCAGTGATTGATGTCTGCCTTTGGCTTAGGTTGTGATCCTGGGGTCTTGGGATCAAGTCCTGCAGGGAGCCTGATTCTCCCTCTGCCTATGTCTCTGCCTCTCTCTGTGTCTCTCATGAATGAATAAATAAGATCTTTAAAAAAATCATAAGGAAAATACATTACAATACTGTACAGTATTTATCAAAAAATAATTCATGTATAAGTAGACCATGCAGTTCAAATCCATGTTGTTCAAGGGCCAACTATAATTCATACAAAGGGGATGCTTGGGTGGTTCCGTTGGTTAAGTGTCCCACTCTAGTTTCAGCTCAGGTCGTCATCTCATGGGTCATGAGATTAGGTCCTATGTCATCAGGCTCCACACTGGGCATGAAGCCTGCTTGGGATTCTCTCTCCCTCTCCTTCTGTTTCTCCCCTTACCCTATCACACATACCTGTACTCTCTAAAAAAAAATTCACACTAAGATAAGAATAGCCTGTAAACTTAAAATTCCCAAGATGTGGTTATATTTTTAAAAATCTTGTTAATAAAAACTAAGATAGTTTTTAAGATTTTATTTTTTTAAAGTAATATCTATGCCCAATGTAGGGCTTGAACTTACAACCCCAAGACCAAGAATTTCATGCTCTACCAACTGCACCAGCCAGGCACCCCAAACTGAGATATTTTTGAGCATAACTTCACTTTACCTCTTGCCTACTTAACTCTAGGCTGACTCTACCACCACATAGGAAATGGCAAACTTTAAAAAATACCTTTAATTATTTTCTTATCTCAAGAGTAACTAATGTGCATTTTTATGAAATATATATATAAAAAGAAACTGACTTATAATCCTATCATGCAGAGTGATAATGTGTATTATCACTATTAATGTGTAGATGATGTCCTTTCAATCTTTTTTCTAGGCATGTATTCATATAATTTTTCAATAGTGGGTCATATTGAATGTACTGTTTTCATTTTGAGGTCTAAAGAAACTAAAGGATAAACAGTTCAACAGTATTCCTTTAACAGCATTATCATAGTTTATTAATCTATTGCCCTTGATTATCTATATAATAGCTTCCCATTTTCAGTATTAGAAACAATAGTTTACTTCTAATCCTACAGAAAGATTAAGACCTGATTTATAGGAGTGCCTGAGTGGCTCAGTCAGTTAAGCATCTGCCTTAGGCTAACATCATGATCCCAGGGTCCTGGGATTGGCCCAAGTTGTTGGAGAGCACTTTGGGGTGGGGAGTCTGCTGCTCTCTCTCCGTCTACCCTTCCCTTCCTCCCCTCTCACCCAACCCTGGCTCCTTCTCTCACTCTCTCTCAAATAAATAAAATCTTAAAAAAAAAAAAAAAAAAAAAAAAAAAAAGACCTGATTTATAATGTTGAAGCAATAATTTGTTAAATGCTTCAACTTCTAGAGGAATCTAATTGCTTCCAAGGAAAACTGCTTGTGCTAGGAAAATCTTAACAAATACAATTTTATTGGTATAGTTACAGAATACTAAAACCTAGAACTGTTTTTATAATCATTCTAGTCTTCTTTTGACTGTGCTAAGAACAGAGAAATATTGTTCCTTTTATATTAAACTTAAGGAAATTTGCAGAATGATTAAGAGAAAAACTTTCTTAAAAATAAACTTCTGGGATGCCTGGGTGGCTCAGCGGTTGGGCGCTGCCCTTGGCTTGGGGCATGATCCTGGGGTCTAGGATGGAGTCCCCGCATCGGCTCCCTATGGGGAGCCTGCTTCTCCCTCTGTGTCTCTGCCTCTCTCTCTCTCTCTCTGTCTCTCATGAATAAATAAATCTTTAAAAATAATAATAAAAAAATAAAATAAATTTCTAAGTCTTCAGGAGAAATCAGGTATGACCTGTTTTTGTTTTCCTTTTAGGAAGACCTCTCTCCTTGCAAAAATCTTACTGTTTTATATTTGTATGATAACCGTATCAGTCAATTGACTAACTTGAATTATGCTACAAATCTGACCCACCTGTACCTACAAAACAACTGTATTTCATGCATAGAGAACCTCATGTCATTAAAGAAACTGGAAAAACTGTAAGTGCTTTTGTTTTTAAGTATCATAATTGTCATCATTACAGGAATATTTTTGCGTGTGGGCCTTTCCATTATCTGCAGCTTTATGGAACAGGCCTCAATTTTTATTCTTATAGCATTAGTACAAAATAAACTGTTACCCATGTAATACTTGGCGATTTGTTTCATTAAGCATGATATACTTTTCTTTAGCAGGAGGGTGAGTTGTCTTAATCACTTATAAGAATACCTAAAGTATTTAAAAACTCAACTGGTGAAAAAAGGTTTCCATGGAAACCAGATGAGTTCTCCTTTCAGAATTACACATCTCAAAGGGGCAGGATCCTAGAGTCGATAATGTTACTTTAGATTTGATTGTAAAAAGGCATTTACTGCCTATAATGATTTTAACTCAAAAATCAAGTCTGGTATATTCAGTTTTCCCAGATTGGAAGAATTAAGAGTGCTTCTCAAAAAGTGAGCCAAGAACCTCAGAATGGGAATAGAGTGGGATAGAAAATGCTTATTAAAAATGCAGACTGCTGGGGATCCCTGGGTGGCTCAGCGGTTTGGCGCCTGCCTTTGGCCCGGATCGAGTCCCGGATCGAGTCCCGGATCGAGTCCCGCGTCGGGCTCCCGGCATGGAGCCTGCTTCTCCCTCCTCCTGTGTGTCTGCCTCTTTCTCTCTGTGTGTGTGTCTATCATAAGTAAAAATAAATAAATCTTTAAAAAAATAAAATATAAAAATGCAGACTGCTGGGCTCTAACCTAGGTAGCCCCAAAACTTACCATATTTAAAATCAACTTCCTAATCTTACCCACTCGCAAATCTGTCTCTCCTTGCATTTTTAAACCCACCACCTGGGGGGCACCTGGGTAGCTCAGTCAGTTAAGTATCTGCCTTCAGTTTATGTGATGATTTCAGGGTCCTGGGTTTGAGCCCCATGTTGGGCTCTACGCTCAGTGGGGAGTCTGCTTCTCCCTCTCTCTTTGCCCCTCTTGCCCTCACTTGTGCTCTCTCAAATAAACAAAATCTTTAAAAAAAAAAAAAAACAAAAACCTACTACCCAGATAATTCTTCATCCTAACATATAAAAGGAGTATTGGTAGATCATTTAATAAAAACTATTCCAATTCTCTCACTTTAAAAAAAATAAACATATTTCTTAGACTAAATTGAGAGAATCATATAAATAAACTTCTCATTGATTCATTACAGTGAGAAGATTCTGCGTATTTCCACATATATAATTTTCACTTGGCTCAGTGATTGTTATGTTTTTATCATGTTTACAGACCATGATGTTCTCAGAATGTCTATTTAAAATTGCTTTATATTTTGTAGGTATCTGGGAGGCAATTACATTGCTGTTATAGAAGGTTTGGAAGGAGTAGAAGGATTAAGAGAGCTTCATGTTGAGAGTCAGAGGCTTCCCCTTGGAGAAAAGCTTCTGTTTGATCCAAGAACTCTTCATTCTCTGGCAGTAAGGTCACATTTGAGTATTCTGACAAAGAATATAGTGATTAATAGTTTAGTGGAGCAAGAAGGTAGCAAAAGTATATTTGAACATTATACATACCCTGTATGTTTATATGGCCAGGTGAGAATTTATTTGAGGATTGAAACTAGGGATGCCTGGGTGGCTCAGTGGTTGGGCGCCTGCCTTCTGCTCCGGTTGTGATCCTGGGATCAGGGATCGAGTTCCGCATCAGGCTCCCTGCGAGAAGCCTGCTTCTCCCTCTGCCTATGTCTCTGCCTCTCTCTCTTAGTCTGTGTCTCTCATGAATAAATAAATAAATATTTTTTTAAAAAACTAATTTTTCTCACATAATTTCACAGAGACTCAGCAGCTATAAAGTGGGAATAATAATGCCTGCCTCCAGGGTATCAAAAGGATCAAAAGAAGGATGTGAAAAGGTTATGTCCTTATTAAGTTCTAATCCAGATGTCAATACATTCATAATTTCCACCTTGGTGATTATCATGATTCGAAATTTAAAATTTTAGGAAAAAGCCTAAGGAAAAAATAATGCACAATAATTTGGCAAATTTTAAACAATCTAGAGAACCATGATGGTGATAAATTGTTTTCTCGCTGGATTCTGATTTGGTAGTACGTTGCACTATATATGGTCTGCCTCATCAGAAGCAGCAGCTATGTGACCTGACACCCATATACACTGTGGAGGTGTCACAATTAGTTGAGAAGCCAGAGGGCGCAATGGAAGCTTTTACTAATTCTCAAAATGGGATTTGTTAGGAAATTGCTACCTTCAATTCTGGGGCAAGAGATGTAAAGGGAACATGGTTGTTGTGTTTATAGATTTTTTTTTTTTAGATTGATTGATTGATTGATTTATGATGGACCTAGAGAGAGAGAGAGAGAGAGAGAGAGGCAGACACAGGAGGAGGGAGAAGCAGGTTCCATGCCGGGGGCCCGACGCAGGACTTGATCCCGGGACTCCAGGATCACACCCTGGGCCAAAGGCAGGCGCTAAACCGCTGAGCCACCCAGGGATCCCCATGTATTTATAGATTTCATTGGCTTTATTTTAGAGGGCCCAGAAACAGAGGGCAATATAAGGTTTGTGAACCAAATTTATAAAAATTGAAAAATAGTGCTTTAAATTGGAAAAGAAAGAAGTGATCTGGGATACCTGGGTGGCTCAGTGGTTTAGCATCTGACTTTGGCTCAGGGTGTGATCCCAGAGTGTCGGGATCAAGTCCCACTTTGGGCCTCCTGCATGGAGTCAGCTTCTCCCTCTGCCTGTGTCTGTGCTTCTCTCTGTGTCTCTCATGAATAAATAAGTAAAATATTTTTTAAAAAGAAAGAAGTGATCTGATTTCTATCCAACCCTCTCCCTATCCTCCCTATAGAATCAACTGTGTCTCAGCTCAACTCAACTGACCCAAAAAGATTGATTCCTCTTTTATTACAAATAAAGTAGTTATTTGTAGTTTTATTACAAATGCCAGAAAAAAACATTTTTGTTTGCTTAATTTTCGCACGTATTCAAGCAGATTCCAAAATTCTAAATACAAGGCATAATTTTTTAAGTTGTATTTACAGTCTTAAAAAGTATCAGGAAGTATTTTCTCTAAAGGTTGGCTATATGAATGCTTTGGTGGGTAGACTCAATCTTGGTAGAGATCACTGGGCCATAGATTTTAAGATGACTTCAGTTTAGTGCTGCTCTATGTGTATTTGTGTTCTAATAGCTGATGTTGATACTTCTGCTAATTATTATTTTAAGTGTCTTCTGAACATATGGGTTATCAAGAGAAAACTATATAGAGAGATAAAGATAAAAATTAAACCATATAATCTTTTATTCTTAGTCATGTTTCTTATTTAGGAAAACAGACAAAAACAATTTCTTCCTATTAAGTAAAATCTTAGTGATATTTAACACAAAATGATAATTTGCTTAAACTAAAATAAGCATTTTTCTACACTGTGTTATCATTTGTTGGGGCATTTTTTTCTTTCTTTGCTTCTTGAGTCCCGGCTTCTTTTTCTATTAATTTCTTTTATATTCTGGAAGAGGAAAATCAGACTTATGAAGGAACTTTAGACAAAAATAATAAGTCACGTCACAATTACTAAAGTCCTAAAAGTCATGTCTGAAAAAAGTATGGTATGGAAACAAAATCTCCATGGTTTTTAATTTTCTTGCCTAAAGAGCAAAACAGTCTGAACTGATAAATCTTAAACTTTTCACAGATTAAGATTTCTGATTCCTATATTTAGCATTTAATTTACTAATGCTAATTTATCTTTCTTACAGAAATCCCTCTCTATATTGAATATCAGCAATAATAATATTGATGACATAAGAGACCTAGAAATACTAGAGAATCTTAATCAGCTCATAGCAGTTGACAACCAACTTCTGCATGTAAAGGTAGTGTAAAGAAAAATTAATTTTAAATTATTTCTAAGAAATTGTGATTAAAAAGTATGTTTTTCTAAATATTTATAAAATTTATCACTTTAAAACTATTCTGAAAAAAAATAAAAAAAAATAAAAACTATTCTGGATTTACTCTAAAACAAGCATGTGAATCTCTACTTCTTAATGTATTTATTTGCTTAATTCTGCCCTGTTACCTGGTTTTCTCTTCCATACCTCAATGCCTCTACACCTCCCCAACAGAAAGAAGTTTCTCTGAGAAGGAAATAATGTACTTTTCCTCTCTGTATTATTTTTCCATCAAATGTTTCCCTCTAAATCTAGATTTCTTACCACTTAACTCTGATCTCCCAATGAATGAATTTCTAGTAATTGATTAGACCTGAACTCTCTCCTGATTGCTCCTCTTTGGGGAAGTACCTGGATCTTGAATTTATTCTAATTTGCACTAGCTATATTCATATCATGTTATGTCATATTATACCATATTCATTAAATTATTTACTCATTCAAATATGTACTGAGCACCTACATGTCTATCAGACACTGTACTATTTTGTGTGGATGGAGGAAGAAAGACAGTCCTGGGGCTCAAAAAACACATAGTCAACAAGTAACAGGATTACAATGTGATTCTGTTTTCATAAGTATTGGAATAGCACTAACTCAGCCTGGGGCTAAGGAAGGCTTCCTGGAAACAGTCATCTGTAAGCTGAGCCACTGCCATGACCTCACAGTTTCTGGTGTAGCAATGGGGTAGGCTATGGTATAATTTCTTTACATGGAGCCACAGGAGCAATGAAGGGCTTCTTTCCTCCATAAACAGAACTCTTGTTTCCAAACTACTCCTAGAGAGCTATCCAATGATCTTTAAAAAGTTTCCCCTGACTTGTTTCCAAATTCAGAACTATTACCTAGCTAGTCCTGTAACTACTATAAGCAGTAGATAATTGCAAAAATATTAAATGTATTATATTACAAATGAATTCCTCAAAATACCCAAAATGCCACTCACAGATGTTTAAAATAAAAAGATGAATAAGGAAGCATGGCTCAATTAATTGTTGCAACTTAGATTATGAAGGATGTAAGAAGTTCATGGGATAAATTCAGCATTCAAAAATGTTTTAAGTTTTGGACTGCTCTTCTAGATTTTTTTCCCTGCTGGACATTTTGTATTCATCAGAATTATTTAATTCTTATATGATTTTGTTGTATTTGTATCAGATATGATTTTGTGATATATCAACAGCCTTATATGAGATCCACTGTACATGTATATGATTCTAATCAAAGTGACAGAGCCTGGAGTCTAGGTTTTGGTTAAGTAGAGAAGACCTGGGTTGTGTATAACATTCTCTGTTCAAGGGATGACCGGGTTATTCAGTGGTTGAGCATCTGCCTTCGGCTCAGGGTGTGATCCTGCGATCCCAGGATCATGTCCCACTTTGGGCTCCCTGTCTGGAGCCTGCTTCTTCCTCTGCCTGTTTCTCTGCCTCTCTGTCTCTCTGTGTCCCTCATGAATAAATAAATGAAATCTTTTTTAAAATTCCTTATTCAACACATGGAAAATGAGGACAGAGCAGCCAAGCACAAAAGCTCACTTTTCCTGGAGAGAGAAAGGTGGAAAATTCTAGTCTCCCCAGTTGGCATCAATCTTAAATGCAGTGTATGTATTTTTTAAAAATGTTTTTGTAAGCCAGGTTCTACACACAATGCTTGGTAATGAGTGGTGAATATGTCTTAAAAGATCTGATTGTTAATTTTAATAACTACCAAGATTCATTTCAGTTATTGTCAGTACTCTTAAACCTTATTTGACTATGCATTTAAGATTTTATTTATTTATTGAGAGAGAGAGAGTGAGCACAGGTGAGTGGGAAGAGGGGTAGAGGGAGAGAGAGAGAAGCTCAAGCAAACACAGCACTGAGCCAATGTGGAACTCAATTTCACAACCATGAGAACATGAGCCGAGCTGAAATCAAGAGCTAGACACCTAACCAACTGAGCCACCCAAGTGCCCCTCTATTATGCTTTTAACTCTGAACAGAAAATGCAAGTTTGATAACAGGACAAATATACTAGCCTCCAAATTATCCCAAAGGAAGTTTTCCTGAATAACATTAAGATCAAGCTATTTCACCTATAGTGATTATTCTTAGTCTATGTTAATAATGCATAACAAGGAGTAAATGTGTGACCAGAATAAATACTTTCATTGATGGTGATTGTTCAGTCCAATGATACAAGTTTAAATAACCAAACCCTTATTTTTTAAGACTTAACATTACCATTTCTGGGTAGTTTTTCCTAAACACATCCCCATAAAACTAATCTATTAAAAATATGATATTATATGTGCCAGGCTCTGTTCTAGGCCTTCAGAAAACATGTTCTAGGCACTGAGGATACCATGAAAGACAGGGTCTCTCTATCTTCTAGGAGCTTACATTCAAATGAGACAGGGGAGGGAACAACAGAAAATAAATAAGCAGAGAAGACTGAGAAGTGGGCTATGAAGATATTAAATAGGATAACATAATGGAAAAGAGATTAGTAGATATTTTATTTTATTAAAGATTTTATTTATTCATGAGAGACACACAGAGAGAGAGAGAGAGAGAGAGAGAGAGAGGCAGAGACACAGGCAGAGGGAGAAGCAAGCTCCATGCAGGGATCCTGATGTGGGACTCGATCCCAAGTCTCCAGGATCAGGCCCTCGGCTGAAGGCAGACGCTAAATCGCTGAGCCACCCAGGCTGCCCATTAGTAGATATTTTAAATCAGTTTATCAAAAAAGGCCTCTGAGGAAATGACATCTATGCTGAGATCTGAAGAATGATAAAGAACAAATTTGTGCAAAGAGCTAAGGAAAGAACATGCCAAATACAGGGAACAGCAAATGTAACGATTCTGAGTATCCTAGGAACAAAAAAGAGGCCAGTTTACTGTGATGGGGACCCTAGTGCCTAGTTTAGTCTCTAACACATTGTAAGTTCTCAGTAAATAATTGTTGAATGAATGAATAAGCAACAGTTAAACATGAGATTATGCCAGGTCATAAAGATCTTTTAGGCCATAGTTATGAGTTTGACTTTATTCTAAGTGCAATAGAAAGTCAATGAAAGGATTATATATATATAATATATATATTAAATATATATATATATTTAAGATTTTATTTATTCATGAGAGACATAGAGAGAGGCAGAGACACAGGCAGAGGGAGAAGCAGGCTCCCTGCAGGGAGCCCAGTGTGGGACAGATCATGACCTGAGCCAAAGGCAGACCTCAACCACTGAGCCTGAAATACCCGGCATCTTGAAAGAATTATATTTTTACAAGATTTCACGGGATGCCTAGGTGGCTCAGTGGTTGAGCATCTGCCTTTGGCTCAGGACATAATCCCGGGGTCCCAGGATCGAGTCCTGCATCAGGCTCCTTGCAGCGAGCCTGCTTCTACTCCCTCTGCCCATGTCTCTGCCTCTCTGTGTGTGTGTGTGTGTGTGTCTCTAATGAATAAATAACATTTATTTAAAAAAAAAAGATTTCTCTATTGGCTATGTGAAGAATGGGTTGCAAGAATTACAGCAAAGAGCTCACTTGGAAAGACTACTGCAGAGGTTAAGAAAAAATGCTTCCTTGGAGATGAAAAGGAGTGGGTAGATGGAGGTATATTTTTTTATTGAACCTATGGAGCTTGATTAATAGGACGCACATGAATAAAGGAAAGTGAAGAATAAACGATGAATCCTTGTTTTTTTGTGTGAAGAACTGTGGTAGCCTTTACATGTTGGGAAATACAAGGGAAGGAATAAAAGAATTCCTTCTATTGAAATGCCTACTGGACACTGAAATTGACATATCAAGTAGGCATTTGGAGTTCAAGGGCAAGGATAGGAAACTTTAAGAGTCAACAGTATTAACAGGATATTTAAACCCATGGGACTTGGTGAAAGACAGTAAGGACAGAGAATAGACAAGGCCAGAAACACTCCAATATTTAGAGATTATTTAGATGAGAAGGCACCAGGAGAAGTCAATGTGTAGAAGAAGACAAGAGAAAAAGAAGCTTCAAGAAAGAGAGAATGTCTACTTGCATTTGATGCTGTTGAGTGGTAGACATGAGGGCAAATAATACATAAACAGAAATCCACTAAATTTGGCAATAGTGAGATTATACCTGGTCAAGTATTGTGTTTTTTGCATATTTCAGAAATGGAGTGCTTTAACAAGGCTTTGCACTTTTTCCTGTGACCAAAGCCACATGAACCTCTTAGAAATTTCTTTCCATTTTACAGCTTGAGAAACTTCAGGCTTTTCATGAAATATTTCTCCATACTTAAAATTTCAATATGTAAACTTAATGATAAGAAAAAATTAAAAGACTACTTGGATAGAATATCTTAAAAATAAAGTTAACAGGGACAGGTTTAATTTATGAAGAAGTTGAACCATACAGACTGTGGTTCAAAAATCACAGTAGAGGGATCCCTGGGTGGCGCAGTGGTTTGGCGCCTGCCTTTGGCCCAGGGCGCGATCCTGGAGATGCGGGATCGAATCCCACGTCGGGCTTCCGGTGCATGGAGCCTGCTTCTCCCTCTGCCTGTGTCTCTGCCTCTCTCTCTCTCACTGTGTGCCTATCATAAATAAATTAAAAAATTAAAAAATAAAAAATAAAAAAAATAAAAAAAATAAAACAAAAAAAAAAACAAAAATCACAGTAGAAGGTAATGCTGAAAATGGATATTTAAACTGAAAGTATACTGAAATGTTAGAGGGTATATGCTTTCTTCCCTCTTATGCATACAAACCAGGCTTTACTCCCCAAACTCCTTCCTACATGGCTTAAAAATCCTGAGCAAGAGATTGGAGGATTCCTCTCGAAATCGACCAGCCCAAAAGAAAACATTTCCCAATTCTGACATGTAAAAGTTTCACAGGGAAGGGACACCTGGGTTGTTCAGTAGCTTAGCATCTGTCTTAGACTCAGGTCGTGATCCTGGGGTCCTGGGAAAGAGTTCCATATCAGACTCCCTGCAGGGGGCCTGCTTCTCTCTCTGCCTATGTCTTTGCCTCTCTGATTGTGTCTCTCATGAATAAATAAATAAATAAAAATCTTAAAAAAAAAAAAAAGAGGGCACTAGTGATGAGCAGTGGGTATTGTATGTAAGCGATGAATTACGGAATTCTATTTCAGAAACCAACATTGCACTGTATGTTTACTAACTAAAGTTTAAATTAAAAAAGAGTAGATTAGACACTACAGAAGAAATTATCAGTGAACTTAAAGCTGTAGCATTCCAACTACTGAAACTGAGGTACAGAAAGTAAAAACACTAAAAAATGAACAAAGCCTCTGTGGTTTGTGGAACATAACAAGTATTAAAACATGTATGTAAATAGAGTCCTAGGAGGAGCAGGGGAAATACCAGGGACTAAATGTGTGTATTCCTTAAAAATTCATAAATCAAAACCTAATCCCCAGCGTGATGATGTTTGAAGGTAAGGCCTTTCGGAAATAATTACGTCTTGAGGCTGGAGACATCATGAATGGGATTAGTCTTTTTTTTTTTTTATTTTTTTTTATTTTTTTTTAATATTTTTAATTTTTTTTAAATTTTTATTTATTTATGATAGTTAGAGAGAGAGAGGCAGAGACACAGGCAGAGGGAGAAGCAGGCTCCATGCACCGGGAGCCCGACGTGGGATTCGATCCCGGGTCTTCAGGATCGCGCCCTGGGCCAAAGGCAGGCGCCAAACCGCTGCGCCACCCAGGGATCCCGGACTAGTCTTTTTAAGAAAAGAATAGACTGTGGCTTTCTCTCTAAGCTATGTGAGGACCCAATGAGAAGACAGGCATCTACAAAACAGGGAGAATGCTCTCACAAGATCACAGTATCTGCCAACACTTTGATCTTGGACTTCCCAGCCTCCAGAATTGTGAGAAATCAATGCTTGTTGTTTAAGCCATCAAGTCTATGGTATTCTGTTACAGCAGCCTAAACTAAGACAGAAGCAGAAAATAGCTCTAAAGAAATAGTGGCTTCAAGGTACCCAGAATACTCAAAATCTTCTTTAAAAAAAAGGTTGGGGGATCCCTGGGTGGCGCAGCGGTTTGGCGCCTGCCTTTGGCCCAGGGCGCGATCCTGGAGACCCGGAATAGAGTCCCACATCGGGCTCCCGGTGCATGGAGCCTGCTTCTCCCTCTGCCAGTGTCTCTGCCTCTCTCTCTGTGACTATCATAAATAAATAAAAAATTAAAAAAAATAAAAATAAAAAAAAGGTTGAAGATTCAGTTTCCTGTTTCAAAACTTACTACAAATCTGTAGTAACTAAGACAGTGTGGCACTGTCATAAGAATGAGACTGGGAATCCAGAAATAAAACTTCACATTTATGTTAACTGATTTTGACAAGGGCACCAAGACAACCCAATGGGCAAAGAATAAATAGTTTTTTCAACAAATGGGGCTCAGATATTTGGATAGCTGCATATAAAAGAATCAAGTTGGAACTCTTCTAAAACATAAACAAAATATTCAAAATCGGCCAAAGACTTAAATATAAGAGATAAAACTATAAAACCCTTAGAGGAGAACTGGGATAAATCTTTATGACCTGGTATTAGACAAAGCTTTCTTAAATACAACACCAAAAGCATAAGCAAAAAGAAAAGAAAAAAAAGATAAATTAGACTTTAACAAAATTAAAAACTTTTGTGCTTCAAAGAATAACATTAAGAAATTGAAAAAGACAAACCAGGAGACTAGGGAAAAATATCTGTAAATCCTTTTTATGATAATAGACTTGTGTCCAGAATATATTAAAAAAACACTTGCAACTCAACAACAAAAAGACAAACAATACAATTTATTATCCAAGCCATTTATAAATAGGCAGAGAACCTGAATAGAATATTCTACAAAGAAGATATACAAGTGGATAATATGCACATGAAAATATAATCAACATCATTAGTCATTAGGGAAAAGTAAATCAAAACCACAATTGTACACCACTTCACACCTGATGAAATAGCTATATTTAAAATGATAGATAATAATAAACATTGGCAATAATGTGGAGAAGTGGGGTGCCTGGGTGACTCAGTTGATTAACTGTCTGACTCTTGGTTTCAGATCACATAGTGATCTCAGGATCCTGTGATTGAACCTCATGTTGGCCTCTGCACTCAGCATGGAGTTTGTTTCAGATTCTCTCTCTCACCCCCACCCCTCCCTGCTTGTGCATTCACACGCACGTGTGCACTCTCTCTCTCAAATAAATAAAATCTTCATAGATTATCAATTTTTTAAACAAAAATAATAACCACAGATCATGGTGTTAATGACATGTAAAAGTAAAATGAACAATTACAATACCACAAATCACAGGGAGGGAGGAAATGGCAGTACACTAAGGTTATAGATGAAGTGATGTCATTATTTGAAGAAAGACTGTGCTTATTTAAGGATGATTGTTCTAAACCCTAAAGCAACCACTAAAATAACAAAGATGTTTATAACTAGTAAGTCAATAATAGAAAATGAGTTGCAAAAATAGAGGGGAGCAGGAAAAGAGGAAAAGAGAACAGATAAGACAAATAGCAAGATGGTAATGTTAAACTCAGTTATATCAGTAATTATATTAAATGTAAATAGTCTAAACAATCCAATTAAAAGGCAGAGATGGCAAGACTGAATTTTGAAAATCCAGTGATGTGCTCTCTGCAAGAAGCACACTTTAAATATATAGGGGCCCCTGGGTGGCTCAGTTGTTGAGCATCTGCGTTTGGCTAAGGTCATGATCCATCGTCCCACACTGGGCTCCCTGCAGGAAGCCTGCTTCTCCCTCTGCCTATGTCTCTGCCTTTCTATCTGTGTCTCTCATGAATAAATAAATAAATAAAATCTTTTAAAATATATATATAAATATATATACAGGTTAAAGTAAAATTATAGGGAAATATATATACTTAATACAAATAATAAAGTTAGAAAGCTGGAGTGACTATATTAACATAAAATAGAACAGACTTCAGGATAAGAAACAGATCATGAAAATTTATAATGAATAAAAAGTGCCAATTCATTAAGAAAACATAACATTCCTCAATATTTATGTACCTAATAACAGAACTTCAAAATGCAGAAAGCAAAAATTGGCAGAATTGGCAAACCCATAATTAAGATTTCAACACTCTCTCCAAGTAGCTGGTAAATCAGTAAGGATATAAAAGATTGGAATGACACAGCCAACTGAATGAATCTAATTGCCTCTCAGAACATTCCACCTAAAAACTGTAGTTGGAATAGTCACCAAAATAGTCCTTATGTGGGCCATAAAGCAAGCATCAAAAACTTTAAGGAACTAAAATTTTATAGATTATGTTATTTAACCACAATGGAATTAAATTAGAAAGGAAAATAAAAGGAGATTTAAGAACACACTTTTTTTTTTTTTAAAGATTTATTAGAGAAAGAGAGAGATTGAGGGGGAGCTGCAGAGGGAGAGGGACATGCAGACTCTGCACTGAGCACAGAGCTCAACATGGGACCCTGAGATCATGATCAGAGCTGAAACCTAGAATCAGACGCTTAACCAACTGAGCCACCCAGATGCCCCTAAAAACATTTTTCAATAACCTCTGGGACAAAGAAAAAAAAATCACAAAGGAAATTAGAAAATATTTGAACTGAGTGAAAGTAAAAGCAAAAATTTGAAATTTGTGGGATGCAACAGCATAGTGCTTAGAGGGAAATCTATCTATTTAGCTAGATAGCTAGCTTTAAATGCCTATATTACAAAAGAGGGAAAATGATCTATTTTCCATCTCAAGAAGCAAGAAAAGTGGGGAGCCTGGGTGGCTCAATTGATCAAGTGGCTACCTTTTGCTTCAGGTCATGATCCCAGAGTCCTGGGATTGAGTCCCACTTCAGGCTTCCTGCTCAGTAGGGAGTCTGCTTCTTCCTCTCCCTCTGTGCCCCCCCCCCATGCTCTCTCTTGCACTCACTCTCTCTCAAATAAATAAAATCTTTAAGAAAAAACTCAAGAAAAGTAAATGCGAATTCAGTTCAAAAGAAGGAAATAATAAAGGTAATAGCAGGAGTCAATGATAGAGAAATATAGAGTGACTACAGAAAGATCAGTAAAACCAAACGCTGACTCTGAAAATATAAGTAAAAGTAATCAATTCTAGGTGGAATGATAAGACAGAAGACATGAACAATATCAGAAATTTTAAAAATATCACTATAGTTAAAAGGATAATAAAGTAATATTATAAAGAAATTTATGCCAATAAGGTTGACAGCTTAGGTAATATAGAGTCCTTGAAATACACAAATTAGAAGAAACAAATCTTTTTTTTTTTTAAGATTTTATTTATTTATTCATGAGGGACACAGAAAGAGAGAGAGAGAGGCAAAGACATAGGCAGACGGATAAGCAGACTCCATGCAGGAAGCCAGATGTAGGACTCAATCCTGGGACTCTGGGATCACACCCTGAGTCAAAGGCAGACACTCAACTACTGAGCCACCCAGGTGTCCCAGAAGAAACAAATTCTATATAGCTCTGTATCTATTAATACTTCTATATAAAAACATTTCCCATAAAGAAAATTCCAGGGATCCCTAGGTGGCTTAGCGGTTTAGCGCCTGCCTTTGGCCCAGGGCGCGATCCTGGAGTCCCGGGACTCCCGCCATGGAGCCTGCTTCTCCCTCCTCCTGTGTCTCTGCCTCTCTCTCTCTCTCTCTCTCTCTCTATGTCTATCATAAATAAATAAATAAATCTTAAAAAAAATATTCCAAACCCAGATGGCTTTGCTGATGCAGTCTATCACACTTAAGAATCAAATATACCAATCCTACACAAACTCCTTTAGAAAACAAATAAGCAGGAAATACTCCTCAACTCATATTATCCTCCTATCCCCAACAACATTACAAGAAAAGTACAATGAATTAAATAAATGAAATAAAAACCTATGTTCATACAAATATCTGTATGCAAGTCTCTATATATCCCTCACGAACACAGAAACACAAATTCCCCAAAATATTAGCAAATAAAATCCATCAATATATAAAAAGATAATCCATAACTACCAAGTGAGATTTATCCCAAGAATGAAAGATTGGTTTGACCTTCAAAAATCAATGTAATTCACCAAACAAAATAAAGGATAAATATGATCATCTCAACATTGACACAAAGGCATTTTTAAAAATTCAACACCCATTTTTATTTTTAAAAAATTCTCAGCAAACAATAAATTGAAGGGAACTTAATCTGATAATTGGCATTCATGTAAAATCTATCATACCTAATGATGAAAGACTAAATGCTTTCCTCCTCAAGACTGGGAATAAAGCAAGGATGTTTACTCTACTTTATAATTGAAGCCCTAGCCGTGTAATAAGTCAAGAAAAGGAAACAATACTCAGTTTGGAAAGGAAGAAATAAAATTATCTTTACCTGCAGACTAACATGTTTTGATAAATATAAAATAATTTTAAAATCTACAAAAGGCTATTATTAGAATCTATAGAATAAATTTAGCAATGCCATAGGATACAAACAAGGCCAAATATGCAAAAATCAATTTTCACATCAGCAGTGAAAAACTGGAAAACTATTTTTTTAAAGATGCTATCTTCCATTCATGCCAAAAAAACATGAAATACATAAGAGTAAATTTAAGAAAATAATGTGCAAGGGCTGTACAATAAAAACTACAAAATATTGTTGGCAGAAATTAATGAATAACTAAATAAATGGTGAGAAATACAATTTTCATGGATTGGAAGACTATATTCTTAAGGTTCCTATTCTTTTTTTTTAATATTTTATTTATTCATTCATGAGAGACACACAGAGACAGAGAGAGGCACAGACACAGGCAGAGGGAGAAGCAGGCTCCATGCAGGGAGCCCGATGTGGGACTCGATCCCAGGTCTCCAGGATCACACCCTGGGCTGAAGGCAGTGCTAAAACGCTGAGCCACCTGGGCTTCCCAATTCTTTCTAAATTAATCTATGCATTCCACATAATCCCTGCAGAATTTTTAAGATAAATTGGCAAGCTGATTCTAAAATTTATATGATAATGCAAAGGACCTAAAATACTGAAACAGGGGATCCCTAGGTGGCGCAGCGGTTTAGCGCCTGTCTTTGGCCCAGGGCGCGATCCTGGAGACCCTGGATCGAATCCCACATCGGGCTCCCGGTGCATGGAGCCTGCTCCTCCCTCTGCCTGTGTCTCTGCCTCTCTCTCTCTCTCTCTCTGTGACTATCATAAATAAATAAAAAGTTTAAAAAAAAAATACTGAAACAATATTGGTAGAAAGAATGATGTTAAAGAACTCTTTCTACCTAATTTCATGACTTTATTGTTATAAGAATCATGACAGTGCATTAGTGACATAGGATGAACACAGAGATCAAGATTTATAAAGAAGTCTCATGTGTTCAACTGATTTTCTTAAACAGGTTCCAAAAATAATTCAATGAGAGGGATAGTCTTTTCAACAAGTGCGATGGAACCACTGGATATCCAAATAGAAAAACTGATCCTTCGCCCTTCATATTATTTACAAAATTTACTCAAAATGGATCACATCCAAATTTAACTGCTCAGATATAAAACCTCTAGATAAAAAACATGTATGAGACAAAGAGTTCTTTAAAGAATTCAAACACAAAGGACACAAAAAGCAAGACTCATTAAAAACTGTTAAGTTGGAATTCATTAAAATTTAAAACTTTTGTTTTTTGAAAGAAAGACATTAATGAAATGGCATACCACAGATGGAGAGAAAATATTAGCTATCATATATGTAACAAACAGCTGTTATCTCGAACATATAAAGAACTTTTGAAACTCTATAGTAAGAAGACAAGCAATACATTTAAAAATGGGCTAAAGATTTCAACAAACTTTATAAAGGAACATATGCTAATGGTAAACGAATACAAGAAAAGATGCTCAAAACATCATTTATCATGGAAAAGCAAATTAAAACCAAAATGTGATTCCACTATACACCCACTAGTATAACTGAAATGAAAGAGACTGACAATACCATTTTTTATTTATTTTTTAAAATTTTTATTTAAATTTTAGTTAACATGCAGTGCAATATTGGTTTCAGGAGTTGAATTCAATTTACCACTTACATACAACACCCCAGTGTCATCACACGTGCCCTCTTTAATACCCATCCCCCATCTAGCCCATCCTCTACATACCTCATTCCATCAACCCTCAGTTTGTTCTCTATCATTAAGAGTCTCTTATGGGAGTGATGGGTATCAAGAAGGGAATTAGAGAGGACATTTGATGTAATGAGCACTGGCTATTACATGCAACTAATGCATCACTAAATTCTACCGCTGAAACTAAAAAAAAAAAAAAAAAAAAAAAAAAATTAGTCTCTTATGGCTTGTTCCCCTCTCTCCTTTCTTCCCCCTTCCCAAATGTTCATCTGCTTTGTTTCTTAAATTCCACATGAGTGAAATCATATGGTATTTGTCTTTCTCTAATTTATTTTGTTTAGCATAATACACTCTAGTTCCATCCATGTCATTGCATATGGTAAGATTTCATTCTTTTTGATGGCTGAGTCATATTCCATTATATATATCACATCTCTTTTTATCCATTAATACCAATTCTGATGTGGATCTAGAGCAACTGGAATTCTCATTAATTGCTGAGGAATATGTAAAAGGTACATCTCTTTGGAAAATCGTTTGGCAGTCTCTTATAAAGTTAAATATGTACTTTTTGTTTGTCTTATAAATAGGACTCAGCAACCCCATCCTTAGGTATTTACTCAAGTGAAATAAAAACCTATATTTATAAAGTTAAATATGTACTTTTTATTTGTCTTATAAATAGGACTCAGCAACCCCATCCTTAGGTATTTACTCAAGTGAAATAAAAACCTATGTTCATACAAATATCTGTATGCAAGTCTCTATAGTAACTTTATTTGTAATTTGAGAAACAACCAAGTTTACCTCAAATGGGCAACAGATAAACAAACTGTATCCCATAAAGTGGAATATCACCCAACAATAAAAATGAATGAACTGCTACTAATGCACACAGCATGGACAAAATTTTTAAAAATTATACTGAGTGAAATAAGGTAGACAAAAAAGAGTACATACTATACGACTCCATTTATATGAAACTCTTGAAAAATAAAAACAGATGTATATAGAACCAAATGTATCAATGGTTGCTGAACAGGAATGGGAAGAGGTTGACTGGAAAAGGCCATGAGTGAATCTTACAGAATAATGAAAACATTCTATCTTGATTATAGTGATTGTTATATGGATGTATATGATTTAGACTTTTAATGGGTGCATACTGTCGTATGTAAATTACAAATACATAAAGTTAATTTTAAACAAATATTATAAAAACTTCCAAAATCAAAGGACATGAATTTCCAGATTGAAATTGTCTCCCAAATGCCAGCACAGTGAATGGAATGTGACCCACATCCAAGTCCATCCTTAAAAGTTTTTAGGACACCAGGAGTAAAGAGTTCCTAAAGAATCTCACAGAGAAAAAAAATGATCATAATACAAAAAATCAAAATGGAACCAGAATTATCAGATCTTTCTATTTGGAAGATAGTAGAATAATGTCTCCAAATTTTTGAGATAAAAATATTCTAAATCTAGAATTATATACTCCATCAATTTTTCAATCAACTCTATGGCACAAAATATCTCTTTTTAAAAGATTTTATTTATTTATGAGGCACAGAGAAAGAGAGAGGCAGAGACACAGGCAGAGGGAAAAGCAGGCTCCATGCAGGGAGCCCAATGTGGAACTCGATCCCGGGACTCCAGGATCATGCCCTGAGCCAAAGGTAGACGCTTAACTGCTGAGCCACCCAGGCATCCCTATAAAATATCTTTGAACATACAAGCTTTCAAAAAAACATGTCCCTTTCTCAGACAGCTCTTGAAAAATTAATTTCATCTAAACAGAACAGAAAATTAGGAAAAGAGAAGACACAGGATCTAGGAAACAGGAGAAAGGCTAAAGAAATTCCCAGAATGAATATGAAGGAAATCTCAAGTGAAGTCCTAAAACAGATACCAGCCCAGATTGCAGCCAGCTGAATTGATACATAGAAAAATGACAAATACATAGAAAAATGACAAATAATCAACTAATTTTTAATTCCAGGAAAAATAAAAAGCAATTATATAGTGTATTATGTGATTCAACTTTGAATGATATTTAAGTGAGCTGAATTATATAGTCAAAAAATACCAACCAGATTAACAACTTTAATATAACTCTATTGACAGGATTGGGGAGGGAAGTTTGGGGTTGGAGTGGTACTTATGAGAATTATATCATCATGTTCCACAGTAGGAATTCAGTAGATAAATATCTAAGATTTACAAATCAATAAACAGTGGCTGTTATTTAGTATTGTGGAGGTAAGTGAAGGAATAGCTGTAGAATAGTGTAGGAATAGCTGTAGAAATTGAAAGTTGTTTTGTTATAAGCCCCCAAGTACTCTTTTAAGTTTTGTTATATACCCTACGGTCTTATTTCTTAAAAGTGTTTATTGCATTGCTTTGATTTTAAAAATCTACTTTAAAAATGACTGAATGATTGGTAAGGAACACCTTGTTAACAGAATTGTTATCATACATCATCATATCCCCCATTAGACTGAGAGAATTTAAGAACAAGGAATTTTTTTTTTTAAAGTTCACAAGGGCCTCTTTCTTTGTTTTTTTTTTTATTATTATTCTTTTATTTATTTATGATAGTCACAGAGAGAGAGAGAGAGAGAGAGAGAGGCAGAGACACAGGCAGAGGGAGAAGCAGGCTCCATGCACCGGGAGCCCGACGTGGGACTCAATCCCGGGTCTCCAGGATCGCGCTCTGGGCCAAAGGCAGGCGCCAAACCGCTGCACCACCCAGGGATCCCCCAAGAACAAGGAATTTTTGTTGCTTTCGGAATGACCTAGAGTTCAGCCCAGTGAGTGCCTGGCATGTAACAGGCACCTACTATATGTTTACAGAATGAATGAATAAACGAACAATAAAAAATATTCAACCATCTGAAGAAGGAATTTAAGGGGATCCCTGAGTGGTTCAGCAGTTTAGCGCCGCCTTCGGCCTAGGGCGTGATCCTGGAGACCCGGGATCAAGTCCCACATCGGGCTCCCTTCATGGAGTCTGCCTGTGTCTCTGCCTCTCTCTCTCTCTGTCTCTCATGAATAAATAAATAAAATCTTAAAACAATACAAAACAAAACAGCAAGTTCCAGAGGCTGGGCTATGCAAAAATTTGCTTTTTCCTCCCATAGAGAGGGAGGAAAGGGAGTGTAGATGAAATTTCAAGTTCTTTTACTTCTGGCAAGAAGACAAGCAATTTAAAATGCCCTGCATAGCTTCTTGGAAGAGTGAATATAGACTTGCCTAGGGTTAATTTAAAATATGCTCTTGTGCTGTTGATGGAAATGCAAACTGGTGTAGCCACTCTGGAAACAGTGTGGAGGTTCCTCTCTCAAAATGTTAAAAAAAATAGAACTACCCTATGACCCAGCAATTACACTACTAGGTATTTATCCAAAGAATACAAAAATGCTGAATTGAAGGAATACATGCACCCCAATGTTTATAGCAGCACTATCAACAATAGCCCTCTTATGGAAGGAGCCCAAATGCCTATTGACTGATGAATGGATAAAGATGATGTGTGCGGGGTTATATATATTGGGATTATATTATATATATAATTTTTAATTTATATTATATTTTATTATATATAATGGAATATTACTCGGCAACCAAAAAGAATGAAGTCTTGTTATTTGCAACAACATGGATGGAACTAGAGTGTTTATGCAAAATAAGTCAGGGAAAGACAAATGTATGATTTCATTCATGTGGAATTTAAGAAACAAAACAGATGAACATAGAAGAAGGGACAGAAAAATAAAATAAGATTTAAAACAGAGAGGGAGGCAAACCATAATAGACTTAAATATAGAGAACAAACTAAGGATTGCTAGAGGGGAGGTGGGTGAGGGAATGGGCTAAATAGGTGATGGGCATTAAAGAGGGTACTTGGTGGGATGAGCACTGGGTATTATATATGTGATGAACCACTAAATTCTACTCCTGAAATCAATACTACAGTATACATTAACTAAATTGAATTTTAATTTAAAAATGATAGAAACAATAAAAAATAAAATGTACTCTTGTGGTCCATTTCAAATCATCTTCCAATGCCTTATTAAAAGGACATGTTGAAGTTTAGCAGGAAAATATTAACTTGTTTCTTGGTATATATTAATGGGGTCAGTGTCTCCATTTTTCTGGCTTTTATTTTTCCATTCTTTATGCTCACTGTTTGAAGTTGCCCCAACACTGCTGACATCAAACCCTGTGCGCCATGGGAGAGAAAGCTCAATGTGCCAAACAAGGTCGTTGACATCCATCCTAAAAGTCTTCAGCAACAGACAGCTTTGTGCCACGGGGAAAAAGAAGTGGGTATCATTAGAGACTCCTAACAAAAACCCTATAATTACCCAAGGTTTTTAGCACTTAGAGAAGCTGCTTTTATATGGACATCCATAGATTCCTTGTATACACCTACAGAAAATACATGAAATAAGAGAAAAGGAAAAATAACGGTCTTTTAGGATAGTTAAATAACTTTGAATCTTCCAAGATTCTGGTTTGAGTAGTGAGAAAGATATTTGAGAAAAATTAAAAAGGAAAAGATATAACAACAACAAAAATACTGGCAGGGCAACTGAAAATCCTGGAGCTCTGTAGAAGGAATAAGAAAAGGAAAAAGGAAAGAGAACTGGATCACTGACAGAAATAGGCATTCCCAAACAATGCCCATGCCCTAGCCTACTGGAGGTCCTAGAGCCCCAGGAGAGTGGCTACGTTAGAGGCAGAGGCACAGGATACTGACCCGGAAGAAGCTTCCTGCTATTTGAGATTTCATTCCCTTCCCTCTCACTTCTACAGACCCACAGCTGCCAAAGACTCCTTTCCCCAAGATCCTCTAATCCTGCCCTCATTTCTCTTATTCCCTAGCCCAAAATTGGTCCAGGGCAGATATCTGGGCCAAGGAAGTTACAGGGAGGGGAGGGGAAGGTGGCAGAGGACTAGAGGAGGAAATAGAAGAACAGAAGATAAATCCTGTCTTTCTTCTTTCTATATCTGTGGGCCCTCTAATGAGCAAATTTTTCAAAGTGCCTTCATACAATTTCTCCTTTTAATTCCTGTCCTCCTCCTAACATCAAATCCATTGATTTATGCATGCATTTGTTCATTTCTCCTTCTCCATTCATTCATAACAACCACCATCTGGTAGTGCTTGCTAGACAATGGAGGAAATGAGAGTGAACAAAAAACAGATATAGTTTCTAGTCTTGAAGAGCTCTCACCCTTGAGGGGAAGAGAAACATTAAGCACATAATCACCCAAAAACAAACGTAAAATTGCACCTATGGCAAATACTACAAAGAAAAAGTATATGACTCTGAGGGCCTCTACCAGCGGGATTTGCCTTAGGGCACTGAGTGGAAGCTTCCCTTAGGAAGGGATTGCTAAACCTGGCTCTGAGAGAATAGAAGGGTTTACCAGGTAGAGAATAGCATGTGCAAAGGTCCTGGAGCAGGTGAAAGCATAGCAAAGATGAGAACAGGAGGCAGAGAGAGTGAAGGTAGTGCATACTACAAATAGAGGCTGATAGGTAGATGGGCTACCTAGGTCATGATAGAGTTTTGTCTTTAACCTAAGAACAATGAGAAATCACTGAAGGTGTTTTAAGCAAGGGGTAAAATAGTAATAGAGTAGTATTTTGGAAAGACCAGCATAGCTACAGTGTGGAGAATAGAGTGGAAAAGGCTAGACTAGATAAGAGATGGTAGAAACTTGAATAGAGTTGGAGTGGAAATGAAGTGAGTAGAAGCTCTTTCTTGTTTCAGAAATAGAGTGATCAATAACTTGGTGGTGAGTTGGATATATGGAGCATCAAAGAGAGGCAGAGGTCAATAATGATTTTCTGGCTTCTACCTTGCACAACAGAAAATAGGAAACTCCAGAGCTGGGTTCAGGGGAGAGAGAGAAGATCATGACTTTGGTCATGTAGAGTTTGAGGTGCCTTTGTAGTGTTCCAGAGAAAATATTACATGGAAAATTGGATATATAAGGCCAGAGTTCAATGGACAGAAGAATGTGGGTATCTTCAGCATATTGATTATGTGATCACTTAAACTGCCATCATGAATGAGACTGCCTAGATATGGGAGTAAAGAGTATATGCTGAAATGTTCAATGTAGTTTCCCATAAAATCTGGTTCTTCCTGTCATGTACAGATGACCCTTCCTTCCTCAGTATAACAGATATTTTACTATTTTCATCAATGTAGCTATTCCTTTTCTGTAAATGGTCTGCACATAAATGGAGATCATGGTGGATTAGACAATTGCTTTTCTAGCCATTATTTTGTAGTCTGCTGTGATCCAGGGAAGGAAACAAGTTTGAAAGGAATAAATGTAGATTATAGAAAAGGAAGCAAGTGAATTGATGATACCCGAGTGTCTGCCACTACCTGCTCCTATTTTCTCTAGGAAACTATGCTCAGGAAACATGATGATGCACTTGGAGAGGTTTTATAGCACAGTCACTGCACAGATATTCCTTGGGCTTTTTCTTAACTAAATACATTGTTTCCATGGGCCAACTCAGGCAACAGTCCACCCAGTATAGCTCTTTTTCTTTTTTTTTTTTTGTTTTGTTTTGTTTTGTTTTTTGTTTTGTTTTTAGTATAGCTCTTTTTTATGAAATGTTTTCTCTAGTCTCAAAAGCAACTTTTATAAAACAGCTTGTTAATACATTGGGGATTTCTATGGTCAGAAGTGTGTTACTTGTGGGGTCAGAGATTCATTCAGGATTTGGGAGCCTGCCAAAATGTGGAATCACAAAGCCATTAGGGATGGTAAGGTAGGATGCTCCAAAGAAGTGAAACTGAAAAAGTCCGAGATTGGAAATGTATAGCTAGTGACGAGGTTAGCAGTGCCTCATTCAGTGAACAGTGCCTATTCAGAAGGTTGGGAAGCACAGTCAGTGGCCTAGACCCTTATAACTCCAAATGTGGTCGTAGGACCAGGAACATCAGCATCAGAAATGCGGAATCTCAGATTCTGCTCCAGACCAAACATATCAGAGCCCGCATTTAATAAATGAGATCCTGAGGTGATTCTTAAGCACATAAACATTTAAGAAACAGAATTTTACGGTTTTTATTTGTGTTAACCAAAATGATAGAAGTCGTAAAAGTCCTTTTACGGACTTTTACGAATACTGCTCTGTATTACTCTTTCAAGAAGTGTAGTGATAGTAGGTAAGAGATAGGATAAAAGCCATAGGAGAGGGAGAGATTGGAAATGGAAACCCAAGAGAAAGAAGATCCCAAAAAGAGAAGGGAAAAGATCAAGAGGGCTGAATAACTTGAAAAAAGAGGTGTAGCTCTTTCTTTGCTGATAAAAAATAGGAAAGAGGGCTGGAAGAAGTGTGAGACCAAAGGCAGAAAATTGAGAAAATTCTGTGGGCAATGACCCAGTTCACTCCAGTAAAACTGATAGCAAAGGCAACCACTGAGAAGGAGAAAGAGAGGTTTTACGCCAAACAATATTCCATAGTTTATTTTTTTTAAGATTTTATTTTATTTATTCATGAGAGACAGAGAGAGAGGCAGAGACACAGGCAGAGGGAGAAGCAGGCTCCATGCAGGGAGTCCGAATGGGACTTGATCCCAGGTCTCCAGGATCACACCCCGGGATGAAGGTGGCACCAAACCACTGAGCCACCGGGGCTGCCCTATTTCATAGTTTAAATGGGCTCCAGTTTAAAGGACATTTACTTTTGATTAATACTTCTTTGCATTTTTCCCCATAACTCCTTTAAATAAGTATACATCAATGTATTAAAATATTAAAACCTCACTGGCCATTTACAATAAAACTTCCATTTCGACAAGCAGGTGATGAGCCATGAACTTCACTAGGGCCAACATTATATGCCTTGATGACAGATAAAGCCATATAATATCATGGATACAAAAATGTGTAAAAACTTGAAAGAACAGTAACATTAGAAAAATCATATTTACCTATAGTTTTTATGTCTACAAAGTTTGATAAATCGATAAAATGATCTGAAAAGTTCATTTCACAGTCAAATATATTAGCGATTTACTTCATTGGTTTTCTGATGACCATTTATCATGAGTTAGAGCATCTTCAGAATGAATGGTGGAAACAAAAAATTTGATGTGCTTGCCTCTTAGATAAACTAAGTATTTGATTTATAAGACACAAACGAACAAACCACTATGGCCTGTCATGTTTTTCCAGTTTCTAATTTATTCAACCTCTGCTCAATATTGATCCTGACAAGCAGAGTAACCCAAAGATAAATTTATTCACTCTACAGTTTAGTCAGAAACAAGCCAAAAATTATAGATTTTCCCAGGCAGATGATGACAAGCAGTCAGGAGGATGACAAATGGCTGTCTTTAGATTTAGTTAGGACAGTTGGACCAGACATTTCCAATAAAAATTGGAGCACGCTGGTCAAATACAGGTTCATCAGTGACCATCATTAATTGTAGAGCAAGCACTGCCAGTTACTGCAGGCGCCTATACAGGACCTTGGGCACCAGCCCTGCATGGCAAATAGAATCAGCTCTTCAGTATTTTGCAGCACTCCTCTAAGTGATAGCATGACATGATCATTTATCAAACAGAGACTGTCCAGAAAAGTGTCTGCTCCCTATAGTAACACTGAAGGGCAGGAAAGTGAAAGCATTTTATTAAAGACAGGAAGGCAATGAACTACCAGAGCGTATCCAACGGGTAATCATATTTCAGCACAGGATTAGTTTAGTCTTAAATAAACATACACTGGAGGGAGTGTGTCGCGGGTCATTTATCAAGCGAGGAACAATTAACAAAACTCTACAGGATTCTTTTTATCTATATAAATTTAAGATTTTCTTATTATTGTTATTACTGAACTTTTGGACGATGGGCGTCACATTCAACACTACAAAATGCAATGCACAATTCCTTCCTTAAAGTTTCTTAGACTAAGAGAAATACAGTGAAATTCCGATATAAAATAATCATGGCTGTATCAAATGCTGCTGAACAAATGCTGCGGATGGGGCATAATCTAGCTCCAATACTGAAGGATGAAGTTAAAACTTTTGAAGAAAGCTTTCTTATAAGAAATCAACTACTAAGTCAGAAGCTTATTCTTTCTTACAATAATTTTTGCTCTCTATTGACCAAAATTAAGAAGTTATTAGCTGAGGGGTGGTAGGGCAGACAAAAAGAGAATTAACATATTACTTAACTTCTTTGTTCCAGGCACTTCATATGCCACAACAACTAATCCTAACTATTCACACTTTATACATGAAGACACAGACTTGCAATAATGCCAGGAAGGCTGGGATTGTATTTAAAAAAAAAAAAAAAAAACTCCAATATATTTTTCACAAATTATTTATTTGGATAGCTCAGAGTCTAGTACAGAACTGAGACCATGATAGTCACACAGAGAGAGAGAGGCAGAGACACAGGCAGAGAGAGAAGCAGGCTCCATGCACTGGGAGCCCGACGTGGGATTCGATCCCGGGTCTCCAGGATCGCGCCCTGGGCCAAAGGCAGGTGCTAAACCGCTGCACCACCCAGGGATCCCTAGAACTGAAATATTTTTACTATTTTATGTAGGAAGACATTGGTCTCAAGAAGATTAAGAGAACTACCTACCAGATGCTCTGTAGTGGGTCCTAGACAGCCACCCAGCTAATAATAAGGAGCCACCCAGCTCCTTGTGTTTAGTCCCCTAAAACACCATTCCTTCATGTAGGTAGAGGCATATATCTGGATATTCCACATTTGTTACCTCCATGATATGACAGAATTTTGCAGGAACTTTTTTCATGTAAATTCTATGCCCAACGAGGGGCTTAAACTCACTACTGTGGGGTCAAGAGTCATATACTCCACCAACTAAGCCAGCTAGGTGCCCCTTGTGGGCATTTTTAATATGTGGAAGGGAACTGTTGTCACAGCTCACAGTAAAAACAAACAAACAAACAAAAACGATTTTCCGGGGTGCCTAGGTGGCTCAATCTATTAAATGTCCAACTCTTGCTTTAGGCTCAGATCATGATCTCAGGCTTGTGACATCAAGCCCCACATTGGGCTCCACACTAGGTGTGGAGCCTGCTTAAAATTCTCTCTCTCCTTGTCCCTCCGTCCCTCCCCAACCTCTCTAAAAAAACAAAAATAAACAAGAAAATGATTTTCTAAAATCTAAAGGATAAATGCAGTTTTACCAAAAGAAATTTTCACAAAAATGGCAAAATGAAATATTTAAGTAACAATAAACATGGATTAAGCAAAGAATAAGATGGGAGATACAAATAAGATATACAAGGCTGAAAGGTATCAAGCTTTATTTTTTTTTAAGATTTTATTTCTTTATTCAGGAGAGACACACAGAGAGAGGCAGAGACAGAGGCAGAGAGAGAAGCAGGCTCCCTGTGGGGAGCCCTATGTGGGACTCGATCCCAGGACCCCGGGACCAGGACCTGAGCCAAAGACAGATGCTCAACCACTGAGCCACCCAGGTGCCCCGGTATCAAGCTTAAAGGTGTGGAAATGATACTGGGAATAAAAATACCAAGCAATGCGTTGCTAACTGCTCTCAGCTTTGCAATTAAGAACATTATTAATTAATCTATACTTTGTATTTCTTAATTGTCCCTTATATCCTATAATTTTGGTCTTGGCTTAAGGAGAACAAATGGAAGAATCATAGGTGTTTGCCTGCTGCTATTCTCCAGAATTTTCATTAACTTTGTAGTCCTCACCACCATATTCTCTCTCTTTTTAAAAGATTTTATTTATTCATGAGAGACACACAAAGAGAGGCAGAGACATCAGCAGAGGGAGAAGCAGGCTCCCTGCAGGGAACCTGATGTGGGTCTCGATTCCGGGACTCTGGGATCATGCTCTGAGCCAAAGGCAGATGCTCAACCACTGAGCCACCCAGGTGTTCCCTCATCACCTTATTCTAAAGATTAGTTTATTCCTCTAGATGTGTACAAGATCAATTAGTAGTAAAGACCATTTTATCCAAAAAAGTTTTATGGTACACCTTCTAAGTACTTAGAAAAGCAGTAATTAGAGCTAGAAAAGCAGTAATTACCTTTAAAAACAGTTTAACTCATATGAAAGAAATGCTGATGATTATGAAATATTTGTGTTTTGCTTTTTCTTCTTGATAGGACTTGGAATTTTTACTGAACAAATTGATGAAGCTGTGGAAAATGGATCTAAATGGAAATCCTGTTTGTCTCAAACCCAAATACAGAGACAGACTGATACTGGTGTCCAAGTCACTAGGTATACATTTATATTATATTAATATAATTTTCTTAGAGAAAGAGACCTGGTTAAACGTTTTAGTTAATTAACAGCAAGCCTTAAAAAATATGAATATGATGTCTGAATCTACAAACACGGTCAACTTTAAATTCAGTATTTTAAATAAAAGCAAAAGTTAAAATTGAGAAAAAAAACCATGAAAAATATCTGCTGTTCAGAAATAATTAAGGCACCACATACCCTTTCTTTAAAAATGTATAGAACTTGCTGACCTTTTGTCAAATTCTCATTGGCACAAATCCTCTGAAGATCCCAAGAGACTCTTTAGTTCTTGGATCTGTAGATAAAATTAATCAAAGTTTTCATTGCTTGACAATTGCCCTAGAAACATACAGGGTTCTTTTCATTTGAAAGGGGAATAAGGTAGGGAGGCCCTTTATGAGCTCCTTAGAAATAATAACACCCTGATTATGCACTATACTGGGGGTAATGGACCACAGCTCTTCAACACGGGCCAAGTTATAAAACATCAGAGATACAAACACTTGCTTCTCACAAAGGAGATTCATTAAAGAGTTTCCTATATCTGAAATTCTATGACATGCTATACTTCAGTATAAAAACTAATGCATGGCAAAAACATTTCAAAGCTCATAGCTGTTGTAAACCTTAATTAATCAGTATGCTAGTGCAGTGGTTCTTTGGGGAGAGGGAGAGGCTGACAAAGACTTTATCAGAAAAATCCAAGATTTCTCAAAATACATATGCAAAGGTCACACCCTGCTCGCCACCCCTGATCCCACTAGCCAAGGGAAGGAAATAGAGAATACACCAGAACAGTCATGTGTATTTTTTATAAGTTGTACAGATGAATCTGCAATGCACATTCCCCCAACTCTCCATCTCCTTCCCTTCCTGCCAACCATACAGAACAATATTAGTTCACTTTCCTTAGGCAGCAGAGTAAATATAACTAATGTTAGATGATTAAGAATCTTCCTATGTTCATGAAACCATTTCTGGGAAGTACTGTAGGTGATGTAGTAAAGGATGTGGAGCTAAGGTACTGATCTGCAAATAAATAGGATTTAGTCGATTTTTATAAAAATAAATCTTTTCTAAACATATTTTGTGATTATAAGATTAATACATACTTCTTTTTTTTTTTTTTAATTTTAAGTAGGTTCCATACCCAGCGTGGGGCTTGAACTCTCAATCCTGAGATCGAGTCACATGTTTCACCAAATGAGCCAGCCAGTCACCCCTAAAATTAATATACATTTCTTACAAAAATATAGAAAATAAAATAATATCATTCATAATTCCACCATAAATCTGTTAGCACTTTAGTATATATGTCCCTTCAATCTTTTCTCTTTGGTTCTAGCTTGTCTTATTTTCCCTTTTTTTTTAAATGTATCTTTTTAAATTTATTTTATTTTATTTTAATTTTATTTTATTATTTTATTTATTCATGACAGACTCACAGAGAGAGAGAGAGAGAGAGGCAGAGACACAGGCAGAGGGAGAAGCAGGCTGCATGCAGGGAGCCTGACGTGGGACTCTATCCTGGATCTCCAGGATCATACCCCGGGCCGAAGGCAGCGCTAAACCACTGTGCCACCAGGGCTGCCCTTTTTTTTATTTTTTAAAGATTTTTGTTTATATATTTGTAAGAGACACAGAGAGGCAGAGACACAGGCAGAGGGAGAAGCAGGATCCCTGCAGAGAGCCTGATGCGGGACTTGATCCTAGGACCTCGGGACAGACGCTCAACCACTGAGGCATCCAAGGTGTCCCATTATTTTCATGTCCTTTTTCTTAAATGCAAAAACAAAAAGTGAATTGAGGACTTCGTTTGATGTATCCCAATAAGAACTGTGGAAAGTTGTTTTGTAAGTAACCCAGGTCTCACCAAACAGAATAACAAGCCACACATTTGGTTTACTTAGCCTGAGTGGAAACAAATTTTGTGTTGAGAACAATTCATTAAAACAAATCTCAGAGGTCTCTGATCTTATGCCCATTACCTGGCTTCCCCTCCTGAGGATGAAATCAGGCTTACTGAGGCACAGTCATTTCTCAGGCTCTGTCTGAAACATAAACATGAGGGAAAAGGGATGATGGTAAAAGATTTGGATTTTTATTCCTTATCTTTATACCAGATTTTTAAAATATGTATTGATTTACACATATTACACGCAAAAATGCACTAACAAATTATACAATTACTGATAAAAACACATTTGGAAAGATACCAATAAATCCAAGTGGTTGGGAAAACTAAGCATAAAAGAATGACTTTTAATATAAAGCTTTAAGGATGAAAATGCTTGATAATAGAACAGTTAGCCAATTTCTTACATTATAATTTGGAGAGTACTAATTTCAGTTAAAAGAAATACATGAGAAAAGATGTGGACACAATTATACTTCTAGAGTTTATGGTTCTAGTTTATATTTCCAGTTTCACTTATTTTGTACTTAGGATCTTACAGTATTATGCATCATATTTATTAATAATTTCAGTAGTGCAATCAGTGTGAGGATACTGTCACCCTGTAAGAACATGATTTAAAAATTTTTACTACATTCTTTTCTTACTCTGGGATCCACTGGAAGACATTACATGGATGATGAGAGAAAATACATATTTACTTAAAAAAACCTCTATACAGCAAATTTTGTTAGAAAGAGATAGTCTTGGGATGCCTGGGTGGCTCAGCTGTTGAGTGTCTGCCTTTGGCTCAGGGCATTATTCCCAGGATCCAGGATCGGGTCCCACATCAGGCTCCCTGCGGGGAGCATGCTTCTCCCTCTGCCTGTGTCTCTGCCTCTCTCGTGAATAAATAAATAAAACCTTAAAAAAAAAAGTTCTTTTTATCAAATGAAGGCCACCTGTATTCATGTGATTACATATAGTACAAAGTGTCCTATAAGGGAATAGTTTAATATTTTATAGTATATGTAGTATATATGCAAATATAATTAAATACTATCAACCATTAAAAATTTGCGTTTAAAGAAAGATACAATAAAATCATCACAATATAGCAATAAAAATTAAGACAGAATGCTATGAAAATAGAGAACTCCAACTTTATATAATATACACACATAGAAAACAAAAAAATGTTAAAAAATATACTGTTAATGGGTTTTAGTGATTATTTTTGGTTGTAGAACACAAGCAATATTAATTTTTTTCTTTCCCCACTTTTTTGTATTTTCCAAATATCTTACAGCATATAAAAATTATTCTGTGTAATTTAAGATGCTCAGATTTCAAAACAGTTTTTAGAGACACAAAATATAAATATGGCTGAAACAAAACCAAGAGACTAGTTTTGTGGGTTGTCCCTACCATATCCTATATCCTAAGATATAATAGCAGCCCCTGGGTGGCTCAGTTGGTTAAGCCTAGAATATAACAAGCATTATTAATGTATGTACTTTTATAATACCATGCTAAATGTATAAAATTTCTTATTCACCTTAACATAAAATACATTTTGTTTTTTCCTAAGAACAACTATAATATGGAAATGAACAGATAATATCTAATTTCTGTTGAATATGACTTTTTTAAAGATTTTATTTATTTATTCATAGACACAGAGAGAAAGAGGCAGAGACACAGGCAGAGAGAGAAGCAGGCTCCATGCAGGGAGCCCGATGTGGGACTCGATCCTGGGTCCCCAGGATCACACCCCAGGCTGCAGGCAGCGCCAAACCACTGCGCCACCAGGGCTGTCCAACATTTTTGTTTTTAAAAATAAGAATATAGGGGATCCCTGGGTGGCGCAGCGGCTTGGCGCCTGCCTTTGGCCCAGGGCGCGATCCTGGAGACCCGGGATCGAGTCCCACGTTGGGCTCCCGGTGCGGTGCGTGGAGCCTGCTTCTCCCTCTGCCTCTCTCTCTCTCTCTCTCTCATTAAAAAAAAATAATAATAATAACAATATAATTTACATGTGACCCTAGAAGGAAAACCATATATCAAATCGTTTACAGTGATTATCTTTGTCAGTGATGGGAAGGAGAGTTATGGATAGTAATTATAGAGTCTTTATATGTTTTTTCTATCATGTTTCAGTTGTTTATAATAAGCACATATTCTTTTTGAAATCAGAAAAAAATAATTAAAAAGAAGTAAAAGCTCAGTAAAAACAAAGAAGCTGTGTAAATAAGATAATTTTTAAAAGGTATTTATTTCAGCCTCTGGTATAATTTAAGTTCATATGCCTTAAACCAGAAATACATATACATATATATATGACATATATATATGTATATTATCTATATATTTATATATTACATTTTTTAACATATATACTTTTCTTAGAATTTCTTGATGGAAAAGAAATTAGAAACATGGAAAGACAATTCCTAATAAATTGGAAAGCATCCAAAGATGCCAAGAAAATCAGCAAGAAAAGGAATAGTCAAACTGAAGATGCAAGTAACTCACACATAAGTAAGCAGGCTGTCATTCATTAGTTGACCACTTCTAACAGAGGAATATTCTCAACAACAACAACAACAACAACAACAACAACAAAAATGCCAAGAAATAAGAGGTATTTGTTAAGATTTTTGATTTAAGATTTTTTTAACTTATTTATAGTTCCTAGGAAATTTTACTTGTAATGTTCACATATGAAAATGGTAGCTACTATCAACAAAAGCTGTGTTTGGTTCATATTGAGTTTGCATCAGCTATGAAAACAGAGACATGAGGGTGGGAGAAAATATATAATTTTTTATCTGGCAAAGTGCATGATATTAATTATGCAAATGGTGAAACAACAAATTGTGAAACCTAAGTCACTAGTATATTTGTTTAGCAGTGCAAAAATCACATTTTCCATCAGAATACAAAATAAAAATGTATGACGACCACATCTGTGGCCTATACTCTGTGGCCTGTCCCCTTTCTTATGTACATGCCCTAACACTTGAATATTTTCATTATAATATGCTTAAGGTTACAATACAAAGGAAAGTCAACTTTCCTTGACTAACTAATCCAGCCAAGTAGAACATATAACAATTATCTCTATCATATTTGGGAGCATCCTAGAATTCCTTCTTCACAGATTCTATAATCCACAACTTTGGAATGAACCTCTTCCTCTGTTCCATGACAGTGTTTGAATGCTAACGGTCTTTCTGTTTCACAGTTAATGGGATGGGATCATAGAGAGGGGTTAGGCCAGGGAATAGGGAAAAAGAAATTGTAATAGTGTAGTGAGGCTTTATGCATGGATACCGTATCCTAGGAGCTCTGCTGCTCCAAAACAAGAAAGTTGAGGTGAGGAGAAGCAGAGGTTGAAAGGCATGGAGCTCTGATGATTTTGCCATATCACGTGCATTACATATAAACTGTGGGAAATCATTTCAAAGAGTGGGACTTTCTGAATTGACAGTATATACCCATGAATGATGACACTATGCTGGCAATGTGAATTTTCCAAGATCTGAAATCTATTAAATGAACAGGCAGCATTTCTTCTCCTCTGTTTATCCCTGGCTGGCTTTGAAGGGCAAAACCAGACACACGGTAAGGATTCCAGTATTTTACATATTTTCAGTATTATACCAAAGATACAAAAGTATCTCAGTAATACTGAAGTATTCATAGAATTCAATACCTCACCCAAAAACTGAACTTATTCTAAAAATAATGTAGTTTCCTTCATCTTAATAGATTTTCAAGATTCTTCCTACTTCAGAAAACAATTCGGTTAATTTATTTTTAACTTCTGCAACGAAATTCAACAAAACAATTATAATATGCCTTAAGGTTTATAATTTTAAAAAATTAGTCATTTTTCTCAATAAAATCCTTATTGATAAAAAAATCCTTATTGATTTCTTCATAATGTAATGTTATCAGTAACAATTAACAAAAGCAATTTTTAAAAAAATTTATTTATGATAGTCACAGAGAGAGAGAGAGGCAGAGACACAGGCAGAGGGAGAAGCAGGCCCCATGCACCGGGAGCCCGACGTGGGACTCGATCCCAGGTCTCCAGGATCACGCCCTGGGCCAAAGGCAGGCGCTAAACCGCTGCGCCACCCAGGGATCCCTAACAAAAGCAATTTTTAAAGCAGTATAAATACAGTAATAACAAACTCTCTGAAAAGTAAATTAAGAAAACAATCCCATTTACAATAGCACAAAAAAGGAAAAATACCTACAAATAAATTTAACTAGTAAGTAAGGAAAAAAAGAATTGTATACTGAAAACTACAAAACACTAATGAAAGAAAGGAACAAACAAAAGAATGGGAAAACATCCTGTATTCACGAACTAGAAAATTTAATATTGGTAAAACGTCCATAATACCCAAAGCAATCAACAGATTCAACACAGTCCATATCAAAATTCTAATGCATGTCCACAGAATTGAAAAACAATTCTAAAATTCATATGGAACCACAAAAGACCATACATAACCCAATCAACCTTGAGGGAGGTATATTACAAAATATAGTAATCAAAACAGTATAGTACTGCCATAAGACAGACATACAGATATATAGAGCAAAACAGCTCAAAAATAAATCCACACATAAATGGTCAACTAATTTAACATGGGTGCCAAGAACACACACTGGGGGAAAGAACAATCAAATGTTATTGGGAAAACTTGATATCCACATACAAACAGAGCCTTATCTTACACGATACCAAAAAATTCACTCAAAATGGATTAAAAATTTAAGCATAAGACCTGAAACTGTGAAACTCTAGAAGAAAACACAGGAGAAATCTTCATGACATTGGTCTTGGCAATGATTTCATGGACATGACATCAAAAAACACAGGCAACAAAAACAAACAAGTGTATTACATCAAACTAAAAAGTTCATGCACAGCAAAGGAAATAATCAACAGAGTAAAAAGACAACATACAGAATGGGAGAAAATATTTGCAAACTATACATCTGATATGGGGTTAAGCTCCAAAATATATATAGGACACCTACAACTCAACAGCAAAAAAACCCCCGAATAACCAGATTAAAAAATGGGCTAGGGACTTGAAAAGGAATATCTCTTAAGACCTACAAATGGCCAACAGGTATCTTTAAAAAATGCTCAATGTCATTAACTAACAAGGAAATACAAATCAAAACCACAATGAGGTATTACCACACACACCTGTCAGATGGCTATTATCAAAAAAACAAAAGATAAGAGTTGGTGAGGATGTAGAGAAACTTGAGCCCTTGTACACTGTTGGTGGGGATGCAAAATGGTGTGGCCACTATGAAAAACAGTATGGCAATGTATTAAAATTCAAAAATAAGCTACTATAAGATCTAGCAATAGAATACCCAGTTCTGTGTATTCATTCAAAAGAACTGAAATTAGTATCTTGAAGAGATATCAGCACTCCTGTGTTCACTGCAGCACTATTCACAATAGCTAAGATGTAGAGGGATCCCTGGGTGGCGCAGTGGTTTAGCGCCTGCCTTTGGCCCAGGGCGCGATCCTGGAGACCCAGGATCGAATCCCACGTCGGGCTCCTGGTGCATGGAGCCTGCTTCTCCCTCCGCCTATGTCTCTGCCTCTCTCTCTCTCTCTCTCTCTCTCTCTGTGTGACTATCATAAATAAATAAAAGTAAAAAAAAAAAAACAATAGCTAAGATGTAGAAACAAACTACATGTCCACTGACAGAAGAATCAATAAAGAAAACATGGTATATAAATACAATAAAATATTATTCAGTTTTAAAAAAGAATGAAATTCAGCAACATGTGACAACATGAATAAACCTTGAGGACAATTATGGTAAATAAAATAAGCTAGTCACAGAGAGATAAATACTGCATGATTTCACTTGTATGAGGTATCTAAAATAGTCACATTCATAGAATCAAAAAGTAGAATGGTGGCTGCTAGAGGCTAGGGGAAGGAATAAATGGGGAGTTACTAATCAATGGGAATAAAGTTTCAGTTAAGCAAGATGAGTAAGCTCTAGAGATCTACTGTACAAAGTTGTACCTATAGTAAAAAACAATGTACACTTAAGAATTTGTTTACAAAGTAGATATCATGTTCAGTGTTCTTACCACATTCATTTTTTTAAAGATTTTATTTATTTATTTATGAGAGACACAGAGAGAGAGAGGGAGAGAAGCAGAGACATAGGCAGAGAGAGAAGCAGGTTCCATGCAGGGAGCCCGATGTGGGACTCGATCCCAGGACTCCAGGATTATACCCTGGGCTGAAGGCAGATGCTTAACCACTAAGCCACCCAGGCATCCCACCACATACATTAAAAAAAATTTTCTGGGCAGCCCTGGTGGCACAGCGGTTTAGTGCCGCCTGCAGCCCAGGGTGTGATCCTGGAGACCTGGGATGGAGTCCCACGTCAGGCTCCCTGCGTGGAGCCTGCTTCTCCCTCTGCCTGTGTCTCTGTGTCTCTCATGAATAAATAAATAAAATCTTCAAAAAAGAAATCTTAAAAAAATAAATCTGTACATCAAAGTAAACTAAGAGGAGACAACCTACTGAATGGGAGAAGATATTTGCAAATGGCATATCCAATATAGGATTAGTATCCAAAATATATACAGAACACATACAAGTCAACACCACAAAAAAAATCCAATTAAAAAATGGGCAGAAGACATGAACAGACATTTCTCCAAAGAAGACATACAGATAATACACACATGAAAAGATGCTCAACAGTACTCATCATAAGGGAAATGCAAATCAAACCTACAATAAGATATCACCTTATACCCTAAGAAAGGCCAAAATTTAAAAAACAAACAAGAAACAACAAGTGTTGGCAAAGATGTGGAAAAAAAAGAATACTCATATACAACCGGTAGAAATGCAAACTGGGATAGTCACTGTGGAATACCATATTCCTCAAAAAGTTAAAAAAAAGAACTACCCTATGATCCAGTAAACACACTACTGGGTATTTACTCCCAAAATACACAAAAACTAATTCAAAGGGATACAGGAACCCTTGTGTTTATTGCAGGATATTTACAAGAGTCAAACCATGGGAGCAGCCCAAGTTTCCAATGATAGATGAGTAGATAAAGAAGATATGTTGTGGGACACCTGGGTGGCTCAGTGGTTTAGCGCCTGCTTTTGGCCCAGGGTGTGATCCTGGAGTCCAGGGATCGAGTCCCACATTAGGCTCCCTGCATAGAGCCTGCTTTTCCCTCTGTCTCGGTCTCTGTCTCTCTCTCTGTCTCTCTCATGAATAAATAAATATAATATTTTTTTAAAAAAAGAAGAAGACATGTTGTACATTTATAGTGCAATATTATTCAGCCATAAAAAGAATAAATTCTAGCCATTTGTGAATATAGAAGGAACTGGAGAGTATAATGCTAAGCAAAATAAGTCCGTCAGAGAAAGACAAATACTGTATCATTTCACTCATATGTGAAATTTAAGAAACAAAACAAATGAGCAAAGGATAAAAAAGGAGACAAACCAAAAAACAGACTCTTAAGAGAAAAAGTTGATAGTTACCAGAGGGGAGATGGGTGGAGGGATGCATGAAATAGGTGAAGAGGATTAAAAAGTGTACTTATCAGGATGAGTACTAAGTAATATATAGAATTCTTGAATCACTACATTGTACACCTAAAATTAATATAACACCATATGCTAAGTATCTGGAATTAAAATTAAGAAGTTAATAATTTTAATTGCAAAAAATACTTAATGTTCTTAGCACAGTTTTTTAAAAAAAAGCCATATAGAATGTTACATAGTACAGTTATCATTTCATACTTTGCTGTAGTTGCTATTATAATAATAATTAATAATTTAAAAAGAAAGTACTCTAGGAGGCAAAGAAGGGGGATTAGGAAAGAAAAGAAAGATAATTTTTACTCTGCTAAACATTTAAGATCTTTGTAAACATCCCTGCATTTAATCATTATAACCTATGGCGAAGATAATTATTACATTCATTTTATAGATGAGAAAGCTGAATTTTAGAAAGATGAAATAACTTGTCTAAAGTCACAAAGATAGCACAGGGTACAATGATTAATCACAATTATCTAACTTCATCAAACCAGCTTTGGCTTGTAGTTACCACTTTAGCAGTGACTGGCTGAACTGTGCTTGGATATAAGGACAATAATGTCTCCTCTACCTAGAAATTCATTTCAGATTGATGGGAATTTAGGAAAATCTTCAGTTGTGTATATATGTGATAATGTAAACAAATAATTTTTATAAATAAAAAGAAACTACAGGGGTACCTGGGTAGCTCAGTCAGTTAAGTGTCTGCCTTCAGCTCAGGTCATGATCCTAGGGTCCTGCGATAGAGCCCCAGGTTGTGCTCCCTGCTCTCCTTCACCCTCTGCCTCTCTCCCTGCTTGTGCTCAATCTTTTTCTTTCTCAAGTCTCTCTCAAGTAAATAATTTTTTTTAAAAAAGAGGACTACAGAAAAAATAGGATAATATGAAAAAAATTTATATTCTAATAGATTATATGATTTACTATTTTGAAAAATAAACTCTAAAGTCAACTAAAATAAATTGAAATTGAAAGCTGACTAGCCGCAAAAGAAAACTATCTGAGTTTTCCTCAGGAGTACTTAATTATTCTCCCTTTGCCACTTGCAGATATCCTTCTCTCTCACATCCTACACATTTGCCATCCCCATCTAAACACAATGACACAGTTCTGAGCCTTTCAGATTTAATATCAATGACATCTGTGGGTACATGTATGTAGCATACAATAACTCTGTCCTTAGGTATGTGGCCAACAACTTAACACTATTGTCTTTATACAAAGGCTCTGTTATTACTACTCAAAAGAAATGGAAAGTATGAATTAAAGTCTAGGAGATATGTATTTTTAAAATCTAAAATACACCTTCAGATCTCTAGAAGAGCTAAGATGAACCTTTTAAAGACATCTCTGTACAAACAACCAAATACATTATTAAGTGAACAAGAGTAAGTTTTGTACTTCCTGACCTATGCATTTTTGCTAGCCTTGTAAATTTGGAGCTCTAATTGGGTATTATGACAAGATTTATAGAGATTATGACTTCAGACTTCAAGAATCTTATGATAAGAAATTTTGTTCTAAATATAGCCACATAACACCATATAACCCAAATCTGGAAACAAAATCAAACACTTTGGGATGCCTGGGTGGCTCAGTCAGTTAAGCATTTGTCTTTAGCTCAGGTCATGGCCATGGGATCCTGTCCAGCATTGGACTTCCGGCTCAGCAGGGATTCTGCTTGTCCCTCTCCCTCTTCCCCTCCCCCTTCTTGTGTGAGTGTGTGCACCACTCTCCCCTCTCTCAGATAAATAAATAAAATCTTTTAAAAAATTGTAAAAAATCAAACACTTTTAACGAAGTCCAAAATATATGCATATCTTTTAGCATATGCTTCTGTAGTGCTTTCTATGGAAGCTTTCACTTATTCATTTAATAAATATTTATTGGGTACTTTGGATGTGCACAGGACTATGCTGGGCGCTGAATAAAACAGTTCCCACTTAAAGGGAAATAACTGCTGGAAAGGGAGAAGGATCTATCAATAGGAAAATGATGTGGAATGTTAAGTGCCAAAATAAAGTTATGAACATACTCCAAAAACTATATATAAGTAATCTACTCCCTAAAGGTTAAACAGTCTGAAAAACTAAAAACAGCAGAATGCAAGGGCAGTTAATATTTGTATTAATGTTGGTGTAACCATTTTGGCTATGAGAGCTGACCATAAACTTTCCTGGATAGGTTTTTATGCATGAAAGTCTGTGATATTAATTTTTAATTGGTCTTACTGTGGACCTATTTAACTTTAATTCCATTTCATAAATTGTAATTTTGAATAGTCTAATGCTGTCATAGGCCAGGTTTACAATTCAGTTATTAGTTTTAAAGCAGAACTTTTTAATTCTTTGTATGCTACAGGTAACTTTGAAACAATGCATCACATAGTTAGCTTATTACCTACAGATGGGTAAGCCAAAAGTAGTTTTTTTCTCTGATATACACAGATACCTTCCAAATGGAAATGCATCTGCAGAAAGCTCCCAAGAAGATAACCCTAAAATTATTGAAGATCTGGGGTAGGTCCTTTCAAATATTTGTGTGATTTCCCTTTTTTGGGAAGGTGGAACACACTGCCAACAACACAGAGGAAGAGAAGGTCCTTCAACTGTCTCCTTATTCTTGGGTCTCAATCCTTCATGACCAAGAACCCCCCTGTACAAAAAAAGTTCATGGTTGGTGTGCCCAAATAATTACATAGCTGTGGTGGAACAACTACTTCAAGAAGAGCTGGGAGTCACTGAGATAGGGCAAGTGACTAAGGACATTCCAAGAAGTAGCAGGCAAAGAGGTCTGAATGACTAGAGGTCATATCAAAGGAGCCTGAGGCCTAGTTGATGATGGGTAGTCTACTAGTGAATAGATGACTACGCCAAGGACATCTAGTAGCAGAAAAGGAGGGACGACCCAGAGCATTACAGAGATAGGCTACTTTCACTACTTCTCCAAATCAAAGGTTCTGAATCTGGTGTCCCTGAAGGAGAAGTTTCATTAAATTCTCAAAAGGGTTTATGATCTAAAAAATCAGTTGGAGTCACTATTCTAAACCTTGAGTATATGCATAATGTAGCTCCACATGAATCAGCTCTTAAGTTTCCTAACGAGGAGAAAATTTTGGGGATCCCTGGGTGGTACAGCGGTTTGGCGCCTGCCTTTGGCCCAGGGCGTGATCCTGGAGACCTGGGATTGAATCCCACGTCAGGCTCCCGGTGCATGGAGCCTGCTTCTCTCTCTCTGTGTGTGTGTGTGTGTGTGTGTGTGACTATCATAAATTAAAAAAAAGAAAATTGCTTTTTTAGTTTTCTTTTATTTATTTATTTTTAGATGTTTTTTTCTTTTTTTTTTTTTTATTCATGATAGTCACAGAGAGAGGAGAGAGAGGCAGAGACACAGGTAGAGGGAGAAGCGGGCTCCATGCCGGGAGCCCAATGCGTGACTTGATCACAGGACTCCAGGATTGCGCCCTGGGCCAAAGGCAGGTGCTAAACCGCTGAGCCACCCAGGGATCCCCTGCTTTTTTAGTTTTAAAAAATGATATTGGGGATCCCTAGGTGGCGCAGCGGTTTGGCGCCTGTCTTTGGCCCAGGGCGCGATCCTGGAGACCCGGGATCGAATCCCACATCGGGCTCCCGGTGCATGGAGCCTGCTCCTCCCTCTGCCTGTGTCTCTGCCTCTCTCTCTCTCTCTCTCTCTCTGTGTGTGACTATCATAAATAAATTAAAAAAAATTAAAAAAAAAATGATATTGCTTCAATGTAAAGATAAACCATCCCAGAAAATAAGTTCATTTATTTATAAAATTAATAGGTACCTGCTATATGCTGGGCTCTCAAATAAATAAATAAATAAATAAATATGAATATAAAAACTCAAATGAAATAGTCCTGATCTCAAAGATCTTACAACAAGCTAGTTAGAGACTAAAATATGACTCAATTACTGTGGACTGTGTAAGTGCTACGAGCATTATAAACCAGATCCTAATACATTCTATACATTATTCTGTCAAGTTTTTTTTTATTTATAATCAATATGATTGCTCTATTGACCTTTCCAACCATATCACAGTAGTCATTACAATACAATGAAGGGGACAATAGAATATTTCATTGAGAAAGTAATCAGAGCCAGTGTACATACTCCAGAATAGATTTCCTTTTTCCAGAACTGCTTGCTGAATGTAAAGTAGGTTTGTCATTAGATTCTCTTTGGTATATCCAGTCAAGGGATAGTGACTTAGAATTCCTTAATGGAGCTAACCTAAAGAAGACCTGTGAACAACACTGCTGCGCTATCGTACCCCCATTCCCAAGAGTGGCTTAGGCTTGCTGGGATGGAGGCATAAGGGAGAAAGGATCCTATGAGTCTGGAAAACGATTTATTCAGGGAGAGGAAAAAGGATGTAGAGTCTGAGCTCATCTCCACTCACCAAAAACAAACAAAAAAACAAAGAAGCTGTGTGAGAGTTTGCTTATGTCCATTGCTATTACCATCAAAACCATAGCCACTCTGTCCATAGCACCCTGGTAGTTTCTTAAAAGATTTTTGTAATTAGTGTCAGTTCCATGACAGTGTTCTTCAGTTTCATTTCTTTGCCAAGCATCTTGAAAGGTCTTGCTAATAGGTCATCAAGATGGAAAGAAAAACAATAAAAAATGGACAGACTCAAAACAATGTTGGTAGTAAATACATTGCCACACACACCATGTTAGATCAGTTGTGAACTGTGGCATGTATTGTGTATCCTATACCTCCAAGGAAAGCTCTAATTATTAGGACTGCAGTGGCAAAACAGCAAATAAATCATTCTATCTTCATTTTCCCAACTAGGAACACTAAATACAGAGCTAAATGCATCTTTAACTACTACTGTACTGCAAAGACAGGATGCTCTAAAAGAAGTTGGCAGAATAGAGAGGTTCCCATGAGAAGAAAATAATGTCCTGCTTCTGTCACTGTCAGTGAAGTCAATTATGCTCAATCCCAAGTCTTCAATTCTATAATGTGAAAAAAATATTATATAAATATTTTTAAAGCTTTTTATTTCTTCAGGTAACATTTTTACTGAGGGCATGCCAAAATATCATTTTGGTATTATAAACGATTTCAGTCTCACTAAATGGGAAGATCAGTTCTACCTCTTTGTAATAAAAGGTGACCAAGATGGAATTTCATTAAGCTCTTGATTTTTAGGGGGGGGGGGTGTCTACTGCTAACGTTTTACTAATTTAAAGATAACAAATAATGAGAATAAAGTAGAAGGTCACTAAAATGTTAAAGCAAAATACTCAACCCTCAGGGTGCCTGAGTGATATAGTTTGTTAGGCTTCTGAATCTTGGCTTGGGCTCAGGTCGTAATCTCAGGTTCGTAAGATCAAGTCTCTTATCAGGCTCTGCGTTGAGCACAGAGTCTACTTAAGACTCTCTCCCTCTCCATCTTCCCATCCATACAGGGGAGCCCTGTATGCGTGCTCTGTCTCTCAAATAAATAAATAAATAAATAAATAAATAAATAAATAAATCTTAAAAACACACATACAGAGAATAAATTCTAAAAATCTAAAAAGTCGATTAAAGTAACTCCTTCCCTTAATTTCTTCAAGGGGAGAATGAGCTAGTATCAGCAGGCGTGTCCCCTATAGCGTACATTTAATGCTCAGAGGTATAAAAAAGCTTAATCTTCTTCCAAAATGATAAAGTATGTACCCCATCCTCCTTTAAGGTTCTACACATTAGGAACTGTGCCCATATCCTATGTGACCACAGTGCAGCAACATCTGTCCAATGACAGGGGAATGTTTTTCACCTCTTTTATAAATGCATGCAGTCTGTGCTCATGTATATTTACACAAGTCTGCTTTCCCTACAGGGAGGAAAAAGTCAGACTCACTGACGTTGTTTTGACCCTCAAACTGAACTTGATACTGTCGATGTACACTTTAATTAAAGATTAGTTCAAAACTATTTTTTATTTAAAGGCTGATTCTAAACAAATGTCTTCACTGTTCAATTAAAAATAATTTATGGTATCAAAAAGCGTACACATGATTGCTTCTCTCTGTGTTTGTCACAGTAAATACTTCTGACAGATGTTTCCTCTCTTCAAACATGCTAGGAGGTGCTTGAGACTTAGTAATTTTAAAACAGACATTAAATGCATTTACATATTGTAAATAAGATCCACTGAGAATTCTGTAGAGCAATGTACACTGAAGAAAGCAAATTGTTACTTGATTATTTATCTTTCAAGCATAAGAAATGTCCATAGAGTCAATCCATCTCTTTTGTTACTGTAAAAATAACTGTGTAGCTGGGTTAAAATACCCTTAGTTTCAGATACTTTCAAGGAATGTGAATCTCTGGGACCCAGAATTCGCAGGGAAATGTTCACTGTACATTATTTGACTATTTATAAAATACCTACTATCTTTAGTTAGAATATGGAAGTATTAGATTTCTTTGAATTAGAAAGTGAACTTTAAAAATAGTAAAAATAACTTGCTTTCACCACTGCTAAGGTTATGTTTGAACAGTTGTAACAACAGATCTATGTGCCTCAAGAGTTTTTAAAACTTAGGTAATATTTTTAGTTACAAAACTCTGGGATGCTCTTATATAAACTCATCTGCAAAGCTCTAAATGCCTTTAATTATGCTATATTAAACCTAGCCTCAGTCTAATTTTATATGCAAAATAAACTATGTATCAGTAATGTAGGTATAACATTGAGACTTTGATTTCCAGTTAGTTCTCAAAGAGCCCTTCTGAAATTAGGACACCCCTCCTCAAAAAAAAAAAAAGCAATAGTAGAAAGCAAAAGGTGGTTTTTTGTTTTTTGTTTTTTTTTAGAACAATCTAAGCTAGGTTTTGTGATTGCTAGTCTCAACCCTATCAATGTATTACTCTATGAACAAGAGCTATGGAAGATCTAATTTTTAAGAATTATGTTATTACCCATTTTAAAATTCTACTTTGATACCTGAATATTCACTACTCAAATTTTTAAAAAACAGTAGAACCCTTTGCGATAAGAATATAACCAGACCAGACCCATTTTATAGACAGGGAAAATGAGCATTGGAGACACCCAGTCAGAGAGGGGCCCAGAGTTACACAACTGCCATGAGGCGGAGTTGGAACTTGAATTCAGGTCACTGACTCCAAAAGCCAAGCTCTCAACTATTCTGCAAGGGGGTCTCAAATATAGGCAGGTAAAGTAAGTGAGGGAAGCAGGAGAATGTGATTGAGGTCAACTGGAGAGCACATGTTCACCCAAAGGCACCTGCAGCTATTGTACCCCAAAATGGTGAGCCAGACAGAACTTTCTCAAGTTCTCAAACTTGAGAAATCAGACTAACTGACAAGCAAGATATCTAGATTAAGAAATCAACGAATTTTAAAATATTGGCTCAATAATTTTTCTTTAAAAATATTATTACTGGATAAAAAGAAAAAGAATCTGGTAATGCTAGCAAACATAAGGAGACACTGAAACTCTTGTGCACTACTGAAGGAATGCAAAAATGGTAGAGCCACTTCGTTTTTTGTTGTTGTTTTTGTTGTTGTTAAGATTTTTAAAAATTTATTTATTCATGATAGACACAGAGAGAGAGAGAGGCAGAGACACAGCAGAGGGAGAAGCAGGCTCCATGCCGGGAGCCCCACACGGGACTTGATCCCGGGACCCCAGAATCATGCCCTGGGCCAAAGGCAGGCGCCAGACTGCTGAGCCACCCAGGGATCCCATGTAGAGCCATTTTGGAAAATGGTTTGACATAACTTTTATAAAGTTAAAGCATGTACTTACAACATCTAGCAGTCCCATTGTTAGTCCAAGGTATTTTACCAAGTGAAATGAAAACCTACATCCATGCAAAAATATGTACCCAAATGTGTATAGTGGCTTAGATAATCACAAAAAACAAAACGACCCAAAGGTCTGACACTGGGAAATGAATAAACAAACTGTGGTATATCCACACAATGCAATACTACTCAGCATTAAAAAGGAATGAACTAGGGGGACCTGGGTGGCTCAGTGGTTGAGCATCTGCCTTGGCTCAGGACGTGATCCTGGGGTCCTGGGATCAAGTCTCACATTGGGCTCCCTGTGAGGAGCCTGCTTCTCCCTCTGCCTGTGTCTCTGCCTCTTCTCTGTGTCTCTCATGAATAAGTAAAATCTTTTTTAAAAAAGGAATGAACTAGTGATACACAAAACAACATGCATAGATCTCAAAGCTTTATGCTAAGCTAAAGAAGCCAACTTAAAAGGGTACACACTGTATGATTTTATGACATTCTGGCAAAGGTGAAGCTATAGAGACAGAAAACAGATCAGTAGTTGCCAAGACCTAGGGGAAGAATGCACAGGGTCACAAAGGAATGGGAGGGTGGGATGATGAAATGTTAAGTATCTATATTGTGGTAGTTTTTATCAAAACTCACTGAACTATATATACTCAAGATTGAATTTAACTATGTACATTATACCTTAACCAAACAATATGGGAAATAGCTGAAGGGTAAAAAAAACACCAATTATATAAAACCTACTTTTCATTATATATACATAATCCTTACAGCAATATATTTTTTTCACTGATGTGTGGGACTTAACATTATAAAGATGGTAACTTAAAGATGAATTTAGAGAAAGACAAATTTTTATTAGATTTTATTTATTCATGAGAGACACAGAAAGAGAGGCGGAGACACAGACTGAGGGAGAAGGAGGGTACCTGCAGGGAGCATGATGTGGGACTCATCCTGGGATCAGGATCATGCCCTGAGCCAAAGGCAGATGCTCAACTGCTGAGCCACCCAGGCATCCCCCAAAAGACATATAATTTTAAGACCACGTTCCATGAAATAAAATCTACAGCACTCTAAAGCCATCTATTTTCTGAAAGACTAGACAAGAACTCCAAAGAATATACTGTACAACGAAAATAGTGTTTGAATAGGGAGTCAAGTTAAAATATGTCCTTTATTGAAGTATTAGATACAAAAAATGTTTTGCAAATTATGAAGAACTCTACAAATATTAAATAGGATAGGTGTGGTAAAAGCACAAGTATTAGGGTTAGTCAGCCTGGCTTGAATCCTGTCTCTGCCACTTAGTAGCTGTGACCTTGACAAGTTACTTAATCCCTCTGAGCCTTATTTTCTCAACCATAAAATATAAAACCCTCAAAGAGTTTTTGTAGATTAAATGAGAAAATAAAGTGCTTTTTTTTGTAAAGAACTTAGCACATATAGTTAAATAAGGTACCTGTTACTGACATATGTAATGTTGAAAATTTGAATCTTTTATTATTCTATTTTTAACTTAATGGCAAATATTGGTTTCTTGCGGGAACTGAGACTACTCTGGAATCATGAGAGGATTTAGAAAGGCTCCTTAGAATGGCAGCAGGTAAGACAAGGTGGCCCAAAGTGGCCAGTATTGTTTCATCAGTCCTTTCTTTTGAACCTATCAAGCAACACAGTTGTCCATTTTCCAGCCTGTTATCAGTGAGGAGCTTCCCTGGTGCCCCCACCTCCATCCCACCTCCTGCACTTACAGGAGGCTTAGCAGGCCAGGCTAAGGTCAGGCAGGTGAGATGCCAAGGGTTCGAAAAATAAGGAGCCCCAGGCCACGTTCCCTACACAATTCTTATTTCCACACTTCTCCCAACATATAGATTGCCCACATTCTTCTCCACTCTGGGGGGGGAGGGGTGACTCTTTCTTTCCACTTCATCTTTTTCTTTAAGATTTTACCCATTTACTCATGATAGGCACACAGAGAGAGAGAGAGAGAGAGAGAGAGAGAGAGAGAGAGAGAGAAAGAGAGGCAGAGACACAGGCAGAGGGAGATGCAGGCTCCACGCCAGGGGCCCAACGCGAGACTCGATTCCGGGTCTCCAGGACTACGCCCTGGACCAAAGGCAGATGCTAAACCGCTGCGCCACCCAGGGATCCCTCCACTTCCTTTAAAAGCCTGTAAAGGTTCACACAGTTCGGTGACTAATAGCCTCTGCTATTGTTGTATCCTAGAGTCTATATGTTTGTTTCCATTTTGGATAACTTCCATTTTTGAAATAATATTCCTGGTTTTTTTTTCTGTATTAACATAGGAATCTCTCTTTGGTGGAATCTGAAAGCTTGCTGACAAAAAAGTGATATACTTGAACTTCACTTTCTCTGTAACTCAAGAGTAAAAGAAAATCTGTTTGTAAAAAAAAAAATGAGTAAATTCAGCCTTAAGTGATCTGACACGTTTTGTTTTTGTTTTTACCTTTATAGTACCAGGCAATATCCTCTTTCCCGGTTTGTAACTCTAGGGTATCTCGCTATATAAGAAAAACCTTTAAGCTGTTTGATTTGTTTCTTTATGGCATCTGAAACATTGCCTTTCAGTTGCTTTATGCCTCATCACGTACAATTTTTGAGAAAATAAGGATGTGCTTCCTCATTCATCAAAAGAAAGTAATCCTTTTTTTAGCCAATGGTATTTTGAGAACATCCCTTTCTAGAGTGTACATCTAATTATGGCTATTGAACGGGAATTGAAGTTATTATTCTGATCCACTAATAAAAGTGTGAAATGATATATTAAATTCCAAGTGTCACCATTACTACGTCCTACTTAACAGTTCCAATTTAAAAATCTATTGTAGGGCAGCCTGGGTGGCTCAGCGGTTTAGCGCTGCCTTTGGCCCGGGTGTGATCCTAGAGACCCGGGATCGAGTCCACGTCAGGCTTCCTGAGTGGAGCCTGCTTCTCCCTCTGCCTGTGTCTCTGCGTCTCTCTCAGTCTCTGTCTCTATGAATAAATAAATAAAATCTAAAAAAAAAAAAAATCTATCGTAAAGAAATTACGTCGCGTATGTAAGAGCAATTTCATCAATGGTATTTTAAATTTCATATTCCGTCTCGACTCCAAAGATGTTTAAACGTCCTGCTCTTCGAATTGAGGGCATTATTTCCAGGGCGTACTAACGAGGTTCTAGGAAATACCTGGCGTCCACCGAGGCTTCACCTCCGAAGGCCCCGGGTGCAGGACCCCGGGAACCCCAGGGTCTGGGGGGCGTCCCGGGCCCAGCGGCGTGGAGCCAGCGCTGGCGCTAAGGGAGCCTCGCCGCACGGCTTGCAGGGCGCCCAAGGGCAGGACCCCCGGGGAGTCCCCGCCGCGGAGGCGGAGCCAGGACGAACGCGAGGTCCAAACACCGAAACAAAGCGGGGCCCCGGCGTCTGCGACGGAGGCGGCCCGCAACGATCCGCGCCCCCGCGATCCCACGGCCGTTCACTCTGGTTTGAGGGGGAAACTGTAAATATCACAGCAGGCGCGCACTCTCCGAGCGGCTACGAACGGGTCCCGGAGTCCCGAGGTGGAGCGGCCACTGCTTTCACGAGGGCAGCAGGAAACATTTACCAGGTTAGCGCATCGCAGCCGCGCGCTCCACGTTTCCTCAGAAAATTGAACGGCACACGCTCCACAAAACGGCAGGGTTCCCGCCGCCTCCCGCGGGCGCCTGCCTGGGAGGCGCCGGCGCGCAGGCGGGACCCGGGACCGGAGGCCCGCGGCACAGCCGGGGAACCCGCGAGGCCGCCGCACCGGCCGCCGACACCGCGGACGCTCGACGTGCTTCGCCGGCAGTCACGCCGCGGGGCGGGCGGAGACGGGGCGGGGGCGGGGGCGGGGGCGGGGGCGGGGGCGGGGCCACGACGACGGCCCGCCCCTGGGGCCCCGCCCCGCCCCGCCCCGCCGGGCCGTTTGATTAATGACTCCCACCCCTGTCAGAGCCCCTCAGGTGGGTGCGGACGCCTGCGCGCGTCCTGCCGTCGCAGCCCTACAGCGAGCCTGGCCCACACCCGCCTCGCCACGGGGGCGCCCGCATAAAAGGCGCGGCCAGCAGGGGCTGGAGGCGGCTGCCGACTTCGGCGGGACGGGGATGGAGTGACCTGTGTCGCGCGGCCCTGGCCACTCAGACCCAGCTCGACGCTCCGGGCCCGCGCGTGCAGCGGAGCGGAGCCCTGCACGGCCGCTCCGGGAAAGGTGAGGACCTCGGGCCGACCCCAGCCACGCCGCTTGGTCCTCAGGTTTGTTAGAAGAGCGGGTGTCTGGTCCAAGGTGAGGTCTGGGGGTCCCCTCTACTCCCGCAGGAATTAGAACGAGCCCCGCCGTCGCCACCTCCCCGCCGCCCCCCGATGCCTGGCCTCGAGAGCGACTGGTGCGCGGGCTGCCCGCGTGGGCGCCGAGGACTTGGCGAGGCTGGCCAAGTGCGAACAAGTTCCGAACCGGAGCTGGGCTCCCGAGACCCTCCTTCCTCGCTAGCGTAGCCCTTTCGCTTCAGTCGTCCCTGAAAAGTAAAGCGGGCACCGCGCCGCTCCTGAGCCTTCTAAGCCCAGGCCCCGTCGGGCTGCGCCGCTCTCCCAACACGCCCCAGTCGGAAAGGCCTCGTCCGCGAGGACGCCCGAGCCACGTCGGTGTCCCCGCCGGCGTGCAGCCGCGCCGAGAGGCCTGCGCTTGCTCGGGGTGAGCCCGACCCGCGCCGGGCCTCACCGCGCCTTGGGTCCCTTGCAGGGCACGCCGCGCGGGAAGCCGCCATGGACCGCGACGGCCCGGCGAGCAGCCCCCTGATCGCCGGCAACGAGACCGCGCCCCCGGTCGCCGCCACCCGCGACCCGAGCCCGGGCGGGGCCGGGCCGGGACCCGCGGGCCCTGGCGGCGGCGGCGCGCGCCTCGGGGGCGGGCGGCCGGCGGCGGCGAACGCAGCGCGGGAGCGCAGCCGCGTGCAGACTCTGCGGCACGCCTTCCTGGAGCTGCAGCGCACGCTGCCGTCGGTGCCGCCGGACACCAAGCTGTCCAAGCTGGACGTGCTGCTGCTGGCCACTACCTACATTGCTCACCTCACCCGCAGCCTGCAGGACGACGCCGAGGCGCCGGCGGACCCAGCGCTGGGCGCCCTGCGCGGAGACGGCTACCTACACCCTGTCAAGGTAGGCAGGCTGGGCGCCCTGCGGAGCTGGGGTGGGGAGCCGGGCCCCTTAACCCTCCGGGTCGGCACCGCCTGGGCCGATGCCAGGAGCTCTCCCACTCCCCCCTCGGGGAGAGGCGGGGAACAGACCCGGAGAGCTACCTTGGCCGGCTAGGGCACAGGTACCGAGGTCCCCCACTGCATAAGGCTAACTCCAGAACTGTTCCCGGGCAGTGGCTTTACATCCGAGGTGGCTTGGGTAGGAGGGGTGACCCACGCCACTTACAGGATGCAGCCTGCGCGATGCCTTTCCTAGGTGAGAAGTTTCTCGGGAGTTCCTGGTTGGCAAGTTCTAGTGACTTTTAGTATCTGATTTACATTTGTGAGCTTTTGAGAGTTTTAAAAAAGTGTGCTTAATTTACATAATTACATTTCCATCGCGGTTTTTATCAGATGGTTGAAAAATTTCACGAATTAAGGGGGGTGATAGAATTATCCCTTTAAATAATCCAGGCAACCATGTTGAAAATTTTTTGTAGAACTGGTAAGAACAAAATGAAACCGTTCTGCCATCCTACGGAGTAAATTTTCAGTCCGTTTTAATAAAGGTTAATTATCATGGGTTAGACAGTTACGTAGAACGTTAGAAAAACTATAACGCATTTATGTAATTTTCACAATAGATTGGGGTATGTTAATCAAGTTGATTCAATACTGTATTAAAATTCTGTAGTGTGCAAAATTAGATCATAGAATCCATTTCGTAGGATTTTTTACATCCCATATAGATAAAATGGTCAGGGTTGTCATTTAACATTGTGTATATGGTTGTGATTTATCACCTATATTGCAGTGTTTAGACTCTGCTTTGTTTTTTTCACCTAGATTTGATTGTTTCAAAATCCAGCATTCAACTGGCTTTCTGTTGAAAATGCATTATCTTCCCTATATTTTCTAAACCTACAGGTTCAAGTTCTGGGTTCTACCATTCTGAAATATTTTGCCACACATGCAAATAGAAAATTAGGACAGCCTTAAGCATATCAGTCAGTGTTCAATTCAGTGAATAATCACTGAAATTTCAGTAGTAATGTACACTCCCTGATATTAACTGAACTTAAAATTCTGTGGTGAGGTTTAACAGTTTACTTTGCAAATATAATTAACATGATGATAGGCTCAAACTATTTTGAATATAGAAATTTGGAATATCATTTACTTACAATTATGATAGACCTCATTATATTCATGTGTTATACAATCTCTGCTAAAAAGTCATTCGTTATTAATTATGGGTTTTGCCTTACCGTCTGCATTAAATTGATACTCAAATATATCATTAATATTAGATTTCTGTTGACTCGACATTTCCCATATACTCTAAAAAAGTTTAACATTAAGTAGACTTTAATACAGAAAGCATTTGTTAAATGCCTCTGTGGGATATAGAATTCAGAGAAGAAATCAAATTGTTTCACCTTTGTTTCTTATAGTATCTTTTTGGATGAATACTGTTAATAATTTTCATGTAACAATAAGCTTAACAGGAGTTGATTCTTTTTGTACTTGATTCAGGCACCAAATGTTTTTGTAGTTTTACAACTCTTTTAAGAAAAATAAAATCTCATCTGTTCTTAAATCAATTATTTTTATTTTAAAAGACAATTCTAGGGATAATGAAACAAGGTCAAGGATTACCTCTGAAGTGAAATTAATGATGGTTGAACAAGTGACTAGTCTGTTTTAAAATCATTTACTGTGTGTCTACAGTTAGGAAAGTGAATACAATTAAGAGTAAGACTCAGCCCCTGCCCTAAATAAATATATAATAGAGACAAAGACAAAAATAAAATAATACTGTAAGGGATAATGTTCTGTGTGCCATAAGAAAGCTATAATCATGTGCTTGTGGAGGTTTGGAGGAAAAAGATTTCATACACGTAATTGAAACCACCTGTAACACATTATTTTACGGATATTACCAAATGCTTAAGTATTAAGTCTATCTTTGATTAATCTAATGCAAAAGAAATAAAAATATTCTGATTATTTGTATTTTTAGTTAACTAAGTGTGTTGTAACCCTTAGTTTAAAAGTGTTCCAAGATGACTTTTTTCTGCCTTACAACATTAAGTATTACTATGTCTTTGATGATTAAAGATCAGTTAACAGATATTTCAAGGCCAGGATTTTAAGTCATCAGTCCTTATTATCTATATCAGTCCTTATTTGGGGGAATTTACATTAAGAATATCTCATGAAACTAGAAGGTTTAAGTGACAGGGATCCTGGGGAATAGCCTAAAACAGCAGTTTCCATCCCTTTGGGATGTGAGCAATTTGATCAGCACCAGTGTACCAAAGAGCAATGATCCTCTAAGAGAACAGGGATATTTTTCAGATTCTTTTATTAGGAGAAAAGTACAGATGATTTTATTAATTGCATTATCCCTGGAGAATCACTATTGATGATATACATATAAAATAATTTTAAAAATAAATACAAATTTTTGTTATTTTGGGGTCATTTAACTCCAGAATTCAAGAGCGCATTTTTAAGGTTTTCGGGTTCAGTTCCATTAATTCTGTGAGTTTGTTAGATTGTTCTAAGCCTAATGAAATATGGTTTTAAATAAACTTTATTAGGTAAAATAATAGGTCAGGATTATGTTAATCTACACAATGTTAAAACATTCCATTGAAAAGTGAAATGTAAAACAGTCTACTGGCTTTTTTGGCATGATACTGACATGCAGCCTAACCAATATTTTATTTACATTTTATTTCTGACACTTAAACTATGTATGTACATTAAATTTAGTTGAATAAAATTATCAGAAGCCTTTTGGAAAATCAAAGTACACAGTTCTTCAAGTTTTATTAAGTTTGTGAAAAATGAGGCAAAAATTCACATATAATATATGTATTTTTTAAGATTTTATTTACTTATTCATGAGAGACACAGAGAGAGAGGCAGAAACACAGGCAGAAGGAGAAGCAGGCTCCCCATGGGAAGCCCGATGTGGAACTTGATCCCAGGACCCTGGGATCACGACCTGAGCTGGAGGCAGACACCCAACCACTGAGCCATCCAGTCGTCCCAAGCATTAGGTTTTTATGCTCATGAATATGACACAAAAATTTAAAAGTTTGAGAGGCACATGTTTATAACATGCCAAAAATTCTACACTTGAAATTGATTATTTTAGCCCTACACTATTCACTACAAGTATTACTTCTGCTTGGGCTGCAATAACAAAATATCATCGACTGAAAGTCTTCAAAAACAGAAATTTCTTCTCTCATAAGTCTGGAGTCTGGAAAGTCTAGGATCAAGGTGCTGGCCAATTGAATTGCTGTTAAGAGCTCTCTTCCTATCTTGCAGTTGGCCAACATCCCTCTTTTTCAGGAGAAAGACGCTTTCTCTTCCTCTTCTTAAAAGACCATTATACCATTATGAAGGACTCACCCTTTCAACCTCATTTAGCCTGAATTACCTCTCCAAACGCCATCATTTGGGAGTTAGAGCAAGAGCATCAATATATGAATGGGGAGGACAAGGCCGAGACACAGTCCATAACACTATGGCAGAAGGTTCTTCAGTATAATGCAGGACTTGAATCTGATCTAACATCAGCTCCTGACATATCAGAAAAATGCCAGATCAGTTTCTAAAACTCCTCAGGTTATCGACCCATGATAGCAAGAATCCCAAAGACAGGACCCGTGATACACCCAGAATGTGTAAGTGTGGGTTAAGAATCTGAAGTTCTTGGGACGCCTAAGTGGCTCAGTGGTTGAGCGTCTGTCTTTGGCTCAGGGGGTGATCCTGGGCCCAGGGGTCGAGTCCCACATAGGGCTCCCTGCAAGAACCCTGCTTCTCCCTCTGCCTATGCCTCTGCCGCTCTCTCTGTGTCTCTCATGAATAAATAAAATATTTTAAAAAATTAAAAAAGAATCCGAAGTTATTATGGTCTTTTTTTTTTAATTTTTATTTATTTATGATAGTCACACAGAGAGAGAGAGAGAGAGAGGCAGAGACACAGGCAGAGGGAGAAGCAGGCTCCATGCACCGGGAGCCCGACATGGGATTCGATCCCGGGTCTCCAGGATCGCGCCCTGGGCCAAAGGGAGGCGCCAAACCGCTGCGCCACCCAGGGATCCCGTTCTTATGGTCTTTACCTTGTTAATGATTGTATCTCTATTTGAACACTGCAGATTATCTGTCAGGCATTTAAGAATGTTTAATAGTGTTGTGTAACCAGGAGTGGGCTTGTGAATGTTTGATGATAAAAATAGCCTACTACTTACTGCAGCATTTACTCTCTGGAGAGTGTTGGATCCCGTTGCTGACCTTTGGGAGTTGCACTTTACTAATCTAAAGACTTCTCTTAGGCAGCCCGGGTAGTTCAGTGGTTTAGTGCCACCTTCGGCCCAGGGCGTGATCCTGGAGACCTGGGATCGAGTCCCATGTAGGGCTCCCTGCATGGAGCCTGCTTCATGCTCTGCCTGTATCTCTGCCTCTCTCTCTGTGTCTCTCATGAATAAATAAATAAAACCTTAAAAAAAAAAAAGACTTCCCTTTGTATAAAAGTAGTATTTCTCTGACTAGTTTTCCAAGGACCTTAGAACTGATTATCAGACACCCCTCCCCCCAAAAATATCTGAAAGTACTAGTTATGTAATATGTTTTTTTTTTATCACTGGGTCTATTTGGCAGTAAGTGATACTATTTTTTAAAGGTTGTCCAATTTTAAGGTGAATTTAGAAAAATCTCAATTAGAATACAAATGTGATCATTACTGAAACATGAATGCTGTATGATCCTGCTACATCCAGATATTTATTTTGGGCATTTTATCTACATAACACCAAATATTCTAACATTTGCAACATCTACTTTTAGCTAGATAATTTTTTCTTAAGATTTTAATTTATCTGAGAGTGAGTGAGTGCAGGGGGAGGGGCAAAGGAGAGGGACAAGCAGATTCTGCCCTGAGCGTGGAGCCCACTCACTCAGGACTCGATCCCAGGGTCCTGAGATCATGGCCTGAGCAGAAACCAAGAGTTGGACACTTAATGGACTGAGCCACCTAGATGCCCTTAGATAAATAAAATGTTTAAATAGTTGAATTGGTCACTTTTCCTTATACTTCTGTGACAAGTGAGAACATAAAATATTTACTATGTATAACTCCTTAAAATATCTTTAAAGCCAGAGATCTTGTTTTAGGCTTAATTTTATTTTAGATTTAGTTTTAAAATAAAATACTGTTGATAGATATATTTTCCTCCACTTAACTATATTCATACTCCATGACTTCTTGAAGTTCTTGTCCAAATGCACCCATATTATTTTCTACAGTTATGATCAAAGTCTTGGCATATTTTTACTTTTATTGTTAGCATTAATAAACATTTTTTCATGTTGTTCCTCAGACTTTTCACAATTACAATTGTTACTAGCTTCATGGTACTGCATTTGCCTTGAGGCAATCGGAATTTTTGATATTACTATAACAGACATTATCTGTCATAGATACTAACTTTTGGATTCTTGTTTAAATATTCTTTTTCAGAAATGGCCCATGCGATCAAGATTATACATTGGTGCTACTGGTCAGTTTCTGAAGCATTCTGTGTCTGGAGAAAAAGCAAATCATGGCAGTACTACAACAGACTCACAGCCTTAGGTTTTGCCCTGGTGGGTGCTAGTACAAAGTGGCATCTATTGTTTCTAAATAGTAGGAAATCATTCTATATTTATTACATCAGACAACAAACATCATTCCTGAAAGTTTACGTATGAATCCATAGTGGGAAGTTCAGATTTACCTGTTTAATTTAAATAAATGTGGGTTGAAATAATCAGTCTTATATAAAATACACAGCTTATCTATCCATTGTGAGAAATAGTTACTACTATATAGTGCAAGAAAAAGTATAGGAAAAAAAAGACCTCAAAATCAAAGAATTGTGAATATATCAAAGAATGCACATGTCCTCTGTAGTGTATCTATTAACACACTGAAAACCTGATATCTATCAATAATTTTTATAGTTTAAAAAAAATTAGACACCAGTATTCCATTTTTGTGAAAACCAGTTTGTGCTTAAGTTGGTCTAAGAAGTCATTTCAGTTGGAAAGTGTGAGATCATTTATTCAGTTTTAGCTGAGGATATGGAATGAAAAGATTGTTGGGGTAATATGAAGTTGCAATAACTTCTGCAACTAGTGATTTTTCTCTCAGTAAACTTGTTTGGAGTATTCGAATACTTTATTGTATAGAGCTTGGCCACCTTTCCTAGATAACTATGAAATACCATGTTTCCAAACTGTGGAAGGCTTTGGGAATCCCTGCAGCCCAGTGTGAACAGCAGGTGAGTGTCACCGGGCAGCAGGGTTTGTCACCCTCCTCCCTGTCATTCCATATCCATCTCACCCTCTTTCAGGTCCTAGACTAGATGAGCAGGTGCAGCTGCAGCCACTTAACAGAGAGTCAACCTGTCACAGTCAGGGCTTCTCCCCCTTGCCAGTTGCTGTTCACAATCTACTTGGCCATTATGAAATAGGAGAAAACCTGTCTGATTTGGGGATTCTGGCACTGATCTGCACTGTGAGGGGGTCTGAGGACACTGAGTGGCTACCCTGAGCTAACCCAGGCCCGAGTTTATCCCCCTGAACCTGCCCGCAGACTGAATCCATCCCAGGAATGTCCTCTGCGATGGGCCTCTCCCACCGCACTCCACACCAGATGCCCAGGGAGCGGCTGCACTGCCAGACTGTGCCAGTTTTAGTTTCCAACAGGAGCTCGGGGATCAGAGCCAGGAAGTAGAAATGTTGGTCGGGGAACACACTGAACCCCAAGCACGTCTGTTGTCATGTCTTGACTCTCTTCTTTTTCTCCTCAGTCTCTACTATTCCTCTTTCAACTGTAAAGTTCATTTATTTCTCAATAACCTAGTGTTAAAGTAGCTGAATTTGATCCAGGATTAGCAAACAGAAAAGTATAGTAATGGACTTGGTTGAACCGCTTAATATAGCTGTTGAACCATCATTTTATTTTTCTCCTCCCTGCAGTTTTCTTCCAGCTCTTGGCAGCAAAATGAGGTAAAAGACCATTTGAAGGCAAAAACCATCACTCAGCCGCACATGGCCATATCTTGGCTCATATCTGATAGCTTATAATTTTTATTATTTTAATGTGAATACGCCTTGTGATGTGACCAAAGCATGTCTTTACAAGAAAAGGCATATAATAAAAACTTTCTACATATTAATAGGTAGCAAAAATGTTTGTATATTTAAATATTTGTGAATATATTTACCCACTCATATAACATTGAAAGGAATAAAATGTAAAATGAGATATGAATTCAGCCATTCACTATTGTAAGTTATTGCCATAAAAAAGTGCTGAGAATAATCTTTTATCTTAAGGAATGAAATCAAAGTTCTTTAAAGTTACCGACTGAACTCTAAATGCCACATTTAATACCAAGAGTTTGAGAAAAATGGTTTTCTTGCTAATAATCTATTTGGCTACAGTTGTTAAAGCATTTAATTGGGTTAAAACTATGACTTCTGTTGAGTTGCCAGACTTCCCTAAATCATCCTGTTAAATAGTTAAGCTTTGCCTTTGGCAGTATTACTTTTTATTTCTTCTTGTCCACTTACAGAAAAGAAATGTTTTAATGCCAAAAAAGTATATTTCTGTCATAGGTTTTCATAACATTTCATTAAATTGCTAAATATGCTAACAGCTTTTGGTAGATTGGAAGATCTCAAGGGAGAAGTTGCATATTTTCACCCAAAGACTGAAAGGAGCATGTTGTTTTAATTAATGGTGCATGGTCAGGATAAAGGTATTATTAAAATAAAGCATTAATTTGAAAATTAACTTAGTCTGTTAAATTTGCATCTGTCTCTTGGGGTATTTAACAAATATTAAGGTACTTAAGGTACATCTGAAATCTTTCCAGAAGATAGATAACTATTTACCATTAACGTCTTCACCGTGCTTCCCTTAATGGAGTATCTATTAGGACCAGGGAGAGGAGGTTTATTTGGATCATAGTATTATCCTACAGTCTACAAGGGAAATCCTAAATTTCTGTCATTTCACTCAGCTCTCAGCAATATGACATACATTTAAATTCCTCTAATGAATATTTTTTTTAAACTTTTTTTTTTTAATTTTTATTTATTTTTGATAGTCACACAGAGAGAGAGAGAGAGAGAGAGGCAGAGACATAGGCAGAGGGAGAAGCAGGCTCCATGCACCAGGAGCCCGATATGGGATTCGATCCCGGGTCTCCAGGATCGCGCCCTGGGCCAAAGGCAGGCGCTAAACCGCTGCGCCACCCAGGGATCCCTCCTCTAATGAATATTTTAGAGGATATGGAAGTGCCTGTTTAGAAGTATAATCAGTTACAACAGTCTTTAAAAGTATTGTTTCCTTTTCTGATTATAAAAATGCAACGCTGTTTATTATATGTTGATTATGCATCAATAGTTATACTAAAAGTATATATATATATAGATAGATAGATATTCCCTGTTTTAAAAATTAAAACTTAATAATAAAAGGGGTAATGTGGCAAATAGAAGTCCTGCAATTGAAGAGGGTCTTTGAGATATAGAGTAAGCGTGGGGAAATCTAAACACACGTTACCTGGTAATAAAGATGGGTTTTGCATTTTTATAAGGCATATTTGGCCAAACTACTTCAACCTGCAGTTATAGATATTCTAAACAGTAGTTTTCTTATCTATTCACGGAGACTTTATTTAAACTTAGAAGAAGCTGTGCAAAAAGAAAATAAATGCTGATTGACCTTACTGAAGTACCCACTCATTATTTTATTAAAATTGTTTTTTGGTCAAATTATTCAATAATTTCTCTTTCTCTCACAGGTCCTCATTTTATATTCATGAAAGCAACTAACCAGTTATTATCAAGAAAAGAGAAAGTATTCAGACTCTAGTAAGATCTCTCTCCCTCTGTTTCTCTCTCTCTCTCTGTTTTTTAGTGGAGAGAGAATTCTATATTTTCAGCACATCATTTATTTAAGCCTTAGGGTACCATTCTGAGGAAATAAGCCAAAACAGACAAAACATTTCTGTAGTGGCCTACATGATTCCCTTAAAAATCAACACATGAATTGTATCTGATGTAATTATAAGACAAGTTGCCTGTTGGCTCCACATAAAATTGTATTCTTAGCTGGCAGGGAGAAGAAATTATAAATCAAACAGATTGCTTCTGATCCAAATTTATATATTAGATATCTTACTTTGAGAGGATGGCTTAATCCACGTGCTTTTTCACAACCATGTATAGGTTATTGCAGATTATATCATATATTTTATTTGAAAAAGTATGAACTTGGACTCTTCAAGCATTGGCAGATTCTGGGATCCCTGGGTGGTGCAGTGGTTTAGCGCCTGCCTTTGGCCCAGGGCGCGATCCTGGAGACCTGGGATTGAATCCCACGTCGGGCTCCCAGTGCATGGAGCCTGCTTCTCCATCTATGTCTCTACCTCTCCCTCTCTCTCTCTCTCTCTCTCTCTCTCTCTCTGTGACTATCATAAATAAATTTAAAAAAAAATTTTTTAAAAAAGCATTGGCAGATTCTGTTTTCATCTGGTAACATTCTTATTTTTTTTAAAGATTTATTTATTTGAGAAAGAGAGAGAGAGAGAGAATCCCAAACCTATTCTCACTGAACTCGACAAAGGGCTTAATACCAGGACTCTGAGATCATGACCTGAGGCAGACGCTTAACCCATTGAGCCACCCAAGCACCTCAAATTCTTTTCATTTTTTTTTTTAAACATTGCTGGAGGATGCGATCTCTACAGTTTCCTAAATGACTTACAACTAGTAGTGTACTATTGCTCTCTTTCTCCATGGCACACTATTTTTTTTTAAAGATTTTATTTATTTATTCATGAGATACACACAAAGAGGCAGAGACATAGAGGGAGAAGCAGGCTCCCTGCGGGGAGCCTGATGTGGGACTCCATCCCAGGACCTCAGGATCACGCCCTGAGCCAAAGGCAGACACTCAACCGCTGAGCCACACAGGCATCCCACACTTTTGATTTTTTTAGTTTTGTTTTTGTTCTTATTGTAACTTTAAAAATATCCCAAGCTAAGATTCCCAATTTTTAAAAGGAACACTAGGGAAATACAGAATTGTATATCTCAAAGAAATCAATATGTACCTCTGTTACATACTGGTAGCAGCATAAGACTGTCTTACTGGGGAAAAAAAAATACCCCTTAAATCCTATAGATTTGTTTCCTATAAACTTTGAGGACAGCACAGATGGTACTGCTGCACAGTTGGGAATGTGGGACATTAAGTATTCTTGCCTAACTATATAAACCCTGGAAGGTCTTCCCTTCCTATGTTTATACAAGTCTTAGTTTTAATTCATAAGAGAAACCAGCTCAGTGAAATATACCTCCGTCACTCAAACTCTCATTATAAATTGTACCATAGCATTCAGCTGTCAGAAGCTTTTAAATTATAAACTGAAGAATAATCTTAACTATTAGGCTTAAAGATTATGTCAATAGTCATTTCCTGTGCATATGAATGTTACTGAAGAAACTTGTGCATTCCTGCCTTCTCAGAACAAGAAGTATGTCCATGGGGAGCTCTGGAGGTAGACTTAAATCACTTGTCTCCATTTTTATGGTCAATATGAGGTCTAAATAAGAATTGATCTTAAACATTCTTATTTTCTAGTAAGTTCTGAAATGGCTCAATTTAAAAATCTTTAATGTGTGCTATTATAAAGCATCTTAATGCTTTACATAGATGCATATATAATATGGATCAGTATTTTTTTAATTAAGTTGTTTTTTTTTTTTTTAAAGCCCTGTGCCTGTGTTTCTCCTTCGTGTGCAGCACATCTGTGCCTCTTGTTGATTGTAAGCCTCTATACTGGAGTCCTCTTGAAACATAGGCTATAACCAAGTGGAAAAAGTGGTGTCCAATGGCAGAAACAGGAGAGTCAAGAGAAGAAAGAAAGTGGGAAGTGGGAGGCTATTTCCAAATCCTCCTTTTGGAGAGAGAAGGCCAGTTCTACCATGGAGCCAATCAGACTTAAGAGTGTGTTCTGGGATGTACAGGAGAGACTGCCTTCAAATATATATATATATATATATTTTTTTAAGATTTTATTTATTAGAGCACAAACGGGGGTGACTTGAGAGGGAGGGGACAAAGGGGAGAGAGAAGCAGACTCCCTACTGAGCAGAGAGCCCAACCCCAAAGGCAGGTGCTTAACCAACTGAGCCACCCAGGTGCCCCGAGAGATTATATATTTTTAAATATTAAACTGATTTAGTAGGGTACAGGCTCCCCTAGTCAGTGAATTAAGGACCTCTGGTTAAGGGGAGACTCCTAGAATGAAGTCATTGCATACCTTTGAAGTCACAAAACTGACTCAGAATCCCTAGTAAGATAATAGACCTAAAGTTCAAACTTTATTAAAAGAGAAAATAAATTCAAAATTCAAAAAGTTGCCTTCTGTGTATAACAGGCAAGATAGGAGGTCTATAAATAGAGTTTTACTCTAAGTGGTAATAGCGGGGAGAGACAGGCCAGGGGGCAGACAGGGAGAAAGGCCCCAGTGCAGACATAACTCCACGATGTCATCCACTGTGGGTAGAGTGAGGAAATGCGGGGCAGCAAAGATACGGAGATACACTTCTCTAGGCAAAGCCTGGGGGGCTGCAGACCCCTGAAGAAGCCCTGGATTCCACCTGGAGCGACATCCATGCAAAAGGCGATGAGAGGCAGCGGCTGAGCAAGGATCTGGAGAGCAGCTGGCACGCGGCAGGCAGTTGCAGAAGCCAGGAGGCCAGGAATCAGGGAGACAGCAGAATAGGGTGGGTGGGGGGCCTCAGAACTGAAGGTTGCAGGCAGGACTCAGAGCCCCAGTAGTAATACCAGCATGACACCAAGGTAGCAGGCACACCATTTCAGCTGGGTCTATACCCAAGGATATAAAGGCATGGGAGCTGCAGTTTCTCCCTCCACTTCCTTTGGATATATAACTTCTCCTTGAAGCTAACCAGGGACTGAAAGGAAAGGGCAGGTACGAAGTCCATGGAGAGGAGAAAACAGCCTCGAGAGAATCTCAGCTTTTATTTAACTGCATATTTAACTGCCTGTTTGGCGGATATTTTTCCCCTTTAAGGGTAGAGATTCCAGAACAAGATGAAGTTGGATGCAGGACATAAAACTACATTATTTTCTTCACATTCAAGTCCTGGTGTGGACATTTTAACCCACTTATGTCATTTATTGTTTTATTTTTTTAAAGAATTTATTTATTTGTTTGAGAGAGAGAGAGAGAGCACAAGCAGGTGCAGTAGCAGAGGGAGAGGGAGAAGCAGGTTCCCCACTGAGCTGGGAGCCTGACTACCGGGAATTGATCCCAGGACCCCAGGATCATGACCTGAGCCAAACGCACTTAACCAACTGAGCCACCCACGCACCCCCCACTTATGCCACTTAGATTAACTATCTGCATCGACAATTTTTTTAAAGATTTTATTTATTTATTCATGAGAGACAGAGAAAGAAGCAGAGACACAGGCAGAGGGAGAAGCAGCTCCTTGCAGGGAGCCCGATATGGGACTTGATCCTGGGTCTCCAGGATCATGCCCTGGACTGAAGGCGGTGCTAAACCGCTGAGCCACCCGGGCTGCCCTGCATTGACGATTTACAACATAATTGTTCAGTTGTGTGGTTTTTTGACCTTAGAGTTTAGAACACACCTCAGTGAATGGCTGTGATGACACTGAGGACATTCATGGGACCTCTGCAAATGGATTAGGGAATTCAGAGTGTGAGAAGCTTGCCCAGGGATGCCCAGCTAGTCAATGGCAGACCCAGAATTCAGACTTGCAGCTCTGAGAGTCTGATTCTTACCTGCTCTAGGCTGCCTGCCCTGTTACTTCCCTGGATAGTCAGACATTCCAGTGTCCTACCCCCAGTCCTGGTGGAAAAACATCCTTCTTTGCTTCAGGTCTCTCACTGTGATATGCATTTATCTTAGTGTTTGCCCTCAACAAATTTCTCTTTCCTTTTCCTCCTGTTTCCCTCAGCCCATAAAGCTAATAGAAATAATAGCTGAAAAAAAATGCATGTAGACAGCAGAAAAGTCAGGAATTCTTCTCTGGCTGCTTAGTTCAATTGGATGGAGGGTTAAAAATAGCAAGGTGAAGTGTGACACACATACAACAAAAATCCACACAAACCAAAAAGCCATAAAGGAAAAGATGGGTAACTTTGACTATATAAAAATAAATTCATAAAACGAAAGAAAAAATCAAAGAAGACAAAAAGGCTAAAAGCAAACCTGGGGTAAGGGGGAACAGGGAAGGAGGCCACAACATGTGAGATAGTCACAGTAGTAACTTCCTTTATACAAAATCAGCTCTCAGAAATTAAAAAAACCAGCAGCTCGGTAGAAAATTCTGCAAGTGGGGGGCACCTGGGTGGCTCAGCAGGTTAAGCATCTGCTTTGGCTCAGGTCATGATCCCCAGGTCCTGGAATGGAGCTTGTGTAGGGCTCCTTGCTCAGCAGGGATCCTGCTTCTCCCACTCCCTCTGCCCCTCCCCCTGGTTTGCTCTCTCTCTGTCAAATAAATAGATAATTTTTTTTTAATTCTGCAAAAGGTATAAGAAGTTCATAGAAGACAGCCAATATCTATGATGAAAAGACACAAACCCACATGATATTAAGAAATACAAATTTAAAAAGCAATAAAATAACATTTCACCTATCAGAATAATACAAACTATCCAGTTGTAAGACAAATTACTCTTACTCTACCACTTCCTATTTTACTTTCCATTATAGAACACTACACACACACACACACACACACACACACACAGCTATTCCGTGCTTCAGTGCCTTTATTTACAAATCATCAGTTGGTCCACAAATATTTTTTCATTATTTTTTATTGAAGTATAATTAACTACCGTGTTATATTAGTTTCAAGCTTACAATATAGTGATTCAACAATTCTGTACATTTCTCAGTGCTCATCATAACTGTACTCTTAATCCTCTTTATTTCACCCATTCCCCACTCTCCTCCCCTCTGGCAATCACCAGTTGTCTGAATTTAAGTCTGTTTTTTTTTGTTTGTCTCTTTTTCTTCATTTGGTCATTTGTTTTGTTTCTTAAATGCCACATATGACTGAAATCATATGGTAATTGTCATTCTGTATGATTGATTTCACTTAGCATTATACCCTGTGAGATTGCAAATGGCAAGATTTCTTTCTTTTTTATGGATGAGTAATATTCCATTGTAAATATATACTACATCTTTATTCATCTGTGGATGGACACTTTGCTTTGCTTCCATATTGTGGCTATTATAAATAATCCTGCAATAAACAGAAGGGTGCATGTTTTTGGATTAGTGTTTCCATTTTCTTTGGATAAATACAAAGTGGTGAAATTAATGGATCATATGGTACTATGTTTAATTTTTTGAGGAACCTCTATACTGTTTTCCACAGTGGCTGCACCAATTTGCATTCCCTCTAACACTGTGGGAGAGTTCCTTTTTCTCCACATCCTCACCAACACTTGTTTCTTGCATTTTAGGTTCTATCCATTCTCACCAGTGTAAGATATCTCATTGTGGTTTTGATTTGCATTTCCCTGGTGATTAGTCATGTTGAGTATTTTTTCATGTGTCTATTGACCTTTTATTTGTCTTATTTGGAAAAATGCCTCTTCACATCTTCTGCCCATTTTTTAATACTGTACTATAACAATATAATACTATGTTATTATTGTGCTTCTTTGTTTTCAATGCTACAGCACATACTGTTTATTGCTTACTGTATCAGTTAGGAATTGTATTCAGCTATTAATATAAAAGACCCAACTTTACAGACTTAAATAATTTAGGACTTTATTCTCTCATGTAAGAGAAATCCATAGGTAGGCAGTCCAAGACTGGTAAGATAGCTTCATAAAGTTATCAGAGTCCAAGGCTCCTACTTATTTCTTACTGCCCAGAACTTGGGCACAAGGTCACCCCAGGTGTAAGGAAGGTATATTAGTCTGGGTTTTGTTGAGGTGTCTGCTCCCAATAGCTTAAAAAGAAAGATGCAGAATGCCTGGGTGGCTCAGTCAGTTAAGTGTCTGACTCTTGATTTCAGCTGGGGTCCTGAGATCTAGCCCTGCATCTGGCTTCCTAATGGGGAGCTTAAGATTCTCTTGCCCTCTTCCTCTGCTCCTCCCCCCATGGAGGGGGGAGTACACTCTCTCTCTGAAAAATAAACATAAAAAGATAATGAAAGAATGGGGTCCCTGGTCAGTTAAGTGTCCAAATCTTGGTTTTGACTCAGGTCATGATCTCAGGGTCATGGGATCAAGTGCCATCTGGCTCAGTGGGGAGTCTGCTTGGGATTCTCTCTCCCTCCCTCTCTGCCTCTCCTCCTGCTTGTGTTCTCACTAGCTCTGTCTCTCAAATAAATTAAAAAATAAAATCTTTTAACGAAAATAGAAGCTTGTTATAGAGCATTAGTGACTTAGAGAATCATTGAGATGAAACAAACTCAGGCTTAATTTATAGGAAGAATTTCCAAAGTCATTCCACAGAACTGGGCTGCCAAGGCAGCTGATACTTCTGCAATGATCTGGACTCTGCCTGCCAAATGAGAAGCTACTCCACAGTGGCTGATTCTAGAAGCACACTGCCTTTGCTGCAAATATGTCAGCAAACTAGACGGCTCCTGGCCTGCTTTTCTCATTACATAACTTCATTTAGAATTCAGGTTTTGCACCAATGTATTTGATTGGCAGGACCCAATTCACATCCAGAATCCTAGCTGCAAGAGAGTCTTGGAATATGTAATGCTTAGCTTTTGGCCTCTGCAGTACAGAAACACAGATTAGGGCACCTGGGTGGCTCAGTGGTTGAGCGTCTCCCTTTGGCTCTGATCCTGGGGTCCTGGGATCGAACTCCCCACAGGAAGCCTGCTTCTCCCTCAGTCTATATCTCTGCCTCCACCTCTGTGTCTTTCATGAATAGATAAATAAAATCTTAAAAAAAAAAAAAAAAAAAAAAAAAAGAAACACAGATTAAAGGAGGCTGGAATAGCTATCGAGTGAGGCAGTCTCTAGCATCTACTACAGGAGGCAGGGGAAACAGGCAAACAGATTGGCTTAACTCTAAAACTAGGCCAAACACAAAATCAGTCTCATTATCAGAGAAGAGGGCTGGGATGGCTACAGAGGCAGCAACAAGAGTGTCTGCTGTGGATACCGGATCCAGTCTTAAGAAATCAAGAAAGACTTTCCTGAGAAGGCAAGAAAGAGGGGTGCCTGGGTGGCTCAGTCAGTTAAGAGTTTAACTCTTATACTAAAAAAAAAAAAAAAAAAAAAAAAAGTCTAACTCTTGATCTCACCTCATGTCTTGATCTCGAGTTCATGAACTCAAGCCCTACAATGGACTCCACTTAAATAAGAAAAGAAAAGAGAAGGCAAAGAGGGATAAGAAGATTATTCCAAGCACAGGGAAAAGCAAAAATATGCTGCTTTGAAAGAAGGAGCATGGTGAAGGGGGATGAATACTTTACATATATTATTTCATTTTATCCTCATAAAAATCATAGAAATGAGTCCTGTATCATTCCCAATTTTCAGATCAAGGAGGGCCTTTCAAGGCCCATTAAATAATTTGGATTTCAAGGCAGCCAGAACTTCTGCATAGGAATGCAGAGGTGTTGGGTGTCAGGGAGCTGCTGATAAGCACAGAGAAAAATTCACACTTCCAAACAGCATAAAACATCATAAATACAATGATAAAGACTGGAAAAGTTACTTGCAATGCATGTAACTGTTAATCAACAAAAGATTAGTATCTAGAATATATAAAGAAATTCCATAAATCAATTTTATTTTTTTCTTAAAGATTTTTTAAAATGTATTCATTAGAGACAGAGAGAGAGAGAGAAACAGGCAGAGGGAGAAGCAGGCTCCATGCAGGGAGCCTGACATGGGACTCGATCCTGGGTCTCCAGGATCACACCCTGGGCAGAAGGCAGCATTAAACCGCTGAGCCACCAGAGCTGCCCCCATAAATCAATTTTAAAAATTACTAATACTCCAATATACAACTGGGTGAAGGCTAGGACTTACAGAAGTGAAAAAACCCAAATGGTTAAAAACATACAAAACATTTTTAAGGAAAAAATATATATGTAAAGTTATCTTTTCAAACCTCGTGGTAAATGCAAATTAAAATAACAATAAATACCATTTGACATTTATCAGATTGGCAAAAATGTTTAAATGTCTAAATTCTGAAGCAAGTTTTGAGAGGGATGTGATACAACCACTTAGAAAACAACTTGACTATATAAGTATGAAGAGGCATTCCTCCTTCAATCTTTCAATCCAGCAGTTTAGCTTCTTGGGAATGGTGTTCTGTGAGAACCAACTGTTAGTTATTCAACTATTCAGGTCATATATAAACCAATTGATAAATGGTTAGCATCTCGAAATCAGTCATGATGAGAATATTTACCATAGAAATCTGTAACCCTAACAAATCAGGGTTTGGGTGTTTTGTTTTGTTTTTAGGTCTTGTTTATCAGAATACCACTGTACATAGAGAAACTTTCATGCAGAGATGCCTGGGTGGCTCAGCAGTTGAGCGGCTGCCTTCGGCTCAGGGTATGATCCCGGGATCCTGGGATCAAGTCCCACATCCAGCAACCTGTGAGGCGTCTGCTTTTCCCTCTGCCTGTGTCTCATAAATAAATAAATAAAATCTTTGAAAAGAAAAAAGAAAAAAAAAGAAACTTTCATGCAGATGCACAGAACACTGTGGAAGAAACATTCAGAAGATTCTGTGCCATGTTTAATTTTATGGAGTATTAATTTCAGGACATCATTTGCATTAGATCATCACTAAGGTACGAATAACAACATAATTTAGCCTTAGTTTGAGTTTTTCAATTACTTCCACATTCTCAACTCTCTGTGTAATCGTTCTTAAATAATTCTTTTAAACAGTAAGACAAGTGTATTATTTCACAAAACAAGAAGCCTGAACTGGAGTGGCTCTCTGGCTGGTTGATTTGGTGACTATCCCATGTCTTTAAGTTGCTTGCTTGCTTTCTTTGCCTGTCTACTTTGCTATTTCCAGTAAGCTCCCCTCATTTAAGAAGATGGCTACAGCGATGCCAAGAATTCTTTCACAGATGATATCTAGGGGAAGAAGAGCTATTTCTTCCCATTTGTGTCTTTTCATCAAAGAAGAAAACTTTCCCTGAAGTCTCCTAGCAGACTTCCCCTCCAGTCCCATTGGCAGGCTTGAATAATTTTAATAACATTCCATTATACTTAGAATTTGTCAAAGGATTTAAGTAGTTGTTTGCAAGGCTCACTCTTAACATAAAAGTTAAATCTTGCACCAGAAAAGGAAAGCCCTAGTGTCTCACATTGACAATTAAAGCCACTCATTATTTTAGATCCGGGCAGAAATCATAAGTAATTTAGGTAATTTTCACCAAAATTATCTCAGTAAAGTTCATGTACTTCAAGTGTTTAAGAATCAACTTTCATTCAGATCAGTGCCCTATTTTCTGACAATTTAATGTATTTTTCACAGATTTGGAACTTTAACCTTGACGAGAGGTATAAATGCTATGATTATGTTAATGTCAATATTATGTTTAAAAATAATCTTGCCTGAAGTAAAAGGATCTTATATATAAAAGTCATGCATTTATGACTAGGGTCATTTACATTTCTCTTGCATTAACTCTATTTTGACATGCTTACTACTGAGCAAAGGAGAGCACAAACATGAGGTTATTATAGCCAACTTCCTTCCAGTTCCAACCTTCATTTTCTGCTGCAAACATCTAGAGGAACTAGGAGGTTCTCCAAATCATTCACTAATATGAAAAAGGACTGAAGGGCAAATGTATTAATTTACTAATGAGATTTACATGTGTAAAGTACAGACGATAGATTCTGACAGTTTAAGAGAAAATAATATCCTACATGCCCTGAATCCACACATAGGTCCATCAGCAAAATGTAAATTTTCCAAGGTAATCCTGGTTATACTGTCAAAGAGTGGCTCTTTTTTAAAAAGTTGCTTTTGATAAACTGCTATATCAGATTTAAACCATAAAGCTTTTCCCTTGAAATGGTTTTAGTTGTAGCTGCAAACTAGCAACATTAACTTGGTTCAGCAGCTTGGCAGACCAGCGACCCCCAGGGATGTGCTCATTGCTGGAGAATGCCAAGCACCTTTTATAATTCAGGTCAAGGGTGAAGGAAGGAGTGATAATGAGCCTAAAGGACAAATTTTAGAAATGGCCTATTTTTACAGTTGTTTGAAGAAAAAAATGTTACTATTTTAATAATTATTATTAAATTTTAATTATAAAATTGCATATGCATGGTGAAAACCCAAACGGTAGAGAATGGTATACAATAAAAAATTAAAATACCACTTTCTCCACAAACCTCAAGTTTCACTCCCTAGAGGCATGCATTATTAGCAGTTGCTTTTATATACACCATTTTATTTATTCATTCATCTATCAATGGATATTTGGTAGTTTCTACCTTTTGGTTATTATGAATAATGCTGCTATGAACTTTGGTGTACAAGTATTTAAGTCTCTGTTTTCAATTTTTTTGGGTATATACCCTGAAGTGGAACTGCTGGATCACAGGGTAATTCTATGTTTACCTTTTTGAGGAACTGTCATACTGTTTTCCCCAGTGGCTGCACTATTTTACATTCTCACTGGCAATGATCCAAGGGTTCTAATTTCTCCATATCCTTACCAATATTTGTTATTTTGTTGCTGTTTTGAAAATAACCACTCTAATAGGTGTGAAGTGTATTTCATTGCAGCTTTGATTTGCATTTCCCTCATAGGTAGTTATTTGAGCAGCTTTTTCATGTGGTTATTGGCCACTCGTATATCTTCTTTGGAGAAATGTCTCCTAAGACATTTGTCCATTTTTGCAGAGTTGTTTGGCTTTTTCATTGCTGAGTTTAGTCATATCCTTTGTCCATTTTTGCAGAGTTGTTTGGCTTTTTCATTGCCGAGTTTAGTAGGAGTTCTCCATATATCTTGGATATTAATCCCTTATCAGATCTACGCTTTGCAAATATTTTCTTCCTTTCTGTGGGTATCTTTTCACTCTCTTGACAGTGCCTTTTAATCACAAATTTTTTTTTATTTCAGTCAAATCCAATTTATCTATTTTTCCTTTTGTTGCCTGTGTTTTTGGTGTCAAATCCAAGAAATTATTCCTAAATCCAAAGTGATGAAACTATTGCCCTGTTTTCTTCTAAGAGTTCTATAGTTTTAGTTCTTATATTTAGGTTTTTGCTCTAGCTTGAGTTGATTTTTGTATGTAGTGTAGGGTAAGGGGCCAACTTCATTCTTTCGCATGTAGATATCATTTTCTCAGGACCATTTGTTGAAAAGATTATTGTTTCCCCATTGGATGGTCTTAGCACCCTTGTCAAAAATCAGTTGACTATATATGCAAGTGGATAATTTTTAAGCAAAATGGGAAGTTGTTCATATTATTTGCTCATATTCATATTAATATTCATTCATGTTATTATTATTATTAGTGTGGAGCCCAACATGGAGCTTCAGTTCACAACTCTGAGATCAAAACCTCAACTAAAATCAGAAGTCAGAGGCTTAACCAGTTGCACCACCCAGGCGCCCCAAGTTATTTGCACTAATCAAGGTCATCCGGCAACCCTGAGTCTCTACATTGACTTTAAGAGCAAAGTTTAAAGGAGTAAATATTAAGTCATTTCCTATCAAGAAATGACTTAAATGAAGTTTCCATTAGAGAGAAAGAAGAAATACAAAAGCTTCAATAGAAAAAGAGAGAGAAGAAAATCAAAGATCAAAAGTAAGGTCTAGGTTCATTACCTGCCTCCACTCTCAGCGCTGGAGATGGTGAAGTAGGAAGATATATGAGTGTTAGTTTGGAGGTGAGGTCTGACTGAGGTAGAGACATGAATTTGGGCAATATCAGTATGTGCTTTTATCAAAAGAATTGGGAATGGATACTAGGCAGCCAAAAATTAATAAATAAACAGTGTAAAGAGACTGGAACATGTTTATATGCTGCTGGAATGGGCCATTGGGTAAGGGAGAGATAGATAATGCAGAAGAGAGAGGATACTTGAGGGCACGTCTTGGAGCAGGGAAGAAGGGTCAGAACCAAGAGCCTTTAACAGGAGGAATACTTTGGGCAGTAACAGGACAGAAGAAGAAAGTGGGGGGATCCCTGGGTGGCGCAGCGGTTTGGCGCCTGCCTTTGGGCCAGGGCGCGATCCTGGAGACCTGGGATCAAATCCCACATCGGGCTCCCGGTGCATGGAGCCTGCTTCTCCCTCTGCCTATGTCTCTGCCTCTCTCTCTCTCTCTCTGTGACTATCATAAATAAATAAAAATTAAAAAAAATTAAAAAAAAAAAAAAGAAAGTGGGTACTGATGCACAGAGGGGTGCAAGCTGGATGGTGGTTTCCTATCTGGTGGCTTGTCTTTGTTCGATGGAGAAAAAAAGCATATTCCAGTTATCAATTTACTGTCTTTCGTCTCTAGATCTACCCCCACATAACCTGCTCTATGATAATGAACTTGGGCCATAAAAACATTTCTCTTTTGCCAGGCACATAATGTTAAGGTTTGTCAGTAAAGGGTATTGAAGGGAGATTGCAGGAGGAGCTGCTCCTCTTGTTTCTGGTTTGCTCCTCTCAACAGGTTCCTACAGCACACTGTGGCTGGCAGCACGTAGCACCTTCCTGTGAGTGGCCTCCGTCAGCAATCCAGAGGGCAGAACTTAGCCACAAGTCTGGAGTGGCCTCCTCCAAATCTGTTCCTTACTAGGTTCTGCCTCAGGTCAGAGAGGGTGGCAGCTCTGATATGTTATTTCCATATTCTTTAAAATTTTCTTTTTCTCTTAACAGATAATCTTTTATTATGTTAATTATTTTTTTAAAAAATTATTTATTTATTTATTCATTTAGAGTGACCTCTACGCTGAACATGGGCTCAAACTCATGACCCTGAGATCAAGAGTTGCATACTCCTCCTACTGAGCCAGCCAGGCACCCCTACAGTTAAATCTTTATATTACATTTTCTTGTTTAGTATTCACCCCAAAGATACAGTTGTAGTGAAATGATGGGACACTCACACCCCAATGTTATACCAGCAATGTCCACAATAGCCAAACTGTGGAAAGAGCCAAGATGTCCTTCAACAGATGAATGGATAAAGAAGATGTGATATATATGACTCAGTCATCAGAAAGGATTAATACCTACAATCTATATCGACACAGATGGAACTGGAGGGTATTATGCTGAGTGAAAAAGGCAATCAGAGAAAGACAACCATCATATGGTTTCACTCACATGTAGAATATAAGAAATAGTGAAAAGGAGCATAAGGGAAGGAGGGGAAACTGAATGGGGAACAATTACAGAGGAAGACAAACCATAAGAGACTCCTAACTCTGGGAAACAAACTGAGAGTTACTGGAGGGGAGGTGGGTGGGGGGATGGGGTAACTGGGTAACGGGCACTTGAGGAGGGCACTTGATGGGATGAACACTTGATGGGTGTTATATGTTGGCAAATTGCATTTAAATTAAAAAAAAAACCTTTTTTTCTGTTTAAATTACTTTGTATTCTCTTAAAGCTAGTAAGTTATAAGCTATGATGTGGGGGAGACAAGAGAGGGGGTTTGGGGAGAAATGGGCTGAAATAGTCTGGAAAAGGGGGTAAATAAATTTGAGAGACAAAAATAGAATTTCCATCCTATTGTTTGGTTGTTTTGTAATTCATTTTACAAGTCTCCAGATATTTAGGTTGTTTAAAACACACACCTACACAGATACACACACAGACACAATGTGGATGTGGATGGATACTCTTCTTTGCCTATGCTTTTGGAGATTTCTTTTCTTTACTTTCTTTTCCTTTCCTTTTCTTTCTTTCTATTTATTTTTGACTGCTGAGACTGCTGACTCCTTGAAAAGACCACCCAAATAACCTGTTGGTAGAACAAAGTCAAATTCATTGCTTATCACAAAATCTTCTAAGGAGGGAAGGATAAGGGAAGTAACGGAGACTATTGCCTTGACAGTGTTGATAGCATTTTAGAAAGGGAAGAGCAGGGCAGCCCCGGTGGCTCAGTGGTTTAGCGTGGCCTTCACCCTAGGGCTGGATCCTGGAGACCCCGGATCGAGTCCCATGCATGGAGCCTGCTTCCTTCTCTGCCTCTCTCTCCCTCTCTGTCTGTCATAAATAAATAAAATATTTAAAAAAAAAAAAAGAAAGGGAAGGGCAATGGCAGGATATTTATGAGGTTTTTGAGACTCTCGATTAGGAGGAGTCTTTTCTTTCTTTTTTTCTTTTCTTTTCTTTTTTTTTAAGATTATTTGAAACAGAGAGAGCGCAACTAGCTGGAGGAGCAGAGGGAGAGAATCTCCAGCAGGCTCCCTGCGGAGCATGGTGCCTAATGCAAGGCTCAGTCTCAAAACCATGAGATCATAACCTGAGCCAAAATCAAGAGTCAGATGCTCAACCGACTGAGCCACTCAGGTGCCCCAGGATGAGTCTTTCAATGTTGAGGGGCCTTATTGGGTTTGGGCAAAATTCATGACATAATCTGTATGGACATAGCTCTGAATCTTGGATAGAAACAGTCATTTGATGAACCTGGTGGCGTGACCTGTGTCCTGAGAAGGACATATTTATTTTCAAGAGGAATAACTGAATTGGTCTATGGTTGGGGGAGGGGAAGGACTTTCCAGAAGTTTGAGTTATGTAAAGTTTCTTAAACATAACAGCTAAAGCCAAATCCATATGAGAAAAAAATTAATAAATTGTTTTTCATCAAATGGAAACTTCTATTTGAATGACACTATTAATGAAAAGACAAGTTTAGAGACTGGGAGAAAATACTTGAAAATGATATCAAATAGCAAATAAACATTTAAAAAGATACTTAATATTCTTCAGGGAAAGGCAAATTAAAAGCATGATGAAATATCAGTACACACCTATTTGAATGTCTAAAGTAAGAGGACTGATCATACCAACTGTTACGAAGAATGTGAAACAACTAGGGGGCACCCAGATGGTTCAGTGGTTGAGCACCTGCCTTCAGCTCAGGGGTGATCCTGGGGTCCCAGCATCGGGGTCCCCGCAGGGAGTCTGCTTCTCCCTCTGCCTGTGTCTCTGCCTCTCTCTGTGTGTCTCTCTAAATAAATAAATAAAATCTTAAAAAAAAAAAATTTATATAAAGAGAAATCCTTTGGTAAAGCGAGTATAACCACAATTGTTTTTGCAAGGTTTAGAGTTATACACCATGTTTCTTTGAGGCAAATATATTTTATATGAATTTCTTAGACTTTCAGTTTTTGAAGGAAGGATGTGTCTTTTACTGATTCAAGTTAATTACATGCTTTCATGTATATTCTTTCTGGCAACAGGGTCATCCACCTGTCTCGAAAGCCTATAGCTTTGCAGCCAAGACTCAGTATATAAAATGACTGAGAGAAACAAGAGAAAGAAAAAAAAAAAAACAAAAAACACGCAAAACACAAATATCAATAGCAAAGGTTAGAACAGGCTCCTGAACAGAGACCCGGGCCCCAGCGCTCAGCCCGGCTCCGCCGCTAGGGCCCCGCCCCTCGCAGAGGCGGGGCAAAGGCCCGGAAGGGGCGGGGCCCGGAGCGCCAACCGCCCGCCGGAAGGAGCTGGGCTTTCTTTTGCGCGCGGCCGGCGATGGCGGAGGGTCCTCGAGGCACCGTCGCCGAGCGGGCCCGGCGGCAGCGTCTGCGGGCCAGTCGCTGGGCTCTTCGAGGTGGGAGTCCTCGCGGTCTTAGTTCCCCCCGTTCCTGCCGGGAGCCCGACTCAGTGCCTCGGGCTTGCTGCCCTGGGGCGTCCGGGGCCTCCGCCGCGTGGCGCGAGGTGGTCTCTGGAGGCCGCGGTCTCCTTGTCCGCCGCCCTCAGTCGACGCGGCCCCACCTAACTTCCCGGTGCTTGGCTCGGCCGCATTTTCTGAGTAACCCGACGGGAGTCTTACTCCTCCCCGTAGTAGACTCCGCTTTCAGCTGTTCTAAGCTCAAAGATTCATCGGGGGCCCTCGGGTTCGGGTGGTTCCGAGGCGGCGGAGGGTGCGGCGGGTGCGCGCGGCGCTTCTGCGGAGCCCCCCGGTTTCCCAGCCAAGCCTGGTGCGGCCTGGACGGCTTAGGGTCTCCTGCGGGGGTGAGCACTTGCCCTCGCGAAGGAGCATCTTCTACAAGGGGGAAGGGACTGTCTCTGGGGTAAGACCAGCTTTGCGGAATGAACTGTGTTTTCGGATTGGCTTTAAAACCGTTGACAGCAGTAACAATTCTGGTAGGAATTAGCATTTGTGAGTCTTCTTGGTAAATACGCCCTAAAGACGTGGTGTTGAAACCGGAGAACGGAGTGTCCGGCTGCCCCGCCCCAGGCCGAAGGCCTGCCCCGCCCGTAGGTGTTTGCCTTCTCTGGATGTGTTTCGGGACATAATTGGGACATAATACAGAAGAAACTGGTCAACAGCTGGGAGACTGGAAAACCGTTGCCAATTCCACAGGTTATTAATGAATACTTCATTGATGAGACTGGGTGTAAGCCTGTGGTTTTTTTGTTGTCTCCCCCAAATATGTTACTGTCCTCTGGGCAGTTGTGATGGCCAAAAGTAGTTTATATTTGGTATTAGTCATCTTAATTTTGAGGCTTAAGGGACTTGAGTCCTATTTTTATTGGTAAAAATATTGGTAATACAGGTAATTCCTGCAGCATAATAAATAGAGCCCACCAAGCCATGTAAGAACTGTGATTTTTTTATAATATGACGGCATCTCCTTTCTTCCCTATCCCGTTGTCCTGCCTTCCATCCTGGGTGCCTGTCATCTGGGCATTTGTATCCAGTCACTTGTCTCAGGGGCTGATCCTGGAGACCCGGGATCTGAGTCCCACATCGGGCTCCTTGTGAGGAGCCTGCTTCTCCCTCTGCCTGTGTCTCATGAAGAGATGAATAAAATCTTAAACAAACAAACATGTGTCCCTAAACATTCTTGTAGGCTTTACACAAATGGGATTATGCATTGAATCTCATTACACTGAACTCTTCCCTTTGGAATTATTCATAACTAATAGTTTGTGTTCCTAATATTGATTATGTGAAATTATTTCCAGACTTGAAAATGATAAATTGTTTTGCAAGGTCCAACATTTGATGTGTCTTCATAAATCATCTCCAGTAGCTGTCTGGTTCAATGCTTTATCCTCCTGGGGTGCTGTGGGATATGATCTGTGGCCCTGGCGGTTCCCTTTGCACTACCTAAGTGTGCTTTCAGGCAACCTGGGATTTAATTCTACAAAACTGTCCAATAATGATGCCAACATAATGTATCTGCTTTAAAGCTGTATTAGATTTGCCATTGTGATGCTTTAGTTGGAAGTCTGCACACTTGTTTCTATATGTGTAACCTTTAACCTGACTCATCTCCTTGTCAAGCTCTGAGACAGAAAAGCAATGGTTAGGTACTCATTAGGACCATCATGTCTTAAAATCGATACTGCCAAGGTAAAGAACATTGTATACACCGTTTTTTCTGTCCATGCTAATAAGCCCATTTCCAGCTTGGAAGGATCATTTATGGAATTATTAGGGCCTAAACAGTCAAAAGTACTAATAGAAATTTAAATTTGGGTTTATCTGTTTTGACTACCCCAAAAAAGTAGAATTAAGCAGAAAGTACTTTGTTCCTTAAAAAATGTGTTAACAGAAAATTGTTCCAGTATATGGCCTCGGTTTTAGTAGTTTTTATTAAAAAGTTATTCTGGGAGTCAGGAAGGTCACAAATATGTTTATGGTTTCTGACAAGAAGGGGAAAACATCTTACTGGATCGTTCTTACATGTAAGATGCCAAACAAGCAGATTCAAGTACAAATGAGCACTCAAAATATTTTAATTTCCCTGTGCAACAGAGCCTGTGACGTGAAGATGAATGAAGGTTGTCCTGTTTTCCAGAAACCACTTAGAGGATGGCCGTGATAAAACACTAGGAGCGTAACTGCATGTAATGAGGTACCAAAAGTTCATGTTAATTGTGCTTTTTTAAATGTATTTGTGGTACTGTTATGAAGAGCAGTACCAAAAATGTTTAATACATTTTTTACATAGGTTAAAAACTGGCACAATGATGACTTAAATTATTTTTTGCCGTTTACCCAGCTGAGGGTTTCTTTGAAGAAATAATTTTAAGACTGAGATGCCAGTAGCCTATAATATTTATGTGAACTACTCAAGTATGATACAATTTTTTATTAAAATGAGTGGGATCCCTGGGTGGCCCAGCGGTTTAGCGCCTGCCTTTGGCCCAGGGCGCAATCCTGGAGACCGGGGATCGAATCCCACATCGGGCTCCTGGTGCATGGAGCCTGCCTCTCTCTCTCTCTGTGACTATCATAAATAAATAAATTAAAAAAAATTTTTTTTAATGAGTGAAATGTTCTTTTCAGCATATAGGTAGCTGCAGATGAATATTCTCATCCATAACTTTTGTGATTGAAATTCTTCGTTGCTTCAAGTAAGTAATTAAAATTTGTCACGCAATCACAGCTACTAATAATTCAAAAGGATCTGAACAAAGGGCTAGGGCCATTTCCTGTTAATGTTGCCTGTGTGTATCAGGAGTAAGAGTTCATTTGATTTTGACTATGGAATGATTTTCACTATTGGTTTCTGATTTTTTTTTTCCTAGAGGCATGCAATTGGAAGGAAAAATGAAGAATTGGTCAAGAAGAGATGAATCGAAACATGTTGAAAATTAATATTTTATTTAACATTGATCACCTCACAATAAGTTATAGAAAAATACATGTTTGAATACTTATAATTGCTAGGCAATAAAGTATTAATCTTTAAAATATATCAAATGTTTAAACAGTTCGATTCTTATAATTACTAGTCAGACTGTTTTTAACATACTTTAAGGATAGTATGTTCTTGTCAATAACTAGCTCATTTGTGGAATGACAACCTTTGAGGGGGCAGTCAGCTGGGGAAACAGTCCAGTACCTCCACTTCTCCTGCCTTTTCTTGCCTTAGGGGATTTCAGCAAACTAGATAACCATGGACACCTCCCCTTAAGAACCTGCTACTATACCTAAAAACGAGTATTTAGAATCTCCTAACCACCTTAATGAATTATCCCTTACAAGTAAAGATTATACCTGTGACCTACAGAGTTTAAGATTAAATCTTATTTTATTCTTTGTTTTTACCTTTGAATAAAAAAAGTAATCCTGAGGTGCCTGGGTGGTACGGTTGATTGGGTATCCAACTCTTGGTTTCTGCTTGGGTTGTGAGATCAAGCCCCGTGTCAGGCTCTGCCCTGAGTGTGGAGTCAACTTAGGTTTCTCTGCTCCCCCCTCCCTTGTTCTCTCTCTCATGAATAAATGTTAATGAAAAAAAATTAAAAACATTAATTGCTCTGGAAAAAAATAATCCTGATGCCAGTACAAGTATGTTACATTAAGGAAAATAGTGACTGGACAGTCTAGTCTGTCCAGGACTTGAGGATTTACAATAATTCTAAAACTGAATTCCTAACTGAAGACTTAGGTAAATCTTACTTTTCAACCCTATTGAGTCACAATATATAAAATTACTTGCTTTTATCCAGGTTATAATTTCAGTATTACAAGTCAAACAGTACAAAACCTGTATAGCAACAAAAAGCCACAAGATAAGGTTTTAACTAGAATTACAGAACTGTAATATATAAATTGTTTTTTAAAAACTAGCTTTACTTTCTTAAAATGGAATATAGGTTTCTGGGACTAGTGAATAATCACTACTGAATGACTTGTCAAAGGTCTGTAGAGAGACCTGTCCATCTGTATGGTTAAGTTCCCTGAGATAACAGTTTCTAAAGAATCAGGGTTATTTATTTTAGAATTTCTATTAAGCCTTTGAAAAATTAAAAGGATTTGTGGATTTTACAACTTAAGTATATTTTCCTCACCATTCAGAGTAGAACTCTTCCCTCCGAAAACAGACTGGATTTGCAAATTGGTTTCTTTGCCTTTGGTAACTTTCTTATAACCAGTTAGGTTTAAAAAGCCAATTCTTGCTCCTTGATTTGACTTAAATTATCATTTAACTTGGCTTATAAAATATGGGAAATACCAAGCTTTCCCTGACTTCATAATTAGGGCTTCCAAAACTATAATAGACGTAATGATATGTAATAAAATATGAAACATCCTTCAGTTTGAGGCTTCTGTTTATATAAATTGCTGTTATTTACTCCATTTGTCAGGTTCTCAGGTGCAAGAAAAATGGTTTAAAATAACTTAATTTGAAAAAAAATAACTTATTTGTAGGTAAATATTCTCATTTAAAGTATTATTGCCATCTTGTGACAAATAGAGGGAATTACATAAAAGTGACCCATTTTTTACATTGCTTAATTTCTAAATTCATATTGAGACTATCTTTCATACATTTAAGATAGCATTCTAATGCATTACTGTACATAGTAGTACCTGAAGCATTACTTCAAAGTCCCTTTTCACTGCTTAAATATGAAGAAAATATTGTCCTCCGATTGCTTATTCATCACTAGTGAAAATAGCTGTCCCAGGTCCATATGTGGCAATAAACTGCTGGAGCTGCTGTTGGCATTGAGTCAAATAGATATCCCTCTGCTCTAAATACTCTTCATTATACAATTCAAATGGAAATACTGCACTTGGAGCAACACAAAATACAGTGGCCCCTAAGTAAAGAAGGAAACAAGTGTAAAGAAGTCCTTGAAGTGCTAAATGTGAAACCATGTTTTCAACTAAAGTTTTAAAATTAGGTTCTGGGGATGCCTGGGTTGCTCAGCGGTTTAGCGCCTGCCTTTGGCTCAGGACATGATCCTGGAGTCCAAGGATCAAGTCCCACAGTGGGCTCCTTGCATGGACCCTGCTGCCTCTGCCTCTGCCTCTGTCTCATGAATAAATAAAATCTTTTAAAAATTAAAGAATTAAAAAAAATTTAAAGAATTAGGTTCTGGTCTATTTAGTAGAATATTTCCATAATCATTTAAAGCTGACTCGAGGGCAGCCCAGGTGGCTCAGCAGTTTAGCGCCGCCTTCAGCCCAGGGCATGATCCTGGAGACCCTGTATCGAGTCCCGCGTCAGGCTCTCTGCATGGAGCCTGCTTCTCCCTCTGCCTCTCTCTCCTCTCTGTGTATTCTCATGAATAAATAAATAAAATCTTTAATAAAAAAAATAAAGCTGACTTGATTTTGAGACTCCTGAAAGTTTCAGTACGTGCACAAGCTTAAAAGTGCCAAGAAGTATGATGATCACATTTTAAAGTTTAGGAACTAGTGGGACACCTAGGTGGTTCAGCAGTTGAGTGTATGCCTTTGGCCCAGGACGTGATCCTAGAGTCCTGAGATCAAGTCCCACATTGGGCTCCCTGCATGGAGCCTGCTTCTCCCTCTGCCTCTCTGTCTCTCATGAATAAATAAATAAAGTCTTTAAAAAAACAAAGTTTAGGAACTACAGAAATCTGTTATCTGTTGACCTAGTCATTACATTTTGAACCTGAATAATGACGTGAGGAGGTGGAAGAAGTAGGGGAGAGAAGGTATCAGAAGGTAGGGAAACTTTTGATAAAGATTAAGTGGATGATTGAGGATAAAGACATCATTGTATGTTTCTCTATTTAAAACCATTGAAATAAAGTAAGACATAAGCCTATGGACTAGAAAAAGCCTGGAAATGACCCCTCAAATACATGGTTAAATGATCTTTGATACAGGTGCCAAGACCAATGGGGAAACAAAGACCAGTTTGCAAGTGTACTGGGAAAAGAATATCCGTACGAAAAAGAATGAAGTTGTTCCCGTACCTTATAGACCTAAACATAACTAAAACAAGATTGAGGAAATACTTCATGACATTGGATGTGGCAGTGATTTCTAGAATATTACAAGCATAGGGATCCCTGCGTGGCGCAGCGGTTTAGCGCCTGCCTTTGGCCCAGGGCGCGATCCTGGAGACCCGGGATCGAATCCCGCGTCGGGCTCCCTGCATGGAGCCTGCTTCTCCCTCTGCCTGTGTCTCTGCCTCTCTCTCTCTCTCTGTGACTATCATGAATAAATAAATAAAATCTTTGAAAAAAAAAAAAGAATATTACAAGCATAGGCAACAAGAATAAACAGGTAATTTAGACCACGTCAAAATAAAAAACTGGTGCATCGAATGCTACAATTAACACAGTAAAAGGCAACCCATAGAATGGGAGAAAATAATTGGAAATCATATTTGATAGGGGGTCTACAACTCAACAAGAAAACCCAATTCAAAAATGAGCAAAAGAGAACATTCTTCCAAAGAAGATATACAAGTAGCCAATAAGCACATAAAAAGATGGTCAATATCACTAATCATTAGGAAAATGCTGTGAGATACTGCCTCACACCCATAAAGATGGCTACTACCAAAAAAAAAAAAAAGCAAATGTTGGCAAGGTTGTAAAGAAAATTGGTGTGCTTGTGTACTGTTGGCGGGAATATAAAGTGGTACAACCCCTATAGAAAACAGTATGGTGGTTTATCCAAAAAATTACTATATGACCCAGCAATTTCATTTATGGGTATATACCCAAAAGAACTGAAAGCAAGGTTTCAAAGAGCTAAGTGTATACTCATGTTAATAGCATTATTCATCATAGGCAAATGTGGAAACAACCTAAGGTCCATTGTTGGATGAATGGATAAACAAAATGTGTGTGCATGTGTGTGTGTATACATACATACACAGAATAGAACATTCAATCTTGAACAAGAAAGAAATTCTAATGCATGCTACAACATGGATAAGCCTTGAGGACATACAAAATGAAGTAAGCAGGACAAAATAGGACAAACACATGATTCTACTTATATGAAGTACAAAGGGAAGTCAATTTTATCAAAATAGAACAGTGGTTGCCAGGGCCTGGGGAAAGTCGAGATTGGGGAGTTACGGTTTAATGGGTACAGAGTTCAGTTTGGGAAAATGAAAAGGTTATAGAGATGGATGGAGGCAACAATGCAAATGGACCACTGAACTGTACACTTGAAAATGGTTAAGATAGTAAATGTTATGTGTATTTTACCACAATTTAAAAGAAAAAAAACCTTTGGCTATTACTGTGGGAGTAAACTCCTGTTTCATTGTTGATTCACTGAATGACTACTGTGACTGGCCAGGCGTACAGCTGCTAGCCAAGCAGACAGTGCCTCTCTTTTAGAGCTGTCTGTCGTCAGTAAACATTTATATAGCCTCAGACTTCTGTGACTGCACCCTTTACTACTCTCTTTAGCTTACCTGAATCTTTGCTGTCCCTTGAGAACACTGCTTTCTTCCCTTTGGCGTTCTCAAATGAAGTTGCTTTTTCTCAAAACACCCCTCATACCTTAGTATCACAAGACAGAGACAGTGCCTAACTTGCTGCCCCTTTGCTGCTACCAAACCATTCTCACCCCTGCTTTCCTCTTCATAAAAATCTTTCCCCTAGGGACGGCTGGGTGGCTCAGTGGTTGAACATCTGCCTTTGGCTCAGGGTGTGATCCTGGAGTTGGGGGATTGAGTCCCACACTGGGCTCCCTGCACGGAGCCTGCTCCTCCCTCAGCCTATGTCTCTGCCTCTCTCTCTGTGTCTGTCATGAATAAATAAAATCATTTTTAAAAAAAATGATTAAAACTCTTTAAAAAAATCTTTCCTAAATAAATAAATAAATAAATAAATAAATAAATAAATAAATAAATCTTTCCTCTAATGCCCAGTGCCACTTGGGCTTTATTACCCTTTGCCTTCCTTCCATGGTAAAGTCAACAACCAATTGTTAGCACATGGCTCACAATCTTCCTCTCTTCCCTAATACTTGCCATTCAGTGATTTCCATGTGAATTACCCATTTAATTCCAGACCTCTCTGTCTTGACCTTTTCCCTTTTACCTCCACTATGCATAGAAAGGTCATAGGAAACTGAAATCACCAAAAACTTATTTCAAAGCCATGAGTTCAAATGTCCCCCTTCCCTACACTACCTCTTATACTTCTAGTTTCTTGGACTCTCTGAAACCTCCAATTGGCTTCCTTCAATTCACTTCCCTCTTTTAACCTATTTAAGATTCTTTCCCAAGCCGGTCCCTCAACTCCCTTGTCCTTTGCCTGTCACACTCCCCTATCAAAACCTGAACTCTGCATGAACCCAACTATTTACTTTATGTCTGCACTCTGGGCTGTTAGGCAGAGAATCACCTAATTGGCATTTCTTGGTTTCACTTTAAATGAATCACAAAAACCTCAGATGGTAGGCACTTGCACTGCCAGAAGACCCTGCTGGGTTTGTCTAGCACAAGTGTTCTTCTGTCCCCTACAATGCAACTATTATATTCCATTCTTCTCAAGCGTTTTAGCTGGTGACCTCGTGTAGAGTCTATGACCAAATCTATAGACCTGATTCTATGTCCATTTGTCTTCTGTCTTATAAAATGAACTTTTTTTTTTTAAGATTTTATGTATTTATTCATGAGACATACACAGAGAGAGGCAGAGACAAAGGCAGAGCGAGAAGCAGGCTCCCTGCAAGGAGCCAGATGTGGGACTCGATCCTGGATCCTGGATCCCAGATCCCGGATCCTGGGACCACGCCCTGAGCCGAAGACAGATGCTCAACCACTGACCCACTCAGGCATCCCATGAAGTGACTTTTCTACTAGAGACCAATATCTTTCACATGTACTCTGGATTTCATCCTCTCATTTTTTTAGTATCTGTAGTATCATTAGTTTACTCTCTATTGCACATCATAAGACCTATTGTCTTTAAGAAAATCTTTTCTTGGACCACACATCCTTCTCTACCCATTGTTTTTCCTCATCTTTATAGTCAAACATCTCAAAGTTGTCTGTGTGCTATTTCCATATCCTCACTTCTTATCCCACCCAAATACCAACCCTTTGAAGTAGCACTGATGATGGCCACCTATATCCTTTAGATTGCCAAATCTAATCATTTATAACTACACTTGATTTTCTTTCCACATTTTAGCTCCTACTTCTCAGTCTTTTTTAGTTTCTCTTCCTCCTCAACTCCATTTCTAAATGTGGAAATTCTTCAAGGGCAGTCCTGAAGCGTTTTGAAAAAAAACCTTTTTTTGAAGATTTATTTATTTTCATGAGAGAGAAAAAAATGGAACACTTCATGAATTTGACTATCATCCTTGCGCAGGGACCATGCTAATCTTCTCTGTATCGTTCCAACTTTAGTATATGTGCTGCTAAAGTGAGCACCTGAAGTTCTTTGTATAAAGTCTTTCTCTAGGGGATTTCTGAGAATTTCATCCATTCCACAGTGATGAGTACCATCTCTCTGCTGATGATTCCCAAATTAAATTTCTTTTTTTAAAGATTTATTTATTTATTTTTTATTATTATTATTTTTAAATTTTATTTATTTATTCATGAGAGACAGAGAGAGAGAGAGGCAGAGACACAGGCAGAGGGAGAAGCAGGCTCCATGGACGGAGCCCAACATGGGACTCAATCCCAGGTCTCCAGGATCATGCCCTGGGCTGAAGGCGGCGCCAAACCGCTGAGCCACTGGGGCTGCCCTATTTATTTATTTATTCATGAGAGAGAGAGAGAGAGAGGCAGAGACACAGAAGGAGGGAGAAGCAGGCTCCATGCAGGGAGCCCGACGCAGGACTCAATCCCGGGACCAATTCCAGGACTCCAGGATCATGCCCCGGGCCAAAGGCAGGCACCAAACCACTGAGCCACCCAGGGATTCCGCCCCCCAAATTAAATTTCTAAATTAGAACTCTCATCTAAACTCCAGATTCTTCTCTCTATTGGTATCTCTGTAGGATCCCTCAAACTTAAATCCATAATTTGGTTTATCACCCAACCCTTTTTTTTTCCTAGTCTTGGTAAATAGTTCCATGACCCACTTAATTGCTCAAGGTAGAAACTTGGAAGTTTTCCTTAATTCTTCCCTTTGCCCTCTGTCCCAGCACAACCTATTGGTTTTTGCATCCAAGAAAAATGTACTTGAGTAGGAATCAATTTCCTGCTATTTTTTTCCCTTTTTCCTTTTTTTTTTTTTCAATTTCCTACTATGTTTAAAGTAACACTTAAGGATCTCTTAACATTGATTTTTTGCTTAAGACTTACAAATCAGGAACACATGGGTGGCTCAGTCGGTTAAGTATCTGCTTTCAGCTCAGGTCATGATCTCAGGGTTCTGGGATTGAGTCCTGCACTGGGCTACCTGCTTGGTGGGGAGTCTACTCCCTCTCCCTCTGCCTGCCCACTCCCCCCTGCCACTTGTGCTTGCTCTCTCTCTCACTCTCTGTCTCTCCCTCAAATAAATAAAAATCAAATATACCTAACAAATTCATTCTGAAAACAAAAACTAAAGGAAAAAAATCTTCACAGAGTTTTATTTTCCTCAGCAAACGTTTTCTTAAATGCTTCAAGAAAGTCTTGACAAAACAGTTACCAAAATTGCCATATTCTACTACAAGAGTCCTTAATATTATAATAACATAGTTCTTAAGTTCAAAGACACACATTTTTGTCTTATTGAAATCTAGGTGCATCTTAACAATTTTGATGGCATGCCATACTAAAATTTGCAGCAATTTTTCGTTACAGTACATAAAAAAATGTGCTAGTTTTTTTTTTTTTTTTTTTATCAAGAATGCTTTTAATTATAGAATAAGAAGAATGTAAAAGATAACACCTGGCTGACTCAGTCAGTAGAGCATGTGACTCTTGATCTTGGAATTGCTAGTTTGAGATCCATGCTGGGTGTAGAGATTACTTTAAAAAAACCAAAAAACCCCAAAACTTAAAAAAAAGTAAAAGGAGAATGTAAAAGATAAAGCAAATTAAAAACGAAAATATTTTGGGACACCTGGGTGGCTTAGCTGTTGAGTGTCTGCCTTTGGCCTGGGTGAGTAATCCCAGGGTCCTGGGATCGAGTCCCTCATCAGGTTCCCTGTGGGGAGTCTGCTTCTCCCTCTGTCTATGTATCTGCCTCTCTCTGTGTCTCTCATGAACAAATAAATAAAATCTTAAAAAATCAAAAAATAAAAAATATATTTTTATATCATTCCTCTTATTTAGCATTGCTTGGGAACCAATGTTTTTCTCCTTTGGTACATAAATTAATTCAGCATGATAATTAACTTTTTCTAGGGGTCATAAACCTATAAGACATACTTCATAAAATGTACCATTCATTTGTCTATAAAAAAGGTTTTATAAAGCACATACATATAAAAATGTTTATATATTTTAGAGATTCATGAGCCCCTAGACTTATCTCTAAGTATCCATGAATCCCAGGATAAGAATGCTTGGGTTTAGATAACTATAGAATAAAGTCCTAATGTTGTAATGAATCTCTGCAAAAAGTCATTACTATATAAATTGAATTTAAGGCAAATATAAGCACTGAACGTATATACACAGAAAAGTCAGTGTTAATACATCCTTTAAGTCCCAAGGGTGGAACCAGTTTGTTTTCGCTTTTTTTTTCTTAAGATTTAATTTATTTGTTCATGAGAGACACAGGCAGAGGGAGAAGCAGGCTCCATGCAGGGAGCCCAACATGGAATTTGATCCCAGGATTCCAGATCACTCCCTGGGCCAAAGGGAGGCCCTCAACCGCTAAGCCACCCAGATGTCCCCAAAGTTTGTTTTCAAGGATGGTAATATCTTATCAAAATTAATGTCTCATCCAATTCAACAAAGACCTTTGGGAGAATGACTCTCTTTACTCTTAAGAGTCCTTTTACATTTTTTTTTTTTTAGCAAAACCACAATAAGCTCAAATTCACTATAAATAATTAAACGCAATAGTCACAGGATTAGTATAGCTAGCAATTCAGAAAGGAGGTGACGCCAGATGATCACCTTTTCTTTGGCTATGTTCCTAACTCCATTGAGGGGGACTGCTTGACAATCAAATGTTGCATGTTATTTGACAAGGAAGATAAATTGAAAATCACTTCATGTATTAAGTACATGTTTTTTCAAAATTCTGTAAGCAATGCAAAAGTTTAAGTATCCGAGCAATCATGCACAACAAGGAACTTACAGATGATACTACCTATATACAATTAGTAAGTGTTCAAATTCAACAAGCCTTACCTGATAAAAATTTATTATTGTTTAAAATCATATTTAAAATATATGTAACATATTAAAAGACTAATAATATTTAAATTATTTATAGTGATCATTAACAAATTAAGAAATTACCATATTTCAGTGTGAGAGATGTTTCAAATAATAAGGCTGCAATTAGTGCATCTTCTTTAAGCACTTTATTCCTTAAGCTCAGTCGAGCATGGGCTTCAGCTAGGGAAACTCTGAAAAAGAAAATTGATGCTAATCAAAATATGTGGATTTTATAAAGATAATATATATTTTGGAACACGTGGGTGGCTCAGTGGCTAAGCATCTGCCTACAGCTCAGGGCATGATTCTGGAGTCTGGGATCCAGCCCCACATTGGGCTCCCTGCATGGAGCCTGCTTCTCCCTCTGCCTGTGTGTCTCTCTCTCTCAAGAATAAATAAATAAAATATTTTTTAAAAGATAATATATATTTTGGCAGGAACACATGAAGGCATATGTATACATAACCATACCTTAGAGAACAGCATATTTTCACTTAAAAAAAAAAAATTTAGGGGCAGCTCTAGTGGCGCAGTGGTTTAGCGCCGCCTGCAGCCCGGGGCGTGATCCTGGAGACCTGGGATCGAGTCCTACGTAAGGCTCCCTGCATGGAGCCTGCTTCTCCCTCTGCCTGTGTCTCTGCCTCTCTCTCTCTCTCTCTCTCTCTGTGCCTCTATGAATAAATAAATAAAATCTTTAAAAAAAAATTTAGTTTCTTTTCAAAGCATTTTTTTCCTACCAAGTTCAACAGACTGTTCCAGAGCAAGCAAATACCCTGACTTGTTATCAAACACTTGGTTTCCACCCTGGCTTATCTTTATTATTCTACACCTTCTTCCCCAAGTTCTGTTCAGATAAATATCTGAAAATTAACCAAACTAAATATCTCTTATAGATATCTTTGGTGCTTTCTTCCAGTTCTTCATCTATTTAAAGTCTTCAGAATCTTGAAATTTTAGTTTTGGAAGCGACCTTAAAGTTCAGACTCCATCAGATAACTGAATCTTCTCTACAACATTTCAGGTTACTTATTGTCCAGTCTCTTTTGAACTTTTCCTAGGGCTCACTAGGAATCCATTCCTTTACCTTATATTCTTTTAAAGATTTTATTTTATTTTTTTAATTACGTATTCATGAGAGACACAGAGAGAGAGAGAGAGAGAGGCAGAGACAAAGCAGGCTCCATGGAGCCTGATGCGGAACTTGATCCCGGGACTCCAGGATCACGCCCTGGGCCAAAGGCAGGCGCTAAACCGCTGAGCTACCCAGGGATCCCCACCTTTTATTTTTATTTTTATTTTTTTTTCACCTTTTATTTTTAAACTAAGCTTTGATTACCTAAAAAAAAAAAAAAAATCTCTCAAGCTCGCTCTTTTTAAAAAGATTTTATTTATTCATGAGAGACACAAAGAGAGAGGCAGAGGGAGAAGCGGGCTCCCCGCAGGAAGCCTGATAGGGTACTAGATCCCAGGACCTTGGCATCAGAACCTGAGCCAAAGGCAGCTGCTCAACCAATGAGGGACCCAGGTGCCCCTCCCTCAAGCTTTCATTAGGCATATTGAATGATGCTGAGCTTGGAAATCAGAAAACCTGGGCTAAGGCTTTAGAATTTACTATCTCTGTGACTTCATATAAATCATTTACTTTCTGAGGTGCTTTTTTTTTTTAAGATTTTATTTATTTATTCATGAGAGATACAGAGAGAGAGGCAGAGACATAGCAGAAGGAGAAGCAGGCTTCCTGCAGGAAGCCTGATAGGGAATTTGTTTCCAGGACGCCAGGATCACGACCTGAACCAAAGGCAGACGCTCAACCACTGAGCTACCAGGTGCCCCTTTCTGCGTTTTTTTTTTTTTTAATTTATTTATTCATAGATACAGAGAGAGAGAGAGGCAGAGACACAGTCAGAGAGAGAAGCAGGCTCCATGCAGGGACCCCGATATGGGACTTGATCCCCGGTCTCCAGGACCACACCCCAGGCTGGAGGCGGCGCCAAACCGCTGCGCCACCGGGGCTGCCCTCTGAGTTTTTTTAAAGCTCAGGTATAACATGGGGACAATAATAATTCAGTTATGATTTCAAATAAAGCATTTGAAAATTTTGGGACTCACAATGATTATATAAATTTAAGCTGAAATTGGTTTCACTTAAATTTCTTTTTTAAAAAATATTTTATTTATTTATTCATGAGAGACACAGAGAGAGAGAGAGAGAGAGAGAGACAGGCAGAGGGAGAAGCAGGCTCCACGCAGGGACTCCATCCCGGGACTCCAGGATCACGCCCTCAGCTGAGCCACCCAGGCATCCCGGTTTCACTTAAATTTCTACCCACTGGCCCCTGGTTCTGTTTTCTGAGATTATAAAACAAGCCTAATACTTCTTAAATATGACAGCTCTTCAAATACTCAACGACAACTTTCCTAGTTGCCCTATATTTTCTTTTCTCCAAAATAAAATATTCCTAGCTCTTTTAATATGTCATAAGACATAACTTTCAGGCTCTTCATCATTCTGGCTACTTTCATCAAGACCAGATTTAGTTAATATTCTTTTTCAGTACAGTACTACAGGTGTGATTTAATCAGCAATGTAGAAGTGAGGCAGAACTAGCATTTTTTTAAACTCTTGATACTATATTCTATTAACATAACCTGAATTCACAGTAATATTAATAGCCATATTACACTGTTTACCCATATTAAACATAAAAAGAATGAAATCTCAAAATTTTTTCATATTAAGCCATCAAACTTTTCTTATCCATTCATTCTTGGTTAGATCAAGATCATCATTTGAGTCTATGGAGAACTCCCCAGAGTTATTTTCAAATATGACTATCATGTTCCTGATGTCCTCATCTAAGCTCCTTTAAAAATGCTGACCACAACAGAATATAGACAAAGCCTTTCAGGGAAAGAAAAGAAAGTGCTGTTCAGCTCTACTCTAGAAAAGCAAGGATGCTATTATTAGGTACCTGACTATAGAAGCAGAAGAAAAATTTTAAGTTTTTTTTTAAGATTTTATTTATTTATTCATGAGAGACACACTGAGAGAGAGAGGCAGAGACACAGGCAGAGGTAGAAGCAGGCTCCATGCACCGGGAGCCCGATGTGGGATTCGATCCCGGGTCTCCAGGATCGTGCCCTGGGCCAAAGACAGGCGCTAAACCGCTGCGCCACCCAGGGATCCCTGGGCAAAATCATCTAAACAAAGTCAATTTTATAATGAAATGTTGACAGTCTCACATAATTTATTGAATACTGCCCTGAAAGTGAACTGTAGAATGGCTGCATGGATATAGAATGGTTGTCTGTGTACCAATTACTTACCTTTTAATCTCATGGCTGACTGGGAACTGTGGCCCACTATCCCTGCCCAATATGAGAGAGTATCCTACTATATATTGCTAGCCAGGAAAAAGATCAAAATTCAAAATTCAAAGTATGATTTCTACCAAATGTGTATCCTTTTCACACCATTATGAAGTTGAAAAATCGTACGTCAAACCATCCCAAGTTGGGGACCATCTATCTAATTAATCTATCTATATATATCCATATATATATATCCATATATATATGTTTAACATATTCATCTAAAAATATATAAAACATTGAAATAAAGTATGTATTAAATATACATGATATATTTAAATTACATATGTTTGTACATGCTAGTATTTGAATGGATAATTTTGGAAGAACACACAAAAACTGTTAACAGTGATTATCTCTCTAGAGAGTGGGACGGCAATGGGTAGTTACCTGGACACCCTATTCATTTTTTTAGACTTTTCTTTTACTGTGTCCATACTTTATAATAAAAATTAGTTTAAAGTTTATTATTATTATTTTTAATAGATCTTATTTATTTATTCACGAGAGACACAGAGAGGAAGAGACAGACAGAGGGAGAAGCAGTCTCCACACAGGGAGCCTGATGTGGGACTCCATCCCCAGTCTCCAGGATCACACCCTGGACTGAAGGGGGTGCTAAACCGCTGAGCCACCCAGGCTGCCCCAGTTTTTAAAATAACTTTTCAAGGAACAATAATAGATGAGTCTATTAAAGTATTTAAAAGTACAGGGAATGATGTACTTGAAAAGATATTTTTCTAGGTTCAACTAAAAATGCCTGGAATATAAAAAAGCCACATTTTAAAAAACAATTATTTGCATTTGAAATCATTGCACTTTACTCAGACACATCTCATACAGGGGTTCCAGTAAAAAAATAATTTCATGAAAACAAGTACTGGAGGTTCAAACGATGTAACAGTATAACAAAAGGAATTGTTAAAAAATCACCTTAAAATCTTTTGGAACAAGGTAAATTATAAACCAGCCAACTAGCAATAAAACAAAAAAAGAAACAAGTGAAACATAATAAAGTTAATTAAACACATAATTTAAAAGTCAATACTGGCTTTAAAATTTTAGACTGAATACCTACAAATATTTTAATGCAGATGCTGACAGTTTTGATCCACTTATAGAATCTGTTCTGATTCTTCGACTTGCTAGATAATAGCCATGAATCATTCTTTCTGCCTCCAAACTGAATTCTACATTCAAATTCTTTGCAAAAGCCAGTAGCTAAATTAAAAATATGAGAAATTTAAGAAATTCACACTTAAAAAAAGATATTCAAACTTTATTATAAAATCTATATGACAAAACCCCAAAGTATGCATATTTTATTTACATCAAAGTTGATTAAATATCTGGGGCCATCCCAAAGTCATTAAGCACTTGAACTCATAGTCTTATACTTGTAAATATTGTTAGAAGTTTAGCCAGAATAATCTCTTTCTTCCTCTTAGTACAGAAATGTTCTGTGCAATGTATTTGAATGACTATCAAGTCTCTGTTTCCAGTGGAATAAAGGCTCACTTAGATTTTTTCCAATGGGAAAAAGGCTTCCTTCAGCAGCTCATTTCCCTTTGAATGGCTTTAATTCTTTGACAATTTATTTCTTTTTTTCTTTTTATAAAGATTTTTATTTATTCATGAAAGAGAGAGAGAGAGAGAGAGAGAGAGAGAGGCAGACACACAGGCAGAGGGAGAAGCAGGCTCCATGCAGGGAGCCCGATGTGAGACCTGGGACTCAATCCTGGGACTTGATCCCGGGACTCGAGACTCGAGACTCGATCCCGGGACTCCAGGATCACGCCCTGGGCCGAAGGCAGGTGCTAAACCTTTGAACTACCCAGGGATCTCCCCTTCCTTCCTTTTAAAGAACACAGTTGAATACTAGCAATGTGGGAGGTATGGTGTTAATTACTATGAAGGTGGGCCTTGGAGATTGAGTTAAGACTTCCAAGAGAGAAGAAGCTTTCAACAAAATGATTAGCACTGTCTTCTCTGAGTTTTGTGCTTTTTTTCTTTCAAAGGATTCCCAGTCCCTTAAATCCTTAATCCATGGAATCATTTCTAGTTTTCATTATCCTGATTGTTTTCTGGTTTTTCAACTCAGAATCAAAAGGAAAATTTTATGATAATAAGGTTGCTATTATATTTAAATATAACCTTTTAAAGGATTTGGGTACTCCTGCATTAGAGTATATCCTGTCTTCTTTATTCTCTTTACACTCCATGGTTCACCCTCTAGACCTTCATAACTGAATAATAATATTATCAATAATAGCAGTAGCCTTCTCCAAGTTTTACCCAATGGAATCACAGTAATGTGCCACCTATCTCCCCCTTTAGGAAATGATTTGTTCCCAGCTACCAGGAATGCTGTTAGGATTGGCCTCCAGGCTCCTTCAGGGAATGCCTTAGGACAGCCCATAATCAAATCACTGACTGAAGTGGAAGTGGGGCAAGTGTTATAAAAATAAGTCCGTCTATTTATGTCCAAAGCAAAACAATTCTGGTGGGTATCTTTAACCCTAGAGCTCTTTGTGGGGCTATCTTTGGACCCGCATCACAGCTTGAGTCCTTTCACTGCTAATCCCGCTTCCTTCTCCCTTCCATAGGTTTTTGTCATTGTTTTAAGATTTTATTTATTTATTCTTGAGAGACACAGAGAAAGGCAGAGACTTAGGCAGAGGGAGAAGCAAGCTCCCTGCAAGGAGTGTGATGTGGAACTTGGTCCCAGGACCCTGGGATCACAACTTGAGCCAAAGGCAACTGCTCAACCACTGAGCCACCCAGGAGCCCCATCCCTTCCACAGGTATTAACAGAAGTGCTAAAAGAGCACTGCTGAATAAACAATGGCACACTAAACTCATCTTGGTCAGCCTCTTGGAGAGCCCAGGCTGTGATACACTCTATCTAATTTGTTTTGAGTAATGGACAGATTTATCTTCTGGAGAAATCATTTTCACTGTACAACTTTTCTCTACAGTCTGACGAATCAACTATAAATTTTTTTGCCTCAGCTTGAAGGCTTATTGTAAATTTGACAAATCCTAATCCTAATGACTCTATCATGTAATTCCTACTCCAGTCAGCTAATTCTCCTCATAGTTTTCCATGTATATTTATTTCTACTTTTGTCTTTGCTCCTACTTTCATTTCTGTTTAGAATGCCCATCCTTCCTGTCATCTAAATCTTACTTTTTCTTCAAGCTCAATTAAAATCTCACCTCCTTGAAGTCTTCCCAATTCTTGCATTCTACTTGATATCTTCCCTCCTGAATTCCTAAAATACTTGCAGTTAACACCACCCAGCTTAGCACTTAAATTGTCCCTTAATGGCTCCATATATCTTGTTTTATCTCAATTAAATGATAAAGAAGATTTATTTTTCTGTGAAAATATAAAAGAGCAGAAGTAGGCTCATATATAAAGATATCCAGTAACTACCTAAATAATAAATCCCAGGGTTTTTGTTTTTGTTTTTCAGAGAAAAACTGGGCAAAAATTTCCCTGGGTCATTAGGGTGTCTATATATTTAGTACTCTCATACCTAGAGACTAGCTACTTTTTTCTTATATATTAAAACAAACAGGGGCGCCTGGGTGGCTCAGTCAGTTAAGCACCCGACTCTTGATTTTGGTTCAGGTCATGATCTCAGGGTTGTGAGATCGAGCCCCATGTTGGGTTCTGTGCTGGTCATGGAGCCTGCTTAGGATTCTCTCTCTTCCTCTGCCCTTTTCCTCCAAGAAATATAACTAACTAAATAATAAAATAGGGACACCTGGATGGCTCAGCGGTTTAGCACTGAGGTGTGATCGGCCCAGGGTGTGATCCTAGAGTCCCAGGATCGAGTCCCACATTGGGCTCCCTGCATGGAGCCTGCTTCTTCCTCAGCCTGTGTCTCTGCCGTTCTGTGTCTCTCATGAATAAATACATAAAATTTTAAAAAATAATAATAAAATAAAACAAAAAGGCCTAATTTATCATATTCTTTTTCTGTTCTAAATTATGTCAATAAACAATGCTTATAATTCAGCTTTAAGTCCTCCTCACTTTTCAACCTTTTACCCAGCAATCTACCTGCAAGGAAGGCAGGTATGAAAAATAATTTTAACGACTCATAGATTCCCACTCCAGTAATTCCCTGCCCTTTATCTATCCTATCCAGATACTTTAACTCTACTGTTGATAGATTCTGAAGATTTAATATTAAAAGGGCATCACTTGTAAATACTTGTGTACCTTTAGTAGCTATAAACATCATTACTAATTTACATCGTCTACTCTCAGGTTCCCTGAATATGCTGCACGTGTTTTCATGGCAGGACACTGAAATGGGGGAGTCATGACAGGTATGCTCTTAGGTCAGAACTTTGAAGGCATTTATATAAAATTAATCCCTTTGAATAGTCTATAAAATGTAAATAACTGGACATCTATACAGCCTCTCATAATTTCCAGAGAAATATTCTATTGGCTTTTTTTAAATAAATTTATTTTTTATTGGTGTTCAATTTACCAACATACAGAATAACACCCAGTGCTCGTCCCATCAAGTGCCCCCCTCAGTGCCCGTCACCCATTCACCCCCACCCCCCGCCCTCCTCCCCTTCTACCATCCCTAGTTCGTTTCCCAGAGTTAGGAGTCTTTATGTTCTGTCTCCCTTTCTGATATTTCCCACACATTTCTTCTCCCTTCCCTTATATTTATTGGTTTTCTTTTTATTGAGATTTTTAAAAGTCATTTGGAGAGCTGTGCAAAGAATCAACTCAACAATTAACTCAATTAATATTTATGTCCTTATACAGTTTTTAAATTATAATCCTAAATATTTTCTATACAATGTCCTTAAAATATTTAAAAGCCGAAAGGGACTTGGAATCAAAGAGATCTAGGGACTCTTGGGTGGCTTTGCCGTTGAACATCTGCCTTGGGCTCAGGATGTTATCCTGGGATCTGGGATCAAATCCTGTATTGGGCTCCCAGCCCGCTTCTCCTTCTGCCCGTATCTCTGTCTCTCTCTTTCTCTCTCTCTGTGTCTCTCATGAATAAGTAAATAAATCTTAAAAAAAAAAATCTGGACAGCCCTGGTGGCGCAGTGGTTTAGTGATGCCTGCAGCCTGGGATATGATCCTGGAGACCCGGGATCAAGTCCCATGTCGGGCTCCCTGCATGTAGCCTGCTTCTCCCTCTGCCTGTGTCTCTGCCTCTCTCTCTCTCTCTCTCTCTCTGTGTCTCTCATGAATAAATAAATAAAATCTTAAAAAAAAATCTAAATAAAGAAAACGGAGTGCTCGAATTCTATTTCAACTGAGAAACATTAGCACAAATATGCTTGGTACTCATTCTTTCTACCTGTACCTTTTCAAAATCTTCAGTTGTGAAGTTCTTAGAAGCTACATAAAGCTGCCCTTCAGGATCAATGGCTTTCTTTAAAGTATGTTGCACAGTAGAAAGAAGTGGGTAGAAAGAAGATGATTCATTGCAATTAATCAATAATCCAAATGTCTCTAGGAGATTAGCTGGAATCAAACTGCAATCCTACATCAAATGAAAATGTAAAATGCAAACATTAAACTCTGACATTTCCAAAAACACTTCAGAAATAATTATAAATTAAGTATTGTTTATAATTATTTAAATTACTAAGATAGTTATAATATTATTTCATTACAGTAAATTATAGGACTGTTTATTTTATTTTATTTTATTATTTGTTATTATTATTATTTAAAATGATTCCTGAGTAGCAAGGGAACTCAATATGATCAATTTTTTAATGCTCTTTATTATTATTACTTTTAAATATTTTCTTTATTTATTCATCAGAGACACACAGAGAGAGGCAGAGACACAGTCAGAGGGAGAAGCAGGCTCTAGGCAGGAGGCCTGATGGGGAATTTGATCCCAGGACTCCAGGATCACACACTGAGCCAAAGGCAGACACTCAACTACTGAGCCACCCAGGTATCTCTTTATTATTTTCTTATACATTATTCATTAAAGCCTACTCTACTGCCTATTCAAATAATAATTTCTAGTAAACAGACACCTTCTTTGCCTCACTAAAAAAATGAAAAATTTCAAACAACTGCTTCATTATTTAGCTCTAGTATCCTATTAAAGATAGGAATGGGTTAATAACAAAACATTAAGAACAACAAAAATATTGAGATTAAAATCTGTGATTAGGGATCCCTGGGTGGCGCAGCGGTTTGGCGCCTGCCTTTGGCCCAGGGCGCGATCCTGGAGATCCGGGATCGAATCCCACGTCAGGCTTCCGGTGCATGGAGCCTGCTTCTCCCTCTGCCTGTGTCTCTGCCTCTCTCTCTCTCACTGTGTGCCTATCATGAATAAATAAAAATTAAAAAAAAAAATCTGTGATTAAATTCCCCAAACATTCTAGAAGTAAAATATACATATAGCTCACCATCTGACCAATTAGAGTGTTGGTTTTCTGCATATTTTTCCTTGAAGATGAATCCATATCAACAAAAGACCAAAAACTGCACTGAACTGGAAAAGTCATGTGTTGATTAACATCATTCCCAAACTTCTTTCCTGGGATGTATACTGTGATGCTTCTGCTTTCCAAAACTAGGTCAAAAGACATTACCCATTTATTATTTAGGTTCATTTTGGTCTATATTTCTACAAATTAATAACAAAATACTATTATATAGCATTTTACCGCCTAAGTGTTGGACAGTAAAGGCACAAGTAAATTGGTTGTTTGCAAGACATGGCTAAAATTAGAGGTTCTGTCAAAAAAAGAACAAGACAAGAAAAATATTTGAATGTTTATGTGTCCCATGACTTGATGAGAACAACAGTCTACAGCATGTAGCTGGAATTATGGTGAGTGTCTGGGTGGAATAGGCAGAGTGTTAAGAGACTGATCATATAGTTCATGCTTACAAGGGGGGCTGAAATTAAGCAATGTTCTTTTATGTGGAAAAAAGAAAGCAGGACATATATGTGAGAGTGAAAGAGGGTAAGTAAGATTGAGAGAGAATATAAACTACAACGACTAGGGGAAAATATATTTCAAATCCAACATGCTGAAAACCAAATTCATCATTTCTCCTCTTCAAATGGCTCTGTATACATTACTCACAATTAGGGGTATCACCATCCAACTACTTAAAACCCATGTACAAAAAAAGTAGAAGTAACATAATCTCCTTTTTATCCTTCCTTCACCCCTTACAACCATTCAATATATGGATTCAATCTGATTCCTAAGATTCTATCTTCCAAATATTTATCAAATTAGCCTTCATTCATGATAACAGAGTCTTTTGCTTATATGTATCTTTCCCTTGGGTCATAAGGTAAGTATATATTTTTGACACTATAGAAACTGCCAGAACAGTTTTCAAAAAGGTTGTACTATGTACCAACAGTATATAGGAATTCCAGTTTTTCCACAATCTTGGTAACATTTGTTGTCAATCTTTTTAGTTTTTGTCATTCTAGTAGCCAGGGCCAGCTACTTAATATGTGAGTCCAGTGTAGACTAAAAATATGGGCTCCTTAATCAAAAGCAAGGGAAAAGCTACTGTTAAGAGTACTAATATGTAAAGCTTTTTCCTTTAAAAATATTTTATCATTTATGAAATGTAATAAGACTGGTCTGGAGAAATCAGAATCCTCATCCTTTACTGGTGGGAATGTAAAATTGCATAGCCACTGTGGAAAACAGTTCGGTGGTTCCTCATTAAGTTAAACACAGAATTACCTTATGATCTAGCATTCCACTTCTAGGTATATACCCAAGAATTGAAAGTAAGGACTCAAACAGATACTTGGACTCCAATGTTCAGAGCAACATTATTCACAACAGCCAAAGATAGAAACAACCTAAGCATCTCTCAACAAATGAGTGAATTTTAAAAAATGGTATGTACATTAAATGGAATCTTATTCAGCAATGAGAAAAGAGATTCTTGAATAGACAAATTCATAAAGACAAAGTAGAGTAGAGGCTACTAGGGGCTGGAGGTAGGGGGAAGGATATGGTGTTACTGTATAAATGGGTACAGAGTTTCTGTTAGGCATTATGAAAAGTTCTGGAAATGGAGAGTAGTAATGATTACATAACATTGTGAATGTACTAAATGCCACTGAATTATATACTTTAAAATGTTAAAATGGTAAATTTTATGTTATGTGTATTTCACCATAGAGAACTCCTTCAACTTGGAAAAGAATATCTATAAAAAACCTATAACTAACATCATATTTAATGGTGACAAACTCAAAACTTTCCTGCTAAGATCAGGAATAAGACAAGGATCTCTCTTTTCACCACTGTTTCTCTTTTTCTTTTTTTTTTTTTTAAAGATTTTACTTATTTATTCATACTACACTTGATCTTAGCCAAAAGGTGGAGAAGCGATAGATTTTACTTATTTATTCATGAGAGACAGAGAGAGAAAGGTAGAGGGAGAAGCAGGCTTCCCACGAAGCAGGGAGCCAGTAGGGACTCTATCCCAGGACCCCAAGATAATGACCTGAGCTGAAGGCACAAGCTTAAATGACTGAGCTACCCAGGGAGCCCTCACCACTGTTTTTCAACATCAGAGTGAAGTCCAAGCTAAAAACAGCAGACAAGAAAAGTAATCTGGGCCAATAAAAACTTACATGTTAGCACAACTTAAGGCAAAAGCCAAAACAGAGCATTTGTATATTAAATTTCTCTTTTTATTTATAAAGGTAAAAGGAGAAATATTTAATATAATTTCTCAATTCCTAAAATGTGTACAATACAAAGCTGTTAAGTAACTCCTTGACAATAATGATACTATCAAACAGGTAAAAATTAATTAGAAAAAAATATTGTTTACCTGATTGAAGCTGTTCTAGTTTATCTTTTTTGTGTGAAGCCAAGTCTCCTATAAAGCAGATACCACCTTTAGCTAGCAAAGCACTGCCAGCTTGAATGCTAACTGCTCCAGTTCCATATTTATTCCTGGTTAGAGTAGGAAAAATTTCAGTAGAGACTGGATTACGTATACCACGGGGCACAAGGTTTATACTAAAATTCAAAAGCCTAGGAAAAAATAAATTACTCATTACTATTATTCAATGTTTGACTTTCAGAAGTGATAATGTATAACAGCTACACAATTAAATTTAATCTGAATGTTTCATGAGCAACTTTTTTTTTAAGATTTTATTTTTAAGTAATCTCTATACCCAACATGGGGCTCATACAACCCAAGTAATCTCTATACCCAACATGGGGCTCATACAACCCTGCAACCAAGAGTTGCATGGTCTACTGACTGAGCCAGCCAGACACCCCTAGTGAACACCTTTTCTAAGGATAAAAACATATATGAGACATGGTCCTTAACTTGGAAGGTTCACAGCCTAAAAAGAGAGACATAAACAAAAAACTAAAACACAATGTGTTTTCATGAGAACATCCACAGGAGAGTATTACTTCTTCCTGGAAGGAAGTCAGAGAAAGGTACAAAGAGATGACATTTGAACTGGGCCTTCCTCTTTATGGATTGCTTTCTTTTGTTTATTCAGAATTTTTGCATTTAGGCTTGCCAATAGCCCATAAAGACTATCTCTGCTGCCTATTTATCATGGTAACTCTTGATATATCTTTCTGTTTTCTAATCTCTTTGCCAATTGCCTCAGCCTCTTCATTTCTCAAATTTAGATTTTTTAAAAAAGATTTTATTTATTCATGAGAGACAGAGAGAGAGAGAGAGAGAGAGAGAGAGGCAGAGACGGAGGCAGAGGGAGAAGCAGGCTCCCCACGGGGAGCCCAGTGTAGAACTCGTTCCTGGAACTCCAGGATCACGCCCTGAGCAGAAGGCAAGACACCCAACAACTGAGCCACCCAGGTGTCCCTCAAATTTAAATTTTAAGAAAGGCTTATGATTGTCTTAGCTTCGCTTTCAAATCCTTGCCACAGAAATCATAGCTTGGGGCGCCTGGGTCTGCCTTCAGCTCAGGGCGTGATCCCTCAGTCCTGGGATTGAGTCCCACATGGGGCTCCCCACGGGGAGCCTGCTTCTCCCTCTGCCTCTGTCTCTCATGAATAAAGAAATAAAATATTAAAAAAAAAAAAAAGAAATCACAGCTTGCTGGTGCAATCAACTATAATGAGCAGACATAGACATCCAGTGTAAAAGAGGACGAAGCAGTATTTTTAAATATGGATAGGTAGATGCTATAAAATTTCTAGTGTTTATGCCATTCCAAGATATTTGGATGTTAGTTTGAAGATATATAAATGGGGGAATGAGATTTATTAAGAAACTTTTGCAAAAGTGTATAGCAGTGGTTTTCAACCCTAGCTCAGATTAAAATCACCTGGGGAGATTTTTAAAATTCCAATGGCAAGCCCCACCCCAAACCATTCTAAGGGTGGGGCAAAGTCACAAATATTTTTTTAAAAATTCTCCCAAGTGGGGCACTTAGGTGGCTCTGTCAGCTAAGCATCCAGCTTTTGATCTCAACTTGGGTCTTGACTCAGGGTCATGGGCTCAAGCTCCATGAGGTGCTCCATGCTGGGCATGGAGCCTAGTTAAAAAGGAAAAAAAAATTCTCCCAGATAATTTTAATATGCAGGAAGGCTGAGAACCTAGTTATATAGAACAAGGGGTCTCAAACTTGTCTGTCGACACATTGGAATCCAATGAGAAATTTTTTTTTTAAGATTTTATTTATTCATTCATAGAGACACACACACAGAGAGAGAGGCAGAGACACAGGCAGAGGGAGAAGCAGGCTCCATGCAGGGAACCTGATGTGGGACTCGATCCCAGTTCTCCAGGATCACACCCCAGGCTGCAGGCGGCGCTAAACCGCTGCACCACGGGGGCTGCCGGAGAAATTTTTTTTTTTGAAATTTTTTTAAAATAGTGATAAAAGGTCACATAATGTAAAGTCAAAATACAAAAATCAATTATATTTCTATATATTCGCAGCAAACGTGAAAAATGAAATTAATAAAACACTACTATTTTTAATAACATCAATATTTTCAAATATCTAGAAATCACTAGCAAAATACAGGCAAGACCTTTATAAAACATTGCTAAGAGAAATTAAGGAAGATTTAAATAAATGGAGATATACACTACATTCATGGATCAAAAGACTCAATATTGTTAAGATGTAAATTCTCCCTAAAATTGATTTATAAGTTAAATGCAGTTCCAAAAAAATCTTTAATGGCCTTTTTTTGGGGGGTGGTGAGAGATTGGTATTAATATATGGATTCTAAATTTTATAAGAAAATGAAAAGGACCTAAAATAGTGAAAAAGAATCTTGAAAATGAAGAATAAAGTTGTACCACTTGATTTAAAACTTAACATAGAACTACAATAATAAAAAATGTATGGTACTATATAATTATGGACAAATAGGTCAAAATAACAGAAAAGAGTTCAAATTGATTTAGGTATAAAAGTTCAATTTTATACCTAGTTTATATCCAGTTCAACTGATTTCCAACAATGGTGCCACAACAATTCAATGAGGAACGGAAACTCTTTTCTTTCTTTCTTTCTTTTTTTTTTTTTTTTTAAGATTTTATTTATTTATTCATGAAAGACACAGAGAGAGACACAGGCAGAGGGAGAAGCAGGCTCCATGCCAGGAGCCCAATGTGGGACTTGATCCTGGGTCTCCAGGATTACGCCCTGGACCGAAGGCATGAGCCAAACCACTGAGCCACCCAGGGATCCCCCAGAAAGTCTTTTCTTTCTTTCTTTTTTTTTTTCAGAAAGTCTTTTCAACAAAAGGTATGGAAAAACTGTATAAATGCATAGGAAAAAAACATTAATCTTGACTCCTATCTCACACCATATATAAAAATTAACTTATGATGAATAGCAGACCTAATATGAAAGCAAAAACTACAATGCTCCTAGAATAAGATATAAAAAAAAATCTTTATGACCTTAGTGTAGGAAAAGATTTTTTTTTTAGGGTTTTATTTATTTATTCATGAGAGACACTGAGAGAGGCAGAGACATAGGTAGAGGGAGAAGCAGAGTCCCTCCAGGGAGCCTGATGTGAGACTTGATCTCAGGACCCCGGGATCATGACCTGAGCCAAAGGCAGACACTCAACCACTGAGCCACCCAGATGTCCCTGGAAAAAATTTCTTAAACAGAATCCAGAAAACTCTAAGCTTAAAAAAAACCAATAAATTGAATTTCATCAAAATGAAAAAGTTTGCTCATCAAAGACATTTTTAAGGCAAAAAAAAAAAAATACTAGCTTTAGACTAAAAGAAAAATCTCATGGTACATATATGTAACAAAGGATGTATATGGAGAACAATCCCACCTAACAGCGGGCAAAGGACTTGAACAGACAGATACTTCATAAAAGAAGATATGTGAGCAGCCAATATGCCAATAAGCAAAGACCAGCAGGCATCAGTTGAAATGTAAATTACAAACATAACGTGATACCATTTCACATGCACCAGAATGGCTAAATTGAGAAAGACTGACAATACCAGATGTTGGTGATGATAGAAACAAGTGGAACCTTACATTGTTGGTAGAAATGTAAAATGGTATAACCACCTTGGAAAACCTTTTGGCAGTATCTCATAAAGTTAAATATATACACCTACCTAATAACATAGCAATTCCATTTCATATCCAAGAAAATGAAAATACAAGTCCAGAAAAAAGACCTGTATAGGAATGTTTACAGCAGATTCATTTATAATAGTGAAAACATGCAAAATCCAATGTCCATCAATGGGAGAATGGATAAACAAATTCTGGTACATTCATATAATGGACTACTACTCATCAATAAAAACAATGAACTACTGACATAGACAACTGGGTCAATCTAAAAAACATGTAGAGTGAAAGAAAGTAGGCCCAAAAGAGTATGTATACATTGTATGATTCTTTTTTTATGAAGTTCAAGAACAGGAAAATTGACCTATGGTGACAGAAATCACCTATGGAGATAGGAATTAAATGAAGGAGCTTTCTGAGGTGATGGAAATGTTCTATATCTTATTGTGATGGTGGCTATTGCAGTGCATGCACTTGTCAAAACTTACTGGATTATATACTTAAGATCTGATTATTTTACTACATATAGATTTTAACTAAAAAGCAAAAATATCTCCTATCACCCCAAATACCACAGAAGACAAACAGAAAAAGAGACAAAGGCCTTAATTTACATGAGATATCACAAATCATTTAGAAATAAACTAAATAGAAAATGGACAATAATAGTCAAAGAGGTTCAAAGAAAAATAAAAGTGTTTAACAAGCTCTAACTGATGCTAATCTAATTAAAGAAATGCAAATTAAAATAAAATACCATTTTCCACCCATCAGAAGGCTAAATTTAAAAGTCTGATAATACCCAGTGTTGGTGAGGCTGTGAGGAAACAAATACTCTTATGCTCATCCATGGAAGATTAAATTGGTGCAATCTGTAGCAGTTAGTACCACATTTACATTGCAATTTAATTTTAGCAAAACATCATCTGTCCAATTAAGTTAATTTGCATTTTTTACATTTTAAATTCATTCTATAAATTTGTTTTTGCTTTACAAATGCATCCAAGGTATTAATACAAGAAGTTTATCCCTAGCTTTTGAACACTTAAGTAACTTTAAAAATGGTACTTCCTAGTGGGGAGCCCCAAAATGTTGAGTAGATGTTTATTCCAAAGTTAGGATGATAGCCCCAAAACAGTAATTGTGGCACTTTTCACAGACTTATTTGGATACAGTGCATGAGTATTTTTTAATGGAATCTTGTAGAAAAATAAGACAATGGCTTGTTGGCTCTTAGGGGGAAGATTATTTTTAAATGAAAGCAAAGTACAAAAGCAGAACACTGATCTAGGAAATGAGGGAAAAGGAAGCCTGTTAAGGATGCATTTATTTGTAAACTAGGTCTGAGTGGGGAATTGGTTGAAATTTTGAATGGTTAGATCCTCAAAATACTGAAGCAAATATCCAATTAATCAATTCCTGTTTCTAAAGTTTTGAACTTCGTTAATAAAAGTTTGTTTTAAATATTTATACTGTCCAGATAAATTCTAAATATTTGTCTTGTAATAATGCTCATGGAAAGGATTTATGCAAATCTATGACCACTTTACAATTTGAAAACATTCATGTCACATATTTTACCTGTCTATAAGTAGAGTATCACTTGTTATAATTAAAATATCCAGGCAATCTTTCAGTTCCTTGTTACGGTCACATGTTTGTACCAGACTCATCAGTAAACAGAGCTTGAGCAAATTATAAGTCCCAGGAGGAACAATTTGTGATGCAAAGATATTGGCAAGTATTGCTGTAAATTTCCAGCATGAGTTGGACGTCAAAGAGAGAAGATCCTTGAAATTGTTGCTAATTCCTGAGGGAACTGAAAATAAATATTAACACATTTTTAAAAAGGGTTTTTAAAACAAGAAAATGACATTATAGATCTCTAATTCCATTTATCTAAAATATTATCAAATTGTAGTTCTAGTAATGCCATATGGATTCAAATTCTTATAATAATATTAAATTATTATATATAGTAAATATATGAAATTATGATTAGAGGTCACTCTAGTCTCTTAATTTTATCCCAGGAAATATAACAGAAGGAAGCAGTTACCCCATGAGTCCACACAGTGGGGGGCAAGCAAATACCTAGTTCTTTTACTTTTAAGGAAAACACAGCCAGGTCAGAGGCCTCCTGTATTGCAGTGTTTGCTTTTATATTTCTGTTTAAAACAATACCACCTTTAGTGAGAGCTAAATAGTAGAATGGGAAATATTTGAATGTTGTTGTTAAAAGGGAAGATTTACTGTCTATTACGGAAGATTTACTATTACTTTGAAAGCACTGTACTGTACTTTACTGTAACATTCTAGATCTTTTCCACTCCCCTACTCTATCCAGCTCCTGAAAGAAATGAGTGATTTAATCCAATTGATCACTGGGAGGAATAGCTGTGCATACATAACCTACTCCCTTTCTCCTTCCTCTTAAGCCACCATCATAAAGCAATTATTTCCTATATCCATTTATACCTACGGACCAAGGGAGACCTACTTTAGTGTAGCTCCTGACACATTTGGGTGGTTAAATCTGCCTAATTCTGTAGTGCAGCATGAGAAAAAATACATTTTCACCTACATATAAATCATGCTCTGCTGCCAAATCAATAAACTGGAAACACTTCAAAGAAAAAAATATTTAAAATATCATTAAAATATGTATTGTCCATTAGTGCTTCCTTTCATCAATATTTTTATTCTTTTAAGAAACTTTTCTCTTCTGGGATGCCTGGGTGGCTCAGCGGTTGAGCATCTGGCTTTAGCTCAGGGCATGATCCCAGGTCTGGGGATCAAGTCCCACATCGGAATCCCTATGAGGAGCCTGTTTCTCCCTCAATCTATGTCTCTGCCTCTCTCTGTGTGTCTCTCATGAATAAATGAAATCTTTAAAAAAAAAGAAAAAAAAAACTTTTCAAGACAGGCAGAGGTATCTAGTATCTACTTGCATTTAAATTCAACTTGGGCCTCTATTATTGCAGATGGTTAACTAATGATTCCAAAAGAAATTCTAACTCTATTCAAGATTTAACTAGTCTTTTCCTACTTTATTTGTGTGCCAAGTTAAAAGATTAGGTCTGCTCTCCACTTTTACTTAATGCTAATTTACGTTTGAGTTGTTAAAGGAAATTACCAGTATTAAGGTATATTTTAGCCCCCATCTGCCTTTCTCTTTTGTCTTATTTCTTGATTGGTTCAGAAGTCAGATGAGGAAAAGGATGCTACTGTATTGGGTTCTTTTTCTCAGGCCACGAGTTACTTTGTCTTAGTCAGAAAACAAAAGGTTGGGTAGAAAAACCTTTTGATGAATCTCTAACTCTTGGCATCTGGACACAATTTTCTCATTGCTAATTATGAAAAAATCAAAAGGTTTAGGCAAAAAACAGAGTCCTTCCTGTGGACAAGATTCTACATTATCACATTTTATTTTTTTAAAGCATTTATTGTGTGAAATCATCTTGTTGATTAGTTTACATGATTACTGATTGTCTACCACGACTTAAAAGTAGGAACCTTGATTGCCCTAATTACAACTATATACCTAGTGCTTAGAAGAGTGTCCAGCAATACTTATTTCCTGAGCAAATACTTATTTCCTGAACACATGGACTTAAATTTAAATATCTGTTAATATATGATACTAACAATTTTCTTACCTTTTGGATTGCAAAAAATGATACTGTTTGCCTCTATACAGACAGCAGTTTGTGAAGTTTTTACACATGTTGGAATTCCAATAATTTTATACTCACTTCCTATATTCATTTTACCCACTGATTCATCTAAGATTAGTAAACACAAAGAAAATATGTATTCACTAAATGAAACTTTACATGATCATATGGTTCTAAGATCTAGAACTAATAACTCAGTAGTCAAGCTGGTTGTAAAGTATCTACCTTTGTTTAGTACAGTATCTATACAGAGTAGCACTAATAGTGTAAATTGAGGCAATTTTATTGCTGATAAGTTTTTATATTTATAGGCAATGACGAGTTAACCTCAAGAAGCATGAGACATAGCAACTAGATAGTCTCCTTTAATATAACTAAAGGAAAAAAAAGATCTTTCTATTTAAGGCAAAACATCTTTTCATTAAATGACAAAAACATAGTTTAATAATTATAATTATAATTCCCTTATACATAATAATTCGAGAAAAAAATAATTTATAAGTATTGTTCACTGCCTACAATATAGACAAGGTATTTTTACACATATTATCTAATTGAAAACTATTAGATATTGTTATTCCTGCTTTGTACCTGAAGAAATTGGGAAGTTAAGTAAATGGTACAAGTCTAAACAATATGTAGCAGAACTGAAACTCACATCTAGATCTGCCTATCTCCAAAGTCTACCTTCTTGCACTATGCTAGATTTTCCTTTTCACATCTACAGACTGGGCAAAGCTTTTGCACAAATTCAAAATTGATTGATAGACTGACTGTTTTAAGTAGGCTCCACGCCCAGCATTGGAGCCCAATGCGGGGCTTGAGCACAGGATGGCAAGATCAAGACTTGACCTGAAGTTGAGTCAGACACTTAACCAACTAAGCCACCCAGGCACCCCTCAAAATTTATCTTAAAAACACATACTAAAGGGACACCTGGGTGGCTCAGCGGTTGGGCAGTTGCCTTCGGCTCAGGGTGTGATCCTGGAGTCCCGGGATCGAGTCCCAGGTCGGACTCCCTGCATGGAGCCTGCTTCTCCCTCTGCCTCTCATGAATAAAAGAATAAAATCTTAAAAAAATAAAAATAAAAACATATACTAAAAACCTTTATCCTCCAATACACAGTTAGAAGTTGGGTGGTTGTAAGGCTATAAAGAAAGGCTTAAGGGCAGCCCTGGTGGCTCAGCAGTTTAGCACTGCCTTCAGCCAAGGGTGCGATCCTGGAGACCCAGAATCTAGTCCCATGTCAGGCTCCCTGCATGGGGCCTGCTTCTCCCTCTGCCTGTGTCTCTGCCTCTCTCTCTCTCTCTATGTCTCTCATGAATAAATAAATAAAATCTTAAAAAAAAAAAAAAAAAAAAACCCAAACCAAAAAACATAGGCTTTGAGGCCAGAAAGCCTGAATTTGAATCATGACTATGCCACATATTTAGCTATGTGACTTTGGACAAGTAACTTCTCTGTGCCTGAATTTCCAAGTTGTAAAATTGAGATAACAATAGAACTTACTTGATAGGGTTGTGACTAAATGAGTTAATATATGTAAGAGTGCCTGGCACACAGTTAGTGCTATATAAAAATTACCTATTATCATCTGTGCTTACATGCTTGCCTCATCCTTGTCAGGCCATGGTGGAAAGAGTTTTTGTTTGGGTCTCTACTTCCCTAGCTCTTGATTTTCTTTCTATTTTTTTTTTTTAATTTTCTTATACATGGTTGACATCCAAGTTCTCTCTTTTTAAACAGTTTAACTCCTCCAATTTCAACCCAAGAAAAGAGGCTGAGACCCATCCTCATTTTCACAGTTCCAGCTTTTCAGTGAAGATTCACCCTTCCCTGGGTGATTGATACCGAAAATGATTTCCTCTATGGCAGACTCTGTCCACTCACAGGTTTTTACTCATGCAGTTCTCAACAGTTAATCATATGTCACAACTCAGTCATTTTTTAAACAAATATTTATTGAGGTTTTATTATGTACAGTAAAAAAAAAAAAAAAGTCCTTACTTTCATGAAATTTACATTATAAAATAACTCCAGGGCCTCTTCAACAGCTCAGTTGGTTAAGTGGCTGACTCTTGGTTTCAGCTCAGGTTATGTCTGGTCTCCCTGCTCAGTAGGGAGTCTGCTTTCCCTCTGCTCCTCCCTCTGCTTGCACATACTCTCTCTTTCAAATAAATAAATAAATCTTTAAAAAAAATAAATAAAATAACCCCAATATTTACATAATATACAACATAAAATGATGGGAGACCATTACCATAAATAATTGTATCCCTGAAATTTAGCACAGTGCTTAGAGCATAGCAGGTGCTAATACCTTTTTAAGTTAATGATATATGACTTAATAACTGATATATTAGCTAATATGACTCTTTAAAACACTCAAAAAGATACCTGTGATTCTTAAGCTATAGAAGCACCATTTATAATACATGGCTATAAACAAATCAATTACATATTTCATATATTTTAGAGCAATTGGTTTTTAGTTCATACAAAACTTACTTACCTCTTAGAAAAATTGTAAGAGATTGAAACCTAAATGGCTGGTTGTTAGAATATCCTTTAAAAGCCTGAAGTGCCTTTGCTGTGATTATTTCAACTATCTGTTTATCTTAAGGCAAACAGCAAAAAGAATAGTTATTTGAATATACATTTAATTGAATTTCCACATTAACATATCAAACACTATTTTAAAATTTGTAATTACAAAATATAAATGCATTTTTACCACCAAGTACTCTAAATTTTCTGTCTTCTTGAAGCGAAGATGAACATAGATTGCACAAAAAGTCATTTCTTACTGTTGCAGATTCTGTAGCACCAGGCACATGCACTCTTATATATTGAAATCCTGAAAGAAAACAAAGGTAAGCTAAATTTGACTTTAGATTTAGCTATCCATTTTCAGTCCTTTAAAATTAATCTAATTCAAAGTATAATTCAATTTTGCATATGGGTTCAGAGCAGTTCAATGAACATTTATTGCACGGCTATTTCTTGCCAGGCACTATGCCAAGGTACTAGTGATATGGATACTTAAACATACAGTTTCAAAAAGCAGCAATAAGAAACAGATAATTTCAATAAGTGGTATTCATTTAGAGTGGCATAGAGAGGAATGGCATCCAACCCAATGAGAAGTGGGGATGAATGGAAAAGATGTCCGAAGAGGGACTGAAGTGAAGTTAAGCCAAAGGTTTGAGAGACGACATTACAGGGAGAGGTAACAGCATGAACAGTCATGAAACAATGTGTGAGAACAAGTACTTCAACAATCCGAGATAGTAGGGAAAGAAAAGAATGCACTCTTCAAGATTACGCAAAGTGAACTTATAAACATGAAATACCAAGTTTTATTCTATTCTTTCTACTCTATGAATGTTTCATAACTAATGGTAAACATGATTTAGGATTAAACAATAAATTGCTTGATGCTTTGATTTTACATTTTTGTATCTACCTTTTGAAAGAGGGCATGCTTCATCCGAACAAAGAAATCTTGCACCTTGTGTATACTTGGTTACAGTTGTCATTGAAATTACAATTCCTTGCATCATATAAAATCTTTGAGATGCATAATCAAGTGGAAACTCACAAAGATCAAGACTATAACTTCGCAGTTGTGGTAAATGTGTTAACTTCAGCACTATATTAATCTAATAAGAATGTAAAAAATGGTATTAATAAAAATTGCAGATCCAACTGGACTTGCATTACACTATAGTAAGTATATCTGTGGAGTAAATCAAGTAAATGATTTGTTACTGTTATTAGGAAACAAAATTTAAGCATAAGAAAAAAGATTTAAATATAAAATTAAAGATGTAAACCCCTTAAATCTTACATTTTAATTGAAAATATTATTATGAATTATTTTTCTTTATTTTTTTTAATTTTTTTTTTATTATTTATTTATGATAGTCATACAGAGAAAGAGGCAGAGACATAGGCAGAGGGAGAAGCAGGCTCCATGCACCGGGAGCCTGATGTGGGATTCGATCCCGGGCCTCCAGGATCGCGCCCTGGGCCAAAGGCAGGCGCCAAACCACTGAGCCACCCAGGGATCCCTGAATTATTTTTCTTTAAAACCACTAATTCCTGGCTATAAAACAAGACCTACACTGAAAAGACCTACAAAACAATGACAATCTAATACTAATGAATACTTTTAGTGCCAGACTGTGATCTCTTAAATATAATTTTTCACCAAAAGGAACCAAGGCTGCTTAAGGTAAATGACTGACTGTAGGTCTGGGGCAGAAGATATACCAGATGGACCTCCTGCACCTCCATGTGCCAGAAACCAAGGGAGCTACAAAAAAATTAAAACATGGGATGTGCCAAAAGGACATAAAAGCAAACTCCAAGGGACTCCCAATGATCAAAAGTACAATAATATAAATATCAAAAAGAGTGACAAAGATTCATTGAAATATATTAGAAATATTTTAAAATTTATGAGTTACTCATAATAATAAAGAAAGGAAAAACAAAACCAAGAAAATTATTGGTCATTATTGGAGGCTCCTAGATTTCAATTCATTATTCTCTGAAAATTTATTTTTTTTATTTTTTTATTTTTAAAATTTTTAAAAATTCTTTAAAAATTTTTTTATGACAGTCACACACACACAGAGAGAGAGAGAGAGAGAGAGAGAGAGGCAGAGACACAGGCAGAGGGAGAAGCAGGCTCCCTGCACTGGGAGCCCGACGCACATCTCCAGGATCGTGCCCTGGGCCAAAGGCAGGCACCAAACCGCTGCGCCACCCAGGGATCCCTATTCTCTGAAAATTTATAAATGGAAAGAATCAACCATTTATTCTGCCTTTCAGGTACAAACTGTATTTCAGGGTGACCAAATAGTTGATGAGAGAAAACTTCTGCTATAGAATAACTTCAACTAATAAATTCAGAAAGGTTGCTGAAATTAGAAAAATCACAATTTTGCAACTTCTAATGAAATAATGGATTCTAAGTAATGGCCATCAGTGGCTGTAAAAACGATTAGGTGAATATTGATGGGAGAGTATATATTGAAGAGATCAGACTGACATTACCAGAACCCACTGATCAGTAATTCTGAGATTACTAAAAGTGGAAAAACAGTGTATTTCTAATGTAGTGCAATATAAAATACATGACAATAAGTATGACTTATTCTTGTCAAAATGAGTTGAATCTGAATTTTTTTTTTTATTTTATCCATAAGACAGAGAGAGAGAGACAGAGACATAGGCAGAGGGAGAAGCAGGATCCACGCGGGAAGCCTGATGTGGGACTCAATCCTGGGACTCTGGGATCACGCCCTGAGCCGAAGGCAGACACTCTACTGCTGAGCCACCCAGGTGTCCTGAGTTGAATCTGAATTTAAGCAAGTTTTTAGAGCCAATTTATATTTTCCAGAAATATGGGGTATGGAAGAATAAATACCATAAAACATAATCAGACAAATCCAGAGTATGAAACATTGTACAGAACAATTAACTAGTTTCTTCAAAAACTCAGTGGAATAAAAAAGGAAGAGGGAAGAAATTGCTCTAGGTTAAAAGAGGTTTAATGAGATACAATAACTAATTATAATGCATAGACCTTGTTTTGATCCTGATTTGGACAAATCAATTTTGAGACACTCTTGAGAGCCCAAATAGGTAATTTAAATATGACCCGGATTTTAGATGGTACCAAAAAAATTGTTATTTTGTAAGGGGTCATAATGGCACTGTGGTTATATAAGAAAAATGTCTGCAACTTTTAGAAGTTGATACTAAAGGCTGTAGGGGGTATCATTAGGATGTCTGGGATTTGCTTTAAAATATTTTGGCAAAAAATGGATGATGCAGGTATAGCAAAGTATTATAAACTATTAAATCTAAATGATAGCTATATAGAGGTTCACTGTATTATTCTCTTTGTTTTGGGGTATGTTTGAAATGTTTTATTATAAAAATTTTCAATGTTATGATAATAGAAGAAGCAAAGATGTGTATTTAAGATACTGTGTTGAACTCTGAAGAAATGTAGTCTCTTTTTTAATGAACAAAAGTATGAATATAAAAATATTTATTTACAAGTAATTATCAAGTTTTTACCTTAGGTTTCTTTGTTAAATTTAAGTAAAACTTACTTGAGTTTCAGTCTGTAATTGTCCAATTAATGAGAGAGTCTTAACAGCAGTAAAACAGACCTGTGATTTCAAACAAACAAAGTTACCAAAAATTCCACGTGGCATAAAATTATTTCTTTCTTTAACTTACTGATTGAAAAACTTGAGCAGCTTTTAAAGGCTGGTGTAAAATGTGATTTCCTAGTTCAGCATCCAATTCAGTAATATCAGAGGGATTTATTAAAATATTGAATCGATACACAGCATAACTTTGTTTTGAATCTGTAAAGATACACAAATATAAAAATGCGGATAGTTACATGTAGGGATTTATTTTAAAGTTTCTTAAATATAAAGTCCCTTTGTTGAACATACCATTGTAGGACTTGCAATCATCTATAAACTTTTGGAGGCCTCCACTTCTGTCAAGATAGATCAGGGCTGCCTCTTTCATTTTTAGATTTGACATTTTCTTCTGGTTAATGATTCTTCTCTATTACTAAGTGATTAAACTACTGGCTGGTAAAGACTACAGGTGGTGAAATGCACAGAAAAGATGAGACTACCTAGAAATAAAATAAATTAGAATTTTCAATTCATGATCTCTAATAAAACCTCGCAACTGTTCAACGTAAAACTGAGAGTGAAATGAGGTAATATTTTCAAATTTAAAAAATCCTTGCCCCCCCCCCAAAAAAAAATTCCTGCCCAAAAGGAAACAAAACTTTGTGGGTTTTTTTGCCAAATAACATTTTTTTTATCGACAGTAGGTCATACTATTCTCCACAAGATTGCAAATTTAAGAACAGGAGCCTCAACTGTCTCTTTGCAGAGTAGGTGTTCTCAAAAAATGCTTGTTGGAATAAATACTAGATGATGAGGTCCTCTTGCAGAGCTTGTTTATTAAAAAGTGAAAGTGGTAAAAGTGGTAATCAAAAATTCAATCTAAGTAAAATGTAGTTAACCTAAAAAGTCTGAGGACTTAGTTCCAGATCCAACATAACACATTAAACCTTGGTAATGAGAATGAATATGTCAAATTCATTTAAAGACAGCAAACAGTAAAAAAAAAAAAAAAAAAAGAAAAAAAAACTGCAAACAGTAATTGGAAACAATAAATACCAATTGTATCAGGTGTTAGGGATAAAATGGTTAAGATTGGATCCTGCCTTCAAGGAGTTGCCAATTAAGAGAAGTCGGAGATAATGACCATCACATTTACTCATCATCAAGTATTTATTGGGCACTTAACTATTTATTAGATACCAGACTGTCCTAGACACCGGGGATACAAAGATGAGTAAAATGATTCCTACTGTTCACAAAGAGTACAATGAGAGATGAGAGATATGTAAAAAAGTTATAACTTACTTGCTATAAAAGAAATATTAATGTACTAAAGAGCACAAAAGAAACAAGATATATCAAATAGTTCACAAAATGGCATCATCCTTGTGTTAGGGTTATAATATTTTCTATTGTTTTAGGACATTTTGACTTAATACAATGGGTCATAGAGCAAAAACAATGAATTCTACTTTAAAGGTGACATTTGATAAAGATTTCACTAATTGGGGGATCCCTGGGTGGCGCAGCGGTTTAGCGCCTGCCTTTGGCCCAGGGCGCGATCCTGGAGACCCGGGATCGAATCCCACGTCGGGCTCCTGGTGCACGGAGCCTGCTTCTCCCTCTGCCTGTGTCTCTGCCTCTCTCTCTCTGTGTGTGACTATCATAAATAAATAAAACTTAAAAAAAAAAAAAAAAAGATTTCACTAATTGGAGGAGAGGTGAAAACAGAATTTTTCCAAAGATGGGGTAATCCCTTGTTACCCCAATTTTCAGACCTACAGTATTGAATCCATGTCCTTATTACTATTTGGAATTCAGGTCACTTTCCAAAGAAACGTAATTGAGACTTGTCCTTTTTGCCATTATACGGGGGGTAAAGTTCAGAGTTCCTCAGTGGTCATAGATACAATGATCTTAAAGTGTATGTTGTGTTCAGGACATCACATCTGTGCTTCATTTGAACACAGGGTTTCTGGGTCTGAATGAAGGGAGGCTATTGGTAATGAAATTGGTGAAAATCAGATTATTAAAGCGTTTGAAGTCCGTGACGATTATATAGGCAAAAAAGAAGCCATCCAAGTCTTTAACAGGGGAAACATGGTCAGATTTTTATGTTGGTAATCAATGCCTGCTGCCAGTGCGGAAGATGGGCTGGATAGAGAGTTGAAGATAATCAGTTTCTAGCTACTGAAATAGTCCTGAGAGATAGATGTATGGTCCAATCCAGGGCATTAGGAGTGAAATGAACTAGAGGGGATGGATTCTAGATTCTTGAAGATGTCACGCTGGACCTGGTGATCAGCCTGGGGGTGTTCTCAGGGTGGGTGGATGCTGCTGCTCTAATGGAGACATGGAACCCCGAGGAGTAGGAAAATAACGTAAAGCTCATGTGAGACACTGTAAACCCTGACAGGCTCTTGGGACACCCAGATATATACAAGGATGAGGGCCACGTAAATCACAGCTTGGAGGCCAGAAGCTTAAAAAAAAAAAAAAAAAAAAGAAGCGAGTGATAAAGCCCCGGTGTCGCTTGTGTAAAGCAGGGGTCCTGGGAGTGGATTCACTTTTGAGGAGGGGAAAGTGGAAATCGACATGGAAGCCTGCGTAAACGCATTAAATAAGAGAACGGGGATAAAATTCTACAAGCGTTCCTACACTCCAAGGAACTCAAGGGCCGGTTCACCTCGAACAGGCGCGAGACTCGTCTCCTCACCCCGGCCCCTCAGCAGAAAAACACCTCACAAAGCGGATAAAAGCGAATCCGACCTCACACCCTGGGATCCAGAAGCTCTCCCACTGCCTTCCGCAGCCTCTGGAACCAGGAACCCGAGCCCAACAGCGAACACTACCCACACCGCGCCTCACCCACCGGGCCCGCCAGTCAGGCGCTCCCTCGAGACCGACTCCCAGCAAGACCTCGCGCGCATGCGCGCACCTTTCCACCGTAGGCGGCGCGGGGGCTGCCGGGACTCCGCCCCCATCGGGCGGGTACCCGGCCCGTTCCTCCGCCCTCTTTAGTCAAATTACCGTCGCTCCCTCTCTGTGAGGCGCAGAAATGGGAGAAAGCTGGATACGAGCCTTTGCTTTTGGTTGTTTTCACAGGCCAGGGGTGTCTATGGGTTTTTGTTTATTTTTATTTATTTATTTTTAAGATTTTATTTATTCATGAGAGACATAGAAAGAGACAGAGAGAGAGGCAGAGACACAGGCGGAGGGAGAAGCAGGCTCCACGCAGGAGCCCGACGCGGGACTCGATCCCGGGTCTCCAGGATCACGCCCTGGGCTGAAGGGAGCCGCTCAACTGCTGAGCCACCCGGGCGCCCGTTTCTTTTGTTTTTAATTTACTGAAAACGCTCCTGCTGGGAATGCAAAATATAAGCAATTTGGGAAATATTTTGGGACTACCTCCAACGCGGAGTTACTCTAAGATCCAACAAGACCGTGCCACACATTTCTATTATACATAGATAATGAAAGGATTTAAAACCTATGCTCCCTATGTACAAAAACTTATACAGGAACGTTCATAGCCGAAATTGTAAACAACTGATAGTTAAATAAAACGGTATATCCCTACAATGGAATGTTATTTGCTTTAGAAAGGAATGAGGTACTAATACATGATTCGACCGACATGGATGAGCCTTGAAAATACTATGCAAAGTGAAAGAAGCCAGGTATAAAAGGCCAAATACTGGGCAGCCCGGTGGCTCAGCGGTTTAGCGCTGCCTTTGGCCTGGGGTGTGATTCTGGAGACCCGGGATCGAGTCCCACGTCGGGCTCCCTGCATGGAGCCTGCTTCTCCCCCTGCCTGTGTCTGTGCCTCTCTCTCTCTCTCTGTCTCGAATGAATAAATAAAAGTCTTAAAAGATGCCAAATACTATATGATTCCATCTTAATGAAATACCTGGAATAGACAAATCTGTACAAAGTAGATCAGTGGTTTAGACTTGAGGGGAAATGAAATTGTGGTAAAATATATATGACACAAAATAAAATGAAATTCTGTACCCATTAAACAATAATTCCATTTACTCCCCATCCTTACCCCCTTCTTGATACCCCTGACAACCACCATTCCACTTTCTGTCTCCATGAATTAAACTACTCTAGGAACCTCATATAAATGGAATCCTATAGTAATTATTTCTTTCGACTAGCTTATTTCACTTAGCAAAATTTCCTTTCATGGATCATCCATATTGTAGCATAACAAAATCTCCTTCTTTTTCAAGACTAAATAATATTCCATTGTATGTATATATACCATTTTATCTAACCACATAAGATTTCTTTTTGAGGTGATGAAGATGTTCTAAAATAGATTGTGGTGATAGTTGCACCTCTCTGAATAAACTAAAAGTCAGGGAACTAGACACTTTATTTGTTTTTAAACTTTTTTAGAGAGGGAGAAAGGAGGGGAGGGGCAGAGGGAGAATCTTAAGCAGGCTACACACCCAGTGCAGAGCCTGATGCACAGCTCAATCTCACAACCCTGAGATCATGACCTGGGTTGAAATCAAGAGTCAGACACTTTACTGACTCAGCCACCCAAATGTGCACTTTAAATGGGTAGACTGTGTGGTATTTTAAAAAAATCTCAATAAAGCTGTTGCCAAAAAAACCTTAAGACTTATGCTGACATTACTTGGTGCAATTATCAGTCCCACTGTATTGTGTGATTTGGAGGGGACCCAGGGAGTGGAGTGTTGGATCACTTTCTACGGAAAAGAAATTGAAACCATTCTTTTTAACATTTACTAGGGTTGACAAAACAACTCAGTTTGTTTCTCTTGGGGAATATGATTTTTGTTAATGATGAGGTGATGAAAATGCTTTGCTGAAGTAGAAATTAACTTGTAACAGCAAAAGGATGTTAAAACTGTCTTGTGGAGCATTTCTGTAGTTATGAATACTATTTTAGATGGGAAAAACCAGGCTATGGTCTGGTGATGGGCCTTATATTTTAAAGGAGAATCAATTCACAAAAAAAGTACTCATATTTTGAAGGCTTTTTTTTTTTTTTTGAAGTCTTGAATAGTTAACCGTAACAATTCATTGCTATGACAAAGTAATAACGGAGCTTTATATCAACCAAATCCAGTAAAACCTAATAGATTTTTATGCATTGAATACATTCTTCTAAATATATTAGACATAAGGGGCACCTGGATATAAATATATTTATATAAATATATTAGACATAAGGGGCACCTGCTTATCAGTCAGTTAAGCATCCAACTCTTGATTTATATATAAAGATTATATTTATCTGAGTGAAAACATTAGCAGGGGGGAGGGCAGAGAGGGGACAGGGAAGTAGACTCCCTGCTGAGTAGGCAGCCTGATGCGGGGCTCATTCCCAGGACCCTGGGATCATGACCTGAACTGAAGGCAGATGCTTAACTGACTGAGCCACCTAGGCACCCCTAGGGACCTTAACATATTAATCATACTTGTTTTAAACTCCTGGTCTGATAATTCCAAAATCACTGCATTCTGATGCTTTCTCTTCAAATTGTGTGGGGTTTGTTTTTGCGTTCACCTTTTAGTATATCTAGTAATTTTTCTTGGTGGCCAGACATGATGTAGTGGGTGAAAGGAAGGTGCTATTAATAGATCTTTTAAAATGTGGTGATATGGTACGGTGGGAGCGGAAGTGTTCTGTAATACTATGATTAGGTCTTTTAGTGATCCTATGCTTCTGGGAGAACTTAACAACTGTACTGTATTTCTTAGTTTTTTTTCTCCCCCATTAGGTGAGACAGGGTGGCTAGAATAGACTGAGGTCGGGTATTTCCCTTCTCCCATGTGTAAGACTTGAACTGACTGGAGTTTGGTACTTTCCTTCCTGTATATTAGGCTCTGTTAGGTCCTGTTTAACTAGCTTCTCCTAAAGGCAGTAGGCCAGAATGTTATGAAGATCAGAATGCCCTGGCATTTTTGAAATATGTCCCTTTTCCCCTTCTGCTGGAAGCACAAGAGGACTTTTCTCCTATATATATATTCTCTTCTCCTATATATATATTTTTTTCCTCCAATATTTGTGAGAAGGTGCTTGAGCTCTGGGAGGTCAATTTCACAAAACTGTGGGGGATCCCTATGACTTGCTCCCCCCGGACTTTTTAACTCTCAGTTGTTTACACTTAGCCTTTGGCAATTTGCTAATCTAGTTCAGATTTTCCAACTACTGCACTGGCTCCTTCAGTAGCTGAGTCTCTGCTCCAGTAAGTTGCAGCTTCTTATATTCACCTGTCTAGTGTTGGAGGTAGCAGTTTGCCCTGTGTCCTCCCTTTCCTTCTGTATCCAAGAAGAGTTGTTAATGATTCAGTCTGTTCAGCTTTTTACTTGGCAACTTCTAAGCTCCTTACAGGTGGAACTGGTAAAGGTAAGTCGCTGTAATGCATTCCTATGGACTAACATGGCTCAGGTTGAGCTGTTTTCACCTCTTCCCTTTTAGTTTTTCTTGGGTTCCAAATCCTGAATTCTTTCATATGTAATGTGGTTAAAATGGCTCAAATACTTTAAAATGGTAGTATTATGGATTATTTAAATTTTATTTTTTATTACATATGGCTTTGTCTTTCCTTTTAATATTTTTCACTGAGGTATAATTTAAAAAAATTTTTTTTTTATTTATTCATGAGAGACAGACAGACAGAGAGAGAGAGAGAGAGGCAGAGACACAGGCAGAGGGAGAAGCAGGCTCCATGCAGGGAGCCTGATGTGGGACTCGACCCCAGGATCATGCCCTGGGCCGAAGGCAGGTGCTAAAATTTACTCTGAGCCATCCAGGGATCCCACTGAGGTATAATTTATATAGAACAAATGTACAGCTCCTAAATGTTAAAGTTATATGAATTTTGACAAATACAACACTTTGCATTTTTTTTTAAAATTGAGAGTGTGTGCACAAGTAGGTGGAGGGAGAGAATCTCAAGCAGACACCTTGCTGAGTGCAGAGCCTGATGAGGCACTTGATCGCATAACCCTGAGATCACAACATGAGCATAAATCAAGTCAGACAACTTAACCAACTGAGCCACCCAGGCACCCCCCAAAGCTTTGCTTTTGATATCTAATTGAGGCATATAGCTAGGGTTATCTTTCTGAAGTAAATAAGTATTAACGTTCAACATCAACGTAACATTAACAAAGTAGGCTGTAATTTTTGTATTATTATTCCTATTACTGAGGCATAAGAGAAAAATTCAACAAAGCAAGGCTATATTAACTACTATTTTGAAAGAACTGAAGAAGTCCAACAGACTGAGATCACATTAGACTATTTGGGTAAGTCTGTTTTACTGCATATAAGCCTTCTGGATTCCAGGAGTTAACTAATAAACTGTAAAAACAATTGTTAATAACTCATTCTAGATTTTCCCACAGAAACTCAAAATTGAAGGGTAGATATATGCTTTTTTAAAAAAATATTTTATTTATTCAGGAGAGACACAGAGAAAGAGGCAGAGGCATAGGCAGAGAGAGAAGCAGGTGCCATCCAGGAAGCCTGATGTGGGACTCGATCCTGGGACTCCAGGATCACGCCCTGGGCCAAAGGCGGCGCTAAACTGCTGAGCCACCCAGGTGTCCCTAGATCTATGCTCCTTAATGACATGAAAATACTGAAAATATATTAGAAAGAAAAAAGATAAATCTATGAGATATATTCCTGTAAAAGAGACTTTTCGGTAAAAACTTCCAAGTCACACTTGAACACAAGATTTGTAAAATCACCAAATGTAAATAAAATAAAATAAAATAACCAAAAATGTCTGGTTTTTCCAAAAAAGAGGGTTATATAGAGTGATATAATTTTTTTGTTTTATGCTATTAAGATGCATACAGTGTTCATCATTTTCAGTACAAAATGTAAAAATAACTTGTTTGTAGGATTTTTTTTTAAGATTTTATTTATTCATGAGAGACAGAGAGAGAGAGAGAGAGAGGCAGAGACATAGGCAGAGGGAGAAGCAGGCTCCATGCAGGAAGCCTGACGTGGGACTCAATCCCAGGTCTCCAGGACCAGGCCCTGGGCTGAAGGCAGATGCTAAACCGCTGAGCCAGCCAGGCTGCCTTGTGGGGTCCTTTGATTGGCTACTTCACTGCTATAAATATCACCTTGAATTTATACGTCTCTGTAGGCTTTTTTGGTGTAATATTGCTTTAAATTATTCTCTACTATCTTGACTTTGGGTAAATTATTTTAAAGGTATACTCTGAGACAGCAATGTTTCTTTCTGACTTAATTAATTCTATAAAAATGGGCATAATGTAAGGGAACAGTAAAATAAATATTTCTGCATAGGGGCCCTTTTAACTATTAAGGAATGTTTTTAAAGGAGTACAAATGGATGATTATGCAATATTGGTAAGACACCAAAAATGCTTAAAATAAAAAAACTCCCAAATGGAATGCTTTCAGGGAAGTTAGCAATTTCTCTTAGTAGGTGAGTAAAGAAGAACAAAAATGGTAGAGAGGAAACCCAATTATATTTACAGCAGTGAATCCTTTTGAGCATCTGAACAAAGCCATGTAGCATTCCCTGCCCCAAGTCGATTTCATTTACACACAAAACTTGGCCTATCATTTCAAGGCACTCCAACCACATGAAACTCATGCATGTACTTTCATAATTAATGAACAATCATTACCTTGAGATATGGAATCTGTAAAAATCAACAAAAGTAAAAACTGACTTTAAAGGCAAGTGGCAGAAAATCCCACTTTTAAAATAGACCTAACTTCCAAACTACATATATGAGGAATTAAGTTACTAATTTCAACACACTTTATTGAAAAATTCATTTTAATATCACCAAAATTTTTCCTATAATACTCCCACTTTTCATACAATATATGATGTACAAAAGAACAACTCAAAAAATATGTGTAAAGTTTTGTAATATTATGCCTGTGGATAATTAACTAGTTACAGGTATTCTAAAAGAAACTGGTAGTATGAAGTTTTTAATAGTGACAAAATTTTACAGTAGTAAAGATTTCAAACATTTAAATCACCTTTTAAATGATTACCATTGCTAAAATTATATCCAAACAGTATTTATATATGCTCTGTAAGTATCTTAAGCTCAAAAATTATTTGGGCATATACAATTTTTTTTAAAAGATTTTCTTTCTTTATTCATGAGAGACAGAGAGAAGCAGAGACACAGGCAGAGGAAGAAGCAGGCTCCATGAAGGGAGCCTGATGTGGGACTTGATCCAGGGGCCCCAGGATCATACCCTGGGCCGAAGGCAGGTGCTAACCCACTGAACCACCCAGGGATGCCTGGCATATACAAATTTTGAACAGAGAATCTGCTTCCTGTCTCTACATCATTTAGCACCTCTCCCCAGGTATACCAAAAGCTTGTAAATTTCAGTGTGTATTATGATGTAACAATGGCTGGGAAGCTCTTCACTGTACCATACGCAATAAAATAAGAGGTATGTATAACATGATCTTCACTTAGACCTTTGAATTTATTTTGGCAATAGCCATGAAATAGTTTAACCATTTAAAGGGCACACTTTTCTTTTTTTCCTAAAAGACTTAGCATGCTATGAGAGAAAAAATAAACTTGAAACTTGGAAGAGGTTTTATTCCCTGAATAACATGTCAGCCTATGATAATCTAGATGATCTAATTTTTATGTGTGCCCAAATACTTAGGTAAAGTTTTATATTTTTATCCCTCACATATACAAATAATTCATTTTTGTAAAGACTTTTATAAACCATCATCAATTTAAAATAATGACAGGAATTAGATGTTTAATAATATTTTTTGCTAGTTTTATTATACTGTAAGATTTGTACTTCTTGTGATTCAATAAACATCAGCATAATATTTTAAATTTGTTCTTAAAAATATACAATATTGCACTTTAATTTTTTTGGCAGTTTAATTAAGGAGTGGCTGAGTAAAAAAAAATCATACAAGAAACTAGTTTTTATTTTGCTTTATAATAAGCAAAGAGCTTTGTGTAAAAGCAGAACTTACAGTAGTGCCAAATAAACCACATATTTACAGTGTTGCTATTAAAGTCTTACCTCTAAAGGAAGATTCAGTGTATTGGATGCAAATATTGTTAATCTAACAAAAGCACACTCCCCTCCCCCCCCCATTCTGCAGGACATTTTTAAGCCAAAGGGTATTGGTGTGAAATGCTTTAGTAATTTCTTTCTCAGGAGAAAATACATGGAAAGAATGCTTGCTCCTGAAGCATTTAAACTTGGTCCCTAAATATTCACAATGTCTCCTTCATGATTTGAAAAATCTCTACTCTAAGAAGCAGAATTCCAAGGCAAGCATTCTTTTTTAGTTTTCCTGTAGTTATTCTCTTTTATAATGACAAGTACACAGATGGCTTTTAGTTTGATTTTAAGGTCAGTTACCTATACTTTTTCTAAGACAAAAAAGATACTGACATTGCATCTGCCTGAACTATTTTTAACCTTTGTTACATCGTAGTGAAATATATATTTATACTATTTATACTGACCAAGAATTTGCTATTCTATTTTTTAATTCCCAATTAGGTCAAAACTCTAGAAAGCTCAATATTTTTCACTCATTAACAAATTACACAGTTTTCAACAGCTGTTTGCAAAAGCAAATACTGAGATTTAGGCCTACTTAACATAAAGACCAGAAATAACATAAATAGAATGTATTTGTAATATAAATACATGACACAGAGACATTCATTTTTGGCATCACCTAAAAAAATCCAGTAGTACTTAATTACCCTTCAGATCTTTGGGAATATTTTAAACTTTCTAACTATTGAGCCTTTACTTTTCTTCCAAAGAAAAAATAATTCACAAATTTGAGTTGATATTTGAAAAACAATGGATCTCCCCTTACTTCTTAATTTGATTTGCAGAATCAACACTTATTCAAAATGTTAACTTACAGCCCATGTGTTAATAACTATGCTTTTACATTTTAATCCTACCAAGAACTGATTATGTCAAACAATGACTTATCATGGAAAGATGTGGTTTCTTCTTAAACTTGACCACATACCAATTGCATAGTTCTGATCTGAAAACAAAGGTCAAAGTAGAGGGTTACAAAGGCATTAATGTATGTTAACCAAACTGAAATAGGCTGTCGAAATATAGTCTGTCTTGGGTAGATGTTAGTGTAAACTTAGTGGGAGAAACAGTCGTCATTAGCAAAAAGTTTCTCTAAAAATAGGTTAATGCTGAGAACAACAGCTTTTAAAATTTCTGTTTAAAAATAAGCTTAATAAACAATACAAATTTTAATTCAAAACTTAGCTCTTTGAAATGCCCTATTTTCTTGCATACAGCAGAAAATACATTTTTCATAGTTTTTAACATTACATGTAAAAATGAGGCACTAGTTAAACATATTTGAATATTCACACAAATAGGAGATTCAGTCTCATCTGTAGGCTTGTATTTGCTCAATGGTTTCTGGATGGCAAATTGTTCACAAAAATAAATCTTCTGAAGGAGGTGCGTAAGAGAAGCCAACGAATGCATCATCTGCCTCCAGTACACTGGCATTCACTATAGAATAGTCAGAAGACACACACACAGAATACGGAACTGTTTCTTCTGTAAACGCTGCATCAAAGTTCCTGATATCATCTGGTCCTGCCTGAAACATCAAAAACGCATTATTAATTCACCTTAGCTTCCTCCCCCCTCCACCACTAGTTTAGTATTTCATTAAAACCTCTTCATGAATTTACCTATTTATTCCTGGCAAGTTTAGATGCCTTCCTGCTTCACCATTTCTTTGAAACAATTTCTGCTTTTCCTTTCCAGAGTTTACAAGTTAGGTGAGGTTATCTGTCCTTTTAACAAAGTTCTTGTTGGAAGTGCTGGGAGACAAGGGTGAGGAAGGCTAGCATAACAGAGTCCTCACCTATGTGAATTTGAGCCTCACGGGGCACCTGGTGGTTCATTGGTTGAGCATCTGCCTTTGGCTCAGGTCCTGATCCAAGGATCCCAGATCCGGTTCTGACTGTCCCGCATCGGGCTCCTCACAGGGATCCTGCTTCTCCCTCTGCCTGTGTCTCTGCCTCTCTCTGTCTCTCTCTCATGAATAAATAAAATCTTTAAAAAATATATTTTGAACATCAGCCCCTAAAACTGACTCCTTTTCTCTCTGCCCATCACCACTTCTAAATTTAGAAAAGAAGTCCAGGTAGGTTTTCAGGATGGCACTTTTCACTTGAGCTTCCATAAAATGCTTGCCCATCTAGTTTCTGTACTCTGGGTAGGTGAAGCCTTTTGATGAAAGAATGAAGGGGTTGTAAATGAAACTGTGAAAGGTAACTCTTGTTGCTCTACAGAGGCCATTAAGCATTTGGTAAGGATACCTTAGCTTTAGGGACCGAATGAAGCCGGGCACCTGGGAAGTAAAGCATGGCAGCTGCTTGATGGCAGCAGTTCTTAATCTCCCTTTACAAATCAAACACAAGCTAACGGACTCTCCCCTTCCAATGTATTTGCAGATAAAAACTAACGTACTAATTCAAGTGACTCACTCTTAGAGCTCATCCCTGAAATCTCTAGGTTATCTCTGCTCTAAGGGGAGGGAATCCTTAGCATGTCAAGGTCATCATGCCTGACCGAGGTGAAAAGACAAGGATCCAGGGCAGATATTCTAAGACGAGGATACAGTTAGCATGGTGGGTCTACAAAGAGCAGAGCACAGACAAGAGAACTCCAGAATGCAAGATCCCTCAATTGAGAAATTCCTCCTCCACAGAGAAGAAAGAATGCTAGAAGTTGTATTTATGTATATATAAAAAAATGTTGTCAAATTCTTATATGTAACCTTGGGAGGATGGGCTTTGGAGTAAAACTAAGGTTTGAAATTTGCTGGCTTCCTTGCTTCCTTCCTTCCTTTATTCTAGCTTTAATGTTTTTTTTTTTTTTTTTTTTTTTAATAAACTACCCTATCTCTGTGAGCTTCTTTTTACTTCTTTTTACTTTTTACTTCTTTTTACTTATTCTGTAAGTAAGAATAGTACCACCTACTGTTAAGGTTGTTGTAAAGGATCTGATGTGTTAAATACATAAAATTCTCAGAATCTGACACGAAGAAGGTACTCAGTAAATGATGGCAAATGTTCTTTTACTTGACTTTATAGATATTCATAAATGCCCTTATGGCTCATGGCTAGTACTGACAGGGACAATACTGTATTATGTTAAGAGTGAGGGAGGGCTCTCTCTTCTAAGAGCCTGGGCTCAAATTCTATTTCTTCAACTTTAAACTCTGGGCAAGTTATTTAACCTTTTCTGTACCTAAGTTAACTCATCCATATTATATGGAAAATAGTAGTACTATTTCATAGAATTGCTGTCAGGTTTAGATAAAAAGATGAAAGTACTGAGAACAGGGTATATGAGAACATCTACTTTATTATACTCTAAAGCTTTCTGATCTTTGTTAATCTCTTAAGTGAAAAATGGTAACATGTTAGTCTATCAGTGAGTTTGAACATCTTTTCATATATTTTTTCTTTTCATATATTTAAAAGCTATCTGTAATTTACTTTTCTGTAACTGAATATTTTGTGTCTTTTGTCCATGTTTTTAGCAGTCATTGGTCTTTTTTTTTTTCTCATTGACTTATAAGAATGCTTTATGTGTTAAAGAAATCTTCCTCAGTTAATTTGCAGTGCTCTTTTTTTTTCTTTCTTACCACATAGACATTTCTAAATTTAACGTGGCCAAATTTACCTATTCTTCTCCTGTGGCTTCTTGGTTGTAGATCTTGCTTTAAAAAATTAATTATTCTGGGGATCCCCGGGTGGCTCAGCAGTTTGGCACCTGCCTTTGGCCCAGGGTGTGATCCTGGGGTCCCAGGATCAAGTCCCACGTCAGGCTCCCTGCATGGGGTCTGCTTCTCCCTCTGCCTGTGTCTCTGCCTCTCTCCCTCTCTCTGTCTCTCATGAATAAATAAATAAAATCTTAAAAAAAATTAATTATTCTTAAAAGATCGGGGATCCAAATGGAGGTATCTGACTTCTGAAGTCAACATTATTTCCATTTCCAGTACTGCTTAGGAGTACCTCTCTTTAATGTGCCTGATGACATATTTATTTGGGGATAACTAAACTCAGGAAGACATTCGAGATAAAAAGAATCTGAGTAGACTAAATAATATTTTCCTGAAGTGATTTCCTTATTCTGCACTAATTTACTGAAAAAGTATGGCATGAATTCCATAACACCAAAAACTTTAAATAAAAGAAAAAAAATTCACCTATGATCCTGCAACCCCAAATCAATCTTGGTTTATATTTTTTTCAATCTTGTTTTATATTATAATCTCTCTAGTCCTTATCATTATTTTACTGCTATAATAGTATATCACAAAAATTGCCATGTTTTTTATTTGATATTCTAAGGATTATGCTTTTATTTAAACATTATAAAGATTTTCTAAAAAAAAAAAGATTTTCTAAGTGCCTACTCCTTGTTATATTTATTATTATTGCCATTCACTTAACAAGAAATGACAAACATAAAAAAGCATGGAAAGAATAGTGATTTTGGAATGTGGAACAGATTTGAATCCTTGCTCTGGTACTTTTTAATCCATCTCTGGGACATCTCTGACCTTCCATTTCTCCATTTATAAAACATGTATAATAAAGATAGTAATGGTAGTAACTTGGTAGCATGAGGAATAAATTACATCGTAACACATAAAAGTATAACATCATTACTGGCTTTTTCTGTATTTATTTCCCCAAATTTTCTTTTTCTTTTTTTTTTTTTAAAGATTTATTTATTTATGATAGACAGAGAGAGAGAGAGAGAGAGGCAGAGACACAAGAGGAGGGAGAAGCAGGCTCCATGCCGGGAGCCCGACGCGGAACTCGATCCCGGGACTCCAGGATCGCGCCCTAGGCCAAAGGCAGGTGCTAAACTGCTGAGCCACCCAGGGATCCCCCCAAATTTTCTTTAAAAAAAAAAAGATTTTATTTACTCATTCATGAGAGGGACACAGAGAGAGAAGCAGAGACACAGGCAGAGGTAGAAGCAGGCTCCATGCAGGGAGCCCGATGTGGGACTCAATCCTGGTCCCAGCCAAAGACAGACTCTCAACCACTGAGCCACCCAGATGCCCATTTTCCCCAAATTTTCAACATTGTTAATATTGTGAACAGATCTTTGATGAAGCTTTCCTCTTTAAAAAAAAAATTATCTTTACATAAAATGTTCCCATCAGTTGATTTAACAAGTTACACTAACGTGAACATTTTATTTTCCCAAAAGGGATGTAACAATTTACATTACCATTAATAATGTTTGCTTGTGTCTGGCTATATATCAATCTAGAAAAAAGGGGCACCTGGGTGACTCAGTGGTTGAGCATCTGCCTTTGGCTCAAGTCGTGATCCCGAGGTCCTGGGATCGAGTCTCACATGGAGCTCACCACAGGGAGCCTGCGTCTGCCTGTGTCTCTGCCTCTCTCTGTCTCCCATGAATAAGTAAATAAAATCTTTAAAATAAAACTAGAAAAAAATGTGCATTAATGTTAAACTGTTGATTTATAGGCATGAGACACTTCAAAGTTACTTTAATTTGCATATTTTTTAATCTAATGAGCTCATCCCTTTCTTAACCATGGGATGATTCAAAGAAACACACTTCATAATTACTATGCTAAAAAATACTTCTACCGCTATAACTAATAACTACAATTTTACTGGTCATCTTAAAGTTATCAGTGTACGAGACAACCCTGAGACACATATTTTACAAATACTTAGGTACTGATTCTATTTCATTCACATCAGGTTTTGAGATCTATTGCTAAAATTATGAGTTACAGTTCTACATTTCACTACTTTAGAAAACAAGATTTGGATATATACTTACCACATTAGGATTAAATGGTGGTGGAATCCTCTTTTGTACAAGATCAGTCCAGCTGAGTGATTCAAAAAAAGGATGATTCTGAATTTCAAGCTAGAATGTTAAAGAAATATTTTATTCATGTTGAAAAATAAAATTCAGTGCTCACTGAAGAATTAATGAAGCCAAATTATTACCCTTTGTCCCTCAATTCTTTTTTTTTTTTAAATTTTTATTTATTTATGATAGTCACACACACAGAGAGAGAGAGAGAGGCAGAGACACAGGCAGAGGGAGAAGCAGGCTCCATGCACCGGAAGCCCGACGTGGGACTCGATCCCGGGTCTCCAGGATCGCGCCCTGGGCCAAAGGCAGGTGCTAAACCACACTGCGCCACCCAGGAATCCCTGTCCCTCAATTCTTTTTAGGTACATGTTTCTGGTATTCATGAGGCAAGATGGTATAGTGGAGAGACTACCAGAGCAGACATAAAAGACGGTTATACAGAATGACAAACTCAAGTTATATCCTCTTCACAGTCATAATTCTTCATAGGTAAAACAGAGTTAACATTTCTGTCCTAGAATCTTCACACACTATTTTAAGGACTAGTGGAAAAAAACATAAATAAAAGACCTATGAAAAGAATTAAGGCATGAGGAGCCTGGGTGGCAGTCAGTTAAGCGTCCAACTCTTGGTTTCAGCTCAGGTTGTGATCTCAGGGTCATGGGACTGAGTCCTGCATTGGGCTCTGCACACAGCATGGAGTTTGCTTAAGACTCTCTCTCCTAGGACACCTGGGTGACTCAGTGGTTGAGTGTCGGCCTTCGGCCCAGGGTTTGATCCCAGGGTCCTGGGATCAAGTTCCGCATCAGGCTTCCCGCATGGAGCATGCTTCTCTCTCTGCCTATGTCTCTGTCTTTCGTGAATAAAAAACAAAACAAACAAACAAAAAAACGACTCTATCTCCTGCTCTCTCTGCCCCTCCTCTCCATGCTCTCTCTCTCAAATAAAGAAAAGAACAAGGCACTATATAGATACAAAGAATTGTAATTGTTATCTGAATGGGAGAGGTAAAAAAGAAGGTAAGTTTTTTACACAGTGGGGCAGAGGTAAAATCAAGGTGATGAGCTACTGTACCAAAAAATAAAAAAAAAATTCACTCTGGATTAGTATTATCAAAAGCTGGCACAGTATTGATTCCAGTTATTTTCCATACAAGGTGACACACAAGAGTGTATAAAGTAGAATCCAAACTAGTTGGGTGGGTTTATTTGTATTTTTTTTTTTTATTTTTATTTTTTTTTTTTTTATGATAGTCACAGAGAGAGAGAGAGAGAGAGAGAGGCAGAGACACAGGCAGAGGGAGAAGCAGGCTCCATGCACCGGGAGCCCGACGTGGGATTCGATCCCGGGTCTCCAGGATCGCGCCCTGGGCCAAAGGCAGGCGCCAAACTGCTGCGCCACCCAGGGATCCCAGTTTGGTGGGTTTAAAAAGAATTTCTGGAGGTGAAATAACATTTGATCAAAAATTAGAGAACATTCCAGGGAGAATATGAAGGCCCTTAGGTGACAGAGATTCGTTTGATCAAGAAAATGAGAGTCAAATACTGCTGAAGTACAGGGAAGGAGTGGGATAGTCACACAAGGGGAAGCTAAGAGGTAAACAGGCCGTATCATATTGGGTCTACGTTAAAAACTTAGGGTTTTATTCTAGGATTCTGAGAAGCCATCAGGGAGCTTTAGGAACGTTACAAATATGGGGGATCTTTGGTTTGTTTTTTTAAGACCACTCTAATAGTAATAAGGAAATGGACTGAAATAAGCCATGAGCAGATTAAGGAAGAAAAGTTATTGCTGTGGCCAAACACAAGTTGAAAATGGTAGGGGTTCCTGTCTGGCTCAGAGAGTGGAGCATGAGACTCTGGGTCTCCGGGTTGTGGGTTTGGGTCCCACACTGGATGCAGAGATCACCTAAAAATAAAATCCTTTTTTTTTTTTTTTTTAGATTTTATTTATTTATTCATGAGAGACACACGGGGGGCGGGGGGGACGGGCAGAGACACAGGCAGAGGGAGAAGCAGGCTCCATGCAGGGAGCCCGACGTGGGACTTGATCCCGGGTCTCCAAGATCACACCCCGGCCAAAGGCAGGCGCTAAACCGCTGAGCCACCCAGGGATCCCCTAAAAATAAAATCTTAAAAAAAAACTGAAAATGGTAGAAAAAAAGTAGTCGCAGAGGAAGCAGATAAGTGTGTGGATATGGGAAGATTTAGGAGGCAAATACAACAGGATCTGGCTGGTGGTGAATATAGAAGTAAGGTAGAAAGAGGAGTCAAAGAATGACTCGGATTTGTAACCTGAGGCACACAAAAGGAAAGTGGGAGGAGTCCAATTCTGCACATGCTATGTTTGAGGTTCTCTCCAGAAATCTGAAGGGTGGTGTTGAATAAGCAGATATCCTCTGAGTCTCAAGTTCAGAAGAGAGGTCTGGACTGGAGGTCTGGACTGGACACATTATAAATGTGTCAGATATAGACAGAGAGATAACCAAAGCCATTGGGCCAAATAAGGCTGTCTAGGAACAGAGCACAGAAGGAAAGAAGGTTTCGGACAACCACAAGGAACCAGGACACTCAACCATCAGGTTGAAGAAAGGAGCTTTATACAAGACATTATGGAAGAGGGCCCAGAAATACAGAAAGGAAAGCACAAGATGACTGTCAGCTCTTGCAGAAGCCTGTGGAAAAGAGTGTTAGAAGTTTAGATGCTGCTGAGAAGGCAAGCCAAGGAACAGAGGAATTCAGCAATTCTAAGTAGCTATTTTTGGTAAAATGAGAAAGAAATGAATACAGAAACTTTCAACAAGTTTGGCTGTGAAAGGAAAAAAGTATTACTTGGCAGGAAAGCATAGTTGAGGGGTTCTGGTTTAAGAAGAGACTTGATAATGTTTAATAATTGATTGGAAGGACCCCTAACAAAAGAGAACAGTTATCTGTGCTTTGAAAAAAAGCACACACAGGGTTTCTGCAAGGAGTCAGGATCCAGTGCAGAGGTAGAAACTGGCCTTTTCCACTATACTAGATAGAAGGAAACAATAGTGAGCAGGTGTGTGTAGGTCTACAAATCTGACAGCGAGGCTGAAGTAGTTCTGCTCTGCTGATTCTATTTTCCCTATTTAGCAGCCCAGAAGATGACAACTGGACTCACCCAGGGCTGTGATGTCTGCCAGTGTGCTCCATAAAAGGACCAAGGGGCAAGAAGGTGTGAAGTATTAACAAGACCAAGTGGAACAATGGACTATGGAATGAATCCAAGCTGGATGGAAAACTGTTGCAGAGTGATCTACTGAACTGTGGAGTGTGGAGTGTGGAGGGAAAGAGCAGTAGCAGACAAGTTTGCTATTCACAGTTCAAATTCACAACCAATAAACAGTTCCCAAGAATATGTGAGAAATGTAAAAGTTCATGTTCCTCAATAGTGCATGAATTTATGGACACGTGAACATAACGTCTGTAGCTATACAAGCAATTTAATTATCCCAATTTTTATTTTTTTTTATTTTTTTATTTTTTTATTTTTTTAATTTTTATTTATTTATGATAGTCACACACAGAGAGAGAGAGAGAGAGAGAGAGAGGCAGAGACATAGGCAGAAGGAGAAGCAGGCTCCATGCACCGGGAGCCCGACGTGGGATTCGATCCCGGGTCTCCAGGATCGCGCCCTGGGCCAAAGGCAGGCGCCAAACCGCTGCGCCACCCAGGGATCCCTATCCCAATTTTTAAAAAAAGATTTTTTAGGGACACCTGGGTGGCTCAGCAGGTTGAGCCCATCTGCTTTCTGCTCAGGGCAGGATCCTGGAGTTCTGGGATCGAGTCCCCCATCACGCTCCCTGCATGGAGCCTGCTTCTCCCTCTGCCTGTGTCTCTGCCTCTCTCTGTGTCTCTCATGAATAAATAAATTTAAAAAAATAAAGATTTTTAATTTTTAAGGAATAGCTACATCTAACTGGGGCTCAAACCCACAACCCCAAGATCAAGAGTCACATGCTCCATTGGCTTAAGGAGCCCCTAGTTACCTTGATTTTTTAAAAAACCAAATCTGTAGATTTTAGAATTACCTCAGGGAGCTATCACCAAATTCTCCGAAGAAAAAAAAGTTATTAAATATTAGTTCAAGGCAAAAGGCATTACCTCATGCAGACAGGAGGCACTTAATAAATTCTTAAGTACAATGACTTCAAAGTTTAGGCTATCAAAAAATGCATGCCACACATTTTTTAAAAAGAAGGGAGAGAAAATTCTTAGAAACAAAAATCAAATAAATAATGGGGTGTGAGAGCAGGATGGAAGAGTGAGGAGAGGCTCAAACTGTTAAGAAGATCAAATGAAAAACTGCCTGTGTAATGCTTCAAACCCTATAAAAATACTGGTGAGAACCGCTGGGACAAGCATGCTTCTTTTCCATGGTGGTATTTAAGAGCTGTATTCATCCCAGTAAATGCCACATAAAATAAGAATTTGTCTTCCAATCTAAAATAAGCTGAAATAAAGTGAGTACTGGAAGGATGTACATACAAAGTCTTCTTTGGCACCAAGTCGATTTTGCCTATTCTTTTCTAGGAGTTCTTCCAGAATGGACCAGGCTGTGAGGCTCACTCCTGGCCTCAAACTCAGAGGCTTGTGAAGAATATTGTCATACATTTCAGCAACATCTCGGCAATAAAAGGGAGGCTGGCGGGGGGAAAAAGGAAAATAAAGTTAATGTTAATTGAAGTATGCCAAAATGTGGTTAAAAGAGTTGGATTTGGCCTTGATCTACAGAGATCAGTTGGGGTCTGGACAGTTCTAGAAATGCAGAGGCCTCTGTAGATCTGCAGTGTGTGGTCTCCAATGTGAAGAGGTTTTAAAACCCAGCACCATGTAGCACCCAATATGTGTTCACTGAATGTTCAAGAACACCCACCCTGCAGACAGGTAGGTGTAAACTGTGTAAAACTTGTAATAGTTTGTTTTAGAAAAAACCACCAACTTCATCAAAAGTATAATGAAAGAATTACTGCACACAGATTCAACACAGATCAAACATTAAATAATTTCTTGAGACCTGGGAATAAGTGAATTAAAAGAGATTTCCAGTAGAGATGGGAGACCTGAAGATTGCACTCCTTACTAAGTACTTGTAATGGCAGCATTAAGGGTGCACTCTGCTGAATTACAATTCTATTGTTAAAGCCTAAAGACTTGTACAACATGAGGATTAGTCAGTTAATCATCGAGTTAACTTTTAAACTAAAAATAATTTTTAAAGTTAAGGCAAGTTATATAGCTTGTCATTTTCTTTTTTATAGGAAAGAAAAACGTTTTCACTTTTTAAAATCAAACTTTATTTTTAAATAGTTAATATAAGTGTCCTTAGTGAGGTATATGTTTCAAATGTTCCCTTTTAAATTAATTGCACTTTATATACAATAACATTATTTTCCACTTTCATAGTCCTCTAAAGAAATTTAAAGGACTCAGAAATATCAGGATAGTAAATACCCAGCACTTAAAAAAAGTAAGGTATATCAGGTATTCCAAGTCACTAGCATAACCGGAAAAAGAAATCTTTTAATAAGCAATGGCAAAGAAGAGACAATGTTGATTGTCATAGGAATCTATCATGCAAAATTAGCAACATAAGACAAATGCTCTAACATGTACCTCATGTGTTGGATTTCACCGAGAGCTCCGGTTTTCAGAGGGAAAAAAAAAACCCCACACAAAGCAAAAAGCCAAATAAGAAACCCAAACCCCAGCTCAGGTCTCAGCTGATGCTGGTATTTAGATGAGTGTGGGCAGCAGCATGGATGATGAGTTCATGGTCCCCACCATGAGGCTGCTGGACACTTATGGAATCCAAAAAGGACTCTAGAAATTAAATATCTCAAAAAAGTACAGAGAAAAAAATGTATTGTCCCTATAAGAATATGTAAACTAACAGATGTGCCAAAATTGTTTGCTTTTGGGTGGAATGATGTATTTTTTTAAGTTTATTTTTTTAGTAATCTCTACACCCAATGTGAGGCTCGAACTAAAGACCCTGAGATCAAGAGTTGCATGCCACCAAATGAGCCAGTCAGGCACCCCCCTGACTGGAATATTAATGTAGTAAAACAACTTTACACATTAATCAGAAGCACTGGTTAGTTTTATGTGTCTTCGATTAATAAAAGCTGGGGTAAATTATTTCATAGTGAACATTCCTTTTTTTTTCATTTTTAAAGATTTTATTTATTTATTCATGAGTGACACAGAGAGAGAGAGGCAGAGACATAGGCAGAGAGAGAAGCAGGCTCCATCCAGGGAGCCCAACATAGGACTTGATCCCGGGACTCCAGGATCATGCCCTGGGCCAAAGGCAGACGCTTAACCGCTGACCCACCCAGGTGTCCCGAACATTCCTTTTTTGCAAAAAAATCTTCCAGATGTGTTTACAGTAAAGGGAATGGAAGGTTCCCAATGGGGGAAAAAGTGGAGGAACAGTGTATTAATCCTATAAAAATAAAATACAAGGCAAAACCCAAAAGATAGGATCTTCTAATAAATACAAATCTTTTTCTTTCCATCTTTTTGAAATTGGGCAGAATGCCTAAGAATGATGATTGGGGTAAACTGTATGGAAGTGAATAATATTATTACAGCTAGTGTCTATTTCTAAAAAATGCAAGTGGGATGAGAATACCTGATTAGTGTAAGTAGTGATTAGTATGACAGAGAAATAATTACATTAAGAGAGCAGTAACAAAGGAGAAGTTTTTTCTTTTGTGCATATCCCTAAGGGATTTTGAATTCACTTAACCAGGTCACTACAGTCCTTGGGATTATTAAAAAAAGAGAAAACTCAAAGCAATGAAAACATACTAGAATAATGAAAAAGCAGAAATACATACCAATCCATACAGCATTTCATAGAGAACAGCACCAAGGCACCACCAATCTACAGTATTGTCATAGGGCTGTTTTCTGATTACTTCAGGAGCAAGGTACTATAGAAAACATTAAATATTTGAGCAATTCAACAAACAACTCATGATACAATTTAGAAATAATTAAGAAATTTAACAAATTTAAGATGTTACTATGATGCTAAAAACATATTATCAAGATTTTAAATTGGTTGGGTATTGTTATTCTATACCAGCGGTTCTCAGACAGTAGTACTCTTCAGAATCATGTGGCACATTTTTCAAACTACACATATTCAAGCACAAAGTGTGATGCAATTAAGACAAATGGAAGAAGACAACAAATGCAGAAATCTGTAATACTATGTAAACTGAGTACTGGGATGGGGGGCGGAGAAAGTCTTTCACAAGATTAATTTATTTTAGAAATTCCTCTAGTCATTACCCATAATTGTTTCTCTTGAAGAAAGAATTTTTAATGTGGCAATTATAATCTATTTTTTCCTTCAGTTAAAGACAAAAGAATGTGAATTTTGTATTAGAAAATTATTCTCTAACATGTTATTTAGAAAAGTCGTGTAAGTTATTAGATGGCTATGCACATTTTATTTGTAACACATTTAAACATCATCATAATTTCACACACATAAAACAGTGAATCTGAATTCGGGATTCCAAAGTATGTATTTTCTCTTACCAAATGAAATAAGAAAATAATTTCTTAAGCTTTTTAAAAAAATGTGATCCAAAGAAATGGCAAAACATATTAAAAGGGTTTAGTAATTTCTGATTACCTTTAAATTTAGAGGACCCAAAGAACTTGTGTTTCCCCTCTAAAAACTATAGGACTTAAAGATTTGGTTAACTACAAAATCAATATATGTTCACAAAAAAATTGTTTCTTTATGCACAAACCAAAATAGAATGGTCACAAATATACATATTAGAAAAAGGAAGAAAATAAAACATTTCAAAGTATTTTTACTTTTAATTTTTTTAACTTTTCTGATCTTGATTAAAAGTCTCATATGAGGCACTTTATCACACATTTCAACATGATATCTGCAATTACTCTACAATAAAGATTTAATACTACCTGGCATCTAAATCATTATAAATACATTAAAACTAGCATAGTTTAAACTAAACTAAATGTGTATATGTGCATAGTGAGAATAATAAGGCTTTAAGATAACTTTTAAGAAATAATGATTACTGTCTCAAAAAGAAGGATACATTTTCTGCTAGCTAACATGATTAGAGAATGGGATGTTCTGATTAATTCTGACTTGTGATCTTCTTTCACCCACCCACTGCTTCACTTCCTTCCGTCAAATAAATACTTAATTTTATTATAAAATATTTTCATCATATAGAAAAAGAGAAAATAGAAACCAATATAGCCACCAGTAAACATAGGCAATGTCAATATTTTGCCATATTTGCTTTAGCTTATTAAAAAAAAAAGCTTTAGATATTCATATACTATGCAATTTACTCATTTTATTTATTTATTATTATTTTTTAAAGATTTATTTATTTATTCATGAAAGAGAGAGGGAGAGACATAAGCAAATAGAGAAGCATGCTCCCTGCAGGCAGCTCGATGTGGGACTCATCCCTGGAACTGGGATCATGCCCTGGGCTGAGCCACCCAGGCATCCCAATTTACTCATTTTAAAGTGAGTAATTCAATGGCTTTGGGATATTTAAAGAGTGGTGGTATAAACATTACCACAATTTTAGGACATTTTTCACTGCTAATTTTAAAAATTTTTTTAAATGATAAGAAATATAATCAAATGCTTTAAGAAGTATAAGGTATACTTTTAACATTAAAAACAGGTAAGTAGGGCAGCCTGGGTGGCTCAGCGGTTTAGTGCTGCCTTCAGCCCAGGCATGATCTGGAGACCCGGGACTGAGTCCCACATCTGGGCTCCCTGCATGGAGCCTGCTTCTCCCTCTGCTTGTGTCTCTGCCTCTCTCTCTCTCTCTCTCTCTCTCTCTGTGTCTCTCATGAATAAATAAATAAAATCTTAAAAAAAATCCAAACAAACAGGTAAGTATATGGGGGGGATGGGATAACTGGGTGATGGGCATTAAGGAGGGCACCTGATGTAATGAGCACTGGGTGTTATATGCAACTGATAATCACTAAATTCTACCCCTGAAACTAATAAAACATTATGTGTTAACTAACTTGAATTTAAATAAAATCTTTAACAAATAAGCATAATTTATATCTTTGATGGGTTCTCTGTGGTAGCTCACAATCACAATTAAAAATACTATCAAGAAACTTTAAATGTTCTGAAGGGATGATTATCAGATATATCCAAGTGGCTAAAAGCTTCCTGAAATGAGGATTTTATTCTACTTTTCTGATTTCAAGTACTGTATATGCAATTTGTGACTCATTTTTGCATTTTACTTATTATTATTTTATAAACAACAAATGAGACATTTTCTTACCTCTGGTGTCCCACAAAATGTTGTTGTTGTGTCAGAAATAGCAATTCCTTCTTTACAAAGCCCAAAATCTGTTAAGACAACATGTCCCTGACAAATACAGGGTCAATAAGATAAAACAATGCATGGGCATAAACTGACAATTTTTAAAACCATTTGACTATGAATTATAGACCCACAAGAAATTGCAAAAATGTTACACAGAGTTTCGTGTACCCCTCATGCAGCTTCTCCCAATGCCAGTATCTTATATAACTCTACAGTTACTCTACTCTAAGGTAGTTAACCAGAGTGCCAATTTTATTGTTTTCACTATTTTTCTTACACGTATACGTGTGTGTGTGTGTGTGTGTGTGTGTGTGGTTCTATGCAATAGAGACGTGTAGATCTGTGTAACTACCACCACAATCAAGACAGAGTACTGTCCAATGCCCCAAAGGAACAAAAGAACTCACTCACTCATACTCATGTACTCCCCTATTCCCACTGTCCCTGTCACCTTGAAACCACTAATCTGTTTTCCATCTAAGTTTTGTCATTTGGAGAATCTTAAATGTACATGGAATGATGCAATGTGGAACTCTTGAGATTGCATTTTTTCCCCTAAGCATAACAATGATAAAATTAAGAATTAGTAGATTTTTAAAAGATAATACTTACTACTGAATCCAAAAGAATATTTTCTGGTTTCAAGTCTCTATTAAATTGAAAGAAAAAGAAAAGCAAAACTGAGTATTCACTAAAATAAATAAAAAGACACTTCTGCAAGAAATACATTAAAATGTACCTGTACACTATTTTGATGGAGTGCAAGTAACCCAATGCACTGGCAATTTCAGCAGCATAAAACCTAGCTCTGTGTTCGGGAAAGGATCGTTCTCTCTGTAAGTGGAAAAACAGCTATAAAATGGGAGGGAAAAAGAAAGGATATTAAGATCAGTCACACAAAAAGTGAAACAAATATATCCCATAAATACAAAAATAGGATTTGTTATTCTGAACATGAGATAAAAATGCACCAAAGGACAGAACTATGATTCTCCCTTATCTGTGTCCCCAACCTTGCAATCATTCTCTCTTACCATGCATCTTTCTTTACTCTTGCTAACTTTAACTTGCTCATCTCTTATTTACTACTCAATCTTCAATGTCCAGTGTCCTCACCACTCTGGAGAAGATTATCAACCAAGACTGATGATCTTGATATTGCCATGGAGTCAATAAGGTCTCTCACTAACCCCTTTTTTGACTGTGCTTTATTTTTTTAAAGATTTTATTTATTTATTCAGAACAGACACAGAGAGAGAGGCAGAGACATAGGCAGGGGGAGAAGCAGGCTCCTTGTGGGGAGCCTGATGTGGGTCCTGGGACCATGACCCGAGTTGAAGGCAGACCCTTAACCACTGAGCCACCCAGGTGCCCCTTTGACTGTGCTTTCATTTGGAAAAACAAAACAAAACAAAAAAACACTTCAGAGACTGGACACAAGTAGCTGGCAGATCAAATATAATCCACAGATATAATCTGTTTGAGCCAAATACTGTTTTTAGAAAAATCTAAATTAACTGGTTAACATTTAAAAATGAAGAAAAAATTTTTTCGGTAAAAATTTAGTTTTGGGGGGATCCCTGGGTGGCGCAGCAGTTTGGCGCCTGCCTTTGGCCCAGGGTGCGATCCTGGGGACCCGGGATCGAGTCCCACGTTGGGCTCCCGGTGCATGGAGCCTGCTTCTCCCTCTGCCTGTGTCTCTGCCTCCTCTCTCTCTCTCTGTGACTATCATAAAAAAAAAAAAAAAAAAAGTTTAGTTTTGGTTTCTTCTGGGAAAAAAAAAAAAAGAGGAAGCTCTGCAACATTAAGCTTAAATTCCAGTAGGGCAGCAGATGGCTGGCGCTGAGCAGCAGCTGGACACGCCAGTTCATTTCTTACCTTCTGAAATCGTATTTTATTTCTTTATTCTGCCCTTTATTCATGAGGTTACCTGCCTGGGCAAAGTTTTCCCCAGGTCCTTACTCTAAGTTCCCTCGCTTCTAGAGCAGTGATCTCACCTTAGGTCTCCTTCTTCCTTGGAGAGTTCCATCTCATGTTCCTTTCTGGCCCCTTATGCTGCAGGGATACCAAGGTATACGTCCTCGGTTTCTCCACTGTTACTCTTTCTCTGGATATCCTGCCCAAGTAACTGATCCATCCAGTGATTTTAACCACCACCTCTATGTTGACAGTCCTTCGTGTGGACATACCCCACCTAGACCTCTGCTTGGAACTTCTCTTGCAAAGACATGTTGCTTGCTGCTCTTTCTTGAATAGTTCATATGCCAACAAATTCATCTTGTCTAGAACAGAGCCCCCGTCTTCTTTTACAGATTTACTGCCACTGCTGCTATATTCTTTAATGACATCACCATCACTTTCTATCCAGTCCTCTGAGCCATGGGAGGCAACGAGGTCCAGCGAGAAGAGTCAGGTTTTACAGCTGACCAGACCTGGATTCAAATCCTAGTTCTCCTTTTGTGAGCAATTCATTTAACTTCTCTGATTTATTAAAACTGTCCCCCAATTTTTCTTAACCTCTTTTGAAAGATTATGGTGAAGATCAGTTGTAAATAATTTTGTTTAAGATTTTATTTATTCATAGAGATGCAGAGAGAGAGAGAGAGAGAGAGAGAGGCAGAGACACAGGCAGAGGGAGAAGCAGGCTCCATGCAGAAAGCCTGACGTGGGACTCGATCCCGGGACTCCAGGATCATGCCCTGGGCTGCAGGTGGCGCTAAACCGCTACACCACGGGGGCTGCCCCTGAAGATCAGTTATAATAGATCCTGATAGAGTAGGGACGTGGGAGGCTGGCCTGGGATTCATCTGGATTGCTCCTTTACTTCTGTACCTCTGCTTTGTTAGCCTCTGTATCTAACTAATGAAAAAAATCTTCTGTTTTTATCTTTTAATTATTCCTGGAATACTACTTCCTGTTTAGCCCGACTATTGCCTTTATTAGCTTATACTATTGTAATAATCTATTTATTGATCTGATCACATCAATCAAATACAATACTAACGAAAACTACCCAAAATGAAAACCTGACCATTCACCAATGGCAGCTAACAATGACAGTTTATTAAATCAAAGGCACTATGTTGAGGACCTTATATGCTTGTATTATTTAATCTACTCAAGTATCTTGAGGCAGAAAATTAATGAGGAAGCTGAGGTTCAGGAATTGTATTGTTTATACACCCAGTATTATATCAAAGTTAAGAACACATGTCAAGGTTAAAATGTTAAGTATGAAAATCAGGGGGATACTAGTAATAATTACAGGAAACCCATAATGATATTATACTCCTCCTACCTCCCTCTATCTTTTCTCATTTTTACCTGCTCTTCTGCCTACAGCCCCATTCAATTCCTCCTCCACCAACCCCAACACTCTATTTCATTCTTTTTATTTCCCCATTATCTTAGCCAAGTCTATCTTTTAGAATATAAGCCAACTCTTTCCACTTTTGTCATTCTGTTTAGAGTGATCACTATAAAAAGGGCTCAGAAGCAAGGTTCTGAAACAGGACAAAGAAACCACGGACAAAGCAGGAAGCTTCCAACAGGATCTCATCTGCAGTTAATGCCTTACAGGACATTTCAAATCTAGACTCAGGTCTAGATTAAATCCCTGGATTTAAATCCCTGACACTTACTTACTAGAGCATGGTGACATGGAGAAAGTCACTTAACTTCTCTGAGCCTTAGTTTCTTTATCTATAAAATAGTGCTTATCTCAAAGAGTTGTAATGATTAATTGAAATAATGCCGATAAGATCATTACAAAGTGCCAGGCCCTCAATAAATTCTCAGGTTAGCACTTAAGTACACACAAAATAAAATGACAACCTTTAATCTTCAACCTTCAAAGTTTTGCTTCTACACTGAGGAGGCATACGGCATTTCTGTCATATAGATGTAGGGTGTTGAATAATGATTCTATTAATGATCTTCCCCCAAAATGATCTACTTATGTCTTATTATCTTTCACGTTTGCAGAATAGACATTAGTCTTTCTTCTAATTCCTTTATTCTACAGTTAAGTATACTATATGAAGGCTGAAAGATCCCTTTGTAAAGATGGAACACTATCTATCAAAATAATTTTTGGTGGGATCCCTGGGTGGCTCAGCGGTTTGGTGCCTGCCTTCAGCCCAGGGCGTGATTCTGGAGTCCTGGGATAAAGTCCTGTGTCGGGCTCCCTGCGTGGAGCCTGCGTCTCCCTCTGCCTGTGTCTCTGCCTCTCGCTCTGTGTCTCTCATGAACAAATAAAGAAAATCTTAAAATAATAATAATAATAATTTTTGGAGACATTCACAGGTCATAGATCAAACAAGTTAGAAAGGTGTGAGGATTGAGAAACAGGAACAGGGGATGGTCTGCTGCTGCCTAAATCCTAGAATCACACTGCCTGAGTTCAATTCCTGGCTCTAATACTTACTAATAACCACATGCCTTGAGCAAGTTACCTAGCTTCTCTGTGCCTCAGTTTCTTTATTTTATATAACATTTTATAAAATATTTTATATAACATAGTTTATGTAAGTATACCTGATGCATGTTAGCTATTACTATAATTATTTTTTTTTAATTTTATTTATTATTTATGATAGTCACACCGAGAGAGAGAGAGAGAGAGAGAGAGAGAGGCAGAGACACAGGCAGAGGGAGAAGCAGGCTCCATGCACCGGGAGCCCGACGTGGGATTCGATCCCAGGTCTCCAGGATCGCACCCTGGGCCGAAGGCAGGTGCCAAACCGCTGCGCCACCCAGGGATCCCCTATTACTATAATTATTATGATGAGAGTGGCATTTTCCAAAGTGTATTTTAATATGCTTCTGATTCAGAGTTTTGAGGAATATTATTAACAGATTTGGTTCAAACAAATGGAACTGCATGCTAAGAAAATATTTTAAAAGAAATCTTGGCTTTGTTTAAGGTAGAACTCAAAGTCTTTAACATGCTGAAACAATATTGTGAATCACCAAGAAACATATTGTTAATTGTCAATGGGATAGAACATGAAACATTTTCCAAACTGACTTCACCACTGAACTCTTTATTAGAGGATCATCTCATCTGATTATAGTTTGCACGTTTTAGAAAATGACAGGCTAGGTAATCTTTATGTGCAACTGTGTAGACAATAATTATCTAACTACCAATCATGTTTTATTCTAACATTTCAGTATATTATCTTGCTATACTATCTGTGAAGTCTGTAGCTGCACACAAAGGTTTTTTTATGAATCTTCCCACCTACACACCATAAGCTGCTTAAGAGCTTTGTTTACAATTCTCTATATCTTTGTGCTTATTAATTAGCCAGCGTCATGAATCTAAGAGCTGTAAATGCTGGCCTATTCTTCCAAAAACTGATAGGCAAATAAAAAGTGTGACTTTATTCTATTTTTTCTAAACATTATCAACAATTAGAAAACTGATCATAAAACTCATAAACTTACCTCCCCTCCATTAACAAAATCCAGAACAAAATAAAGCTTTTCAGTTGTTTGGAAAGAATAATGTAATCCAACCAAAAATGGATGTTTCACATTTTTCAAAAGCACATTACGTTCAGCCATAATATGTTTTTGCTGTAAAAAAAGGTAAAGGATCAGCTTGTATTATATACCAGAAAACAATTCTGTTAATTGAGAAAATGGAGTTAGGAGAAACAATGCTCTTTCACTTTACCTCTTTTCTGTTCAGAACTACTTTTTTCTGTAACACTTTGACAGCATAAAATTTTCCATCCAGTTTCCGTTTTGCAAGAAGAACCTGTTGTAAAGATTGTGCATACTATTAGAGATCTCAATATTTTGATTGAAATTATTCACTTGCCAATAAATTCATACTTAAATTATGTACAAAGCAAGTCTACAACGGACCTAGATAATATATTTTAGTTTTGAACACTGAAAATTACTGAATTTATTTCTGTTCCACTTCTCCTTAGGTATTTTAACAAGACCGTAACAAAAAAAGAATGTTAGTCACTTGAATAGGCAGGTACCATTCCTTCGTCATTTAATATGCTGATGTTTGAGATTTTTACTAAATTTAAGTCCTAAAATCTAGACTGCTTGAGATCAAGTGTGGTGTGTGTGTGTGTGTGTGCGCGTCCGTGCGCACACACACCAGCCCTGAGTCCTCAAGAGTGTCCTTAGAAAATACTGAGGCTATCAACTTCTTGATACATAAAAAAAAGGAGAAGGCAATGGTATCTATGTGATCAAAATGCATTTTTGTTTTAACACTTAGGTTTCTCCGTAACTTTCAAATTCAAAAGCATTCAGAGGAAGAAGCACCATGTATAGCTGAGTTTCTACAATGGGCTGGGCTGCATGCACTTTCAAGGATCTGAAGAAATTTAGAGGCTCTTGCCCCAGGAAAAAAGTAGACATACTTAGGATTTTGCAAATAATTTTAAGAAATTCAAGATGCCCAACAAGTTGTGTAGCTATTAAATAATACATTCCAAAGCTTTTTGGGATTATCTGACACAGCAACTAGTGATACTTCTGGGCCTTATATTCTTGTATGTATGTTCTCTTCCTCTGTAAAACTTAAAATACCAATCTAATCATGAGAAAAATATCAAATTCCAATTGAGGGACATCTTACAATATGTACATCTTACAATAGTACATTTAACTAGTACTTTTCAAAATCATCAAGGTCCTCAAAAACAAGGAAAGTCTGAGAAACCATCACAGCTAAGAGAAGCTAAAGGAGACATGACAACTAAATGTGATGTGGTATTGTGGATGAGATTCCAGAACAAAAAAAGGACACTGGGTGAAAGGAAAGGAAATCTAAATAAACAATGGACCTTTCATCAATGTTGGCTCATTAACTGGAACAAATGTACCCTGCTAATATAAGGTATTAACAATAGGGACAGTGTGTATGGAGTAGAGGATGGTTTTGGAATTCTGTGAACTTCCTTTCTTTCTTCTTTATTAAATTTTTTCTGTAAATCAAAATTGTTCTAGAAAATAAAACCTATATAAAAAAAGAAAATAAAACCTATCAATTAAAAAAATGTTTGTTTTTAATCAAGATGGAGTCAAAACATCTGTAGGGTAAAAATGTCCCGTGCTTCACTTTTGACATTTTCCCCATTTTTCCATTCTTTTGTTTTTTTTTTCAATTTTTTATTTATTTATGATAGTCACAGAGAGAGAGAGAGAGAGAGGCAGAGACATAGGCAGAGGGAGAAGCAGGCTCCATGCACCGGGAGCCTGATGTGGGATTCGATCCCGGGTCTCCAGGATCACGCCCTGGGCCAAAGGCAGGCGCCAAACCACTGCGCCACCCAGGGATCCCCCATTCTTTTATTTGATACAATATTTTACTCTACTGAACATCTTTCCTTCTTACATTTTTCCTTTACTCAACACCTCCCACCTGCCTGACCTTTCCAGCTCTGTTTTTGTTGGTTTATCTTCCAGTACATGATGAGTAAATAATTCAAATGTGGCAATTAGGAGGTACCAATTTTCTTAAAGTAAGCATTTTTCCAATAGACTGGTAGATTTGGAGAATAGACATATGGTTAAGAAACAAACAGGCAAAAGGAAAATGGAACCAAGATCCCTTAATGGAGAAGAGTTTAGAATAATTTTTAGATCACCATTATTTATTTTAGCCTATCATATATTTATTCTATTTTTCAAACACACTGTGGATTTGCTTCATTTACTTTTCCTTTTTGTGTCTTCTGCTTTTGTTTTACTGTACTTTATTGGTTTCTAACCATTTTGTAAGGCTTTTAATTTTTATTAAACATAACACATATATAGGATAACCCACAAATCATAATAGTTTAGTAAATTACTGCAAAATGAACACACTATGTAACCACTATCTAGGTCAAAAAATAAAATATTATCATATAGTTGTGGGTTCATTTCTGGGTTTCTATTCTGTTCGATTGATCTATGTGTCTATTTTTTTATTTACCCAAGGAATACACAAAAATGAGTTCAAAGGGATACATGCAACCTGTTTATAGCAGCATTATCTATAACAGCCAAATATGGAAAAAGCCAAAATGTCCACCAAAAGATGAATGGATAAAGATGACATGATATATATAATAGAATATTACTCAGCCATAAAGAAGAATGAATTCTTGCCATTTGCAATGACATGATGGAGCTAGAGAATATTACACTAAGTGAAATAAGTCAGTCAGAGAAAGACAAATACCATACAATTTTATCCATACGTGGAATTTAAGGAACAAAACAAAAGATCATAAGGGATAAACAAAACAAAACATCATAAGGGATAAAAAGAGAGAAGCAAATCAAGAAACAAACTCTTAACTACAGAGAACAAAGTGATGGTTATCATAGGGGAAGTGGGGGGGGTGGGTTAAATGGGTGATAGGGATTAAGGAGTGCACTGTGATGAGCATTGGGTATTATATATGAGTGTTGAAACACTAAATTGTACACCTGAAACTGATATTACACTGGATGTTAGCTAACTGGAATTTAAACAAAAATATTTAAAAAATTAAAAAAACCCAACATTATCAGTAGCCTGAAGTACCCCTTCCTGTCTCCCCTATTTCAGAAACTACTTATCCCTGTCACAAAATTGTAGTAACACAGGTTTTATCTTTTTTTAAAATTTAACATAATTAGAATCATATAAAGTCTCTGACTTCTTTCACTCTAAATAACGTAATATGCATTCATGTTGTAGCACGTAGCATAATTTTGTATTTTTATTGTGCAGAACAATGCATTACATAGTTTAAAATTTAAAAAATTTAATTCCAGAATAGTTAATATACAGTGTTATATTAGTTTTAGGTGTATAATATAGTAATTCAACAATTCTATACATTACCCAATACTCACTATGGTAAGTGTACTCTTTTTAAAAAAAATTAATTAATTATTTTTTTAAAGACTTTTTTTTCTTTTTAATTCATGAGAGACACACACAGAGAGAGAGAGAGAGAGAGAGAGAGGCAGAGACACAGGCAGAGGGAGAAGCAGGCTCCATGCATGGACTCCGATGTGGGAGTGGGACTTGATCCTGGGTCTCTAGGATCACGCCCCAGGCCGAAGGCAGCACTAAACCGCTAAGCCACCGGGGCTGCCCCCCCCTTTTTTAAAATGATAAGTGTACTACTCTTAATCCTCTTCATCTAATTCTCCCATCCCCTTACCCACTTCCCCTCTGGTAACTATCAATTTGTTCTCCATGGGTTTGTCTTCTTTTTTCCTTTTTTCGTTTGTCTTGTTTCTTAAATTCACATATGAATGAAATCATACAGTATCTGTCTCTCTCTGACCAACCTATCTCACTTAGCATAATACTCTCTGGATCCACCCATTCTGTTGTAAATAGCAAGGTATCATTCTTTTTTATTAGCTTATAAACATAGTGGTGTGTGTAGCTTTCTCAATCAGTGTTTTTGTATTCTTTGGGTAAATCCCTATAGCAGAATTACTGGATCATATAGTAGTTCTGCTTTTAATTTCTTGAGGAACTTCCATACTGTTTTCTATACTGGCTACATCAGTGCATAAGGGTTCCTTCTTCTCCACATCCTTACATTAGCCATTCTAACAGTTATAAGGTGATCTGTCAATGTGGTTTCGATTTGCATTTCCCTGATGATAAGTGACGTTAAGCATCTTTTCATGTGTCTGTTGGCCATCTGTATGTCTTCTTTGGAGAAATGTCTGTTCATGTCTTCTGCCCATTTTTTATTTGGATGACTTGGTGTTTGGTGTTGAGTTGTAGAAGTTCTTTATCTATTTTGGATACTAACCCTGTATCAAATACGTCATTTGCAAAAATTCTCTCCCATTTAGTAGGTTGTATTTTTGTTTTGTTGATTAGTTCCTTTGCTGTGCAAAAACTTTTTATTTTGATGTAGATTCAAAAGTTTCTTTTTGTTTTTATTTCCATTACCTCAGGAGACACGTCTAGAAAAATGCTATTCTGGCTGATGTCAGAAATTACTGCATATATGCTCTTCTAGGAGGTTTTAAGTCTCACATTAAGTCTTAATCCATTTTAAGTTTATTTTTTGTATGGTGTAAGAATGTGGTCCAGTTTCATTCTTTTGCATGTAGCTGTCCAGTATTCCCAACACCATTTGTTGAGGAGACTTTGTCCCATTGCATATTCTTGCCTCCATTGTTGAAGATTAATTGACCATATAATTGTTGGGTTTATTTCTGGGCTTTCTATTCTGTTCCATTGATTTATGTGTCATCTTTGTGCCACTACCACACTGTTTTGATGACTATAGCTTTGTAGTATATCTTGGCATATGGATTGTGATACCTCCAGTTTTTTCTTTTTCAAGACTGCTTTTGCTATTGAGGGTCTTTTGTGGTTCCATACAAATTTTAAGATTATTTCCTCTAGAGGGAGGGGCAAGATGGCGGAAGAGTAGGGTCCCCACCTGTCCCCACCAAATTACCTAGAAAACCTTCAAATTATCCTGAAAATCTACGAATTTGGCCTGAGAATTAAAGAGAGAACACCTGGAATGCTATAGTGAGAAGAGTTCGCTCTTCTATCAAGGTAGGAAGATGGGAAAAAGAAATAAAGAAATAAAAGGCATCCAAGGGGGAGGGGCCCCACGAGGAGCCGGGCTGAGGCCGGGGCAAGTGTCCCCAGGACAGGAGAGCCCCGTCCCGGAGACGCAGGAGCTGCACCAACCTTCCCGGTTGGAAAGGCCTCGCAGGGAGTTAGAGCAGGACCCCAGGAGGGCGGGGATGCCCTCAGGCTCTCTGGGACAGTAACAGACACCTGCGCCCCGGGAGAGTGCGCCGAGCTCCCTAAGGGCTGCAGCGCGCACGGCGGGACCGGAGCAGCTCGGAGGGACTCGGGTGGCAGCTCCGCGGAGGGGGCTGCGGGGCGGGAGCAGCTCGGGGGGCTCGGGGGGCTCGGGGGCGGCTCCGCGGAGGGGGCTGCGGGGTGGGAGTGCGAATCCAACAGCGCAGACCCGGAGCACAGGGCGCCGGGACACAGCCCAGGATCCGGCCTCAGCCGGGACAGGCAGAGGCCGGGAGGGCCCAGGGCAGCGAGGACGCTCCTGCCCCGAGCTGAGCAGATCAGCGGCCCCGCCCGGAGCCTCCAGGCCCTGCAGAACCAGAGCTCTGTAGTTACTGCGGGGGCTGAATCCAGGGCTCCCGAGCTGGCCCCGCCACTGGGGTTGTTCCTCCTGGGGCCTCACGGGGTAAACAACCCCCACTGAGCCCTGCACCGGGCAGGGGGCAGAGCAGCTCCCCCAACTGCTAACATCTGAAAATCAGCACAGCAGGCCCCTCCCCCAGAAGACCAGCTAGACGGACAAGTTCCAGGAGAAGTCAAGGGACTTAAAGTATACAGAATCAGAAGATACTCCCCCGTGGTTCTTTTGTTTGTTTGTTTTTTGTTGTTTTGTTTTGCTTTTTGATTTGTTTCCTTCCCCCACCCTTTTTTTTCCTTTCTTTTTCCTTCTCTTTTTCTTTTTCTTTTTTTCTTCCCTTTTTTTTTCTTTCTCTTTTCTTTCCTTCTTTCTCTCCTCTCTTTTTCTCCTTTTCCCAATACAACTTGCTTTTGGCCACTCTGCACTGAGCAAAATGACTAGAATGAAAACCTCACCTCAAAAGAAAGAATCAGAAACAGTCCTCTCTCCCACAGAGTTACAAAATCTGGATTACAATTCAACGTCAGAAAGCCAATTCAGAAGAACTATTATACAGCTACTGGTGGCTCTAGAAAAAAGCATAAAGGACTCAAGAGACTTCATGACTGCAGAATTTAGAGCTAATCAGGCAGAAATTAAAAATCAATTGAATGAGATGCAATCCAAACTAGAAGTCCTAACGACGAGGGTTAACAAGGTGGAAGAACGAGTGAGTGACATAGAAGACAAGTTGATGGCAAAGAGGGAAACTGAGGAAAAAAGAGACAAACAATTAAAAGACCATGAAGATAGATTAAGGGAAATAAACGACAGCTTGAGGAAGAAAAACCTACGTTTAATTGGGGTTCCCGAGGGCGCCGAAAGGGACAGAGGGCCAGAATATGTATTTGAACAAATTCTAGCTGAAAACTTTCCTAATCTGGGAAGGGAAACAGGCATTCAGATCCAGGAAATAGAGAGATCCCCCCTAAAATCAATAAAAACCGTTCAACACCTCGACATTTAATAGTGAAGCTTGCAAATTCCAAAGATAAAGAGAAGATCCTTAAAGCAGCAAGAGACAAGAAATTCCTGACTTTTATGGGGAGGAGTATTAGGGTAACAGCAGACCTCTCCACAGAGACCTGGCAGGCCAGAAAGGGCTGGCAGGATATATTCAGGGTCCTAAATGAGAAGAACATGCAACCAAGAATACTTTATCCAGGCAAGGCTCTCATTCAGAACGGAAGGAGAGAAAAAGAGCTTCCAAAACAGGCAGGAACTGAAAGAATATGTGACCTCCAAACCAGCTCTGCAAGAAATTTTAAGGGGGACTCTTAAAATTCCCCTTTAAGAAGAAGTTCAGTGGAACAATCCACAAAAACAAGGACTGAATAGATATCATGATGACACTAAACTCGTATCTGTCGACAGGAACTCTGAACGTGAACGGGCTTCATGACCCCATCAAAAGGTGCAGGGTTTCAGACTGGATAAAAAAGCAGGACCCATCTATTTGCTGTCTACAAGAGACTCATTTTAGACAGAAGGACACCTACAGCCTGAAAATAAAAGGTTGGAGAACCATTTACCATTCGAATGGCCCTCAAAAGAAAGCAGGGGTAGCCATCCTTATATCAGATAAACTAAAATTTACCCCGAAGACTGTAGTGAGAGATGAAGAGGGACACTATATCATACTTAAAGGATCTATCCAACAAGAGGACTTAACAATCATCAATATATATGCCCCGAATGTGGGAGCTGCCAAATATATAAATCAATTAATAACCAAAGTGAAGAAATACTTAGATAATAATACACTTATACTTGTTGACTTCAATCTAGCTCTTTCTATACTCGATAGGTCTTCTAAGCACAACATCTCCAAAGAAACGAGAGCTTTAAATGATACCCTGGACCAGATGGATTTCACAGATATTTACAGAACTTTACATCCAAACTCAACTGAATACACATTCTTCTCAAGTGCACATGGAACTTTCTCCAGAATAGACCACATACTGGGTCACAAATCGGGTGTGAACCGATACCAAAAGATTGGGATCGTCCCCTGCATATTCTCAGACCATAATGCCTTGAAATTAGAACTAAATCACAACAAGAAGTTTGGAAGGACCTCAAACACGTGGAGGTTAAGGACCATCCTGCTAAAAGATGAAAGGGTCAACCAGGAAATTAAGGAAGAATTAAAAACATTCATGGAAACTAATGAGAATGAAGATACAACTGTTCAAACTCTTTGGGATGCAGCAAAAGCAGTCCTAAGGGGGAAATACATCGCAATACAAGCATCCATTCAAAAACTGGAAAGAACTCAAATACAAAAGCTAACCTTACACATAAAGGAGCTAGAGAAAAAACAGCAAATAGATCCTACACCCAGGACAAGAAGAGAGTTAATAAAGATTCGAGCAGAACTCAACGAAATCGAGACCAGAAGAACTGTGGAACAGATTAACAGAACCAGGAGTTGGTTCTTTGAAAGAATTAATAAGATAGATAAACCATTAGCCAGCCTTATTAAAAAGAAGAGAGAGAAGACTCAAATTAATAAAATCATGAATGAGAAAGGAGAGATCACTACCAACACCAAGGAAATACAAACGATTGTAAAAACATATTATGAACAGCTATACGCCAATAAATTAGGCAATCTAGAAGAAATGGACGCATTCCTGGAAAGCCACAAACTACCAAAACTGGAACAGGAAGAAATAGAAAATCTAAACAGGCCAATAACCAGGGAGGAAATTGAAGCAGTCATCCAAAACCTCCCAAGACACAAGAGTCCAGGGCCAGATGGCTTCCCAGGGGAATTCTATCAAAGGTTTAAAGAAGAAACCATACCTATTCTCCTAAAGCTGTTTGGAAAGATAGAAAGAGATGGAGTACTTCCAAGTTCGTTCTCTGAGGCCAGCATCACTTTAATTCCAAAACCAGACAAAGACCCAACCAAAAAAGGAGAATTACAGACCAATATCCTTGATGAACATGGATGCAAAAATTCTCAACAAGATACTGGCCAATAGGATCCAACAGTACATTAAGAAAATTATTCACCATGACCAAGTAGGATTTATCCCTGGGACACAAAGCTGGTTCAACACCCGTAAAACAATCAATGTGATTCATCATATCAGCAAGAGAAAAACCAAGAAACATATGATCCTCTCATTAGATGCAGAGAAAGCATTTGACAAAATACAGCATCTATTTCTGATCAAAACTCTTCAGAGTGTAGGGATAGAGGGAACATTCCTCAACATCTTAAAAGCCATCTACGAAAAGCCCACAGCAAATATCATTCTCAATGGGGAAGCACTGGGAGCCTTTCCCCTAAGATCAGGAACAAGACAGGGATGTCGACTCTCACCACTGCTATTCAACATAGTACTGGAAGTCCTAGCCTCAGCAATCAGACAACAAAAAGACATTAAAGGCATTCAAATTGGCAAAGAAGAAGTCAAACTCTCCCTCTTCGCCGATGACATGATACTCTACATAGAAAACCCAAAAGTTTCCACCCCAAGATTGCTAGAACTCATACAGCAATTTGGTAGCATGGCAGGATACAAAATCAATGCCCAGAAATCAGTGGCATTTCTATACACTAACAATGAGACTGAAGAAAGAGAAATTAAGGAGTCAATCCCATTTACAATTGCACCCAAAAGCATAAGATACCTAGGAATAAACCTAACCAAAGAGGTAAAGGATCTATACCCTAAAAACTATAGAACACTTCTGAAAGAAATTGAGGAAGACACAAAGAGATGGAAAAATGTTCCATGCTCATGGATTGGCAGAATTAATATTGTGAAAATGTCAATGTTACCCAGGGTAATTTACACATTTAATGCAATCCCTATCAAAATACCATGGACTTTCTTCAGAGAGTTAGAACAAATTATTTTAAGATTTGTGTGGAATCAGAAAAGACCCCGAATAGCCAGGGGAATTTTAAAAAAGAAAACCATATCTGGGGGCATCACAATGCCAGATTTCAGGTTGTACTACAAAGCTGTGGTCATCAAGACAGTGTGGTACTGGCACAAAAACAGACACATAGATCAATGGAACAGAATAGAGAACCCAGAAGTGGACCCTGAACTTTATGGTCTACTAATATTTGATAAAGGAGGAAAGACTATCCATTGGAAGAAAGACAGTCTCTTCAATAAATGGTGCTGGGAAAATTGGACATCCACATGCAGAAGAATGAAACTAGACCACTCTCTTGCACCATACACAAAGATAAACTCAAAATGGATGAAAGATCTAAATGTGAGACAAGATTCCATCAAAATCCTAGAGGAGAACACAGGCAACACCCTTTTTGAACTCAGCCACAGTAACTTCTTGCAAGATACATCCTCGAAGGCAAAAGAAACAAAAGCAAAAATGAACTATTGGGACTTCATCAAGATAAGAAGCTTTTGCACAGCAAAGGATACAGTCAACAAAACTAAAAGACAACCTACAGAATGGGAGAAGATATTTGCAAATGACATATCAGATAAAGGGCTAGTTTCCAAGATCTATAAAGAACTTATTAAACTCAACACCAAAGAAACAAACAATCCACTCATGAAATGGGCAAAAGACATGAAGAGAAATCTCACAGAGGAAGACAGAGACATGGCCAACATGCACATGAGAAAATGCTCTGCATCACTTGCCATCAGGGAAATACAAATCAAAACCACAATGAGATACCACCTCACACCAGTGAGAATGGGGAAAATTAACAAGGCAGGAAACCACAAATGTTGGAGAGGATGCGGAGAAAAGGGAACCCTCTTACACTGTTGGTGGGAATGTGAACTGGTGCAGCCACTCTGGAAAACTGTGTGGAGGTTCCTCAAAGAGTTAAAAATAGACCTGCCCTACGACCCAGCAATTGCACTGTTTGGGATTTACCCCAAAGATACAGATGCAATGAAACGCAGGGACACCTGCACCCCGATGTTTCTAGCAGCAATGACCACAATAGCCAAACTGTGGAAGGAGCCCTGGTGTCCATCGAAAGATGAGTGGATAAAGAAGATGTGGTTTATGTATACAATGGAATATTACTCAGTCATTAGAAACGACAAATACCCACCATTTGCTTCAACGTGGATGGAACTGGAGGGTATTATGCTGAGTGAAGTAAGTCAGTCGGAGAAGGACAAACATTATATGTTTTCATTCATTTGGGGAATATAAATAATAGTGAAAGGGAATATAAGGGAAGGGAGAAGAAATGTGTGGGAAATATCAGAAAGGGAGACAGAATGTAAAGACTCCTAACTCTGGGAAACGAACTAGGGGTGGTAGAAGGGGAGGAGGGCGGGGGGTGGGAGTGGATGACGGGTACTGGGGGTTATTCTGTATGTTGGTAAATTGAACACCAATAAAAAAAAAGATTATTTCCTCTAGTTCTGTGAAAAACGCATTATACAGTTTAATCCATTCCTTAATTGACAGACATTTAGATTGTTTATGAATTATTGCATATGTGCACGTATTTCTGTTGGATATATATATGGGTAGAAGTAGAACCAATGTGTCACGCACGTAATTGCATATATTTAGCTTCAATAATTATCACCAGTTTTCAACAGCATAAAAAAATGAAACACACAGGAATAAATCTAATTAAAGATGTGTAAAAACTCTATATAGGACAATAAAACAGTACTGAGAAAAATTAAAGATGAACTAAATTAAAAAAATATCCATGGTCACAGAAGACTCAGTGATATAAAAGTAACAACTCTTTCCAAATTGATCTGCAATTCAATGCAATCCCAATCAAAATCCAGCCGAGGGACACCTGGGTGGCTCAGTGGTTGAGCATCTGCCTTCAGCACAGGGCTGAAGGGGTCCTGGCATTGAGTCCTGTATGGAGCTCCCTGTGGGGAACCTGCTTCTCCCTCTGCCTATGTATCTGCCTCTCTCTGTGTATCTCATGAATAAATAAAATCTTTAAAAAAAAAATCCAGCTGAATTTTGTGGAAATTAGCATGCTAATTCTAAAACTTAAAAAGATATGCAGAGGGCTAAGACTCTTGAAGAACAAAGAGGGAGGACTTGTTTTGTTGGATATCAAGCTATTTTGCAGTCCAGTAGAACAATGGAACAAAATGTACAATCTTGAAACAGAAATATAAAACATAAAATCTAGAAGCAGATCCATGCATATATGGACAATGGATAAATGATGCAGGTCACCCTACAGATCAGTGGGAAAAGATCTGTCTTTTCAATAAATTGTGTGGGATCAGTTGGATATCAATAGGGGAAAAAATGAACTGTGACACCCTGCAACTTCATAGTAGACCCAGGAACCAATTTCTGGTAGACTCTAGATCTAAACATGAAGTTTCCAAAAGATAGTACTTTTTTTTTTTTTTTTAAGATTTTATTCATGAGGGACACAGAGAGAGAGAGAGAGAGAGAGAGAGGCAGAGACATAGGTAGAGGGACAAGCAGGCTTCCTCCAGGGAGCCTGATGTGGGACTCGATCTGAGGACCCTGGGATCATGACCTGAATCAAAGGCAGACGCTCAACTACTGAGGCACCCAGGTGCCCCCCCATAATACTTTTTGTTTTTAATGACAGATTATCTCTAACATCCCAACAAACTGAGCATTTTGAGTGCAGTATCCCTCTCTAACCTTCTGTTGCTGTACTAGTACAATGTCCAGCATGTAGTGGGTGGCCAATATATGTGTGCTGAATTAACACACGTGGATTTAAATGTATGGTCACAGTTTCTGGTATCCAGGGAACTCAGAAAACAAACTAGAGATACCCAAAGCTAGGAATGCAGCAAACTATAATTAAACACATGCATATTTATTTTCACTACAGATTGAAGTGTAATGCAAAAAATCACTTAAATCTATCTGATGATTCTGGTAACTCCATCTATGATGCTTTTGGCCTTAAAGCAGATTCTCCTTCCCTGGTTTGGCCACATGATCAAATTATAGGATTCATCTGATACTCACTGTATGAGGAACAGCAGGGTTTTCACATATCCCTTTCTTTCCCCAACTGTTATTTTCAGAGCTGCTCATTTTTTTTTTTCCAGCTTCAGCTTAAACAGCACCTCTTTAAAGAAGCCATCCTTGGACACCCATCTGAAGAGGAATTTCACCACCACTTGCCTACTGTCCTCCATCACTTCACGTTATTCTTTATTTATATCACAATCCCCATTACTGCTTTTAATTATTTAATTGATTGCATATTTTTTATTATATATTTTTTATTGGAGTTGGATTATATAATATATATATAACATATAACATATATATATAACATATATATATGGGAACATATAACATATAACACCCAGTGCTCATCCCATCAAGTGCTGACTGCATTTTTTTTAAAGATTTTATTTATTTATTCATGAAAGACACAGAGAAAGAGAGGGAGAGGCGGAGACATAGGCAGAGGGAGAAGCAGGCTCCTTGCAGGGAGCCAGATGTGGGACTCGATCCTGGGACTCCAGGATCATGCCATGCGCCAAAGGCAGGTGCTCAACCACTGAGCCACCCAGGCATCCCTGACTGCGTTTTTTGTTTTTTAAGATTTTATTTTTATTTATTCATGAGAGACAGAGACAGAGAGAGAGGCAGAGACACAAGCAGAGGGAGAAACAGGCTCCATGCAGGAAGCTCGACGCGGGACCCAATCCCGGGTCTCCAGGATCAAGCCCTGGGCTGAAGGTGGCACTAAACCACTGAGCCACCCGGGCTATCCTTGACTGCATATTTTTAATTGGCTATTTTCTCTACTAGGTTACAAGCACCACAAAGGTAGTAACTATGTCATTTTAAAAATTTTTTAAATTTTATTTTTAAGATTTATTTGTTCATGAGAGACAGAGAGAGAGAGAGGGAGAGAGAGAGGGAGAGAGGGAGAGAGAGAGAGAGAGAGAGAGAGAGAGAAGCAGAGACATAGGCAGAGGGAGAAGCAGCCCCCCACATGGAGCCTAATGCAGGACCTGATCCCGGATCCCGGGATCATGGCCTGAGCTGAAGGCAGATGCTCAACCACTGAGCCATCCAGGTGTTCCAGTAACTATATAATTTTTGTTCAATACTCTCTAACTAACCAGAACCCAGTATTCTGCTTGGCACATCGGAGGGGCTCAAGAAATACTTGAACAAATGAATTTTATGTTAAAATTGGAGTAGAGGGATCCCTGGGTGGCGCAGCGGTTTGGCGCCTGCCTTTGGCCCAGGGCGCGATCCTGGAGACCCGGGATCGAATCCCACGTCGGGCTCCCGGTGCATGGAGCCTGCTTCTCCCTCTGCCTGTGTCTCTGCCTCATTCTCTCTCTCTCTCTGTGACTATCACAAATAAATAAAAATTTAAGAAAAAAAATTAAAAAAAAAAAATTGGAGTAGATGCCTTATCTCCCTACGTATTTCAAAGATAGAGAAAACCATTGTAACTCCATACCCTGCATACCAACAAGTCCTGAAGCCTGGAATACATAAGGCATGCATTTCTTAGGTACTTATTTACTGAATGACAAATTAAAAACACTCTTACCTTGCCAAAGCTGCCTTTTCCAATAACTTTCAGGAAATCAAAGTCTGTTGGTTTAGCACTGAAATAAATGGACAATGACAAGATTTAGCTTCCTAGAAATTGGAAAGATGTCAACTTTTAAACATTACTTAGCACCTACTCTTTACTAAGTAAATGCTGAGCACAAGGCATTTCAGCATGATGACTCCAGCTTCCACACTGGTAGTAACTCATTCTGAATATAAAATAGATTAATAATGAATAGTAGTAACATCTACTTTCTGATAAGACATTTTATAAGTTTATTTAAGTCTTTTTTTTTTTTTAACTTTATTTAAGTCTTGTTAAGTTCTGCTTAAGAGGGATTTTAATAATAGTCTCTTTGGGGAAAAGGATGTATCTATGCCTGTATATTGTTTTGAACTCAAAATAGTTTCTATTTAAATCAATTTTATTAACCATAAACTCACCAATGTTGTTAATAAGGACACTGAATAATTATATAAATTAGTAATATATTTCAAGGACTGCCTCGTCTGGCAATTCTTCTGACATGTATACATCACTTACTGTACATTACAGATAAAAGACCTCTCTGCTTATTCTCATACATGGTAATGCAGAAAATCCAGTAGAGAAACCAGAGGGAACACTAGTTTTGTCCTTTTATTTATATTAACCTGTCAGGTAAAAATGACATTCGCTATAGGTAGGCAAAAGCACATTGCAGCAGAAAGCAGAGCCTAAACAGACAGAAGAGCTGTTTCCTTCAACACAGACTGAATCCTAAGTTGGACTAAGAAGAGGAGAACGACTCCATTTAGATTTTAAATTTCCTTTAATTTTTTAAAAAGGATTGATTATTTATTTGAGAGAGAGAGAAAGAGAGAGAGAGCGCGCGCACATGTGCACACACGAGAGCATGCAACAAGAGGGAGGGAGAGGCAGAGAGAGGGAGAAGCAAGACTCCCTGTTGAGCTGGAAGCCGATGTGGGGCTCAATCCCAGAACTCTGAGATCATAACCTGAGCTGACGGCAGATGCTCAACTGGACTGAGCCACCCAGGTGCCCCTAGACTTTAAATCTACTTTAATTCATTATCAAAATAAAGTCAATTCAAACATGAGAGTAACACAAGGTCTAGGTTAAATAATAACAGGTAAAGATTAGGGAGATAAATACTTAACTAAGCTCAGGTGTTTTTCTTCTTCAAGAATCTGCTCTTTGGACTAGTTATTTTGCTCCTGAATGATATGCTGAGACACTTAAATATTTTTTTTAAATAAATGTAACAGCAAAAAATCTTGCAAATTCCTCAAACATAGTAAATAGGCTAACTGAGGCAATACTCAAGGTCCCACTGTTAACTGTCAGTGATGAACTAAGTGAAAGCAAGTTTCTGTTTCTGTGCTGCCTGACCAACTTAGTGTATGACAACAGAAAATCATGCTCAAGACCAAACCTTCCCTTTCAGCTACCACCCCATTTCTGTGCTTTCCTTTGCAGCAGAACTCCTCAAGTAAGAGATTTAATTCTTTATCTATTCCTGCTGTCCTCTCCTCTAGGTCTCTCTTGAACTCTTTCTTATCAGGGTCTGTACCCACCACACCACTAAAATGGCTCACAAAGGTCAAATCCGGTGGTCAATTCTCAACAATTATCTGCTTTACCAGCAACATTAACGGAGTTAATTACTCCTCCCTTGACACACTTTCCTTCAACTAATTTTGTGACATTGCATTCCCAGTTTTTCTACCTTACTGCAATGTTGTAGTCTCCTAGGACCCAATCCCTGAGCCATTTCTCAACTGTCTACTCACTAAGTGGACCAAAGGAGTGAGGGAAACATAATGTCCTGGGATAAAAGATAGACTACTTCAGAATGAGTCCAATGAACCTGAAAAAGAATAATTATACATAAGGACAGCAACTCTATACTTCTTCTCCACGGCAGATACCACTAATCTGTCAGGGCACTCCTCAAACTGAGTCAAGAAGTGGCCTTGGAATCCTTTGTATTTGTAGTCTAGGCATTCACTTCTAATGAACTGCGGGAGTTGACACTCAAGATGGAGTCTATATTTGCCATTTCTGCTGTTCCTCAAACTGTCTTCCCTGTGCTCAAATATGGGACTGTGGGAGGAACTGGTCAGAGCAAGTTTAACAGCCTTTAAGATGCTAAGCATGTCCATCACAACTCCTCTAGAACAAGCTGGCTGACACTTAGGGTTTCACCAATAACACTGAGCACCAGAGAGAATATCTGTTAGGTCTGCATGGATACTTTTGTCAGAGTACCTCTCAGGACTTAAGATCTCCCAAGAAATATGGTCTCCTGGTTACACACACACACACACACACACACACACCATAAAAATAACAAAGGCAGAACAGTAAAACCTGATAATAAATTATGGATTTAAAAACTCCTCAGAGCTCTATCACAGTAATGCAAAGCTAGAGCAATAAAATACGCAAGCATGTGATGATAGTACTATATTCAGTGTAACTGTGGTTCTTATATTTTATAGGATTCTAGTTAAACCGGTGTAATTAAACTGGTGTATATTTGCATAGTCACAAAAAAGGTCTTCCTAGAATTCAATTAGGGGATGTCTGAAACAAACTTACTGAGGATTTCCAGATGGTCCCAGGTTGATGTTCTGTGAGGTAGAGTGTAGCTATTGGGATGGGGGAAAAAAAACAGTAACACTCTTATTGGAGCTTCAAAGGTTAACAGTCAATGAATGTTTCTGAAAATAAAATATACATAATTCTACCACAGATATTGGATGTATTTTCATATTAAAGAAACCTGAAGTCCTAATTCTTAATAAATGCAGAAAGTTATTTGGAAACATATAATCAATATAAACATACTCATTTTTATGATAAATTTCAAGAGCAGTTTTAAGGAAAAAATATGGCAGAAATGAAGCTCAAAGTTGTCAAATGAATGAAGTAAACTGGGGAAAGGTCCTTGGACAAGTGGCTGTAGAAACCACAATTTATGAAGGATCATTTCTACATTTAAAAAGCTGGTAAATGGCTGTCTTTTTTTTCAAAATTTTCAAATAATTGCTTATTAATTTTATGATATGCAAATGATACTATGATGTTGAAGACTGCAAATGCTTGACTGAATTATAGGAGACAGACTTATTTCTAAATCAAATATATGTAGACAAGAGAGCTTTTCTTTCAATTCTACCACTGTAGGTAAATAAAAATTTTATTTTGTTTTGTTTTATTTTAAAGATTTTATTTATCTGACAGAGAAAGAGAGAGAGAACACAAGCAAGGGGAGGGGGAGAAGCATGCTTCCCGCTGAATAGGGAACCCAACGTGGGGCTCGATCCCAGGACCCTGGGATCATGACTTGAGCCAAAGGCAGACACTTAATTGAGTGAGCCACCCAGGTGCCCCAAATAAAAATTTTAGATAGCCTTTTCTCTTTACAATAATTAATATGGTAAATTTGATCCCTAATACTAATTTAGAAGCAAATCTTTACTTACCTACTATGCCAAAAAGCAATTTAACCTAAAATAGATTCTAGCTCACTAATTAGCTAGAAATTTAACCCCAAGTCCCATAAGATTAATCTAGTGATCCTATTAATGTGAGCACTTTTTGCAAAGCCAAGTGTAAGTAAATTGCTTCACATAAATTCCCTTTGAAATTCTTTATGCATACAGAGAATTAAAATAGTTATAGATATCCCAAATATGCATACTTTTACTACAGCTCTATATAATTACATTTCATATAAATTATAGATATAAAATAAGCTTTAAAGAATTTTTTTCTTTAGGTTAATCAGAACCAAAAAATTTTATCTAAGCAATTTCTTCTTAGAGATATATATATATTTCCATTTAAATTCATTTGAAACTTATAGACAACCTCTAAAATACAAACTACTTTTAAAAATAAAGGGCAAAAATTCCTAAGTATAATAATACATTTCTTTTTTTTTTTTTTTTTTTTAAATTTTTATTTATTTATGATAGTCACACAAAGAGAGAGAGAGATGCAGAGACACAGGCAGAAGGAGAAGCAGGCTCCAGCACTGGGAGCCCGACGTGGGATTCGATCCCGGGTCTCCAGGATCGCGCCCTGGGCCAAAGGCAAGCGCTAAACCACTGCGCCACCCAGGGATCCCAATAATACATTTCTTATAAATAACAATACTGGCACCAGCTTCTTACTTACAAATTTCCTACCAATCAATATCTTTACACAAAAAACTTTCAAGTAATACATTTTCAGTCCCCAGAAGACAGAAATAGAGAGAACCATACAATCTACCACAAGACAAAAAAAATATGTTAAAAATCTGGTTCATGAAATTAGATTTATCTTGTTGTGCCATAATTTTAACATGGAATAATCTTTTCTGTTTATATATTATAGTGTTCCAGAGAATCTGATAAAATAAGCAAACTAAGTTACAATTCTGATACGTTTATCTTTTAATGAATGTGCAGAAAACTTACGGATTACTTTTTCTCTTTTTTTAAAGATTTATTTCAGAGAGAGAGGGAAGGGACGAGAGAGTGAGCAGAGGCAGGGGCAGAGGGACAGAATCTTCAAGCAGACTCTCCACTGAGTGGGGAGCCCCATGGAGGGCCATCCCACGACTCGAGATCATGACCTGAGCCAAAACTAAGAGCCAGTTGTTCAACTGACTAAGCCACCTAGGCCTCTCAAAACTGGATCACTTTTCCATGCAACTAACTAACTTTTTTATATAAATGAAGGAAGAGGATTCAGTAAGCATGGATTTAACAATAGGACAACTTGTGCCCTAAATCACACCATTATGTAGGAAGATTTCAATACATAGCAATGATTTTCCTAATAGAGCACATTTCTGAAATGATAATGGAAATTATTGGGAGATATAATTAGATAACCTTTTACTCTATTTTTAAAAATTACATCTAAATAGTAAACTGAGGGTGAGATATAATTTATTAACAGTGAACACTAACAAAAGCATAAGTTTCCTGATTTGTTTTGGCTGCTTTCTCTCTCTAAAAAAGTTGAAACATCTAGATGCCCTCAAAGGTATTTTCTGGCTATTAATTTAGTTATCCACTTAGAAGTCCTTAATAAATAGCTACAGCAGGGTGCCTGGGTGGCTTAGTCGGTTATGTGTCAGGTCATGATCTCATAGGTCTTTTTTTTCTTAAGATTTATTTATGATAGACATAGAGAGAGAGAGAGAGAGGCAGAGACACAGGAGGAGGGAGAAGCAGGCTCCATGCCAGGAGCGTGACATGGGACTCAATCCTGGGACTCCAGGATCGCGCCCTGGGCCAAAGGCAGGCGCTAAACCGCTGAGCCACCCAGGGATCCCCATGATCTCATAGGTCTTGAGATGGAGCCATTGGTTGGGCTCTGCACTCAGTGGGGATTCTCTCCCTCTGCCTCTCTCTCACATGCACTCTCTCTCAAATAAATAAATCTTAAAATAATTTTAAAAAATAGTTATAGCTGTAAGGCAAAACACAGCTCTTTCTCTTTTCTGAAGAGATTCTTTTCATCCATATCTTAAAACTGCAAGAGGTCCTAGTCCAAGTTTCAGGTTTTATGGATGAAAAAAGAGACAGGAAATAAAATTCAGATCTAAGGCCAAAATCAGCAGAGAACAGGAACCAGAATTCGGGAAGTTCTCATTAGTCTGGTTCTTTCTTCAAAACCAGCTGTCTCCTATGGCAAGGCAAGATATTTTTCAAATGACCTAAGCCTATATACTCTCAATATGATTAGCAAGCAAAATATGGAAAATCAGGGTTACATACATTTTATTCTTTAACATATTTTTTAATAATTTCATCTTTTTCAATGAAAAATATATTCTCATAGTTGGAAAACATGGAAAGTACCAAGAAGAAAATGCTTTTAAAAAATCTGTAACCAAAAAAAATAAATAAATAAAAATAAATAAAAAATCTGTAACCTTATTAACAGATGATTTTTGCAAATATTACAGCAATTTCATATAGTCTTTGTGTAACTTTAAAAAACTGGTATCATACTGTGAAAATATGCATATAAAATTTTATACACTAATTTCAGGTAACAGTATGTCAAAACTTAAAATATTAATATCTCAGAATACACAATATATGGGGACAAACACTATTTGATTGATGAATATTTAAACTGTTTCTAATTTTTCATATAAACTGTACTAAAATGAGTATCTTTTTTTTTTCCCCTGTGTGAAGAATTATTTCATTTGCATCAACTCCTAAATGACTTGAATATTTTCATGTTTGGTACACATTGCCAAATTGCTTTCCAAAAGAGTTGCATAAAATTACAGCAATGCCAGGAAAACCCGAGGGTGCCTACTGTGCTTTAACCCTTATCAGTCCTAAAGTATTTTATCTACTTAAATTTTTGTTAATTTGTCAGAAAAAAATCTCTTTTGTACAAATTTCACTTGCTATTGGCATTGAGGTTGAACATTCTCCCATCTGTTCACTAACAGTATTTCTTCATGCTCCTTTTCTTTAACCTACTGGGGTCTTAAATCTTCTTTTTTTTCAAAAATCCATTTGTGTGATATTTTTACACAAATGTTTTTCCTTTTTATGCCTTATTTATTATGAATTCTGTCCCAGTTTGTTTCTCTTTTGACAAGTCGCACAGATATAAAATTAAAATATTCTTTTATGGATCAATCATGTCACAAATGGAAACGATATATATATCAGTTTATATCAGTTTATATCAGTTATATATATCAGATATATCAGTTTTCTACTGAAAACCCTCTTATGATATCAGAGAAGGAAAATTACTACTTTATAGTAGCTGCAAAAAAGGAATAGGTCTATTCTCCAAATAAAGATTTTAGCTGTGGGACATAATATTCTGATTCATATTATCTTTAAATCACAAAAACAGAACCATGACAAAATAAGACATTATAAAGACAAAAATACACTTCAACCTAACACCTCTGATTTTCATGTATATATTAACCAAACATTTATATCTAGTTTTCATCACTTTTTAATTATAAAGATGTTACCCATGTTTATTTACATTTTTCATTATAATTTTAATCGCTAAATAATAATTCTCTGGGTTAAGTTATTGCAATTTATCTTTCTCACATTTAACATTTCTAAAGTAAATGCTAAAAACATCTTTATAATAAGCCACAGCTTATTATATTTATTTATGTTATTATAATTGATTTAAAAAAATAAGAATATCCTATTCTTGATTTGGAACACATACTGATTATGCGTGTATACCTATAGGAATAAAACAGTTGATGCCAACTGGCAGATGTGTATTGACTGTTCTGCACCAAAAAACCTGGCTATGTAGAGGAAGAAGTATTAAATTAACATTCTGGTTGAAAAGGCCTTTCCTGCTGGCCAAAATTCAAAATAATAGTTTAAGTATGTTAATGATTATGAAGATACATAATGACAAAAAATTAAGATGTAAAGTGAAGAGAGTAGAATATATAATTATATATGCTATACAATTAAAATCAGGTAACTTAAAAATCCTTATATATTAAGAGAAGAATAGAAAGAAAATTACTAAAATGTTAAAAATTAGTGGTCTGATTAGTGATAAGGAAGTAATATATCAATTTTCAAAACTTTCTACTAACTAAACTTTCTACTACTCTTCCTACTAAATACTAACATATCTTACTTTTTATCATAAAAGTACTCATTTATAAATTTTGAAAGAAACAGTAATTAGTAAGAGGTGTACACATTTGTCTTTATGTATTCTAGAGAGTAGAAAATTTATAATGGATGAAATTACATCATTTTAAGTAAATGTTGCCCTAAAGTTGCCAGTAATTTCATCTTTGGGGAATAGTAGTTTTTCTGTTAAAAAATATAATCCCTCCTACTACCTTCTGAGTACTTCTTTCATCCTCATCTTCAGATGGATCTGACTGATGTTTTGGACTGTCCATTTGAAGAAATGCTCTGACGTCTGGACTAAAAACAAAAATTAACTTTATTATGACTTTGAAAGCATTTCTATAGCTTTTCTCCATTTTAAAATGAAAATAACCATAGTAGCATTAACAGCATGAAAGCCAATACAATCCATCGATAATATTATATAAGGAACAAGCTGATTAGTTTTTTAAAAATAGGGAATCCAACAGACAAATGGTCAAAGATACAAACAAGGCAGTTCATAAAGAAAAACCCTAGGAAGATGTCTAGCTTAACTAATAAATACAAATTAAAACATCAATGATATACACTTTATGTTCATTAATTGGAAAAATCAGAAAGGTAATACCAGAAGTTGGTTAGGAATATAGTAAGAATGTAAAATGAGGTAACTTTTCTATGTACCCAAGAAAAATAAAAACATATTCACACAAAAACTCAAAACAAATGTTCCCAGCATTTGGTGAAACTGTGTATGTGTTTTTCCTATTCTACAAATTCCAGTCCTACGAATTCCAGTTCTACTAATAAACTACAAAAAAATTTAATAAAAGATACAGATAAAAAATTATCTGTAGGGTTCAGTGAAAGACCCATAACTAAGATACTCATTCCAACTTTCTCTATAGTACTGAATTAGAAGCAAAATAGGCATCTACCACTAGAGAAATTAGTAAGAAAGCTACAGTTGATGCCCACAAAGAATTCCACTCGAGAGTCAAAAACAAGGGACGCCTAGGTGGCTCAGCGGTTTAGCACCTGCCTTCAGCCCAGGGCATGATCCTGGAGTCCCAGGATTGGGTCCCACATCAGGCTCCCTGCATGGAACCTGTTTCTCCCTCTGCCTATGTCTCTGCCTCTCTGTCTCTCATGAATAAATAAATAAAATCTTAAAAAAAAAAAAGAACCAGAAACAAAACACTGTATAGCACAGTATCATTTTTGTATATTTATTAAATACTCACAGATGTGAAACAACACCCAAAATACAAATTCCAAGGACATATAACAAATATATTAAAATGAGTATTAACAGGAGGGATGAAGAGATGTGTATGAAGATCAAAGATGAAGTGGAAAAAAAAATGGGACTAAACTACAAGAGGAGACTTAATGCACGAATGCACTGATAGGATGGCATTAATGATGATCCTGAGGGATGATTTAATCTCTGTGTTTGAGGTACCTCTTCCTCAGATTGTTCTTAATAATTAAGTAAAATATACATTCATTGTAAAAATTTCAGAGAGATGAAAAATAATTTTTAAAAACAGTAGGGGCGGGATCTCTGGGTGGCGCAGCGGTTTGGCGCCTGCCTTTGGCTCAGGGCGTGATCCTGGAGACCCGGGATCGAATCCCACATCAGGCTCCCGGTGCATGGAGCCTGCTTCTCCCTCTGCCTGTGCCTCTGCCTCTCTCTCTCTCTCACTGTGACTATCATAAATAAATAAAAATTTTAAAAAACAAAAAAACAGTAGGGGCTGGTAAGCACATAAAATAGTGTAGTCACTGTGGGAAACAGTCTGGCAGTTCCTCAAAATGTTCAACATAGAATTTCCATATGACTAAGCAATTCGATTCCTAGGTATGTACCCAAGAAAAATAAAAACATATTCACACAAAAACTCAAAACAAATGTTCCCAGCAGCATTATTTACAATAGCCAAAAAGTAGAAACAACCCAAATGTTAACCAACTGATGAATGGACAAAGAAGATGTAGCATATTCATACAAAGGAATATTATTCAGTCTTAAAAAGGAAGTACTGACTTAAAAAGGAAGTACATGATCCTCCATGGTGACCTCAAAAACAATGTTCTAAAATAAAAAAGGTCACATATTATATGACTCCACTTTTATTTTTTAGATTGTATTTATTTATTCATGAAAGACACACAGAGAGAGGCAGAGACATAGGCAGAGGGAGAAGCAGACTCCATGCAGGAAGCCCAATGCAAGACTTGATCCCAAGACTCCAGGATCACGCCCTGAGCCAAAGGCAGACACTCAACCGCCAAGACACCCAGGCATCCCATATATGGACACTCCACTTATATGAAATGTCCAGAATAGGCAAATCCATAGTGACATAAAAGTAGATTAGTAGTTGCCAAGGGTTGGAAGAAGGGAGAAATTAAAAAATACAGTTGACTCTTAAACAACGTGGGGATTAGAGGCACCAATGCCTCATGTAGCTGAAAATCCACGTATAACTTTTGATTCCCCCCAAATTTAACTACTAACAGCCTACTGTTTGCCTGAAGCCTGACCAATAACATAAATAGTTGATTAACACATATTTTGTGTCATATTATATACTGCATTCTTACAATATAAAATGTTATTAAGAAAATCTTAAGAAAGAGAAAACACATTTACAGTACTGTATTTATCAAAAAATAAGCCATGCATAAGTGGACCTGCACAGTTCAAATCCATGTTGTTCAAGGGTCAACTGTAGTCACTTTGGAGTCATGTTAATGTTAGATTAGACTTCGGGAAATAGAATGGGATAGTTGTGATGGCTGCACAACAATGTAATTATATTAAATACCACTGAATTGAATACTTTAAAAATAGTTAAAAGGGTGAATGATATTTATATGAATTTTATCTCAATAAAAATTCTTTTTTAAAGGTGAGGGTGAGGATCTTCAATCTTACCACAGTGAGGCAACTATTACTTATCTCGGTGGTATTTTATTTCAATCTTCTTCCTCTACTGTAAGACCATCCTGTATTTAAGTTATTTTTATTTTACTGTTTTTCACCTAAAAAATTATACCATAAACATTTCCCCATGTTATTAAAAATTCCTTGTAAGCAGTTACTTATGATAAATGTATGATGTTGTATGATAAGAATGCACTAAATGTCACTCAATGACTCCCTTGCTTTAGGATATGTAGATGGCCTCCAACTTTCTACTATACAAGTTTCACTGCTACAAATAATGTTGCAATTGGTAATCCTTCTGCATACCATTAGAACTACATTTATTATTTTCACTACAGGTTTTTAAAAATAAACTTATTTGGTCTGAATTATAAACCATTTTCAAGCCTTTTTTTTTTTTTCAATCCATATGGAATTTTTTAAAATTTATGATAGTCACACAGAGAGAGAGAGAGAGAGAGAGGCAGAGACACAGGCAGAGGGAGAAGCAGGCTCCATGTACCGGGAGCCTGACGTGGGATTTGATCCCGGGTCTCCAGGATCACGCCCTGGGCCAAAGGCAGGCGCCAAACCACTGCGCCACCCAGGGATCCCCTTCAAGCTTTAAATACAGTTTGTTAATGTGATTTTTAGAGAGGTTATACTAATTCCATTATCTTCCAGCAGTACATGAACATCCTGAAGACTCTCTCCAGTTCTGATTAGCATTAAATATTAGCTCATAAAACTCTCTAATAATTTAATAAGTGAAAGGTAATAATTTAAGTAAAAGACACTCCACTTTACTAGTAATTAGTGAAATACAAATTAAAGCAACAGTAAGATACCACAATCCACTCACCAGAACGGCTGAGATGGAAGAGTCTAACAATACTACGTGTTGGTGAGGTGAGCAGTGCAATCTCAGACATGGATAGTGGAAGTATTATTTGGTACAATCACTTTGGAAAACATTAACATTATCCCGTAAGGTTAAGCATATAATACCTTACAACCTAGAAGTTCTACTCCAAATATATCAGAAATGTTATGCACGAAAAGATGTTAATGGCAACATTATAACAAAATAAAACTAACTCAAATGTGCATCAGTCACAAAATGGATAAATGAGTATATTCATACAATGGGATGCTATACAGCCATGGAAATCAACAATTTATAGCTATATGCAACAACATAAATGACTCACATGGTTGAAAACAAACCAGATAGAGAATACATATTGTATGATGCCATTTATTATAAAGTACAACAATGGGACATTAATCTTTCTTGCTAAAAATCAGGAGAATAGTTAACCTTTGAGGAGGAGGGAAGGAATACAGATGGTAAAGAGGCATGTGAGGGGTGTCAGGTGTTCTGGTAATGTTCTAGTTCCTGGCCTCAGGGAGTGGCAACTCAGGTGTGTTCATTTTCTCATAGTTCATTAAGCTGTATAATATGATTTGTGCTCTTTTCTGTATATGTTATACCTCAATAAAGCTAAAATAAGGTATTTTACTCCCATTTGCATTTCTTAAATAAAGAAATGTTAAGTTTCTCTGACAGTCACTTGTATCTCCTCTTTTATAAATCATTAATATGCTTTGTCCATTTGTTTTGGTGTCATGTGTACTATCTGCACAAGCTCCTTCTATATTATTTTATCGATTGTCCTTTACTATGGGAAGCTTTTCCTACATTCTTTTTTTACATTTTTGGTTTTTAATTTCACCTGTGATTTCTGGGGTTCAAAAGTTTTTAATAAGTCAAATTTGTCTGGGACACCTGGGTGGCTCAGTGGCTGAGCGTCTGCCTTTGGCTCAGGGCGTGATCCTGGGGTCCTGGGATTGGGTCCTGCATCGGGCTCCCTGCAGGGAACCTGCTTCTCTCTCTGCCTGTGTCTCTGCCTCTCTTCTGTGTCTCATTAATAAATAAAAAAATAAAATCTTAAAAAAAAAAAGCAAATTTGTCATTGTTTTACTTTATATCATGCACTGCCAATATGCTCAGAAAACCTTTTTTAAATCTAGAAATTAGAGAAATAAATATTAAGCCATCTTATTCTAGTTTTAAGATAATTTAAAAAATAAATTCTAATAAAGTTGTTGTAGAATAAGTAAAGGTATTTTAAGATTTTTATTTTTAAGTAATCTCTACACCCACCATGGGGCTCAAACTCCCAACCCAAGATCAAGAGCCACATGCTCCACCAACTGAGCTAGCTAGGCACCCCATTAAGTATTTTTAAAGTATATTTCCCTGACACAGAAGTAACAGGCACACAGTAGGTGTTCACGGTATACTTGATGATTGGCTTTTCTTCTTGCTCTCTTAAATTTGTACTACTTTATAATTTGATGTATAAATGAGAAGTATGAAAATTAACAAAGCTCTGTTAACATCAAGATGATGGCAGTGAAAAATTAAGTTTGAAAAAATCCCTGGGTATTTATTTTTGGAATTCTTTAAATGTCCTCTACCTTGAATGGAATGATGGCAGTTGTAGGGTATATATATGTACAAAAAAATCCATTAGGTTTTAAGAATTGTGTATTTTATAGTATAATGTTAAAGTTAAAATAACCAAATTGCTTTTAACACAAAATATAACATCTTTAAAATGTTACAGATCCAGAATAAACATTTAGAATTTAATATATAGTGGTAGAGGTTCTGACTAACACTTCAAAATGCTGGGTGAAATAATCACCACCACCACCACCACTCGTTCTATACTTATTCCATGTGAGGCTCCATCAAAGAAGACAAATTTGGCCTCCCAATGTATGAACTATATTTCAAACAAGCCACTAACCCACCAATCTTTAGTGATCTCAAGTGCAGACAGCAAAAATTAGAGGTTAGGGTGTAGATCTAAGCTGAAGACCTAGAATCTGTCCTAGGGAAAGACATAATGTTTAAAAAATAATCATACAGAGAGCCAAATCACAAAAGTCTCTTTGCTAAGGAAAAGAGCAGATGTACAAACTCTGAGTTCAAGGATCTTCCCTGATTTTGTGTGTGTTTGTTACCTGCTGAAGGCCCAGAATGGAAAGGCACCTGCTCCTCAATGCACGGGCTAATCCCAGAGCTACCACAAGTGCTGTGCTTCTTCCTGACCCTTGTCCTACTTGTGAGCATTAGGGAAAATCTAAAGCACTGGGCAGGAGACCTTGGCTAGAGGAGGTCCAGTTCTAGTATTTTACTAATTTAGTAAGTTATATTAAATTAAAAAAAGGAGGTCAGAGGACTTACTCAGAATGATAGAAGCCCTCAATAATTACACTGTGAAGAACTACACAAATTGGTAGTCACTGGTTTTAGAACTGCTAAAAATACAGTCCTCCAGTGCTGTGATTCTGAAAGGAATATTAAAGATGCATCACTGTCCATAAGGCAACCTTCATATCTACATAACTATGGAAAAGCTCCCCACATAGTTTACTCTATCCTCTTTATTTCTTCCAAGAACACTTTATATAAACAAAACAATGTTAAGTAATATAGACGTAAATTTAAAATCTACATCATAATAATGAATATCCATGAACTCATTACCAGACTAAAAAATGAAAACACATGTAAAACGATGGCTCTACCTGTACGTTCCTGTATCTGACATGCCCCAATCTTCTGGCTTATTAACATGAGATACACACAGGGCTGGGAAAGCACTTTCATGCTCAGTGGCTGCCTGCAATGCTGTGTTGAGAAAGCCTGGAGACCCCATTTGGGTCAAGAAGTGGTGGAACAAGAAGCAGTGGCATGTGTGCAAGACCCTTGCCAATTCCTTCAGCCTCATCTCCTTTCTGAAAACCTACTCTGTAGTCTAGTCACCATAAAATGTCAACACTTAAGTGTCTTGAACATGTTAGACTTTTTACAGATTGTTACATGTACTGCCCCTTTTGCCTGGACACTCTCCCTATCTTTTCCTGAACAACTGCACATCCTTTAAATACCAGGAAGCCTTGCTTGACTTTCTCCCAAGGAAAGCTGTTCACATTTTTCTCTGCTATCTTCTAGCACCTCTTTCATAAAACTTTCCTACCTTTAATTGCTTGTTTATATGCCTGTTTCTCACACTCAACTGGGAGCCTATTCTTCTGGAAGGTTCTCTTTATATTACCAATACATATAACAAGTACTTAATAAATGCTTCAAAAAAGTTTTCATTTAAATCCCAGTTATTTAACAGACAATAAAATACTAGTTTCAGGTATACAATATAGTGATTTAACAAATGCTTTTCGAATATAATTAGAAAAATGTCTTAACTGTGTACTATGCAAAGTTCTTCCAAGTTTGATCTACAAAACTAATACAGGTACAAAAGGAAGAAAATAACTAAGGCCATGAGTTGATGGAGGGAAAAGGAGATTAAGAAGATCAGAAGAAAACTGCTTGCGGATTTTACAAACATATATAGCACAGTAACATTCCACAGAACATATAAAATCTATTATCAGTAGCATATTCAATATTCTTAGATTTGGTTTCAGTACCTCTTCAAAACACAATGAAAATTACTTACTGGTTGTAAAGTTCTGGATACCTAACTAAGTTCTGAATGAATTCATTCAGTCCTGCTCTTCTTTGTTTAATAAAATCTGTTAAGAGAGACATAAACTATTAGGATTACTTATGTCAGACTATGTGTAATTATCATTAATATAGCTATGTAAGAATAGACAACCAAAAGACAGTGAAGTTTGATCGATAAGCTATTTCTTAATTCATGTTTCTTGATGTACAATAAGAAATACTTAGAAATATATTTTTAAATCTATAAGTACGATTATAGAATTAAAATCAAGCAGAAAACATTTCTCCCAAAAGAAAATTCTCCAAAGAAATGCCCATTTTAGGTTCTAAACAGACTCACTACAAAATCTGGAGAGGTGTCTTGCTTTGTCCTACTTCTCAAGTACTATCAGGTAATGAATAAAAATTAACACTATGACACTAGTGATGGAAAATTACACTAATTAAAAAAAAAAAAAAACACCAAAAATTACCAGAAATCCTTACAACTGGGGAATGGTGTTTAATGGTTAATTGAATATCACCAAAACTCGCAGCTAAAAAACTCCCTCTGCTAAATACGATGGAACAATTTTCTAAAGAACAATTGTCCAGCAGCTTCCAAGTGTTCTGACTATTAATAATTAAGGATCATGCATCAGCAGGTTAGCAATAAAGGTCAACCCAAAGGATTCCTGGAAATCAAAAACTTTGTGTCTTATTTGTGCTACCTACTAGTTATTAAAAATCTACTGCATGTCTCAATAAAAATCTATAAACAATATTCAACTCAAGAATGAGTTTTGGCTTAGGAAAATGATTTTTACTCAATAAAGGTTTTAATGTACAATGTCTGTCACCAAAATTATGTTTTTTTCCTAGTCACATTTTCTATTTCTTAAATGTAAGGTATGGCTATAAAAGAACAAATGTAAATTAGATTTGGTCTCTTGGATCCAGATCTAAGTTTTTTCTTGTTCAACTGTGAATTTCTTGAATAATTTCAGGAAGATATCTTATAAAACTCCTGCAAGGGCATTCTTAGTATTCACCACAGAGTAAAGCATATGTGAGGTTTACATTAGAAACTACACTTGAAACATAGTTATTTTTCAGGAACTGAATTCAGTAAATAACATATGAGAGAAAACTAAGATGAATGACATTTGAGATCATTTAGAGAAAATCTAATGATTATAGGAATGCAGCTTTAACCTGTTCTGTGGATATTTACTAAAGGTACATTTTACATTGGGAGATCAATTGTGAGAATAAGTTTCTTTCTTTACTGAGCTACAGCCCCATGCTGCAATAAGTACTACTAGACTTTCCATTTCATTGCTGACTTCACAGTTTTTGAAAGTCCTATGGAAAGCCTGACATAAGAAGAGAAAGAAATCAGTAATGAAAAAAGAAGTCCTAGTACTCAGAGTTTAGGGGAAATTCCAAGCTTAATTTTTAGATCAACATTAAGCATGCAAATATCTTTTTTTTTTTGTATATTTTATTATTGGAGTTCGATTTGCCAACATACAGCGTAACACCCAGTGCTCGTTCCATCAAGTGCCCCCCCTCAGTGCCCGTCACCCAGTCACCCCATTCCCCTGCCCACTCCCCCTTCCACCACCCCTTGTTCGTTTCCCAGAGTTAGGGGTCTCTCATGTGCTGTCACCCTCACTGATATTTCCCATTTTCTCTCCTTTCCCTTTTATCCCCCCCCCCTTTTTTTTAAGATTTTATTTGTTTATTCATGAGAGACACAGAGAGGCAGAGGCACGGCAGAGGGAGAAGCAGGCTCTATGCAGGGAGCCAGACGTGGGACTCGAAATCCCGGGTCTCCAGGATCACAACCTGGGCTGAAGGCGGCACTAAACCGTTGAGCCACCCAGGTTTCCCCCTTTATTCCCTTTCACTATTTTTTATATTCCCCAAATGAATGAAACCATGTAATGTTTGTCCTTCTCCGACTGACTTACTTCACTCAGCATAACACCCTCCAGTTCTATCCACGTTGAAGCAAATGGTGGGTATTTGTCGTTTCTAATGGCTGAGTAATATTCCATTGTACATATGGACATCTTCTTTATCCATTCATCTTTCAATGGACATTTAGGCTCCTTCCAGAGTTTGGCTATTGTGGACATTGCTGCTATAAACATTGGGGTGCAGGTGTTCTGCTGTTTCACTGCATCTGTATCTTTGGGGTAAATCCCCAGTAGTGCAATTGCTGGGTCATAGGGTAGTTCTATTTTTAACTCTTTGAGGAACCTCCACACAGTTTTCCAGAGTGGCTGCACCAGTTCACATTCCCACCAACAGTGCAAGAGGGTTCCCCTTTCTCCACATCCTCTCTAACATTTGTTGTTTCCTGTCTTGTTAATTTTCACCATTCTGACTGGGGTGAGAGCATGCAAATATCTTTAAAAATTCCAGGTAAGACTAAAATAGATACAAGCCCATTACTGGGTAAGTCCCAAGAATTTGTATAAAGCTGACATACTATCTTTAGGAATTATAGTTGAAGATATATTATATATAGGCTTGTGCACAGTAGTTGGGGAGGCAGAGGGAGAGGGAGAAAGAGAATCCCAAGAGGCTCTGCGCTCTGCAGGGAGATGATCTCCTGACCCTAAAGTCACAACTGGAGCTGAAATAAATAGTCCAATGTTTAACCAACTGAGCCACCCAGGAGCCCCTGGAGAGGTATATTCTTAAAAAGCTTTCCAATTAAGAACTTATGTGAATGTATCTGTTGTAATTCAAAAGAAATTTCAATTAGAGGCTGAAAAGAAATCAATGCTTAGATAAGAAAATAAAAGCTTTAGTCTCCAGAGTATGTAGGAAATTGACCCACACAGATTTATCTGTCATTTCATAGCTTCAAGAAAAATCAGGGTAGCCCAGGTGGCTCAGGAGTTTAGCGGCGCCTTGAGCCCAGGGCTTGATCCTGGAGACCCGGGATTGAGTCCTGTGTCGGGCTCCCTGCATGGAGCCTGCTTCTCCCTCTGCCTGTGTCTCTGCCTCTCTCTCTGTCTCTCATGAATAAATAAATGAAAAAGAAAGAAAGAAAGAAAGGAAGGAAGGAAGGAAGGAAGGAAGGAAGGAAGGAAGGAAGGAAGAAAGAAAGAAAGAAAGAAAGAAAGAAAGAAAGAAAGAAAGAAAGAAAGAAAGAAAGAAAGAAAGAAAAGGAAAGGAGAAAGAAAAGAAAGATCAACCAAGAGGACACAATCTCCAATACTGTGGGACAGGGGGGGAAAAATCATCAAACTCTGATGTAAGGGGACCTTGGGTTTTAACTAGGCCAACCAGTGGTGGACAAAGTGCCTGATTATATTCATTATCAAAGGGTATTTAGAGCTACTGGGGACCACAGAGATTTATTTATTTATTTTTTTTTTTTTTAGTCCTAATCCACACCTTTCTGGTTAGGAAACAAGGTTAAGATTTTTGTAATGTTCCAAACAAGTAATTTTTTTTTTAAGATTTTATTTATTTATTCATGAGAGAGAGAGAGAGAGAGAGAGAGAGGCAGAGACACAGGCAGAAGGAGAAGCAGGCTCCCTACAGGGAGCCTGATGTGGGACTGGATCCCAGGACCCAGGGATCACGCCCTGAGCCAAAGGCAGATGCTCAACCACGGAGCCACCCAGGAGCCCCCAAACAAGTAATTTTAAATTGTGTATTTTGTTTTTAAAGGTACCATGCATAAATCGGACAATAGAGTAAAGTGAAAACAGAAACCAACCAACTTGGATTAATGTAATTCTGCTATATATTAGCTGTGTGGCTGGTCTTTACTAAGTTTCTATTTTCCTCATGCATGAAACAGAGGTAAAAGAGCTACTTTATAGTTAGGAAATCAAATAATAGCACAGCTATTATCATTACTACTGCTACTATGATTATATTACTGTATTATTACTATAGATATTGTATTATTATATACTAATACTGTAACATTAACAGCATTTTAAAAAACTGCCTGCTACAGGGAAATAATACTGGAATCAGAGTCTAAGATGTAACTGAGTCTTACTTGTGCCACTGCCTACCTTGTTTTATAACCACAAACTCCTCTTTATTTTTTTTTAATACAAACTCCTCTTTAATTTGTCAAATAGGGGATAGAATTAGATGATCTATAAGCTCTCTTTCCAGTTATACCATTTCATGTCTCAAAATAGAAGTCACCCAAAAAAGAAAAAAAAAAAGAGACTAAGACTGGTTAACAAAATAATGTACATAATTCAGAATCCTTAACTATTTGAAAATTTAAGGTCTATGAGAAGTGATTTTTAAAATCTTCAGACTAATATTAAGTAGACTTTCCAAAATGAGTGACTAGTTGAAGATGGCATGCATGCATTCATTTGTTCACGAATCACCTATCAGACAGTTGCCTTGTACAAGGCACTGGAAATACAAAATGTTTAATTAAGACATGGCACCTATTCTCAAGAAGGTCCAATTCTAGAGGAAGACAAATTTAAATAAATCACTACACTCAGGCATACCAAAGGAACTGAGAGAATCCACAAACTGCTATGAGGGCAAAGAAGAGGCTCCCAACCCCACCTAGGGACTAGCACTTAAGAAAAATTTCCCAAGGCTATGGTACCTACACCAAGTCTTATGAAGAACTAGATGGGTACGACACCTAGGCCTCAAAAGAACTCAAAGATTAGAATAATGGGCAGTTGTCTTATTTTGTACAAACCTATTTCTCTTCAATTAGTAAGGGTTAAAAGTGAGAAATAAAAGTGGTTTCTGCATAAGCTGTTAATTATGCCTTTAAAAAATATTTTATCTAGAGCCTAACACAAGTGTAATGAAAGCTACTTAATTGATGTGTTTATGAATGGATAAATACTGAGCAATTATATATTCTAACATTCATAGTCTCTTAATTTTATATGTCCTCTTCTTGCACCGTATGATGCATATGCATATGATGCACCCTGATTTTGTTACTTTGTACTCTTATTTTTGAATAATTAATTTTAACTATTGTTTTTTTAACTTCAGAAAAACAGTAACATATATGTATTGATCTCAGGATCCTATTGGCAAAAGGCTTGATATTAAACCATTTATAATATAAAAATTATAGCCATCTCTGTGTACTCTACAGATTCTTAAATTCAAAATTTTAACTTTGAATTTTAACTTTGAAAGTATATTCAAAATTACTTTAACTTTTTAAAATTTTAACTTTGAAAAGTATAGGAAGAAATAACCCTTAAAATCTACCTTCAGGCATGTAAAACTTATCTTGCAGAGGTTGCTAACCACCAGAATAAAGAAATGAAAACAGGAAAATGGAGACATGCTCTTAAACTACAACATAAGAACCCAGGTATGTCCGGAAAAGCTCTGCACAATAGCTGTCAGGCATGAGATAAGTTAAAAGGGCAAATTCTTTCTTCATGCTCTAACTGTCCCATCTTTAGCCAGTGAAAGCCCCATCAATTAAGCTTGTGTGTTCTTTTGATAAAGCCTTGGTAATCCTGTATGGCTTCATCGCTTTCAGGCAAGATGTGCTAAGACCATCTTGTACATTTCTTGCCCGGGACCTGGAAGTACTGTTTTCCCATGGAACTCTGGTTGCTTTATGGGGGAACCAGTATTTGGAAAAGACAACCTGGAGGCTATGAATGTTCACTACTGCTTGTTATAGTTTTTAGGTATTTCCAAAGGACAGAGCTAGGAAATACGTGCTATTTTTAGAGAAAAATAAATCATGATTTCACACTGTAGTCCCAAATTAAGTTAAAACTTAGAGGATTTTTACTTAAAATCTCTTTGACTTTATTTTTCTATCTCTTTCCTCTTCTGCTTAAAACTTTGGTTCCCAAGACAGTAACATGAATACAAAATAACTCCATATTATAACGGTAAGACTGGCTGAATGTAGTATTGTAAGACTGTTGAATGTAGTGCAAAATTTTTTTTGTGCATGTTTTTGTCCTTAGCATATATCCCATGAGGAATATATAGTCAAAATTCCATATTCTGAAGTCATTTAAAATAATTATTATTAAAAAATAAAATAAAATAATTATTATTATTCTCCCTGTGTTTACACTATCAATCAAAATAGGGTTTTTTCCTTCAGTTTAACTGTTAGAGATTGCTTTATTACTGAATTTTACTTTTGTTTTTAAATATTTTAAAATATGCACATAGTTCCAAAGTCAAAGCTATAAACAAGACTTATCCAGGAACATCTAACTTCTTTCTCTTTTGCCTCCTCCCACTGGCCTCTCCCTCCTCAGTTCTTAGTTTTTCAGTTTATTATTCCGTTATTTAATTCTGAATCCCCATAACCTTTACTACACAAAAAAGATACACTATATACATCTGCACCTTGTTTTTTCTTTTTTTTTTTTTGCACCTTGTTTTTTCTAATGTATTTTGGAGAACACTCTACTGCAATGTACAATAAAGCCTTGCTTGTTCCTTTTTAAAGCTGCATCATATCCCAAGGTTGGAAGGTATTTCAGTTGCTTTTGCTATTAAAAACGAACAGTTTTGTTTTTTGTTTTTTGTTTTGTTTTGTTTTGTTTTAATTTTTATTTATTTATGATAGTCTCACAGAGAGAGAGAGAGGCAGAGACACAGGCAGAGGGAGAAGCAGGCTCCATGCACCGGGAGCCCAACGTGGGATTCGATCCCGGGTCTCCAGGATCGCGCCCTGGGCCAAAGGCAGGCACCAAACCGCTGCACCACCCAGGGATCCCAAAAACGAACAGTTTTGTATGCACATCATTTCATATGCAGTTTATCTATGGCACAAACTCCTTGAAATGTGATTTCTTGGTCATAGTGAGATGTACATAGAGCTTTGCTAAATATTACCCAATTCCTTTCTTTATGGCTTAGACCACTTTGCATTCCCACTAGCAAAATATGTCTGTTTCCCCAAATTCTAATCAAATAAGCACTGTCACTCTGCTTTTTTTTTTTTTTTTTTTTTTTGAGTATGGCTTAGATTTGATCTCTCAATAAAGTTTTCCAAGATCTCTGTGACATATGGTCTATTACACTGTTGCCAAATCATATACAATATGCTCAGGATGGGTTTCAAATTGTTCTTCAATAAAAATATATTTTGTTTAGTATCAAATAATTAATTTACCAAAATGTATACACCACAGGGCATTCTGTCTGGAATTTTGCCTTAAAGAAGTTGCAGGCTTTAATCTCTTTGTCTTCTTCCCGAGAAAAAAATGAAAGGATCCTGTCATTAGGGTTTAACTTAGGGCTCTCTAGAACACCAGCCTGAGTTCAAGTCTCTATTATCAGCAACACACAGTACGATTCCTCTCATGTCTTTTCTGTCACTTCACAGTAATTCATTCGGTTGTTCACTGAGGCCTGACACCTCACTTATCTCTCTCTCTTCCCTCTTCCCCCGTTTACCTAAGCAATCACCAATATTTCTTTTCTTTTCTTTTTCATTTTAAAAATTTTATTTGAGAGAGAGTACAAGAAGGGAGTAGGGCAGAGGGGGAGGAGGAAGCAGAGTCCCTGCTGAGCAGGAAACCCTATAAGGGGCTCAATCTGCTAAGGGCAGACACTTAACCAACTGAGCCACCCTGTTGCCCCAATCACCAAGATTTCTTTTTTTTTTTTTTTTTTTTTAAGATTTCTTAACAGATTTTTCCTTAAAAGAGTTTCTGTATATTGCTCCCTTTTTAGCCAATTTCCCCTTGAGTCCTCATTCTGATTATCCAATGTGAGGACTACAGAATATTCCCTTACCCAATGTCCCAGTCTCTATCCTGTCTCTTCTCTCTGTGCCTACAGTACATCATACACTGTTGGTTTCACATCATGTTTCACACTCACTTTACCTAAATAACTCTAGGACCCACATGTTGTCTATGATTATATTTTTCAACCTATGCTCCACAGATACACTTTATTGCTGTACCAACAAAGCAGCTCCATTTTTAACTGTTCTACACATGACATTTTCTGCAAAAGATTTCACTGGGAAAAAAAAGCATTCTGCAGCTAAAAACAAAATGAGAACAAAGGTGCTGGCCTACAGAATCAATTCTGCCGAACACCCAATCTGGCTTTGTTGTGGCAACTCAGTCTTCTCTTCGTCCTCTCTTTTTTTCTTTTTATTTGCTTCTCTTTATGAATGAATTTATGTATTCAAGTAGTATTTACTGAAAACCTAAGATCTACCAAGATAAATCAATAAAAAAGACAAATACCAGCATTCATAAAATCTACAGCCAGATGAGACAGACTGGCAATGACAATGAAATATGCTAAATTCTCTCAAGAGAAAAAATTCTACACATAATAAGGGAAGTGAGAACCCTCTCCAATCCTGAAGTTCACAAAGTGTAAAAGAATAAAGAGTGTCCAGTACGGAGGGCTATAGGGGATGATCCAGTAGTCTCTCAGGGAAAACACTAAGTTTAATTAAAGAAGAATGTAAAAGAAATATGAAAATGTTGGAGGATAAAGAGAATTTGTTCATTGTGGACAGAATTTCACAGGGCACAGTGAAAAGCTTTGAGAGGGAAAGAAATGATATAAGGCTAAGTTGAGGGCAGCCCCGGTGGCGCAGCGGTTTAGCACCGCCTGCAGCCCAGGGCGTGATCCTGGAGACCCGGGATCAAGTCCCACATCAGGCTCCTTGCATGGTGCCTGCTTCTCCCTCTGCCTGTGTCTCTGCCTCTCTCTCTAGCTGTGTCTCTATGAATAAATAAATAAAATCTTAAAAAAAAAAAAAAGAGGCTAAGTTGAAGGGAGAACATATAGTCAGGATAAGTGATGTGAGAAGTTCTATCTTGAGTAGAGACCCAAAAAAAGCAGACATGTAAGGAATCATAGGTTTAATGGGTTACGTAGGTTACCTCTTACAGAGATGAGACAGATGATGAGGGTGGATGGCACTCTAGCTCATCAGGATTCATCTGTGGCACAGACAGATGACTTTTCTCATCTGCATAAGGAGATTATCTGGTGGATGAGAAGACTTAAGTCTCTCTGTATGTAGCCATTTGTGACCTGAATTGATACTATAGATTCTAGTGAAAAAAGTTCCAGGCTTGAGCCTTCAGACATACAGTTCTAGACTCCTGAGAGCCTATGTGTCATTAGGCTCCCAAAGGGTGAACAATAGGACATTTTCTTAGTATGCCATTCAGAGGTCTACGGGGTGCTATGTATACAGTATAAATTTTATAAATATTCTGGAAGAAACAAATAATATCCTTCATGGTAGAAAGTATCCCAAATTATCCTTAATGACCAATTAATTTATCTGAATCCAGACTGCTTGAATTTTACATCTCAATCTGACACTAGCTGGGACCCTGGGCAAATCAATTAACCTAAATGTGCCTCAGTTTCTTTATCTATAAAACAATAATGACAAGAATACCTACTTCAAAGGGTTTTTGTGAGGACTGAATGAATTAAAACATGTCAAGTGTTTAAAACAATGCCTGGTACACAGCAAACCCCTTCTTGGGCATTATTTTCATAGAACATGAGATCATTAGATTTGTGAGGCCTTTTACTACTTACTAAACAGCACAATGCGTACATTAACTACTTCTTCAAACTTCAACCATCACTTACAGCTGGTCTATGAAGATATTGCTTACCTGGATCAAAATTATCACCAAATATTCTCTTGGCAGGGATCTTCAGGGCCATAGCAGGAAATTGTTTCTTTAACTAGAGGATTAAAAAATAACATTAAATGAACTTAATTTTCTAAGTCTTCTAGTTATATATGTACCAAAACAAATTATAATGTGATTTTCAAGAAAATCCATCATAACACATATGTTTAGGTATATATGATCAAATACATACTATATTAAATTATAGCAATAAAATCATAGCCTGACTAATCATCCTTTTTTTTTTTAAGATTTTTATTTTATTCATTCATGAGAGACACAGAGAGAGAGGCAGAGACACAGGCAGAGGGAGAAGCAGGCTCCACGCAGGGAGCCCGACACAGGACTGGATCCCGGGTCTCCAGGATCACACCCTGGGCTGAAGGTGGCACTAAACCGCTGAGCTACCAGAGCTGCCCTAATCATCTTATTTTGTCCCAATAGAACATTTAGTATCTTTGTGACCCTGCATAAGTTACTTAACATCTCTGTGCTTCAGTTTTCTTGTCTGTAAAATGGAGATTATTTTAGCACTTAGATGAGAATCTGGAGTATAAGCTTTGAATACATGTTACCACTTATTACCTCAAGAGAAGCTGTGATCTTTGTGTTCTTTCTATATGAACAGACTGATCATTGTTTTTTTTGTTTTTTTTTAAGATTTTATTTATTTATTCACGAGAGACACAGATTGAGAGAGAGGCAGAGACACAGGCAGAGGGAGAAGCAGGCTCCATGCAAGGAGCCCGATGTGGGACTGGATCCCGGGACTCCAGGATCACGCCTTGGGCCAAAGGCAGGCGCCAAACCGCTGAGCCACCCAGGGATCCCTGACCATTGTTTTCTAAGAAAGCTGACGAATTTTGCTTCCAAAACCCTCTGCTCTAGTCTACCCCTTATTAATATTTTAATACATTATTTTATCAGATTTGCTTATCCCTAGACAAAGAACTTGGCTCTGAAGACATTAAATTTGGGGCAGTAAAGTCATTAATGGGTTAATGCTTATTTTTATTATAAGCTTGATGTCAAAGAAACCACACATACACACACACACACACACACACACGCAAACTATATATCCAACTACCAACTGTCAGGAAATACAAAGAATAGAAGAATGTATTAATCACTCTACACCATGAGTATGTGGTCAGCAAAACCCAGACCAAAGAATCTGTAGAGAATTGACCCTGCTTTTTCAACAAAAAATTGTAAAGGAAAGAAAAGAAAGGGGAAGGGGGAAACTTTGCGACATAAAGTCACTTCATAGATTTATCAACCAGTCATATAAACACACAAATATTTGATATTAAAATGTTACTGTTATTTTTAGATGTGATAATAAATACTCTCTATGTGTATTTTTAAAGAACTTTTATCTTTTTAGAGATGTGTACTAAAGTATTTACAGATAAAATGATATGAAGTCTAAAATTTGCTTCAAAATTACAGTGGGCTGGCTAAGGAGGGAGCTGAAACAAGAATGGCCATGTATCTGGAATTGTGGCAGCTGGATGGTAAATTAGATTATTTTCTATGTTTGTACTATTCTGTTTCTGTATATGTGCAACAATTTCTACAATTAAAAATTTTCAAATGCAAACTATACTCATAAAAATACATTTATATGGATAATAGTGTCTACAGACTGGATATTTTTTGTTTTTTCTTTTACTCTAAAAGGAGCACAGAGGAAGAACCTATGTTTTCAAACTTAGGGAAATCCAAGCCAGGTTTAACCTCACTTCTGTGGTTTCATAGAACACAACTGATACTGTTCCCCTGGTTTTTGCTCTGTCCCTCACCACAGGAGACAGAATTAGTAGTTACAGAAAAAGAAGCAGACAGAGAAAATGAAGAAATAAGAAAAAGAGGAAAAAAGGAAGAGAAATACAGGAAAAATGAGGGGGAAGGATAATAAAAATTCAACTATATATTAAGAAAAAATTTCTGCAAAAAGCATAAGATGGAATATTTGATAGAAAAAGAAAATGAAAGTGATCATGGTGCAAGAGGGTAGGGTACCCCAAAACAAACCATTCTACTTTACCTTTATACTTAGAGATACTCAAATATTAACACCCTATCTAATTAATCTCTAGCTAGCTATTTATTTATAGATTTATTTAGTTATTTAGTTATTTGAGAGACAGAAAGAGTGAGTACATGCACAAGTGGGCAGGGGGAGGCAGGGAGAGGCAGGGGGAGAGGGAGAAGCAGGCTCCTCCCTGAGCAGGAAGCTCAATGCTGGGCTTGATTCCAGAACTCCAGGTTCATGACTTAAGCTGAAGGCAGACGCCTAACCAACTGAGACACCTAGGCACCCAGGCATCCCTAATCTCTAGCTATTTAAATCATGAAACCATCATTAACATGAGGATGGCTTTTCACTCAAGCAAGATCTCCACATTGCCAAGTTTTTAGATGACATCCCCTTCATTCCTCCTTCTTATAAACAGCTCTACAGAAGGAAATGTTTAGAAGGTAAATCTGGCTCATTTAATCTTTTTAAGCAAAATACAAAAAGAAATTTCAGCTTTTCAGTTATTAATAGTTCACTGAACAAAATTTAATCTTATTTCTCTAAGAAGTTCATATAAACTGTCTCTATGCATGTGTTATAGTACCATCATGATAACTATGATCAAACCTGTACAATTCTCAAAAAGTGCTGATCATGTATATAAATGTATCCAAGAATTTCAAATAGAGTTGGCAATTCAACCCTTACCCAGCCTCTAATATAAACTTTTTTTTTTCAATATAAACTATTTTTTAAAAATCACTCAACATTATAGGGGAGTCTGGGTCAATTAAGCATCCAACTCTTGATCTCAGCTCAGGTCTTGATCTCGGGGTCGTGAGTCTGAGCCCCATGTTGGGCTCCACACAAGGTATGGAGCCTACATAAAAATAAATAAGTAAATTTAAAAAAATCATTCAAAATTACAGAATATATTCTCATGTACAAATTCTTTTTGGCTATTATTATATTTCAAAAGTGTGACTTTACTTACAGTCAAAAAAAGACTGTCTCAATATCCTTTGATTAAGCAATTTAAAAATATGTATTAAGTTAAGTTACATATGCATTAAAGAAAAATTAAAGAACAGAAGAAAATACAGTAAAAATACTACAGTTATCCCTAAGTAGTAAAATATTATGGGTGATTTTTAAATTTAAACACTTTTATTTTCCTCCATACTCCAGATTTTCTAGAATACATATTAATTTTACATAGAAAAAATGGCCATCTAAAAAACTGCAGTATTATTTTAAAAGTTCAATTTTAAGTTGCAAAGCATTTGAATATTATTTGGAAGAAAAACAGACACAGTGAAATGCTAAATAGAAATGAATCAGAAGCCTTACTTTTGTGCATTAGCAAAACATGAAATGTTGTACAGCTACAAATCTGATTAATTCTGGCCCATTTTACGAAATAACTTATCTCTTAACTGAGGTATGCTTAACTTCCTCCATATTTAAAGTATCTTACAAATGGTGAGTCACAGACTTATATCTATTTAACCCTATTTTTAAGGTCAAGATACAGGATTAAGAAAATTGAAAAAAATTATCTTCTTAAATATGAAACAATTTTTTTCTGAGGGATGCATGGTAATCTGCCATTTATTAAATAATGACATAAGGATATTCATATTTATTCTTAGGGCAGAAAAAATTTAAATTTGGGATTTGAAGCATAATTACTTTTTTTCTTAACTGAAGTAAAGCTTGAATCCAGAGCTCTCTTAATAATCTGAGGTCTATAATGACCAACACAGATGGCGTTCTTTGTCCTCCTAGGTATATGTGACTAATACATGCACAACACTGAACAATAATACACAAACACTGGTCACTGTATAGAATTGACCCGATGTGTTTCAATAACCATGGTGCTCTTGCTTCTTACTTTAGACAGTATTTGTAATTCCAAACACTGGATTAAAATTAACATTTAATATGTGAATTTTGAATATATAAGAGTAGGTTTTACAAATTTAATTAATGACCCCTTACTTATCACCCCCCACCCTCCAGTAACTGTCAGAACTTACAAAAGTCCGTATTCATTTTAGTTGAGTTGGTTACTTAAAATCGAGAACCAAAGACTTAACTCTAACCAAAAATGAAACTATGGAAGGAAGGTAAGCTTTTAACAAACATTTAGATCTAAATCTAGTTGCTGGGCAATTTAACCAGAAATAACATGATGACTAACAATTATTAGAGAGGCAGCAGAAAGAATTTATTTCTAATATTCTGACATTAAATGTATTTTAAGTTGCACGTCTAGGGATCCCTGGGTGGCGCAGAGGTTTAGCACCTGCCTTTGGCCCAGGGCGCGATCCTGGAGACCCGGGATCGAATCCCATGTCAGGCTCCCTGCATGGAGCCTACTTCTCCCTCTGCCTGTGTCTCTGCCTCTCTCTCTCTCTCTCTCTCTCTCTCTGTGTGACTATCATGATAAATAAATAAAATCTTAAAAAACAAAATAAGTTGCACATCTAGTGTTTGTATCTTTAAGAGTTTACTTGGAAAGAGGATTGTTATCCTCTCTCTACCCTTTTTTGTAGGAATTCCAAAGTTAGGATGCTTCTGAAGACTCTGTTACTCTTTTCTGCTTATATATATAAGTAGAAATATTTAATCACTCAAAGAAATCTTTTTTGGGGTGCCTGGGTGGCTCAGTTGGTTAAGCATCTGCCTTCAGCTGAGGTCATGGTCTCAGTGTCCTGGGATTGAGCCCCGCCTCAGGTTTCCTGCTCAGTGGGGAGTCTGCTTCTCCTCCCTCTGTCCCTCCCCTGCTCAAGCATGTATGCTCTCTCTCTCCCAAATAAATAAATAAATAAAATCTTAAAAAAAAAATGAAATCTCTCTTATTTGCAAGTTTTCTCAGGTGTTTTATTCTTTTTTTTAAAGTTTTATTTATTTAAGTAGTCTCTATACCTAATATAGGTCTTGAACTTAAAATCCTAAGATCAAGAGTTGCACACTCTACCAACTGAGCCAGCCAGACACCCTCAGGTGTCTTGTTTTAAATAAAAATCCTGCAGACTGACATTTACTTACAGTATTGTAAAGCTTATCAAACTCCGCATATCTCCTGAAGACAAACCACTCACTCCTACCCACTGAGACCAGAACTTTATAAACCTGTGGAAATAAAAAACAGTATAATAAAACTTGATTGCAAAAAAAAAAATTCATTAGCGATTTAATAGGTGAATAATCTGTTTTTATTCTCATAAAATTGATACTAGACATTCATGTTTATACACGATTCTCTAAAATACATAAGGATATCAGCTGAAAGACTTCTTGAAAGGAGATTTTTATATTTTTAGGAGACATTTCATTTTTAAAATGTTAAGAAATAGTTCCATATATTTCAAGAGAATAACACAACGAACACCTGTGAACTCATTCAGATGTTCTGAATTCTAACATTTTGCCACTTATTTCATACTTTTTCCCCCAAAATTACACAATAGATTGAATTGATGCCATTCTCCTTTCTTCCTCAGCAATAACCATTATCCTGAAATTATAAAGCATTTTCAAAAGGATGCCTAGCACATAGTAAAGACTCAGTTATTAGTTCTCTTTCCAGGTCATCTTGTACACAGTATTTTTCACACTAGGAATTTATCCTCAGACTTCCTATACTACCATCTTTCATGTGATTAATATTTTCATATATACATAACTCCATATAACCATAGTCAAGAACAAGTAAGTAAGAAGAAGAAACATTACAACCCCTAGAATATACATGAGAAAATGATGGCCCAAAAAAAGCTGAAAAACTTGCCCAAATTCACAGACTTATGAGACTGAAATTTAAATCTTCTAACCCTTTATGTACTACAACCAGTATCAAATCAACAATTATAATACAGAATTCTCTTAATTCATCCCATCCCATATTCTCAGAGTATAATTCAACATAGCAATGTAGAGAAAAGAGTTTGGGACCCCAATGGTCTGTGTCATTTCTTTTTTTCTTTTTTAAAGATTTGAGAGAGAGAAAGAGAAAGAAAGAGAAGCACACAGAGTAGGGAGAGGCAGAGGGAGAGGGAGAGAGTCTTAAGCAGATGCTACACTGAGCAAGGAGCCCAATGAGGGGCTTGATCCCACAACCCTGAGATTATGACCTGAGCTGAAACCAAGAGTCAGACACTTAACCAACTGCAGGGGAAAGGGACAAATAATAACAATCCAGGTATTTGAGGAAAAACTCACTGATATATGATTTGGGTTAGGAATTATAGAGATAGGAATTGCTTTGGGGTTTACAATACAGTTGTCCACAGTCTACTAGACAACAGAGTAAACCAGGTTTATTTTTAGAAGATGGGCATACAACTATGTATAAACTATCCTTTCCCATAAAAGATTGAAAGCTACATTCACAAACTTATAGTTAGATAATATGGTGAAGCACCTCTCTGATACTGTATGTGATTATAACATACAAATTTTATAGCACTAGGTAAGATATGATCACATTAACAAATGCACATTGAGAATGTAAAGCCACAGTCCTCTGTGAGAGGAAGAATAAAGTCTCACCTGGAAGGGTCTTGGTATCAATCACCTGAGTTAAGTGATGAATTACTTACACTGAAAAAAAAGAGCACTCAGGCACTCTACATGAGCTACATGTGGTGGTGGGTGGTAATACGGCACTTCCAGTCTTAACCAAGAAGGCATCAAGTTGTCTTACAGGAAGCTATTGGATATATGATACCAGATTTGTTTGTAAGACGACACTACTCACAAGGAAAGAATGCAGAAGTAGAGGATAAAGCAGCTGGTCAAGGTGCCAATGAAGCTGTACCATCTAAGATTAGACTACAGATTTATCTCATAGAGTACTCAGGATCAGACAGGATCGGAAGCAGGACTGCTATCAAAGGATCAGAAACCTAAGTTTAGATGATTGCAAGCTTCTTCAGTTATTTATGCTGGCTTCCTAGTTGTGGTAAGGTGGCTTCCCGTGGTTACCCAAGTAGAGCCAAGACAAGAACCCACAAATGGGTTCCAGACTGAAGCAGCTCTGCTGCAAATATGTTTATAGGAACTAAGATAAAGCCACCTGAAGTTACTAATCAGCACTATGACTTATGAACAAGGGCCTATTTTTTTTAAAAGACTTTATTTATTTAGGAGAGAGAGCATGAGCAACCAGGAGGAGGGGCAGAGGAGAAGCACACTCCCTGCCAAGCAGGGAGCCCAATAAGGGGTTCGATCCCAGGACCCCAGGATCACAACCTGAGCCAAATGCAGACACTTAACCAACTAAGCCATCCAGGTGCCTCCAGCAAGGGTTTATTAAGTCAGTTCTTTTTTTTTTTTTTTTAATTTTTATTTATTCATGATAGTCACACAGATAGAGAGAGAGAGGCAGAGACACAGGCAGAGGGAGAAGCAGGCTCCATGCACCGGGAGCCCGACGTGGGACTTGATCCCAGGTCTCCAGGATCGCGCCCTGGGCCAAAGGCAGGCGGTAAACCGCTGCGCCACCCAGGGTTCCCTAAGTCAGTTCTAATAAAACACCAATAGGTAAAAACAAACTCTTCAAATTTTAAAAAACACTTTCATTTGCCAAAGAAGCACAAGAATTCACAGAAAGCAGTACAATGCTTATTACAATATAAAATTACTTGTTTTTTATTTTTTAAAAAGATTTTATTTATTTATTCATGAGAGACACAGAAAGAGAGAGAGAGGCAGAGACACAGGCAGAGGGAGAAGCAGGCTCCATGCAGGGACCCCAATATGGGACTCGATCCCAGGACTCCAGGATCACACCCTGGGCTAAAGGCAGGCGCTAAACCGCTGAGCCACTCAGGGATCCCTACTTGTTTTTTTAAAAAAGATTTTATTTATTTAAGAGAGCACGCATGCACAAGCATGAGCAGGGGAAGGAGCAAAGGAAGCAAGCTCCCTGCCAAGTAGGGAGTCAGAAGTGGGGCTCGATCCCAGGACTCCAGGATCATGATCTGAGCCTGATGCTTAACCAACTTAGCCCCCTGGGAGCCCCAAAATTATGTTGTTGTTTTTTTTTAAGTATTTCCTTATTTCCTATCTTACCCTACCAGAATCTAAGTTCCTTGAGAGGAAAGGCTGTATCATTCTTGCTACCTACCATATCCCATGTCTAGAACAGTACCTACACGACACAGAAACTCAATGACAATTTGTGGAATGGATTAATGAAAGTATAATTGAAACTTGATTTAAGACATCATAGAAGGCAATGCATCTCTCTGTTAGAAGCTTCACAGTATAGAGCTATATAAAAGATAACTAGAGTACAAAAATACTAGCAAATAGCAAATAATACAACATCTATTTATGTTCCCAAGTATGACACAGGCATCTGGGACCTGCTGAAGCTCAACACAGAGTCTGTGTTGGGTAAGGTGGAGTCTGTGTTGACTAGAACTGAGGTTCTTTTTTTTTTTTTTTTTTTTAAGATTTAATTTATTTATTCATGAGACACACACAGAGAGAGGCAGAGACCTAGGCAGAGGGAGAAGCAGGCTCCTTGCAGGGAACCCGATGTGGGACTTGATCCTGGACCCCAGGACCACGCCCTGAGCCAAAGGCAGACGCTAAACCGCTGAGCCACCCAGGCGTCCCCTAGAACTGAGGTTCTTGAGGACTTCCCTGTAGCAATCAGTAACTAACATGTGAACTTAGTATTACTTTTCATTCAACATCAATTCAACAAATACTTTTTAATATCCATCTCTGTTCTGGGTACTGATAAAGCAATAGTGAGGGAAGTTCTTATTTCAAAGGCCCTTGCATTCTAGTCTATTCTAGTAATAAATAAATACAAAATGTGTCAGGTAGTGATAATGCTATTAAAAAATTAAATAGGGTAGGGGCACTTCAGTAGCTCAGTTAAGCATCTGACTCTTGATCTCAGCTCAGGTCTTGATCTCAGAGTTGTGAGTTCAAGCCCTGCACTGGACTCCATGCTAGGTGTGGAGCCTATACTAAAAAAAAACCAGGGGGATGCCTGGGTGGCTCAGTCGGTTAAGCATCCATCCGACTTGTTTTTTTTAAAGATTTTATTTATTATTTATGCATGAGAGACACAGAGAGAGAGAGAGAAAGAAAGGCAGAGACAGGCAGAGACACAGGCAGAGGGAGAAGCAGGCTCCATGCAGGGAGCCTGACGTGGGACTCGATGGAGGGCAGCGCCGGTGGCCCAGCAGTCTAGTGCCACCTTTGGCCCAGGGCGTGATCCTGGAGACCCAGGACTGAGTCCTGTGTTGGGCCCCCTGCATGGAACCTGCTTCTCCCTCTGCCTGTGTCTCTGCCTCTCTCTCTCTCTCTCTCTCTCTCTCTCTCTCATGAATAAATAAAATATTTAAAAATTAATTAATTAATTAAAATAAGAAAAAGATTAAAAAAGGTAAGCAGGACAGAGAGTGAAAACAGTAGGATGGGGTGTTAAGATACTATTTTATAAAGTATGGTCAGAAAAAGCCTCTCTACAAAGGCAACATTTGATAATCTGAAGCAAGGAAATGAATAAGGTGATCTGGAGAGGGCCTTTGAGTATGCAGGGGACAGCTGTGGGACAGGTGAGTAAGAGTGACATTATAGGCTTCCCTGCACCTTTCACAAAAGTCAAAAAAATACCTCTACCAAGAAAAGTACATGGACAGTGAGATAACCCACTGCCTATATTTGCTATATTTGAACTGCCATTAAATTTGGCAAGAGCGGGCACCTGGGTAGTTCAGTGATTGAGCGTCTGCCTTTGGCTCAGGTCATGATCCTGAGGCCCTTGGACCAAGCCCCACATCAGGCTCCCCCCAGGAAGCCTGCTTCTCCCTCTGCCTGTGTCTCTACCATTATCTCTCTCTCATGAATAAATAAATAAAATCTTTTAAAAAAATTGATATAGGCTATGCCCTTGAAGGAGAGAATGCTCAAAGGTAAAAAAATAATTAAAAAAAAAAAAAAAGAGAGAGGGAAGGAAAAAACCTTCACACACACTCCACTATTTTACTGAGGTATATGGACCTCTTGTTTACCATCGATGTGATGTTTCTAAGACTTCCTTATAAGATTATGGAATAAATGCACAATGCTTAAGATACTGCTGCAACAGACACTGAGCAGAGGCAAATGGCCAGATACAACGCAGTCTCTACTTTGGGCTTTGGTATAGGATGTGGAGGTACATTTATTAAGAAACAGAGAACAGAGGACAGAAGAAGAGAGGTTATTTCCAGCTCCTTAACTGGGATTCTGGGAGAAAAGTGTCATTTGGGGCTCCAGCCCTACCTAGTTAAGAAGGGAGACTGGAGTGGTCAGACCAAAGGGTTCAGTTTAACTCCTCAATTTTCCATTGTGACATGAACTCTGAGTTGAAAGTCATTTGTCATGGGATGCACCTGGCAGGAGCCAGGAGATCCCCAAGTCAGAGGCTGAGGTACACCACTTGAGTCAAGAGCAGTGAAAGCAATGGCAGAGCCTCAGTAGGGTCAACAGCCATCAAGAGCTAAGGAAAGCTGAGTCAGCAGTGAGTCACCACCACTGTGGCCAAGCCAATGAAGAACAGATCACAAATCAGTTGATCGACTGTAGATGCCAGCAATGAATGCCAACAAAATGTCCAGGGCTAGATCAGGTCAACCACAGCTGGCTGTCTGCCAGACCAGTCACTCTACACCCGGGACAGCAAAGATCTAGAGGGCTAACAAAAATACAAGAGCCTTCGGCAGGCTACCATGAAGTCAGTCACTGACTCAACAAAATACCATGAAAGGGGACACCTCTCTACCCATAAACTGCAACATCAAATTGGAGAAGTGTGTGTTCAAGTGGGAGAAAGAGAGCAGAATGAAGACAGCCCAAGCATTTTAACTTAAAGGAACTGCTTAAATTTTAGCTCGAAGTAAGTGTTATACAGAATTGGCTTAATTTCTTCATAGCATTCAGCAGGTGGGAGCTTACAAGGAAGAGCAGATCAGTTACAGACAAGATAACTGATACTGTTTCAGGGGGAGGAGGGCAGGCGATCTGGGAATGTACACACAAACAGGACTACTGGAACTAAATACAGCATGCTTCATTACACTAAGTAGAGAAATGGCTACTCTCCAATAATAGTCACTGATACAATGATCCAGCAAACATTCATTGTCCTTATTCTTTATTGTTCTATAGTAGATACTACCGTGATAAAAAGTAAAATTAGAGATCGACTAATCTTGCCTTTCAGGTAAAAAAAAAACCTTTCAGGTGGAAAAAAAAGATAAAATACTGGATTAAACATTTTTTAAAAACTGAGGTATAAAATGATTAATGTCATAAGAAAGATGCTGTGGAAATTACAAGACAGTGGTTCTTAATATGGGATCAATGACTTCTGGAGTCCATTAACCTGACAATGCATGCAAAATTGCAAGCATGTTTGTAGATCATTGTGTTTGCACATTTTCTGGTGAGAGGATCTATTAGGGTTCCAAAAGCTTCTCCAAGGGTAAACAGGGAAAAGTCTGAAAAGGAGACTATATTCTGTTACAGTACAAAGGGAAGACTGTGGAGGATATATCATTTGAAAGATAAGTAAGGTCTGGATATGTGGAAACATGGGGAGGATGTTCTGGTTAAGGAAGAACAAAAGGAGAAATGGAAATATTCTCTATTCCATTGTCCTCCATATGCTTTATATTACATACTTACAGTAAACCTCTTCTTCTTCTCTCTGTGTTCATCAGAGCTGGGAATGCTTACACTTGGGCAGCTTTCTTTGTAGTCCATGGTATAATCCCTTTGGGTTTATTGCCTCAAAAGGACACCAAAAAATGAGTCCGAAGAAATAGCAGAGGACAAACACAGCTAGCTAATCCAAAATATAAAACCTCTTGAGGTAATATTCAAATTCCATCATGCAACCTTAATGAACAGGAAAAAAAAAAAGAAAAAAAACACGGATTAGCAAAAAAAATCTAAAAAAACCCAATGATTTGTCATTATTCACAGGACTCATTTTATGCTTATTCTGGGAGGAATTTACATTTGATCATATGTCTCAGCCCAGGTTAGAGATATAGTTTCTCTTATGCCACATCAATAGCTAAATCACAATCAAACATGTGCATCCCATCTACCTTCTCTCGCTACTAAGAAATTCATATGGACTAACCCAACTTTCACCTAAAAGGGTTCTATTCTGTTAGATTTCAAGCAAGGTTTTTCAAAGTATGTTTTTCAACTTTTTTTTAAAGTTTATTCATTTAAGTAATCTCTACACCCAAGGTGGAGCTTGAACTCACAACCCTGAGATTAAGAGCTACGTACTCTTCCGACTGAGGCAGCCAGGCACCCCTAAAGTGTGTTTTTCAGACTTTTTGCATCAAGATGAGGTGAAGCCTGCTTCAGATTAGGATCCTATATAGTGGTAGGTAACTATTTACTTCCATTTTACATGTGAGGCAACTGAGACATGGAGATCTTAAATAAATTTGCCTATCCAGGATTTGAACCCAGGCTGTGTGGCTCCAGTCTGGACTCTTAAGCATTGTGCTATGCTATACATTCTAACAACTTTGGATAATTCTTCTGTACTGGACCCCTGATCAGAGATATTATAGATCTTCATAGAGAACAAATATAATTATGTTAATCTTATCATTCACCCAAGGACAAAGGGCTCAAAATGTCAAACTGAGGTCACTTCTGCTACACATATCAACCCAGACTCTCCACGGATACCAAATAACACCCATTAAGGAATTAGTTTGCCAGTTTCCCTGGTGACTAATTTTAGGAAGTCATTCTGAGAGATATAATAATTATAAATAAATTATATTCAAGTAATGATTTCAAATATCTATTAGGAGGCATTGAATATTCAGGTATAGTGAGTTTTAATCGATTAAAAGGGCACTTCCTCGGTTTAGCGCCGCCTTTGGCCCAGGAGATCCGGATCAAGTCCCACATCAGGCTCCCTGAATGGAGCCTGCTTCTCCCTCTGCCTGTGTCTTTGGCTCGCGCGCGCGCTCTCTCTCTCTCTCTCTCTCTCTCTCTCTGTGTCTCTCCTGAATAAATAAATAAAATCTTAAAAAAAAAAAACAAAAAACTTCAAAATAAAAAAAAGGGTGCTTCCTTTGAGATTATTCAAAACCTACTTTTCTGGATTTGATGCTGGAAATGCAGTCAAGAAAGACTTATACATAGTTGAATTAGCTGTCAAAAAAAAACACAGAAATGTAACTGGCCTCCTCCTAAGCTCAGAGTGTCCCATAAAAGCAGCTAGCTTTTTCAGCTCCCCAGTAGACCAGCCACCTGATCAAAGTCTTGCCCTGCAGTCCCAGAGCTTTACTGCTAAAGAATCACAGCGGATGGAAATTAAGCAGATGAACTTGTCCAGGAATCCCAGCGGATGGAAATTAATGCAGATGAACTTGTCCAGGAATCCCAGACCCATATCAGCCCATTCTCCATCTGTGGCAGAAGTGACAAGAGGGTGAAAGTTACAGTGCTACACATTTCACACCTATCTCTTGAGAATGTGGGACCCAGAGGATGGTAGGCCTTATTGATACCGCATTATATATGAGCTTGACTGTCTATTTGTATCTTACTGTGCATGGTCCACAGGAACAGAACTAGAGGAGAACATCATGCCTTAGACCTTCTCTTTGGAAGGGACAATAAAATATGTCATTAAGTGGCAACAGGAATAGATGAGGAGGAAAGAGCTGGGAAGCAGGATAAGCGGTTTCATACAAGGTACCCAGGGGACATGAATAGTACACAATTAAGTATAGAGCCCAGCACTTATGGGGATGCCAATTCTTCACTGCCTATTCCCACCACCCTTCATTGCACCCTAACAGGAGTTAGCTCCCAAAGAACCCAGAAAGAAGTTCAAAGCTGACTCTAGAAAGGGACTGCCTTTATACCGAAAAATCTGCAGAATGTCAAAAATTTTTACCAGCAGGAGTCGGAGGAGCATATATGGGAGTACATTCAAAGGATGTTAGACCAAGGAGGACTAAATATGAGATTACTGTGATCCTATACATGGTGACAAGTATATCCTATCAATTTTTCTCCGGTCCTTCTCCAAGACCTACAGCCATTCATAAAGGTGACTGCCCACTGGGGAAAGAGAAATGTATAGCCTTTCCAAGGGTTATTAGACACTAGGTCTAAACTGACACTAATCCCGGGAGATCCAAAACATGGCTCACCAGTCAGAGGACCTATCTCATTCCAGAAAAGAGATGAGTGATGAAGTCAACCCTGATATCTCATGGTGGGTACAATGGGACAACAGGCCCATCCTGTGGTTATGTCCCAAGTCCTAAAATTTTTGTGCAAACGGGATATACTTAGGAATTGCCCAAGTCCCCGCAATGGTTCCCTCTCCTATGTCATAAAAGTCATACAGAACAAAGGGCCATGAAGAAGCCCTTGGAACTCTTCTCCTCTCCTTACTATGAAAGTAAACCAAAAGCTGTACCATATCCATGGGATAAGCTCAGAAATCAGTACTACTATCAAAAAACTTGAAGGATATAGCAGCACTGATTCCTGTTCTATCTCCTTTTAACTTGCCTGTTTACCTGGACCAAAGCCAGAAAGATCTTGGAACATGACAGCAGATTACTATGACTTTGATCAGATGGTGAGGCCAATCATGGCTGCACTTCTAAATGTGATCCTTCTTGCTGGAGAAAATGAGCATAACGTCTGATATCTGGTAGTAACTATTGACCTGGCAAATGTTTTCTTTTGTATCATCACCAATAAGGATAATACGATGCAATTTCCCAACTGCCTGAAATAGTAGTGCGTCTTCAATGTTTTACCTAAGGGCTATTTCTACACTGTCATAATATAGTCCGGAAAGACCTTGATCATCTCAGTATTCCAAAGATCACTACACTGGTTCATCACAGTTATGGCATTATGTTAACTGGATCTGGTGAACAAGAAGTAGCAAGCACTCCATACCTTTGTAAGATACACATACAGGCCAGAGGATGGAGGATAAAACCCATGGAAGTTAGGGATCTACCACATTGGTTGTTCCTATGGCTCCAGAGGACTGAGGCTGGATATCCCATCTAAAGTAAAACTGCTACACTTGGTACTATGTTCGCTAAGAAGGAGGTAACACAACTGGTGAGCTTCATATTTTGATATGCTGCTCTGACTTATATCCTGGGGAACCCATAAGGCTGCCAGTTTTTACTGGGGCCTGATTCAAGACAAGATTCTTCAGCAATAAAAGCTGCCCTGACTCTTGGGGCTATGCCTTAGCACACCCACTAGTACTACTAATGATACAGCAGGCAGGGATGGGGTAAGGGGCCCCTGACAAGCATCAAGAGAATAAGAGTTATGGACTCCTTAGGGTACTGTCAATAACTTTTGTCCATTTGGTTCTTGGCTTGCTACTAAGCTGAAGTAAAGATTATATACCTGCCCATGGGAAATCAAAGTCAAGAAACTGTGTATTAAAAACAGCCCATCATGAACAGTATTATCTGACCCACTGAATCATAAAACCAGACTGTACAAAAGCGTTCCACTTGATATGTTAAAAGCAAGACTAGGCCTGAGCAGTTCTGGAAGGCACAAGTAAACTACAGAACACCTGGTACTTGCAGCATCTTCCTTTTTAGCTCTCAACACATGCTCCCAGGGAGGATCCTATGACCAGTTAGCAGAGGAGAGAAAAGACATGTCCGATTATGAACAGACATGTATGGTATGTTAGTTCCAACCAGAAAGAAGACAATGTTGCCCTATTCACAGATGGTCCTGAAAGAGTGGTGAAGGGAAATCTTCCCAAAGTGGGCAGAATTCTGAGCAGTATATGTGGTGTCAGGAGAAATGCATGCCCAAGGTATATATCAATGCTGACCTGTGGCCAGTGGTTAATGGATGGCTCACTTGTAAAAGAGTTGGAAAGGACAAGATCTAATTGTTTTTTAAAGGGGAGAATATATTCCCATAAGTTGTACTTTCATCTTTTTCTTAATCAAATTTTTTAAAGTTTAAAAGAGGGAGGGGTTTGCAGATGCATGTAGATGAACTTTTCAATACAGCACAGAATGTAAAAAACATTTGTGTCCTACATAAAAGCTCACTGAAGAGAGACTCTCAATAATCAGGTAGTCAAGATGACTGCTCCTATGGATGTCAGTCAGCCTCTTTGCCAATCACCCATTGCTTGCTCAATGAACCCAAGACAAAGTAGCTAAGGCAGTATTTCTTTGTCTAACGCCTTTGACCTGACAGTTTATGGGTTACTTGGAAGGAGTGGAAGTTAGCTGTGAAAGTTAGATTATTTTAACTGGTTAGATGACTTAGCAGCAAAAAGTTGTTGAAGGTATTTACCAAACTCAGATCTAACACTTCTGGGAACTCATGAGCATCCTGAGAGAATCAGTCTATTAGACCTCAAAAAGAAGTTGGACTTATTTTCCACTGTGACTTGGCCTGAACTGCATGGGATCCAAAATTCTGAAGTACAGAAATATCTGAGAAAATGAAATCACTCTTTCAGAAGCAATTCACTCATTTTGGTGCTATGAATCACGGCTTACGCTTCTTTGCTTGCTTTTGATGCTTATGCACGGAAGATTCCTGAATGATCAAGATCTGTCATATCTATGTCACTCAGTTTCTGGAGTACTCCGTTCAATCTCTGGGCAATGTCTGTGTTTTCACCGCTCAGTGACTATACTTCATTTTGTTGACATGGAGACCCATCATCAACAACATAAACTTAGTATCAGAACTGCGATGGTCCCTGACTGAATGTACCCTCAGTTCTCAGACTGAATTGGCTGAATTGTGGTATCCTCCCTGATTTCATCAACAAGGATTAACTAAACCTTAGGCTAAAAACTATGTTTTTATGTGATGAAATTTGGCTCAATTACCTTCTTGAGTCACTTTTAAATTCTTCATAAAATTCATGGAGTGACTTTTGTCATTTGAATACAAAAATAATAACCATAAAAATTAGAAGCATACAGAAAGGCATGTAGAAAAAATCCATTATTTCAGCACACAACAGACATGTACAGTCAATATTTTTTGCATGTATTTCATTTTTCTGTCTATAAACATGTAAGGGTGTGACAATTTTTTATATATGTATATGTGTATCTGTGTACGTATGTTAAATGATGGAACATACTGTTTTACAAATTAGTACTTTAAACTTCGTATTTTAATACCAATAATGATAGTGATGATTATTATTACTGTATGCTAGGCACTGGGATGACATCTAATCTTCACAGTAACCCTAGGAGATACTATCGTCACTCTCGTTTTACATGTGAGCAAAGAGACACTTAGTGGGGCTAAGTAACTGCTTAAAGTCATTGAAGCAACTGGTTGGTGGAATCAGAACTTGAAGTGGGGTCTCATTCCAGGATCTGTGATTTATTTTTTATTTTTTTTTATAAGTTTATTTATTTATTTATGATAGTCACACAGAGAGAGAGAGGCAGAGACACAAGCAGAGGGAGAAGCAGGCTCCATGCACCAGGAGCCCAACGTGGGACTCGATCCCAGGTCTCCAGGATCGCGCCCTGGGCCAAAGGCAGACGCCAAACTGCCGCGCCACCCAGGGATCCCTGGGATCTGTGATTTAACATGACATTATACCCCTTTTCTTCTCAAGATACTACATTTTCTTCTATCATAGTTTTTATTAACACTATTTTTTTAACAGTTTAAGGTTTATACTAAAATTGAGGGGAAGTTACACAGATTCCCCATGTACCTCCTGCCCCCATACAAACAAAAGGGCATAGATGGGCAACAATATGGGCTTCCTCAGGCTATCCTGATCTAGCTTATACCAGTGCTGAGCGCCCAACTTCAACAGCAAAAACCAAAATTAAGCCCTACTATGGCACCATCCCATAAGGGGAGCAGACAGCCACTTGGAGCAACATCTGTCCTCACAGAAGCCAGATTTGCCTTCCTTCCCCGAAATGCTTCTGGCCAGAAGCACCATCCATGGTTATATCATGCCTTACTTACTGTCATAAATCCTATAAACATCACATCATGCCAAGGAACACATTTAAGGCCAGGAAGTGTGACAAAAGGCTCATAACCATAGAATGTGCTAGTCTTACGTCTCTTCACTTAGAAGAAGTTGCCTAACAGAGCAATGGAATGGCTATAGAAAGCTCAGCTCTGGCACCTGCTGGGAGATAACACTGTTTAACACTGGTACTAGACCATAAGATGTGGTATACATGCTACACCAAAAGCCAATGTATGGTGCTATTGCACACAGACTCTGTTGGGCAGGAACCAAGAATAGCTCTTCTCAGTATTATCTCTAAGCAATTTCTGCTTTCTGCTGCAACCCTGGGTTTGGTGGAGGAGCGCTTCCAGTGAGGAACAGTCTAGTCCTGTTAAACTGAAAGCTAAGCCTACTCCTTAGCCATCTGTGGTTTATAAAGCCACTCAACCTAGTAAGACAGAGGTCACTGTCCCAGTCAGGTGACTGATCTGGATTTCCAGTTGGAAACTTAGATGTCATTATACGGTGTGGGGAGGAGAATTATGTCTGAATGGAAAAGATTCAATGGGGCATGTCCAACAGTACCAGTCAATGGGAAACTGGCAACTCAATAAAGATGGACTACTACAGACTTTGATCCTGTGGGAATGAAGGTCTGGAGTCCTCCACCAGTAAACACCTTTGACCAGCTACGTCCTGGAAAACGGTAGGGGAACATAAAATAGGTACTAGTTATCAGCTTGAGGCAAAAGACTAGCTACAGATGCCAAGACAATAGCAGTTTTGTTTTATCTTAGTTTTCTTCTCTGTTCCCTTCTATGAACACAGGCAGTGGTTCCAGGTGGGAGTATGAATGAACTGGATACAGTTGGCCAACAGTGACTAATTGTGTTTTCTCTGAGTTAGAAACACGAGTTTTATGCCCAAAGTACAAGAGATAATACTAAGGGACAGGAAGGGGAGGACTCTGCTGGATATCCTCTATGTCTTTTCAGATCCATCTCCACCCTGCTCCACGCCCTGGGATGCTGACCTCTACAGCCTGCATCCTATAAGCTCCATTGCCCTCTAGCTGCTGGTTGATTTCATCCCTCTGGCATGAAATGGGGAAAAGGGGATCAGGATATGTATTTGCTCATCTTGTGCCCTCCTGAACAGGCTGCAGTTTGGTAGCTAGCTATTGTGTTCCTCCAAGGCCAAAAACTCCTGAGAGACAATCTTCTGTCTTGTGACCACAACTGTTACAGGGACAAAATGATGCAATTCTCTACCTTAGTCCTTGGACTAGATTAAATTATCTAAGCCCTCTTTTCCTAACCTAGAAAATGAGGCTAGCAACACCTATTTCATATAGTTGTTTTAAGCATTTAAGTAAAAAACCTAGCTCTGTATAAGTAGTCAATAAATTGGACCTAATACATAGCAATTTGTTTCAAATTACTTTTTATTCCTTCGTTCAACAAATACTTATTAAGGATTCATTATGCGTTAACCAATAGAAAGACAAAGATAAGAGAAAATCCTACCTGCAAAGAACTTATCTGAGAATGATAAGCAATATAAAAATTTCAAAAGTTCAGTAAGCGTGATTTTAGATGTATGCATGGTACACTGTGAAAGCACAGAGAAGGGTCGCAGATGAAGACTCTCATATTCTCAGCCTAACTAAAAATAAAGCCAGGCAGATATGGGAGTAGAAATCTGAAAAGATCACACTTGCCTGCTTCAGTTTTCTCTGGAGAAAAAGAGCTAACATCCTGTATTGGAAATGAAGATGCTGCTGTGGAGAAAACCAATGAGATTAAATCATTTACCCCTTCCCCAATAATAATAATATTATTAAAGAAAGAAAGAAATCACTTGCCCAAGCTACTATCCAGTTAATGGGCTAGGATTTAAGTCCAAATCTGTCCAACTCCAAAATCTGTATGTCCTTGTTTGCCATACCAAACTGTCTCACTTTTTTTTTTTTTTTTTTAAGATTTCATTTATTTATTCAGGAGAGATACAGAGAGAGAGGCAGAGACATAAGCAGAGGGAGAAGCAGGCTCCCTGCAGATAGCCCAATGCAGGACTTGATGCCAGGACCCTAGAATCACGACCTGAGCTAAAGGCAGACACTCAACCAGTTAGCCACCCAGTTGCCCCACACTGTCTCACTTTAAATAAGGTCTTCCTTTCCTTCAAGTTAAATCAATCCAGTAACCTAACAATATTTAATATTCAATGGCTAAGCTTATTACAAGCAAGACTGTGTGACTTTTCACAAAAGCCTTACTGACAGGAAAACTGAGGAGAAACTGAAGCATAAAAGGAGAAGTAACCGGGCTCAGCTGATGGAACCAGGATTTGAACCCATGTGGTCTGACTTCAGGACTTTTACAGATTATACTACACTGCTTCTACAACAACATATGCTCTAAAGAGTCCTCTGGAAATCAATGAAGGCTCATAAATTTATTCTTAAGTGGTCAGGAGTGAAACTATGAAAAAGCAACTCCGCTATTACTATAAATGTAATCTATGTTTATTCTGTGAAACTGAAGCAATTAAAATTCTGCAAAATCATCTTATGGCCAGGCAGGGAAATAAAGCAATCAGAAGAGGACTGATATAAAAACCTCACAACTAAAAAAGAATAGAAAAAAAAAAAGCTATGTGGTTCATATGGGAATACAACTTGGAATTTTGGGAGAGGTTCATAGATATGCTAGGGTTTTCAAAAGAAGAATGGAGTTGGGGGGAGGCCACTTAGCTGGCTCAGTTAGTAGGCCTTGGGACTCTTGATCTTGGGGTATTGAGCTTGAGCTCCACTTTGGGTATAGAGATGATGTTTAAAAAAAAAAATCATCTGCCTTCACTCTGTTGAAGAGTCACAATATAGTCTTGTAGATTGGTTCCCAGGGATACCTGGCTCACCTAATCTCGATATTCATCCAGTGAATCAACTCAGACAAGTCCAACATGACAAAAAGAAGCAGGTCAGATGAGAAGAGAACTTTCAGGGACCAGCCAGACTTTAGGAGGGACTGTGATTTGCAAAGGTAGACAAATAGCTAGTAAATATTATATTTATGTATAGTGGTTCTCATCAGGGGGACACTGGGCAATGCCTGGGGATATTTTTGGTTGTCACAACTTAATGGGTTTGCTAAGAGGCTACATGTCAAGGATGAGGCTAAACACCCTACAACGTACAGGACAGCCCCTACAACAAAGTTATCTAGCTCAAGATGTCAATACTGTTGGGATTAAGAAACTAATATTTATGAAGTACTAATTCTAGGCACTATTTTAAGCTTACCTTACATCTAACACATCACTTGCTTCTCATGGAGACTCATGAAGTACCTTTATCTGCATTTTACAGATGAACAAACTTAGGCTGCAAGATCCACATTCTCACACATTTTTGGGTGGCAGCACAGTAAGGTGATTACAGCTCTGACCTGAGAGCCCAATGTGCGCACACTGTCTCTCAATTCCCCTGCATGTATTTCCTTCTTCTAAATCCATTAGCTATCAGGTTAAAGAAAGAAAGTCATGCACAGGAAAAACAGCTTTCTGATTCTGCCACCAGGAGGGTCAGGTTTGTGTAGCACTGTATCAAGATAAAACATCATATGCCAACATCTAACCAAGAGTGTGATGCAGAAGAGGCCCTGGGTATTGGCCCCAACACAAGGACAATCAGGGCTAAATTATGAAATAAGGACACAAAAAAAGGATGCTATCACAGGATATAGTTTTTTAAAAAGGAAGAGAAAGTATAAAAAAAAAACCCACTAATAGATTTAATTTTTTTTATTTTGAGGTATAAAAAATAGAAATATGGATGAAACACCATGATAGAAAACTGTCCAAATTCATGCTATGTTAAAATTTTGACGACAAATACTTCTTCAAATAGACAGCCACTGATAAAGGCTTTTTACAAATTAAGTTTTTTTTTTTTAAAGATTCCATTTATTTATTCATGAGAGACAGAGAGAGAGAGAGAGAGAGAGAGAGAGAGAGAGAGAGAGACTGGCAGAGACACAGGCAGAGGGAGAAGCAGGCTCCACGCAGGGAGCCGGACATGGGACTCCATCCTGGGTCTCCAGGATCAGGCCCCTGGGGCCAAAGGCAGCGCTAAACCACCAAGCCACCCGGGCTGCCCCAAATTAAGCTTTTTATTTCAATTCCAGGATAGTTAACATCAGTTAAGGCTTTTTTTAAAAGCATGTTTTCCCTTCATCATTGTGCCCATCTTTTTGTCCATTATATGCAGTTACTGTCCTAGATCTTGTCCATCTTTGTTTCAGACAGCCAAAAAACTGTTTCATAAAATCCTAAGAGTCTCCAGCTTTTCACCTCTAAAATTTAAGCAGAGAAGTTCTTAACTCCATTTCTTTCACACATCACAGATACTATCTGGTACTGAACCTACCCCAAATTTCAGGACCCATACATTCTTAAGTATTACTATCCACTCTTAACTAATATGGCAGAAGGGGGTTCAGTAATTCACATTAAGGCATAAAGGGAGATTAAGAACAATACTCTTCAGAAGGCAGGAAGCAGAGCTGGAAGAGCTAAACATTTTCTTCAGCAGGGGGACAGGACTGGGTGCTGGATGTATGGAAACAAGGGTCCTGAAGGAGGGAACTGACAAAGGAAGAGACAAAAGAAAATCCATGTACAGACCAGGGGCATGGCACACGGACTGGTCTGGAACATGGGGACAGATCCAGAGAATATGAAAAGGAACTGGGCATGGGGATGTGGGCAGGAATTACTTCTGAGAAGGGAACAGGCCAAGAGAGTTGGGTTTCATTCTAAACTACAGTAAAAGTACCTTAGAAAATTCTTACTCCAAACTAACTGGTTACCTTAATGAAAGTCTACTGTAATAGTATATACTCTGTATCTGTTTATTTCCACCTTTCAAAATACTAGCTCCAAACACATCCAATTCAAACAAAGCACATCTTTGTCACATCTGCAAATGAAATTCACTGCAGAATAGATGAGAAAAATCTAACAGGATCTGCCAATGGAAGATACATAATAACTTTCACCCTACACATATTACATGATGAATCAGTCACAACTTTTCCTGTTTTCCTTTCTTACTAATATATCCTTCCTCTAATTCCCACCCCACCCCCTCTTTGATTTTTCCCTCATTCTGCAATCACAAAGCAGTCCTGGTTTTTCCAAGGTTTATTGTATCTCTAAGTTGAGGTACCTTTTATTTATCCTGATTCTTGATAAAGAAAAGCGATATATGGGCGGAGGGGGGGGAGTGACATAAGAACTAGAAATAAAATATGTGTAAGCTATTCAATGTAGGGACACAATACAGAAGAAGAGTCTGCACCCAACAATTTGACAGGAGTATCCAAAAATCTTGACAAAAATTTCATGAGTCTCTTGGTTCTCTGAAACTGGTTCCATTTAATACTGATATTTAAGGAAAGGACTGAGTGAGGAGGTAGAAGCAACAGTTGACAGTCCTGTTTTCCAAAACTAGATTCACAGCTGCCAGACTAAGGAAGAAGGTCCTAAACTGAGTCCAACTGGTAACATGTCCCTTCACCGGTTTCAGTTCTAGATGTTACCTGCAGGTGCAATGCTCTGCTATCCTTCTCAGCCTCCTACAGCCACTGTCTTGGGCTCCCTATTACCAGAATGCCTGCCCTATTCCTGGCTTCCTACCCTTTTCCACTAGAAAGCACACTCCCAGCACATGTTCCAGGAAGATGGGAACACAGAACACCTTCAAGGATGATTCCTGGAGGACTGTGATCACTGGCAGAGTGATGGGTGGATGGAAGACTATATGAGGCCTGAGAACAACGAATGTGGAATACTGCAGGTCCTAGGAAGCTTTTCTCTGGCTGGGAAGGCTGGGAAGGCTGGGAAAACTGAGAAGGAACCAAAAACAAAACACCCAACCACCAAAGAACCCCCCATAAAGACAACAATCACCATTGCATTTCAGTCTCTTTAGAGAACCTCCAATCTGGTATCTCTGCTTTCACTCTACCCCTGCAATCCGTTATCTGCGCAGGAGCCAGGTCATTTTCCTAATCACTATAAATCTGGTATTTTCACCCCATTGTTTAAACCCTTTCCATTGTTTCCCACTGCCCTTAGAATAAAATCCAAACTCTGAATTACTGCTACTAGCTTACAAGCACCCACATGGTCTAACCTCTTCCTATCTCTCCAGCTGCATCCCAGCAGTGCCTCCCACCCCTCTACTCATCAGACTCCTATGGGAACAGCTCCCTTCCTACTTCTCACACACACCGAGCACTCTCACATCTTAGCTCTTGTGCCTGTGTCCCCTCTGCCTAGAATACTCTCCCTTCAGCTCTTCATCAGCTCTTCACACGGAGGCCTTTGTTTGAATCCCAATTCCTGCAACAAGCCTTCAGGACCACCTAACTACAGCACTCTTTCCTCAAAATAATCTGTCATCATCCTGGTTTTTTTTTTTTTTTTCCATTTTAGCATTTATAATCACCTAAGATCAGATATTGTTTGAGAACCTCCCCAACTAGCTTGTAGAAATTGCGACTTACGTACTGCTGGGCACTTTGTGGTACACATTTCATTTATGTTTTCAACAAACATGTGGAAGGAGGCATGTAAAAATTCCAATTTGCCAAAGTGTGTGAGATCTTCAAAGTAAGCATGATTCATCATTCCTTAATGTCTCCTGAATCATCAACTTTTCCCTCTTAACATCAATTCCATTATTAAACTTACTAATACACTACAGTATCCTAACAAAATTCTGAAAAATATAAATTTATTTAACAGATAACTTACACAGTGTTTACCAGGTACTAGAGATATGTAATTAGTCTGTGCCCCATCTTTCATTATTTGTATGAATGATCCTATCTGATGTGCACTAAGGCTTTTGAATACAGGAGAGCTCAGGATAAACACAGATGTTTATACAGTGTGATAAAGGAAACTTTACTTCGAAGCAAATATTTGCTTTTATGATTCTTTTTCTTACAGTAAAAGTTTACTGGTTAGCACATAAGAAGAAATTCCCCAAGGACAAAACTTACAACCAATTACATATTTAAAACATACTATACTTTAAGTAATAAATTAATATACTATAATTAAGTAATAAATTGTAGTATATTAGCTTTAAGTCCTGACCTTGTATTAGCTATTTATTAGTAAAAATAACATGAAGATTTTTAAAGTTTTAACATTTAAAAAATTAGGGAGATGCCTGGGTGGCTCAGCAGTTGAGCATCCGCCTTTGGTTCAGGGAGTGATCCCAGGGTCCTGGGATCGAGCTCTGCATCAGGCTCCCGGTGAGGAACCTGGCTCTCCCTCTGCCTATGCCTCTCTCTGTGTCTCAGAGAATAAATAAATAATATTTTTAGAAATAAAAAAATAAAAACTTAAAAATTAGGACTTTTATATAGATTTTCCCTACCAACTCTTTTCTACCAATAGAAACTGCAGCTTCATCCTAGGAATGGTAAAATAAATTTCGTTGACACCTGTTAACTACTGAAAATCAAAAACAAAGACAGTAAGTCAGGCTAATGCATGCCCTAGAATAGGAAAACGCCAGTCAAGGTTTGGGAGGCAACAGGAGAGAAAATTAAATTTCAGAAATGTTCTAGAGACAGGTTTTAATTTATCAAAAAAAGTCACATGTAAAATAAAAGCATTCACTGAACTGGGGTATGTGCAAGGATATGTTGGTAATGAAATCAAAGAAAATATATTAAACTAGATGCTGATATCAAGCAATAAAACCAGAAGCTTCTCACAATAGATAAATTCAAGTATCTTCTAATTCTTTTCTCTGAAGAACTAAGAGCTTCTGACATATATCTTCTCCATATATACAGGAAAATAAGAAGTATGAACATTTTATTAGTTTAAAAATAAGGGAAAGAAGGTAAACTACTTTCTGCAGACCAGAAAGAGGAAGAGAAAGTTGCCTTACCCATTTCAGAAAACAAAGCAAAGTGACAGTATTACTTGTGCGTAGAGATGCAAAAACAAAATAAAGCTTAAGAATAATTCCCCACAAGAAAATCCAAAGCTGCAGATGTTGCTCAATAAAGTCTGTCTTGCCCTAATGGTTTTCTGAGTGAGTCTGGATCTTTTTAAATTTCTGCCTGTCCAACTATGTGGGTGCTGGGCATGTTATTCTCCTTACCTCTATGAATCCAGATCGCAATATTCTCATTTGGATCTTTTTATGTAGTACTAAATTTCCCCATGCCTTCTTCCTAATTGTCCATATTGTAGAAATGATTGTTGAAGCTCAATATTTAATGATTTAAAGACCTATAAAATAGAACTTTAAGTTCACGTTTACTTAAAAAACAAAGAAGTGGGTGCTTTATTTTTCCTTAAAAAAGTAACTGGAATTTGTGTGTGCGTGATTCTTGTCCTCCGGGAGCTCATATGTAGCAAAAAAAGAAAAGATAAATGCCCAAAGAATTACAATTCAAAACAGACTGTGATAAATTCTCTAAGAAAAGCATGAAAAGTTTCTAGAATTCAGAGGAAGAAAAAAAAACACTTCCTACTGAACTTATCTAGGTATTTGGGTAGTGACGTGTGAGGGAGGATCTGAAGGATGGGCACTCAAAACAGAAAGGGCAGCAAAAGTCCTCGGTACAGAGAAGAGCCATTCATCCAATTTGTCTGAATTCCTGCCCATTTACAGGAAAAGATCTACTCCATAAAAACAGAAAGAGAAACTGTCAAGAAGCAACACCTTGGGCTTTTACATGGCATTCTCATTAAAACTTTATTTTACTTTCATATTTATAAGCATAAAATCGAAATCACTTTTCTTACATATAGGAGACAGGCTGGAAAAGTACATTTGAGATCATGTAGAGAACTCTGAATGCCAGGCTTCTCACTCTGGATTTCATTCTGCAGATAAGGATGTAAAAGGGAACTTGAAAGGTTGTAGGTGGAGAGAATGGAATGAAATGGAGGAGGACTTGAAGAAATAGGGGTTTGGCAACAATAGAAATGGCAGGTTTGCAAAAAATTGACAGAAATAAGTAATAGCTATTTGCATGTAGAGTGCAAGGTAGAAGGAGGCATTAACATTGCCTCAAGGTTTTATTCCTGGTAACCAGAAGAAATCACTAGAAATAGGGGGAGGGGAGAGCAGGGCAAAAGGACAATGAATTGGTTTAAGTAATTAATAGCCCTAGCTGGAAATGTCTGCATCAGATGCACAAATCTGACATGTTCTGGTGCCAGGCACTGTTTCCAGGCACTTAGGATACAGCAGTGAACATAATTGGTAAGCACCGCAGCCCTCATGGAACTTACCCTCTAAAGGCAGACAAGAGATAATCAACAAGTAAATAAAGAGATAAATATATATTATAGGAAGAGTGGGGTTGTATAGAATTTTAATTAGGAGTGTCTGAAACAGTGACATCTAAACAAATACCTAGAGGTGAGGGAGTGAACCACACAAGGAGTGAGAAAAGAGTCAGCAACTAACACACCAATATCTTCAAATAGTTTCACTCTGTGATGCTTTTGAAGTCAGCAGCAATTGCAGTGTATCTCTTTTGACCCAGTCTGATTTCCTTGGGCTAGCATTCAGTGTTCCACTTCCTGACTCTATCCTACCAGATCAAGAAAACTTCACCAATAACACAGTGATAACAAACTGCCTAGTAGGTCATTTTGTTTACACTAGCTGTTGATGTTCCCTACATAGGAGAAAGGACTACACTTTAAAACAACAAAACCAAAGCACTGTTAGAACATGTTTGTACAAAGCTTAAGAAGACAATCATCTTGTTCTCAAAGCAATCATTGATGTAGCAACTTTTGGACCTGTGATTTAAATCAAAGGTGCTAAAGAATGATTATGAATCATGCAATTAAGCTACCAAGGAGGATGCTGCAGAGAGAAAAACCATTCACAGCACCATAAAACTGTCAAAAATAAAAACAGTACGATTATCAAAATCAGAAGTAATATCATTCTTTGATTTTATAATTTGTTGTTCAGCAGAGCTGAATTCTAGTCTGAGCTATGAATTTTATTGGTTCTGAATCCTGTGGCCTCATCTTTATCTGTAAAGGGTAGCTGTTGCGATTTTTCAGATTCCTTTCAATTCTGAGATTCTATGGGCTAGTTATGGTTCCTATGATGTTTAGTTTATTTATGTACTTCGATACACTGGTATACCTCCTTTTGCAGTAATAGTGCAAATAAGCACCCATCCCAAGTAGCAAAACTTGTAAGTTTTGTATAAAAGTGACATGACCTTTTATACCTACTGGAGGGTGGTGTTTACAATGAGGTTACCCCCTCTGAAAATGCTTTTTTCATCCCTCTTTTAGAACAGCCTTTAAGGCTCCGAGGCTTCTGTATCATTTGAGAGTGGATTAGATTTGAAATCAGGTGGATGATCACATCTCTAGGAGGTGAGAAAAGTAATGAAACCTTATCTGGTGGGATTCAGTCTCTGAAATTCCAAAGGAATCCCCAAGCGTTTCTAGCCACAACTGTGCAGAAAGGTTTTCCGGTGCTGACAGCTTTGAAAATTAATACACATCTAAATGTATAATAAAGAAAATAACCAAGGTTACTGTGGATTATGCACCAGGCGGAACTAAGTACCGACTGATTTAATTCTCATGACAATCCTATAAGGATGGAACTATCATTATCCTCATTTTACATATGCAGAAACGAAGTCATAGAGAAAGTGAGCAGATAGCACACATTTTCACAATTAAGAAGTAGATTCAAACCCAGACATTCTAGCTTCAAAGCCTGTGAGTCTAACCTCCACGATACACCGCCTACGTAATCCTGGTGTCCTCGCTTAAATAACAGTCCCATTACCAGTCGCGCTCTTCTTGCAAACCTAATAACACAAAGTCAAAATAAAACTGCACTGCCAAGTTCACTATGGAGTTTCTCCTCCAGTCCTGAACCACGAACTAGAAATGTATTTTAAAGAACATAAAATCTCAGTACCTGAGGTCTCTCGAGATTTAGGGAGGAGGTGTGTGGAGCCAACGCAAATGTTTTCTGTCCCGGAGGTAACGCCGAGAACAAGTGCTGCAAAACTAGAGCCAGACCCCCGTCTCCCTCCCTCTGGGGGTTCACGCCAGAGGGCCGCCCACCTGCACCACGCGCTCCTACTAAGCACGGAAGTGGTCCAGCCGGGGTCCCGCCGAGCCCCACCTGGCTCGAACGCGGCCGCGGGGGTCCCTTGCCCTGGCGCTCGCGGCGCCCAGACCCCTGCCCACACTTACCCTCGGGGACCCTCGCCCGACGCATAGCGAGCGGCAAACAAGACCACAGCTGCGCCGCGCTCCACGGGTCTCCACGCCGCGCCTCCCACCCCCAGCGGGGCCCACCACCCTCCCCGCCTTGGCCCGACCCCTGGCCCCGCCCCTGGCCCAGGCCCCGCCCACACCAATCAACGGAACCGCCTCGGCCGCTGGCCCCGCCCGAAGCTAGGGGCGTGGTTTAGGCTCTCAGCTCCGCCCCCGGCTCGCCGGAGGCGGTGGACCCTTAGCAAAGCCGCCGGCTGCGCAGCTCGGAGGCACTAAGTAAATAAGGCGGGGAGGGCAGGGGGGTGCGTGACCCGCTGGGAGGAAGAGCGGGACGCAGGCAGAAGGAACTGGCAAAGGGAGACAGACAGCCACGTGGTAAGACAGACAGCCACGTGGTACGATGAGAAAAGAGGCTTTGGGAGAGGAAAGAAGGCGCTTTCCCCAGGTTTCAACGGAGGTGTAGGACTGGGTGAGACGTCTTAAAGCAACGAGGCTCATTTATTCAGGTCATTAGCTAATCATTCTCCTCGGGCAAGGCAGGACTCATGATTTCAGGGTTCTTTGCACCAGAAGTCACAGCAACTAGGGTTTAAAGGGACAAAGAAAGGAAGCAAATCCTTTACTGATCTCTACCACATATCCTTATTCTTCATTTAAAAAATTCTGTAAAGGACTCTCAGTAGGAATTACTCCAGACTTAAATGGTAATCATTCCTTCTCCTGTCAAATAGCTCAGGCACTTTGCAAGAGAGCAGACCCATTACATCCAGGCTGAGCTCAGCATTGATGCCCATGGTGTACTACAAAGCGTGCGACTACATTTATGGATAAAGGAAAAAATCAGACTACTCAGAAGGAATTATTTTAACTATTAATTTATTTGATTTTTGAAGGTGAAAAACTATTTGAGGAATCAAGTCAAACACTAATTGAATTATGTTGGGGAAACATAAGGCTCACTTTGCCAATAAGCAATATTTGCTGGAAGAATTTCAGAAAACCGCCAAGAGGCCAGCCTTGCCCTGTGGTCCTAAGGTAAGTCACAATATTTGAAGCCCCGCACTCCCATCTGCTTATTGTGAAATAAAGAGGTTAGGCCAGGGGGATCCCTGGGTGGCTCATTGGTTTGGCGCCTGCCTTCTGCCCAGGGCGTGATCCTGGGGTCCCAGAATCAGGTCCCAGGATTGGGTCCCGCGTCGGGCTCCCTGCGTGGAGCCTGCTTCTGCCTCTGCCTATGTCTCTGCCTCTCTCTCTCTCTCTCTCTCTCTCTCTGTGTCTCTCATGAATAAATAAATAAAATCTTAAAAAAAAAAAAAAGAGATTAGGCCAGGTGACCTCATGACTTCTAAATTCCCTTACAAACTAGATTTCATCCTGCCAGGCTCAACAATTAAGGGCAAAGGACCATAGAGAAAGTGCAGTTCAGTCAGGAGCTACACAGAGAAACTAGAAATTTTTAGAAAAAGCCTTTGGCATCACTTCATTGATTTCTGGCATCACTTCATTCAAGCTCTCCTTTCTGACTTTTCTATTTGCAAAGACTCTTGTCCTAGCTCAAAACCTCTGACTTTTCCCTCTCAATCCTCACATTTGGTCACCAGTCCCTTAGCTTTTTCCGTGGCAGAGTCTCTTCAATGAACCTTCTCATTTTCACTGCCATTTCTGTATAAAGTACAAAAACCAAAGAACTCAGGATGTTAGATCTGACCCTTACCTATTTTTTCTACCTAATCTCCAACTATACTGTCTGGAGGACTGTTTCCCCACTGTACAGTATCCACAACATACAGCCAACATTCCTGCCACTGAACATTTTTGTATCCACTGCTTCCCAGTTCAGAATACTTCTCAGTCCTAGCTACCTGTTCAGATTATGATAAATAGCTCAGCTCAGGAACCTCTCTATCCAATAAAATGCTATATAACACTTAGGGGATACCACTCAATGTGGCACTTAGCAGTCCTACCTTGTTTTGTTTTTTCTGTTATTTATATTTAGTTCCAAAACTAAACTGTAAGCTCTTTTTACTGAATAACCCTAGGCCCCAGCCAGTTAAGGAAGAAAAAGCTCTTTTCAGTATCTCAAAAAGCCTAAAAGAAATTATATATTCATCTACAATTAGGCTATTCAAATTACCTATAACAGCAAAAAAATTTTATTAAAAAAATTTTTCTTTTTAGTTTTAAAGAAAACTCTATACCCAACGTGGGGCTCAAACTCACAAGCCCAAGATCAAGACTCACATGCCCCACTAACTGGGCCAGCCAGGTGCCCCAAGATTCTGTTTTTATCTGAAATTATATAACACTGAAATAACACTAATTACTTCATGTTAACCAAAGCTTTCAGTTAGATGTTACTGATTTTTAAAAGGGAAAACAACAATGCCTGGCTGCTTAGTCAGTAGAGCATGTGATTCTTCATCTTGGTTGGGGTCTTGAGTTCAAGAGTTCAAGTCCCATGTTGGGTATAGAGATTACTTAATAAAAAGAAGAAAGAAAGAAAAAGGAAAATAAATTACTATTAATAATTAATATTAATAAGACTTGTTTTGTAAACTAAATCTATGAGATTCACAAAAATACATAAAAATAAAAAGTAGCTGACCCATTCTTTTGTCACCCCATTACCAAAACAAGGGACATACCCATAATAAGTGCTTAAAAGTATATTCATTAGTCTATAATTATTTGCAGCTTTCCTTAAGCCCTCTCTCTCCTTTGCTTTAATTAAAATACTGGTCTTTTCTTTTTATGCAAATAAGATCGTAGAGTTTCCCCTTCAATTTCAAATAAATTCTTAAGAATAAGATAAACAAGAACCACACAGCACTTCTTAGAGTTGAACTAGAAAGGTTTTTAGTGTCCAAGAAATAAACCCTCAAATCACAGTAAAGTGCCTATGTTAGGGGGCCTTATATACTACTAACATCTTTAGAAAGTAAATTTTCTTTAATTGCAAACTTACCCAGATGACAAAAGTAGAAGCAGAACCAAGTTTGCAGAATGACTACCAAGTAAGAGTGAAAACTGATTTGCAATCTATCAATGGCCCCTTGTGTTTTGAAAATGTCACTGGCATGTTTAAAGGAGACCCCAGAGCTCTGAAATCTGGCCCAAACAATCTATAAATCACTACTCACAGCAAACCTTTATAATATTCTGGATGTTTAAAAAGCATTAAAAAGGGAGATTAAACAACAGTCATACTTCATTTTACAGACTGGTTGTACCAGAGGCTACTGGTTATAGACTCTTGGAATGTTTCTCTTCCTCTTCTAAAAATGTGAAATGACTATTAAGATTAGAGCCTTGGGGGAACTTCTGCATCCAGCTAAGATGTAAAAACAAGGACCATATTTATTCCCCACCTGAGCCAATAACAACAAAAATAAGCCAGACAAAATATATAAAACAACAGTTTTCAAGATACTGGGTATCAGGCAATGAACAAGATTTGCCCCAGCTTATTACCTTTAGAGAACGTAAAGGCAATGGTAGTAAAAGAGGGAACTGCCAAGAGCTGTGAGTCCAGGGAGAACAAGACAGCTAGAGTTCACAACTCAGATATGGAGACAAGCTAACAACACAGAGAATCCCAGGGATATACACAAGTTCTTTCTTGAGAAATCAACAGTGCTGATTAGTGTATGCCTGTACTCAAGGTCAAGGAAAGAACAAACCATCTTAAAGCATTAGAAGGAAAAGTACTGGGAACTCACAGAGGGCCAGGAATAGTGGCCATTCACAGCAGGCCAACTAGAAACCTCCCAATTCGATGATATAGAGTACTTAGAAGAGTCTTGCCTTAGTACTATATAGGAATTAGCCCTAGCCTAAATGCTGCTAGGGTGCTGCTGAAAAAAAAAAAATAGTTTGATCCTTTTGAATCTTACTTTTTAAGTTACTTAAATGAGTCTCAAATTGAAATTCAGGCATGTTTGTAGAAATACAAAAATATTCAGCACCCAACAAGCTAAAAGTCACAACATCTGTCTTTCAATCAGATATTATAAGGCATACAAAGAAACAAAAATATGACCCATAATAAGAAAAATCAATCACTGAAACTTACAACTGATACAGATCTTAGAATTAGCAGACAAGAACATTAAAACAGTTATTATAATGATAATATACTCAAAAAATTAAGTAGAGACAAAGAAGGTATTAAAAATTTCTAAATGTAACTTCTAGAGATGGAAACAATTTTTCTAGAGTGAAAAATACACTGGATGGGATTAACAGAAGAACAATGTTGCAGAAGAAAGGATTAGTGAACTTGAATATATACAATATAAAATTTCAAAAATAAACCCTAGAGAGAAAAAAATTAAAAAGAAAAGAGAATCAGTAAGTTATGGGAAACCTTTAAGCAGCCTAATATATTTGCAGCTGGGAGTCCATAAAGGAGAGGATACAGGTGGGGTTGGGAAAGGAGATCAGAATAGACATTTGAAGAAATATGACTGATATTTTCAAAATTTCATGAAAATTATAAACCCACAGATCTGATAAGCTTGATGCATCCAAATGCCAGAAATAAAGAAAACTACAAGAAGATACTTCATAATACAATTACTAGAAACCAACAATAAAAATCTTAACAGCAGCCACAGGAAAAAAAAGACATGCTATATATGGAGAAACAAGAGTAGAGATGACAGATTTCTTGTCAGAAACAGAGCAAGAAAAAGACAGTGGAGCAACATTTTTTGAAGTACTGAACAAAAAAGCTGTAAACCTAGAATTCTATACCCAGCAAAAATTATCTTTCAAAATTCAAGAGAATATAAAGATTTTTTTTCAGATGCAAAGAAGCTAGAAGACCATAACCAGAAGACTTGCACTACAAGAAATGTTAAAGGGAGTCCACCAGACAGACAGAAAATGACTCCAAATTTCTGGAAATACAGATGTATACTAGGAATGAAGAACAGTGGAAATAGTAACAAGAGGGGTCATTGAGGCTTTTACAATTTGAATCTTTTTAAAACAATAGTAATCATTTATTGTGGGCCTACAAGCCTACATCTCAATAAAATGTATGACAACAATAGCATAAAGGTTGAGAGGAGAGACATGGAAGTATATTATTGAAAGATATATTCTGTATTAAGTGTAAGCATCCTATAAGTGATATGGCATAGTTCATTTGAAGATAGATTATAATAAATTAAAGAAGTATACTTAAACACTAAAGTAACCATTAAAGAGAGAAAGAATTATAACTGACAATCCAACCAAGGAGAAAAAAATGGAAGCATAATGCTCAATCCAAAATAAGTTACAAAAAGAGGAAAGAACACAAAGAACAGGTAAGACAAATAGAAAACAGGTAACAAGAGGACAGACATCAATTTAACTCATATCAATAATAACATTAAAAGAAATGACCAAAACAATCCAATTAAAATCTCTTACTGGATACATAAAGCAAGACCCAACTATATTTCACCTCCAAAAAACTATACTTCAAATATGAAGACACAAATAAGTTAAAATGAAAGGATGGAAAAAAATATACCATGCTAACACTAGTCAAAAGAAAGCTGGAGCAGCTAAAATAATATCACATAAAGTAGACTTCAGAGCAAATAATATTGCCAGGGAAAGAGAAAGTCATTTCATAATTATGAAGAGGCCAATTCATCTTGAGGACATAAAAGTCCTAAACATTTATATACCTAAATGAGAAAAAACTGAAACAACTTGAAGGAAAAATAGGAATATCCTATTTTTAGAGGTTTTAAGAATTCTCATAATAATAACACAAGTAGAAAAAAATCAGCAAGGATATTGTCCTATCAGTTTGGGTTACCATAACAAAATACTACAGACTGTGTAGCTTATAAATAACTGTGATTTAATTTTCATGGGTTCTAGAAACTAGAAGTCTAAGATCCAGAAGCCAGCATGGTTGAGTGAGGGCCCTCTTCTGCTTTATGGCCAGTATCTTCTCTCTGTGTCCTAGCCTGGTAGAAGGAAATAAGGAGTTTTGTGGGATCTCTTTTGTAAGAGTACTAATCCAATTCATGAGGCTTCCACCTTCATGACCTAATTACCTCCCAAAGGCCTCACTTACTAATACCATTACCTTTGAAGGTGAAGATTTCCATATATGAATTTGAAGGTAGGCAGAAACATTCAGACCATGGCAGATATAAAAGACCTAAAAAATACTATTAATCATCTTAACGTAACTGACATTCATAGGTCACTATAAGACACAAGAATATAATTCAAGTACACATAAGATATTTACCAAGATAGACCATATGCTGGACCACAAAACAAGTTTCAGTAAATTTATAAGGATTTAAGGCATACAAAGTATGTTCTCTAACTACAATGAAATTAGATTAGAAATCAGTAACAGGGGGCAGCCCAGGTAGCTCAGCAGTTTAGCACCGCCTTCAGCCCAGGGCCTGATCCTGGAGACCCGGGATGGAATCCCACATCAGGCTCCCTGCATGGAGCCTGCTTCTCCCTCTGCCTGTGTCTCTGCCTCTCTTTTTCTCTGTCTGTCTCATGAATAAATAAATAAATAAAATCTTTTAAAAAAATCAGTAACAGAAAAACATCTGGAAAATCTCCAGATATTTGAAATCAATATACAATTCTAAGTAACCCATGGGTAAAAGAAGAAATCAAAAGGAAAACTAGAAAATATTTTGAATTGAATGAATGCTAAAGCACAACATATCAAAATTTGTGGATGGCACTAAAGCAGTACTTAGGAGGTAATAGTCATAACAGAAAAAGAAAGTTTTCAAATCAGTTTTCAGTTACTTCAGTTTCTATCTTATTTTTAAAAAAAGAAAAAATTAAACCGAAGTATTATGCAAAGAAAGAAAGTAATAAAGATCAGAGTACAACCAATGAAAGAGACAAGAAAAAAAATCAATGAGACCAAAAGCTGATTTAAAAAAAATAAAAATTAAAAAAAAAAATCAGTCAAATTGCTAAACCAGACTAATCAGCACACACACAAAAAAGACTGAGAGGAAAAAAAAAAAAAAAAAAGACTGAGAGGAGTACCTGGGTGGCCCAGTAAGTTAAGCACCCAACTCTTGATTTCTTCTCAGGTCATGATCTCAGGATCCTGGGATCAAGCCCCACTTTAGGCTCCCTGCTCAGTGTGGAGTTTGCTTGCCCCTTCCCCTACCCCTCCCCCACTCAGGCTCATGCTCTCTCTCTCTCTCTCAAATAAATAAATAAAATCTTTAAAAAAAGAGAGAGAGAATGAGAGACTTGAGAAAGAGAGTTAGGAGCCTAGCGATGCAGGCAGCCTCTAGGCGCTGGAAAAGACAAGGAAAGGCATCCTCTCCAAAAGCTTCCAGAAAGACCACAGCCCTCCTGACGCTTGATTTTAGCTGAGACCTGTGCTGGATTTCTCAACACAGAACTATAGGATAATAAAGTTGTGTTGTTTTAAGTCACTAAGTTTGTGGTAATTTGTTATGGCAGCAACAGAAAACTAATACATGTGGAAATATCAAGAAGCTAGAATAGTCCAGACATCTGGGTGGCTCAGTGGTTGAACGTCTGCCTTCTGGTTGGGGCGTGATCCTGGGATCCCGAGATTGAGTCCCACCCACATCAGGCTCCCCACAGGGAGCGTGCTTCTCCCTCTGCCAATGTCTCTGCCTCTCTCTGTGTCTCTCATGAATAAATAAATAAAATCCTTAATAAAAAAAAAAAAGAAGCTAGAATAGTCAAAACAATATTTAAAAAGAACAGTGTTGAAAGACTTAAACTACTTGATATTCAGGACTTATAAAGCCATCATAATCAAGGCAATGTGGTACTGTCATAAAGATAGACAAATAGATTGTTAGAACAAAATAGACAAATAGAGCTTTGTGACCTTAAAAAGAGAAATTGCCTGAAGTATCACTACCACTCAAGAAGAGAGAGAAGACTTAAATCCAGCTCTTCAATGTTAAGTCCTGAGCTCTTTTCACTATAATCAGCTTTTCATCCAAGCTGTGTCTTTGATTTTCATCCTCCATACCCCTGACTACAATATACTTACCTGAAGCCTGACCTGTTTCCCAAGCTGTAGTTCCAAATTTCCAAGTACCTGCTAAATATCTTCCCCCTGAAAATGATTTCACGGTTTTCCCTCCATGCCTGTTGCATTAGTAGCACCACCATCTACCCAGTTCAAAACTTTGGATTCTTCTTTGACTTCTCCCCAGATCTTCCCTCCCTTTCCCATTTAGGTTCTCAGAGCCTTTGATAATTTTGTTTTCTTAGGAAACAAGGATGCTAGGCATCCTTCCTTTTGTACACCTCTGATCTCTCACAGGCTAACTCCTCATCATTCAGGTCTTGTTTAAATAGCTGTTCTTCGAGGTGCCTGGATGGCTGGGTTGGTTAAATGTCTGACTGTTGATCTAAGGTTGTGAGTTCATGCCTACCCTGGGCTTCACACTGGGCGTGGAGCCAACTTATAAATAAACAAACAAATAATAAACGGCTGTTCTTCATTGAGGAATTTCCTATATAAAATAGGCCTTCCTCTGTTATCTCTATAATAGTAGCTTGTTCATTTTCTTCATAGCACTGTGATCACAATTTGCGCTTTATTTCACTGTTTGCTGTTCCCTAGTTCCTGCCCTATTCAAGTCCAAGGTCCATGAAAGCAAAATAACATATCCATCTTGTTTACCATAGCATCCACAGTGCCTGGGGCATAAAACAATGGGGTGCAAATCATTAAATGAATGGAGCAATTTCTTCAGTCCCTTCAAATCTGCCTCTTCAAATGCCCTTCTGGGATTTGTCCTTTCTTCTTCACTCCAATAATATAGGTCTGAGCCTTGCTGTTGTACTAATTTTTTTAATGGTCTCCCGGACTCCTTTCTTTTCCTTTTCCTATCCATATTGTAGAATACTGTCTAAGACAATTAAATTCTAATCACATCATTTTCTTTGTTCAAAATCCTGTAACAATTTTAATGAAGTCCTTATCAAAATTTTAACAGCTTGTTTTGCAGAAATGATCCTCAAATTCATATATAATGGCAAAGGGCCCTATGTAACCAACAATATTGAAAAAGAACAAGGTCTCATGCTTTTTGATTTCAAAACTTACCACAAAGTTTTAGTATTCAAAACATTATGGTACTAGCATAAGGATAGGCATGTAATACCACTGGGATAAAAATAAAATAAAATAAAATAAAATAAAATAAAATAAAATAAAATAAAATAAACCACTGGGATAGAATTGAGTCCATAAATAAATCTGTATGTTGATGGCCAACTAATTTTCAAGAAGAGTGCTAAGATCCTCCAATGGGGAAGGGATAGTCTCTTCAAATGGTGGTTAGCCAACTGGGTATCCACATGCGAAAAAATGAAGTTGGATTCCTACCTCACACTCTACATAAAAACTAATTCAAGATGGATTAATGACCTAACTATAGGAGTTAAAACTATAAAATCTTATATGAAAACATAGAGATGAATATTCATGATCTTGGATTTAACAGTGGATTCTTAGATATGACACTAAAAGTATGAGCAACAACTTAAAAAAGGTTAAAAACCTTTGTGAATCAAAGATCATTATCAAGAAAGTAAAAAGACAACCTATAGAGTGGGAGAAAATATTTGCAAATCATATATTTGATAAGTCTAGTATCTAAAATATATAAAGAACTTATACAATACAACAATAGAAAGATAAATAATGCAATTTAAAAAGTAGGCAAAGGAGGGATCCCTGGGTGGCGCAGCGGTTTGGTGCCTGCCTTTGGCCCAGGGCGCGATCCTGGAGACCCGGGATCGAATCCCACGTCGGGCTCCCGGTGCATGGAGCCTGCTTCTCTCTGCCTGTGTCTCTGCCTCTCTCTCTCTCTCTCTCTCTCTCTCTGTGACTATCATAAATAAATAAAAATTTTTTAAAAAGTAGGCAAAGGACCTGAATAGACATTTCCCCAAAGAAGATATATAAACAGTCAACAAGCCTATGAAAAGATGTTTAACATCATTAGTCATTAGGAAAATGCAAATCGAAACCATAAAGAGATACTGTGTCATACACATTAGGATGATAATAAAAAAAGCAGAAACCAAGTGTTGGTGAGGATGTGGAGAAACTGGAGCCCTTGTATATGGTTGGTATGAATGTAAAATGGTGCAGCTACTATGGAAAACAGTTTGTCAGTTCCTCAGAAAGCTAATCATAGGGACGCCTGGGTGGCTTAGCAGTTGAGCGTCTGCCTTCCACTCAGGGAGTGATCCTGGAGTCTTGGGATCAAATCCACATTGGCGTCCCTGCATAGAGCCTGCTTCTCCCTCTGCCTGTGTCTCTGCCTCTCTCTCTGTGTGTCTCATGAATAAATAAATAAAATCTTTTAAAAAAAAAAAGCTAATCATAGAACCACCATATAGCCCAGCAATTCCACACCTAGATGTATACCCAAAACAACTGAATGCATGTGCCCAAATAAATATTTACATGTACATGTTAATAGCTGCACTATTTACATTAGCCAAAAGATGGAAACAACTACATGTTAATAGCTGCACTATTTACATTAGCCAAAAGATGGAAACAACCAAATGTTCATAAACGGATGAATGGATGAACAAATTGTGTTTTATATATATTCAACAGAATATTATTCAGCCATAAAAAGTAATGAAGTAATTTTTACATACTACAATGTGGATGAACCCCCAAAAACATTATGCTAAGTGAAAGAAGTCCAACACAAGTGGGCATATCCTGAATAAATCCACTACTTGGAATAGGTAGATCCACAGAAACACTAAGCAGATTGGTAGTTGCCAGAGGCTGGGGGGATGAGGGAATGGGAAGTGGGAAATGACTGCTTAATGGACACGGGGTTTAATTTGGGGTGAAGAAAATGTTTGAAACTAGATAGAAGTAGTAGTTGCATAACTTTGTAAATATACTAAATGTCACTGAATTGTTCATTTTAAAACGATTAATTTTGTTATGTGAATGCCACCTTAATTTTGTGAAAAACACATTAATATAGGGATCCCTGGGTGGCGCAGCAGTTTGGCGCCTGCCTTTGGCCCAGGGCACGATCCTGGAGACCTGAGATTGAATCCCACATCGGGCTCCCAGTGCATGGAGCCTGCTTCTCCCTCTGCCTATGTCTCTGCCTCTCTCTCTCTCTCTGTGACTATCATAAAAAAACAAAAAACACACAAAAAAAACATTAATATACCACTGATGACTGGATAAGATTTTATCAGCCTAGCCTCCTAGATCCTTCATATCTGACCATCATATAACTCTACTTCCTCTTCATATATCCCATTCTCCAAGCAAAATAAGCCCTTTCCTTTACATGCAGCACAGAACCTCATTTCTCTACATGCATAAGTCCTGCTCTTCTTTCATGACATTATTCAAATACAAGCTCCTTCAAGAGTTTTTTTTTTTCTTAATCTTTTAGTGGAGAATACTCTTTCCTATAAGCTTCTATGAGCATTTGATCAGCACTTCTTGCTTTCTACCTCAGAGTTATTTATTTGTTTGCTTGTTTGTCCTCTATTAGTCAATAATTATTAGCAAGATCCATATGTGATTCACCCTGTTATTCCCAGGGTCCTTAGGATTATTCTTACACAGATTAGGCACATAATATTAAAAGAAACAAATCAATATAAAAAAAGTTTCTGCATACAAATCCTCTTGGCTTCCATTATAAAAATGGAGATGTGTTTTTCTGAGATTTGACTCTAGCATGTCTAATACCCTTTGAAAATCACATAAGTAGGTAATATTACAGTTTCCTGATAAAAGTAGTTAGAAACATATTTCTGAATACTAATAGGAAAAAATTAGAATTATTTACATCCCTGACAATAACTGCTAATGTTCTTTTTAAAAAATATTTATTTATTTATTTATTTATTTATTTATTTATTTGAGGTGGGGGAGGGGTAGAGAGAGGCAGAGAGAATCTTAGGCAGACTTTGCATGGAACTCAGAGCCAGATGCTGGGCTCAATCTCACCACCCTGAGATCACAACTTAAGCTGAAACCAAGAGTCAGATGTTTAACCAATTGTGCTGCCCAGGCAACTTATAATTGCTAATGTTCTAAATAGTAATAGTCAAAATAATAATAGCCAACAGTCATATAAGTATGTGTGTCTGTGTATATATATATATATATCCTCACAATAAGCTTATGAGCTACACACAACTATCATCCCCATTTTACAGGTGAAGAAACACTACAAGGCCAAATCACTTGGCTCAATGTCACTTGCTATTCACTGGGAGAGTTGGGATTGGAATCTGGCTACTTTGGTTTCAAAGTACATGCTCTCAACCACTGTGCTATGTCACCTCTCTAAAATGACAACTTAACCATGTATAATAAAGTGACTTTGAAAGGTCAGTGAATTTCCCAGAAACTCATTGCTAATATTCTAGAGCAGATTAATGTGAAACTTCCACTGTTTTCTCAGACTTTGTGCCTGGAATTCTGAGATGGCTGATAATTTATGAATAAACTTGACTCCATTGTACTAAAGAAAGTATATTGACTAAGAAACAAAGTTGAAGCAGGAACATAATAAAATGCACTATTAAAGATATAATGGCAAATCAACTATGATAAAGGAACACAATAAAAGTTTAAGTACACCAACAGGACTGTATATTTACTGAAATATAAAGGAGCCTGAAGATTTCATAAAGAAAGACTGATTAGGTATAAACTTCTGATAAAAACAATTTTTTAAATGTTATTTTCTGTATCTCAAATTCTATATAATTCTTATATATAGCAGGGTTTTTTTTTTTAAGATTTATTTATTTATTCATGAGAGGCACAGACTGAGAGAAAGGCAGAGACACAGGCAGAGAGAGAAGCAGGCTCCTCGCATGGAGCCCGATGCAGGACTTGATCCCGGATTCCGGGATCACGACCTGAGCCGAAGGTAGGCACCCAACCGCTGAGCCACCCAGGCGTCCCTGTTTTTGTTTGTTTGTTTTTTTTTTAATTCATGAGAGACACAGAGAGAGGCAGAGACATAGGCAGAGAGAAAAGCAGGCTTCTTGCAGGGAGCCCAATGTGGGACTCGATACCCACAGCCCAGGGATCACGCCCTGAGCCAAAGGCAGATGCTCAACTGCTGAGCCACCCAGGCGTCCATCAATTCTTATATAACAGTCCTTATATATCTTTTTTTTTAAAGATTTTTTATTTATTCATTTATGATAGATAGAGAGAGAGGCAGAGACACAGGCAGAGGGAGAAGCAGACTCCATGCCGGGAGCCCGACGCGGGACTCGATCCCAGGACTCCAGGATCGCGCCCTGGGCCAAAGGCTGGCGCCAAACCGCTGAGCCACCCAGGGATTCCCCTATATCTTTTGTTAAATCCATGTTGACTTACATAAATATTAGTGTTATAGTGAAGGGGATCTAACTCTATAAAAGAGAATTAGTGACCTATGATACACTTACATTGAAGCCCTATATAGCAGTGGGCCAGAGAAAATAAAATTTAATAAACAATTAGAGGTTATTCATCTTAGAGAGGAAATCTTCGACTTTGACATCCAATTTAATCCTTTTCTCAACTCCCCAAAGTCAGATATTTTCTATTAATCTTGTAGGCAGAAAATCATCTATTAATGATGTGCTGAGTAATTTTATTTGACATTGGAATTTGGAATAGGCTTTTGGGTTTAAATTTGTCTCAAATGATTTATATGATCTGGTCAGTAATTTTTAATCTATGATTAATTAGACATATTTCTTTTAAAAGACTGACTAGTTCAGATTCCATTAATGGAGGCAGAGATTACAGGAACTTTTTTATGCATTTTTTTGTATGCTAAGGGGGAAAATTGTTTTCCACTATATTTTCATGATTCAATAGACAATGTCATAAATAGAGGAGTTGTTTTTTTTTTCTAGTTTGGGTCCCGGAGCTTAGCACTAATGGTTTCATTCATATGAATATACTTTCTAAGATTTATTCTTATTAGTTTCAAAGGTAGGATTTAGTGTTTGATCAGTTGCATATAACACCTAGTGCTTATTACATCAAGTGCCCTCCATAATGCCCATCACCCAGTTATCCCTTCCTCTCCCCTCCCAATTCCCCTCCAGCAACCCTCAGTTTGTTTCCTAGAGTTCAGCATCCTTATGGTTTGCCTCTTTCTCAATTTTCATCTTATTTTATTTTTCCTTCCCTTCCCCTAAGTTCATTTGTTTTGTTTCTTTAATTTCACATGAGTGAAATCATATATTTGTCTTTCTCTGACTTATTTTACTTAACATAATATTCTCTAGTTCTATCCATGTTGTTGCAAATGGTAAGATTTCATTCTTTTTTTATAGTCAAGTTATACTGTATATATATACCACATCTTCTTTATCCCTTCATCTGTTGATGGACAATTAGGCTCTTTCCATATTTTGGCTATTGTAGACATTGCTGCTATAAATATTGGGGTGCAGGTGCTCCTCTGAATCACTATGTTTGTATCTTTGGGATAAATATCTGGTAGTGGCAATTGTTGGATCATAGGGTAGCTCTATTTTTAAGTTTTTGAGGAATTTCAAGAATGTTTTCCTGAGTGGCTATACCAGTTTGCATTTTCACCAATAGCACAAGGGCATATTTTATTCTATTTTTTAAAAAGGTTCATTTATTTGAGAGAAAGAGAGCATGAGTAGAGTGAGGGGCAGAAGGAGAAGCAGACTCCCCACTAAGCAGGGAGTCAAATGCAGGGCTCCATTCCAGGACCCTGGGACCATGACCTGAGCTGTAGGCAGGCGCTTAACTGATTGAGCCACCCAGGAACCTACAAGAGCACATTTTAAATGAAGTGAAATGAGCATCATTAGTACCTAGATAGTGGTCTCTAGATACTTTCTGCTAAAATGAACCAGGGCTTCTTGTAGGATTGGGTGATTGCAGATCGGGATCAGAAAATATACAAGATGAACCTGAAATATCTTAACTTTCTTACTTTCTGGTATGATATAAATGAGTACTACAGTCATGTTACAGGCTTTAGGACCAATGTAGAGTTAACCAAAGATGTAAAAATCAAGCATAAAAAAAAAATGACTGGGCAGCCTGGGTGGCTCAGTGGTTTAGCGCGCCTTTGGCCCAGGGTGTGATCCTGGAGACCTGGGGTCGAGTCCCACATCGGCTCCCTGCATGGAGCCTGCTTTTCCCTCTGCCTCTGTCTCTGCCTCTCTCTCTCTCTTTCTCTCTGTGTCTCTCATGAATAAATAAATAAAATCTTTTAAAAAAAGAAAAAAAAGACCATGGTGAACTAAAACACAATAAATACAGAAGTATACAAAGACATTAAAAAATATAAAAACGGGCACCTAGGTGGCATCCGACTCTTGGTTTCAATTCAGATCAAGACCTCAGGGTCCTGAGATCTAGCCCTGCATCAGGCTATGTGAGGAGTCGGCTTGAAGAGTCTCTGCCCCTCCCCCAGACGTGCATGCGCTCTCTCTTTTTCTCTCTCATAAATAAATAAATGGTTAAAAAATGCCAAACAGACCTCATGGATTATCTATGAGTGATACCAAGGAACTAATTCTTTTTTTTTAGCTGGTAAATAAATGGTAAGAATCAAGCTTTTATACTGCCTTTCCAATACAAATTACGCCCCAAAGTAACCAAATTATCAATGAGGGGAAGTTGCTTTTTATAGAAGAATGATTAAAGAAGAACAGAATTAGAATGTGACCATTTTGCAACCTCTAAGGAATTAATGCATCTAGGCAATGATGATCAATGACTGGATAGCCAACCAGACATTTTGTCTCCAGAAAGAAAAAACACACCACCACTTATAAAGAATTATTGCCAAAAAATTTGAACCCAAATCTAACTTCCAATATATAGGAAACATAGGGGTCAGAGATACATGATAAATGACATTTCAGGGATGCAATCGGCAAAATTTACTGGTAAATTCTACAGGATAAATGATCTTGTTTCTTCGTTATGTAAATTGTAAGGGAAAAAAGAAAGGCAGGAAACACTTAGATTAAAAGACTTAAAAGTGAAGTGCCTGGGTGGCTTAGTCAGTTAAGCATCTGCCTTCAGCTCAGGGCATGATCCCAGGGTCCTGGGATTGAGCCTTGAGTTGGGCTCCCTGCTCATCAGGGAGTCTGCTTCTCTCCTTTCCTCTGCCCCTCCCTCTTACCCATGCTTGCTGGCTCACTCTCTCTCAAAATAAATAAATAAAATATTTTTAAAAAATAGGCTTGAAAGAAAAAAAAATAGGCTTGAAAGATACGACAATTACCAATCGTAATATATGGATATTATTTAGATCCTCACTGGACCAAACAAACTGAAAAAATTATGAGGCAATTGGGAAATTTAAATATGATAACTGGATATCTAATAACATTAAAAAATCATTGTGGTTTTTTTTTAAAGATATGTTACTTTTATGTTTCTGAGAAGATCTATATTTTAGGGGTAATACTGAGTATTTAAGGGGGCACTTATATGGCTTACTCAGTTGAACAACTCTTAGCATCAGCTGAGGTCATGATCTCAGGGTCCTGGGATGGAGCCTAGTATTGGCTCCGCTCTTAGTGTGGAATCTGCTTGAGATTCTCTCTCTCCCTCTTCCTCTGCCCCTACCCTGCTTGAGTGTTCTCTCTCCCTCTCAAAATAATAAATACATTTTTTTAATAAATAAATTTTTAAAATAAATACATATTTTTAAAAATACTGAAATATTTAAGGATGAAATGACCTGGCGTCTCAGATTTGCCTCAAAATTGTGGAGACAGGGGAAGAGGGTGTGATTTGCTGAATAAGATTGAACTGAAAGTAGATAATTATTGAAACCAGGCAACACGTTTATGAAGGCTAATTATACTCTTCAGACTATTTTTGTAGGTGTCTGAAATTTTCTATAATAAAAAGGTAATCAGGCAGTCGGGTAGCTCAGCGGTTTAGCACCGCCTTTGGCCCAGGGCCTGATCCTGGGGACCTGGGATCGATTCCCATGTCAGGCTCCCTGCATGGAGCCTGCTTCTCCCTCTGCCTGTGTCTATGCCTCTCTCTCTCTCTCTCTCTTTCTGTGTCTCTCATGAATAAATAAAATCTTAAAAAAAAAAAAGGTATTTTTCCTCAAGACAGTGTTTGCTTCAGAGGACTGGTAACATAGGGTAGTGTTACTTTTCATTATAAGCCTTCGTGTACTATTTGTTTTTTATTTAGATACATTCATATATTTCATTTCTAAGGAAACAGTCCTATTAATAAGAAATACACGTATCTTAAAAATTTAATCAGTCTATAGTGTTTTAGTTCTAAAATGAATCGTGTACATCAGCAGTTTTCAAAGTATAATTTATAGACCCCTATGACTTTCTCAAGAGGTCTGTGAGGTCAAACTGTGTTCATAATAACAGTAAGATGTTATTTGCCTTCTTCACTGATTTACATTGATGGTACAAAAGTTATAGTACTTAGAATTGATGGTGCCCTGCATGAAAGAAGGCAGTCTCATTGCTATCCTACTCATTGCTTTTTTCACCATTACTGACTTGCAGTTTAAAAAAAAAGAAAAATGCCAAGTTCACTTAAGGATATCTGTAAAAAAAAAAAAAAAAAAAAGGTAGTAAAAATTGTATTAAATCTTGACCTTTGAGTCCATTCATTTTTAATATACTGTGTGGCAAAATCTAAGTATGCATAAAGTACTTCTGCTGCTTACCAAAGTCTAATGACTGTCTGGAGGGAAAGTCTTTTCTTGTGAGATTGTTTGAGTTAAAAGCTGAACTAGCTGCTTTATATAGAACACCATTTTTACTGAAAAGGATGACTGACAAATGACAATATTTGCCAAACTTGGGTATTTGGCAGGCATTTTCTTGAAAACGAACAAAGTAAGCCTGTCACATCAAGGAAAACAACTCGGTGTATTTGTTGGCAATGATAAAATTCAGCCTTTAAAGTGAAATTAAGAATTTTGGAAAATGTGTTTCTTCCTGCATGAGCTTGCCTGCTTCCTTCCACTGAAAGATTTTTCTAATGCATTCAGTTGGTGATATTAATAAATGTGATTTTAAAAGATATTGTTAACTGAAATATGTCAACATTTGGGAAATCTGCATAAATTAGTGAACCAATGTTTTCCAAGACTAATGTATGAAGTTACAAAACAATGCATGCGTCAAAGGTCCAATCAAAATATAAGATGACTATAGTGGGTTGCATGGTGGCCCCCCAAATGGGTCACAAGATAAGATGATTTATATATTATCTAAGTGAGCCTTAAATCCAATGACAAGTGTCCTTATAAGAGACACAAGACAAGAAGACACAGAGACACACGGAGAAGGCCACATAAAGATGAAGGCAGACAACCATCAGAAGCTATAGGAGGTAAGGAACAAATGTCCCCTAGAGTCTTTGGAGAGAATGTGGCCCTGCTGACCCCTTGATTTCAGACTTCCAGCCTCTAGAACTGTGAGAGAATAAATTTGTTGTTCTAAGCCGCACAGTTTGTGTTTAAAAAACAGCCACTTGCCAAGTCTTGGTATAGTATCAAAGAAGAATCTTCACAGTTTTCTGGAAAGGCTATTAAAATAAACCTGCTTTTTCCCACTACATGTCTTTGTGAGGCCTGATTTGTTTGTTTATTTATTTATTTATTTATTTATTTATTTATTTATTTGCATACTTCAATCAAAACAAAATATTGTAACTGTTTGAATGCAGAAGCAGGTATCTCCTCATAAGACAGACATAATTAAATGGATTTGAGGGGATCCCTGAGTGGCTCACTGGTTTAGTGCCTGCCTTTGACCCAAGCAGAGATCTGGGATTGAGTCCCGCATCAGGCTTCCTGCATGGAGCCTGCTTCTCCCTCTTGCCTGTGTGTGTCTCTGCCTCTCTCTCTCTCTCTCTCTGTCTCGGTCTCAGGAATAAATAAATCTTAAAAAAAAAAAAAAAATGAAGAGATTTGAAATATGCAAAACAGTGTTAATCTCACTAATTCTTTTTTTAAAAAATATTTTATTTATTTATTCATGACAGAGAGAGAGAGAGAGAGAGAGACAGGGAGAGGGAGAAGCAGGCTCCGTGCAGGGAGCCTGACGTGGGACTCGATCCTTGGTCTCCAGGATCAGGCCCTGGGCTGAAGGTGGCGCTAAACTGCCAGGCCACTGGGGCTGCCCTAATTCTTTTTTTTTAGTTTTGGGAAACATCATAGAAATATTTTATGTTAATGTGTAAAAGGTAAATATTTTTATTTTAAATATTTTTTTAGTTTCTCATTTTTAACTTCTTATATAGCAAATATTGATAATCCACACAGATACAAACACTTTGGGGTCCTCAATAATTTTTAAGAGTGTAAGGGGTTCTCACCAACTTATTTCCCAAAGTGGCTCTTTTGATTTACAGTCTTACAAGTAGAACAGGGGGGTATCCCTGGGTGGCGCAGCGGTTTGGCGCCTGCCTTTGGCCCGGGGCACGATCCTGGAGACCCGGGATCGAATCCCATGTCGGGCTCCTGGTGCATGGAGCCTGCTTCTCCCTCTGCCTGTGTCTCTGCCTCTCTCTCTCTCTATCATAAATAAATAAAAAATTTTTAAAAATTAAAAAAAGTAGAACAGGGGGACTCCCAATGACTCTGCATCCTTGTCAGTTCTTGCTACTGTCTGTCTATTTGATGGTAGTCATCCTTGTGGGCATGATGTGATCTAACATTGAGGCTTTGATGTGTACTTGATTTTTTTATTTCCCTGATGGATAAGGATGTTGAGCAATTTTTTATATGTGTATTGGCCCTGTGTGTATTTTCTTGGATGACCATTTATTTTTAAAATAAAGTCTTATCAAAATATATGTATAAAAAAGCATAAGGGGTTCTGAGACCAAAATGTTTGAGAACCACTAGTATACACAATTAGTAAAAAAGGACAGACAAGTAGGGGCCTGAGTAGTAAAAAGTATATGCACATAAGATTTCAGTAATTTTTAACTACACATTGGATTTTCAGGGGCAAGAAGGCAGAGAAAGACTCTTCTAGGCAAAAGACCCCATGAACATATAATGCACTTTAAAAGTAGGTCTACACGTGATAATGTCAGAAGACTAGGCCATTAATAAATACATAAACATGGGTGCCTGGTGGCTCAGTCAGTTAAACGTTCCACTCTTAATTTCGACTCAGGTCACAATCTCAGGGTTGTGAGATTGAGCCCAGAGCTGGGCTCTGTGCTGTGCTTGGAGGCTGCTTAAGATTCTCTCTCTCCCTCTGCCCCTCCCCTCCACCTGCTCCTGTGCATGTGCACTCTCTCACAATCTCTCAAAAAAAACCCACAACCCACTCCTGTTTAAAAATAAATAAATAAACAAACAGGGGATCTCTGGGTGGCTCAGCGGTTTCGGCCCAGGACCTGATCCTGGAGCCCCAGGATCGAGTCCCACATCAGGCTCCCCGCAAGGAGCCTGCTTCTCCCTCTGCCTGTGTCTCTGCCTCTCTCACCCTCTGTGTATCTCATGAATAAATAAAATCTTTAAAAAACAAACAAACAAACAAACATAATTTTACATATCCAGATTGTTATTACCTTTTAAAACACTAGACCTAACATGACTCAATTTCAGGAATCTTTGTTAGTTTTTGGTAACCCACAACTAGAAAAGAAGTTTGGTTTTGTAAATGTGAATAACATACTATTATTCTTATTCTCTTATTCCTCCAAATAGATGGAATAAGTCCCTTTAAATGGTACACTAGCCAACTACAACCTTCTTCTGAGTCTTCGTATAGTCACTCTACCTGGAACACTCATACCTCTATTTTTTGCTTGAACTGTCAGTCAGCTGGGGTTGCCATACCAAAGTGACATAGATTGGGTAGCTTAAACAACAGAAATTTATTTTCTCACAATTCCTTTGGTTAGAAGTCCAAGATCAAGGTGTCTATAGAGATGGTTTCTTCTGAGGCCTCTCTCATTGCTTGTAGATGGCCATTTTCTCCCTGCATCTTGACTTGATCCTCCCTCTGGGTGTGTCTGTGTCCTCATTTCTTCATATCAGGACACTGGTCATGTCAGGTTAGGGCCCACCCTAATGATCTTATGTAACCTTAATTACCTCTTTAAAGACTATCTTCAAATAGTCACATTCTGAGGTACTAAGGGGTCAGGACTTCAACATATGAATTTAGAGGGAGACATGATTCAGTCTTTAAGACTTAGCTAACTACTACTTACCTTTTAGGGATCAACCTGAAGAGTACTTCTTAAGGGGAACATTCCTTCACCCTGGATTTAGGTTAGGGCCCTTGTTATACTCATATAGTATCCAATACTTATCCTATATACCATTTATCACACAAATGTAATTATATACTTGGTGTAATTGTTTCATGATTGTTTTTCCTTAAGCACATGAGAGCAGAGACTATGCCTGTCATATTCACCACTGGGTCCGCAGGGTTTAGGCTAATACCTGACATACTAGGGCCACTCAATGAGACAGTGAGGGAATGCTGTGTGGTATCACATTAGAGAGTTTTGGTGAAAACTTCAGGTCTATGAGCATGCCTGGGAAGCATTCAGAATACTGAGGCAGCTGCTATCCACAAGGGATGTACCAGCAAATCAGTATCTTGGTGGTGATAAAGTCTCACTGGTTTTTAATCCCACTGGGGCAATTGGTTAAGGGGATAGAGATTTAACTCTAGTCCTGGCTCAATCATTAACTAGCAACATAAAAATGGGGCAGTGTTCCTTAACTTTGCATTATCTCTCATCATCCGTAAATGCAGAAATTACCCAAGGTCAAAACTGGTGACAATTTAAACAGAAACCCCCTAATCTGTGAATATCCAAAATATATAGTCCAACTCTTTCCCTCGTCTGCCCTTGATGGGAGGATCAACCACATCTTTAACAACTAATTCTGCTAAAGCTCTGGGAGTCCCACCTCCAGGTTTCTGAAGATTTCTTGCTTACCAGGATAGCAGATTGCTAATCAGACAAATCTTCAGACAATCATTCCCACTTCCCAAAAACTCAGGACTCAGAGGCAAATGGAGTTCAGGGGTTCATAAGGGCATTTAAAATCTACGGCCAATATTAATCACCTTACAACCTGGTTAGGAATGAAGTGTCGGGATCCCTGGGTGGCGGAGCGGTTTGGCGCCTGCCTTTGGCCCGGGGCGCGATCCTGGAGACCCGGGATCGAGTCCCACGTCGGGCTCCTGGTGCGTGGAGCCTGCTTCTCCCTCTGCCTGTGTCACTGCCTCTCTCTCTCTCTCTGTGTGTGACTATCATATAAAAAAAAAAAAAAAAAAAAAGGAATGAAGTGTCATCTGTGACTTCTAGGGAGAAGTGCATTTGAATTCAAAAAACCAAAATATAAACAAATGGCTAGAATATTTCTGGAGTATGGACATGATAGGATCACATTTGTTTATTTTAAAGCTGGGAAAGTAGGTAATGTGGGGAAAAGAAAAGTGTCAGCAATTTACAGTGTCCTTAGTTGTTCTTTCCTACACATTGCCTAGCCATATATCTTGACTGCCCATGTGACTCTGGACAAGATTCTACCTTGGTCACTGTCCCCTCATCTGGGGATAAAAATACTACAAGAGATAGTTGGGAGTGTCAGGTGAAATCACATGGCGAAATGTATTTAACATAGAGATAAAGAGGGAAGGGTTCCATAGGACCTACCGAGTCCTAGTTTCTGCCCCTCAGGACCTGCATAACATTGGGCAAGTGTTAACTTCTTTGTGCCTTTGTTTCTTCATCTGTAAAATGGAGATAATAGTAGTATCTATCTCTTGTGCTTGTTATGATAATTAAATGTGAAAATGTTCGTAAGATACCTAGGTATATGATAACTAAGTTTTAGCTATTTCTTCTAGCGCTTTGTAATGCTTGAAGCTTTTCTACCTAATATAATCACATCTGGCTATCTCAGAAACTTGTGATTTCCCCATTCTCCTTAAACTCCCTACCTCCTTTCTTCTCTCTCTCCCTCAGCAGTGCACCAGTCTCACCAAAGACCTAGAGGCCCCCAGGCTTTATTTCCCTTAACATCCCCCACATGCCCAAACCCTGAGGGATAAGAACCTGAGCTCCCTTCCCTTTTAGTGACTTCCCCTTCTCTTTCAGGAAAAAACTACTGTGTTTCTCTAAAAACCAAATGCTGCATGGTTTCTTTGCCTGAAATGTTCTGTCCCCATTTTTTGTTGGGATAATTTCTACTCTTTCTCTGGATTCATTTCATCTTCTCTTTCTGACCACCTTCTGCAAACTGGGGAGTATTCCCTTTTGTGTTTGCATAGCCCCTTACATGTATATCCTAAATTATCATTATTATGTAATAATTCTCTCTTTGCACGTCTACTTTTACAACCTCAGAACCTTGCACTGAACCTAACACATAGAATAACCAAATGCTCCTGTTTGCCTGGGATTGTCCTGAAAGTCCTGAGTCCAAGGAAAACCCTACAGTACTGGGTAGTTGGTCACTCTATTGCAAACTCACGTATTGAATGGACAGAGTCCACACTCGTTTTCTCTTCTCTACTCTTCACTCTTCAACCCAATATCATCAGCTTCCATCTCTCACCTCCCTAAACTGCTTTGACACATAGCACAACACTCTCCTCATGCCCAAATCTACTGGACACTTTATATCCCCCTTAGATTGGCCTTTCAATAAATGATATTTAGTAACCAAAGATTATTCCTGTAGTGTACCTGCTTTTTCTTTTAGTGAAGCATGCCAGTATTAAAATATCCACATTGGGTGCATGAGTATATGTGGATTCAAGGCCCCATGCCATGTGTTGTTTACATAGTTCTAAATGTCATGCCATACTTATGATTTCATTATAATAATCACAAGATGCAATCAATGACTACTATGTTTTCTGAATAAGTTTTCAGAAGTCATGACTCATAGAATTAAAAAAATATTTGAAGCAACAAGAAAAGCAGTTCTCCTTTTTCATGAAATCCAAACAAGAAAACAGAATGGTATTCTGTTAGGAAGAATCATAAAATCATAATCATTTTACATAACTCAAACAAGTATTTAAATTTATTGTAGATTTATTTTAAATCAGAGAACAGGTTTTAAAAATATCTTAATACTGGAGGCTTTCCCTCATCTGTTCTTTTTTTTTTCCCCTCACCTGTTCTGAAGACTGATTATGAACCAATCCTTATCAAAGCAAATTGCCCAGGAATCATCTGTTCATATATCCTCTCTCTCACTGAACTCTAAGTTGTTTGAGGGCAGGATTGGATCTAGTTTCTTTTTTTTTAATAAATTTATTTTTTATTGGTGTTCAATTTGCCAACATATAGAATAACACCCAGTACTCATCCCATCAAGTGCCCCCCTCAGTGCCCGTCACCCAGTCACCCCCACCCTGGATCTAGTTTCTTATTGAATCTCCAGCACTTAAACAAATAGGTGCCTGGCTCAGGCAGGGGCAAAAATAAATATCTTAAGTATAGAAGAGGGGATGAAATCTTAAAAGTGAGTAAATTTTAGATAGTTGTAAAACAAAGGTTTTTCAGAAGAGAGGGCATTTTATCAGCAATGCACATAAATTTCATTTGTAATACACTTCCAGATATATACAAAGGAAAGCACTGGCAATAAGCACTAATTATAAAGTTGACAATTATGAAAGGCATTATGGACTCATCTTACCTTGAATTTGTAGAAATTCAAGTATCATGGTGAAAAATTAATTCAGCATCTTATAGTCCATCTTACTTGCTGATGGTAGAACATGCACTGATTAAAGTAGGCTGAATGAATATAAAATTCCTCTTCTGTCCCAAAATCAAAAACTCTGAAGGCAATTTTTTCACTGCCCATATTCAAAGATTCTCACACACACACACACACACACACACAATTTCCACACAGCAGTGGCTTATATTCAACTATTCAATTGGCATGTACCAGGACAGTCATCCTGGTTCATACTCAATAAAAGTTACCCATTATTATTATTAAGATTATATCCTGATTCCTGAAATTGACCCTTTATCTCATATCTATATATCTGTATCCCTACATCCATGTACAAACATATCTAAATAATCTAAAATTCCTTACTCCCTGACTTTTCTGAATAAACCAACTATCTTTAAAAATTTGAACTATTTTTCCTAGAAAAATTGCTAAAATAGATCCAATTTATCAAACCACTGCTTTGCAATAAATTCTCTCAATGTCAAATCCTCCTTAAATTCAAAAGAAAGCAAATTGCATTTTTTCATGAAATTCAGAAATTAAGCAATTTGTTTAGCAATTCCACTTTTGCTCATGTGCAACAAGGGACATGTATAAGAAATAAATGTCTGTACCAGCCAAAAAACTAGCAAGACCCAAATGTCTATCAAGAGAAGAACAGATAGGGCAGCTCTGGTGGCTCAGCGGGTTTAGCGCTGCCTCCAGCCCAGGGCGTGATCCCGGAGACCCGGGATCCAGTCCCACATCAGGCTCCCTGCATGGAGCCTGCTTCTCCCTCTGCCTGTGTCTCTGCCTCTCTCTCTCTCTCTGTCTCTATGAATAAATAAATAAAATGTTTTTTAAAAAAAGAGAGGAACAGATAACTAAGTTGTAGGACATACAACAGAATGTTACACAGAAATGAAAATGAATAGGCACAGCTATACACATCAACATGGATGAATGTCACCAACACTACTAGTAAAAGTATCAGGAGAAATCATTCCATTTATATAAGTTTCAAAATCAAAAAATTCAACTTACTGTTTAGAGATAAATATAAATGTTGAAAAAATCATTTTACATAACTCAAGAGAATAATAAATACAAAGTTTTGCTATAGTTAACTGGTGGATAGAGGGAGGTGAACTGAATTGGGGATGAGCACATGGGGAATCTAATGTATTTCTAGCATTCTATTTCTTAAACAGAGTAGTAGCTACATGGGTATTTATCTTAGTGTTATTCTTTGTATTTTGCACATCTACTGTGAATATTCTCTTATATGTGTTTAATAATATGTTAAAAAAGTGAATAACTTATAAAAAATATTTTAAGCAATTCAAATCTAGTCCACTATATCCATGGAATGTTAAAGCTTCTACTTTTTAAATAAAAAAATATAAGTGGGGATTTTTAGTTTAATAAAAATATATCTGTAAAGCTACATAATACCTTCAAAATTTAGAACTAAGTCTTCCAGATGCAAGAAGCAGCCCATTAATAAAATGATAATTTTTGTATCAGATAATTTTGTATCATTAACAAATCAAATTTTACCCATTTTGTTAGGTGTTGACCAAAGGCAGTTAATTTCAGAAACTTATTATAGAATAATTTTCTGAATAATGCAAAATGGATCCATCCCTTACTCTATATTTTCTTTACCATTCTCTCATATAAGCATTCATACAGCTAGAATATCTAGTTAGAGTTTCACTGGAAATAATGTAATAGCAAAATTAGAAATCCCTAATGGCCAACTCTGTCATAATGGGTTTCAAATTGATGAATCCACCATTTTGCAAAGGTAACCCAGACAAAATGATGACAATAGCATGTAGGCAATTTTCAAAATTAAAATTGATGAGCCTGCTCCTTCTACATGTCAGAGTAGAGAGTTTATTGATCTCAAAATCAGCAATGTTAAAGGGAAATGCAAGTGTGGGCAGAGCTAAACTGGTCCTGTGGGTCCCTAGCACTACTCAAGTCCAGGAGGATCCTCGTATTGGTGATACGAGCAACAGCCTGGACAAAACAAGTCCCACAGGCAGGATGAGCCTAGCATATTTATAGTACATTAACATAAGAAGGAAGGATCTATCAAGGCTTGACATATTCATAAATTCCCGTAGGTAATACCCAAAGCCTGAGTAGCTTGGCAAAGAAGTTATTTCAAAAATTTGGAGTTCCCTCCGGCAACACACTGTTGTTTTCATAGGTTGCTAATTCAGCACAGACAGGATTAACTCTTTGGAAAGCCCTGAGCATAAACACCACCCTAGTAGCAGTATTTTTTTGAATTTACCAAAACTATCTCCAAATTAAAACTTCTAAGAATTAGACGAAAGGATCTGAATTATATAACTTCCTACTGGTAGTTTTGATTCAGCAGAACATCCTGAGTAAGTAGGAGGAAAGAAAGTAGGAGGAAAAGGCACTGAACTAAATGCTTTACATACCTCAATAGAAGGAACTAACTAACATTAATGGAGCCAAGCCCTGTGCTGAGGACTTCACATGCATTTTGTGGTGTAATCCCCATAAGGATATTTAAAAAAAAACAAACAACAACAACAACAACAACAAAAAAAAAACTAAATTGCTAAGTGGCTAAAACTTTAGAAGAGGCTTTTTAGCTTCATACTAAAATGGTCCTCATGTCAAAGAATTTTAAACTAATGTGTATTACCATTCTTCTACAATATGGCACAATCTCAGTCTCCTCCAGCTCTTACTTCTCTAGATCTGGACTTTCTAAAGCAGACATTCTGTACTATTTACTCAAAAAACTATATGTCTGTTTAAACTACTTAAAGATAATCTTTTATTTGTAAGCAATTGCTCTGCAAGAAATTTTACTGAAGTTACTGGGATGGAAAAACCATGGTCAAAAAGAAAAAGAATATTGAAATGAGCTTAGGGAATAAAACAGTCTGTTTTAAAAGTAAACTTCACACCCCAATATCATGAGAAATAACAACTTTCACAAAGCCACATTCAGCACACTTCATATTATGAATCGTCTCCTGATGTCATACTCCGGATATTTGAATTGGCTATGAAAAGACAACAAACACTGGCTTGCCAAAATCTAAAGTTAAAAGGGAGAATCTCTGTTTTTTTAAAATGAGAAACCATAAAAGGTAATTTCAAATCTATACAGCATTCTTTCTATGCGCTCTGAAAAACAGCAGGCCACTTAATACTTACACAAGGATTTCATCTACACAATACATTAACATCAATTAGGTCTCAACATACCTGTGTAGGAGAAATATTAGCACATTCCCTCCATTTTTAATGACATAAATGGAGAAACTTGTGAATTAAAAAGTTCAGGAAAGGATTTCCCATTTTAAAATGTTGGTATAAGGATGTTTCACCCCTTTCTCTCAGAAGTCACCTCAAACAATAGGAGAAACACAAAAGACATCAAACTCCATACTGTATGAAGACAGTCTATGGAGGAATGGGAGAGTGGCAGAAGGTGAAACTGGGTCTGCAGAAGGGACCAGACAGGAGTGAGCTTACCTAACCTGTAGATTCTGTGAAAAGGCTCAGAATTTGGAGCAACAGGAAAGAGATGAGAGGCTTCTTGTCTGGAAAAACTGAATGGTCCTTGAGAAAGCAGCTGCTGTTGATGAAATCTGTGATGGTCCCCATCAAAAAAGCTGGCTTAAGGGCGCCTGGGTGCCTCAGCCAGTTAAGTGTCTGCCTTGAGCTCAGGTCATGATCTCGGGGTCCTGGGATCAAGCCCCCAGCATCAGGCTCCCTGCTCAGTAGGGAGTCTGCTCCCTCTGTGATCTCTCTGGCTCTCACTCTCTCTCAAATAAATGAAATCTTAAAAAAGGATTAAAAAAAAAAAAAAAAGCTGGCTTACCTTTAACAAGTTCCACTCAGATACATAGAACTTTTATTCAATTTTCAATGAATTTTTAGTGTCCTACTCTTAAATGATCATCAGAGACTTAAGAAAAACTTCTAATATAAAGGACCAAAGTGAAAAAGAAAAGGAAAACTTCTAATATAAAGGACCAAAGTGAAAAAGAAAAAAACAATGAAACAAACTAGAACAAATAAAAACAAAAAATAGGATACTAAGAATACACAATAAGTTTTTAATCTAAAAAAAAGGTGAAATCAAGAGTTGTATGTTTAACCCACTGAACCACCCAGGTGCACCATCATTCTAGGTTTTAAATCCTGATCACAATCTACTAAATTGATTTCACAAGTCACTAATGGATTGCAACCCATATTTTTAAAAAAAAATACTGCAAAAGACTACAGTATGTTTTATTGAAAGGAAAAAAAAACACTTCTGGAGAATTGGAGGAGGCAAAAGGGAAAGCAAGAAAATCAGAGACTTGGTAGAAAAGTATTTGAATTGAGTTTTCAAGAAAGGATCATAATAGGCAGTAAAAGGGAAGGCAGCTATTACAAATGAAGAGAAGGTAAATAAAGGCTCAAAGGCAGGAAAACATAGGGTGTACTAAAGCTATGGCAGAGCAAAGGGTAAGTCTGGATGAAAGAGATAAGTAGGAAATACATAGAGAGAAGTAGGTTGAAGACTAACCACAAAAGGCTTAACAACTCTGCTGAGGATTCTAATGTTTTTCTGATAGCAATGTAAATCCAAGGAGTAGATCCAAGGAAAGGCTCCAAGGGAAGTCGGGGTGTCAGCAAACTACAGTGATGCTTATACCATTTCAGCGTGACTTATTAATTTTGTATGCATAATTACACAAATTAAAAGCAACATGATATGTGACTAGAAGCTAAACAGTGAAACAACAGAAGCTTATTTTATTCGTTCTGGTTTTTTTCTTTCTTAAAACTTCCATGAAAGAAAAGAATGCATTTACTTGAACAATTTAGACCCTGAGGAAAAGAGGAAGTAAGTCCCTGACTGGACAAAGAGATAGTCTTTCTTTTCTGTCATGATCTACTACAGTAATACAGATGACTCCTTGTACCTGAGATCTAGCCTTAAGAAAGTTCTCTCATTTTCTTGAGCATACCAACCTCTCTTCCCTCTAAACTTCTGCACTTGCTGTTCCTTCAACCTGTAATGCACAGCCCACTGACTGCCACCAACATAGATGTCACTGAGCCTAAGCTGATCCCATAGCTGGGTTAGATGTTCCTGCTGTGAACTTGGACTCCTGGGGCACTTTCCCTGTCCTAGCACTTTTTACCCTGAATTATAATTACTGGCCTTCACAATTGACCAGAATCTCCATGAGGTTACGTTAAGTTTGATTATCACCAAAGCCCCATCCACTGCTCCAGTGCCTCGCCCATAGTAAGCACTCAATAAATATTTAATGAACACAAATTTTTGTTTAGTGTACAAACATATAACTTTAAAGTCTCTACCCTGATACTAAAAGCCTAGATTCAAAAAGTCAAAATCTATTTCAAGTAAGAACAACCAATCCATATATCCAGCCTACTCTGCTTATTAAGTGGATCTAACTGTACAGACTGATTCTGTAGAAGTTGCTGCCCAAAATTAGGTTGAATAGGTAAGGCAGGGTGAAGAGTTGGGACTTGAACTAATAAAGAGCTATTGTAGGTTAAGAAAGGTAGGCATGCAATTAAAATAGGGCTTTAAGAAGATTAGCCTCTTTTGGTATGCAAGACAGAATGGGGGGAATTTTTTCCTCCATTTTTTTAGCCTGTTTTTTAAAGTGTGAGCAGATGGCCAGCTAACATGAGCAATTAACCACAAAGGCCCAGTCTGTATAGCTTGAGTTTAGTATTCATCAACTCAACAAACATTTCTTGAGGTTCTTGTATGTTCCATGAGCTGTACTATATTAAATCAAATAGCTTCATATACTATAACCTGACCTTTAATGAAATGGATACAAATTGTTGAGAGCTGAGCCACATTAGTGTCAGCATTCTAGTGTAGTAAAGGGGAGTCTATGGTACTTAAGTATAATTGGGAAAGTGTCTACATAAAATGACTGAACTTATTATTTTCATAAAACAAAGGCATATTAATTATTCTTACACTATTAGTATGCCAGTATTGATAAATAATTTTAATAACTGTGACTTCCACCTCTGGAAAAAAGCACTATGTTGAAGGTGTTCCCTGGGAGCTCAAGACTCCTGATGGGCTACAAGAGATAATTCCAATACAACAGTATGTTAGCATAGAAGTATCCAGAGGTTATAGTGGAAGCACAAAGGAGAGGCAAGTGGTTCTGTTTTGGGAGACAGGATAGGAAGGAAAATGAAGGTTAGGGAAGCTGTCCTAAAGAAGGTGGCTCTTGAGCTGAGTACTGATAATTGGACACGTTAGTGAACAGAAGACCAGTATTCTAAGCACACATAACATGTGTGGAAGTAATTAGTACTGAAGCTGAGAGCATGGGCCTGGAAGAGCTAGTAAATAAGCAGAGATCAGAGGATCACAATGAGCCTGATAAGTCATGCTAAGGACCTTGGACTTGATTGTATAGGAAATGATGGTGTTCATATGTAGGAATGACAATGGTCATATCTTCACTTTAAATCACTTTGAAAGCAATATGGAGAATGAATGAAGATGAGGCAAGATCAAGATGGGGTTAGAGAAATCTAGAGAAAAAGGCAAGAGATGATAAAGGCTTTAGTTGCCATAGAACTGACAAGACAGACTTGAGAAATATGTAGGAGGCAAAATCAGGAGGACTTTGTAAATGACAGGATATAGGCAATAAGGGAGACAAGTCTAGAATGCCTCTCAGGTTGATGGAGATACCATAAATTGAATAGGGACAATAAAAGGAAGACAAAATTAGTGGAAAGTGAGGGTAAGGCATCAGGAGGAGGGTAGAGAAGACATATTATGTTTTATACATGTTGCATTTGAACTACCTATAGGGTAGCACTAGGTGAGGCTGATTATGTGGTAGTAGGCAATTGGACATATTAGTTTGAATGGCAAAGGATAAAGGTCAGTGTTGGAGCCATGATTGGGGAGTCATACACAAAAGACATGTAAACCAGAGGAGTAGCTCTAATTACCCATAGACAACTTGTGTAGTCACAAGAGGCAATAGGCTGGAAGTCAGACTCTTGGGGACACAAAAGGGGGAACAGGCTTTTATCATCTTTATGCTTAGGTCAGGAATAATCTCTGAAGAATAATTTCTTTGCCATTCTCCAGATCTCTCTCCTTCCTTAAAGCTTTGTAGGACTTATAAAGGGAAAGTTGTGGTATGTGTTTTCCTTTGAAGTAATTAGCAAAAGAGAAACAAAATTAAGGCCATAAAATTTTATCCATTAAGAATACAGTAACCCCAGGCAGCCCCGGTGGCGCAGTGGTTTAGTGCCGCCTGCAGCCCGGGGGGTGATCCTTGGGGACCCTGGATTGAGTCCCGTGTCGGGCTCCCTGCATGGAGCCTGCTTCTCCCTCTGCCTGTGCCTCTGCCCCTCTCTCTCTCTGTGTCTCTATGAATACATAAATAAAATCTTAAAAAAAAAAAAAAGAATATGGTAACCCCCCACTCCCCACCCCCCGTCCATGGTTTTGCTTTCTGTGGTTCAGTTACCCATTGTCAACTGCAGTCTGGAAGTAGATGATCCTTTTTTTTTTTTTGAAGTAGATGATCCTTAAATGTATCATCAGGTCAATAGTAGCCTAACGTTACATCACATAATTCACCTCACTCCATCTCATCACATAGGCATTTGATCATCCCACATCAGTACAACAAGATATCTTCAGAGAGAGACCACATTCATATAACTTTTATTATAGTATATGTTGTAATTGTTCTATTTTATTATTTATTATTGTTAATCTCTTACTGTGCCTGATTTATAAATTGAGCTTTATCACATATATGCGTGTATAGGAAAAAACATAATATATATAAGGTTTGGTACTATCCTTGGTCTCGGGCATCCACGGGGGGTCTTGGAACATATGACCTACAGATACAGGAAGACTAGAGTATTATTAATTGCTGACATTTATTGAGCACCTACTATATCACAAACACTGTGTTAAGTGCTTTACAAGTATTATTTATTTTATTTTATTTTTAAAAGATTTTATTTATTTATTCATGAGAGATACACAGAGAGAGGCAGAGACATAGGCAGAGGGAGAAGCAGACTCCCTGCGGGAAGCCTGATGTGAGACTCAATCCCCAGACCCCAGGATCACAACCTGATGCTCAACCACTGAGCCACCCAGGCATCCCCAATTATTATTTATTTTAAACTTAATAACAACCCTATGAGATATGCCTGATTACTATGCCTATTCTACAGGTAAAAACTCATTAAGTGGTAGCTGAACCACTATTTGAACTATGGTCTGGATAAGTCCAGAAAGCCCATTCTTTTTTTTTTTTTTTTAAGATTTATTTATTTATTTATTTATTTATTTATTTATTCATTCATTCATTCATTCATTATAGACAGACGGGGCGGGGGGCAGAGACACAGGCAGAGGGAGAAGCAGGCTCCATGCAGGGAGCCCGACGTGGGACTCGATCCTGGGTCCCCAGGATCACACCCCGGGCCGCAGGAGGCGCCAAACCGCTGCACCACCGGGGCTGCCCCAGAATGCTCATTCTTAACCACTGTTAAGTATAATTTCTCAAAAATTATGAGTCACTCAAGGAAACCTGCTACTTCTATGCATAACAATGCCTGTCATTATCATTTATCCCATTTGTGACCATCTTATCTACATTTTAAAGAAGTATTCTGTTTTCACGTATGACTATATAAAAGTTTGAATAAAGGTTCTTTTAAATGCTACAGTCCAAAGATTCAGTCTGCTTAATTATGACAGAGAAACATTAAAATTGAAACCTAAGTGGTAAACTTCAATGACAGACATTAACAGAAAATAGCTTTTTTTCAGCACAAAATGTTGTCTATAGCTGACTACCCAAAATAAAATGAGAAAGTACTCCTTGCTTTCTACCTGTATAAAGTCTGAAAGTCAATACTGTCCTCCAGGTTAGGGCTAGATATGTGGATCCTAGAAAGGCTTAAGAGCAAATGCTGACCAACAAATATACAGTCTTCAACACAGTCACTTACCCAGAACCTTCTCCAAGTGACTCAAACTATAAATTCTTAATGATTAGAAAGTCCATGAGAAAAGACTTCTATTAAATATATACAGGGTCCTTTTCACCAAGGATATGATGAATTTGTCATTTTATGAGAGCTGTTCCTGATAGATCCTTCTACCTCTGTACATACTTGCATAATAAACCATAATGACTCATAACCACCATCCATTACCTTAGTGTTTCACAACTTGTTTTCCACTTTTCCCTCCTTTTAAAACTGATCTTAAGGCAATGTACAGAGAATTACAATAAACAAACTTTAATAGTAAGAGTTTAAAATTTTAAAAAAGAAAAACCCACAGTACATTTAAATAGCTTGCCTCCTGGTTTTTCCACTAAAGATTACATAGGTATTTAAAGTGTATCATCTTCTTTTAATGGAGGTGGAAAAAAATTGTTTTGGTTCTCATAATTTTAACAATTTTTTAAAGGTTTTATTTATTTATTCATGAGAGACACACAGAGAGGCAGAGGGAGAAGCAGGCTCCCTGCAGGGAACCTGATGCAAGACTGGAAACCCAGAACCCCTGGATCACAACCTGAGCCAAAGGCAGACGCTCAACCACTGAACCACCCGGATATCCCAATGAAACCATTCTTAAGAGTAAAGTTGTTTTGATATAAGAGTGAAGTAAGTTGTTTAAGAATTTCATCCTCTTATCCATTATTGTTGATGAGCATTCCATAGCTCAGCTGCTGAGGGCCTTGCTGGGAGCTTATCAATAAAACATATGAAGAGGCAACTATGGCAATGTGGATGCAAGGACTCTCGTGAGTATTCAGTCTGACAAGTCTACCCTTTGCTGATCTAAATAGCTCTCCTAAGACTTGGTGATCTGGTGGGTCCTGGTGCAGTGAAGGCAATTCTTATCCTGACAGTGGTGAAACTGCAGTGGCCCCAGAAAGAACATCTTTCCCATCAACACCAGCACCATTATTCCTCACCAACATGCTTTAGGCAACAAAGGATTAAAAAAAAAAAAAAAGATTTTTACTTTGTTCTGGCTGTTTATTGTCAGCTCTTGGTTGACTGAGCTGTCTCTCCAGAGAACCAACTATATAAAGGTATACCACAACTAAATTTGGACTTACTTTCTTTCTTTATTCTCCCCTTGCCTGGAACAATAGTGTGATTTTTAATCTACCATTGTTTTGGAGTTTGTTATTTCTTTATTGGCTTATTAAGACACATTATCCTGTATGCTATTGGCTTATGACATCCCTATAGTGAACCTGCATTAAAAAAAGTGCTGGTGTTGTTCTTAAAAATAAAATTTCTGGTTATTTTACCAGCAAAAGATGGGTTTATTTGAGAATAAAAAAGAATTGCAATCCCAGACAAGCAAGCTGCAGCAAAACCATAGGCAAGTGCAGAGAATGAGGGAGTAGTAGGTTCTTTCATAGATAAAGGGGGTAAGTTGGGAAGGCAGTTATAAACAAAGAAATCCACTGGAGTAAACTGGGAGCTGTAAGTATAGTGGTTTTTCCTTGGTTGGACTGTTGGGAATGAGAAAAGGTAAGCTTTTCTTCCTTCTGTGAGATAGTAATGTAGTACCCACTTGCAAGGTCCATCTCTTTCTGTTGGGTCTGCAGTTGACTACAAGTGGTAGGGTGTAAGCGCTCTGCCTGCTGAGTGATGTTTCCCATCATTAATATTCACACTGGTAAAGACAAACTCAGCCTTAGCACGTAATTTGCCTCCTAAAACAAACCCATATACTTCGGTGACATTGTGATTTATATTAAGAATTACATATATTTGGTCTTTGTCAGTTTTTGGCAGAGCTCCTAAAACCTTCCTAAGTGATTTAAAAACAATAAAGGTGAAACAGGTGTCTTTTGTCATTCATATAACAAGCCTTTTTCAATCACACTGGAGTTTATGTTAATGAGGTGACTTTTGGAAAACCCCAAGGTAATATCGGGATAGGCACTGGTTGCCAAGGGAACCAATCTGATTAGATCAGAGGGTTGGAACCATCAGTGACACATACCCACCCAGCCCCATCTCTGGGGAAGGGAATAGCGCTAGAATCTAAATAAATTCTATACAGATTTACTAGAACCACCAATGGCCAATGACTTAATCAATCATGCCTAAATAATAAAGCCTCCATAGAAAACCAAAAGGACAGAATTCAGAGAGTTTCCAAACTGGTGTACAAGGAGGTGTGGGGAGAGTGGTGCACCCCTGACTGGGAGCATGGAAGCTCCTTCATCCCTTCCTACGTACCTTGCTCTAGGTATCTCTTCCATCTGGCTGTTCCTGAGTTATAGGCTTTTATAATAAACTGGCAATCTAGTCAGTAAACTTTTTTTCTGAATTCTGTGAGCCACCCTAACAAATTAATCAAATCTGGGGAGGGAGTCATGGGAAATTAATTTATAGGCTGTTGGTCAGAAGAACAGGTAACAACCTGGCCTTGCAACTGTTGGCCAAAGGAGGCGGGACAACAGTTTTATAGAACTGAGTTTTTAATCTGTGGGATCTCCAGATAGGCAGTGTCAGGATTGAGTTAAATTATAGGAAACCCAGCTGGTGTCTCAGAATTGCTTGGTGTGTTGGAAAACTACCATACATTTACGACCAGAGTACAGAATTGTTCAGAGTATTGTGTGTAAAGGAAAACAAGAGTTTTGTCCTTCACAACTACATGAATGTGGTTCCATATAGGCACTGGCCTCCTTTTAAAACAAAAATATCAACCAGATTGATTCATTATCTAACAACCACACCATACATCAACAAAATGGTAAAAATGCTCCTAAAACTTATATGATCACTATTTTTTTTAACTAGAAATCACGTACATCAGAAAATACAACAAAAAGCTGCAATAGTTTCTCCAACAGCTTTTCATGATCTGAGCCACACTTCCAACCTACTTTTCGCTTTCCTACAGTGCATTCCACCAGTACATTTTAGAACTTTTGCAAATTAAGTTAGAAGTACTTGTTCACCTCAATTCATCTCTCGTGAATGGCTGTGTGGAACTCTAAATTTAAGTACAACTGAATTACTGTTCTCTGATTAGTGTAGAATAATTCTTGGATTCATGGCAATGCCAGGCTAAATGACACTGTAAAGAAACCCTTTGTTTTCAAATAAATCAGTGGTTGGCTTTAGATAATGCTATAAAGAATCTTATTCATGTAGTGTACCCTAGTTAAAATTGTAAAAATTGAGAACAACAACAAAACTTCCACCTCTTTTAAAAAATTAATCTTTATTTAGAGCTTTTTTTCCTATATAGATGTAATAGAACCATAGAATTTTGGAGGTAGAAGGAAATTTGAGTAATTTACAATCAAATAAAATCAAGTGACTTGCTAAGGATACCTTAACGAGTTAGTGGTAGATCTAACACTAAAACTTAGGCTTCTTAAATTCTCTAGCCAAGGCTATTAAGTATTATTGAATATTATGGATAGGTTAATATCAGCCGACATTTATCACATTCCTACTCTGTGCCCTTTACTATGCCAAGCATTTTTACATCTATCATCACTTTTCTAAGTCAGCTCATAAGATTTTTAAAACACTTAACAAAATAATAATCACATTCACTCCTTTAGATGTTTAGTGTTGCCAACAGAGAATACTGCCACATGATCTAAATGGAAAGATGAAATTCAATTACTGCAGTAACTACACTGCTTAAGAGGATGTGCTCCAACGACACACTTTACTCTCAGAAATTTCCTTCCCAGAAGTAGATATTGATTTAGAAAACCTAGGAATGTTACTCAGCCATTAGAAAGGATGAATACCCACCATTTGATTTGATGTGGATGGAAATGGAAGGTATTACGGTAAGTGAAGTAAGTCAATCGGAGGACAATCACTATATGGTTTCACTCATAAGGGGAATATAAGAAATAGTGGGAGGGATTATAGGAGAAAGGAGGGAAAATGGGAAAAATTAGAGAGGGTGACAAAACATGAGAGACTCCTAACTCTGAGAAACAAACAAGGGGTAGTGGAAGAGGAGGCAGGCAGGGGGATGGGGTGACTGGGTGATGGACACTGAGGAGGGCACTTGACGGGATGAGCACTGGGTGTTATACTATATGTTGGCAAATCTAAGCTCAATAAAAAAATATATGTATATAGGAACACATTTCCGTGTACTGGCCTCTTTGCCAAGGACCTATAAAGACTTCTGAAGCTACCTCCTCCTCTTTCATCTACTTTTATACTTTTTCCTTATGACATTCTTTTTGATTCTTTTGTAGCTCCTCTGTTTGTTCTCTAATCTATGCTTTCTCCTAAACTGCTGTTGCTTCTTATAATCCAAAAATCCTCTGTTTGTTCTCCAATCTATGCTTTCTCCTAAACTGCTATTGCCTCTAATAATCCAAAAATCTGGATAATATAGAAATGATGTAGAGTTTTTCCTCTACATTCTGACCCACACCTTTTTTTAAAGATTTTATTTATTTATTTATTTGTGAGAGAGAATGAACAAGGTGGTGGGGGGCAGGCAGAGGGAGAGAGAGAAGCAGACTCCTTGCTGAGCAGGGAGCCTGTTGTGCCAAGGCTTGATGTGGGGGTTGATCCCAGGACCCTGAGATCATGACCTGAGTTCAAGGCAGCCGCTTAATCAACTAAGCCACCCAAGTACCCCTGACCATGCCTTTTATCTACCTAGGCCAAATGGTCTTCCAAAATGGTTACTGTGGGATGATAGGATTCATTAAATGAGAGATCATTCTAACTACAGTTTAAAAGAAAGAAACACTAACATATGGGTATTTGCTTTTTTATAATTTCAAAACAATAGTTTATTTTTTAAATCATTATAATTTCTATATGTGCTGCAAGGCAAAGTAAAATTACAGTCTTCACAAACACATGGCACTAAAATGTCCAAGTATTTCTAGTTGAGGAAATAAATTTACTGGTATTCATATATTGGTACATTTTAAATTGCCTCTATTAACTGAATTTCTACCACTTTCTACTACTACAAATTTTGAAATGTGTATTTCATAGAATTCTTGTAGGTACAGATAAAATAATGTTACCACTGAAAATGAAAAATAAGAAAATTCAACTACTTTTGAATAGTGTGAAGATATGGTGCTGTTACATTTTTTGGAGCTGTCACCTCCACCACATGTTAGCAAGTAAACCCTTAATTCCTAACAGGTAAGTTGATCAAGTAAAACTGTTGATTTATTTGAGATGAAATGAGTGTCGATACTGTTTGAAAAAAATATTTAAGTGCGCTTTATTAGTAAATCCTATCACATAGACACAAAAGAATCATGGACCTGAGAAAATATAACTGAACTTAAGTTACATTTAAATTTTAGTATTAAAAAGTAATGAAAGTAAATAATTTTTCAATTTAATTTTTTTTAAATAGCCCAAGGTCACATTAGAGTCTTTATCTTGATAGTAAGGTTTCATATTTATATTAATATACTTATATGAAACATTAAAATAATGCCTTCAAAGTATTAAGGGTAACATCTAGCAGAAGATCACATTATTACATAACCAAGGAGTCAAAGAAGAAATCACAAGGGAAATTAGAAAATACTTTCAGATAATAAAAACGAAAACACAACAAACCAAACCTTCTAGAATTCAGCTACTATAGTGTTTGGAGGGTATTTTGTAACTGTGAATGCCTACATTAAAAAAGATCTGAAGTCAACAACAACCTAACCTTCCACCTTAACAGACTAGAAAAAGAAGAGCAAGCTAAACTCAAAGCAAAGTAAAAGGAAGGAAGTAATCATGATTAGACTAGAAATCAATGAAATAGAGAACCGAAAAACAATAGAGAAAACCAAAAGTCGGTTCTTTGAAAAAAAAAAAAATTAATGACAAACCTGTGGCCATACTGATCAAGAAGAGAGAAGACTCATTACTAAAATAAGGAATGGGGGTGCCTGGGTGGCTCAGTTGGTTGAGCGTTTGCCTTCAACCCAGGTCATGATCCCAGGGTCTTGGGATCTTGCTCCAAATTAGGCTCCCTGCAGGGAGCCTGCTTCTCCCTCTCCCCTCTGCCTGCTGCTCCCCTTGCTTGTGTTCTGTCAAATTAGTTAATTAATTAATTAATTAATTAATTTTTAAAATCTTAAGAAAATAAAAATAAAATAAGGGATGAATGGGAATATCACTATCAATCTCACAGAAGTAAAAAGAATTTTAAGAGAATACTATGAACAGCTGTCCACCAACAAATTAGATGACCTAGATGAAATGGACAAATTTGTAGAACAAAAAGCTAACAAAACAAACTAAAGAAACAGAAACTATTGAAACAGATATATAATAAGAGATTTAATTAGTAACAAAAAAAAATTTCCCACAAATAAAAGTCAAGGTCCAGATGGTTTCACTGGTGAATTCTACCAAAAGTTTAAAAAAGAATTAGCATTAATCTTCCATAAAATCTCACTCTTCTAAAGAAAAAGAAGAGGAAAGAACTCATTCAAGGAAGCCAGTATTACCCTGATACCAAAACCAAATAAAGATATCACAAGAAAATTACAGATCAATAGCAGTACAAAAATCCTCAACAAAATACCAGCAAACCAAATCCAGCAACATATAGAAAGGATTATATACTGTGACCAAATGTGATTCATCCCAGGAATGTAAAGTTCGATTAACAGCTAAAAACCAGTCAAATGTATTACTGTATTAACAAAATTAAATTGTTTAATTTTTATTACAAAATTAACAAAATAAAGGACAGAAACTACACACAATCATCTCAATAGCAGCAGAAAAGGCACTTGAAAACTCTAACACTCCTAATGATAAAATCATAGCAAACTAAGAAGAGAATTTCCTCAAGCTAATAAAGGGCATCTACAAAAACCCCACAGTTAATATCACATATAATAATGAAAGACTGGGAACCCTGAGTGTCGCAGTGGTTTAGCGCCTGCCTTTGGCCTGGAGCGCAATCCTGGAGACCCGGGATCGAATCCCACGTTGGGCTCTCGGTGCATGGAGCCTGCTTCTCCCTCTGCCTATGTCTCTGCCTCTCTCTCTCTCTCTCTGTTACTATCATAAATAAATAAAAATTAAAAAAAATAAAATAAAATAATGAAAGACTAAACACTCTTCCCCTGTTATCAGGAATAAGACAAGGATTATCAGCTTTTTGCACTTGCATTCAACATTGTACTGGAGGTTCTAGCCAGAGCAATTAGGCAAGAAAAAAATTATAAAAAGCATTTGGATTGACAAGGAAGAAGTAAAACTATCTCTATGTGCAGATAATATGATCTTGTATATAGAAAATCCTAATGAGTCCACCAAAAACCTATTTAATAAATAAATTCAGCAAGATTAAAAATACAAGGTCAATATTTAAAAATCAATTGTACTAATAAAACAGTATGTCAGTTATACCTTAATAAAAAAATCAATTTTATTTCTATACAGTAGCAATAAGCAAACAAAATGAATTAAGAAATGAAAAAAATGAATTAAGAAAATAATTCCATTGACAACAGTATCGAAAAGAATAAAATATTTAGGAATAAATTTTAACAAAAGAAGCACAAGAGAACTTACACACTGAGAACTACAAAACATTGTTGAAAAATTATAAGAGATCTTAATAAATGTAAAACAACCCACATTCATGGATCTGAATGCAAAATATCATTAAGATGGTAATACTCTCCAACTGATCTACAGATTCAATGTGATCCCTATCAAAATCCCAGTTGCCATTTTTTCATAAACTGAGAAGCAGATTCTAAAATTCAAATGCAATGGCCCTAAAATAGTCAGTGCAATCTTGAAAAAGAACAAAGTTGGAGGACTCATACTTTCTGATTTTAGAACTTAGTACAAAGGCACAGTAAGCTAAATAAGACAGTGTGGCACTGGTATTAGAATAAAAATGAGAGTATAGGGATCCCTGGGTGGCGCAGCGGTTTAGCGCCTGCCTTTGGCCCAGGGCACAATCCTGGAGACCTGGGATCGAATCCCACGTCAGGCTCCCGGTGCATGGAGCCTGCTTCTCCCTCTGCCTGTGTCTCTGCCTCTCTCTCTCTCTCTCTCTCTGTGACTATCATAAATAAATTTTTTTAAAAAATTAAAAAAAAATAAAAAATAAAAAAAAAATAAAAATGAGAGTATAGAAATATAGCAGATTTATGGTCAATTGATTTTTTACATGGATGTCAAGATAATTCAATGGGAAAAGAATATAAAGCTGTTTTAGTTTTTTTTTTTTAATATTAAGTGTAACAGACTCCTGAGTAGGTGTGGGTGGGTTTATGCTGTCCTCTTCATTCACTATCTGTGGCCTTTTACTTCTTTTTATGCTTTTCTAATCACTTGAATTTCCTCATATCTTTCTTACCATCTTTGCCCAGAACATAAATACATTAGATAATGGAGTAATATAAAATGAGACATAAAATGTTCTTTCATTCTTACTTGTTTAAACAGTTTATCACAGTAACTGCCAAGACACAGATATATCCACATTAGCTAGCATCCATCAAAGATCAGCACAGTGACAGACTGTACTTGCTGATGGCTGGCTCTATCTTCAAATTTATGTAAGCGGTGCTTATTATCATCTTTAAACGATTTTAGACAACAGCGTTTGTTAGAGTTGGCAAAGTTCGCTGGGTATTAGTTGCTAATAGTAGGAGTTTGATACCCCAGCAGATACCAATATAAGACATTCACAACCTGTAAGTGCAGAATTTAACCCATTCAGTAATTAAATTTAGACTTTTAAGCCCTTTTCTATTAAGCAAGAAATATATGATATTTAAAACATTTTCAGTCAGCTTTCTTCTTAAGGTCTGGCACCAGCAACGTAATCTCAGACTAATAAGGTAAACTGAAAATCCAGTCTTCAAACTCATTTAACCACTACCTCAACAGCAGATGGCAATCTGAGTTATCTGTAAATCAATCCTGCCTATGAGGGGTTTAAGCTGAGTCAGCCTTTACCCTCTCCTCAAAGGCACAGGAGACCTCCTGGTAAGTCCAGGTAGAAGTGTTCAGATCAGCTCTGCCCTGTGTTGCCTACGTATAGCTCCCTTCAAAACCTCACTGAGTCCCAATCTGCTCATCTGTAAAATAAAACTACTCTACTCCCCAGAGTTCTTCTGAACATTTAATAAAATAATGTCTTGGGGGATCCCTGGGTGGCTCAGCAGTTTGGCGTGATCCTGGAGTCCCGGGACGGAGTCCCATGTCGGGCTCCCGGCATGGAGCCTGCTTCTCCCTCTGCCTGTGTCTCTGCCTCTCTTTCTCTCTCTCTCTCTATCATGAATAAATAAATAAATTTTAAAAAAAGTATTTAAAATAATGTCTTGGGACACCTGGGTGGCTCAGTCGGTTAAACGTCTGACTCTTGATCTCAGCTCAGGTCATGATCTCAGGGTCCTGGGATAGGGTTACACAATGTCAGGCTCCCTGTTTAGCACAGGGTCTGCTTGTCCCCCTCTCTCTCAGCCCCTCCCCTTGCTCCTGCACATGTGTGTGCATGCTCACATACTCTCAAATCGTTAATAATAATAATAATAATAATAATAGTAATAAAAAAAATAGGGTCTTAAAGCACCTAGCACATGGTAGATACCCAACAAATATTAGTTTCTTTCTCTTTGCTCTCCACAAACTAAAGTACAAGTCACAAATGACAAAAACTACAAAAATCCTTGATGAAGAAACTGTTTGGCTTTGTGTGTACTAAAAAGGACAGAATTACCCAAATACTAAAAGTAAATGAACCTTTATTTTCCACAAGTATCAAACTCATATAATCTTAAGCAGGTAAATTATAACCATGATGATAAGATACAAGATACCATGGGGGGAAAATCAACTAACTTTGCACTAATTATGCTGGTACTGTATGACAGTTTTATTGGGAAACAACTGAGTTTCCTGTTGGCAGAATATTGCAGACAGCTTCAGTAAAATGATTCATCAAATAAGCCAGCAAGAACTTAAGGTTTGGCTGTATTTGCAGTATCAGAATTTCCTAAGAGAAAGCTTCATACTGAATCTCACTTGAGAGAGCAGAACAGGTCAAGATGCCCACAAAATACTGCTAGTCCTTTGAGACTAGACTACATAAGGATTCTTTTAAAAAGATTTAAAGCAACAACTTTTGAGAGGGAGACAAATCAAGAAACAGACTCAATTACAGAGAAGAAACTGATGGTTACCAGAGGGGAGGTGGGTGAGGGGATGGGTTAAGGAGGTGACGGAGATTAAAGAGTATTGGTATCACGATGAGCACTGGGTCATGTATAGAATTGTTGAATCACTATCTTGTACACCTGAAACTAGTAGAACACTAATGCTAACTGAAATTAAAATAAAAACATTTTAAAAACAAAATATATAAAGCTGTGTTATTGTAAAAAAAAAAAAAACCAACATTCCTTAAGATATATGGAAAAGGGAAAATAGAGTTATTTTCTATAAGTCAGGAAATTAATAGACACAATTTTAAAAATGATTTTTACAATGACTTTTAACATATTGACATGATTCAAACCAAAAGAATAAAAAAGAGACAGAGAAAAGTATGTTTCCCATTCCTGTCCCTACCCACTCAGCTCTCACCACCCAATCCCAAATAGATAAACACTGTTAATTTCTAAGTAGCCTTCTAGAGTCTTAGACAAGCACAGCAAAAATATATCCTTTTTCTTTCCTTGTTTTTCTACACCAAAGTAGCAATTTATAAATACCATTCTGCATTTCAAAAGCAAATTTTTAATCCTAAGTGTCCAATGAAAGCAACAAATAAATTCAACAGGCCGCGAACTTTCATTCACACATGAGTGGACTTTTAAGTGGTGAAACATAAATGAAGCTAATGTCAGTGGGAATCAAAAATAAAGGAAACCCCAAGGAGGAAACAAAATTCAAGGAGAAAAGGGAGCATAGTCTTATAAATCTCTTTAAAAAAATGTTCTCTGCTAAAACATGCATGAGTGTCTTATCTTTCATTAATTAAAAAGAAATCACTCCCTCACAGGTAACAAAAAACTTAACCAGATATTCAAGAGAAGAGAGGGTAGGAGGTAACAGAAGATCAATCAGAAAAGAGAGCTACTTAGGTCAGAATGGATTAAATGTGAACTGTGCACAAAAAACTACAAAATAAGAGCCATTTTAAAAAATTATAGCAAAGTCTTAATTTCTGAATGTTTACTAACCCAGTTCAAACAAGTGAATGATAACAAACTTTCATATTTAAGCCAACATCAGTTTTAAAATCATGTTTGAAAGCTGAATAAAAATGTCTTTTCAAAAGCTTTTTCATTAATATTTATGGGAAAAAAAAAAGGCCTTTCCTCTCAGTTTAGCTTAAGCAGCTATTCTCTTGGTGTGGAGCTCCTCAGAATGTCTTGCCAAAGCACCTTTAACAGGTGAGCTGAAGTCAGCTATAGCTATCAGGGCCTGACTTGAGAGAGTCTCCAGTGGCAAACTAACATTCTTGCAACCAGTATTACTTCTTCTCTGACTCCTAAGGATGAAAGTCTGATCTATGCTTCTCACCAAATGCATATCTCTGCTGATGAAAATCTGGAAAGAAAAGGGTTGGAATCTTGACATACCACTTCTCAAAGATTGCTAACCTTTTATCTAAAATAGCCTTCTTACTATTCAACTTACTTAAAACCAAAGAAATTGTTTCTAAACCAGATACCTAGAACTAGATGTATTTTCTGAAGGCAAGAGTGGTCTTATTTGGAAGAAGTTTTTATGACCAAAACATTCTTTTTTTTTTTTTTTTTTGTGCTAGTTAAAGCTTTTAATTTTTATCATGAAATTATTTTAATATACACAATTGAAAAATATTATATAAACATAAAGACTCAACAACTGAATTAAAAATCTTAGCATGTTTCAAATATCTTTCTTTAGTGACTTCTAGATTAATTCCATTCTGTTTGACCAAAACATTCTAATTCAATCCATAAGATTGTTAACATCTTCAACAGGGAAAGAGTAGCACAAAACAATGCTATTGCAATGACATGAGTTCCCCCCCAGTTGTAAACAATTTTAAATTTTATTATACATGTCAACGCTTAAGGAAAACCAGCTTATTTACAGAAGAGGAGGTGGGTGGAGACTTCTGTGGAAATTTTGAAAGGAATTACTGGGTATTCTCAAGGGCTTTGAAGGTTGAAACCACTAGTTCTTTATAATGTCTACCTTCCCTCTCAAACTAAAAGCTTTCCTTTCCCTTATTAAAGGCTTGTTCTTAACTGTATCACCATGATTAGTATCTTTTTTGCTCAAGATCAAAATGAAGAGAGTGGGATGGAGAAAGAACAAAAATTTCCTTGGAGCAAAAGCTGGAAGAAAAGGAAAAAAAGCAAAAGATCAAAAGACTTCTAAACTTTCAGAAAGGGGGGAAGGTGGCAAGAGAACATAGGAGGACCATGCGTGATAGCTATGCACATGCTCATTGGGTGGAGACATGTTAGCCTGGACAGGTGCTGTCTGGAAAGACTGGTGGAGTTAGTATGTACCTAGGGAGTTATATGCATGAAATTATACTAAGTCAGGTATTACTAACTCTGAGACAGCCTATAATAGAAGAGGATCACAAGGAACTTCAAGGTCATCTATCCTACTATTGCTGAGACTTTGTGTTAAACTAAGCACTCCAAGCCATGTGCTTATCATTAGGAGACTATTTCAAAACATCTAAAGTTCAGCTCTTCTAATTTTTAACTGAATTTAACACTTTTCCTTGGTTCAAGTCCATTACTTTGGCTTCTCCTGTAGTGATCAGAATTATATGAAAATATTCCATCACCTCTGTTCTTAAACATCTTGTATTTTAGATGTACTTAAAATACAAGTATTGACCAACCTCCATTAAAAGGATTTATGCTGATTTGGGCAGCCCAGGTGGCTCAGCGGTCTAGTGCTGCCTTTGGCCCAGGGAGACCTGGGATCGAGTCCTACGTCAGGCTCCCTGAATGGAGCCTGCTTCTCCCTCTGCCTGTGTCTCTGCCTCTCTCTCTCTCTCCCTGTATCTCTCATAAATAAATAAAATCTTTTTTTTTTAAGAGGATTTATGCTGATTTGGATGGATTTGTCAGTCCACCCACGTACCCTCACCTCATCCCCTTGATGAGCAGTAGTATAAATTTCATGAGTGTTATCCAGGTTTAGGGTATGGCAGGTGGCCAGGAAACTATAAAATAACTGGTTCAAACATGCATGGAATCTATGACGTTGTTTGGCTACATAAACATGATTCTCTAACCAACAAAGCAAGCCTGTATAAGAGAAATTTTTAAAATGGCATTGAAAATACAGATATATACACACAGAAGTTTAGGAAAATGTACTCTAAAGTACTACTAGCGACTATTAAGGGATGGTAGGTTTATTGGTGATTCTTTTCTCCTGTTCTTTAAATTTTTCTTGAAAAAAAAGATGCATTACTTTGGTGATTTAAATATTTTTTAAATATATATTAATACAAGAGAAGGAACATATAAGTAATGGAGCTAGAAAATGGATGTTATTAGCTATGAAATAGATCACTATGTAGATGTCAAAATTTATATAGATCTATAGCTGTACATGATAAGGTGTTAAATACGAAACAAAAGAACATATTGTGTAGAATGATTCCCATTTGAAAAAACCTGATGTACGTACGTATACCTATATAGATATACAAATTTATTTAAACATAGGGAAAAGTCTAGAAGGATATAAAAATGGAGGGTGAATTATCTTTGTGGGTAAGATTAGAGTGGAGAGTACTCATTTTTTATTTAATATGCTTCTCAGTTGCTTGAATTTAAGGGCATGCGTACCTTTGTAATTAAAAATAATGTTTAGGGATCCCTGGGTGGCTCAGTGGTTTAGTGCCTGCCTTTGGCCCAGGGCATGATCCTGGAGACCTGGGATCAAATCCCGCATCAGGCTCCCTGCATGGAGCCTGCTTCTCCCTCTGCCTGTGTCTCTGCCTCTCTCTCTCTCTCTGTGTCTATCATGAATAAATAAATAAAATCTTTAAAAAAAATAATAATGTTTAGAAAATATAAGAGACAACAATAAAATTAAAATGGGGGAAGAGATGATGTATAGTGTTTTCTCGGGAAATGAATGATAGAATTCTTGTATTCTGTCTTAGCTAGTCATATATATAACATACATGTGCATTAGATTATATAGTCTATACACTTAGTCCTTTGTGTGTGTTTGTATATGTGGACACTGAGATGGAAACCAGGTCATTTTAAGTAAACTTTATTTTTATTTTAAAAACAGGGAGGTAAATAACTAGAGTAATAAAGGTCCTTCTCATTTTTTAACTCAAGTGAACAATTAGTCAAGTCCTAGTGAAGCCCCACTATACTTGAGGACATTTCATCCGCTGTCTGTGGAATGGCTAGTTCATCACTGAGTCCAATTTTATATATGAATATATTATATATGAAAGCTATTTTACCTATGGAAAAAAAAAGTTTGGCATTGACTGGCATATAGCAAATACATCAGGAACCTGAATGTAAGCAATTAACCTGAATCACATTCATTACTATATACAATGTAAATACAATGTCATTTATTTTAAATCACAAAACAGTAAGAGGAAAAACATTATCTCAACACTATAGACATTCTCCAAAAAATGTCAGCCTTTAAAAAGGTACATAATCCAGGCCTTTACGCAGCCAAAAGCCTGCCAAATCATTCCTACTCTCAAGTTAAAAGCCACAGAACTGGCCCTCTACATTTTAAACTCATACCGTGGCCTGAAGAAATTGCTACCTGGAACGATATTTCCACCCTTGGTAGTACAAAGGGGCTCTGCCTGCCAATCTCACAGCAGTAGATATCTTTAATCCCGGCCAAACATTCTTTGATCCCATGTAGGTCTTCCCTATATTCATGGCCCTGTTGAGGGAGGCCAGTACTGTGCACAAAGTACAAATCCACCATGAGAGCTTACTTACTTCACTCACACATCTCCTGTCTTCCATCTTACATATTATCAATCTCTTACTCTACAACAATTCCCTTCACCCTCCTTTCACTCACCACCACCCACATCCAAGGAAAATAGATTTTAGTTTTGAGTAATAGAAGAAGTAGTGTCTACAAGGAGATGGACCAAGACAGGTATTCAGGACCTATGGGAAATAGGAGATGCCCTGGGAAACTGTACAAGGATATTGTACACTGCGCTAATTCCCTTTGAAAACCCCCTGGCTCAGCTTCAGACAGGTAATAGAATGTTACTTATTGATGCTCAGCCTTCAACATTTGATTTCCACGTTGTCTTCCTCAGCAATGACGATTCACTCAAAGTTAGTACTGAGTTAAAATTACTTTGACATGAACTACAAGATGTGGAATCAGCACCTCTTAGATTTACTTTTTCTCCATGAAATAGGGAAAAAAAGTGAAATGAGAACAAAGATGTCACCATGAGGAATGGGATAGGTAAAGAGGAAAACAGAAGCATTGAATCTCTTTAAAAAATGTGGGAGCTGTTTCTGTCAGGAATAACATGTTACATAATTTGCGTTTCATGAATCAGCAGTTTAGTCAGTAATTTACATGAATTAAAAAAAGAGAGAGAAAATATGAGGATTCGAAAAGGTAAAGTGGTTTCTGAAACAAGGCAGGTTTCAAAAGTATTTTATTCCACCCCCACACAGAAGAATGTTGACAGGCAGATGACTCAGTCTGGCTTCATTAAGGGCTTCTTACCACCTATAATATCCCTCATGGGAGAGGCCACCCCATCTCTCTTTTTTCCATATCCTTCTCAATTCCTCCCTGCTGGTAATGGCCATATTTTCCTCTCTAATTGAAGGTTAACCATCTGCAGGTCACATACTTTAGGATACAGAGATTATGCTCAAAGGATATAAATAGTTGAGGGTTTTTTGTTTTTTGTTATAAAAAGACCCGTTAGGAGCACCTGGCTGGCTCAGTTGGAAAGCATGGGGCTCTTGATCTTGAGGTTGTGAGCTCCAGCCCCCTGGTGATTATTATTTAAATAAATAAAAATTTTTAAAAAGATACTTTATGCTAAAGTACTTACAACATCTCAAAAAACACAGCAGTAGAAGTGCCAGATGCTTCAAAAAAAGACAACACCTATAATCATTGTGTTTGAACCTGATCATAAATCTAAGTAGCTTAATTGAGTTCACTGACATTGAAAACCTACAGTGATTTGTAGTCCTTAAAAATGACCTTCAGGGACACCTGGGTGGTTCAGCAGTTGAGCGCCTGCCTTTGGCTCAGGGCTGATCCGGGGATCCAGGATCAAGTCCCATATCAGTCTCCTTGCATGAAGCCTGCTTCTCCCTCTGCCTGTCTGTCTGTCTCTCTCTGTCTCTCATGAATAAATAAATAAAATATTTTTTAAAAATGACCTTCAATGAGCAGGGAGAGATAAGGAAGTTGTCAACACAAACAATGAAACCATATGTCCAATCTAAACTGTCTTCAAATCAGAGGAAAAAAGGATGTTTGAGAAGAAAACAAAACAACCAATCTTTTTGCTTTTTCCAAAACCAGAGTTGTTAAGTCCTAAGAAATGAGTCTAAAAGGCACTCTCCTCTCTTTTATAGAAAAGATGTTTGTTTTATCACATACTGTTTGAAATAACAGGGACATTGGTATAGGCCGGAAAATCTCTTAGGCATAAATCAATATGGTATTTGAGAAGCATAATGTTTGGAAAGACCAAGAAATCTGAAGTCTGGGAGTCATTCATTCCACAATGTTTATTACAGGCTGGCACATGCCAGGCACTGTCCACACACCTGCTCTCTTTTTAAGCTCTCTCCCCCACCAGCTTACAATCCTGGCTAAGGCATTTTAACATTTCTATGCCTCAGTTTCCTCATCTCTAAAGAGAGGAATAAAAAATGGCTGCCAACTTCCCACATATACTTGGAAGCACTCTGTAAACCATCAAAGTGTTGTCATTTCACTGAACTGAATTCAAGAATGCCACTATCTGTTGTACCAAAAATTGTATCAGAGGAAAAGTGAGCCTTCCTGCTTCCAGGAGACACTTCATAATCTTGTTAAATAAGGCTTATAGCTTCATTTAATCATCTTTCTGGAAATTTAAATGGGATATAGAAAAAGCTAGAAAGAGAAAGCTAGTATGACATGCAGATTTTGATAACCAGCATAATGATAAGAACCATGATTCATCATTTTGGGTCTCTACCAATCTGGCCATCAGGCCAAGAACTCATTTGAAGAAGCTACTTTATTCTGGAAAAATATTCTCTCTGTGTATCTGCAAATCATAAATTAGACATCTACCAGGTTGAGGATGGACTCAACATTACCAACAGCAAATGGCACCAAAATCACAAAGCATTATTTTGTTATGTTGATGTGTACAAACAAAAACAGTCTATTTTTTAGTACATTTCACTAAACTATGGATTCATCAACTGTCCCTCATATTAGGAACAAAGCTCCTTTTAAAAGCAAAATTAGGCTCCATGTAGTGGCCATTGAAAAAAGGGGAAGTTCTGGTCTCTCCAGAGTTACCTAAGATGGGTACTAGGGTGGATGAGAAAGACTATCTTATAAACGATGCTGGGGATCTGGTGATCTGCAAGGAAGAGATCTCATTCCTGTAGCTCCAGACTCCCTTCCCCCAGGGAGTGAAGGGGTGGCGGCTTGTCTTACAGGAGTGGTGGCCAAGTGCGCCAGAAGGCACACCCAGTCCTAAAATATGCCTGAAACTTCCTCTAATGTTTCTAGCTCTTGCAATGACATTTGGGGAACTGAAGTGTACACAACCTCTTCACTGCTAGAACCGCTATAATTTAATATTTTGAGTTAACAACTTGAGTTAATATTTACAAACACTAAGAAGGAGCCCAAGCACGTAGTAAGAGCCGCTTAAGTGTTTATTAAATAAATAAGTCACTTCCCAGATTGGCTGGGTAAGTCCTCAACCTAGAGACAAAAGAGAGAATCCAAACACACAACAGTCTAATATTTTCAATAAAGATGTGGGAATTACGGGGCCCCATGTGCTTTCCCGCATTTCAAGCGTGCCTGCATCTCAACTCTACTCGTCTTCTGCGCAGGACCAAAATCCTAACTCACAGTTCAGAAGTCACTGTGCAAAATTAAATGATGAAAGAGTTGAAGTCTCAGGGGATGAATTCTCTTTTCCATTCTCCCAGCTAACCACCACTAAAGATGACAAATCTAAAAATCTCAAACCACTCTAAAGGGTACGTGTCAATACTAAAGCTGTGGGAAGCAAGAGAGCCGGAGTCACCTCACAAGAGACGGAAAGGGTTTAAATCCCGGAGAACCTGAGGAACCTGAGGGTCCTAACGCCTTGGTCTCCTAGTCCGGCCCGCTGACAGCAGGTTAATGACCGCCGCGCGTCCACTCCCGGGGCCTCCCCGTCCCCGATCCTCCAGGTGACGCACCCGCCTCTTCCCACCTCAGCGGGTGGGGGTCGGGGGTCGCCCACCCTCCGGACGCCCCGCGACGCCGCGCAGCCGCGCACGGGTTAACTCGGTCCGTCCACCCACACGGCTCGAGCGTTTAGGAATCAAAAAAAGCAGAATCTGGATTCACCTCGAGGAAACCCAGACCGCAAACTCTAAGAGTCGGGGGGCTGGGCGGGGGCGTTGCTTCTCCCTTTCCTCGGAGCTTTTGGGGCTGAGGGGTCAGGGGAGCCGCGAAAAGACCCGGGAAAGTCACGTTTGCTGGGAGGCGAGGCGGCAGTCGAGGCCCGGGCGGCGCTCGCCCCGCTCCGCCCCGTCTCTCCCGCCCGGGGGGCTCCCCAGCGGCCCGGACGCGCGCGGCCCCTGCGGCCGGCCCACCCGCCCCGGTCGCGGCGGCCCCGCACCTACCCCGCTCGGCGGTGCTGCCTCCCGGCGCTACGGGCGCCGGGCCGAGCGCACTCGCGTTGCCTCCTTCCCCGTAGGGCCGCCGGGCGCCGCCGTTTCCTCCCTGACGCGTCACGGCGGCCCGCGGCTCCTCCCGCAGTGTGCCGGGCGGCCCGGGAGAGCCGGGCGGCGGGCGGGAGCCGGGAGGGCGCCCGCGCCCCGCTGGGGCTGCAGCTCGGGCCCGCCGCGGCCGCGCCGCCCGGAGCCGCTCGCTGTCGTCCCCGCGGAGCCCGGCCACCGCGCGCGGTCTGGCGGCCGCTTCGCCGTGTGCGCGAAGTTCAGGGGCCGCCGCTGGATCCTGCCTGGAGGCTGGGGCTCCTCGAGGTTTCCTGCCGCTCGGCTGCGAGCGATTGCTGCCCGGGAGCCGCGGAGCCGCGGAGCCGGCGCGCCCGGGGGAGCCGACCCGGGTCGGCGGCGGGCAGGACCGCCCGACCCCGCCGAGTGAGGAGCGCCCGGCGGGGGCCTGGTGGGCCTGCCGCGGGCTGTAGATCGGAAACGCAGGGAAGTAGCGAAATAAGCACCCAGATCAGGTAGTGTGAAAGCACAGTGACTGTGCTTCATTTAGCGTTATTGGAAGTTTTCTGCCTTTTTTTTTTTTTCCATCAGTAACGTTTTGGCTTTTGTGTTGATAGTTCAGAAACTGGCGGATCCTAGGGACAGGGAAATTTCCTTTCCACGCATTTTCCAGAGCTACTTTTTGTTTGTTGTTTGTTTGTTTTGCGTTCCCATTCATCTCCAAGTCAGCTGAGGTCACACTTGACAGTTTCTGATTCTTTAAATATAGAAGTTGCATTTTACTGGCCTCCTTTTTTTTTTTTCCCCAAATAAGATAAAGAGAGGTAAAGAAGGTGAGTGGAAAACTAAGATTTGCATGATTCAGTGGGCGTGGAATAAAGTAGTTAGGATTTTGAAGCAGAGTGGGGGTGTCGTTTGCTCCGCAACACTACTGGAGTTTAAGTTGTATCAGATAAACCACTTGAAGATCCACTCAAGCAACTATATAAAGATTACTATGCATATATCCTGTTTTAGATTTTGAGGCAATGATGTATACTTCAGATTATATGATTCCAGGGACTATGCCATAAATCTATGAACAAATAAACTTCCCAAGGAAATTAGAAGAGCCAGCATTTATGTGTGGCTTCTCTAAATTCAGGGGACATTTCCTTATGTTTTAAAATAATACTCACAAATTTAACCCACAGGTAAAGGTAAGCATATTCATTTGTAATGTCCATTAGCGCAGTAAGGCCTTCTCCTTCTTAAAATGAATTGTGAATCCAACATTTTTATACTTCAAAACATAATAATCCTGCAGGACTTTGTAAACAATGATTTTTCAGTAGCATACAGAAATGGATGTAAAATACAGTAGATACAAATCAACGCATTGCAAGGGTCCTCTGTGTGTTTTCACTGTGATCCACACAATGAGGCACAGAGAAGCTACAGAATTTCTTCCCTTGTAACAAAATCAACAAGTGATCAGTCTCATAATTAAAACCATATTGACAGTGCTGAAAAATTTCTCAGACAAAAGGAAGTTTTGTGTCAATAACTCCAAATGAGGGGACGCCTGGGTGGCTCAGCGGTTTAGCGCCTGCCTTCCGCCCAGGGTGTGGTCCTGGAGATGCAGGATCGAGTCCCACGTCGGGCTCCCCGCATGGAGCCTGCCTCACCCTCTGCCTATGTCTCTGTCTCTATGTCTCTGTGCCTCTCAAGAATAAATAAATAAAATCTTAAAAAAAAAAAAAAAAAACTCCAACGTAGTGACATCATTCTGGTGTTAGAGATACATACATACTTGGCTATCACATTTCAATTTCCTTCCTTCCTTCCCTCCCACCCTCCCTCCCTCATTCCTTCTTTCCTTCCTTCCTTCTTCTTAAAAAACAAACATCTGGGAGCCATTAATATCCAGAATAAATCTGTCTTCCTGCTATGAAGAACACACACGTACATACATGCATACACACCACCTCCCACAAAATTTTAAGACAAGAAGATGGGTGAGCCACATCCAACTGATAAATTGGGTATTTTGCATTTATAATCTGAGAGCTGCCATTTACTAGCTTGAGTTTCCAGAATACTAGAGGTTGTAAATAAATATACTCACCAACTTATATTAAAGGGCTTTTTCACTTAAAATTAATTTTAAAGTCACACTTTAAGGCTGATCACTTTGATTAATCATATTAACCTATAGATATAGATCATATCTCCATGTTCCATTATGTTTCCAATTTATTGTAAAATTGTAAAAGAAAAGTTGTTGAATGTTCAGCTAAATGTTTAGCTGATATTTATGCTTTTATAAAAGGTTTCATATAAATAAAATTTAAAAACAAAGTTTTTTGTTTAGACTATGGGTTCCAATATTTTGTTTGGAAATAGGACTCTATTCATGCAGATAGGACAAATATTCTGTTCAACTATTTTATCTATAATGTAGAGATTATGAGGATAAACTTTGGAATTGGACAGACTCAAATTCTGGCTCTGCAACTTTCTACTTTGGCCAAATTATTTTACCTCTCTGAGTATTGGTTTCACCAGTAACATAGGATAATAGTACTTTTCTCTCTTCAGTGAAACAGAAGTAGTAATAGTGCTTATCTCATGAAATTGCTAGGAGGATCAAATGAACTTGGTAGAATGTCTGGGACATAATATCAATTGATTGCTATTGTCATCATCATTATTATTAGCTCTAACACGAATATAAAAATGCCAGTGCTTTATATTCCTTTTCTACTAGTATAAAGAATGGTCAAATTTTAGAGTTTTGTATTGGCATTTGTTTTGTTTTTTTTGTAGAGGTCCTAAAAATAACAAGAAAAAATTATAGTAGAAATACTAAGATATAGTTATGTTCAGAACTTTAGAAAATTAGACTGGCAATACTGTAAACTGTTGGTCTAAGCATTAAAAATAAAAACAACCACCTGACAAAATACATATTTTTTTAGGTAACATATTCCAATAAGATAAGTGCCTGATTTTCACCTACTTTTCCCAATGGAAAAACTTTTCCCTTTTTATATCATAACGAAGTCCTCTATTATTTTTTTTTAAAGATTTTATTTATTTATTTGACAGAGAGAGAAAGCACAAGTAGGCAGAGTGACAGGCAGGGGGAAAGGGAGAAGCAGGTTCCCTGCTGAGCAAAGAGCCTAATGCAGGCTCCATCTGGGGGCTCAATCACGGGCTTGATTGGAAGAATCCATCCAGGGGCTCCATCGAGGGCTTGATAGAGGACTGGACTTTGGGATCCCTGGACTTTGGGATCATGACCTGAGCCCAAGGCAGACACTTAATTGATTGAGCCACCTAGTTGCCCCTCAAGTCCTCTATTATTTTTATTTCTTTCACTGTAACTTTGGAAGAGTTGAGGAGTGTTAATAATATAAGAAATCTCACTTTCCATAGGGAGATAATTTGATAAAATAACAGCTATGGGACCTGAATGGCTTCTATTTATAAGTTAGTTGGTAACAGAAGTGGAGGCCAGCATTTGTGAAAATACTTGTTTTACAGCAAATAAATCGAGAAGATCAGAGAAGTAAGAACAGTGTTACCAACCACATGATTACAAAAGCAAAGATGTTTTTAATTTGTATTATTTGTATTGATTTCATAGCACCTTTTCGTTCATTCTACTACAAACTCATCTCCTTAAGTGAGTCAGACACCAGGAGCTGTTGCTATAGTTTCCTGCTATGTTTATCCTTTGGTATACCAATTGTAGCATCCCACAACTTCAAAAAAAGAAGACTACCTTCCCTTCTTGGGAAGGTAGTTTAGGGATAGTCCAAGCCATGAATTGGCTCAGGAAATAGTTAACCTGAATAGCCTGCTGTAATATAGGTAAGAATATAAGAATTAAAGTGACCAATTTATTGAATTTTGTGAGCAAATCAATTTAGTAAAACACAAAGCCACCCAAGGTATAGTTAGAAAAACTCAGATATTCATAGGAGCTGAAATTGATACTGGTTTATACTGCCTTGGCACAGAGCCAAATTAACTTGTTTTCCTTCATCTAGAAAATGGTTCAGAGTGTACTCATTTTGTGTGTTGGGGGTGGGAATGACCCAAAGCTCAATATCTTTGTTGGGCCAAATTAGCCATGTTCAAACTCAAAACTGAGGTGCTTGAAATCCAAGTGTGTTTTGTAACAAAGAAAACTTTTTTTTTTTTAAGATTTTATTTATTTATTCATGAGAGAGAGAGAGAGAGAGAGAGAGGCAGAGACACAGGCAGAGGGAGAAGCAGGCTCCATGCAGGGAGCCTGATGTGGGACTCGGGTCTCCAGGATCATGCCCTGAGCCGAAGGCAGGCACTAAACCACTGAGCCACCCAAGGATCCCAAGAAAACTATTTTAAAGCAAGACTACATTAGGGTCATATATAAAAGACTTTTAGATCACAGGACTTTTTCACTTTCTATATTAGACTCCTGAGAAAAACCAAGGGGAAGTGTTAAGAGATCAGAACTCTTAAATTGCTGGCACAGCTTTTTGATAAAAAGTTTCTAGAAATTACTTTGAATCTTGCTAAGAACATTAATTATCTGAAGTAAAACTATTATCCTTCTCTACTAAGGAGATTAAGGAAAACTCATTTTCTTCCAATCTAGTTATTATGAGTATCAAGAACAAAATACAAATCACTCTTTTTTCTTTCTCATTTCTTTTTTTTTTTTTCCTGACTTTTGTTTGGATAGTCTGTTACATACATAAACTACGTCTGTTAATGGTTGACCATAACGTACTTACATAAGTTGTGTCAGCAGTTACTACATTCCTCAGAGAATCATATTAGGCCTTTGAGCTCAAACCTACTAGGTGGACTTTGAAGATAACAATTATTTTAGTTGCTTATCAGTAGTAAATAATAGCTTTTCTTAAACACTAGTCATTTGGTGACTCAGTTACTTACTGTTAATTATGTACAATTAATGATTGAGCCTATTTCAAATGCAAAGGCTTAATAGCCTCTGGCTTAAAAAAGTGTGTTGCTGTTATTTCTGCAACTAATTCTCAAAGGCATCTGTGTCTGGCTCAACCAGATGTGTCAAAGACTTAAATAGACTTTAAGGGATTATAACTCTTCATATACTGGAAGACCCTTAAATTCTTCAGGTTTTCTAGAATAAACAACTACAATTCTTTTAACTTTTTTTCACGCCTCTCTTGTTTTTAATGTTTTATGACTCTCATATGAATTCTTTCCAAATTCTTCACATTCTTCTTTAGATGAGATGCCCAGTATGAGACATGGAACTCTATAAAGGATCAGGTAAGTCCTTAGTACAGTGAGAGCATTCTCTCACAGCTCTTCAATTCACACTCCTATACTGTAACTTAGAATTATTCTCATATTTAAAATTACATTTCGTCATTTTCAGATTTTAAAATGTGAACTTGAAATACTCTTTTGGCCTACTTATGTTTTCTTGCATTATATTTGAGAGGTTGTTTTGATTATCCCTATACCTATTTTTATCAAAACTGTTCTTCTCCTGGATGATTTTGAATTTCATCGTATTTGTTAAGTCAAAAAACATGGAGGGCATACATCCTAAGAGTGCTCAAGACAATCTAATACAGTTCAGGAAGAAAATACTCCAAAGTCTATTTGTTTTATCTAAAAAGAAAGAAGTAAACTTTTTTTAAAAATTTTATTTATTTATTCAAGAGACACACACAGAGAGGCCGAGACACAGGCAGAGGGAGAAGCAGGCGCCCTGCGGGAAGCCTGATGCAGGAATCAATCCCAGGACCCCGGGATAACCACCTGAGCCAAAGGCAGCCACTCAACCACTGAGCCACCCAGGTGCCCCAAAACAAATCCTTTCAATAGGATCTATATAATACTTTGTACTGAGATGGAGATTAATCATAGAAACTCTTTATCTTCCACTGAAGTATTCAGGATACTTAGTTAAAAGCATTGCTTCTGCATACACACTTTTGGGTCTGACCATAATTCTACCATCACCAGCCAAGTAATCCTGGGCAAATTATTCAACATCTCTGAGGTTTAGTTTTCTCATCTGTAAATTGGAGAGCATAATGGTATCTACTGCATCAAGCTGTTTTGAGGATGATGTGGGCAAATTATTCAACATCTCTGAGGTTTAGTTTTCTCATCTGTAAATTGGAGAGCATAATGGTATCTACTGCATCAAGCTGTTTTGAGGATGATATATAAAAATCTACCACCAAAATAAGCACTACATAAGCATTAGCTATTATTACTACTTAAAAGAATAAATATCAAGATGAATGACACAATTCCTCTTAAAAATACAAAGGATCGAGATTTCCCTACCTTTTCTGTGACTAGTATTTTCCTTTTAAGGGAAAGTTTTACCATTGAATGAGGAAGTAACTCCATCCACCTTCTCTTTAAGTATACATGTGTTTTTGAAAGAAATACTATGGAGGGAATGTTTGAAAATGATGTTTAGAAATATTTCTTACCTGTGTGTAATTTCATTGTGAGAAAACGTGTGTGTGTGTCCTTTTAAAACTTTCATATATGGGCAGCCCGGGTGGCTCAGCGGTTTAGCACCGCCTTCAGCCCAGGGCCTGGTCCTGGAGACCCGGGATCGAGTCCCACGTTGGGCTCCTTGTATGGAGCCTGCTTCTCCCTCTGCCTGTGTCTCTGCCTCTCTCTCTATCTCTCTGTGTCTCTCATGAATAAATAAATAAAAATTTTAAAAAAACTTTCATATATACATACTTAAAGATTTTGGAAACACAATTTTCAATTTCTTTAAATATTTTCAAATAATTTCAGTGGGCCTTAAACTAATTAAAATGCAATGCCTTTAAATTAGTTTGCAAGAATTGCTGATTGATAGCAGAGAAAATGCAAATTTCCTAGTAAGACTTCAACAAAAACCTTTGCAGAACTGGTTGATGAGACTGAAGAAGGAACAAGAATGTATTTCTTCAATTTAAATCTAAATATTTTTGAAGTATCTTTTTCAGCTATGACAGCTATTAAATATAATATCAGAATAAGCTAAACTTCAAACCAGATCTTCAAACCAGATCTTCAAATCACTGTATCAGAAGATATTAAACCAAGATTTTACAAAAGTTCCAAGTAATAAAGCATCAAATGGAAGCAAAAAGGCTTTTATACTATTAATAAAATGTCTGAAAATTATTTAAAGTATATTATATCATGTTTTAAAATTTGGGGTTTCTGTTCTACAACGTGTGCAATATATTAGTATAGGAGATCACAATATGTAATTTATATGTGTGTCCATGCTGATTTGGTGTCATCTGAGAATTTAATGCCTTTTGTTCTCTTTATTCTTCATTCAGTAACTATTTGTTGAGTACCCAGTGTATGCCAGGTGCTGTGCTAGGCTCAGAGAGGTAGAAATTAAAAATTAAATCCCCACCCACAGAGTAGTTTAAATCACTTATGAAGCATATAATAAAGAACTGTTCCCACAGCTAATGTTCATGGAATCACCTATTTCTCAGCTTCTGCCTCGATCTCCACTCCTCGTCCCTTGGCATAGATCATGATTTGCTGTGGACTGGGATTTGAATTTGAAACTGGTCATTCGAACACCCACTTAGTTTTTATGTAGTTTAAATAAACTATTTATAGCTTATTTTCTCTTCTAGATATCTGCAAGGTGCTTTTTATGCAATCATATGTAAATATAAATATCACTGATTCAACAAACATTTCCTCTTCGAAGCACCGTGTTAAGACAGTCGGAAGGTTCAATGTACAAACAATGCATTGTGCTTTCAAGGGAATTTCATATCCTTGACAGAAAATGAAAAAAACACACTAATTTTTTCCTTATGCCATGTGGAATTCTTTCACTATTGAATGCATCCCTCAGTACAATTGTCTTTTTAACTATCTTAGCACTTTTGCCTGCTGTGTTTCTTCAAGCCTGATACCATACTGTTTGAAAGTTTTACAAGCATGCTATTTGGCCTCAACCACCTCTTTAAAATTTTATCTCATTACTTATAATTTCAACTCATGACTGAGATAAATTACTTTTAATTGCTAGTTATTTGCATTAGAGAACAATCATGAAAAACAGAAGAGAAAGCTGCTAGAAGTTAAGATTATAGAAATTAAACTCCTAACAGAGTTTAGGAGAAACTCTGAGAAATTTTATGAGAAATTAATCTCATAACATTTCCCTAAATAGAAAAAAAATTGGTGATGTGAGGTATTCAAGGCAAGAGGCTGAATCACATAAACAACGTTTAAACTATGCTAATAAGCAATCATAGTTCACAGTCTTTGGAGGAAACTATATCTGTTTGACTTTTTAAAAACAAGTGGTACTAACAATTTGGAGCATGGTAGGAAAAGTCAGTTGCAAAAGTCTGAGATAATATAAAATTCAATTTTGAAAAATATAGAGACAATATCTTTATTTGAATTTTAACTGATACATATATACTCCTTGGGCTCCTTGGGCTAACCCACTCACCCCCCCCCAAAAAAAATCCAATTTTCACTATAATAATCATTTACATAGAAAATAGAAAGAAGGGCACCTGGGTGGCTCAGTCAGTTAAATGTCTAACTGTATTTCAGCTTAGGTCATGATCTTGTGGTGGTAGGATGAGGCCCCGGGTCAGGCTCCATTTTTAGTGCAGAGTCTGCTTAAGATTCTCTCCCTTTGGCCTTCCCCTACTCAAATAAAATCTTAAATTTTTTTTAATTAAAAAAAATAGAAAAATAGCATTTGAACAAATTTCAGTATGGTATAGTGATTAAGTACATGGCTTAAGGGAAAATAGCTCTGGGTTTGAATTTCACTGCTGCTTACCAGCTCTGGACCCAAGCACATTTCCTACTAACTCTTCAGCCTCAGTTTTCTTATTCATAAAAGTAGCTCCTACTTCATAAGGTTGTTGTGAAGATTAAGGAAGATAAATTCATTGTAATGTACCTACTTACTCAGAAAGATGTACCTCAGAAAGATATCCACATCCTAGTCCCCGGAACCTGTAAATATGTTACATTATATGGCAAAGAAGTTTGAGTGGACAATATGGATGGGCTTTGAGGCCATTATGCTAAGTGAATTAAGTCAGACAAGAAATGACAAAGACTATATGATCTTACTTATATATGGAATGTAAAACAAAACAAAATGAACTCAGTTAAGAGAACAGATTTGTGGCTGTCAGAAGCAGTTGGTAGGTGTACAATGAGTAAAGGTGGTCAAAAGGTATAAGCTTCTTTTTTTTTTTTAATTTTTTTATTTATTTATGATAGTCACAGAGAGAGAGAGAGGTGCAGAGACACAGGCAGAGGGAGAAGCAGGCTCCATGCACCAGGAGCCCGATGTGGGATTCGATCCCGGGTCTCCAGGATCGTGCCCTGGGCCAAAGGCAGGCGCCAAACCGCTGCGCCACCCAGGGATCCCCAAAAGGTATAAGCTTCTAATTATAAAATAAGTCATGGGATATAATGTCCAGTATGGTGACTATAGCTAATAGTGCTGTATTGTAAAAAAAAAAAGAAAAAAAGAAAAAAAATAGTGCTGTATTGTATACTTGAAAGTTGCTAAGAGAGTATATCTTAAAATTTCTATAACAAGAAAAACATACCTATGTGTGGTGATGGGTGTTAACTAGACATATGGCAATCATTTAGCAGTATATGCATATATTGAATCATTATGCTGTATACCTGAAACTAATATAATGGCATATGTTAATTATACCTCAATTAAAAAAAATAATTTTAAAAAAGACTTAAGATTGCAGATAGAATTAAAGTTGCTAATCAGCTGACCTTAATATAAGAAGAATATCCTGGATTTTCTGAGTGGGTCCAAGGTGATCACAGGGTCTTTAAAAGTGAAGAGGAAGGGGCAGCCCTGGTGGCCCAGCGGTTTAGCGCCGCCTTCGGCCTGGGGTGTGATCCTGGAGGCCCAGGATCGAGTCCCACGTCGGGCTTCCTACATGGAGCCTGGTTCTCCCTCTGCCTGTGTCTCTGCCTCTCTCTCTCTCTGTGTCTGTCATGAATAAATAAATAAAATCTTTAAAAAAAAAAGTGAAGAGGAAGAAGGCAAAAGAAGAGAGAAAAAGATGTCACTATGGAAGGACGGTTGGAGAGATACAAGTTTGCTGGCTTTGAAGGCTTTGAAGGGACCTCAAGCCATGGAATATGAGTGGCCTCTAGCATTAGAAAAAGGCAAGAAAAAAAAAAAGAAAAAGGCAAGAAAATGGATTCACTCATAGAGCCTCCAAAAAAATAAATGCAGCCCTACTGACACACTAATTTTAGCTCAATGGCATAGATGTCAGACTTCAGACCTAGAGAGCTGTAAGACAATACATTGGGGCAGCCCCGGTGGCGTAGCGGTTTAGCGCCGCCTGCCGCCCAGGGTGTGATCCTGGGGACCTGGAATCGAGTCCCACATCGGGCTCCCTGCATGGTGCCTGCTTCTCCCTCTGCCTGTGTCTCTGCCTCTCTCTCTCTCTAGCTGTGTCTCTATGAATAAATAAATAAAATCTTAAAAAAAAAAAAAAGACAATACATTAAGTCTCTGAGTTATGGTGATTTGTTACAACAGCACCATAAAAAGCAAGTTAGATATATAGATATAGCAGGAACTCTACAAAAGTTACAGTGTGAGTAAGTGTGGCATATATAGAATTGCCACCACCCCCCAATTTTGGAAAAAGGCCAAATCACAAACTTTTTCATTTTTGTTTTCTTTATATAACTGATTCCAAGAGTTTGACTTACCATGCCATAGGATTATTCTCCAAGCAATAGAAGTACTGTTGGCTAACAGCTTAACCCATTATGTTTCCTTGATGAAGGCAGATGACAATTATAGAATATAAATTTTACCTAAGTACTATCTGGCTTCCTATGTTTTCTCTTTCTTTCTTTCTTTCTTTCTTTCTTTCTTTCTTTCTTTCTTTCTTTCTTTCTTTTCTTTCTTTCTTTCTTTCTTCTTTCTTCTTTCTTTCTTTTTTTAAATTTTATTTTTTCATGAAATTCTACCCCTCCAATATGGGGCTCAAACTCATGACCCCCAAGATCAAGAGTGACATGCTCTACCAAATGAGCCAGCCAGCTACCCCCAGTTTCTTATATTTTTATTTGTATCTAGACACTTGAGAGTATCACACAAATTAGGTATGAATTGACCATGCTAGAGACTTATGAGAATAGCCCTGTCATCTCCTGAGAGGTGAACTCAGAGGCAGGCCACACTCACTGAGTGTGCCTCTTCTTGGCTCTATCAAAATCATGTTATGTATATTATTACCTTTATTTATTTTTTTAATAAAAATTCCTGCATCTTCTTGGCTCTATCAAAATCATGTTATGTATATTATTACCTTTATTTATTTTTTTAATAAAAATTCCTGCCTCTTCTTGGCTCTATCAAAATCATGTTATGTATATTATTACCTTTATTTATTTTTTTAAGATAGATTTATTTATTTATTTATTTATTTATTTATTTATTTATTTATTTATTTTTAAAGAGAAAGACAGTGAGCACACGAAGGTGAGAGACAAAGGGAGAGGGAGAGAGAATCTCTAGCAGATTCCCCACTGAGCACAGAGCCCGACTCAGGGCTTTATCTCATGACTCAGATCATGACCTGACCTGAAATCAAGAGTTGGATGCTTAACCAACTGAGTCACCGAGGCACCCCCATTATTGCCTTTAATTCACATAACCACACCATCATTATTCCCTTTTTCACAAAGGGACAGAAAAAATAACCCCACCCAGGTCACACAGCAGGTAAGTGGCAAAGCTGAGTCCATTTGATTTGAAGCCCATGGTCTTTCTAGAGCACCACAGTGCCTCTCATGTCCACAGGTGGTGGTAGGTGAAAGGCAGCAAGGACCAGGTGTAGAAGAGTTTACAAACTAAATGCCTAAAGCACCTGGTAGGGGGGCACCTGGATGGCTCAGTGGTTGAGCATCTGCCTTTGGCTCAAGTCATGTTCCTGGGGTCTTGGGATCGAGTTCCCCACCAGGCTCCCCACAGGGAGCCTGCTTATCCCTTTGCCTAGGTCTGTACCTCTCATGAATAAGTTAAAAAAAAAAAAAAAAAAAAGGACCTGGGAGGCACCTGAGATGGTGTCAGAAGAATTGAAAGTGAAATGATAAATTGTAACTGACTCTTTATGAGTGCCTTCTCTAAAGGAATGGCTGATGGCTCCTACCAGCTGATTGTTGCTATGTGAGGATATAGGCCCATGTTGCCAGATCAAAATTTTTCAATAAAAGTTAGCAATATACACTTAATGTGAAATGTCATAAATTCAAAATGTTAGTATAAAGGATTGAATTAGATTTTGTTTGAGCTCATTGAGTGACGATATAACCCTAATCTAAGAACAAGCAAGGCTTATTCCAGGGCATTGAGGCACATTGGAGAAGGAAATATGACTCAGCTTTTCCACAGAATCTTCTTAAAGACGCCAATAATTAAAATAACTCTAAACACATCAACCCCCCTGGGTTTGCTAATGCATAAACATTTTTGGATGAATTGTCATAGATATGTTTACCTGCCATGCATGTATACATGATCATTAGAAGCCAGATTATTTTAATTGTTTTAATAGAAAACAGCTTAATTAATAACATGAATCCAATTTTATATATATCCAAAAAAGCTGACATATATTATCTGTAGAGTTGGAAGAAACAGCTTAAGACTTTGAGAATCTTTATTCATTCAAAATAGTACAATATCAGAAAAGCAAACTACACTTAAAACTTAGTGATACATATTTTAAGCAGAAAGCTCTGGTTGATGAAACAGAAATAGTTGGCAGAAAACACTAAGGGATGAGCTGATGTAGGAGAATGCAAGTTGTACAGTAGATACCATCTTCACCATTGTGGTTTTTCTGCAGCCGTGGTATAGCCATGGAGGAGAAGACAGACAGCGGGATTGAACCTAGGTTGGGAAGGTTCAAGAGAAGGACAAGGACCAGAGGAAGAGAGGCCAAGCTAAGGAAAGGAGGAGGTGATAGGAAGATGAGGCCAAGGACATGGGGGACTTGGACAGGTATGGAGAGAGATTAACAAAAACTTACTATACATGCTTCCATTATTAATAATATCTTACATTTTAAAGTACACTGTCATTTTCAAAGCATTTTTAAAAATAGACTTTATTTTTAGAGCAGTTTTAGGTTCACAGCAACACTGAGAAGAAAGTAGAGTTCTCAGATAACCCCTGCTGCCACACATGCACAACCTCCCCTACCAGAGTGGTACTTCCGTTGTAATGGATGAACTTACATTAACGCATCATTATCATTCAAAGTCTGTAGTTTGCATTAGGGTTCATTCTTGTTGTTACATAGTCTATGGGCTTGGACAAATGTATAGTAACATGTTTTCACTATAATAGTATCATGCAGAATAGTTCCACTGCCCTGAAATCCTCTGAGCTCCACCTGTTCATCAGTCCCTTCCTCCCAACTCCTGGCAACCACTGATCCTTTTACTATCTGCATAGATTTGCCTTTTCCAGATTATTATATATTTGGAATCATACAGTATTTAACCTTTTCAGATTGGCTCCTTTTACTTAGTGAATATGCATTAGCCACCCCCCCCCAATCTTTTCATGGCTTAATAGCTCATTTTTTTATAGCATTAAACAATTTTCTATTGTATGTATGTACCACAGTTTATCCATTCACCTACTGAAGGACATCTCGGTTGCTTCCGAGTTTTGGCATTTATGAATAAAGCTGTTATAAACTCCATGTTCAGATTTTTGTATGGACAGTTCATTTGAACCTTCATAGTCTGAATATAGAACAAGCGTTCTAAATTAAATCCTAAGATGTCAAGTATAGCACACTAAATCAAGGCATTTATCTAAATATGACTAGTAGAGTTTATCTTTTGAATATCCTTTGAAACAAGACAATATATTACTGTTAGGAATAAATAACTCTAAAATTATGATTTCAACAAATGTTTTGAGGAATTAACTCTCTATTTTGTCATTTTTTCCCCTATCTTCTTTCTGTTCCACCCCCAGCCCCACCCAGCCCCGAATACAATTAGCATGATATATGGGATTGATGAATGCTGAAGCCAGACTGTGTTTGTTTCTGTTTGAATAATGAGGCTCTGACACTCATGAGCAGTATGATTCGGACCACGTTCCTCAACATTTTTGGGCCTCTTCTTCCTCATTTGTAAAATAGGGATTTTTAATAGTGCCTATCTCATGGATTATATTATATCCATAAACTCTTAGAATAATTACCTGACACATAAGTGTTTGTCAAATAAAATGAATAATATGCACATGGATCTCTTGTATGAATGCTGGTCTCCCAGGCCTGTATACAATTCTGAATTGTGCTGTTGAGTCAAACTGTCAGGTCTGCAATTTGATTTTATCCTACTTCCAAGCCAACAAATTAGCCTTTACTGTTTTACAGATACTGAAAGAAGACATGAGACATTGGAGTCAGAGAAAAAATACCTTTTTACCCACAGCATAGCATAAAAAGCATGAATTGTTCTATCAATTCCTCCTGCCCCCTAGTTCCACAGGTGTGATACCAAGGGGCCCAGATAGATACCGCACATGCAGTGAGTTTGTGTTCAGTTTCTGGCAAGCAATAAGCTCAGTCAACTTCGTTGTCCCAGAGGGAGATGTTACATCATCCCCCAAGACTGCTGGCTGTAGGCGTATCTGGCTGGGTTCAATGAGTTGGGCATGCTGCTCTTGATCTTGGGGTTGTAAGTTTGTCTTCCATGTTGGATGTAAAGATTACTTTAAAAAAAAAAAAAAAGATTGCTTGCTGCAAACACAATTATGAGAAATGGCTTGAGTAGAGTGATGTGGTACAAAGCCCATGGGTTCTTGCCTCCTGGTATCCACTCCTTTGTGTCATCACCTCTAGTTGACTGTGGGCTAGATTTATGGACTCATCTCTAACTACTTTGATACAGCACAACTGACAGGATGTTGCTTCTGAGATGAGGTTATAAAAAGACTGTGTCTTCTATCTTGGGCACCCTCTTATGTTCTCACTCACTCTGAGGGCAGACAGGTATTATGTTATGAGCTGCCTTCTAGAGAGATCTGCACGGCAAGGAAAGGATGTCTTTGGCCAGTAGTGAGTAAGAACCTGAGGCCTGCCAACAGCTGTGTTGAGTGAGCTTGGAAGCAGAATGTCCCTTATTCAAGACTGGGGATGACTGCACCCTGGCCAACACCTTGACTATAGCCTTATCAGAGATCCTGGGCCAAGGGCACCTAGCTAAGCTATGCCCAGATTCCTAATCAACAGGAACTGGCAAAAGAAAAAAAAAGGTGTTTGTTGTTTTAAGTCTCTATGTTTTGGAGTAATCTGTTATGCAATAATAGATATGTAATATAATCTGTCAGGGACTTGCATTCTTGACATAATGACCAAGAGATGATGGTGTATGAGAGACCCACGGATAACCATTCCCAAACAACAGGGTAAAGGTACAAACCAGGGGTAGATAATGCCATCTTCTCAGAAGAGGGCTGACATGCTTAGTGTACTAGACAGTACATTGGGAGAGGCAGATACTGAAACTGGAAACTAGAATTTAGAAAGAAGCCCTTAAAAAAAAAAAAAAATAAATATTAAAAAAAAAAAAAAAAGAAGCCCTTAGCTGGAACTAGCCTTACCAATCTCAGAGCCTGTTTTCGAAGAATTTTGCTTGGTTGAGGACATAGTTAAAAAAAAAAAAAAAAAAAGGCTCCTGTTTCCCACCTGCAGTGGGAAGCAAAGTAGGGTGTGTCAAATTACTGAAATGCCTATTCTGCATTCAGTAAACGGGGCAGCCCCGAGGGTGGCTCGGTGGTTTGGTGCCGCCTTCAGCCCAGGGCGTGGTCCCATGTCAGGCTCCCTGCATGGAGCCTGCTTCTCCCTCTGCCTGTGCCTCCCTCCCTCTCTCTCTCTCTCTCTCTCTCTCTCTCTCTGTGTGTCTCATGAATAAATAAATAATAAATTAAAAAAAAGTAAACCAAATTATCCAGTTGTATATTACTTTCTGTACTCATTTGTCTTCTGTTCATTGGAGTCCTTTATAAACTTCGTTTAAATATTTTTCCTGGTCTTATCTGTACCTAAGGGAATTAGGAGTCAAATGCTGGAGCCACAATATTAAAGGGGGAACAGTGCCCCCTGGAGACCAGAGTGGCAATGCCGGGAGACCCCAAGAGCTAGGAGCTAAGAAGGGCAAGGGAAATGGCAAGGTTCTTTATAAATGCCAAGGAAATATTTGATGAAATTAAAAATCTCTTATTCAAAGTTTGTAAGAAATTGGTATGAAACATTTGTAACTACGTGTGGTGATGGATGTCAACTAGACTTATTCTGGTGATCATTTCACAATATTTATAAATATTGAATTATGTTGTAAACATGAAACTAATATAATGTTATATGTGAATTATATCTCAACTAAAAACCCCATTTATTTGGGGTGCCTGGGTGGCTCAGTCAGTCAGTCAGTTAAGCGTCTGCCTTCAGCTCAGGTCATGATCCCAGGGTCCTGGGATTGAGTCCTGTGTCAGGCTACCTGCTCAGCAGGGAGCCAGCTTTTCCCTCTCCCTCTGCCTTTTCCCTGCTTGTGCTCTATCTCTCTCTGTCAAATAAATAAGTAAATAAATAAATAAATAAATAAATAAATAAATCCTTTTTAAAAAATCCATTCATTCAAAATTTTAAAAAGAAATAAATTGGCACGGAAGATTTTTTCTTCTTTTTCTTTTAAAAGATTATTTATTTATTCATGAGAGATAGAGGGGTGTGTGTGGCAGAGATATAGGCAAAGGGAGAAGCAGGCTCCATGCAGGAGCCTGACGTGGGACTTGATCTGAGAACTCTGGGATCATGTCCTGAGCCAAAGGTAGATGCTCAACTGCTGAGCCACCCAGGTGTCCCAGTATGGAAGATTTCTTAACATGATAAATAGATGATGATGATGGGGTACTTGGGTGGCTCAGTGGTCGAGTATCTGCCTTTGGCTCAGCTCATGATCCCAGGGTCCTGAGATCGAGTCCCGCATCAGGCTCCTCACAGGGAGTCTGCTTCTCTTTCTGCCTCTCTGTGTCTCTCACGAATAAATAAATAAAATCTTTAAAAGAGAGATGATGATGATGATTTGCAAAGAGAATCCATTTTATTCTCTACATAATGGAGGGCCAGGAGTACTATTGTTAGGAACATGGGCTTTGTAATAGACAGGACTTTGTTTTGTTAGTGGTGTGCCCTTGGCCAAGTTGATAAATCTGAGCCTATTTCATCATCTATAAAACAAAGATAATATCTCTTGGATTATAGCAATGATTAAATGAGATTATATATACAGCATCCTTATCACTTGGTAAGCACTCAGTTTTTGAAAGCTGCTAATATTATTAACTACTAATACTACTGTATAAATGAGATATGAGTGTTTCATCTACTAATAATATTCTTCATGCTGGTAGTGGAATTTTCAGATAAGAAGAATTTACAGAAGACATAAAGTAGAATAGAGGAAAGGAAGAATCGATGGGCAATAAAACCCAAGAATATTTATAAAGGTGTGGGAAAAATATAATCTTTTAAAACTTTCTATTCATTTTGTAGAGAGTTGTTACAAATATATAATTAACATCACCAGTCTATTAGATAAGTGAGCAAAGGAGATGGAAAAGAGATTTAACAAATGTGTTACCTAATAATCTACTTGTTGATTAAGAAATGCAAAGTAAAACAACTTTCAGGTCTTATTACATGCCTTTTAAGGTATCAAATGTAAACGGAAGATAAAAAGAATGGGTTTTGGAGAAGACATAGGAAGAAGGTATTGACCTTCTTCTGACTGACTACTGACTTCTCCTTCTACCAGCTATGAATGCAGATGTTAACTTCTCTCTATGCCTCGGTTTCCTTATCTGTCCATGTGAGACAGCAATAGCATATTACAGATTCATTGTGGGTATTAAATGAAAAAAGACATGGAAAGCCTAGAGTATAACACTTGCTTTCACCAACTGGTCTGATTATCCTTGTTGTCATTATCTTCATCATTGCTACTTGATTTTGCTGATGTTATTACGGGCAGATTGCAATAAGAACCATAAAGTTCCATACACCCTTTAAATTTGTTTTTCCCATTTGTGGGAAGAAATTTGTTTGTTTGTTTATTTATTTATTTATTTATTTTAATACCTTTTTTTTTTTTTTTTTTAATTTTTTTTTTTTTTTAAATTTTTATTTATTTATGATAGTCACAGAGAGAGAGAGAGAGAGAGAGAGGCAGAGACACAGGCAGAGGGAGAAGCAGGCTCCATGCACCGGGAGCCCGATGTGGGATTCGATCCCGGGTCTCCAGGATCGCGCCCTGGGCCAAAGGCAGGCACCAAACCGCTGCGCCACCCAGGGATCCCTATTTTAATACCTTTTTAAAAAAGATTTATTTATTTATTTATCATAGACAGAGAGAGAGAGAGGCAGAGACACAGGCGGAGGGAGAAGCAGGCTCCATGCAGGGAGCCCGACGTGGGACTCAATCCCGGGTCCCCAGGATCAGGTTCTGGGCTGAAGGCAGTGCCAAGTCGCTGAGCCACCCAGGCTGCCCCTGTGGGAAGATATTTAAAGGGAGAAAATTACCTGATGAGAGGTGTTATGCTACTTATGAGCATCAGAACTTGGGAACAACCTAATGCCCAGAAATGGGGGGAGTTAAGTAAACAAAGTATAGTAATGCAAGGTATTAAGTACAAAAGGAATACACAAAAATCATAATTTTACTATGTATCAGGAAGAACTAGTTCAAAACTATAATGGGAAAATGACACATTCATAATAATTACAACTATAAAACACCTAGAAATAAAATTAATAAAGAATGTTCAAAACCCATTAAAGATTATGTTTTACTGAAGGACATATACAGTTTTTGTAAATGGAGAGTCATATATGGATAAGAAGCCTCAATATTTTTTTAAAAGATTTTATTTATTTATTCATGAGAGACACACACAGAGAGGCAGAAACATAAGCAGAGAGAAAAGCAGGCTCCTCACAGGGAGCCCGATGTGGGACTCGATCCTAGGAGTCCAGGATCACTCCCTGAGTCAAAGGCAGATGCTCAACCACTGAGCCACCCAGGTGTCCCCTGCCTCAATATTTTTTTAAAGGCAATTCTCCCCATACTGCTCTGTAAATTAAGTAAATTTTTATCAAAATCTCAATGGAAGTTTTAAAATTTATTTTTATTTTATTTTTTTTTAAATTTTATTTATTTATTGGAGTCAGAGAGATACAGACAGTGATAGAGATAGCATGAGCAGGGGGGAAGAGGCAAAGGAAGAGGGAGAAGCAGACTCCCCACAGAGCAGGGAGCCCAATATGGGGCTCTGTCCCATGACCCAGGGATCATGACCTGAGCAAAAGTCACTTAACCATCTGAGCCACCCAGGCACCCTAGAATTTTTGTTTAATTTAAAAGTTGATTCTCTAGTTTATCTGGAAGAGTAAATGTTCAAAAATAGCCAAGAAGTTTTTGAAAAACAAATGTAACAAAATAAGACTTGGCTTACCAGATACTGAAAGAACTGTAAAACTATATAGTAAATAGAGTAGTATGGTACTGATCAGAAAAAGATGACTAGATCAATAGAATGGAAAAGAGTGCAGAAAATAACCCAGGTTCATACTTAAAAGATTCCACACCTGCTCAAGGTGACATTTTCTTTTTTTAAAAAAACTTTATGTATTTTAAAAGATTTAATTATTTATTTGAGAGAGAGTGTGTGTGCACATGAGCAGGCAGGGGAAGGGGCAGAGGGAGAGAGAGAGAAACTCAAGCAGACTCCCTGCTGAACATGGACCCCTGAGGCAAGGCTCCATCTTGAGATCTCAAGACCTTGAGATCATAACCTGAGCCCCTTTAATATTTTATTTTATTTTTTAAGATTTAATTTATTTATTTGAGAGACAGAGCACAAAGTGGGGGAGGGACAGAGGGACAATCCAACTTCCCACTGAACCCACCACAGGGCTTGATCCCAGGACCCTGAGACCTGAGCCAAAGTCAGATGCTTAACTGCCTAAGCCACCCAGGTTCCCCAATATTTTATTTTAAAGTAATCTCTATATGCAACATGGGGCTTGAACTTAGAACCTGGAGACCAAGAAGAGTATGCTTTACTGACTTGAGCAAGCCAGGCACCACTCAGCATTTCAAATCAGTCGAACTTAGAATCTGGAGACCAAGAAGAGTATGCTTTACTGACTTGAGCCAGCCAGGCACCACTCAGCATTTCAAATCAGTCTAAGCAAGAATAGATAATTCAGTATAAACAGCATAAGGATAATTGGCTTAATTACCCCTAAATTATGGGTGATTTAAAAATCTAAATGTAAAAAAAAAAACAATAAAACTCTTTGTAAAAAATATATATAGAAAAATATCTTTACAAACTTTAGGGTAGGAAAGAACTGCCTTAGCCTGACACAAAACCTGGAAGCCACGATGGATTAAGCAGATTACGTGAAGAGCAAACACTTTTGTAAAGAGCTGTGCCTTTCCTTATGTCCATCTTTTTCTCCTTGGAATCCCCAGGAGACTAATAGCATGGGGTGAGAGATGGGAGTGGAGAGGCAAGTAGAGGGAGTCCAGAAGGGGCACCCAGGAGTCTTTTGCTATGCTTTGCTTTGATACTGAGCATTATTCCCTGCTCAGATAAGCACAGTAGATTTCCTACTTGGAGTTTGATAGGTTTTGAATGTATTCCTAGTTCCTAGTATTTCTAATTTAAAATGAATTTAAGTGAAATAAAAACTCCCTTGGGGCCCCTGGATGGCTCAGTCAGTTAAGTGGCCAGACTCCTGATTTCCGCTCCAGTCACCATCTCAGAGTCCTGGGATCAAGCCTCCTGGGGAACTCTGCATTCACCAAGGGGTCTACTTGAGGATTTTCTTTCTTCCTCTCCCTCTGTCCCTTCCCTTGCACTCTCTCTTTCTCTCTCTCAAATAAATAAATCTTAAAAAAAAAAGAAATAAAAATTCACTTGTATCTTCACCAAACACCAACATAACTTTCATATAGCAAAAAAGACTGTACAGTTAAAAGATAAGTGACACACAGAGAACACTTGCAAACTGGGCTATAAAGGATTTGTTATTCATTATATATAAATGTTCTTTTAAAATAAGAAAAAGAAAATAAAAAATAAGACAGACCAAAGAGGTGAATAGGCAGTTCAGTGAGAAGGCATACAAGTTGCCAATTAACAAATAAGCATGTGTTCAACCTCACTATCAGAGAAATGCAAATTAAAGCAAGGTGGCTTTTTTATTTACCAGCAGCAGTATACCAAGTGGGGGTGGGTGGTGTGAGCAATCAGCAGGAAGGAGGATAGGCAATAAGGAGGTGCACTGGCCGTAGAGAATTTTCAAAATAATAATAAAACATATCATCATGCTAATTCTAAAATATGTCATTGGTAAAATATTCTTCTCTACAGGGGCAGGCTGCTCCCACTGGGCCCTATTAGAATAGCAAAAATGTAAACGATTGATAGCATCCTATGATAATATATGCCCATGCCCATATAACGGTTGGTAGAAGCATACAGGTTTGTTTTTTAAAGATTTTATTTATTTATTCATGAGAGACACAGAGAGGCAGAGACACAGGCAGAGGGAGGAGCAGGCTCTCTGCAAGGAGCCTAATGCGGAACTCGATCTCGGACCCTGGGATCATGCCCTGAGCCAAAGGCAGACGCTCAACTGTCGAGCCACCCAGGCATCCCCATACAGCTTTTTTGGATAGCAGATTGGAAGGGCTTAATCAATATTTTAAATGTGTTTCCTTTGACCCAGTAATTCCACTTTTTGCAATCTATAATACTTAAGTATCCCTAATGTGTCTAAAGATATATGTGTAAAAAAAGATATATGTATGTACAATACACTTTGTAAAGGGGACAATTTGAGACACAACCTAAAAATTAACCACTAGGGGAATGGTAAATAGTTTATGGTACATAACAGGATTCTCTGGAATGGTTGGGAGATTGGACTAGATAACTCCTCAGATCTCTATTTACAATCTTCCAATTTTATGACCTTTGATATTAGGCTTTTGAGGGCAGTTCCCAAAAAGGAGCTTCAAAAATAATTAAAGCAATGACATCATTACTGGAATAACCACACACTTCCTTAAGATTATCATTTAAAAGAGGAAACTAATATTTTAAAATATCTTGGGGCACCTGGGTGGCTCAGTTAAGTGTCCAACTCTTGATTTCTGCTCAGGTCATGATTTTGAAGTCATGGAATCAAGCCCCATGTTGGGGCTCCACACTGGGCATAGAGTCTGCTTAGGATTCTCTCTCTGCCCCTCCCTAGCCCTCTCTCCCTCTCTAAAAAAAAAAAAAAAAGTCTTACTATGAAATAATTTTATATTTAGAGGAGTTGTAAAGATAGTACAGAGTGCCTAAATGCCCTTTATCCAGTTTTCCCTAACACAGACATTTTATATAACCATGGTATTGTCAATAATAATCATGTACTATAACCTGTTGAAACAACAAAGCCAAAAGAACTAGGGATCTAATTCTATTTACTGCAAGCAATAAGACTCTGCTCCATTGGCAACAGAGGCTAATTATAGCAAAGAAATCAAAGTCGTCCTTCTGAGATACACCAACATTGAGGTGAAGGAAACATGCATTGTTTGGTCACCGTTTTTTCTGTGCTTCCTTGAAGTGGAACCAAACTTGGCTTTTATTGATGCTACCTCCAGTTCAACTATTTTTAATTTTCTAATTTCTGAAGTGAAAAGGACTGAGGTTAGCAAACTGAAGCATTATCTTAATTACTTTTGAAAACATTTGAGAAACTGCTATTTTCAGATTCTGTTAATTTAATAACAGTAGACAAATCACAGTGAGTAAGCAGGCCAAGAACCTGAGAAGACTGAATGATAAAATTAAAACATTAAGCACAAGCATTCTTATTTAACAGCTTGCATATGCATGCCAAGTATGATGAGTGTTTATGGTTCATCAACTGTATTGTATGCCAGACACTTCAAAGAACATTCCAGAGAGATGGTCTGACTTACTGGAAGTTTAAAGGCTCAAACCCCATATTTTATTGTTTTTTTTTAAAAAAACAGTTTTTATTATGAAATATTTAGACCTTTTACAGGATTAACTAATTCAGTTTCTACAACAAGTCAATAACATAAATTTTAAAAGGGGAAAAAATGAAGAAAAAAGAAAAAGCAGTGCTGTAGATTAAGAGACTTAAGAGGTCTAATCTAACAACCAAATGCATTTGTAGATCTTATTTAGATTCTGATTTGAACAAACCACCTATTCATTTTTGAGACACTAAAGAAATTTGGTTATAAAATCGGCATTAGAAGTTAGCAATAAATTGTTCATTTTGTGAATATGGCTTTGTGGTGGTATGTAAGGAAATGTTCATATTTTGGAGGTGGATCCTTAATACAAAGGGACAAAATTATATCTTTGGGATTTGCTTCTAAATAGTTTGGCAAAGGAAGAAAAAAAGTGACAGATGAAGTAACTGTCAGCAAACTTGACAATCATTGAGTAAGTAATTCCCAAGGTAATGGGAATTAATCGTACTTTTTAAATGGAAGTTAAAAATTTCAAAATAAAAAGTTCTTACAAAATACCTACAAAATTTAAATTGCGGGGGGGGGGGGGGGAGGTGGAGTTAAGGCTATAACTTTAGACCTTCCAGACCTATAAAGAGTCTATGATGATCATCATAAATTGTCCAAACAATCCTTTACAGATGAAGTTAAAGTCTGTTTCATCTGCTTTCATTGTGATTTTAGTAAACTCTGACAAGAGGGAAACATACTCTGAGCTCACCAAAAACCTCCATTTGCCAAAGTTGCTATGAATGGTATCCCTGCTTCCACTCTTGATCTTTCTAGCTAGTGTTATATATACTTTTTAAAGATATTGGGATCCCTGGGTGGCGCAGCGGTTTGGCGCCTGCCTTTGGCCCAGGGCGCGATCCTGGAGACCGGGATCGAATCCCACATCGGGCTCCCGGTGCATGGAGCCTGCTTCTCCCTCTGCCTGTGTCTCTGCCTCTTTCTCTGTGACTTTCATAAATAAATTTAAAAAAAATTTAAAAAAAATAAAGATATTATTTATTTATTCATGAGAGATGCAGAGAGAGAGAAGCAGAGACACAGGCAGAGGAAGAAGCAGGCTCCCTCGGGGGAGCCTGATGTGGGGCTTGATCCCAGGACCCCAGGGATCACGACCTGAGTCAAAGGCAGATGCTCACCCACTGAGCTATCCAGGTGCCCCTAGCTAGAGTTATATCTAAAACCATAAATCTGCACCTCATTCTTTTTTTTTTTTTTTCAGATTATATTTATTTATTCATGAGAGACACAGAGAGAGAGAGAGAGAGAGGCAGAGGGAGAAGCAGGCTCCATGCAGGGAGCCTGACATGGGACTCGATCCTGTGTCTCCAGGATCTCGCCCTGGGATAAAGGTGGTGCTAAACCTCTGGGCCACCAAGGCTGCCCCTCTGTACCTCATTCTGTGCTTAAAACCCTTCAATGGATTCCAGTTCCAGGGATAAAATCAAAAGCTCTAACATGGCTTATACAGCCTTATGTGAACTAGCCCGTGGTTCTCCTGCCACCTCTCAGCTACTCGACTCTGATCCTGCCCGCTGGCTTTGTTCAGCCCTTGAGCTGCCAAGTTCTGTTCTGCCCTCGACCTTCCCAGAGCTGGGCACTCCTCTTGGAACATCCTTCCACAAAACATCTTCACAGGACACACCCCACCCACTATATTCTTCCTTACAGAAACAGTTTTCTCTTTTAGCAATTTTCACAATTTATTTGTGTAAAATATTGACATTTGGGAAACGGTGAGAGGTGTGTGGGAACTCTTTGTAATATTTTTTCAATTTTTCTAAAAGTCTGAAATTATAATTTCAAAGAAGTTGTAGCAATTATGGCAGTCTCAAATGGATATGGGTAAATGAGTATCACATTATCTTTTTTACCTTTTAAGTATTTAATAATTAAGAGAGAAAAAGAAAATAATTTAAATCAAGCATAGCAAATTGTCTGTTAAGAGGAGCCCCTGGTGTCAGAAGAGATGAGGCTGTGGTTCACCCACAGAAGACTGCCTTTGAGTAAACTGAAACAAGGAGCTCTCAGGGGGCTCTCCCAGCAGCGGGGGAGGAGCCCCGACCCAGTGCAGGGAAAGACCTGCCCAACTCTTCAGCCCTGACTGCACGTCTTATTTATTTCCATTTGGCAGTTTTCCTCTATGACAGGATAAATACATTAATAAACATTAAGACATATCTAAAGTTGTTTACCCATTCTTCCATTTCTGTGCATGTATGCCAATGTTAAGTCACTATTTATAGGACGCTCACTGTAAACAAAGCACTGAATGGGATATAGTAGAAAAGTATAAAAATAAATGCAAGATGTGGCCACATGCTCACTCCAAACCCTGACAGAGAAAGGAAAGGCACAAGCACCTATGTGTGTCAGAGGTTATCCTTTCATTTTTGCTGCCTCATTTCATTTCCATACCAATCCTGTGAAACTGATTTTCATTATTCCTATTTTATAGATGAGGAAGCCCAGAGAAGTTATTAACCAGTCCAAAATGACACAAGCTGAGTCCAAGTGACAAAGCTGAGGCCTGTCCAAATCCAAAGTCCATGCTCTTTCCACATCACCATGTTTATAAAAGTCACAGAAACATAAATACTGTAAAATTTCACTTACTCAACACTCTTAGGGATGAGTCATGCTAGGCAGATGAGTATGTAAAAGGCCATTCTCTAGGCAACATTGTTCAAAACCTAAGGTTAGAGCAGGGAACACTACAGAAGCCTTTGGGGGAGAGAGAATTTTCTTCCCTACATTTGAAGCCCAGGACACCTGGTGTCTGGCATGTTCTCCCTGAAAGCTCCAGGACAAGAAGCCCAAAGATTTCTTTTTCCTTTTTGTTCCCTCAAAGTACAAATGAGAGACTGGTAGTTCAGAAATAACTTTAGTATACACAGAGAGAGAACAAAACAAGAAATATTTACAGAAAATACAACCAGTATAAAAACAGTTGGATTTCCAAAGCAGTTTTCTGATGCCATATTGGGTTGGGCCCCCATTGTCCTGAATGTTAGAACACTGCCCCTTGGTCCTAATGCATGGTATGACTCTGTAGGCCTGTTTCTCATCTCATTCCTCAGCATTTTGCTATCTCCTGGGCAGATAACTTTCAGTATTTAACTTGTTCTTAGTCCTAGAAATGGGTCTAATAATTTATTCTATTCCTTCCATAGATAAATACCCTGAATTTTAGATTTATCATCTTTATAAAAAGGGAACAAAAATATCTAATTCAGAGATCAAATGGAGAGATCCTGTAGGCATAGGGCACATAGTAAATACTCAGAAATTATTTTTCTTCTCTTCCCCATCTCTGCACATGTGCATCATCATCATCATACTGACCATAACTATAGCTAATGGTTGAGCATGTACTATGTCCCAGGCACTGCTGTAAGCACTTTACATGCATCCATTAGTTTAATCCTCACCACAATCTTATGAGGTAGGTACAATGACCACCTTCACTTAATGAAGACACTAAGAAGACAAATAAGCTGTTCAAATTCAAAAGCTGAGACTCCATCTAACCAGTTGAGCTCCAGAACTAGTGCTTCTAACCACCACACTACACATGCAGGGGACTCTCCTGTGTTAAACATTGGCCATCTAGACCTTCGAAGGTTGCTCCTCTCACTTTGCCTAAAGTTAACACCAGAGCAAGAAGAGATAGAATCAAGGAAACATAAAAAAGAGCCTTCAAGTGTATCTAATCATATATATAATTTATGATTAAAGGTGCAGCTACTTTATAATCTTCAGTACTGTTTCAATTCTTAAAGCAGGCATTTAAAACTTCCAAAATCGACTTAAAAAATGTGTAAAGGTAGATTCATTTCAGGTGAAACATTACCAAATATAAGTAACTTTGGAAAGGAAGGGATTTCATGGAGGAGGAAGTTTTTTGCTTATTGTTTATTTTAATGTCAGTTAAATTACATTAAAATAATAGCTTATTGTGGGGGGCACCTGGCTGGCTCAGTCGGTAGAGTGGGCAGCTCTTGATCTTGGGGTTGTGAGTTCCAGCCCCACATTGTGTAGAGATTACTTTAAAAAATGGTACTGTTTTTATTTGGGGTGCCTGGCTGGCTCATTTGTAAGGCATGTGACTCTTGATCTCAGGATCATAAGTTCAAGCCCCACATTGGATGTGGTGCCTACTTAAAAAAAAAAAATTTGGTTGAAAAACAATAGCTTCAGTAAATAGTGAATATTTTCCCCTATCATTAGGACAGTGATTAAAATCAAGGGTTAAGAATAGACATGGGCTGAATTCCAGCAACACTACTTCACTAGCTGTTTGAACTTCTGTGTTTTCTCTTCTATGAATGGGAATGATGACATCTATCACCTAGGGATATTGTTAGGCTTAAGACAACACAATTAAGGTGACTGGTACAGTGCCAGATTCATCACAAGTACTCAATAAGCAATTTTACTTTTTATAACATCGCTGTAATGGCTAGAGTATCCCATCTCATGGCTGGGCCAGGATCCATTTAACTAGTCCTACATTGTTAAAATCTAGAACATTTTTCAATACTATCAATAATATAAACAGTTTTCCCCATACATTTCTAGTTATTTCTTTAGGGTTAAATCTTATAAGTGATTTGGTAAATCATTGTAAACCACACATTATCAAATTATCAACCAGTATATAGTTTTATCAAGTTAACCTTCTATATATTGAAGAGATTTGGTCAACTCTTGCCAACAATAGACATTTTAAAGAAATGATAATTTTATGGGTCCCCCCAAATCTCATGTTATTTAACTCATCAGATGTTTCAATTTCTTCTTTTGTTATATTATAAAGGTCTTAGACTCCATAAATAAAGTATGAGATTGGCAGAAAAATAGAAAAATAATTGGGATAAGTAAACATTTTAATGTAGCATATTACAGATAGGGCATTTCAAGCCATTTATGAGGGGAGGATAAGTTTTTCTAGTGCTTTTCAAAGTACACTTTATGGAGGTGGGAATGGGGGTAAGTGCTGCTGGCAAGTTGCAATAACTCTCATTCGTTCCCATTTCAACCATTTTGGTCTGTTTTACATATTGAACTTATTGGTAAGTTGATCTGAAGGGTTCTGGACCTGAAAACAAAACCAAAAACATATTTAATGCAAGGTTTGGGGACAACTGGTATTTTGCAATATGAAATAAATAGATAAATAAGTTGAATCTCTCCCTCACATCCTATGCAAAATACATGTCAGCTAGATGAAAACATTAAATAGAAAAAAACCTTCATAAACTACCAGAAAATAGGGGTAAACATTAACTCATTTTTAAGCACACTGATAAAAAAGTAGAGACCATGATGAGAAGCACTATTTCTCTGTATTGGTTCTTCCTAAAATATATGCCTCTGATGCAGATTCAAAATGTTTTTGTGGCTAAGGAGGTGTGGAAATGATACACATCAAAAATAGTGCCAAGGGTGGCTTAGGGTATTAACATCCCTATTATTTCTATCAGCACCCCCAGATTACCTCAAAATATACACTGTAAATAAAATAATGTACAAAATGAAAAATATAAAACATCCTGGTATGTTGTGCTGCAAGCCGACTCTTGCCACTAAGCTCTCCTCTCCACAGACATTCTGGAGGCATCACTGCTTGTCCTCTGGAGTCACAGTGTCATCAGCAGAGAAAGACTCTGAGAACTCCTCAGTAGAAAAAGAAAACTAACTTCATTTACTTACTGTTTCAAACTTACTTGACCATAGACCTCTCCTTTCAACATGATATCTATTAATATTTGTAGAATTCATGGAGCACATTTAGCAAACATATGTATTGCTATTTTATCAATGCCCAAATTGAGGCTCTCTCCAATACTGTGGTCTGCTGACACCTAGTGCTTATGCTTTAATTTAGTACAAACACACATAATTTCCAATACTTTCCTGTCCACCTTAATAAAACCTTGCAGACTGCATTTATATTCTTGTACATCGTAATTATACTGCACTTATATCTTGGAATATTATGAAAGGATTAATGTAAATGATCCAAAGGGCTAAGAAAGTATGCTGCCTTATACTTCTGTTCTTCTCTCACCTATTAAAATGTCTTAGGAGACTATACATATAAAAGAAATGTGTCAAGTAATGCTTATTCTGACTCTTTATGTCACACCCAGGAAAGGAACTGAATTAGACTGTGTTTAGGGGACAGACCTAGAAAGTTCAGATGGAGAGATCAGGCCATTCTACAAAAACTCAAGATTGTAACTGGAATGAAGATCAAGTGTTTCTTTCAGTAAACTCTGGAACCTATTTTCTTTTACCCCAAAACTACCCTTTAGGTTTTTTTTTAATTTTTTTATTTATTTATGATAGTCACACAGAGAGAGAGAGAGAGGCAGAGACATAGGCAGAGGGAGAAGCAGGCTCCATGCACCGGGAGCCTGACGTGGGATTCGATCCCGGGTCTCCAGGATCGCGCCCTGGGCCAAAGGCAGGCGCCAAACCGCTGCGCCACCCAGGGATCCCCCCTTTAGGTTTTAAATAAAAGGAAAGAAAAATATGAAAGAAGGAAAAGAAATAGAACTGCAGTGATCAGCATTCTTTTGCTCCAAGGACAGTGGTTTATTTTGGCCCAGACATTTAATGTTAATTTGAGTTGTGAACTGTTAAGCTTATGAGCATTAAGATGCACTTCTGATCTATAGTAAATGTGTCTCTGTATGTTTATTTTAATAATGTCAATGGAATGATACCTGTTTGCACAAATACACGTTGTTAACTTCTAGGTTTTCTGCTGCTAGTTTGAGATCAGATCAATATTTCAATAAAAATTCTAGTGCTGGGGCAGCCCAGGTGGCTCAGCGGTTTAGTGCCGCCTTCGGCCAGGGTGTGATCCTGAAGACCCAGGATCGAGTCCACGTGGGGCTCCCTGCATGGAGCCTCCTTCTCCCTCTGCCTGTGTCTCTGCCTCTCTCGCTCTGTGTGTCTCTCATGAATAAATAAATAAAATCTTAAAAAAATATTTCTAGTGCTACAAAATCCTAGAATACCAATTTTAATTGAGTATCACCTGGTAACTGTAGTCACTTAGTATAAGATAGGGTTAGTATTTTTGAGTATCTGATTTTTCTTTTCTAAGTAAGTTCTGCACCCACCATGGGACTTGAACCCAGAACCCTAAGATCAAGAGTCATATGCTCTACTCAATGAGCCAGCCAGGCGCCTCACCGTTTTTTAAGTATGACATCTTAATCAAATAATATCTAATCTGATTATTGCTGGAAACCACAAAATAATTCTTACAGATTTACTGGTTTGCTTACAGCTACTAAGTTTTCTGAATGAGTGTGTGTGTATGTTTGTGTGTGCACATGTACATGTGCATGCTTTGTGCAATTTCTGTTTCTAACTGGAATGTGGTATTGGCAGTTAAAGTGCTGGTTCTCTGGAGTTTGGCATGTCCAGGCTGTTGTGTGACATGTGATGACCTAACTCCATCAAAATAACTGTGCAATCTTTATACATTTTGTCACAAAGTCCTTTAGTTTTCATCTGATACAAACAAAATCCTAAACTCTACATGAACTCAGACATTCAAAACTTCATGTTCTCATTAGGGAAATAATAAATACTGTTTTATTTTAGTATCAAAATGACACCACAAGATTAAAAAAATTTTTTTAGAGAATTTGTGGATTTTCTATGAAGGTGTATGGTTGGATGTCAGGCTGAGAAACACTGCCATGGATGATAGCCATTCATTCGTTCAACAATATTTATTGAGGCTACTGTGTGCCTGGCACAGGGAATCTAACAATCAACAAACTGCCTGCCCTTATGAACAGCCTTACAGTCTAACAGGGAAGGACAATAGACAAGTAACTATATAATTTCAGATAGTGATTGGTGCTGTAAAGAAAGTGAGCAGGATAGGGACATGGAGGGTGAAAAGGACAGAGGTGCTGTTTTAGAGAAGTTGTCAGGAATGGCATCTTGCTGGAGGTAACATCTGAGCAGATACATAAATGATTACCTGGGAAAAGTTTTCCGGTCAGAAGACGGGTAAGTGCAAAGGCCTTGAGATGGGAATGTACTCAGAGTGTTTGAGGACCAACAAGAAAAGTCAGTGCGGCAGAAGCACGAGCCAAGGAAATAATGTCTGAAGTAGTCAGGGGCCAGGTCACATAGGGTCCTGTAATGTAGTAAAGACTTTGCTGGTTCTTAGGGAAAAAAATGGGATGGTAGAAGGAATGCTTTAGGTAGACTAGAGGTGGAACTCCTGTCTCTGGAATTCAACTCTTTTTTAATCTTTTACCTTTCTTTTTTAAGCATTTATTTATTTATTTGAGAGAGAGGGAGAGAGAGAGAGAGAGAGACTATGAGCCAGAGGGGTAGAGGGAGAGGAAGAGAGTATCTTAAGCAGACTCTGTGCTGAGCACGGAGCCTGATGTGGGGCTCAATCGCAGACCCTGAGACCATGACCTGAGCTGAAACCAAGAGTTGGGCGCTTAACCAACTGTACTATCCAGGCACCCTCTTTTTTCCTTTCCTTTTTAAAATCAACTTTATTGAGGCATAATTTACACACACAAATGCACCCTTTTAAAAGTTGGATGAGTTTTGGGAAATGTATGTATCCATGTCCTCATCACCATAATCAAGATAAAGAATATTTCCATCATTCTAAGAAATTCCCTTGTTCCCTTTTCCAGCCAGTCTCCATCCCTTAACCCCCACCAGAGCCAGGAACTCACTGAAATTTGGGGAATCATTATTTTTAATGTAGACTTAGCAGCAGTAAGGACTTAGATCTGTGCGGTAAAGAGAGAGCCATAGGCAGATGTGGCTACTTAAATTTAAAATTAAATAAAGTTAAAAAACCAGTTCCTAAAAAAAAAAAAAAAAAAAAATTAAAAACCAGTTCCTCAGTTGCACTATCCACATTTCAAGTACCTAATAGCCACATGTAGCCAATGGCTGCCATATTGGACAGGACAGGCATACGACTTTTCCATCACTGCAGATAGTTCTGTTGGGCAACACAGAGATGTTACCCAGGTAGAATTTGACCTTTGCCATATGAAAGGTAGGCTAAGTTAAAAAAAAAAAAAAAAAAAAAAAGGTAGGCTAAGCAGCCTGAAGACTCAGTAAACCATACAAGTCACATTACCTAGTTGTATGTTACTATCTGTATTTATTACTTAATCACCAAGTAATTTAAAAGGCCAGTGGGAGGAGTGTTCACTTGGATGGCATGATAATGGCAACAATAATTATGGAGCTATTTACTACATAGAAATTCTTTCTCCATTACTAAGTGTAAAGGATATCCTACTTTTATTAAGGGAAATGGTGATTTCTCTTATAACTCATAAGGCACAATTTTGTTTTAAGTAAAATTAAACTCAAAATTATAGTCAATAAACTACATTTTTTTCTTTTTTGAAAGAGAGGATTCTGAAGCAAATATGCTGAAATATTAATATATGTTAAACCTGGTAGTGGGTACATGAGTATTTTTATATAATTTTTCTGTATACTTTTGAATGCTTGAAATGTTTTAAAAGAAAAAAGTAGGTTTTCATTTTAAATGTTGGACAAGAACATTTAATGTTATCAAGATTGTTCATGATGTGATTGAACAATTCAGGTTAAAAACAGTATGCACAATAGTATAGCATATGGTCAATATAAGATAAGAGTCAGTATAGCATAATGGTTAAACATACAGGCTCTGGACCCAGATTGCTTGGGTCTTAATTCTAATTATGCCACTTACTAGCAATGAATCATTTAAATAATCTCTCTGTACCTCAGTGCTCATCTGTAAAATAAGAATGATTATAATAGTATTTGGCTCAAAAAGATATTATAAAGATTAAGTAAATATACATAAAGACTCTGGTGAACAATAGATGCTCAATAAGTGTTAATTTAATAGCTACTCTGATGATGATACGATTTTGGATTCTTAAAACTTTTTTAGTAAAAAGCAAATTGAACAATACATAAAAAAACACAGTTAATAACTGTTAACTCTCATTAATAAGACTGATTTTAATTTCTTCATTTTTATTTATTTTCTAAGCATTCTATGTCAATTCCTTTTATACTTAAAACAACAAAAACATAAAACCAAAGTCTGGGCTTTAAGCCCATCCCCAGAAATGCCCTACAGTCTGGTAAACATGGATTTTTCAAGGGTGATCATTGGACCGGAAACACCAAAGAACTTGCTAGAAATGCAAATTCTCAGGCTCCAACCCAAATGCATTCATTCTGAGATGGAGCCCAGCAATCTATTTTAGCCTTATATTTGATTCTGTCAATCACTCAATTTTGAGAACTTCAATGCTAAGGCATAACCTGTAACTCTAGTTGACCCCTCTTACCTTTATATAATGAAAAATACTGCTAATCATTCATCTTCATTTTTTAAAAAAGATTTTATTATTTATTCATGAGAATACACAGAGGAGACAGAGAGAGAGAGGCAGAGGCACAGGCGGAGGGAGAAGCAGGCTCCATGCAGGGAGCCCGAAGTGGGGCTCGATCCCAGGTCTCCAGGATCACGTCGTGGGCTGCAGGAGGCGCTAAACCGCTGCACCACTGGGGCTGCCCTCTGCACTCTTCTTAAAAAAAGATCGTATTTGTTTACTTTAGACCTTTATTATTGCATGAGAGATAGCAGGGAGGGGCAGAGGGAGAGGAGGATAGAGAAGCTGAGCAGGGAGCCTCCGATGTGGGGGCTCTATCTCATTAACCCAGAGATGTGGACCTGAGCTGAAATCAAGAGTTGGACACTTAACCAACTAAGCCAGCCAGGCACCCCTCTCTGCAATTCTTATTCACAAAGTCCTCTTTCTACCCTTTGAAATACCTTCTTCATGAGCCTCTGAGAATAACTCCTTCTTGTCCCCAGTTACTGCCTGATACAGAAAATGAAAATGCTTTCTGGAGTCAGGCAGGTAGTATGTCTCAAGGGGACCTGGTATATGATATTAGAGAGTAAAATGCTGGCCACTGTGCAGAGATGTTCACATTAAAAAAAAAGTTGAACTGTTGCTGGCCAAACAAAAATGCATGTAAGCCAAGTTTGGCCACTGGCCACCAGTATGCACTCACTTCTTGGCTAACTCTCTCCAATCACTAAGCAGCTGTGATGTAGTGGAAAGAGTAAGGGAACGTGGAAGGAAACCTTGATTTGAAGCCCAGCTCTGCTACTTGCTAGCTCGCTGGTAATAATGATGATAATAATGTTAACCTTCCCAAGTTAAACTTTCTCATCTGTATAATAAAAACAATACTCCCTATCTCACAGGACTGTTTTAAAGATTAAGATAATATTCTTAAGAACACCCACCCTACAACAAGCTCTTAATAAATATTTCATAGCACCTGTGATACTTATATTCTTGTGTTGTTTTGATTGATGACATGCTTTATTCTACCTCTATTTATGAACAATTTGGTTGAACCTTTTTCTTCTGTTAGACTCTGAGTTCTTTTGGGTTAGAGATAGCCTTCTGCGTCCCTTTAAGTTCCTACAATACGTATTTCAGTAACTAAGTCCTTTGTCCACTCTGACCTTTAACAAAAGCTTGTGACACAAAGTCTGATTGGGGGATGAATCTGGAGGAACACAGTCAACTCTTAGTACAGATGTGTATTTCATATAATATGTGGCTGGGGAACTTGGGTGGTTCACTTGGTTAAGTGTCATGATCCAGGGGTTTTGGGATTGAGCCCAGCATCAGGTCTCCCTGCTCAGTGAGGAGTCTGCTTCTCCCTCTTCCCCTGCCTTCCCCTTGTTTGTGCTCTAATAAATAATCTTTTTTAAAAAAAAGTATGTGGCTGACTTATAACAATCACCAAAGTGAAAAAGTTATGATTCTCTTCTTTTACCAATGTAAAAGAGAATATACAACGATGGTTGTTCTCTTAAGTGGATGCATCTTGCTTTTGCATTTACTAGGTTTGCTAACAGCAATACAGGAATTTTAGAAGCGTCATATTAGAAATTTATGGGAGAAAAAAGGGTTTCAGTTTTAACTACATTTTGACAATTCAGAGAGAAGTGATGCTGCGATAATCATGGTAGAAGAGGTATATATCAGAGCAGCTACTATTAGGGGCTCAGTTCATTTTCCCATCTGGAATACTGAGACAAGAAAAAGAACTAATAGGGATCTCATAAAGTTCCTGTGAAAGTTACTAGATAAGTCATGGAATTTGGGGAGAAGAGGAGGGAAGCATGTTATAGATCTCACGTAAGCATTACATCTCGTGTAAGCAGGTTAGAAACTTTCCACACTCCCATAGCCTTATAAGAAACTACATGTCAGGGACACCTGGGTGGCTCAGCGGTTGGGCACCTGCCTTTGGCCAGGTCGTGATCCTGGGATCTGGGATCGAGTCCCATATCGGGCTCCCTGCGATGAGCCTGCTTCTCCCTCTGCCTGTGTCTCTGCCTCTCTCTCTCTCTCTCTCTCTCTCATGAATAAATAAATAAATCTTAAAAAAAAAAAAAGCCACATGTCATATTTTGTCCTAACAAAGTTTTCTTACTTATGCCCTTACCCATGCCCTCTAAATACATGTAAAAATCTAATTCACATATTGAACTTGGCATGGTTAACATCATTGCTCCTTTGTGAACTTTCTTACTTTCTGAACTTTGCATCTACACACTTGTTAATAAGTGATTTGTAGGTTAAATGACCTAATTTAACTCTAGAATTGATTGAAAACTTAACTCCTCTCCTTCCTCCTATTAACTATGCTTTACACCAGAGTATTTTTTTTTCCTCTCCAAAGTATCATTTTTACAACTAGGGGAACTATAGTAACAGATGGGTTTAAATGTCAGATTTAGTTTGGGAAGGATGTTTCTAACTAATCAAGGTTCCACGTGGGGACAATGGATCAGTCAACTGGACTGTGCATGACAAGCTTTAGAGGCTACCCATTTCCTCAGTAGGGTAGGAAGTGGTTATTTTATCAAGTATAATTCAGAATGACACATTCAGATGCAATTTAAAAAATATATATCACTGTTCATATGTATTTTCACTAAGGAAAATTTGCCTTGGTGATGTCAAAACATAAAAGTGCATGCCAGTGTACATGCTGCTGTCATCTTTCAGGTGCTCTGAAGCTTTCATAATTAAATTCTTTGGATTTTGTATGAGGAAAATAAAATTTCACTGCAGGTGTAACTTCGCAGTAACAGTAGACAATTTCCACTTACTGGGCACAATTTCTCAACTTATAAACACTCAATTAAAAACCAGTTCTATCACGTATAGAACACGTTACCATGAAACCACGGTCAGAATATAAACAAACAACTTTTCCTGCATGCATTACGAAAACCTTTATTGAAAATTATCTCCTTCAAGATAAGTAACATTGGTCAGAATATAAACAAACAACTTTTCCTGCATGCATTACAAAAAACTTTATTGAAAATTATCTCCTTCAAGATAAGAACATTACCTATCTTGTATGAAGGTAACATCATTTTTGCATGAACCAGGAAGAATTGGGTGAGAAAATAACATTTGAAGAGTTTCTCTTTCAAACCTATCACTTCTGAAGAAAACTGTAGACAATAATCAGGGTGAAAGTCAGTTCTAATCCCTTTAGGAGTGTCTTACAGATGGTTCATTTCAAAGCATCAAATTCTATTTACTCAAAAAACCTAATAAGGTAAACAATTCCCTTGGCAGCTGCAGAAGACTCAAATGACCTCATGGACTGCTCTGATGTATCTATTTTGTGCCAAATGTTTCAGAAATTTTGAGACAGTTCACTTATCTAAGGTTTCAGAAAGCAAGAATTTCCAGAATAAGTGAAAGGGGCTGACTGTACAATAATAACTAAAACAATACTGGCTTTCTATGAACGTATCAATGTGTTTTGCATGAAGAGACAGTTTCCAAGTAAACAATAAAATAAAGCTCTGCTGCCTTAAGGATAAACATCTTTACCACTTCTTGAGTCACTATGAGACTCAGAGGCCTAACAAAAGGCCTGAGCTTAACAGCTCTTTTCTTTTGTAGAAACTAGTGTAAAAAGCACTTTCTGGTTCTGAAATACACTGATGATTTGACCTTGGACAAGACACTTAGCTCCTAGTCTGTTTCCATAACTGTAAATGCAATCAACAATATCTGGTAACATATTACCAGATGGGACTGGTGGGAGAATGAAATGACATACGCGAACTTATTATGTAAATTATAAAGCAATAGTAATGGGAAGTTATTATTTTATATAAAATTGGGCCTAACTTTTCCTGCCTATGTTCCTGTCTGTAAAATAGGTAAGGATTGATCTGAATCCTAACCGTCACTTACTGGCTGTGTGAACCTGAGGAAGTAATTTCCTTTCTGGACGTGTTTTCTAACAAGGTTATTATGAAGATCAAATGACGGCGTGTATGTAAAAGCTGAGACAGAAATATATTAATAACTTAATAACTGATAGCTGGAGAGGACCAGAAGGAGCAAACTGTATCTAGTGAAAAGGACCTGTATGTATATATGACTCTATACGTACCCAAGGTATTGTTATTTGTAAACTGTAAAGACGCACAAGGAACTAGGAAACAAATGGCGCCTCAGTGACCCTCAGCAGAGAGGGGGAAAAAAAGGCAGAAAAGGGGATTTAGGCATCTCAGTGGTTTGGGATGGAAGTAGGAATGAGAACAGAGAAGTGTGGCAGAAAAAAAGACCTTAAGAAACACTCAGAGAATCAATTCATTGTTTTCCCCGTTTCTTTTACGACCTCCAGTCTAGATTAGACCTTTCATTCAACTTCCCAGCCCGCCATATCGCTGGACATTTATTTACTGTACCTTCTTCACTGAGAGCCTTTCATTCCCCTCCCCTTCTAGGAGTCGTGAACTTCAGACCCTCCGCTTCCGACACCCATTCCCTTTAATTCTGTTTTTACCAAGCTTCCCTGTAGCCTTCTCTCCGCCTAAGGGGGAAGTGAGGCTAAACGCACCGCAGGGCATTCTAGGAAATGTGGTCTCTCGTTCTCTTTTGCTTGCGCCCCAGAATCGGGAAGACGACAAAGGAGATCCAGTTAAAACTACAACTCCCGGCAGGCAACGTGAGTGACTATCTTCCTTTCTGCCCCCCCTCCCTATTGCCTTCCTCTTCCTCCTCTCCGCGGGTGCCGAACCTCTTGGCCTCACGGTATTTGTAGTTCTTTCTGGATCCGAGATCCTAGCACTCAACGACCGGGAGAGAGTCTGCAAGACTCTAATTCCCAGAGGGCAGAGCGGCAGCTGCGCCTGCGCACTCTCAGTGAGGGCGTGTATGTCTGTGTGTCTGAGGGGAGAGAGAGAGCGAGAGTGAGTGAGTGTGAGTGCTGGGTAGGGTGGTGGCCGTTACGTTCGGGGCAACGGCTACGGCAGTGGAGAAGTAAGAAGAGAAACAACGTCCGGCGCTTCCGCCTTCGCTTAGGAGGAGGAGGAGGAGCTGGTAGGGAAAGGAAAGTGATTCGCCCGGGGCCTGGACTAGAGAGAGTCGGGCTGGTGGGGGTCTGGGCTATGAGCCTTTGAGGGTCGCTTGGGACGCGGAGCGAGACACGAGAGCCGAGAGGTATGTCTCAGCCGCCGCCGCCGCCTCCGCTGCCGCCGCCACCTCCTCCCCCTGAGGCTCCGCAGACTCCGCCGTCCCTGGCGGCGGCGGCTCCTCCGGGGGGGCTCTCGAAACGGAGAGACCGGAGAATCCTCTCCGGGAGCTGCCCGGATCCCAAGTGCCAGGCGCGTCTGTTCTTCCCGGCCTCCGGTTCTGTCAGCATCGAGTGTACCGAGTGCGGACAGCGGCACGAGCAGCAACAGCTGCTGGGGGTGGAGGAGGTGACCGACCCGGACGTAGTGCTACACAACCTGCTGCGGAACGCTCTGCTCGGGGTGACAGGGGCACCCAAGAAGAACACGGAACTGGTAAAGGTGATGGGCCTTTCTAACTACCACTGCAAATTGTTGTCGCCCATATTAGCTCGCTATGGAATGGATAAACAGACAGGCAGGGCTAAGCTTCTCCGGGACATGAACCAGGGTGAACTGTTCGATTGCGCTTTACTAGGGGACCGCGCCTTCCTCATCGAACCAGAGCATGTTAACACGGTGGGCTATGGCAAGGACCGCTCCGGAAGCCTCCTGTATTTGCATGACACTCTTGAGGACATCAAGCGGGCCAATAAAAGCCAGGAATGCCTCATTCCAGTTCACGTGGACGGGGATGGACACTGCTTGGTGCATGCTGTGTCCCGGGCTCTAGTAGGCCGGGAGCTCTTCTGGCATGCCTTGAGAGAGAATCTTAAACAACACTTTCAGCAGCACCTGGCCCAGTATCAAGCCCTGTTCCATGACTTCATTGATGCCGCTGAATGGGAGGACATCATCAACGAGTGTGACCCTTTGTTTGTACCACCTGAGGGTGTTCCTTTGGGCTTGAGGAACATCCACATATTTGGTCTTGCCAATGTATTACATCGCCCTATTATTCTGCTAGATTCTCTCAGTGGCATGAGGAGCTCTGGTGATTATTCAGCTACCTTTCTGCCTGGGCTTATCCCTGCAGAGAAGTGCACAGGGAGAGATGGCCATTTGAACAAACCAATCTGTATTGCATGGAGTAGCTCTGGTAGAAACCATTATATCCCCTTGGTAGGCATTAAAGGGGCTGCTTTGCCCAAATTGCCTATGAATTTGCTGCCTAAAGCGTGGGGTGTGCCTCAGGACCTTATTAAAAAGTACATTAAACTTGAGGAGGATGGTGGTTGTGTTATTGGAGGAGACAGAAGTTTGCAGGATAAATACTTACTTAGGCTTGTTGCTGCTATGGAAGAAGTTTTCATGGACAAACATGGTATCCATCCTAGTTTGGTTGCTGATGTCCATCAGTATTTCTACAGGAGGACTGGGGTGATAGGAGTTCAGCCTGAAGAAGTCACAGCAGCTGCTAAGAAAGCAGTAATGGATAATCGCCTTCACAAATGTTTGCTCTGTGGTGCCCTTTCTGAACTTCATGTTCCTCCAGAGTGGTTGGCTCCAGGAGGGAAACTGTATAACCTGGCAAAAAGTACTCATGGACAGCTGAGGCCTGACAAAAATTATAGCTTTCCCTTGAACAATTTAGTTTGCTCATATGATTCAGTGAAAGATGTTCTGGTACCAGACTATGGATTGAGTAACCTGACAGCTTGTAATTGGTGCCATGGCACATCAGTGCGAAGGGTCAGAGGAGATGGGTCTATTGTATATTTGGATGGGGACAGAACTAATTCTAGGTCCACTGGTGGCAAATGTGGTTGTGGATTCAAACATTTTTGGGATGGTAAAGAGTATGACAATCTACCAGAAGCTTTTCCTATAACTTTGGAATGGGGTGGAAGAGTGGTCAGAGAAACAGTATATTGGTTCCAGTATGAAAGTGATCCATCTTTGAATAGTAATGTTTATGATGTTGCAATGAAACTTGTTACCAAGCACTTTCCAGGTGAATTTGGGAGTGAAATCCTAGTTCAGAAAGTTGTCCACACTATATTGCATCAGACTGCCAAAAAGAATCCTGATGATTATACTCCTGTAAATATAGATGGTGCTCATGCCCAAAGAGTTGGAGATGTACAAGGACAAGAGTCGGAGTCTCAGCTCCCAACTAAAATTATTCTTACCGGACAGAAAACAAAAACTTTGCACAAGGAGGAGTTAAACATGAGTAAAACTGAAAGAACTATTCAACAGAATATTACAGAACAGGCTGCTGTAATGCAGAAACGGAAAACAGAGAAGTTAAAACAAGAACCAAAAGGGCAGCCCAGGACTGTTTCACCTAGTACCATTCGTGATGGTCCATCCTCTGCACCTGCTACCCCTACCAAGGCTCCCTATTCACCAACAACTTCTAAGGAGAAAAAGATCCGAATAACAACTAATGATGGACGACAGTCCATGGTTACACTTAAGTCTTCAACAACCTTTTTTGAACTTCAGGAAAGCATAGCCAGAGAATTTAACATTCCTCCATATTTACAGTGTATTCGATATGGCTTTCCTCCTAAAGAGTTAATGCCACCCCAGGCAGGAATGGAAAAGGAGCCAGTTCCTTTACAGCATGGTGACAGAATTTCAATAGAGATTCTGAAAAGTAAAGCAGAAGGTGGTCAGTCTGCTGCAGCACACTCGGCCCACACTGTGAAACAAGAAGAGATTGCTGTTACTGGTAAACTATCTAAGGAACTTCAGGAGCAAGCTGACAAAGAAATGTACTCCTTGTGTCTTTTAGCAACATTGATGGGTAAGATCATTTTAATCTAGATAGTATTTCTTAATTGTGATTATAATGGCGCTGAGTTTTTGTGTTGTCTTCGTGAAAAAGTCTGGTCATCGTAAAAACTCTTTGATTATATATGTATTTTAGGAGATTATTTTTTTCAGGTTTTTTGTTTTTGTTTTTACAGTTAATGGATATATGTTAGTATGATTCTCTATTGAGTAAATGTTTAGGACAACATAACTAAGAAAGTGAAAGTAGTCCCTTAACTGTCACCAGATTATTTAACTATAACTTACTGTAATTTTTTAATAGCCTTATGATATATATCTATTTAAAACCTTTTAAAATGTTTTCCTCCCTGGGCTCTCTATTGAGCCTGCCCACTTTGTCCCTTTTTCATTTATTTTTAAATTTTCTTTTCCTGCATGTCATGTGATTTCAGGACTTCCTGTTTGATGAATTGCAGTTTCTGGTGTTTATATTCTCACTGCACTCCCACCTAATAGTCTCTGTCCTCCATTTCCTGTTCTTCCTTTCCAGAAGTTCATCACATTTTTATTTGTAATTAGGATTTCTGTTTAAGTAATTTTCTTGCGTAGTGACTCTCTGCCATCAATTGTAACTATTATAACTCATGAGAAATACAAGAAACAGAGGTAAATGCTTAGGAAGCATTTCTTTTTAATAATTCAGCATAAATTAAAAATATCAACCAAATATATAATCTAAAGCTTTAGATGATTTTGGGATATGATCCAATGGTGCACTTTTAACATTATTTTTATTTGCTTAATCTTTGTTTTTAAAATCACTCTTAATATGCTTTACTAAGGCTTAAGGTAGAATTAAAATTTATATTACATATTAGAAGAGCCTTATTTTTGCTGAGATTAGAGGTTTTAACTGGAAAAGTGGTCTGGGTTTTGATTCTCTCTTCTAAGAGTAGTAAATATCAGTGAATTGAGCCTTGACCTACCAAAATGAAGATTATTTATTCCTGGCTTGTTAAATTTGGCTCTAAAAGACCTGTACACGTTTGTAACTTGATATTGATATTGCTGGTTTTATTTTGGCAGATATAGCCATCAAATTGGGGGAGAGTTTTTAGTTTCTTAGAGACTGCATTAAAAAGAGGAAAGATTGTGTGATCTTTGGAGTCAGAAAGGCCTAGAATTTGAATCTTGGCTCCAGTACTTATTAACATAGTGATTCAGACAAGCTGCTTAACTCCCTAATACTTTAGTAGCCTCTTCTCTATAAAATACCCTTTGTAGTTGGTACACAGGGCAACAATAAAATATGCCCAGAACTCTGGGAATTAAATAACATCAGCAGAGAATGGATAAAATTAGATATATGCAGAAGATACTTTAAAAACTGACAATCCTCCAGGTCAAAAAATAGGAAAGAGAAGGTCTTCCTCAATAGAAGATTAACTTTGGAGGATGTGGCTCATCTCTTGTCTAACCTTGGATGCTCAGTTCCTAGTATAGTGCACAGCAGATTGTAGGCACTTTGAAATGTTTTTGATTGGATTAAATAGATGACATTACATGTCTAAAGAAAGTCTGTGTCAGCAGAAATGGAATGGATGGTCAGCATTGAACATTGAAAAAGTTGAAAAGCAGAATTTGGCACTGTTTATACACTGCTGTACAAAGGGAAAAGATACATCATCCGGGGTTCATGAAAATTCTGGTAACTAGAACGGTAATCTCTAGGGGTAGGAATATTTCATTAGTCCTTACCATAGCCTGGCTGAAAGAACTGTATCCCTTTAGTGATTCTGTATTCATCTTCTGAACACTCATTTAACTTTCTGATATAAGTATTAATGTACAGCTGAGAGTGCAGATGAAGATTGCATACACCTAGAAGGTTGTGTTCTCCATTGTAGATAAATAAATTGGCAAAGGTGAGATTATGATCAGTACTCTAAGTCTGGTCAGCATAATAATATATTTTATAATGAAAATTAGTAAAATATATTCTGGTTTATAATTAGTCACTTCTTGAGTTTAGTTTGAGGTTTTTGGACCTAAATATCTGAATGCTAGACTGTGGACTGCAATGAGTTCAACAAGATGATGTCTTCCTGTTACAATCCCTTCCATCTTTGCCTCTAACATTTATGTTAACTGCCCTATAAATCCACACATATGTTTAAATCTTCTATTCCCAACACAAAATTTGAGCATAAAAAGAGTATTTTATTAATTTCATACTGTAGCAATAGAGAGATTTTCTGTTATAAAGTACTAAGAGAGTGCTAGGCCTGTAATCCCTCTATTAAACTTTTTTTTTTTACCTCCAATTTTCTTATAACTGTATTTGAATTATGTAGAAGATAATCTTTTTTTTTCTTTTTTTTTTTTTTTTTTGAGAGAGAGAAATACAAATTGGGGAGGGGGACAGAGGGAGAAAGAATCCTAAGCAGACTCCATGTCCAGCACAGACCCCAATGAAGGGCTCAATCCCATGACCTCGAGACCATGACCTGAGCCAAAATAAAGAGTGGAACACCCAACTGACTGACCCACCCAGGTGCCCCTAGAAGAGATATTCTTAATAAAAGTGATGTGTTGATAAAAATGTCAATTTGGGGAGATATTTAGATACACACAGACATGCACACACATGCATATAACAACCTATGTAAAGAGTGCTGGGGAACTATTGATATTTAGTTGGAGAGGGCTGGAAAATGGAAAATGCAGTGCTTATTTAGAAAATTGCAAATTTCAAAATGCAGAAATTACTTTGTGAATTACCAGATGTGAATTAAGCTGCTGATAGGTTAGTTTAGAAGAATTCATGAAGCCTTTTGCTCTTCGAATAGCTGGCTGCTTCTCATTTAGTTTAGGCTTAAATACCGCCTTAAAGAGGCTTTCTCCTGACCATTATCTAAGGGTTTGAGAGACCCTTGCTAACTGCTTGAAGTAGATCGCCTCTAGCATTGTACCCTGTTCATTTCTCTCATACCCTATTACAAGTTTTTGTTATCTTATTTGTTGGTAGTAATTAATTTGCTTACCCTACTGTATTATAAACTACACGAAGGCAGAGATGGTAGCCTTTTTTATTCACTGATGAATACTTTATCAGTTCGTACATGGCTTGGCACTTACTAGGTGCCAAATAAATGCTTGCTGAATGAATGAATGCAAATTTTTTTCTGCAAAATGAGTGTTTTGCTATGAGCTAGAGATTGTGCTGGAGATATGAAAATGAATGAGACACAGTCCTTGCCTTCTGTAAACTTACCTGCAGGATCTCAACTGAGGGCATTATAATTATTATTTATATCAACAGATGCATCAGTCTTTTGCTCAGTGTGAGCATTCATGGACATAGTCACTTTGAATATATGATGATAGTTTAAAATGAAATAATGTTCTACCTGTAGTAATTCACATTTTAATCTGCTTTATCCAGACTACTTGGAGGTTATTGAACAATTTTTGCAGACTATTATCTTCATTATTTATATGTGAGTGACTTTGACTCTGGCATTACAAGATATGTTATTAAATTTTGTCTTAGATCATTTTTTGGTGGATTTTCTATGTGGTAGGCATGACAGATGGTGTATCATCCATCATAAATTCTAGGCTAATTTCTTTTTTCATAGTATTGCAATAAGTTTCTAGTTAATTTTCTTTTCCAAGAGATAAGACAAATTTGCAAAAAACAGAATCTGTCAGTTCGGAGTTGCTTTAACAGAATTGAGCCACTTGTGATATTTACCTCACTTCACTACAAAGGTTAGCAGCCTTTCAGGAATTGAGAAACTTACTTGATTTTTATATATTTTTTTATTTTCCTAAAAGGTGCATATAGATACATCTTCAGATAAATGTATATTATACATGAATTTATACTATCATACTTTGTTTTTTTTTTTTTTTTGTTTTGTTTTTTTACTATCATACTTTGAAGATTAGGTTAAACATTGATTCTGTTCCTTTATGTATTCAACTACTTTGACACCTTTTATATTCCTTCATATTTTTTTAATTATAAGCTAATATTTTTAAATATTCAAGGAATATGTTAGTTGTCTTTAACATTTTTACTTCCCAGAGAAAATCAGACTGTATGTATGTGTAAACATTTACACACAGGTTTGTGTGCATATATATGATAAATACATCTTTTAATGCTAATGATGCTAAAAGTCATAGGTGCTGGATACTCTTCAGGGACTCAGTCTAAGGAGAGAAACAGACATGCCTTTCTTAGAAATGGTTTTGACTATTGATGAGGTAGCTACATTTTTAGATGGGATGATCTGTAGGAAGGTTGGAGAGATGGCAACAATTATTTCAGCTAATGAATAGCTTTAGGATTATTTCTAGTAGAAACAGTTGCATGTTCCTAGTTTAAATTTATATTTTGGTCAGTTTATTTTATGATCATAGGTACTTCAGATTTTATTTTAAGCATCTTGCAGGGACTCTTTAAAAATATATTTGTTTTTTCTAAGTGTATTTGTTTAGTAATCTCTACACCCAGTGCGGGGTTCAAACTCACGACCCCAAGATCAAGAGTCTTGTTCTCTTCCAACTGAGCCAGCCAGGTGCCCCTAAAAAGATTTCATTTCATTACTTAGCCAGAGAAGAGATCTTGCCATCTATGACAACATGACAATACACATACTATGTTGAATATATTTTATTGTTTACTGTGAAGAAAGATGAATTATAAAGTAAAATTAATTGACTAATAAAAATAAGAGTTAGTATAATATTTCCTAGATGCTTTACCAAGCTATTCCTATTCTCAAAGAGTTTGCTTTCTAATGGAATAGTAGAAAAATACTCCTTTCCTTTTTTTGTAAGATCTATTCTCTTAGTAACTTTCAAACATATAGTATTATTAACCATAGTCACCATGCTGTACATTACATCCCCATGACTTATTTGTTTGAAAACTGGAAGTTTGTAACTAAAAGTCTTTCCCTTTGTTAAAAGGAAAAACCTCGTTTATACTGTTCATTCATATGCATTCATTCAATGAATGTTGAGTGCTACTCTCTTCCCAGCACTGTGTCTGGCCCTGGGAATAGAAAGTCAGTTAGACCCTTGACCTTTTCCTGACTTTGAGAAGCTAGTCGAGAAGGGGAAGCAGAAAAGTACACTAAATTAATCCGCAGTGTGATGAGGGCTGTGGTGCTCATATGCATAGGACTAGCAAGGAGGGTACCTACCTACCTGCTACTGAAGAATCCGAGGAAGTGATGCCTAAATGGAATTTTATTTTATTTTATTTTATTATTTTTTAATTTATTTATGATAGTCACAGAGAGAGAGAGAGGCAGAGACAAGGCAGAGGGAGAAGCAGCCTCCATGCACTGGGAGCCCGACGTGGGACTCGATCCCGAGTCTCCAGGATTGCGCCCTGGGCCAAAGGCAGGCGCCAAACCGCTGCGCCACACTGCTGCGCCACCCAGGGATCCCCCTAAATGGAGTTTTAAAGAATATATAGCAATTATTGACCTTTGGGAACAAGATGAGTTTGGTGTTATTGCTTTGTAAAACTCAAGTTAGGGTACAGTGGAGATGTGAGATAAGAGAATGCAAGGATGACTCTTAGGGTGCCTTGATCTGCCATAAAAAAGAAGCCTTTTTTTTTTTTTTTTTTTTACTTTGTGATTTTGGGGAACCATTCCACGTATAACTCGGAAGGAGGAGGGATTTGAGAACAGGATTGGAGGGAAAATTAGTTAGGAGGCAGTATTGTAGGCAGGAGACAGCCTGAACCAGGGCAGTTGTAGAACTGATGGAGGCAAGTGCAGTATAAAGCCATATGATGCTGATGGGGCACTTGTGCAGAGTGTCATAATTCCTGCTTCCTGATCTCTTTTCTTGGTTCTTTTACCAACAAACATGACTTAGTGGAAGCATTTGTATACCAAAGGAAATAGTTTACCTATTTTTTCCTCCCCACCAGTTGTTGGTGCCATGGATTTCTATAAGAAAAGACTGGATAGTTTTGTCAAATTTGTTGTAACACAATTTGATCTGCGGTAGAGGTTTAACATCAGTGGAAAGGGAAGTATTAAGTTTTAGAATGATACACAGGATTTAAATCCTGGCTCTGCCACTTACAAGCTGTTTGATCTTAGGAGAATTGCTTAAACTCTCTTTGAGTTTTCTTTTCAGTAAAATAGGGCTTTCTTGTGACGAGAAAATGAAACTGTAAAATGCCTGTTCAAAGCTGGGTAGAAAATAGAGGTTTCGATTTATTTATCCTTTCCTTAAAGCAACAGAGTATACATACTCAATGGGGCCACATATTGCTCTGAAGGGAGGTGATGTTTGGTACTTTCAAGAGGGAGAGGGTAAACAAAATTTTTAATGAATAAAACTGATATACTGCAGTACATATAAACATATAAGCAGTATATCTGTAGTATTCAAATGCCATGGAGGTAGGCAGCTTAGGAAAATGTTTAAAAGGGCTTCTTAAGGGGACAGAATGAAAACAAGGTTCATAAACACTCCATTAGAGTTCTTAGAATTCTGCTTGCTTAAATAAGGAATAGTAAGGTATGTAAAACACTAAGGAATGTCATTTTTTTTACTAATATTTAATGGTGGTCAGTTCTGGAGAATTCACTATTTTGAGACCTATTCAGACTTTTACCAAAAAAAATTAAGTGCTACCATATAATTTTTATGTTTTCAAAATAAATTATATTATGAGTATTTTATAAAATACTTAGTACATTTATGGTAACATTGATAATAACTAAATGAAAGGTTATTACCATAGAAATAATTTATCCAAATGAAGTTTAATGATAAGTTCATCAATTAGAACTTTCTATAAGTGGTTAACATTTTGTATTTGGAGGCTTTTATTAATATTCAAAATTTAAAATTAAATTTGTGTGCCTGCCCTTAAATTTAGCCATATTCTGGTAATACTATATCATTAGTGAATAAAGTGTTTATGTGTAAGTAAGTGTTTTAGCTAACTGAAACTAAGTGCCAAGGCTTTTAAAATCTGTAGTCTTTAAACTGATGTACTGAGTAATTCTAGCCAAGTGCCATGCAAATTCATATTTCTGTTTATAAATGTGGGAAGGGGCTAGAGCTCTAAGAGATTGCATGCACATAATGATTAAGCCACATAACTAGTAACCTCCATTCAAAGCTCAGAGTCCATATAATATTCTAGTAGGAAAATTGAAAATTAGCCTTTCTTTGTTAAGATTTAAAAAGTCCTGATTGTAAATGTAGTACATATATATATTATTAGAAATAAAAAAATTATTTCATTATTATACTATTAGAAAATAGTGAAATATAAAGAAACAAAAACATTCCACAAACTAAAAATAACTAATTTTACTTTAAAGATTTATTTATGTTTGGGAGAGGGTAGGGGGTGGAGAGAGAGAGAGAGAATCCTAGGCAGGCTTCACACTGAGCATGGAGCCTGACGATGGAGCTTGACCCCACAATGCTGAGATCATGACGTGAGCCAAAACCCAAGAGTCAGATGCCTAACGACTACACCATCCAGGCACCCTCAAAAGTCACTAATTTTTATGTTCTATCTGTTCTTCATTAACTTTTTGAACAGTGATTATCATTCTTAACTTTTTATTTGAAACTCCTTATTGAAAGTCACTGTCAGGGATCCCTGGGTGGCGCAGCGGTTTGGCACCTGCCTTTGGCCCAGGGTGCGATCCTGGAGACCCGGGATCGAATCCCACATCGGGCTCCTGGTGCATGGAGCCTGCTTCTCCCTCTGCCTATGTCTCTGCCTCTCTCTCTCTCTGTGACTATCATAAAAAAAAAAAAAAGAAAGAAAGTCACTGTCAAAGGATGTTCTTTTTTTTTTTTTTAAAGATTTTATTTATTTATTCATGAGAGACACACAGAGAGAGGTAGAGACATAGGCAAAGGAAGAAGCAGGCTCCATGCAGGGAACCCGATGCAGGACTCAATTCCGGGGCCCCAGGATCACGCCCTGAGCCAAAGGCAGATGCTCAACCACTGAGCCACCCAGACATCCCTCTAAGGATGTTCTTAAAAAAATGTTTTTGTGAAATGGTCGTTTGCTTGTAGGCATTTTGTAGACTTCTAAAGGTTATTCTAAATTTCTTCAACAAGGCATTTCCCCCTAAATTTCTATTTTAAAAAAGTCCACTTCGGAACAACACAATACAACATTACTTATCTTCAGTCTACCTATTTACTTTTCTTCCTAGATTTTTCCATTTATTTTCATTTGGTTTTAACATAAATATAGATAGAATACACAAATCTGTATTCTACTGGTTAAACATAAATATCTTTCCATAACCTTCTCTGTTGGTCTAGTTCAAGGTTGTGAACTACTTTTCCTTTGAGTTGGATTGAGTTTTCAGAGACATTTTAATATGCACAGTATTGACTCACAGTTTTAAAGACAATTTTCAGTTAGTTCCTACATTGAAAATTTGGGAGAATTCACATGAAAAACCTAGGTTTTTGCTTCTGAAAAGCCATAGGATCTTAAAACATTGGGCCTACACTCTCCTATGATAGCACTTGGCAGTGGCTGCCACCTTTAGATGGACCATGGATTCTCTAGTTTACCAGATAGTCCCATCACTCCATATTGTCTCTTTATGTTATACTAAACTGCATCACTCATTTAAGTCATCTACCTTGCAGTCTCTGCTTGAGGTTATCATTAAGCAACCCTGGGTTGAACTCTTTTGTTTGTTGCTGATTCTATATCTGTTTTTATTTTATAGGAGAAGATGTATGGTCTTATGCAAAGGGTCTTCCTCACATGTTCCAGCAGGGCGGAGTATTCTACAATATTATGAAGAAAACCATGGGTATAGTTAATATCTGATTTTATTCTTAGATAATATCTCCACTTAGGCTATTGTAAGATTAAGAAATGTCAGTATTCTTCTAAAGCTATATCCAACATTACTTTCTGGTATGTATTTTTCTTTAGCCGTCTTCCTAGTTAAAGTGGGTTATTATCCTGATATGGTCATCTCTGTTTTCTGTCGTATTACTAAAAAGTCTCCTGTTACTTTCTTGCTCCTATTTTCTCATTAAATTATGTATATAATTCTTCATAGCTAAAGACAAATTGTGAAATTAGAAGCAGATTTGGTTATAATGCTAGTGACTGTACCAGAACCAGATAATATGGTATTTTTGTTGTTGTTGTTATGTTTTGGCTATTTTTATTTACATACCTTAGTGTTTTCAGGACTTTAAGAAATAGCTCATTTTATGTTTAATTTCTTTTCACATTGTATTTATGTTTGTAAAGATATGTGAAAGTATACAATGTGTATCTTCAGAATTTTAAGGTCTTAAGAAAATGGTTGGCAGTGTGTGTGTTTGGACGTTAAATGTTTTTTCAGAGATTTGATGTGAATGATTTTGGCGTCAGACTTTATCACTCTAGCTTTTTCATTTTTTCACCTACCTGACCTCTCTAGACATTTTTTTCTGACCTCTCTAGACATTAACTGCAAAATCACTATTTATGGTTTTTATCTCTTACGTACCTTTCTAAAAAAAAAAAACAAACCAACTTGACTGTTGTAGAAATATTCAAACATATATAAAAGTATCAGGAATAATATAATGAACCCCATTTACCCACCACTCAGCTTCAATAATTATTAGTACTCATGAATACTTAGTGTTTACTAGGTATATAGCACTTTATACCTATGATTATCTATCTACCTCTCAGTCGTCTACATAGCTATCAATCATCTACTTAGAAAGACTGAGACAGAGATGCAGAGACAAAGACATCACACCTACATGTATTTTCCAAAGATCAAAACAGCTTTCTTTTAATCACTCTAGCTAATCTAATTGAGTAAGTATTCAGAGATGAAATAAAATCATAGCTGTTCACTTACAGGTCTCTGGTGACATAGAGTGATTATTTCTTTTAATCACTCTAGCTAATCTAATGGAGTAAGTATTCAGAGATGAAATAAAATCATAGCTCTTCACTTATAGGTCACTGGTGACATAGAGTGATTATAGAATTATATGCATCTCTGAATGTTTAGTTACTCAGTCAAAGGTGCAAACATTTTAGAAAGGGCAAACCTAGTGGAACCTTGGAAAAAGAACTCAGAGAAATAAAGAATTTAATGAAACTTTAGAGAAACCATCAATTTGAGTATAGACTAAAATGAAATTCATTGACAACAAAGGGAAGATTGAGGAAAGAGATGATTAGAAATGGGAAGAGCAAAACTCAGGTGAGCCTAATCAAATAGGAGTTCCCAATGTAAGTAATCAACATGCTGTAATCAGCAATGTTGTTACATTGCATAAGAAATGTGTTACAACTGCAGGACAGCAGGGCTGGACTCTTTTCTCATGGAGCATAGATTTCACTTCATCTGATGCTAATTACCTTTCAGAGTCAATAGAAGATCATCTGTGGAAGCTGAGTCCTTTCAATAATGATCCAGAAGTAGTGGGCACAGATCCTCAGCAGAATCTGCTTACCCTTTCTGAGACCTGTATAGAGTCACATATGTTACCCTTTTAACAATTTGATATTTAGGTTCACTTTGCATTTTGCCTGAAAATGAGAATTTTCATTGTGATTACATTAAATAAATGTATAAGAATAATTACATTAAATATGTTATTAGTAAATACCAGTTGTTTAAAAAATGCTTTCCTAAAGGGATATTGTAAGCATGAACATTTAAAATCTTAACTGAGTTGCTCTTAGTGCAACTATGGAAAAGGTATAATAGCCTTGACAAATGTTGCTTAGTAACTGACCATCAGTTATTAGTTTCATCAGTGCCACAGAAAAAGATGAATTACTGTGTAGTAGGGCCAAGGAAATAAGGACCCATCTTCTTGAGGTTCAGTCTTAAGATCCTGTGACACAACAATGTCACCTGTAAGAATATATCGTAAAGAAATAGTAAAGAAAGCAAATGCATACAGATAACCAACCATTCCAATGTTGTTTGTAGTAGGAAAAAGAGTGGAAACAAAATATAGTTCCTCTAAACAAAAGAAATGTGATAAAATTTTTTAAATAAAATAAAATAATTGTACATCCACTTTATGGATGTAGTGACTAAAATGAAGCTTTTGAAAATCATTAATGACATGGGAAAATATTTACATATAAGGTTTAATGAAAAGTTATTATACAAAGTCAATAGGATATAACACTAGTTAAAAATATTCTGTATATGTAATGTAATGCATATGCGGTAAAAAAGCTTAAATTTTTTTGAAAAAAAAAATCAGTACATTTCTATTCCCCTCAACTAGACTATTTTAAAATAAATCCCAGATATAATTACATCTATAAGAACTTCAATATGTATCTCTAAAAGTAAGAACTCTTTTTTTAAAAAGTACAATATGATTATCACATATGAAAAATATGAAAAATAATGTTTAAAACATGACCAAATACCCAGTGTTTACAATTCCTTGATTTTTTATTGTCTTGAAAAAAAATTTTTTTTTTCTTTCGGTTTATTTGAATCCGGGACCAAAGAATGGCTGGCTGACTGGTTTCCTTCCCATCTTCCTAGATCCTATTTTTCTTCCTTCTTTCGTTCCTTCCTTTGACATGGTTCTTGAAGCATAATTTGCATATAGCAAAATTTACCTTTTGTAGGTATAAAGTATATGAATTATTACAAACATATATAGCCATGTAGCCACTACCACAATCAAGATATAGAATATTGCCATCATTCCAAAAAGTTGCCTTGTGTGCCTTTCTAATTAATCTCTTACTCCTATCCCCAGGCTTTGACAACCACTGATTTTGTTTGTCTCTTTATGTTTGCCATTTTCATATCAGCATATAAATGGATTAATACAACCTTTTGTGTCTGACTTCTTTGCTAAAGCACAGGTGTTGGCAAATTACTGACCATGGGCCATATCAGGCCTGCTGCCTTACTGTATATAAGGTTTTATCAGACATAGAAAAAAAAAAAAGAACAGCCACACTCATGTTTACATATTGTATACGGCTGCTTTCATACTACAGTGGCAGAATTGAATAGTTTTCGACAGAGACTATAATGGTATGAAAACCTAAAGTATTTACTGTGTTGCTCCATTACAGAAAAAATTTGCCAATTTCTGTTTAACCTAATGCTTTTGAGATTTGTCAATCTGGTTGCATGTATTAGTTTATTCTTTCTTATAGCTGAGTAGTATTCCATTGTATGGATGTATCATACTTTTAAAAATCTAAAACTGATTGAAGGACATTTGGGTGATTTTCAGTTTTGGGCTCCTATGAATAAAGTCACTATAAACATTTGTGTATAGGTCTTTGTGTGTGGAAATATGTTTCATTTCCCTTTTGTAAATACTGTGGAGTGGGATTGCTGAGTTATATGGTAAGTATATGCTTGTCTTTATAAGAAACTTCCAAACCATTTTCCAAAGTAGCTGGACCATTTTGTATTCCTTAGCACTATATTAGAGTTCCAGTTGCTCTGTTCCTTACCAGTACTTGGTAGTGTCAGTTGTTTTTAAAACTATTTTAATAGGTTTATAGTACTATCTTGTAGTGCTTTTAATTTGCATTTCCCTAATGACTAATGATGTTGAGCATCTTCTCATGTACTTTTTTGCTTCCTTCTTCTTTTGCTTATTTTTAAGTTAGTTTGAATCTTTTTTTAGTTGAATTTTGAGAGTTCTTTATATAGTCTGGGCACACATCCTTTATCAGGTGTTTTGCAAATATTTTCTCCCAGTTTATAATTTGTCTTTTCATTCTCTTAACAGTATCTTCTGAAGATCAGAGACTTCTAATTTTGATAACTAGTTTGACATTTTTTTCTTTTATACTTTTTATGCCATATTAAAAAAATCTTTGCCTAATTAAAGGTGACAAAAATTTTCTTCTATGTTTTCTTCTAGCAGTTTTGTAGTTTTAGGTTTGTATTTAGGTTTATGGTCTATTTCAGGTTTTTTTTTTAATATGTTACAAGTTATCAGTTGAGGTTCATTTTTTTTATGTATGGATACCCAATTGTTCCAGCACTGTTTGTCAAAAAAAAAGTATACCATATCTGTTAAATCAGTTGACAAAAAAAAAAAAAAAATCAGTTGACCATGGATCATATATTTATCATGCACTTGAAAAAGGTAAATTATATGCAAAATATAGTGTCTGTAAAATTATTTAAAAAATCAATTGACCATATTACGTGTGGGTCTATTTTTAGAAACTTTTATTTGTTGATCTGTCTCTCTTTTTACCAATAACTAGTCTTGATTACAGTACCATTAAAGTAATTCTTGAAATCAGTTAGTATGAGTCCTCCATCTTTATATTTTCTATTTTTTTGAAGTTTGTATTTAAATTCTAGTTAACATACAGTGTAATATTAGTTTCAGATGTACAATATAATGATTCAACACTTTCAAAGAACACTGGGTGCTCATCACAAGTGCACTTCTTCATCCCCATCACCTATTTAACCCATCCCCCCAATGCCCTCCCCTCTAGTAACCATTAGTTTGCTGTCTATAGTTACAGGTCTATTTCTTGATTTCCTCTCTCTCTTTCTCTCTCTCTCTCTCTCTCTCCACCCCCCGTCCCTTCCTCCCTCCCTCCCTCTCTCTCCCTTCCTCTTCCCCCCTTTTCCCCCTTTGCCTATTTGTTTTTTTTAAGTTTTTTAAAAAAGATTTTATTTATTTATTTATTCATGAGAGATAGAGGTAGAGGGGGCGGAGACACAGGCAGAGTGAGAAGCAGGCTCCATGCAGGGAGCCTGATGTGGGACTCAATCCTGGGACTCCAGGATCACGCCCTGGGCCAAAGGCAGGTGCTAAACTGCTGAGCCACCCAGGGATCCCCTGCTCATTTGTTTTGTTTCTTAAATCCCACGTAAGTAAAATCAAAAGGTGTTTGTCATTCTTTACCTTATTTCACTTAGCATAATACTCTCTAGCTCCATTCATGTCATTGAAAACATTTTATTCTTTCCCAAAAAAAATTTTTGGGTATTCTAGGTGCTTTGCTTATCCATATAAATTTTAGAATCAACTTGTCAGTTCCTACGAAAAAGTCTACTGGGATTTTTATTGTGAATTGTTGACTCTATATCAAATTGAGGATAAATGGTATTTTTACAACATCGAATCTTCTAATTCATGAAAACATTGTATTTCTCCACTTACTTGTTTTCTTTAATTTCTCATCAAAATTTTGTAATTTTCAGCATTCAATTCTTACATATCCTTTGTTAGATTCATACCTAAATATTTCATGTTTGGGGAATGCTACTTTATTATTATTTTTTTATGGGAATGCTATTTTAAAAGATGGTTTTTTAAAGTTCCAATTTCCTGGGGGCACCTGGGTGGCACAATTGGTTAAGTATTGGACTCTTGGTTTTGACTCAGGTCATGATCTCAGCTCAGGGTTGTAGGATCGAGCCCTGATGTTGGGCTCTGCACTCAGTGTCAAGTCTGCTTAGGATTCTCTCCCTCTCTTTCTATCTGCCCTTCCCCGTTCTCTCTTGCTCTCTCTCAAGTAAATAAATAAATGTTTTTTTTAAAAATTCCAATTTCTTTTTGTTCTTTGCTAGTGCATAGAAAATAAGCTAGGTTTTTATGCTTTGACCTTGTATCCTATAATCTTGCTAAATGCACATATTCTAGGGATGCCTGAGTGGCTCAGTGGTTGAGCACCAGGGCATGATCCCAGGGTCCTGAGATTGAGTTCTGCATCACTTCTCCCTCTGCCTGTGTCTCTGCCTCTCTCTCTCTGTCTCTCTCATGAATAAAAAAATAAAATCTTAAAAAAAAATAAATGCACATATTCTAGTAGCTTTTTAGCAGATTCTGTGGGATTGTCTAGGTAGGTCATCATGTCTTTTGCAAATAAAAGACAGCCTTATTTCTTCCTTTTCAGTCAGTATGCCTTATATTTCTTTCTCTTGCTTTATTGCACTGGCTGTAAGTTCATTGCTGAATAGATACGGTGAGAACAGATATCCTTGCCTTATTCCTGATTTTCAGGGGAAAGCATTCAGCCTGTAGTTTTTTCAGAAATGCCCTTTATCAGGTTATTCTATTGATAGTATACTGAAAGTTTGTATTTTGAATGGATGTTAAATTTTATCAGGTACTCTTTTCCTGCATCTATTGAAACGATCTTATGGTTTTTCTTAATTTATTGGTAAGGTGAATTACATTGATTGATTTTTGGATGTTGAATTTGATCAGGTGCTTTCTTCCAGGATCTTTTGAAATGATCTTATGGTTTTTCTCTTGAGTTTATTAGTAGAGGGTGAATTACATTGATTGATTTTTGGAACTGACTTTGCATGCTGGATTCAAATCACTAGTATTTTGGTGAGAGATTTGCAACTGTGTTCATGGGGTATAATGGTATATACTTTTCTTATAATGACTGTTTAATCAGGGTAATGTTGGCTTCATAAAATAGAGTTAGCAAGTGTTTATTCTTCGTTTTCTGGTAGGTTTTGTAATACTTTGATACAATTATTTCTTAACTGGTAGAATCTACTAGTGAAGGCATCTGGGCTTGGAGTTTTCTTTGTGGAACAGTTTTTAGCTATGAATTTAATTTCTTTAATAGAATCCTCTTAAGGTTATGTTTTTTTTTCTTGGGTAAGCTTTGTTAGTTTAGTCTTTCAAGAAATCTCTCCATTTCATCCAAGGTAACAATTTTGTTGGCATAAAATTGTTCAGAATATTTCTTTACTGTTCATTTAACATCTGTAGAGTCTGTGCTCTTTCATTTCTGATACGGGAAATTTGTGCCTCTCTTGTTTTGCTGACCAATCCAGCTAATGGTTTATCAGTTTTATTGATCTTTTTAAAGAACAAGCTTTTGGTTTCAGAGGTTTTCTCTATTTTTCTGATTTCAGTTTGATTGAAACTGCCCTTACGTTTATTTTTTCCTTCTTTATGCTTGCTTTGGGTTTAATTTGCCCTTTTCTTTCTAGTTTATGTTGAAGCTTAGATTATTGTTTATAAATTGTTTTGTTTTCTAATAAAAGCGTTAAAGCTATAAATGTCTCTCTTAAGCATCCTCCCCCCCTTATTTTTGAATCCTTTTCTTTTTACTTTATATTTTTACTTTATTCTTTTTTTTTTTTTTTTTTTTTTACTTTATTCTATATCCTGAATTATATTGATAACAGGTAATGGGGTTTTTAAAGGTTAGTTTTTAATTAGGATTGAGTAATGGTGTTCTGAGTAATGAGGGTAAGTATGCACGAAATGAAACTGAATGTAACTTCCCTCATGTGTTTTTTGTCGGGGGGGGGGTGGATGGTTGTGGGGATGACTCTTGATTATTTACTAAATAGCCTTGTTTCTGGTTTGAAATTACTATTTTTTAAACATTTTATTTATTTATTCATGAGAGACACAGAGAGGCAGAGACACAGGCAGAGGCAGAAGTAGGTTCCATGAAGGGAGCCCAATGTGAGACTTGATCCTGGGACTCCAGAATCACGCCCTGGGCTGAAGGCAGGCACCAAACCACTGAACCACCCAGGCATCCCGTAGTTTGAAATTATTTTTATTTTTATTTATTTTTTAAAAATTTTATTTATTTATTCATGAGAGACAGAGAGACAGACAGACAGACAGACAGAGACCCAGGCAGAGGAGAAGCAGGCTCCATGCAGGGAGCCTGACATGGGACTCGATCCCGGTCTCCAGGATCAGGCCCTGGGCTGAAGGCAGCCCTAAACCGCTGAGCCACCCAGGCTGCCCTAAAAGAACTGTTTTTAAAACAAATGGTCCTGAGACAACTGGATACTTATATACAAAAGAATGAAGTTTTGACTTCTACTTCACACCAAATAAAAAAATTAACTCAAAATGTATCCACCACCTGAATATAGGAGTTAATACTAGAAAACTTTTAGGAAAAACATGGGCATAGAACTTCTTGACTTTGGATTTGGCAAAAACTCATTAGATATGACACCAAAAGTACAAGCAACAACAGAAAAAAAATAAAAAGCAAACTTTTGTTCTGTAAAGAACACTATCAAGAAAGTGAAAAGACAGTGGCATTTGGGTAGTTCAGTGGTTAAGCATCTATCTGACTCTTTCTTTCGGCTCAGGTCATGATCTCAGGGTTGTGAGATCGAGCCCCATGTTATGCCCTATCTGAGCAAGGGGCCTGTTTAAGATTACCTCTCTCTGTGCTGTCTCTCTTTAAAAAAAAAAAAAAAGAAAAGAAAAGAAAAAGTGAAAAGACAACTCACAGAATGAGAGAAAAATTTTGCAAATTATGTATCTGATAATAGATTTGTATCTCAAATATAAAAAACTTATCAGGGGCATCCCGAGTGGCTCAGCAGTTTAGCGCCTCCTTCAGCCCAGGGCGTGATCCTGGAGACCCGGGATTGAAGTCCCACATCGGCCTCCCTGCATGGAGCCTGCTTCTCCCTCTGCCTGTGTCTCTCTCATAAATAAATAAATAAATAAATAAATAAATAAATAAATAAATAAATAAAATCTTAAAAAAAATAAAAATAAACTCATCAGTTAAAAGGCAAATAACCTGATTAAAAAATGGGCAAAGGATCTGAACAGACATTTCTCCATAGAAAATATATAAATGGTCATTGAATACATGAACCGATGTTTAGATGCTCAGCATCATTAACCATCAGAGAAATGCAAATAAAAACCACAATGACATAGTACTTCACACTCATATCTGGATATAATCAAAAAAGCAGATAATAAGAACGGTTGGCAAGGAGATACAGAGAAATTAGAATCCTCATACTGCTGGTAGGAATGTAAAATGGTGCAGCCACTTGGGAAAACAGTCTGGGAGTTCCTTAAAAGGTTTAACGTGGTTACAACCAAGCAATTCTACTCTTAGGTATGTACTTAAGAGAAATGAAACCTATCCATACAAAACTTGTACACAAATGGTCATAATAGCATTATTTATAATAGTCAAAAGTGGAAACAACCCAAAATTTCCATCAACTGATGATTGGATAAGTAAGATTTAGTATATCCGTACAATGGAGTATGTTTGGCAATAAAAAGGAATGAAGTACTAGTACATGCCATATCATGCATGAACCTTGAAAATATGCTGCATGAAATAAACTAGTCACAGTAGACCATATGTTATTCCATTTACATGAATGTCATGGAATAGGCATACCTATATATAGAGAGAAGTATTGACTAGAGCTGGGAGTTAGGGCAGGGGGAGGAAATGAGAATGACTGCTAATGGGTTTGGATTTTTGGGGGGGAGTGATGAAAATGTTCTAAAAGTGATTATGGTAATGGTTGCACAATTCTGTGAATATACTGAAAATCATTCAGTTGTATACTTACAAGTGAATTGTATGTGAATTATCTCTCAGTAGAGCCATTGTAGTTTTTAAAATATTACCTGTGTTATCCTTTTTTAGGAAGTAGTTTAGAGCTCTGAAGTAAGAACATCTGAGATCAAATTTTGGTTCTACGACCTACTGCCTGTGTGACTTCTAAGTCTCAGTTTCTTAATTAATAAAGTGGGTATTATAATTTCAGGGTAGTTAGGACCAAATGAGATCATGCACAAAAAGCAGTTACCAAAGGACCTGGTACTTAATAAATAATTAGCTAATAGTTTGTTATTATAATATCAGCTGTTATTTGCAGAATAATTAAAATTCTTTTGACTCTAACAACCATTTGAAATGGGTCATTGTCAGAAAATTATTTTACTTTTCAAAATACAGTTCCTTCAGATATTTGTGGCAAAGTTTTTTATTTTTTAAAATTTCATTTCTTTCTTTGAGTAATCTCTACACCCAACATGGGGCTCCAACTTTTGATCCTGAGATCAAGAGTTGCATGTTCCTCTGCCAGGTGCACCTCACCCCTTTTGTTTAGGACAGATGGATGTGGCAAATCATTATTATTATCTTGTAATCAGAGAATCAAAGTATATCAAGCCCTCCTCACCCCAAAAACACATATACCCATATCCTCCAAAAACTGGAATGTGTTTCTCTTACTTTTTTCAAATTCACCCTAACAAACAGATGGTTATATCAACATTAGAACAGAAATATTTCCCAAAATATCTAGACTATTAATATTTCTATTCTTTATAATTGGAAAGATATTTTAAAGTTCTTTTGCTTAAAATGTAAGTTTCCTTGCAGGTCTTTATACAGAGATAAATGCAGACATGAATGACAAATTTAGTTTTATTTTATTTTTTTATTTTGTTATTTACTTTTAAAGATTTTATTTATTTATTCATGAGAGACAGAGAGAGAGAGGCAGAGACAGAGAGGGAGAGAGAGAGAGAGGCAGAGACACAGGCAGAGGGAGAAGCAGGCTCCATGCAGGGAGCCCGATGTGGGACTCCATCCCAGGACTCCGGGATCATGCCCTGGACCAAAGGCAGGCGCCAAACCGCTGAGCCACCCAGGGATCCCCCACAAATTTGGTTTTAAAACTTGTATAGGTATCTTTCATCTTATGTTGAGTTTTGTTTGAGTTTGAACTTTATGAAAATGAAAATTATGCTTTATTTATACATTCTCTATGATTTGCTTCTTTTATGCAACACTTTTTCAGATTCATTCATGTTGATGGATTCAAGTACCATTCATTCATTTTCACTACTATATTCTGTTTTATCATTTTAATATTATTCACCCATTATGCATTTATGTGTTTTTTTTTGATGTAAGGAAGAATGTAGCTCTAAATATTAGTATACATATTTTTTGGTGTATATATGTGATGGAATTGTTATGTGATAGAGGAATTTTAATACACTTTGATTCTTAAAATTCAAAAGACTATTTAAGTTATATGAAACCTGAATGATTATGCTTAGAGGGAGCACAACCCATAACATTGATTTTTTTACATTGATTTTTTAATACATATTTTAAATGTATTTAATAATGTAAAAGGTCTAGAAACTATAGAAATGGGAAACATCACCTATAATTTTTAAATATTTGCCTTATATGTATGTGTTTTGGCTTGATTATAATTATAGTGCTTAGATTTGTTTCCTGCTATTCATGCACATTTTGCTATATATGTGAAGCATCATAGGTTTCTTATTTATATCAATTATTAATAGCTGCATATTAATAGGTAGACCATAATTTTCTTAACCATTCTCTTCTTGATGAAAGCTTAACTTAGATTGTTTTCTGTGTTTCATTGTAAATACTCTGATGAACATGTGTGGGACTAGGATTCTTTCCAGGGATGGCCAAGAGAAAGCATCACAGTAGCAGTCTGGAGACAATTACAAAACTATTTTTGATCTAATAGAGGAACCAAAACTATTGACTGCCTGATTTATATTAGGCACTTGTAGTACATGCTTTACATGTTTTCTCATTTAATCCTCAAATAATCAGTGAAGTGAATAGTATATCCATCATTATACTTACCTGATTGTATTATAATCTGTTTGGACCTGTCTCCTAAGAATTACATTTTATTTGAGTCTTCAGGGTCTATTTTAGTTAGACCAATAGTGGCACATTGTGGCACATAGTGAGACTCAATAGATGTTATCCATTGAAATGACTGTTTGAAAGTTTTGCCTAGGGTTATCCCTGGACTTAATCATTCAAAATTCTCTTCTTTGTTACCTTGTTTCTTTTTTCTTTTCTTTTCTTTTTCTTTTTCTTTTTCTTTTTTTCTTTTTCTTCTTTTTTCTTTTCTCTTTTCTTTCTTTTCTTTCTTTCTTTTTTTTTTTGTTACCTTGTTTCTTGATCCAGGTTTTACGGATCTCTGAGATAGGGGATTGGTAATAAGTGGATTCCAGGGTTGTGGCCTGAAGTGCACTATTTAGACCACATCTCTGATTTTAAGTTTTGTCTGTCTCTTTTTTATCGGTTACCTCTGCCAAAAATTTTCTGTCAAGAGGAAATCTTAGTTAGATTTGTATTAATGGATACTTATCACTGATGAATGTTTATTTAAAATTACTGTATGTTCTTTATTCATTTGGGGTTTAGTTCTTTTCTCTTGTTATTTGGAATATTCACAGTGAGATATATTAGAACCACTCTGTAGCTTCTTTCAGAGGAGGGAGGAAAAACTATTCTTGATAACCTACAAAGCTGGAGACTAACTAAATGCCCACTAAGCATTCCAGAGTTCACTCATCCTTCACCTCTGTATTTGTATAGCATTAACAGTTCCATTCATTTTTAACTAGTTTGCTTTTGCCTTTATATATTTTGCCATATATATACCCTTTTGCAGCATACGTTATTAAGAGTTCTCTATTTCATGGCTTCTACACTGGGCATGAAGCCTACTTCCAAAAAAATAAAGTAAGAGTTCTGTACTTCATCTTTCTTTTGGTGTTAACATAGAAAATCTTTGGTTTTATAAAATTTGAAAACCTCTATTTTTGCATACTTGGAGTATACTTTGATTAACAAATTTAAAATGTAAGGATATTGAGTAGTTTAAAATACAATTTTCTTATACACAAGCTGGAAAAAGTATAAAACTTTGGAATACCAGATAGTGAGACCAAGGTCCTCCACTAGAAAATAAAGAGCAGCCTGCTTTTAAGTTCTTCTATTGCATCATTAGTTGATTGTGAGAAGTAAAAATTGCAGGAGTCATTTGAGGAGCATCTGTAAGTCAGGCTTATTTTGGTGTTTGTGACTTACCAGAGAGGAATAAGAGGAGTAATAAGAAATACAACTATTTCAAAATTATTGAATTAAGATCTTTTTCATTATTGTGACCAAGTGTCACTTCTTACAGTTATACCAAAGACACAGTGCATTAATGTTTCCTAAATATGCCCTCATAATTACTACTTTAACTATGGAATTTCTTATTTTGAAAGTTTATATCTTATTTTGAAAGTTTATATCTTTTATATTTGTGAAAGATATACCTAAAGTACACTGAGAAAACTGTTTATTCTACTATTCTATAATTCAGTAGAATTCCTTATGATTTTTAATTCACACTGTACAGCACACTTTGCCCTTATAGGTATTTTTACAAAGCTTTAAAGTTTTTTTTTTTAAGATTTTATTTATTTACTCACAAAAGACACACAGAGAGAGCAGAGGGAGAAGCAGGCTCCATGCAAGGAGCCCAATGTGGTACTCGATCCCGGGACTCCGGGATCACGCCCTGGGCTGAAGGCGGCGCTAAACCGCTGAGCCACCCGGGCTGCCCCAAAGTTTTAAATTTGAATTAGCAAATGAAAGTATATTTTCTTGTCGCTTTACTGTAAGCAGTTGTTTTAATAACACTGTTGCTAGTGTTTTCTCATAGCTTAGCTGTTTGTTTCAAGCCCTTTTCCTAACTTTGTAATAGGTTAATGGTATTTGTAAAAAAAACCAAAACCTCACAGTTTCTCCTGGGGAACTACAGTAAGGTTTGTCATGATATTTCTTTTTTTAAATATTATTAAATTATATTAATAAATATAATAAATTATTTTTAAGTTAGTTTTGTTTTCAAAACTGTTCTGGATATTGTTGAAAATTCACTATTTCAACTATAATTGTGTTTACTATATAAGTACGACTTTAAAATGTTAAATACCTTTTTTCCCTTTCTTTAGGTATGGCTGATGGCAAGCATTGTACTTTTCCACATCTGCCTGGCAAAACCTTTGTCTATAATGCTTCTGAAGATAGACTGGAATTGTGTGTGGATGCTGCAGGACATTTCCCCATCGGTCCTGATGTTGAAGATTTAGTTAAAGAGGCTGTAAGTCAGGTTCGAGCAGAGGCTACTACAAGAAGTAGAGAATCAAGTCCCTCACATGGGCTATTAAAACTAGGTAGTGGTGGAGTAGTGAAAAAGAAATCAGAGCAGCTTCATAATGTAACTGCCTTTCAGGGAAAAGGGCATTCTCTAGGAACTGCATCTAGTAACCCACACCTTGATTCAAGAGCTAGGGAAGCCCCAGTTGTAAGGAAGCATAATACAGGGACAGACTTTAGTAATAGTTCCATTAAAATAGAGCCTTCTGTATTCACAGCTGCTCCTAGTAATAGTGAGCTTATTCGAATAGCTCCTGGAGTAGTTACAATGAGAGACAGCAGGCAGCTTGATCCTGATTTGGTTGAGGCCCAGCGAAAAAAATTGCAGGAAATGGTTTCTTCCATCCAAGCTTCGATGGACAAGCATTTGCGGGATCAAAGTACAGAGCAGTCACCATCTGATCTTCCTCAAAGAAAAGTAGAAGTTGTAAGTTCTTCTGTGAAGTCTGGGAGTCTTCAGACTGGCTTACCTGAATCTTTTTCTTTAACTGGTGGCACTGAAAATTTGAATACAGAAACAACTGATAGCTGTGTGGCAGAGGCCCTGGGAGCTGCATTTGCCACAAGGTCAAAAGCACAAAAGGGAAATTCAGTGGAGGAGCCTGAAGAGATGGATAGTCAAGATGCTGAGATGACAAACACAACTGAGCCAATGGATCACTCTTGATTTAATTAGAGGCTAATAAAGGCAGAATGTTTATTGTGAATATGTAACATTTGTTGGCTGGGCCACATAACTTGATTAGTCATAAAAAATCTTGTACGTATATAATTCAAAGATTATATCTTGTTATTCAGTGCATGACAGCAAGTGTGTGATTGGCAATAGCTTTTAATATACTGCTGCCCAGGCTGGCTCTGAATTCCTATAAATTAGTTATTAGATCTGCTGAATTTCTTCCATACATGTGGTTCTTTGGAAGTTTTTTGTAATTTTAATTCCATGAAAGTCTTAATGTTTCAAACATGAAAATTCTCTTGCTAATGTTTGATTTCCTGAAAAGGCTAGAACTGAGGGGGGAATGAGATTTTGCTAACATCGATGTCATCAAGGTAACCATTCCACATATTTGAGTGTCAAAAGATTTATGTAAATTTAAAGGTTATCTGAACTAAATTGTATTTTAAAATTCATAGAAGGATTTATTAGAGACAGATCCGACATTTCCGTGAACGTAAACACATTCATAGAGATACATATTCTTGATGAAAATATCTTGAGAATAGAGTGTAATGATATAACATTTTGCTGACTTGAGCAAGGCTGGGGGAAAATATCTATTCTAGAATGATAAAGTCAATGTGATTCAGTAATGTTGCTGTCTGAGCCAACACAGCCAATTGTGTGCTCTGTTGTTGATAAAATGTTACCATTATTTTTTTAATCCTGGCCTGGTCAAGTACCACTGAATTTTTTTTTTTCCTTAATCTTGAGAAAAGTTGATTGCAAAGTGTGGTAGAAAATATAAAAATAATGGTAGCAGTAGTTAATCTCTAATTTTCAGAGTTTGTCAGATTCACAGAGAATTTATATATAAGAATTTATCTTTATGAATGAGTTACATTGTTCTACAATTTTGATCAATGGTATTTAAGCTTATATATGCTAAGTGTCTTTGAGCCCCTTTGAACCAAAAAATGTTTCCTTTTTTCCTTAGCATCCATAAGATTTTCTTTATTTGTTGGCTTCACTTGGATTTGGATGCAAATTTTACTACATCAGACCCTGATCAACTGGGCATTTGCTTAAATAGTGTATTCATCAAATCTTTAGTGCCAGTTTCCTCAAAAAGCAGCTTTCATGCTTATTATCTTAAAGACAAAGAATGTTTATCCTGAGATTGGTATTGCACTATTTTATCCTGTTCTGCAAATCTGTATTCTGAAATGTACATTTCAATCCATCTTTTTCTTTTGTTCACTGAAATTAAGTTGAATTTGAATGGATGAAAGACAAAATGTATGTTAATACAATCTCTTATCTAGAGCATTAAAGCCTGGCTGTCTCTGTTTGCACATGTAACAGATGCAGAACTGTGTTTGCAGTCTAAGAAAATTTACATCAGAAAGTATATTATTAGATGTTTCAAAATTTCAACCTGTTGATTTATAATGAACATAGGCAGTATTTTGACTTGTGTTTCCAAAGAGAGGGAGGTTTTGGATTTCTTTCTATGAAAGTATCTCTGACTTAATCCATTTACTAAATGAATTACTCCATTCGAATAAGGAAAGAATGGAGAATCTAGACATTTTGCAGGTGATATCTGAGCAAGATATATATTTGGGTTAGTTTTATCACATCACATTTTAAACCATATTTTATCTCAATTCTTCTAAATTTACTACCAATTATCTTAATATGTTAAGAGCAGGAAAATTTTGGACTTCTGTATTGTGCACTCATTTTGCATAAAGAACTACAGCTACCAAATAATATTTCCCATTTAGTTATATAGGTGCTTCTGTGTATTAATCTAAAAATTACAAATACCACTAACCACTATAATTATTTTTGGCTTTTTCAGCCACTGAAACTGGCTTTTTCTTATTAATTTAAATACAGAAAAACTGTTTAACAAGCAAATGCACTGCTTCCAGGTAAACGATATAATCACCTTTTCTTTAACAAATATTTTCTTCACCTGTGGCTTGGCATGTTTAGTTAATAACTGACAAATATACTCTCATAGCATATAGTAAAAATATCAGAAATAAATTTTATCTTCCTATTAAATACTTGCATTTAGTCAAATTAGAGTGCACTTGTGAACATTAGAAGGCCTTTAATCTCTGATCACACTATTAGTTTCTTTTGCCACAGCAATGCTATTTAGAAGACAGGTAGGTATGAATAATAATAGTTTGGGTTCTCCTTTGATAAAGAATAAAAGGCTTGATTTTGAGAATGGTCGGATTTTTTGAAATTATTTTAAATCTGCTGAAATTCGTTTGGGGTAATTAGTAGTTTTTGAGAAGTGGGCCAGGTATCAACCTCACAAAGAAGTTTTAGAAACAGTTTTTCTTAATTTTCATCCTTTGTTGTTCCATATGGTTATCATAATCAAATACATGACTACAGAATTCTAATTTTTTAGTGCTGCCATTTGTGACCACCACAACTTTGAATTCAAGCTAGAGATCATAATCAATTAAAATATTTTTTTGCCCTAGAAGTAACATAACTCCATCTTATAATTTAATTTGTGATGTTTCACTTGAAGTAAAATTGTAAATTTTAGTAATCCATTTTATAGGTAATACCAAGTTTGAATTGATGACCCAAAGTCCAGGTAGAGTTGAAGGTAGTGTATGTGTAGAATATTGGTAATGAGAAATGGTTGAAATTGAAGAACACGAGACACTGCCAAATATTATGAGCTAGAATATAATGAACTACAAGGGAATGGTTACTCAGGAACTAGTTAAAGAGCAAACCCAAGGCCTGTTTTTTCCCCTTTCACTATGTTTCAAGTATTTTATTGGGACATGTTAGGATAAAGACCTGAGAAATTTAGCAAATACTACTGACTGTGAAATTTGCTTTATATCTTCTGATGATTTTTAGTTTGGTTTTTACAATCAAGCCTACTGCTTGCAATTAAGATACCAATCTGAAATGCATCTGTGAATCCCAGCCACAGGTCCTTATTGCCATTATTTTTAAGTATCTAACTTAATTTGAAATGAGCAGACTTTTGCATATGGTCTCTTACCTCAGGGAAGATCACTTGCTAGCAACTCATATATTACTAATGACAGGTTTTTGAGAATTGTACTGACATCACATGTTAGCTACTAAATGCAAATTTACAACTATTATTTTATGTAGTTGCCTACTAATACTGGCTGCTAGTGAACATTTCTTTAAAAATTTAGAGGTCACTAATAACTAATCTTTAGGTATGAAGTTAACTCATAACTTCTGTCATTAATTATGCTTTGGTCAATATAGCAACAATATACTGTGTTTATTTCAGCATATCAACACAGTTTTGTCTTCATTTTTCAATAGAAGTTTGAATTGGCCTACACTTAAAATACTGCAGAGTAGATTTTGAGTTTCATGATTCCCAAAACAAGGCTTCCATATTAAGATTTTCATAAAAACCTTTGCAAAATTGAATTAAACTCCATTCAGTATGAATTTTAAATGACCTTTTATCACGGTAGTAGTGAAATACATACTCTATGTAAGTTGGGTAGATACATTCTACAGTTCATGGTTACCATATAATTTAACAAAATTGTACATCGTCAAGACTCTTCATAGTTAACATAAGATAATTTTCAAACCAGAACTATTCATTTGAAAACATACCATAGTAGAATGTTTACTTAAGAAATAAAATAAAGAGCTATTGTAAGATTTGTAGCTAACTGTAAGTTCTGCCACTCTTAATAATTCTTTGAGATGCTAAGTGTTTCAATTCATATTTAATGATAATTAAATCGTGGAAATTTTAAAGTTTGTTCCAAAATAGCAGAAATTGTAAAAATTGTGAATTACTGGAGAAAATGCCATTACTTGTATATCTGACATTTAATTTTTTAAATTATGGAGTCTACATGCTTTTGTAGTATAATATTAATACAATGATTATTCTCTTGTAAAAGAAAAGGAAAACTAGTAAAAAAAAGTTTTAGTTGATGTTATCTGCTTGTGAGTATCAATTACTTAGTATTAAAATTTGAAGGTATTGCATACTTTTCTTGAGAATGCACAAGTCCCTTCCTGAGCCTTTATGCCTGTGGTAGGGCAATAAAAGACTGAAAAGGTTATCATTATTTTCAGGTTTATTGGACTTGAAGACTTAGTGCCAAGAGCTAGAAAGTCTACTTTTTTTGGAGGGAAATACTCTTTAGAATATGTAAAAATAAGTGATAATGTAAATATTTAGAAAAATTACATAGCAAGTGCTTTAACTGCTCAATTAAATAGTATAAATGTTCTATCATCCCTAAGGCACTGGCTGTTACCCGTTATTTTCTGATTCTGCTGTTGCTGTATATATTACATTTGAGTAATAAATAATTGGTAATAGTGTATTATAACTATATAGTGTTCTACAGCACACCTCACTGTACAGTATTTGAAGTTTTCTTTTATATTAATAAAACTATAAGTTAATACATACTGATTTTCCCCTCGACTTCTCCACATTAGCTTTTTAAAATAACTTTTTATGCTTGAGTTTCCTGGAATTATACTTTAATAATATAATGCATGAAAATATAGTTCAGTTTTGTGAAGGAATTCCTAATGTAGTACAGGTCTTTTTAAAATTTCCTTTAGTGGGACATCATCTAGGAATAGGAATTTCTCCCCTTTACTGTGATCTCAACATAAATGAAATGGATTCAGTTAGAAAAGAATAAGCAAAATTCCTTTAGACATTTTACATAAATGTAATGCGTACTGAATATTTAAACAAAACACATGTTGTAATAGAGAACTTAGTTTTGTGCTGGTTTTTCAAAAATACTGATTAGAGATAATGAGGGAAAGAAGGGAAATCTAGAAAATAGTAACAACATTTGTATGGCTTAGCAATCAAAATGACAGATTTACTTTTAAGTTTTAATGTGTGTGCTCAATATCCATTTTGTTAGAGTAGACTTGTTTAACTTAGTGAGAGCAGAGCCTCAGACCCTTGACTTTTAGAGTTGAGTCTTGGGACACTGCTTACTGTGTGATCTCTGTGCTTCAGTTTCCTCTCTAGTAGAATGATGAGGATATCTACTCCTGGGGTTGTTGTGAGGGTTAAATGAGTTAACACGTATCTGATGATTAGAACAGTGCCGACATACAGTAAACATTCACATGTTTACTATTACTGTTATTTACATATCAAAATAATTCAGTTGACATTAAAATGGATAAATCCTCATAGATATGGCACACATTATTTAAATAATTTATTAGGTAAAAACTTGCTTTGTGTCCACAGTTAATGAGCTAAAAACTGGTTTCTATGTTCAAATATTAATGCAAGAGCTTAATGACCACATGCAATACTGAAAATCTGGAGAACTGACAGTCTGTACTCTGTGACTAACTTGTTCTGTGACCTAAGGCAGGCAAGTCATGGAGCCTTTCAAGGCCTCCGTTTCTACTATAACCTTTTGGTTGTTTAGTTGTTACCCTCTTGTGCTGATCGTGTCATCATGGGGTCACTTGCTGATGGCATAGTGCTGATGGGACAAGTGACATTGGTGTGGGCTTTAAACTAAACATAATTAGCTTTGCTTTATGCTTTGGTTGGCTACACTTGTCCCAAATTTGGACTTGAGGTCTTGTACATGGGTCCTACTGGTCACATACCATATAATTTGGAGCTCTCAAAAACTTCAGTGAATAAGATAAACATCCTACTTACATACTTCAGTATGGATTTTATTTTTATTGACTGGCTTTTTGACCCCAGTAACTGCAATTATGACTGCATAGTTGATTGTTTCTAATCATTAAAAATGTATACAGAAAAATCAAAGTCTTTAATTCATTTTCTAAACTATGTATGGTATACTGAGGTGAAAAACTTACAGGCTCTTTAAACTTGCACTCTTTCCTCGTTGGAACTAAATCTGTTTTTGGTCCATTTGTCATACCACATAAATCTTTCGAAAAACAAATTGTGTGGGAATCTGGGAAGATTATTCCTGTTTGTCAGTTCCATGTATAAAGTAACATGTATAGTATGAGATCTCCCTGTAAAATAATGACTTATATTTGATATATGGAATCAACATTATATACTTGAACCACTCATTCATTTAATCCGTTTGTTAAGCACTGATCAAAAGCTGAGCTTCTGTTCTAGGAACTAGGGGAACAGTTATGAGACAAATTCCATGTAGCTTAGAGCTACATCCCAATAATGGAAACAAGCAATAAACACATTCATAATAACTATCATTTAGTGACCATTTCCCTGTATGTAGACAATAGGTGAAACACAACATGCAATAATTCCTTTAACCCTCAAAACAACTCTTTGCGGTTGGATAACATCATTGTTTTCATCTTTCAGGAAAAGGCTCAGTAGATTAGGCAGTTTACCCAAATCCTGGACTTAATAGGTGTCAGAGCTGAATTTAAACCTAAATGTTTATGACTCCATAGCCTAAGTTCTTAACCTGAGGGCTATATTTGTAATTTAGCAAAGGAGTAAAATTTGGTGGTCACATAAGTCTTAAACATCTGTTGTTAAATCTAGCTTGTTTTCAGGTACACCAATCTGGTGTGAAATGATTTCAATGTGTACTACCTGGCTTTAATTTCACTTCCTACAATTTCCCTGCCTGAACCCCAGTCCTCCACTTCAAGTTCTTCCTTCCTTGGGTTTATTTTCTTCCTCCAAGTTTGGAGGTGATTTAAAGAAGGATTTCATAATTTCTTAGATGATTGATCTGGGTAAATTTGAGATTCATTGGTTAGATAAAACTCCCAACTCTCTCATTTCAAGAACCTGGAATAATTGTCATTTACTAAGCAGGTCTGTTGCTTTAGTGGGAAGGCTCTCCAAAGGTGATGTTTCTCAAAAGACAGTGCATGGGCTACTTTTATCACATCTTGAAAGCATTTCTATGAAATCTGTCATGTGCCAGGTACTCTGGTACACATAAGGAATAATAAAATGGCAAGAAAGATTCTTCCTGACATCATTTTTAATGAAGGAGAGAGTCATTTAGGGGCACTTCGGTGACTCAGTCAAGTGTCTACCTTCGTCTCAAGTCATGATTCATGATCTTAGGGTCCTGGGATCAAGACCCGCATCAGGCTCCCTACTTGGAGAGTCTGCTTCTCCCTCTTCTCTGCCTCCTCCTCACTGCTCGTGTTCTGTCTCTCTTTCTCAAAGTCTTTTAAAAAATTTCAAAACTATATAGAAAGACACCCAGTTTCTCCATCCCGATTACTTAATCAACTATTTCTATTTAGGTGGTTACCTCCCTAACGGGTCTAATCTCTTGATTTGTCAACTTTAGACAGTATTTGATTCTTCCATTATGAAAGATGAGCGCCCTTGCTCTCTTTAGATCATCTTTCTAGCTTCATATAATATCCTAAGTCTGCTTATTGAGCTATCAACTTTAGATATTATCTCAACTTTCCAGTATGTAAAATGAAGAAATTATCATTTCTATACTTTATAATATCCCTTATCCTCCCATTCTGCTTTCTATTTTTATTAGCTATACTATTATGTAGTCTGGGTTTATAGCATTCAAAATGTGTTGTATAGCCATAATTGCTTTAAAAGTAATCTATTGTTTGAAAACAGGTGAGGTGATCCCAAATGTCAAAATGAGAAGGATTTTCTGAAACTCCAACTAGAAGTTAGAACTTTCTCAAGGCATATTATAAAAGAAACAGATTTGTGTTTTAAAAGATCCTTCATATGGCCAAGTGGAGGATACAGTGGATTGAACAAGATTAGAGGAGGAGAGATCAGTTAAAAGACTTGCTATAATTGGAGAGAGATGAGAGCCTGAACTGAACCACTGGCAGTGGCGATATCAAGATGTTGGAGAGACGGTAAAAAGGTCAATCTAGACTCTCAGGTTTTAAGTTAAGAGGCTGGAAGGTGGTGCTGCTAATTTAGAATAGGATACAGGAGTAATTACAGATTGGTGGAAAGGGAGTGAATTTCATTTGGGGACATGTTGAATGTTGGGAGTTAGATGTAGTTCAGGAGAGGGGCCGGGGTTGCATGTGAAGATCTGTGAATCCTAGGATGTGACTGAAATTATAGAAGGGGTTGAGATGGCCTAGGAAGAGACTGTACAGTGAGAAGACAGTTATATGCAATTTGGGAGTATGCCAACATTTAAGGAGCTGGCAGATGAACAGGGACAACCAAAACACTTTGAGGTATGGCAATTATGGAGCTGAGGACACAGAAATTGAGGGATACAAGTTTCAAATAAAAGGAAGTAATAAAAATGCTGTAGAGGGCAGCCCCAGTGGCGCAGCGGTTTGGCGCCGCCTGCAGCCTGGGGTGTGATCCTGGAGACCCAGGATCGAGTCCCGCATGGGGCTCCCCACAGGGAGCCTGCTTATGCCTCTGCCTGTGTCTCTGCCTCTCTCTCTCTGGGCCTATGAATGAATAAATAAAGTCTTTAAAAATAAATAAATAAAATCTTTAAAAAAAATGCTGTAGAAAGTTCAGGTAAAATGAATTTCTTTCAAGTGTCCATTGGATTTAACGGCCACAATTTCAATGGATGGTGGTAAAGTTTAGATTATAAGAGTACTGAAGACTGATGGCTAGAGAAGTCAAGACACCTTTGAAGTTTAGCTGAAAGGGAAGATAGCAGATACAGGTTTATGGGATGGATGGATCAATGGATGGATGGATATATTTAGATCAATATTTTCAAATCTACTGGAGCCAGTGTCCCCTTTTTATAACAATATATTCTGCTCCCTATGCCCTACTAAAGTGATATTCATAGACAACAAATTTCTTAATCGTTTTAATGCTCTCCCAAAATGTGGAGAAACAGAAGAGATTTATAATAAAGCTCATTAGGCACAACTAATCCAGCTGACGGATATCAGTGGGCTGTATTTCTGTCTCAAAAGCTTGAGGTGAGTTACCCTCAGTGGTAAGATTTTCTAAAATGAGAAAACAACTCTTGATCAGGTCTGAACAAAATAAAATAGAATCTTCCCCTGGTTTACATACAGTTGTATTTCTGGAAATAGTGTATTTTAAAGCTACAAAAAACAAAAACCCAACACTTGTGCACTTGTATTTAAAAGTTGATCCTGGTTTAAACAATTATGATCAATTTTTTCACTTATGTTACTGTCTGATTGAATGTTGTATGGAACTCAGGATAATTCTTCCTTGTGCAAAACTGTTTCAAACATTACAAGTCTTGTGTTCCTTAGAACTGGCACTCTAAATGCCAATAATGATCTTCAATAACCACACATTCCCCGAAAATCTTACAAATTCATTGTTCCCTTTGGGAGTGCCTGGATGTACTGGGCCAGGAGAGCAGGGGAAGCTGAAAAAAAAAAAAAAAAAAAGATATTATCTCTGATTAAGGTGGAAGGTGATAAAATTGAAAGTAAAGGTAGAAAGATTAGAATTAAAGATCATATCTTGGCCCATGTCATGTTTCCCACAGATAAGCAAGTCCTGCTTTAAGGATTTTGTGGTATCCTTATTTTTTATTTCTCTTATTTAATGCCCCGAGTTCTCGCTCTCTTTAATTTTATTATTGAGAGACACAGAGAGGCAGAGACACAGGCAGAGACAGAAGCAGGCTCCCTGTGGGGAGCCCCATGCGGGACTTGATCCTAGGATCCTGGGATCACTACCTGAGCCAAAGGCAGATGCTCAACTACTGAGCCACCTAGGTGCTCCTGAACACCCTCTCTCTTAATCTGGGGTTCCTAGCCTTCATTTTGAACCCTCAGTTAGTAGGCTCATTTTTTTTCAAATGAGTGCTAAATTTTGAACACTATGAAATATCACCTTCTGAAGAGAAAGCACTACTTTTATCATTATAGGCCAAAAATGTTGAAAGAAGGTGTAGTTTCCTATTCTGTAACAAATTACTACAAACTCGGTGGCTTAAAACAATACAAACTTAATATTCCAAAGTTCTGGAAGTCAGAATTTCAAAGAGAATCTCCTTTAGCTAAAATCTGAGAAGAGAATCATTTTCTTGATTTATTTAATAGCTTCTACAGGCTGCCCACATTCCTTGGTTCATGACCTCTTTTTCCATTTTCAAAGCTAACAGTAGAGCATTTCCAAATCTATCTCAGGCTCTCCTGCTCCTCTCTTCCATTCTTAAGGACTTTGTGATTACATTGGTCCCTTCGGAATAATCCAAACTAATATACCCATGGCAAGATCCTTAATTTAATCATAACTGCAAAGTCCCTTTTGCTATTAAGGTATTATATTCATAGATTCTGGGAACAAGGACATAGATATTTTTGAGGGGGCCACTCTATCTACTATAAGAGTAGAGCAAAGAATATTGGTTTGAAATAGGGACACTTTATTTTTGTTTATTTTTTTATTTTTAAAAAAGATTTTATTTATTCATGAGAGAGAGAGAGAGAGAGAATGACAGAGACACAGGCAGAGGGAGAAGCAGGCTCCCCTCAGGGAGCCCGATGTGGGACTCGATCCCTGAACTCCAGGATCAGGCCCTGAGCTGAAAGCAGAGCTCAACCGCTGAGCCATCCAGGCATCCCAGAACACTTTATTTAAAAACAAAACAAAACCTTTTATTTAAATTCCAGTTAACACAGTGTACTATGAGTTTCAGGTGTACAATATTATTGTACATGGTTCAACACTTCCATATGACACCTAGTGCCCATCACAAATGCACTCCTTAATCCCCATCACCTATTTAACCCATCACCCCACCTGGCTCCTGAAAGAGGAACACTATTTTTTTTTATTTTTAATTTAATTTAATTTAATTTAATTTAATTTATTCATTCATGAGAAACACAGAGGGAGGCAGAGACATAGGCAGAAGGAGAAGCAAGCTCCCTATGGGGAGCCTGATGTGGGACTCGAGTCCAGGACCCCAGATCACAACTCAGGGTATTGCTTTCCAGGTGCCCTAATAGGGACACTTAAAACATTTTTTTCTCTTATGTTTGTTTTTTCCTTGGAGATCAACCACTCTTATTTTTGCCTTTAAAAGCCAAACTAAGAATTCTATAGCACCTTATGACACTATGATTTCTATCTATAATTTCCATCAAACTTAAAATAGCATCCTAAATGTAGAGATTACCGAAATACACTGGTAATGGGAGAGGTTGGAACAGACATTTATGTATCCAAGATATAATTCTAAACCTGATTTTTGTTTTCAGACTGAGCACAAAATATATATGGTTTCATCATTTCCGCCAAAACATATTAATTTAGCATTATCAATATTGGAGCAAATTTTATATAACTTTTTTTTTTTTTTTTTATGATAGTCACAGAGAGAGAGAGAGAGAGAGAGGCAGAGACACAGGCAGAGGGAGAAGTAGGCTCCATGCACCGGGAGCCTGATGTGGGATTCGATTCCGGGTCTCCAGGATCGCGCCCTGGGCCAAAGGCAGGCGCCAAACCGCTGCGCCACCCAGGGATCCCTATATAACATACTTAAGCTTTTTCTTTGCATTGCCAGCTTTTTAAAATTTAAATTCTATTTTTTATATTTTTAAAGGTTTTATATATTTGAGAGGGAGCGAGCCAGCAAGTAAGTATGAGCGGAGCAGGGGAGAGGCAGAAGGAGAGGGAGAGGGATGCCTGGGTGGCTCAGCGGTTGAGCGTCTGCCTTTGGCTCAGAGGGTGATCCTGGGGCCCCAGGATCGAGTCCCATATCGGGCTCCCCTCATGGAGCCTGCTTCTCCTTCTGCCTGTGTCTCTGCCTCTCTCATTCTCTGTGTCTCTCATGAATGAATAAATAAAATCTTAAAAAAAAAAAAAAAAAAAAAAGGAGAGGGAGAAGCAGACGCCCCATTGAATAGGAAACCCAACATGGTTCCTTGATCCCATGACCCTGAGATCATGACCTGAGCCAAAGGCAGACACTCAACTGACTGAGCCATCCAGGCGCCCCTTCAGTTCATTTTTTAAATTAAAAAATAAAATAAACAAGAATTTATGCTTTAAAAGTCAAATAATCCAAAAATACATAGGGTAAAAAGTTAAAGCCTGCCCTGCTCCCATCTCATCCCTCTTGCCAAAATAAAACACTGCTAAACAGTTTGGTGTGCAGTCCATAGACCATTTTCTATAATGTTAGACACATACATACACCCTGAGGCCTTATATACATAAATAACATTAATCATACAGTTTTGCTATCAGCTTTTTTCTACACCATACTATAGCACATCCATACTATACTGATAGTTAGATGCTCATGGATATTAGGGTAGTAGAGTGATTGGGAACTTTGTTTCTAATTCAAATCTTGGTCCACTATATGCCCTTGAACAAATTAACCTTTTGGTGCCCTATTTTTCTCATTTATAAAGTAGATGAAAATAATAGTACCTATCTCACAGGATTAAGACGAATGCATGTGAAACACCTAGAAGGGCCCAGTAGTGTAATAACCATTTAATGGCACTATCTTAATATTACAGTATTTTTATTGCCTATATAATTGTTCTTTTCTTTTAAACTAGTCTCAAAATGTGAATACTTCCATATTAGGGTTTTAATGAAATACTATGAGCATTGAAATACATCTTTTTTGCTTGCATTGAATTATAGTATATTAAGAAACAATGTCTGTCATAGGCTATGCACATCTTTACAGCTTCTGCTTAGTACTGCTTTCCAAAAAGATACCAGTTTCAGTACTAACATCAAGGACCTATTCAAACTTTGTTTGCAGGATTTAGAAACACTTTGCTACTTTAGTAGTCATAAAATGGCATTTCAATTTTAATTTATACTTTTTATGAACATATTTATTCACATGCTTATTATTTCCCTTTGCTTATTCATTGTATACTGATTGTATTTGAGCATAATGATGTATTACTATTCTAGAGACTGGGATTCTAGCAACAAATGCAACAGACAAAAATCTATTTATGGGAATGATAGACATGGCTCTATTAAAAGTATAGTCTCGGGATCCCTGGGTGGCACAGCGGTTTGGCGCCTGCCTTTTGGCCCAGGGCGCGATCCTGGAGACCTGGGATCGAATCCCACGTCAGGCTCCCGGTGCATGGGGCCTGCTTCTCCCTCTGCCTATGTCTCTGCCTCTCTCTCTCTCTGCGTGTGACTATCATAAATAAAAAAAAAAAATTAAAAGTATAGTCTCTCAGGTACTATATTAAGCCAGCAAAAGTTTTTCAAACAACCTAAGTAAATCTTGGGAGTATTTGGCCTTTGTTGGAGAGTAAGTTGGTATAGCCATGGGAAGGATGAACATGGTGCACTTTACTGCTCATTTATTTAATAATAATGAAGCAATTTAGCAGTTTATTTAAAGATTTAGAATAAGAAAGTAAATTAGTACATATTTTTAAAATCATTTTTATAGGGGCACCTGGGTGGCTGAGTTGGAATGGCATGTAACTCTTGATCTCCGGCTTGTGAGTTTGAGCCCCACATTGGGTGTAGAGATTAAGAAAATTAATTAAAGGGGCACCTGGGTGGCTCAGTGGTTGAGTGTCTGCCTTCAGCTCAGGTCATGATCCCAGGGTCCCAGGACTGAGTCCCACATTGGGCTTACCACAGGAAGCCTGCTTCTCCCTCTGCCTATGTCTCTGCCTCTATGTCTCCCATGAATAAATAAATACAATCTTTAAAAAAATTAATTAAAAAAGAAAATATTGGGATGCCTGGGTGGCGCAGCGGTTTGGCGCCTGCCTTTGGCCCAGGGCGCGATCCTGGAGACCTGGGATCGAATCCCACATCGGGCTCCCGGTGCATGGAGCCTGCTTCTCCCTCTGCCTGTGTCTCTGCCTCTCTCTCTCTCTGTGTGTGACTATCATAAATAAATTAAAAAAAAATTTAATCAAAAAAGAAAATATTTAAAAAATCATTTTTATAACTAAAAATTGGAATATATTTGTCATGGAGTAGAAAGTTTTACATGAGTTTTTAAAAGATAAAACAGCTTTTAGAGAAATTCCCAACACTAGTCCCCAGTCTGTCTTCCCTTGGTATTTAATCCCCTATACCTCAGTGGAAAAACTTGAGAAGTTTTAACAGACTATTCAAAACCAACTCTCAGGGATTGAGAAATGTGATAATGAGAACATCCCTTTGAGTGTTTTCAGTTTTTGGTAATTACAAATAAAGCCACCATAAATATTTGTTTTCCAAAGTGTCTGTCCTATTTGCATTTCTATCACCAATGCATGAAAGTTGTATTTGTTCAGCATCTTCACCTTTACCAACACTTGTATGTTTAGCCATTTTTGTCTCCCTCATTCTAGTAGCTGTGTGGTAGTATCTCACTGTGGTTTTGATTTGCATTTCTCTAATGATTAATGATGTGGAGCATCTTTTCATGTGGCTTATTTGCCATTTGTATATCTTTTTTGGTGAAGTGTCTGCTCTTATCTTTTGCCCATTTTTTCCATTGCTCCCCTCCCCCATAATTGTTTTGAGAATTCTTTATATTCTGAATAAAAACTTTTAAAAATGTATACTTTGCTATAAAAAAAAACCCCAACTGTCAATTACATTCGAGTGTGTATTCAAATGACTGTGATCTACTTTCATTGCTCACCGTTTTTTAAATAAGTGATTTGAAAATAAATAAAAATTAAAAAAAATTAAAAAAAATTAAAAAAAAAAAAAAAGGGATCCCTGGGTGGCGCAGCAGTTTAGCGCCTGCCTTTGGCCCGGGGCGCGATCCTGGAGACCGGGATCGAATCCCACATCGGGCTCCCGGTGCATGGAGCCTGCTTCTCCCTCTGCCTGTGTCTCTGCCTCTCTCTCTCTCTCTCTGTGTGTGACTATCATAAATAAATAAAAATTTAAAAAAAAATTAAAAAAAAAGTGATTTGAGTGATTTTGGAATGCGACCTTTCTGAGGAATTACATTTTTATCTAACTTTAAAATTAGGGGTAGTTTACTGTCAAAATCTAAAATACCTGCCTTCAAGTTCTAAAAAAGCATTCTGTACAAAAAGCCTAATTTATAGCAGAAACTATTCCTGTTAGAATATAAATAAGCTGAGTAACGTATGACCCAGGAGTAAATCAGAAATCAGTTTTCAAATGACATTCCTTTCTTAATTAGGTTAAAAAAAAAGTGAACGAGCAACACAATAAGGAATGATATAAAAAGGTAAGTTTTACCGTCCCAGGACCCATACCTTGAGAAAAAGGAACTATAAAAAGGCGTTTTAAGTTTTGAAGTAGTGCTTGCAAGCTCCTCTTCAATTCACATTCGCACCTGCATCTCTGATTTGCAAAAATTGATGCGTTAACATTTCAAAATAGCAAAATGTAAGTTTGTTTTAATAACATGTGGTTTAGTGCTCTCTGCAGTAGAGCATGTTACCTTGCAAATTTGGATCCTTTACCATTTCTAGTTGTTACTGTAATCTACTTTAATGTGATCTCATCCGAACAGTTCCTAGTTTTTAGACTTGAAACCTGTGGAGCAGCTTCCACTGCTGGCAACTCCTTCCGTGCAATTCTCCCCTCCTCCTGTCTCTCGTGTGAAGGAAGGTCACCTTCTACAGTGGACTACCACACACGGACTTATCCAGGCGCAATTCCCAGTCCGCTCCTGTCTTTCTGCACTGTTCTCCCGGATCAGGGTTCCCTCATCGCGCATCAAGGATCCCCCCTGGACCGAGCAAAGGGGTTAAGCACTGCGACGACCGCACGCAGACTTGGCTTATTTCCTTTTTCTGTGTCAAGCACGACTCCAGCTAAAAACTTTTCTTCATCTGTCGCTCCTGCTCCTTCTTGATATTCGGCTTCCTGCCACAGTCTTCGCTACTCCAGGAACTATGATGTCTGGGCAAAAAACAGCTCACATTCTTTGCTTAAGCAGTAACGGCCGCGCAAATTTTATGGTTAGATTGGTCTCAAGTCCGAAGACCGCGCCTCCTAACTAACGAGGCGGGATACGCACGAGGAGTTAGGAGTGGAGGAGCTGAGGCTGAAAGAAGGCTGCGAGGACTGCCTGGCGGGGACGCCCAACCCCCAGGGACTGGGTCCGCGCACCCCGCGAAGTTTGCGCTCGCCGCAGCTTCCGGACCGTCTCCAGGCGAGCCCCGGAACTCGCTTTCCCAGCACGCCCCGCGCGGTGCGGCGCTCGGCGCGCTCCGGGTCCCGTCGAGGCGAGAGCCGCGGGCCCGCCCTGCGGCCCCACCCCCTGACTCCCAGCTCCTTCCCCGACTCCCGCGAGTTCCAGTCCCGACTTCCAGCTCCCCGGCCCCGCCCCCAGTCGCGCGCGCTCTCCCCGCCCCGCCCCCGTCCCCCCGCGTGCGGCCGCTACAGCCAATGAGGTTCGGGGCCGCGTGCGCAGATTCAAACGGCGGCTCTTGAGGGAGGCTGGGCGCGAGATTCGGCGGTGCGGACAAAACCCTGCAGGAGGCTGCGAGCCCTGCAGAGCTGCTCGCTGCGGGCTGAGGGCGGGGGTCGGCGCCCGCCGCGGAGCTGAGCTGGGACGGCTGTGTAGAGGCTGAGAGGCGGCGGGAGGGGCCGGCGGAGGGCGGGAGCGCGCCTGCTGACATGTTGGGGGCGTCCCTGACCGGGCCGGGCCGGAGCTAGGAGCGGCGCTGCGGGCCGGGGGCGGGTCACGGTCCGCCCCTCCGTCCCTCCGTCCCTGCGTCCTGCCCTGCCGGGGACGTGCGTTCCACTCTCGGTCGCCGCGGACAGGGGGCGAGGAAAGCGGCCGGAGGGTCGGGGACGAGGAGCGTTCGCTCGAGGCTGGAGGAGGCTGAGCTGCGTCCCCGCCCAGCCCGCGCCTATGCGGTACTTGAAGGATGGCGAAGAGGTCGCGCAGGTGGGTGACATCCCTTTCACTCAGGCCTGTTGGCACAGTCTCGGCTCAGATCCTTTTCCCTTTCCCAGTGCTTCCCCGTTAGGCCGTCGCCAACTGGGGCAGAGCTATTCCTTCCCGTGCCCCACAGGCGCTCCGGCCCGGCCAGCCGGATCGGAGCCGTGACGTGTGGAGAGTTGGGGACCACTGTGCTTAAGGCGCAGAAAGTGAGTAACTAATGCCCGGATTGCTCTTTTTGAGTCGATTCTCCCCACAGCGCACGTCCAGACCTCAGTCTCTCACAGCCACTTCTTGGTCGCGGTTTCTTGCCAGGTAAGTCTGTGCGCTTTCAGGGAGGACCCTCCGCGTGTCAAAGTGCTGATGTGCAGCCCGGACGGCATGAAAATGCTGTTCGGGGAGACTCCTTTCTTCTGAATTACTCCATCAGTTAAAGTAGGAACTCTGTGATAAACCTGCACTGGGACCCCTCTGCCATCTTTGCTACCTTGACAGGTATGGAAAAATCCTCTGGGCAATAGCTGAGGAGAGAGGACCTTTTTGGTGTTTTCTGTAATTAGCATTCCCATGTTCTTAGCTTTATTCATGTATTTTTAATATCTTCTGCTGGGAAGATGCCACACTGTTACTACCAGTGGCTTGATCTTAAAACAATGTTTGATTCACTGAATATTTTTCGTGCCCATGTTTGGCTCTGTCTGTAACTAAGTGTTGGCCCAGAGAGGTAGGGCATATTTTTTTTTGTTGGAGAACTTGCTAGGAGGAATTTACTCATCTAATTTTTATTTATATGTTACTATAGTAGCTACATATAAATGGTGTGTAGTAACCACTTAGATGACAAAAACAAAAAACAAAAAAAAAAAAAAAACAAAGGTGTCTTTTGTCAGTAGTATTAAATAAACCTGAGAAGATGTTTGGCAGGATTTCCAAATGTTTTTGTTTATCTAGGTCCACAGCCTTAAAGTCCTAACTAGAGATGTATTTCCTAAGTTGAAATTTAGTACTAGGATTCATTCAGTGTAGGGGTTTGTTAAAAGTTGGCAATAACTACAGATATTTGTTGCTGTATTAATTTATTACAGCATCCGCTGTACATAAGGTATTTTTGCAGAAATCAGCATAAAATAATTAAGCCCTTTTTAGGCTTATTTTGTGGCAACTACAGAGTAGGTCAGACTCTTGAGGTGGAACAAATATATATACATACACTCATAGAAACCCACCTGTCCTAGATAAAGATTTTCAGATTGTCACTAGTGATATATTGGATTAGATAATTCTTTGTAGTGAGGGGCTGCCCTATGCTTTGCAGTATGTTTGACAGCATCCCTGGCCTCTGTCCAGTAGATGCCAGTAACACCCTGTTTCTCCCAGTTGTGACGATCAAATGTCTCCATATGCCACCAAATGTGTGTCAAGGCGGGGGGGGTGGGGGGGTGGGGGTGGGGGTGGTGGTGGTGCAAAATCACCCAGGTGAGAATCACTGCTCTAATTAACTTCTTAATCTTCAGAAAAGATAGATCCCCTGTAATTATAATTACTGAGGTACTGGTTTAGGCCTTTTCTTTTGGATTTTTAAAGATATGAAATTTTTAAAATAAAATAACCTCATTAAGCAAGGTAACAAAGTGGCTCCGTCAACTCAAAAACAGAAATTTGTTTATGTTCATTGTGTGGCATCATCTGCCTATCAGTATTATTGATGTTAATCCTTTCTGAAAGAGTGTCTTAGCTAATACTATCATCATCATTTAGTTATGGTTAGACACTGATGCTTGAATGTCCTGCAGTTGATTTTGTCTGTTCATTTCATAGTTTTTGTATGCTTCATAATAATAGACTAAGAAAGGAGAAGTGATTTAATGACTAATTTGCCTGTGTAAGTTATTTTCTTTTATTGACAATATTGTGAGCTTTGAGAGCTAAACGTGACAATATTGTGAACTTTGAGAGCTAAACGTTAATTGTACTGTTCATTTTTGTTCCATGTCACCTGTATGTATTGAAATGTATTATAGAGTGATTTAAAAAGTCATAAGGCTGGAGTAATTAAATGCAGTGGGATGAAGCTATGCTTCTTATGGGGAGTTTAGAGGTAGAGGATGTGGTGAGAAATTATCTCCAAATGGTGTATATCTTAGAGTCTTCATATTTGAATGTGTTTTATGTTCTAAATTATATATTTTTTGTATATGAAAATACATTTTATCTTAAAAGATAAAAGAATGTGAGATGTTTTGAAGGCGAAATTATTGGTCTCGCCTCTTGGCTAAATATCTTAGTAATAAATAGGAACCTAATTTATAGTTGAATGAGAAAGGAAATTAAATTTAGTCAATTTAAGATCTCTACTATACAACTACTTAAGTATTTGAGTGAAAACTCTACTTTGCAGTATAAAAGTTTTACATAAGACTATGGGCATAAATCCTTTAATATGCCTTTTTCTGTATGATATGAAAAAAAGGTTAAAAAAAAAACTGTTACCTTAGGGTGAAAGAACTGGAGGATGTTGGCTCTTTTGATTTTTGTTTAAGATAGGTATAGTATCTCTGATCTAGATTTACATAAAGGAAAAGGCTCATTTTGTGTTGTGACTTTAAATAGTTTTAGATCCCATTGGGTGTTTTAATGATATAATTTACAGGCATACCAAAATTGGTATATGTTATTAGCATGTACTTGATTTTTAAGCATATTTATGTATTGAGTAATTAATTTTAGTTTTTAAAAGCCAGATCTACCCTTAAAAATAAACTATAAAAATGTCATTTAGAAGCTAGAAGACCTGTTTAAGTAATAACATTCAGGTATTTACACTTGATGACCTGTGACTGCACTAAATTGGAAAGGTAAATGCCAGCCTTTACATTGGAAAATACTCTTCAGTGGATTATCTGTGTGTGAGAAGCAATTTTACTATGTTGTTTCCAACAAAATGGGTGAAAGAATACTGAAAATGAGAACTGGTTTATTTATTTTTTTTGAGAACTGATTTTTAATCAGCTTTGTCGTTAACTAGTGCTGTTGTTTTGGGAAAGCAAGTAAACTCTATGTCCCAGTTTTTAAGTGTGTTAATCTAGGGGTTTGGACTTTATGGTCTGTAAGGTAACTTCTAGTTTTAATATATATTCTATTTTGAACCCTTTTATAATCATCTTTGCTTATTTAAAAATATACACACTAATTCAAAAAAATAGAAAAGTTCAGTCATCATTTTTGTTTATAAGTAGGTAGGTAGAATTCCCTTCAGTGTTAATTTCAGTTTTGCTATTAATAATGCTTAAATGAAGTCAAATTTGTTCTACAGTAATGATGCTAGTTTGCAGTTCAGGTTTGGAAATAAAATATTCAAGTATGCAGTACATAATATTAACCACCGGGTGGCCTGATTTCACTTTATTAAATCAACCGTAAATTTTCATACCTTGAATTCGATTGGACTTAAAAAAATGCAGAATTACCCTGTCAAGACAGTTTAAAATAAACTTGGAATTTTGGATTTTGATAAAAACTTCAGATTTGATGCAGTTTGTAACTTAAATTATGATCAAGTTGAAGTGATTTTATTAGAGCAAATTTTATAGAACTATTGATAATTCTTTAATTTTGAGCCAGTGATTCTTTTCAAATAAAAGTAAGTTTTAAATTCTCAAATTCTTCCTTTTGATACCTCAGTTTACTCCTATTTTAGGTGGAATAATTAGTATCCTTTAAAATTGAACTTCTCCCTAATGTTTTATCTTAATATTTCAAATATGAATAGTTTGTGTATTATTTCACCGGTTAAGTTATGGCTTACTCATTAGCTTACACCCAGTGTAAAGTTTCTTTTAACCATGTTCCTGGCCTAATGAGTCCTATTATTTGTCTCTGTGTACACGTGCTTCATTTTGCTGTTTCATAATCACCCTAATCATTTTGTTCATTCATAATCTAAAAGAACCCTTTTCATTTGAATGTAGTGCTTAGCTTATATATTAGACAATTAAAGAATAAATATTTTCTTTGACTTGAAAAATAAAACTGGCAGAGTAATTCTGGTAACCAAGTCCTGGATGAAGATTCAGAAACCAAATTCCTTTTCTATTTTTGCTTTGTGGCTAGCAAAATAATTTCACCTATTTTTTTGCTGTCTTTTAGATTAGTCATCCTAGGCTAAAAATGGCTTATTTGTTTATGTAGGAAGGAGTTGATTTTACTTAGTTATTATGTCTTATCATCATTGAATTGCTACAGTATAAAAATGCTAAAAGATATTAAAAGGCAGAAAATAGAACAGATTTGTTTTGATGGTGTCTAACCATTATTAAGCAATGGTCAAAGTACAGTATTGGTGAATTATCTGTGGGTTTTTTATCCCTTTTCTTTTTTTCTTTTTTTTTTTTTTTGGCAAATTGTAGATATTCTCAGGCACCTTTCTGTTATAGCTAGTGATATTGATAATTTTCTAGGATCTTACTCGGTCACATTTACTTAAAAGTTACATCATTCTTTCAATAATTGCTTAACTAATATAGAAATAATTTATGCTAAAACTGAGAAGTAGCTAGGTGGATACACTCCAGGAAAGTCCCAGTGGTAGAGATGATTCTAAGAATTCTACTTTAATCTTCCCTCGCATTCACCCACTCAAAAAACCCAGCTTCCTGAACATTGACTGGGCTGTATAACTCTCCGAAACTGATGACCATGCTGATGCAAAACAGAGAATGAAACCTCATGTAGAAATAGAAATTTCTCACAAATCAAGCATGTGGTTAAAAAATAAGGCCAAATTTTAAAGTTTAATAAGTTTTTAGGAAAATTACTCCCTGGAAATTAGTCTTTTGATCAAAGTAATATCTTTGGACTCATATCCTTAATATAAAATATTTTTATAAGAGCCTACAGTGAATTTTGTACAGATTAGATGTGATATATTTTTTGAACACTCAAGATTTATATAGGGAAGTCCCCAAATTAAACATTGTTTTGATCTAGAAATAACCTAATTTTTAAAAGTAGTCTCAGATATGCTGTTGTGAAAGCTGTTGCAATCTAAGGGGAGGGACGAAGAGGGGAACCTGTGAAAAGCACAACTGAGGGCTGTTTGGGATGGCAGGAAGTGGTAATGTCGCTGGGGACAGTTCTAGGAAAAGTTAGGCAGTATTAATAGACTCCCCAAAGAACCCCTTCTGTACTGAATATTTTGTTTGTTTCAGCAGGTTATGCTTCTTAAAATTCTACCACTTGGAGGTGCATTTGGATTTTGAAAGTCCCTTTTTAATAAATGGGAATGCCTTTCCTCTTCTCCTAGTGGTATTTTCATTCGTTAAAAAAAATTTTTTCTCTCTCATATCCACTTGAGATCAGCTGTATTGAGGGAGATGGAAGTTTTCATTGGGTTGGAAGGGAGTGAGGCAGTTTGGAATACCGAGTACTTGGAGGAGGTAAGAGAGCAAGGAAGACCGTTGATTACTCATTATTTTACAAATATTACAGGTACTGTGCTTGATGCTGAGAGGTGAATGTATCAGATATGATCTTTGCGCTCCTGAACTTGATATTTGATTGGGAAGGTTGGCATGTAAGATGAATGCTAAAAAGGAAGGGTAGATGCTATGAGTTCATACAGATTGGATAGAAAGTCTCAATATGGTGTTTTTTTTTTCTGATTTGGTAGCCTTAGAATTGTATTAAGTCATTGGATCCTGAACTGCCTTCATTTTAAGTACTTAATCTTGGCTAATCAGGTGATATTTCTGATAGCTGAAGATGGCAGCAAATAACAGGTAATGTTTACTTAAACTTGTGTCCTTATTTTCATATTACTTTAACAAAACAAGCATAAGAGTGGCAGAATATTGTTACAAATAAACAGTGGCTTTAGGGAGAGAGCATTGGAATGTTGAAATGCATTGAATTGAAGCAGATAAGTAGCTATATAGGTAGGGGAGTTGGGGATCATGGTGTCTTGCTTGGTCAGATAGGAAGAATTTTGGTCCTGGGAGCAGCAGGGGGGCGGGGAGGTGAGGGGTTTGGGGGGCTGGGTGGTGCCTGGCTGTCTCAGTTGGTAGAATATGTGACTCTTGATCTCAGGGTCACAAGTTCAATCCCCACATTGGACATGGAGCCTTCTTAAAAGAAAAGAAAAGTGGGAAGTCTGGGTGGCTCAGTGGTTGAGCATCTGCCTTTGGCTCAGGTTGTGATCCCAGCGTCCTGGGATCGAGTTCTGCATCAGGCTCCCTTCCCTGGAGCCTGCTTCTCCCTCTCCTATGTCTCTGCTTCTCTGTGTGTCTCATGAATAAATAAAATCTTAAAAAAAAAAAAAGAATTTTGGTCTTATAGAACCGACAAATCAAGGGAAATCAGAAGTTCCTGCAAAGGATCTATAGACAGTATATATATTAAATATAGGCCTTGATTTTTCAGTTTTGTAAGAATTACACTGTATGTAGATATTAGGAACTACCCACATGTTCTTAAATGTATTAAAGTTAAATCCAACTTTAGCTGTTTGAAATCAGTGAATTTTTGGAAAGAGTTGAATCTAGTAAAGTAGAAATAATCTTGAATATTGTTGGGCAGTGCAAATCCAGTGTACATAATACTAATAGTGAGCTACCTTTCTGTGTCATGTGCTATATGAGGTGTTTTATGTGTTCTTTTGTTTAATTTTATCCTTAAAGAAGGTGAGATTATCCTCATTTCACAAACAGATAAACCTAAAGCCTTAAGAGGTTAATATGTCCACAGATGCAAATTAAGTAGTTAAGTTATATCTAGAAACTTGTTCTGATTTCAAAATCTATGTCAGATTTGTCTTTGATCTCTTCCAGCTTCTTGATATCTGCTTCCCTGTTTTTCTAGTATGTGGTAGTATACTGGTTAAATAGTGAATTTTGGAGTTCAGCCATGCTACATTTAGCATGACTCTGGGTAAGAAGTCACGTTTCTATGTCAAAGTGTCCCTATTCTGTAAAGTGGGAATAATAAAATTTCCTCTTGGGGATGTTGTGGGGTTTTAAGACAGAAATTTCATAGACTACCTAATGTCTGGTACTTAGAAAGTTTAAATAAATATTAGCTTATTATTTTCAGATGTTCATGACTCTATTCAATCTTCTCAAAATCCTCTAATTTAGTTTATCATAAAGACCTGCCCTCTTTTCTGGGGCATGTCCTTCATGTCCTCATGGCTTTATTTTCTGTATGCTGGTGATTGCTAAAACTGTTTGTCTATCCTAGGCCTCATACCTGAGCAGAGGATCCATGTGCCCAGTTCCCTTCCTAGATCTGCTCTCCCCAATAGGATAGCCATTCCCCATATGTTGCTATTGAGCTCTTGAAATGTGGATAGTCTTTATAGCATTGTACTCTAACTATAAAATGCACACTAGATTTTGAAGACTTTAGTCAGAAGAAAGGAATGTAAACTAGTTCATGATTATATTGAGTAGGTGTTGAAGTGGTAATTTTTAAAATATTTTGGGTTGAATAATATAACATTATTTTGACCTGTTTCTATTTTCAAAATATGGCTACTAGGAAATTACATGTGTGGCTGTGTTATATTTCTATTTGACAGTGCTGTTCTAGATATATTCACTTGTATATTTCCCAAGTGCCTAGCCCCATTCTCTTCTCCCTCTCAAAATTCTGTTTTTCCTTCATCGCAGTGGATAGCTTTGTTTATGCTCCCAAAGTCAGAAGTTTTGGAGGCATCCTTGATTCCTTGTAAAATTCTTTTGTTTCCACCTTTTTAACATCTCTGTTTCACATGCTTTTTTCCGTTGCTGCTGTTATTGCCTTAGTTGATTTATTCTTCTGTGGTTTCTTGATTTTTGTTATATTTAAATCTCTTCTACTCAAGGATATAAAAAGATGGAATTCTGTCCTTTTTTTAAAAAAATAGTATTATTATGATTTCAGTTTTAAAAATGTGAGATACTTGCTTCACCTGAAGTTTTTTAAAGTAGAATTCAAGTTTTATTTTTAAAAATAGCTACCCTGTGTCTTACCATTATTGAAAAGTCCATCTTTACCCCTCTGATTTGATGTCTTACTGTTACAATTTACCAAATTCCCTTTTGGGTTTGTTTTTTTCCTGGATATTCTATTCTTTTTCATTGACCTGTGTATCTTTTCATGTGCCAGTACTAATCTGTTTTATTTACTGTTTCTCTACAGTGTGTTTTCATACTAGATAGTGCTAATTGTTTATTTTTCCATATGAGCTATATAGATTCAACATGTTTAAGTTCCTCTGAAAATCTAATGGTATTTTTATTCATTAAATTTATGAATTAGGGGCGCCTGGGTGGCTCAGTCAGTTAAGTATCTGACTCTTGATCTCAGCTCAAGTCTTGATCCCATGGTCATGAGTTTGAGCCCACACACCCAGTGTGGAGCCTACTTAAAAAAAAATTTAAAAATACATTTATTAATTAATTTAGGAGGATGGACATCTGTTTTCCTATCCAGGAATGGGGTCTGAATGTTTTTTCCATTTGTTCAAATCTAATATATCTCACAATAGTGTTTTGTTTTGTTTTGTTTTAAGATTTTGTTTATTCATTAGACACAGAAAGAGACAGAGGTAGAGGGAGCAGGCTCCCTGCAGGGAGCTGGATGTGGGACTTGATCCTGGGACTCCAGGATCACAACCTGAGCCAAAGGCAGATGCTCAAACCACTGAGCCACCCAGGTGCCCAACATAATAGTGTGTCATTGCTTACTATACCTTGATCAAGTTATTTTTACATATTTTAATTTTGTTGTTTTTAGTAATGCTAATGAATCATTTCTTCCATTGTTTCATTTAACTGGATGTAACTATGTTTAGTATTTTACCCTTACTATTCTTAGGCTCCAATACTTTCTTACTTGGGTTATTGTAAAAGATTAGTAATTGATCTTCCTTTCTCCATTTCTCCACATTTCTGCCAATGATTTTTCTGAAACACGAGATATTTGTCTTTCCCTTACTTAAAGTCCTTTAACTCTTTAGGATAAAGGTCAAATAAAGAATAAAAGTCAAATTCCTTAGCATGACATAGAGGTTATCACTTGACCCCTGGTGGCATCTCATTTTTCTGGTGTCAATAAGAACTATAGCAATTTTCAGTTGTAGAACTCTAAATTTTTTATATTTTGAATAATCTAATTGGATGTATGTCTGTTAGCCTGAGAGGCTTCTTCAGTCATACCTGTATACACAGATTCAAAGATTGAAATCACAAATTTACATAAAATTCTTGATTTCACAATTAAGGGGTATTTTTGTTTGTTTTTTAGTGAGGATGAGGATGATGACCTTCAGTATGCTGATCATGATTATGAAGTACCACAACAAAAAGGATTGAAGAAACTCTGGAACAGAGTAAAATGGACAAGAGATGAGGTAATTATATGATAAGGTTTACTAATTTCATACTGGTATTTACTTGTCAATAATATTTAATAAAGATATTAAAGATATTGAAAAGCAAAACAGGAGAAAAGTTATTCATCAACTAAGGTGACATATTTTTCTTCCACCAGCGATGTGAATAGCGAAGGGATGTTGAGACTGATAGAAACAGTATAGTAAATGGGAGAGCTTGTATTATAGTGGTTTGTCCTTCTACAGATGGCCATCAGATATGACATGAAAGAATTAGAGAGTTATCTATAGTTAGGGATAGAGGAATAGGTGGGGGGAAAAGGCTTTCTAATTTTCATTCCTGCTTTAATAGGATGATAAGTTAAAGAAGTTGGTTGAACAACATGGAACTGATGATTGGACTCTAATTGCTAGTCATCTTCAAGTAAGTGAACTATTATCATATTTCTAACATAGATGATATAGGTCATTGGATTAAATTTACTGTTTTTCATAAATGTGTCTTCATTATTTTAGACTTGATTTCCTTTCTGAAAACATCTTGGTGGTTCTGATCTTTCTATAGTGGCCAAAGGTCAGAAAGTCTGATTTTCTGGTGATTAGTTTATACACAAGCCTAAAAAGATTACTAATCTAAAATGAAAATGATACAAAGTTTGGGTAGGGCTTTATAAATAAATATTTACTGATAAATGTTTAAAAACATTTGAAAGAAGTTAAATACATTGAAGTCTTTTGGTAGCTGATCGATAAAATCAGAGAAAGATCTATTGAAAAGTTTGTCATCTAATGTTTGCATTTTACGGTGTTATTGATTTTTAAAAGAATTATACTTAATGGTTCATCATACTATTCACATACTGTTCATTAGTATGTAATTTTATAATTTACAAAGTATCTTCACATACAGTCCTTTTGTTTCTTACTACAATAAAGGTAGTGAGGCAAAATATTCCTATCTGAATTTCTGTTTTGACTACCGTGGGTTTCAGAAGCTAGGTTACCTATGTTCTTTCTAAGTTGTTATGATGTTTTTCAACATAACCTGAAAATTGAGACCAGATAATGGAAAAAGCATAAGTTTTGGAGTAAGTCTGAATTATATTCAAGTGTCAGGTCTACTAGCTGTTTGGTCTTAGAAAAATTACTTACCTTCTTTGATTTTCAGGTTCCTTATCTATAATATGTAAATAATGGTACTTGTTTTTGTAGTATTGTTGTGAGAATTAGAAATAACATATAGGATGTTTGGTGCATTTCCTAACATTTAGCAGGTGTTCAATAAGTGTAAGCTAAATTAGAAAAATTTATTTTAGCTTTATTAGTTTAACTTCAGTGGTACAGTAGCAAATGAAGGGAACAAAGAACTGGTACGAGGACGTACAGGAACTACCTGATTATTTTGAAGAAAATGATAGCCTTACAATGGATCAGCATTGATGTTTAGAAGCCATAAATGAAGAAACTCAGTTTAAATAAAAATAATTTGATTATTTTTAATAGCTGGCACAAAGACAGCTATTGGTAAACAACATTATCCATAATCCTGTATATGAATTCATATTTTTGTAAACTCTGAATCACTCATGAAGTTAAGTGTTTTATTATTAATATATATTATATGTAGGAGTTACTAGGCCATGAAGTGACTAAAGCTTCATTTGTTAGAGATTTTTGGAATTTGAGATATTTCTACATAAAGTTTTCCTATCCTGGTAAATTAATTTACTTTTTAAGCTTCAACACTTAAATAATTTAACTGATAAGTAATGCACATCTTTCATATAGATGTATTTAGTTTTTTCTTGATAACTTGGACATTATCATTTATGAAAATCCTTCAAATACCATGCAGTGGTCTAGTAATATCTTTAGGGGTTTTTAAATTGTATAAAGTTAGAGTTAAGTACTGATGTACTGTATGAATTCAGATTGCTATGCTCTTTGAGTTCATCTGTCTGCTTTGTTTAGTTTTGTTTACTCCCTTTTTTTCCTCAATCTTAGATTTCTTTATGGCAGTATCTATGTTATAGCTTTGCATTTTGCTATGTTATGAGGCACACTGTAGAGATACATACTTATAAATTAAAATAATATATATAGTCTAAGCCCTGCCAAAGGCTTTAATTTAAATATGAATTAAGACACAGGTGTGTAAGATAAATATTACATTTTAAAGGGTTAAAAAAATTATTTAAGAGTAAGAGCACTCAGGGTTGGGGGGAGGGCCAGAGGGAGAAGGAGAAACAGACTCCTTGCTGCGCAGGGAGCCTCAGGACATGGGCTGATCCCTGGACTCAGATCATGACCTGAGCCAAAGGCAGCCTGACTGAGCCATTCAGGCACCCCAATAAATACTACAGTTTAAAGAATGTTATTAAATGCATTATTCTTGAAGATTTTCTTTTGAGTTAGGCTGATTTGCTTTCTGGAAAACAATTGTTCAATCACAAAATCAATTCTTTCCCAGAATCGTTCAGATTTTCAGTGCCAGCATCGATGGCAGAAAGTTTTAAATCCAGAATTGATAAAGGGTCCCTGGACTAAAGAAGAAGATCAGAGGGTAACGTGTTCATATTCTTTATTCTGACTGTGTAGGTGGACTGGCTTTTTTTTCTTCCTAATGTATTGTTTTGTCACAAAGGATATGTTTAAATCACTTTGATTTTGTTCCTTTGGGTGCTGCTTATAGAAGAATTGAAAGTTGAGTGTCTTGAAGTGTAGTTTTTCTGAATTGAGTCAAGCCAAGTATAATATGTATTGCTTTTTCTTTCTGGGAATTTTTTTACAGAAGGAAAAAATGCCATCAGTTTAGTCATCTTATTTAGAGCTTAGGTTAGCAACATTTAGGGTATAGCTTCTTGTTGAAAACTGAGTTACCATTTTAAAAACCATTTAATTTTTATTTTTATTTTATCTGATTACATAATAAGTAAGAAAGTCATTCTTAACTATCCCTCTTTACCTATAATGAGCCCTAGAATAAGGTAGATACCAGAGCATTGTGTTTCTAAAGGATTGGATGATTTAAAAACTAGGGTAAATCTTTGTGTTATAAAAGTTTGAGAAGAATGGGAATATTGATGCCCTCCACAAGGAATTGCCCTTTAGTTCATGTTTTTTATGGCAGAAACATTAATGTAGTTGGGGAATTAGAGCATGTTTCCTACTACTTAAAAAAAAAAAAAAGAAATGTTCACTAGGCTCAGAACTGATCTGACTTACCTGACAGCCAAAGATAGATTTTATAGTGTGTTACCTGTAGCCTTTTAGTGTGAGAAAGGAAGAAATGAAAAGACAATAAATATGTAGATCCTTCCTGCTTCCAAACTGATTTGTCTTTGAGCTGAAGCTTCTTTTAAAAAAAAAAAAAATACAAGAGTAGATAATCTTTAAGTCTCAACACTTTTACTATTATTTTAAATTAATGTTCATTGAAAACAATTTAACTTACAATTCACTTTAATTAGCACCTTGTATTTTTGATAAGTTTTGGGGTCAACTTTTGTACTTGACAAATAAATGATGGATGAGTATTAGTAAAATTGTTGTTGTGGTTTGTATTTAATGCATTAAAAAGAGTATTCTTAAGTTATGTTTTAAAATTTTATCAAGGTGATGCTTTTTTAATTGAAGTATAACTGACATGTAACACTGTATTAATTTCAAGTGTACCACATAATGATTTGCTATTTGTATATTGCTGAATGATCACAACAATGAGTCTAGTTAGCATCTGTCACAATATACTATAAAAATTATTTTCTTGTGATGAGAATTTTTAAGATCTCTAGCAGCTTTCAGATGTGCATTATAGTATTATTAACTATAGTCACCATGCTATACATTACATCCCCATGAGTTATTTCTTTTTAAAAAGGTAATGCTTTTTTAAACTTTGTTTTTCTGTTTCTTAGGTTATTGAATTAGTTCAGAAATATGGGCCAAAACGATGGTCTTTAATTGCAAAACACTTGAAAGGAAGAATAGGCAAGCAATGTAGAGAAAGATGGCATAATCATCTGAATCCTGAAGTAAAGAAATCTTCTTGGACAGAAGAGGAGGACAGGATCATCTATGAAGCCCATAAGCGGTTGGGAAATCGTTGGGCAGAAATTGCTAAACTACTTCCTGGAAGGTGCTTATATAAACGTATATATTTTCCCATACTTAAACTTGATCTTTATTAAGTTACTATTAGGTATGTTTGCAGATAATCCCTTTGACTTTTATTTATAATGAAATTTAGACAAGCAACCCTTTGGGCCTATTTGTAATAAATTCTGTGTAAGGCATAGAATTACTTAAAAAAAATGAAATAATAGCACTAATTTGTGCAGTAAAATGATAGACCTTTAGGTTATGTGAACAGTTAATGTACTCCCCAGATTGTTTACCTATCAATGCCAGTCAGACAGATCTTCTTTGTACAAACCTGGTTGGAATGGAATCTAAATTGAAGAGATTTCTTTTTTTTTTTCTTTAAAGATTTTATTTATTGATTCATGAGAGACCTAGAGAGAGAGAGGCAGAGACATAGGCAGAGGGAGAAGTAGAAGTAGGCTCCATGTAGGGAGCCCGATGTGGAACTCCGACCCTGGAATCATGGCATAAGCCGAAGGCAGACGCTCAACCACTGAGCCACCCAGGTGTCCTGAAGAGATTTCTTTCGTATTGGATTCTATGCACAAGATCTGAGAATAGCAAAGTAAACTACAGAAGTTCATTAGAGAAAATTCAGTTCTTTTTTTTTTTTTTATTTTTTTATTTTTTATTTTTATTTATTTATGATAGTCACACAGAGAGAGAGGATGGGAGAGAGAGAGAGAGAGGCAGAGACATAGGCAGAGGGAGAAGCAGGCTCCATGCACCGGGAGCCCGACGTGGGATTCGATCCCAGGTTTCCAGGATCGCGCCCTGGGCCAAAGGCAGGCGCTAAACCGCTGCGCCACCCAGGGATCCCCGAAAATTCAGTTCTTAATTATGATATTCAAATCATGGGAGTAGTATATATATCCATGTGGCTAAAACACAGAATTTCCCTCCGGGAAAGTGATATGCCCTTCTGTGTATATGTATACTATAAGTATACTGTACATTGATTGCATTGGTTTGAATGTTTCCTGATTGTAGTACAGTAGACCAACAACCTTGGGAAAATCCGTATCTCACTCGGAAGGTATGCATGTTTTTTTTATTGCTGTAGTTTCTGTATAGTACTTCATCACTTACAAAACGCTTTTACCTGTATACTTAATTAATCTTCATATACTAATGAAATATGCCAAGCAAACAATGCTGTCTTTTAAGGAAATTAAAGCATAGTGTTTTTTTGCATGTTACTGAACCTGGTTTAGGAACTTCCAATGTTTTCAGTCTTTTATATATATATATGTATATATATTTTTACTGTCCATTGAAACTAGCTTAGTGCCTTAACATAAAGTTGGTTCTCAGTAAATGTTTGTATACTTTATGAAGGATGAAATTTATACTACAGGTAGCTGTGGGTTGAAGGTTTACATTTTTATAAAGGAAATTTTAGGTGAAAAGACAGTGAAGTCTTTCCAACATAGGTATTCTCATTAGTGAAAGAATATTGGGATTCTCTAATTTGTGGTTTGCTTTTCTTGACCATGTTTGTTCCTGGCTTTTAGGTCTTTGCCCTCTCTATACCCTTTATCTGGAATGCTCTTTTTTCCTCCTCTTGTATGGCAGGTTCATTCTTGTCATTCTATCTTAGCTTCACTGTCACCCAGAGACCTTCCTGGACCACCTACCAAATTACCCTAGTTACTCACTTTTCTTATTTCTGCTTTAATGATCTGTATTGCACTGGTGTTTTTCTTTGCTTTTTTCCAACTGAAGTGTGGACATGAAATATTATATATTCTCAGATATACAACATGGTGATTTAACATTTATATACATTTTTAAGTGATCACCAAGCTAAATCTGGCTACCATCTGTCACCATACAAAATTGTTACATATCATTAATTATATTCCCTATACTGTACATTGTATCTTCATATCCTTTTAATTTTATAGCTGGAAGTTTGTACTTTTAATCTCCTCCTCCTATTTTGCCCACCCCCCAACCTCCCTCCCCTCTGGCAACCACCACATTGTTCTTAGTATCCATGAGTCTGTTTCTGTTCTGTTTTGTTTTTTAGATTCCACAGATAAGTGATATTCTATGGTATATATCTTTATTTGACTCTTTTCACTTAGCATAATACCATATGAGTCCATCTATGTTGTTGTAAATAACAAGATTTCATTCTTTTTTATAGCTGAGGAATATTCCATTGTATGCATGTGCCGTATCTTTTTCCCTTCATCTATCAGTAACTAATTGGGTGCTTCCATAATTTGACTGTAAATAACGCTGCAGTGAACATGGGTGTGTATATATTTTTGTATTAGTGTTTTTGTTTTTTTCAGATAAATTCCCAGAAATGGAATTACTGGATCATATGATAGTTTTACTTACAATTTTTTGAGGAACCTTCATACTGTTTAACATGGTGGCTGCATCTATTTGTGTTCCCACCAACAGTTCATGAGGGTTCTTTTTTCTCCACATCTCTGCCAACACTTGTATTTCTTGTCTTTTTTGATAGCCATTTTGGCCTGTGTGAGGTGATATGTCATTGTAGTTTTGATTTGCGTTTCCCTGATGATTAGTGAGCATCTCTCTCTCTCTCTCTTTTTTTAAGATTTTATTTATTCATTCATGAGAGACACATAGAGAGAGAGAGAGGCAGAGACACAGGTCAAGGGAGAAGCAGGCTTCCCGCAAGGAGCCCAGTGAGGGACTCAATCCCAGATCCCGGGATCATGTCCTGGGCCAAAGGCAGATGCTCAACTGCTGAGCCACCCAGGTGTCCCTAGTGCTCACTAGACATCTTTTTATGTCTGTTGGTCATCTGCATGTCTTCTTTCATACAGATGAAAATCTGTTCATGTTCTCTCCTCATTTTTTGTTTTATTTTAATACTGAGTTGTATGATTCTTTATGTATTTTGGATCTTAACACCTATTGGTTATATCCTTTGCAAATATCTCCTCCCATTCAGTAGGTTGCCTTTTTGTTTTGTTGATAGTCTTCACCGTATTAAAACTTTATAGTTTGATGTAGTGCTTTTTGTTTTTTGCTCTTGCCTGACAGATTCAAGAAAGTACTGCTTAGAACAGTGTTCAAGGGCTTCTTTGAGTAGTTTTGTGGTCTCTGGTCTTATGTTTAAGTCTTCTTTTTTTTTTTTAAGATTTTATGTATTTATTCATTAGAGACACCGAGAGAGAGACAGAGACACAGACAGATGGAGAAGCAGGCTCCTCACAGGGAGCCTGATGTGGGACTCGATCCCTGGACTGGGATCATGCCCTGAGTCAAAGGCAGATGCTCAACTGCTGAGCCACTCAGGCATCCCTACATTTAAGTCTTTAAATTTTGAGGGTTTTTTTGTATATCATATAAGAAAGTGTTTCAGTTTCATTCTTTCAGGTAGTTGTCCCCTTTTCCCATCACCATTTATTGATAAGACTGTCTTTCTTTTCCCCATTGTATGTTCTTGCCTCATTTGTTGAAGATTGATTGACTGTGTAAGTGTAGGTTTAACTCTGGGCTTTCTATTCTGTTCCTTTGACCTGTTTCTATCTTGTGTCATTACCGTACTGTTTTGATTACTATCACTTTGTACTATAGTTTGAAATCTGGAAGTGTGATATTTCCAACTTTGTTCTTCTCTCTCAAGATTGCTTTGGTTATTTGGTGCCTTTTGTGGTGTGTACAAATTTTAGGATTATTTGTTCTAGCTCTATGAAAAATGCCATTGTGTATTTTGGTAGGGATTGCATTGAATCTGTAGATTGCTTTTTGTGTACATTTTAACAATTCTTCCAATCCATAAGCATACTATATCTTTCCATTTATTTGTGCCATCTTTAGTTTCTTTCACCAATGCCTTAGAGTACAGGTCTTTCAACCTCCTTGATAAATTTATTCATAGGTATTATATTTGATGTAATTGTGAATGGTATTTTTTCTTAATTTTTTCTTGGTAGTTATTATTGTATTAGAAACACAACAGAGTTTCTGTACACTGATTTTGTATCCTGCAAGTTTACTGAATTCATTTATTCTATTTTTTTTTTTTTTTTGGTGGATTCTTTAGGGTTCTCTATGTATAGTCATGTCATTAGCAAATAGTGACAGTTTTATTTCTTTTCAAATTTGGATGCCTTTTATTTCTTTTTCATGTCTGATTACTGTGACTGACTAGGACTTCCAAAGCTTTGTTGAATAAAAGTGGCGAGAATGGGCATCCTTGTCTTGTTTCTCATCTTAGAGGAAGAGCTTTCAGCTTTTTACCATAAAGTATGATGTTAGCCGTGTTTGTCATATAGGGCTTTTATTATGTTGAAATATGTTTCCTCTGTACCCACTGTGATGAGAGTTTTTTTTTTTTTTATCATAAATGGATGTTGAATTGTATCAAATACTTTTTCTGCATCTATTGATTTATCCTTTATTTTGTTAATATGATGTTGATTGATTTGGGAGATATTGAGCCATCCTTGCATCCTTAGAATAAATCCTAACTGATCATGGTATATGATTTTTTTTGTATATGATTTTTTAATGTAGTTTAGTTTGCACTGATGTTTTTCTTCTTATTTATTTTTTTCTATTCTTCCTTCCTGTGCTGCCACACTTTCAATAAGAAAGTAAGCCTCATGAGAACAGGAACTTTCTTATTCACTGTTATATTTTCACTGTTTCGAACTGTGTCTGACTGACAGCTTATCTTTGAATTGAGAAAGTACCTAGTTTCATTATTTGTAAAAAATTGTTTTAAGTACTTTGTGAACTTCATACAGTGTTAAAATTTATGGAATCCTTTTTTTCTTTTTAAATTATACACTTTCATTTCTTAGGACTGATAATTCTATCAAAAATCATTGGAATTCTACCATGCGAAGAAAAGTGGAACAGGAGGGCTACTTACAAGATGGAATAAAATCAGAACGATCTTCATCTAAACTTCAACACAAACCTTGTGCGACTATGGACCATTTGCAAACCCAGAATCAGTTTTACATACCTGTTCAGGCACATATTTTTAATACCTTTATTATTTTAAAAAATTTCTTTAGTTGTTAAATGGGAGGATGTTTGGTTTCTTAATAGGACAAATACAACATATATTAAGAAGAATAGACATTTAAATTTCCAAACAGAAAAAAAAATTGCCATAACTGCTGTTAACCATTAATGGAGGTTACTTTCTACTTGTTTTGATTGATAAATATTTTGGAAACAAGCTCATTGAAATGTTTCCTTTTATATGTAATTTTTATACTATCTTGGTAAGAAACTTAGTATATACATTTCCTAATGCTATCATTCTTTGAATCTTATTTATGATTCAAAGCTTATGGTCATTTGTGCTTTAACATCCATTATAGTTTCCTTTTAAAAAAGATTTTGTGTAATTGTAGTATTGCTTATCTCTAAGAGGTAAGTGTGTATAAAATGGTTTTAAGGAGAAAATAGTCAAAATCCATTCATCTTTGGGAGGTGTGGTAAATAATTAATTGATTCTTTGATGGCATTCAACTTTGCTTCTCTCTCCCTAGTAACCAATCAGCCATGTGATATTAGTCTTTGTTTAGACAGGTTCATTTGAATAGAGATTCCCCAAGCTCAGGATAGGGCAAGCTCTATTTTCCTTACAGTGCATTTTCTTCTCTGCAAGAAATTAGTTAGGAGTTTTCATAAGGTTTGTTTTTTATTTTTCTGTCTGCCTGTCTGTCATGCCATTTTTCATGTTGAGCAATTCTCGGTTCTTGTTACATAAAATGTAAAGATTAAGTCCTGACTTAATCTTTTGTCTGGGTGTTAAAAATCTGTGGTTAGTATGCACAGATTTTATTTGAATTTACCTCATTAAATGAACATTTTTTTGGACATAATTTTAAAAGAACCATTTTTAAAAAGTAATGACATCTTAATTTACAAATAGGAAAACGTGGAGACAGTATAGTTATCTGCTGATACTCAATACCTTAAGGTTTTTATTGTCTGTTTCTTTACATTTTCCTTTAGAGTCCTAGATTTCAGCAGCATAAACTGAAACATTCTGCTTCTGTCTTAGAAAGGTTATCATTTAAATTTATTTTTTTAACTCATAGAAACATAGTTTTAAAAGTTATTTGGGGTCAAGAGAGTATTTAACAATCTCAATCAAAATATATTGGAAAATAATATTTCTTGTAGTTTAAGAATTGTTTATTATACATTTAATAATTCTTGAAAGATATATGTATTCATAATTCAACTCATTTAAGCTACTAAAAAGATCATTCTAATTTTGACTTGAAAGAAAAAGTGGATTGGTTTGAAATATTGTCAAAGATTTAAATGAAAAGTTTGAGAAAAATAAGTTTCTAATTCATTGAAAGTTTAGTGATAACTAATACAAATAAAGTATTGTGGAAGTTCTATGTTAGAAGTTACATATGGTGATTCTGCATCAGATAGTGATTTAGGTAGGCCATAATGGAAAATAGAACAATTTCATTATTTGTATTTATTAGATTTTTAGGTTTTTAAAAATATCTTCTCCTATTTCTTTCCACCACTGCACACTAAATTTATATGCAACTTCAAAATTCTTATTACAGATGCTTTAGAAAAACAAAGTATTAAAAAACACATGAGTGATTCCTACTGTTTTTCTAAGACAAGTAATAGAAGAAGCCTCTGTTTTCATATCTTTTTACACAGAGATTGGCCTGGGGTGGTGGTAGAAGTAAGAGAGGTATGAATATTGAAAAACTTACTTTAGTCTTTTCTTTGTATTTCATATGGACCAACTCCTTCCTCTGAAAGATAAGAACACTATTACTTTATCTTCTTCAGGAGATAGAGCAGTCCTTCTAATAGCAGATTAAAAAATAATTTGTTGGATATTGTAGATAACAGAATGATTGGCTGATAAATATATGCCAAGTAATTCTCATATTTCATCCAGGAGAAAATAAGTCTTTCCTAAGAGTTATGACTTTTTATTAGAAGATTCTGAGAACAAAGATATAATTAGAAATTATTATATGAGTGAATTTTCAAAGTTAACAGATACTTCATGAGTTTTTAATGCTGATATTTTGTCAAGAGTTTTTATGCTTTGCCTCAGACTTTAAAAATTTATATAGTGCTATATATATAACTAATGTTTTCATTACTTTTTAGATCCCAGGCTATCAGTATGTTTCACCTGAAGGCAATTGTGTAGAACAAATTCAGAGTTCTTCTGCTTTTATTCAGGTAGCTTTTTATTTATAGCAAAACAAACAAACAAACAAAAACAATGAAAACACTTTCAAACATACATTTGAAAGTCTAATAGTGCCTATTTCCTCATTCATAAAACTAGGACAAAATACTACCTGTTCTATTTACTTTGAATATTGTAACTGAAGGAGAAAGTTTATAAATGGGTTTGAGAAATATAAACTGTACAGATGTAAGGTGGTTGACAACACCAGCAGTGTGGTCCTTACATTTTTCCAACTTAAACCATTCAGGTTGACAATGGACTCATTTTTGTTAAATTGGATAGAATGTGCATATATATGATTTAATAAAACAGACTCCAGACATAGATTTCTAAATTGATATAGATGATACAATATAAGTTTTTTAATGTATGTATGTATTTATTTATTTATTAGTTTTTTAATGTATTTAAATTTCCCAATTCTGGGGGTAACTAACTGGCTGGCTCAGTTGATAAAGCATGTAACTCTCAATCTCCATCCAGGACATGAGTTTGAACCCCATGTTGGAGATAGATATTATTTTAAAAAATAAAATAATAAAATGAATTTCCCAAATCTTCTCTGTTAAATTGAAAATATTTAGATACCGGGGGATTGTGATATTGAGCATTTGGGATTTAGTTGTATTAAGCTTTCTTGGAGAAAATAGATTTTATGTTGCATAGAAGATAAAAATTAAGAATAATAATAATAATAAAACATTTATTTAAGTGGCCTTTCTCTTTTATTTAACTTGTTTTAGCCACCCTTCATTGATGAAGATCCTGATAAGGAAAAAAAAATAAAGGAACTTGAGTTACTTCTTATGTCAGCTGAGAATGAAGTTAGAAGAAAGCGAGTTTCATCGGTAGGAAATAAGCTTAAGTGTTTAGATTTTGTTAGAATCCTTCATGTGCTTTTATAGTTTTCATCAGCATTGACTTTCATTTACTAACACATGGAAAGCATATTCAGTATGACTCCAGATTTTAATACAGACTAAAATAGATTTTCTAATTTGCAATGTTGAGGTTGCCTGATTTTGATATACAACTCTTTGAACATATTTTACAATGTTGTATATTAAGATGTTTTTTAGTTGTAAATGTCAAGCAGACCTAAGGTATGATCTTCAATATATATGTGTGTGTGTGTATATATATACATATTTGTGAAAATGATATGTGATTTAGATTAGGCTTTGCTTTTATTTTATTATGATTTCTGGCTTTGCTTTCATTTTAGGCCTTCCTTGTAATGATATTTTTAATAGAAAAAAATGTTTGAAAAATAAAGAATTCAATAAATTATAGAGATTTATGTGCTTCAGAATTACTTTTATTCTGTCCTTGAACGTGTTTTCCTATTTACTATATTAAGAATATGAATTCGGTAAATTGGAAAAAAACAATAACTTAAAAAATATAGGGAAAGGGAACATTGAGATTTTATGTTCTTTAAAGAAATTTTTATATGAATGTTGGGTCTTGGTTACCACATGTGAAAACTATTGTCTGGGATTTGCTTGATGGGAACAATTAGGAGTATTAAATTAGGACACATAGTAATCATTCTAGCTAAATTAGGCTATATTAGATGGATTAGGAGAAAAAAGATTTATACTTAAATGACTATTTTAAAAGTTTACTGTCTTGAGATTTTTTACATTTAGGAAGGGGCTACTCTTGGCCTGGGGCTTAATGAGGGGACTGTCCACTCAGGGTGATTGGGAGCTAATACAAAATTACTAAATAGAATAACGAGTTTTTGAAATAGTATTATGAGGCAACTGCTGATGTCTTTATATCATTCAAAAAAGCATTAGTAAAAACAACATTGTTAACTATAATAGACAAGATACATGCCATAGGAAGCATAGTTTTTGTATTAAAACTGCAAAAACCATGGTCAAATAGGAAGACCTAAAGTATACCTATTTTAAAATTAATTTTGGTTTTATTAAGAAATAGTTATTTTTAGAGAGTCCACATTGTTAGGTAATTGTATCATGTTTAAACCATTTTTTATTTTTTTATAGTAGTCTCATTTTTAATTTAACGGCAAGAAGTAACTAGCTACAAGAAATGGCATTTTACATTAAGATGAAGACAGCTTTTTTTTTTAGAACTTATTTATCTAAAATCCACTTTCATAAATATCTGGTTGGAGATTTTAGATTCTGGAGGGAAGTTGCTGCACCCAGTGGAATAGAGTCCATACACATATAAAGTATTCTTTTTTTTTTAAAGTATTCTTAAAAATTATTTGATAATTGTCATTTTATTAAGTATCCATTATGTTCAACCATTATAGATATGTTTTATGTATTCTTAGTAATCCTTATATTAACTGTGAAGTAGGTGGTTTGTTGTTAGGAATTTATATTCAGGTGTGTCTGAATGTACCTCTGGTTTTTCCACTGGGCCTACTCACCTTTTTGAATCTTTTTACCACTTTCAAATTTAATTGACGTGCAATAGTTCGGAACCTATCTCCAGGAAATGATTGCAAATTCCATAGTTGGCTATGCTAATAAAGGAAGGGTGCTTTAATTTTTTTATTTTGGAGGAACTTTAAAACAGGTGGAACTTATTTTGCAACAGTCGGAAATTTTTTTCACCTTAACTTGAAACCGAACGTTTTGTTACTGTGAATATCTAACACATTCTAGTAGTTTTTAGTTTTAAAAATATAGGTACCATTTATTGAGCACTTCCTATGGATAGGACAATGTGCTTTCTAAAATATGGTAGCTATTAGCTCCATTTAATTTAATTTTATTTTTTTTCCCCATTTAATTTTAAATGAAATTTAAAAATTCAGTTTCTCAGTTGCACTAGTCACATTTTAGTTGTTTATATGGCATGTGGCTCTCATATTGAGGAGATTCAGACATAAGAATATTTTCATCACCTCTGAGAAGTCTGTTCGAGAGAGCTATATGCTTTATGTTTAAGGTACCACGTATGATTTCCATCTATTGTGAAATGATCACCACGATAAGTTTAGTTAACATCTATCATCTGATATAGGTACAAAACAGAAAAGGAAAAGAAAAAAAGGGGAAAAAATTCTTTTTCTTGTGATGAGAACTCTTAGGATCCACTATTAAAAACTTTCAAATTACATATAGTTTCTTAACCAGGACTCCTCAAGGTCTTTTTTTCTTATTTTTTTATTATGAGATATTAGGAAGCTCAGCTCAAAAGATAAGTCCATTGCCCACTGTACTTCTTCAGAGAGATAAAAATGACACAATCCCTGACTTCAAAGGGTTTACTCTGCAATGAGGACACAAGAAATAGGATGTAGTATGTTAAAATAAGTCACAAAGTTTTGTGGGGGCACATAAGAGAGGTGTCTGAGGTATAGGTAGTCAGAGAAGGGTTCCTCAAAGAACTCTATTTTAGCCTAGTCTTGAAAGGCAATGTTTATTTTGTAGCAAAGTGGATGAACTACGGCATCATTGTAGGTGGAATAGGTAAAAGTGGATGATCAATTGGAGGACTTTCCAATATTTGAAGTGTATCTTAAATGAAGAATAAAAATTTTCCCTGACCTATATTGGAGAACATTCTAGATAAAAGGAGCCAGTAGTATGTGCAAAGGCACTCTAGGGTAAAAGACTAACTCGTGGGAATTACAACTATAGTTGGATATTCGGTATTCCCTGGAAGGAGGGTGTATGAGTGAAAGTGTTGGGATATGAGGTGTAAAAGGTAGAGAGAGACCAGATTCTGGGAGTTTGAACTCTATATTGTGTACATATGCTAGTTTGCTAGTTTTATTTCACCATGACTTTTGAGGGAAGACAGTATATTTGCTACTATATTTTTTGCGAAATGTATGTTATCCTAGAAAAAACTCTTAGTTAAAATCCAAATTTATGCTTAGGTTGAGAATGACAAATAATATTCACATTTCTTTTGTACTTTTAGCAACCTGGAAGCTTTTCTAGCTGGTCTGGTAGTTTCCTCATGGATGATAGCATGTCTAATACTCTAAATAGCCTCGAGGAGCACACTAGTGAGTTTTACAGTATGGATGAAAATCAAACTCTGTCTGCTCAGCAGAATTCACCCACAAAGTTCCTGGCCGTAGAGGCAAATGCTGTGCTGTCCTCTCTACAGACCATCCCAGAATTTGCAGAGACTCTAGAACTTATTGAATCTGTAAGTTTGAAATTGTGAGATTACCAAAAGCTCAATTTTAGTAGCATGATTTCATGTTCAGAAACTTAGTTTAAGGGACACTGACCAGTTTTGTTTTAAGCATTCTTTTGTATGTCATGCTTAGTTTTATTTTGATTTTTTGCAGTGGCTTTTGGCAAAAACAAATAAAAAATTTATATCTTTATCTTACTATGTACTTGACCTAAAATTTTTAGAAATTAAAATTTAAGAATTTGTTTTTTACTGTACAAATTGTATATTAGAGAGAGTTGGAAACTAGAGGAAACTGTAAAGAAGAAAAATCCTCCATAAGCCTAGAGTTAATTTGAAGTATTTTCTTTCAGGCTGTGTTCTATACATATAAAACATATGTACATGCATATATATATATTTACTGAAATATACACCTATGTATTATGTTTATAGATTTTTTTCTACATTATATCATGAGCATGTCTTTGTTTTCTTAACTGTTTTTTGAACTTCAATTTTAATGGCATCATACTCTTTCATATGAATGTAACAAAATTTATTTACTCAGTATACGGTTATTGAGCATTTAGGTGGTATCCAGTTTTTCAGTATTACAAATTATAGAATATATTATGTAAACCTTTGTGTAAAATCATGATTTCCATAGATTAGATTAAATTTCTGGATCAAAATGTATGACCATTTTTGAAGATGTTCCATACACATTACCAAATTATATGGAATTTGATAGTTTTTCTGATGTGGAATATAGTGTGAAGTTTATGAAGAATTGTACTCTTTGATAATAACTTAAAATAATTTGTTCTTTTTATTTAAAATACTTTGACAGTAAGCTTCCGCTGCTGAATTAGACGAAATATTGTAGGATGTTCCAAATTGGAGTTGTAGTAAAACCGTAATCTCTTCCTCTCAAATGGTCTTTCTTAAAAGAAAAAAGAGAGAGATGAATAAGAAAAGCCTATTTCTCATAATAAAAATGAGTAGTTAACTTTGTGGAAGTCATCTTTCTATGGTCAATATCATATTTAACTAGTTACATAGTTTAAAGGATTAACTTAGGTAAAGCTTTATTTTATTGCAGGATCCTGTAGCATGGAGTGATGTTACCAGTTTTGATCTTTCTGATGCTGCTACTTCTCCTGTCAAGTCCACCCCAGTCAAACTTATGAGAATTCAACACAATGAAGGAGCCATGGAATGTCAATTTAATGTCAGTCTTGTACTTGAAGGGAAAAAAAACAGTTGTAACAGTGCAGACAATGAGGCTGTTCCTGTAACATCCCCGAATGTGGCCAAGTTTAGCACTCCACCAACCATCCTCAGAAAGAAGAGAAGAATGAGAGTGGGTCAGTCCCCTGGCAGCGAACATAGCGATGGCTCCTTTAATGACGGTGGTAATACAGCACTAAAACACACACCAGTGAAAACACTACCATTTTCTCCTTCACAGGTAGAGTTTTGTTTTTGCTTATGTTCCCAAATGTTGGTGAGCTCAATTACATTAGATCCTTAATATCCTTACTAGCAGTTTGTTCCTTTGATAACACATAAAAATGGATAAAGTATTTAAATGTATACATGAGAGTGCTAAGCTCCGGTAGATCAGAAGCTGTCTCATAAAGTGTAGTAGTTGTGTTATTGTATCTTAAAATTTTTAGAGTTAAAAGGGATGTTTTAGATAAATAGTTGTGTATCTTTATAGGATTCATCAGGAAATAGGTCCAGAAAGGTAAAATGGCTTGCCCACAGTTACCTAATGGCAGAGTTGAGACTGAGATCCAGCTTCCTGATTAACTGTTCAACAGATACTGAGTATACATCCATAGACAACTACTCATTGTAAGAATTTCATGTGTGTGAAGGTTTTTTTTAGGGATGTCAGGAACTACCCACTTTCTCCTGGAGTTATGTCCCTGGGCAACAGATGTTTATAAGAGATACAAAGCAAACTGTAGCTCTTATTTTATAGTACTATCTTTCTTAACAAATACTGTGTTCCAGGCTGTATGCTAAACACTTTTCTTATAGCATATTAGTTAATTCTCTTCCAAAAACCCTTAGGAGTTGGAACAAATTCAGAAGTTAAGCAGTTTGCCCACGATCAGTTAATAAGAGAAAGGAATTGATGTTTGCTCAAAGTGTCTTGGTAGATTAAAAAGTTTTATGGAAAAAGAAGGACATTTAATGGTCAAATAAACTTGAAAGATCCTGGGATAGTGTTGGAGATGTATTTTGATGCTGGGATAGTCAGAGAATCTGGCTGTACATAAGCACTGTGTTCTCTGAAAATTATTCCCCCTGTGCTTCAGGGGATGACATTTACACAGACTACAGTTTGAATCGTTGTGTTTCCCAATACCACCCTAGCTGTCAGAGTTACCAAGATCCTGAGGAAGGTGAAACTGGGTTGGGCACACTAGCAATTTTCTATTTTTATAGAGTTTTGAACATTAGCAATTTTTGTTGAATTATAAATCCTAAGGTGGAAAGTGGCTGAGAAGGTTGAGTCATGGTAATAAAGACCTTGTATCCCATAGTAAAGAGCTTGAATTGATGGGCACTACTACAGGGTTTTGAAAGGATTGGACTGGTAATCTTAGGGTTAAGTATATTTGCAAATATTAGGAGCTGGAAGTGATAGAGCATTACAGTTAAGTAGCCTTAAAGTAATTTCCATTTCTTCCTACCACTGCTTCTATTCTCTTGGCTACAAAAATCATTCAATATTTCATGATTATATGTAAGTTAAGATTCAGTGAGTAAAATTGGATTTTATGTCCAGTGTTATTTGAAAAATGGATTCTTGATACCTATTCTGGCTGTTCCAAGGTTCTGAGCTGTATTCTAGGTAGGCAGATTTGTTAGACAGCTGTATTATCAACAAAGCATTATTATTTTCAGAATTCAAAGATTTCTTATAGAGAAGGACACTTAAATTGCTTATTAATAAAATAATAAAACTTTTTTCCAGTTATATTGTTGTATGAAACTGTTATAATAGCAGCTATTTATGGTTTCTGTAGATTTCTATTTGATATATTTGTTGTAAATTTATCAATTGTTATAAAATTGTTTTACTGTGTTCTGTAACTTTTGAATATTTGTTAAACAACTATTTCTTGAATACCTATTATGTGGTAAACACTTAGAAGAGCTGGGGAGAGAGTGATGAACAAAATAAAAATTCCTGCCCTCATGGAGCTTAATTTTCATGGAGTGGAATGTAAATGAAATATTATTGGTAATTCTTTTCTAAAAGGAATAGAGAAATATCTTATATTTGAAAATATCCTTGAAAATCCTATCAGTTTAATATTTGTGTAAGGATTTTAACATTCTAGAAATTGTCTCTATAAACTCTCTCATTTTTTAGTTTTTCAACACATGCCCTGGAAATGAACAAATTAATATAGAAAATCCTTCATTTACATCAACCCCTATTTGTGGGCAGAAAGTTCTCATTACAACTCCTCTTCACAAGGAAACTACTCCCAAAGATCAAAAGGAAAATGTAGGGTACGTATTAAATAATTGTGTTAGCACAATTTTAAGAATAAATTAATGGGGTGCCTGGCTGGCTCAGTCAATGGAACATGCAACTTTTAATCTTGGGGTCATCACTATAAGCCCCACGTTGGGCATAGAATTTACTTAAAAAAATCATCTTGTTTAAAAAAATAGTTTTTTGTCTGTTTATACGTATATCCTAATCTCTATTCATATAGGACTTAGAATTGAAAAAAATTATAAAAAAAAAAAGAAAAAGAAATTATAACCTCATGTTTCATTCCCACTGACTGAAAATCAGCTAAATGTAATGAAAAACTTTGATATGAAGCGAAATAACATTTTTAGTACTTTTTTCTACATTTGTCTTTTTCCATTTTAAGGTGATTGATTGGAGTAAGAATTAGTTTAGGCAACATACTTTAAAATAGTCCTGGAATGTTTAAATAAAGCATGTGTATATGCAAGAAAAATTTAGTGTATACTTTTGTCATGAGTGTGCCTTCCTTAACGCTTATATAATCAAATTTTGACTATAATACACATATCTAAATGATTGGCTAGGTTTAGAACACCTACTATTAGAAGATCTATATTGGGTACCACACCAAGAACTCCTACTCCTTTTAAGAATGCGCTTGCTGCTCAGGAGAAAAAATATGGACCTCTTAAAATTGTGGTATGTATGCTCTTTTTATTTTTAAGAAATATCTTGATTTTAATAAAAGTGTTTTTTATTTTTATCCTTTTTTTCACATTTTAAAAAAGATGTTCACTGAAATTGATAAAATTTTATTTCTTGATTTATAAATTTGAATTTGCTGTGTTAATCCTTTTCCTTGACTTGTAAATAAACCTTTGCTTGGCTTGTTTTGAATTCATGCCTTTTTTAATATTATGTCATCTAGAGAAAGCAAATCAAGTGTCAGTTGAACCCTTTTCTTAATACTAGAACCCACCTTTTAGTAGTTTCTGTGGTAGTTACCTGCAGTAGAATAAAGTAATTTTAATATTTTGATATACATAAGCACTTTCCTAATAATACTTAATGAGTCTGAATGATCAAGATACCTCTTTAAGGTTCAGTTTACTCTTCAATCAGTGGAGATCATAAAACACATCCCAGCGGGTTATTTCTGGAGATTAAAAAAAGATAGTAGAAATAAAGGGATTGGTGCTAAGTTTCAAGTAGTATGTACTTAGTTGCTGCTCTTGTTATTTTAATAATCGTGATAGCAATAGTAGTTCGTAAATGGAGGTGGGAAGTGTTATGTGTTTTTGCATATATAGTTAACTTTGAAGTATGTTAGATGAGCTATGGACATTCTAATTCCAGGCAGATACAGATTTCTGACAAGTTAGGTTTGTTAGAAATAAAATATTTTTAAAAATATATTGGTCTAAACTCTAGGGGAGTTTAATTATGTTCCTCTATTTTTAGTCATATTTTGGGTAGATTCATTAATTCTAGTTTGCTTGATTTAATTAGTTTTCTACCAAAAGGAATGTCACACCCTCAAATCTTCTGCTCTTTCCTCTCTTTCTAAAATATTGGTTTAGAGGGTGCATAGTAGGATTGATGAAATCTTTTTGTCCCTTAGCTCTATAGTCTGCTGTGAACAATTTTATTCTTTTTAGTTCTCTAGACTTTTATTTGCGCATACACACATAACAAAAGTGAGATCACACTTTATGTACTATCTTGTAACCTTTTAAAAATTTTTTAAGAATAAATATGTATATTTGTATCCCATAATTTTTGATGTTTGATATTCCATTGTATGGAGTTACCTAATTGATTTGACTAATCTTTCCAGTGTTTTGCTTTTCATTTTAAAATGCATCGTTCAACAAGTATTGATTGAGTGCCTACTAGGTGCCAGACACTGGGCTAGGCTTTGAGGATGTAATGTTGAACATGTCAGGTATGTTGTCTGCCTTCATAGGAGTGTGTAGCCTAATTGGGAGCTAGGCAAACAATGATTTGAAGGCATTTAAGAATTCTACAGTGCCTCAGGGTCATTTGTTCAACATATAAATTGAATACAAATTGTTATTTTAATACTAGTGTGTGGGAAATTAGGTTTTAAATTAAGTCCCTATCAGTTTGTTTTCATTTGGGAAGAATTTATCCATTGCCCAAACAGATCATTTTCATCAGCAATTTAAGATAAAAAGAAAGGAATGATTTAGTAATTACAATTTCTAAAATATCCATATGCTCATATATCTGTTTGCAGCAAGCTGACTTTTCATTCCTCCTGTTCGATCTCCAGTTATTATTTACTGAGTACCTACTATATGCTAACCATTTACTTTTCTAATGTATCTTACTTTGAGTCACATGCACTTCTTAGAAACGGCTCTGAAATTTTAATCTGGTATGCCTTAAATATCTATTGCTTTCTTAGTAACTATTGATTTTTCTAATGTTTGCTGAAAATCACTCAAAGACTAAAAACTCTGAAAGTCCTTTAAATAAAAATCTAAATTTGGGTAGTATTAAACCTGAGAAGTATTACATACAGTAGTTCTTTTCTTTGTCACATTAGGACATTTGGTAGTGAAAGAATTCATCTGTGTCTTAGGCACTTCTCCAGGACGTTTGTATTCTTATGAGGGAAAAACAAATCATAGATTTTTTTTAAGAGTACCTAATCAATATTCTTTGTGAAATATAATCCTTAAAACAAAAGCTTCTGGGACATTACATAAAAATACTGACATAATTTCTGCATGTGTCAGGCTGTAGATGAGAGCACTAAAAATTCTGTTTCCATTCTTAAAGTTTTTGTAAATGCTGTGTAATCTCATTTATAAATGAATGTTATTCTCTCTAGCTTTGTTGACTGGGAATATAAGCTGCTGGTTATTCTGTGCTGTCAATTTGTTCTTTAGTGGCACTGTGATTGTTTATTTTAAAGCAGATCTTAGCTATGGTAGGGGTTGTTTGATATAATTAAAAACATTTTTTCCAGGGGCGCTTGAGTGGCTCAGTCGGTTGAGCATCTGACTCTTGATTTTAGCTCAGGTCATGATTTCAGGATTGAGAGGCAAGTGGGGCTCTGCACTGGGTGTGGAGCCTGCTTAAGGTTCTCTCCCCCCGGCCCAGGCTCCCATGCATGCTCTCTCTTTCTAAAACAAATTGTTCTTTCCGACTTACACAGTTGACTTAGCTATTTGATAGGAAGCTAGGTAAATAATATTTTGATACTATTTCAGTATTTAGCCCACACTCAAGTTTCTTTCATATAGACACACATACACACCACTTCTTGAAAACTGTCTCATCTCTAAGCTTGAGACTAGGTGTACAGAGATATACACAAAGATGAAAAAGACGTGCTTACTGCTCTTAAGTAGCTCACACATCTAGTGGTAAGAGAAACATGTTAACTAGTAACTACATACTATATAATAAGTACAGTAAAAGAATAAGGAGAACTAGTATAGTCCCAATTTGTTATGTATTTATTATTTTTTCTATTTTTATGTAAAAATATTTGGGAAATAATCTCTTATCTGTTTAATTCTGAGGCTCCTGATTGAAGCAGGAGCTACAGCAGTTTCCCCTGAAGGAGAAAGCCTAGAGTGAACAAAGTGCACACTTCATTCAGTGTTTGTAATGCTTAGTATTATTTTTGCCATAAAACTGATTAGTTAATTCATTCAACTTTAAGTATCTATAGGGACTCAGAAAAAATTATACCAATAATAAAAAAGTATAAAAGATGAGTTTCTATATATGGGGGGGAAGGGAATTGATATAAAAGACTCTTTAACCCTTTTAAAAACAATTTAGTCACAGCCACTTGCCTTCTTGGAAGAAGATATTCGGGAAGTTTTAAAAGAAGAAACTGGAACAGATATATTCCTCAAAGAGGAAGATGAACCTGCTTACAAAAGCTGCAAGCAGGAGGTAGTCTTTTAGTATTATTGTTAATAAAAGTCTTTATTTTAAAAATAAAAGTGACTTTACCATAATGCTTCTATTGTAACTTATTCATTCTAGCATACAGCTTCTGTAAAGAAAGTCAGGAAATCACTAGTCTTAGATAATTGGGAAAAAGAAGAACCAGGTACTCAACTATTGACTGAAGACATTTCAGACATGCAGGTTTGTGAAGAATTATTGTTGTTGTTAATGTGATTGCTATTGTTGTTGTTAACGTGATTGCTTTAAGTCCTACTGGTTCTTGTTTCTTACCCATTGTGTTATGAATCTCATTAGAGATTCATAGTTACCTTTAGCATTTATTATTTTGCTTACTTCAGAAAGAAACTATTGACTATAGAGAATATTTTATTTATTTCTTTCATTTTTATATTCGTTTTGTTTTGAGAGGAGTTTACTCTTTTATGTATGATATCAAAAAATGGTAGTTCTCAAAACTTTAAATTTCAGTATTTATCTTTGGTTAATTTCTGATTTAATTTTACTACATTACTAGAAATTTCGTTGGAGCCAAAAGCTTTCTTGGAGTGAAATGACAGGGCTTCCACTACCACTTACTCAGTAGTCTCTCTATTTGTCTCCATTTTTGAATTAGTTATTTTCCTCTTCTTTTTTCTCTCTTAGTCAGAAAATATATTTACAACATCTTTATTAATGATACCATTATTGGAAATACATGACAATAGGTGCAACTTGACTCCTGAAAAACAAGATATAAATTTAACCAACAAAACATGTACACTTAATAAAAAGAAACCAAACCCTAACACTTCTAAAGTCACATTGGAAAAGAACCTTCAGGTATGAATTTGTAAGTTTCTTTCAGTGATTTTTGTTGTTGTTATCACTTTGTTCAGTTATCACTTTGTACTTACTGATCACAAGTTATACTTTTTCTTTTTAGATTCAAAATCGACTATAACAGTAACTAAACATTCACCATTATTTTGTCACTCAAACTAGATTTGGGTTTTGAGATACTGATTCATCAGGGCACATATGAACTAAACAATTGAAGTTGTGGCCAGTCTCATCTGGTGATTTCTTAAGCACAATTTCATTTTTAAATTAAAGTTATCTAAGTCTCCTTCTGGCCTCTCTTCTTCTATAACAAATATGTGTAGCCCTAATTGCTATCTTGAAAGGGTAAGTGGTTGGAAGCAGTTTCAGCTTGATTTTGTTGGTATAATTGTTTCCAGTGAACTTTTTGGCTCAGAAGTTGTAAAACAAAATTCTTTTTTCCATTGCTCTGCAGCCATTATGTTGCTGTAAATGAAGCCTGGAAAATTTTTTACTACGTTATCTTAAGAATTCAACCCAGTTAGTTTGAGAGTTCATTGAGGATGAAGTTCTCTTCTTTAGACCACAGCAACAGCAGCACTAGCATTCCTGACGTTTAAGCAGTTCTTGAAAACATCTTTGGCAATTGGATGTGGCCACTCATCTCTGTCTTTAGCTGCTGCCCTTCAAAGAGCCATGTAGCATGTTCTCTTAATCCATATTAAATGGTTTGATTTCCCAGTGTTTAACACAGAACTTTTCAGGAAAATAGATTACATAGCAGATCATACCTAAAAAAGATTCTTTAAATCTTTTGCAAAATTTTGAAGAATAAAGACTGACATTTCTTTCCATGCTAAGACTGAATTGAGGGGGTTGTGGTTAGAAAACTTATAAACTGCCTCTACAAATCTACGAACAAAGTAGCTAAAAAAAATGGATTTTAAAAAATTGATCATAAATATTTAAGTATTTTTAAAATATTGTTTAATAAAGAGAATCACAATGCCATTATCCAAACATGTTTATAGTGATTATTTATCATTATCTAGTTGGTTGAAATAATTGACTTTTAAAAGTGTCATTAATTGTAAAGTGGAATGTATAGTTATTTTAGTAGTTTTCATATCACTATTAATATTTCTTTCATAGTCAAATTGTGAATGGGAAACAGTGGTTTATGGAAAGACAGAAGACCAACTTATCATGACAGAACAAGCAAGAAGATATTTGAGTACTTACACAGCTACCAGCAGCACTTCAAGAGCTCTCATACTGTAAACGTTATTAAAATCGATGAAATTCCCTACTTTGTTACTGTATCCTATACTAAATTAGGTTGCAATGAAATTTTTGTCAATTAATTGTTTTTAAAGTTTTAATACAGCCCTAAAATGGTTTGCATCTTTTTTCATATTGGGGAAGCAGGAAGCCCAGCCACTTAAGTAAGGGGTAGGTAATTTCATGGTTAATTTTTTAAGAGATGAGATTTAAAAAATTGTTTTTAAAGAACAAGATCAGAAAACCATATTAGAATGTTATGGATATCCTAAAGGTAAATTCTCACATATTTTCTTTAGAAGATGTATGTTGCTACTCTCTTGATGCTGCAGTTTTGTTACAGATAGGTTTATGAGTATGTATGATTTTTGAAATTAGTCTATGTATGGGAAGCACACATGGTTTTATGAAGTACTTTTGCCTACGTGCTGATTTACTTAAGCTACCATTTACAAAGAAATACAGTGGAAAGAAATTAAAAGAAGGAGAGAAAGTTGCACTACTAATTTTTGGTATTTTCAAAAACAATAAAATTAACTACAGTGTTAAATGTATTTATTTGAGCATAGTACTAAAAACAAAAAGCATTGAAAAAGGTTTTTTCCCTTATTAGTAAAGAGTCAGTATTTTCTTCATAAATCTCAGAAGAGCTGAGAGTTTTGTTGAATGTATTGTACAGTATGTAGGAGCAAGACTTTGTAAATTGGAGAGAAGTCTTTTTATAATTTATTTTCATTTTTAAAGCTTAAATGTAGATATTTATACCTATACAGGGTGTCTAGAAGCCAGTGTTGTTTCCTGTTATTTACAGCTAACATAAAGAACAATTTTGATGTTTAAGTATGAAATATGAAACAGTAAGTTATAGCTGCAAAGAATACAGTCTCTATACTGTATGTCACATCTACCTAAATATTGCACTATGCCCTTTAAATCATGTTGGTTATAAAATAGTTCTAAAAATGTACTAAATAATAATTTAATATTTTCTTTTTAAATTATATGGGGGGGTCATATAAATTAATCTGGTGATTTGTATATGTGTTTGAAATTTTTGCATTTTGTTTAAACAAATAATATGGTACTTTGGTCCCTAAAAACAGTCTGCACTTAGAAGTTTATTGTATTTACTCAGTGTTTCAGAGGTAGAGAACATTATCTTTTATTTATAAAAATATTTTGTCCTTTTATAAATGTTTTGTGTTTCTCTACAGGTTACAACAGTTGCTTCAGTTGCCTGTTTTAGGTGTTTGCACTTATTTCTTTTTGAAAGAATGTCTTTATTTGCTTTTGTGTAGAGATTTTATGTACTTTTTTTTTGAGACATATAATGGTGTGCTGTCAACTTAAACACTGACAGGCAAATAGAATTGTACACTGTAGTTGTAATTATTTATAATTGACACACTCTCTCCCTCTCCACTCCTGAAGTATGCTGCTATAGAAAATAGCAGAATCGGCTTGCTGCTATGAGAGAAGGAAAGAGCCACCACCACTTGCACTGTGTGAAAAGGTAAAAAGCAAATGATGGCAAGTTCTCAAGTTAACTTAATGGAATCAACCATTACCAGGCAAATTCTTGCAAATGCCAAAATACTATGCCTTAAAACAAAGACAGCTTAAGATTTTCTGATGTTTTTATGTTAATAGAAATGGTAATACTAAATATTTTAATGCCTAGCTCTTGAACAGTAGACATAAAAGGGTTTTAAGCTATTTAAATCCACTTGCTCATTTTTGCATATTATATGTAGTGAGAAGTGAAGAAAATGTGTGGTACTAAGATTATGCCTTGTTGATAACAAATGGATGAACCAATTTGAATCTTCTTAGTGTGTTTGTTAAGTCTGTTGATTGCTTCCCAATTAGTGAACTTCTCACAGAAATAACACTTTATAAAACCAATGATTGTAGCAAAATCATACTGGATCATTTCAATTTCAGTTACTTTGAACTAATAGCACATAATGGTTTTTGTTTGTTTGTTTGTTTTAATGTAGCCCATAGCCCTTAGCTGGTTTGGATGTACATAGTTTCCAGTCACCAAAGTATATCTTGGAAGAGCTATATTTTTTTAAAGCATGATTTTTCTTGAGCATTAAATTATCCCAAGTGTAATATATTGCAGATAAGCCTGGGCTTATTGGACATAGTACATATTTGGGTTGGTATTGGTTGAATCCTTTAGTTAACTGCTTTGTTGCTTTTTGCAAGAAGATTTTTAATCTTAAACATGTCAGGCATCTTAAGTCACCTTTACACTGTTGTGTTCATTTGAATTTCTTTCAGTATGTTACAAAAATGCCAGACATACATGTAGCAGCCATACTTGCATGGAAACTGACTACACATATATAATACTGCATTTTGTTGTAAGGTTTTCACATTAATACAGCAATTACCCTGACTAAATTGAGTTTTTTGATGTATGGGAAAACTTTCCATTGTAAGAGAATCTTGCATACAATGTTGACTATTAACATCCATAATAAAGCATCTGTGTACAAGCTGACTTGGCATTCCTCATTTCACTTTGGTTTTGTGTTTTATGGTATTGATTGAACCCTTAAGGACTTAACCCAACATTCTTTTTTTTTTTTTTTAAGATTTTATTTATTTATTTATTCATGAGAGACACAGAGAGAGGCAGAGACATAGGCAGAGGGAGAAGCAGGCTCCTCAGAGGGAGCCGTATGTGGGACTTGATCCCAGACTCCAGGATCACGCCCTGAGCCAAAGGCAGACGCTCAACCACTGAGCCACCCAGGCATCCCTTAACCCAACATTCTGTTCTTAGACTTTTTTTTCTCCTTTAGAACTGTCTATACAGTTGATTTCACCTGTTAATACAACTTGACTTCCTTATCAAATTGTGGAAATAATTATACAGTCTCTTTCAGAGCCATATTTTCAACTGCTTTTAGATATTTCCATATGACTCTTATGTTAATACCTTAAATGCAACATGTTCTCTTTTTCCCAATTTGGACCTACCCTTCCTTTTCTCTCTCTTAGTGGTGTCGCCTTCCCTTCCATCACCCATTGAGAAATCTCCTGCCTCCCTCACCTCCCCAAATAGAAATCTGTTGTAAATTATCTACCTAGGGATACCTGGGTAGGTCAATGGGTTAAGCACCCTGTTCTTGATCTTGGCTCAGGTCATGATCTCAGGGTTGTGAGATCAAGTCTCATGTTGGACTCCATGCTCAATGCAGATGTCTGCTGAGATTCTCGCTCTGCCTCTCTCTCCCTGTGCTCTCTCTAAAAAGAAATACATAAAATCTTTTTAAAAAGTTCTTAGCCTGTCTAAGGCCATTGCTCTAAATCTATTCCTTCATCTCTTACTTGGATAGTTGCACTAATTACTCTAATTTCCATTCTATAGAAATATGAAGAAATTGTGCCAGTGACATCAGGGTGTCACCTGCAAGGCCAAATGGTCACCCAGTCAGGTTTGCAGTATTACATTGCCTCAGTGAATTCGTCACCATCTAGATTTTACCTTTAGCTTTTTAGGCTTAGAAATCTGATGGGTGGGATCCCTGGGTGGCGCAGCGGTTTAGCGCCTGCCTTTGGCCCAGGGCGCGATCCTGGAGACCCGGGATCGAATCCCGCGTCGGGCTCCTGGTGCATGGAGCCTGCTTCTCCTTCTGCCTGTGTCTCTGCCTCTCTCTCTCTGTGTGACTATCATAAATAAATAAAAATTAAAAAAAAAAAAAAAAGAAATCTGATGGGTTAAACCACCAAAAATGAGTTTACCCTTTAGTAGAATGCTTATCTCGAATATGCAAGACTGACACATGAAACTATTAATTTACAGTGAAATAACTACTGCAAAAGGATGAGGTACATTCTCTTATGTGAAAGCATAAGGAAACAAATATAAAAATTGTATATATCTGATCACACCTCTTCTGTTCAAAGATCTTCCATAGTTGTCTGTTGCCTAGATAAAAATAATTCTCCACTTCCTAACCTAGACCTGTTGTATCTTCCAACAACATATATGTGTATGCTTCAATCTCCATGCCTGTGTTAGTAATATTTTCTCTGCATGATTGCTTTGCTTTGTCTCAGCCTGTTAAAATTTTACTCATCCTTGATGGCACAGATCTATGAATCATTTCCTGATTATCATAGTGCTTCCATAAAACTTTCCCCCTAGACTTTGTTTTGAAGAATGGGAATTGCTATTTATAGCTCCTTGTCTAGCATGGTGCTTAGAAAAATCTCAGTAAGTGTTAAATTGAAAGAATTTTAAAAAATTAGTCATGGCTCTATCAGGGAATATTAGCCATATTTTACACAACAGATTGATTATAAATAGTTTTGGCTTCTATCTACATGAAACTAGTTTTACTTTATCGTCAATAAACTATTATTTTGTGAAAATCTTTTAGCTCACTTTATAATCACGTAATTTCTTGCTTGGTTTATGCATCTATAGAGTAATAGACTTGTCCACCAATCAGACCTTTAATTATAATGTAAAACAGATGGTATTTTTTTTTAAAGATTTTATTAATTCATGAGAGACGTAGAGAGAGAGAGGCAGAGACATAGGCAGAGGGAGAAGCAGGCTCCATGCAAGAAGCCTGATGTGGGACTCAATCCCAGGACCCCAGGATCATGCCCTGGGCCGAAGGCAGGCGCTAAACCACTAGGCCACCCAGGGATCCCCCAGATGGTATTTTTTGAAGAGGTACTTCCCACTCTGTGAAAAGTGAAAATTTATTTTTAACTAGTGGAGGTAAAATGAATCAAGTGAGTTTCCATTGGAACATTATACTTTCCCCTTCCATGGTGCTTTTTTTAAAAAAAATAATAGATATGGTCAAGAATATGAAATATGTCAGCAGAAAGCCAAGTAAAGTGTACCAGGAGAAAAATTACTCATGGCTGACATGTGTTGTCGAGAGAATGTTTCTGAAAACTTTTTAGCATCTTGGCATTAGTATGTTTTTTTTTTTTTAATTTTTTATTTATTTATGATAGTCACACACACAGAGAGAGAGAGAGAGAGGCAGAGACACAGGCAGAGGAAGAAGCAGGCTCCATGCACCGGGAGCCTGATGTGGGATTCGACCGGGTCTCCAGGATCGCGCCCTGGGCCAAAGGCAGGCGCCAAACCGCTGCGCCACCCAGGGATCCCCGGCATTAGTATGTTAAAAGCTGTTGCTTTTGAGCAAACTCAGTATTAAAAGAAGTGTACTATATATACTACCCTTATTTCTGAAGGTCTCAGATCTGATGTGCTTATGCTGTCATTTTACTACTGTAATTTTGCTAACCATACCTCAAAAGGTTGGATCAAATTCTGACACAATTTCCTAAGCCTCAATACAATTAGCACTTATTTATTCGTTCAGCTAGCAACTAATACTTAACCAAGTGTTTACAGTACCTGGTGCTTGGTATTGGGGGATACTATGGTAAACAGGACATGACCCTTCCCTTAAGGAAGCTGATATTCTAGAAGGGGATCCAAATAAGTATGTAATGGCATCTCTTAGGCTGAAAAATGAGATGGATCAAGTAGTCAAGTTTCCTCTTATATTTGTAAATACTCATTTGGAAATTTGGGCGTTGCCTAGATAGTGTGAATTTCTTTTCCCCACATACTATGGAGAATTGGTTAGCACCACCCAGGGATCTTGCACCACCCAGAAGTTCACAGCCTGAAAGTTTGAGTATGGCATAGCAGCTGGAGCCATGTGCCAGTCGCAAACATGTCACTTATTCTTCCTGACAACTCTATTAGGTAAACATTGTTATAATCCACTTTTGTGGATATGGAAACAGGCTTAGGTTAGGAGACTTGTCCAAAACATACAGTACAATGTCGAGCTGGAATTCATTCAATCATCTGAGATTTGGGTTGATTCTTTAAAATTAAGCATAAGGGTGAGGAGTACAGAGTAGATGATTTCATTTCTATAAAAGTACAAAACAGGCAAAAATTATGCTATTAGAAGGTAGTGGTTACCTTGGACGGGAGAATTATTAAAAGGAGCCTTGAGGAAGGGGTCTTCTGGAGTGCTACAATGCTCCATTTCCTGCTGTGGTTGCTAATTTTGTGGATGTGTTTTTAAGTTTGTACAAATCCAGGCTCTTCTGTATGTATGCACATTATGCTTCAATAACAAATTTTTTTAGAATTAAGCTTTGGTTGGATAGTAGAGGGAAATAAAAGTGCTCTGCCAGAGCAAAATGTAACAAATTGGCCCTTACATGGTTCCCTTCATATGCTTATAAGAGTCTGCAAGAGTTATGCACTCAGCTGAACTTCTCACTGTTCTTCTCTAGCATATATTGAGCTCATTTCTTCTGGTAAAGTAAATTTATGCAAGATTTCTACATGAAATAAGTGAATATTTCCTTGGACTGTATATGCCAAACATACCAAATTTTTATTTTAAGAGCTTACTCCACTTCATTGCATGAACTCTTTACTCAAGCCAAACTAAACAGTCACAGTTCCCCATAAATACTCCACAATTACATTTTTCAACTTCTGCTCAGCCTCTTGCTTTTACTCCCACCCCACTGAAATGTCCACATCAAGTTACTAGTAACCAAATAACCATCTATCTCATGTGGTCCACTAGGTGCTTTGCACCTTCTGAACTGCATTTCTTTATAGCACAATGTGTTACTGTCTTTTCAGTGCTTGTGTTCTCTTAACCAGCATTCACTTAATTCACTCATCTGATTAACCTGCATTCCTCATTCCTAAATTCTCAAGTTCCCTGTCACCAACGGCTAGTAGGCTAGCAGACCTTCTCTAGTTGACTAAACACTTTTTGTTGAACGAGTGCAAATATTGATAGATGAGAGAGCTTCTACATTTTTTAATATATCCAAAATATTTTAACATTTAATATACATTATTAATAAAGTATTTTACATTCTTTCCACCACTCCTCAACCCCTGCTATATTCTAAGTCTTTGAAATCCAAAGTGCATTTTACACTTAAAGCACATCTCAATTCAGACCAGCTACATTTGAAGGGCTCAATAGACATGTGTCAAGTGGCTAGTGCACTGGGCAATGGAGTTTTAAATCACTAGGAATTCACAGAGAAAACGTTCTGTAATTCAGAGGAAACACTACCTATTTCAGGCCACAACAGACCAATTTAGTAAACTACAGCCATTGGAATCCTTCCTCTCCACCTTCCTTTCACCCTGGGTCTTTTTAAGTTCATTCATTTAATCCCAATTCTCCTTGCTGACCTTGAGACATGCCTGTCACAAGCTTCAGTTTCTTCATTAGTAAGATAGAGGTCTACTACCTTCTTGACTTCCATATTACTGTCTCTTTCAGTGGATTGTAAGCTTTCTGTAGGAATGTATCCAGCATTAGCATACTACCTGGAACTATGCAAAATACAAAGGATATAGCAGTGAGCAAAAACAAGCAGCCCTGCCAGCATGCTTAAATTCTGAGAGGGGAGGTAGGACTCCAAGTGAATAAAGGAGAAAAGATGGTCCCTTGAAAGGTTATGACCAAGGAAACTGATGTGTTTTCCTCGGGAGAAAGTTATGTGTGAAGTGAGATCTAGCAGATGGATAGGCATGAGGAAACTAGGTAAGGAGAGTAAGGCCCTGTGGAGGGAGCAGGCATTCCATATTCAAAGACCCCAAAGCCGGAGTGAAATGGTGAGATTGGTAGAGGAGGACAGTGCAAAGAATGCTCCTGAAGAAGTGGACAAGCCCTGGTAGGCCATATATTCCCTGAGAAACAGTGTGATGGAGATGAGCATGCAGGATGTGTGTTGGGGAATCAACACCTGAGGAAGGGAAGGGAGCAGGATTGGGCAGAGGGAGAAGCTGGCCACAGTGCTGTCTGATGAAAACGTTGGCCAACCCCATGGGGAGCTCTGAGGCTCAGGTGGCTCTTCAAGATGTCCCAAGTTAGGTGAGGAGACCAGTTCTTTCCAACCCAGGGTCTCTTCTTGGAAGTGGGCTGCACCAGGAAGGGGGCCTGCCCTTGGGTGAGGACTCTCCTCACAGAGCAATTAATTGACTTCAGTTTCTTTTGTGGAGCAAGAGGCAGGGTCATCTGCTGAGAAAGACAGGAGGAACTGATGGTGTGGGAAGCACTGCCAGAGATCTGAGGAGAGGAAAGAATGTTTAAATGATTGTTGAGGAAAACAGGGAAGGAATTTGACTAGGGAAACAGTAGAACTGCCAAGAAACGATGAGGACTTGTTTTGGCAAGCGTGAGTTCAGGCCCTCTGCTAGGTCCATAACGATGTTTTTGTGTTAATTAAGTTCCACTTGTCCCCTCAGCTGGGGAGCATGGCCACAGGCAGGGGCCCTGAAACGATACATAGTGATACGCATCTGCCTTGCCCTTGGCATCCACTGCTGGGGCCACTTGGTCCAAGGCATCCGCAGGAGCAGCAGACAGCATTTCCATTTGCCAAACAGACACAGCAGAAGGACTGAGAGGCGAGGTTAGTGTGGAATATTATCAAGAAAGCTGGTTTATAGAATAAGCAAGATAACCTCAACTGGAGGTCACTCTGCCTCCTCTGAATTTCCATTGCACTTTATCTGTCCCCCATTTGTAGTTGTCATTACTTTTGTCCTTTGTTAGAGCTTTTTGTGTCTGCCTTGGCTCCACTTCTAAATTTGCAGCTGAGAGCTCCAGCTCCTAGTGTGCCCTCAACAAATATTTTTTCAATGTTCTGGAGAACTGTCTTCTGGTTTTGGGCTCACCTACAGTGACTTGATTTATAGCTTAGTCGAGTATTTGTTAGTGGAGGAGGAAGGGAGCCTGGATCCACGCCTGAGGTTCCTCATTCATTCATTCACTCAGCTGATATTGATCATGTCCTACTATAAACTATTAAGAATAAACCAGACCTGGTTCTAATTATGGAATTTAATGTTTAGTGGGGGGAATGTTTAGGGAAGGAAAAATTCTTCCTCTATCCTTCATGATCTTCCAGCTGGACTAAGCATTAAATTTACACAAGCTGGATTAACAGAGAAAAACCCAAAGTTTTATTATGTGTGCACAGAGTCTCAGTAATAGAATCTGAGACCTATGGGCAGCCCAGGTGGCTCAGCAGTTTAGCACTGCCTTCAGCCCAGGGCATGATCCTGGAGACCCGGGATTGAGTCCAACATCAGGCTCCTTGCATGGAGCCTGCTTCTCCCTCTGCCTGTGCCTCTGCCCCTCTCTCTGTGTGCGTCTCTCATTAATAAATAAATAAGGGATCCCTGGGTGGCGCAGCGGTTTGGTGCCTGCCTTTGGCCCAGGGCGCGATCCTGGAGACCCGGGATTGAATCCCACGTCGGGCTGCCGGTGCATGGAGCCTGCTTCTCCCTCTGCCTATGTCTCTGCCTCTCTCTCTCTCTCTGTGACTATCATAAATAAATAAAAATTTAAAAAAAATAAAAATAAAATAAATAAAATTAAAAAAAAAATCTGAGACCTAAGGAAATTATCAAAGTAGTCAGTTTTTATACATTTTAGACGAGACAATAAATCTGTGAGGAATTGACAGGATAAAGAAAACAGGTGTTTCAGAATTTTAATTAGTAGGGAATTCTAAGTAAAATTAAAGCTGAGATAGTTGATTAGAAAAAAATAAGATTTGTTTCTACAGTTTTCTTGGCTTTTAAAGTCCCTATCTCTGGTAATAAAGATGGCTTTTTACTTCTTAGGACAGGGAGGTTATTTTTCATATGGGAGATTTGTTTCCTGCTTTTAGGGGGACAGAAGAGGAGATGAGTATCTTCACATCATTTTTCTTAAGTAACTTTTATTTAAAACTATCAAGATGTAAAAGGTGCACATCTTGTGGTGTCCTGCCCTTGGCTCCTACAGTGGGGAGAGAGACACACTAAACAAATAATCACGCTAATGAGTATATAACTACAAACCAAGGTAAGCATTCTGAAGGAAAAGAATACAGCGTTTTATGGAGGTCTATCATAAAGGGCTCCAGCTATTTGGGAAAGACCTTCCCAAAAAAAAAAGGAAAATCTTTTTCTTGAGGAAAAGATTTTCCTCAAGAAATGATGCTTGAGTAGAATCCTCAGCTGCAGAATGGGTTAGAGGAAGAAAGATAAAATATAAGAATATGAACAGAATGAGGCTAGGAATATTTATTGGTTGGCATTGGCTATCCAGGCTCTATGCAATCTTTCAACAGGGCAGGGTTTCTTGGCTTCTACTGCATCTGCTAAAACAATGCATTTCAAGATCAGAGGTCACAGCTGCTGGGAATGAGGATGCATGGCTGGATTTGATCTCTGTGTCTTTCAAAGTCTCGGGAGGGCGCAAGAACTATGGCACCTGTTTGGGCAGTGTTGGAAGAAGGAATGCCAGCTCTTAGGACAAACCCTTCGATCTTCTGCTTCTCAATTAGCAACTGTAGCTACTTCTGGCAGAATCTTCCCCTACAAATGTCTACAATCTGTCAATATAGCTGTGTTGACTCTGGAAAATCAAACCCAACATATACGATGAGGGCTTTATCAGTTATTATAATTACCAAAATATTGTGTTTACTATTAAGTCCTACAGGAGTCTGGAGTTTATTGAAATAGTATTTAAAAAAAACCCTGAAATGACTTAAATGTATGTAAAGGCAGTTATTGGGGAAACTCTTTAAAAACAATGTAATGATAAATAGTCTTCTGGATTTTCCATAGGTAGTTTTTTAACTTCGAGTTTGGTTGGTTTCTTATCATCCAGTTAGCTCTTGCGCCCATAATTTTGTCATTTCTGCTCAAGAACTATCAACTCATCCTATTCAAGTCACTGTGCTCCATTATTTTGGATAATAGAAGTTTGAAAGAGAAAGATCTTAGATATCTCTGTGAAAAATGAAATTATTACACTACACTCTGCTTTATTAGTTTCCTATTGCTGCTCTAACAAATTACCACAATTTATTGGCTTACAACAGAACATCTTTATTATCTTACAGTCTGGGATTCAGAAATTTGATCTTAGTTTCATTGGATGAAAATCAAGATATGGGCCTTCATTCTTTCTGGCTTTGTGGGAGAATCCATTTCCTCGAATTATCTCACTCTTAGAGGCTGCTGTATGCCACATCTCATGGCTCTTCCTCCATCTTCAAAACCAGGAATAGTGGATGGTGTCTTCCTCATGACACATCTTCTGATGTTCCTCTTTCTAGCCAAATCTCCCTCTGTCTCCTTTGTGATTACTCTGGGCCCATGTGGAAAATCCAGGCTAATTTCCCCACATCATGACCCTGAATTTAATCACATATGACAACTCCTTTTTAGCATGTAAGATAACATGCTTAGGAGTTCTGAGAATTCACACATTGACATTTATGGAAGTCATTATTCAGCCTCCCATATTAGGTTATCACAGTAGTGTTTGGCAGAGGTGTGTCCATAGGCAGATTTTGATTAGTGGGCTCAACATAACATATTAACTACATAATGCTCAGAAATAGTAATCAATGAAAAGAAGCTGTCCAGAAGGCCCCTGATAAGGTGAACTTTATCTTAAAAGCTCCTTTTCCCCCCATTAGATTATTTTAGTTTCATTCTCATTTGTCACAATCTTTTTTTTTTAATGTTTTACTTTTTTTTTTTCTTTTTCTTTTTCTTTTTTTTTCCTTTATGATAGTCACACAGAGAGAGAGAGAGGCAGAGACACAGGCAGAGGGAGAAGCAGGCTCCATGCACCGGGAGCCTGACGTGGGATTCGATCCAAGGTCTCCAGGATCGTGCCCTGGGCCAAAGGCAGGCGCTAAACTGCTGCGCCACCCAGGGATCCCCACAATCTTTTTTTTAAGCATGGATGAAGGTTTCTCTACTGTTCATTCATGTATCCAATAAATAGACGTTCCTTATATGTGTATGTGGGAAGCATTCTCCCCAGGCACGGGGTTGGGCACACTCTTCTTATTAGGAATCACCATTCATCAAGCTATAGTGATGTTAACAGATAAAAAGCCAGATCAGCTCAGCCTAATGTTTGAAAAATATAGGAGCCAAAATTCAAGATATAGAGAAGAAAACGATATTGAAACTTTGGGAAAAGCAATAGCAGGAATTAGCACAAACTTCTCATGCCTTTGGGCTGGAGTGGAAATATGTGGGCCAAGTATCTAATGAGAGGTGGAAGCATGAAGTTTACCATAGAATCAAAGTTGATTAAGTAGATATATTTTTTCCACTTTTATATATTTAATTTAAAATCGGAGGTCAATTCTAGCTCTTAAAGAATGCACAATTATTAGACATTTACTTTCAGTATTTAGGGAAATTTCCTTAGAAATATTCAATTATCTCCAAATATATATATATATATATTATATATATATATATAATTTTTTTTTAAAGTAGGCTTCACACAGCATGGAGCCCAATGCGGAACTTGAACTCATGACCCAGAGATCAAGACCTGAGCTGAGATCAAGAGTCATATGCTTAACCAACTGAGCCACCCAGGTACCGTCTCCACGTATATTTTACTATTTATTTATTTTTAAAAGATTTTATTTATTTATTTATTTATTTATTTATTTATTTATTTATTTATTCATAGAGACACACAGAGAGAGAGAGAGAAGCAGAGACACAGGCAGAGGGAGAAGCAGACTCCATGCAGGGAGCCCGACGTGGGACTCGATTCCGTGTCTCCAGGATCACGCCCTGGGCTGAAGGTGGTGCTAAACCGCTGAGCCACCCGGCCTGCCCTCCACGTATATTTTAAACATATACTCTTTTAAATACAAAAGAGAATTTTAGTAAAAGAAATCTTGGGAAGTAACAGCTATATCTCACAGTCTATTCTTTAAAATTAGTTAACTTGTTGGGGTGCCTGGGTGGCTTAATTGGTTAAGCATCTACCTTTGGCTTAGATAGTAATCTTAGGATCCAGGGATGGAATCCTGAGTCAGGCTCCTTGCTCAGTGGGAAGTCTGCTTCTCCCTCTCCTCCCTGGCTCATGCTCTCTCTTGCTATCTCTGTCTCTCTCTCAAATAAATAAAATTTTAAAATAAAAAATAAAATAAAATAAAATTAGTTAACTGGTAATTTATTTCCTTTCTCCAGTACTGAGAGGTGGTATGCAGCCCATTTTCCTGTTCCTTTGTCCCAGATCTGCTTGTGAGATCTTTTATAGGTTTGTTTCTCCTACCCACATTGCAGTTTTTCCTGATCATCCCTTCTTCCATTATTGTATAAGAGAAGGTAGCTGAACTGAGGTTGGAGTAGCTGTAATTGTTGAAGCATTTCTTTCACAAAGGCAGGACTAATACCCAAGGTTAATTGTTTAAAATGGAATGAGACACCTGGCATCTCTTGCCTGTTTGGGTATTAGCACCTCTCCCCACATTGTGTATTATTTCACAGATACCCAATTAGTCCCTGTTTGCCAGAGCCTGTGGGATGTCGGGTAAAAAGCAGCCATATGAAAATGGTCCTTAGAGGAATCTATGTTGTAAACTGTGGAATAAATGACTTAGGGACAGCTTTCAGAGTTTTTGTAGCATTTTGGGAAAGTCAACCCCAGCAAAGGGGACCTTTCCTGGTGAGGAAGCAATAACAAGGCATAGTTAATTGAAATCTTTATGGGTTATTTACAAGATAAAAAAGATTGTGGCAGAGTCCCAGTAGTATGAAGAAAAGCTTTTCTATGTTGTCTAGTTTGGATTTCCCTTCATGATTTGTAAAAGCCAGATCGCCAAGTGTCTCTCTCTGATAATATAGGCCACCAGAGAGGCCAGCCCTGAGCAGTGTGCCCCTCCAGTGGGGCGTGAAACAGACATCTCCAGGCTTTTGTTCCATAAGCAGACCAGCTTGGGCAGGAAATTCATCTGAGACTGCTCCAAATTGGAAACTACAAAGTTATGAATGGCCCGTCTGCTCACAGGCCAGAGCCGTTGAATCTCTGGAGTCCTCTAACTTTTTGTAATTGCTTCAGCACATCCAAAAACAACCAAAAACAAACAAATAAACAAAATGAAACAAACTTCCAAAGTGAAACCCCAAATCAGATTTTCTTAGGCATTGTTTTCAGAAGAAAAAGTTAAGGAGGAACTCCAGATAATGAGTTGCTTTACCCAATCCCTATTTTTAGCCAAAAATTACTAGAGAAGGATTTGTAAAGAACTAACAAAATCTATTAGTCTAAAAATCCATTAAAACTGACACAGGAAAGGTATAGATAGTTGAAAAATGACACTAATCTAACCAAAAGTGAAATAGTCTCTGTGAAGAGCAGGAGCAGTATATGGAGCAGTAAGTAGCCTCCACCTCCAGATCATTGGCATTTGGAGAGTAATAACCAGCCTGTGTGGTGCTGCATGGATTCCAGTACTGATTTCTGTGTTATTTCATTTGGTTCTCATAGCAATCTCTGCAGGTGGCTATTATCTATTTTATTGATGAGGAAACTGAGGTCCAGAGAGGTTATGCAATCTGTCCAAGATCATAATGGCAGATATGGATTTACTGCAAAGCAAGTGAAGCTTAAGCTCTATGGCCCCCACTTGCAGGTCCCTTGTGAGTTCAGGAGTTGCATGGCATGAGGGGTAGGAGAAGAAGCCAGATTATAATCACTGAGCATTTCTGTATAAGCATTTCTGGTAAATTGCCTGAGGAGAGCTCAGAAGAAAAGATTGAAATCTCCAAATCTCCAAAAATGTGTTGTGATTTCCTTTTTCATTCCAAAGAAATATTTAATTCTGCTCTGAATTTTGTATTCTTAAAGAATCCCTTCCTCCCAATTGGAAAAGCTTTGGGTCCCGTAGGTCTATATCTGCCCCTGTGGATAAGTGATAAGAGGTAGAGCTGCATTTTGAATTTGGGTCTTCTGATTCCAAGACCTGTTCTATTTTTAGACTATGCAGAAACACAGCAAGATATAAATGGAATGTCAGGTGAAAAAATAAAAGCAGAGTATGAGAAGTATAATTGTAGTAATGTAAAATTTTTGTGTCTGGTAAGAAACTGAAAGGAAACACTTTCAAGCTAGCAGTGGATATGTTGGAATTTGTGGATTAGGAGAGGTCCCCCCCACAAAATTTTCTGAAATGCTAAATTACTTTATTTATTTATTTTATTTTGTTTTATTTTTTAAAGTTACTTTAATAGTATAGGACAAGACTGGAACTATAGAGGAATTATTTGCATTTGAATTTTTTAGTGGTTTAATGAATTGCAGGATTAGTTGTTCAAATTTTAAGTGTTGATAAAGCAAGGCCAGTTTACCAACAATTGAATTTGTGAATTCAAATTGCAACAAGTAGTTTATTTTTTCTCAAGGTATTGGTATATGATTTATATTATCTTGGTAGAAGTAATATTGAATTTGACTTCCAAACACCTCTAGGTTGGATTTCTTTCGCAGCATGTCTTGATGTTCACTGTGCTTAAATGAGTTTTCTCATTTATGAAGTAGAGCTAACATTGCTTATCCCTCTTCTACATCTGTTATTTGGAGGTGGTGAAACTGGACAGGGGGTCAGAAGGCCAGGATTCTCATCCTATACTTGACATCAGCCTTGGTCGGTTAACTTAACCTCTCCAAATTACAGTGTCCTCTTTCATAAAATGGGAACCTCTGAGATAACATAAAATGAGATAATAAATGGAAATATGCTTGTCAACTATTGAATTGCCTACAAAAACAAAGGCATTCTTGTTGGTCAAATGAGCTATTGTATTATTACATCAGGAAAACAAGTCACTATTTTTTTTTCCCTAGGCAAAGAACTTTATTAACCTTGTTTCCAACTTTATTCCCAGGCTTCTTCAGCTTAATTAGCTGCAAAGAATGAATTGTGTATAAGTAAAAACTGAAAAGAGCTGCAGTGTCCAAGGGGCCTAGGCTTAGGCTTAAAAATATTAGAGATCTAGATTTTATCAGATCCATGAACAAAATTTTAAAAAGCAGTCATAATATAAAATAGCAGCTGCCAGTAACTTCTTCCAAGTTTTATCTTCTTCAGAAGTTGACTCAGTTCAGTTTGCTTCATTCTTGGAAGCTTCATCAAAATTCTCCACAAGATCTGGAACTTCATCATCATCATCATCCTCTCTGGTAGCAAGTGGTGCTTTTCCATCCACAGATTGGGCAGAGCTTCAGCCAGTCTTCTTAAACTAGTCAGACTGTCTGCACCAAGCTGATTTAAGATACTAGGTAGCATTTCTGTCAGCTGCTTTGTCTCAGCATGGCCTGTAATGGTGAAAGCTTCGCTGCCAGTGATGCCTGAACTTTAGGGTTGTTAAAGTGGATCACTGTTCCTAGGTTTGTGAACATATTCACTTCTTCAATACCAGAGATATTGTTTATCCCTAACTTCTTTAAGGAGAACTGAAGTTTTTTATCATCTGCTGTAGCTGTTCCATGAACCACCTTCTTCTTTTGGCGAGCACTCCCTTTCCCACCAATATGCACTTGTGCTTGCAGTTTGGCGAGTTTCTCCTGGTTCATGATAGTTTCTTTCATCTCGTTGGAGTGGAAATTGGACTGCTCAAGGGGAATAGGGTTGGCGCTCAGGGGGTCTAGGGTGGACCAGATGAGATTAGATGCACACATGCAGGGATGCAAGATGGCCAAAACAAGTTATTCTAAATAGAAATCCTGTTCAAATTCTCAGAATAGGTTGTCCAACTAGCAGGGGCAAGGATAATGATGAGGGCAGGAAACCCTATCTGTCTCATGCACTACTGTAGTTTGAGTATATGGTGCAGTACTTGACATATAGTAAGTGCTCAAGTAAATTTTTGTGGACTAAATGTGCATCAGCATATATGCAAGAACAATTCAATTTTGCTCTACTCCAATGTTGGGCTCAATGCTAGAGTGTAATTTTGATCCATGATGTTGGAGGAATTGTATTTTAGAAAGAGAGAATAAGAATGAATGAAGGATAGAGAATGGAAAATTAAAGACATTCATAAGGAATGACAAGTAGCACACTTTGGTTTGAGTGTGAAGTGCAGAATAAGTAATAATACAGTGAAAATCCACATTAGGTTCAGATCCTGAAGGGTTTCTAAAATCCTGGAAAGAGGGTGAACTTTATCCTGAAGGAATTTGGGAGTTTATCCATCTCTGAGCATGATCAAAGAATTATTTTTATAAACTAGAGCCTATGTGTGAATAAGATATGGTATGTATTATTTCCATGGAAAAATGGGAAAATTTGTTCTGGCAACAGGATGAGAGAGGCCACTGAGGTGTGGTTCACTTAATGACCATTGGCTCTATGCCATAATGCAGCTAGTAATTAAAATTTATTCCCATTCAATTAACTGACAAATATTCATGAGTATGTCCTGTGTGCAAGACCCTATGGAGGCTGTGCGTAGCACTCACAGATGTGCAAGACAAAAGCAAATATTCACATTGCTTAAAGCTTCCCCAGAGAGATGAACATATACACGTGAAAAGTTTAGCAGAAAACACATGGCAGTGCTTCCTGTGTAAAGGAAGGGGTAGAAATAAAGGGCTTTAAGAAATCTGGGAAGATTGGCTGCTGGACAAGAAAAAACATTGCAATGAAGGTCATTGGTACCATTATTTTATTAGTTTGCTTGAGCTGCTATAACAAAATACCATATAGTGGGAGGCTTAAACAACAGAAGTTTATTTTCTCATAGTTTTGGAGGCTGCTTGCATAATCCGAGATTATGGTGCCTGCATATTCATTTTCTGATGCGGATCCTCTTCCTGGCTTGTGGAGGGCCACTTTCTCTTGTATCCTCACATGACCTTTCCTCTATGCTTGTGCTCAGATAAAGTGAGGGAGGGAGCTCTTTGATATTTCTTCTTAGAAGGACACCACTCTTATTGGATCAAGGCCCCAGCCTTGTGATCTCATTTAACCCTAATTGCTTCCTAGGAGGCCCCATCTCCAACATAGTCACAATTGGGGTTGAGGACAGCAACACAGGAATTTTTGGGGACATACATTCAGTCTAGAACAATTAGCAACACTTGAATACAATTCATAGATTAGATAATAACGGTATTGTACCAGTGTTAAATTTCATGATTTTGATTATTGTACTATGTTGTATAAATGAATATTTTTGTTCTAGCAGATATTCACTCAAGTATTGAGGTATAAAGAACTATTATGTCTGCACTCTCTTAGTTTAAGGAAAAATTGTGTGTGTGTGTGTGTGTGTGTGTGTATGCATACAGAGAGAGGGTAAGAGATAAAAAATAAATAAAGTAAATGTGGCTAAAATGTCAGCAATTGGTGAACTCCATTTGAAGGGCTTTATGGAGGTCCTTTATATTATTTTCGCTACTTTTCTTTCAGTGTGAGATCATTTCAAAAGGAAAAGTTGAACAGAAAATGTTTGAGGGTAGCAAAAGAAGTCTGGGATTATGGGAGAGATAGGAACAAATACTTTCCTCCCCGTTACTCCCAAACACTGTGCCCCTAGCCTACCCTCCACCTTTGGTTTTGAGGGACTGTGCTTTGTGTCCGTGTCTTATCTCCCTCCTTACAGACTACATCGGATTTTCTCTGCCCCTCATAGGACCAAGGAAGGCAGGCAGTTGATAGTAGATTGTTGATACACTTCATTTAACTGACTCAAAGCTGTAAATCTCATTTATAGTTTTATATTTGGTTTATTGCTCACTTTCTGGAAGAGAAAGTATAGGATGTCACCGGGGAGTCATAAATGAATTTGGGGACTGGGTATAATGATAACATCTAAATTTACTGTAATTACTTAGCACTTTATTTTTTTTAATTTATTTTTTAAAAAGATTTTATTTATTTATTCATGAGAGACAGAGAGAGGGAGAGGGAGAGAGAGAGAGAGAGAGAGGCAGAGACATAGGCAGAAGTAGAAGCAAGGAGCCCGATATGGGACTCAATCCCAGGACTCTAGGATCACGCTCTGAGCCAAAAGCAGATGCTCAACTGCTGAGCCACCCAAACATCCCTACTGAGCACTTTAGATCTAGTTGTGGCTCACTTGTGTGGTTTGAGTTCTTTAATTGGTTTCTCTCATTGAAATTTTTACAATGTGGTTATAAAAACGAATGTTTTCTCAGGCTTGCCACTGGAGAAAGAATGGCATAGGAAATAACTTCCCTAAGCCATAGTAACAAATCATGGGGTAGTGGGAATAGGGTAAAACATAGAATCTTTGGAATTCATTAGACCATGGCAGCACCATATTATATTGCCTGAATTCTAGCTTTCAGTTTTGGATTGCTTTACTTAATCTTTTGATCTGAGTAAAGAATTATAAAATGTCTTTCTAATTTCATTGTCTATATGAAAGATAATTCTACCTTGGATGAGGATACGCTCTTATTTGTGAAAAGTAGGTGGGCATAATACTTTTTTAAGTAAAACAAAACTTTTTATATATATATTTTTAAATTTTTATTTATTTATGATAGTCACACACAGAGAGAGAGAGAGAGAGAGGCAGAGACATAGGCAGAGGGAGAAGCAGGCTCCATGCACCGGGAGCCCGACGTGGGATTCGATCCCGGGTCTCCAGGACTGTGCCCTGGGCCAAAGGCAGGCGCTAAACCGCTGCACCACCCAGGGATCCCCAAAACTTAATTAACGTATGGAATAATCATTCTGTGAACATGTTCTTTTTATTTTGGAGCTGTGTAAATAACAATCTTTCTTTTTAAAATGATGAGGATATCTTTATTTGGCAAAATATACCAGACTCCAATATCACTTCTCCAAACCCCCAATATTTTTGAAATCTTAAATCTATGTTTGGGAACCACTCCTGCAGCTCCTGGGTCAAACACTCCATCTCCAGAGCTTTTTTTGCTGGAGGGTTCTAGAAAGATCTCTGACTTTTACTCTCTTCTAGACACTTGCTTGTATTGTCGATGTCCTCAGATGTGTTCTGTGGTCAATGAACTAGGACATCAAGCTTTATGAGAAGTTAGGATTTAGCCCTTGGTGCTAAACAAGGCTATTTTCTTGGCCCACTGATAACAGAAACTGCACTCATATTAGTTGACAGAGTAGTTGATTCTATAATATTAAATGTGAAAGAACATGGTAGCGGTAGGTTTCAGTGCACCATGCTGGCATCTTTCTAGGGTCTGTGATGAAGGGGAGGTTGGTCAGTCGTTTCCAACCCCAAATCCTCACACAAAACGTGAGTTGTGGAAATGAACAAAGGGCCCTTGGGGGAAAATGGGCCCATTGCACTCCCAGCAGCTGTATGGATTTTCTTCTTCGATAATCCAGAGAAAATGGCTTAAATGACAAATCAGAATATCTATTTAGTAACAACCACAAAAGCGAGTAACTGGTTAAGAAGATGGAATGATTGGGTGAGGCTAAGCAGAGGAATCCCAGAGGCAAAACATCTCTGGGCCATGTAATTAATCATCAGTTGTCAGCTATCATCTTCCCTTAATTGTGAGGAGAGAGAGATGTTCTCATTTGTGCTTATATTTTCCCCCTTTTTATGAAAACATAAGATGGAATGTGTCTTGGGAGAAAAATACCAAAGTGTTGTCATGCTCAAGAATGATGATTGTTGTATTATAATTCCAATTTATTATCTTAAGAGTTGAGATGAAGTCATTTCCTGAGAGAAATAAATTATTACAAAACTGAAGGAGAGAGAGAGAGTTACAGAGTATATATTTGGGGATGGAGCTGTAAGCATTAAATAATTCACGTTAATAGGAAGTTCCAGATATACATGATTTCCTGCCTACAAATAAAATTAGTCCAATTACTATAGTTTGGTTTCACAGCTATGAATTTACCAAAATTATTGAACAAGTAAAATGAGCAAAGTTTGTGGTATATAAATTATACCTCAAAAAAGCTATGAAAATTAATTCAGTTTTGTTTGGTACGTGTAATCGATAAAATATTAACAAAATTTAAAAACCCGCAAAATATTTTTTAACAGACATAGCTCAGTTTACACCCATGTGTCATCTACCGGGGTTGTAGAGGAATGGTCAAAAGTGGGAATCTGATACTGATCCATACGAAAACCGTGAAAAAGTTTTGAATTTTTAGTTTGCAGATTGTTCTGAAAACTTTCACTCAAGTGACCAGCCCCAGTCTGAATTCAGTGTCCACTGATGATTCCATTAATAATTACACCAAAAAGGACAATAAGCATAAGCAAATTGTATGCAGGGCAGGGGGGTCCCTTTAGCTCAAATCATGTGCTTGACCATATGACCACTATTAATATGTAGCTCTTGGTGGGTTTTACAAGCAGCGTTTGGAATCAGAACTTTGATTTCATCAATTCTACAATTGGAAAACTTTCTCCTCCTTGCTTTCCTCTCTCCCCTCCCTCCCTCCTCCTTCCTTCCCTTCCTTCAACACATACTTATTGAGCTCCTACTTTATAAATTCTGTACCCAGAATTCAGGATATAAAGATAACCCACTCCTAGAGTTCAAGGAACTCCTATTTTAATTTTAGAACAAAGGGCTAATTATAATTCATGTGCTAAGGGGTGCCTGGGTGGCTCAATTGGTAGGGTGTCTGCCTTCAGCTTTGGTCATGGTCCCGGGGGTCCTGGGATCGAGCCCCACATGGGGCTCCCTGCTCTACGGGGCGCCTTCTTCTCCCTCTCGCTTTGCCTGCTGCTCCCCCTGCTTGTGCTCACTCTATCAAATAAATAAATAAGATCTTAAAAAAATAAAACAAAAAAACACCAATTCATGTACTTTGTGACAGGGCCTCCCTCAGCTCTTTGAAGCCCCCTAAGTGAAGTCTTAAAGCTACTAAGCCGGCTTTAGGCAGGGGTGCCAGCAATGGGCTGAAGCACACTAGGAAGGGATGCTTGGAGGACACAGGCTCCCTGCAGGGCAGCATTCACCCACACCTGGGCCTTCCCCTACCTCACCCTGGGAAGCGCTCTTACTCACAGAGCTCTCGAGTGGGGCTAGAGGCAAACACGCGATGGTGCCAACTGACCTTCTGTAAAATGTGCACCGATGCCACAAGCCCTCGAGCAGCCCCTAAGGGCTGCTACACCATCCTACCCTGCATGCCTGGACAGGTGACTCTCCCCCATCTGAGGAGGTCGTGCTCACCTCTGTCCTTAGACTTCCCTTCACTCACAGCTTGCTCTTTTTTATCTGTTTATTTTTAAAAAGTCTAGAACAGTGTAGAAACACCTCATCTTTCTCTGGCCATGCCTCCCAAGCTGCCTGCATCATGCCCACCTGTCACTGTGCTCTTTCCTCCTTTAGAAGGACAAGCTGGGGGTCCCTTGGCCTGGGGCTGGACCCTGCTCCTCTCACTCAGCCAGCCAAGCTTGTTGCACTTGCAACCCTTCCTTCTCTTCCCAGCATCCCTCGCTACTTGACCATTCTTGTCATCCTTACAGCAATGTTGAAATTCCTCCCGCCTCAAAAAACAAAACAAAACATAAAAACCCTCCCTCAGCAGACAACACTCTCCATGTTTCCCTTTTTCAGCCTTTTCTTCACAACAAAATCCACTTCCTCAACTTCCCTCTTATTCTGATAAAATTCCATCTTGCCAACCATTGCCCAATTTGCTGTCCTAATCTTATTATCTGACCTCTTGGGGACAAGTGACTGTGCCTTTCACTTTTGCCTGAGCCACTTCTTTCACTTGGCCTCTGGGATCCTCCTGGTTTTTCTCCTTTCTTACTGGCTGCCCCTTCTTAGTTTCCTTTCCTGTCTCCGCCTCCTATGCCTAACTTTCAAATATTGGTGTTCCCGGGGCCTCTGCCCTGGAGCCCCTTCTCTATATTTTCCTTCAGATGACTTCAATTAGTTCATAGCTTTAGATAATATTTATAAGTAAATAAGAGGACTGACTCCAGCATTCATTTAAAAAAGTTCTTTATTATGGAAATTGTGGAAAATGCATAAAAAGTCAGAAAATACAGATAATCAAAAATAGGGAGAAAAATCAGCCACAAACTCAATATCCAGAAATAATCAGTTAACAGCCTGGTATATATATTTTTTTCTACATACAGATACACACACATACATGCAGATATATATAAATTTACACAAACATATTTTATAATGAAATAGGATGATATTGTACATATTATTTTGTAACTGGCTTTTTAAATTTAAGAATGTTTTTGTGGCTATTCTTCGATGCCAACATACACAGGCCTCCAGCACCACCTTTCATCACTACCCAGAATTTTATAGTGTGTACATTCCACAATTTATGCAACCCAACCCATTCTTAATTGTTAGAGTTGCTTCCAAGATTTTGCTGTTTTGCAAAAAGGCGATGCTGGGAACCTTTGGCAGCTTTGTCTTTGGGCCCTTCTGAATTGCAGTCTGGGATGTTCCTAGGAGCTAGGAATTGCTGAGTCAGAGGCGAGCACATTTTAATGCATCCTGCCAACACTTGCTGGGGTCCTAGGACTGGTCCATCCGCTTTCTCTGGCTGAGAGCCAGTCCACTGCCGTCACCTGTCAGTCTTCGGCTGACCAAACGTGTGCAGAGCCGGCCTTGAAGCCAGGCCCCCTGCGTCAGGCGCGGCCTTTGTGCTCCTCCCCGGAGCGGAGTGCGGGTCTGCGCGCCTGGGAGGCCCCTGGGCCTGGCGCCCGCCAGCAGTGCGCCCTGCCGGGCCTGGCGGGGGAGGCCAAGCGCCTGCCGCACGAACGCACAAAACGGTCAGGAGAAAGGCGGGGGGCGGAGCTGGGCCAGTGGCCTTTGTCTGTGCCAGACACCAGATGGGGCGCAATTAGGGACCTGCGGAGCAGGTCAGATGGCAGGCTCTCCACGGACCTGCTGCGGCGGCTGCTGGGACACACATTTCGGCGGGAAGAGAAGAGTCTTTTAAAAAAAACACACGCACACAAAACTTCTCTGTGACAGGCCTTTTGGACAAATGTCTTTTTGACTTTGTGTGTGCTTAGGGGCGTGGCTGCTGCTCAGAACTGGGCCCTTTCCTTCTGAGATAAAAGCCTTTTGCTCTGTCTGATGTGGGCCAACAAATGAGGGGGAGTTTCCATCTGGCCTTTTGGGGAGCAGAGAGCAGAGCCATGTTTGCACTCCGGTGAGCGCGGGCTGGCCATTGTTCAGAGAACTCTTTGAAGGCAAAAGACGTCAGTGAGGGATGAGTTCACGCTGGGTCCAGGCTGTGAGCACGTGCAGAGAGGGAGGGTGATGGGGAGGAGGGAGAAACACTGGGACCTCCCAGAGAGAATCCCAACCCCCCCCCCCCCCCCCCCCCCCGCCATTAAGATCTTAGCCCAATATTCGTGGCCAGAGCAAGACTGGGCAGGTAGGAGATGTGGCCAGCTCCTTGACCAGGTGTTGATTTGTAGAGTGTTTGTGTTTAGGGGGTGGGGGTGGGGAAGGGGAGGAGTAGGGCGGAGGTAGATAGGAGAGAAGTGGACAGAGCCTTACTCTATCTGCAGCCCCATGCCCCATGGCCCTGCCACCTGCAGTGATCCTATCTCTAGGTCTGCAGTAGAACTGATGATAGTAAACGGGACTTACCCAGGCCTGAGGCTTGGACACTCTTTAGATGAGATGGTAAATGCTTTGTTGTTTAGGTTTGAATGGAGCATTCTACCTGGACCAGTAGATGTGAAGGGAAACATATCCAAGTCCCTTTCTATCTTCTGAGCATCTGCTCCACTGATATGCCCTCTTCAGGCCTAGGTGTTCTCTCCAGAAGGCCCCTGGGAGATCTGTTGCGGTGACCCTGAGTGTAATGCATGCACACACTTTATCATTTAAACAGAGAGCAGTGCACCCAGGTAATGACACTCAGCTTAAATGTACTATGGGGATAGAGGAGCTGGAATAGGTCTGTTGTAGTGAGTGAGTCTAGGATAAGCGCCCAGAAGAGGGATGAAGGGAGAAGGTGCTCCAGGGGGACTCCAAAAGCCACTTCTAACATGTTTGCCCATGGCCAGCCAGCTTGAATCCACCTTCCCACCTAACCCTATATTTCTATTTTTTAAAAAGATTTGATTTATTTATTTGACAGAGACAGAAAGAAAGAGAGAAGGAGAGGAAGAGAGAGCACAAGCAGGGGGAGACTTCCGCTGAGCAGGGAGCTGGACTCTCAGGGATGGATTCCAGGACTTGGAGATCATGACCTGAGCCGAAGGCAGAAGCTCAACTCACTGAGCTCAGGTGCTCTGAGGCTGAGAATCTTGCCTTATTTCTATAAATCAGGAGGCGAACAAGGTTCTGCCTCAGATATGACTGACTCTGTTCTGGAAATGGAAGATCTAGCACGTGTGAGCAGCACAAAGCCCGTCAAGGGAAAATCTGCCAAGAACCTCCAGTGTTCCTTGACTTAAAAAAATTTTTTTTTTATTTTTAATCTAGCCATAGCTTTTCTCCTTTATAAGTTTAAGTCAAAGCACAAGAAAGTTAAGGCCTGAGAGGATATTTTGATACGGTGGGACCTGTGACTGCAGCTTAGAGAAGGTGTCTTTGAGCAGCGATAAGCCCTGAACCCTTCATCAGCAGGGACTTTACCCCATGTGTGGTGGTTCTCCATAAGGACTGAGAGAGAGAGAGAAAGAGAGAGAGAGAGAGAGAGAGAGAGAGAGAGAGGAATAACTCCTCCTCACCTCTGCTGGGAAGCGACTGAGCGTGTCTCACTTGGTTCCCATTGAGGAAGTGATTTCACACCAGCCTCTTTGTATTTTGGTCTAGGCCAAGCAGAATAAGTTGCCTTTTCTTAACATTAAAATCCCCTCTAAATAGTTTAAAATTCTGTCACAGTTCTGTTTTTAAGAGGAGTGAACATGGGAGGCAGGTCAGGGGTGGGGACATCCAGGCCAGGCCCCTGCTGACAGGTCACCTGCTTCTGCAGTCAGAGGTGCTGCTGACCTTTGGCACCTGGCGTCAAGGTGCTCTCCTCCTGGCCCGCAGCCCACACTGAGGCTGGAGCTGCTCTCGCCTGGGCACCCAGCAGCCTTGTGGACATGGACAATGGGGAAGCCTCCCCACTCCCGCTTCCATGTGTGTGGGTTGAGGGGTGATGCTAGGGACCCTCCTCCAGCTTTTGTATTTTATATGTTTTTAAAAGGGTCTATTCTAGCTTGGCTGATTGCAGTTGGCCAAGTCATTCTGCCTCTCCATTAAATGAGGGAATCGGCAAAATGGCTCTGCAGTTCTGTCCAGTTCCCAAGATGTGTGATATAAGAAAGAAGAAACAGTTGGCTCAGGGGAATCAGGTTAACCAAAAAAGGGACCGAATGTTCTTCTTAGAACAGCACATACCCAGAAACAAGAACAGGTGAAAGGAGATGATTGTCAAGTGGGTTTTCTTATCTGATCATCTTCTTTCTGATGATGAACATGCTCAATGATAATCATCACCACCCTAGACTTTGATAAATCGCCAGCTTTAGTAATGCTTTCTATCATAACACACCTGTGCTCTGTAGCTATCTTCCTAGGAATAGGACTTGTGCCACTTTGCAGCCTCCAGGAAAGCCTCCGTGGGTGCTGGATTCCACTCCTGCCCCTGTTAATGTTGAGCTGCTGAACATCTATTGATTGCATAGTTGTCAGGAAGCAGGGGCAGGGGAGATGGAAAGCAGGGGAGATCATGAAGGAAGGGGATAAAATGTATATCTTCAACTGGGAATCATAGGAAGCAAGTAGGACTTCCCTAAATTCTTACCCTTGCCCTCTCACTCCCTCACCTGCAAAGAATGCCCTGGTGTATAAAAACTCCAACACATAGATATGGCCATGATGTTGCTCTACTCAGAAATCTTCGGGGACTTCCTGCCACCACATTTGGGCATTTGGGACCATCTATGACTGAACTCCAGGCCTTCCTCTCCAGCTTGCTCCCTCACATTCTTCAGTCAGGTTCTCTCATCTCCTGGGGGAAACCCTTTGCCTTCATGCCCCATGCTTTTTCTGGGCTAGATGTCCTTTCTAAAATGCTCTAATTCCATGTCTGCCTCTGGAAATCCTAACCATCATTTAAGGCCCAGCCGGTTCTGCGGCCTCCTTCCCAAAACCTTCCTGGATTTCCTGAGCTAGGAATTTCTCTCCCTCATCCGGACATTCATTCTCTTTGGTTTGTATCTCTCTGTTGGTACCACTTGCTTTCTACCTATTTTTATAATTCTTTCTATATATTGTTGACCATGCCTTTATATACCTGAGAGCACTTAACTCCTGTTATGCACTTAATAGGTACTCTGCAAATGTTTCTGGATCCACGTACAAAATGAGATCAGCACAAAAATGCCTGCATTGGTGCTGATGTGGCCGCGCAGCAGGACAGCTGCCAGGCCAGGTGAAACAGAGATCTGAGAGCGAATGGCCTCAGACCATCTCAAAGCACAAAGGCTTTATTTTCTAGAACTGAATCTACTGGGAGCTTGCCAGCCCTTTCTGCCTTCCAGAGAAGATCTATTTTTTTCCTCTTCTCTTTTCTTTTTTGAGCCTCACACACCTGCATCCCTCTCAGATCGAATAAAGGAAGAATTGGGAATACGAAATGCTCTGAAGGAAAAGAAGTACTAATTTTGAAAGATTATGTTGTGGTTAGGCTAATCTCACAGGGAGTTTAGTTCTGCGTATTGTTTGCCTTCAAAAAAAAAAAAAAAAAAAAAAACCCCAAACCATATTTAAAGCAAGCTTTAGAGTGATGCTTCTCAAGCTTCTAAACCAGTGTTTTTCAAGCTTAACCCCACATACACACCACTGGAGAATTTTACTAAAATGCAGACCCTGATTTTGTGGGTCTGGGTGGAGTCTATAATTCTGCATTTCTTACAAGCTCCTGGGTGATATCAATGCCCTGGTTGTGTGGACCACCCCTCTAGAAGCAAGGATCTACACATAAATTTCAAATTGTGCAAAGTAACTAAGTTTCTCAAAACACTTTGTTCACTTTGAATCCCCCTAATATCTTCTTTGGGCTGTTCTTAAGGCACATTTAGCGTATTTCATTTTATTATAGAAATCTCCCTGAAGATAGAAGCCTCAGAAAAAACTAGTAAGTCTTCCTTGGCAGAGGGGCCCCCTGTCTCTTTGCTCCTCATCTGTTTTTCTGTTAATCCCATTGCATTATTATTTTTTTTTACATTTTTTAAATTGGAGTTCAATTTGCCAACATATATCATATCACCAATGCTCATCCCGTCAAGTGCCCCTCTCAGTGCCTGTCACCCAGTCACCCCAACCCCTCACCCACCTCCCTTTCCACCACCCCTTGTTTGTTTCCCAGAGTTAGGAGTCTCCCATTGCATTATTGACAGAGAACCACATCTGTCCCACCTGCCTTCTCCATACCCAGCAGCACTCAACTCAATGTTGTTGGAGAAATAAAGACAACAGGGAAACTAAAGCACTGCAAGTTTCTGGTCTGTAGATTTGGGGACCAGAATTTAGCCATATGCTAAAAATTGGGGCTCTAGAAGCCTAAGTCCTGTTAAGCAGGCCCTGAAAGCATGTGCCTCCTTCACAAGGCTGATTGGTTGGGCAGGGCATCCATCGGTGGCATCTGAGTCACCATTCCTGAAATAGGACTTCCGACGGCCAGTGGAATTTCCCCTCATTCTCATCCCTGGTACATTCAGATGACTCAAATGGAGGGCACAGTAAGTAGGGAGCTCACTGGCTTGGTAGGTATGACACTGAGGGTGGGGCAATATTTTTTAACCACAAGTAGCCAAATTATTTCCCCTTTCAAGAGGAGTTATTGTTGATGTTCATGTTGCCATCATTTGAAAACATTTGCAAGAGATTTTTTTCTTTTCCTACTAAATTTAAAGACAAGTGATTTCATGCTTGCTTGTCTAGTTCTTCAGATACACTACAGCTATGGGGTATTTGAGGATTGATGCAGGCACAAACACACTTAGGGTCTGTGTGACCTTGGGGGAGTTACTGAACCTCTTAGAGCCCATGCATCCTCATTTAGAAAATGAGATTGCTGGGAGGACTACCTGAGAGTGCCTATTTGTGAGAACAGGTGCTGGACCTATAGTAGCTGAATGTAGAATATCGAGTGAACCCTAATGTAAACTGTAGACTTTAATAATTTATAAATATTGGCTTATCAATTGTAAGGAATGTAGCACACCAGGGCAAGGTATTAATAATGGAGTGTGAAGGCGTGAGAGAGTTTGTGAAAATTCTCTGTATTTTCTGCCTATTTTTTTTTCTATGAAGCTAAAACTGTTATACAATAAATTTAGAGGGGCACCTGGGTGGCTCAGTTGGTTAAGCATCTGCCTTTGGCTCAGGTCATGATTCCAGAGTCTTGGGATGGAGCCCTGCATAGGGCGGGCTCCCTGTTCCCGCCTGCTTCTCCCTCTCCCTCTGTCTGCTCCTCCCCCTGCTTGTCCTCTGTCTCTCTCCCTGTCTCTCTCTCTGTCAAATAAATAAAATCTTAAAAAAATAAATTTAGAAAAAGGCTTTTTAAAAGATAAAAAAAAGATGCTTATAGTAAAAAAAAGTTATTCAGAGTTCAAAAGGATGTCTTGTGAGAAGTGAGGTTCATCCCAGCCGTTGATCCACATTGCCCTATATCCATCCCAGAGGTAATGGGTCATGGCTCTTTTACAAAATATCCCTCCAGAGATATGCCGTCCAAGTACAAGCACATATAAATATAATTGCCTACACTTTTTAATACAAATGTTGCATGTGATATATATATATATATAATTTTTCATTAAGAAGAAAACAGTTATAAGACTAATATATATCAGAAAGTAATAGAGTAAGCAAAACTCCTCCATAAATGGTGGTCACAGGGACAGAGCAAGTGTGAGGGGTGCATACTGGGTTTGTTGATAGGATGATTTTGATGAAGCTTTGTCAAATAGTTGTCTTGTCAAAATAGCTGCCTCACAAAATCTATATAAACAGTCTGCTTCTGCCTCTGATCACACGGTAATATGACGCTCATATGAAAGCTGGACATTTGAATGACGGTTGTTCTCTTCAAAACCTTGGCAAGCAGTCGTTGATTCTGGTGATGTCATCTCCCAAATATTTTTGGAACATCTTTGTAATTGCCCTTCAGAGCTTGTGGGACATTTTGTTTTCTTGTATTTTTTGTAGCGAGAAAAGGGGTAATCTGATGCCTGAACCCTGAGGGTGTGAGTCCTGGGGCACTTGATGGGCCTGTGCATCTGAATCTGCCAATGTAGTCATTCTTTTGCTTGCTTTTTTGTAAAACAGGAGAAGCAAACAAACCAGCAACCCCAGTTTATTTCTACCACCTGCACCGTGGTATTTGGTATTTGGATGCAGTGGGCTGCTTTGCATTTGAGAAAATGAATGCTAATATCACAGCTTGATTTGTTACTGACATTTTCTCCCCATGAAATGAAATGAAATCCAGGGAATTAAGGCATTAGACCTACACTGTCTAATATGATAGTTACAAGCCACCTGAAGCTGTTGAGCATTTACCACTTAACCAATATCCTGTGTACAGTTTCCTTGGTTATGAGTTTATTGCTAGTTGTCTTTCCTTGCCACCCGCATCTCCTCACCCCATCTCACTAGAATATTAGCTCCATGAAGTCAGGGATCTTTGTTTTGTCTGTTTATATATCTAAAACAGTATTTGCCTATAGTAGGCTCTCAAGAAATGTTTGTTGAATGAATGTAGGAAAGACCTCACATCTACTTGAAAAGCTTGTACTCTGGGAAGGAGCAAATGTACATACATGGAATATGTAGAGAAGAACATAGGATATATAGACTTCAGATTGTGTGGTGTGGTTTATAAATGCTGTTAGAACTCACAGAAAGAAAAAAGTGAGGTCTGGAGCTAGACTAGAAGAAAATAAGAATTGGGGTCCTGTAGGAGTTTGAGTGGGCATCAAGAAAGGGGAAGGACCTTTAGTTACATGGATTGTAGGTGATGTTCCAAGAAGGTAATTGTAAAGCAGGAGGAACAAGGGGTTGAGACCTTAGTGTGGGGGGACATCTACAGTTACAGCTTGGGGGCTAGAGGAGAAACTAGCCAGGAAACGGGAAGAGAACATAAGGAGAAGAGTAGAAGGCAGGGGAGATTGGCCAAGGAAGCCTAGGAGGCAGAGTCTGGAGAAAGGGTGTGTGTGATCATGAGGGTTCTGTGCAGAAGCAGGTATGGAATATAAACAGTTAGGGTCAGTTTGAAATCATTCACTAGATTTTGAATTGCCAGGCTGGTTTTTGGTGTTGTTATTGCAATTTGGATAGTTGCCAGTAGGTGTTGCCTTGCTTAGGTTTGATTGACTCTGAATAACCGAGAAATCAGATTACCCTACCATCCATTCTCTTAACATTTTCCTCAAAAATGTTTATCTCCTTTGTAAAGTAAGCCATTGTGAATTTATTCTTTTTTGAGGGAGAGAGAGAGAGAGAGAACATGAGTGCAAGCAAATAGGGGTGGGGAGGTGGGGGGAGAGAGAATCTTAAGCAGGCTCCATGCCCAGCATAGAGTCTGACATGGGGTTCGATCTCATGACCCTGAGATCACGGTCAAAATCAAGAGCCAGATGCTTACCTGACTGAACCACCCAGGTGCCCCATGAATTTATTCTGATACAGAAAGAGATACATAATCTAGAGTAAGTAAATACGGGTTAAATTCCATTGTCGTAACCTCGATTATTAATTATTGGCAGCTGCTTAGGTAAATCTTGGCATGCTTTTTCTTTTTTTCTAATTTAAAGGAAATGTTAACTTTTATTTCACTTGTTAGAGTAAAACCGTGGGTCCAGGTTCACTTGGAACAGCCTTTATGATACCTCACTTTCTGGCATCCTGTCTGGATTAGCATTTGTCCCAAATTTTCCTTTTAAAAAAAGGTGGTATTAATATTGCTGGCACCGAGATAAGCAGGGGAGGGGGCTGGTAGCCTCCACTGCTGGCTTCTGGTCTTGGCAAGCAGTGTGCAAGATACAGTGCGGCAGCCAGAGTTCTTCCTTTGACGCATGGTTAAATCTGGAAGACCGTGAAGCACACCAGTCGCTTCTCCTGAAGTTTTCCAGATGCAGCATCACCAGCAGCTCCTTTTCAAGGAGAGCGTGCAGGATGTTTGCTGGTAAGATGAAGTGCCCTTAGACGGCAGCAGCCAGGGATAAGGAACGCCCTCTCCTCCCAGGTGGTGGTCGCTGCTGATCACTGTTGTGACTCAGTGCACCAGTCAGTTGGGCTGTGAGCCACATTTTGGCCTGTGGGATGCCATATGCTCCAAGTGCTGGGCCGATAGTCCATGTGGCCAGTGGGAAATGTGGGAAAATGTAGGCTAATACAGCTGTGCTTGAGATATGTTCAGGAAATAGAGGCTAAGAAGTTCTACTCGGAGCTCTCGGGAGTATCTGAAATCTCCTGCTGCATTGGTGGTGTCACTGATTGTACTGTGTAAATCTGCATTTGGTTTTTACATTGCTTGGCCTGGTAGACTGAGTAATGCCCTCCTTCTGTCAAAGATATCCTAAATGCTTGAACCTGTGAATATGCTACCTCATAGGTCAAAAGGGATTTTGCAGACATTAAATAAGGATCTTGAGATGGGAAGATTAGTCCGGATTATCCAGGTGGGCCTGAGGTACTCAAAGATCCTTAGAGAGGCAGGAGCTCAGTCAGTAGCTGATGCTACTACCAAAACAAGAGATTGGAGTGATGTGAGGAAGGGATCATGAACTAAGAAAATCAAGTGGACTCCAGAAATAGAAAAATGTAACAAAAACAATTCTCCGCTCAGAGTCATCAGTTTTATTTCTTTATTTATTTATATATTTTTTAAAAGATTTATTTATTTACTTATGATAGACAGAAAGAGAGAGAGGCAGAGACATGGGCAGAGAGAAAAGCAGGCTCCATGCCAGGAGCCCGACGTGGGACTCGATCCCGGGTCTCCAGGACCACGCCCTGGACCAAAGGCAGGCGCCAAACCGCTGAGCCACCCAGGGATCCCCGAGTCATCAGTTTTTAAAAAAATAGTTTAAATTTTAATTCCAGTATAATTAATATGCAGTAATATATTAGTTTCAGGTGTATGGTATAGTGATTCAACAATTCTATATATTACTCAGTAGTCGTACATGCACTCCTTAATCCCCATCACCTGTTTCACCCATTCCCCCTCCACCTCCTCTCCCATAACCATCAGTTTGTTTTCCGTAATTACATCTGGTTTTTGGTTTATCTTCCCCCTCCTTTGTTAATTTGTTTTGTTTTTTTAAATTCCACATATGAGTGAAATCATGCTATTTGTGTTTCTCTGACGTATTTCACTTAGCATTATACTCTCTAGTTTCATTTGTATTGTTGTAAATGGCAAGATTTCATTCTTTTTTGTGGCTCAGTAATATCCCATTTTATATATAACAGCATCTTTATCCATTCACTTATTGATTGATACTTAGGCTGCTTATATAGTTTGGCTATTGTAAGTAATGCTTCTATAAATATAGGGGTGCATATGTCTTTTTGAATTAGTGTTTTCCTATTCTTTAGGTAAATACCCTGTAGTGGAATTGCTGAATCCAATGGTAATTTTATTTATAATTTTTGGGGGAAACTCCATACTGTTTTCCAGAGTGTCTGTACCAGTTTGCATTCTCACCAACAGTGCATAAGGGTTCCTTTTTCTCCACATCCTTGCCAACACTTGTTGTTACCTGTGTTTTTTTTTTTAACCATTCTGACTGGTGTGAGGGGATACCTCATTGTGGTTTTGATTTGCATTTCCCTGATGATGAGTGTGTTGAACATCTTTTCATGTATCTGTTGGCTCTTTGGATGTCTTCTTTGGAGAAATGTCTGTTCGTGTCTTCTGCCCATTTTTTAATTAGACAGAGGGAACCAGTTTAACCAATGTTTTGCCTTTGGCCCAGTGAGACTGATTTTGGGCTTCTGACCTCCAGAACTGCAAGATAACAAATTCATGTTGTTTTAAGCCACTAAGTTTGTTACATAATTTGTTGTAGCAGCTTTGGGAAACTAATACACTTAGAATACTTTTCTTGCTTTTGTAATAAATCTTTCCACCAACAATCAACTAAAAAAAATGAAAAGTTAATGTTTAATGAAAAATTAGATATTCAGATTCCTGTGTCTCAAGATAACTGATCATGAACAAAGTGTTTGTCAACATTTATTGTCCACAACGGAGGGCTGTAAGTGGCCACAGGAAAACAAGAAGACACACGTCTGCTGGGGATACATCAGCATCTACTTCAAAAGTTTGTTTTAAAATTTTTTAAAGATTTATTTATTTATTCATTTTAAGAATTTATTTATTTATTCATGAGAGACACAGAGAGAGAGGCAGAGACACAGGCAAAGGGAGAAGCAGGCTCCTCACAAGGAGCCCAGTGTGGGACTTGATCCCAGATTCCGGGATCATGCCCTGAGCCAAAGGCAGACGCTCAACCGCAAAGCCACCCAGGCATCCCTTATTTATTTATTTTAGAGAGAAAGTGTGTAAGGAGGGGGGGGGGGAAGGAAGAGGCAGAGGGAGGGAGGGAGGGGAACAGACTCCCCACTGAGCATGGACCTCCACCTATGGCTTGATCCTAGACCAGGAGATCATGAACTAGCTGAAGCCAAGAGTAGGAAGCTCAACATACTAAGCCACCCAGATGCCCCAAAAGTTTGTTTTAATTTTAATAAAACTAGACAGAAAGATGATACAGCTGCAGAAGATGCATTTATGTATCACTCAGTGAAGCATGACTTTTCATTAGATCATATACCAGTTCTTCTAGATGAACTTCGCTCACCTTTAATTCCAGGTTTTCTTGTATATATTCAAAAAGCAAAACCATTGATATTAATGTGGTGATTTCATTAATAGCAGATGAAACATTTTTTCATAACCAAGTCCTTTGATTGCATTTAGATTAAATTCAGTTTTAAATGTTTAATCAAGGTATTCAGTGAAGGACCAAAAAATTTCAGTACTGGAACTTTTAAACAAATTGCAGCTATTGAAAACAAAGTTGCAAACAGGAAGACAGTGAAATGTACCCTTACAAGGCAGAGGAGAAATTGAACAATTAAACATGTAGAGCTTAAATGTTGTAAATGTTTTAATGTAAAAAATCTATAATTGCATTTATGCTTTGGAGGATTTTGACTTGTGGGGTCTTTTGACAAACTCTACTTTTAATTGAAAGAATTTAGATCCTGAAATGGAATGGATTGGCAGGTAAGCCTATAATTTTGCAGCATTTATAAAAGTATTTGTTAAAGAAATGTACTTTGACCTTAGGATAAATGAAAATACCCATGAAAATATTTGGTCTGAATTATTTACACTTTTCAACATAGAAAAAATTAGGACTATGAATCCATATTTAGCAGAATTTGTTCTCAGTTTACCAGGTACTTTGGCACCTGTAGAGAATATTTTCCCAACTAAAAATATTGTTGTCCAAGGGCACCTGGGTGGCTCAGTGGTTGAGCATCTGCTTTCAGCCTAAGTCAGGTTGTGATCCCAGGGTCCTGGGATCTGGGTCTCTGCCTTGGGCTCCTAGCAGGGAGCCTGCTTCTCCCTCTGCCTGTGTCTCTGCCTCTCTCTCTGTGTCTCTCATGAATAAATGAATAAAATCTTAAAAAAATATTGTTGTCCATAGGGGAATCAATTGAAGATGTACACAATTTAACATTTGTTAATCATAGAATACAACTTTGCAGAAAATTGTAGGCAGCTTCATATAATAATTAAAACTTGTAAGAGTGTAATAAAAAATATACTCTTCAAAATATTTCAATAAGGAAGACATAAGTAAGTAACCGATTAAACTACACAAATACATACCAAGAATGATTTTATTTTTAATCTTTCAATAATCCATATGAATATACATGGTAATTTGGTTGAATTTTGGTTTATTTTTTATTGGTTTTTTATTTTGGTTTTGGTTGAATATACATGGTAATTGTCTACTTTTAAAGAAATAATTTTACTTTGGAGTAGAATTAACATATAGGTCCACTCATATAATAAATTCAATTTATCCATCAAAATGCATAGAGTTTATATAATTTTGATTTATTACTGTGTTTTACTTTCAGAAGTGTGTAGGTTTGGGAGATAAATCAGATAGTTAGCTAGCTATGATTTTTCTCATTGTCTGAAAGTCCTGGGTACCTCTGACCTCTTTTCAAGTCACATGGATTTTAGTCTTTGTGTTGCTTTCTTTGAGAATTGATAGTTTTCCTACCTCATGATTGCACTTTTAGTTTAGCTTCCTCTAACCCTCTAATGCTACTCTTGATAAAACTAATCTGCTCATCTCAAGGAAGCCCTTAAATTCTCTTTTCTTAGATGTAGTACTAATGCACATTTCCTTTTCTGGAGAATACACACACACACACACACACACTACACACACACACATACACACACACACACACTCACACACGAGCTGCTTCTTAACTTGGCTCTAATGATGATTTTTTTTCCCTAACCAAAAACTATTTCTTTGGAAATCATGTTTCTACTCATTTTGACATTTCTGTTTCCTCTAGGAGTTGTTTTGTATCAAATCCTTTGCAATTGCTTAAGTAACCCAGCAATTACCCAATTCCTTAAAACATGTAAGAGAAATTTTATCTTTCCTTCCTGCTGAATATTTAAAATGTATTTAACAAAGTGAAGTAATTTTAAGATAAGATTTCACATAATTCTAAAATATGGTTTTATGGAGACCTGGTCCAGTGAATTGATATGTGAGAAGCCAGTCACTGGAAAATGGTACAAATTTAAACCTTTTTAAAATAGATTTTATTTATTTATTCACAAGAGACACATACAGAGAGGCAGAGACATAGAGGGAGAAGCAGGACTCGATTCCCCAGAGCAGGATCCAGCCCTAAGCCGAAATCAGACACTCAACCACTGGCCACCCAGTGTCCCAGAAAATGGTACAAATTTAGATAAATCTTTTGGATAATGTTTGATAATAGTTGTTTGTTGACATACATTTTAGTAAATAATTTCAACATGTTTTATAAAATTTTGTGAATGTGTATTTATTTAAAAAGTACTTTAAAATATAAGACCAGGGATCCCTGGGTGGCTCAGCGGTTTAGCGCCTGCCTTTGGCCCAGGGTGCGATCCTGCAGTCCCAGGATCGGGTCCCACATCGGGCTCCCTGCATGGAGCCTGCTTCTCCCTCTGCCTGTGTCTCTGCCTCTTTCTCCCCCTATGTCTATCATGAATAAATGAATAAAATCTTAAAAAAAAATAAAATAAAATATAAGACCAAATACATGTTTATCCACTATTTGGTTTAGGCATTCTAAAGTCCTTTGTCTAGTTTTATGGTCAATATGGTTAAAATAAATCTGCTGTGAAAAGTAGTTACTAATCGAGCACTTACTGTGTGCTATGCAGTGCATTAGTGATTTTTTTAAACATGGATTATTATTTTTTTTATGATAGTCACAGAGAGAGAGAGAGAGAGAGAGAGAGAGAGGCAGAGACACAGGCAGAGGGAGAAGCAGGCTCCATGCACCGGGAGCCCGACGTGGGATTCGATCCCGGGTCTCCAGGATCGTGCCCTGGGCCAAAGGCAGGCGCCAAACCGCTGCGCCACCCAGGATCCCAAACATGGATTATTTAATTGAATCCTCAAAACAATCCTTTGAGGAAGGAAAATTAGCATCCCTATTTGTAGAGAAAGAAGTTGAGATTTAGGGAAGCCAAGCTCCTTCTTGCATTTATGTGGAAAATTGTGGAACTGAAACCTGTCTCAGGGGTGTCTGATTCAACCACATGTAACTACTACTTTATACTAAGATGGTCAGGGGAAATCCAAAGGTAGTCCTAGCCAAAACCAAACCCCAAGCCATCATCATCATCAATAATCAAACTAGGTAACTTTTATTTGTTTGTTTTTTCTCTCCATTTACACCTCCCAATTTATTTTAATTCCTTCTGCTCTTTTTTGACCTTTCTTGAGGCCTCTAAACATAGTCTTTTGCTACCTTCTTTTTAAAGTTTTAACTTTGTTCTCCACCTGAGTTTATTTTCTCTGAATAAGAAGAACAAAAGTTTCTCAAACTGGAGATCCAACAGAGGTATCAATGAGAATGGTGCTTTAAATGGTGCTTTCATTTGTGGTAATCTAATATCTCCTCAGTGACCTGGGCAATTGCCTTGTTACTGAAGTTATGACCATCCGTTCTCAGTGTCAGGGTTTGTTGATGATGCTTCTAAAAGCATCAGTGTATGGGGCAGCCCTAGTGGCTCAGTGGTTTAGCACCACCTTCAGCCGGGGACCTGATCCTGGAGACCCGAGATTGAGTCCCACATGGGGCTCCCTGCGTGGAGCCTGCTTCTCCCTCTGCCTGTGCCTGTGCCTCTGCCTCTCTCTGTCTCTCATGAATAAATAAATTAAAAAAAAAAAAAGAAGGCATTAGTGTAAGTAGGTAAGAATATCTTTAATTGCCTAATAGAAAAAGAATGGAGGATGGAATATGTAAACAGAATGTTGGAGCCAAAAGAAGGCCAGATTGGACAGTAGCTGGTACAATGGAGGCTTCGTGGCATTTTAAGTAGAAGGTAGTAGGAGCGCTGCATTCTCACATTTCTCCAGTGTGATGACTCTGCTGCTGTGATCAGCCCTGTATTCCTGTTGTGTGCAGTGAATTAACGTCAGCAAGACAGTTCAATTTGTCACATTAAAGTAATGGAGTAATTTGGATTTTATTGGCAATTATGTTTTCCATATTCAACATACATTTCTGTATTTTAAGCTTATTTTTCTACCTAATTGTATGTGTTTGTACATATTTAAGTTGCCTTAGAATAACAATAAATTGAGTCAGTATTGGGGATACAAGTGATTTTTTTTTCCTTTAAAAGGGGACTATGTATTTCTTATGTTTGAGAAACACTGTGACAAATACTGCTCAACTTCTCCCTTCTATCACAAGTTGGAATGCCTTCATCTCGATCTCTTGGGACTCTCTTTCTGCTGAGCACCAATGTGCTAATGAATTAACAAGCTGTTTCCCTTGGATCCTTCTGTAGGTGACTCTTGACACCATGGGTGGCTTCTGGCAGTAGATTTGAGGGCTTCTTGTTGGATAAAGTAAGAGATCATTTTGGCTGGAGGGTCTCTGGACCATTTGTGTTACACAATAGATGCTAAATTTACCCAAGAGTGAACTGTGGTCTGTGCAAACCTTTGACGTGTTTCTTTCTTTTTTTTTTAAGATTTTGTTTTTTTATTTATTCATGACAGAGAGAGAGAGAGACAGAGACAGAGAGAGAGGCAGAGACACAGACAGAGGGAGAAGCAGGCTACATGCAGGGAGGCCGACAAGGGACTCAATCCAGGGTCTCCAGGATCACCCCCTGGGCTGAAGGCAGGCACTAAACCACTGAGCCACCCAGGCTGCCTTTTTAAAACACGTTTCTTAGGAGACAGGGTGACCAAGCCTTATGAGGCTCCATGAATGGACACAGGCCTCATGTCCCTGGACCACCCAACATGGATGTCTAGAAATCTTGTCCATGGCTTCCAGTGCAGGTACCACCCAGGCCTTGGTGTCAAGTTCCCTGCTCCCTCTTAACCTATCTTGGATATTGGACCTTCTTTCCATACTGCAGGACTTAGGGCTAGCAGATGATTTGGGGACTTTATTCTAAGTGAAAGTCCTTGGTCTCAGGGGGTCCAAGGGAAAAGTCCCTGTGGCTCAGGTCCTCCCCAGGGTCCCTCTTTTCCTCAAGTTATGATCAGTAAGGGAATGAGGTTAAATTCTGTTGTCAGCGTCTCAGTGAACAACAGCTCTGGATACTCAAACATAACAAGCAAAGCAAAATAAAACATCATCTCTTTTATCATATTATAATGTTATGAATTTATTGTATGAGATAAAGAAAACATTGATGTAAAAGTAATAAAAATGAAATCATCCATAACCTCATATTCAGAGATTAACTCTATGAATGTTTTGGTGTATATTCTTTATCTATTTATAAATATAAAGTTAGATGACTTCTTGTTTCTCTTTTTCATTCATATATCCATCAAATACTGGTCACGAGACTCCTGTGTGCTCTGTTCACTGAGACACAGTCCTGGTTGCTCAGGAGTTACAGTTCGGTAGGGGAGATGAGATATTTCGACAAATTTCCAACCCCGATTTCAGCAACTCCCAAAGTAGCCAGCATGATGCTCTCTTCAGGGTGATTGTACACCTGCCCACATTATGAACAAATAGCGTGCTGGGGGATATTGGCTTGGAGAGAGATCATCCATGCAAGGGGGTATTAATTTGCTAGGTCTGTCATAACAAACCGCCACAGACAGGGTGGCTTAAACAACAGAAATTTGTTTTCTCACAGTTCTGTAGGCTAGAAGTTTAAAATCAAGTTGTCAATAGGTTTGGTTTCTTCTGAGGCCTCTCCCCTTATCTTGCAGATGGCCGCCTTCCCAGTGTCCTCACATGGCCTTTCCTTTGCACCTGTGCATCTCTCATGTCTCTCTTCTTATAAGTCCTATTGGATGAGGGTCCCAGCCTTATGACTTCACTTAACCTTTATTACCTATGTAAAGACCCTAACTCTAAATATGGTTACATTCTGAGGTACTAGGTGTTGGAAGTTCGACATATGAATTTTGGGGAACAGAATTCAGCCCATAATACGTGGGGTACTTTAATAATCATTTGTCTATCTACTTATTTATTCTGCTAAAACCCAGCCTGTGAATCTGCTACAAAATCGGCACTGTGTGTATGGAGGGGGACAAACACACATGGGGAGCCTGACTATGTCCACCCTAGTTTTCTCCTCTCTAACCTCTAGTCTCCTACTTGCTCAGAGCTTCAACATTTGACTACAGGCCCTGAGCTGTGGGAAGCTACCAAATTCTCTACAGGAGAACAGAGTTGTTTCCTTAGAGACATACCAGCATTAGTGCATGATCCAGGTGTCTATCTAATTCTATGAATTCTGGGACATATGGTATTTGACCACCCACCGGCACTGCTTTAGGGTGACATAGTCTTCCCAGTGTATAAATTCTTCAGGGTAGGGATGCATGTGTATCTCAGTAGCTAAGCATCTGCCTTTGGCTCGGGTCATGATCCGGGAGTCCTGGGATCAAGTACCCCATCAGTCTCCCAGGGGGAGCCTGCTTCTCCCTCTGCCTATGTCTCTGCCTCTCTCTGTGTGTCTCATGAATAAATAAATAAAATCTTAAAAAAATAAATTATTCAAGGTAGTTTTCCTCAAAGTGGAGCCATCAACATTGCCACAAGAATTTTTATTTTAAATTCTGTGATTTTTATTTCAACTGATAATTTTTTTTTTTAGTTTAAATTTTTGTTAGTGAACATACAGTGCAATACGGGTTTCTGGAATAGAATTCAGTGATTCATCACACACAACACCCTGTGCTCGTCACCATGACTGCCCTCCTTAGTACCCATAACCCTTCAAGAATATTCCCCACCCACCTGCCTCCATCAACCGTCAGTTTTTTCTCTATTGTTAAGAGTTTCTTATGGTTTGTTTCCCTCTTTCCTTTTATTCTTTCCCCCCTTCTTACATGTTCATCTGTTTTCTTCCTTAAATTCCACATATGAATGAGATCACATGGTGTTTCTCTGGCTTATTTCACTTAGCTTAATACACCCTAGTTCCATCCATGTTGTTGCAAATGGTAAGATTTCATTTTTTGATGGCTGAGTAATATTTCATTTTATATATATACCACATCCTCTTTATCCATTCATCAGTTGATGGGTATTTTGGGTGCTCTTCATAGTTTGGCTATTGTTGATAATGCTGCTATAAACATCGGGGTGCATGTACCCCTTTGAAGCTATTTTTGTATCCTTTGGGTAATACCTAGTAGTGCAATTGCTGGACTGTAGGGCAATTGTATTTCTGTCTTTTTGAGGAATCTCTTTACTGTTCTCTGGAGTGGCTGCACCAGTTTGCATTCCCACCAATAGCACAAGAGGGTTCCCCTTTCTTTTCATCCTTGCCAAACACCTGTTGTTTTGTGTGTTGTTAATTTTAGCCACTTTGACAGATGTGAGTTGGTATCTCATTGTGGTTTTGACTTGTATTTACTTGATGATGAGTGATGTTGAGCATCTTTGCATGTGTTTGTTAGCCATCGATGTCTTCTTTGGAAAAGTGTCTGTTCATGTCTTCTGCCCATTTTTTAACTGGATTGTTTGACTTTTTTAGGTGTTGAATTTGTGAAGTTCTTTGTAGATTTTGGATACTAGCCCTTTACCAGATATGTCATTTGCAAGTATCTTTTCAATGGATAATTTTGATATAGAGAACATTTGGTTTTGATTTTATAATTCTACAAGAACAAAAATATAAATGTATGATTTTATGTTTGTAACTAATTATACTACTTTAAAAATAGTTTTTAAATAATATAAATTGTCATGGGATAGGTATGGAGCAAGAGGATGTGTCTCCTTCTTTAAAAGAAATGTATGCATTATTGAAATTTGAGAAACACTGCTTGAAGGGGACCACAGTGGACCATAGTAGGGTAGTCATCTGTCTTAGTTTGCTAGGGCTGCCATAAAAAAGTGCCACAGGCTGGGTGGCTTCAACAACAGAAATTGATTGTCTCACAGTTCTGGAGACTAGAAATCTGAAATGAAAGTATCAGTAAGGTTGATTCCTTTTGAGGAGTGTGGAGGAAGGCTCTGTTCCAGGCCTCTCTCTTTGCCTTGTAGGTAGTACTCTTCCCTCTACATCTTTCCACACCATCTTCCCTTCACATTCCCTTGGGAATGTGTTCAAATTCCCCTTCTTAGAAGGACATATTGTATTGAAGTAGGGCCCACTGTAATGACCTCATTTAACTTGATTACCTTGTAAAGACCCTATTCCCAAATAAGGTCACATTCTGAGGTACTGAGAGTTGGGACTTCAACATGTGACTTTTTGGGGAAACAGTTCAGTCCCTAACAACATCATTCCCTTTAAATTTGGCTCCATATCTTTTGCCCAGAATTTCTTTTACTAAGAGGCACAACCAGCCATGGGGTCACTTTTTTGTTTTTTCCCTGGGCCAGGGTGTCACAGAGTGCCATGCTTTGGGCAAGAGCCTCCATCACTGCAGCTACAAGTGCCAAGCCTTCCAGCCACCACCACCCCATTTAGAAGATTCCTTCAGTGAAGAGAGAGCCCCAAAGTAACATAGGCCAGAAAGAAACAGAGACAATACACAGAAACAGGGACTTTACAGATAATACAATGGGACTAAATTAATATCTTTCAATAGTTACTCTGAATGTAAATAGGCTAAATGCCCCAGTCAAAAGACACAGGGTATCAGACTGTATAAAAAAACAAGACCCATGGGCACTGGGTGACTCAGTGGTTGAGCATCTGCCTTTGGCTCAGGGTCCTTTTATTGAGTTCTGCATCAGGCTCCCTATAGGGAGCTTCTCCCTCTGCCTATGTTTCTGCCTCTCTCTCTGTGTCTCTCATGAATAAAAAAATAAAATCTTAAAAAAAAGCAAGACCCAGTGATGTGATGTCTGCAAGAGACTCATTTTAAACCGGAAGACACCTCCAGATTGAAAGTGAGGGGTGGAAAACCATTTATCATGCTAATGGACATCAAACAAAAGCTGGAATAGCAATCCTTATTTCAGAAAAATTAGATTTTAAACCAAAGACTGAAGGATGAAGAAGGATATTATATTATAATATAATGTGATAATATATAATATATATAATTATATTTATAATTATAATATATAAAATATATAATATATAATATAATGTGATATAGGATATTATATCACAATTGAAGGGTCTATCCAACAAGAAGATCTGACTATTGTAAATATTTATGCCTCTAACATGGGAGCGGCCAATTATATAAACCAATTATAACAAAATTAAAGAGACACATTGATAATAATACAATAATAGTAGAAGACTTTAACACCCCACTCCCTGCAATGGGCAGATCATCTAAGCAGAAGATCAACAAGGGAAAAAGGGCTTTGAATGACACACTGGACCAGATGGACTACACAGATATATTCAGAACATTCCACCCTAAAGCAACAGAATACACATTCTTCTCGAGTGTACATGGAACATTCTCCAGAATAGATCACATACTGGGTCACAAATCAGGTCTCAACTGGTATCAAAAGGTTGGGATCATTCCCTGCATATTTTCAGACCACAATGCTTTGAAACTTGAACTCAATCACAAGAGGAAATTTGGAAAGAACTCATATAGTTAGAGGTTAAAGAGTATCCTACTAAAGAATGAATGGATCAACCAGGAAATTAAAGAAGAATTTTAAAAATTCATGGAAACAAAGGAAAAATGAAAGCACAAGTGTTCAAAACCTTTGAGATGCAGGATAGGAGGTCTTAAGAGGGAAGTATATAGCAATACAAGACTTTCTCAAGAAATAAGAAAAGTCTCAAAGACACAACCTAACCTTATACATAAAGGTGCTAGAGAAAGAACAGTAAATAAAGCCTAAACCCAGCAGGAGAAGAGAATTAATAAAGATTAGAGCAGAAATCAATGAAATAGAAACCAAAAGAACAGTAAAACAGATCAATGAAACTAGGAGCTCATTTTTTGAAAGAATTGATAAGACTGATAAGTCCTCAGCCAGACTTATCAAAAAGAAAAAAGACCCAAATAGATAAAGTCATGAATGAAAGAGGAGAGATCATGACCAACACCAAAGAAGTAGAAACAATTATAAGAACATATTATGAGCAACTGCATGCCAACAAATTACATAACCTGAAAGAAATGGATTCATTTCTAGAAACATAAACTACCAAAACTGAAACAGGAATAAATAGAAAAATGGCACAGATCTATAACCAGTAAGGAAATTGAAGCAGTAATCCAAAATCTCCCAACAAACAAGAGTCCAGGGCTGGATGGCTTCCTAGGGGAATTCTACCAAACATCTGAAGAAGAATTCATACCTATTCTTCTGAAGCTGTTTCAAAAAATAGAAATGGAAGGAAAACTTCCAAACTCTTTCTATGAGGCTAGCATTACCTTAATCCCAAAACCAGACAAAGACCCCACTGAAGAGAAGAATTACAGGCCAATATCCCTGATGAACACAGATGCAAAAATTCTCACCAAGATACTAGCCAAAAGGACCCAACAGTATATTAAAAGGATTATTCACCTTGATCAAATGGGATTTATTCCTAGGCTGCAAAGGTGGTTCAACATCCACAAATCAATCAGTGGATATACTACATTAATAAAGGAAAGGACAAGAACCATATGATCCTCTCAATAGATGCAGAAAATGCATTTGACAAAGCACAGCATCCTTTCTTGATTAAAACTTTTCACAAGTGTAGGGACAGAGGGAACATACTTCAATATCATAAAAGCTATATGTGAAAAGCCCACAGCAAATATCATTCTCAATGGAAAAATTGAGGGCTTTTTTCCTAAGGTCAGGAATACTACAAGGATACCCTCCTAGCCTCAGCAATCAGGCAGCAAAAAGAAATAAAAAACATATGAATCGGTAAAGAATATGTCAGATGACATGCATCTTTGCAGATGACACGATCCGGTATGTAGAAAACCCAAAAGACTCCACCCTAAAATTGCTAAAGCTCAGGCAGCAATTCAGCAAAGTGGCAGGATATAAATCAACGCACAGAAATCAGTTGCATTTCTATACACTGAGAGAGAAGAAAAAGAAATTGAGGAATCAATCCCATTTACAATCGCACCCAAAACCATAAGATACCTAGGAATAAACCTAGCCAGAGAAGCAAAGGATCTGTACTCAGAAACCTGTAGAACACTCATGAAAGAAATTGAGGCAAACACAAAGAAATGGGAAAAATGTTTCATGCTCATAGACTGGAAGAACAAATATTGTTAAAGTGTCTATGCTACCTAGAGCAATCTATACATTCAATGCAATCTGTGTCAAAATACCATCAACTTATTTCACAGAGCTGTAACAAATAATCCTAAAATTTGTATGGAACCAGAAAAGATCCCGAATAGCCAAAGGAATGTTGAAAAAGAAAACCAAAGCTGGTGGCATCACAATTCTGGACTCCAAGCTATATTACAAAGCTATAATCATTAAGATAGTATGGTACTGGTACAAAAAACTAACAAATAAATCAATGGAACAGTATAGAAAACCCAGAAATGGACCCTCAACTCTATGGTCAACTAATCTTCGACAAAGGAGGAGAGAATATCCAATGGAAAAAAGACAGTCTTTTAAACAAATAGGTGTTGGGAAAATTGGACAGCCACATAAAGAAGAATGAAACTGGACCATTTCCTCACACCATACACAAAAATAGACTCAAAATGGATGAAGGCCCTAAACGTGAGAAAGGAATCCATCAAAATCCTAGAGAACACAGACAGCAACTTCTGTGACCTCAGCCGCAGCAACTCTTGCTAGCCATGTCTCCAAAGGCAAAAAGGAACTACTGGAACTTCATCAAGATAAAAAGCTTTTGCACAGCAAAGGAAACAGCAAAACCAAAGACAATCGACAGAAAGGGAGAAGGTATTTGTAAATGTCTTATCAGATAAAGGGTTAGTATCCAAAATCTATAGAGAACTTCTCAGGGCAGCCCAGGTGGCTCGGTGGTTTAGCGCCGCCTTCAGCACAGGGCCTGATCCTGGAGACCCCACGTCAGGCTCCCTGCATGGAGCCTGCTTCTCCCTCTGCCTGTGTCTCTGCCTCTCTTTCTCTTTGTGTGTCTCTCATGAATAAATAAATAAAATCTTAAAAAAAAAAGAACTTATCAAACTCAACACCCAAAGAACAAATAATCCAATCAAGAATTGGGCAGAAGACATGAACAGACATTTCTTCGAAGGAGGCATACAAATAGTCAACAGACACATGAAAAAATGTTCCACATCACTCAGCATCAGGGAAATACAAATCAAAACCACAATGAGATACCCCTTCACACCAGTCAAAATGGCTAAAATTAACAAGTCAGGAAATGGCAGATGTTGGTGAGGATGCAGAATAAAGGGAACCCTCGTACATGGTTGGTGGGAATGCAACCTGGTGCAGCCACTCTGGAAAACAGTATAAAAGTTCCTCAAAAAGTTGAAAATAGAGCTACTCTACGATCCAGAAATTGCACTACTAGGGGTTTATCCTAAAGATACAAATGTAGTGATCTGAAAGGGGCACCTGCACCGCAATGTTTATAGCGACAATGTCCACAATAGCCAAACTAGGGAAAGAGCCCAGATGTCCAATGACAGATGAGTGGATAAAGAAAATGTGGTAAAGGGGCACCTGGGTGGCTCAGTTGGTTAAGTGACTGCCTTTAGCTCAGGTCATGATCTCAGGGTCATGGGATGGAGCCCCACATCAGGCTCCCTGCTCAGCGAGCATCTGCTTCTCCCTCTCCATCTGCCCCTCCTCCCTGCTTGTATTCTCTCTCTCTCTCAAATAAGTAAGTAAATAAATCCTAAAAAAAAAAAATAAATAAAATGTGGTTTATATACAATGGAATGTTACTCAGCCATCAAAAAACCCAAAATCTTGCCATTTGCAGTGACTTGGATGGAACTAGAGAGTATTTTTTTTTAAAGATTTTATTTATTTATTTATTTATTCATGAGAGACACAGGGAGAGAGGCAGAGAGACAGACAGAGGGAGAAGCAGGCTCCCTGCAGGGAGCCAGATTCGTGACTCGATCTCCGGACCACGATCATGCCCTGAGCCGAAGGCAGACACTCAACCACTGAGCCACCCAGGTGTCCCAGAACTAGAGTATTGTACTAAGCAAAAATAAGTCAGTCGGAGAAAGACAATTATCATATGATCTTACTCATATGTGGAATTTAAGAAACAAAACAGATCATAGGGGAAGGGAGGGGAAAAATAAAGATGAAATCAGAGAGAGAGACAAACCATAAGAGATTCTTTTTTTTTTTTTTTTTTTTTCCATAAGAGATTCTTAATCATAGGAAACAAATTGAGGGTCGCTGGAGTGGAGGGAGGTGGAGGGTATGGGGTAACTAGGTTATGGGCATTAAGGAGGGCACGTGATATGATGAGCACCGGGTGTTATATACAACTGATGAATCACTGACCTCTACTTCTGAAATTAATAATAAACTATATGTTAATTAACTGAATTTAAGTGAAAAAGCACAAGTATTAATTGGATTCCTACTCAAAAAAATGAGCATTTAGTGAACACTCCCCAAAAACATGTTAGATAATTGGCTATCCTTACCATATATATTATTATCCCTATTTAATAGGTAAGTAATCTGAGCCGAAAGCCTCAGATTATAGGCAAAGTATAATCATTCTCCCTCTTTTCACCTGCTCACCATCTCCTTGTGTTCAGGCTGACCTAGTGTCATTTCTAAACCCCTGACAAAGAGTCCAGACAGCTTGCCCAGAAATGCTACCTGGTCTCACACAGTAAGAGGAGTCTCCCTAAACTGGTTTCTTTGCCCTTTCCTTCAAGTTTTTTTGTAACTGACCTACCTTTGGAAGGCACTCAGGCCTTTCCTTTTCTTGGCAAAACTTGTACTCATCCTTTCAATACCCAAATTAAATGTCCCCGACTCCCCAAGTCAGATACTCACTCCTTCATCTTCCCTTAGCCTCTAAATGCCTCAACTGTTGACTTGGATCATGTGATTTTTTAAATTGGTTTATGTCTGTGTCTTCCACTAGACTGTTTCATTCTTCAAGAGCAAGGACTGTCTTTCAATTTTTGCATTCTCAGTGTGTCCAGCACAGTTTGCTGAAAGGTCAGTTTCTCCTGTCTGAAATCATCCTGCTTTCTGATTCTAAACTTTTTTACTTTTTTAAAAAATATTTTATTTTTTTTAATTTTTTATTTGAGAAAGAGAGAGAGAGAGGGAGATAGTTAGAGAGAACATAAGCAGAGAGGAGAGGGAGAAGCAGGCTCCCGTTGAGCAGGGATCATGACCTCAGCCCAAGGCAGATGCTTAACTGACTGAGCCACCCAGGTGTCCCTCTAAGTTTCTTTAAACAACTGGTCTTTTCTATTTTTCTTTCTGACTGCCATCACACATTCTCACATCTGATTCCCTGAGCTCACTTCTGCTAGCTCATATTTCCTAACATCCTCTTCCCCTTGCTTGCCCAGTAATTCCAATATAGGCACTGTTAAATTTGGTGTTTCCTTAGGATAACTTTTGCTTCTTGTTGTCTTATAGGGACGGCAAGGATTGCACTTCAAAACACAGTATTAAATTGTAAAAGGAGGATGTGCTTCATAAATCCCAGTCACAAATCCAGGTCTCATGTGAGGAAGGAGCTGTCATTCTGGAGGTCCTGTACAAATGACTGGCCCCTGGTTTTTTATTAACTGCATTTCTAGGCAAAGTCAGGGCCCTAGAAATATTCTGAGACTGGGAAATGTTCTCACATCAAGAAGCTTACCTGTTTTATTCTGTGCCCTGCCCACTCCTAGCACACATGATGCAGGAATTTTATGTGAGGGAGCCTGGGGCACTGACCTGAACACCCCTGCACTGTTTGTGCTGTTGCCCTGGACACCGGGACCATAACTACTGTCTTTCGCAATCAGCTCACCTGCTGAGTAACAGGCTGGAACATCAGGGCGCGTTTCCTGCCTCTGAAAATTAGCTGCGGTTCTGGTCAGGAACACTGGAGTTATTACCCTTCTTTTGATTCTTAAAATGAAAGACTCCCCAACAGAAAAGATAATTGGAAATGTGGAAAATATCCATGCCCTTTGCCCTGAACCCAGAGGAAAAGGTAGGTGCAGTCCTCATGGTACAGAAATTATATAGGAACAATATTCTAAGAGCCAGGACAGTCCCAGGCTGAGGACACCACCATTAGACTTGGCACTTTCTCATACCTCCCTTCATCCCACAATGTTTCTTCATCAGTAGTAATTAGTTCCAGAGAGTTCCTGCCTTCAGAGAGGAAACCCAGAGTACAGTGATCATTTCTTCTTTAGATTGATTGTCTATTGGAATTGATAAAGTGGGATAAGACCCTGAAGGCATTTTTGCCGTGGGAACAGTGGGTGGAGGCAGGAGTGTAGCGCCTGGGCAGTGGAGAACACGAAGGCCAAGGCACTGCTGCTTATGTTACCTTTTTCTGCTGGAACTCCCAAGTGAAGGCTGGAGGGCATCAAGTGACTCAGCGAGCATAGATTCACCAGGAGGGAGCCCTCCACTCCCTGTAGAGCACAGAGCATGTGGTGTTTTGGGGTCTTTTTTTTTTTTGCTTCTTGTTAATTTTTAAGACATTTTTGAAACAATCCCAAATTTACAGAGAAATTGAAAGCACAGTGCAAATAACTTTCTTCCTCTGAACCATGTAAAAGTCAATCACCTATATATTTGTCTTTTTTTTTTAAAGATTTTATTTATTATTCACGAGAGAGAAAGAGAGAGAGAGAGAGAGAGAGAGGCAGAGACACAGACAAAGGGAGGAGCAGGCTCCATCCAGGGAGCCCGACGTGGGACTCAACCCCGGGTCTCCAGGATCATGTCCTGGGCTGAAGGCGGCGCTAAACCGCTGAGCCACCCGGGCTGCCCTTTGTCTTTTTTTCAAAAGTGAAGTATATTTTATTAACCTTTTTTGGCTTAACAACCAATGCAATGAAAGTTTAACAACATTTCTTTTTTTTTTTTGTAGTGAGAATTAAAATTTTCTAATTATTTTTTCTTGGCTATTTGTTCAGTTTTATTGGGACATAATTGACCTATAACATGGTATTAATTTAAGGTGTACAACACAATGATCTGATATACATATACATTGCAAGATGATCATTGCCATAAGCTTAGTTAACATCCATCACTTCAAATAGTTGCAATTTTTTCTTGTGATGGGAACTTGAAGATCTATTCTCTCCCTTACATATTTGTATTCTGTGAAGATACCGCTTTTATAATACTGGTGGCTTTTGAAAAAAGCACTGATATTGAAAAGGAGGGAAGGATACTTTCATTTTTTTTTAAGGAATAATTTCTATATTGCTTTATGTTTTTTCACAGCAAGAACATATGCATGCATTTCTAGTTTGTTCTAAAAGTAAATGAAAAGAGGATCTCTTGGCCTTAGCACCATCTTCTTGGAAACCTCTGTGCCATGAGAGCCAGAGGAAGAAGCAAATGCACAGGATGAGGTGAAAAAGAAGATGAGGCAAGTAAAGTCCAAGTAAACCATTAGCTTGTGCCCTCATGGAAGCCACAGCAGAAATAAGGAAAGCCAGAGGTCAGGGACACTGGTGCAAATTGTTGGACTGCATGCCTACTTTCTAGAACTCGATTCAATGAATCTAGAACATTCATCCACTTTTAAGACACTCATCTTGCTTATACCAAAACAGTCCATTTTGGTTCTTTGCCCTGGACCTGCGACTTTTGGGATTAACTCTGTTTTCATCTGTGGCTGAATGTAACATGTGTACAATAAATCATCTTTTCTGCTGTCTTAGCTGAAAAAAAAGTAAATGAAAAGGTAAAACTAGTAATGAAAAACATTTTAAAAGAGTAAGTTGCTGGCATCATGTGCCCCCTACAAAGACGTTCCTCTATAAAACCCCAACAGACCCATCTAATCAGGAAATTCACATGGATACATGACTGTCATCTATCTGCATACCCCACTCAAGTTTCTCCAATTGTCCCAGTAGTGTCCTTTATCTCAAAAGGATCCAGCCTGCCTTCTCTCTGGGTTGCTGTGGCTCTGCCCTCTCACCCTGTGTGGATGCCTAGCTTGCTCTGCTAGGCCATACTACATTAGGCCTGAGATGTTTAGGAAGGGAAGGGCAAGAAGAAGAATGAATATATATATATTTTATACATAAAATTACATATTATTACATATTTCATATATTTTGTGGTTTGAGGCAACACATCCAAAGACATTTCAGGCTTTAACTGAAGTATCTGAGTGAATTTTGCCTCTTCTGGGCAGCTGCCCCTTCAAGGCAAGCCAACAGTGTTTGTGCAGGGAAAGCCCCTGTGCCAGGAAATGTGGCACTTGCCCCAAGTAAGGCCCTGTAGAGCACCATACAGATTGGACATCTACATGTGGTGGGCTGTGGAGTCAGACTGCCTGGGTTCATGTCCAGGCTGGCCACCGATGGCTGTGGGCCTCTGACCAGGTATGAACTCTGTAAGCCTCTGCAAATGGAGGGAGTAAAGGAAAGAACTCGATTATAGCACCGTTGGAGGATTGCATGAGCTGAGGCGCCCTAAGCACTTAGCACAGTGCCCAGCACATGGTAGGTACTCAAGAAGGGTTTGCTCCTATGAATACACCTGCATTTATCTTAATGTGAAGGCTTGACCACACCCTGCTGGAAGGCTGAGGAACATATGTAGTGTTAGCCTGTGGCTTCGGGTAGCGCCTGGCACACAGCCCTGGGCAACTGCAAGTGAGTGTCTCCAGTCTCTGAAGCCAGGATGGCTTTCTGCCCTTCCTCTCCTCAGGCTGGGGGAGTAGAGAATAAATAGCCAGAGCATCCAGGCATCCTTCTCCCCCTCCCCCCCCCACTTCCTACTTCTTTCCCCAACCTCCACCTCTCACCACATCCTGAGGAAGAACAAAGTAGCAGATGGGAGGAGTGAAGCAGGACCAGGCTGAATGGTCTCTACGGCACCGGCTCCCGGAGGCTGCCGAGGCAGCGTGCTGGCGGCTTGGAGCCTGGCCAGGACCCGAGAGAGAAATGACAAATAGCTTTGGCTTTGTTTTGGTTTCTTTATGTTGTGGCAAGAGGGAGGACCCTGAGATGGAAAACGCAACCCCCCCCCCCCCCCGCCCCCCAGTCTCCATCCCCGACCCCTCTCTTCTGGTTTCTCCAGACAGTTGGCAAAAAGCTACCTCCCTGCTCCCAGTCCGCTTCCAGACCGGCCACCTGCTCGTTCTACAGGGCAGGCCACTCTGGGACTTTTCATGACAGTCTCCCGGGTTGTTTGGGGATGTGGGGTTTGTGCGAGAGACTGGGGAGCCTGCTTTCCTGATGAGGTCACTGTTCCTTGAGCTATTACCTTGCTTTCGTTGGCCTGAGCAAGCAGCAGGAATGCCTGGGAGCAGCGTTTGTTTGTGAAACATCAAATCCCTGCCTAGTTACGCCCGAGCGGCTAGCCGGCCTCCAGACCCCAAGCCCTCTGTACTTCTTCAGTCTCAAGGCCTGCGGGGACAGGTGTCCGTTACCTGCCTGGGAACGAAAGGCCTGGAGCACAGCCCAGGCAGGATGGGCAGAGGGCAGCTTCCCTCCTGGGGCAGGAGGGGGACGTGGGCAGGGCCTGTGGGCTCCTGGGCCAAGGCGCTTTGTAGATTTCATCTGCAGCCTAATTTCGCTGGTAGGGAATGCGGGCAAGAGGCCAGGGCAGCGTTTGGCAGCGAGCGGACTATCTTTTAGAGAGGGAGAGCAGTTTGAATTCACGGTGAGATCACTGTGAATTCCTGCCCTCCTCTTCCTGCCTGTGAGCCCATGGCCGTTGGCCTGCACAGACCTGGCGTGTTCGCGGCCTTCTCGCCTTCTCGCCTTCTCTGGCTGCGGGCACTGACCCCACAGGCCCCACTGTGGGAGCAGGTAGCCTGGGCTCCTACCAGCCTGGAGTTCCTGCCTGCCAGCTGCTGACGGGCCTGGCCCTGCAGTCTGGCCCCAGGCTCTGAAAATGATTCTATTTTAGGTTGCTGACTAGCTCTTCAGCCCTCATTCCTGTCTCGAACTTCCTGAGTCACTTCTCCTCACTCCCAGTGCTGCTTCTTTCTGAATGGAGTGGATTAGCATAGCACCATATGTTAGAAGAGCAATTCACAATTTATAAAGCCTTTTTATGCACCAGCTCTCTTCTGATCTTTCATCAGCCTATGAGGTCCACCAGCCAGGTAATTTCATCCATGTTTCACAGATAGCAACAATGGAGGCAGTTTGACCAATGACACACACACATACACACACATACACAGGCACACTGTAAGTCATTGTGGAGTTGAGTCATAAGAAACAGGCTTCCTGTCTTGAGTCTGATGCTCATCCCTACCACCTTACATGTCTAGGTGTCCATGTGTAGGGCACTGGCAAGTGAGACCCTGCAGGACCACCTCTGGTGGCCATTTCTTTTCTTCTTGCTGGAGGACGTTTGCTTCTGGGGAACACTGCACTTTGAATCCAAGGTATTTAAAATACTGATGGGAGATAAGCAGAACTCTAGACAAAGTAGACGAGGAAGCCTGAATTTGTTCCCCCATTAGGAGCCCTTCACCCCATCCTTTCACCTTATCTTCAGGTTCCTAAGAAAACCTTTTCTCCATTCCTTCACTCTCCTACTCTAAGGCATAAAGGATTGATAAGTTTACACTGTTTAAAGGGTTACCCTCTCCAGTCCTTAGCTCACCTTACAATCATGTGGTCTATGCCTCAATTTACAAGTCAAGCACCTCCAAACGCATTGTCTTGTGAAAAAGAATTAAGGAAATCTCACAAAATGGAGTCAGGAGGTTCAGTAGGGGGAGCTCAGACACCCTTCCACTCCTCATCTATTGCAAATCCAATAAGAAAAGGTGGGTTTTGCTTGTGGATACTGCTTGACTGCCCCAGCAGAAGGAAGGAGAGGTGTGTGTTGATGCTGACAGGGAAGAGGAAACAGGGAGGGGGTGGGCAATGAGAAACTGGGAATAAGCTTGCCCTCATCACAGGCTTGCTGTGGCCAGAACTAGTGCTGAGTGAAACAAAGAAAGCATTTTCATAGTTTGCTTTGCCTCTTGTGCTATATGTGAATATTGTCACCCAGAGAATGCAATCACATTTGGAGCACTGGCTGCGGCATTTATTTATTTTATTTTATTTTATTTATTTTATTTTATTTTTATTTTGTTTTGTTTTATTTTATTTTTATTTTGTTTTGTTTTATTTTATTATTTTATTTTATTTTATTTTATTTATTTTATTTTTCGGCATTTGATTTTAGAAATAGCTGTGTCTTGTGCATTGGGGGCTGCTGATTAATTCCTGACACCTGCCCCTCACCCCCTGAAATTGCCAGGCTGGGTAGAATCCTGAGCTCTGTGGATTGTGATGTGAGCAAAAAGCCAGTTCATGTTGAAGTAGGGCCTCTCCCTAAAGAAGAGTGGGGCCCAGGTGATCAAGGAGTAGGAAACTCAATTTGCTCTTCTATGGATGGAATCTGAAATGTTAATCACCACTTGCCTAGAATTCCAGGTACCACCCTGCTGAGCAGGATCCAGATCCCCATTTTCTCCTAGAAGAACATAGACCCTCCTTAGGCCATCAGGCAAAGGCCTGGCTGCTTGAACCCCAGGAGGGGAGTTTAGCTTCATGGCTAAACTCCAACGTCCCCACCCAGAACTCAGAATTTATGAAATCTCCAGGAACGCCAGGAGCACGGAATGGCTTATGGTGTGAAGTGGTATGAGCCTCTCTACTTGGTTTACCCACAGACCCCAGCTAGGGGCTAGGAAGCAGGTTGACACAGGCCCAGCTGCCCTGTCAATGAACAAGTCACAGGTCAGGTTTCTTTTGCTGCCACTCCCTTGACAGCACATGACTTTTTCCAAACTATATGCTCCCTCCCAACAATGGATATTAATAGCTGTGAATCTCGTCCCAAGTCCAAAGTGACCAAACCCCCACCACCAAAAAAAAAAAAAAAAAAAAAAAATTTCTAAGCATGTGGCCTGTCTGCAAAATGAAATCTTTCTTCCTGTGCACTTTGACAATGCATTCACCACAAACCTTTCAAAAGAGGTTGACATTTCTTGTATTAAAAACTGAATGCAATCCCTGAGGATTAGAATCTTTAGGAGAGTTATCTTGTGTTTTTTCTTGCTTGTCCCTAGGTCTCTGCCAACTTAGAGTCAGAGACAACATGTCACACGATTCCTTTTAAAATTGGGCTCTGGCTGCTGCTGCTTTGCCTACCCACTGCCCATCTGCCTGCTCTGAAGGCAGCACAAGTATTGGGAGGGGTGGGGGGACTGCCAGAGAACACACAAGTAAGAACTGAAATATTTGACTGGACTTGGTCCTAACAGAGGCGATTTTATTACCCTAAATGTCCTGGAAACCCTGTTGCCTCTGGCGCGAGAAGACTCCAGCCTCCGTCATCCTGGACAGCAGTCTGCAGCTAGCCTTGGCGTCCTTCTGCAAGTGGCTGTAACGTGAGTCACAGGGGCAGTCTCCAGGGAGGCTGAACATGAGGTGGGCACAGAGGAGAAAGGCTCTGTCTTCCCTGGCCTCAAGAGAGAGACGCCAGTGGGCTGGGATGGCCGCTGGGCCCCCAGGGATTTGTGGTGGGGACTGAGGGGTTGGTATCAGGGAGGAGGGTGAGCCCAGAGAGGGCAGGTCATGCCAGGCCAAGCCCCATCAGAAATGGCCTTGGTGTTGACTGTTGGGCAGGGCCCATAATATCAAAACCAGACATTGCCTTAGGATGGAAAGAACATTCCAGATTCTTCCTCACAATCCTTTTCATTTAGGTAAAGGAACAGTGAGGTCCAGATTCATAATTCTTTCCCTTGGTGAAAGCCTTCTCTCATTCAATGAGGGAGACTCATACTCTTGTGGTGGTTTATTGGTGTCACAAACAAAGCATACTTTATTTTTATTTGAACCGGTCAGTTAAAACATTCTATGCAAGGCAAACACTTCATCATGAAATATTTAAATTAAAAATAAATAAGTTAGTTCCATCCTACGGAAATCTCCAGGTGCCACATACAAATAGACGACATCAGCTACAAATTAAATAAGCTGAAATAAATAGTTTTGGGATTCTCTGATTGATAGGTCTGGCATTAATCACCTACTGGCTCCCTAACTCTTTTCCAGGCCCTGTAATCTATACTGTGTAAGACTCTTAGTCCATTGAGACCAGTCCTTCATTGAAAGAGCACTCGATGCCCAAATCTCCAAATCATGTTATAACGTGAGGACTGGGGGCTGAGCATCTAAAACAATGGCTGAAGGGCAAGGATCAGCAAGATGAAAGCCCAGAGGGCCAGGCCTCTTCTTCCTCCATGCCTCCTTATGGCTCACTGGGGCCATGGAAACAGGTAACTTAGCAAAAGGCAACATGTGGCCACAGAGCGATAGCTTATGAATAACTGTTGAGTTGGACTGGTAACATGGCCACATTCTTCATTGTACTAAAACTTGGCGATTTCCAACCTAGTCTTAGACTTTCACCATGGAGTATCTGATTTTGCTAAATGGGTAAGATTAATTCAAGTTTCTGAATTAGAAAACAAGCCTTCTGGGACAGAGTCGAGGCTACAGGTGACAGATTTATGGGTTATGTGCCACTAATGCCCTCCACAGGCAGGCATTTCTAACTGACCACTGCACTCCTGGATCTCAGGCCTACCTCCACACAGCACTCCAGGCGGCCTCTGCCAATCATTTGTATCTAGCGTTTGAGATGAAAATTATTTGCTAACCTTGATCCTTCTCTATGTTCTGAACTATTCTGTGTGAATACACGGATACACAGGCAATGAAGCCTGATACCAGATGGGTCAGGCACCTTCAGGCTAATCATTTAACTGCTTTAAACTGTCATCTATTAAATAGATAAGGACATCTAACTCAAAGTTGTTGGACAGAAAGAATGAATGTAAAGTGCTCAGTGTCATGTCTGACACATGGTAGGCATTTAATAAATGGGAGGTGTCATTATCATATTATTATCATAAGCCTATTGAAGTTAACAGTGGGATTGATGACATTTCCATTAAAAGAAGGAAAGCATTGCATTAATATATTAGGTTGAATCACATGAAATTGATCAGTTGTTTCTGACTTACAGAGATGCAATTTCTTCAAGTTCAACCCAATAGTTAATATTTCATTTAAATCACTTACTTTTTCCAACTTTATCAAATTTTTCCTTTCAAACATTGCCCCTGGAGACATACTCCTACCCCTCAAAACTATCCTCAAATCAGTTGCTAAAAAAGTAAGCAAAGAAAGGAGTCTGGTGGGCTTGAGGACCTAGTATCCAGTTCCACTAACCATATCTAATCACAAAATCTCATAAGGCCTTGGCTTTCTCATCTGTAGACTGGGAATAAGTGTGTTTTCTTTAATGGGGATAACGGATGGGAAACACTTTCAAAAGTTAGAATCATTTTGCCACTGCAAGGCATTATTAATTTCACTAGACTATGCCACTTCAGAAAACATTAGCATTCAACATTTAATTTTTAATCATGTTTTTCTATAGAAAAGCTGCACGTAGAATAGAGAATTCATGCAATCATGCCAAATGATCAATACTGATCTTGACAATACTGTCAAATGGATATTAGAACTATAAGTAAATATAGAGTGCTTTGTCATTAAAAATTGTACCTTGTCAAGATGAAATAAATGTGATAAGAGGAGTAGTAAGAACCACTGTGTTTACAAGTGCCTCAAACATCAAGCTCTTATATTTATACCAGGAATCACACACATTAGAACAACTCACAAGGAAGACTGAGGAACTGCCTGCTTCCTTCCTTGGAGGTCTTTAAAATAGGTTGGGAAAATTTGATTGTGGTGTGGTTTTGCTTAAAGATAGGGATATAACCTCTATGACCTCCCGAAGCCACTTTCAGATCCATGACTTTATCGATTCTAAGAAGGCACCCTTTTCTTTTGCCTTCGAAGGCGGGTTCCTTGCCTGTACCCTAAGCCAGGGCTATCGTTAGTAAGAGATGGTGGTGTGTTTGGACCAGCTAGTAGCAGAGGTGAATGCGGCTCAGTTCCAATCTGGAAGCTTCCTCCCCCATTATGCAGTGAACTCTGGCCAACGCAGGGCACCTGGGGAAGGTCACCTTTAGTCAGCCTCAAAGGCACTGTTGGTAGCTCCCACATATTCAGACTTCTTCTTGTGCCTTGTCCACATTTTCCGGAGGATGCTAGGGACACCACAGGAAGCGCTTCCTGTCAGCGGTAGGGAGGCTTCTGCTCCCTGGGGAAGGGTTGGATACTCTTCAGTCATCTTCTTGAGATGTCTGGATCTAAAGAAGAGTCAGGGGTAAGTAGGGAGGACAGTCATTTCATAGAGCCAGACTTTCATTTTTGCCCTCAAGGAGTAGATCGAACCCTTATTTCTCTTCTGTTCATACACCGTGTGACCAGGATGGAGGGTCACTGTTGGGATGCATATGTGGATGACTTCTTTTGAGGGGTCCTTACAATGGGGTGAGGAAAGGAGGTGGCTCTTGGCACAGTGGTCCATGAATCTCAAATCCTGCTCTTGTCCCAGAGTCTCCTTTCCCACCCCTCCCACTTTTATACCAACAATCTTGCTGGAAAGGGCAAGCTTCCCAAAGCATTAGAGCTACTGAAAGAGCCTGAGCAATGGGGAGTACATCTTGCTGCTCACTGACTGACTCTGTGGCCTCAGGCGAATGACTTAATCTCAGCCAGCCTCAGTTTCCTCATGTACAAAACAGGGATAATTTCACCTAAGTCACAAGACTTGTGAGGAAGAAAATGAGATAATAAAGCATTGGGCTCATTTTTAGACCTCAGTAAATGTTTATCTCTCTCCTCACTTCCTCCCTCTAGGTGAAAGAAATGGCCTTACTTTTCAATAGCCAGACTCCAGGAACACATAGAAATGAGAATGTCTGAACTTAGAGAGAAAGGGGGACCATGGAGATCCCTCCGCATGCAGCTCTGTGGAGCAGAAAGTTTGGTCTGTGCAGCACAGTAAGTTGTTGTGGGCTTAATTCAGTTTTCAGCAACAGCCATCGCTGCTCAGGACCATTGGCCACTAGACCTTCAAACAATCCACATGGTTTTCTGGCTTTTCACCAATTAGGTCCCAATACATTGAGTGACTTAGTTTTTATAATTCTTTCTAAATGATTTTCTTTCATCTAGGAGAGCTTCATATCAGTCTCTTCCTCCTGGGACTCTAAACTTTCAAGGTGTACACCTCTTGGGTTAATATTCTAGCACATGGCCCCTCTGACACGCACACATCTAACACGCCCCCAAGGATGTGCCTTTCCAGCTGCTAGATTGTAGGTTTCTTGAAAACTAACAGCAAGAGTTTGTGCTAAATTCTTCACATATCATCTGATTCAGTTCTCACCATCATCCCTTAAGAGGGGTACTATTATCATCCCTGGTTTTGGGTTTTGTTTTGAAGTAAGTGAGGGCATGGAGGTTACAATAACTTGCCTGAAGTCATAGCAGGTTAGTGGCAGTGCTGGGCAAGCAAGCAGCTCAGAGCCTTGTATCCCTACATCACCCTCTGAATCACTTTTCTGCTATGTGCAGCATGGGGGATAGTGGCAGAGGCATCAAGATACATGTTGACTTGAATTTCAGATACTTGCTTGCCATTAGTGTGACACTGGAGGCAGTGACGGAGTTGCTGGGGGTGGGGAGGTGGGGATTATCCAGTCCTGCTGCTCTAGCTGCTGGCTCTGGATCAGTCAACAGTAACATGGGGGTTATAAATTTGGTTTGAGACTCTTGTATCTTGCATATTTACCTTGGGCACTTAACCTAATTCATGAGGCATTTCTGACATCACTGCGCCTACCGGGAGGCTCTGAATATGACCTGTGATTACATCCATCTAATTAACCAAAAAGCCTCCCAAATGACACTTCTCCAAGTCTAAAGAGTGGTGTTAATGAAGTGGAAACCATCAAAAACACTTCAGCTTAATCCTAGGGAAACAGTTGATGAGGCGCTACAGAGACCTGGGATTATTGCCCTCATTAAAAGGTAATTTAAAGCTGGCATTGATTTTGTTTGAGCATCTTGAGAGTCTGTGAACCAGGCCACCTGTTACTCTTCTGTGGCAGGACGGGGGTGGGGGTGGGGTGACGCCACACTTACCCTCTGGTCAGAACACCTCCGTTCTCCGAGCCCATGGCTGCGGCCTCCAGCACGCCGGGGGCTTTCACCGAGATCCGGGCCACCGGAGGAATCTGGGTGGTGTGGGAGGGGAAGGCAACGTGAGGATGTGGCCAGGGTCCCAACTCTGGTCCCAACTCTGGCCCAACTGGAGCTGGTTGAAAGGGAGATGGCTCCGTCGGTCCCCCACGTGGGACAAGAGTCCTCACACTTTGGCAGGCATCAGGACTCCCCTGCAGGGCTTGTTAGCACCGCGCTGGGCCTACCGCAGTTTCTGATTCAGTAGGTCTGATGTGGGCCCGAGACTCTGCATTTCTAACAAGTTCCTGGGTGCTGCCAGTCCCAGGACCCCACTTTGAGAACCACTGACCCGGGGAGCCCAAGAGAGAGCACAATCTTACCTGAGAACTCTGTCCCCGCCCCCCCCACTCCAATTGCCTATGTCCACTTTGTGGTCAAATCCTGTAGATTTGTGCTTTGAAAGACTGTCTAGATTCGTGCCATACTCCCCATTTCCTCTGTCATAGCTTCCAGATCCATGACCCAGGACCTCCTTGCTTCCAACCAGTCTCACCACTAATCCCAGCCCTGCTGGGCCAGCAGCGCCTCCCTGCTGCAGGCCAGACTGAGGTCAGCTCTGCGGCCTGTGCTTCCAGGCTCTGGAAAACTGGCTCCATCTCCTCCTGCAGCTCTATCTCTGCGATCCCCTGCAGTACGGTGACAACTTCCAGACCAGTGTGGCTGGCCCCGGATGCTCACGTTCATTCCCGTGCACAGCGAAGCCTCTCCTCAAGCACATGTACAGCTCTCCTTCCTCCCTTGGCTCCTTCGCCCCCTGCATCACCTCTGCCTGCCATGTAAGGCCACTTCTTCCTGGAAGCCTTTCCTCAGGCTAGTGGCCTAAGCTGATTTATCTCTGCCCTCATGTCCAATGTCCCCACAGCACTGAGTACCTATGTGACATTTTTTTGACATTCCACCAGTTCTTTCTGTGGTTCTCCTCTTGTTTCATATCCTTTTCTAGTCTGGTCCCTGGAAACGTGGCATGGTGTGTGTCAGGGTCTAGCACTTAATCTCTCTGGTGGCCCTCCCACAGCTCTCCTGATGGAGGTGCTAAGTGCTCAAGAAGCTTGCACTAAACGGAAAAGTAACTGATGGCCTAACTAGGGCTAAATCCAGAGTTGGGGGATCCCTGGGTGGCGCAGCGGTTTGGCGCCTGCCTTTGGCCCAGGTGCGCGATCCTGGAGACCTGGGATCGAATCCCACATCAGGCTCCCGGTGTATGGAGCCTGCTTCTCCCTCTGCCTGTGTCTCTGCCTCTCTCTCTCTCACTGTGTGCTTATCATAAATAAAATAAAATTAAAAAAAAAAAAAAAGTTTAAAAAAAAAAAATAAATCCAGAGTTGGCTTAGTCAATGGGCATCTGCTTTGCTTTGTTCCTTCACCCCAACCCCATGGAAGGCTTAAGGTCACCACATTCCTGGAATTGTTGGGAAATTCCAGGTCAAGGACATCATAATTACTGTCCCTTCTCTCCCTAGCTGGCCAAGGGTTGTGGGCAGAGTTACTGTGCCACCTTGTGGCCTCTCGGGAGTTCGCCCTCCCCATCGTGCCAACAGCCCAGCCCCAGGAACATAAGCCCATCTCTCCTCCACTCTTCTTAGTCCTCTTCCAATTCATGTCAGCACTGAATCAGTTAGCTGTGTGGGGGCTCCTGATAAAACAGCTTGTCCCATCCCTGCCTTTGTGTGGTTTTCCTAGTACAGGGATGACCTAAATGAGGTATTTGGATTCGATTTTCTGCTCAGACAGGGAGCAAAATGCTCAGTGTCCAACTAGTTCCATAAAGGATGATAGGGCCAGCCCACACAATCTCCTGGGTCTTTTTTAGACCTCACGTGGCACGATCCATCCATCTGGAGAGCTGCTGCTTGTGGAATCCAGGATGCCCAAGCTGACCTCACCTCTAGCCGTGATTCCACCCCTCCTGTGCTAACCCAGAGGGTAACCACATTCATGCCCAGAAGACGACATAGGATTTTTTTTTTTTTCAGTGTGACCCTGAGCTAGATCTAGATGTGCACCACCTGATCTCCCTTCAGAGAAGGACAAGCTGCCCAACTGCTAGGCAGCCCACGTACCATGACAGAGCGGGGAGGAAACAAAGGCTTGGCCATTTGGGCCCGACTTAGGACAAAGCAGATGGGTAGCACTTGCCTCACAGCTCCCGCCAGGAGGCACGGCAGTTCAGCCTCTGCGCCAACCCACCTCCCTTCTCTTGCAGAGGTGCTGATCCCTAATGCACATCTCTTACCCCCATCCCACATCTCAGAGTCTGCTTCCAGAGACCCTAACCTGGAGTAGATGTCCTTCAGAGGTGTCCTGACTGGAGACACCCAGTGTTTCGTGTTTTCACAATATTTGAGACCCTTATAGCTGCTGCTGGGAAATTAGGCATTTCTACCTGACACGTGCCTGCCACAGAAACCACTGCTTTCCCCCCATGTTGGAGATGTCCACTAGGTAACACCTTCTGCTTGCTTAGGACCTGAATTTCTGGCAAGAAAGAGTAACATCCAGGGGTGTGCTGTTAGCTCATAGACTTTAGGAGCAAAGAACCCTCAGTGGGCTTTTCTGATAATCCTCAGGCCTGAAACAAAGGACAGGGCAAGAAGTTTAAAGCACAACAGATAACAATGAACCAGGCTTATTTTACTTACCAAAGATTTTCCATATGCTCGATTCCCACACAGATTTGATGACTTGGTTTCTGAAATCCCCACTGCAAGGTTGAACAGAGGAGGCATTACTCAGTGGTACTCTGTGTTCTACTTCCCCCTGGTTCTCCGTCAATGATCTCATTTGCTAATCAATCCCAAGCTGAGAATTTCTAAAGGCTTTTGTGCCAAGCAGCAAAATCAGGCAGTAGGTTCAGGCAATGGGGCAATCGTCGAGTGGGGCACCTGTACCCCTGGCACTCCTCCCATCACTGGGGGGGAAAGGTGGTAGAACTAAGGCCTAACAAGATCACATGTGTGGAAACATTTAGTACTGTGTCTGTGTGCAGTAGGTGCTCAGAGAATATGCCCTTAGCTGGTCCTTCCTTCTTTCCTAAGGTGTCACATCACAAGTTATCAAGAATTGAGTCTTTACTGCTGGGATCTGTTCAGCTTGTTGATCCTGGACACCTTTCTCTGGAAATGAGCAGAGAAGCCCTGTCTGCGGTGTTATGCACAGCTCTATGATGTGGGATGGTTGGAGTTCATCAGAGTCCTGAGACATTGGCTACACGAGACTTATGTGAGAACCTTCTTGCTATGCCTTTATGCCTGAAGCCCGATCTACTTCTGATTAACCTCTACCCTGAAGTCAGCAGCTTCTGAGAATCCAGGTGTTGAGCTGAGGTAGCTGGCAATAGGTGGGGGAAAGTTGGCTTTCAATATTGTCCTCTCCTTGGGCAGACATTCCAGAACAAGCCCCATCCTATCACACTATAGCAAATAGAGATAAAACACTCCAGCCCAAGGAAGAAAACATTTAAATGCCAATAAAATGAAGCTACAAGACTACTGAGATTAAATTGTAATGTACAGTGCTCTGGCATAAATAATAGCAGCTCATAGTTTTGAGTATTTCCTGCGTTGGGCACTGTGCTGTGAAACACATAAACATTGTCTCATTTAATCCTCACCATGACCCTGTTAGGTAGATATCATGATAGTCCCCACTTTCCAGATGAGAAAGTAAAGTCTTTAGAGATGCATAACAATCAGAGGAAGCCAGATAAGGATGATCCAGGGAATGGTGAACTGCTTTGGGGGTCTTGTAGGTCTGGAGAAACTTGGCTGAGGGACACCCTAACCCAGTCTGGGAAGTGTTTCCTAGGTAGAGACAGGAAGGACAAGCTGCAGGAAGAATGGGGTCAGAGAAGGTCGGGGAAACAATATAATGGAGTAGTCACAGAATTATACTGCAGCTCAGGGCTGCTGTGTATATCGATGGGCAGGGACAGGAGTGTATCACAAGAGGTGGCCCTGGAGAGGTCAGCAGAGAATGGATTTTGGAGGGCCTTGAACATGGTCTGGAGGGCAGTCGGGATAGGAAGGAAATTGAACAGCAGGAGGATGGCAAAGGCAGATTTCTGCTTTAGACATACCCCTCTGGTAGCCTTATAGGGGAAGAGGGCCAGGGTTGGATGCTACACACCAGAGAAGAAGAGGATCTCAGCCCAGGTAGCCTGAGGTAGGTAGCAAGGGGGAAAGATGAGACATATCTAGTTGACATTGTCAGAGTTTAGTATGCGATGTGGTGGGTGGAGTGGGGGTGGAGAGAACAAAAGGGTGTTAAGGAAAACATCCCAGCTGAGAAAGGAAGACAAGATTGAAGGAGGAGAATGCATTCCATTTGAACAAGTTGATTCTGAGGAGCCTGATGACGTCTCGGTGGAGACATTCCACAGGCAGCAGATTCTCCAAGGCCTAGGATGTGGTTGTCCCCACTCTAGGCATTTGAGGCTCACCAGCTCAGGGCCTCATGGTGAGAGAGTTTCTCAGCTGGGTCTCTGCCTTCAGAGTCCCTGCAATTTCCAAGATTCCTCAGAGAATCTTTCTCCCACATGAGAAGGCTGCATCATCCAGGAGCCTTCTCCTACAGCTCAGAAAAGAAGCAAGCCTCCAGATCTGAGATCCCTGGAGACACACATCCTTCTGATGGGAGGATGGAAGATTTAGTACCCAAGGCCAGTGCCAAAGCCTTTTTCATGGAAAGCACTGGGTCTGGCTTTGACTCAGAAACCCTCCGTCTCTGTCAACCCCCTCTGGAATCTATCAGATTAGGGGAGCTGGCTGAAGGAATTGAATCAATGCCCAGCTCAATCTTTTTTTTTTTTTTAAAACCTGACTGGCACATTCCCTGCATGAGCTGACTGTCACATGTTGGGCAGATTATCTCCATTTCGTTACTTACTGTTCTTTTATAGAATAAAAGACTGACTTGGACAGTCAAGTTACTTAGGAAAGTGGCCCCTAAAGCTAGATGATTGGGAAGCTTCTTGGGGGCTGGGTGAGGGGGAATGGAGGCATTGGCTAGGAAATGAGAAGATTTAGGATTTAATCTCAGTTCTGTTGCTAATAAGCAGTGTGACTTTGGGTTAGTTTCTATGGTTTCAGTCTCCTTTTCTGTAAAAGGGCATGGGGTTCTTTACCTTCAGTATGTGTAAGAATCACCTGGGGGCGGGGCTTGCTAAATCAGAGATTGCTGGGCCCCATCCCAGGATTTGATTCAATAGGTCTCTGGTGGGACCCAAAATTTACATTTCCAGCAAATTCCCAGGTGATTCTGCTGCGCTGGGGACCCCACTGTGAGAACAACTTATTTGACCAACTAAATCCTTGCTAATCAATATATCGTGCTCAGACCAACATCTTCAACATCACCTGGAAGCCTCTTAGAAACAAAGTCTGGAGCCCTACTCAGTCTTGCTGAATTAGAATCTGCATGAAAACAAGATTCCCAGGTGATTCTTCTGCACATTAAGATTTGAGAAACATGGCTGTACATTCATTTTGATTTTGTAGCGAACATATTCTCCTTTTCTCTTTCTACACACACATGCACCCACCCACTCACCTATATATAGACACAGAGAATTTATCTCCTCTTAATTTGCAAGGCAGATTGTGGTTTTCCTAATGCTTTCACTCTACATATGTGTATATGTAATCTCTTAGCTAGAGAAGATATCTTCATTTATGCGTTATTATATGTCGGATCGTAAAAACAGGATCAGGGTGTTACTGATCAAAGAAACCTTAGAGATCCAGTGGGGCATCTACGAAGGAGAGAAATGGATGGAGATACACTTGATGAAGTATAACTTCAGTTCTTACAACATACAAAATTGTCGACACCCAAATGCCTTGAGAAGGACATCCCAGGCTTTCTATTGTACATTTTCGGAGTTAAAATATGAATTCCTTTAGGCTGTGGACATTAACAGAAATAACCTAAACCAGCCGTTAAAGGCAAAATACCATCACAGACTTGGGCGGGCTAGTCGCAGGTTCCTGTTTGACTGCTTGGGGTGGAAGGCATTCTTAAAATAGCGAAGGTAAGGCTACAATGCCTCCAGTTTTCAAAACGCATGTGTCCCTACATTCTTTTTAGAGATTGTTGCATAGCCCTAAGTCATTCACATTTAAGGTGGTGAGCTCTTAGGGTGGCAGTTTACGAAGAGCCTGTATAATCACACTCACGGCCTGTCAAGTAAATAACGTAAGCTTCTGTTTCTTCCTGAGTCCTGTCTACGCTGGTTCTCTCTCCCCCAGAACGGAATGATTCTCATCTCTTGAATCCAGCAGGGCTTCCTGGGGAGCAGGACGGTAGGTGAGAGCATCTGTGCTCGCCCAGGAGGGTTTTTCAGGTAGGCGCCTAGAGAAGCTGCTGTGGGCGGGGCCCGAGAGAGAGCAGGGGCCGCGGGCGCCGGGGAGGGGGGCGCCCCAGGCCACAGGTGCGGCGCTCACCTGGCGTGATGCGGGGCGCCGGCGAGGAGCGTGAGACCCCTGGGAGAGGCCAGCCAGGCCGCAGACGCCGCAGCGGCCGGTCCAAGCGCGTCATCCGCCCCCCCACCCCCCAGGGAGGTTCCAGGGGCTCGATCCGGGGCGCACGTACCGGGTCTGGCCGGGGCCTTGCCCAGGTGGGGGCCCTGCGGCCGCGCGCCATGGAGCCGGCCCGACCTGCGGCCCTCGGCGTCGCGGCGCTCGCTGCGGTGCGGCAGCAGCTCCAGGGGCCGCGGCGTGTAAAGGTCTGACTCGATCACCACCTGCCGGGAGGAGGAAGGACAGTCAGCTTGTTCCTCTCCCCTCTGCAGATGCACCTGGTGCCCGCAGCGATGCAGCGGCGAGAGAGCTCGACTCAACTGGCCTCCAGCAGGTCGACCGTTTTATTTAGTTTCAGCGAGCCGAATGGGGCCCTGGTGCGGGAAGGTGAGGGTTCTGGGGGTTCCTCACCAGCAGTCCCTTCACAGAGCCAGGAGCCTGGGCCATCCGGCCAAAGATGCCACCTGCCCTGGGGCCTGACATGGTCGGCTGCAGGACAGGCTATTTGAAATGGAGACAGGTCTAGAAATCAGGGTCTTACAGTCTTTGCACTAAGCAGACTCTCGTTCTCGCGGAGGGAGAGCTAGGGAGAGGACTTGGGGCCCACCTAATTCCCAGGTTTAAAAAAAAAAAAAAAAACTGATGGCAAGACAGAGCTGGCACAGCTCCACGTGCTCACATTTACCCCACCTCGCAGAATGCCTGTGGCAGGTGCAGCTGGGAGATGAACGTCCACTATGTGTGGTTCGCTAAGTGGGAATTCCAGAAAACCAGACAGAATGCTAAGAGCTAAGGTGTTTCCAGTAATGATCACCTGCTGAATGGGTATTTTGGGAAGTACATTAAGAGGAAATCTCCCTTTTGTCAAGACCCACCAAAATAGGCCTTACAGGTTAAAATATACATACTTAGATATTGAAATAGTTTAAATGCAAAAACTTGAGACAAATAATACTATATTTTATCTTAATACTGGGAGTGATGAAGGGAATCCTAGCAGGTTTTGGCTCATATTATGCATATTTTTATACATATCCAGGACATTGAGGTCATTCATTCTGAATTTCTTTACTCCTTTGAAGCTGCTTAGAATCCCCAGTAGTACACCGCAGCTTCTCTGAGGCTTGCATTTACTCATTCGCTTGCTCCTTCAACAGATGCCCTTCGAGGGCATGTTTTGTACCGGGTGCTGGGTGCATCTGTGAGTTAGGTGGACCCATCTCAGTTCTCATTCTCTGGCCTTTGGTGGATCTCCCTCACTTGTCCACATAGAACAATTGTGTGGCTTTTGGAGGATCCTGAAGCAAATAAGACTAAATTTTTTAAATATTAGGGTGACATTTCAATTTAGTGGAGAAAAATTGAATCCTTAATAACTCCTGCTAGAATAAATGGCAAGTGACTGGGAGAAATGGATCTGTGTTCACACTTCTCACACCTAAATAAATACCAGACAGATCAAAGATACATGTTAAAAACAAAAAACAAACACAAGAGTTGCATGTGGCTCAATATAACATTTGTTACACGTGATGGGGAATTATCCCTATGTACACAGAACTCTTACAAATCAGTGAAGAGAAAGAAAACAATAGAAAAATGGGAAAAACCCATGAGCTGGCAATTGACAACAGAAATGCAAATGGTAAACATGAAACCGTAAATATGAAGAGATATTGAATGGTAATTAAATGTAAATGAAAGCAAAGTTGTGTCTTTTTTTCTCCTCTCAGATTGTCAGTAATGAGGAAGGTAACTCCATTTGGGGTCACGCAGACCTGAGTTCACACCCTAGTTTTGACTTGTGATTATGCGGAAAGGAGATGTTCTTGTGTGTCCTTGCTGTCCTGGGGCATAGTAAATTTGTAGAGACTTTAGTAGCAGGGCTTGCTCTCTTTCTTTGTGCCACATATTTATCTACAGAATCAGAGAACAGTTCGTGTCTCCCAAAGAGGAAAGTAGGAGAAGCTGTCACCCTTTGCTTCAGTTTACCACAAATAGTCCTTTGCTTAGAAAATTAATATATCCCAAATCTGGTCTTATCTGGGTTAGGAGATTAACTCTTCTCAAGTCCGTTTTAGGGCCCAGACTCATTCACTGTGCCTTTGGAGAAAGCTGAAAATTCAGCAGCATATAGGATTAGTACGTTTTCTCTTCTGGGCACTAAAAAGGTGGGTTCTTCATCCCCCCAATTATTTAAAATATGTATTCCTTTTTCCTCCCCGCTAAATTGAGATACAATGGACACATATGATTTTGTAAGTTTAAAGTGTACAATGATTTGATACATTTATAAACTGTGGTATGATTAGGTGGTGTTTCCGTTGGCCTGGGGGCAGCACGGATCCACCCTGCATCAGCTCACTGGGGACTGGAAGGCACAGAGGTGGGTGGTCCAGCACTGACCCCCCTGCACTAACAGTCCCCTCTGCTTTCCTCCTTACCTTCCTTCCCCTTGGCCCTGTGCTCTGCCATGATGTTGCCCGGAACCCTGAGAATTTCCTGGATTACTGGTAGTTTGGATGTCATTCCCCTGGACACGTCATATTTGGCTAGCTAAGGACTCTCCTGGAATGAGTTGAATTGGAGAGACCTGAACCTCATCTCTGACACAGGGCTCTTGGCTGTCACAGATATTTCTGATTTGATTTTCATTCTGTCAGCATTCTCCTAAATGAGGAGGAGTGAGACTGGTATGTTTTCAGACCTGCTTTGTGCAAGGAAAAAGTAAAGCAAGGGGCAGCTCCAGTGGCGCAGCGGTTTAGTGCCACCTTCAGCCCAGGGTGTGATCCTGGAGACCCTGGGTCGAGACCCACATCGGGCTCCCTGCATGGAGCCTGCTTCTCCCTCTGCATGTGTCTCTGCCTCTCTCTCTCTGTGTGTCTATGAATAAATAAATAAAATCTTAAAAAAAAAAAGTAAAGCAGGTAATGAAAGCCTGCGGAGTCCAGGAGGGAGACCCAGCATTTCCTCCTCTGAAAGGAAAGCAAATGTTCCCTTTAGGAACAAGAAACTCCACCTCCGCAAATCCTGCTCTGCTTTGTGGGGCGGGAGAAGAGAATCAGGAGGGAGGAAGAAAGGGAGAAGTATTAGCTGCTTAGCCCTCTGCTGGATGTAGGAAGTTCCTTGGGCATAAGGATGAGGCTGATTTCTTCCCAGGTCACAACTTAGGGCCAAGTGCACCGTCAGGGTATCTTCTCTAGTTCCCAAAGCATGCCAATAGCAGGAAAGGAAACAGTGGAGGTGCCCAGTTCAGATTTCTCTTTCTTAGCTGGTACTTGGTTCTCATTTCCCACAGTAACAGAGGCTCTGAGAGGGCTCCAGGGAGTGCTTTGGACCCACACCAGGAAACAGACAGCTGAATGGATGACTGTGGCCTCCTGAAAGCCTGGGTTATTTTCTAGTCTCTAGGACACAGTTTGGTGACTTAATGCTCTGGTCTCGAAGTAGTTGAGAGCAAGCTTTTTAGCACCTTGAGTACAGGGGTAAGATAGGGGAACAGGGAGAGGGAATGGAGAAGTTGGGCTGGTGGAGAGCTGGAAAGACCCGAGACCTAGGTGATGGAGAATCATCATTATTTAGGGCTGCTGAATATTGTTCAGCAATGTTCTAGCCCAACTCCCAAATTTTACACATAGGGAAACTGAGGCCAAGAGAGATCATGTGTCTTCAGGGTCACAGAGCTATAAGGGGCAGAGTCAGGATGAGGGCTGTGGTTTTATGACTCCCAGGTGAGGGCTCTTTGTAAGACCCACAGAACTACCTACATCCAGATAAACTTCAAGTGCAATTGATTGCTCAGTGGATTTTGAAAAATCAGTAGATTTCCAGACCAATTTCTCCCCAAAGGGTTGAATCTGGGGAGAATGTGACATTTACAATCTCATTTCTCCATCTTTCCAGGGGGTGGTGCCGCTGCTCATTATGAGGGGGCTGGGAATCAGTGGTCACTGTGTGGCCTAGATGTCCACACCTTAGTGATTCTTTGGCACTAAGGGTGGCTTAGAGAGGAGAGATCTTTATAAAGGAAGGAACCTGACTTTACATGGTAGCCCAAGGAGAACAGACACAAATAAGAATTTCAGGACAAAGAAAGTCATAAATGTTGGTAGATTCAAGCAGTTACAAAATATGAATATTTTCCTTGGGAACTCAAAGGGAAGCCAAGAGCCAGATGGATGAGAAAACAAAAAATCAGAGACCGTTTTTTTTTTCAGGACTCACTTCCTTCATCTTAGGTAGACTAAGACCTTTCTTGTCTTTTCTAATTTGAATGTTCTGTACAGCTGGGGTTGAGATTTGCAAGCAAAGGATGAGTCAGGGGTTAGGGGAAATGAGAAATTTAGAGAAGAGCTCAAAGGCCAGAGGGCATAATTAAATTGTCTCACCTGGAAGAAGACTGCATAGCTGAAGACAAGACCCAGCTTCTATTTTTTTTTAAATCAAAAGCAAATTTTAATATGTATTCATATACTTGAGTCATTTTTCTTCTCTGAGTAAAAATATTTTGGGGAGGGAAAGTCATAAACCATAAGCATGACAGTCTTTCTCAAAAATTTCCACTCCCAGGGAACCTGAGAGCACGGTTCTATAGTACCTGGCTGAAGTCAAGGCTGCTTCAGGAGGCTGTGCCCTGTATTTTGGTTGCTTTGTATATCTCATGCCCATGTGGCTCCATCACCACCACGGAGGGATGTCTCCTTTATTTAGGTTCTAAATCTGAGGGATCCCTGGGTGGCGCAGCGGTTTGGCGCCTGCCTTTGGCCCAGGGCGCGATCCTGGAAACCCGGGATTGAATCCCACATCGGGCTCCCGGTGCATGGAGCCTGCTTCTCCCTCTGCCTATGTCTCTGCCTCTCTCTCTTTCTCTCTCTGTGACTATCATAAATAAATAAAATAAAAAAAAATTTAAATCTGAGAAGTTTCTTCCCTAGAACCTATTTAACTGTCAGAAAGTATGATGATTTAGTTTCCATTTTAAAAACTTTTGTAAATATTGTTGTGTCCATAAAGTCAGTGGATATCAGTGTTAGGAGTGATTCAGATAGGAACATTGTTTAAGGTTAGAAATTCAAGGCAAGAACTTGGTTGGTAACAAACTATTCCCAATTCCCAAGGGATCTTTCTGGAGTCATGAATGATTTGTGGCTCCTTCAAATCCAGAGTAATGTCAAACTCAAGCCCTTTGACCAAAAAGTCTGTTGTGAAACTTTCCTTAAACAGCAAATTACCTACAAACAACCCCTTCCCTTTCTGTTTCTAAAAAAGACTTATTCATTTGGAAAGAGAGGGTGCGTGTGAGTGTGGGGAGGCACAGAGGAGGGAGAGGGAGAGATAATCCTCAAGCCTATGGAGGGGCTCCATCCCAGGCCCCTGGGGTAATGATGTGAGCTGAAATTAAGAGTTGGCTCCTTAACCAACTGAGTCACCCAGATACCGCTCCCTTTCCATGTTAGAAAACATCCACTGTTCCTTGAAAGTTGGGAGCATTTTTCTTCTGGACTAGGGACTTAAGTTTTCAGGGACCAGGAGAAAGGTAAGAATCTCTTCCCTACCACAAAGAAATCTTCCATCTATTAAAAGTCCTTTTTTTCTTTCAGGGGCCCTCTTTTTTATATTCTTTGAGAATATAAAATATTCTCAAAAGTCATTTAAAAATATACAACAGAAAAGTGGGCAAAAGACATGAATCAAGAACCTATAGAGCAAAAATATCAAAACCCCTGAAAAGATGAAGAATGTTGTTAATAATTAAAGAAATGCAAATTAAAACAAGATATTTTTCACCTATCAGATTGTCAAAGATTAATATTGATGACCTATAGTACTGGTTTTGGTAAAGGTACTTTAAACATAATTGCTAGGAATTTTGCAATGGCTATAAATTTTTTTCAATGTTCATGTCCTTTGAGCGTTTTCTTTTTTTAAAATTGAGATATAGGGGATCCCTGGATGGCTCAGTGGTTTAGTGCCTGCCTTCAGCCTGGGTTGTGATCCTGGAGGCCCAGGATCAAGTCCTACACCAGGTTCCCTGCATGGAGACTGCTTCTCTCTCTGCCTATGTCTCTGCCTCTCTCTCTCTCTGTGCCTCTCATGAATAAATAAATAAAATCTTTAAAAAAAATGAAAAAAAATTGAGATATAATTGACATATAGCACTAAGGAGGTCAATGTATTGATTTGATGACTAACCATTTTCATATCTGTGAATTTACCCTCAAAAACATTTGTATAAGAGCATGAAAGGTATGTTCAAGGATATCGCTCGTGGCATTGTTTTAGTAGAAACAATGAAGAAACCTCATTGATTGGTAATTTGGTTAAATAATCTAGAAAACTTCAGATGTGATTTGGGTAGAAAATTATAGTACATTCATACAATGGCATGGTATGCAGCCTTTATAAAGAATGAGATATGTTTCAATTGGCACGTAAAGAAGTTCAAGATTTTTAGGTTAGTGAAAAAAGCAAATTGCAAAAACAGTATGTTATCGAGCAATGGAGCATAATGATATGTTAGTATGGGAAATTTTCACTTAAAAAGTGACAACGGGAGACACCTGGTTGGCTCAGTGGTTGAGTGTCTGCCTTTGGTTCAGGTCATGATCCCAGGGTCCTGGGGTCAAGTCCTGCATCAGGCTCCCCACAGGGAGCCTGACTCTCCCTCTGCCTGTGTCTCTGCCTCTCTCTGTGTCTCTCATGAATAAACAAAATCTTAAAAAAAAAAAGTGTCATCACTAAATGAGTGCTTGGTGTGTGTCAGATTCTGGACTAAGCACTTTACGTGTATTAAATCATTCGCTCCTTCTAATGGTTCTTGAGATATTATTCCCATTTGAACGGTGGGCAACTTGCTCAAGGTCACCTAGCTAGAAATGGATAGAACTGCAATGTAAGTCCAGGCAATGTGACTTTAAGTCTACATACCTAGCCATTATGTTCTGTAGCTTCTTAGAATTTTCTAATATTATATTTTATATGTTCATCGTATTTGAAATTTTATAATGGGCACATACTACTTTGGGAATTAAAAAAGTCATGTTTGTCAAAAATGACAATGACTAAAACCTATCTCATTCCCAGGATACTTAAAATAATTCTTTTTTAAAAGAGGAGAATAGGCTTTCAAAAGCTGAGATACTTAGAAAATCAAAATGGTGTTCTATGAAAAATTGTTATAGTAATAGAAACCCCAGCATAACCAAGAGGAAACAATTAGCAGTTAAACATTTTCAATGAAAGTACAAAGATGGATTGACAACTTTTATGTAGAGAAATATGTAAGCAAAATGAGAAATTTACAGCATCATTTGGCTCTAATGACATGTAAACTAATTTTAAGGTAATGCAAATTCTTATTAGAGTAGCAAAGGATAATATAAAAAAATGAAAGTTGATGTTAGGTTGGAGGTAAATGGAAAAGCATTGCTGGAAGCCTGGCACCTGTTCAGAATTCCTAGTAATATGTGACAAAGCCGTAAGCCAAAACCATTTTTTAAAAAAATCACTATTCTCTGCGTCTCGCAGAGTGTCTCTTACACATAGTAGGAATGCAAATATTGGATGGATGAATAGATGAATGGATGGATGGATAGATGAAACTCTTCTTATCCTTTTACTTGTTAATTTACCAAGGAATTAATCCAAAAGAACAGTATTTTGTACAAATTAATTGCAGTACTATTCATAATAGTGGAAAAAATGGAGCATCACAAATGCCAACAATAGGAGACCACTAAATCAGGAATGCTATACTCATCGTGGACTCTGTTTAAATAAGAACAAAATTTTTTCAGAGAATGAGATTTACTCTATACATCTGAGAGGTTGGGGGGAAATGACAGACTAGGGGAGTCTAATTCAGGGCTGTTTCCTGTCTGGTTGACATTTGTCAATTATTTGGGTGAAGTGGAGGACAGGAAATCAGGCAGCAGCAAATGCCATAGAGAAAAGCTTCCTGGCTATTGAGGGCAGGGGAAATGGAGAGCTAGATGCTGCTTTTGTATTAAAAACCAATAAAACGGATCAGAACTGAAGTTGTCCTTACATTCTTGGTCAAGAGATGTTGAGAGCTTTTGACTCTTCTTCTGGCTGGACTGGACACTGCAAAGAGAGAGAAAGGAATGGTTTTAGAGAACATGGGTGAGGCTGATGTAGCCTCAGAGAAGGTTTGCACGTAGAAGGGGGCAGAGCGCCAAGAAGGGACGTGGGGAGACTCCAGGGTGTGATTACAATTTTAGGTGTTACTTGGCTGAGTGCACCAAAGTTCATAGCAGTAGCGTTCACAGCAGCCAAAAGGTGGAGACAACTCAAGCGTCTACTAATAGATGAATGGATAAACAGAGTGTGGTGGTATAAGCCTACGGTGAAATATCATTCAGCCTTAAACAGAAATAAAATTCTGAATACATACAGTAACATGGACCAACTTTGAAAACATTAAGCTAAGTGAAATAAGCCAGACACAAAAGGACACATATTTTATGAGTCCACTTAGATGAGTTACCTAGAGTATTAAACTCAGAGACAGAAAGTAGAACAGAGGTTATGAAGGGGTTAGGAGGAGAAGGGAATGGGGAGTTGTTATATAGAGATTTGGTTAGGGGTGATGAAAGTTCTGGAAATGGATAGTGGTGATATCTGCACAACAGTATGAATGTACTTCATGCCACCGAGCTGTACACTTAAAAATGCTTAAATGGTGAATTTTATATCATGTATGTTTTACAACAGTAAAAAAGCTTAAAAAATCAACTGTTAAAAAATGTTATTTGGTTGGAAGAAGGTGTGTATTTTGTTGAAAATGGCGATACTCAGGCATCTCTTTTCCCTACTGCTGCCAGAATGATTTATTTGGAACTGAAATCCCACCGTGTCACTGCCCTGCCTAGAACTGAGATGACATCTGGTCACCTATCAGATAAGTGACCAGATGAGTGCTGGGAGGTATTATTTTCTTCAGAGCACCTATAGCCACGAAACCTGGTGGACAGTGTGCTAGTTAATAGCCATGGTTCCAGACTCCTTTCACTTGAGTGTGAATCAGAACTGGACCACTTGCCAGTTATGTGACTTGGGGAAATTACCCATCCTCTCCACGACTCTCCCCATCAGTAAGACGTGTAATTAATAGCACCCATTTCAGAGGGCTGTGACGAGGATTAAATGAACTAATTTTTATAAAACCCTTGGTCCAGTGCCTGGCAAAGAGTAAGTTCCCCCAAATTAGTGGTGGTTATTCTGATTTTCCTCCATTTCTGCAAGTTGAAAGCAGGTGAAAAGAATATGTAATAACTTCTAGATACTATAGCATTCCATTAGGATTTCTCTTTCTGGAGTTTTCTCCATTTCCTCCTGCTGTTCCCCGATTCCCCTCCCATTGCTGTTTATTCTCAAGAGAATTATTTTGAATGCTGTGGTGCCATTCACACTAGAATAAAACCCCCTCTGCTGTGTCTCAGGAAATAACTTCTGGTATAACTTCTTGGTAAAACCACAGCTTTTATCTTTTGTATCTACTGTGAATTTTGTCTATGAAATCTTTCCCTTAAAGGGCTCTCTTTCTCTCCAGAAAGTAAAAATCCACACTTGTCCTCAGTTATAGACTTGATATCTATGTCCTGTGCCTTTAAAATACTTCAATAATACTATAACACTTGCTGTTGCCATATTTTGTGAGACATTAAGATGGTTCGGCTGGAAAAAACAAATAAATATTAAGCTGAACCCAGTATGTGTATGCATGGGTGTGTTGGATAGAAGGACATGCTACAACAATATAAACATAATAATAGCTCACATTGAGCTTTACCAGGTGATGGCTTATTTGCCTTATCTCATTCACTCCTCATAGCAACTCTGTAAGCTAGGTACTCTGCATTATCTCTATTTTATTGGTGGGGATACTGAAGTTGGGGGTCACCCAGTTGATGGTGGTACAAGGCCCTATACTCTTAACCATTGGCCTCCCTGCTCATGCTGTTGAATCTGTGCTCAGAAAATGTCTTGGTCATTTTGGTCATGCTAAACTGTAGCACTGGGAAGAGGGAAGAGAGAACTATAACCTTGTTAGACAGAATTAAGCCACTTTCTCTTTCTATGGGTAAGGAACATGGGCATGTAATGAAGAGTTACCAATCTCTTATAAGCAATGACTTAAGAAGAGCTAGCACTGTCTTCTTTCACTGAAATCTCTCTGCTCGAGAGCTTTGGAGAAAGCAAGATGAGGCAAAAAAGAAAAAAAAAAGGAAGGAGGAAGAAGTGAACTTCTTCCATTCATGGTCTAATGTAAGACTGCAAAAACTCCTTTTTTGGAGAACAACTTCCTGAGCAGTGAAATGTCCATGAATACCAATGAATACTTGGTTTATTACCAGGAGATGGCCATGAATGAAAATGGCAAGAAAGGAACACAGGATTAAATATTTTATCTCCGACTGAACATATTCATTGCTCTAAATGTGGAATAAAGCTAGAAATCATTTTGTAAGTGATGTACTTAATGATGCTTACTACATGCTGAGTTACTGTTCTAGAAGCTTTATGTTTTATCTGTCTTTCAGTTTCCCCCCCATAATAACCCTAGGAGGTAAATTCTAGCTCTCCCTTTTACAAACGTGGACATTCAGGCCACAGAGATGAAGCCTGCCCAAGGTGACACAGTACAGAATTGGCAGTAGTCTCTTGACCACGACGCTAAGCAAATGGAGTCAAAGGCCCTGTTTTAAGTGATTTTATTCAGGTGAAGTGTGACATACTCCTGAATTGTTGAATACATTTTTAATTAAAAAGGACTATGAGAGGCTTTGGTTTTTTTTCTTCCTTTAAAACTTAAGTGGAAAAAAATTACAGAAAATAGATACATCTTAACATTTTCATATGTGCTTCCAATTTGTTTTTTTTCTCACGTAAAAGAAAGAAAATATTAGGCAAGTATAGATTCCCTTTCTACTCCCTGCTAATTCTGCTTCCATCTCTCCCCAGAGCTAGTAAGATCACTAATTTGATCTGCATCTTTCCAGCCTATGTTTTCAGACTCTCTGTGGATGTGTATCCATCAGCTGTTTTGTATTGCCAGATACAGTAATTGTTACCATACATATAAAATTTTCAGCCAGCCTCCCCCCTCCTCAACATTATATTTTTGAGATCTGTGTCCATACACATAGATCTAGTTCATCCCTGCTGACAACTGTGGAATATTCCATAGTACAATGACACCGCATTTTACCCCCTCCCCTCCTCAAGGACATTGAAGTTATTTTCAACTTTGCCCCCCTAGAATCAATGCCACTGTGAACATCCCCGAGTGAGAGCATTCAGAAGTGGAACTGCAGGGTCGGAGGGTCAGCTTTGACTTTCCAGGTACTTTTCAGAGTCTCCAGACAGAGTTCCAACTCCTACACGTGGGCAGACTCCTAGCTCTTTTTTCTCTCTATGTGGCAATAGATGTCAAAAGCTTTATTTATGTTCTGCAGGCTGTCTCTTTGTGGCCAGGCCGAGTGTCTCCCTTCCCCCCCTGAGCAGTGGCCCTGTCAGTGGCTGACACGGGAAGAAGAAAGGGATTGTTTGAACAGGGGGTCACAACACCAGCAAACATCCAGCCCCCTTCATTCAAGTCTGACAATGAGACCAGGGCTGAGCCAGAGTCCCAGGCTCTCCCAGCGAGGCAAGGGCTGCAGGGAAAGAACAGAGGGAGCAGGAGAGAGGGCTGAGCTGCGGAGGGGGTAAGGGAACTGTCCAGTAACCAGACACCTGCTGTCCGCTGAGCTCCCACACAAAGCCCTTCCTGGGACTTGACACCGTTCACCCCCAGCACAAGAGCAGAGTCACGCGTTGTGGTGGTGCTCGTTTCAGGTGAAGTTTGGGACCGTGGCCCTGGGGTCTGGTTAGAGGCCAGTCCTGGGTCAGGGCATTGGACTTTAGGCCCCTGCCGGGAGGATTTCTCCTCACTCACATTTCATAGCATAGTTAGAAATCATACTTTTGAGCCAGCCGTTCTCATTTCAGAGCCCACTTGCTCAGTGGAGAAGGAGAATCTCTCTAGCTGCCCAGGGAATTTTGTTTTCATCTCTGTTTCCTAAAACAATGGCTTGCTGTCACTTTCATTCCGCAGATTGGGTTGCCAATATTGAATTAAGTGACACTGGGAGCATTTAACTGCCCTCATCACCAACCCCCCCCACCCCCCCGCCCACCCAGCCGCCCCCACCCTTTGATGGATGATTTCTCAATGATTGATGTTCATCCCCGTACATCCTTTTCAGAAACAACAACAACAACAACAACAAATACCATCACGACAGAGAGCCCATCAAACCCTCCGAGAGACCTGAGGATAAACCCTAGTAAACTAGCACGTGATTGTCTTTAACCTCCAGCATAATAAGGTGCCTCCGTAAGGAAACCGTCAAGGGCAATTTACTCACCCTTGGAAGGGATCACCGTGGTGAAAACTTCTATATTTTCATCACTGCAGCTGTAAATCTGATGCATCGTTTCAGCCTCCTCTCCCCCAAAGTGCCGGGAACCGGAAGCCTCTCCCTGAACCCCTAGTCTCGAGCTTTCCTAATCCAGTCTGGCTCAGGGATCATTGTGCAGATCCACAAAAGACAGGCTGCTGCTGTGATCTCATCTCATTCCAGAGTCTTCACTGCAACATTTTCTAATCCCATCTGTCTTTTTTTTTTTTTTTATGAATCCTATTATTGTAAACCTTTGATTGAGCGTGGAGGCTTCAGTCCCCTCCCAGCCAGCATGTATTTAACATTTTTGTTTTGCCGTGTCTGCCGCAGTGATTTTGGAAGTCTTTTGTGAAGTAACGATGAAGTGAAATCGCCGACTTGGTTAGAGATTTGGAGCTCGGCTGAAGGAAACGTGAATTTTCGTATCAGCAATTACCCTTTTCATTTCAGAAATGAAGGGGTGCTTTTTCCCCCCCTCCTCCAGAAGAACTGGATATTCAGTAATTTGTCGTGTGTTAATTTGGCTTCCTTCTAAGTTTCTATTTTAAACAAAAGGACTGTTTCTCTAGAGCATTTTCGCCTCATGCCAGTGCATGAGAGGCTGACATTTCTAGAGAGCAGTGTACTTAGCATCTCCTTGTATAACCCTTCAGGTGCTTGCAGAGACATTGTAACACGCAGCGCCCTGACATTCAAGGTGGTACAGAAGATTAGATTTACAAGAAGATTACACTGTATTGTCCTAAATATCCTAATGTATATTATCCTATATATTCTATTACCCTGTATTTATGTAGAATAATATATACCCTATATTTTGTCTTATATATTCTAAGTATACACACAGAAATAAGGTATGTCTGAAATGTATTACGTATATTATGTCAAACCCACTGTCTTTCATTATACCAAGACAGATTTATTTCTTCGTATTGATAGCAATTATGTATTCATATTGATAATGATAGATGGCATTTATTAACTGCTTGCTAAGAAGCATGATGTGTAATGTTATTTAATGTCTAGAGCCACCCAATAAGACTAGCCACTATTTTTGCCATTTCATAGGTGAGGAAACTGAGGCATGAGGAGAATGAGTAATTTTTTTTAAGATTTTATTTATTTATTCATGAGAGTGAGAGAGAGAGTGAGAGTGAGAGAGGCAGAGACACAGGTAGAGGGAGAAGCAGGCTCCACGCAGGGAGCCCGACGTGGGACTGGATCCTGGGTCTCCAGGATCACACCCCAGGCGGAAGGTGGCGCTAAACCGCTAGACCACCGGGGCTGCCTGAGAACGAGTAATGTGTCCAAGATTAGAATACCTAGTTCATGGCAGGATTAGAATTTAATCCTTAATTTGACTCCAAAATCAATGTACTTAATTGCTAAAATTATACTCCATTCTTTACCTCCAAAACCTTGGCCTCTACCTTAAACTTGGGAGTTCAAAGCCCTTCTTAGATGTGGACATGGTGTCCACTGCTTGCTTGCTTGCTTTCTTTCTTTCTTTCTTTCTTTCTTTCTTTCTTTCTTTCTAAGAGTTTATTTATTCATGAGAGAGAGAGAGGCAGAGACATAGGCAGAGGGAGGAGTGGGCTCCCCATGCGGAGCCCGATGCAGGATGTGAGCCCAGGACCCCGGGATCACCTGAGCCGAAGGCAGACATTCAACCACTGAGCCACCCAGGCATCCCTGCTATCTTTGTAGTAGACAAATTTGGGGCATTTACTCACCAGTTAGTGTCAATATTACATTTAGGTCTCAGAATTGCACCTAGCTACAGAAGATGGCCCTGGGAAGCCATGTTTATTCTATTTGAATCTATTCCCTTGACCACATTCGATTGGACCAGGGTAGACACCTAACTCAAAACTGCTGCCTCCTGGAAGCAGAAACTGGCCCTTAGCCTGTGGCCAGAGGGAAGGTATAAATTTTCAATATCTAGGTGGTTTGCAGGTTCACTGTGGGGAGGAGGGTGTGGAATGGAGGGGAAGCCAGTGGAAATAAATGGAACTGATGATCTGGACAGGGCCTGAGGCCTAGATGCAAATCCAGGGTAAAGTGTTTTAGATGGAGGATGGGGAGCAAGTACTTCCACCCTGACCCATAGTTCGTGGGTCTGTGGTCACATATACAGTGGGTGAGAGCCAGTGGGAGGGATGAGGGGTTGGGAGTAAGTGAAGTATTGGAAGAGTGAGGAGTGGGTATGGAGAATTGGAAGAGCACAAAGAGGCAGAGGTAAGGGAGGGACAGAAAAATTTGATAGTTTCCCATTTCCTGCCTTGTCTCTCCCTCTGGCCTACTGTCATTCCTATCTTGGGGTCCAGATACCTAGACCTCCATCTGATAAGTTTCCTTTTTCTAAGTTTAAGTAGGTTTTGCTCATTTTCAGTTAAAAAGAGTACTGTCTAAAAGACACGTCTACAAATTTTATAACCTCCACAGTGATTAAATTTTTAAATCATAGAAAATTCAGAGGAATATTTAAATAGAAAGAAAGATCCAAAATTATGTTAACAGACTGAAATCATGTTAATGGACTCTAGGTAATAAAATATGCATGGAATTTAATAAAACTAAATGTAAACATTTACCTTTACATTAAAAAAATTATATAGTATGGAGTTGGGGTTTAGCAGCATTTTATTAAAAAGAAATCTGGAGCTTTGGTTAACCACATGCTTAATAAGAGGTAATAATAAGGAACAGAGCTAAAAGACACAAATGTAGTTTCAAGGACCTGACACTAAATTAAAATTAAGAACCTTCTAGGGTACCCAGAAGCCAATCAGGGTCGTCTGGATTTAATCTCAAGGAATCCAGGCTAGATTATGTTTTTTTTCTCAGAAAGCCCAAACTTAATCAATTAGAATATATTGTATTAGTCAATTGAATAAGCCTGAAACACAGAACTAAATGAGCAAAAGTAACGAAACACACCCAGAGAAAAACAATTCTTAAGAAATTATTTTTACCTGTTGCAAATATTTTTAAGTAATAAAAACAAAACATGCTTATTATATAAAAACATGCTTATTATAACACATTCAAAAATTACAGATGGGTATACAGGAAAAGTGAAATCTACTTCCCCTATTCTGGCCTCACTTCCTAAAAGCAATCATTGTTTACAGATTGGTGGTGCATTTCCAGATTTGTTTATACTTATTTATATATATATAAGTATATATATATATAATTTAAAAAATAGAAGTGGAGTCCTACTACCTATACACACATCTATGCATGCATGTGCTTATTCATGTGCGAACATTTATAGTTCCCATTTTTAAAATAAATGTGCAGAAGACTACTGCGCTGTAAGAATTTACCCACTCCTTTTTATTTATTTATTTATTTTTTAAGATTTTATTTATTTATTCATGATAGACAGAGAGAGAGAGAGAGGCAGAGACACAGGCAGAGGGAGAAGCAGGCTCCATGTCAGGAGCCTGACGCATGACTCGATCCCAGGTCTCCAGGATCGCGCCTTGGGCCAAAGGCAGGCGCCAAACCGCTGAGCCACCCAGGGATCCCCTTTTTTTAAAACATTTTATTTACTTATTTGAGAAAGAGAGAATGAGCATGGGAAGGGGCAGAGAGAGGCATAGACTCCCTGCCAAACAGGGGCTGAGCCTGCTGCGGGGCTTGATGCCAGGGTCCTGGATCTTATCCAACTGAGCCACCTGGGGACCCCATTCCTTTCTTAATTGGATTCCTATAATTTATTTCTATTTTTAGAATTAGAAACAGTACTACAAAGAACATCCTTATATATGTATCTTTATAAATGTCTTCTAACTTTTTTTGTAGGCTACATTTCTATTGTGAGAGTATGGGTCATAGCATATGGGTATTTAAAACTTTGAGGGATTTTTCCACATTGCCTTCCAAAAATTCTGCATCAGTTGACATTTCACCAATAGGATATGAGAGGCTTATTCCCCACACCTTAGGCAATACTTATTAATTTTTTTCGAAATTATACTCTTTGACTTTTGAGCCAAAAATCTTGATTGTATTAGACAGTTATGGGGCTCCTTACAATCCCTGAAGGGGTGGATGGCTAAGACTTCATTTTGGAATATCAATTCTATAATCTGTATGCAACAGTGAGTACACACCACACCTGTAAGTACTGGTAGCAACCCCTGCCAGGGCCAGCCCAAGCCTAAGTAGGACAGAGTTGGTCCTGGTCTAGGTTTCTCTTCTCTCAGGTTCTGGGATGTCAGTGATGGGGATTCTACACTGTTGGTAGGTGGATGCCCACTTATTTTCATTTAAAATTTTTATTTCTACCCTTACTCAAAGGGCAGGCAATTAATGTCAATAGAAGACTTTATTATTATTATTTTTTAAAGATTTTGTTTACTCATGAGACACACAGAGAGGGGCAGAGAGAGAGGCAGAGGGAGAAGCAGGCTCCATGCTGGGAGCCCTATGTGGGACTCCATCCCGGGACTCCAGGATCATGCCCTGGGCTGAAGGCAGACGCTCAACCACTGAGCCACCCAAACGTCCCGAAGACTTTATTTATTCATTGCATGCTGGGCTACCTATCTGCCTGGCTAATGGGGAGGGCTGCGTGGCGCTACCTGTGTTTCTCCAACCTCAGAGTCCTGGAGATCTACCCTCACAAAGGTGCTGGGAGGAGCTCTCTTAGCAAAAGTTTCATTTAGGTTGAATCCTAAGCAATGCTTCTCAGACTTTAATGTGATAGGAATTAGTGCCTTGTTAAAATGCAGATTCTGATTCCATAGATTCCGAGAGACTGAGTTTCCAAGAGGCCACCCTGCTTGGTGCCAGGGCACACTTCAGAATTAGAGCAGAAAGTTCACTTTAGGAAAGCAGACAGGCCTGATCCCAGAGGCACTAGAATTATGAGGAGCTCAGTTTCCTTACCAGACTGTTTAAATGTGATTCTCCAGGGCCAAGGCATAGGTATTTAAAAACACCCCCAATGATTATAATGTGTAGCTGGGGCTTGGATGGAGCGAAGTGGTTCTCATACTGATTTCAGACAGCAGCAGCTGGGGAACGTGGGGAACGAGTAAGACATGCAAATTCTCAGGCCTCCCCCTGCCTCCTAAATCAGAAACTTTCAGACAGAGCACGGGCCTTTTGCATTTTAACAAGCTCTCTGGGGCCTCTCACCTTCGCTAAAGTTGGAGAACCACTCTTGATGAAGCCATCCTCCAAGATTTGAACTTGTGGTTTTTTTTCTTTTTTTAAGATTTTATTTATTCATGAGAGACACACAGAGAGAGTCAGAGACACAGACAGAGGGAGAAGCAGGCTCTCTGCAGGGAGCCTGACGTGGGACTCGATCCTGGGACCCAGGATCACGACTCTAGCCAAAGGCAGACGTGCAACTGCTGAGTCACCCAGGCGTTCCCCCGCCCCCCTCCCCTTTTTTTTAAAGATTTTATTTATTCATTCATGAGCAACACAGAGAAAGAGGCAGAGACATAGGCAGAGAGAAGCAGGCTCCCCGTGGGGAGTCCGATGTGGGACTTGATCCCAGAACCGCGGGATCATGCCCTGAGCCAAAGGCTGATGCTCAACCACGGAGCCACCCAGGCGTCCCAGGACTCATGGTTCTTAACCCTGATTGTGCGTTAGACCTGCTAAGCAGCTTGATAAAGCCTAGACTACATCCCCATTTTTCCTGATACCCATTGTCTGGAGCGGTTCCTCGGAGTGTGTGGCTTTAAAAGCCCTCGGGGGATATGGGTTTTGTGGCTGAGCAGAGGAGTGGTAGCCCCTCAATCTGAATGGTGGCCTATGGCCCCTGGTCCGTGCTGTACAGCACTCATCTGTTGACTCCACATTTTCAAACCCCATCATGTACCAACACTATGTCGAAGCTATCACTGTTGAACGTCTGTTATGTACCAGGCATTTTATACATTCATCCTACACCAATCTGGCAAAGTAGACCTACTACCGCTTTACAAAAGAGAGCCCCTAACCCAGGTCAGTCATGACTCCAAAACCTGGACTCCCTGCCACCCCCCAGTGCTAATCTGTGCCAACTTCAAGGGCCTCTGTATTCAATCTTCAGTGGTTTACTTTGCAAAATTGAAGAGACATTTATAATTTTAGCAGATGTAACATTCACCTTTCAGTTCCTCTAAGGGAGAGAGAGAGAGAGAGAGTTTCAATCTTTAACTTAGGCAAATTGATGTTCTTTGTGTGTGAAAAAGATTCTCCCCATCAGAGGGCATGTGCTTGGAGGGCAGGGTGACCAGATAAAATACAGGTTACCCCATTACATTTTAAGTTAAGATAAATAAGTAGTTTTTCTAGTATAATATAAGTATTGTTTTTCTAGCATAAGAAATGTGCCCCATATATTGCACGGGCATACTTATTAAAAATTATTTATTGTCTACTGGAATTTGAATCTAACTGGGCATCCCATATTTTTATTTGCTAAAATCAGGCAAGCTTACTGCAGTGGGTTTTCTGGGCCAGGGGATGAATGCTCCATCTCCTTGTGATCATGATGCTCCTGTGTTGGAAAGCTTGCAGCTAAGGCTGGGGGAGGGGCAGAAGACAAATTCACCTGGTCTTATTAGGTTCTGCAATAATTGAGATAACCAGACATAGGCGTAGTCTAAAAATACTTTTAAAAAGTAGCACTTAGGGGCAGCCCTGGTAGATCAGTGGTTTAGTGCCGCCTTCGGCTCAGGGTGTGATCCTGGGGACCCGGGATTGAGTCCCATGTTGGGCTCCCTGCAGGGAGCCTACTTCTCCCTCTGCCTGTGTCTCTGCCTCTCTCTCTCTGTCTCTCATGAATAAATAAATAAAATCTTTAAAAATAATAATAATAATAATAGCACTTACTGTGGGCCAAGCACTATGCTCTGGGCTTTTGCTTATTTATTTATTTATAAAGATTTTATATATTTGAGAGAGAGCATAAGCAGGGAGTGGCAGAGTGAAAGGGAGAAGTAGGTTCTCCACTGAGCAGGGAGCCCAATGTGAGGCTTGATCCCAGGACCCTGGGATCATGACCTGAACTGAAGGAATACATGTAACCAACTGAGCCACCCAGGCACTCTGCTCACTTTTTATTTATTATCACAACCCTATAAATGGGCCCAGTGCTGGTATCACCCTTTAACAGAGGAGAAAACTGAGGCCAGAAACAGCTTGGTGATTGGTCTCAGTGACATTTCAAAATCTGGGACCAGGTAATTCTTTGTTATGGGGATAGTCTGTCCGTTGCACAGCAGGATGTTTAATGGCATCCCTGGCCTTTACACATTAGCTGCCAGTAGCAGTCCCTCGGTTCTAACAATCAAATTTGTCGTCAAATGTTACCAAATGTCCCAGGTGGGGTAAATTCACCCCTGGTTGAGAACTACTGAACTAAGGTTTGATAGCCGTTAAGATATTGAGCCACGATCAAAACCCAAGCAGCCTGCCACAAAGCTTGTGCTCTTAGGCATTGCAACAATTTCATCCAGAAAAAAAATTCAGGAACCAAGAGGAATCTATCATATTACATTTATATGGAAAAAAATCATTTGAAAATGACATGCAGAGCTTTTTGCATGACCTAGTATTGCAGCTTGATTTCTGCTTTGGGGTGTTATCACTGAGCTCTGTAAGATTCAGAGTGGATAATGCCCAGACCTTGTGGACATTTAATATGGTTGTTAAAATATGGCATGAATGAGATCTGGCACTTGCTATGGGTCAGGTTCTCCCTGCCTTGAAAACAGAATGGGCTTTTATTTTTTTTTTAAAGAGTATTTTATTTATTTATTCACGAGAGACACACAGAGAGAGGCAGAGACATAGAGAAACAGGCTCCATGCAGACAGCCCGATGTGAGACTCGATCCCAGGACTCTGGAATCACGCCCTGAGCCCAAAGCAGATGCTCAGCCACTGAGCCACCCAGGCATCTAGAGAGAGTAGGCTTTAACATGGGTTCTCAGGCTGTCTTCCTGGAGCCTGAGGAATGCATTAACACCCACTCCCCATTCAAAGCTGAAGACAGCAAAACCCTGACACTGTCAGACCTCACCATTCCATAACTGTTCATTCATATTTGGGTTTTTTTGCTTTTGGTATTGGGGTAAAAGTCACATGAAATTAACCATTTTAAAGCACACATTTCAGTGGTATTTGGTATATTCACAATGTTGTGCTATCATCGCTATTATGAGCACTACCTAGTTACAAAATATTTCATTACTCCAAAAGGAAAGCCTGTAACCATTAGGCAATTCCACATTCCCCCTTTCTCCAGCTTCTAGCAATGACTAATCTGCATTCTGTCTCTACAAATTTATGTGTTCTGATATTTCATACAAATGAAGTCATAAATATGTGAACTTTTTGTCTGGCTTCTTTCATTTGGCATAATATTTTTGAAGTCCATCCATATTTCATTTATTTATTTTTCCAACAGCTATTTATCGAACACCTACTATGCATTAAGCACTGGGGGATGACAAAGTATGGACTCATGAAGCTTACATCCTATTGAAAGAGACAAATGCTAACCAGTTGCTGTGATCTGAATGTTTATGCCACCAAAATTTGTATCTTAAAATCCTAACACCTAATGTGATGGTATAAGGAGGTGGGGTCTTTGAGAGGTGCTTAAGTCACAAAGGGGAGCCCTCATGAATAAAATTAACGTTCTTAGAAAAGATACTCCACAGAGCTCCTTAACCACTTCCAGCACAAAAGGACACAGTGAGAAGATACCAGCTACGGACTAGGAAGATTCACCAGAAAACAGCTGGTGCCTTTCCAGCATCCAGAACTGCAAGAAATAAATTTCTATTGTTTCTAATTTTTAGTTTTCATTTTTTAAATAAGATACTCTTTATTTATTTATTTTTTATTTTTTAATTTTTAAAATATTTTACTTATTTATTCATGACACACACAGAGAGGCAGAGACACAGGCAGAGGGAGAAGCAGGCTCCATGCAGGGAGCCCGACGTGGGACTTGATCCTGGGTCTCCAGGATCACAACCCGGGCCGAAGGCAGCGCCAAACTGCTGGGCCACCAGGGCTGCCCAAGATACTCTTAAAAAAAAAAAGATTTTATTTATTTATTTGAGAGAGAGAGTGAGAGAGAGAGAGCAAGAGCCTGTGAGTGTTAGGGGAGGGGCAGAGGGAGAGGGAGACAATCTCAAGTAGACTCTGGGCCCAGCATGGGGCTCAGTCTCACGACCCTGAGATCATGACCTGAGCCGAAACCAAAAAGTCAGCCGCTTAACCAACTGAACCATTCAGGTGCCCCTCTATTGTTTACAAGCCACCCAGGTATCTCATTACACCAACCTGAATAGACTGACACCAGAATAAGTGACTACAATATAAAATATATTAAATTATAAAAAGGTAAAAAAGGAGAAAAAATACAGTAAGGAAGAAGGAAATTGAGGGTTGATTTGCAATTTTAAAAGAAGTGGTCAGGGAAGACCTCATCCATAAAAATGATCCTGGAAAGCCTGAGGGGCATGAGGAAGTTAGCCTGTAAATAACTGAGGGAAGAACATCTTAGGCAGGGAACAGCAAGTGAAGCAGAAATTTACTTGTTTGAAGAATATTCTGGAGTCACTGGAATAGAGTGGACAAGGAGAGCATAGGAGATGAGGCCCAAGAGGCAGCAGGAAGCTACATGAAGAGCTTTATAGGTGGGGTAACTATGTAATTTATAATCCAGACGAGGCTGCTTTGTTTTTTAAAGATTGATTTATTTATTCATGAGAGACACACAGAGAGAGAGGCAGAGACACAGACAGAGGGAGAAGCAGGCTCCGTGCGGGGAACCTGATGTGGGACTTGATCCCAGGGCCCCGGGATCACGCCCTGAGCCGAAGGGAGATGCTCAACCGCTGAGCCAATTAGACGTCTCCAAATGAAGCTGCTTTTGAAGGGAGAAGCAGTTGCTACTAAATTATTCTGGGCCATCTGGTATAAACTGGGATTGTCCTGGGCATGTTGGATCCTAGCAAGGATTTAGCTTTTACTCTGAGTGAGATGGGAAGTCACTGGTGGACTTTGAGCAGAGCTGGGCCATGACCTGGCTTGAGACCTGCACTCTGGTTACTCTGTTGAGAGGGACTGAGAGCGGCAAGGGCAGAGGCAGGGTGAGGCCGTTGGGAGGCCCTTGCAGTACCACAGGTGGTGGGGTGAGAGGAGGGGCAGGCTTGTAGGTGAGAGGCGGTGGAAGAGGACGTGAGAACTGGTCACATTGTGGATATAATTGAAGGTAAAACCAGCAGGATTTCTGACCGATAGGCCGTGGGTGTGAGAGAATGAAAGGAGTTAGAGATGGCACCAGGAGAAGGTTGAAAAAGGAAGAGATTTGGGAGGTAGATCATTTTGCAGATTCAATTCCCAGGAAGCTGACACAGATGAAATTTGCAGGGAGCAGGTTTGCTGGCCAGTGCTGGCAGGATCAACACCTAGGAGCCCAGTGAAGGAAGTAGGGTCAAGCACAGGAATTTGCTGGGATGCCATGTAGTCCCAATGAAGAACTCAGCCAACCCCAGGAAGGAGCCTGGAGGTTGGGCAGCCCTCAGACTTACCCAAATTGGGTCCAGGTAGTTGGTCAGGTCTCCTAATTGAGCTACTTGACTGGCGCCAGTTGGAGGCCACCTTAGGAAAGGCATGATCTTGGGCAAGATAGTTTTCCCTAATAGAGCAAGCTCTGGCAGGAAGTCAGCTGTGAGTTGTCAGCCACCAACACTAGCAGCTGGGGGAGGAGAATCTGGGTGGCAATTAGAGCATGTACTTCAAAGCTGAAGTTTGATATTTAAGGGAGATAGTAAATGACTCTTGTCCCTTTCCTGATACCAGGGGACTGGACAGTCTCTTGGTTCCTTCAAGGTGGTACTCAACCCATGCTGTTCCCAAGCTTACACTGAACCAGTAGAGCAGCATCGTCCTATAGACATATAATTCTAGCCACATATCTAATTTAAAGCATTGTAGTAGTCATACTCAAAACGTTCAAAGAAATAAGTGAAATTAACTTTAATAATACACATTATTTAACCTAAAAGATCCAAAATATTATCATTTGAATATATAATCAATATAAAAATCCTAATGATATATTTTATTTTTTAATGCTAAGTCTTCAAAATCTGGCATATACTTTACGTTATAGCCCATTTCCACGTGCACTGGTCATGTTTCAAGGGCTTAACAGCCACGTGTGGCTTGTGGACATCGTATCAGACAGCACAGTTCTGGAGGTTCTGCAACCTGCCAAATTTTCATTGGCTTTTGGACTTTGCACTTGACATTCTCACTTTCACCATCACTTCTACTAGAAGATTCCCTAGGCAGGTCAAGGGGCCATATTCCATTGTAGTGATTGCTTGTTTATTTGTTTGCTTGCCTGAGAAAAAGTCATATGCCCTATTCATTGTGGTAACCTCAGTGCCCAGCACAATGTTGGGCACAGAGTAAGTACTCAGTGATTTTATCATGAGTAAATTATAGCAACACTCTATTTGTATATAATTTGGGAGTCAGGAGGCTAATAGAGGCACAGATTTTTCTCCCTGTCTCCTCTTCAGGCCGTCCAACAATATCAGGATTGATGGACACATACCCTGAGCTTCCTCTGGGGATCCAGCTGAACTTGAGACAGTGTGCCTTGGGGGGCATTAAGAGGCTTTACTTAACAGAAATGAACTGAAGGGTCCTTTGAACAGCACACTATCACTTTCCTTTGTTGCTTTCCTTTCCTGTTGTTTTTTCGTTGTCCGTTTCTTTGACAACAGCCGCAACATGAGAACACCCAAGACCAAACATCCATGAAAAAAAGCCACAAAATGCAAAAGTGGGTAACTCACTGCAGTGGAAAATAGAAAGGGTGAGGGGTGGGGAGACTGTTGAGACTTCCCAACACAATAATCTCCCGGCATTAGGGCTTGGGCTGCGAGTGATGTGGGTTCCTAAAAACCCTGATCTTCTCCCTCTGAAACGTGTTGCTTTTCTCTTTGGTGATGATGACTGACTTGGCTTGTTACATGCTTGAACTGTTGTGTGAGCATAGCTTTTTTCTTTTTCTTTAAGAGAGAATTTGGCAAAAAATGTTCATTCTAAACGATGGAAACTCCCTTTTTCCCATTTATCTTCAAATTAAAAAAAAAAAACCTTTTCATTATGGATAATTTTAAACAGATATAAAAGGGAAGGATATAGTATAAGGAACTCTCAAGTTGCCACCGCCAAGCTTTAACAACAATCAGCTCACAGCCAATCTTTTCTCATCTATATCTCTGCACACTCCCTCCACCCAGAAACCAAATAGGATATCATATATCTGAGATATGATCTACAAATATTTAAGCATACATCTGAAAGTTTTTTGTTTTGTTTTGTTTTTTGAATTTAGAAAAATGACTTTGGCTTCCCATGCTAACCTCTGGTTTTTTGGTGAGATCGGAATTGCAAATCAGATCTCTAGGCTCAACGTTATGGTACATTCTTAGGTATTTAAGCGGCTGGCGAGTTAATGACATGAGCAACCAGAGTTGCTATTAGCTCTTGATTTATGAAGCCACATGTTCGGCTTGTATGACGGATGTCATTAACATCGGGCGTGGCAGGCTCATTCATCTGTCTCTGCCCAGCCCTCTTCAGTCACGAACGCGCTCAACAGATGGGGAATTTCATGGCCACAAATGGAATTGTTTATCTTCTCATTGTTCCCGTGTCAGCAATCAAACTAAATCCATTACCCACCAATAAAAAGATCAGCCTGCTGCCAATTCAGCCGTGGAAGGAACCGAAGCTATGTTGAAGGGATTTAGAGTTTTAGAGGGGATAAAAAAGTAATAAGCCACATAAAAGTTAGGACCCAAGAGAAGAGTTTGAGTCTCTCATTCTAAAGCTGAAGGTTTTAAGGGATTTAAAAGGGAAGGCCTAGAAATTCAATCTTTTCTGTAACATAAAATACACTCTAGAGACCTCTAATTATAAATATTGCATAGCTTTTATTGTGTGTTGATGGCTTTATTTCACTAAAAAAAATCAAAAGCACTCAAGTTGGGCTTTGAAGAAAAAGGAAATGTCAGATTCATAATGGAAAAGCTGCTAAGATGTTAATGGTGTTACTAATGGTAGGAAGATTTTCTTTTGTGTAAATAAATAGTTGTCTATTCTTTACAAAGTTGTCCCTCATTGGCACAGCTAGGGGGTTCTCTGTGCAATGATCTGTAAGAGGGGGCTCCTGAATTCTGTGGACCCCCCAGGCTGCCCTCCCAACATTCTCAGTGGACTAGGACTTTAAAAGGCATATCCTAGAACACTTTTTACCAGGTTGTTTTTATTTTATTTTATTTTATTTTATTTTATTTTATTTTATTTTATTTTATTTTATTGTATTGTATTGTATTCTATGTATGTATGTATTTATATTTATTTTACCAGATTGTTTTTATATCAGGATATAATGGGCAAGAGATGTTTGTTCTACTGTTCATTAGTTGTAGATGAGGATCTGGGGCATGCAGACTTTGCACTTATTTAGTTGAAAAGTTTGAGACTTTGGCCAATGAAAAATCAGACCGTCTGACTAGGAAAAAATCAGACCACTTGTTTCATTCTCTCCTTCCCATTCTTTTCTGCCAAGTTATTGATAACTTACTGCTGTATATTGCCAACTGTCATGCTAGGTGATAGGGATCTAGAGATGATTAAGACAAAGTCTTTAACCCTCTGTTAACAGATTAGAGGGGGAGCTAGACAAGGCAATAAATGACTGCACAAAGAATAAGACGTATTTACACTACAGAGTGATAAGCAGAAGCACGCAGAGGGTGTCATGGGCAGAGGAGACTGCACCCAAGGTTCCTTGATGCCCCTAGGAAGGAGGGTGAGCTGCAGTGAAGGGTCTATATGGGGACAGGAGGCTAGGCAGGGAGGTTGGAGCTATGAAAAGCCACTGAAGGATTTTAATTACAGGAAAGACATGGTCAGACAATTTGGGTTTTATAAAAACCATCCTGGTGCCAGTGTGGAAAATGGATTGCCGAGGGTTAAGAAATGGAGGCAGGGAAGCTATTAAGGAGGTGACTGCAGTGACCAGGTAGGGGGAGGTGGGCCTGAACCAAGGGGGCTGTGTATGTGTTTGGGGTGAAGATGTTGGGGTATAACATTGTTGAAATGACAACTTTGGGAAATATGTAAAGTGCTTAGAATAGAACTTGTATAATCTATACTCAGTTAATGTTAACTCATATTTCTTTTTCCTCTTTGGGAATGAGTACTTCCCAGTGGTCATAACATAGTAAAGGGGAAGAACAGGGAGAGGGGTAGGAGAAGAAGGGAGAATTAGGGAATGGGAAGGGTGAAAGGATACTGTAGCGAGAAGAAAGCATTTTCCCCAGTGTCTCCTGGAGACTCTGCCCTGGAGGAAGCCTTACCTGTAGATGAGACTCTGAAGAAGGAGAGGTGAGTTTGGTGTTGGAGGTGATAGAGGTCTTGTGACATGGTGGGAGCTTGGGGAGCCCTGAGGTCAAAGTTACTTGGACAGGAAAGCCTATCCTCTGTGAGCAGCCGCTGTGGCTGAGCCTGTCTATTCCATAAAGCTATATGTGGAGAATTTGCTCTTTTTTTTTTTTTTTTTTTCTGGATGACCACCTCCTGCCATTTTTTTTTCTGTTCTGATATTCCATGATATTGCTTTCCCTTTCTTTATATTTGATAGTTTTTAGTCATTTACCAGCACAATTGTGCAAAGACCACACTGGCTGAGGCAGGTCGATGATTTGGTTTAAGGAACTCTTTTTACTTCTGGAAAGTAGAAGGTACTTTCTACTAGAAGTTTCTACATAAGATACAAACAATGTTAGATTTATCCAAGAAACCAGAATGATGACTACTTTCCTCCTTCCCTCCCTCCTTCCTTCCTTCTCTCTTTCCTTCCTTCTTTTTCCCTTCTTTCCTTCCATTTTAGCCATTCAATCAACAAATATTTTTTATTGAGCTGCTCTAACACTGATGAGATATTTTACCAACTGGTGCTTTGGCTTCTTCAGGAACCAACCTGCAAATTTGCTGATCTGTTTCCCTGCTGGATTATGAGCTCCTTTAGAGGCAGGGGACTCTCTTCTATCCATCTTTGTATCCCCAGAACCTGACACAGGATATCATAGTGAGTGGTTGTCAAGAGGAAGATTTGTGTCTAGGTTCAAATTACTTGCTAACACTTGCTAGCAGTGTGACTTTGGTCAATTATACAGCTCTCCGAGGCTAGATATTATCATCTGTAAAATGGGGATAATAGCAATAGCCACCTCATCAGGCTGTTTTGAGCAATTAAGTGACGTAACACACCTAAAGCACTTAGAGTGCCTGGCTCATAAGGGTTCAACCATGTTATCAGTATTAGATTTACACTAAATGTTTTTTTATTTTTTAAAGATTTATTATTATTTATTTGTTTATTTATTTGTTTATTTATTTATTTGTTTATTTATTTATTTATTTATTTATTTATTTATTTATGATAGACACAGAGAGAGAGAGAGAGGCAGAGACACAGAAGGAGGGAGAAGCAGGCTCCATGCCGGCAGCTCCACATGGGACTCGATCTCGGGACTCCAGGATCGCACCCTGGGCCAAACTCAGGCACCAAACCACTGAGCCACCCAGGGATCCCCTAAATGTTTTTTTTTTTTTTTTAAAGATTTTTATTTATTTGATAGAGAGAAAGTGTGTGTGTACAAACAGGGGGAGCAGGAGAAGGAGAAGCAGGGGCTTGATCCCAGAACCCTGGGATCAGGACCTGAGCGGAAGGCAGATGCTTAACCAAATGAGCCACGCAGGCACCCCATGGTTTACAGTAAATGTTATTGAACTGATTCCCTGGGACTTAGTGTAAGTCTACTGATTTGCATGTAAGTTTAAGCAAGACAATTTACCTCAGAGTATTTTTAAAAGGTTTATCTGAAAACTGGAAATGATAATACCTGCACAGATACCTTAACAGGATTATAATGGAAATGGAAGAGATTGCTTTGTCTATTAATTATGAAAATAACTCCAGTAAATTATCTAAACATAAACATCAGAGAAAAATAAAATCTTCTCTGTTATTACATTATTTTTATTTTTTTATTTTTATTTATTTATTTTTTTTACATTATTTTTAAAAGGTGACATAGATTCTTTTAGTCCATAAAGAGCACCTAGAGAACTCTACAGCTAACCTTATAGTTATAGTCTGGATGCTTTTCTCCTAAGATCAGGAACAAGGCAAGGATATCTGCTCTTATTCAGCATTGTACTGGAAGTTCTAGACAGTGCAATAAAGCAAGAAAAACATATAAAAGGAATACATATTAGATATTAAGAAATCAAACCGTCCCTATTTGCAGATGATATAATTGCCTACGTAGAAAAATCTCAGGGAATTTTGCAATGTTGCAGGATGTAAGATATATGTGCAAAAATCAGTCACAATTCTGTATACTAACAATAAATATGTGGAAACAGAAATTTTTAAAAATACCATCTATGGTTGCTGTAATGAAAATTAAATACTTAGGTATAAAACTAACAAAACATGCTTATGAACTGTGCCCTAATAATTACAAATGCTGATAAAATGAAATGCTGATCTAAATGAGTGGAGGGGTACCTGGGTGGCTCAGTTTGTTGAGTGTCTGATTCTTGATTTTGGATGAGGTCATGATTTCAGGGTCAGGAGATCAATTGCATTAGGCTCTGTGTTGGGTGTGGAGCCTACCTAAAATTCTCTCTCCCTCTCCCTCTGCCTCCCAACCCCGCTCACACAATCTCTCTCTCTCTTAAAAAACAAACACAACAAAAAACACCTAAAAATGGATTATAGACTTAAATGTAAAACTTTTAGGAATCATAGAGTTCTATGGCTAATCAGAGTTCTTAGACTTGATGCCAAAAGCATGATGCATAAAAGGAAAATAAAATTATACATTGGACTTCAGCAAATTAAAACTTTTTGGTCTGTAAAAAAGCCTCCTGTAAGAAGATGAAAAGACAAGCAACAGACTGGGAGAAAGCATTTGCAAACCACATATTTGTCAAAGGACTTATATCTGGAAAATATAAAGAATTTTCAAAACTCAATAGTAAGAAAATAATCCAATTAGAAAATAGGCAAAAGACATGTACAGACATTTTAGCAAAGAGGATATACAGATGGCAAATCAGCACTTGAAAAGATGTTCAACATCATTAGCCATTAGAGAAATGCAAATGAAAACTGCAACGAGAGCTCACTACATGCCTACCAGAATGGCTAAAATCAAAAATAGTGATAACAGCGAATGCTGGTGGGATGTGGAGAAACTCACACGTTTCTGGTGGGAATGTAAAATGGTGCAGCCCCCTGAAACAGTTTGGCAGTTTCTTACATAACTAAACAAGTGCTTACCATATGGCATTCTTAGACATTTAACCCAGAGAAATGAAAACTTATGTTCATCCAGAAACCTGTACACAATTTTTTTTGTAGCAGCTTTATTTATAGTAGCCCCAAGCTAGAATCAGTCGAAATGTCCTTTAGCGGCTGAATGGTTAACAAACTGTGGCACATCCATACCATGGAATACAACTTAATTATAAAGAAGAAGGAACTGTTGGGACACACAAACTGGATGAATCTCCAGAGAATATGCTGAGTGGAAAAAAAGGCCAATCTCAAAAAGTTTCATGCTTAAAATGTACAAAGTTATAGAATTGGGAAATAGATTAGTAGTTGCCAGGGGTTGTGGAGGGAGAGAAGTGGCTATGGCTCTAAAAAGGTAGCACAGGGCCTCCTTGTGATGGAGCCGTTCTGTATTTGGACTGCAGTGGTGGTCACCTGAATAAGGTGGAAGGAGTGTATCAATGTCAATTTTCTGGTGATATTATACTACAGTTGTGCAAGGTGTTACCATTGGGGAAACTAGGTGAAGATATATGGGATCTCTCTGAGTTATTTCTTTCAAATGCATTTGAATCTGCAATTATTTCCAAATAAAAATGAAAAAAATTACAGAGAATGATGAAAGAAATATTAACCTATTTATACATTTTTTGTTATTCTATAATTGTTATCAGTAACTACTTAATCTAACTTCTTCCCCAAGTAACTGATCTATAATACAGATCCATCTCTGGCACCCCAGCCCATCCCTGTGGTTTCTACCACCTTTCTGGATACATTCCAAGTTCCATCAAGGCACTAGGCTTGGGGCATATCTACATCTCCAGCCTCAATTTACCACCTCTTGACTTGCATGTGACACCCCAGCAACACTGAACTGTTGAAAACTCTCTGCTCACTCCATGTTTACTCCAGGTTATTCTTCCTGCTATTCATTCTACTTGGAATGTCCTAACTTCTATCTAATTCTGACTTTCCTTCATGGTTCAATACAGGAGTCACCTCCTTCATAAAGCCTTCCTGACTTTTTTTTTAAATCACTGCACTTGCTATACTATTTTAAAATTATAATCTTAACTCCTCGTTACTTGAATCACTGTGGTTTGGTGTTGCATTTAGCAAAAGCATCACAATATAAGTCTGACCTGCAGAAATAACTTTAAAACAATCTATATCATTATTGCCATCTCCAAGAAACTCCAAAGGCGTTTCCATTTGTAACACAGAGCCAGACTTTAAGAACCAAACCAAACAACTCTATCTTCCAGTGCCCTGCTCATTGGCTGTTCCTAATCTCTCCCTCTTTGCTCACCTCCTCCAAGACTACTCTCTCTACACTTAGCTTGGTGGCTTAAGTCTTTTCTGCTCTTTCTTGCCTCTGGATTTACTACTTTCTCTTCTACCAGCGGCTTTCAGCTCTTTCTGATGTAAGTGCTTCAATACTGTCATTTGCCAGCAAATCCTAGGTTATGAGGGTTACCATAATAAAATCCACAGACCAGGCAGCTTAAACAATAGCATTTTACTTCCTTGTAGTTCTGGAGGCTTGGAGTCCAAGATCAGATATCAGCAGGTTTGGTGTCTCCAGAAACCTCTCTCCTTGGTCCATCTTATCTTCACATGGTTTTTCTTCTGTGTGCATGCATCTCTGTGTTCCTTTTTTTTTTATTCGTTTATTTGAGGTGAGGGGCTGGGAGGAGCAGAGGGAGAGGGAGAGAGAGAATCTCAAGCTGACTTGCTGAGCACAGAGCCTGATGCAGGACTAGATCTCATGACCCAGAGATCATGATTTGAGCTGAAGCCAAGAGTCAGACACTTAACCAACTGAGCCACCCAGGTGCCCCCTCTGTGGTTCTTTTGTGTATGAACTTCCTCTTTTAAAGACACCATTCAGATTGTATTGAGGTCCACACATATGATCCCTTTTAACCTTATACCTTTTTACAGACCCTATCATCAAATACAATCACATGTGGAGGAAGTTAGGGCTTTAACATATGAATTTTGAGGAAACGATTCAGTCCATCATACTGGGTAACCCCAGTCCACCCAAGGAAGGTGGGAGGATCTAAGCTAACAAAGAGGATATTCCTCCTATTGGCTGGACTGGGGCATGCGTGGCAATTAATGAAAATTTGGGAACTGCTCCATCTCTCTCCCTCCACAAAGTTAGGGAATATCTTTTTCTACTCAGTTTTATTTTTATTTATTTATTTTTTAAAAAATATTTTATTTATTTATTTGAGAGAGAGAACATGAGAGAAAGTGAGAGAGCACAAGTTGGGGGGAAAGGCAGAGGAGAAGGAGAAGACTCCCTGAGGGGCAGGGAGCTTAATGTGGGCCTTGATCCCAGGACCCCAGGATCATGACCTGAGTGGAAGGCAGATACTTAACCAACTGAGCCACCCAGGCACCTCTCTACTCAATTTTAAGTCAAAATTTTTAAATCTATAGATTTTGGTGTTTCAGTAGCCTGACAAGGGAACAGCCTTCCTGGCCTGTGCTCATTTCTGGTGAGATCATCCAAAACCAGGATGTGAAAATTATCAAGGGTGTGAAAATTAATAAAAGGATATCTCATTTAGAATGGAGTTGGAGGCCAGCAGGGGGTGCTCTCCGGCCCTACCACTTGTCAATAGCAGACCCAATAAGAACAACCTGATCTTGCAGTGAGTACTTCACTATCCCCCTGGAGGAGAGAGGCTTTCCTCCTCCCTCAGCAACAGCCCAGCCAGTGAGAGACAGTCCTAACTCAGCCAGTGGAAAGCCACTATATTTTAAATTACCAGTTTACCTCAATGGGCTTTTTGTTTACAACAGCCCTTCCAGCTTCTTCCTTCCCTTTGTTCTGCAGGCTTGTCCTTGATAGCAATTCCCTGCCATTCCGAAATAAAACCACCTTTTGCTGGTAAAATAATTGGCAGTTTTATTTTTTAAAGGTAATAAGGGCATGTGGTAGGTAACTAATGCTGGATGTCAACAAGAAGAGCTGGAAGAGGGAGCCCTGTGGTGCCTCTGAGTGAGCAGCAGGACCTCTGGGTTGTCTTTTTCTAACTGGATGTAAGTGGCCATCCTTTCCTTGCCTTGGCACTTTTTTTTTTTTTTAAGATTTTATTTATTTATTCATGAGAGACACACAGAGAAAGGCAGAGAGAGAGAGAGAGTGAGCGAGCCAGAGACATAGGCAGAGGAAGAAGCAGGCTACCTGTGGGGAGCCCGATGTGGGACTAGATCCCAGGACCCCAGGACCCAGAATCATGCCCGAAACCAAAGGCAGATGCTCAACCACTGAGCCACCCAGGCGTCCCCTCTTGGCACTTTTGCCGTTGAAGCACAGTTTGATTTGTATCCATAGAGCTACTTTACCAATAATTACACACACTGCTATATCTATATATGTAGTCACTATACATCCCCTTTTCTGTTAAAATGGAAACTTTTCACAACAGAACTTTTAAAATAGGAATATAACACAGAGGGTTTTTATGTTTTTTTAAGTAGGCTCCCAATGTGGGGCTTGAACTCATGACCTGGATATCAAGACCTGACCTGAGATCAAGAGTTGGACACTTCACTAACTGAGTCATCCTGGCACCCCTGGTTTCTTTTTTAAACAGATTAGACAGGGCAGTTTTATAAGTCTGGTTACCTCATAGCTGGGAGTCTTATATTCTTTATACCAATTATACTGAAATGAAACTCAGCGTTCTGATACTTCATATACTTTTTAATGGTCTTGTCATGGTTGAAGCAAATACCACCAAGGCTAGAGTCATAAGCAAACATCCCCTTTCTGCTCAGCCTTTGATGGGTACATCCTGAAGGTCTCATCCTGAAGATACGGTGGAAGCGAGAGGCGGGAGCTACAGGGTGAGCCAGTCATGGTGGGGAAGAGGCAGGGCAGCACCCAGGGATGGATGCCCAGTCTGGTGGAGAAGTCCTAAGGTAAGTTTCAGGTGTTGTTCTGACCTTCCTCAGGGGGCTAATGGTCTTACCACACATGAGGGAGAGCTAATTCTAGCTGAAATCTGAGCCAGCTAAGTTTGATATGTGAGAAAATCACAATCCTTTCAAAGTGTGGTTCCTGGAGCAGCAGCACCTGGGAATGAATTACAGATGCACATTCTCACTCCCCACCTGGACCTTTTGAATCAGAAATGCTGCAGACCTGGCCCAGCAACCCTCCGGAAGCTTCTGATGCACACTGGAGGTTGAGACCACTGCTCTGTTTCTGTCACCACCTATGCAGAGAGGATGCCAAACAGGCCCAAGTACTATTTAACTTTCTTAAACCAAATTGATGCAATAGACCTCTGGTCTCCAAGCCTGATTGACAGGATTTGAATTTCTCGGGGGTCAGAGGAAAGGACTGATCTATATTTTTAACATCTATATTTTAGCATCCCAGGTAATTCTTTTTCTGAGGGAGGTTTGGAAGCCCTTAGTATATAACTGACGTCACTGTACTAATCTGATAGTCAGCTGCTGGGATGAAAGGCTTCCTGCAAGCTTAGCATTCAGGAAAGGGAAGAGAACTAACATTTACCGAACAAGGACTGTGGGCCAGCCACTGTTCCAGACATTTAGCATACATTACTTCCTATTGATGTTTATAACAACCCTATGAGGTAAAGCTGTGCTTAGAATATCTGAGTGTTTACCCTATGTTACTCAGTAAGAAGCAGGGCTGGGTTTCAACCCCAAGGTGGCTCCATTACCTCTAACACCCTTCTGTGTGTCCACCAGCGTGGCCAGCTCCACTTCTCTCTGATATGTCAAAGGCTTGCAGGACCTTCTTTCTCTCTTCTTTTTTCCCTTTTAATGAAATAGAATCTTCTGTTCCACAAATAGTTATGGGGTCCCTACTGTGTTCAAGGTATTTTTGTTGTACACAAGCATATACAGTGTTTAAATGCAACTCAAGAAGCTCTCAGACAACAGAAGGTACTTGAAAGGCCGTAAACTTGGTAGCTGGGAATGTAGGGTCAGGGTGACCTCGGGATTGAGTGCTAGTCCCTACCCCTTAGTAGCTGTGTGAAGTTGGCAGTTGGGTGTTATTTTTTTAACTTGAGTCTTAGTTTCTTCATTTGTGCAAAAAGGCTATAGCAATGCTTCTCTCAGAGTGGGCAAACCCTTGATAAAGGGCTTGGCACAGGTTGAGGGCCCAGTAAATGACTCAATCTGTTATTATCTTTAGTTTATTATTGTTGCCAGCTGTAGTAGATGCCCCAGTAATTACTTGATGCCCTAGTAAACTGGCTGCCACACTTCATAGAGTGTATTGATATTTGTATTTATAAAGTGACAATAGTTTGGTTAAATACTGCTAAATGTCAAGTTCCTGTAATCGTTCCCTAGCCCCCCCCAAACACCCCTACCTGCAGAACCCCAATCCTCCTCTTCCCAAACCCTTACTCTCCTTCCTCTTTTGGGAAAATTTTTTTTGCTAAGGTACTGAGTACATTAGAGGAGATGTGAAAAATGAAAGAAAATTAGCCTGTTCTTACTCATGTGACCACTCCAGCCTGGTGGTACTCTTTGGACAGCTTTCCATTTATATGTTGCCTTACAAACATCTTTTCTCATATGTAATGCTTGGTATATGGTTCACATTGGTCTCCATTTAGTAAAGGTTGCTAAAGCCCCAGGGGACCAATGTGCATAATTGCAAAGATTTGAATGGCTTTTGATTAGAGGGGCAACTTAGACCCTCAGGGAGGGATCTTGGTGGAGAAGGTTGTTGGTTACCTCTTCCCAGTGCAGCAATCCTTGCACTCACAGGCCTGGATAGTTCTAGAACAGCCTTATAGCAAAGGATAGTTATATGTTCCTGTGGGTCTTTTTTTTTGGCCAGGAAAACCAGGGACCATAAATATAATAATACAAGCCCATAGGTTTAGGGTCCCATGGAAGGTTTTAGAAGGAGAAAAAATGTAAGTGACAAAAGTAGACTTGGTCATCTATGGGTTCACTTAAGAAACAATAATGTAACACTAATGTACATTTCATAATTTTATATGAAAATTTTAAGCTGTATCTGTTCGTGTGAACTGTTAAGATAAACTGATATAATTAGAAAAAAAAAACCACAGGTGACTCTTGCAGGTCTGCACAAATAGCCTAGCCTGGTCATCCATGTGAGCTCTGTTTCATTTCTTGCTGGCTTACACTACTATTTATTTCGAAGAGAAGATTGAAGGAGAAGGGACACAAAGTTAAGGCAGTAGTGGAGTATAAACAATTTGACAGTATTAATCAAAAGCCATAAAAATGTCCATACTCTACTATAAAATTTCAATTTGAGAGTTGACCTAAGAAGTTAATTTAGAATGTGGGAAAAAAAAGCCACATACACATATTTCATTGCTTTGTCATTGGTAGGGGTCAAAATTTGGAAGCAATCTTGATGCCCTGTAATAAGGATCAATGTTTAAATTTCTATTCAACAAAACATTGTGTACCTTTAAAAATAATGATTATGAAGATTATGTGGTAACATAGAAAATACTTAAAATGTCATGCCTTGAGGGAAATGAGCTGGAAATTGCACCACCCAAATGAAAAAGATGGAAAGGAAGCATATCAAATGATAGCAGCTGTGTTTGGGTAATGGCATGATGGTAGTTATTTTCTCTTTTTTGCTCATGATTATTTTAATCAGTTTCCAATTTTATAAATTGGAAAACCAATTAAAAATATCCAAATTAAAAAGCCAACATTTAAAGCCAGAAAGAATGAAGTAGGGGGACTTTAAAGTTGGCTGTTTTGCACAGAGCTTCATGAGGGATTTCACATGGGACAAAATGGCAAACAGTTATTGCAATTTGCAGGGGATATGCATTTATTCTGAGAGTTGTTGGGCTGGTTGGAAAGACAGTGTAATAATAGCAACAAAAACTAGACCCTCCCACCCCCAGCTGCCAGTAATTCAGGCTAGGGCTTCAAGAAGCAATTTCGGCCCATTCAAAGTGCAGCCCATCCCCGGAGACTACCTCCTGCGGACCATTGTGATGGTGATGGCGGGGATGTGGGCCGGCCTCCGCACCAGCTCTCAGAGGATCAGGCGTCTGATGGGAGGGCCTGGGCAGCTGTCTGGGCTTGGGGTTGCTGGTCATCAGAGGCAAGGCAGCATGTGCAATGTTGACCTGGAGGTGAAAAGTCCCCTTTCTCAGACCCACTCCCCAGAGGCAACAGTCCCTCATTAGGCTACAGTTTCTAATCCAAACAACCATTAATCTTTCCCAGGGTTAAAAGGCCAGGAAAGCAAGTTTTGCTATTTTGATACTGTACTTGTCTGTATTTTACAAGAGCAGACTTCCCTCACTGACCAGTGGAAAATACCCTACAGCTGTGTCCACAGCTATGCAAAAATGCCAAGCCCAACATAGCCCTCCTGGTGCACAGAGAAGTGACAGGAGCACAAAACAGGCTGTTTATTGTGGCACTTGACAAAAATCATAAATGTGATGTACTTTAAACAAATTAATATTCTGGATCATAAGTTAGGGATGCATATATATTTTAAGTGAAAAAAAATTCTACTAAATATGATAGTTTTGTGAAAATGCTGTTATACAAAGTTCTGAGTACTATTTTGTTTTTTTTCTTGCCTTAGCAAGTAAATTAATCTGTATAAATGGAGCCATAACCCCTGAGAACTTTTTGGTCTTTTAAAGGTAATCAATAAAAAACAGAATTTGACTTAGAAAAATGCACTTAATTGTTATCTCAGAAACAGTGTTTACACTGTTGTTACAGAAATGGGCGGTATTTCTTATCTAACACTTTTAATAGCTGGTAAGAAACACATCTTTTCCATATTCTCAAGTTATAGGGACCAACATGATGGGTATTAAGATAAAAAACACGAAGCCTTCCTAAATCTGTTTCTTCATGCTTGACCTTTAAATCCTTCCTTTACAGAGTCATCATCAGTATGAATACCAAACACTCCTCCTGGTGAGTCACAGACATCTGCCTACTGGTAGTAAAGGCATCGAACATTTCAGAGAGATAGAGAATACATTTTTATGTCTCAAATTATTTTACATCGAATTTCCCAAACTCAAATCACACATTAAGGACTAAGTAATACATAAAATCGAGTCATAACATTATCAAAATGGAAGAGGCCTCAGTCAAATAGAGTAAAACTCAAGACTGACCAAGGGACTAGAGTGGAACCCATGGCCTTTGACCTCTAACGCTGTTCTAATGATGCTACATCACCTTGTTGAATATAAAACTTCTAGAACTTACCTGGGCTTTTTTGGGAAGGTGTGTTGATGGGGAGAACATATGTTTTTGCTGTGCCAAATGTATTTTAAGACATTAACAACTTTTACTAAAGTTTCCTGCAGGATCTCAGATTGGCAGAGAGTTAGCTGTACTCTGCCTCAATCCCACAGCTTCTGCTTTCAAGATCCATGATATTTTGAAACGCTGGAGGGAATTTTAGCTATTTATGGTCTGCAAGTTATAACTGAAATTCTTTTTAAAAATTTTTTAAAAATTAATTAATTTATTTTACATAACTGAAATTCTATTGGTACTGTCCTATGCTTACCTTTTGGGCACTTGATATAAATAATTTGAATGTTCTATAGGAATTAAAACTATATCTTAATGATATCATTTCTAAGTCAAAAATATGCATATAATATATATAATAAAAAACATAAACCAAATTTTTAATACTGCCTATCTTCTGGATGGTACAATATGATTATTTTCTTTTGTGTTTATCTTTGTATTACCAGATTTTGGTACTGAGCATATTTTATGTTGATAGAGAAACCACTATAAACATTACTTCAATGTTATTTAAAAGATCTCAAGGAAGTAAAAGACCTTTATACAGATAAAGTAGGCCTGGGCAGGTTGAAGGCAAGTAATGTACTTCTCTTCCGTTTTTAAAACCCTGATGTAATTATATATACATTACTTATTTGATTAAAACTTTAATTCAGTTTAAAACATGGATAAATCCACAAGTACACTGAGATCCAGACTGCCAAAGCTTAAGCAGGCAAAAAACCTTAGTGTGGTAACCTTTATGAGGAGAAATGAGTGGTAGAAGTTTCTGCAGCTTGGGAATAACAGATGCAAATGATCATGCTACTTAGATTCTACTTGCAAGGCTGCAAGTCTATCAACAACAACACCGCTTACTGTTTGAATTCATTTATTCTGACCACAAAATACATTTTTCCAAGGAGGGAATTATCATGTAGATGTTAGTGTTTTTCTCAAAAGAATAATTTATTTACATGAGGATCAGTCTCTAATATTTTACCTCTTTGGATCTGTTTTAGTCTTTAAATATTAGTTACTAGTATTTTTATAAATTAAGATGAATTTGACCTAAAATAAACAAAATGATATTTTTTTCTGTTCTCTGGCCCTTTCATTTTATTTTAGTGGCCCTCTTAAAATTAGAAAGAATGTGCTTGTTGTAACACATCCAAACAATACGGACGTTTATAAAATAAAAAGAGAGGTATAAAATATAAAGTGATTATTTTCTCTTGATTCTCAATGCCCCAAATTCCATTTCTCCAGTGATAACTTTTAATATTGTTATGTATCCTTCTTTTCTCTCAATAAATAGACATATATTTATAATTTAAAAAGTAAAAATCAGACCATGCAAATATACAACTGTTCTGCTTTTTTCCAAGTTAGCAGTATATCATGGGTATATTTCCAATAGATTTATTTATTTATTTATTTATTAGATTTTATTTATTTGTTCAGAGAGACACACACAGAGACAGAGACACAGGCAGAGGGAGAAGCAGGCTCCATGCAGGGAGCCCAGCGCAGGACTTGATCCCTGGACTCCAGGACCACGCCCTGGGCCAAAGGCAGGCACAAAACCACTGAGCCACCCAGGAATCCCCCAATTTGTTTTTTTTTAATTAGAAAAAGTGTTACTAGAAACATCCTTGCCATATTTCTTGACACACTTGTGCTAGTATTTCTATAGGATAAATTTCTAGACTAGGGGTTACTGGGCATAGGATATGTGCATTTATGTTTTTGATAGATACTGAATTTTTGCCCATTTGATAAATAGAGCAGTGGCAATCTGTGGGGTTTGGTGCAGGAACACGGATCCCTAAAGTCTAGCCCAAGGTCTAACATAGTGGGCATTTTCCCAATTGTATAGAAGTAGCTTGACTTTGAACATCAGGGAATCTTCTGCAGGATAAATTTATATCACATCCAAACTGGTAACATGTAAGTTATATGTGAATGAAAAGACTAAGTTCTGGCTAGCTCGGCTTTTGTTGTCAGGACTATGATGGCCAGTGGAATTCTTTCAGTGAGAATGAAAATTAATACAGTTTCATTGAAGCTTCAAACAGAGCAGATAGATCCTCTTCTGACTGAGGGCGTGGTGCAAGCTTGGTCACCCTTTCCTGAAACAGTAAACAAAAGGATTTGCCCAGGGCTCTAAAAAGCTAGTTTGTAAAAGCTACTAGGTTATGTAAATCAACTTGGCCATAAGAAACAATGACTTGATAATAATCATATCTTTAAAAATCATATTTCTTGTTTCCTTCATACCAGCTGATCCCCAACTCCGAAGTTCATCAAGTGACACCACTTTCCCACAAAGCTTTCAAGGTCCATTGGCCTTGCCTTATGTTCTGGAAATAGCCTTCTGCCTAAAGTACAGAACCAAACCCACCTTGGGCAAAACACCTTCAGTGATGACCAAACTACACTGGGCAGCAGCCTCTGCCAGGTGGGTTCTCTGTGCAGAGAGCACTGTCCCAGTGCCTGTGCCTGGGCACAGCATGTGCTGCCAAGGAAATTAGAACTGGGTTGTCCTTCACTTCAAGGACTGTATATTTTGCAATTTGGACCTAAAGTATATTCAGAAAGACTTCATTAAGTCATAAGTTGACTTCATAGTCAATTTTACAGCTATGGACTACACATGACTCCTTTTTCTTATTAACTAAGGTTTTAGTTCTACTTTCCCAAGTCAATTCAGTGACTTGCTTAATTTCTCCAACGTTATTGAGTGGAGTCAGCAAAGACAGAAAGCATATCCTATTGCTATTTATACCCCCCATCAGTGTCTCCTTAATCCCAGTGGGACAGGAGATTAAAAGATACTATAATGACTACCCTGTATCCAAATTTCTGGGCTTAAATAAGATCTATGCCAGAGTTTTGGTTCCATTTTCATAGGTCTCTCAGTTTGTTTTCTTATAAGTACTCATCTCCATGAGGGCAGGTCTGTGTTCACTCTTCCTGCCCAGGGCCTACTAGAGTGCTTGACACACAGTACATAGGTGCTCAACAGTTATTTGCTGAATTAATGAAAATGGTGTGTGTGGGGTGCGGTATTGGCATCTCAAAATTCATATACTCAAGACAGAACTCTGACTTCTCCTGCCTCTCATTTTTCTCATCTCAGCAATGACAGCCAGTCACTCAGGGAAAAGCCTAGGAGTCCTGTTGATTCCTTTTTCCTTCTCTACAAGTTTAATCCACCAATCAATGTGTCAGATCTACCTCAGAAGTAAATCCAAAATCTGACCACTTTATCACCTCCTGTTCCACCACAACCCGGCTGTCGTTCCAATTTTAGTATATGTGCTGCTGAAGCGAGCACTACACAACCCGGCTGTCATCCTGACTCCTGCCTCCAAAAGTCTGTTTCTACTTTTGCTCTACTCTCTCCCCCTAGAGGCCATTCTCCATACAGCAGCCAGAGTGATAACTTTTTCACCCCAGAATAAATTTATCTCATAACCTGCTTAATGCTCTCTGAGGACTTTCTACTGCAATGACAAGACCATGGCCACTGATGCCACTCTGTTCTGGCTCTGCTGCTCATCTCAGCTCTGACTCTTTTCCCATCAGTTCGTCTCACTTAAGCCCTACAGTCCCCTCTCTACCATGAAAATGCTCATCTTCACCCTATCTCAGAGCCTTTCCCCTTTGCCCAGAGGGCTTCTCCCAGGTCCTAATGTGGTGCCTTCACCTCTAGTCAAAACTTCTTGTGACCACCCTTGCTGGTCCCTCCCACACTGTTCCATGTGAAATCATGATTTCATCACCCAGGTTTTCCTTCACACCACTAAGCATCATCTAAAATGATTTCATTAGTATTTTATTTATATATTTGATTAGATGTCAATCATCTGTCTTCTCTCACTAGAATGTAAGCTCCATGAGGGAATGAAGAGACTTTATTTTCCTCCTCACGGCATCCCATTCAATGCATAGTATATAGTAAGACCTCAGTAAGTATTTGTAAGGTGAAAGAAAGAATGAAAATAGGAAGGGTGTATTTAAAAATTAACTCAGAATAGGCCTAAGTGTAAAGATTTAAATGTAAGAGCTAAAACCAAACTCTTAGAGAAAACAGAGGAAAATCTCATGATATTAGATTTGGCAATAATTTCTTGGATATGACACCAAAAGCACAGGCAATACAAAAAATGGGTGAATTGGGTTACATCAAAATTTAAAACTTTTATGCATCAAAGGACACTCTCAAGAGAGTTGAAAAGACAACTCAGGTAGAATGAGAAAAGTTTTTGCAAATTACAGATCTGATAAGGGATTAATAACTAGAATATATAATTACTACAACTCAACAGCAGGAAACCCCAAACAATCAACTTAAAAATAAGCAAAAGAGGGCACCTGGGTGGCTCAGTAGGTTAAGGGTCTGCCTTTGGCTCAGGTCATGATCCACAGTCCTAGGATCGAGCCCCATGCCAGCTCTCTGCTCAGCAGGGAGCCTGCTTCTCCCTATCCCTCTGCCTGCTGCTCTGCCTGCTTGTGCTGTCTGTCTGTCTGTCTCTCTCACTGTCAAGTAAATAAAATTTTAAGAAAAGTTAAGATAAAAAATAGGCAAAAGACTTGAATAGATATTTCTTAACTGAAGATATATAAATAGCCAGTAAGCACATGCAAAGATGTTCAATATCTTTAGTCATTAGCAAAATGCTATTCAAAACCACAATGAGTTCTCACTTCCCATCCATCAGGATAGCTATCAAAAAAAAAAAAAAAAGGAAAATAATAAATCTTGATGAAGATGTGGAGAAATTGTAACCCTCGTGCATTGTTGGTGGGAATGTAAAATGATGCAGCCTCTATGGAAAACAGTTTGGCGGTTCTTCAAAAAGCTAAACAGAGAATTACCCTATGATCCTACAGTTTTATTCATTGGTATATAACTAAAGGAGGTGAAAACAGAGACTAAAACGTATTTGTACAGCAATGTTCACAGTGGCATTGTCTACAATAGCTAGAAGGTGGAAAAGCCCAACTGTCCATCTGTAGATGAATGGATGAGCAACAGATGGTATATCCATGCAATGGAATATTATTTCAGCCATAAAAAGGAATTAAATTCTGACACATTAAAGATTTATGATAAGTGAAGACATTATGCAGACACAAAAGGACAAATATTGTAGAGTTCCACTTATATGAGGCACCTGAAATAGGCAAATTCATAGAAAGTAGAATAGAAGTTATTAGGGGCTGGGAAAGGGCAATTATTGTTGCCTACTAAACAGAGCTACAATTTGAAATTATTTAAAAGTTCTGGAAATGGATAGTAGTGCTGGTTGCACAACACTAAATGTACTCAGTGGCACTGAATTGTGCACTTAAAAATGGTTAAAATAATATATTTTATGTTAGGTATATTTTACCACGATTAAAAAGATAATTAAAAAACAAGGAAGGATGAATGGACAGATGGGAGAAGGATGGGGACATGCTGATGAGTATGGGTAAGACCAAAGTAAAATGTTACGCTGCAGCAGATCTTCGGAGACTCTAAACAAATTGTGAAAATCCACAGCAAGGCAGAGACCTGTTCATGGTGATGTACATATGTGTCGGTGGAAGGGTCAAGAACTGAAGTTTGGCGTTTGCTGTGGCCGATAATTACTCTCACACTATTCTGCCTATATAACAGGAGAGAATCTTATCTGATGGGTTCAGAGGCCCTTAAAACAGTCCTGTTCATCTTTGGCATAGTTCAGGAGTCTCAGAAGTACTTCAGGCCAAGCTGCTTTGAATTTCTCTTTCACATTTCTAATACACCCTGATAGGTTAAATGAGGATAGGGACATAAAGTTTGTGATATATCCCCACTGATATCATCTATGCCATATAAAAGCTAAACTCTCAGACTTAAGATGTGTTCAGCAATGCACTATTATTTATAGACGTGTAAGACCGAAGGACAACTGATTAACATGGGCACTGAAATAAATCCTGACTACTACTTTTAGCACATTCATAAAATAACAACATTTTGGCTGGCCTGCCTGCCAGGGAGTGGAAGTGCTCATTTTGGTAGACAGCTCTCCTCAGAAATGAAATGTTTTGATTTGAAATGTAAATGTTTTTTTCCAGAGGTTTCAGAAACCCCGCTTGGAAGATTGATTTATTCTTGCCTGCTCGCCTTGCAGCCTGGCTATAGCGGTTGGAAGCCTCCGTACACAGGGCTGCTGTTTGCAGCCATCAGTATGGGATGTGGTGTTTGGTCAAGAATACTGGCCTGGTTGTTCTTTTCAGTGAAAACTGATCCTTCCTTGCTGAACATAAAAGAAGCTTTATCAAATGTCGACTACATAAATAATCTTTCTGGCAATATTCTTTGCTGCAACCAGTCTATCCCTCTCACTACCTTAAATCCTGTAGATACTAATAAGTGAAGATTAGCCTGCTGCATGTGTAAAATTCTGAAGTTGCCATAGCATTCCTGTAAAATGTTCCCTGCTGCCAAAAATACCAAACAAAAAACCCATAGTAGTTCTTCATCTGCAAAACAGGCTGATTTCTAAGATTCCTCCTAAAGTCCTGTGAATCTGCCCTGTCTCCTGCCCTCTCCATATATAGGACACATTGACTCAATTACATGGACTCTAAAATGGAACTAGTGCTAGTTTATTAAAATTAACTATGTTTCTCTCAATCACAAACACATGATTTAAAAAGCAGCATTCATGTTGGGGCTGCCTTATGAGTACAACATGAGGAGATCCTGGCCTCCTACTTTACAGACATGACTTGTACTTGAAAGATTCAATTTACTTTGCATCTTTTTTTTTTTTTTAATTTTTATTTATTTATGATAGTCACAGAGAGAGAGAGAGGCAGAGACACAGGCAGAGGGAGAAGCAGGCTCCATGCACTGGGAGCCCGATGTGGGATTCGATCCCGGGTCTCCAGGATCGTGCCCTGGGCCAAAGGCAGGCGCTAAACCGCTGCGCCACCCAGGGATCCCTTACTTTGCATCTTTTATGAAACTAAAAAAAATCAGTTTTGTCTAATTAAGGTCTTGCTATCTGTGACTTCTTAGTGTGATATATGCCCTGAGGCATTTAATATGATACCTAATTAACTTGCTATTTATTTATTTAAGATTTTATTTATTTATTCATGAGACACACACACACACACACACACACACACACACACACAGGCAGAGGGAGAAGCAGGCTCCATGCAGGGAGCCCGACGTGGGACCTGATCCCGGGTCTTCAGGACTGCATCCTGGGCTGAATGCGGCGCTAAACTGCTGAGCCACCTGGGCTGCCCTAACTTGCTATTTTAGTGGGTAGTCTCAAATGTTAGTATGGATCTGTTGCTATTTGGAACAGTTTCTGAAAGTAGAAGACTGAGCACAGTAGAATTTAAACAGTACACACTTGCCACTGTGTGCTGATGACTGGAAGATGCTTGCCACTAGTAATTAAATGGCCAAGAATATCACACAGTTTCATCTGAAAATCATGGATACCATCGCTGGAGGTTGACAAACACCCATTCCTGAACAAGTAGAGCTTTTCAGAATTCCTCTTGCAGGAGTGGCACTGTCACTGGAACCATGCTATAAGAGCCAACCACCATGTCAAAACTGTAGAGACCAATTGGTCTCTGGTATCACTGGACAGGCTTTCATGGCTTCTTGTCATTAGGTGAATCCTATTTAGTGTAAGGAAACTTCTGAAAAAGTTACTACCATTCAGCCATTAAGCTCACCTGCCCTGAAGACTTAGGAGAGATGGTACAGGTATGTGTTCCTTTAACATCTCTACTAGCCTGTGCTAGGTGCAGTAGAGGAAGGATGAACAAAACAGGTCCTGTACTCATGGAACTTATGGTCTAGTAGGTTTGGATAAAATAACTGTGTTGGTTGAATTTTTTTTGGCTATTTAGTCCCTTGGGCTTGTTGATTAGCATTAAGGGTTTATGAGTTATCCTAGCTACACTTTGAGATGTTTCTTTTTCTTATTCACTTATATTTGTAGATACGACTGAGGCTACTGGGCCTGAGTCTAAGTCAGGGAAATTGCTGGCCAATTGGTCGTGTTTAGTTTGTACAGTGGGTAATCAGGGAATACAATACAAACATCCAGATTGCTTTTTTTTTTTTTTTTTTTTAAGTTGGAAGCTCTACCAATGTTGGGACCTGAACTTCTGCTTGGGAATAATAAATTGTAGCTGAAAAGACACTCACCCAATGAGATGAATTATGAGCTTTCCAGTTCATTAAAATCCCCACAACTCACTGCTGCTTTAAATGACTTTGTTTATTGCTATTACCTACCTACCTCCTGAGGACATATGAGTCCGCTAACCCAATCCATACACATATCATCTTACGTGAGAGGTGAGGTCTTCAACATTCTAAGCAGCTGCTAAGTGGGGAAGAAGCTAGTGTGAGGCCTTTGTTTAACCAGAGTGGGTTGAGGAAAAGCACTGCTACTTGTGGTAAGCAGGAATCAGTGTGGTGTGGATATTCCAGCTGTTAACTCTGTTTCAAAGTCAGTGAGACATCCATGTCTGCCTTCATTTTGGGTAGAAGTGCCTTGCCCTCGAGTCCTTATAGTGTTTAAGTAACCCACGTCTTCCCCATTTTAGACAGGGGGACTAAGTGAATACTCTGGGCATGGTGAGCATGGTATGGTCCCCAAACCAAGAGCTCATGACTCTGGCTCTGTTTTATGGTGAATTGCAGTGAACTATTAGGATCCTATTAGGATCTGATGCTATAGCACATGGGTATCTGATCCAAAATGTAAGAGTGGTCCAATGGGAGTGTAAATTCTCTTCAGGAGAAACTTGGAGGGGAAACTCTACATCACTTATGATTCCACTCAATAAAGGTTGGCAGCTCAGTTTAAATTCTTTAGCGACATTTAAATAAGACTCAAAGTGACACAGATGATATATCTACGTATATGTATAAAATATGCACTCTCCCAGATTCATTAAGAAGTGATTTTGTAATAGTACTGATTTAAAGCCATGCCCATTTTTTGCAAAGTAGTAGGAATTTATAACTCTTTATGATATAAAATAATATCAGTGGTCTTTTTGGAAGAGCTTCACATAGTTTTATAGAAGACTCTTAAAAGAGGAGAAGTGGTAAAAAGGGAAATTTTGCCATACCTCAAGAAAAATGTGGTTGCTTTCACCTTGAATTTTTATAAGAGATCCTTTCAGTTACACCATAAAAGCTCCCAAAAGCCACAGTTTTATGGAAGAATATAAAGATGAGGGAGACTGGCCCCTTCCCTCAGAGGAAGACAAGCGCTGCTGTCTGGTGTGGAGGAGACCTGAAAGCTGCTAGAGGACCCCTAGGTTTTTCTCTCCCCAAGACACCCCAAATGGACCAAGCTTTGTGCTTCTCAGAAGGGAGAGAGGACGCACTGCATCTCTTACCTGGGGCAGAGTTCCCTTCACTAATGCTGGGATATCGGCCTTGGAGTAACCAATGGCAGCTAGGCCATCATCAACATCCAGATCGAATAAGAATTTCCGGAGTGTGTCTGCCAAAATAGGCCCAGCATCTGGGATCCTGGCAGTGCGGGTGTCAGCTCCTAGAAGACACAAAGTGCTGACTGTAGAGAGAGTCTGTATAATTCAGTCACAAGATAGATGAATATATAGCCTACCGCTGGTTCCCTACCACCAAGGACAAGGCTACTGCTGTGCCACCACATGGAGGCCAGCCCAGTGATCGACTCCGCAGTTCACAGATGGGCCAGGCTGGCCTGCAGAACCCCAGGATCCTCTGCAGAGAGAAGTTGGCTGGTGGGCGGGGGGCTAACTTGGCTCTCACATTTCCAATGGGCTGCTTGCCCCTGGTGTGGTGGGAAGAAGAGGAACTAAGCCAAGAAAAGAAGCACAGGGAGGAGACCAAAAAAGAAGGCTGGTGTTTGGATGAAGAGGAAGGAGTGTTTGTAGGAGAAAACACAGCTTATATAACTTTCAAGGCTTGGAATTTGCTGACATCTAGAGGTATAGGTGTTCGATGTCTTTCCTCACAGCAACGTCTTAGGAAAAGAAGACCAACCCTCTGCAACACCTTGTGAGGCAAGGACATATAGAGGTACAAAAGTTCCAGCACTGACTGCCCAAACAGAGAAAAGTGACAAAAGTGGATTATGTGGCCAGGGAAGGAAATATTTCCTCTCTATAGCTATAAAACTTTTTATTTGGGGCTCTGTTGCCAAGGGGCAGGGTGGGTTCCTCTAAATAAACATTACAGAACCAGTCAGACAGAACTAAGAACATAAAGACTCTCAGAAAACAGTATTTCCTACGTAGGTAATAATGATGTTGGTGAAGGGGGAAGAAGATCGCCAAGGGTTGGAAATTTGTAAGGGCAAAATTTGGACATGATTAAAAATTAATCACAGAGACAGTCTGGAAGAGCTAGGGGTTCTGTCCTCAGGCAGGGTAGCAGTGACAGTTCCCAGAACCTTAGCACTCCAGCCCCACATCCATTTTAGTCAAACACATTCACTGCCAGGAAGTGAAGCACTTGACAGACAGATGTGGCATTAATTATTATTCAGAATGCTTCACGTTGAGTCTGCTTTCTCTGTATTGTTCAAAATGAGACTAGAATGTATAGTTTACCTCCATACTGAAGCACACTATTAGTCTTAACCTTTTTCTTCTACGACAGCAAGAACTGTTTTAGTAATCCAGGAAAATGTATAAATAGAACCAGATATGGGGCTAGTTGGGAGAGAGGGTGGATGGAAGGTAAACCGTGCATGACAAGACCAGTCTGTATTACATAGCGGCAGCTGAAATATGGATTAGGTGGAAAGGTGACACACGATACAAGGTTTATGAGGTTTTTATGTTCCTGGGATTGCTGCCATAAAACACACCATCAAAGCCTCTGTGTTTTCCTGTGAAGTGTTTTAGAAAAAAAGAAAGGATAGGGAAGAGAATAAATTGGTATAAAGCTAAGAAAATATAAGATTACATAGGAAATTGAAATATTTAATGGTTAAATATGGAATAACAACAACACTTCCTATGCAAGGAGGGTTCTTCTACTCTGAGTTTTGTCTATCAGAGGGGTTGCTTTCTCAGTGATGTTGTTGGTTGCCTGGAATTTTAACTTTGAGTTCTCTAAGACTTTCCCACTTACCATACATCCATCCTACTATTTGGGCTCCTTCCTACTTACATTGCATATTTACAAGGCATCTATCTGAGTCCCCAAAATGGCTGAAAAACACCCCCATCTAAAAGGCGAAAGGAACACAAGGTCCTTGGTAAGGTTCGCACCGTATTTCCAGCAGCCCAGGAAAATGAAACCCCTGCACTGCTTTTCTACCCTGCATGTCTCTCATTAGGATTCCCAGCACAGCACAGCACCTGGAACTCTGCGAAAGCACAAAATGTCAGTGTGAGAGAGAAGGGAGTCAAAGAAGTGTACGTAGAAGGAGTCTGTGGTCATGCCTACCTTCCTGGAAATAACCTCTCCAACGGCTGGAGCTAGAAGAGCATAATGAAGTTTTATTTTTTGCTTTTCCCTTCCTACCCTAAACACAAGTAGGGGAATAAAATGTTTGGAAAGTTAATCAAATACTCAAAGTCTACTTAAAAGAGTTCTCGTCATAGAAAAATTACTGAAAAATTTTACTAGCCTGAATATAATTTTATTTCTTGTGAGATTCAAAGAGCACTGTAGGTGTCTTGTTATAAGACACTCTATTCGGGATCCCTGGGTGGCGCAGCGGTTTAGCGCCTGCCTTTGGCCCAGGGCGCGATCCTGGAGACCCGGGATCGAATCCCATATCGGGCTCCTGGTGCATAGAGCCTGCTTCTCCCTCTGCCTATGTCTCTGCCTCTCTCTCTCTCTCTCTCTCTCTCTCTGTGTGACTATCAAAAATAAAAAAAAAAAAAAAAAAAAAAAGACACTCTATTCTACAGAGTAGCCAAGAAAATTCTTCTTTTGGGATCTTTTTAATAAAGTTTCTAGTTGTTTAGATTTTCTATTACTGGGAATGCACAGTTACTTCCTGAATTAGATTCATTTTATCACCTTGATAGGAAAAACCATTCGCAACATTAACACTATGTAAAGAGTTTCATGTTCTTTGGGGATGAAAAGAAGAGAAATATTATCACTACAAATTTAACATCAGCAATATTTGGTTTCATTTTATTGTTAATGGACTATTGGAAGCAAAATTACAGAATTTTAATGATAGGTAGGACTTTAGGCAGGTGACTCGCATTTTATTACTAAACTACTTCAAAGCAACTTTGTGGGTATTATTATCCTTTATGGTTTATCTTCAGAAGCAACCCTATGAAATGCTCCACACATGCGGGTCACAGATTTATGAGTATTGGTTCATACCCAATATTTCTGCCGTTTCCAGGTGCCGTTCAGGAGACATTTGTGCTGTGAAGGTGAACACCGCTGGGGAGGTGAGTACCACAGAAAGGCCATGAGGCTGAAAAGAAACAAAATATGGTGACCAATGGTGCAAAGTTAGGTCTTTAACCTGCATATTCTAGGTATTAAATTACTTTACCCTATACTCCAAGCAATCAAGAATTGACAAATATATTTGATAAATACATTTATGGCAACTGCAAAGATATGAAATTTAATTAAATAATTTATTATGATTTTACCACCAGTGGGTGATCCACATTATAATCCTTTGCTTTATATGTCTTCACTAAGCCTGAAATTGGGTAAGACATTCCATGGCTAGAAAAGAAAGAAAGTCCTTATGTTGACATATAGATATCAGAAATTCAAGTTAGCAAAACAAAGATAGTTTTATGGGAGAGTCCTTAACAGTCTTTTGAAAATATAATTATCTCACAAAGGGAGTTATACATTCTGTTTTCTTTGATACAACAATATATTATTATGCATCGGACATTTTGAGTAATCATTAACAAAACCTTTGAAATGTTCAAATTCAAATGCTTATAGGATTGTATGTCATAAAAAGTGTTGCAGAAATTGCTTCACAAACACATTGATAACCTGATGATCTTGAAGAAATCAAGAATTTACTTTGAAATTTCTTTAATAAGCTTCAGGGCATGTGTTTTCTATTTTGCTCTGCACTTGCCTTGGCAGTGTGCTCTTCCTATACAAGCTGACAATGTGGGTGTGTTATGAGCCAAGATGTGCTGCATTAGAATGCAAGCTGGACCCTCCAGTGATCTGTCCCATCAATAACTGATACATCCTTTCAAATGTTACATACTAATAGAGTTGAATCATAAATGGTATTGTAGTTTGAAAGGTTGGTAAGAAAAGGCACCATAGTTTTTGTGGGATTCTTTTAATTTGTTTTTGAAAAAAAACTTTTTTTATGTTCTCTTGAATTCTTAGTGAACAAACAGGACTATATTATAGTTTATTAGTCATACCCAGAGATATATATTGTGAGAAGCTTATATATTTATTATTAAGATCTTGAAAATGAAATGCTTTACAATAGTATAATGGTCTGTAAATCTTTTAATGTGGATTATGTGGGCTTATTCAGCAAATGACTTACATTTTATAGGAAGACAAAGTATTCTGGGGAACTGCATGATTATTTATTTAAAAAAGGTATCCCTTGCCTACCAAATTTTGTGAGATGAAGCAGAAGCTACTGGTTCTCTGAAATGCTGGATACTTAGGAAAGTGCTTTACCTTTCTTGGGTTTCACAGTATTTGGAAAATCATTGCTTAGTGTGTTTTCATGATGCGAAAGGGTTCATGTAGCTTTCAAAAGTAACTTTCTAATGATATCTAACAACTTAGTTTGATTTCTTTTAGGAGTTGTATATGTTCTTTGTAAAAATTAGAATGGTCCATAATCCTATTTCTTAAAGATAATCATTATAGGATATTTCTTCTAGTCTTTTGATGCATACCTTTAATTTATGATTGTATATACATAGTTTCAAACATTGCTTTTGCTATTTAATATTCTTTATAAATATTTTCCCATATCATTTCCTATTCTTCTAAAACATTTCTTTCAATAGCCTTATTTTATTCTCTGAGTACTGCGATTCAGTTATCCATTCCCAAACTGTTGGAAATTTAGGATGATTCCAAATTTTCAATTATACATACAACTTACGTGAATATTCTTAGAAAGAAATACTTTGATCATATGATGATGATTTCTTTAGGCTACATTGATAGAACTAAAATTAGTGGGCCCAAGGATATAAATAGTTTTCAAGCTCTGGATAGATTTTGTTCACTTGCTTTTAATTTATTTATTAATTTATTTTTTAAAGGATTTATTTATTTGAGAAAGAGAAAGAGAAAGAGAGAGAGAATATGAGTGGGATGGACAAAGGGAGAGGAAGAAAGAATCTCAAGTGGACTCCATGCTGAGACCAGAGCCCAATGCAGGGCTCAATCCCACAACCAGGAGATCACAACCTGAACTTAAACCAAAAGTTGGTGCTTAACCAGCCATGCCACCCAGGCACCCCATTCACTTGCTTTTTAGAATGGTGGTATCAATCTGTGCTCTCAGCAGCCAAGTTTGGGGGTGACTTCACTGTACTCTCCATAGCAAAAGCCTATTCTTTAATTCTCAGTGATTACGGGTATTCAATTTTAAGACATCATACCAGTAAAGTTATGATCAAACAAGTCAATTCTAGGCTACTGACAAAGATTTTGATCCCTTTCTTTTTGTGAGATTAGGATAAAAATTCTTATATTTGAGGTTTCAAAAATCTATGACACATGGGGAGGATGTGGAAAAGTCAGAACCCTTAGCCACTGTTAATGTAAATGTAAAATGGTATAGCTGCTGTGGATAACAACAGTAGTTCCTCAAAATTTAAACATAGAGTTACCATTCCACTCCTACTGAGTATTCCTCACAAAAGCTTGTACACAAATCCTGCTCCAGGGAGGAAGCCTAAGACTGCTAAGAACGACAAACCACTCCTTGCTTGCTTTTCATGATTTTGCCTGGAGTAAGGGTTCCTGTTATGAAGTAAGAGTATTGGCTACCCTAATAGCCAACAAGTGGAAACAACCCAATGTCCATCTTCTGATAAACGGGTAAATAAAATGTGGTATATCCATACAGTAGAATGTTACTTGGCAATAAAAAAGAATGACATATTGATGTGTGTATGAATGAACCATGAAAACATTATGCTAAATTAAAGGCACAAATGACCACATATTATATAATTCCATTTACATAAAATATCCACAGTAAATCTCCAGAGATAGAAAGTAGATTAGAGATTTATAAAGAACTTATTAAACTCAACAGCAAAGAAACAATTCAATCATGAAATGGGCAAAAGACACAAACAGAAATTTCACCAAAGAAGACATAGACATGGCCAACAAGCACATGAGAAAATGCTCCACGTCACTTGCCATCAGGGAAATACAAATCAAAACAATGAGATACCACCTCACACCAGTGAGAATGGGGAAAATTAACAAGACAGGGAACAACAAATGTTGGAGAGGATGTGGAGAAAAGGGAACTCTCTTGCACTGTTGGTGGGAATGTGAACTGGTACAGCCACTCTGGAAAACTGTGTGGAGGTTCCTCAAAGAGTTAAAAATAGAACTACCCCACAACCCAGCAATTGCACTGCTGGGGATTTACCCCAAAGATACAGATGCAGTGAAATGGCAGGATACCTGCAGCCCAATGTTTATTATTATTTTTTTTTCAGCCCAATGTTTATAGCAGCAATGTCCACAGTAGCCAAAGTGTGGAAGGAGCCTCGGTGTCCATTGAAAGACAAATGGATAAAGAAGATGTGGTCTATATGTACAATGGAATATTACTCAGCCATTAGAAACGACAAATACCCACCATTTGCTTCAACGTGGATAGAACTGGAGGGTATTATGCTGAGTGAAGTAAGTTAATTGGAGAAAGACAAACATTACATGGTCTCATTCATTTGGGGAATATAAAAAATAGTGAAAGGGGATAGAGGGGAAAGGAGAGAAAATGAGTGGGAAATATCAGTGAGGGTGACAGAACATGAGAGACTCCTAACTCTGGGAAACGAATAAGGGGTGGTGAAAGGGGAGGTGGGTGGAGGGATGGGGTGACTGGGTGACGGACACGGAGGGGGGCACTTGACAGGATGAGCACTGGGTGTTATGCTATGTGTTGGCAAATCGAACTCCAATAAAAAAAATATACAAAAAAATAAACTTAATCTGCTGAGGGTTTTCACCATGAAAAAAAAAAGAAAAGAAAGTAGATTAGTAGTTGCTTAAGACTGGGGGTTATAGGAGGATTGATGGGTAACAGTGAAGGGGTATGGGATTTCTTCTCAGGTCAATCAAATGTTTGAAAATTGATATGGTAATGGCTATACAAATCTATGAATATGCTAAAACCCACTGAATTATACATTTTAAATGGGTAAATTTTATAGTATGTGAATTGTATCTCAATAAGGCTGTTACCAAAAAAAATCTATGAGGGTGCCTGGCTGGCTCAGTCGGTAGAGCATGTGACTCTTGGTCTCAGGGTCATGAGTCTGAACCCCACGTTAGGGGTAGAGTTTATTTAAAAAAACAACTTAAAAACAAATCTATGACCCAATAAATTACATTTGAATTAAGAAAATATTTCAGGACCCTAAGTTAAATTTCTTCTTATGGCATATTTAGATCTTACTACTTGTCCTAAGTTATAAACATTTTAAAAATGCTAATGCTTTTCTAAATAAAAGCAATAGCTTAGGTGAAGAAATAAAATCTCAAATTGCTCACCACAGATGAACGCCAGCATTTCCAAAGCCAATGCCAGCAAAAGCACTTGCCAAGTGCATATTAGACCTTGCTTCAAGATCATCAGGATTTCTGACAGCCCTGTGGATGATATGAATACTTACATCAACGTTGGCATTTCCTACTGAATAAAAAGCTGCCTTAGGGAAAGATCTGGGAAAAAAGAAATTCTACTCGGTAGAAAGAAAAATTAGGCAACTTATTCAAATGACATCTTGTCTTCTAAACGAAAACCGAAGGGAAACATATTTTCTCATCAATGGTTTTGGGCAAAGGCATAATAAATATGCTGTCAGGCTGCTCATGTGATAAAAGTGCCAGCGGAAGCAAAGCACTGACCCTTGGATTATGAGCTACTCTAGGAAAGTGCCCTGAGACTCATTCTTCTTCTTCATTTGTCAATGATCTTGACGGCAGCTGTGAATGGACTTCAAGTAAACATATACTCAGAATGCACAGAGCCCAGACTGGTTCTCTGAAATGAGTCCTGGTCACCTGGGGCTGCCTGCAGGCTAATCGTAGCCTGCCCTGCTGTTTTTCTTTCTGTGACACTGCCCCAAACAGAACCCTCTGGAGGCCTCTTTTAATATCTGTGGAAGTTACATGTTATTTTAATATTTATCATTGTGGAAGTGGGATGTTATTGTAGGACAAGGCTTTGCCTGCTGTAGATGTCCCAATGCCACTTTGGAAAAGCAAATTCTCAAAGGCCCCTTGCAGATGCAGCTAAACCATCCTGCACACACTTGCTTAGAAATCCTGCTCCAGGGAGGAAGCCTAAGACTGCCAAGAACGACAAACCACTCCTTGCTTGCTTTTCACGATTTTGCCTGGAGTAAGGGTTCCTGTTATGAAGTAAGACTGCTACAGCCTTTTATCTCCTTTCATTTGGAATGGTTAGGCATCTGTGGCTCCTTTCCAAACCCAGTGCTAGTTTCTTATTCCTTGAATAACAAGATGAAAGAGAGCAGATGATGAGGCTTTAGCCTTCCCTGTTCTTTTTACCCACTCACCCTTCACTGTGCTTTGCCAAGCCTTCTGTCCTTGTCATGCACACTGGCTGACCATTATCTGGATCTGCATCTACCCAGTCAAACGCTACCCTGCTCCCTGATGGCTTCCAGAAACAGTTCTGTGTTCCTTTCCCCTGCTCTTACTATAAAATGTGGTCTGTGTTCCCTCTCTAGTACAGTTTCCAGCTCGGGGCCAGAGGAAACACTGCATTCACATCCAGGTCCAACCTGATGCGTTCTTTCCCTCCGTTACATGTTAAGTATAAAAGTGAGTCTGACTTTACATAGGTCTTAATGTCTCAGGGATTGGCTTTCATCTCTAAGTATAGCTCTTAGATATACTAAGTATATTTCTAAGTATATCTCTGCTCTCTTAGGAGCCAGTCATGGCTACATCATTCATAAATCTTTTGAAAGCTTTTAGAAAGCTTTTTATATCTCCTAACTCTATACATGTATCTCTTAAATTTAGTTCATGTTAGTTTGCTTACTTGGTTGACTCTGTGTGCCTTTGGACAGGGCCTGCATGAGCACAACCAACATCTGCCTCTCTGGGTCTCATTTCAGCTCTTGGGGTAGCCAAATCTCAAAGGACATCTCCCCTCACCTGAGCTCTCATTTCGAGGCTTTGATGAATAATCCTTCTATATGCAACTTTCAGAAATCAGGGGCTCATATTTTGTTCCTTTGCCTTTGCCTTTTCAGACTGAAGGATTCAGGTTTCATCTGTCCTCCTGTGCGTCCCTCCCCATCCTTTTCATCTTTCTGGAGCTTGCTGGACTCTGGTGCTCCTCTACACCCAGTGGTTGATCTTTTGATGAACAGACTTGCTCAGGATATTTCCGGATCTAGCATACTACATTTTATGTGAGGGTGGAATGTGGTTTTTCTGTTTTCTTTTTTTTTAAGATTTTATTTTTAAGTAATCTCAACACCAAATATGGGGCTTGTACTTACAACCCTGAGATCAAGATTTGCAAACTTTACTGACTGAGCCTACGAGGCGCCCCTTCTGTTCTGTTTCTGTCTCCTCTGGGCCACATACCTCTTTAGATACTTAGCGACGATCCGTAGTGCGTGGACTGCCCAAATATCGCTGATTGGGTTGCTGCCCTGATATGCTGGCCGAGTGATAGGATTTGAAGGGCAAGGGCTCCGCATGTGGTAGGGGAGGGCAGTGTAGGATTCCAGGGCATGGCTAACAGGAAATATTTGAAACACATAGATTGAAAGTACCTTTCTCTTTTTTGCCCTCCATTCAGATTACAAACTCTTTTGGACATGTTAGGTATTCATTCCATTGCAGATATGCTATGTAGCAGTGATAATCCCAGTACATCCCACCAGGTCAGACTTTGGCCTCCAACAGTCATTGCTTATTATAGAAATTAACACAGTGAAGTTTATACGAATAGCACTACAGTGTTTTTTGACCAGTATGTGTTACTGGATTACATATGACTCCTTTCTAGTGCAAATAAATCAAATAAATCTCTAGTGCAAATAAAAATTTTTACATATTTGAGTCATGAAGAAAAGCACTGAATCTAAAAAATGATTTCCTTGCTAATATATTTACCATTTTATACCTTGTACTGATCAAATATCATATTACTTAAGGAGGGTTGAAGTTACATTGTGCCTCCTATTGAGAGTATGGTGCAGGGGGTGAGAACACAGATGCTGGTGTCAGCTGTAAATCTTGCCACAAGACCTTCCTGCTGAGGGCTTGGGGTAAGTCACTACCTACCCTGTGACTCTAAAACAAGGCAAATAATAATATGTCTTCCTGGTGCTGCTGTGAAAATTAAATGAGGTGGTACATGTAAAGCACTTAAAATAATAACTTAGAATAGTCTGTTGTAAAACTTACAATTCACCATTATTATTAATTTTTACCCTGAAAAAAATTCAAATTTTTTTCTGACATGCCTTAAACTAAAGGTTGGCTATTTCAAGAACCAAGTTTCAGAGTTTCCTTCACCTGCTGGCCTGCCATCAATTCTAATAAAGAAAACACATAACCATCTAGATCAATGATGCTTTGGGAGCACACTATAACATGAACTGTTTTGGGCACGATAATTCAGTCTTAAAATGGAGAATTTCTTCTATACATGAGAAGCAGATAACAGCTTTTGAACAAACCGTTGAAAAAAATTTTAAGTAAAGTTGGTAGATGGATGCTGTGGCCTTATGGTTCTAAATCTGTGGAATCTGTGCAACAATGCAAGAATGAGGCATCCATGTCAGGAGAATGGGGTGGCAGTGAGTCCACTGAGGTGTAGTCAGACCCCTAACCTGCATGCATCTCAATTCTGAGATCAAGAGCAGATCTGTCTCTCAGGGTCAGACTCCCAGAGTTGAGCTCACAAAAACTGTATGTAGAACCTAGAAGTCTGATTATTGATTTATTGAGATTGATTGATTTATTGATATGACTGAGAAATACAAGGAAATGTACAACTGAGGGGCACAGACATCTAAGCCTTTTGATGGCATCTTTTCTCCCTAACATGAGGTCCTATGGATGCCAAGTGATGATCAGAAGGCCTATGGAGTCCGAATAGAGGGACCTGCCTATAAGCTGAATACATGGGTGTGTCCAGCTTCAGAACAGGCCACTTGGCCTCAAAGGCAGATTCCTCAGGCTAGGTGTTCTCTCCCTCAAACAGTACTCAGAAGGACAACTACCATCAATCTCCTTTCTTCTGGGACCACTCTCCCTTTGATTGACAGTGAAGTCTTTGGGCCTATGAGTCATTCACTTAAAGGTGACTGTTTTGGTTTATTATTTATTTAGTATGTAATTTCCAATCAGAGAGGGTAATCTTATTTCTATTATTTCCAAGTTATTAGGGATGACTCTTCAAAGTACTGACAATGTTAACCGGGGTGGAGTTGGATAAAATTTTCTCCGCTTTCTTGGCAAGCAACATAATGTAGTGAAAAAAGCAGACCATGGACTTGGGTAGATCTAGATGTGAATCCTGACTCTGCTACTTTCTGTTTGCATGAATTTTATTGGACAGATATCAACCAAATACCTATGATGTGAGAGTCACTGTGCCAAGGGGCAGGAATGGAGAAGTCAATAAGATGGTCCTCTCCTCATCAAACTCACAGTGCAGTGAAGGAAATAGACATGAGAAGTGGAAATGTCCTAGAAAGAATGTATAGGCCACACAATGGGGAAGAGCAAAGAGTGGATTGGCCAGTTGTACTTGAGAGGAGGAAAGGGGGAGAATCAGCAAAGAAGAAGAGTCATCAAGAAGAGAATGATCCAGTGGAACTGGAAGATGAATTCTCCAAACAGATAAAGAGCTAGCATTGGGAACATTCCAGGGCCAAAGAGACCTGGCCTTCAGGCATTAGGCATGGAAAACCACTGTAAGACTTGTCAGGTAGAGGTGTGTGTATGTGTGTGCGCATGTGTGTATATGTGTGATGATTATATTGCATTCTTAGAGCTTGTTGAGGCCAGTAGAGAGGACAGATGGAAGGATTATGGGATGGAAACAGAGAGACTGATGTGGAGACTACTGCAATTATGTAAGCAAGAGCTGGGCAGGTATGAACCAAGGTGGGAACAATGAGGGTCAAGAGGAGGGAGCAGACAGGAGAAATTCAAGCAGGACAAGTGGTAGGAAATACTGGTTATATGTGGGCATGACAAAGAAGTTCATAGTTAAGGGACTCAGGAGAAGCTGTGAGGTGGTAGGGTGGTGGTGGTGGTTAGAGAATTATCAGATTTCATCAAATTTAAGATGCCATGCATTATAAGACACACCATTAAAATAAAGGTAACACTGAGGAAGAAAACCATACTGTCATACCACAGATTTTAGGATGTGTTCTCAGTTCGGAGATGTTAGAATGTCAAAAAATGAACACATGCAAGTGGATGAAATAGGTAGTTTGGGACCTGCTCAGTGTGAAGTGTCTGTGGGTCTCTGTGAGGACACTGGAAGGAACAGCACTCAGGGATCCATCAGTACATGCAGCTGAGACCAATGGAGCATGCACTTTGACGCTGGGAAGTTACTAAACATCTCAAAGCCTGGTTTCTTTTTCATATGGCGCAGAGCTGTGGTGAAGCAGTGAGGTGTGTAATGTGCTGCCACGGTGAGCACAGTCCAACTCAGGAGATATTAGCTCCCTTTCCTGCCCTCTTCTATGCTGTGGCATCTCTGGCTATTCCCTGCTTCGTGTAGCCATAGAGGCAGGTGTTGTGGGTCTGCCCGCCAGCTCCAACTGCTCCTTTCGCTCTGTCCCTGTGGCAGCAGCTGTGGCTGGCATGGTCTATCCTGAACAGCGGGTCTGTGGCTCACCCAGGAACTCACCTAGTCATCAGCCTTTACACATTCCATGTTTTCATCTAGGAAAGTGGATAATGATGGCCAAAGCTGAGGATGTTGTGGAACACTAATCAATGAATGAAAGCAAGTGCTTTTAGCAAGAAAATACTGTCCATAGACTTAGGTACTGGAAAAGCCCCTCCAGATGACCCCAGTACCTACCAAAGCACATCGAAGCCACTGTTGGCAACCACCCGGTCAGGCATGTGCAGGGTATGCAGAGGATCGATGAGTCCCAGTGTTGGTTTGATGGCTCGCGAAGCAATGCCTAAGACAGGGATTTTCAATAGAGGCTATAGGTATGGACACCATTAAAAAAATTAAATTATTTTAGGATTTATTAACAATTATTAATAATTTATTAACAATTTATTAACAATTTATTCTTAAAAATTAAAAATATGAGATGAGATTCATTCTCATGATGGGAGGCAGCAAGAAGAGTGGAAAGAGATCTGGAGTCAGAAATCTAGGTTTTTCAGTGGATATGAAGCTCCTTCTGGTTTGAAAGAGCCAAGTGTGCACATCTCTTCCCAGCTCTGGTTTGAATGATGTCACAAGCTATGGTGGGAGTATCTATATCAAAGAAATTGGCTAGTACTACAAGTTGGGGCTTATTTACTGATTAAATTCCAGAGAGCTGGTTTACTAGCACACTACTGGTTTGGGTCCTGGTTCTGCAACTTTCTATGTATCTTTGGGCAAGTCACTTAGTCTCTCTGAGTTCTCTGTTTAGATTAGATCATAACAATATAGGGCTTCTATCTCTCATAGCTGATAAAAGGATCATATTAGAAAATATTACATAAAAGTCTCTGAAAAACTATAAGGTAGAACTCAAGTATTGGCTACTATTATCTTTAATAATGTCGAAGGATAATGTAGTTTAATTTTAAAAAGAAAAGTTACTATAAATATGCCCTCGAATATCAATTTATTATGCTACAAAGGGCTGGGACCTTTGGATATTTCTGGAATTATGGGAATGCTTAATATTTCGATTGGGGTAGTAGTTACACGGGTTTATCTATTTGTCAAAATTCATCAAACCAACACTTAAAATGTATGCATTTTAATATATAAAAATTGTATCTCAATGAAACTGATTTAAAGTGTTGAAAAAAAATGTTGAAAAGATGTCCAGGAAAGGGAATAACCATTCACTACTGACATACAGGTACTAACTTGGGCAGAGAAATGGCCAATGAAGATTATGGCATTTCAGTATGCTTTTGTAGGTAACTGTCTAATAAACTTCAAAGAGAAGTTAAATTCTCTTTGAAGTTTATTAGACAATTTCATATTTTTATATGTATTGAAAAAAAAAGTGTGTATGCATACATACCCTTTCCTTAAATCTTTAAGTCCCTGATTTTTAAATATTAGGATTAAAGAAAAGAAGGTGGGGTTGAAAGGTAGGAGAGAGAATTAAACACAATTTTTATAGGCACAGTTCTTACCAGTTTTTACTTTCAAGGGTTCATAGTCAAAGATGGCAACTCCTGTAGTTTCACTCCCAGTTCCTGAGGTAGTTGGGACTTGAAAAAAATAATATTTAAATAAAGCATCTAAATAAGGGTCAGTGGAGATATTTAATTCAGCCTTAGGAAGCAAGGACCAAAGTTAGAGAAGGAAGCTTTGATGCCCCTATTGCTCACCAGATGTGTGTATCTATATTAATACACATGTATGCTTCACATGTGTCAGAGTCGTGTTAACATGCATGCATAATGGTATGCCTGTCAGCATTAACATGCATATTTAATGTGTATATGTGACGGCACTGTCTGCATTAATACACACACGTTTCACATGCATGGTGTCCGTGTCTGCATGACATGTAGGCATGTCTAACAAATATGTGCACTTTGATGAGTATGTGTGATATCTGTACCTGCATGAACACATATGTATGATGTCAGTGCCTGTGCCAACATGTATATGGGAATGACATGTATGTATGGTGTGTATGTTTAACATGCATGTGTAATGTCTGTTTCTGGGTCAACAGCGAGGAACTCTGGGAACTCTAGCACCAGGACTTAAGCAGCTGCAGCTGGGTATTCAAACACAGGCTGCTTGGCATCTCGGTTAGAAAACTCATATTTGCCTTCTCTAAAAGACATCTTTATTCCCTCTTGGCAGCAAGCACAGTAACGTTCTGCCTTCGCTGGGCTCCGTGGTTTTGTAGTTCTGTCAAGTTTCTAAACTTTACTAATCACCCCTCTGTGTGATGCTGACACAGTTTCACCAGAGGGTTCCATTTGCCAGACATCAATTATGTTGCTCCCTGCTGATTTCTCATTCACGTCAAAGCAGTTCATCTGCCTTCAACTTACTCCTATACCATCACAAGGCCCATTCACAGTGGGGGCTTATGGGGGGAGAAGAGAGAGGACAAAACTTTAGACAGATATTGTCCAGTTACCAGTTAGTGCATTTTAACTATAAAACTTTAAACAGTACTATGCTAACAGCCATAAAATAGGAGGGAAGAAAAGACCAAAAGATTCCAAGGTCTGCGTGGACAGATAAGCTATTTTGCTTTGGATTTGCGTATCTGTCCCCAGGGCAGCCAAAGAGCAGATGTTGCCCAGAGTGATGCAGCCATGCTGGCCACATGTCCCAGAGCAGAGACAAAGCCCCAGGTCAGCTGAAGAGCCATTGTGTGGAAGAAAGGGTTGAGTCAACATCAGAAAAATAATAGCCAATGTTCCCCTTATACTCCACAGTGGTTGGCAAAATGGGACAAAGCAGAGAGGGGTTTAGAAGACAAACCTGCCATTAGAGGGATATGATAATATGCGAACGATAACCTTCCCTCCTCCTTTACAAAGTGATTTCCTAGCATAAATCTGCAAACTTTCCTACCACTGACCCAAACTGCCTCCCTCTGTGCAATAATGAAAATCAGGATTTTAAACATAAGTGAACTGCAATCTATTCTGCTCTCTCAACAATGTACTATGCTGACATGAAGAAATCAGAAAGCTTCAGAAATGTATACCCTATAATTTCTTGCTTTCATTTTTCCTAAGGTCTTTTGCCAACTGCAAAATAAGACAGACAAACAACAGTCTTTACCTGCAATCAGAGGCTTAAGAGGCACAGACACAGGCTTTCCTTTCCCAATGGGGGCATTGACATAATCTAGGAAATCAGAGTGAGGGCTGGATGCATACAGATTAGCAGCTTTACAGGTGTCCATGGTGGAGCCACCACCAACAGCAACGTAGGCATCAAAAGCTCTCTTTTTGACAAACTCAATAGCTTCCATGAAACTTGGAGAAGGGAAAATAAAACCCATTATGTCATATTTTTTCAGGAATAAATTGCCACATAATTAAACAAGGCATGGAGCAAGTTTTAGGCAACAGTGATACATGTTGGCTTCTACAGAAAGTAAATAACAACAATAAAATAATACCTTCTATCAGTTGGTTCCACCCTCACATTATTGTAAACCTTAAAATTTATGCCATTCTTCACTAAGGAATCCATAACCATTTGTACAGGAGGGAGTTGGGAGAGGTTCTTGTCTGTCATCAAACAAACATTTTTAGCACCCATGTTTTGTAGGTCCTAAACAACAAAAATAATTTCTAATTAGGTTTAATTGACTGAGAACCATAATAGACTCTCTCTGGCAGACTTAACACTGTACATTTTTAAAAACAAAGGACTCAATTGTTGTCAATTTGCACTTGTTTTAAAAGATATGTAACATTTATAGTGGAAGATTGTGGAAATTTTAAATACTTGCCATTCCTACTTCCTTTGTAACTCCGGCTCCATATCTAATATTTGAAACGGCCATCTGGAAAAAAAAAAAAAAAAAGATTTAGGTGTAGGGTGTGTTTCATTTCTAAAAACCTATCAATGAAATGAATGTTTTTTTTATTGTATAGAGAATAAAGTAGATATTTCTTTGCATGGTCTTCATTTTAATTTATGACTCCTGAATTAGGAGGACACAAGAGATTTAAACAAATTATTATATAATAACAGTGTGATAAAAATTCGTAAGAATTCATTGCTCTTTTATCCTTGGTTCAAAAGATTACTTGGACCTCTTTTGGGATTGTTTTAATTGCAAAACTAAAGAAGATGTAACATACAACACATATAAGTTGGAGAATTTGTATAACTGGGAATTTGTCCTATTTTGACGGTTGAACAAAAGTCAGTATTCTAGCCATTACTCATGTTATCAGAAGATAACCCTAACAAGGTACTTTGCTATATAGAGTGATCAAATAATAAGATTAGGGAACACCAATTAATAGATTTCAAATGAGATAATAATGCATTAGCAAAATAGTATTTTTTCAAGTCATTCATAAAAGAAAGAATGGATTGATTATATCTACCTCAAAGGCATAATCTGTTGTTTTCCCAGAAGGTGGAAATCCAGGAGCTAGGAATATAGAAATTTGTATCAGAGTAAGCCTCAAAAACAAGGGAAAAATATTATTTGGTAGTAAATTGGTATTTCAGCAGTGAACATAAGCATTTCCCTTAAAGAGCCTTACCTAAAAAGAAAAGAAAAAGCCTTACCTAAAATATATTTTCCAGTTTCATTGTTGCCTGTCAAATTTTGAAATTAAAACCTATATTTTAAGAGAATGTAGTGCTAACCTGATGCTGATTGTCTGAAAATGAAGCCATTTAAAATATTTTCTTCATTGAAATTGAAGTCTAAAAATCCTCTAGAAAAAACAAACCCTCTAGACTCTGGAGTTGGATTACTGTTGGAGAACAACCATTAGTAAATTCATTAATTAGAGTCTTGCTTACAGTTCTTATAACAACTGTGATCAGTTGTTTGCATTAAATTTTTTTCCATGGAGGAAAAAATTATCACAGTAAGATATTTATATTTTTCAAGCTAAAGCCTGCAAAAACTTAGTTTTCTTTGTGAAATTTAATAAAATTTTGTACAAACGATATTTCTTTGTAATGTATCAGGTTCTAGTTACGGCAAAAATGATTTCCTGTTGTATTGGAACAAGTAGTTCCACTTGCATCACTCCTGGTCAGTGAGATTGAAAAAAAAATCTACAGCAACAATTTCCACTACCATTTTTTTATTTTTAAAGAACAAGTGACCACAACTAGACAATAGTCTACTTTTGGCTTTCTAAGGGCAAGGGTATCCTTAATGAAAATTCAAATTTCTTTGATTCTTATCAACTTTAAAGGAATATTCTATTCTTGCTACTGAAGTTTAGGAAAAGACATAAATTGAATACTAGAAAATAGTGAGATTATCTTCCTTTAAATTATTAATTGTATTCTCCCAAACAGGAGACTACTAATTCTTTGTTGAGATCAACTAAGAATTTGAAAGAACCAGCTGAAGACAAAATTCTGCATATGTTCATGAGGACCTAAAAGGCTGAGCATGCTTTCATCTAGTAGACAGTCAGTAATGACGGGAGGTCCCTTGGCTTGTCCTAAATGGTGAGCCACACCAGTGGCAGGAAAAAGTCTTCAGTCACTCTATCTGTTCTGCTCCCCAACAGGCTTCTCTAGGGTTCTGCTTAGTTTCCTGTACGGGCAGGCCCTCTCGTTTCCATTCTCACTGTGCTGTTTAGATTTGACCTTTCCTTCTAAGGGGTGAAATCAGTTTTTGTGTCAGTAATTCATGTGACATTCTGAGGACACATTGAAGCTACAATGAGCTTCCTGCTGCTCTTCGGACAATGGAGTTGGGAAGGATTAAGACGTTTGTGGGAACTGCAAACTTGTCATTATTTTTAATTACTATGAAATAGAATGTTAGTTTTTTTAACTGATACAAGTTTTTTTCTTCTAGGAGCGTCTGGTTTGTTCTTTAGCCATTTTCTTTCCTGAGATGTATCAAAACCTCCCAAAGATTTCATCTTGATTAATTCTGTTTAACTCAGACTACCTTAAAATCATATCTGTGCCACCAATTTTAGCTTTGGCAAATAATTCTATTTGAAATAGAAAAACATAGCATTAAATATATACTTGAGCCAAGCATATAATCAGTAGCATACGTTCAGCTACCATCATATAATCAGAACTACCTATTACCAGTTGCAAGTGAAAAGGCAACCATTTCAACTTTCCTCTCACATCCCTTGATTTATCCTTTGCCCAAGTATTATGAGTGCCAATGGAGGGATTGGAAATTTTGGCCACCTTAAAAACACAAAATGTATTATTACCTTGGGAGTAAGTATGAGAATGAGTTGGGCACTGGCATCTAGGGAAAAGGAAAAAAAGTTAACCCGGAAAACCAAAAGATAGGAGGCTTTAATGTAATCACATTGCATTCTAGTCTTGAGATGCAATCAAAGCAGTAGCTGCTGGCAAACGCTACATGGGAAAACCCAGAAATCATCGTGGACAAAAATCCACTCTGAGTCTTTCCAGGGTCGCAGGGTCATTCCTCCAGGAGTCATTCAATTGTTCAGGGCTTGATAAATGCCTGCGGGAAGCTGAGAGAAGCCCTCTGGGGATACAAAGTAGTTTGAGGTGGGGTCTCAGTGCTCCTATGAGGTCCCAGCTCTTTTCCCAGGTTAGGAGCTTTGACCAAAGTGACCCAAGGTTAATTACTCAATGCACCTGCCTTCCCCTTCCCCTCCACCCAGGGAACTTGTGTTTTCCCATTTTCTTGAGCCTGACTCTGGCCCGGGCCTCTGAGAAGCCCTCGGTGGGCCTGCAGGCCTCGGTGGTGCCCACCTGGGCCCTCCATCCTTTCTCCGCCGGCCCCGCGCCCCCACCCCGGGCTCCTCCACCTGCTGCTCCCCTGCTCGCTCCCCAGGGGCCTGAAGTGCGCCCAGGCCCGTCACTCTCCCCTCCGCAATCCCTCACGCCTCCGCGGTTCCCAGTCCCTTCTCCACCCTTGGCTCCGGCCCCCGCGCAGTCCCGCTCCCTGCCGTTCGCGGGGCGCTCCAACCTCGCAGCGGGGCTTTAGGTTTCTGTTTCCTGCCAGATGACCTGGTCCCAGAGGGGTCCCCGTAGACACGTGAGGCCGTAACTGCCCCGTCCTCCATCTCCCACCCCTCCCCACCCCCCTTCAAATCTGGAGCGAGAACATCTGAGGGGCAGAGTGGAGAAGGAAGCGAAGTGTTGAACTGCAGGGTGGTCGCGACCTCCAAAACCGACGAGGCGAAGCGGACGTGAACGCTACCGCGAGTCGAGGCTGCCACCTGCTGGACACGCCTGAGGACGCCACGTGCGGAGCGTCCCGGAGCGCCCCGGCCGGCCTGAGCCAGTCTCAGGTGGCTGCAGGGCAAACAGCAGGCAAGGCCAAGTCCTTCGCAGGTGGGCTTTCTTTGGAGAATTTTCCCTGCTTTGCACCCTCCAAGGACCAGAAAGCGGAGGCAAAGGGATGAAAACATCCAGTCTCAGAACTTTCCAGTACCTCGGGCTGTGGGAACACAGGCTTTCTACACCCTTCCCCTCTTCTTTTTATTTTATATTTTTAAGGTTCTGAGGCCGCCTCAACTAATCATTTCTACTTCTTACTTGTGGTTTGAATCCCATCCTCTTTTGCCTCCTTAGTACTTCTATCTGTCCTGTGTTCCCTGGTGTTCCCCCTCACTCAATCTTTGTCGTATTTAAGAGTTTGATGCTTCAAAGCCTCAACCTCTTGTCCCCTCTGGCTTGCTCACCCTCTCTGGGTCTCCTCCCCTGGCCTAGGTCTGGTGGCTCTATTTTCTTGCCTCCCACGCATTGCTTGGTCCCCTGAAATCTGGCTGTTGTCTCAGCAAGTCCCAGCTTTCTTGCTGTATCCTTATTCTCAGACCCACCCCCCCACCAAGCACCTTATTCTCCTAGCAATGAACACTGTGGGCCACCCCCTCCTCAGGTGGGTGAAATGCTTTCCTCGTTTTCCAGGACTCCCTACTCTCCTGGGTTTCTTCTAATTATTCTTTCTCCAGCTCCTTTTCCACTCCACTCATTCCTTAAATGTTGGGTTCTATCCTGGGCTCACCCCTCACCCTTTATAGCAAACCACCTGTCAAGCCCCCCCCCCCCCCCCCCCCCCCCAGTATTTCTATACCCAAATCCATCCACTTCTCTTGGGTCCTCTGCCAATCTCTGGTTTCAGTGTCATCTCTCATCTGGATAATGACAGTGTTCCTAACAAGCTTCTCTTGGTTCTACCATTGCCACACAGTGGTCAGGGGCTTATTTCCAATGATGCTTCACTTCCCCCTCCCATGGCTCTTTGGATAAAGTTCAGATCTGGCCCTGCCTCACCAGCCCAGCTAATCTCTCTAGCCTGGTCCCTCGTCTTGCTCCATCTCTGGAGTTCTGGGAAAATTTGTTCTTTTCCTTGAATGGGCTACATATTCTCTTTTGTGCCTCCAGAACTTTATCCTTGTTATTTCCTCTGCCAGGAACATGTTTCCTCCTCTTCTTCTGCGTAATTTGTGTCCTTTCCCCCTGGGCAAGCCTGGAGGCCCCAGGCAGGCACTCTCCCTCTGTGGTCTGTACCATGCCTCCCTCCCCATTAGAACCATTATCACACTGTATTATTGGTATTGTTGTGTGTCTTTTCCTGCCAAGACACAGAACATGAGCTGTGGTAGGGAGAACAGATTGTGGGCTCCCCCACCTTCTTAGGATAGCCGGAAACCACTGATGGGGCTTTTCTACACCTCCTGAGAAGCAGAAGAAACCAGGGTTAGAGCAAGGCTCTCATCTCCCCACCCTCTGGCTCTGGCCTGATGATTCTGGCCTTCCTCCGGGTATCACTGGCCAAGATAAACTGGCCAAGCTTTCAACCAAGGTCAGCCCCTCTCCTGTCCACTAAATCTTAGCCTGCTTCATTTAGCTGACTATACCTGCTCTAATTTCTCTTTTCCAATTCTCTCTGGGACCCCATCCAACTGACCTTTGGGCTATGACTCCACTAACAGCTTACCAGGTCACTAATGCCCTTCACCTTGCTAATAAACCACTCAGTTCTCAGTTCAGTCCTCATCTTGCCCAACCTGTCAGCGGCATCCTATTCACTCCCTTCTCTCTGGAAACACTTTCTTCCCTTGCCTTCCAGGCTGCTCCTGGCCTAGTTTCTTTTCATGCTATTTACTCTGAATGCTGGAGAGTCCCAGGGTTCGGCCTGTGGATCCTTCTCTTTTCTTTCCACTCTCCCTCCCTGAGTGACCTCACCGTGTCACATGGCCTTGAAGGCCTTCCATGCTGATGGTTTCCACTGCCATCGTTCTGGTTTAGATGTCTTGCTTGAACTTCAGATTCAGTTGCTTACTTGACGTCTCCACTCAATGTCTATTAAGTATTTCATATTTTCCCTGCCGAAGACTCAGCTCCTGGTCTTCCCTTAAAGCCTCTTCCCTACCCCAGTTTAATGGCAACTTCATCCTTCCAGTTGTTTAGGACAAAAAACCTCAGGCTCATCCTTGGCCACCTACCCACCCCCTCCTGCCCGGCCCTCAACATCTCTGACCTCATGTTGCCCTCACTCACTCTGTTCCATTCACCATGTTCTGAAACCATTCTTGTGTTCTCCGCCTTCAAGTACCTCCCCAGAGAGCCACATGGCTCAGTCCTTCCTTCCACTGGTCTTCCAGTAACAGTTGCCTTCTCAGTGTGGTTGGCTGAGACCCTGAGGATATTCAGGTCTTAATACCTGGAACCTGCAAATGTTATAAAGCTAAAGGAATTCTATAGATGTGATTAAAGACTTTGAGATGGAAAGATTATCCTGGATTATTTGGGTGGACCAAAAATGTAATCAGCAGCAGCCTTATAAGAGAGACGGAAGGAGATTTGACATAAAGAAGGTCGACGTGACCACTGAAGCAAGTTGCTACATTGCTGGCTGTGACAATGCAGAAAGGAGCTATGATCCATGGTTGCAAAAAAGGGCAGCTCTAGAAGCTGGAAAGAGGAAGGTAACGGATTCTCTTCTAGAGCCTCTGAATGGAGTGTTGCCTTTTTACACCTTGATTTTGGTCCAGTAAAACGAATTTTGGGAAAAATTGGAGTTAGAGTTTCAGAACTCTAACAGAATAAATGTATGTTGCTTTAAGCTACCAAGTTCATGATAATTTGTTACAGCAGCAGTAACAAACTAATAATAGGTCTTCTCTGGCTATCTTCTCTAAAATTGCACCCTCTCCTCCAACAACCCATCCTCCTTTACTTTCTTTTTAATACCTATCAACATGTAATATGCTCTACATTTTACTAGCTTATTGTCTACCCCATCTGCCCCACCTTCACACTTAGCACCAGGGATGTTTTGTTTCTTGCTGTACCCCAGGGATGAGAACACTGCAAATCGGGATCCCTGGGTGGCGCAGCGGTTTGGCGCCTACCTTTGGCCCAGGGCGCGATCCTGGAGACCCGGGATCGAATCCCACATCAGGCTCCCGGTGCATGGAGCCTGCTTCTCCCTCTGCCTGTGTCTCTGCCTCTCTCTCTCTCTCTGTGACTATCATAAATAAATAAAAGTTAAAAAAAAAAAGAATCTTGGATTATTAGTTTAAAAAAAAAAAAAAGAACACTGCAAATCTGCAGTGAATGTGGAGTCCTTCCTTCCTGGCCATGTTCCTGTTCTTTAATACTGGCTCCTTTTCCTCCATTCAGAGTGCAAATCATTTGCAAATCCAAGTGCCTAAGGAGGCTGGTAGATAATGTAAATGAGAGATCAGAGCTGCTGGCAGTCTGTGTAGCTCTTGTGCAGAATGAGTGGTGGGCTGTATGCCAGGGTGTCTCAGGAAGCTGAAATGCTTGCCGTGTTCAAAGAAGGCAGCCACCACTTCACTTCAGCCCCGGCAGACTTTCCAGATGAAATGTGGGCCCAATGATGCCATTTCCCAATTTTCCAAGATTTTTATCTGAAATTTCCAACTTTCTAAATGCATAACCTATTAAAAAAATAAGCTCCATTTTGCCATTCCTGCTTTAACACTGCTGCTCTTGGGGACCTCATTCTCTTCTTTGCAGTTTCCAAAGACATCTGCTTCCACACCTAGTTTCAATTGTCCGCTATACACGTGACTGAGTTCCAATTCACTTCTGAGCTCTAGAAAAATATAATCAATTACCTGTTGATGGTCTTCTTCACCTGGATATACCTGAGACATGTCCAATTTGAAGTTCCTAAGGTAAGTTATCTTCCTCCTAAAGCTAACCCTCTCATAGTCCCTATCTTGGTAACTGGGCCTAATGTTTACCTGAAACCTTACCCAGAAACTCCAACCTTTCTTTCCATCTCACTAATCAGATAGAAAATCCTGATTTTAACGAACTCTTCAATATTTCTCATATCTACACCTTGTACCAGCTGCTTCTCCTTGGTACCTGAAGCCATCATCTTTTAGCTGGAGCATTACAATTACTTCTAGTCTTTCCTCTCCACTGTACACTGCCACCAGAAAGCTCTAACATAATTCTAATCATGCCACCCTCGTCATTCAACCATTCCAAAACCACGTTCTACAGGACACTGGTTCCAAGGGATATGAATGCTGTTGCTAGATAAAAAACTTTATGATAACACAGATTTAGAACAGAGTTTTTTTTTTTTTAATTTTTTTTTTTTTTTTTTTTAAATTTATGATAGTCACACAGAGAGAGAGAGGCAGAGACACAGGCAGAGGGAGAAGCAGGCTCCATGCACCGGGAGCCCGACGTGGGATTCGATCCCGGGTCTCCAGGATCGCGCCCTGGGCCAAAGGCAGGCGCCAAACCGCTGCGCCACCCAGGGATCCCTAGAACAGAGTTTTTAAAAAGGTTTTTTTTTTTTTTTTTTTTTTTTACCTTGTAGGACTTTTCAGAGCCTTTCATGTGCTAATTATCCTGACTCCACAAAAGCACTAGGCTTTTGAGCAGTTACACATTTATTTAGCCATGGACACATTTAGCTTTTTTTCCATGAGGCATCACAAAGTATTAGTGTTTCACAGTGAGAGCTATTGCTTCCATAGCTTTCCATCATCTATAGGACATAATTCAAATTCTTCAGCATAGGACTAAGAACGGGACTGTAAAGCTAGAATATCTGGGTTCAAATTATGACTGTGTCATTTGCTTAGCTGTGTGACACTGGACAAATTCCTTTTTTTCATGATTTTATTACTTTTTAAAATCTGTAATATGAAGATAATAATACAATATGGCATAGGGTTGTTGTAAGGATTACAGGACATGTAAAGTATGTAGGGCAGTACCTGGCACATAGTAAGTGCCTAAGGAGTGCTATATTCTTGTTCAGGGTCTGTCTTCTCCATCTTCACCTCCTATGAAGGTAAGTCTGGATTTAATTACTTTTAGATCCTGGAACTACATCTCTTGCCAACAGTGCTGCTCTTCCCAGTCACCAGAAATTCTTCTCTAGTCCCCCTTCTTTCACCTTATCTCTACTTGGTAGCTCAAAATTTTACATGTTTTCCCAGGCTGACTTGGGCATTCGCACATTCCACAAGTATTTACCAGGTGGCTACTATACACCTTGCATTGCTAGAGGGGGAGTCAGATATGTAATAACGTTTAATACCCTGACTCCTTGCACATGCCAGGGCGGCGAAGCTCCTGGTGATTTCTCACATCTGTCTTTCTCCTCTGCACTCCCTGTCCCCTGCGTTCCCCACAGGCCCATTTCACAAACCCTGTCCCCTCATCCAACTACCTGCTAGACTTTAAACTGCTCCAGAGTCTTTCACCTTTGTATCCCCAGCACCTAGAATAGTTTTTGGCACAAAACATACACCCAGTACAAATGTGTTGATGGGGTACGTGAATCTGTCTCGGTCACTGCCCTGCAATGGCTGTCACTACACGGGACAGGCAGGCACCGTCCTCTCCCGGCCTTATATCCTTAACGGTAAATAAGCCGGGTACCACCGCCTCGGTGCTCTGCGCGTGGTTGGGGCACGCCGCTACCACCCGACCCACCTGACCACGGCTCCGACGTGGAGCGGGCACGCGCAACGCTCTCCCCTTCCCCAAGGTAGGACACGTGGGGCCCGGGCGGGTCGCACCCAGCGGGGCTGCGCGGGCCCGGCGGCATCCTCCGGTCCCCCGCCCGCCCCCCGGCCCGCCGGCCCCGCACTCACGCTGCTCGCTGCAGTAGCCTCAGCAAGTGCGCGGCCCGGGCGCGGGCGGCCGCAGCCATGGCTGCGCAGTCTTCCTTCCAGGAGCCGCCCCTCCGCCCCCGCCGCCGGCCAATCCCGGCGCCGCCCTCCCGCCCCCGCCCACTCGGCCGAGCCTGCCCACCCCCTCTGCTGACTCTCCGGCCCCGGCGGTAGCCTTCTTTGAATCAGGACCATTTTCCCACGAGTCAAAATCTCATCCACCTCTGAAATTGCCGTAAAGGTAACTGCTCTGTAGGATCTTTGGACTTCCTTAAGTCTCTCTACTTAAACGCCTTTATTTCACATGTTGGGTATAGGGCAAAGGGAGAGAAACGAGGGCTTTTCCCACTGATTCCTTTAAAATGCTACTTTGCCTTCCTATTTTCCAAATAAGTTATTAAGACATTGCATGTAAGCTGTTTTAATAATAAATAAGGACCTTGCAAAAAGCCCAGGGATTATTTTATACAGGGCCAGGGCTGTGTGCAACTGCTAAATCAAAAGTCTAAAACAAAAAAAAAAAAAACCCAGAAAACTCCCAAAACAGTAACAACGAAACACCCTGGGCAGTTGAGAACTTAAAATGTGTTAAGTGCTCTAGAATAGCTTTTGGTGAAGTTAAGGTACCGTTAAATGGTTTCATCAGTAGTCACCAACTTTTCATGATCACACTCTACGGCTTAGCAGGGCCAAGTGTTCCACCTCACAGTGGGAGAGCTGATCAATGATGGCAAAGTTCAACTTCAACTTAATCACAAATTATCCTAACATAGTATCAATTTAACATCTGTGTTTATAGTAATATATGTAATTTGAATTAATCTTTTCTTCTATAGCAATTTCTAAAGACGACATAAAAGTGAGGCAACACTGAAAAAGGACAAAGTGAACTCCCAATTTAAATTTCCTATCAACTACAAGACGGAAAAAACAGAGTGGCTCATGAGTCTCCCCTGGATTCTAGATGTACTATGAATCCTTTTCAGTAGGTACTGATTTACTAAGATCAATTAGGGAACGAGGCCCATAAAAGCTATAAACATTTGACCTCCTAATTAAACCAGTTAAGGTCAGTTTGACAAATGAATAAAAAATAACAGTGTTCCAGTTAAAGATCTGGTGGGTTTATCTCTTCTCAAAATAGATCCTACCTGAAGTTAAAAAAAAAAAAAAAATTGGGACATAAATGTTGAAAACATTTAAGTATTTTCTGGATTAATGAGGATTATTATCATTATTTAGTGAAGCCCAAATTTATAATTTACCATAAATGTTTTCACAGTAATAAAAAGCATAAAATCCTTTTTCAAAGAGACAGCAGTTGTACAGCACTTTCAATATTACATCTGTTACTTATTAGAAAAAACTCTTACTTCTTTTGGTATCACTGAAATCACCATAAATTACCCGCTTTATATTTTTTAGAAAGCAAATTAAAATAATGTTAATAAGGTATCCCCTGGCTTTACTTAGAATTTCTACCAATAGCCAAAATGTCAAAAGCGACATTAGATACACACTTTTATTAATTAAATAACTTTCATAAGAGTTACTTGTAAGTCATTTTAAATTGTAATCTTTCTGTCCCCTCCCCCTTGCTTTGATACACTCCTTTGTTATAAAAATAATGCAGAAATCAAATGTAAGTCTGAAAAACGACCAACTTTCCCTCAGTTTCCAAAGTCAAAAAGAAAAAAAAATACGTCTTTAAAAATAGAACTCATTCCCAGTTTCCACTGAATTCTTTCCTTGATTCTTAGGTCCTCAAATACATCCTTTAATCTCCAGCCAATTCTTGGTTGTGGGAAAAACACTACCTTGTAGAGTCCAGCATTTACATACTATCCTGGGGGGCGTGAGGAGGGCAGCCTATCCCTTCAACCTCAAGCTCAGTGAAGGCAGCACATCTTTTTCAACATTCCTGGCCTCCCAACCCAGTAACTAGAACTTAACATTTTGTACAGTTCTTCGTTTACAGACGGGTCCGAGGGTGAAAATTACTTTCTTCTTTTCCCTCCTTGGTGTTGCCCTCCTTTCCTCTTGCCGCCCAAACGAGGCGGCCCAGAGTTCATCTTGCCTCCCAAGCCCCCCTTTCTCTTCCCGGCCTGGCTGGGCGGGGCACCTTTCCTCTGGCCCCCAGGGCCCTGCCGGCCGCCTTTTCTCTTGCCCTTCTGGCTCATTTTCCTCCTCTTTGCAGCCTCCTCTTGGTCCTCTTCCCTCATCTGTTTATTGGTGGCCCTCGTCACGTCCAGCTGAGGTTTTTTGCTGTTCATCACCCGCAGCATCTCCAACTGGCTCTTCTTCTCAGCTGCAAAGTCCCCGAAAAGGGGCTGAAACTTCCTCTTCTTGCCGGAGCTGCGGGGCGCCTTCTCCTTGGGCAAGCGCTCCTGGAAACGCCCCACAGAGGCGGTGGAGACCTTGGCCACCTGCATGGCGCGGCCCAATTCCTCCTTACTCTGGTGTCCGGTAGGGTGCATGCCGGCCGCACTGGGCAGCTGCATCTTGTGCGCGCGAGCCAGGTTACGCAGCCGGTTCAGCTCATTCTTAGCCACGCGTTCCTTCTTGGCTTGGATCCGCTTGGCGAACTGGTCCTCTAAGGGGTCGGCACCGCCGGGCACCTCGATCAACCATTCCTTGGTGTCATCCCGAGCGCGCTGGTAGCCCCAGCGGCGTCGCCATTGGCCACTCACCTCGTCCCACACCAGATTGGTCTTCTTCTTGGGACGGATGCCCTTGAGCCGCGCGAACTGCTGCCAGCGTGTAAGCGGCCGCGGCCGGGGCACCGGCTTCTCGCGCGGCAGGCGCGTGGTGGGCTCCGGCAGGCGTGCCACCAGCGCCTCCTCCACGCGCTCCGTGGGCAGCTGCCACAGCTGGTTGATGAGCAGTTGCGTGTTGTCCCGCGCCAGGGCCTGCAGCTCCGCCTCCGGCGAGGGTCCCGCGCGCCGCAGCCCCGCTGGGGGGTTCGGGTCAGAGGCCAGCAGGTTACCCAGGTCGAACTCCAGCTCCAGCTCCTTGTGCACCGTGATGCGCTGCAGCTTCTCTGCCTCGTCCCGCTCCGCCTTTGCCAGCAGCTCCTCCACGCTCGGGCCCTCCATGGCTCGGCCTCGGCTCCCTCGCTCCGGGAAAGCACTTCAGAGCCCCTCTTGCCAACGCCGGCTCTCGCCCCGGCAACGCAAGCACGTGCGGCCGCCGAGACGCTCGTTCCGGAAGAGAAAGCTTCGCTTCCGGGGCACCCGGAACAGGCTCCCAGTCCCGGCAAGCCGAGGAAAGGCCGGCAGAGAGCGGTGTTGGAGAGCAGATGGGATTCCCGGAGGCCCTTCGGCGGGAGCCCGGAGGTAGGCGGTGCTGGCCCAGGAGTCTGGACTACATTTTCCAGGGCTAACTGGGGCTGTGGCTCCCAGGATGCAGCGGCGTAAGGGGCGGTGCAAATTTTGGACGTCGAGTTCGAGGGCTCCGCGAGCGACTGCTAACAATTTCAGTGTAAAATCAGTTCACGAGATGTTTTCGCTTCTGGGACTAGATAAATTATATTTTACCCGAGCCCAGACCCGTTCATGGGGGGTGGGGGTGGGGGTGGGGGTGCGGGGAGTCCTAGGTGTGGGCCGAGAGACACGTCCCACAACTGCACATAAAGCTAACTGTGGAAGATTTGGTTTGTTTTCCAGGCGAACGGGCCCTGGCAATTAGATTTCATCCTCTCCAGGCTTGTGGCAAAAGAGCGCTGGGCTCTGCAGTGAGACTGCGCGAGTTCCAACCCTGCTGTTGGACCTTCGGGTATTTGGGCCTATTTTTAAAAACCTGTAAGATGTGGTGGTAATAGCACTTACCTCTTAGGGCTGTTTCAAGGATAAATGAGTTAATATGTCTCTGGGGGAGCTCGGTATGGAACATAAGAGGGCGCAACAAATGTTAACGAAATACCAATTATTACTCTTTCTAATCGCTCTGGGAGTAGGCTAAAGAGGCAGTGTTATACGGTGATCATACACCCGGTTCTTGGGTCAGATGACCTAGAATCTCGTTTTACAGTACCTGCTTTGGACAGATTGTTTAACCTAAGCCCAACTCATGAGTGGAAAATATGAAACATTAGTTCCCGGTATGTTAGCCGTTGTTAATCACGGTATTCCACTGATGGCAAAGGAAGGCTCAGAGAAGGAAAATGACTTATCTAAGGTTATACAACTGGGAAACGTGGGAGCAGGAATGGTCTTAACTCTGGCTTTAACACGATTGACATATTCTCTGCAATGTTTTCAGGCTCTTGATACATAAAATGTGTGGTCTGTTGCCCAGCAGCCTAGCATCACCTGAGAAGTTGTTGGAATTGCAGAGTCTCTGGCCTCAACCCAGGCGCAATGGTTCAGAACCTTCATTTTAACAAAATCTCTGGGTAATGAGTATGTACACCACGTTTAGGAGGCACAGTGCTGATTGTGTGGCTTACAGGTTTGGTTTTGTTTTTTTAATGGGAAGTTAGGAGTTGTAAAGAGGGGGTTATGCTGGAAAATTAGCCCATGGAAATGGACATAATAGCTCTTAGGAAATAGATTGTGTCGAGTTTCAGCTAGAGGGGGCATTAGGCGTAGTCCCATCTACCATACCTCCCCCCTGACTTTGGTTTCTGTAGCTCACTATCTTTCCTCAGCTTCCCTTTGTTCATTCACTCATCATGCATTTAGTGAGCACATTTTGTGCATCAGACAGTATGCTGCAACCTTTTTGCCTCTTTTCTAAAAGTATTTTAGGTGGCAGTTACGAATAGAGCTGCTATAAACAAACAAAAAGTGTTTTAGGATTTGCATGTTTTTTTCTACCTTTGTCTTAACACTCAGCACCAAGTCTTTAATACCATTCATGTTGTGGGGTCAAGGCCAGGCCAAAGGCCATATTAGGTAACTGCCTTGAACCTAGCCTTGACCCTTAAAAGGTTTTGTGATTTACCTAGGAGAGTGTTACAGACATTGATGTGGCTGTTCTGGACTTGGCTTAGTTTCTGATTCATTCACTCATTCTTTCAACAAACATGTGAATGATTGCCATATTCCAGACACTAGACATGAAGATTATTGAGATTGTGTGGAACAGTAGAGAAGAAGGAAAGGTTAAGAGAAATTTGCACTTGGGCTTTTAATAGGAAGGTCACGTTTGTAGGATTTTAGTTCCTCTGTCAATCTTCAGAGTTCGGGGAGAAAAAGAGCAAATGTCAACAGGTGTCCAAAGAACAAATGTTAACAGGTGTTAAATGGTAAACAGCGAGTTCTCACTGTATGAAATGCTATTTGGTTTGAATTATATATGTCAGCTCTTTTTGAACTCTAATTGTTTTATACTGAATAGTTTTTTTCAGTCCAGGTCAGTTTTAATTTCCTTATGATGGGAGACTGATTTTTACTTCCACTTTGCCAATGATAATTCTGGATACATAACAGGTATTCAATACCTGATTGAACAAATAAACCTATTAAATAGACTTTTCTAAATTCAAAAAAAGGATTAATGTTGGCTGTTAGATTCATTGTGAACAAAATTATTAAGATTGGGATTTGTGGCTTAAAAAAAAAATTGGTGAGGCAAGTAGGTGAGTGGTGGTCTCCAGCTTGTATTTGTATCATCTTTATGTTAGGCAAGATTTTGCAGTGTCAAGAACAAGCCTACCAAAGTTGTGCAAATATATGTGAATATATTTTAACAATACACGAAATGGTTGTATATCTTTTATTGTTTTTTCTCCTTTGTCTTTTCTCTTTGTTGGTTTCTCTTCCTTCTTTTGATGCATAATGCAGACAGATCCCAAGTTTGGTCATCAGACTCTGTTTTTCTCTTTATATTGGGGCCATGAGCTGGCTCCAAATAGCTCTTTATTCCATGGTATGATAGTGCTCCTTATGCTTGTTTTCTAAATATCTCTTCCCCATTCCTATTTTTCTATCTTAGTTACCTTTCTAGAGTCTTAAGAACATTCCTCAAGACAGGCAAAAATGAGGCATAGGACAGAACAGTCAACAATTATATTTTTTTAGAAACTATTGAGAAGTATTTCAATAAGAAAAGTGAACTAATAGAGATTTTTTTTTTTTTCTCCCCAGTCAGGGGCAAGAAGGTTAAAGGCGTGAAAGTAATACCTTTACGTTCCCTCAAAACATAACTACTTTGTTCAGTAAAACATTTTTGTAAGTATTTTTTCCCTTTTTTTTTTTTTTGATGCTGCATTAACTTAGATTTACTTTCTGAATGTTTCTCAATTGCCCCTTTCTGGTAGCGGAAATTGTTAGGGATGATGCAATCTTTAATCCTGCTGTGAACATAGTTATTTTGAGCATTTTTGTCTAGGAAGTTCAATGTGCTAGTAATTTGATAAAATAGCAGAAAAGGGCCCTTAAAATGCTTACGTTATTTCCACATGGTTCATTTTTACTGATTTATAATTTTAATTTGGAAGTACCTGAAGGGAAGATTTAATTTTGAAAACTTCTTAATCATAGACAAAATCTGTGCATTCATATGCTTCAGTTTTAGTCAGAAACCCATTGTTTTGTTTTACAAATGAACGTAGAAGTTATATTATTAAGATTTTGTGTAGTTAGTATAAAAGCAGATAGAATAACTACCTAACATTATACATTTGCCTAGAGGGGACTTTGTATTTGAGGATAGTAAAAATGCTGGTAGCATTTTAAAATTGACTTAAGTTGATTTGCTATCTGTAAAATACACAGTGGTTTCTGTTTTTCAAAAATGGGCATATACAGTTTGCTAAGAAAATTGCATTTCCCCAAATCTTATCACCACCTGTAAGATACGAGCACCACTGGCTGATGGTTTTCCTTCATAAGACTTCTTCAGTAAATCCCAAGGGAATGAGATTGGTGTTAGGCTTTAAATTTTACCTTTGTAAGATGTTCAATAAAAAGAATGAAAGATTGATTTAAAAAGGAAAACTGAGGGTGACGGGCACTGGGGGTTATTCTGTATGTTAGTAAATTGAACACCAATAAAAATAAATTAAAAAAAAAAAAAAGGAAAACTGAAGTTTCAGCATCTTAGGGATATTTGCACTCAAAGAATCCAGTATCAAAATTTAGATCCATTTATTTAAAAAGCCATTTTGAAAGTAAAATTCCAATGAGCAAGAAATCATTTTGTGTTTTTCTTGATTAATAGAGTGAGAACAAATTTTGTAAGACTTTAGAGTAGATTTACTCTAGATTAGGCTATTGAGCCATGAGTTCCTTTCCCCTAAGGAAAGCAATTTCATTGCCACGGAGATTTCAGTTTGTCTTTCCAATCACAGATCATGTATGAACATATACTAATCTGCCAATAAAATTTTTCTGCTAAATTTCCCACATAAACAATGTCAAGAGTACATAGTAAAGTTATTGTTATGTGAAATAAACATTAATTCTTGGTCCCTCTTAACCCAGAATTATTTCTAAACATTGTTAACCCTATTATTTTTTAGATTACATCTAAAAAATTAAAAACAATGAATAGAAACTCTAAAAATGTGACCACGTATAGGGGAAATGCTATAGTCTACACTTTTTTTGAGATATTTTTCCTTGCTACAGAAAGACAGCAGAGGAAAAAAACCTCTCTTGTGGCAAGTAGGTGTGACACTGTGTCCTTGATAGCATCCAGAAGTGCACTGCAGTCTCATCTAGGTCCCTGTGAACCACTTGGTAATGCAGAGGATCCAGTTAGTTGTGGTGTGTGTACTTTCCCCCACGGCCTAAGAAGGACTTATTATTTAGAATGTATAAATAAGGTTCCTGGCATTTTCCAGTATTTATTGTACTTGCTTCATTATCTGAGATAGTATGAATTTTCAGCTGGGCAAACTGACTTCTTATTGTGAGTCCCTGGTTCCCTTCTCTGGGAAGCCTGTGGATTTTAGAGGCGATATAGTTAGATTTCAGGCTTCAGTTATTCACCTGGAAAATGAAAGATTTTGAATGGGTGGCTGTTACCATTCATCTCTAAGATTCTTTTCTTTTGTTAAAAACCTGTGCTCTTCAAACATTCCAATATTGTTTTCCTGTGATTTCCCATAAATCCCATTTTACAAACCTCCCCCTCTTCCTGAGTCATTATCTCACTTCCTAGGTTGGCTGTATGACTCCACATAGTGAAACAGCTCTTTGCATGCGTTAGGAGATTGACTACAAGTGTGAATCGGTTTTTAATAATGTGGAGGCTGTGTTCTGTAGGTTACTTACAATGCTTTTCTTTTTTTTTTTTTTTTTTTACTTTATTATTATTATTTTTACTTACCATTAAACTTCTTTGAGAATTGGAAGGTAGGGTAGAGAATGAGCAGGATATAAGCCATTTTTCTATTTGTTAGCTGTACTGGAAAAATGTCTCATAGGGAAGAAGATAGAAGATATATTTATAAAATATTTGATTTATAAAGTCAGATCTGAGGATGAAAGATTGTGGATTGACTTTATTTGTGTCTATCTGGGCCCAAGATCTAGACCTGATGATGTTTTTTGATTGAAACAATCAACTGAAACCTTTGTAGAGAAAGTTTTTTAAAAAGCTTCAAAGTTAACTCCTTCCCATAGTAAAATTGGGGCAGTTTTGTGTTTCCTGGTTTGGTGTTGCTTCAGATAAAGCTAGTGAGAGAATTTCAACACCAGGAAGGTGAAATAGAATAAAATATAATAATGTTGCTGGTATGTTTAGTAACTATCATTATGGGAATAAGTAAGTTTTGGTAATTTCTGGCCTGATTATGTGGGGACAGATTCCCCAAGGGATCATCACTCCATCTGAAAAATGGGCTAACATATAATTTCTCAATTTTAGAGTTCTGTGAGTTGGAGATAAATTATTCAAATACACGTTTGCAAAGAAATTTAGAGAGGTAATCAGGAGACAGGTTCTGGCTCCGTCTTTGCTACTCTGTACTTACTTCTATGCGGCTTTGGTAAGTCATGTCACCCCTTTGTGTGTCTGTTATGTTATCTATGAATTGAGCTTTACTAGCTTCTCTCTAGGCTGCTTCTAGATCCACGTAGCATCCTGTGCTTTTAAGATGGTCTTAGGTAGAAAGAGTGGATGATGGTGAAACATACACTTGAAGACAGAATTCTTTTTTTTTTTTTATTAAACAAAACAGATTTTGTTTATTTATGAGAGACACCAAGAGGCAGAGACACAGAGAAGCAGACTGCACACAGGGAGCCCAATGTGGGACTCCATCCTGGGACTGTGGGATCATACAAAGGCAGACACTCAACTGCTGAGCCACGCAGGTGTCCTGAAGATAGAGTTCTTAATTGGGGTTCCATGGGTGAGCTTCAGAGGGATAGGGATCCCCTGATGTTTTATGCAAATATGTGTGCATATGCATGCGCATTTTTGTGAATAGATCATTTTTTCCCTCCATTGGATTTTCTATTTATTTATTTATTCATTCATTCATTCATTCATTCATTCATTCATTCATTCATTCATTAATGAGAGACAGAAAGAGAGAGAGAGAGAGGCAGATACAGGCAGAGGGAGAAGCAGGCTCCATGCAGGAGCCTGACGTGGGATTTGATCCTGGGTCTCCAGGATCAGGCCCTGGGCTGAAGGCGACGCTAAACTGTAGAGCCACCTGGGCTGGCCTCCATTGGATTTTCTAAGGCATATGTGACTCTCTACCCTTCCTTCACATGGTTAAGAACTACTGTATTGTATAGAAGAGGGAGATAAGTGAAGGCTAAAGAGAGTGATGATAAAAGCTTTATGAAAGAAGAGGAAATGGAGTTGGCCTTTGAGCCTGGGCAGGGTTTGAATAGATGAGAGGAAGAAGAGGGCTATTCTAGTGGATGGTAACAAGAGGAATAAAGGCATGTAGCCAGTGTTGATGGAGCAGGTACAATGTATCAGACACAGATTATCTTTATAAATTCTCACCATAGGACTAGGAGGTAGATATTAATGGTATCTTCATTTTATTTTATTTTATTTTATTTTATTTTATTTTATTTTATTTTATTTTATTTTATTTTATTTTATTTTATTTTATTTTATTTTATTTTATTTTATTTTATTTTATTTTTTAAAAGATTTTATTTATTCATGAGAGACACACAGAGAGAAGCAGAGACATAGGCAGAGGGAGTAGCAGGCTCCCCACAGGGAGCCCAATGTAGGACTTGATCCCAAGACTTTGGGATCATGACCTGAGCCAAAGGTAGACCCTCAACCACTGAGCCACGCAGGTGTCCCAGTATCTTCATTTTATTGTGGAGAAGACTGATGATCATAGGATTAAGTAACTTAACCAAGGTCTTGCAGTTAGTAAGTGGTAAACCAGGATGTGAATGTTTTTAGTCTAATCCCAACAATTATCATATAGTTTTTTTCTCTTTTAATCTGTTGGTGTGGTAAATTATATTTATATATTTCATAGATTTTGCATTCTGGAATAAACACAGTCTGATCATGATGTATTATCTTTTCTATACTACTTGGTATAGATATTGGTATACTTTGGTTTGCTAATATTTTGTTTACTTTTCTACATCTATGTTCATGGGTGAGGTAGGCCTGTATTTTTCTTCTTTGAACTATCCTTGTCTTGTTTGAATATCAATATTATATAGTAACTTCACTGACTAAATTGAAGAGTATACCTTTTTCTGATCACTGGTGGAGTTTGTATAAGATTGGAACAACAAGGGCAGCCCTGGTGGCTTAGCGGTTTAGAGCCGCCTTCAGCCCGGGGTGTGATCCTGGAGACCTGGGATCGTGTCCCACATCGGGCTCCCTGCATGGAGCCTGCTTCTCCCTCTGCCTGTTTCTCTTCCTCTCTCTCTCTCTCTCTTTCTCTCTGTATCTCTCATGAATAAATAAAATCTTAAAAAAAAAGGATTGGAACATCTGATTATTATTGGAACATCTAAATTATTTGATTATATCAAATTACCTAGGTTTGGTATTAACTTGGTGAAGAGTTTTTTAAAGTTCTGATTCCAGGGGATCCCTGGGTGGCTCAGCAGTGTGGCGCCTGCCTTCGGCCCAGGGCATGATCCTGGAGTCTCAAGATCGAGTCCCATATCGGCTCCCTGCATGGAGCTTGCTTCTCCCTCTGTGTCTCTGCCTCTCTCTCTCTGTCTCTTACGAATAAATAAATACAATCTTAAAAAAAAAAAAGAAAAAAGTTCTGATTCCATTTTAAAAGATGAAGCCATTTGACTTCTTAAAACAGTTGTAGTAGCATATATATCTAACATCTCAAATTTACTGTCATAAAATTTTTATAATCTTTAAAAGAATTCTCTTTGGGACGCCTGGGTGGCTTAGCAGTTTAGCACCTGCCTTTGGCCCAGGGTGTGGTCCTGGAGTCCCGGGATCGAGTCCCACATATCTGGCTCCCTGCATGGAGCCTGCTTCTCCCTCTGCCTGTGTCTCTGCCTCCTCTCTGTGTCTCTCACAAATAAATAAATAAAATCTTTAAAAAATTCTCTTTATTTAAAGTTATATCCATCATATCACTCCTTTTTTTTTTTTTCCATCATATCACTCCTAATATTATCTAGTCTATTCTTTTTCTTGATAATCTTACTAGAAATTTTCTATTTTATAAGTTTTTACAAATATCCATTTTTCAGCTTAATTGATACTCTCCATTTTATCTTTATTTTCTGTTATTAATTTCTGCTTTTATTATCTTCATTCAACTTAGATTTTATTCTGTTATTCTTTTCAAACTTCTACAGTTTGACTTAAGTTAATTAGTCTTCACACTTTATTCTTAATATGTGAGTATGTAAAGCTATGCCTTTCTCTTCAAGTAATGCTTTTTTACTACTTCTTACAACATTTTGATTTATGATACTTTGAATTTCATTTAGTTCTCTGTATTTTCCTGGAATATTTTTCTTCCTTTTATATTTCCCTTTTCTATATATTTATGATTTAGGTGTTTCATGGTGAGTAGATATACCTAGACTTTTAGAATCCACCTGACAGTCTTCATTTTTTAACTAATGAAATGAAGTTGTCTTCATCAAAATAAAAAGCTTCTGCACAGTGAAGGAAATAATCACCAAAACTAAAAGGCAACCTTTGGAATGGGAGGAGATACTTGTAAATGACATCTAATAAAGGATTAGTATCTAAAATACATAAAGAGCTTATAAAACTCAATACCCCGAAACAAATAATCCTGTTAAAAAATGGGGAGATATTTTTCCAGACATCCAGGTGGCAACAGACACATGAAAAAATGCTGAGTGTTGCTCATTGTCAGGAAAATGAAAATCACAACTGCAATGAGATATCACCTCACACCAGTCAGAAGGGCTAAAAATAACAACATAAGAAACAATGGATATTGGCAAGGATGAAGAGAAAGGGGAACCCTCTGACACTGTTGGTAGAAATGCAAACTGGTGAGCCCCTCTGGAAGACAGTATGGAAGAGTTGTCATTATGTTTTTATTAAAGTTCTCATTAGATTTCTTCTGCCATTAAATCTGTCTCAATAGGAGCCACCTATTCAGGTATGGTCCATAAACTTCTTGCCCTGTCATATCCGCTATGATATGGCAGGGGGCTGAATCCTATGTGGAGCAGGGTTTGAGATCTCTTTAAGCATTGTGCTTCTCAATGCTGGGGAGGTTCAGTGACTTCCAGCTCTAGTTCTCCCTTAGGCAGTCTTAGCATTGAGCTTGGTCAGAGAAGTCAAGTTTCTCTGCATAGCTCAGTCCTCCTGGAGTTGTGAACAAGGTGTGTGCTCCAGTGGCTGCTCTGCTTGATTTCCTTGGGAACTAAATATCACAGATGAGGCTAGGATTGCCTCTGTCTTTAACAGTGAGCCACCTAATGTGTGTATGCACGCATGTGCGCGCGCACGCACACGCACGTGCGCACACACACACACACACACACACCTCTCTTCCCCCATAAGCCATTTATTTTGGTTGCTAAATTATACTGGATGAAGCACGACACCTGGGTATATTCATAATCTACCCCAAACCTACCTTTCTGGTCTCTTTTTCTGCTCTTCCTCCTTACACCAAGTGTTTCATAAATGCTACATTTACTTATCCTTATGTTTCTTGAGCACATGGTCTAGTTTTTTTATTTCCAAAATCTTTTATCAAAAAGCAGGAGAAACAAGAACGGTAACATTAGAAACATAGACCCAGGCTGACATCATCCCAAAATCTGTTTCCCAATGACATTTTTAAAAACGAATAAGGAAACTGAGTCTTGCTCAGGATCATATGGCTAATTTTAGTTAAGATTATTAAATGGTGAAATAAAAATCCAGACAGGAAGGAGGCTGGTGAAACAGTGTTGACAGAGTAGTCCTGCCAGTGAGATGCAGGAGTAGAGGCAAGGTATTTCGTGAGAGTTGTTAGTCATTCATTCACTTAAATGTGTATTAGTTGGAATGTCACCACATGAATTAGGAGGTTACAATTGAGTGAGAAATATTTTATTTTTTATTTTTTTAATTGGAGTTCAATTTGCTAACATATAGCATAACACCCAGTGCTCATCCCTTCAAGTGCCCCCCTCAGTGCCTGTCACCCAGTCACCCCAACCCCCCGGCAATTCCCTTTCCACTACCCCTTGTTTGTTTCCCAGAGTTAGGTGTCTCTCATGTTCTGTTATTCTCACTGATATTTGAGTGAGAAATATTTAAAAATATTTAAATATTTTTAAATTTCTGCTCTATTAGAGACCAAAAATTTGAAAATGCATCATGTATTTGGGAAAACAGCAATTCTGAACTGCTGAAACATTTGAAGGGATAGTAGTAAGTGAGGCTGTGAAGATCACATGGGGCCAGATTGTTAAGGGGTTTGCATGTAACACTTTTTTCTATATTTATTCAACCAACATTTACTGAAAACTTACTGTATGCCAGAAGCCACACTAGCAATGGGGATATAGGAGTGAGAAAGACAGTGTTTCTGTTCCTCAGGAGCTATAGGCATTAGGGAGTTGATGGAATGAAGCAATTTAAGCCTGTAGATTGATGGAAAATTCACTCTAGTGGCAGTCAAGGGGAAAGTGATGGGAGACCGAGAGTCTAGATAGGTAGAAGGCCGCTGCCTTAGTTCAAGAGAAAAATGATAGGAGCTTAGACTATGGAGGGTGACGGCAGTTGTCAGAGTAGATGTAATAGGGGAACATTCGTGGGGGTAGGGAGAAGGTAAAGGTGGCAGGACCCAGAGATAGGGAGAGAGAGAGAGAGAGAGAGAGAGAGAGAGAGAGAGAGGGCTGGCCAATAGCTTCTAGCTGTATCCTTCCTTGTCTGGTCTGAAGGTGGTGGTGATGTTGCTGCATCTCAGCTCTTGTTTCTGCTTCTTATGGGCTCCTGGAGATAGAGAAAAAGAGTCTTAATGACCTATTTTGCGCCCCGCCCCCCCCCCCCCCCCCACCTGGTACCATTGGTTGAAGCATTGCACTGGTAAACACAGGATGTTGTTAGTTAGGTTAGGGTTCACAGTCAACTAGTTTGTAATAATTGAAAATGGTCTTGTGGAGAAATTAAATTATTTTCTAAATTTTTACTATAGCAGCTAGAGATCTCTTTGAGGTAATTCTATGACTTATCTTATATAGCTGTTGTGAAAAGAATTGCTAAGTAAGGCAATATTATATAGTTGTATGTATAAATATATAGTTTGAAATTTTTAATGACAACTAGTTTTTGTTGTCTCTGTTTTCATTTAACAGCTGTAAAATTAAAGGGGAAATGGCAATTGCCATTTTAACAAAGGATATTTTACCAAATATCCTTTTGTCTCTCTTTTCTTCCTTTGGCATCTTGTAAAAATCTGTTTTCTTACACTATGCAACAAAAGGATTTATTCCCTTGACAATATATTTAATAACAGAAAATTTAGCAAACACTATAGATACCTTCCAAGTTGTAACTCCTCAATTTATTATAAGCAAGTAAGTGCTGAGAACATTTTGTTACATTATATTTTTCTCCGGATTTATAGCTCCCAGATTAGCAGTATGTGTAAGCTACACATGACAGCTTATCTATGAAACATTCATGATAGCATTTTATGCTATTTGCCGCCTTGAAAATGGACACATGATAGGTAGGATATCTTTATTTTTTACATTTTCTAGTTTGCATCAGTTGTGAATTAACAAATAATTAGCGAATGTCCAGTGCAATGGAATACCAAGTGCCATAGAGAGACAACAAGATGCCTGTATTGCAGGGATTGTTAATCCAACTGAAAAGACAAAATGCATTATGGAAGGCATATAAAAAATGTGGCAGTACTTCCCAGATATTGTAATGTACATGTATTTGCTCTCACTTTCTTACCCCCTTACTGGTCCCAATGCTCTTCATGGACATATGCTTCCTACTTATCGTATGTAGAAAGAAGGGAAGTCACGTATCAATATTTTGGGAATAAGATCCAGTACCTCCCAGGAGGAAACAAGATCTGAATGAAGTGCCATCTAAATAAAGTGGAGGATAAAGTTTGAAAAGATACTTTAGTACTTATGAAGTTCTTTCAGATCTGTTTAGTAGTAACCAGTATGAAATTTTAAAAAAATGATAAAACTTATAAACTCACTGCCTGCCAAGAGAGTCCTAAGTTCGTAAGTTTAATTAGGAAAAGTATTTTCTTATTTGATGCTGCTGCCTCTTCTGGTTTATGCTCAGAGAAGAGGGGTGACTTCCCCAGGAAACCCTGTCTTCTGACTACTGTCTTTGGCCTGGGGCCTCCACTGTGCTCTCCTCTCACCAGCACCAGAGCCTAGGCAAGATCAGGTGCTTAAGATGGTGCCAGAGTGTCATCAGAGTCAGTACCTTCTGACTCTGTGACATTTGTCCTCTCCCCTTCTGGATTCTGTTCATTTTGGGTACAAAGGTTAGGCCTGAGCCCATTTGGGAAATGCTGTGGGCCTGCAGCCTGGGACTCATGACACATTATTGTGGATCCTTAGGATCTCTAATTTCTGTTCTGGACTTTCAGTCCTTCTATACTCTTGCTGAATCTAGATGCAACCTATCAAACTTATGTTTTGTACAATGAAATTATAAAAAATTTAATATACTATTTTAGAATTGAAACAAATGAAAGTGACAGTTATAATTTAAAATGTAAACTAATTGTCCAGTAGAACTGAAGTCATATACACAGAGTTTTGGAAAATAAAACCTAGAGATATCACAAACTTGGATTTTATCATTTAAAAATGGCCTAAGTACTTTCTAAAGATTCTTCCATAGCATACTGAGTCAGGTGTTTTGTTTTGTTTTGTTTTGTTTTGTTTTTGATATAGTGGACTGAAAATGTAGCTCCAGGTTCTTGAACCTATAAGAATAGTTGATGTCGGTTAGGAATGATCACTCTAGTACCCAAAAGGGCCAGGCAGGAAATGTACCTGACTGAAACCAACAGCTGCCACACATTCTGACAAATTATTTGCAGAGATCTTTGCTGGCTTTGCTGGTCCAGAAATTTTAAAAATATTATTTAGCTACTATAGGTTAATCTGGGCCTGAAAATGATCACTCAAGAAACCTGTTAAATGTGTTTGCAAAGTCTCCTAGAACTAGCATTTCTCTGAAACGGTACCTGGATAAGCCTTCCAAGTGTCTGCTGTGTTTGTTTCTTTGAGTAACCACTTTGAAAGGACTTTCCAGTTTATGAGACTATAGTATAGTCTCATTTACTCTTAAACTTTATCAGCAAGCAAAAGAATAGTAAAAGAAAACAAAGATAATAAAAAACTGAAAAACTGTCATGAGAGTATAGTTTTCTAAATGTTGACACCAGAAAATCAGATATGGCTGAGAAACAGCAGCATCTTTCCTGAAATATGCTCATCTGAACCAAAGTTGTTATAACTCAAAGCAAGAGGGATCCATTTTGAAGGCAAATGATCAAGGTTGCTATGGAAATGATGCAAAAAATGATTCAGAATATTACCCAGAAATACATTTCCTTGACTATTGATAAATCTCATGCAACATGTGCCAGTCTATGGCTATTATAAAATGAACTGGAGGGATCCCTGGGTGGTGCAGCGGTTTGGCGCCTGCCTTTGGCCCAGGGCATGATCCTGGAGACCCAGGATCGAATCCCACATCGGGCTCCTGGTGCATGGAGCCTGCTTCTCCCTCTGCCTGTGTCTCTGCCTCTCTCTCTCTCTCTCCCCCCGTGTGACTATCATGAATAAATAAATTAAAAAAAAAAATGAACTGGATATCAGAGATTCCTAGTGACTCTGTCTTTGGAACTGTCCATCATGTGTAACCCACACTTAGTTGCCTTTATAGGTACAAATATTTAAAAATATTAATATCTAGAATCTGATCATTTCCCCCCTACTTCTTGATACATCTTGGCCCAAGCTTTTAACTATCTCTTATCTGAATGATGACACACTATGACACAGAGTTACGTACGCAGAGTAGGAGGTTTTCAGATTTAAGTATATGTGAGAATCACTAAGAGTGTTTGTTACAAAAATTGGTTTTATTCTGATTCAGAGGATCTGCAGACCACATTTTGAGACCCATTGCTTTAAAATGAAAAATAAGGGGCAGCCTGGGTGGCTCAGTGGTTTAGTGCCACCTTCAGCCCAGGGCCTGAGCCTGGGGACCCAGGATCAAGTCCCACATTGGGCTCCCTGCATGGAGCCTGCTTCTCCCTCTCCCTGTGTCTCTGCCCACCCCCTCTCTGTGTGTTTCTCATGAATAAATACATAAAATCTTAAAAAAATAAAATGAAAATTAGGAAGCATCATATAGGTTTTGATTTGTTTTCTCAGTTAATGGTCTTGTTCACAGACTTTGGAAACCATTGCTTTAGCTGAAAAATGTTAAGATTCCTTCAAGAAAGGAAAATAAGTTTTATCATTACTCAGAGCCCATTTTTTTGCATATTCATGATGACCTCAAAGTTTATACTCCTAACTCAGAGCTTTTCTTTGAACTTTAGGTGTGTATATCCATATGTCTACTGGAACACCTACTGGAATGTCTAATAGATTTCTTCCACTTCACATAGCCACATAAAAATCCTCCCTCCAAGCCTGGTCCTCTTGCAGTTTTCCCAATTTTGGTTAATGGCAACACTATTCTTCCAGCTGTTCAGGCCAAAAAACTTGGAATCATTCAAGGAAGTATTTTAAGTATTTTTCTTCTTTTTTATATCCCGCTTCTAATAGACTAACAAATCCCTTTGCCTCTACCTTCAAAATATATCTAGAATCTGATCATTTCCCCCCTACTTCTTGATACATCTTGGCCCAAGCTTTTAACTATCTCTTATCTGAATTATTGTGGCTCTCTGTACTGTTTGTTCTCTTTACTTCCATTCTTGTTCCTTTATAATCTATTCATAGCACAGCAGCAAGAGTGTTCTAAAATTAAAACTACATCATGTCCCTCTACTGCTCCAAGCCCTGCAGTGGTTTCCCTGTGTCACTTAGAGTAACAACCTCACAACTGAGATTGACCTACAAAGTTGTGGATCTCTCTGATCTCTTCTTACATCTATCTCCCTCCTACTCACTTTCTTCTAGGCTCAGTGTCCTCCACACTATTTCTTGAAGCCATAGTGCCTTTGTACTAGCTGTTCCTTCATTGTACTAGCTGCTGGAATGCTCTTCCCTGGGATACGTGAATGGTTCCCTTCCTCACCTCCTTCGAGTCTTTGCTCAGATGTTGCTTGCTCCAAGGGCCAACTTTTATTCCTTAATTTATTTGAAATCGTGATCCCCCTTCCCTCCTGCCCATCTTTTCTACCATGAGTTCCCCAGTCCCCTTTGCCCTGCTCTGATTTTCCATAACCCCTATCCCCTAGTAAAATACTAGATTTGCTTTTCATTTTTTTCATTGATTGATTTTTCTTTCCCCCAGACTGGAACATAAGGGCCACAAGGAAGAAATTTTTATCCATTTTGTTTGTTGAAGTGTTCCTAGTGTTTAGAAAGGTGCTCAATAAATATTTCCTGAGTAAACTCAATGAAATGTTTATGGAGTAGTTACTAAAAATCAAGTGCTGTTCTAAGTTTAAGGAGTACAGCTCCAAAGAGGCTGGATAGCTCTGCCTTCGTGAAGATATTTCTCATGGGAACCAACTGCAAAGCAGCAGAACTGCAGAATGTGCAGCATTTTGTGTAGAGGCCAATGTGATAGAGCTGATGAAGTAGCCACAGCAGTCACGGATGGAGGAGAATACCTAGTAGCAGCCCTGCACAAAAGGCAGAGTGGATTGTAAAAGCTGTGGTAAGCAGGAAAGTGAAAACTTCCAGAAAACCGAGAGAGTTACAGAATACTAAAGTATAGGAATTACCGGAAAAAAAAAAAATTAAGCCCAAAGAAGAAAGAATATGTGGGGAAAATGAAAAGAAAGCTTGTGTAAATAGCATATAATAAAAACTCCCACTAACAGTGTCTTAAGCACACAGTGGTTTATTTCATTCCATGAAAGAAATCCACAGGAGGGGAGCCAGGTGTTAGATGGAAGCTTCAGGACCCCACTAGTGACCAGTTGTCCTATCTTAGCACATGCCTTCTATCCTCAAAATCACTTCCTGGAAGGAAGCAAAGGGAAGGAAAAAGGAATCTTCCAGAAAATGACATAATACATCTCACGGACTAGAACTTAATCCCCTGGCCATACCTAGCTACAAAGGAGTCTAAGGAAACTTGTCTTTTAATCCAGGGCCTTGCCATCACAAATATCTCTCCCATAGTAATAAATGGATAAGTTGCAATTTCCTAGAAGAGGATCTAAGAGTAAAACCCAGAGCATGAGAGCACCTCGGTGACTCAGTCAGTTGAGCAGCCAACTTTTGGTTTTGGCTCAGGTCATGATGTCAGGATCCTGGGATCGAGCCCTATGTCAGGTTCTGCACTCAGTATGGAATCTGTGATTCTCTCTTTTCCTCTCCCTTTGCCCCTCCCCCAACTTGTACACTCTTTCTCTCTCTCTCATAAATAAATAAATAAATAAATAAATAAATAAATAAATAAATAAATAAATATTTAAAACAAATCAAAGCCCACAGAGCATAAAAGAACCAGGCCAAGGGTTTTAATTATATCTGGTAGGAAGGATTGATAGTTAAAATTGTACTCTCTGTATAATTTGATACCCCTAGTTTTTGTGTGTTGAGGATAATTAGCAGGGAGGGAGATTTAAAAGTTACAAAACACTGATGTCCCTTGAAGAGATGGTGAGAATTTCAAATTGAAATGGTGCTTTATGCTTCTGACATGGAACATTGACTGTTTTAATGTCCTTTGAGTAAAGGAGTACAGCAACCTAAGAATTGGTGTATCTTTTGGACCACATTTAGGGAATCTTTGTAAAGAGGATTAGGAGTCATTTGTTTTAAAATTTATTTTAATGTTAGTATTTTTAAAAATAAAGGAACAGAGATACCTGGGCAGCTCTGTCAGTTAAGTGTCTGACTCTTGATTTCGGCTCAGGTCATGACCTCAAGCCCCAAACCTCAAGCTCCCAGCATGGAGCCTGTTTAAAATTCTCTCTCTCTCTCTCCGTTTCCCAACCCCCCTTTCTACCAATAAAAAAAACCAAAAAACCAAAAACAAACAACAACAACAACAAAACGACAAAAAAGGAATACATGTACAGTGAAAAGGACATCATTTCACTGCAGACCATTATATTCTTAACCTTTCAGACTTTCAGTGGCTCTGCCCAGAAGCAACTAATTTTACCAGTTTCTTGTATAAGAAAGAGTCCTATAAAACTCATGAACCTTGTGAAAATGAATGCTTAGTTCTTATTGGTAACAGTGATTTGTAGGCATTAAGTAGAAGAACAAGCTAAAATGATACCATCTCTAAGAAACCCATCCATGATTAGGCCGGGCAGATGTTACTACCTCCCAAACTCCTTCATATCTTTTTATAATTATCATTATTTTTTGTTGTGGGAAAACATATGTAACATAGAATTTGCCACTTTAACTTAAGTGTAAAGGTCAGTGGCATTGAGTAAATTCATATTGTTGTTCAGGCAACATCATTATCCATTGCTAGAACTTTATCCTCATCCCAAACAGAAACTTTGTCATTAAACACCAACTCTTCATTCCCTCCCCCAGTCCCTGGTAACCACCAATCTATTTTCTGTCGCTATGAATTTGCCTATTCTAGGTTATCTCATATCATTGGAATTGTATATCTGTCCTTTTGTGTCTGACTTCTTTTACTTGGCCTAATGCTTCAGGGCTCATTTGTAGCATGTGTCAGAATTACCTTCCTTTATAAAGGCTGAATAATATTCCATTGTATGGATATTCCATATTTTATTTACCTGTTTATCTATTAGTGAATATTTGTTTTTTTCACCTTTATGCTATTGTGAATATTATTAATATGAACATTGGTGTACTAATATATGTTTGAGTTCCTACTTTCAATTCTTTTGTATTCTTCATGTCTTTTTATAATGTACCATGATTTGTTGTAGTTAATACACAGATGCTTTAAATTCCTTATTAGATTCTAATCCCTTGGAAGCAGAGCCCATAATTTTTTTCCCACTTAAAAATTTACTTATTTGGTTATTCAACAGTTATGTATTGAGTACTTGCTGAGTACCAGGTACCAGGCTAGACTTTAGAGACACAGAGTGCAATGACAAACATGACCTCTGTCTTCTTGCAGCAACGGTCTAGTGAGGAACATTTTTTTCTTCATTTCATGTAGAAAAGTGCCTTGCACATTGTAAACATTCAACAAATATTTGTTGACTTTAACCAAGTCAATTAGTAAATAAGTAAATTAACTTACTGACTTCACATGTCCTTAGTAATTCCTGAGGACATCATATCAGTGACTGGATGTTAGTGAAAATATTTAGAACAAATATAAAAACTCTGTGAGTTTAGGAATCATGTTTTTTTGTTCATATTGTATTTCTGGCATATAGGATGGTGACTAGCACACAGTATGGGCTTAATAATTTTTAAACAAATACTAATAACATAATTTGTTCTAAAGAACTATGACAAGTTCTAATGAACTCTGCCCATATATTATGATTAGAAAAACTGAGACATTTAAGAAAAGCCAGAAAAGTAGTGACCAAGTCAGAAATAGAACCTGGGTCTCCTGACCTTCAAGATGATGCTTTATGCTCTTTATGACACTAGTATATAAAATTAGAACTGATGTTCCACCTTTCTGCGAAAGATGTGAACTTTAATTAACTATAATCACACACAGTATGGAGAAAGTTTAAGGTCTTTACGTTTCCTAAAAATGATAATGAATCAGATTCCAAAATAAGCTTGTTAAATGCTATTCTTAAAGAAAAAGGATAGTAGCATATGATGATGAATTGCTATTTCTGTTAAGGATAAGGTGTTACTGTACTGCCTGCTTGGGAAGGCCTCACCAAACTATGTCTAACTTGATATGTCATTTCTTTGCTCATTCAGCTCAACTTCTTTTTGAGGGTTTGGAAATGATATCCAGTTTTTGGCTGTCAATTAATTATTTAGGCCTTTTGGGTCTTTTTGAGCAACCTGGTTTGGAAACATTTGATCCTATGTTATACGAGTTAAAGTTTATTTCATTAGGAATTCTGGCTAAATTTTTAATGAGTGAGAAGGTTGAGGCCTTTAATTATCTAAAAGTTTTTGTATTATTTGTGGGTCTTCAAACCAAGGAGTTTTATTATAATTTTATTATTTTTAATTTTTAAAATTTATTGTTATTATTATTATTATTTATATAGAGAGAGTGCATGAGTGCACCTGGGATGGGGGGTGGGGGTAGGGTTGAGTGACAGGGAAGGATAGAGAGAAGAGAGAGAGAATCTTAAGCAGGCTCTATAACCAGCATGAGCAGATGCAGAGCTTGATCTCATGACTCTGGGATCATGACCTGAGCCAAAATCAAGAGTCGGACACTTAACCAACTGAGCCACCCAGGTACCCCAAGCCAAACTATTTTTAAATTTCAGATATTTCAGTGTTAGAGAAGGCTCCAGTATTTGAAATGTGCAAATTCATCTTATAATAAAATCCAAGAAGAGTATAGACTAATTCACACCCAACTTTAGTTGATCAAATTCTGAGACTATCATTGGCACAGGAAATAGAGGACCTTAATTCATTAGAGAAACAATTTTGTGTAAATATGTAAAGAGTTTGACATTTTAAGAAGAGTAAATTGAGCACACATTCTCCCGGAGAACTTGAAGGGAATGGAGTACTACCAGTACTGGCCCCAAAGTTAAGAAGAACTTGGATACTGTTGGAAAGAGAATAAGCCTAAATGTCAAACCTGTTGCCCTTGGTTTTATTGTGTGTTTTTAAATTTTTTTGCTTTAAAAATATTGAGATCTAGTTGACATATAACATTGTGTAGATTTAAGGTTACAGTTCGTTGATTTGATACATTTATATGTTGCAGTATGATTACTGCTATAGCATTTAATGAACACTTTCATCACGTCACACAGTTATTTCCTTTTTGCAATGAGAACAATTAAGACTAGTTTTTTAGCAACTTTAGTTTATAATACAGTATTGATTATAATCACTCCATTATGCGTTAGATCTCAGGGATTTATTGATTGACTAGTTGCAAGTTCATATTCTTAAGCAAGGTCTCCTCAATTCTGCCTGCCAAGCTTCTTTTAATCACCCATCTGGTATTTGTTTTTAGGAGCTCAGCTTTTTTAGATTACAGATTTAAGTGATACCCTGGAGTATTTGTCTTTCTCTGTCTAACTTATCTCACTTGGCATAATCATCCAAGTTGATGCAAATGGTGGGACTTCTTTCTCATGGTTGAATAATATTCCTTTGTGTATATGTATACACACATCTTCTTGATCTATTATTTGCTGATGGACACTTAGGTTTTTTCCATATCTTTGCTGTTGTGAATAGTGCTATAATTAACATGGGAGTGCAGATATCTCCTCAATATCTTGTTTTCATAACTTCTAGAAGAAAACATAATGGAGAAGCTCCTTGACATTGATCTTGGCAATGATTTTTTGACTATGACACCAAAAGCACAAGTAACAAAAGAAAAAATAGATAGGACTACATCACACTAAAAAGCTTCTGCACAGCAAAGGAAACCATTCACAAAATGAAAAGGTAGACTACGAAATGGAACAAAATATTTGCAACTATATATGGGTTATATATCTATTGCAACTATATAGTTAACAACTATATTGTTGTCCTTGTTGATGGTCAGACTTCTCAGATAATGAAATTTGTTTCTGTCTTTATGACAATAGGAAATTCTCAAAACCTTCTGACTTACTACACTTTTTATAAGAATGCAGGTATTCCACTGGTTTTGTTGTTGTTCTTGTTATTGTTTGGGACTTTCCCATAATACACTTTTCTATAGCTAGTAGGAAGATAAAATGGCCAAATGGCGGCCCATGATGTTTGGTCTTTCACTACCCTATGTGATTTGGATGAAATACATACAAGTATGTGTTGTGATAGGGAGGGCCAGAGATAAGTAGAGATCATATGGTGAAATCAAAGAACTGAAGGAAAAAAAAAGAAATCAAAGAACTGAAAATGGATTTTGATAAAAAGTTGCCTTGGTAACTTACTCAATTTTAATGTATTGGTTTCCTTGGTACTGTCCCAGTTTGTGTTCTGGAGAAGGATGAGGGAATCTTACTTCAGCAGGCCGCCTTTCTCCCTAACTATATGTAATGAAAGAGCAGGAGTTAAAGAGGAGAACCTTCTTGCTAATGAGCTCCTCTCTTGATCCTGCCAGACAACTGTCAGAGCCCTTGAGAGGAGATATCAGTAGTTCCCATTATTGTTTTATTTTATTCTTTTTAGTAGTTTCCATTCTTTTGGTCACTTTCATGTATCCTTCAGAAGAGTGTTTGATATTTTTCAATACAGCTGGGAAGAGGCAGTTAGGATAGGGAGAATTGAGGCTGGAGGTAAGAGGAAGATATGGGAAGAGAGATCTTGGGTGGAGTATTTTCACCAGTATCTAGGACAGTGAACAGTCTAGACTAATGAATAGAAAACTAATGCTTTGTCAGTCCTAGTCTCTAATATGAACAACTTGTTGAGGGCGCATGTACTAAGCTAAGTGCTTTGCAGCTAGCACCTCATTAAATTCTTACAGCATCCTATGAAGTAGGTAGGCATTGTTCTAATCTTCACTTTACAGATAAGCAAATTAAGATCCACAGAGTAACTGCTAAGATTATACAATAATAAAGAACAGAAACCAGAATTCAAATTCTAAGTTAAATTTTTTTTTAATTCATTTATTCATGAGAGGCAGAGACATCGGCAGAGGGAGAAGCAGTCTCCCCATGGGGAGCCTGATAGGGACTCGAGCCTGGGATCACGGACTTGAGCTGAAGGCAGACACTCAACCACTGAGCCACCCAGATACCCCTAGAATTCATACTCAGTTGTAGTCGGACTCTAAAACCACTCTGCTATTTTGCACCTTCCAGAATAAAATCTGTGCTTTCCTCAACCCTGCACAGCTCCACCAAAAAAGTCCACATATGGTCTGAAGACTTAGCTGGCCAGCTGGAGCCCCGGCCAATCTCGTGCCTACAAAGGAGTTGGCAGGTATGGATGACTGGGTTTGGATTCTGAATATCTGATTTTTCTTCCCATTGTGGGAATTGCTTTATAGAATATTTAGGCTCCTGTTATCTAGCAGAGATTGGTCTACTGTTAGAAGAGAGAAGTTTGCCAGACCTCTGTTTTTACAGCTCCACATATTCTTATGCAGTTGTCATCAAGTTGTTACTTTAATACCACAGCCAATCATATGTAATGTTACAGCAAAACACACCTGACATGCTCATTAAAACAAATATCACATTTGCATAATTGCTGTTGATAGAGAGATACACACACACAGGCAGCTGGAAAACTAATGAGGTTTGTTTAAGCAGCAGCCACCCTCCTCATGCACACATGTTCTAGGAACTTTTGTGGAACTTTCTAGCCTCCTCCTACCTTCCTACCTCAATTCTCTTAGAAGAGTCTGAACTAGTATCATTAGAAAATTGTAGCAGAGAATGGAGGGGAAGTAATCTGATAGAAACTGAAGCTAGTATTGAGAGAAAGTGACATTATTTGAAAAAAGGGTATTTCAGAGTGGGTGTTACTAAATAGGAGTGAGGTTAAAGCAGGGCCTTTAGATAGGGCAGTCATCTGATATGATGATATGATGGTTTTATGTGATTGAAGAAGGGGGTGGTATATTTAGTGCAGCTTCTGAGGGCAGAAAGGAGCCTGCCATACCAGGCACACCCACAGTGAAATGGGCTGGAAGATCCAGGGCCTGCTGTCTGATTACTGGGAATTGGGAGTGCAAGGAGGCCTAGAATATGCAGAATGATTTCCAAAGTGCTTTCAGTATATCATCTCTTTGGATCATCCCGACTTTACTGTGAGATAGTTATTACCTCACTTTTTGCGAGATGAGGAGGCTCCAGGCTGCAAACAACAACCTGCCCAAGATCACATAGCCAGAAAATGTCAAAATGGGGACTGGAGCTTAGGACTTCTGGGCTTAAAGGGTCCCAGGTAGCAAGTAAGCGTCCCAAGATCCCATAACCAGAAGATCCTGGGACCAAGGCAGAGAGAATGGAGAACAGGACAACTGTCAGTTTGACAAAGCACTGTGCTGGGCTTTTTAACAATCTTGTGAAGATGGATTATGATCTCCCTCTCAAAAGTAGTTGAGCATTGGGGCAGGGCTGGATCTACTTGGGTAGTAGTGAAGTGGTCTCTGCCACAGTGGGAGGCTACAGGAGTAGTTTATTGACTGGGTTCTATGTCTCTGCTTTGACCTATAATCCAAACTTTACAGTGAACTATCCAAAATACATCTCTGATGACGTCACCCCCTTGCTTAAATCTTCAGTTGATTATATCCTACTGCTCTTAGGGTAAATATCAGAATCTTTGAGGAGACCCACAAGACAAGGTCTGGCCCCTCCCTAGATGACCAAACCTCATCTTACCTTATATTTTACTTTTCTCTTTGTGTTCCAGCTATTTTGATAGGGACCACATGCTCTCTTACTGAGTTCAGTCCTCAATATTACAGATGAGGCAACAGACTAAAGGATATTAAGTGGTTTGCTTAAGGTCAAAACAGACTCTTGTTTTCCAGGTCAGTTCTACCACACAGCCTACACTGGTTTAATTCATGAGTGTTAACCTGTTCTAATGTGACCAAGAGAGCCCCACAGAAAAGGATGAAGCAAATAGTGTGTGACTGCTTATTCAACTCTAGTGAAACCATTAATTTTACTTAATTAAGTTCTTTTTAAAAATTCAGAATAGAGTCAGAGTCTGGTAAAGCTAATAATAGTGTCTTTCTTTGAATTAAAAAGTCTTTAGAACACCTTCAGTCCATCAAATCATATTTGAAAAATGCTCGTGTATTATCCTTGGCTAATGATAGGATGATAATGTGAAGTAGAGATTAAAGGTCAGTTGTCAAATGTAGCTATTAGCTAGAAAAAAGTCTTCCAGACAGTGTTTCCTGAAACCTTTTGAGCCCTGACATGGTTGATGAACAGAGTGGGTTAGAGCCATGAATCATCAGAGTCTCCTGTCCAGCAGTGTTTCCTTGGGTAGCAGCCTGGATCTGTTCAAGTCCTGAGTTATCTGATGTTCCTTTGTTAAACTGCTTCAGAGTGTACTTTGTCACCCTGTTATTGATGGAAGGCCAAAAATGACACTCCACAATTGTGAAAAGCTTTGGGGACTATTACAGGAAAGTGCTTATTTCATGAATTAATTCCCTTTGCTGCCACGGAGAACCAAGTTAATGCTTTCACTCAGTTGGGAAGATATGGGCAGTCTATAAGAATGATCTTGAGGTGAGAATGATGAAATGATCATTGTCAGAGGTGTAATGCATGTCATATTGTGAATAGCTGTGCTCCTTTCGATGAATCCTTGGTGAGGCATTGAAGAGAAAAGCGTTTTCAGCCTCTTTATCCTCTAGGACTTTTAAAAGTTCTAGAATTTTAAAAACAAGCATTGGAAATGACCTCTCCAAAGTACTTTTCAAGTTTACCAAAGATTACCATGGCAACTAAATTACTGAATGACTAAAGGAAGTATGTGTAATGATGTTTCTCAGCCCATGTACAAGTTCCTTGTTTATTAAAGAAGAAATGCCAGGGCATGAGACTATCCTGCTCTATGTAAAGGCAGAGAATGAACATTCTCTGGGGGAGGTATATTCCTTAGCAATATGAAGGAAGTGTGTCAAAAGCCTATACATTCATTTTTACAAAAGTCTGGTGACATTAAAATAATAAAATTGTTCAATGGGACATCATTGCTTCTTGCATGAGAGTCAGAAAGTCAGACTCTTAACCATAAGAATAGCTTTGAGATGATCTAGTGGTAGCTTCTTTCTTATATGCATTTTTGTGTTCACCTATGTTCAATGCATTGAATTTCATACCCTGCTGGGTGATTTTTTTCCATGATCTGAAAGTGGAAGGAGGAACCAAAATCAAGCCTTTTTTTTTTTTAAACCTTTTATTTTTTTATTTAAAATTCCAGTATGGTTAACATACAGGATTATATTAGTTTCAGGTATATTCAACACAAAGTCAAGCCTTGTTACATATTTTCAGAGGACATTATATAATTGCTGCTCTGGGATTTCACATAAACTTCCATAGACCTAGTTTTTTGTTTGTTATTTATGCATATATTCTTAGAAAAATTATTTCTTTGTAATGTACTGTGAGCATTTATTGTTAAAATACACTAACCTATTACTTAAAAAAGAATATTCTATAAAAGAGGCACCTGAACTTGATGTAATGAGCACTGGATGTTACATGCACCTGATGAATCATTAAATTCTATCCCTGAAACTAATAATAGTGTATATATTAACTAAACTGAATTAAAATAGGGAAGGAGAGGGTGCCTGACTGGCTCAGTCTATAAAGCATGTGACTCTTGATCTTCAGGTTGTGAGTGCGAGCCCATGTTGGGTATAGAACAGTATTTTAAAAAAATCTTTAAAATACACTAATCTTTGGTGAAGTAAATAGCAACAAAACTATTTGAAATGGAACTTTTTTTCTAAATTAAAGTGTTTATAGCAAGTGCAAGTGTGTATCAATAAATGAACCTCGGTTCATTTATTTTTACGCTTGGGTGGTTTTTCTTTCTTGACTCCATTTGAGATTACCACCCCATTATATAGTTAGAAGTATAGATTCTTATTGTTGGAAGAGACTTTAAAAGTAATCCAGTTTGACCCCCACACCTACCTAGTTTCAGTTCTAATACTTCTACTTACAGGACTATTGCTCTCCCCAGAGATAGGCCACCTCATACTCGACAATAATGGTTAAAAAATTATTTCTTTTATTAAAATTGGATACCAGAAAACTTTGATCTGCTGAACCTTGCTTCATTTGTGGATAAATGAAAATACAGCATGTCCAAAACATACTGGATTATTTAAGTGCCACTGGGCCAGAAATCAAAGGCTTATATGAAATGAGATAAGATTTGTCTAGAAGAAAAGTGGGCTCTCTTTGGGCTAGACATTGAAGGAGGTGATAACCTCATTTTGTGCTTGTGTCTTCCTCTTAATCTTTCCCCAAATGAGAAGCATCTTTGACTATTTCAGTTTTGTGAGAGGATAGAAGGGCAGTTGGCATAGGGAATATTGGGCAGAGGTTGAAAGCTGAGATGATTCTGGGACTTAGAGACACAGGATTTTGGTCTTTATATTTTTATAGCCTTGAAGTGACTGGTAAGTTAGTGGGACATTCAGGGAGAGATTCTACAGAATGGAGGAGCGTTAGGGGATTTTCACTGATTCACAGAATGTCAGAGTGGTTATGGAATTTCCCATCACTAAGAAATTTATCACTTTCTGTGGCAACAGCATAAAACTGTTTTGAATTGCTCATTGAGCAGCTCTACCTATGTTGAGTTAAAACCATTTATCTCCCTGTAACTTAGACTTATGGATCCTAATTCTTTCATATTTGTGACAACCTTCAAATATTTGAACATAGCAAAACCATGTTCTTTTTGAGATGGTGCTTCCCCAGCTAATCTTCACAGTTCTATTAATAATTTCTGTATGAAATGAAATCAAGAAATTCACTATCTCATGTCCTTCCTTTTACTTAAAAATATCTAAATCATTTTTTGAGAATCTCATCTTGGCTAAATATTTCATTTAGCATTTTACCTTTAGATTATAGTAAATACTGCTAGATATTTTCTGATTTATCTCAGAACAGTCCCATGAGATATACATTATTAGTATCAGCAGTTGGCTGATGAGGAAACTAAAGCCCAGAGTGGTGAACCAAGATGCCTGAGATGCTGGGGCTAATATTCCAATTCCCATCTTTTGAACTCTGAATTCCATGTGATTAATAACCACAATAGACTATTTACTAATAGAAGGCTGGTTTACTAATAAATCTATTAAAGGGCCACATTGGGTATCAAATACATGATTTTAGGTATGATCTCACTTGCATGAAGCAGAGTAGAATTCATTTTATTTTGGAGACTTTGCTTCTGATAGCATAACCAAGATCAATTACTAGTTACTTGGCAAGCACATCATCCTATTGACAAACAATCTTTGGTTCTTAAAATATGTGCTGTTTATCAGGATAATTTTCCCAGTTATACTTGTGTGGTTTGTCTTTTGGACATGAGTGTAGGAATTGGATTTATATTAACTTTCATTTTCTTATACTTGGCTTATCATTTAAGATCTAAATTTTGGCATCCAGCACCGTTAGCTTTTTTCTAGGCTTCCCATCATAGGCCAGGGTTCCACATAAGTTTTGTGGAATGTTCTTTATTGTGTCTTCATTTTGATGACAATTTAAGAAAAAGGAATAAACATTTTCTGGCAAATCCCAATGACCATCTTGTTACCAAATACAGATATGTAATATCAAAGCCTGCCTTTATGCTAATACTTTAATATAAATTGTTGGGTATAGAATAGAGGAAGCAATGGAGAAATGATGTATTTCAGTCCAGGGAAAAGTCATAGCCATCATAGTGTACTGGGCAAATGCAGTTTTCCCAGCAATTGGAATATGATGGGTAAACTGAGTCATCACACAGATAGTAGTATAGGTATGTGGGACTCAACCTGTCTAGGCTCAGTACCATATTCTTGTTGGCTATTTGGTTTCAGCAAAATATCGTGTATCACGTTATATTATCAGATATCACATTATATTAATTCAATTTGCATTTTAATTAATTTTATAATAAAAGTTACTGATTTTTTTAAAGATTTAGTTTATTTATTCATGAGAGACACACAGAGAGAGGCATAGAAATAGGCAGAGGGGCAGGCAGGCTCCCTGGGGGGAGCCTGATGCAGGACTCGATCCCAAGACACTGGGATCATGCTCTGAGCCAAAGGTGGACCTCAACTTCTGAGCCATCTAGATGCCCCTAAAAGTTACTGATTTTCATAATAACATTAATAATTCATTAATAGTTTATGTGGACTATTTAATCCTGAAGCAACATATGTAATAGGAATTACTATCTTTCTTATTTTACAGATAAGGAGACCAAAGCCTGAAGAGTTTAAATAACACTTAAAAAGACACAATTTATAAGAGGTGGAACTAGAGTTTGAACTTAGACATTCTGATTTTAAGTGCCCAGTCTCTTAGCTATTATATTTTATTTATTTCACACATTTATTTTGTTTTTATAGTTAGGAGCTAGAATATAATATAGCTAGTTTTGTGTTTATATATATTTATGTAATGTATAATTAAAACAGTTTAATTCAACTGTAAGCATTTACAAGCACTCCCCTCCCCCCCCAAAAAAAGAATCATTGTATCTATTTGATAAATTCCATCAAGGGCACATTTAATCAAAATTCTCTGACAAGACGTACTCAGGGTGTGAGACTTGGGTGAGGACTGGAAGTCAGGGCTGTGTACTGGGAAGATAGGGGATTGGTCATGGCCATAGACCAGGCTGTCCAGGGAGATGGCTTATTAGATCATAGCTGAGGTCAGGACCATGATGACAACAAAGTACTGGAATGAAGGTAGGAATTCTTTGCTGATTGAATGACCAATCAGAGTTAACAGAGAGGTTTACTCTATATAATTTATGAAGACATGAACTATACTTCATAAAGATTTAATAGAGACTAAAAAATTAAAGTTTATTAATAAAATAAAATTTGCATATGTAAAACAACTTAGTCCACCAAAATCTGTTTTCTGCTTTTTAGCATTCTTTCTTTGAAAGGAACTTTGGAGCTCTTCTAGGTGGTATGATTCTCAGATGCATAGTCTTGGATTGGTTTCAGGCTGCCTACAAAGGGGATATGTATTCTTTTTTTTTTTTAAGATTTTATTTATTTATTCATGAGAGACACACACAGAGAGAGGCATAGACACAGGCATAGGGAAAAGCAGGCCCCATTGCAGGGAGCCCGATGCGGGACTCGACCCCAGGTCTCCAGGATCACACCCTGGGCTGAGGGCGGCACTAAACCGCTGAGCCACCAGGGCTGAAGGGGGATATGTAGTCTCATCCTTCACACTGGACATTTCTATTTAGTAGATAAGGGGTGGAATCTTGGAATTTTTACTGAAACCCCAAACTCCCCAAATGATCAAGATGCATATAGCTAAGTGTGTCACTAGAAGTGACTGAGATTAGTACAATTCATCAAGTATTTTCAGTTCTCCTCCTTTCTCATCACATGATGGGGTTGCCATTTCTGACTTTTTTGTGATTCTGACCAGTAAGCTATACATAGGAATGATGTGTGCCACTTTAAACCAGGAACATTTAATTGATGATACTAGACTCTCAGGGGTCTCTCTTTGCCTCTGGATTGAAAATCAGAGGCATTCAAGATGATAACTGTCTCATCAGTCTGGGTCCCTGAGTGATCACAGTGAACAGAGAGCTACCCTGACACCTGTAGAAAATATGTAGCATGGGCAAGAAATATATCTTTATAGTGTTTAGCCATGAAGCCTTCCCTGAGGTGGGTGTCTGGGTGGCATATCTCTATGTCTGCTTCATGTGGCTCCCTTTTTAAAAGGTAATACAGTTTTGGACGTGTTACTTAAAACCTCAGTGAGGACTCAGTTTCTGTACCAGTTAAATAGGGACAATAACTACTTATCTCATTAAGTCTTTATGGGGATTTGGTTAATTATTGGAAAGCCCTTAAAACTGTGCCTGGCACATATTAAATGTTAGCTATTATTCTATTTAGGTAATCTTCCCCGCCCATTTAATGGAGAACGGTTGTCGCATTTTCAGACTTTGCAAGATATAGTTTCCACTCTGGGGAGAAGGTTATGGCAGTCCTTTTTAAAAGAAATCATAATTGGGATACTTCATGCTCTCCCCTTGTCATTTGATATTATGTGATCTATACTGCTAGCAAAATGTGCTAATGACCTCTGAGTAATAGAATATAACAACTCCTAATAAGCTGAGTATCATAGACAGCTATTTAGAAATGATTTGTAAATTATATGATTTGTTCTTAATACATGTGCATTCCCCTTATAAAATAATATTTTAGAATTGATAATTAAGGGACTTGGTCTTTAACCCTCTAATGATTCATAAATGCTCATTTTCACTGTTTTGTGATAGTCTCAATGGACATTTAAAGCCTATTGGAGTTTTTAAAGGTTCTATAGCTTTGAATTTTTCAAGTTTTCTTTGAAAAGCACTGAGTATATCAAATAAAGCCCTTTAAATTCCATTCATGATTGAATTTGAAAGGCTTATACTCTCATCTGAGAAGTGGCAAATTACCAATGATGATGATGCCATTGAATTACAACTAGGGAGAACTATTGAAGAAAATGGATGGGGATAAGGAGATGGGAAAGGAGAATCTGCTAGAAAGAAAGACCAATTACTTCTTTCCATCTATTTGTTCATTGAAAAAATATTAAACTAGCACCCATTGTGCCCGAGGCAGGATGCTGGGTGCTGAGATGAATAGAAAACAAACCTTCTTTTGAGGAGTTTATGGTCTATGAGGGATTGCAGTTGGTGGGGGTGCAGCGGGGAGATGTACACAGTGTTAGAGATACCTTCATAGAGATACAAGGTAACATTGAGGTGGGAGACCTGCCTTTAGAGGCTGGCAAAGAATGGAGTGATGTCAGAGATACTATGGATAAAAAACAAGAAGTACTTGACTGTCAGTCTGCTCAGTAAGACTGAAGCCTAACTACTGAATGAGAGTGAGACTTTCAAGGCTAGGTGGTAAGGAGCATGGGAATGTCCTTGGAAAAATAGGATATTTTGGGAAGTTGATAGATTTGGCGTCAGACATGTTAGTTTTAAGCATTGGAATATCTAGGTGGAAATACCTATCAGGCAGGTTTATAGGCTTGTGAGGGAATTGGTGGATCAGGAAATAAAGGTTGAATTGAAGAGTCAAAAACAATATATATAAAAATATATATAAAAGAGTCCTTGGAGGTAGGTGCTATTATAATCTTTATTTTGAGGTAAAGGGAACTGAGGATCAGAGAAATTAAATATGATGGCTAAAGTCACGTGGCTTGTAAGCAGTAGAGCCAGTATTTGAAGCCAGTTTGATATGGGAACTCATGCCCTTAACCACTTCCTGTTCTGCCTCTCTGTAGGAAAAAAGACCACAAATTTGCAGACTGGAGAGGCCTCTAGATTATTGTGCTTGAGTTTCAAATTTGGTTCTGATTTTCTTGGATGCCAAAAAGAAAGGGAATAGTCAGTTACATAGAACTAAAGTTAAAAGCTTCTTTTGAATCAGATTGTCATTTCCCTCTGCCTGTACCTTTCCAGTCATCTTACACTCTGCTCTAGAAAAGCTCAAAGATTCTTTATTGAACCTCATTCCCAAAGACCTGAGTTCCTGAGGGACAAGAGAGTTCAGGCCAATGTTGGCTGTACTCACTGCAACTGTCTTCAGCATCTGCTGACAGTGGCATAGTTTGTGTTCATTATTCTGATGCAATGGGGTATCTGGGCAAGGGGCACAGAGGAGAGGAACATGGCCAAGACCCAATGGCTCTCCTTGTGAATATTTAAAAGCCATTTAAATAGATTTCTTTTTATCTCCTAATTTCCTATTGATGACAGCACTGAAACTACTTGTCTCATTTTTCAAATCAAAGCTTCCTAGAGCAAAATGGCCTGGAGACTGAACAGCTCTTGAAGCTCTATTAATCATAAGGGTAAGGACAGGGAGCCCAATAAACTGTTCAGGGGGTGGAAAAGTACTTACGACCACCTCTCCCTTCAGCCAGCCTCTTCACATTGCTCCTTTGAGGCTGGTTTCTTGTGAAGGGTCTTTTTCCCCCCGCTCAGAAATGACTTTATAAGTACCTTTTTTTTTTTTTTTTTTTTTAACATACACCTATTGATTTCTCTCAAAGACTTTTACTAGAGTCAGATAGCTGTGCCCTGGGCCAATCTGATGTGTCTGCCCTCAGAACATATGACTCTCAGAAGGCATCATGAGGTCCTAAGCCATAGTCTGCATTGGGCCATTGTCTCCCTTAGGTTTAGGAACCAGAGTGATGTGGGCTGGAATCCTGCCTCAACCATTGTTACTTGGACAAGTAACTTAACTTTGGTTTCTTCATCTGCTCTGTCCCTAGTGGAATAACTGTCCCTAGTGGAATAACAATATCTGTCTCCTAGGGTTATTTTTAGGATGAGTGATAATTGTCTCTTTTCTTTTTGTCACTGGCAAATCATGTACCAGCTCTGTCTTTCATCTGTTGTGTAGCTATAGAATTTTCAGAGCAGTGCTAGTTTGGTAAAGTGTTGGGGCTTTGAGGCTACTCTCCAGAGCTCCAGACATAAGATCCTGAGAAAACACTGTTTATTAATTTCAAAGCTTGGCTTGGGGTGCTAGTAGAGATTACATGGCATGAGGGCTCTAAAGCCTCTATAGGCCCTCTTGGTTATCTACTATTTATCAACTTTAGCTCCATAAAATTAGTGCAAGTTATTTCATTCTCTCTCTAGATTTTTTTCCTGTGTATTTAGATCTTTAGTGATTTACAACATAATATAAAACAAACAAAAGAGACTGATTTCTGTGACTAGATGTTATTCATTGTGTCATCCTAGAGCAGGGGGCTGGAGGAAGAGGCTATTCTCCAAGGAAAATTGAGGTAGAGTTAGTGCTGGACTACTAAAATCATTGCCTGTTTCTCCTTCATGCAATGTGCGGGAAGTGGCCAATGATTTCCTAAGCTGATGACTGTTTCCTAGGTCATAGGGCTCTAGAACCCTGGGTATCAGAGGGATGTGGTCCAAACCAAGCCAGAAGAAACCAACTGGGGCAGGAAAGATGGTAACTGACTGGCAGAGTAGCAAACTCAGCACCCTATGGGGAAAAGAGCATTATTTGCTCCTCAGAGACATTGAAGAACTAGTATAACACTAAGAGACTTTGTTAAAAGGAGAAAAGGACAAACCTGGAAGAACCTATCAGTTGTATTCAACTTAGATTAGAGTTCAGTCTACCAGTGCAGGGGAGGAAAGCAGCTAGGCCTAAAGCAGCACTAAGTCTGGTCCTCCCACTCCTTTTCCCTGACTTCTTTGGCCTGAAGAAACCTGGGCCAGGTTTCTGTTCGACATCTGCAGACCCCAGAAGGACTAGAGAAATCTCTCTGGAGGGCCGAAGTGGGAGGGACCCTTCTAAAAATACAAATACAGTTAATATGGAAGAAGCAAGGGTAGTTCTGGAGGTTTTCACATGCCCAAATATTTCCTACTTTTCCTCCAGCTCAGCTGTTAGCAAGTACAGTTTCCCTACCTGACCTTTTATCCCCAAAAGAAAATTGGTAAGTGTGCCCCTTCCCTTTCCCCAGACATGTACTCCTTGGGGCCTCCTGTGGTAGAGGTCCCATGGCAAGGCCTAGGCAGGGCTTAGTCTCAACTGGCTCCTGCTGGGGCCTTGAGATCCTCCAAAGCATTGTCCTGGTCATTGCCTTCCTTAATGGGTTTCAGTTCAAAGCCTGTTTCCTTAAATTTGCTCAACTGAAGAGATTCTATCATATTTTCTTCTGAACACTGGTGCATTTCCAGAGCCTCTTGCACTATAAGAGGCTCAATGCCCTTCTCACATAGCTGTCCATGTGCAGAGATAGTTGAGAATCTATCCAATATTCTCTCCTTTCTTCTTCATGGCTCTCAGGACACACTCAGGTGAATAGCTCATGTTGACCACTTTCTCCATACACTTCCACTTACTGGGGGACAGTGTCTGCAGTTCAGAATAGGCCTGGGGACAATTGGGAGTGTTGGGTACTTGTGACACTGAGAAATTAGGAGGGACTCTGGGACCCATATTTGCAGATGATGATTCTTCTGTGTACACAGACAAGATAGAGAGGGAAGGCATCTGAGGAGGTTAGGGTTGGCACTTCTATGCCACTGTCTGAGTTCAAGCCCAAGAATATGATGCCTATTAAACTCCCTGGCACTGTTTTCAGTAGAAGGCTTTAGAGAATTTCAGAAGATGTCGTTGTGGGAGCAGGATGTGCTTTGTAAGGTGCTTGTCAGCTTGGCTGTCTTCTGATTGCTATCATTAGAGTCAAGTTTGGGAAAGGACTAAGATTTGATATTGCTTACTACAGGAATGGGTTGAGGAGGGACACTTTGGAAGACAGTGACATCTTTTCATAGTTGCCCAACTGTGGTAAGGTTATAAAGCCAGTGGTTTTATAAAGAGGCTTGATGTCTAGATTAGCCTGCTTCAGGATCTCATCCTGTAACACAGAGCCTCCTCTGGGCAAGTTACTGTCCAATAATGGGTCTAATGGCTCCTACTAGAATGTTTCTCAGCTCTTCCTTCTCAACAATAGTTTTTAACTCCAGGTTATCAAATGGGCTTTCTTCACATTCAAAGTCAGCAGGATTGAAATCTGCCTTTGTGTGGAGTGGGCTGAGAACTTTCTGTCATTGCTGCTGACCCAAGTTGGGATGAGGATGCTGTTGTGCTGTAAGCTGCAAGGATGGGGTTAATAGGAGATGGCTATACTGTGAGTCTTAGAGAAGCTAATTTTGCTGTCACTCTCTGGGCTACTCTTAGCATTCACTTTAACTCCTACTTCCTTAGCTTTGTGCTGATTCCCACTGGGTTTCTTAGATTCTTGGATTTTCTTAATATCTTCAGTCCACTCAATAGTTTACTTTTACAAGGAGAAGTCAGACTATATTTTTCTGACAACCTGTAAACAATCAGGTAAGGAGAAGCCAATAGATAGATTAACTTCACCTGTTGTCTTGAATTTGTCTCCCATCTTAAATGGGACATCATCAAGGTAACTGAAAATTTCATGAAGATCTGCACCCAACTTCTTAGAAGCTGTTTAGAACCTGAATGCCACTGCCATGCCAGAAGCTGGAAGGTGTGTACTCTGGCTGGCCTCCCAAGCTCAGTCCCCACCAAGCTCCTGATGTCTCCTAGGGAGAACAAATGCCTCCACCTCCAGCTCTGCCCACCCTGGGCCAGGCATCACCATAGCCATTGCCATTAATACAGCCACCAATGTTGAAATCCTTTCAATTCTTTTTTTTTCTTTTTTTTTTTTTTTTAGCTTGTAAAAAGATAGTAAAAGTCTCTACTGTATATATTTGCTGGAGGATTAATGAGAACTTCATATCCCACTTGCCTGCTTTATTTTTTCATTTAGGTACCTTTCATGATTTTACTTACTTTACATTTTCCTTGTTTATCTTCACAAAAGTCTGCCTTTTCCAAAGTAAGCTCTATGAAGTCAGAGATTTTGTCATGTCTGCTTACTGCTCAGTTGCCTAGCACATAGTGCCTCGTAAATAATAGATACTAAAATATTTTGTTGAGTGAATGAATATGGAATAGTGCCTGAAACATAGTAAGCACTGCAAAAATGTGAACTTCTTTAAAAATATCATTAGCTACTATCAGGGCTCTTAGGTGGCTCTGTCAGCCAAACATCCAACTTGAGTCAGGGTCATGAGTTGAAGCCCTGTGTTGGGCTCCACTCTGAACATGGAGCCTACTTAAAAAGTAAAATTATTAGCTACTGTCTATATATTGGGAGTAATAAAATATCTTCCTCATGGAGTAGGATAAGAGATAAATAATGTACCTGGCATAGTACACAGTAATCCTTCAATAAGTGGTGACTGGATTATGTATGAGTGATTGTTAGTCATTTTCAGCAAAAATATTTTGTGAAGAAAGCACTTGTAGTTAGGTTCTCTGCTACTCTGTGTTTCAGCTTTAAGTTTTTTAAAAATTTGACTTCATCCTTGGGTGAAGGATGAAAAAGGGGTACAGGAAGAGACTTGAATAGGCAGTGAATATTAGACAACTTAATTTGATTTAATTTAATCTTTAAGTCTTAATTTAAATTCCAATTAATTAGAATACAATGTAATATTAGATGCAGGTATGGAATTTAGTGATTCATCACTTGCATACAACATCCAGTGCTCATTACAACAAGTGCCCTCTTTAATACCCATCACGTATTTAACTCATCCCACCCCACCATCCACTTCCCCTCCCATAACCATCAGTTTGTTCTCTATAGTTAAGAGTCTGTTTCTTGGTTTACCTCTGTTTTTTCCCTCTGAATTCATTTGCTTTGTTTCTTAAATTCCACATATGAGTGAAATCATATGGTATTTGTCTTTCTCTGACTAACTTATTTTGCTTGGGATAAAACACTCTAGCTCTATCCATATTGTTCCAAATGGCAAGATTTCATTCTTTTTGATGACTAATACGCCATCATGTATGTGTGTATGTGTATATATATATGTATATATGTGATATACATGTGATATATATGTGATATATAGGTATGCATATATATATATGGTATGTATACATACCACATCTTTATTCAGTCATCAGTTGATGGACATTTGGGCTCTCACAATAGTTTGGCTATTATTGATAGTGCTGTTATAAACATCAGGGTGCATGTGCCTCTTCGAATAAGTATTTTTGTAGCCTTGGGTAAATACCTAGGACTGCAGTTGCTGGATTGTATGGTAGTTTTATTTTTAACTTTTTGAGGCAGCTCCAAATAGTATAAACACATAGATCAATGGAGAAGAATAGAGAACCCAGAAATGGGCCCATAACTATATGGTCAACTAATCTTCAGCCAAGGAAGAAAGACTATCCAATGGAAAAAGACAGTCTCTTCAACAAATGGTGTTGTAAAAACCAGATAGTGACATGCAGAATCATGAAACTGGACCACTTTCTTACTTCATATACAAAAATAAATTCAAAGCAGATGAAAGACTTAAATGTGAGACTGGAAACTGTCAGAATCCTAGAGGAGAACACAAGCAGAAACCTCCCTTGACCTTGACTGTTGCAACTTCTTATTAGACACTTCTTTGGAGGCAAGGGATACAAAAACAAAAATGAACTGTTGGGATTTCATCAAGACAAAAGGCTTCCACACAGTAAAAGAAATAATCAATAGGGAACCCCGGGTGGCGCAGCGGTTTAGTGCTTGCCTTTGGCCCAGGGCGCGATCCTGGAGACCCGGGATCGAATCCCACATCGGGCTCCCGGTGCATGGAGCCTGCTTCTCCCTCTGCCTATGTCTCTGCCTCTCTCTCTCTCTCTCTCTCTCTCTCTCTCTCTGTGTGACTATCATAAATAAATAAAAATTAAAAAAAAGAAAGAATCAATAAAACTAAAAGGCAGCCTATAACTGGGAGAAGATATTTATGAATGACATATCTGATAAAGGGTTAGTATCTAGAATCTATAAAGAACTTACCAAACTCAACACCCCCAAAAAACCAAATAATCCAGTTAAGAAGGGGGCAGAAGAGATGAATAGACACATTTCCAAAGAAGACATCCAGATGACTAACAGACACATGAAAAGATGCTCAACATGACTCATTATCAAGGAAATACATATCAAAACCAGGGTGAGATACCACCTCACACCTGTCAGAATGGTTAAAGTTAATGACACAGAAACAACAGGTGTTGGCGAGGGTGTGGAGAAAGGGGGGGCCCTCTTGCACTGTTGGTGGAAATGCAGGCTGATGCAGCCACTCTGGAGAACAGTTTGGAGATTATTCAAAAAGTTGAAAATAGAACCATCCTATCTATGATCCAGTAATTACACTACTAGATATTTAGCCAAAGGATACAAAAATACATATTTGAAGGCGTCCACACACCTTGATGTTTATAGCAGCATTATCAGCAATAGCCAGACTATGGAAAGAGCCCAAATGTTCATCAACTAACTAATGAATAGAGATGAGCTGTGTGCGCACACACACACACACACACAGGCATGTTACTCAACTATCAAAAAGAGTGATGTCTTGCTATTTACAATGACATGGATGGAGCTAGACTGTATTATGCTAAGCAAAATATGTCAGAGAAAGACAGATACTGTATGAATTTCATTCATATGTGGAATTTAAGGGAAAAAACAGATAAACATAGGGGAAGGGAGAAAAAAAGAGGGAGGCAAACCATAAGAGACTTAACTGTAGAGAACAAACAGGGTTGCTGAAGGGGAGGTGGGTGAGGTATGAGCTAAATGGGTGATGGGTATTAAGGAAGACCCTTGTGGTGATGAGCAATGAGTGTTATATATAAGTGATTAATCACTAAATTCTGCTCCTGAAATAAATATATGTTAGTAAACTATAATTTAAATAAAAACTTGAAACAAAAAAGAAAGAAAAGGAATAATGTCTGAACAGAATGAGGAGTTGTACTCCTGTTGAACTGGAACATAAGGTATATGTAATGGACCTACTCAAGTTAGAGCTAGAAAGGTAATTCTGGATCTGATCGTGTGGGATCTTGAATGCCAAGTTAAAGTGTTTAGTTCATCTGACAAAGGAGACATACCCATACCTTCCAGGGAGCAAACTGATTAGAGTCATAGGAAGATAAATTGGTCCATGGTCAACAGTGGAGATGAATGAAAAAAGGACAGATGTGAGAAATATCCTCAAGAAACTCTTGTCAGGAATTGGTAATAATTGAATATGAGATGAGGAACTGGCGTAGATTTGAACTTGGGTGATTTTCTATTTCTATTAGTAGTAGTAGTAATAGAAATAATAGTAGAAATAGAAATAATAAAAAGAGAAATCATAAAATAATAGAAAAAGAAAATCATAAAAAAGAGGATATTTTTTGAGGGGGAAGAAAATGAGTTTGTAACCTGTTGAGTTTAAGATATTAATGGAACATGCAGTTTGTGATGGAATTTGAGACTCAAGGCAGGATGAGAGATGTAATTTTCATTCATTCATTTGTCCAGTGAATATCATTGAGCACCTAGCACATACCAGACACTGTATCAGTCATTGGGAATACAAAGATGAAAAGCATAAACCCTGACTGCAATTTCCTTTTTGCCATACCCAGCTTTTTAACTGAAGTGTAAGAGGAAGACACTCCTCTATTGATAACTTTAAATTATCAAGATCAACAATATAACAATTGTAATATGTATGATTCTTAATATGTTTCATTACTTTTATGGTTATAGACTTATATTAGAAGGGGTTTCGGGATCCCTGGGTGGCGCAGGGGTTTGGCGCCTGCCTTTGGCCCAGGGCGCGATCCCGGAGACCCGGGATCGAATCCCACATCGGGTTCCTGGTGCATGGAGCCTGCCTCTCCCTCTGCCTGTGTCTCTGCCTCTCTCTCTCTCTCTCTGTGTGACTATCATAAATAAATAAAAATTAAAAAAAAATTAAAAAAAAAAAGAAGGGGTTTCATCATGAAAACATAACTGCTTATAATTTATAACCTAGGGTTCAAGGAAATCCTGATGTAATGATCTTAAACAGTTTGAGGATATAGCTGTGTCTGACTTTGACCAATGATTAGGTTATCATTTCATCAGCGTATCTAACATAGTGAGCATAGGAAAAAGAGTAAAAAATACTTCTGTTTTTGAGAAAGCCTTCTGTTTCTTAAAAGCTTAAATTCGGTGGATAGATCTGAATCATCTTTATTTCCTCACAGTACTTAGCACAATGCCTCATAGGCATTTAATAAATATATATTGAATGAGCGGATGAGTGAATCTATGAGTCTTCAGGTCTCCTGAAGCAAGTGAATCAGCTGGATAACTGCCAGGAATTCCTTTGCCACCCCAACTGGGGGCAGGACTGATGTCTCCTGGGTTTTACGGAGGGGGATAGGTGAAAAAAAGAAGGCAAGGTTTGTTTTACTTTATGCAGGTAAAAATTGGAAGATATAGAATAGTGAATGGATAAGCTTATAACTGAAATGCCATCTGTATGATTGTCTAAAGATTTTAGGAAGAAACTTTCAATCCCTTAGCTCATGTAAACTGGAATAATTGGCACTCTGGGCTATGTAGTTGTGTTACTTGGCACAAAGAGAACAAAAATGTATTAAGTGTGTTATAGGGAGATCAAAAAAGACTAAGAATAAATTGAGATCATAACCTTTCCCAGTCATTTTTACTTTGGGCTGATGTCTGAATTATCCATTTTGGAGTCACATGATTCTGTCTACTGCTAGACTGCCTGGTATGCTTGGAGCAGCGGCAATTAATTCAGCGGCTCCATGGCTCACTACTGACAGACTGTACTGAAGAAGTTCAGCATATCAGTGAGAGAAGACTGAAGATTAAGGATGAAGAAGCAAATGGAACTACTGCTACATCCCTGGATAAAATCATCCCAAGGCCAAAAAGGATATTAATCACTCTCTCAGCCTTCAAGGGGAGAAGCCCAGGAAAGCAACTCAACTTTAGACTCTGCTATAATTGCTTCAAAGAAGAATTAAAGGATACTCAACTTCAAAGCATGGGACCAAGAAATGTGGGTTTAAAGTATGAGAACATGGTAACCATGCTTTTAAGGAATCGAAACATATGTTATGAGATACTTACTCTGATATTCTCTTTCACTGACAATTTCCTGAAGAATTAATAATTAGTTCTCTTATTGCAATGAATGCAAAAAGTAGGAATCAGGAAACTCACACTAATGTGCATTAATTACTACTTTGACCAGATAAATTAAAATCAACAGGTCTTTAGAACTTAAAAAGCTAACCATATGAAGGCAGTTGTTTTTTACAGTAAAGCATTCTTGAAAATGGCACTGTAGACAGATTGTTATAAACCAGATAATGTTTCCTAAAAGGAACAATATTGTACCTAGAGGTTTTTTTTTTTTTTTTAATTTATTTATGATAGTCACACACACACACACAGAGAGAGAGAGAGAGAGAGAGGCAGAGACACAGGCAGAGGGAGAAGCAGGCTCCATGCACCGGGAGCCCAATGTGGGATTCGATCCCAGGTCTCCAGGATCGCACCCTGGGCCAAAGGCAGGCGCTAAACCGCTGCGCCACCCAGGGATCCCTGTACCTAGAGGTTTTTAAAATAATATCGTAAAAGCAATGGTAAAACTAAATTTGTATCCTCTATAATAACTGAAAAATTGTGGTCCAGGTTAGAGTATGCAGAATGGTCAAATAGGGTTCTATATTTTATTTTATTATTTTATTTTATTTTTTGGGTTCTACATTTTAAAATACTTTATAAGATTTAAAATATTATACAAATTCTATTATTAAACATGGAAATAAGGGTATATTAATTCAAGAGAGTTGTTCCATGAAGCCTACACAAAGCAGGGATTTATTGTGTTAAACAGTTGAACTACAGTTAATATGCTACTTAGAATAAACAGTATTAAATATCTAATTAGTGACAGTTTTTCTTGTTTTTTTAAATTCAAAGCTTGCTTTGCTATTTTTTCTTTTCTTTAAAAAGAGAGGTAGTTTGAATGATTCATTTCCAAGAATTAGAATTATTTCTTTTTTTCTTAATTTCTGGTGGTAAAGTTAATAGCAAAATAATTTGGTTAGGGTTATAGTTGAGGTAGTGTGTGCTTAGTTTATATGGCTACTTCTAATAATGCTTCCTTCCATTTTCTGAAGTAAAAGTACTTTCACTTCCTAATACCTGCAGTCTTTTCAAATGTACAGGTGTTATCCAGGCTAGTATATTGGGAGGACATTCATTCATTAATTCATTCAGCAAGTATTTTATTGAACATCTACTATATGCCAGACACTGTAGGTAATGGGATATAAGAGTGAACAAGAGGGACAAGGTGCCAGCCTTAAAAGGGCTTATGTGTCAAGAAGGGAAAAATAAGATGATGAGTTAGAGAGTGGGTTAGGGAGAGATATGTGTGTTGGGAGTCATGTAGATGGGGTGATCAGAGAATGATTTTCTGAGGAGGTGATATTTGCTCTGTCATTTAAAAAAATATATTTTATTTATTTCATTTCATTATTTTATTGTTTTATTTTATTTATTAATTAGAATGCAGGAGCACAAGCAAGGGGAGCAACAGAGAGAGGGGGAGGAAGCAGGCTTCCTGCAGAGCAGGGAGCCTGATGCAGGGCTCAGTCCCTGGACCCTGGGATCATGACCTGAGCCAAAGAAGGCAGACATGCTCTACTGACTGAGCCACTCAGTTGCCTCTGCTCTGTGATTTGAATGACAAAGAAAGGTCAGTCATATGACAGTGATCTGAGAGTAAAGGGCTTCAGAAAAGGGAACAGCAGCAAATACCAAGGCCTAGAACAAGGATACACCAGGTAAAATATAGGCTGCCTAGTTAAGTTTGAATTTGAATTTAAATTTGATAAACAATGAGTATATACTGTCCCAAATATTGTATGGGTCATACTTATACAAAAAATAATTCATTTTTATCTGAAATTCAAATTTTATCAGGCATCCTGTATTTTTATTTGCTAAATCTGACAACTCTGTAGTCTAGGGTGTTCAAGGAACAGAAAGAAGTCTGCTTTTGCCAGAACACAGTAAGTGAGGGGGGTTGTGGTAGACTGTAAATTTGGAGATATTGGTAGGGGCTGGATTATTTAGAATTTGGATTTATCCTAAGTGGAATGAGAAGCCACTGGAGTATTTTAAGCAGGGGAATAAGGCAGTCTGTTAAATACATGGGTAGACAAGAAAAAGATGGTTACATGTTAATTATATCTTGTGTTCTCTTCTTGATATAGGTGTGTGTGTGTGTGTGTGGAATACCTTTACAAATGGAAATTTCTTTAATGAAAGGGAAATGTTTGCCCTGCTCTTAGAAGGGCAGAGAGCTCCTCCAGGGTCTACTGCTTCTCAGTTACCTTCAGCTCAAGATAATCCTTATGCCCAAGTGGCATATTTTGAGATGACATATTCTGATTCCCTTCAATACATTTTACATTTACGTTCCTATTCATCTTATAGGTGCAAAAGCTCTTTGAGATTTTAGATCCTGGCCCTTTTTAAGTTCAAGGCAATCTGCTGCTTGACAATGTGTAGTCCCTCTCTGCCCTCCCCATCCATACCAGTTCTCCTAAAAAGTCTGTATTAAAAGCAAAAGAATAAAGTTATCAGGAGGGATTTCAGTAGTTGAGGGAACCTAATTGTATAAAATCAGTCTGTCTTTTTGGAAAGTTACTGAGTTATCTCAAATAACATAGATCTCACTTCCTAAATCAAAGTCACATTCACTGCCCATTATTACACTTTCCCCTCTGCAGTGCTTCCTTACTTGATTAGATTCCATCATTTGCACTGAGTTCAGATAATGTTCCTATGATCTTAGCTCCTATTGAACCCCTGCGCTTGATTCATAGCACAGGAAAAGCCATGGTTCTGACACTTTGAGTCCCTGAACTCTTGCATCAACTAAGTGTCAGCAAAGGACCCGAGGACGGAAACATAGTTCATTGGTTCCTTAACTCGCACCCCATAGACCTGTGGGCCAGATGGGGAAGACTCTTAACTAAAGCCTGGGGACTTAGGAATGCTTCCCTTTCAGTCATGACCTGGAACAGCAATTGTGATGGGGAGCAAGACTGATGCCACGTGCCTGAACTGAGGCTTTCTCCTTAATGAGGAAGAGGCTCCCTGGCCTCCCACAGTTCAGGAAGGAGGCAGAACCCAGCAGCACTACATCCTCACTTTCTTTCCGTCCTTAAAACTTGGTTCAGTGTTTCTTTGTGATATACATCACTTCTACCAGCTGTGAGGGCAGGAGGAAAAGCAATTAAGGGCATTATTAATCACCAAGTTCCCACAGAGAAGGGTCAAACTGCAGCAGGATTAGACAAAGCAACAACAATTCTATCACCAACAAAGTTATAAAAGTAGATAGCTCAACATTTTAGAGCTATATTTGGGCTTATTCTTTCTTAGCCCTAAAAAATATTATTGAAAGTGAACATCCCAGAGGTGATTAAAAACTTGCCTTCCTCTGAGTTTTGGAATTGAGTTCTAGCAATATTTGAGTTTGGCAATTTTTGAGTCTCCTTCGGGAGGCTGTGGCAAAGTGAATTGGAAAATGTATCTGTGGTTTTGTAGATGAGAAAGGGTTTCTGCTTCTTATTGTACGTGTACTAGAATTTCTTCACTAAAATCCATGGAAAGTGGGACACCTGGGTGACTCAGCAGTTGGGCATCTGCCTTCGGCTCAGCTCAGGGTGTGATCCTGATCCAGGATCAAGTCCTGCATTGGGCTCCCTGCGGGGAGCCTGCTTCTCCTCTGCCTATGTCTCTGCCTCTCTCTCTCTCTCTCTCTCTCTCTCTCTCTCTCTCTGTGTGTCTCATGAATAAATGAATAAATCTTTTTAAAAAATCCATGGAAAATGAGAAAAACTTTTTATGGAATTCGTTTTGTAAATGCATTTAAAATATCTGTTGAAATTGTTAATTTTATAACATTAGTACTATCCAAATTTTTTGAAGCAGGGTGTTTCTTTTGGTGACAACCCATCACCCAAAAGGAACATTCACAGAGGGGCCTGCTGATTACTGCCTCTGAATGATCAGACTGCTCTTAATGCTGCCTTTTGTGTGATTCTTTCATATTAATTTTCTCATTTAATCAGTCAAGAAATATTTATTGAAGATCTGTTGTGGGTCAGGGTTATAGTAGAGAATAAAACAGGCACATCCTCCTTCCTCATAAAATTTATAATCTAGCAAAGAAGACAAATGCTAAATAGACCTAAACATAAATTATAGATATCACATTATTTTATCTTTAAAACCATGAGTATGAAAAAAAAAAAACCATGAGTATGTACATCTAAGAAATCTCACATTTTCTTAACACCTGCTAATTATATTATTCATGATGGCAACATCTAAGGCAACAGGTGGTTGGCTTAGATGCAAAAGATCAATCACTTTTCAATTATATTACTGACTCTGATATGCTTGCCTCAACTGGGGAAGAAGCTTTAGCAGCAAGTTTTGCTATGTGAGAACACTTTGTAAGGTTTTTTAAGAGTGTTTTGGGGAATTGAGTCAGTTGAGATGGTGGAGTGGGGAAGAAGGAAGAAAGTATAAAGTATAAGGAACTTTAATTTTATAGCTTTAACCCAAATACCCTGAAAGCAGATGGGCTCAAGGAAACACAAGAAGGATAAGAAGGGAAATCCCAGGCAGAGCCAAACAAATGTTCATTGGATCAGCAACTACAGTCCCAGGTGGGGAGGAGGAGGCTCAAATTTCCTCATTCCCAGGACTTTTTCTTTCCTTTATACTCTAAATAACTTCTCTGGTCTCAGAGGGGACTTCACAGGGGACTATGAGAAGTAATTAGTGTTTAAATAGCCCCTTTGAGATCTAGGGAAAGTTACAAGGTAGAATATAATGGTTTAGGGTTGAGATCAACCAACAGTTTAGCTGGGGTCACTGGGGCAGCCACTGAAAAGCAAAAAAACGTTACCTAGCAAGAAGTATTAGCAGAATGCCTAGGGATAAATTGAAAAGAAAGGGATAAATGGATATTGTCAAGTCCTAGGTATAGTCTGGATTAATACTTCCTTTCCATGGTGTCCCAAACCACCTCCTTCTTTGTTCAGTGCCCTGGCTGTATAGGGTGTTATAAAGAAAACCACGGGCTCAAATGGAGTCACATATGCTAGGCAAGGTCCCCAAACCAGGGCTTAATACTTAACCTAACTGCAGTTGCAGTCTCCCCTAGAAATATATTAACCAATTGCTCAGGGATTTTCTGGTCAGCTGCAGTGAGGTAATCTGCCACCTTATATATGAGGTCATCTACCTTATAAGACCTCCTGGTGTTCCACCTAAGGAAAGTGACCTTGCCGGAAACAATCTCTTTCTTTTCTTTTACTAGTAACTTCCTTGCACCATCCTTCTTCCCATAAAAACTGTCCATTGTACAACTCCTTGGAACATCTCTCCACTTGCTAGATAGGTTGCTGTCGGATTCATGAATCGTTGGATAAAGCCAATTAGATCTTTAAATTTACTCAGTTGCATTCTTGTTCTTTAAAAAGGACAAAGGGGAACAACTCATCCAAAAAGAACTTCTCATGTTCTTCCTAAAATAATAGTAATTTTGCCAAAAATTTTAAATGCTACACAACACACAACGGAAGTAGTTAAGATCAGTTAAGACTGTCCCAAACCCCGGTATTTAAAACCATTGGCCCTTTGAGAAGATTAGCTCCTGTTAAGTTGTTAGTAACCAATCAGTATTTGCCTATTTCTTGGTGAGGGGAAGGGCCAATATTTTTTGATTTATTGGTTTATATTTCTATTATGACTTTATTCAAAGACTTATATTATGATGTAGTGATTAAAGGCATGGAACTCAGAGCACACTGTCCAGGCCTCACTATTTCTCAGCTGTGTGATCTATCTATCTTTCTTTCTTTCTTTCTTTCTTTCTTTCTTTCTTTCTTTCTTTCTTTCTTTCTTTCTTTCTTTCTTTCTTTCTTTCTTTTTTTCTTCTTTCTTTCTTTCTTTCTTTCTTTCTTTCTTTCTTTCTTTCTTTCTCTTTCTCTTTCTTTCTTTCTTTCTTTCTTTCTTTCTTTCTTTCTTTCTTCTTTTTTTTAAAGATTTTATTTATTTATTCATGAGAGACACAGAGAGAGAGGCAGAGACACAGGCAGAGGGAGAAGCAGGCTCCATGCAGGGAGCCCGATGCGGGACTTGATTCCTGGACCCCAGGACCATGCCCTAGGCCGAAGGCAGGGGCCGTACTGCTGAGCCACCCAGAGATCCCCCTCAGCTGTGTGATCTTGGGAAAATTACTTAACCTTTCTGTTCCTTGATTCCCTTATCTGTAAGAAGGCGGTAGTTATAGTACTATGGTATAAGTTTATTTTGAAGACTGAATGAATGTGTGTATGTGCTTTAGAATAGCACTTGGCACATGGTCAATCCCCAAAAGGGTTAAATATTATTATTTGAATTATTTAGGATAACTTTCCTGCTCTTGAGAACAGACATGAGCCAAATTTAATTTGGCTGGTAGCTGTGACTTTTGTCAGTTGCATTGATGGGACAGGCATGCACAAGTGGATGAATCTTTCCTTAAGGATCATTTGTCTGGTTTGTAATGAAGTAAATGTAACCCTTGGGTCCCTTGAAGGACCCACCCAGGCTAGATCATAATAACACTTATGTGTCAGGTACTTTCTATGTATCATTTAATTAAATCTTCACAGAGAACTCCAAGAGGAAGTACTACGATTATTCCCCATTTTATAGCTGAGAGAAATGAGGCATAGGGAAGTTAATGAAGAAAGTGCACAAAGTCAAACAGCTGGAAAATGGTAGAAAGTGAGTTTTCAAGCCCACTTATCTGACTCCAAAGACAGCTCTTAACAATGCTGCTGTGCTATCTTGACCTCTTTTAAGCAAGCACTTGCCCAACAAATATGAGAGAATACCTTCTCGGAGCCCTCCAGGAAGCCAATAGCAAGGCCTCCACTTACAAACAAAATGCACACAATGTCCCAAAAGGAACTTGTGCCATTTGATGGAGGAGAATCACACATGAGGAAATGAAGGGACTAGAGATGATTCCTAAGGTAACTTTTAAAATTAAGTCCTGAGATGGTATGCAAAAGATTTCAATAATATACTCCCAGTCCTTCATGTAGTCATCAAGATCATTTGCTCCTGGACCTGGAGGTGACCTACCACAGGACTCTTCGAGTTTCTTGCCGCTTGGGATCCCCATTTGAGCTTCTCCAGAGGTGTTCATTCACTCTGTGCTCAGCTGGTCCCTTCCAGCTATTGCCACACAATCCTCAAGCTAGTGTCTTATGAGTTTAGGAATTCTCTTTGAGCAAGGCACTGATTAGTGATTGTTTTTGGTGCTCTGTTTAAATTTTCACAAACCCAATAGCTTAAATGACATAAATTTATTATCTACAGTTATGGAAGTTAGAAGTTCCAACTTGGGCCTCCTTTGGACTAAATTCAGGGTAGAACTACATTTGATTCTGAAGGCCCTAGGGGAAAATATGTGTCCTTTTTTTTAAAAAAATTATTTATTTATTGGAGCGCAAGCAGGGGGAGCAGTAGAGGGAGAGGGAGAAGCGGACTCCCCACTGAGCAGGGAGTCTGATGCAGGGCTCCATCCCAGGACCCTGGTATCATGACCTGAGCTGAAGGCAGATGCTTAACTGAGCCACCGAGGTGCTCCCATTTCCTTATCTTTTTCAGTGTCCTTGGCCAGTGGCCCCCTTCCTCTGTCTTCAAAGCAGGCAATGGCCTACGGAGCCTTTCTCATATAGCCTGTTGTCCCATCTGCACCTGTTGTCTCATCTGTCTCTGACCGTAGCAGGAAAGATTCTCTGCTTTGAGGATTCATGTGATTAGATTTGATCTGCCTGGATAATCCAGGATGATTTTCAGAGTTTAAGGTCCTTAACTTTAATCACATCTGCAAAGTCCCTTTGCCATGTAAGGTACTGTATTCACAGTTTCTAGGGATTAGGACATGGATATCTTTGGGAGGTCATTATTCTGCATACCACAGGAATGAAACTGAAACTGTGTTTAGTGCCATCAGTTTAGAGTGCAAAAAATGTTACCCTGTAGCGGTTTTCCAATTGCTACCCCTGGACCCCTACCTGCCTTTTTAGCCAGAGGTCCTGGATGAGGTGAGGCTGGGAGGGGGCCCTCCAGCGATCAATTCGTGAACACCAGGAACTTAATCTGGGAGGTCAACCTGAGTTAATATTGCCTTGCAGGGAGGAAAGTGCTCAGTACTACAAGAGCACTTGTTCTAACCTGCTGCCGCTGCTCCTACCCACTGGTGTCACTGCCCCAACCTGGGCATCCAGTCCACTTTCAAGGGCTATGCTACAGAAAGTGTGGTGGTACTGAAGTTGCCAAGTACAAAGCTTACTGCCATTGCCATTGCTGCACTGACCAGAACTTACTGGGGAAGCAATTCTTCCCTTACCCATGGCACCCCATGCCCAAGCAGCCCCAGGTTCTCAATAACTTCCTTTAGTGAAATGGTCTTTTCCATTGACACTTCTGTGGGGTCAGCTGTCATTAAGGCCTAGTAAGAATCCTTCCCCTGATCCATGACCTTAGGGTGACCCTGAGAAGTACTGTTGAGTTTCCCTGCCTCTCAACACAGGTGACAATTACGGTAACTTTGAAGGAGGAGGCAAAGGAGGTGGGGTTCTTACTTCCTTCCTGTTGGTCCCTACCTGCAGCCTCTGGGCTTCTTATGCAAATTCACCCACTCCATCTTGGTCAGCCTTTGAGCTTAGTCTCTCAGTGGGGTGAGGGAGTTGGACCTTGATGCCAGTACAGTGTCTGTTAGTAATTGAAGGGCATTTTGGTGACTTGTCTAGGAAAAGTGAAAAAATGAAGTCTTCAAGGCAACTCCATGGGGCTACTATCAGAAACTAAGGAATAATTAGCAATTTCCAAAAGGCAAATTTCTTTTTTTTTTTTTTTAAGATTTTTATTTATTTATTCATGAGAGAGAGAAAGAGAGAGAGAGAGGCAGAGACACAGGTAGAGGGAGAAGCAGGCTCCATGCAGGGAGCCCGACGTGGGACTTGATCCTGGGTCTCCAGGATTATACCCTGGGCCAAAGGCAGCGCTAAACCACTGAGCCACCCGGGCTGCCCCAAAAGGCAGATTTCTTTAGTAAAAAATATTTAAAATACCATCTCACTGGGCATCACACCAGCACTTCAAACATTTTTGTTTCAGGACTCCATTACACTCTTAAAATTAATTGATTGATTCTTCCAGTTTTGGTTGATGTGTGTTGGAGCTATTGGTAGTTTCCATATTAGAAATTAAATCAAGTATATATTAATTCATTAAAAACCTGCATTAGATATTTGTATAATTAACACATTTTTATGAAGACTATATTTTCTAAGACAAAATTTGAGAGAAGAGTCACCTTGTTTTACATTTTTGCTAATTTCTTATATTTGGCTTAATAGAAAACAGTTGAGTTTTTCATATCTGCTTCTGCCTTCAGTCCGTTGTGAGATCACAGTTGACCAGCTATCCTGGGGTAATTTCAAATTGTGTGCAAGAATGCTTTGGAGATGGTAAAGCAACATTAAAATGCTAGTTTGCTGTTTCTATATAGGGCTGCTAAAACAGGAAGTAACAAGAAATTCCTCCTTTGAGGCTCATCACACCTTTCTGATTAAACACAAGAGAACTCAGCCCACCCAGACATGAGGTGTTTGTTTCTTCTTACAGAGTTTCAGAAATAACATTCTCACAGAAACTTAGATGAAAAAAGTCCATCAATTACCAAAGTAAATCTGACTCCATGCTAGACAAATTATAATTCCAAGAGATTTGATTGGGAAGACTGGATGGCTCTATATTACGTTAAAAGAGAGTTTTGACATACTACCCCCTCTTCAAATCTATATACCTTTGAGAGGTAGGTATTCTGAGGCTTAGAGAGATTCATGGAAAAATTACCTACTAAAATGTCACACAGTTCTGATAAATGGTAAAACTGGGAATCCAGCCAATTGATTGCAAGTTCAGTAGCTTTTTTCCATTGCATTACAATGCTTTTGAGTGGTTTATCTCCTGCTCATGGGACTCTGAAAAAGAGGCAAGTAGAAAAAGCATGTCTAATTTGGAGGGAAGAATATAGGAAAAAAAATTTAACCATGGCTGCAGCACATACACCTGTGGGAACTATTGCATTCAGGGATTATGGTGTCTTGGGAAATGGAATGGGAAAACGTAGGACACTAGATCATCAGCAGCAGGTAGGCTAAGGATCCTTGAGTCAGATTTTCTCCTTCACAATTATATCCAACTCTGTCTCTGATTATAATGTGTTGACAAAGAAAGAGCCTGAAGGTAGATAATTAGCTCATTAGGTACTATTATGTGAATGCTCCTAAAGTTGAAGACGCTTTTCTTTTTTTTTTTTTTTAAGATTTTATTTATTTATTCATAGAGACAGAGAGAGAGAGAGAGAGAGAGAGAGGGAGAAGCAGGCACCATACGGAGAGCCTGACGTGGGACTCCATCCGGGGTCTCCAGGATCACGCCCTGGGCTGCAGGCGGCGCTAAACCGCAGCACCACCAGGGCTGCCCATGAAGATGCTTTTCTTTTGCTGCAAGTGGCACCCCGAAGATCTTGAGTGATTTACCCATCCAGCTACCTACTAGGCCTAGAGTAGTGAGGGACAAGAAATGATTGCTTGTTGAGTGTTCTATTTCTCTTTAGAGGGCTCTCCATTATCTTCCTAAACAACCCTCAGAAACAAGCATTTTGCTTTTCTAAAATGGCATAATCAGATGGATACTTCCCAGTTGTCTTAATTGACTTGTCTACAGCACAAAATCATTTGAAAAGACTTCTGTTAGTTTCCCTTGAGTTCTCTGATACCTATGTACCTCAGCTCCTTACTACTTCTGATAGTATGATGATGATGATGATAATGATCCAAATTAGTCTGTTCTGGAGGCTTCTCTTGTTGGCTATCATTTAAATGATGATGTTACATGAAACTCTGTTCTCTTTTCCTTGTACTTTTCCTAGTCAATGCATTTATTCTTTTGGGTTCAACATCCAATTATTTACTGATAATTTAGAAAGTTTTATCTCATGTCCAGATTTCTCTCAGTCTTTTGGAGGTTCTACATTCTCTTGAAACCAAACATGTCCAAAATGGAACTCATTTTTACTTCTGTCTTTCAACTTACTTTTCCTCTGATGTTCTCTACCCAGAAAATGGCACCACCAATTATTTAATTGTATAAATCAGTGGCTTAGGAGTTACACAGGATGCTTCTCTCTCTTTTGTCCTGTAATGGGAAACTATTTTTCTCCTCGGTTCTCAATTACTTCTGACACTAGATGTGTGAGAACTTTTTTCATACCACACAGTCCTGCGATTCTCAATGATACTGACAGGGTATCCTCCAAATTTGACTCAATTCTGACACTATCTATCTGAAGATAGATTAAAGACTCAGTTTTACAAGGCTTTCCATATTTCAGATGCCAATCTCAAGTCTAGACTGTTACTTATATTTTTGACTGACTGGCTATAAATCAGGGTTCCTATTGGTGCCACTCTTCCGCACCTTCTAGGTCTGTTAACCTAGAAACTCATCAAATCTTGTTTAAGAGTTTTCATAGTGTTTAATCTATAGTTCTTCCTTTCCCCTGCCCAGACATTAGTGGGTGGGGCTGAAAGTTTCAATCCTGTAATTACTTGGTCTTTCTGGTGACCCATCCTGAGGCTATCTAAAGGCTCCAGCCTAAATCACTCATAAACATAAATCAGGGGTGCTCAAAAGGGGCTCCTTACGAATAACAAAATACACTCCTGTCATGGGGGAAATTTCAAGCATTCTAACAGTTCTGCCAGAAACTAGGCACAAAGACCAAATACATTTTTTATTATACCACACATCCCATATAGTCAATCACTAAGCTTAATTCTGGCATGATATTAAATTGGATTTATTTTTGCAGTGACTCCCAGCAGGGAGAGAGACAACTCTGACTTAGGTCTTCCTCCCACCAATCCATGCTCTACAGCCTTGTCTTTCTGAATGTAGACCTGATGATACCACTCTACCTCCTAAACCTGGGTGGGTCCTCATTGTTCCTAGGGCATATGTTATTTTCCCACTTAATTTCTTGCCATTCCATTTCCTTGCACTCTACACATCAAACCATACTAATTTTCTTTTAACTCCTAGAACAAACTGTGCCCTTTGTCTTGCTTCCTGATTTTACTCTCTTGGAATAGTTCCCCCTCTTTTCTTTACCTCTGTGCCTAACTTAATCTTCAAGTTTAAGCCAAAATATCAGTCCTCAGGAAGTCTTTTCAGGGAAGGCTAACTATTCCGTGTGCTCGCATAGTACACAGAACTTTACCCTGGCTCTTACCGCAGTGTGTAACAGTTGCCTATTTACTTGTCTGTGTTCTTAACTGTGGTGTAAGTTCAGTTAAGGCAGGAACCATGGCTACTTTGTTCAAGGTTATACCTCCAGCATCTAGCATTATTTTTGAGATATATTTTAAGTGCTCTTGGGCAAATTATTTAACCTCTTTTTGTCTTTCAATTTACCAGACTGAAAGATGGGAATAGAAATAGTACCTATTTTATAGGATTGCTCTGAGCAATGTCTATATATTTAGAACTTAGAGTGGGGATTCTCTTAATATTCATGTTTGAACAAATTCTGTCATGTAACTTTGGAAACGTCGCATCTTGGCTCACAGAGCCAATGTAGAGACAGCAGAGCCCAATGAATAAAACATGGATCCTGGGGGTGCCTGGGTGGCTCAGTTGGTTAAGTGTTTGCCTGCGGTTCAGGTCATGATCTCAGGGTCCTGGGATCAAGTCCTGTGTCAAAATCTCTGCCCAGTGAGGAGAATGCTTCTCTCTCTCACTTTCCCTCTGTGCTTCCCTCCCTCCTCCTCAAATGAATAAAACCTTTAAAAACAACAACAACAACAATAACAAAACATGGATTCTGAAGCCAGGTTGCTTGGTTCAAAGGTGGATTCTTAGACTTGCAAGTTGTGTGCCCTTGGGTAAATTATGCCTTCAGTGCCTTCTGATTTACCCATCTATAAAATGGGAATAGTAGTTGTATCTATCTCATAGGGTTGTTGTGTCTCTAGCATGTATGTAGTAAGGATATTGTAAATATTTTTAAATGAAATAATACAGAGAGGAGGAATGATTGTTATGCAGACATTTGGCACCATATGATTATCAGTGGCAGTTGATGTAGAATGCCTTCTCCGTGGGTTATGGTTCCTGCTCAAACACCAAAGCAGGTCATCGATGGCCCATATATTGGCTATCCACACCTGCTGTTGGATAGTTTCCAGGACCCAAACTTCGTAATGGAATGCAGCCAGTTCTCTACGGGAGTACAATGTCTGTGAGGCAGGTGCCTGAGCACTGATGACTTTCAGGTCAAGATCCACATAACTGCTACAATTTGCAATGCCATTTAATGTAAATAAATGGCAGCAGGTGTAGGAGGTAGGCTAGATTTGAATGAGCTGCCGCAGGTGGGCTCTCCACAGATAAGAGCTCTGTGTCTGAGGTTTGACAGACTTTATGATTATTTCTGACAGTGGGAAGAACAACTGCCCTTTGCCTAAACTCTTGTCACACTTTGTCTGAAGGTAAATGCTGACATGTTTGTGATAGCTCAGTTCATTTACCTTGGAAAGCACAAATAGCCCCCAATTATTCAACATGAGGCCTCTCTTCTGTTCTCCCTCCTACTGTCTAGCTTTTCACAGTTTCTGTATGAAGTAGCTCATGCATAAGAAGGCATTAAATTAAATATGTCCCTTTTACTGTTCACTAATAGCTTTGGTGAAAGGATTTTAGGCCAAAAAACTAGAACCATTGGCCAGAACATAGAGTATGAACTAGCCATGTGTTATGGGTTGAATTGTGTCCTCCCAAAAAATATATGTTGGAGTCCTAACCCCCATTACTTCCGAATCTTCCATGTAAGAAGATACACGGAGGAAACAGCTATGTATAAGCCAAGTAGAGAAGCCCACATTAGATCCTTTCCTCAAGTCCTTAGAAAGAACCAACCTTGCCACAACCTGACCTTAAGCCTGTAGTTTCCAAAACTGTGAGACAGTACATTTTTGTTTTGTAAGCCACCAGGTTTTGGTACTTTATAATGGTAGTCTCAAGAAACCAATACTGGATTTAAATTCTTACTTAGGTGTTTCCTTCTCTTTGTACCACTATTGCTTGTGTATCCATCACTTTCCCTAGCGAGTTGCCTAGGGGAAGATAATCAGTGGGTGTGAGAGAGCCTTCTAGCCTCTGTCAGTGAAATTGCTAGACTCCAGTCTCCTTGTCTACCTCTTTGCTTCTTCAGTAGTCATTAAAGAGCTCTTGCTATTGTTTTTGGTGCTCATTTCTACTCTAGCCTATGGTCTTAGCCATTGCTATTGATCTAGCCAGTTCCAAGAATAAGAGGAACCTATATATCTCTGTCTGACCAACATTTATGAAACTTGTTTGACCACAGAACGATTTTGTCATATGACACATGGAGCATCTTTTGGGAATTACTACCCATAGTGCTTTTGATGTTCTGGGAAAAGATCAAGCTGACTTTTCAAGGAGGAATCAGTATTAGACACTGGAGTGGGAGACAGAGTTCTTGGAATTCCCTTAGGATGGACATTATAGTCATTAATCTAAAGCAGATAACATCAGACTAGATAAGTCTCTGTTGTGAGGGACTATCCTGTCCATTATAGGATATTTAGCAGTATCCTTAGCCTCTGCTCATTAGATGAGAGTAGCAGCTACTTCCCACTCATAACAACCTAAATGTGTCCAGGCATTGCCAGATGTGCCATTTGGGAGCAAAATTGCTCCTGGTTGAGAACCAGTAATCTAAGGTTACTTTAAAAAGTTCACAAATTGACACTTATTTTCCATATTAAAAATACCAAGATGAGGCACTTGGGTAGCTCAGTTGGTTAAGTGTCTGCCTTCGGCTCAGGTCATGATCTCAGAGTCCTGGGATCAAGCCCTGAGTTTTTGGGCTCCCTTCCTAGGGGGAGTTGCTTCTCCCTCTCCTTCTTCCCTTCCCCCCTGCTTGTGCTCTCTCTCAAGTAAATAAAATCTTTTTAAAAAAAGTACCAAGTTAAAGAAGTAAATACTGAATTGTGTGTAGGATAAGGTAGAAAGGATAAGGTAGAGGGATAAGGGATAAAGTAGAAAAGAAGGGAGGGATAAGGTAGAAAGGTAGGAACCTCCATGGAATCATTTGCAAAGAGATGGGGAAAAGGGACACAAATCCAGACACCATTTATTCTGAGATCTCTGTGAGTTTACTGGTATCCTAATAACTTTCCCATTTTTGCTGATTTTGTTATTGATTGGATATTTCTCCTTATGGCACGTATCAGTAAAACTCTTAAGGCACAAAGAATCTGTGTGTTTTATTTTTATTTATTTATTTATTTTTAATTAGAGAATGTTCAAAAGTGTGAACTTTTTAAAAAATATTTTATTTATTCATGACAGAGAAAGAGAGAGAGAGAGAGAGAGAGAATGAATGAATGAATGAATGAATGAATGAATCCGGCTCCGAGCTGGGAGCCTGACACGGGACTCCATCCCCGGTCTCCAGGAGCACACCCCAGGCTGAAGGTGGCGCTAAACCGCAAGGCCACGGGGGCTGCCCGAATCTGTGTGTTTTAGGCAACAAAAACAATTAGAGAAGGTACACATATAAATAATCTATTTGGTAGAAGACTCTTGAACCAAAGCAAAGCTCTGTTCTGCCTTAGGATCTTTATATAGGGTACTTATCTACCTGGAATGCATTTATCTTAAGATCTCAAACATTGCTTTCAAGGAAAGACATTTCCTGACCCTTCTCTCTAAAGTATTGCTCCCTGAGGCATAAATTTTTTTTTAATTGAAGTAGTTAATTTTATTCCAATCAAGGGACAAAGATTTTTTTGAATTTTATCTTATGGGTACTTTGTTGAAAATGTTCTTTATTGTGTGTATGGTAATTTGACCCACATTACTAAAAAAGTATCATAAAGTCATGTATGAGGTGAAGAAAATCCTTTTAAACACATCTCAGGAGATCCCTGGGTGGCGCAGCGGTTTGGTGCCTGCCTTTGGCCCAGGACGTGATCCTGGAGACCTGGGATCGAATCCCATGTCGGGCTCCTGGTGACTGGAGCCTGCTTCTCCCTCTGCCTCTGTCTCTGCCTCTTTCTCTCTGTGTGACTATCATAAATAAAAATTAAAAAAAAAACATTCCTTTATAAAAAAAAACACATCTCAGGGGAAAATGTCAAGTGGGTGATTTAGTAATTTATATATTGTTAACAGACTATAATACAATTTCTGGTTTGAGTCAAACCTATAAACATTTCACCATTAGTATATTTTTCATAAATTAAGAATCAGGCATTAGATATAAAGCATTGTGTTTCTTAGAACCAGGCTCAGTGGTTTGTAAAAGTGATACACTTGTCAATTTATGGTGTTTTTGTGTGTATCATTTTGCAACATTTTCATAGTAGTCGCACTGACTGTTCAGTATAGGTATGTGACTTATCACAGTTGAATGGTAGCAGCATTTACCACTGGCTGCGAAGTGTTAAAACCTTACTTCCTTTCAGGTCCTTTTACCTTTTCCACTTTTAAATATCATTGTATTGAGTATCATTATTATCATTTTTATTTTAAATACCAAATATAATTTAGAAAACTTGTGAGAAGGGTAATCTATTCTTTTGCTCATATTTCTGCACATTCTGTTGTTCCTTCTTCCTTCCCGATGCTACGAGTCTCCTTTTATCATTTCCTTTCTGTTTTAAGAACCTGCTCTAGCCATTCTTTAAGGGTGGGTCTTCCAGCAACAATTTTTTTTTTTAGTTTTTTTTTTTTTTTCATCTAAGAACGCCCTTATTTCCCTTTTATTCTTGAAGGATAGTTTTTTGAGATATCAATTCATGGTTGACTGTTCTTTTCCTTTTCAGCCCTTGAAAAATGAAAAAAGCTTCCTTCTTGCCTCTGTGGTTTTCGATGAGAAATCTGAGAGTTCTGTTGCCATTTGAATAGATGTCCTCTATGGGTAATATTTCCTTTTCTGCTGCTTTTGATTTTGTCTCAGTTTTCAAAGGTTTAATTATGATGTGTCTTGGTATAGATTTCTTTGTGCTTATCTTATTTAAGATTCACTCAGCTTTTTGAATCTGTGGCTTTATTATACCAAATTTGGGAAGTTTTTAGCCATTGTTCTTGGGATACTCTTTTAGCCACTTTCTGTATCCTCTCTGGTGATGCCAATATTGGGTCTTTCGTTGTTGTCCCACAGATTCCTGAAACTGTTTTTGTTTTTGTTTTGTTTTGTTTTGCTTTTTACTTTCTTCTCCGTTGTTCATATTGGGTAATTTCTCTTAGGTATTCTTAAGTTCAATGATTCTGTCCTGTTTTCTCTACTTTGCTAACTGAATCCATCCAGTCAGATTTAAAAATGTTGTTTTTTTATGTTTATTAGTTTTATAATTGCCATTTGGTTCTTTCCTATAACTTCTAGTTCCTTGCTGAGATTTTATATTTTTTCATTGTTTAAAGAGCTTTTTTAATTGCTTGCTGAAGCATATTTATGATGGCTTCTTTAAAATCCTTTAAAGTCAGATAATTCCAACATCTGATTCATCTAGGTGTTGGTGTCAGTTGAGTGTCAGTTGATTGGTTTTTTTTCTTTTAAGTTGTGATTTTCTTGTTTCTTGGTGTGTTGGGTTGTGTCCTGAATATCTTGGTTATCACATCAGGAGACTCTGGATTTTATTTGATTTTGGTAGGTGCTCACCCTTTTTAGGTTTAGTATTCAAGTCCTGGGCTACTTTTGTAGGCTGTGGTTTCAATGACAATTTGATTTTCAGAGCCTTTGTTGTACTATTTTGGTCTGCTTGGTGCCCTTGCAGTTTTAACAGATTCCTGCTGATGCTGCCTTGGTGGGTAGAAGGAGCTTCCCCAGACTGTCTGGATTCCTGTTAACTAAGGATGAAGAGCACTTGTGTCAGAATCCTGCCTCCTAACTGCCTGTCTAGTATCCTTCAGAGAGAGTTGTCTTAGGCCCACAGGGAAGAAGGAAAGTCCTGGCCACTTAATGGCAGCATCGTTCCATATAGATTCTTCTTGTTGGTTCTATAGGCTTGCTCAACCCAGAAATTTTGTATTGTAACATCCTGATTATTTCCTTCATAGCACTTGTTATCTGAAATTATATTTATTTATTATTTTGCTTTTTCAATGTTTGTTTCAAGAGTAGAAAAGACGATGGTGACAGCTATATGGAAGAGGGAGAGCATACTGAATTCTTAGAATATATCATCTATCTGGAAAATAGGGCTGAGAGTTTTAAAAATATTTATTCTTAATATATTTTATTTATTTTTTTGAGTTGGGAGTTGAATTTTTATTCTATTTGTTGATAAGTTCAACAATTTTTTTGTCTGTATATCATTCATTTTTTAAAATATTTTGTTTAAATTCAATTTGCTAACATACATTATAACATCCAGTGTTCATCTCATCACATTCCCTCCTTAATAAGCCCATCACCCAGTTACCCCACTTCCCCCAACTTCCCCTTCTGCAATCCTTTGCTTTAGTTCAACAAATATTTATTGAGTCTATTAGGTACAAAGCTGGGGATTTAAAGGTAAGAAAACAGATCTGTGCCCTGCTGGGCACCACAGTCTGTGGAAGACAGGATCTGAACAAGAAATGCCAATGTAATATAGGTTATAAAGGAGAAGTGCAAGTTATGGGGCAGCAGGTCTCATCAGGCTCCTGGAGGGTGGAGAGGGGGCTCCAGCCTTTCACATATGCATAGCTCTGTGTAAATGTTTGCCAAGAGAGTGAATGTTTGGGCCCCAAACTGGAATACTGGAAACTCCATATTCTTAGAATCTTCACTAATTCTGTTTGAACACTTTGTAGGTGTCATTGTTTTCCAAGCCCTGGCTTCTTTAATCCTCACAGCAGCCCTTCATCAGGAGTTTTCTTATTGTCATTTTCCTATTTTACAAACAAGGAAACTGGGGCTCAGACTGCAGATCACTTAACTGGTAAGAAGTGGAGCCCAGATGGCTGCCTCCAGGCTCATGCTCTTAAGCCACACCACCTCCCCTGGGAGGAGAGCCCATCTCCACCTCTCCTCAGCACTTAGCTCAGCTTACCCCTGCCTTGCTGGTGCTCTGGTTGCTTTTGTTGCCTTTCTGTAGGTTCATTTGTACAGAGATAGTGACATGAACAGGTTCTCCTGACCCAGGATGATTTTGGTAGATAACCAAATGCTGTTTAGTCAATGCTAGGATCAAGGAAGATCCCCTTCTTTGGGAACTGAGCCCTGGCTCATGGTCCGTATGAACTGTCTGATGGTCTTTACCCCACCAATGTCCATGGGCATAGAGTTAGTATTGGATGTTCACAATCTGGTGAGCTATTCATTTCACTGATGGCTGCTCTCTTCCTTCCTCAGGTTCTCAGGTTCATCAACAAGATAAATGTTCCAAAAGAGAGATTTCTTGATACAGAGATTAAGAGGGCAGACTTGGGAGCCAGATAGCTTGGGCTCAAATCCTGGCTCTGCCACTTACTGGTGATGTGACTCTCTTGGTCTCTCTGACTATATAGTTCATCTGTAGGTGAGTCTATGTGGTTCTGTGGCACAGGTGGAAGGTGAAAGGGCCATTTCAACACTAAAAAACCACCTATAGCTGTTGTTTACAGAGCACTTACCATGTGCCAGGCACAAGCTAAGTACTTTATGTCATTGTCTCATTTTATCTGCATAATCATCCTAGGTATGTGACATACTGCATTTTTCAAAGATAATTACCCAATATTTTCCATTCCTTATGCTGTTTTTGAAATGTGGAATTGATAGTCTTTCCATAGAGTGATGAGGCTTATATCCCTTCTCCTTGAAATTGGGTGAACCTTTGAGACTGCCTTGACCAGTAGAGTACAGCAAAAAGTGATACTTTGTGACATCCAGAATTTAGGTCATAAAAATGCCATGTGTTTTTTAAAAAAGCCGTATACTTACTTTGCTCTCTTGGGTCACTCGTTCTTGAAACCTGGCCACTTCATTGTGAGGAAGCCCAAGCCACATGCTAAGGCCATGTGTAAGATATTCCAGCTGACATCCCAGATTATACCCCATGAAAACACCAGCACTGATAGCCAGATCTGTGGGTGACTATTTTATTTCTATACATTTATTGGGTTCCTCTTCTAATCTAGATACCACGTTATATATGGCCTGTGAATTCAAATGAATAAACTGTAGCTTTTGTTCCCAGGAGGCCTTTGATCTAGGTGAAGGGGTAGACTATTGATCTCTATATTCCTGTGTGTTCTCCGACACTGGCAAAGACTTAGAGGTTGCTATATGAGACATTGAGAAGATTTTCTGGCCTCAGGCAGTCTGTCCTACCTCCTTAACTTTGAATTTATCCAAAGATAATCAAAGTAAAATAGGAGTAGCTGGCTATTTTCATATTTAAGCAGGGGTTCCTCCTGTATGACTACTCTGAAAAGGAGTTCTAAAGACCTTAAGACTTTTTACTTGAATGGAAGAAATGTAGTTGATTAGTATATCCAGTATCTATTAGGGAAGAAGAAGATGGGTAGATTCTTTACTCTCTGCTGTATTTTCACAAATATTTGTTGGGGAGCAATCATATATATTAGACTAGAGATACAGAAGTAAGACAAGATCCTCACTCAGAGTCTATCGTGGCAGGAGAGGTGAAAAGTCTTATAAGATCGTAAGATGGTAAAAAAAAAAAAAAAAAAAAGATAGTAAGATGGTCACTCCAGTGGTGGTAGGGATAGGTGTTGGGGAAAGACAGAGGAAGAAGCTCCTCCATCTGTAGTGGAGTCAGGAAAGGCTTTCCAGGGGAGCTAGGCTTTGAGCTGGCCATGAAGACTGACAACTTCTCAGATGTCCAATGAGGAGGAGGGTAGCCTCTGAGAGGCTGGAGGAAGGGGGAGCCTGTGTAAATAGTTGAGGAGGCATGATATGTTTGAAGATCTACAAGAAATTTAGTATTGTTGGCTAAAAAAAAAGGAAGAGAGCCAAGAGGTGGAAAAATAAGTGAAATGTGAAATCTAGGACCAGAATGTGAAGGGTCTGCTGTGTAGGTGCAGGCATTTGTCTTTTATGGTTTGGTGTGCTGTTTCTAGCTGCAGTTAGAATGATCTGGGAGCCTTTTAGAAAAGACCAATGTCTGGTCTCAGTTCCAGAGATTCTTATTCAATAGGTATGGAGTGAGGCCTAAATATCAGTGTTATTTTCAAACTTTTTATTGTAATGAATTATACATGTGTGTCTCCATTATGGTGTTTTCCTCACCCCCCCATATATCTCTTTTGTGCATTATTCTCCTAAGTGTCTTTATTTTGACCCTGTTTCCCTAACTCTTGCTTGGGTTTCATGACTCAAATTTAGTATCACTTATTTCAGAAAGTCTCCCCTAATCTTTCCTGGCTGAGTTATGAATCCTTTTCTGTAATTCGATAGCACCTCATATATAATTTTCAATGAGATTGGTATCCAGTTGGCTTAGTTTGGTCTTGGACATAATACCATAACTGAATTATTACATCCACACTGAATCCAATGGGGGAGGCAAAATTGGGTGCTAATATCAGAAGCGTGGTAGGTACTGGGCATCAAAATAGCAAGTATTCTTTTCAGTACTATATAAACCTGTATTATTCCTGAAAATATTTAAAGTGGTTGTCTCTACTGGACTGAGAGTTCCTGAAGGGTAGTTACTATGTGGTATTGATCTTTGAATACTTAGCTCCGAGTCAGTTTCCTGGCTCACTAATGTTCCATGAATGGCTCCTGTTTTCAAATGTAAAAATATAATTTATTCTGAAGTCTGCTGTGAATATCATTCATCCTTTCTAAAGTGTTTCCACTTTATTCTGTCAAGCCCCCAGGTCTTCAAGGATGGGGGAAAAGTTTGCACAATGGCTTTTGAAATTATCATCAACAAGAAGACATCTTTGAGAATTTTATTAGCTCCTTTCCCTTCGGCCTCCTGAGGAATGTAAGGGTCAGTGATAGGAGAGAGGCAGGCAGGCTGAGCAGCTGGGATCCAAACCCACTAATTCCATGGACAAGTGCCCTCTGTCTCTGCCAAAATTCAGGTTGATGATAAAGGAGGGAAGTAGACGTTCCTGGACTCAGATTGAGAGTTGCTCAACTCATATTGCATTGATTGGGTTGACAGGCACTATGGAAGTAGAAAATGTTGTTTTGCTTCAGCCTTATCTGTTGAACATTCTCTAAGGATCTCTTTTAACTTACACTTAAAAATTGGAGAAAGAAGCTGATAGGCAAGGAAGTTTACATTTAATTGCTAGTTTGTAAGCAATTTTCCTAAGTGCTACTTCATTTCAAAGTTGTCATCTAATGGGTATCACAGTGTTTCTCTGGAAAAAGGAATGTGTTTCATTGAACTCACTACTCCTTCAGGAGCAGACTTGGATTTAGTTTTATGAACAGTAATGATTTTTTCATCAGGTGTACTTTGTTTCCACACCGGGTAGTGTGATTCATAAAATCAAAGTTCTTACGCTCTCATTATCCTTTCCAGGAATAAACTCTATTTCCTACAGCTATAATTCCCATTGTAAACCAGCTAGGTCCTTGTGTAATTGATTGTTATCTTGTGTAGCCACATGAAATGTCACAACATGCTTTAGATGAGAGATGAAAGAGAAGAAGGAAGAGGAGGAGGAGAGAATAGATGTCAGACTAGCACCTGGTGGGGCTGAATCTCTTCCTGCTTCTCAAAGAGAATGTCTCCAATACCCAGATATGGTGAAGAAGATCAAACAGATGATTGAACTTTTTTACTAAACTGACCATCTCCACAGAAGTTTGCTCTGAGTGATCAAAGCAGTCTTTCCAGTGCTGAAGAATGAAGGGTTTATCTCAGAACTGTTCTCTCCATTCCTTCTCCCTCCCTCATTGGTCAAAACTTATCTGGGCAGATTGAATTGCTGGAATACTTATTTAACCCATTAGAAATGATGCTGTAGGGGCCTACCTGACATTCACTCTTCATGCACCCTCTTGCCCATGGTGCATGAAGCTTATACCTTTATTTTCCCTTGGAGTAATGGTTGGGGGAGCAGGTGACCAAGAATCCAGCTTACCTACATTTCTCTCATTTGAGACCTCACAGCTGGCTTACTGGAAAGAGTCCAAATCCTTTGGCATGGGATACAAATAGGCAGCATAATAAAAAGATATTTTGGGAATAATAATTTGGCAGCAGAAACCAAAGGCAGGGAGTAAATTAGCAGTCAATTAGAACAGTTTGGCAGGATATGGGCCTCAACCAGGAAGACATTGTGCCAGAACTATTATTTATTATTTAGAGAGATTTGTCCAAAGAATATACATATACTGAGAGCCTAATAGGAGTTCGGCCCTGTGCTAAGTGCTTCACATATATTATCTCATTTATGGCAAAAGTAATTCCCTCTCTAACGGAACCCATACTTTTTTGCTGTGGCACTTTTTACAGTTGGAAACTATATATTTATTTGTGTGTTTAGTTGTTTTAATGTTGGATTCCACTCACTAAGTTTCCATCTATATGCGTGTCATATAGGATATGCTTGAAAGTTTATTAAATGAGTAAATGACTGTATCTTGGTTACCACTCATGCAACCTAGATTCAGGAAAAGAAACCTCATAGAAATCTAGGAAAACTGGATAAGCAGTATGCAGGAAGGGGCTAAGTTCCCAGAGGTAGCTCTAGGAACCCCTACAACTTGACTACTAGAGAACTTGGCCATTAACATGACAGCTCCTAATACTTCTGTACTAGAGCTTTCAGTTTAAATTCTTGAGGGATTCTGATGGGCCTGGCTTGGGTCAGGTGTCCACTCATGATCCAGTCAGCTATGATCAAAAAGGCAAAGTAATATAGTAGGTACATGTTTATAGGATTCTTCCAGGGTGCGGGTGTGTAGGCAGTTCTCAGAGGAAGAGAGTTACTGAGGGCTGTGAAGGTAACTTAAGTGGTATTTACTATCATATAGGACTGGAAGGAAGAATATGACAGCAATGTATAGAGATATTTTAAAAAAATACGTATTGTGGCACTATGTCTGGATTCCACAATTCCAGTCCTAGACTCAATACTTATTGAGTGATCCTGGGCAAATTACTTAATCTGTCAGTCCTTCATTGTCCTTATCCGCAAAAGAGGATTGTGATAGTTTTAGCCACTTATACTCGTTATGAGTTTTAAAAGAGATAGTGCATGTAAAACATCTAATAGTGCCTGGCATTGTGGGCACTCAGTACATGTTAGCTAGCATCATTCTTACAATGGAAACTGGAAGTTCTATTTAGAATATTTTTATTTCTCTTAGTGAAATAAAGAATTCCATCAAGACTCTTCTAGGATAGTTAATTTCTGGGAGAAAATATGGCTTAATGTGATGAAGAATTTCAAATTTGGAGAAAGATGATTTTAACAAGCCCAAAATGTTCATCAGTTTATTAAAACACCAAAGTAGATTTAACATCAGTCTCCACACAGGTCCTTAAAAAATCAGTTTTTCCTTACTTGCTAGTTGTACTGGCAGTGGAGGACAGAGATTGCAATTCAAAAACATTACCTCTTCACCCAGACCCAATATTGAAGGGCAGGACCCATAGGCCTATGCTAGTAGGGAAGTGATGAGTTACCTATTTGACTATTCAGATCTCTTGATCTAATCGTAGACTAATGCTTTATAAGTTCAAGGTGAAAATCGAGTCATCTGTAGCTGTTGTAGCAAGCAGAACAGACATTTGGATATGCTTATGGATCTATTTGAATTAAAGATCACTGATTTTATTTCTTCACATTTAACAACATATTATAACCTGAAACACAGATCACAAATGTCAACTGGCACTTCTCAAAGCCTAATGAGTTCTTTTGTGAAACATCACAGGAGCAGTAAGGAACAGCTTGGAGAAAGGCCCTTTGAAAACTGTGAAATGATTGTACTATCAAATATGTGGTTTTCTTTCAATTTAATCATGTTCCCCCTGGGGTTCCTTAAGGTCTGTGTTCTTGCTTTATATGCTGGGGAATTTATTGATAACAAAGTCCATTTTAGGTCAATTTAAGGAAGGAAGATTATAACTATAATAATTTATTTGGGATTCTGATTGTCTTTTGATTCTATTATTTCCTTTGGTTGTCAGGCCATTTATCACTTAAATGCAGATAAATTGTAGGTTGAGCATTAAGGTGAAGGGTTCTCTTTTAAAAACAGTTCCCTTAGTAGGGGATGAGCTACAATTGGTGATGGGAATTAAAGAGAGCCCTTGTTGTGATGATCCCTGGGTGTTGTGTGTAAGTCACGAATCACTGAATTCTACTCCAGAAACCAATATTGCACTGTATGTTCATAATTAAATTTAAATAAATAAATACATACCTATGTACATACATACATACATTTCACTTGGTTTCGAGAATCTTAGCACTGGAAAGCAAATTTAGAGATGGCTGGCCTACACCCTATGTATTATAGAGAGAAAACTAGAGGCCTGAGAAGTTACATGATTAATTCAAATTACTCATCTGTACAGGGTAGGTGATGGACTCTGGATTAAGAGATGAAAAGTGATCAAAAAAGAAGTGATACATCCTACAGAAAAATTGGTTTACTGTGAGGATTATTTTGTTTCACACTTTGTGGCTTTAATATTGTTCAGACAGTTCAACTTTTTGTATTTGTTTTCCAAAGTGCTTAGAGCTGTCACTAATACACTTCAGATAGGAGGTTCTAGATACTTCTGCCAGGTGCAATTTCATGTATTAACTTTTGTGGCTCAGATAAGGCTTTGGCTAACTTAATGATTCCCATATGCTGGTTTAAACCAAAAGACTCAGGATAAGTTATTGGATTGACCAATATAATTATATTTGGTTACTTCCATTTAATGGATGAGAGTAAATACACTGTATTTATTCATTACATGTTTTGCTTATTTAACTACAAGATAAATAAAGACCTCCAACTCAAATATAATATTATTAAAAGGCAAGTGAATTGATGTATGCCCTTATTTTCTTTTTAAAATAAATTTATTTTTTATTGGAGTTTAATTTACCAACATATAGAATAACACCCAGTGCTCATCTCATCAAGTGCACCCCTCAGTGCCTGTCACCCATTCACCCCCACCCCCTGCCCTCCTCCCCTTCCACCACCCCTAGTTCGTTTCCCAGAGTTAGGAGTCTTTATGTTCTGTCTCCCTTTCTGATATTTCCCACACATTTCTTCTCCCTTCCCTTATATTCCTTTTCACTATTATTTATATTCCCCAAATGAATGAGAACATACAATGTTTGTCCTTCTCCGATTGACTTACTTCACTCAGCATAATACCTTCCAGTTCTATCCACGTTGAAGATGTATGCCCTTATTAAGGTGGTAATCTTTTAAACATTAGGAAAAGCTAAAAAGCAACTTTGCCAATAGGTCTTGCTTGCCTCACTTCCCCATTTCATATAAGAATTTTACTTGTGGAATATTCTGACCCTATAAAAAATATTTAGTTTTTCTTTTTATTGTAAAATATACTATATACACAGAAAAGTGTATGCAAGGCGATGTAGGAAATGTTGGGGTTCAGAGCTAATAGCTAAGAAAGAATTCTTGAGATGTCTTCAGTACAAAAAAGATGTTTTTAAGAAATATTTTATTTATTTATTCATGAGAGAGAGAGAAAGAGAGAGAGAGAGGGGCAGAAGCAGACTCCCCAAGGGGGAGCCCAATGTAGGACTTGATCCCAGATCCCCAGGATCAAGCCTGAGCAAAGGCAAGATGATCAACCACTGAGCCACCCAGAAGTCCCAAAAAAGATGGTTTTATTAAGGCATGGGACAGAATCTGTGGGCAAAAAGAGCTACACTGGGGTCATGAGGAGTGACCAATCATATAATTTCAAGTTGGGAGGGTGTTAAGGATAGAGTTAGTCTCTAAGGATTTTCAGAAGCAAGGTTTCCAGGTTCTTGAGGGAGTTAGCTGTTGTTACGTAAAGGTCATTTATAACTGTCTAATAAAACCCTAGTCATGAAACTCTTCACATGTATATTGGTGGGCCATATGCTTAGGGATGATGCTTGAGGGGCAGTGTATATATAGATAAAGGAAGTTTCCAAAGGAAATTTTATATGTGAAAGTAGACGGGGGTGGGGGCTAAGATTACCTTTTGCCCTCAGTAAAGTATTAACATCGAGGCAGCTGAGTTCCTAGAGGATGTCACTCTGCCTATTTCAGGGACTAGTCAATGGGCTGTGAGCAGTAAGGAAATGTAAATTTTTCTTTTGCCTTTGTTTCCCACATCACAAACCTATATGCATATTTTAAATATTTGTTGTAATAAATATTTTTGGCTTTTCCTTATAATATCACCACCTGTTTGTATTTCTCAACAAAAAAAGAAGTATTAAAAACTTTATGTTTTATAAAATGGGATCATGCAGTGAATATTCTTTCATTTAATACTACATTATGGATGTCATCTTTCTACACTATTAGTGGAATTCACTCACATTGTTGCAGGAAATTGTAGTTTAAAAATGTTTGTTGTTCTATATGTGGGCTAATTGAATTTAAAGAAAAAAATTTAAAAAATGTTTGTTGCTATATAGTATTGCAGTTGTGTAACTCTTCTACAATATATTTACCCATTTTACTGAGAATGGGTATTTAGGTTGCTTCCAGTTTGGGGCCATTATGAATGATATATTAAAATTAAACCTGTATATATCTTCTGTTGAACATGTACAAGAATTTCTAAGGGTTTATGCCAAGGAGAAAATAGCTGGGTTATGGTGGATGCTCAGCATTGTACTGATATATAATAATGACTATAAATGCTCTATCTAAAGTACAGTCTATCTTCATTATTTGCAGATTCTGCATTTATGAGTTCTCCTTGATAGAATTTATTTGTAACTCCAACATCAATACTTATGCTGCTTTCATGGTCAACTACAGACAGGTGCAGAGTGACAAAATATTTGACTTGCCAATGTGCACATTCCCAGCAGAAGTTGAATCAGGTGACACTCTGCCTTCTTTTTTCAGCTTACTGTGAACAAGTGTCCTTTACATGTCTATTAGTGCCACGTCTTTTATATTTTTGTGTTTTTTTTGTTGTTGTTGTTGTTGATTTCACTGTTTAAAATGAGCCCCAGGTGTAGTAATGAAGTGCTGTCTAGTGTTCCTAAGCACAAGAAAACTATGATTTGCCTTGTGGAGAATATATGTATTTTAAATGTTTCCTTTAGGTGTAAGTTATAGTGCTATCAGCCCTGAATTCAATGTTGATAAATCCACAACATATATTAAATAAGGTGTCTTTAAACAGAAGCACACATAAAACAAGTTTATGGCTATTGACTGGCTGATGAAAACATTGTGACTAGAAACTTGGAGGAAACTAACCCTTTCTTTCTCCCAAGAGGAGTGGTTCAATATTTGCTAATTCAGTGTTTGTGGCAACTTTATAAATAGAACATAACTACTCCCGATAATGAGAATCAACTGTATGTAGCTGGATATATTTCCACTTCTAGCAGCAATGGATGAAAGTTCCCAATGAGCCACATTCTTGAAAACATTTCTTAATGTCAGATTTTTAAAAATTTTGCCAATCCAGTACACGTGCAATAATATTCCATATATATGTTGTGATAATTTTTCCCAATCTGTGACTTGCCTGTTCATTTTATTAATTGTGTGTGTGATTCTCTTCCTTTTCCTTCTCCTTCTTTAGAAAATAGAGAGTATAGAAATCAGAGGCCATGCATGATGCACTTCCTGTAGGTTTCTGTACTCCTTCAAAGTAAAGTTTTTTTCTTATAAGTCATAAATTCACTATATAGGCAGTAAATTCAGATGTTAAAATTATACTCATCTATAGCCTCAGAGGTTTTTGTTTTTGTTTTAATATGAGGTAGTCATGGACCATTTTTGGATTCCTCTCTCTCCATGAATTTGATCACTTTATTCATAGATGATGTTTCAAACTTGTCAATACCACCTGTGCTTTCAGTTATTTCTATGACCAATCAACTAGGTAGTAATTGAAATCCTTCTGTGTATCCTGTGCTAGGTGACATGGGGGCAGGCAAAAGATATACAGGATATGGATTCTGTCTGCCATAATCTTACAGCATACTTGGGCAGACAGGACCTAGATGCCTGCAACATAGCATAGAATATCAAAGCGCATAGTACTGCCACTTAGAGGAGAATTTAGATTTAAAAATATGTCAACTGTGTTACACAGTAAGTATACAATAAGTTAAAAAAGGAAGATTCTCTTTAGGTATATCTCAGTCCAGTTTTTCTGAGAAATGTCTTTAGGGTACATTTTTATACGTAGCCATGATTATAATTTATAAGCAGGTTTGTTTCTTTCATTTTCCTTAACATAAACATTTTCCATTTCCCCCCCCAAAAAGGAGATTCCTCATTCCTTATTTGGAGGTTGCATTATCCCTTTTTTTTTTCTCCAGCTTTTATTTGAAAGTATATATTTATGTATTTATTTGCTCTCTTACTGATATTTTGTCTGTCTACCCATTAGGGATGTAAGTTTCCTGAGCTGCTCAGGTTTATTATGAGGAGAATACTTTGTAAAGGAATAGGTACACACTGTAGGATAAATGATAAATGAGAGGGGTGCTCTGTGTGTTACTCGAACACAGGAGAGCCTGTGGCCTGGCCTCAGAGTGTAGAACTTCCTAGAAGAGCTCACATTGGTCTTATGTGAGAAAACCTCAAGAATACATTTCCAAAAGTGGGTAGATGGATCAAAAGGAGTGTACATTTAACATTTTGTTAAGTATTGCTAAATTGCTACATTGTGTTTTGAAGAGTGAGTGGGAGTTTATCTGGCAGAGAAGGGTACAAGAAGGATGCTATTTTAGGCACAGGAACAGCAGGAGCAAAGACATGGCATGTACAAATGATTGTGGAGTTTGGTGGAATGCATGGTGGAAGGGCCAGACACATAACTGTAAAAGAATTTAGGGCCAAGTTAAGAATTAGGTAGGCTAAAGGGAGCAGAGGGAGATCTCTCAGTGCAAGTAATCCTCATCAAACTTTAAAATGTAGATAAGATGTAGGGTAAAGATGATAGGGTCATAAATTCATCCCTGTGGACTGTATCTTCCCTCCCTCCTTTCCTTTCCTTTCCTTTCCTTATTTCCTGCATGCCTGCCTTACTTCCTATACCATTTACTCATTACTCTATACCTATTCCACACTAGTCACTGATCTAGACATTGAAGACAACAAGGCAAAGTTCTGCTCTCATGGAGCTTGCATTCTAGTGGAGGAGATACATAATGAACAAGTGAAAGAAGTAGAAGAAAGAAGGAAAGAAATCCAGATGATGCAAGGAGGGAAATTGTTAAGTGAAGGAAAAGTGCTTGGTGAGAGGGAGGTGGTTCAGACAACTGGAGCACAGTTGCTTCATTTACCTCCTGCCACAGCCCTGCATTGCTCTGCCCAAGTTGGTTGCAGCCTCTCTGATACCCCAGCATGTGATTTCTCTCCTCTCTGAACTCACCTTCTGATTTTGTGATACTCATCTCTTGCTGCCTTCTACTTTAAGTTTTCATCTCTCCTGTTCCTTGTAAACTCCTTGAGGGCAACTGATCTTTTTCCATATTCAGCTCTCACACTAAAGCACAGTGCCCTGAAGCACAGAACCCTTATTTTTAAAATAGATACCATTGTTGAAAAACTTAGAAAATTACATTTTGTTTTTTTTTCCCCTTCTCTTGATTTTCAGGTCATTTGCATGAAACATGATCACTGCTACCGAGGCATCCTTTTGCTCCTGCTGAGTAGCGTCCACCTGCATCTTCAATCTTTGTGTTGACAGCCACATTGTTCCACTCTCCAGAAGATGAAGGACCTCTCGGATTGTGCTCCTTACCTCATAGTGAGAATTATCAGCAGGGCTGGATGGATTCCTAAGCAATGTGAGCCTGCTCTCCTGCAAATGTCTTTAATAATAAATGTTGAGAAAGGCGGAAGGTGCAACATATTCATTTCTTTATTATTGAATGTTCCTGTGGGTTTTCAGTGCCTAAGTTTAAACTAAAAAAGAAAGCTGTAATTTTTGGGACTTTGTTTGCATATCATGAAACAATTTCAGTTTGGAGTGCAATGCTGACTCTGGGGATCAGAGGTGTTTCCAGAGTTTATGGAGGCATCTTGGTTTTTCGTTTAATTGGAGACAGTTTTAATAAGGGTGGTGTTAGATTATTTGTAACTAGTTTGTTTAAGCATGAAAAGGATTATAATTAGAAATACAGGTTAGATCCCCTTTGAAAACCTTCAGAAAATTATGACTCCAGGCGTTTGAAGGAAAAGTTATTCTTTTCCAGTATGGCAATAAAGACTCAGTAGTGCTAGCTTCTAGGAATGTGGAGTATTAGAACTGGAAAAAGCCTTAGTCATTCTGTAGATGTGAAAATGAGATCCAGAGACATAAAAGGACTTACTGAGGAATACTCATCCCGGGCAGTGATTGAGGCATGCTCATAACTTTTGGCTTGTTCATGTTTACCTCCATTATTGATATATGGCAATGAAAGAGTGTGATGGGCTATAAGATGTTATACATATGTGAACTATCATCCCATCATCTCGGTGTATTGCCTCTTATCCTGATTTGACCTCCATAGGCTTGAGCTTACCTGTCTATAAAATAGATGGCTGTAGTTGATATCCAAGTTCTCTTCTGTTCCTAAAATTCTATTCTTTCATGGCTCTTTTGTTTTAAAGATATTATTTATTTATTTGAGAGAGAGAGCAAACACAAGCAAGGGGGAGCAGCAGGCAGAAAGAGAGAGGGAGGCAGGCTCCCTATGGTACAGGGCGCCCAATGTGGGGCTCGATCCCAGGACCCTGAGATCATGACCTGAGCTGAAGGGAGATACTTAACCAACTGAGCCACCCAAGTGCCCCTTAATAGCTCTTTTTTTAAAAAGAAAATAGTGATTGGAAGAACCTTGGAATTCACCAAGAACCTCTAGATTTTTGCCTCCTTTGACTCTCTTTCTTCAGTCTCGTCTCTTGCTACTTCATGCCTTTCTTGTCTCCTGACCTACCAGCTGAACTAAAGTACAGCTCCCAAATGTCCCAGATTCTCTCATTGTCTCAGATCATCTGCACATGATGTGCCCTTGGATGTCTCTGCCCTACTGATTCCTGTTTGTTTGTTAAGGCTTAGTTTGAGCATCATTCTCTCAGGAAGCCTTTCCTGATGTTCTCTTACAAGTTTCCCTAGCACCCAGTGCTTCCTGCTATCACAGTGTTTATCATACTGTATAATAACTGTCCGCTTAGATATCTCACTCTCTTCCCACCTATGAACTCCTTAACTCTGAATACCAGTGCCTACACTGTGTCTAGAACATAGAGAGGCTTAAGAATTGTTTGTTTTTAATGATAATGTAGATAGATTGCTGATTGGTTTTCTTCAGATGACCAGTGGTTCCATACTGACTGATGCCCATGTCTTATTTTTCATCAGACCTTGACCTCTGGGCATTGGATGGTGGGCATGGCCAATTTGTGTCTTGAATGGAATAATGAGGGTATTAATATTCATGATATTCATGATAACATGATATTAACATATTCATGTTAATTTCCATGAACCACCTCTGAACATCACCCCTGTGAAGTCCTTTGGTGTCATTTTGCTGTCAGAAGAAACTCAAAGTGAATGACTTCCGACTCCTTCACTGAGGGATAACATGAAGCTAGTCACTTGCCATCTGGCTACACCTGAGCATGCCAAACCGTGTTTCATGGAGGGAGTTCCAGAAAGATACGTTGCAGACCTAAAGAAGGAATGGCTTCTTGTGAGTTTACAGGATCTAATGTACATTAGCAGTCTCTTTAGAGTTCTGGGGAGATAGGTGTAAGGCTTTTCTCTTCAGCTGGAGGAAGAGAAGAGATCATACATTGTCCAAAATTCTCAGAGATTTCTCCCTCTGAGTTTGCTGAGTTGCTTCTAATTTGTGTTTACTTGGGCTGCTGCTAATTGCTGCTGATTACTGGTAAATTGCTGGCAGTAGCAAATGGCTATCCGGGGAGCAGTAAAGGCATATCTTAAGATAGCAGGAATAGGGATAGAATGGTATGAGTGGCCCGGAGGTGCCAGAAAACCCAGAAGCCTAGCTCTAGGCAGTGCAACAGTTGGCTTAGCCGGGAAGCCCAGAAGGAAAAGCTCAAGGCCACTAAGATTATGGAAACCATATGATTCTGGCAGGACTTGGGGTTTTGTTGTGTTAATTTTCAGGCTAAACAATGAATGGAAGCTGGCCACTAAGCATGAGGAAAGCTGCTTCTCAAAATAAGAGAAATTATATCAGATGGAAATAAGGAAATTCAAGATTTTGATAGCCTGATCAAAATTAATGGAAGATATGTGCACAATATGCACCATATAAGTAATTCCAGACTGTTGAGATCATTGAATAATTGTTGGCCTCCTCCTCCCTCCAGCCTAGTTGTGCGAGAAGCTTTTCCCCTTCATCTCTGCTCTTCCTTCTTTCCTAGGCTGGAGTGGGGATATGGACATGGGGAGTCCTTTCTATGATTCATTTATTGAGCTCACTGACAGCACTACAGTAGGCTTTAGGGATATAACATGAAACTGGATGGAGTTTAAAGCATTTTAGTCCTTTCTGCTTTTTCTTCATTCCATAAAAGTCAAATCCAGCTATTGACCCTGCCTAGATGCTATTTCCTTTTCTTTGGTTGGGGTGGGATGGGTGTGTGTGTGTGTGTGTGTGTCCATTCCTGAGACAGGTGGGAGACCAGGGTCCCCAGGGAAGGGAAGGAAGGCTTGGCTCTGGAGTCTTTGAATTGAAGGGTGCCTCTGAGGTCTAGTTGGACTGGTTACTCTTGATCCAAGTGCAGTCACCTCAGACATGCATATTTCATCAGTGGTTGCATCAGTTGGGGCTCTAGCAGAAAGTAAATAGCACATTGAAATGGTCAAATTGAGAGAGTTTGATAAATGGACTTTATTCAGAGATATGGGCAGAACAAGGGATTTGGATGCACCCAGAGACTAGCAATGGTGTCAAGTGCCTTCTGATTAAAATCTGGTAATGCCGTGAAGGTGCCAGCTGGAAATAATATAACAGCTGAGGATTCAAGTGTCTGACCATTCTGGTGCATCATTCTCTTCTCATCGGAACATCTACAGATACTATTAAACCCATTTACAGTTGAGGCATGTTAAAGAATTTGCCCAGCACTGCACCTCCAGTTGTGGAAAAACAGATTTGAATTCAGATCTATTAAAGTATAAGTGCCATGTCCTTTCTGGTCATAGCCATTACGTTTCTCATTCAGGTAGGAAGAGATGGGGGAGGAGTGCCCCCTTTGTTATAAAAGCAAAACCTCCTGTAGACATCCCCAGCAGACTTCCAGTATTTCTCATTTGTCGGAATTGGGTTATGTGATCCCATTGCATGGTTCCTTTACATACTTGCCTCCTATCCCTCCAGCTGCAAAGAAGCTGGAAAAGCAAGTAGTTGGCTTTTTCATCCTATATAGTGGAAAGTGACAAGAGAGTTGGAGTTGGAATGATTCTTGGGGTGACCAACTAGTGACTGACTTTTTCTACAATTTTTATGGCACATTCTTTCTTTAGAAAACTTTATGCATTCTATCTGGTTTTGGTCAATTAATGCAAGACTCTTCACTTTCTAGGTATTTAAGGTGACAACATATTTCTGATCTACTGTGTATTGATTTTACAGTTTAATTTCGAATGCATTTTAATTTTTCCTATCTCTGGGTTTAAAAGAGATACTTTACAGGAAATCTTGTGGGTGCTGACTGTAATGCTTATGGTATTAGGATTAGGGATTGAGTGGGAAGCCATGAACACATGTCCTGGTACATAGCACCTATTGGAGAAAGGGTGACTATTATTCTTCATCATTTCTATCTTCAGATGGGACTCAGATGATTGAGGAAGATCTTGGAGGGAAAGGGCAGATAGTGTTGACAACTAGGGTTTGGATGTGTGAATCCTGGTATAAGGCAGCAAGATGATGCATTCTTGGTCAAGTGGAGAATGGATGGAGAGGCAGCATGCATTTGTTCATAATCTAGCTAACAGACGTAGAGTACTTTAAGCTGAACAGGGCAGGAGAAGGAGAAAAAAACCATAGCCAGATAATATACAGTCAAATCAGTTCTACAGAGAATAGGAATTCTGGGTTAAAAGGAGGGTAACATGATTGGAAACAGTGCAATTCACATGAGAGATGTGATTGGGGAGTGAACTGGAGATGGTAATACTCTCTGCATTGTTCTCTCACTGGATTGATCACGTTGTGTTACAGTCATGTCATGTTTACATTTACTTTGCTTTGTCACATAATCTGAGATAAGACAGGTACCCCTATAATTTCCCCAAAGGGAACAAAGGTAGATTCCAGACCTAGAAATGGCATTAAGTTTAGATGATAGCTTAAATGAAAAAGAGATGTTTTGGGGGTACCTGTGTGAAGGGGTCTATGGTAAATTTTATTACAAAATTATCACTTATATCACATATTCTATTTACCAGGCACTATTCTGAGTTCTTAGATTATTTCATCTAATCTACAGAATGGCTATATATAGTAAATTCCATTATTCTTCCAGTTGAAGACACTGAAGGATGAGGAGAGTAAGTGAGTTGCCTGGAGCCACATAGCTCAGAGTGGTTAAAACCAGCTGGTCTGCTCTGGAGCCTAGGCTAGGTTCCCATATAATGTAGATAAATTATGTTGACTTAAATAATTTCCTTCTTTGATACGGTTACTAGTCTGGCAGTTAGGGGCAATGTGGTTGCAATATACACTTGCTTTTGAAATATTTAGTTCTATTATAGAAGTTGAATGATTTTTTAAAAACGTAAGTGAAACATTTAAAGTATGTTACATATAAACAAGCAGTTAGTAATTAGAACATTCCTGAGTCAGACATAGGTGAAAAGGAATAAAAGGATCAAAAGATATCTAGTATTTATGAGGTCCTGGGTACTAAATATTCATTATACACTAAATGTATATGGGATCTATGAGATGCTAAGTATAAAAAAGACACAAAGTAGTCAGGTTTCTGAATGAACACCTAATATTCATGAGGCCCTAATTGATAGTGCCATTCTGACCCCATGTGTCCTCTGACCAAGAAATACAAATTAACCGAGGGCTGTTGATCAGCTCACTGATGAGTTATAGCTATGGCCAGAGGTAATTGTCCCTACATCTCTCTAAGAGAGTTAAAGTATGTGCCCAAGGCACCTTCCATCTTTGGGCCCCCTTGTTCAAATCTCAGTTCTGGTCACTGTAAGATAGGTATTTGTGTGGGGGCAGGGAAAAGAGAGAGAGAGAGAGAGAGATTGACTAAGAGAAAGAGAGAGATTGAGGACAAATGAACACTGCTAATCCAGAATTCGAGCAGTGCGGTCCTTCCACACTGAACCTTGTTTAAATGTATTAACTTATCCTGGCCTCCTTTCCTTTCTTTCTCCCTATGTGTTCTAAATGGATTTTTAGCAAACCATTTCATGACTTCCTGGTAGTATTTTTGGCATTTTGATAGCCTGAAAAGGCATCAAGATAATTTCCAAAAAAAAAAAAAAAAAAAAAAAAGATAATTTCCCACAGGAGGGTGGTAGAAATTGGCTCTCAGGACCTTAGCGTGACCCCTGATGATTGTGCATGAGATCGCTTGTGGGCAAATATAAGTTGGGAGGTACTATAAACAGAGAGACTCCTGTTTGCTATTGGGCAATATTCTGGGGCTAGGGCCTCAGGAAGGAGGTTTCTGATGATAATCCATCTCTCTGGTCTGCTCCGGTAATGAGGTAAAGACACACAAGATAAGCTAATCTATCTATCTATCTATCTATCTATCTATCTATCTATCTATCTATCTATTTAATATTTAAAGATTGTATTTATTTATTCATAGAGACAGAGAAAGAGAGAGAGAGGCAGAGACACAGGCAGAGGGAGAAGCAGGCATCATACAGAGAGCCTGATGTGGGACTCGATCCAGGGTCTCCAGGATCACGCCCTGGGCTGCAGGTGGCGCTAAACCTCTGCGCCACTGGGGCTGCCCAAGCTAATCAATTTAAAGACATGGTAAGTATTGAAAGGTTTTTATGTTGGAGAGAGATTTCATCTGTTCTGATTCTATGAGTGGAGCTGTGGGAAATCAATTCCATTTGGAGCCCAATATGGGATGTGAGGGCGAGGAGCAGTGTGGGGACTGGCCGTGGAATGGAACAAGGTGCCATAGGGTCCATAGAACTCTGAGTGAGATGAGGTGGGGAAGAATGAGAACAAGGCTCAGCCCCAAGAGGTATGTATGGCAGCATAGGTATTTGTTTATTCTGCATATATTTGGCTTTATGTAGCACACTTCTTCCAAACCCCCCCTTTCTGTTCTCTGATTGGAATGCTACCCATGTCCCCTTGGTGACTGATGTTAGCTGATGGTGCTGATCAATTAAATTATTGGTGTCAACTTCAGAAAGAACACAGTCATTAATTGAAATTCATCGACTAATAGATTTCTCTTTAAATGTCACGTTTCCATAGCAAGGTGTTTCAATAAGATATAAAATGTTTCAACAAGTTACTATTTTAAAAGAAGTTTATTTCATAAAAGGAATTTGAAAGAAAATCCTCCTATCTTTACCTACACTATATTATCATTTGCCTCATACCTCAATGAAGCAGAAACAATAGGAGGTCATCTTGACTTGAGTTTGGTCTTTGGTACGTGGACGCTCCTGCTCTGGACCCCAGGACCACCTGTGGTGGCTACCCTTTAATTATTCACTGTGACTGAAGATTTTGGTGGTTCTATTTCCACTTAATGTTCCCCATAGAGATCTGATTTTCTCTCTGCATATGCTAACTAGTAAACTAACTTGTAGCACAATGATTTTCAAATTATGTTCCACCAAGCACAAAGGCAGCGATCTCCCAAGTTACCGCAAGGTTGTTAAATATGCTGGTTCTGGACCTTAATTTTAGAGATTCTGACTCAGTAAGTCTGGTGTGGGGTCCACATTTTCAGAACCACCCTCCTGGGGAGGGGACTGGGTAATAGTAGACAGATAGGTGGCCTTTAGCAACCCTTCCCTATTTTCTACCGGAGTACAAGTTTTTTAAAAAGTCTAAAAACAACTTTTGTAAAGAATACTATGTTTATCGCATCCTAATATGACTTTCAGAAACTTAGAGACTTTCAGAAGCTTACAAGAAGTGACTCTGTAACACAGGGTGTTACTAGCTGTTCCACTTCCGGAAAAACAGTAAAATGCTTAGTCTACTACTTCTTCCTTCACCCTGTCCTTTACTTCCGAGCAATTGAATTCTCTGTGATGTGTAGGGGATGCTAGTGGATATTTTCATGAAAAGATTGATTGAAATATTTCAGAGATGCTCTCCCACTCTTGCATGAAAGATTATAAGAAACTAGGAAGCCTTCCTACCTTCCCTCACATATAGGGTTGGTGTCTGAGACTTAAATACAGTAAAGTCTTGTGTTCCTACAATTTAGAAGATTCTGGTCACTTGAGGCTGATTGAGAGATTAACTGGATTTTGCTTCTAGAATTCATGCTTTTCTTGAAAAAAATATAAGGTATGTTTAGAGCATTTAAGAAGATAGAGAATGGGACTTCATCTAGTTGAGAAAACAGGTTGCTTTCTTGGTATCTGCTAATATATTGATGGTAATATTTGTGGCAGAATTTAATCTGAAGACTGCTCTATCTGTAACCTGCTACAAATTAAAGCATTTATTAACAAGTTGATACAAATATACTTTCATATAAGAACATTTAGAATATCTGGGCGCTTGGGTGGCTCAGTCAGTTGAATGATTCGTGATTTCCTTTCAGGTCATGATCTCAGGGTTGTGGGATTGGGCCCAGCATCAAGCTCCGTGCTCAGCAGGGGGTCTGCTTGAAGATTCTTTCTCTCCCTCCGCCCCTCTCCCTCCCCCTCTTGCGCACGTGCTCTCTCTCTCTCTCTCTCTCTAAAATAAATAAATCTTAAAAGAACATTTATAATATCAAGTTGACAATTGAACAATCTTTTGAATTATTAAAATGAATCATTTCACATTACAAGAAAACTTCTCTTTGCCTTAAAGAAAAACCAAATTTCCTGAGAATGAGAATCAGAATAAATACTGGTTTAGTTTAAATTTTATGATAACTAACATATGTTTATTTAACAATAAACATATTTATCTGATAATGAATATATTTATATGAACAATGTAATGGCTAGCTAGTGCTTTCTTCTCAAAACAACTGTGCCAATAGCCCTTCAGTTCTTTTAAGTGTTCTTTATTAAATAGCCAAGGAAGAAACACATTGCTGGGAAGATGGAATTAGACATACTTTTTCCTATTTCTTTGGTTAAGTACAACCCAAACCCTGGACAGCATATATAAAACACACATAAGAAGATTATGAAAGGTGGAGAGAAGAAGGCAGAACAGCTAGGAACCTTAAGATTCAAGGAACACTATAATGGTAAATTCCCTGGGTTTTCTTTTTGTCTTGTAAATAAAGACTTGGAGCTTGATAAGCCAGTAACCTGGAAGCATCAAGTGTAAAGAAAGCTCCAACATAAGCCTGCTGTCTGTAGCCAAAGGACTAAGAGTCAATTTAGGAAGACAGAAAACTATTATTTATTTGTTTATTTAATTTTTAAAGACAGAAAACTTTTTTTTTATACCTCCCCCACTCTGGCCCAATCTAAGACAGAAAACGTTTAGATAGTAAGTGCTCTACTCCAGTCAAACATCACAGGAAAACCATGGTCCTACCTTAACCCACATTGGAAAAGACTCCTTCACATTGTAACAAGGAAACCTCTATGCTGGAGAGAAGTGGGAGGGGACCTAGTAGAGAGTTAGGATTTTCATCACTTCTCAGTGGTAATGAGACCACTTCTCTGTCCTCATGGTATTAGTAGAGGTATGTTATCTATATATAATGTAGTACCCTGAGCAACCACTAAAAAACTACAAAGAGGCATTCAAAAATAATATAGATAAATCTAAATAGATTTTTAAAAAATTTTATGTAACATTAGGAAATGTTTAAGACAGGCCAAAGAAAACAGAAACGGAAAACTGGAAGAACAAAGAGAAACAAGAAATACAATGACATCCTTAAGCCACAATGTATCAATAATTACATTAAATGTCAATGGTTCAAATATACAAACTATAAGACAGAGATTGACAGAGTATATTAAAAAACATGGCCCAACTAACTATATGATGTCTATAAGAAACTCACCTCAAATATAACAATAAAAATTGAGAGTAAAAAGATGGAAAAAGATGAAAATTGTAAACATTAACCAAAATAAATCAAGAGTGGCTTTATTAATATCATAGAAAATATAAATAAAATAATCAAAGGTCTAAATAAATAGACATATATTCATGGTTTTGAAGACTCAGCATAGCAAGATGTCAATTCTCTCCAAATAGAATGTGCATGTTTAATACAATTCTTATCAAAATCTAAGCAAGATTTTTATAGATGAAGACAGGATTATTTTAAAATTTATATGTAAATGCAAAGGAACTAGAATAAACAGTTTTGAAACAGAGGAATAGCGTAGGAAGAATCACTCTGTCCAATTTCAAAACTAATTATAAAGCAACACTAATCAATATTGTTTGGTATGCATAGAGAGTTAGACACATAGATCAATGAAATGAAGTAGAGAACTCAGAAATAGACCTATACAGATTTGCCCAACCAATTTTGACTAAAGTATAAAAGGAATTAAATACAGGAAAGATAACTTTTATAACAAATGGTACTGGAGAAGTTGGACAAGCAGAGGAAAATAAATCTTGCCTAAACCTTATGTCTTATACAAAATTGTGGGTGACCACGGACTAGCTGAAGTAACTGAACCAAACCAGGCCTGGACTTGCATCCCTCATTCACTCAAAAGGCTTGGGAGCCTAAAGGGTGAATAGTTGGTTGATGCTTGAGAAAGGGCTAGAGCAATGGTTCTCAGGGCTCACTTGTACGTGATTGCCCACATAACACAATAGATACAACTTATTCTGACCTGGTCATAAATGTAAATAAGGGTCTGTGCTGTCCTTGCTGGTCTGTTTACCATATCTAATATTCCTTTGAAGTATGCACATCTGGAGCAACAAGCTTATCTATTTACCAAGGTCTTCTGGCACCCATGAGTCTGTCTTACATGCTGAAAAAGGGGAACTTTGGAGGGTTTCACAAACATGCTAAAAATAGATACCTTCTTAGCTTTGTTTTGCTCATGCTATAAAATGTTGTAGAACCTTGAATAAAGCTGGCACTGCTTCGACATCATCCACTGTGTCCCTCCTGTCCCCATCTCTTTAATTTTCTTTTATTTTCCTCATCCTCTTATCCTTGGGACCCTGATCGTGTTGCCGCAGCACGCACAACACAAAATTTAACTCAAAATTGATCTTGGACTTAAATGTAAAGTGCAGAATTATAAAACTTTTAGAAAAAAATATATGGGAAAATCAATTTGAGATCTGGGGCTAGGCAAAGAGTTCTTAGGGTGGACGCCAAAACCACAATTCATAAAGGGAAACTTGATGAATTGGACTTGATTTGAGTTTAAAACATTTGCTCTTTGAAAGACCTCATTGAGAGTATAAAAGAAGAGCTACAGACTAGGAGGACATACTTGCAAACCACATCATCTGACAATGAACTAGTATCTAGTTCTAAAGAACTCTCAAACTTCAGTAAAAGAATAATCCAATTATTAAATAGTCAAAACACATGAAGAGACATTCCACCAAAGTGGATGTATACAGGGCAAACGAACACACAAAAAGATGTACAAGATTATTATCCATTAAGGAAATGCAAATTAGAACTACAATGAGATATTACTATACACCTACCAGAATGACTGAAAAAAATGTGATAATACTAAATGCTGACAAGGATACAGAGAAGCTGGATCACTAATACATTGCTGTTGAGAATGTAAAACAGCACAGCCCTTTCTGGAAAACAGTTTGACAGTTTCTACCTATGCAACCATTAAGTTGTATTTTTGTAGTATCAATAGCTAGGCTTCCGTAGTGACTATTGTTCATCTGATTGACTCAGACTATTTAAAAATAGCAGTTGCTTTCAATGAAGTTATGATAAAACTGTAAGCCTGGGAACCATCTTGCCTTGGATGCCTTTGGGTATCTTTCATTCTTTTGTATTAATTTTAAGCCTTGCTATTACCATTATTTCTAGGTTCTTAGATGAACATCATTATAACTGAAATTTTGACAACTTTTTAAAAAGAGCTGTAATCATTATTTCTTCTAGGACATTGACTTTGAACCCATTTGGGACTCTAGTAAAGTCTCCCATAGCTGGCCCAGCAAAATACTGGGAAAAGGACAAAGTTATTCTGTTTCTCACTTGCTACCTCCAGCTGTGCTCTAGTCATGAAGCCAAAGGGAATGCATTGCTAGGCATGATGTACCTGTAACATGAAGTACCTCTGGAAGCCCTCCTGAATTTTTAGCCGCAGACCTAGTGAAGGGACTTAAGTGACCCTCATGTCTCTTTGCTATTAGATAAATGGACTGTGGCACGGAGAGAACTAAAATTCCTCTGGGGGTATATTAGAGTGTCTGGGTCCAGAGGGTCCATCAGGTTCGGCCTGGTTGGTTGGCCTCCAGATCCAACTGTGGGCTCCAGGGATTTCTTTGCAGTTAAGTGACTACCCAGAGTGATCCCTCTTCCACGGAACCCGCACCTTCATGGGGCGCATACTTCCTTGGGATTTAACTATACATTGGTCCAAATCGAACCTGTAGCGTCCAAAGTCCCAAATGATGCTGCCCTTTCACTAACAGTGCTTTGCTTTTCTTTTCTTTTCTTTTCTTTTCTTTTCTTTTCTTTTCTTTTCTTTTCTTTTCTTTTCTTTTCTTTTCTTTTCCTTTTCTTTTCTTTTCTTTTCTTTTCTTTCTTTTTTTCTTTTCTTTCCTTTCTTTTTTCCTTTTCTTTTCTTTAGAGAAAGCTTGCGCAATTGGTGGGAGAAGGGCAGAGAGGGCAAGAGAATCTCAAGCAGGTTCCATGCAGGGCTAGATGTCACAGCTCTGTGATCATGACTGGAGCCGAAACCAAGAGATGCCCAGCCAACTGAGCTGCCCAAGCACCCCAACAGTGCATTTCTAATTGGAAAAGGATGGTGGTTTTGAGGCCAGGGAGGGTATTTAATGCATGCTCTTTGCCTGATTATTTTTGAACCCTGGGGGTCTGGGCTCTTGGTATTTGTCTGGCTGTCCTAGTGTCTTAAGCTCTGGGAATGACAAGTACTATGTACTGGCTTGGAAAGGTCAGCCTTGCCAGAAAGAGGTTCTGTCCTTGTTAACATCTCAGCTTGATTAATGTCTGCTGCTTCTATTTTTCCCTGCATGTTTTGTTCCCTGGATCTTTGGTTTACCAATTCTTTTATTTACTGAAATTTGGAAGGTGGAGACAGAAGAAGAAAAGATTTTTAAACTTTGAATTCTCACTGGAGTCCAGCACATGATTTTTTGGGTTCAGGTTGGAAATATTTGGATAAGACTAAATTTTAATTTTTCTCTTTAGTAGATTATCCTTGATTTTTACTTTATTCTATCATCATCAAAATTCACTGTAAGTTTGTATGTATCTGGATTGTTTTGTGTTGCAGAATCCTTCAGGCATGAGTGATGCTTATTTAGGCAATTGTATTCAACATCCATAATCCACATATAGATATTCAGTCATATTGGTGGTAAAAGCTTCTTAGGATGTGGAGTGGCATAGCTGTTCATAATGGGAAATTCTGGTTAGTGAAAAATAATTTTTGTGACAATAAAATACTGAAGAAAAGAACCACTTACCATGGTTATTTATAAACTACAATCCCTTGTAGGATCTCAAACAATAATGAAAAGAAAAACAAGAATGAGAACTTATCCCTCCTGAGAGTTTACTTTTTTCACTCTACATTCCCTAGCCGGAAGCCTCAATTTTTTAATCATGAGTTTTTAAGAAGAGCATCATTTTGCATTTCCTGGACAATATATCATGCAGTGACTCACAGTGCTGGGGTGTGCAGGGCAGGCACATCAGGTTGCTCTGAGAACAAGATGACATGATGTCACAGAATCAGCTCTGTGTAATGCGTCATCCACACAATATTACCAAGAAGCTCTTGGCTTGATTCTGAATCTCAGAAGATGCTGCAAAATGCTGGAGGGAAAAAAATCTGTCTAATGGGACTGTCTACTACACTCATAAAATAAAAATCAATTTGATCCTTTGGAGGTACCTTTACTCCCAAAGGATCCCAGTGTACTCAGCTCCTGCCCCAGGAGTATTAGTCATACATCTCTGAAACATCATCTCCTCTGTGCTAGAAAAGGCAGGCCCCTCTGAGGCAGCCGTCTCTGCAACAGGTTTTATTTTGAGAGGGATATTAAATAGTATTTCTGAATAAATGACAGGGGAAATTATAGGGAGGCAAAATGTAATTTCCTATGTGGGAATTTGAACAAGACCCTGTGGTTAATAATTCTCCTTTTTAATTTTTTAAAAGATTTTATTTATTTATTCATGAGAGACAGAGACATCGGCAGAGGGATAAGCAGGCTCCATGCAGGGAGCCTGATGCAGGACTTGATCCCAGGATCCCAGGATCATGCCCTGGGCCAAAGGCAGGCACTAAACCACTGAGCCACCCAGGGATCCCCAACAATTCTCCTTTTTTAGACAACTGCATGGTTTAAGAGGAAAGCTCCCTGTATATTGCAGAAAACATAGTGTGAGTTCACAGGGTCTTGGATAGGATGAAAAGGTCAGAGGAAACAGGTGAGAACAGTTGGAGGAAAAGTAGACTGTACCTAATAATGAGAAGAAATCAACCAATAAGTTTAAATGGATGAGAAAGGTATTAGGTTATCACCTGTATGAAAATGTGTCAGGTGTTTTGAGCTCTTGAATGTCCAGCATTTTGAATATGGAGAGTTTTTTAAAAGACCATCTGTTCCATCTTCTGCATTCAGGTTAAATTGTTTAAAAGCAACTTGGCAAGATAAGAAGGTACCCTGCTTTAAAAAAAGTCCTGGGAAAGAATACCAGAGAACAAAAGATAACATATTACCTAAGTTAAATTCCTCAAGTTTCAACTAAAGCCAGGCTCTCCTTGTTCTTTGTTAAATGAAAAATAGCTTCTTGTTATGTGAAAGCCATTCCCACAGTTGAAAGATACTATTGTGTGGCTCTTTTTGTTAAATTCTAATTCCATTTCCTTAAAAGTTTTTCTAAATTTCATTTCTTATTTTTGACTCTATGAAGATATTAAATAGAAGAACACTTAAAACCTGCCAGAACTTCACTTATTTAAAGCACTGTTGTTATTATGACTATTACGATTATTATAATTTTATTATTTCATACTCCTTTTGAAGAATCCATAGAACCCTTCATGGAGAATATGTCTAAGAGCTAAAGAACTGCCAGGATCGGAAGAAGCCAGTGAAATCTTTGAATTTGTGTCTTTGTGTCTGTGTAGCACAACGAGAGACTTGCTGTAAACTAATTAGTGGAAGTGTAGCGCAAAACCAACTTTGATTGAATTGGACTTTCAGGTGGCACCTGTCAAAGTGCATCAGACACAGCATCATTGGAGATTCTTGGCAGTACCAGTTATTTTGGTCCAGTCACCGGCTGTGAGGTTTCAACATGGCTGGTCCTGTTTTCCTTCCAGAGCTGGTATCAAATGGCTGTCCCTCAGGTATACTTCCTGGGAATGGTTAGGATCAGCTCCTCATGAACAATCACCATCATTCCATAGGTTCAGATTTGCAAGGGTAATGTTCCAGAGACTGTTGATTTCTTCCTTTGTAGTCTGTCAGTGATCCACATAAGTTGCACTGGGTGGTTGGTGGTGTCTGGCTTCAGCTTCTTTATCTCATGTGTAAATAACTATGTGAAGGTGATGCCACGTGTTAATTTGGCCAATTGTAAAACTCATTAAAACAGTAGAGTTATTTGTCCAAATAACATATAGTCATAGCAGATAAAAAACCAAATACTTAAATATGATAAAGTATATTTTTTTACTCACTTAAACTCACTTCAGTTTCTACTAAGGCTAATCTTGATTCTAAGAAAATATTTTAAAAACATTCAGCAAATATATGAGGCATCCTTTGGTACCATGCACTGTGCTAGGCATTGGATTTGCAATAATGAATAAGACAAAGTTGAAATTTGTGCAGAGAGATGACAGTATGCAGGAATGCAGTCTTCTTAGGGTTTGAAAACCTGCTCTGGAATTACAGTTCTTTTAGGATATGTATGGTACCTGGGATCTAACTTTAGTTTCTCAGAGTTTCAGAGCAGGAAGTATGCTCAAACCCTTGTAAGTAGCAGAGGAGTAAAAATTAAAATGTACCAGGTGAAAGCATGCTTTCAGTGGCCTGCTTCTAGTTCTCAGAAGAAAAGTGTTACTTGATCTTTGTTTCCCTGTGGTAAAGCAAAAGAGAAAAAGGAAAAATGTGGGGTCATGTCCACAGCATTAAGTCTCATGATGTTTTTTTTTTTTCTAGAGGGCAGTTGCCCTGGTAGCTTCAAAATCACTTCAGCTTTCCCTCATCTTTCATCAGATGAACAGGTAGGTTAGTTTCATATTGTGATTTTCTTACCTACTTTTTTCTGATTCCCTCTGGTTTTTATAGTGTGGCCTCTGAGACAGTTTTCTTATGTTTTAAAATAAGTGTCTATTATAGAATATGTTCACTAAAAATTGTCCATGCTCATTAGGTTTGGAAAACAAACGTATATAGAAAAAAAGAGAAAAAAGGCTATAACCCCATCATCTAAGCATATCTACAGTTTATATTTTGGTGCACTATCTGCCCCACTATATTTTTCTTTGCATGAGTTTTATTTTAAAATGTGAAATCATAACATATGTATACTTTTGTTCCCTTTGTCATTTGATTTATCATTAGTTAAGTATTTTCCATAGTATAACACTCTTCAGAATCCATGTTTTAATTATGTCATAATATTCCATTGAGTGAAGTCACTTATTTTAACTATGTTCTCTCATATATAGACTTCCAGTTTTTCAGCATAAACCATGCTAAAATGAATATTGCTGTGCAGATTATGTTAATGTAAACCTAAGAAGATACTAGTTTATATCAAAACTAATTCATCAAATAGTCTTGAATAAAACATTGGGCTTTAAAACAGAACTCTAAACTTTTTTTTTTTAAGATTTTATTTATTTATTTATTCATGAGAGACACACAGAGGCAGAGGGAGAAGCAGGCTCATGCAAGGAGTCCAATGTGGGACTCAATCCTGGGACTCCAGAATCACACCCTTAGCCGAAGGCAGATGCTTAACTGCTGAGCCACCCAGGGATCCCAATTCTAAACTTTTCAAACACCTACTGTAAGCCTCTCTCTGGTCCCCTCTCTTCCCATGAGGAGGAGAATCTTGCTGCCTCTGTATATTTCTCCCCCATCAACTATGTCATTTCCCCAATCCAAACATGCCTGAATTGATCCCTTGACTGTCAGATTTTTGAATGACCGAGCCATTTTTTTGGAATGGTTCAATCAGCCCATATGTAGCTACCCCTAATTGAAGCATAGACTTTAGCAACTATCTGATAAATTTACCTCAAGCTTCCTAGAATCAATTTAGGTCTGAAATATCTAGTTTGGTCAGTGTCAGGGACATTGTAATTTAGTGATAATTGCTGCATTTTTTTAGGGGAGGGATCCAGGATCTCTCCTTGACAGAGTATGGAAGAATGGAGTGAGGCAACTGGCAGGATAGTGGGCATGGAAAGTCTAAGAGATGTGACTTGGAAGTAGGAGGACAGTCTGGGAGGTGGTCAGTGAGAGAAGGCTCAGTAATTTTTCATCTGAAGTCAGCTTCAGACATTGTTCATGGCCATGAACATTGAATTTAGATATGCTCACATGCTTGGTTGAATGTCTTGGTGAGGACCTGAATTGGAAAAGGAATCTCATGCAGCATATTGTATCTATTTTGATTGATATTTCCTAAGATGGACAATTGGAACGTTAAAGATTTTATGAGCCAATCGCATGCTTTAGAGCTATACAATGGCACATAATTCATATGATATAATATTTAAATGGAAAGTAAGATGTACATGATGACTTCGGATAATTTTATCATTTGATTATAAGTTTTGAGCCTGACAGTTTAAGCAACAACCAAGACCAATGAGTAAGAGGATGTAAAACATCACTGTTATCCCACCTAACTGTGACCATCCAGGACTTTTTTGTACTATATGCAGGAGCTGCTTCAGGTAGGCAGGAGGCAAGGACTGTGTGTGTGTGTGTGTGTGTGTGTGTGTGTGCGCGCGCGCGCGCGCGTAGTGGTACATGTTACTCTGTTATGAGTACCTTATGGCCAGACCCTCCTGGGCTGATTCTTAGAATCAGTCATTACTACTGTTCTGTGCACCCAACATGCCAGTGGGTGTGACTCTGCAGAAATGTATGTGTACCTACTTATTATTGGAGCTTCCTTGGAGGTATCTGGATTTGGTCAAGGGTATTGCTTGGCTGTATGCAAATTGTCACTTTTACCATAGCCTCCTATGTCTTCTTTTACCCATCTGCATGATTCTCCTTGCTTAGGAAGCAGTGAGCAGCAGTTGGGCACCAAGGAATCTGATTTTTCAGTGCCAAACAATTCAACTCTGTTTTTTTGAGTTTCATTAGGGTCCTGAGAAAGCATGTGAAATTATACCTTGCCTGCTAGGTTGGACATATGGCTTTTACCCCCACAGCTTCTGTGTCAGGCTGGGAATCACACTAGTGATGTGCTCTCTGATTATGTAGGAAGAAGCTCTCTGGTCCTAATTGTTTTCTACATAGCTCTCGTGTTACACAGAGACCAAGAAATAAAAGGGGTTTGAAGTGTGGTGCAGGCAGCTACACATGTGTATAATTGCAATTTTCTTTTCAGTACTTTTCCCCATTAGGATTTAATTGCTCAGAGATAATTGAACCACATACAGGTCATGAGGACCTTATAAAGGGAAACTGCATCATCTTGCCAACCGCTATGGTCATTCCTGGGACATCTTCCTTATCCTGGCTCTGTACAATGTAGAACAAATGAATGGTGTTTTAGGTCTTGGTGCTGATGAAATGTAAAGAATCTAGGGTATTATTCATTGTGCCAAAGAAATTGTCTTAGAGAAATACCAAAAGCTGTAATGTCCACTCAGTTCAGTTTTAGTGAGGAGCTCTACCAGGTCAAAGCACTTATTGTCGAGGGAGATGAGCTTTTTCTCAAAGCCAACTTATGTAGTTTAGCTGCTTGCATGAGCGGAACTGACCAGAATTGACTGAACTGTCCTCTTTATCTAGCATATGTAGTCTCAACCATGTAGCTACCCTGAGACATACCAGTTCTCACCAGGCCATTCCCAAGTGTTACCCCAAAATGGACTGTGTGTAACACGGAGAAGCAAACTTGTTTGAAGAATGCAGTTGAGCTGGGTGGATGACTGTGATGTCATAAGCCTCAGAGAAGAATAGCTGTTGTTGGCTTTTCGGTGTTTTGTTTTTGTTTTTAAGGGAGGAGGAGTGGTGTCTAGAAGCAGCAGGAGGAAGCAGGAAGAATGTCCACCTGTCTTCGTAGTGTGTGGGAAGCAAGTGGATGAGCTTTCTCCACTGAGAGGCCTTCAAGGACAGTGATATCATTAGTCATCCAATAAATATGTGTTGAGTACACCCTGAGTGCCAGGGAAGCAATGTGTATGTGCATTTATGACCTGGGGAGATAAACATGATGCAGCACTGAAATTGATGCTCTTCCAATCCAGCTTTCAGTCAAGTTGAGGAGGATCAGTCAGATGGAAGCAGAGGTCTAAGAGTGTGAGGTTGTCCAGGAATTCATTTACAGTGGACAGGAGTCCAGGCCAGAAGGGATGGTGTTGGAGGAAGGGAGCGGAGGGGGTCTGGGTGAAGGAATCCAGAAAGTCCCTCTCTTATCCCTGCAGCTGCTTCCTGCTGCTTTTTTCCACACACTCTCATACTCTTTCTCCTGTCCACTTGGTAGAGAACGTTGCTGTCTGCAACGACCCTGTGCTTTCCCTGCTTACGGGACCAGCCCAGATTGAAACTGGACATTCTTAGCCCCAATTCCAAATTTCTAACTCTGGTCCAACATAGGTCACCATAGCCAGGAGGGTAGGTCGCAGAGTATAAATATGCCTGGAATGTCTAGTTTGGCAAGGGGCATTTTCCAGAGAAAGGAGGTTGTTGAGAACTGGGTGAAAAGCCTGAAAGGTGTCTTCTCTGGACCACTTTTCAGAGTTGGGGAGGATGTTGGGTGTAAGTCCTCTCGTGTTGAATTTTTATAGGGGCAGCTGCTGTATTTGGGTTCACTGGAAATTGTTGCTTTTCCTCTGAAGCCTCCTTCAAACAACTCCAAAGGCAGAAAAATGCCAAAAAACTCTCCAATCTAATCAGATTAACCTTAATAATAAAGAGACAGTTTTACTCTCCTGCTCTAGTGTTAAAAGGAATTTACATTGGGTTTCCTTCTCCTGCATAGGTCATTGTTCATTGGCAGCATGTTTTTATTCATATAGAAAATGTAGTATATGCTTAATTCAGATGAGAAATGAATATACATCTAAATGACAGAGTAACCTTTTACTAATTTTTCTCAACCAGCTAAGCTTCCTATGTGTGCAGTTCTCATCTTGCTGTATAGGAGGCCTCTTTGCTTCTTAGACACGCTCTTTGTGCATGCAAGGTCATCTGTCAGAGCTGGTACAGCTGCCGGCGTCCCTGAGCTGCTGGGCCTGAATCACTCTTCATCTCCTGGTGCTGACGGCAAGATCAGCCCTGTTATTGATGATGTCAGGCTTGGCCTTTGGTGTCTGATGGATGGAGCCTTGGTCCGGGTTTATGGATCATATTTTTAATGGAAGACAGTCAAAACTCAAAGAATTTGAGTGAATCCTTGGCTTGGCATTCCCTGCTTGGACAGACCTGCCGACAAGACTAGAGAAGTCTATTTTTAGAGCAGATGGAAAAGACCTATCAGGGGCAGAGAGAATAAATCAGGCTTTATCTCTGAATTCATTTGCTCCATTCATTTGTGGTTTATGTTTCCAGTACAATATTGCTTACTCGATGTGCAGTAACAGGGCAGTGATCTGGATCCTACCCTCAGGGGGATTTCTGTCTAGTAACAAGCAGTTTCCATCAGCATGAGTGCTTTGATAGAGAATAGAAGTATTAGGAGGGAGCTTAGAAGTGTCTGACCTACACATGGGGGGAGCCAAGAGGGGTCTAGGAGGAGGTAGTTAATGGAGATCTGAATGATGAGTAGCTGTCAGCTGGTGAGGAGGGCATGGAGATAATGATGTGGGTACGGGTACAGCTACTTTGGAGATAGGAGAGCAAGGTGTGTTAGGGCATCTATGGAAGCTCAAGAGCACAGGCATGGGGTGGCCTAGGGCTAGGGTAAGAGCCACATTGTACAGGCCAAGATGCTGAGACTTTCTTCCAAATAGAATATAAACTACTGAAAGGCTTTAAGCAAGGGGGTTGCAGGCTCTTCTCCTTTAGCACCTCCAGCGTCTCCTGCGGAGTCAACAATGCTTTAATGAGATGTCATGATTTCAGTTTGGTAAATGTTCCCAGGCGCATCGTCATTTTACCAATGTGCATGAATTAGAAGTGATTTTTTTTAAAAAAAATATGTACTTGATCCTGTCTGTTGGGGTCAGCTGAGGCCCTTTCTTGGCTTCCTCTCTTTATATATTCAATTCCTGCCAACCTTTGAGACTCAAGCCCTGGATTCCTGTCCAGTCTGGCCTCTTGCCTTGATGGAAGGATTGACATCTGTAGGAGCCCATGACATATGTTTGTCTCTGCTTGCCTGGTGGGAGGTGAGTTATTTTCCCTGTGAGGCATACAGGAGCCTGTGTCATTTCTGCATAGTCTGTAGAAAGTGTGGGGACAGGAACTTAAGTCACAGCTGTTACATCGAGGCTCTGCAAGGATCCCCACAGGGCCCAATATGCTGGAGGTTTACTTGGGTACAGAGAGGTTATTTTCATCACTTTGGAGCTGTTTCATTCTGCGCTTCCACTCGGGTGGCCTTCTTGCTTCATCCCACCATTTGCATCAACAACTGGGGGTGGCAGGGGGTGGAGGACACAATTGAGGAAGATTCCAGTTGTCAGTAAGATTGGTTTATGTGCTCTGTGCTGGAAATGCAGGAGGACAAAGTTCAGTTTTATCCCATTCCGAGTTTTATTTCTGACTGTGATTTCTGGAGACCTGAAGGTGTTAAAAATGATTTAGCCAAGAATATGGGCCAGGAGTGAACACACTGGGCTGGCCTGCTAGCTTTGCCACCTACTGACCATGTGAACATTTGGCAAATAAGCCATAAATTTCTTCTCTAACAGAGTGGGAACAAGGATTCAGAGAGTTACTGTGAAGGCTTTTCTTTTCCAGTGTTCTTGAGATATAATTGACATATAATATTGTGTGAGATAAAGGTATACAATATAATGATTTGATACACATCTGTATTACAAAGTGATTACTACATTACTATAATAAGGTTAATTAACATATGCATCACCTCACGTAATTACAGTATTTTTGTGCATGATGAGGACATTTGAGATCTCTCTTACCAACTTTAAAGTATTTAATACAGATATTGTTAATTATAGTCACCATGCTATATATTATTTTCTTACAATTAGAAGTTTTTAACCAGCATCTTTCCCAATTCTTCCAACTCCCAGACCCTGGCAGACACCTTTCTAATCTCTTTGCTATGAGCTTGGCTTTTCTTAGACCCCACATATAGGTAAGATCATAGAGTATTTGTCTATCTGACCTATTTCATTTAGCATAATGCCCTCAAGGTCCATCCATGTTGTTGTAAACGGCAAGATTTGTTTCCTTTTTTATGGCTATAAAATTTTCCTCAGGGTGTGTGTGTGTGTACATGTACGTGTGTGTGTGTGTACATGTACATGTGTACCACATCTTCTTTATCCATTTATACATCAGTGGACACTCTGGTTGTTTCTGTGTCTTGGCTATTGTAAATAATGCTGCAATGAACATGGTGGTGGGGGAAGCAGATATCTCTTTGAGATAGTGGTTTTATTTTCTTAAGGTACTTATCCAGAAGTAGGATTGCTGGATCATATGGTAGCTCTATTTTTAGCTTTTTGGAGGAAACTTATGCTGTTTTCCATAGTGGCTGCACTAATTTACATTTCCACCAACAGTGCAAAAAGGTTTCCTTTTCTCCATATCCATGCCAGCACTTATTATCTCTCGTCTTTTTGATAATAGCCATTCTGAAAGTGTGAGATGATATCTCATTTATCTCATTGTCATTTTGATTTGTCCTTCCCTGATGATCAATGACGTTGAATATCTTTTCATGTACCATTGGCCATTTGTATGTCTTTTGGAAAAATGTCTACTCAGATTCTCTGCCCATTTCTTAATCAGATTATTGTTATTTTGCTATTGAATTGTATGAGTTCTTTATATGTTTTGGATATTAACCCCTTATCTGATATATGATTTTTTGTTTTGGTTTTTTTTTTGATATATGATTTGCTTGTATTTTCTCCCATTCCACAGGTTGCCTCTTCATTCTGTTGATTGTTTCTTTCACTGTGCAGAAGATTTTTAGTTTGATGTAGTACCACTTGTTTAGTTTTATTTTTGTTGCTTGTACTTTTTGTGTCGTAGCCAAAAATTGTTGCCAAGACCAATGTCAAGAAGCTTTTTTCCCATATTTTCTTCTAGGGGTTTTACAGTTTCTTGTATTTTAGTCTTTAATCCATTTCAAGTTAATTTTTGTGAGTGGTGTAAGATAGCGGTCTGGTATCATTCTTTTGCATGTGAATACCCAATTTTATTGAACTGACACTATTTATTGAAATGACTATCTTTTACCCATTTAGTATTCTTGGTTCCCTTGTCAGGTATTAGTTGAGCCTATATGCCAGGTCTTGATTCTGTTCCACTGATCTACATGTCTGTTTTTATGCCAGGGCTATACTGTTTTGATTACTATAGCTTTGTAATGTAGGTTAAAATTAGTATAATACCTCCAGTTTTGTTCTCCTGTCTTAAAATTGCTTGGAGTATTTAAGGCCTTTTGTGTATGCATATGAATTTTAGGATTATTTTCTGTATATCTGTGAAAAATGCCATTGGAATTTTGATAGGGATTGCATTGAATCTATAGATGGTTTTAGATAGTGTGGACATTTTAATAGTATTAATTCTTCTGATCCATAGACATGAGATTATCTTTCCATTTATTTGTGTCTTCTTCAGTTTCTTTCATCAATATCTGATAACTTTCAGTATAGCAGATCTTTTATCTTCTTGGTTAAATATATTCCTAAGTATTTTATTGTTTTTGATGCTGTTGTAAACAGGATTATCTTCTTTATTTCTCTTTCAGATATCTCAGTGTTAATATATAGAAATGCAATTGATTTTTGTATGTTAACTTTGTATCCTGAATAATACTGAATTTGTGTATTAGTTGTAACAGTTTTCTGGTGACTCTTTGGGTTTTCTATATATATGATCATATCATCTACAAACAGACAATTTTAGTTCTTTCCTGTTTGGAAGCATTTTATTTCATTGTCTTGCCTAAGTGCTTCAGCTAGGATTGCTGTGAAGGCTTAATTGTACTTAGCAGATGCTCAATAAATGGCCACAATCATTAATGAAGTGATATACAGTAAAAAGCTAGCCATTATTAGTATAATGACAAGTGGTGGAAAGCAGGGGCTCTAATGATGTGGAGCTCATGTTCTCCAGAACATTATAGAATCTGTGCAGCAAGGAATTGGCAGGATTCTTCCTGCATGAGTACGTTCCCACCTGTGTTGCCTTGCTCGTCTCAACCTAATCACATATTTTGCCATCACCGTGAAGGATCTTAGCACATTAAAAGGATGTGTGTAAGACAAATTGGACTTATGCTGCCACAAACCCACCAGAGCACATTGAGAACAAAAGAGTGAATCTAAACATACACTTATTGATTAGACTCCCTTGGGTGAGTAGCCCTGTACAGAGATGATGGCCCTGTTTCACAGTTCATTAGTTGGAGATTAAAAGCTGGACATAGGCACAGTCTTAGGCATGGCAATTATTGAAGGACAGCTGTGACCCATACTTCCAAATGAATCGTCAGTGTTATTACTATAGTTGAGGTGGAAGATAGTGGTTTTAATTTTAAAACTTGCTTTGAGAAGGCCAGGTGCTGCAGACAGAAGTAAAGGGCCTGGCACCAAGCAGTGCTCTTGATTGCTCCAGCCACAGCAGGGACCGGGACTAGCTCCAAGTAGCCTTTGGCATTCAGGGGGCATGAAGGTGAAGAAGCAGTGACATCTGCAACCTCCTGACTTCTCCAGATGCTGGAGGAGAAGTGAACTGCACATTGTAGCTCTAAGTCTACAGTTGCTATTCTACCTTAAGGGTCTTCATCTAGAAGAATGGGTTCACAAGCCTCAGGGAAATGTCAGTAACAAACATTCAGAAAAAAAAAAAAAAACTTTCTTAATTTTGGCAACAATTCATGAATAGAGCTTGAAAGATGACCTTCAAGGCAAGGGTTTGGAGATTCTGAAGTTTCACCCCATGGGTCCCTGTCTTTGCTGAAGTTCCCAGCTGTCAGGACCAGGCTGGTAAAAGATCGACTAAATTTGCTAGCTCACTTAGTTGTCCTTGAGGCTGGAGTCTGGACAGAGGTCACTTAAGCCTGCTGACCATGTGTTCCCTTGTAGTCCTGGGGTGAAGGGAGGCAATGGGGCCAGCGGCACATCTTGTAAAATCCACCACCATCTGTGTTCATTCGTCAACAAATGTTTGATGCCCATGATGTACCCAGTACTGGGCTGAGGAGGATCTGGGACTACAGAGAAGAAAGTCTTGTTTCCTGTTCTCAGAGTCATTGTAGGATGGGGCAAGCACAGATAAGTGGAGTGTAAGTACGATGTCACAGGGACTAGTAGGCAGGATATCAGGGAAGTGCAGGGGAAAGGGCCCCCAACCCAGCTCAGCCTGGAGGTGATGCTTAACCTGTGGCTTTAAGGACTGTTATGAGTTGAATAGTGTCCCTTCCTGCAAAAGATATGTAAGAATCTTAAATCCTTAGTACCTCAGAATGTGACCTCATTTGGAGTTAGAATTTTTTTTTTTTAATTTGAGAGAGAGAGATAGCGAGAGAGACACAGAGAGAGCATGAGCAGGGGAGAAGGGGGAGAAGGAGAATCAGGCTCTCCGCTGAGCCAGGAGTCAAATGCAGGACTCAATCTCAGGACCTTGGTCCCAGGACCCTGGGATCATGACTTGAAGGGTGCATTGTGTAAATCATAAAGATCTTGGCCTGGTACCATGCTAAGAGGTTTGGGTTTAATTCTGAAAGTGATGGGGAACTACAAAAGAACTCCATCACAGTCAACTTGGTAGCATTATAGAAATGTAGTTTTGAGGGGTGGTGCTTGGGGAGGGAGGTTGCTGTGGCAGGCCTGGCAGGGAGTGACAAGATCTAGAATCAAAGCAGTCACTAAGAGAAGAGGGGCCAAGAGGAGGTGCTACTAAGGAGATGGTGACTGGCTGTCTGTGGAACAGAATGGTGGGATGGGGGAACAATGACTGATGATGCTGGTGGTTTCATTGAAACGGGGACAGAAGAGGAGCAGTTGCCTGCTGGAGAAGATTGGTGTCATTCTAGACCTGTTAAGTTTGAGGATCCAGGGAAACATCTTAGTAGAGAAATCCTGCAGGGCCCTGGGTAAATGTGAGGAACTTAGGGGATGTTGTCCAGGCTCTTACCCTATGTGGAAAAAGTCACCTGTGAGTTAGCTATGCTGCAGGTGGCCTATAGGTCCCACCAGAATGCTCCCCACTCTCTACTGTGCTCAGAGGGGCTGAGTTGCAACCTGAAAAGGCCCCATTCCTCCCTTCTTTCTCTATGGCTGGGACACTAACTGGGGTCCCCAGTTCATACCAGACAGACCATATGTGGCTACTCAATTTTGCTGGCCCAGGGCTGGCCTAAGAGGTGGATGTGTTTGGTCGTGGGTCAGCCTTTGGGAAACCCATCTTAGAGATCTGATCTAGTCTCCCAGTCTGAGCCTAACAACTCCTAATCCAGATACCTTGTTCTCATTCTTCTGATCTTTCTGATCTATACTCTACTACATTGCTGTAATTTGAGCTGTGGGCTGATGTCAGTGGGCACAATCCTGGGCTTTACATCTGGAGAGCCCCTCATGTGGGGTTTGACTTTGACTTTGCCCCCCCCCCCCCCCCCCCCCGTGGATTGTGCAGGCAGCTTCATTTTGCTTAGTTTCCACATGCCTCAGTTTCCTCACCTCAGTCCCAGCCATGGTCATCATCCTTATTGTAGAGGGAAACGTGCTCTCTAAAGGAAAGGTACTTCACAGCTGTACATTTAAAAAAGTCTTCTCAGTGTTATTAATAATATCTTGCCTGCTGGAAAGACCACTGTATTGTTTTAGGCTCTCTGCTGGGAGCTCATGCTTGGTATTTGATTTCTTTCCATTGATACCTTATCTTTTCCTAAACTAACTCTCTTTTAAGATTTACTTTTAGATTACCTTAAGACGGCTTTCCATTGGTGTTTCTCTGTCACCTTTTCAAGTGACTCTTGCAGCACTTTATAAGCTTCTATTGAAGCATGCACTCACTTTTCTCCCAGCCTGAGCTAAGGGCCTGGACTCTCTCTCAACACCTGCTGGCTACATTCAGGAACGTTATACTCATTTTCCAGCCTCATAACTAGATGAATTATATTATACTCAGCTCAAGACCTGTAAGCCAGTCATTCACAGTGAGATGACAGAACTGGATTCCTCATTAGAAGATGCTCAGAAGGATTAAGGGAAAGGCTTCATTACTATTAAAATCAACTAACATCTGTCGGATGCCCACACGGTAAAAGCTCCATACAGCACAGAGAAAGGCACAGCTTTGTCATTATCCAGAAATTCTGGGCCATTGACCAAATAAAGGAGAAAATCCTCGTATGGGTTCCTGTCATCAATAAACCCTTAATATTGGATCCCGTGACTCCCCAGCCTGGCTGTATATCAGCTCCCCAGCCTAGAAGTACAGAATCTGGAGGGTGAGATTTAGGAATCAGTGTTTTTAAGAATACTTAAATTTGAGGCCTGCCATAATGCTCTCACAGGCACCTTGATGGACAGTGCCATCAGGGATGGGAGCAACTTGATTGCCTTTACCCATCTTCCTTTATGCTCACTCTCACTTACTCAGTCAACATGTATTTTATTGAGGGCTGGCTCTAGGTCAGATGCCTCATGGTCAGTGCTTCAGCTAACATACCAGTGAGTAGGAAGGACACTTCCATGCTCCCAGGAACCCAGCATCTTCTGCTGTGACCTTTAGGCTTGCCTGGATGAGAGAAGGCCTAGAGTTCTGCAAAAGGGAAGTCAGAGTCTTTGTGGCTGGGAGCATGAGGAACTGTATAAATAGGGAAAGACCCATACAACTTCTCTCTTTCTTGCTTTTGCCTTTTTGCCACAAATATTTATGGAGGCAACACTTTATGATTTGGATCTAGGTTACTTTGGCTCCAAATGCCATCCACAGATAGTGTGGTGCCAGGCCAGTTCCTTCTGTGACATGGGACCTCCTAGTGCAGAAAGGATAGCTTGAGGGTGTGGTTCTGTGGTGTGAAATCAAGGCTTGGACACAGACCTTGGCTACTGGGTCTCAACTGAGCCAGCACCTCCTCAGTGGGGTCACCGCTAATACCCCAAACACCCAAAGAGTCACTGTCCATCTTAGTACTTGGTTTTATTTTTTTCATGGAAGTATCACCATCTGAACTTATTTTGTCCTCACTGCTTTCTTGTTTTATGTTGCTTCTTTCTGCCAGAATGTGAACTCCATGAAGGGGGACATCTCAGGCTAAGAGAAAGAGCAGGGTGAACTCAGCCCTTTAGATCGTGAGAGGGCTCTGGTGACTGAAGTACAGTGAGGAAGGGGAGAGGGTTAGGAGGTCACTCAGAGAGGCAGGCAGGGGCCATTCCCTTGTAGGTTCAGTGAGGACTTGGAATTTTATTTTAAGGGAAATAGGAAACCATTGGAGGGTTTTAGGCAAGGGAGATGTATGACTTAATTTATGTTTTAAAAAATACCCACCTTCCTTTGTGCAACTAAAACATTACCAGCACCTGTCTAGAGCTGAAGCTGGTTTGGTTTTTGACAAAATTTTGGGTATCACCATGCACTGATGACAGACACTAGCCTTGAAAAGGCAGCAAGATTTAAGGTAGACTACATCTCTGAAAACAATGCCTAAATCTTGTTCCCTGTTGTTCCTTGAGATGGGGCACCAGGTGCAAGATTTCCCTGCTGCACTCTGCTTCTGCTTTGACAGTTGCTGGTGGCACTGGCCTTGTAAGAAAGCCCTGGACCTTCTTTCAAGCCTGCCTTGTCCTGTGGTCACTGGTTCTGTCTTCCTGCCCACCTTGTACTAGGTTAGGCTTCTAAGCCTCTGTGTCTTTGCTGTCTCTGGTTTGCCTGGAGACCTGTGTCCAGGACTACCATGAGTCCATGTACAGCTTCTTGGAGCTCAACAAAGGCAATTTGGTGCAGCTTGGTTGTGAAGCTGTGTGGTTTTCTTGTGTGACTCACCTGGCACTCAGCAGGGAGTTGGACTGGGATGCAGGGCTTCTGTCTCCTATTACAGTACTTCTGTTATAAAGTGTTGTTTCTAGATTTTCCTAGGGCATTCAAGTGAATCCTCTGTGGAGTATGTTTGCTGGCTTTTTATGATACTCCTCCCTTAAACCAATATGCTTTAAGATATCTAACAAACATACATTAAGTACAGATTAGAAAAAGTTGAGAAAGGGGAAAAAAGCAGAGAGAAAATGGTATAAAATGAGGCCAATTTAAAATGCAGACTGGAAATTCTTTACACTTGCTTATGGGTGGATGACAAATTTGCTCCTCTACAAGCAATGTAAAGGACAGCCCTGCCCCTGCCTGCTGTGGACAGTCTCTGTGGCTGACAGATTCATGAGGGGTGGAGGTGTGCTGGTTCTCAGCCTTGTCATGAAGGGTAAGGTTCCTTTTCAAACACATGGCCCTCTTGGGGACAATGCAGACAGTGTAGGCAGGTGTTCATGGGGCCAGGCTTGCAAAAGTAACAGGACTAAAAGAGATCATGTGCTGTGGGGCGAGGAACATCTCAGTTTTAATCCTACTGCTATGCTTATTAGCTGTGTGATGTCAAGCAAGTTTCTTAATCCTTAAGTGTGTCAGTTTCTACATCATAAAATCAGGCTAATAATGCTTATCTTGTGAAGACTGAATGATCTATGTAGACTCATAGGATGTATGCCCCCAAGTGCAGCCATTAGCGTTGTCATCACCAAGATGAGCAAGTTGATTGACAACTGGCTAATATTTATTGAAATCCAACTATATGAGTATCTATACTACCTTACTTACCCCACAACAACCCTGGAAGGAAGGCATTATTATTCATGTTTAAAAGTAAAGAGCTATATAGACTCAGAGAAGTTAACGAATTTGCCTAAAATAGCCAACTTTCATCTACCTTGCCTCTTTAAGGGATTAAAAAAAAAGTGCTCCAAGGAAAAACTTCAGTCTTGCCCAGGGAGTACTAATAGTAATATTAATTATAAATATAATCCTTATTGGACACTTTTTAAAAATTTATTTATTTATTTATTTATTTATTTATTTATTTTTGGACACTTTTTTGTGTTAGGCATTGTGTCATGTATCTTACATGAGCTATCTTAATCTTTATTTATTTATTTATTTTTATTTATTTATTTATGATAGGCACACAGTGAGAGAGAGAGAGAGGCAGAGACACAGGCAGAGGGAGAAGCAGGCTCCATGCACCGGGAGCCCGACTTGGGTTTCGATCCCTGGTCTCCAGGATCGCGCCCTGGGCCAAAGGCAGGCACTAAACCACTGCGCCACCCAGGGATCCCTATCTTAATCTTTAAAACAACTCTTTGGTATAGTTATTGTCTGTATACTTTTTTTATCTTTAAAATACTGCAGCTTACAAAAGTTACTTTAGCAAGTTGAGAATCCGGAATTCCTTAGACAAGCACAGGAGACTTTGTTCATTGGTTTGTCCAACAGCTAGTCATTGAATAGCTGCCATGTCCCAGTCTCTCCACTAGGCCCTGAGAATTCCATGATGTACAAAACAGAAAGAGTCACTACTTTCATGCAGCCTGGGACTCTTGTGGGGGAGACAGTCACATCTAGCAAAATAGGCTCGGATATTAGTCTCTTGTCTTTAATTTTGGATTTCTTGCTCCTACACTACATTGGGAGCTATAGTTTACCTTCCAGCCTGCTGGGCTGGTCTTAGCCATTCATATTTTTATAAAACTAGGTCAAATTTCATCAGAGCAAATGGGCTCACTTAATGAGGTGTTTTGGTTCTTTTTTATTTTTTTAGCTATAGATCTTTTCCTTCAAACAGATTCTTCCATAAGAGCCCTCTGTAGGTGTGAGCGGTTGTCCATCTGACCACTATCTATATATCTATATAGTCACATAAATACATATGCACACATACAGATTAGTGTGTGTATAAGGGAGGAAAAACTGCCTCTACCCTCTTAGGTTTAGTGTTTGGAGGCCTTCAAATTAAACTAACAAAAGACTGATTAGTGGGAGAAAAGACATTTTTAATTATGTGAGTATGTACGTGGGAGTTCACAGAAAAATGTGACTCAAAGAGGTGGTTAGAATTTGGGGCTTATTTACCATCTTAATAGGGAAAAATAAGAGGGAGAAGGGCATTTATGGAAAACAAATGATTTCTTAATAGGGGAAAGGGTGGGGATTAAAGGGCATTTAAGGGAAAACAAGTGACTTTTTGGAAAGATAAATGGGCTTTTAGGAAAAGAGTTGGGAGAGAGGTTTTTTGATAATGTCTGGGTGGAAGAGTGAATCTTCTGTGGTTGCTTCTAAGGAGGGGATTTGTGACATTTGAGTTCTTTTGAGGTGTTTTTTGGAAGTTCTGCTTTTAATCAGAAAAGGCATTTCAGGAATTCAAGTACTTTCAGCTCAAAATAATTTTTGTGCCCTAGTGTATTCTGGATCCCTTCATGTCATAAATACTTCCATGATCCATGCCCATATAGCATCAGGCACAGAGATGAGGATTGGTGAGAGGGCATCTAGAAATGGTATCATTTCTAGTTTTTTTTTTTCTGGATCAGGGTTTTAGGCCCACTTTACGCAGAGGTTACCGATCTCCATAGTGTGGGATTCACATGCTTCTAGGTATGTGGGAGAGCTGGAAAATCCATACTTACCACATTTGTATCACCTTCTGTTCATTCCATAAACATTTCTTGATTACTTGCCAGATGCCAGGCATGGTACTGCAGGTGGAAATATAAGAATGAAAAATATCCTCACTTTTAAGAAGCTCATAGCCTAGTGGGGAGACAGTAATGAAATTCATAATTAAATATAATGTGATAAAATCTAGTAGAGAAGGGTCCCATGATACTATCAGAGAGAATTCTCAACTCTGCCCAGGATGGGGGAGAGCAGTGAGAGAGACCTCACAGAGGATATGGCTTTTGAACTGACTATAGAAGGATGGATAGAAGATCACCAGGGGGACAAGGACATAGCAGGCAGAGGGAATGTATACAAAGGCACAGGAGTAGGGACGCCTGGCTGGCTTAGCGGTTGAGCGTCTGCCTTTGGCTCAGGGTGTGGTCCTGGAGTCCCGGGATCGAGTTCCACATCTGGATCCTTGCATGGAGTCTGTTTCTCCCTCTGCCTGTGTCTCTGCCTCTCTCTCTGTCTCTCATGAATAAATAAATAAAATCTTAAAAAAAAACACACACACACACAAAAGCCCTCAAAGACGCAGGTGTACACAACCCATAGTATGTTTGGGAATTGCTAGTGATGCCATGATTAGAGCATAGGTATGTTACTGGGGTTGGGTATTAATGGGATGCAGATGATGAACCTAGAGGGCTGTCTGAGGCAGGCCAAGAAAGGACCATTGAATACCCTAGCAAGAGAATGGAGAAGTTGAAGGTAGAGGGTGCTGTGGTCAAGAGGCCCAACAGCAGAAGTGGAAATTGAGTTGTGAGGGTGGATTAAAATTAATCCTCCGAACGGGCTGCATTTTCATGCAGGTACTTTCATTATCGACCTACCTGGGCCAAGGGAAAGACTGAAAGTTAAATGTTGGAAAAATGCTCTGGAATATCTTCTTTGGCATCTAGCTTTGGTTATTGTTACAGCACATGAATAACCAGGAAGGAATTATACATATGTATTTCCCAGTGACTACTGCTAAGCCAAAGGGAAAAGAACATTTGCATTTCTTAAAGAATTGATTGAGATTCTAAAGCTACACTGGAAAGTTAATAGTAAAATGCACAGCTTGAAAGACTGCTTTTTGGCATGTGCAGACCAGATTGACTCTAACTGTGACATAGTTTTTAATTAAGTGTTTTTAACTAGAGACATTTATAGCCACTCAAGAGGCCTTTTTTTTTTTTTTTTTGGCCCTTTGGGGAGGAGACATGAAGGAGATGTTTATGATTTTAGCAGAAATTCATATATAAACAGACCTTAATGTGCATTTAAGAAGAAACAAATAGGAGGAAGCACTTTGTGAGGTGAAACTTGTCACACAAATTAAAACTCAATACAATGGGGAGAAAACTTGGGAAGCACATTGGTTAAGTGTTTCACTCCAAAGTGTTTGCTATTGGAAACCAGCATTAATACTGATTAGAAAATTAGATAACACTTTCATGTTAATTAATTCACATTGATTTTGACTTAATAAGCATTGTTAAGTAAATACCAAATGTTTTCTTAAAGCAATAGAACTGGAAATTAACTGCTTGAAGTAGATGCATCCCTATTTCTACAGTCATTGCTCCAGCAGTGGCTTGAATCTACAATGACTGGACAGGCTAGTTAGCAGGGATTTGGCTAAAACTAGACTCAGTTATGTTCTTAATAGTAGGAATGAACTATAAAATAGTAGCTAAATTTCCTCCTCCTTACTTCATACCTCCAAGCAAACAGTTCTAAGCTCTGCTACTACTCTGATTTCTAGATATGTCTCTCCTAAGCTGGGCTGTGTCTGTGGAAGGAGGGATCATTGTCCAGTATTTATGCTTTCTTTTGTAATTGGCTTTTATGTCTAACTGGGAATCATAGTGTTGGCTCAACTCTTTCCAACTAATATTTGGCTGCCTTTATGAAGACCTGAGGTTAAAAACAAAAAGAAGGACATTATTAAGGAAAGATGTTTGAACTGGCTAGACCAACTAATATTTGTAGTTATCATACTGGTGCCCGCCCATCTTGAACACAGCAAGAAAAATAGACTGTCTTCTAGAAAATATCATAGCGAGTTCCCATTTGTGTGACCACACAGTGTTAATATTCTGGGAAATTAGTAAATATCCATTCCCTTCAAAATTGTGCACTCTGGCTGTGGTCCATTGTCCTCTTTTCTTTCCAGAAGTGACTAACCTGCTTTTGGAGGGCTTTCAAGGACTTGGAACATTCTTATTTGCCATAAGTTGCCCTTTCTCTGCCTCAGTATAGGGAATGGTTAAGACCTGAGAGCCATTGGGAAATAAACACTATTGTTTGTTTTTTTTTTTAGTTTTTAACCTCTTAGAAACAAAATTTTTGAGAGTGCACCAGTGTCCTTCCATACCAGGTAACTGACCAGAGCTCCGGAAAGAGTTCATCTCCTACCTCAAGCATGCAACATTGAAGAGTACACAGAATGAGATAACCAGTTTGAAGAAGCCACAGTTTCTGTCTCTCTTCTTTCCATTGTCCTCCTGGTTAATATATGCCATTAGAAAAAAAAAATGCCATTAGACAGCAGGCACTGCACTGAGCTCAGGGAGAACAGCTTAGGGAAGTGCTCACTGGATCTTTAGAGAAAGCTCTTTTCTATTGGAATTGCACTAAGAAAGCTCTCCTGTGGATATACTGACCTCCTTACACTTGCAAGGCCTTACAGCCTGGTATGTTCTTTCCTTTAAGAAATTGGAACATGCCTTCCAGTCTTTGCTTTACTGAGATCTTATCACTCAGTATAAAATTGCATCTTCCCAGTGCTCCTATGCTCCTTTAGCCTACTGGGCTTTTTTCTTTCCTACAATATTGTCACTCTCTGACATATCATAAAATTTCTTATTATACTTTTTCCTCATTATCTGTCTCTTTCTCCTGATTCCACCTCCTTTTTTCTCCTTCTTCATTTCTTCTTCTTCTTCTGGTGCTGCTTTTTTTCATATATTGTTATAGCTCAAATACCAAGAATAGACGGGTAGGTATGCAAATACTTTTCTTGGAGAATCATATTCCTGTGAAATTATCATTCAGTCAGAATATAGAACTTTTACTTTGCCCCAGAAAGCTTCCTTATGTACCTTTCCAGTCAACCAATACCACATATCTTGATTTTATTATAGCTTTATAAGAAATTGAAATCAACTAGTATTGATTTCATTGTTTTTCAATGTTGGATTTACCATTCTACATCATTTATATTTTCATAGACTCAGGTTGTTGATTTCTACAGAAAAGCCTGTGCAGATTTTGTTTGGGATTGCATTAAATCCATAGACCAGTTTGGGGAGAATTGACATCTTAGCAATATCAGGTCTTCTAATCCATGTACATGGTATATATTTCTGTTGATTTAAAACTTCTTTAATATCTTTCAGCAGTATTTTGTAGTTTCAGTGTGAGGCCTCTAGCCTCTGTTAAATTTATTCCTAATTATTTTATGGTTTTGATGCTATCATAAATAACTGATTAATTTCTAATTGTTTGTAGCTGCTATATACAAATTATATTTTAGAGGCACCTGGGTGGCTCAGTCAGTTAAGCCTTCAGCTCAGATCATAATCTTGGGGTCCTGGGATTGAGTCCTGCATCAGGCTCTCTGCTCCGGGGGTGGTCTGCTTTGCCCTCTGCCCTTCACCATTGCTCATGCTCCCTATCTCTCTCTCTTGCACACATATATTCTCTCTCTCAAATAAAAAATTCTTTTAAAATTACCTTCAAACCTTACTTCAAACTTTACTTCAGACTTTTTTATACCTTTAAGCTTATTCTAGTAATTTTTATAGTTTCTTTAGGATTTTCTATGTATACAGTCATGACATCTGTGAATGAAAATAGTTCTACTTCTTGCTTCCAGTATTTGCCTTTTGTTTTTCTTGCCTTTTTGTTTTACTGTCCTTACTGTGATGTTTTTTTCCCCTCAGGTTCATTGAGGTGTAATTGACATATAACATTATATAAGTTTAAGGTGTACAACTATGATGATTTAATAGATGTATATATTATGAAATGATGATCACAAATAAGGTTAAGCAACACATGTATGACCTCATATAATTACAATTTTTTTGTGTAGTGAGAACATTTAAGGTGTATTTTCTTAGTAACTTTCAAGTATATAGTACAGTATTGTTAACTGTAGTCACTATGTTGAATGTTAGATCCCCAGAATATATACATACATCTTACAACTGGAAGTTTGTACCCTTTGACCAACATCCCCCCAACTCCCCCACATTTCAGCCCTTGGCAACCACCATTCTACTCTGTGTTTTTATGAGTTTAGCTTTTTTAAAAAGATTCCAAAGATAAGTAAGATCATACAGTATTTGTCTTTGACCTATTTCACTTAGCATAATGTTTTCAAGGTCCATCCATGTTGTCATAAATGGTAGGATTTCCTTCTCTTTTATGGCTGAATAGTATATGCCATTATGTACAATATATATAAATACTTATTATATCACATTTTTATATATGTGTTTTACATATATGTATATCACATTTTCTTTATCCATTCATATGTCGCTGGACACTTAGATTGTTTCTATGTCCTAGTTGTTGTACATGCTGCAGTGGACATGGTAGGAGGATGTAGATTTTTCTTTTTTTTTTAAAGATTCTTATTTATTTATTCATGAAAGACAGAGAGAGAGAGAGGCAGAGACCCAGGCAGAGAGAGAAGCAGGCTCCATGCAGAGAGCCCAACGTGGGACTTGATCCTGGGACTCCAGGATCAGGCCCCAGGCCGAAGGCAGGCGCCAAACCGCTGAGCTACCCAGGGATCCCCTAGATTTTTCATTGAGAGAATAATATCATTTGCTTTGAATATGTACCCAGAAGTAGGATTGCTGGGTCATATGGTGGCTCTATTTAAAATTTTTGAAAAACCTCTATACTGTTTTTACATAGTAGCTGCATTGGACCCTTCCAAAATATCTGGGAACCCTGATGGGAGTGTCTCTTGCTTGGACTCTGGACCCTCAGGACTGCTGGCAGTTCAGCAAACTGTGGCTGTGAGGAAGGTGGAGCCATATAGAGGGGCCTCTCTGAATCTCCGGAAGTGCAGATAGGAGCATCTCCTGTGAAGTCCTTGTACCAGTTAGAATGTTAGTGGACCTATAGCTGGGTTGAGATTGAGAGCCAGTTACAGGGCCTTTTCAGAATCTATAGTCTAATAGAATCTGGCAGGCTTAACCTCCAGGGGCTTTGGGCTCATGGCTTAGAGGAACTAGGGCTGGTTCACAGGCCATGCCAGGGTCTATAGTGAGGACTGAGGTCTATATGTCTATTAACCTGCACATGGGTCAGCATGACTCCTTTTCAATCCCTTGGCACATGGTACTGGTGACAGAACCGAAGTCAAATGGAACCATAGCTACATTTTTAGGCGTACAGCAGTGTCTGGATCTGTAGCCAGAATCATGGTTGGTGAGTTAGCCACCTATGTGTGAGCAAAGCCTGCTCTTCTAAGTCTTGGACTGCACTGGGGTTTTACAATCTCCTTCCTGGATCTCAAAGCTCCAACAAAGGCACTTTTATCTATGGATAGATGCCAAATTGTTGTTGTTGAGGAGGATACATGCAAGGGATGTCTTTTTTTTTTTCTTTAATATATTTTTAAAAATTGGAGTATAAATGACATATAACATTGTATTAGTTTAGGTGTATAACATAATGATTTAGGATTTGCTTTTTTTAATATTGTATTTATTTATTTTTTTTAATTTATTTTTTTATTGGTGTTCAATTTACCAACATACAGAATAACCCCCAGTGCCCGTCACCCATTCAACTCCCATGCCGCCCTCCTCCCCTTCTACCACCCCTAGTTCGTTTCCCAGAGTTAGGAATCTTTACGTTCTGTCTCCCTTTCTGATATTTCCCACACATTTCTTCTCCCTTCCCTTATATTCCCTTTCACTATTATTTATATTCCCCAAATGAATGAGACCATATAATGTTTGTCCTTCTCCGGTTGACTTACTTCACTCAGCATAATACCCTCCAGTTCCATCCACGTTGAAGCAAATGGTGGGTATTTGTCATTTCTAATGGCTGAGTAATATTCCATTGTATACATAGACCACATCTTCTTTATCCATTCATCTTTCGATGGACACCGAGGCTCCTTCCACAGTTTGGCTATTGTGGCCATTGCTGCTATAGACATTGGGGTGCAGGTGTCCCGGTGTTTCATTGCATCTGTATCTTTGGGGTAAATCCCCAACAGTGCAATTGCTGGGTCGTAGGGCAGGTCTATTTTTAACTCTTTGAGGAACCTCCACACAGTTTTCCAGAGTGGCTGCACCAGTTCACATTCCCACCAACAGTGCAAGAGGGTTCCCTTTTCTCCGCATTTGTGGAGAAAGCATTTGTGGTTTCCTGCCTTGTTAATTTTTCCCATTCTCACTGGTGTGAGGTGTTATCTCATTGTGGTTTTGATTTGTATTTCCCTGATGGCAAGTGATGTAGAGCATCTTCTCATGTGCTTGTTGGCCATGTGTATGTCTTCTTTGGAGAAATTTCTGTTCATGTCTTCTGCCCATTTCATGATTGGATTGTTTATTTCTTGGGTGTTGAGTTTGATAAGTTCTTTATAGATCTTGTATACTAGCCCTCTATCTGATATGTCATCTGTAAATATCTTCTCCCATTCTGTAGGTTGTCTTTTAGTTTTGTTGACTGTTTCCTTTGCTGTACAGAAGCTTCTTATCTTGATGAAACCCCAATAGTTCATTTTTGCTTTTGTTTCCTTTGCCTTCATAGGTGTATCTTGCAAGAAGTTACTGTGGACGAGTTCAAAAAGGGTGTTGCCTGTGTTCTTCTCTAGGATTTTGATGGAATCTTGTCTCACATTTAGATCTTTCATCCATTTTGAGTTTATCTTTGTGTATGGTGCAAGAGAGTGGTCTAGTTTCATTCTTCTGCATGTGGATGTCCAATTTTCCCATCACCATTTATTGAAGAGACTGTCTTTCTTCCAATGGATAGTCTTTCCTCCTTTATCGAATATTAGTTGACCATAAAGTTGAGGGTCCACTTCTGGGTTCTCTATTCTGTTCCATTGATCTATGTGTCTGTTTTTGTGCCAGTACCACACTGTCTTGATGACCACAGCTTTGTAGTACAACCTGAAATCTGGCATTGTGATGCCTCCAGATATGTTTTTTGTTTTTTTTTTAAATTCCCCTGGCTATTCGGGGTCTTTTCTGATTCCATACAAATCTTAAAATAATTTGTTCTAACTCTCTGAAGAAAGTCCATGGTATTTTGATAGGGATTGCTTTAAACGTGTATATTGCCCTTGGTAACACTGACATTTTCACAATATTAATTCTGCCAATCCATGAGCATGGAATATTTTTCCATCTCTTTGTGTCTTCCTTAATTTCTTTCAGAAGTGTTCTATAGTTTTTAGGGTATAGATCCTTTACCTCCTTGGTTAGGTTTATTCCTAGGTATCTTATGCTTTTGGGTGCAATTGTAAAAGGGATTGACTCCTTAATTTCTCTTTCTTCAGTCTCATTGTTAGTGTATAGAAATGCCACTGATTTCTGGGCATTGATTTTGTATCCTGCCACGCTACCAAATTGCTGTATGAGTTCTAGCAATCTTGGGGTGGAGGCTTTTGGGTTTTCTATGTAGAGTATCATGTCATCGGCGAAGAGGGAGAGTTTGACTTCTTCTTTGCCAATTTGAATGCCTTTAATGTCTTTTTGTTGTCTGATTGCTGAGGCTAGGACTTCCCAGTACTATGTTGAATAGCAGTGGTGAGAGTGGACATCCCTGTCTTGTTCCTGATCTTAAGGGAAAGGTTCCCAGTGCTTCCCCATTGAGAATGATATTTGCTGTGGGCTTTTCGTAGATGGCTTTTAAGATGTTGAGGAATGTTCCCTCTATCCCTACACTCTGAAGAGTTTTGATCAGGAATGGATGCTGTATTTTGTCAAATGCTTTCTCTGCATCTAATGAGAGGATCATATGGTTCTTGGTTTTTCTCTTGCTGATATGATGAATCACATTGATTGTTTTATGGGTGTTGAACCAGCCTTGTGTCCCAGGGATAAATCCTACTTGGCCATGGTGAATAATTTTCTTAATGTACCGTTGGATCCTATTGGCCAGTATCTTGTTGAGAATTTTTGCATCCATGTTCATCAGAGATATTGGTCTGTAATTCTCCTTTTTGGTGGGGTCTTTGTCTGGTTTTGGAATTAAGGTGATGCTGGCCTCATAGAACGAATTTGGAAGTACTCCATCTCTTTCTATCTTTCCAAATAGCTTTAGGAGAATAGGTATGGTTTCTTCTTTAAACGTTTGATAGAATTCCCCTGGGAAGCCATCTGGCTCTGGACTTTTGTGTCTTGGGAGGTTTTTGATGACTGCTTCAATTTCCTCCCTGGTTATTGGCCTGTTCAGGTTTTCTATTTCTTCCTGTTCCAGTTTTGGTAGTTTGTGGCTTTCCAGGAATGCGTCCATTTCTTCTAGATTGCCTAATTTATTGGCATATAGCTGTTCATAATATGTTTTTAAAATTGTTTGTATTTCCTTGGTGTTGGTAGTGATCTCTCCTTTCTCATTCATGATTTTATTAATTTGAGTCTTCTCTCTCTTCTTTTTAATAAGGCTGGCTAATGGTTTATCAATCTCATTAATTCTTTCAAAGAACCAACTCCTGGTTCTGTTGATCTGTTCCACAGTTCTTCTGGTCTCGATTTCGTTGAGTTCTGCTCGAATCTTTATTAACTCTCTTCTTCTCCTGGGTGTAGGATCTATTTGCTGTTTTTTCTCTAGCTCCTTTATGTGTAAGGTTAGCTTTTGTATTTGAGTTCTTTCCAGTTTTTGAATGGATGCTTGTATTGTGATGTATTTCCCCCTTAGGACTGCTTTTGCTGCATCCCAAAGATTTTGAATGGTTGTATCTTCATTCTCATTAGTTTCCATGAATCTTTTTAATTCTCCTTTAATTTCCTGGTTGACCCTTTCATCTTTTAGCAGGATGGTCCTTAACCTCCACGTGTTTGAGGTCCTTCCAAACTTCTTGTTGTGATTTAGTTCTAATTTCAAGGCATTATGGTCTGAGAATATGCAGGGGACGATCCCAATCTTTTGGTATCGGTTCAGACCCAGTTTGTGACCCAGTATGTGGTCTATTCTGGAGAAAGTTCCATGTGCACTTGAGAAGAATGTGTATTCAGTTGAGTTTGGATGTAAAGTTCTGTAGATATCTGTGAAATCCATCTGGTCCAGTGTATCATTTAAAGCTCTCGTTTCTTTGGAGATGTTGTGCTTAGAAGACCTATCGAGTATAGAAAGAGCTACATTGAAGTCACCAAGTGTATTATTATCTAAGTATTTCTTCACTTTGGTTATTAATTGATTTATATATTTGGCAGCTCCCACATTCGGGACATATATATTGAGGATTGTTAAGTCCTCTTGTTGGATAGATCCTTTAAGTATGATATAGTGTCCCTCTTCATCTCTCACTACAGTCTTTGGGGTAAATTTTAGTTTATCTGATATAAGGATGGCTACCCCTGCTTTCTTTTGAGGACCATTCGAATGGTAAATGGTTCTCCAACCTTTTATTTTCAGGCTGTAGGTGTCCTTCTGTCTAAAATGAGTCTCTTGTAGACAGCAAATAGATGGGTCCTGCTTTTTTATCCAGTCTGAAACCCTGCGCCTTTTGATGGGGTCATTAAGCCCGTTCACATTCAGAGTTACTATTGAGAGATATGAGTTTAGTGTCATCATGATATCTATTCAGTCCTTGTTTTTGTGGATTGTTCCACTGAACTTCTTCTTAAAGGGGAATTTTAAGAGTCCCCCTTAAAATTTCTTGCAGAGCTGGTTTGGAGGTCACATATTCTTTCAGTTGCTGCCTGTCTTGGAAGCTCTTTATCTCTCCTTCCATTTTGAATGAGAGCCTTGCTGGATAAAGTATTCTTGGTTGCATGTTCTTCTCATTTAGGACCCTGAATATATCCTGCCAGCCCTTTCTGGCCTGCCAGGTCTCTGTGGAGAGGTCTGCTGTTACCCTAATACTCCTCCCCATAAAAGTCAGGGATTTCTTGTCTCTTGCTGCTTTAAGGATCTTCTCTTTATCTTTGGAATTTGCAAGCTTCACTATTAAATGTCGAGGTGTTGAACGGTTTTTATTGATTTTAGGGGGGATCTCTCTATTTCCTGGATCTGAATGCCTGTTTCCTTTCCCAGATTAGGAAAGTTTTCAGCTAGGATTTGTTCAAATACATATTCTGGCCCTCTGTCCCTTTTGGCGCCCTCGGGAACCCCAATTAAACGTAGGTTTTTCTTCCTCAGGCTGTCGTTTATTTCCCTTAATCTGTCTTCATGGTCTTTTAATTGTTTGTCTCTTTTTTCCTCAGTTTCCCTCTTTGCCATCAACTTGTCTTCTATGTCACTCACTCATTCTTCCACCTCGTTAACCCTCGTCGTTAGGACTTCTAGTTTGGATTGCATCTCATTCAATTGATTTTTAATTTCTGCCTGATTAGCTCTAAATTCTGTAGTCATGAAGTCTCTTGAGTCCTTTATGCTTTTTTCTAGAGCCAGCAGTAGCTGTATAATAGTGCTTCTGAATTGGCTTTCTGACATTGAATTGTAATCCAGATTTTGTAACTCTGTGGGAGAGACGACTGTTTCTGATTCTTTCTTTTGAGGTGAGGTTTTCCTTCTAGTCATTTTGCTCAGTGCAGAGTGGCCAAAAGCAAGTTGTATTGGGAAAAGGAGAAAAAGAGAGGAGAGAAAGAAGGAAAGAAGAGAGAAAAAGAAAAAAGAGAAAAGGAAGAAAAAAAGAAAAAGAGAAAGAAAGAAAGAAAGGAAAAAAAGGGTGGGAGAAGGAAACAAATCAAAAAGCAAAAAAACAAAACAAAACAACAACAACAACAAAAAAAAAACCACGGGGGAGTATCTTCTGAATCTGTATACTTTAAGTCCCTTGACTTCCCCTGGAACTTGTCCGTCCAGCTGGTCTTCTGGGGGAGGGGCCTGTTGTGCTGATTTTCAGGTGTTAGCACTTGGGGGAGCTGCTCTGCCCCTGCCTGGTGCAGGGCTCAGTGGGGGTTGTTTACCCCGTGAGGCCCCAGGAGGAACAACCGCAGTGGCGGGGCCAGCTCTGGAGCCCTGGATTCAGCCCCCGCAGTAACTACATAACTACAGAGCTCTGGTTCTGCAGGGCCTGGAGGCTCCGGGCGGGGCCGCTGATCTGCTCAGCTGGGGCAGGAGCGTCCTCGCTGTCCTGGGCCCTCCCGGCCTCTGCCTGCCCCGGGGGGAGGCCGGATCCTGGGCTGTGTCCCAGCGCCCTGTGCTCCGGAGCCTGCACTGTTGGATTCGCGCTCCCGCCCCGCAGCCCCCTCCGCGGAGCCGCCCCCGAGCCCCTCAGAGCTGCTCCGGGTCCCGCCATGCGCGCTGCAGCCCTTAGGGAGCTCGGCGCACTCTAGCGGGGCGCAGGTGTCTGTTAGTGTCCCCGGGAGCCCGAGGGCATCCCAGCCCTCCTGGGTCCTGCTCCAACTCCCTGCGAGGCCTTTCCGCCAGGGAAGGTTGGTGCAGCTCCCGCTTCTCCCGGACCGAGCTCTCCTGCCCTGGGGACACTCGCGCCGGCCTTAGCCCAGCTCCTCGCGGGGCCCCTCCCCCTTGGATGCTTTTTTATTTTTATTTTTTTCCATCTTCCTGCCTTGATAGAAGCACAAACTCTTGTCACTGTCGCATTCCAGCTGTTCTCTATTTTTTTTATTTATTTATTTATTTATTTATTTATTTATTTATTTATTTATTTATTTATTGTTCTCTCTTTAAATCTCAGGCCGAATTTATAGATTTTCAGGATAATTTGAAGGTTTTCTAGGTAATTTGGTGGGGACAGGTGATTTGGGGACCCTCCTCTCCCGCCATCTTGCCCCTCCTCCAGCTAGGATTTGTATATATTATGAAATGATCATCACAATAAGTCCATCCATCATCCATACATAGTTATAATTTTTTTCTTGTGATAAGGAGTTTTAAGATTTATTTTCTTAACAACTTCCAAATATGCAAAATTATGCAATACGGTATTATTAACTATAGTAACCATGCTGTACATTGTATCCCTGTGACTTATTTATTTTATAACTGGAGTTGTACCCTTTGACCACTTTGTGCTCCCCCAACCCCCACTCCAAGCCTGGTTCTGGGAACCACCGGTCTGTTCTCTGTATCTGAGTTCAGTTTGTTTAGATCCCACATGTAAGTGAGATCGTGCAGTGTTTGTCTTTCTGTCTGACTTATTTCACTTAGCATAATGCCCCAAGGTCATCTATGTTGTCACAAAAGGCAAAATTTCATTCTTTTTTATGGCTAGATAATACTTCATTGTGTATGTATAAATGTACACATACCATATCTTCTTTATTCATTTTTCAGTGGGCACTTGGGTTGTTTTCATATCTTGGCTATTATAAATAATGCTGCAGTCATTGAGGTACATATATCTTTTTTTGAATTAGTGTTATCATTTTCTTTGGATAAGCATTCAGAAGTGGGATTGCTGGATCATATAGTAGTTCTATTTTTAATTTTTGGAGGAACCTCCATCCTATTTTTGATAGCAGCTATACCAATTTACATTCCCACCAATAGTGTGTGAGCGTTCCCTTCTCTCCATATCTTTGCCAACACTTGTTAACTCTTATCTTTTTGATGACAGCCATTTTAACGTGTATTTTCACTCATTTGGTAGTTTGTCTTTTCATTTTGTTGATAGTTTCCTTTGCTGTGCAAAAACTTTTTAGTTTGATGTGCTCCCAGCTGTTTATTTCTGCTTTTATTGCCTTTGATTTTGGTGTCAAATGAGAAACATCTGATTTGGCCATTTTTCTCTGCAATGTTGAAAAACAGTGAGAGGAGTGGATATTCTTGCTTTGTTCTTGAGCTTGTGAACTCTTTCCATTTCCCAACTGTGTGTACCCCAGAAGACACTTCTTCCTACCTTTGGGTTGGTACTTTCAGCAATGCTCTTGGTGGCTGATACTCCTACATCAGATGTATTAGAAATTCTAATGCTTAATTCTGGAATTTCTACCAGTAATGCAAAACTGAGCTCAACTATTCATAAAGCCTTCCCTGATTTCTCAAAACATAGTTTAGAGGCTCTCTTCTGTATGTCCCCTCATTGTTCTTCACATACCTGTGCTTTATCAGTAATCATATTGCATTGTAATTATTTGTCTGTCTCTCTCATTAGATTGTGTCTGTATTCATCTTTGTGTTCCCAGAACCATGCTTTGTGCTCCCCAAGTGCCCATTGATGAATATATGAAGAGATGGAAGTCAAAGTCTAATAACTGAGTATATTTTCACCTTTCCATTTGCAGTGGAAATTGTTCCTTCTCTCTCTGATGATGCTTGTGTGCGAGTGCCTGCACAACTCAACCCCTGGGGATATTTCCTTCTGAATCTTCCCCTCTTACCTTTATGTTAGTATCTTGCAGTTTCTGAATTTCTTGAAAGAAAAGATTCTGTGTAGAAGAGAGTGTAAATTTCTTTTAGGTGGTGACAATGTAAAGGGCCCAAATTTGCTGTCTAACTGAAATTAAAGAAGAGTTATTCGTCCAAGATTTAATTTGCTTCCTTAGATGTGGGATGTCATGTGATACTACTGTTTACTTTAAAATGAAATGTGCTGAAGAAGGTCCTCCTGCACCAGGATACAAATTGTATTTGGATTCTAAGTGAATGGGTGGCTTATGAAGGTAAAACTCTTCACTGATGAACCTACAATTTTTATTTCTTTCCTCTAGTATTCACTATCAGGGTAGTGATGATCTGGAGAAAGTTCTAAGTGAATTATTCAGGCACTTTTGCATGAAAATACCTTTTCTTCTCAAATAATGTCCTTTTGCTTTTGAAGATTTAAGAACATATATATTTTTAAAGATTTTATTTATTTATTCATGGGAAACACAGAGAGAATGGCAGAGACACAGGCAGAGGGAGAGGAAGAAGCAGGCTCCATGCAGGGAACCCAATGCAGGACCTGATTCTGGGCCTCCAGGATCACACCCTGGGTGGCAGGCGGTGCTAAACTGTTGGGCCACCAGGGCTGCTTGAGAACATATTTTCTTAAAGATTTCAAATGAAAGGGCATTTTTTTCCTAGCTTAAACTCTTTACTTCTTCTGGAGAGGAGCCTAGTCTTCTTTTATGGAAATTTTACATTATGTCATTTTCTTTTCTCAGATTTAAAGAACAGAACTGAGAGAAAGAGTCTAGGAAAGTCAAATTAACCATGTTTCTTCCCACAAAGAATTGTGTGATTTGCATCCTGTATTTCATTATAATATCTGTTGACCATGTAGCAAGTCTCGTATGATAAAGAACTAAACCAAACTCTATCATTTTAAAGTATAGAAGTAGGTAACCATATTTGTGGCAGGCAAATTTACTTATGCAAAAATCTAAGTATTTATTACATTTGTAGTATACCTATAAAACTGATGTATTGTTAAATGTAAATTAAAAATAAAGTGTAAAAAAGTGACAAAATTTAATAATATTTTATAGGCTTATAGAAATGTAAAGCTTATTAGGGAAATGAGATAATCTAGTCAAAATCCTCATTTTATAGATAAGGAAATGATAATCCAGATAATTAAAGAGGCAGAACTAATAAGTTTATGTTTTTCCCCTAAAAGGAGATAACATTTTTATTGTTTGAATATTGTTTACGAAATTGTATATTATTATATAAGCAGTACATAACTACATTTTTATAAGAGATTAAAACAAATAAGGATGTAGAATAAAATAGTAGAATAAAATAAAATGCTCTTTTAGAGCATATCAGCTGTACACACCCACACACATACATTACCTTATTTCAGTTAATAACATAATTTTCTAGTCGTTTCACCACTCTTTTATATACATATATTTACATATACACATGTCAATATAGTGGTTGTTTTGTTTTGTTTTGAAAGGGTCTGCCCCTTATTCTTTTCCAGTTGATGTATTTTAGAGATCTTTTATTCCTGTACAGTTGGTTTACTTTATTCTTTTTATTCTTTTTATTTTTTAAAGATTTTTTTATTTATTAACTCATGAGAGATACACACAGAGAGAGGCAGAGACACAGGCAGAGGGAGAAACAGGCTCTGTGCAGGGAGCCCTACGTGGAACTCGATCCCGGGACTCCAGGATCACGCACTGGGCTGAAGGCGGCGCTAAACCGCTAAGCCACCTGGGCTGCCCTACTTTATTTTATTTTTTTTTAAGATTTTTATTTATTTATGATAGACACAGAGAGAGAGAGGCAGAGGGAGGGAGAAGCAGGCTCCATGCCAGGAGCCCGACGTGGGACTCGATCCCGGGGCTCCAGGATCAGCCCTGGGCCAAAGGCAGGCGCCAAACCACCCAGCGGTTGACCCAGGGATCCCCTACTTTATTCTTTTTAATAACTATATGGTATTCCATAGTATGGATTACTGTAATTTATTTAACCATCCTCCTATTGATGCTTAGATTCAGGGCAACTCCTTTAAGTTCTATTATTGACAGTGTTGAAATAAATACTCTTTTACATATGACAGGGTTTAGGACATGTCACCCCTAAATATGATGCCTTGGCATTTTGAACGCTTTAAGTTGAAAGAATCTGAGAAATAGCAGGTACAGGAAGAACTTTCTGATCAGCCCCTTCTATTTTGAAGGAAGTCATAAGACCTTCATGTGAGCAGTGCTTTCCTTATATCTGGAAGCAAGGAACATCCTTATCTCAGAAGATAGGGGGTTACCAAGAGAAATACAACAAATTTCTCCTAGTTTACTACCCTAGCTCATACCCTTTTATCCTATCATATTTTCTTGCAACTTTCTACTCTTCATCAAACCTAGAATAAAAAGGCTCAGATTTAACCACTTCTTTAGGTCTTCATTTCCTATGAAGACTTCTGTGTAATATAAAATTTATATTAAATACATCTAAGCTTTACTCTTCTTAATCTCTCCTTTGTCGGTTCAATTTACAGGGCCCCAAGCAGAGGACCGAAGATGGGTAGAAGAAAATATATTTTCTCCCCTACACTCCCAATTCCTTAAACAATTTTTCTGTTTCACTCCCCTCTTCCTGATATGAAATGTCACATCTAATATTAACCAAATCCCAGAATGTGCTCATGTGCATGTGTATGTGTGTGTGGCAAGGGAAGGAAAGGAGTGAGAGAGACCACTATTTCTGGATTCTTTATTATCTTTCATTTATTAATCTGTTTCTTAACCATACTACTTTAACACTAAAAGAGCCTATTAGTATGTTTGGAGATCTTACAGGAAACACTGTTGTTTTTCTGTTTCAAAAATGTGTTGATTGGGATCCCTAGGTGGCGCAGCGGTTTAGCGCCTGTCTTTGGCCCAGGGCGTGATCCTGGAGACCCGGGATCGAATCCCACATCGGGCTCCCGGTGCATGGAGCCTGCTCCTCCCTCTGCCTGTGTCTCTGCCTCTCTCTCTCTCTCTCTCTGTGACTATCATAAATAAATAAAAAAGTTTAAAAAAAAAAAACAAAACAAAACAAAAATGTGTTGATTATTTTTATATTTTTCTCTTTCATCGGAATTTTTGAACCATTTTGTCAAGTTCCCTTAAAAATATTCTGTTTAGGATTTGTATTGGGATCACATTGAATTGATTTTGGGGAAAATGGACAACTTTAAAATAATGGTTTTTCTCCTTATTTATTCTAATCTGTTATGTTGTTCAGTTAATTTTTATAGATCCTATGTTACATATACTAGTAGGTTGATTTGTTTATTGGTTGCTAGTTTGAATAGAATCCTTTTTTTTTTTTTTTTTTTTTTTTTAAGATTTTATCTATTCATTCATGAGAGACACAGAGGGAGAGAGAGGCAGAGACACAGGCAAAGGGAGAAGCAGGCTCCATGCAGGGAGCCGGATGTGGGACCCAATCCCGGGACTCCAGGATCATGCCCCAGGCCGAAGGCAGGCGCTAAACCGCTGAGCCACCCAGGAATCCCCAAATAGAATCCTTTTTAAATGACCTTATAAAATTGAACATTGCTAATATGGAGAATTTGGGGGGTTTATATCCTGCAACTTTGCTGGTTTCTTGTCAATTCTAACAGTTTTCAGTTGATTCTGTTGTATTATACAACATTATTTTGTACAAATAATGACAATTTTCTCTCATTCTTTTTGCCATCTTAATGCATTGGGTAAGTGCTCCACTACGATGTTGCCTAGCTCCCTGAATCCTTATCTTCTGATAATAAAAATTATTTTAATGTCAACTCTAAGTATAATACTTGCTGTGTGTTTCTAGGAGATATATTTTACCTTGAGAAAGTCCTCCCTCCCATTGCTGGTGTATTCTATTTAATTCAGAAAATGTTTTTACTTTTATCAAAAGTTTTTAGAGTAATTTGAAATGATTTAATTTTTCCATGTAATCTGTTAATCTTGTGAATTTCATGAATAGACTTCCTTATAAAGAAATCTTGCAATCTTGGGATAAAGTCTGCCTGACTATTATGCATATTCAATAACTATCTTGCTGATTCTGTTTTCCAATCAATTTACATAGGAATGTTTATAATCTGTATTTTTCATTCTATTACTTTCCCTGCTTAATCCTTTCTACTTATGTTGGTATTTATTTTGTTGTTCTGTTTACAGTTTGTGAATTTGATGCTTTGTTGATTTATTTTCTAATATATAGGAGTTTTGGAAGTATATTTATATTCCCTTTGTGGTATATAAAGTGATATTTTATTAGAGTTAGCTTATAAATTGTGTTATTCAAGTGCTTTCCAGTCTTATATTTGTCTGTCTGACTTGTCAACCTCTGAGAGAAATAGAATCCTCCCACTATGATTACAGTTTTTATTTTCTCAAGTATATATATGTAGATCTTTTAGTGAACAGTTGGCAGAAGTTGTGATAAGATCTGTTAGCCATGTGCTATTAAAAACTCTGTTTGACGAGGTATTTCTTAGCAACTCCACAAATGCTATTATTTTACCTAGGAGTAGTTTCTACTAAATCATGCCAATTCTTTAGCTTAAATAAATCATGATAGTGTCATATTGCTTAATAACCCTATCGCTACCTTGGCATTCCACCCTATCATTATAAATAATTTCTGGTTTTTGTTTTTTCACCCTACCTAGATTGTATATTCTTAGAGCAACTTTTAAATACTTAAAAATATTAGTTGGATCTAAAGACCCAGAACACATACACATATATAAATTATAATTATAAATAGAAGCATATATAAGTCTTTTAATTGTTTTCTTTGTTCTCTAACTAGTTCTTTTTAAAAATTTTTTTCTTAAAGAGTTGATGAAAGATGATTTTCTCTACCTCTCCTCCTTTGTTCCCTTTCTATTATTATTATTATTATTATTATTATTATTATTATTAGTTTGGAAAAAAAAACAATTGATAGAGAATTTGATAAAAGATACAGATGAACAGGCTGATGAAGAGGTGCCTAGGCAAGATCTGGGAAGGTCCCAGACACAGAAGCTTGTCATCATGGAGTTTGAGTGTGTTTCCCTCTTGGTATGTGGATGTATTCACCAAGCCAGAAGCTCTCTAACCTCCATACTATTGGGATTTTATGGAAGCTTCTTTCTATAAGCATGAGCAATTATTAACTCCATTTCTAGCCCTTTTCCCCTCTCTGGAGGGTGGTGAATTGGACTGAAAATTCCAAGCTTCTAAGCGTGACTTGGTCTTTCTGGTGACCAGCCTCCATCTATGAGGGCTGATCACCAGATCAGGACCCCACCCAAAGTCACCTCATTAGAACAAAAGATATTTCTAGTGCTCTTAGAACTTAGGAATTTACAAGGGTTTAAGAAGCCCTGAGTCAGGAACCAGGGTCAAAGACCAAATATAAAAACAAAAGATATCCTTAGTGCTCTTACCACTTTTGAATTTGTAAGGGTTTAAGAGCTCTGTGCCAGGAATAGGGACAAAGACCAAATATATTTCTTATTATAAATCACAAGTATATAATATGATAATATGATAGTTTTTTTTAGTTCAAGTTATCATTGACTTGGGTGCTGTATTTTCAGTCTTTGTTTTCATTTTGCTACTTGTTATATTCTATTATCTTCCACTTAAGAATTAATAATGCAATCATATTAGCTCAAATAAAATTCATGTTCTCATTATTATTTATATAAGATGGGGAACTGGAATGTGCCTTCACATTTATTATAAACATTTCCCGAATTAATATTTAATGACTATTTTATTGAAGTTACTGTGTGACAGATACCTCATTTTTTAGCAATTCTCATATAAAGATTTCTTGTGTTTCTCAAATTAAGGCAAATTTATATTCTTATGGGAATAAAAAGAATAATCACTATGAAACAAAAATGTGGATAGGATTTATTTTTTTTAATAATAAATTTATTTTTTATTGGTGTTCAATTTGCCAACATACAGAATAACACCCAGTGTTTATCCCGTCAAGTGTCCCCCTCAGTGCCCGTCACCCATTCACCCCCAACCCCCGCCCTCCTCCCCTTCCACCACCCCTAGTTCGTTTCCCAGAGTTAGGAGTCTTTATGTTCTGTCTCACTTTCTGATATTTCCTTTTCTTCTCCCTTCCCTTCTATTCCCTTTCACTATTATTTATATTCTCCAAATGAATGAGAACACATAATGTTTGTCCTTCTCCAATTGACTCATTTCACTCAGCATAATACCCTCCAGTTCCATCCACATTGAAGCAAATGGTGGGTATTTGTCATTTCTAATGGCTGAGTAATATTCCATTGTATACATAGACCACATCTTCTTTAATGGATAGGATTTAAACCTGAATTTCTTGTTTGCCTTCTTAAGTCACTATTTTTATCACATTCTCTCCTACTGGAGAATCTGCAATCAGGGTAGAATTCAGTTTTGAAGGGCCTAAAGCTAATATAATTTTGTTAATTCTCATTAAGAAAAATAATATAAAAACTAGAAATACAAAATTAGATACAGAATTATTTATATCAAGAAATCACAGCAAAGTACAAATTATAAAGAGCTGGTAAAAACAAATGTCAGAAAATTAAATGCCTAACACATTGCTATAGAATTTTCACCTACATTTTTGGCTATAAATTCTTTGGTATTTCTTCTGATGACAACAATTTTGTAGTATTTTCTATAGCAAGAATGGAAAGACAGTTTGGTCTTTTTTTTTTATCATGGTTGGTTATAATGTATTATTACTGAGTTTAGGAAAGTTTCTTTCAGCTTCACAATTTGCTATTGTGATATCATGTGAATTCTTAGAAGTGTTGACAAATGAGAAGCCTCTATCAATTTTCTTTCTGTGATCTGTCCCAGATGTGCTTGCTGTGTGTAGTACAACTTTATGCTCTGCACCATAAACCCAGGGACTTCATGTATTGTTTTGAGAATGCTGGATATGCATGAACTAGGGGAACTATGCTGAGCATGGGCATTGATGTTGACACTGTGTTTGAATCCAGCAGTACCATTTACCTGGGTATTCTCAGCTTGGGGTTATTAAACTGTGTTCAGATAAATATTAGACTACTAAAAGGCTTTCAAGCCAGTTTCTTTTTATTTAAATAAGATTTTTATTTTAGAATAGTTTGATTTACAGTTTTAAGCCACTTTTCACATTGTTACTTCATTTAATCCTCTTAAAATTGTGAGATGAGCATTTTGAGGTTTAAGGGATATGAGGATTTTACCTAAAGTGACAGCACATGTCAATTATGGACTCCATGCTGAAGAGACAACATCTGTGTTAAGAGCTTTTATACAATGAACCTCACTAAGGCACAGTAGCAATACTTAGAAGATCATTTTGTGACTAATAAAAGTGAATATCTTTTTTAAAAAAAATCCTTTCTTTTTGTCAACCCATTATAATTGGGTCAACTTCTTTTCCTTAGTTTTGTGAGTTTCCTTGACAGTTCATTTCTCTATCTAGATTTTAAAGTGCTTAATATAGTCCTCAGAGGACAACAAACCCCAGTTCTCTCAGAATGACTGTTTTTGGGCACAGAAGAGCACTCAGGAGCTGATCTGACCTCTTGCAGGTGCCATTAAGTGACCACTCCAGGATAAGGAGGTACCTTTGCAGCGGACCATTAGCACATCTATGTTTTAATGCAGTAACTTTCTCTTGATGGATGTACCATAACTAACTAGTGAAGGAAAGTCAGTTTGAAAGGAGAAAGATATATTATTAGAACTAATCACCATGTATAGGGGATGGTGAATATCTGTTCTCTCTCTGTCACCTAAAATGGCATTAAATACTCATGCAATGAAGAGTGAGAGGGAAGAAAAGGATAGAAAAGTTAGTGGAGCCATTTTTCCCAGCTTTAAAAAACTTTTAACCTCTTTTTAAATTTAATCACAATGCTAAGATGTCTTTGCCATCAGCAGTGTGATAGCAGAATAAGCTGTAAGACAGAACTTCATTAAAATTAAAATTCTGATTCTCTTGCGACTTACTATATGATACTGGGGAGGTATTACAACTGTTAGATGCCTTAGTGTTCTCATTAGTAGAAGAGAGATCATTGTAAGCTTGCAGGACTGGTGGGTGTTATCATGTTATCATGGTGAATGTGTACAAAATGCCTAGTATACTATCTGGTATATTGCACTCATGTAACAATATTCACTATGTTCACTATGTTATTATTAACACTAAGTTGGAGGGCTTTTCCTTTTTTTTTTTAAAAAGTAAATGAATGAAAGAGATCTATCAGGTTTTTTTTAATTGAAGTTTGATTTGCCAACATATAGTGTAGCACCCAGTGCTCATCCCATCAAGTGCCCTCCTCAGGGCCTATCACCCAGTTACCCCATGCCCCCTCCTGCCACCCCTTCCACTACTCTTTGTTCGTTTCCCAGAGCTAGGAGTCTCTCATGGTTTGTCTCCCTCTCTAACTTTTCCCACTCATTTTCCCTCCTTTCCCTTATAATCCCTTTCACTATTTCAGTGAAACCATATGATGATTGTCCTTCTCTGACTTATTTCACTCAGCATAATACCCTCCAGTTCCATCCATGTCGAAGCAAATGGTGGGTATTCGTCCTTTCTAATACCTGAGTAATATTCCATTGTGTATATATGTATATACATATATACCACATCTTCTTTATCCATTCATCTGTTGAAGGACATCGTGGCTCCTTCCACAGTTTGGCTATTGTGGACATTGCTGCTATGAACATTGGAGTGCAGGTGTCCCTGTCCCGGTGTTTCACTATATCAGTATCTTTGGGGTAAACACCCAGTAGTGCAATTGCTGGGTCGTAGGGTAGCTCTATTTTTAACTTCTTGAGGAACCTCCACACAGTTTTCCAGAGTGGCTGTACCAGTTTGCATTCCCACCAGCAGTGCAAGAGGGTTCCCCTTTCTCCATATCCTCTCCAACATTTGTTGTTTCCTGTCTTGTTAACTTTCACCATTCTCACTGGCGTGAGGTGGTATCCCATTATGGTTTTGATTTGTATTTCCCTGATGGCAAATGATGTAGAGCATCTTCTCATGTGCTTGTTGGCCATGTGTATGTCTTCTTTGGAGAAATTTCTGTTCATGTCTTCTGCCCATTTCATGATTGGATTGTTTATTTCTTGGGTGTTGAGTTTGATAAGTTCTTTATAGATCTTGTATACTAGCCCTCTATCTGATATGTCATCTGTAAATATCTTCTCCCATTCTGTAGGTTGTCTTTTAGTTTTGTTGACTGTTTCCTTTGCTGTACAGAAGCTTCTTATCTTGATGAAACCCCAATAGTTCATTTTTGCTTTTGTTTCCTTTGTCTTCATAGATGTATCTTGCAAGAAGTTACTGTGGCCAAGTTCAAAAAGGTTGTTCCCTGTGTTCTCCTCTAGGATTTTGATGGATTCTTGTCTCACATTTAGATCTTTCATCCATTTTGAGTTTATCTTTGTGTATGGTGTAAGAGAATGGTCCAGTTTCATTCTTCTGCATGTGGCTGTCCAATTTTCCCAGCACCATTTATTGAATAGACTGTCCTTTTTCCAGAGGATATTCTTTCCTACTTTGTCAAATATTAGTTGACAATAGAGTTGAGAGCCCATTTCTGGATTCTCTATTCTGTTCCATTGATTTATGTGTCTGTTTTTGTGCCAATACCACAGTGTCTTAATGATCACAGCTTTGGTAGTACAACTTGAAATCCGGCATTGTAATGCCCCCAGCTTTGGTTTTCTTTTTCAGTATTCCCTTGGCTATTCAGGGTCTTTTCTGATTCTACACATGAATGATAGAGGAGAGATCACAACTAATACCAAGGAAATACAAACGATTTTAAAAACATATTATGAGCAGCTATATGCCAACAAATTAGGCAATCTAGAAGAAATGGATGCATTTCTGGAAAACCACAAATTACCAAAACTGGAACAGGAAGAAATAGAAAACCTGAACAGGCCAATAACCAGCAAGGAAATTGAAGCAGTCATCAAAATCCTCCCAAAACACAAAAGTCCAGGGCCAGATGGCTTTGTTTAAAGAAGAAATAATACCTATTCTACTAAAGCTGTTCTGCAGGATACAAAGGGACAGAATACTTCCAATAATTATGAGGCCAGCATCACCTTGATTCCAAAACCAGACAAAGACCCCACCAAAAAGGAGAATTATAGACTAATATCCCTGATGACATGGACACAAAAATTCTCAACAAGTTAAGAGCCAGTAGGATCCAACAGTACATTAAGAAGATTATTCACCATGACCCAAGTGGGATTTATCCCTGGGATGCAAGGCTGGTTCAACACTTGTAAAAAAAAAATCAACGTGATAGATCACATCAACAAGAGAAAAAACAAGAACCATATGATCCTCTCATTAGATGCAGATAAAGCATTTGACAAAATACAGCATCCATTCCTGATCAAAAGTCTTCAGAGTGTAGGGATAGAGAGAACATTCCTCAATATCTTAAAAGCCATCTACTATGAAAAGCCCACAGCAAATATTCTCAATGGGGAAAAACCGAGAGCCTTTCCCCTAAGATCAGGAACACAACAGGGATGTCCACTCTCACCACTGTTATTCAACATAGTACTAGAAGTCCTAGCCTCAGCAATCAAACAACAAAAAGAAATAAAAAGCAAATTGGCAGAGAAGTCAAACTCTCTCCCTCTTTGCAGATGACATGATACGGTATATAGAAAACCCAAAAGACTCCACCCCAAGATTGCTAGAACTCATACAGCAATTCAGCAATGTGACAGGATATAAAACCAATGCACAGAAACCAGTGGCATTTCTATATACTAACAATAAGACTGAAAACTAAGGAATCAGTCCCATTTACAGTTGTGCCCCAAACTGTAAGGTACCTAGGAATAAACCTAACCAAAGAGGTAAAGGATCTATACCCTAAAAACTACAGAACACTTCTGAAAGAAATTGAGGAGGACACAAACAGATGGAAAAATATTCCATGCTCATGGATTGGAAGATTTAATATTGTGAAAATGTCAGTGCTACCCAGGGCAATTTATACGTTTAGTGCAATCCCTATCAAATTACCATGAACTTTCTTCACAGAGTTGGAACAAATAAGATTTGTATGGAATCAGAGATCTATCAGTTTCTTATTGTGGTTGCAGTGGACAAGCAGAACAAAGCAACCGTTGTTTTTTTCTGATGGAATAAGTGGTATACAGGGCTGGAAGACAAGATATAATAAAAATTATATTAAGCTGGTATTTACCTGTAACATAGTGTGATATTTAATTTTATTTATCAACTTGGATCGGCTATAGTACCCAGATATTTGGTCAAATACCAGTTGGGCTATCTCTATGAAAGTATTTTTTAGATGTGATTAACATTCAAATTAGTAGATTTTGAGTAAAGCAGATTACCTCTATAAAGTGGGTAGGCCTCATCCAGTCAGTTTGAAAGCCTTAAGAGAAAAAGCCTGAGTTATTCCTAGAAGTAGAGGAATTTCTGCCTGCAGACGGTCTTTGGACTCAGGCTGCAATATCAGTTCTTCTCTGCCAGTTTTCCCTGCAGATTTTGGACTTGCCGGCCTCCACAATCCTATGAGCCGTTTCCTTAAAATAAATCTCAATCTCTCTCTCTCTCTCTCTCTCTCTCTCTCTCTCTCTCTCTCTCTCCCTTCCTCCCTCCCATTGGTTCTGTTTCTCTGTAGAGTGCTGATTTACACATATAGATTAATATTGATTTGTGGTGACACTGCAAGTTTGTGTATGGGCAACAGATTTGATTGGAGCCCTGATTTTCTGGCTTATTTTTCTTCTTTTTCATTTTGGCATGCCTTTATTCGGTATTTGTTCTTATGCATCTATGTTGCGGATGATAAATAAAAGTCAGAAAATAGCAAATGTTGGATAATTTGTAACCATTTACAAAGTATGTTCATACACATATTTAATACTTATACCAATGCTGTGGGGTAATTAAAACTATCCCTATTCTAGATATGAAAGGATAACAATAAAAACAATATTGAGTATTTATTGAACTCTTCCAGGCTCAGCATGCCACAGAAATAATCTCATGTAAGAATCATGGTGACCCACAGCATGGGTGTTCTTACCACTCGTAATTTACAGATGAGCACACTGGTTAGAATTTGAACTCTAATCTACTGATCCCAAAGGAGCCTGTGCTTTTTTCTCATATGGAGAGATGCCTGATTAAAACCCCTTCCACCAGGTAGACGGGACACATCTCAGAGCCCTTTCATGCCATGGGTCTCTGAGCTAGTGTCATTTCTGGAACTCAGCTAAGAATCTGGTATTCAATTAGGACAGAGATCAAATGACTCTAGACTGCAAATGCAGAGCCTTGCCACTCCTGAGTTAAAGATTCTCATTTATGGCTATTAATATTGAAAGGGATGAGGTATATCTTTGTATCTGTCATCAATTTTCCCCTGCCTTTATGTTGGAAGTGCAGGACAATTCTGGGACAATTCAAGGCAACTGGAGAAGTAAGAAGAAGCAGAGAATTAGAGGACTTAGGGGCTGTAGGGCTTTTCGCTTTTCATCCTTCTCCCTCTGATAGGTGAGGACACTGAGGCAGAGGGGCTGAATTACCTGCTCAGGGTACATAGACTGGAGCAGCTAAAATTCAACATGCACATGGAATCACTTGCAGTCTTGTTAAAGTGAAGATTCTATTCTGTAAGAGAGATGAGGCCTGGGAGTCTGCATTTTCTAACAAGTTCCCAGGTGAAGCTGACACTTCTATCAAGGGGTTCTGCTGTGAATAGGAGGGGAGACTGGAGCACTTAAGGTAGAGAGGATACTAGAATTGGAAGGAGGAAATGAGCTTAGTAGGTTCTATAGTAGGTGATAACAGGATAGGCTGGTTTCTACAGTATTTATTAATACTCGGATGCTCTTTCAGAAACACCATAGGTGGCCACAGGATTTCAAATGCTACCACAAGAGTTAAGAATTTTAACAGACTGGAGGGATCCCTGGGTGGCGCAGCGGTTTGGCGCCTGCCTTTGGCCCAGGGCGCGATCCTGGAGACCCAGGATCGAATCCCACGTCGGGCTCCCGGTGCATGGAGCCTGCTTCTCCCTCTGCCTGTGTCTCTGCCTCTCTCTCTCTCTCTCTGTGACTATCATAAATAAATAAAAATTAAAAAAAAAAAAATTTAAAAAAAAAAAAAAGAATTTTAACAGACTGGAGCAATAGACTAAATTTTAATATGCTTAAAGTTAAACACAATGAATATGATAAAAAAGAAACCCAAACTTTTACCAATACAGAATATGTGAAATACAATTTAATAACAGACTTAGAAGCTTAAGTTGTCCATAAGTTATTGAGTCAGTATCATGATGTTGTATTAACAGAAGTATGGTGTGTGGGGAATGGGAGGTGATGGTTTTCTTCCACATTGCACAAGTCATTGTGGAAGATGTGCTCAGTGTAGGGTGTGCCGCATTAAGAAGAGACCTGAAATGTGTCTGGGGGAGCATATATAGGGATATCTGAGGCTGATGCCTTTGAAGAATAGTTGAAGAAATTGGCGTTTAACCTGGATATTAAAATGTCATAGAATAATGTAAGCTCTCATCTAAATATCTGAAGGGACATTGTGTGTTAAATGATATTAAGTTTGTTCTGTGTGAACTCTAATCAGTAAAAGTGGAAACTAGAGACTGATTCCAACATAATCTAAGGCCTTTGTGGGGAGACAGAGGAATAGAACTGGGTTTAGAGTTGAATTCCAGCTGTGTTACATTGGGTACATCACTTGACCACTGTATCTCAGGCTCCCCGTTAAAAATGGGGAAAAAATGGGATCCCTGGGTGGCGCAGCGGTTTAGTACCTGCCTTTGGCCCAGGGCGCGATCCTGGAGACCCCGGGATCGAATCCCATGTCGGGCTCCCGGTGCATGGAGCCTGCTTCTCCCTCTGCCTATGTCTCTGCCTCTCTCTCTCTCTGACTATCATAAATAAATAAAAATTTTTAAAAAATGGGGAAAAAATAATCCTTCCTCGTCATATGGAGTCAGTGAGATAATTTGTGAAAAACATGGCCATGTTTGGCAAAGAGTGCTGACTCAATCACTTTTTAAAACATCGTAGAACTAAACCAGTCTAGCCACAAAATGACCACCTCAGAAAGCAGAATTCCCTGTCACTGGAGGTACGCAGACCAACGATGATTAACCTTGTGGGAGTTTGGGATGAGAACCTGGCATACAGATTTGCTGCCAGGCAGCAGATTGATGTACAATGGAGATAATTTATGGGATCCTTTCCAGTTTTAAGAGTCTGCATAGACTGACATCACCACTCTTTCCCTGGCTATTAAACATGCAGGTAGAAAAATTGCTTCATTCATTTGTAATGCTACTCACCTCTCAGCCTAAGATAGGGAGGCAGAAATGGACTTTATTTTGAACATTTCTTTCCCTACTCCCAAACTTAATCTCTTGAGTTCTAAAGTTATACTATTTCCATTTTATGAGACTATCAAGAGCATTTGTACCATATAGAATAGCTTCTTATATGGTATCATTTGAGGAGAATAAAGACTCAACTCCACCAAATTATTTTTTCTATTGGTCCTGTTATATATCTTAAAATTACTCTATTATTGTCGTTTCTTTGTATAGAGCTATCAAAATGTGAACGTTATTTAGAGTGACTAATGCCTCAAGCCAATATCAGTCATTAACATCTTGGCCAGACTTAGTTTGGTCATTAGTGTGGTTATTTGGTGCTCATGAAAATGCACTGCTCAGATCTCTTGCTGTAGGGAGCATTGTTAACTGGCAGCCCTAGCTGCCAGCTTGCTGGAGCCTCTACATGTTTGTACCAGGTCATGTTTCCTATGAGCCACTTGCAACAAATGACTGACCACAGCAAGGGGGGTAATGCAGGTCTGTTCCTGAGAGATGTGGGCCTCTAGTAACTTTGACTCAAGGACTCTCCTTCAGCCCAACTGAACCCTTCTAAGAACTGTGCTATAGTCCCAGATTCTTCCTACCCTGTCCGCTCCAATTCATTTTCCTTCATGGGTGTCAGACCTGCACTGGGGTCTGAAGGCCTTCCCTGCCTTCTCCTGCTTCCTCCCCTTTACCCTTCACAGGCATTTCCCTCAACAAATCTAACTCTTATGATCCCTGAGTGGCTCAGCAGTTTAGAGCCTGCCTTTGGGCCAAGGCACGATCCTGGAGTCCTGGGATCGAGTCCCACATCGGGCTTCCTGTATGGAGCCCGCTTCTCCCTCTGCCTTTGTCTCTGCCTCTTTCTCTCTCTCTCTGTCTCATGAATAAATGAATAAAATCTTAAAAAAAAAAAAAACAAATCTAACTCTTGAAGGATTCAAACTAACATAAGTGGTGCCAGAAGTGATCTGAGAAAGCAGATGGTAAGATGGGTTTGTGAAACAGGCTTCCTCACACCTCAGAAAGCAAAGAGTTTACCATCCTGAGTGATATGTAATGCAGGGTAATCCCCAGCACAGAGTGAAGGCTTAGATGCTCGACTTTTAACCGGTGGTGACCTGAGAGAATGCCCTAGTAAGGCAATCTGAAAATTATGGGTGAAGAGCCAGAGGTCTGCAAAAGCTGATTACTATTTAGTACTGATGCCTTGCAGAGAATGAGATGGGGGCCTCTCTATGAGATACTGAGGGCCTTTGACAAGCAGTTAAAGGCTAACTGTGAGAGCCAGAGGCTGTCTTTGATAGCTCACAAAGAGCCAGCTGAGCAATGTCTCTAGACAGAATTGCAGAACTCAGAGGCAGTCAGATGTTCAGCTGAGGCAGGTCTGTCATGCCAACATCAGGGCCCTGGTTGAGAAAACCTGGGACCCTGCAACATGGCAGGGATCTGGATGGCTGTTTTTGTAGCCTTTCCCAAATCCTCAGAGTTTCTCTTGTACATGGTAGCATTTTCCCTGCCCTGGGAGATGCTGTGGAGAACTCACCTCCACAAGACAGTAGGAACTATTCCACTTCCTCACCTGGCTGCCAGGTGGATAACAGGCTAAATCCCAGCATAACCTGACTGAGAACATCCTGAGCCTGATGAAGGAGGAAGGAAATTGGGCAGTAGTTTCAAGAATTAGCTAGAATGTATCTGCCATCAAGGAAGTACCCTTGAAACTAGATTTTGAGGATATTTGATTAAGTGGGCTGGAATGTCTGGCTAGATTTTAACAGGAATTCATTTTCTTGGAGACACTTTCTTAGAACATGGGATTTAACACCTGGCAAGGACCTAGTTACTATAGACTGAATGTTTGTGTCCCCCCAAATTCATATGTTGAAACTCTAATCCCCAAAGTGATGATATTTGGAGAAGAGGGTTTTAGGAGATGATTAAGGTTAGATGAGGTCACAAAGATGTGTGCTTTATGATGGAATTAATGCCCTCATAAGAGGAAGAGACATGCACATAGGAATGCTGTGCACTGGAAGGCCTGGTGAGGACATAACCTGGATGGCCTTCACCAAGAACTCAACCATGCTGGCATCCTGATCTTGGAGTTCCAGCCTCCAGAACTTTGAAAAACAAATGTTTATGTTTTAGCCACTTAGTCTATGGTATTCTGTTATAGCATCCCAGGCTGACTGAGACATTGGTGAGTGAGGCAAACTCATTGCTAAGATGGCTCATAGAGATGTGGAAAAAGCTATGGCAAGTGAAAATGCATGCATTTCCTTGGCAGACAATAGAGGAAGGAATAAAAAAGCATAGGCAGTGGGGCATGTTGGAGTGGATATGTTCTGTGAGGCCAAAAAACCAACCAGAGGATTATATTCCATGGTAGGCCCCAAGGACATAGCATTCATCAAGGGCATCAGGAAAGAGAGAGAGGCAGCAGCATCACTAAGATGTTCACTGGTGACCCTACTCTGCAGGGCAAGCTCATGGTAGAAGAGATAATCACTGAACTAGCTTTGGTAACATCATGAAGATGTGACACCAGAGTAATAGAGTACAGGTGGCAGTGCTTACTGTAATGACTCCCAAGTCAGAGGGAGGGGCAGCCAAGGGGTGGTGGCCCCCAGGGAGTGTGTGATGGTTAATAGAAAATGGCCATTCTCAGGGTGAAGCATCTGGGCAGCCTACAAGAGTGCTAATTAATCTACAAACAGGATAAGGCAATAATTGGGGAACAGGAGGCTGAAGGCAGCATCAGTTTTCAGTTTTCAGACCTAAGCTCATTACAGATCTAGAAGCCTATTGACTGAAGTTTGAAATTGTCAGTGGTGGCAAAAGATCCAGTATGGAGCTTATGGCAAGCCCCAGTGGAAGAATCACAGTGCAGGTTCCTAAGATTCTAGGATTTTGCTGTAAAGAATTGAAATACCTTTTTTGAAAGGCTATATTGAGGCATAAGTGATACTAAAAAAAATATTCTAATGTATATAGCTGGATGACTTTGGACATAGGCATACACCAATAAAACTATCACTACAGTGTAATCTGTCACTTCTGAAAGTTTCCTCTTGCTTCATCTCCCCTTTTTTTAATGGTGGTAAGAACAGTTGCCATGAGATCTATCCCTTTTAATTTTTTGTGCTATATAGTATTTTTAACTTAATATCTTTTGTGAAGCAGTTCCTGGTTTGTTTTTGGGCCCTAGTAAAGATGGAGTGCTTGACCCTGTGGCACCAAGTGCCTGGGAACAAGCATCTGGAGCTGCTTGTTAGGACCTGGGGCCTGTGCACTCCCAAATCATAAAGTCAATTGGGCCCACTGGCATTTCTTTGAGAGATGGAAATCGTGCATCTAGAATCAAAGCAAATGGCACTGAGAGGCACAAGTGATCTCCATGAGCAGGTAGCCCAGACTTCTGTATAACCCAGCATGATTGCTCTGGCACACCTTTTCCCTACCTGAATCAGTGACCCTGTAGGGTGTCCTGTATTATCAGCTGAAGGAGGAAGAAGAGGCCCCATCTTGGTTTAGGAATGGGTCAACTTGGTGTGTCGGTATAGCTGAAATTGACAGTGGCTGCATTATAGCAATATTCAGAGATGGCCCTAAAAGATATGAAAAGAAAAAGTCTTCCCAGTGGTGAAGTTACAGGCAGTGTCTCTGGTCATTTATTTTGTGAGGAAGAAATGGCTCAAGTTGAGAATATATATGGATTCCTGAGTAATGGCCAATGGCCTGGACATTTGGTAGGGCTTTGAAGAAAAAGGATGAGATCACTAGAGACAGGGAGATCTGGGCTAGAGGCTTATGAATGGATGTACAGATTATGCTGAAATGAGAAGCGTTTTGTATCACCCATTAACACCCACCAGAAAGCATCCACTATGGAAGAGGCCCTGAATAACCAAGTAGACAAAATGGTTTGGCCAGTTAAGATTAGCAGCCTTTATCCTTAGCCACCAGAATTGGCACAATGGTCATATGAATAGAAGGGCCATGTGGCAGAGATAGAAACTTAGTCTGGGCCCAATAGCATGTATTCCCATTTACTAAGGGAGTTATTGCTGCCTCTCAGCAATAGAGATCAGCACTGAGCCCTCATATGTGGGTAGAAACCAAGAGGTGGAAGCAGGAATGGTCCCACTTTCCATCACTCCCAATGATCCACTAGGGGATGTGTGCTTCCTGTTCTTGAGATTGAACATGTTGGTCTCCAGTGGGTATATACTGTTGCCAGAGGGCACAAGGGTCACATTGAGTATAAGCTGAGACTACCTCCAAAGCCCTTGGGACTCATCTGCCAGCAATCAGGGGTCACAGTTCTGGTAGGGGTAATTGCCACTGATCAGCAGGAGGAGGTAAGGCTGCTGTTACACTCAGAGGCAGGTGGAACCATGGGCAGAGCCCAGGCAATCCACTTGGATATCTCTTGATACATTTCTCTCCCATTTTGACTGTGAGTGATTACATGTCACCATCCCATCCTAAGAAGAATGTGTTGCCAAGGTCTCAGACCCCTTGGAATGAAGGTTTGCATGAATGTTTCAGGTAAGCCACCAAGCCCTGCTGAGGTTATGCCTGAGGATGAGGGGACCTTTGAATGCGTAGTGAAGGATGGAGTGGAGGAGACCTAGACATGAGCCCAAGACCAACTGTAGCAATGGTACTGTTGTTCATGTACCTAACTTCTTTTGTCCTAATTTCTCCTAAGGAAGAGAGAGGCCTCTGGGATGCATGGAGAAGCTGCTTCTACTTCCTGTGTAGAAAAGTAGATCAGGCCATGCTGTGGGGTGACTATGGTAGTCATGAAAATACATAATGATCTGACAGCACCAGCTGCTTCCTCTCCAGATTCCCCCTCACGTTCACACTGAGGCTAACTTCCCCATGCTGCTCCTAGCCAATGGCTGAGCATGATGCAGCACTAGCACAGGTCATTTCCTGAGAGATGTAGGCCTCCCCACTGGAGTTGCAGTCCAGGGCTCTTCCTACCCAATTCCCTTCTTTCCCCCTCTCCATCCCAGGAGTCAGATCTGTCTCTCCATCTGGAGGTCCTTCCAGCCTGCTCCTGCTGCCTCCTCTCTCCTTAAGAAGGATTCCCCCAGGGCACCTGGGTGGCTCAGTCTGGCAAGTGTCTCCCTTGCTCATGATCTAGGGGTCCTGGGATCAAGCCCCAAGTTGGGCTCCCCACTCAGTGGGAAGTTAGTTTGTCCATCTCACTCTCCCCCAACTCATACTCTCTCTCTCTCTGTCTCCTCTCAGATAAATAAAATCTTAAGAAGAAATAAAAAAGGACTCTCTCTATAAACTCTTACATGTTTAATCTTGTCACCATGTCTGCTTCTCAGAGGACCCAAACTAGCATATATACATTGAAAAATGGGTGGATTTTGACACAGATCTGGATTAGAATCTTATTCTGCGCCCTATTAACAATCTGACTGTCATTCAACCTTTTCTTACTTTCCTCATCAATAAAAATACTTCTTATTTTATAACTAAAGCTGTAGTGAGGATTAAGTGAGTTAACATTTGAGGAGTACCTACCATGTGCCTTCTATGTCTAGTACATAATTGGTTCCTTTCTCACATTGTGATTCTCAGGGCAATGAGAGAATGGAGTACTACCCTGTTAAGTTTTGATAAGAGATTGCAAAGAAATGAGAGAGGAAGAAATTCCAGCAGTTCCATGCAATGAGCCTAATTCAGCCTCCATAGAAAGCTTTAAGTGCTTGAGAGCATGAAGATGCTGGGTACCTAAGGTTGACCATTTTATTTTAAAGCCAATCCTCAATTCTAGGTAAACTCTAGGGTAAAGTTTTTCAGAAGAACGTTAAAGACAGCCATGAAAAAACGAAGCAGTTCTGCCTGTCTACACAGTGCTGTCTATGCCTGACCCCCACGAGGAGCATATACTTTTCTCTTAGGATCCTCTAGGGCCTCACACAATGGGCCTCACATAGGATCCATGCCCTGATGAGAGTAAGTTCATGGTGCAGAACCATGTAACTGAGGGCGGTGGACCTTTCTGAAGAGCCCTGAACATTTAATTATCATCAACAATTTAGCCCATTTCATGTTTTTAAGATTTTTATTTATATATTTAACATTTTTAAATTTAAATTCAAGTTGCCAATGTATAGTATAATAACACCCAGTGCTCATCCCATCAAGTGCCCTCCTCAGGGCCCATCACCCAGTTACCCCATGTCCCCACCCGCCTCCCCTTCCACTACTCTTTGTTCGTTTCCCAGAGCTAGGAGTCTCTCATGGTTTGTCTCCCTCTCTAACTTTTCCCACTCATTTTCCCTCCTTTCCCTTATAATCCCTTTCACTATTTCAGTGAAACCATATGATGATTGTCCTTCTCTGACTTATTTCACTCAGCATAATACCCTCCAGTTCCATCCATGTCGAAGCAAATGGTGGGTATTCGTCCTTTCTAATACCTGAGTAATATTCCATTGTGTATATATGTATATACATATATACCACATCTTCTTTATCCATTCATCTGTTGAAGGACATCACAGCTCCTTCCACAGTTTGGCTATTGTGGACATTGCTGCTATGAACATTGGAGTGCAGGTGTCCCTGTCCCGGTGTTTCACTATATCAGTATCTTTGGGGTAAACACCCAGTAGTGCAATTGCTGGGTCGTAGGGTAGCTCTATTTTTAACTTCTTGAGGATCCTCCACACAGTTTTCCAGAGTGGCTGTACCAGTTTGCATTCCCACCAACAGTGCAAGAGGGTTCCCCTTTCTCCACATCCTCTCCAACATTTGTTGTTTCCTGTCTTGTTAACTTTCGCCATTCTCACTGGCGTGAGGTGGTATCCCATTATGGTTTTGATTTGTATTTCCCTGATGGCAAGTGATGCAGAGCATCTTCTCATGTGCTTGTTGGCCATGTGTATGTCTTCTTTGGAGAAATTTCTGTTCATGTCTTCTGCCCATTTCATGATTGGATTGTTTATTTCTTGGGTGTTGAGTTTGATAAGTTCTTTATAGATCTTGTATACTAGCCCTCTATCTGATATGTCATCTGTAAATATCTTCTCCCATTCTGTAGGTTGTCTTTTAGTTTTGTTGACTGTTTCCTTTGCTGTACAGAAGCTTCTTATCTTGATGAAACCCCAATAGTTCATTTTTGCTTTTGTTTCCTTTGCCTTCATAGGTGTATCTTGCAAGAAGTTACTGTGGCCAAGTTCAAAAAGGTTGTTCCCTGTGTTCTCCTCTAGGATTTTGATGGATTCTTGTCTCACATTTAGATCTTTCATCCATTTTGAGTTTATCCTTGGGTATGGTGTAAAAGAATGGTCCAGTTTCATTCTTCTGCATGTGGCTGTCCAATTTTCCCAGCACCATTTATTGAATAGACTGTCCTTTTTCCAGTGGATATTCTTTCCTACTTTGTAGCCTATTTAAAACAAGCTACCCCAAGCCCACATACCTCAGAACTTGTTTGAGAACATGAAATAAAGTTTTCTGTGGTATTTGTAATGTGGTTGGGCCCCCACTTAAGCTGAGCATCATTATGAGCACTACCTGGGTTTGCCTATAGACAATGAACTCTGAATTTTGTCTCTGAGGTACGGTTGGGAACGAGGGGAGGGAAGGAATTGAAATTGGGAGATGTCAGGACTTTACTTACTCTCTATGGCCTTTAAAGTTAAGTCAAAGTGGCATTTTGAGCCTCTTCTGTCCCTGGGCTGATGTGAGGCTTAGACTGATGTGAGAACACAATGAGAGCACAAAGAAAGTGTCTGACATGTAAGGGTTCAGTAAATACTTACTGATAATAACAGCACCATCATCTTTTTCATGTTACCCTTCCTTCTTCTTCTAATATAGTCCCTTTTTCTTCTCACTGACCTAATCTCACCTGTCCTCCTGCTTCTTTCTTGATGTCTTCCTGACTTGGTCCAGATCACACTAAAAAGTTCTTTGCTTAATACCGTCTCTACCTTCATTGGGCACAGATGACATTTTGCTGGAATTATGTTCCAGGCATGTATCTTCTCTCTCTTGAGGAGAAAAGTAAGACAGTGGAGGTAGTGTTTAGAGCATGGGATGAGGGGCTAGAATTACTGGGACTCCCATTATTTATTAGCTATGTGAGCAAGTGACCCAGCCTTTCTGAGTCCTGGCTTCCTTATCTGTCAAATGGAATCTACAACTTATATTTGTCATGAGGATTTAGAGATGAATATGCAAAACTCATGATACAGAGAAAGGAAAATTTTTAATTATTTATTTATTATTTTATTTCTCTTTGTATCTGCCAGAGAATTTGGCAGGAAGGACTCAGTATTCACTTTATAAATATTAGAAATAAAATTGAATTGTTTTTGGAATCAGTTTTTAGATAAAGATTTTTATGAAACTGGTATTTCCCATACCTCCCTGAGCATATGAATCCCTTGGAAAATCTAATTTGATAGATCTAGAAGAGAGTATTTTCACATTGCTTCTCACGGCATTCTCATGTTCACACCACTTGGGAAAACTGCTGTAAACTCAAAGCATGCTTCAAATCCTCAACTATTATGTAATATTATCTGTTTCATAAAGAGAGTGGACTTATACCAGACTCTTAATAATTGACTCACATTGCTGCCCAACTGATTTGGGCAAAGTGACCACCATGAAGATATGGGTATGTGTGGTAAGTTGCATTGCTGTCTAGCTACCATTGGGCCAGAGCCATTAGCTGCTTTAGTGAGTACTGTGTCTCCAAGTGGGATCTAGATATATTTTCTCAATTGAATGAAATCCAAAATTCATTTCATTTCAAAGCTGCATAATGTGTGATTAGAAACCTAGTTACTAGGTTACTAATGCCCTGCATGGAGATCCTGGGGTTGTCTCCCAACAGTGAAGAGGCTTGAGCAGATAATTACAAGCACTTCACTTGATAACTGCCAACCTCCGAGAACTCTAAGGAGAGAATGCCCATGGAACCAATGGCTTTGAAAAGGTGAAGCACTATTCCAGTATAGATATTGTTATCAATAAAGAGATTTTATCCTTTATGAAGCTGGGGTTGTTAGGAAAGAGGTTCTTTTACATGTCATTGGTTTCCTTTTCATTCAGCAATCCACAATGAAATGCTTTTAATGAGACATAGGCTGGGCTGAAACCAAGATGAAAGTAGAGCAAGAGCCAACAGAGAAGAAAAAAAAACATTCAGCCCAGGAGCATCTTCCTTTGTGCAAGGACAGTCTTGGAGGAGATTTCCTAGTGGAAGCATTTTTGGTTAAATAGCCGACTTGAAATTTAAGTTCATTCTATTTCCAAGCAGCAAAAGAAGTATCTTTAGAGATACTCAGCATATCTTAAGATTCAGATAGGTTTAAAATGAATAGACAACAACTCCTGTAATATTTCATAGGGTATAACCCAAGCAAAATAATTCCAGACAAGTAAGCAGTACTCTATCTGCTCGAGCCTCAAAGCGCTTGAATTCTTGGACTAGAAACTGAAAGACCAGCCCACAAAGCAAGGAAGTACTACTCATAGCATACACTACTTGGCATCCCTCTTACCAACATATTTCTTCATTTCTAAGTCTTAGATGAATGGTGTTATCTCCAATAGGAACTATATTAATGGAAAAATATGAAGGGCTCCTCCAACTCATTGAACAAATGCTAAAGAGCAAAACCCCCCAAATTTGCTCACTGTCTTATTTTATAGAAAGTATTTTGAAATATTGGTGATACTGATGTCACATTTTTCAGCTGGTTGGTACATAGATTTGGTTGTTACTGATGGGGCTTTTTTTTTTTTTAATGAGGGAAATCATATAGTGTGAGTGGAGGTGGCCTGAAAGCTGAGATATTACATCATAGGAATTTAAGTTGGGAGCAAATTCTGTGTGTCATATTTTTAGACTAGTATATGAGATCAATACCCATAGGTAGTGAGTTCACCTAGCTGACCATCCAGACCTCTGCATCTTTTGTGGTGGTCATAAAATAAAAGAATTAGGATTCTCTGTGTTTTTTTAGAAAAAAGTTTGAAAGAAAGAGAAGCCAGTGTTGCTGATGGAAGTAAAGAGAAAGTTGAGGTCGAAAACAGTTATAGTTTTAGAAAACTGAAGTTTTGGGTAAATCAAGCAGTGGAATGTGAAATTCAACAGTGACCCTGTTCTATGAATATAAACAATTCACTATATATTCTCCACAGAAAGAAGAAAAAAGTACTTTGTGAAACTATTTCAGCTGGTGTCTCAGCTAGTACAAAAATTGCTCATCAAGTGAGAGATAAAATTTTAGTGGAGATTGAAAAGACAATTTGTGGTATAATGATATGCACAGAAAGCCTATGTCTGTACAGAAAACTGATTTGGGTGAAATCCAGAAATTTCCATAATTAAGATCTTGGGGATTTGTGAAAAAGCTAGATACTTGTCTTTCAAATGGATTAGGTATCTGAAGAAATTTACATCCATCCATCCATCCATCCATCCATCCATCCATCCATCCAGTCATTCTGTTTTGAAAATCCAAGAATGCTGTGTACGAGGCATTGCACTAGGATGAGGGATACTGAGCTTAAGGCACAGTGACTCCTAAAGGAGAAGTCCTAAGTCATATTGTCAGAGAAGACCACTTACGGAACAAGGACCAATCTAGGTATAGGACTGGAAAGAAGGTAATCCTTATGGTTTACCTCTTATTATCCATTGTCTACTCACTCTACTTGTGGGCATTAAGCAATTTGACACTCTACTTGTGTGCATTAGGCAAATCCACTCAGCCTTAACCACTCTTGATTTTTTTCCTGAATGTTTTTCAAATAATCCTTATTTGTCCCTACAAATTATATATCACAGGGAAGCTTGTCAGCAAGATATAATAGAACTTATACAGTAATAAAAGCAGGAGATCTCACTCTGGTTATACGTGACTTCCTGTGGGTTTCTGGTAACTTGAAAATAATTAAGGACTTTTTTTTCTTCTTGCTGAATGTGCTTTCCACATCGATGGGGAGAACCATCGTGGATGTTGATGGCTAAAGTGGTTTCAGAAAGAGGACACAGAATCTGGGACTGGCTTTCTATCTTTCAGGGTCTCAATCATCTCATTTTAGTCCACTCTTTTGCTCCCTTTTACTACACTAATAACAAATAATAGAAAACACATCATGGCATAGTTATTAATATAACTAGTTTATATTAACCTCCCAACTAACTAGGGCCTTTTTAATATCAACTCATTTGTTGGTTACAACTATCCTAAAAGGTAGATGCTGTTATTGTCTCCATTTTACAGATGAGGGAAAGGGGCCCAGAGAGATTGTTTGAAATTGCACAATGAGTAAACTATAGAGCTTTGATTCAAACTCATAAGGTTCGGCCCAGAAGACTCTTAAGTAAGTATACTGCCTCTCATACTAAAGTTAACCTGATGGCAGAAATGTCCCTCATTCATCATATCTTCAGTCACTATTGCATGTTACAAGAGACTCCAAGAGGTCTTCCCAGTGGATCTTCTCTTGACTGTTCATCCACATCTCATTTGATTAACTCCTATGGAGAAAGGGCAAATATTAAGAGCTTTAAAGCATATCTCAATTGGAGAATTTTGAAACTATTTCCAACTATGCTCCAGTTGTGATCCTGGCTTCATGGCCTTTGGACCTAATAAAGATAATAAAGATATTGAGTTAATAAAAGGTTCTTGATAGCAGACACTATGTTCTATTACAAATATGTCTCCCTTGTTCTACAACTGGCAGGTAATGAGTTGCTGTCTGGTGAGCAGAAACAAAGAATACTGTTTGGCTTTTTAGGGGTTTCAGTCTTTCCCATTCCTCAAAGATGCCTAATGGGTGCCAGATAGGCTAGTGGGGCTGCGGAAGTCCTGGACTGAATTCTTTCCCTGACTGAACATTCCCAGATGCCTGTCACTCTCTCCTTTAAAGCAGTAATAAAATATATCAGAAATAAAAATCAAAGTACTCCTCTTAGCTCACAAAATGGGTGAGCCAGCTCCATGTAACCTTCGCTTTTTCTCTTTCCTGTGAGACATTTTTGGAAACTGTTTTAAGTTGTTGAGGGAACATTCCACTTGAAGTAAAGGTTAAAGCAGTCGTGACTGGGCTGAGGGGACAAAAAGCCAGGAGAGTGAGCTAAGGTTCCAGGAGCTTCACTGACCTATTTCTGCCAGTTTTGCAAAAACAGTACAACACTGTCACCCTTCAGGTGGTTGAACGGCAGTTGGGCCATCCATCACAGGCAGACTCCTTGGGTCTGGAAATGTTCCTCTGCCTTTCTGCCCAGGTGACCACTCTAAGGGACCACTGTGGCCAGCTGCCCTGAGCATTGGGAGATCAGGAAAATGCCTTCTTCCGCCAAACTATTCTCCCTGCCTTTTCCTCCTTTTCCCTTTCCTTTGGGACCTGAAAGAGGGTATATTTTGATTGAAGGGAAATGTGTAAAAGTGAACCCATCTAGATGTAGTCATGAGTATTTTTGTCCCAGCCATGCTAGATCTGATCTCATTGGATGCCTTGGGCCAATGAGAGAATGTGGGGCTTTGCTTGGATTCATAGGACTCAATCACAGCTGAATTTCACATTCCATTGCTTGATTTACCCCAAACTTGCTTTCTAGTTTGGAACTTTAGCTATCATTGACCTCACCTTTCTCTCTGCTTCTGCCAGCAAGGAAACCCCATTGTTTTCCTTTTCCTTGTTTTTTCTATTTTCTCTCATTTTCCTAATCAAGACAGTTTCTTTGGTATAATCCAACTTTGGACCAAACTAAAAAGATGTTTGTTTTACATGTCTGAATCTTTAAGGTGCTAAGATTGTGCCTTCCTAAAGTGACAGTTACACAGAATAGAACTCAAGAAATGTTCATTAAGTAAGCAAATAAACATTTCTAGAAACCAGCTACATCACACACATTTTTTTCAGTGACTGTAGTAAACTTCTTGGTTCTTGATGCCATTACCTTAACTTTGAAGCCTATGCTTTACCATTATGAACTGTGTGACTCAGGGCAGGTTTCTTAACATTGTAGTGCCTCAGTGTCCTCATTTATAAATGTGGCCCTAAAGTAGGACCTACTTCCTTGGGCTGTTGGAAGGATTAAATGAGATAATCCACGTGAAATCCTTTTGCATGGCCTAGCTTATAGTACCTGTTGTTCCAGATTCAAACTGTATTTCCTGCAGAATACCCAAGGATTGAGTTTCTTTTTTCTGTTGATGGACACTCTGATGCTGAGCACATTTTTAGAGCAGAGATGATTGGTCTGTCTTTTGTGTAGTGTAGACTGAGGTGTCTGGCCTCAGGCTGCCATGTCTGAAACTTATGGCTCCTGCCCCACTTACTAGTAGCATGCGACAAAATACTGCAAACTTAGAAGCAAAGACAACCCCACTTTAACGCATTCTGTGGGACAGGAATTCAGAAATGGTGCAGTGGGGATGGCTTGTTTTTTCTACAGTGCCTAGGCCCTCAGCTGAGAAGACTTGATTGGCTAAGGGCTGGCTTCACTGAGGGCTTTGTCACTTGCATGTTTTGGCACCTGGGCTGGTGTGTTAATTTCCTAGGGCTGCTGCAAGAAAATACTACAAATTGTGTTGCTTAAAACAACAAAACTGTATTTTCTGACAGTTCTGGAGGTTAGCAGTCTAAGTCAAGGTGTTGGCAGGGCCATGTTCTCTCCAAAAGCTCTGAGAGTGGATCCTTCCTTGTATCTTCCAGCTCCTGGTAGCCCCAGGTATTCTTTGGCTTGTGACAGCATGATTTCACTCTCCACCTCCATCTGCACATGGCCAGCTTTCCTGTGTGTCTGTGTCTTCACATGGTGCTCTCCTCTCTCTGATAAGGACGTGTAAGGGCCCACACTACTCCAAATGGCCTAATCTTAACTAATTACATTTGTAACGACTCTGTTTCCAAATAAGGTCACATGCTGAGGTGCTGAAGGTTAGACTTTAGTATATCTTTTGGGGGGAACACAATTCAACCCCATAACAGCTGGGATGAACTCAAAGGCTGGGCTGAACTGTCATTATCGATCAAAGTACCTACCTATATGGCCACTCCAGGTGGCGTGGGTACCTTACAGAATGGTGGCTAGATTCTGAGAGGGAACACCCTGAAAATGAACATTCCAAGAGAACCAGGTAGGAGCTGCATGACCACTTATGCCCCAGCCATGAAATCATACAGCATCACTTTTGCTTTACTCAACTGGTCAAAACCAGTCACAGTCTCCCCAGATTCTTCCTTTTGAGTGGAGGGATGTCAGAGAATTTGGAGACCGCGTTTTAATCACTTACCTTCTGCCCCCACCACACCCACAGCCTGGGAATAGTTTTTCTGAATTTGCTCATTACGTTTCCATATTAAAATACAGAATACAGGATCCCCTCTGAGGAAATAGAAAGGTTATTCTCTCCCACATTCCCACAAAACATTTTTCAGTGTCATTTTGAAGATAGGATACTAGGCTGAACTGGTCTATCTTTATATTTTAATTTAAAAATCAAGGAATTTTAAAGAAGAAAAATTAGACTGGGAAAAAGTATTTTTTTAAAAAAAGAATTTTATATGAGCTGAAAATAGACGACATAACTGGGGTGATTATGAGCCGTTGCCAGGAGGCGGGAAGAGTCTGTCAAGTGAGAATGCTGTGATCCCACAGTAATAAGAATTAAGGATGCAGTTTCAGCTTAGTTGTCGCTGCTTGATTTTAGAGAATAAACTGCCAAAATATTGTGGAGAGATGATGTGAATGTCAGATCACTCTGTTTTTTTTTTTTTTCCTAATAGATTTCTAAATACACCAAGCACATACTTTCTTACTGGACTTTTTAAAATGGGGTCTGGAAAAGCAGGTAAATATGTGACCATCTACTGTAAGGCTAGCTAGATATTATGTTTATGTTTACCAAAAACAGGTATCAAGATGTTCATAGCACTATTTGAAATATGCCCCAATTGGAAGCTACCATAGTGTCCATCACAACAGAATGGCACAGTGTGGTGTGTTTATGGCAGGATACTATACTGCGAATAATCTATAGCTACACCCAACCATATAGGTGACTCCTACCAACAGCAGTGAGGGCAATAAAACAGGTACAAAAAAGAACATGACATATGGTTTCAGTTTTATAAAGTACAAACCCAGCAGAACCAATTTATCCTGATGTAAGCCCAGATGATAGTTGCTCTTAAAGGGAAGAGTGGCTGAAAGGAGTGAAAGAGAGAGTTTCTGGTGATTTTTGGTTTCTTGATCTGAGTGCTGGTTGCATGGTTGTGTTCAGTTTGTAAAGCTATGCACTTCTAATATGTACACTTTCTGGATGTATATTTTGCCACAGTAAAAAAAGAAAAAATAGAGTACTTACACTCAGATAACTACCAAGCTTTGACAGAAGAGTAAGTATTCCTGAAGAAAACAGAAGAACTCATGTGGAGACTTTCAGTGCTCATATCCATTTGATTGACTGACTTTCTTGGCTTTTTTGCTTATGTGTTTTAATTCAGCAAGATATTTTCATTTTAATTATGGTAAAATGGGTATTGTCACTTAAATCTCCAAAGAGATTTCTGGTCAGAGAATCAAGGAATATAGGGGCCTTTTGAGGCAGAAAATTGCTCATTTGTCCCTTTGAAAGTACCTAAGACTGAAGAATAGAACCATTGACTCCATCAGCTCTGGGGAGGAGCGAGACTAAGGAAGATGAATAAATGCCCACAGAAGATATGGGCTTTGCTGGATTCTGAATTTACTTCCACTTCCTTCAGATCCAGGCCTCTCTGTTAACTGAGATCTTCCAGGATGCCAGTTTTCATTCCACCTTGCCTCCCTCACTTCCATTACCCATGTCCTACTTCCTGTGATATTTACATGGAACCCAGGAAAACTCTTTCTCCCTTGAATGTCCTCTTTGTTTTATTTTCCTCCACTGGGATTAATGGCCACCTGTCTTTGGGGTCTTACTGTTTTGTGACAAACCACCCTCAGCAGTTTTCCTTGAAACCCATTTGCTCAAGGGCCTTAGAGTCTTTTGGGGGTGCAGACCAAGCTTCTAGACTACCTCGCTGTGCAATAAACTATTACAGGTTAGGTCACAGATGGTACACGGCATGTTTCCCGTGCATTGGCAGGAAAGGAATGGGGTTCAGTGGTTATTTTGTCAAGCTGGAAGCAGCTCCCCTGGAGAAGTCTATGTCACTTGTGCTGATTCAAAAGAATGCCTGATGAAGGGAAAAAGCAATCATGGGCCAAGGCATGAGCTGAGCACTTCCTTGAATGCAGCCATAGAGAATGTTTTCCTAGGCACCACGTACACATCACTAGCTGGAGCTGCACTCTGCTTTCCTGTCTCGATAGGTGAGCAGCACATTTAATTTCAGCTCCTGCGGCCTTCTGTAAACTACCCCAGCTCTACTCAACTCCTCAGCTGTGTTTGCTCCTCTGTTCTTGGAGAACAGCATTTTCACTTGGTATAAACTGTGAGGCACCGGCTGAGCAAGCAGATTGGTTACTAATAAGGAAATGCACTGACAGCTTTTTAGGCTCTGATGAGAGAAAAGAGATGTCTTTACATCAGAATGGTTTAACTCTCAATGTAGCATATCCACTAGTTAAAATTTAGAGAGAAATTTAATGGTCAGGCTATGGTGCATAGTTTCAGAGTTACTTAGATTATGAGAAATATGACTTTTAAGCAGCTTATAGGCCATAGCTCATCTTTTATTCTGGTATGGGTAGCTTTGACAAGGATCCAGAAGCCCCACCCTGTAACTCAGCTCCATCAGACACTCAACAGAGGAAACAAGAAATATTTGACTATAGTGTTAGCTATGGAATGTTCCCTGCTAGTCATATGATTTTTATTAGCTCAGCTCATTCCTGTCAGATTAATAGATATATCAGAGATATTCAGAATTAGAAGGAGCCAGAGAGATAATCTAGTCCCATGTTCTCATTAAAATTTGTTTTTAATTAACAAACAACAAACCTAGATTCAGAGAGATTAAATAACTTGAAAAGTTCTGTCAGTGACAGAGCTGGGACTGGAGTTCAGTCTTGTAGTTCCTGGCCCACTAAGGACCTGTTCGCTTTTTATAGACATCTTGGAGAGTTAGAATGATTTCTTGCTTGAGAGGTACATATCTCTAGGATAGGACCGTTTGAGGGATAATCAGGAAATATATGAGACAAATATCTTTTGTCCCATGTCCTCCTTTCTCCATGAATCCAGAACATCAAGCCATTTTCAGCATCCATTGTGGTGCTGGGACTGAACACAAAGATTTCTAAGGAGCCTGGATGCAGTCTGAAATAACTCCACAGGAGTTGGCTGTGCCCTTTATATACTCCTGATATATAGGGCCCTACTGGACATTGTGTAGAAACATCTGCACATAGTGGCTGCTCTGATTTAAGCCTGAGTGCTCAGTTCTTTGTGGGGTTCTCAGTGTCACCTCCAGTCTGAGCCATGATTCTTAAGCACCCCAAGACAGTAAAAATATCCCCTTTTCTCTCTGAAGTCTTTCTGCTGTTGGAAGACCTAGGACAGAAGCAAATCTTTCAAAGACTTTTCAAAGGGGTTTAAATTTATGTCTAGCAGACTTTGGACATTAGAAGATGGTGGTGTTTCCCTTTTTGAACTTGGCCACAGTAACTTCTTGCAAGATACATCCACCAGGGCAAAAGAAACAAAAGCAAAAATGAACTATTGGGACTTCATCAAGATAAGAAGCTTTTGCACAGCAAAGGATACAGTCAACAAAACTAAAAGACAACCTACAGAATGGGAGAAGATATTTGCAAATGACGTATCAGATAAAGGGCTAGTTTCCAAGATCTATAAAGAACTTCTTAAACTCAACACCAAAAAAACAAACAATCCAATCATGAAATGGGCAAAAGACATGAAGAGAAATCTCACAGAGGAAGACATAGACATGGCCAACATGCACATGAGAAAATGCTCCGCATCACTTGCCATCAGGGAAATACAAATCAAAACCACAATGAGATACCAACTCACACCAGTGAGAATGGGGAAAATTAACAAGGCAGGAAACCACAAATGTTGGAGAGTTTGCAGAGAAAAGGGAACCCTCTTACACCGTTGGTGGGAATGTGAACTGGTGCAGCCACTCTGGAAAACTGTGTGGAGGTTCCTCAAACAGTTAAAAATAGACCTGCCCTACGACCCAGCAATTGCACTGTTGGGGATTTACCCCAATGATTCAGATGCAATGAAACGCCGGGACACCTGCACCCCGATGTTTCTAGCAGCAATGGCCACAATAGCCAAACTGTGGAAGGAGCCTCGGTGTCCATCGAAAGATGAATGGATAAAGAAGATGTGGTCTATGTATACAATAGAATATTACTCAGCCATTAGAAACGACAAATACCCACCATTTGCTTCAACATGGATGGAACTGGAGGGTATTATGCTGAGTGAAATAAGTCAATCAGAGAAGGACAAACAGTGTATGTTCTCATTCATTTGGGGAATATAAATAATAGTGAAAGGGAATATAAGGGAAGGGAGAAGAAATGTGTGGGAAATATCAGAAAGGGAGACAGAACATAAAGACTCCTAACTCTGGGAAACGAACTAGGGGTGGTGGAAGGGGAGGAGGGCGAGGGGTGGGGGTGAGTGGGTGACGGGCACTGAGGGGGATACTTGACGGGATGAGCACTGGGTGTTATTCTGTATGTTGGTAAATTGAACACCAATAAAAATTATTTTATTAAAAAAAAAAGAAGATGGTGGTGTTTACCTAGATAAATTGTCTTTCCTGTGGTATTGTTTATCTTTGGAATATATCCATAGCAATTCCAAGAGAAGATTCTACTCTCTTCTGCACTCAGATAAACTCACTGCTGAGATTTGCTGGGCAGGGTTAATAGCTAACAATGGTAGAGGTAAAACAAGTCACAGGTAATACTGTACCACACATGGCAGATCCCTGCATAGTTAAATGAGCCAACACCTCCAAGTTACTGCCCTCTCTATGACCAGTATAGCAGGTACAATTAGAGGGGCCATCCCTGGGAACCTTGGGGATGCTTTAGAGAAATAAGAGATTTCAGACATCCATCCTCTTCTATTTGCTTGTACATATCCTTCTAGTCCCTAATTTATTCAACAGGTAGATCTTCAACACTTGCTAGAGGCTCCTGGAACAAGCTGATAAATGAGCTTTTCTTAAGCTCCTGCTTTCTGCCAAGCACTTACACGTACATTGTCTCAGTGGTGCTCAAAATACTGCTGTGTATTAAGTTCTCTTTCTTATATATCCTGAAACTAGGGTTCAGAGAAATTAGATGGATTGTTCGAAACACAGCAATGCAGAGCTGTGACTCAACCCTGGGTCTTCAATCAGAAGGGGTTTTGGGTGGTTTCTACTACCTCTGCCTCTTATAATAGTGTACCCTCAACCATTGAAATTGTTGGAAATAAAACTGTGTGGTTAATTTTTAACAAAAAGAAAACACCAAACTTAGAACCCTTGGCTTAGTCAACATTCTAATTTAATTCTCAATATATAAGCAATAGTGATTTTATATAATGGATTTGATAGATATATCTATCTACCTAGAAATTATTAGAATGTCTTTTTTACACAACAGATCTACCTTTATCGTTTGACCTAAACTAATTTAAAAATTATTTTTGTTTCCTAATTTAAAAGAAAAGTAATCTGAATAGCAGACAAAAGTCAACAACCTGGGACCACTGTGGGTCATAACTCTAAAGACCCAAATGTAGACAACAGTAAATAAGGACAACATTATTAATGACTAAAACTGCAAGTGGAAAAAAGCAGAAAGCACACACCAGACACCCTGCAGAAACAATTAAGTTATTTAAGAGTTTTAGAGTCTTAAATCTGGAACCATCACAGCTAAGAGGATAAGCTTTGGAATCTGAGAAAGCAGCCTCAAAACTAGGCTCTGCCTGTCGTGTACAAGCTATATGCAATCAGGAAGAGAGTTAAACCTGTGCTAAACCCTAGATTCCTTCTCTGCAAGATGTTGGGGGGCAGTAGGAGCAGTGGACCATACTTCCCGCATAGGATTGTGGGGAGGCATGAATGCCCCTTAGCACAGGGTGGGGCACATGGAAAGTATATCATAAGTGGCAGCTATTGTTAGTATTATTAAGTATGATACATAATGATATGCAAAATCATAACCTAGCTTTACGCATTTTTACTCAATAAATTTGTATCAGGCAAGCTAAGGAGTTTCTTAGATTAAACATCTGATGAGAGCTCAGACAGGTTGACCTTTACAGTTCATTCCAACCTGAGGGTCTTGATTTTATAAGCTCTTTTAGGGGTCTAGTGCTAATTATAAGCAAGGTCCTGTGTCATGTTATTTTCAAGTAAACAGAATGTTAACAAGTAGATAAATAAAATATACTGAGAAAGAAAACCACAGATTACACATGCGTTCATCTCCAGGCCTGTGCAAAACCTCACAGTAAAGGAATTTAAAATGCATGAACCTACAAGAAAAAGAAAGGAGAGATGGTGAGAGAGAAAAACTCGATTTTGGAAGCTGGAAAGCAAATGGAAAGGCAGTAACATGCTGAGTAGACCAGGGAGAGTTGAAAGCTGCTTGTCTACAGGAAAGAGAAGCCAACAGGAAGCAATGAGGAAAAAAAGCAAGCCAATTTTGAGGCAGAACCTTGAAAAGGCTTAGAGCTGGAAACACAGGGAATCCCTGAAGGCAAGGGTGCTGAGCAGGACTGAAAGCAGGAGGCTTTGTTGAGAGTTTGTAAAGGGAACACTTGGGATCCCAGGTCTCTCTCTTGCTACTCAGTTGGGTGCCACCCAAGTCCCACCTTTCTCCTGGTTTTGCCCCCTTTACCTCTGGCCATCTCATAAGAATTTTTCTGATGTTGTTACAGCCTGCTTTAGTTCACTCTACTGCAAACCATGCTTATAGAGCCTTCTTTTTATCCACCAGTACTTATTAATAAAACAACATGGGGTAATGATATTTGACAAATTTTACTATAGAGAAAAGGAAAACCTAACACACCATCTGTCACTATTTTTAGATTCCACTGTCATGTCTCTATGAAGACAGTCCTTTACTGGCTCTCACTCTCCTCTGGCCCTGGCCTTCTGCCACTGGAACAAGGGGCCTACTCTTGTCCATCCTTGGAAGTGTCTTTTATCTTGTCCTTCCCAGACCTACAGCCAAAGTATGGGAAGACCTGTTGACAACATAATAGACAATACAATAGTTGACAACATATTGAAGTATCTTGCCAAATCTGAAGATATAATTTGTCATCATTTGAGTAAGGAGTCCTCTCCATGTGAGGCATTTTACAATTGGAACACTTCTTCATTCATGGCTCTGCAAGAGCAATGATTAGGTAATCAAGTTGTGCATGAGGAACCAAGACACCAAAATGAACCCCTAAGAATAATTGGGGGAGGACTTTTTTCCCAGTTCCAGATATATAAAGATTGGGACAGAATCTCTGAACAGGAAGAGATTTTTTGGGATCTATCTCTAATACATCATTTGGCTTCCCATTTCCTTTCTGATTTCCCTAGGCAGTATTTGTTGCTCTCTTACTGTTGTTTTTATTCTTGTAGGCTTACACAAACAACAATAAAATTATAGCTCTTAGCATAGCATATTGTTGTTATTTGTTAGTGGGACTGTCTACGCTGGTAACTTGTGAGCTATTTGAGGAGTATTTTATTCATTTTTATATTCCTGGCACATAGTAGGCACTCAGTAATGATGCTGCTGAATTGAATTGACTGTGGTAAAAGAACAAAATGCTTCTCCTCAGTCAGCATTTGTTTTCTAGGATCCATTCCAATATACTTCCAACTCAAAAATGTGATTTAAGAGATAGGCAGAGAGTGAATTGAGCTGAATGCTTTGCTAAAACACCTTGTCTTTAAAAGTGGGGGAAAAATCAGCCACCTTCCCAAGATAGCTATTCTGTCCCACATCCTGAAGCAATGAAATGATGAGTGCTGTGATCAGAGAGTACCCTCAGAAAATAAATAAAAACCCAGCTCTAGTAATGCAGCCATTATCTAGGAGGGAAATGACGAAGGATATCATTATCATCCTGATATTTTTAGAAGTTCTTTGGTGACAGGTCAGATTTTTGAGAATCGGAAAATGATAAAAATAATCTTGTTATTCCACAAAGGAGGCTCTATATATATCAGGCCGATTTTGAGCACTGCTTGAGAATGTTGAGAAAATATTTTTAAGTGTTAGTGAAATGATAGGCTTTGGGGGCAGACCCAGCCTTGCTTTATAAAAGGTTTCTCTTGTGGGGGGAGGTGGTGTTGAGAGGTTTTAGGGATGTTGGCATCATAAAATATCAGCAGTCAATGCAGGTTTTTATTCCTAAATTTTCAAGAGAAGGGTCCACATGGTAGAATTTCATGAGGTATATAGAAAATTGAAAATTGCTCTTGAAATTATTAGAGATGTCTGGGGAGTCCTTCTGGCCCCCACCAGATGACTATGCTAGTCAGATCTTAAGGCGCCTTTGTTTTTCCTTATTTTCAAACTGTAGGATTCTGTAGGATTCTTTTTGCAGCTTTCTTTTGTAGCTACTGGTGAGTGGCTCCATAGTCATGTATCTAAAGGGGCTTGGGGCTCCGGATTTTAGTTAGAAATGACTGTTTGGGATGTTTGCTTCTTTAAATACTTGGCCATCTGACTCTCTAATTGTTTAGGATTAGTCATAAGTTAAGTAGGACAGAGAAAATGTTATAAATAGTATATTGCATATCCATTCAAGAAATTTAGACTAAGTTTACATATCCTAGCCACTAAAAGACAGAGCCTATATGTTTATTTAATACATTGTTTGATTCCTGTTTCATTTATAATATACAAGTCTAATATGAAAAATGATTCTGTTAGATTTATATGTAACTTACTCTTTTCTTCATACTTATTTCACTACCTTTTTATTTCTTGTTTTTCTTAAGTCTGAATTTGAGCCTTTGAATGTATTACCTTTATGTCTTTTTTGAATACTTTTAAGAACATAAAAATATAAGTCCACATGTCAAGAAAATTGTACACTTATTTCTTTGGAGGAGATCACTATCAATACTCTGAGTTTATTTTACTAAATAGTGTAATTTTGGTGAATTGGGTCTTAGTGGGGCCAAAGAGACTTGACTATGAAACTGAAATAATATTAAATGTAAAGAAACATGTAGAGGCCAAAGAACAATATTCTATATTACTACAGTGAAGCATAGTTGACAATGGAGCTTTTAAGTGGTCCATGTCATTCATAGTGTGCCTCAGGATGACTCTGGCACTCTGTATTGGTGACATCAGGTGTTGCCTCTTAGAGGTGATTTGAAGAGTTCAGAATTATTTGCTTCAAAATAGCCACTACATCTTTAGAACTGCCATGGCCCACATATCCCTGCATCTGTCAAGCACTTAGACTTAGGGACTGAAGGCCTCCTACAGATTTCAAATGTGTTACTGGGAGGGACAATACATCAATATATAGCATATAGTACCATTAGTTATCAAGTTAAGTGTCCTGTCTCTTAAATGTGGCTCAGAAGGAAGAGGGAAGGAGGAGGAAATCTGGAGAGGCAGTGTTGTTCTGACTCAAATTGAGGGTGCATTTTGGAGTCCATCTCTGGGAAGCCAGTCTTTGGGGCAATGATAGGGGAACACTCAGAGAAGGAAGGAAAAGGAATCCAGTGCATACCAGGGGACTACAATGACTTCACAAAGTTGCTATGAGACTGCAGTTTCCAATTTTGCAGAGTCACTTGAAATGAAAAATACTTTCAGTGGAAATTTATATAAGCTGTCTCCAGTTTCTCATGGAGTTTCCATAGGTCAGGGACTCTGTTGTTACATTAACATGAAACATACCATCTTTAGATACTCCGTAGCCCTGCGGCACCAAGCAGGAATCTGACGCAGGTAACTTGAGTGGTCCAGCACTCCCTGGAAAGACAGGTATTGTGAAGTTCTCTCTGGCAGGCATGCTCTCTATCCCACCCAGAACCATCTTGGGGTCCCCCACTCCTGACAGCCACCTGTCCTGGAAACATTCTCATTGCAGCTTGAGAAAGAAACGTACGAGTATATCACCATGACTTGGGACTTAACAAAAGATGTCAAGAATGAGGGTGGTTCCAAAGGAAAGTGCTTAAGGAGTCCAAATGGTTGTAGCCAGGTCCCTCTGGATGCTGTATGGTATGTTGTGCCAGTTGCTTAGATGAGCCTTTCCAAATTTTTTGATGAGTTCCCCAAAGCTTTGGTGAAGTGTGCTGACAGATCGCCAATGTTCATGAGCCCAAGTAGAGAAGAAGGCTAGTTTTTGCCAGGCTTCATCAGATTCCCAGAAGAGCTAACCTATAATCACAGGGCAAGTGCAGTTATATAAACTCCTCACTGGGGAATTGGCTCCTGGGCAGAGAATTTTTCTTACTTTTCTCTTTCTGCCTAGCAAGAGGCATAATATGGTGGGGAAAAAAGAGAACTTAGAGTGACAAGGAAGCCATACATTCAACTGCATTCTAGCAATTTAAAAGCTCATGTAACTCAGGAAAATTAATTTAGTTTCATTGAACCACATCTCTAAAACCCAGATGATTATAATAATTTATTTGTAGAGCTACTAAGAAGATAAAATAAGGTCAGGAGTGGAAATTTGACATATATAAAAAAGAATGTTTGTGAGATTCCCAGTGGCATAGACTAGCTTCTGTTCAGATAGTCATTCTGAAGGGAAATATTCCAGGGTTCCTCCTGAGTGGACTTCAAGCTTTGGAAGCACTTCCCTTGGAAGCACTTCCCTTGGATATGAAAAGAATCTTAAAATCATCTTGTCCAGTCATCATACTTTAGTTTACTTTGTACTTAAAATTTATTCTTTTAAAGAAAATGTGGTATATGTTACAATGGAATATTACTCAGCCATTAGAAATGACAAATACCCACTATTTGCTTAGACGTGGAGGGACCTGGAGGGTATTATGCTGAGTGGAATAAGTCAATCAGAAAAGGACAAACATTATATGGTCTCATTCATTTGGGGAATATAAAAATTAGTGAAAGGGAATAAAGGGAAAGGAGAGAAAATGAGTGAAAATATCAGTGAGGGTGACAAAACATGAGAGACACCTAACTCTGGGAAATGAACAAGGGGTAGTGGAAGGGGAAGTGGGCAGGGGGGTGGGGTGACTGGGTGATGGGCAATGAGGGAGGCACTTGGCGGGATGAGCACTAGGTGTTATGCTGTATGTTGGCAAATTGAACTCCAATAAAAAAATTACATTTAAAAAAAACTTATTTTTTTAAAGATTTATTTATTTATTCATGAGAGACAGAGACAGAGAAAGAGAGAGAGAGAGAGAGAGAGAGAGAGAGGAGTAGGCTCCATGCAGGGAGCCCAACGTGGGACTCGATCCCGGGTCTCCAGGATCATGCCCTGGACTGAACACGGCGCTGAACCACTGAGCCACTGGGGCTGCCCTTAAAACTTATTTTTTAACAAAGAAATGCTTTATATAGTTTTAAAATATTTGTATTGAAAAGTAAGTTTCTTACCCTTATTGCATCTCAGATCCCACTCGGTAGAAGATAATCTCTTGCTGAATTCAATTTTAGACATTATCTTGTATCTAGTGTTCTAATATATGCAAATTTAGTTCATTAGACTTATCATCTCCCTAAACAGCCTCCCGATATAGCCTTACCATTATTGTTAGTTTCTTCATGGGATAACTTTGTGACTGCAGAAAGTATACCATTTTATTTCTAAATTTATCATGACACTATAATCCTTGGCTTCACCCTTTAAAAGATGAAGCCATTGGCACCCCACTCTTTGCTTTACCCCTCTTCCCACTTCCCAGTTTCCATCATTTGAGTTTTTATGTCTGTGTTGCTAAAGTTGGTAAAATTTACATTCTGTTTTATAAAAGGTTATAGTCAATGGCTTACATTTACCTAAGTGTGATTAAGTAAATGTGGTTTAGTATAGAGCCAAGTATAAGACAATGATTACATTTCCTCTTATCACCATTTTGATTTTTGGGTTAGTTTTCTTTAAGATTTATGTATTTATTTGAAGGAGAGCATGAGTGGGAGTGGCAGAGGGAGACGGAGAGGGAGAGGGAGAGGGAGAGAGAATCCCAAGAAGAATCCTCATGGAGTGTAAAGCCCAACATGGGGCTTGATTCTACAAGTCTGAGATCATGACCTGAGCCAAAACCAAGAGTCAGATGCCCAATAGGCTGCACCATCCAGGTGCCCCAACATTTTGTTTTTCCATGAGGGGGAGGGGCAAAGGGAGGAGGACAGAGAGAGAATCATAAGGAGACTCCATGCTCCACGACCCTGAGATCATGACCTGAGCTGAAATCAAGAGTCAGATGCTTAACCGACTGAGCCACCCAGGTTCCCCTGACCTTTTTGTTGTTTATATCACAATTTTGTTCTTGTCATTTTCTCATTTCAAAATTTTAAAGTTACATTAGTTGTTTTTCAAGTGCTCTTTTGTCTCCCAGAAACACCTCATTCTCTTCAGATCTACATTTGTGTTCATATTTGTATTTTGAGACTTGGCTTGTCTTTCTGGGTTGAATCTCCTATATCCTGGATCTCTGGACTTTGGTTTTTTATTTTTTGTTTTTAAATTTACTTGATGGGCTAAATCAGATCCTCAAATAATTTCCTCTAGGAATAAAAATAGGGCTACCTCTAGGTATATAGGGCTTCAAGCAAATAATTTTTGTGAGGCTTCTTTCTACATAAATAATTTTATTTAAAAAGTATTATAAAATTCATGGGTACATGTCAAATATAGTGTTTTGTTGGATCTTTTTTTTTTGTGTTTTGTTGGATCTAATTTAGAATACTAGACAAAAGTCTTATATAATTAATATTCAATCAGTATATGTGAAGATTCTTCTTTATTCTTTATCGTCAAGTGCATTATTCCTGTCTCCAACCATGAGAAAACAATAACAATACTACTATTACTCAAGATACCAATGAGTTCATGTGGGAAACTGTATGCATTGAAATAATACAGATCTGTATTTCTGCAATACCATTATTGAATGCTGGTTATTATTAATTATGATGCTATTTCATCCATCAAGCCACATGACTTCTAATGACTCCCTCAAAGGTTGTTGCTGTATTTCATTGATGATGACCACAAATGCAGTTCTTATCCAGGATATTCAGGAAAATGTGAAAAATAATTTGTGTTCTGGTTATGATGAGTTTACCCCTTGGAATTTTATAACATAAATATAGAATAATACATCTTTCAAATTTTTCTTCTCTTGAATTCTTTATGTAGAACCACTACATCCTAGAAAGTGGTAATGTTAATGTTCACTGCACCCCACCTTCCATTCATTGTCACCACCAGAGAAGACTATAGGAGGAATAAGGAAAAAAGCCTCACTCACACAAGGAAGATCTGTCTCTCATCAGGCATAGATTTAGCTGACCTGGGAAAGCATGATGTCCTCACATCAATGGAGGCAGGAGAGAACATCAGTCAGGGCCACATAGAATAAGGGATACCTGCTGCCACCATGAGTTGCCCTTGGGTGCATCATAAAAAAAAGCCAGACAAGAGTTGATGCATGGGCTCACACATGCAGCTTAAGCCAGGGGTCTGTTGGTGTTGAATGTTGAACTTGTCCTGTATCCAGTATTTGAGAGTCACCAAAAATCACCATGTCACTGCCATTCTGGCAGCCCAATCTCACATGATTCTGTGAAAGAATTTATGAACTATACAGCTTGAGCATTATACTTGCCAGAATGTCTTCTGGGAACCAGGGTCAGCCTTTGGCCTCAAGAAACCTTTTGTCATTTGGGTAGGGTAGATGATAAGAGTGTACCAGAAAGGGAATGAGAGAAGACCACAGCCCATATGGATCCTGGTCTGGTCTAGGGTGCCTCCCAGGAGGGTTCTGCTAACTCTGGCTGGTTCTAGGCACTGGAGGAGGCCTTAGGAAATTTCAAAGAAGATACTTCTGAAGACCAGAGCCCATGCAAAATCAGATCTGAACTCGGTTCTCCCCATCTGGCTCTTTTAAGTCCCAGGCCCAGGAGGAAACTTTGATCTTCAAGGAACTGTGCTCCCATGGGGCAGGGATCTTAGGGTGGTATTGCTTACAAGTGTGAAATGTGGTATTTTTCATTTTACACATTTGTGGACATGGCTTTTTCCATGCTAGTCCTTGATTGTTAGTTTAGTATGGAATTCAAGGTTACAATCATTTTAACTCAGAACCTTGAAGACCTTTGCTCCACTGTCTTCTCAGATTCGGTGTAGCTGATGAGAGGTCTGATGGTAGTTTGAGTTTTTATTTTTTTATAACTATCTTTTAAAATTCTCTTTTTCCTGCTGAATCTTCTCTTTATTATTAAAATACTGAACTTCTATAATGCTGAGCCTAGATGTGTATATGCATGTATGTGACTCAGGTAGCTCATTGCCTTGGACACTTGATTGGCATCTTAATTTGTACACTCATGTCCTGTGACTTTTGGGAAATCCTTTGTGGTAACTCCTTGATGATTCTTCCTCTTTGTTTTCTTTCTCTGTCACTCCATTGATTTGATGTGAGGTTCCTGAACTGATCCTCTATCTACTTTTTCCCTTAGTTTTTCTTTGTTCTACTACCTGGTGATTTTATTAGATTTTATCCACAATTTATTTGAATTTCAGAGTCATACTTTCACTTTACAATAGTTCTTCTGCATTAGCTACTTGTGTTTTGTTGATGCAGTAATATTTTACTCTTTTTAGGAATATTAATTAAAGATTTTTTAGAAGTTAAACTGTGTTTTTCTAAAGTACACCTGCTTTACATTACATATTACATATGTAATTACATTACATATTTCATTACATATTTTCATTACATATGAAATATGTTTCATATGTAATATGAAACTTTCATTACATATTTTGCTTGTTTATCTTGGTCTCTTTCTTAGGTTGTAGAATTTCTTCAAAAATCCAATGATATTTGGTTGTTCTATCATATTTAAAAAACAATAAGCTGATCTCAAGCAGTGTGTGTGTGTGTGTATGTGTGTGTGTGTGTGTGTGTAAGGGGTAGGGGAGTGGCCAATGCTTACAGATTGGCAGTTCCCTTTAATTAATGTAGAAAAGTAGGCAATAATCCTGGGGACCCATAATATCAGGTTGAAGGTCTTTTCTCTGTGGGTATGCCATTGCTTTGGAAAAGAATCCTCTTGTTACTTGGGTCATGGGTGTATTAGTTTGCTAGGGTTGTCATAACAAGATACCATGGACCATGTGGCTTAAACAACAGAAATGTATTTCTTCCAGTTCTGGAGGCAAGTCCAAGATCAAGAGCCAAGATCCAAGATCACAGTGGCAGGTTTGGTTTCTCCTGAGGCCTCTCTCTTTGGCCAGACTATGGTCATCTTCTCACTGTGTCAACCATATGGCCTTTCTTCTGAGTATGTGTATTCCTGGTGTCCCTTCCTCTTCTTATAAATGCAGCAGGCTTATTGGATTAGGACTCACCCTAGTAGAATCATTTTAAATTAATTACCTCTTCTTTAGGGCCCTATCTCTAAATATACTCACAGTCTGAGGCACTGGGGGTTGGGACTTCAACCTAAGAATTATGGGAGAATACTTTTTTTTATTATGTTTATCTACCCATACATTGGGTAGATAGATATCTGTCAGTCTACCAATAAGGAGAGGGTTTAAAAGTACGAGATACTGTTTGCTCAAGAGCAAGATTTCTTAACCTTGGCACTTTTGACATTTTGGGCCGCATAAGTCTTTGTTGTGAGACCTGTCCTGTGCATGGAAGGATGGTTAGCAGCATCCCTGTCTTCTACCCACCTGATGCCAGTCAGGACAACCAAAGATGTCTTCAAACATTGACAAATATCTCTGGGGAGTAGGGCAAAATTTCCACCCAGTTGAGAATCAATCAGCAGCTTTCTCTATTTTAGGAAGTCTTAGGACAGGATATAGATGAGTATGGCTGGTCAATGCACTATATATAAGTAAAGACTCTCCTACCTCACCATCCAATTATAAATGAGAAAACTAAGAATCTGAGAGTAGAGGTAATTTACATACAGTTGTATTTAACAATAGTAAAAAGACAGGATTGGAAACCAGTTCAATTGGCTCTCAGTCCAGTGCCCTTTCCATGAACTCAACTCTACTGCTTCAGCATGGTTTATTAGTAAACACACTGCCATTCTCTTCAGAGATATTTCCTCTTTTTAAAGGAAAAATTCCCCAATTATCAGATCCTTTAAAATAATAAGCTCTAGTAATAGGAAAAGCTTTTGGGAAAAGCTTTACCTCAGACTTTTGCATATTTTAAAAAGGAACTTAAACTCTGATTTCAGTAATAAACTGCTTTAAACTGGGAGGATTGACAGTAGACATTGACTGTATTTTATCCTCTGTTAAGTGATTACAGATAAGACATTAATTTCATCCATTCATTCATTTATTCTTTTAGTTGTTTCTCCAAACTCTCTGGCAGAAGACAAGCTTTGCAATATGTGTGTGTCTACATGCACACATTCAGTCTCTGCCTATGTTTGTGTATTGTGGGTGTGTGTGATGTCTCTGCATTTCTGCATGGCATGTGCATGTGTGCATACACATTGGGTTTGCTCAAAACAGAATAAGTAGAATTTTAAGGAAATGGTCCAGAGCACTTCACTATTACCCAGTGCTTCCTTTAAGAACAGCACACGCTCATTTGGTGTTGCTGATTTTCATCCTTTGCATCTATGAAGCACTCTGAGATCTCTTCTAACACCTTGACAGTCAGTGATTTGACCCCCAACCCCCCATCACCCAATTTTGGCTGACAGTACTGGCAGCCCGCTGCCTAGAGGGCTCCTGCTGCCCATCAAAGTCAGCTCTGATGAGGCTTTCAAAACACACACGTGTCAGGTGTGAGAAAGCTGCACCAGTGGTCCCAGACCCTCCAATCTCACTCCCAGGAGGGGCCAAGACCTTGACTGGAGCTGTCCACTGGAGCTCATGACCTTGACTGATTGAAGGCACTGAACCCTACCTGGGCTGGGGAGCGGAAAGGATGCTGTTGACTGTGACTCTCCAGGGATTCAAGAAAGGGAGAGATGGATGGTTGGTGACCAGTCTGAAGGGGAAAGTACAGTTTGGGAAGAAGGAAGACAGGGATGAGTCATTCTTTTTGTTTCCATATGGGCTAATTTGTTTCATTTCTTCAAATATTATAAATTCTGTGATTGAAGAGACTCCTCCATATTCTTTTCTTATGTCCCCTCAAAGGCCCAGCAGAAAGTGTCTAAATACTAGTTGATTAATATATGTATCCTATTCTCTGTTTCAGAAGTACTTACATGAGGATTTTATTCATTCATATACTCAGCAAATATTTATTGAGTGCCTACTGTGTACCAAGCATTGTCTTAACCCTGGGTTACAACAATGAACAAAACAGACAAAAATCCCTGCCTTTTGGAGATAAGTAAGATTGATAATTAATTAAGGAAGACAAATAGAAAGAGGGTTTTCAGGTATGTTGGGAAGGACGGGTTAAAATTTTAGATAGGATGGTCAAAGAAAGCCTCTGTGATCTGTGTGAAGCCCTGACAGACCTCCTTGGTGAAAAGAGGAGAGATGTTTTCTGTTTGAATCATTTGATAGTAGACTCAGCACATCACTTACAAAGTGGGTGTTTTATTTTTTCGGTGTTTGTGCAACATCTTCACCTCTTAGAGGAATTGGTGTTCTCTTACTTGTGTCTTGGCCAATCCCTGCAACTGTGCACTGGGTTCTGTCTTTCCCATCTCCTTGAGAATGCTTTTACTCATCAGTCTGGAACTCACCTTGCTTTGGGCTCAGGTTGAAACTTGCTTTGGGTTTTCCTTTTTAGTAAACAAATAAACTAAAACAAATAAATGATTAAATTATCTTCCCGAACATTATATCTACCTCTACCTACCACTTTATCCTCCTCTCTTTTATAGCAAAACTTTTTGGAAAAATGGTCTTGATTTACTGTCTTGATTTCTGCTTCTCAACCGATTGTTAGATGACTTTCCTCCAAACCATTAAAATTCTGCTCATGAAGATTACTATGCAGATATAAAGCCTCAAACCACCTTTCTAGACTCTGCTTTAGAATCCTGGGACCAGGAGTCTGCAAACTCCATTTCTCCTTTGTCATCTAATTTCTTCTGGTCTTGCTGAGAGGGGACACTATAGGGAGACTGGCAGGCAGGGGGAGGTGGAAAAGATTTGTTTTTCCCCATTTTTGTGCTGTTTTGGTCAGCCTCTCCCCAACAATGGCCCTACACTCCCCATGAAGTAGTTGATTTTATCTCCTGCTTCTGCCAGCATTCCCAAAGCCATCTTCATGCCTTTCTCCTTAGATGTTCCAGTGTCTTCTCTGCTGGGTCCATATTTCAAGATTCTAAGGCATCAGCTCTAGCTCTCCTGCATCCCAGCTCCCTGAGGTGCTTCACTGAGTTCCAGAGGTATCAGCCACAGCTGTGCAGCATGCCCTTCTTAGAGGCCAGAGCCCAGCTCCATGGGGCCTCTCCTCCAAAGGCCTGGATTCCAGTGGCTCCCACCTTTGCATTTTGTTTCCCTGGCCCTAGAGGAGGTGGTTGCTTCCTGCAGTTAAAGTCTCTGTGCTTTCTCAGTGTTACCTTTTACTTTTTGAGCTCTTTGACCCCTGGATTGAGCTGCCAAACCAAATGCATCTCTCTTGATCTTTTTATCATGGCACTTCTTTGTAGCATTTTACTTTTCTGACTGCTCTCTTCTTCAAGAGCTCTCTTGCTTTCTGCCTCATGAAACCATTCTTTCTTGGTTCTCCTTCTTACTCTTGAACTGCCTCTTCTCAGTCTCCCCCATGTTCTCTGGCTACCTTTTAAATCTTGACTATCCTCAGCTCCCTCCCTGGCTTCTCTTCTCATCCTGTTCCTCCTAGACCATTCTGAGCCATGGTTTCAACCTCTTGTTAAGGATTTCAGTTCTCCAGCCCTGCTCAGACTTCTATCCAGAGTTCCCACTCCTATTTACAACTGCTGGTTAGGTATTTCTATCTGAATATTCCCTAGGCTCTTTAGTCTCAGTATTTTCCAATTAAATCTTGTCATCTTCTTATCCTAAACTGCTTTCTTACTATGTTCACCATCTGCCCCATCACCCACAACAAAATGATGAGATCAATTTGGATTTCCCCCTCTGCCCAACATCCTGCCTTTACTTGCACTTAACATTTCTTGAGGCTATGATTTCCCTCTCCAGCTCCTGCCATAGTTCAAATAATGATATAAGTGATGTGTTCCAGTACCCATCCTAAGGTGTTTGTATATGACTCATTTAATCCTCACAGCAATAACTCTATGAGGTAAGTCCTATTATTATCCCCATTTTACAGATGAAGAAACTGAGATACAGAAAGTTTATATGACCTACCAAATCACACAGAAGGTGGGCTCTTAACCATGATGTTTGGCAGTCTCTCGAGCACCTTGGATGAATCCCCAGCTTGCCTGAATTGGTTTCTTCTGTAACCTTCCCAAACCTTCCCAAACCTTCCTTCTCCCACCTGTCAGAGTAGGCTCCCTTCTTTGTAATCACAGAGTGCTTACCATAAATGTTGTTAACGTGTCTTCCTCCATGGGTCATCAATACTTCAAGGGCAGCCAGGATTGTCCTTGTTCATTTTTATCTTCAGTATCTAGCATGGGAGCTAGGGCATAGTAGAAGCTCAGTAAATGTTTTGGGGGCTAGTAAGAATTTCAGGAGTCTCTGGCCAGTTGATTTCAGTAGTTAGAGCCTGAACTGGGGTCTTCCTCTGGGTATATGTATATCAGCTGAGGGACACAACCCCAGGGCAGTCACAGAAACAGAAGTCACCTGTGTCAGGTTGAATTTGGCAAGGTGATCTTGGCTGCCTGACAGTCCCTCAGATACTATAAGAAAACTTTGACAAAACAGTATGACCGCTCTTGGCTTTGAGAATCCCACCAAATGTGGGGAAATAAGAAACAAAACTCACGGCAAAGACAGCATGCTAATCAGGTCCGTGTGTCTTGTTTCATGTTGTAAGAAAAAAGAATCATGCAAATGTTGTATAATTGTTTGTCTTCATTATGTGAGCTTGTTCTTCACTTCATTATGCACAAAATTTGCAAGTTGCTTTCTGCCTTTCTCTCATTTCAAATAGCTGATATGAAATTTCAGGAAAGGTACATATTAATTAGCAGGACTCTATATAGCAAATATTAATTTAGAAACTGGTATAAAGCATAAACATCAATGTAACATCCGTTATAGAATGAGCAGCCATATAAATGTTTCCAAGGCCTAGAGGTTCAGGGAGGTTGGAATCTATTTTGAGGATCTAGATGAGCACATTTTTTAGTAGATTGTCCTCATTGCCCCTGGTAATGACAGGAAAGGATGGATGGAATGGGATATTCAGCATAGTTTATATAGAAGAGGTGTGAGTATTAAAATTAAAGAAGAAAAGCCAAGAGCAAACAGCAAATAACTATGGATAATACCTAGGTAAGTTTTCGGGTATGTTTCCACTGAGCCTAGATGTTTTAGTTAGTATTCTTTTGAATGATATGAACACAAGCAGTGTGATATTCCTCATAATCACACCTTGTATTTAGTACTAGGAAAGAGACAAACCAGGAGCATAGTGGTAATATGGGGCTTGTTCTTTCAAAACCATATGAGCCCATACAGCCCTCCCCAGAGCTCCTGGGAGGCCTGAGTGAAAAAGAGGAGAAGGAGAGAACAGAGGAGGCCTTTGGGGATCCCAGCACCCCTCCACATATCAGTTGGGAGAAATCAGCCTAGTTACTTGCCCATTTTGAGCCTCTGGTTCTTTATCTAGGGATTGTAGATAATAACATCTGCTTCTTAGCAGGGTCCCAGTAAGATTAGAAATATGGAAAGTAAAGGCTTCTAGAAGAAGCATAAACAAGGGAAGTCATTATTACACTTTTCTTGACCTAAAGGGAAGTTGCTGCAGTATCCCAAAGGTCCCAGAGGAGAGAAGTCTCAGTGGCTGGTTGCTGAGAACCTGCTCAGTCACTTTCACCACGCCCCCACCACCTCTCAGCAGCCCCCACCACCAAAGATTTCTGATAAAATCCCAGCAGATACAAACATGGGTTGATATTTTTGTATTCACTTAAGACCTCCACGGCCCAATTTTCAGTCACTTCTTATGTTCATTCTCATGTTTATTCTTGGCCCAAAGAAGATGCTTAGTGTCGGAGATAGTTGACATGGTTTCAGGGATCCTGCCATTACTTTGGGAATGCAATTGAGACTTAAGTACACACAAGACCCCTGCTTTGAGCCATCCCCCTCCTGGTGCTCTGAACCCCATCCTGACTAGTCTCATCACTCTGGCCCTGTACCAGGAAGGTGAACTGTGTATGTGGGAATGGCGGTATCAGTGGCACCATGCTCCAAGATCGGGAGATCACCCCTGGTGATTAGACATAGAAATAGAAGCAGGAGGAAAATGACAGCTCTTTTTGTTTTCTTTTTAAAATTTTTTATTGGAGTTCAGTTTGCCAACATTTAGCATAACACCAAGTGCTCATCCTGCCAAGTGCCCCCCCTCAGTGCCCATCACACAGTCACCCCAACCCCCCGCCCACCTCCCTTTCCACTACCCCTTGTTTGTTTCCCAGAGTTAGGTGTCTCTCTTGTTTTGAATGACAGTCCTTTTATAGAAATCTAAATGACCCAGCTTCAGGAGGCCTAGTGAAAAACCTACTCTTTCCCATCTCCCCTCACAAAAAGCCATAAGAAAAGTTCAAGTGCCCAGAAAAGCCACTGAAGGAGTCAAAGAAATATATTTATGCATTTTCTAAATTTAGAGCAGTGGAGAGACATACTGTTTATAAGTGCTTGAAAGGTGTAAACATTAAGAAAGTAAGAAGATACTGAAGGACTGCACAAGAAACTACATCTCAGAATATTCGATGGAACAGGCTGAACATGAAATTATTAAGGAAATGAAATTTGGAAGAGGCCTGGTCGTATAAGGTATCCGTGTGAAGGTATCCATACCTGTCCTGTCCCCGCCTTTTCCCTCTAACTGAATAAAGGATTGTGGGAGGTCATGTGGGGATTGATTCAGGGAAACAGATGAGTAAAAGGGATTTTAAAAAATTATGGTGAATGATTATTTTCTATTGCCTGGCCTTAGAGCAGAGACTAAGAATGAACAATAGTAAGGTCATCTGAGAACATTTAGGGTATGGAGAAAATAAATGAACTCTCAGCCAGTTTAATGTAAATGGTCCTCCAGGTCAAATTTAGACAAACTGAGAAGTCTATAGCAGCCTGCAGGGCCATGAAGGCTCCCATTAGGAAATGAGGGGCTTACTGATTTGGAAGAGAAAGAGATGTATTTATTCTTGTATTTTATTTTTTATTATGAATATTTATTGTTATTTTTAACCCCTCCTTATAATGTAAAATTCCCCTTTGAATACACCTACTTTCAGTTAAGTGGATAAATGATGAGGGTAAGAATAGAAGTTTCAACACAGGAAATAATCCTTCAGTGAGCAGACATCTACCAAGTAGAGTGACACCAGCCAAACATATTTCCCAACTCAGAATTATGAGTAAAGTAAAAATGTATAAGTAAAAATGTATCTTTGTTTGAGAAGACAAGGAGAAATCTGAAATACGTATCACTAAGTGAAAGAAGTCAGTTTGAAAAAGCTACACTGTATGATTTCAACTGTATGTCATTCTGGAAAAGGCAAAACTGTAAGGACAGGAAAAATATCAGGGATTGGAGGAAGGGAGGGAGGGACGGGGGATGAATAGGTGGAGCAAGGGGATGTTCAGGGCTGTGAAATGATTCTCTGTGATATTCTCATGGTGGATCCATGGCATTATGCATTTCCCAAAACTCCCCTAATGTACAACACAAAGAGTGAACCCTAATTAATGTAAATTATGGACTTGTTAGGAATAGTGATCAACAGTGGTTCATCAGTTGTAACAAATGTAGCATACCAGTACAAGATATAAATAATAGTGACAACAAAAGGTGAAAACTAAGGTGGAGGGAGAAAATGCATATGGGAATTCCTTGTGCTTTCTGCTCAGTTTTTCTGTAAACCTAAAACTGCTCTTAAAAAAATAAAATATATTAATTATTTTTTTTCTTAAGTCATCTGAGTGGCTGAAAAACCTCTGGTATTAGAATATCATAGTGATCACATTTATTTTATTTCCTTAATAAACATTAAGCCTAATAACTGAGCTAAATCTAGGTTCCAAGGAACTGAGATTAAATAGAATCCCTGCCTTCAGCAGTAACAACAACTACATCATTAGCCCACAACAACAATACCTAATATTTATTGACTGCTTCTTCTATTCTAGGCCATGAATTTACTATCTCATTTAATCCCATAACCCTAAGGAGAACAAATAAAGAAAGCAACATTTTATATTGGCTTGACCAATAAGGAAATAATTTTGGAAATTTAAATAACTAGTCAAAGGTCACCCACCTAGGAAAGAATAGAGTTAATAAACACTGTATTGAGGTAATCTGACAACTGCTGAATCAGAAGTCTAGTGTGTCTCCACGAACAGGGAGCCAGGTAACATTTTAAATTCTATTTGTAAGGCTGCTTTGAAGAGTTTTGTTCTTAGTGAAATCTTCAAGTAAGATATTAGAACAAATTCCATTATAAACAGGAATCGGATATAGTTCTGCTTCAAAAAGCTGAGTAACTCTTTTTATAGAAGAAATCTATCAGATTATATAATCATATTTCTCCACGCAAATTTGAAAAATCCCTTTATTGCAATTATTGTTGTTGCTATGAAGAGTACAGTAGCACAAGATAGAACTCTACAGCGATCATGACTTAAACTACAAGGAAAACAAGTTGGAAAATGAGGTGAAGCTCAAATGTGTATCTATATTTAACTTTATATGAATAGGAAAATTCAACTTCACTGCTGCTTGAGGCCATTAAGATCTTTTTTCATTATCTCAGGAACACTGTTGCTCAGATAACTTCTAAAATTCATTCAAAAGAGAACAGTGAGTGTCACAAATGAGACAGATCCTTTCTTTCCCACACTAGATTTCATATAACCATCCTTTCAAGGGCTCGTTGACTCACAATTGTGAGACCACCTTGAATTAACATAGTCCTCTTAAGTAGGACAAACTCAATCTAACCACAGCAAACACCACATGTAAGTGGTATACCAGGTTTTACGGGCTACAGAATGGTTAGTAACCTCACAAAGAGCCAGAAAACAGACAAATAAGCACACACACAAGAGAAAATAACTGTAAATCTCATAATGAAGCCAACATCACATTTTGCACAGTTGGATGACAGGAGCCTTGGAGATGAAAAGAGCTTGCAGCAAGCTTCCAAAAAGGTCTATACCCACAACTAGGAAGAACATCTTTGAAATCCACAACTCCTAAATGTTGACTGCTTATCATCTTTGTCTACCCTTACAGCCCTCACTGCCTCCTGCATCTTGAGTAACTGATATTTTTTTAGTGAAAAACCCATTATCACTCATCCCAATTAGTTTTGTCTAGGACATTTCCGCCTTTTCATACCCAAAGAAGGTTCTCCTTTGCAAGATAGGCCCACAGATTTTGACTGGAGAAGGAGACCAACTCCTCCTCACTAGGAGGTGTACAAACAGCTCTTTCTCAGGTGACCCTTCCCAGGGCAGATAATCCTGAGAAGCATTGGAAATAGACATCTTCCCATACCTTGAAACCCTCCCTTTAGGGGTAAAAAGTGTCAACTGTAACATTTCCCCAGGAGTGGTAGAAAATGACTCAGTGGCTCTAGTCATGGACTTTAATATGGATGCCAAAGAAAGTGTAGCTGGACTCTGCATAAAATGCCTTGAATTATTGTATCTCCCAACCAGTCCCACAATATACTTGCTTTGTGGTCAAGTAAGTCTGGGAAATGATGAAGACTTGAATATTTATAGTGCAGGAAAAATATTTTAAAATACTAGAAATTTCTACAGTAAAAAATGTGTTCAGCCTTTCTTTACATCCCCCCTCCTCTGTTTTTTTCCCTTCATAACACCAGTAACATTCCAAGGAGAGCTCTTTAAGAAATCTTTCTTTAGAGTCAAGAAATGTTCATGAATATAAATACTTATGCAGGATGCTCAGTTGATGGATTTCTTTCTTATGACCAACTATCGTAAGATGATTAGTTCCTGCAAATTGCCCTTCATGACAGAAAGTTCACACACCTCTTCTCATTGCCCTCCATCCATTATCTGGAGCCTAAAACAGAAAATTCAATGTATTATGATGTAAATAGAAAGGTCAGGCATGTCTATCAAGGCAAGGGCTTGTTAGAGAAGCAGAACGTGCCCCTTTTCTGTTGCTCTGAGTCATTTCCCAGAGTTAGTTACTTCCTAACTTTTGGAAAAAATAAACGGACAGATAACACAATCTTTGCTGTTTTCTGATCAAAGGAGATGAGGCACCCAGTGATTTCTGGATGCTGGGAGGATTATTGACTGATGGGCAACTGAAAGGAAGCCCTGCCCCTACAAATCTCTAAACAGGAGTGTGGCTACCCACAGGTAGTGTCCCAGGCTCCTGGAGCAATCATAGGAGACCCTGCCATTGTCTTATACAGCTCCTGGCATCACTGGCATGTGATGTTCATGCTACGGGCCCAGTGGTAATGACCTGAAGACCAAAAATTGTTTATCTGCCTCCTTGCCCCTCCAGTCTACTCTCTAACAATCATATCTCTACTTCTTTATTCAGAGAAGTTGTTCCAAAATGCATCATGTTTACCTCCTCTCACTCTGAGATCCCATTAAAATGATAGTATAAGCCCAAAATGATAAAGAGAATAGGATGAGGACCAGAAGCAGGTAAGAGGATTTAATAAACCTCTGAAGTAAGGAGAGCAGAGAAGGTGACGTGGTATCTAAGGAAACAAGGCAGAGGAAACAGCTATAAAGGGCCTGCAAAGGGTTAGCTGAGGAAGGAGAACAGAGAACATGACTTATATCAGAGGTGTAAGAGGTAAGGAAGCCATTGCAGAAGGCACACAAAGGAGCAGGCAGTTGAGGAAGGAGGGAACCCAGGAGGGACTTAGGACTTAGAAACTCCAAATATTGCCAAAGGCAGGAGGGAGAAAGGGATCAAAAAAAGGAGGATACTTGAAAGTCTATATATGGAAGAGTTAACCCCTCTACCAACCTTTCTCATCCTTATGGAGAATGTTGAACATTCAAATATCTACCTGTTAGGCAAAAAGCAAAGAAATAAACATTTGTAAGGTATATTGTTATTTATTTATTTATTTATTTATTTATTTATTTATTTATTTATTTATTTATTTATTTTTATTTATGATAGTCACACAGAGAGAGAGAGAGAGAGGCAGAGACATAGGCAGAAGGAGAAGCAGGCTCCATGCACCGGGAGCCCGACGTGGGATTCGATCCCGGGTCTCCAGGATCGTGCCCTGGGCCAAAGGCAGGCACCAAACCGCTGCACCACCCAGGGATCCCAGGTATGTTGTTGTTGGCAGAGTTGCATCCCCCCAACATTCATATGTTGAAGTTATTTACCCATAGTACCTCAGAATGTGATTGTATTTGGAGATAGGGCCTTTTAAGAAGTAATTAAAGTAAAATGAGGTTGTCTGGATGGGTCTTAATCCAATATGACTAGTGTCCTTATAAGAAGATGAGATTAAGAAAAACATACGCAGAGGAAAGACCATGTGAGGGCACAAGGAGAAGATGGCCATCTGCAAGACAAGGAAATAGGCCTCAGAAGAAATCAGCCCTGCTGACCCTTAATCTTGGACTTTTAGCCTCTGGAGACATGAGAACATAAATTTCTATTTAAACCATCCAGTCTATGACAATTTGTGTTGGCAACTTTAACAAACTAATACATATATTTTCCTCAACTGAAATTGAATAGTGTCACAGAAAAGTTCTCTGTAATTTGACATTGATGGGTCCCCACAGTAGTCTCACTACTGTGATCTGATCACCCCAAAGAGAAGGCTGCTTGGTGACAAGGTCCTTGTTCATTACAGATAATTCCCAGCCAGCTTTGTATCACCTAATTCTTAACTATGAGAGTGCCACCATTTATACATAGGTCACCTTAAGAAATTTAAGGGAAGTCTTCAACGTAAAATAGAGAAACCATACATAACTTTTTAATGACCATGGATGGAATAGATAATTCAGAGAAAGGAGGCTAATGTTTCCTAGTTAATGTTCTTAAAGAAATTTGAGAAAAAGTTACACTATAAATTTTATACATTATAAAATTTTATTTTATAAAAAAATAAGAGCTAAGAAGAAAGGATGGAGGAATAATAAAAAGCCTGGAAATTGAATATATGGTTGTAAAATAAAACTAACTGAGGAGCTGAAGGATATTTAGGAGCCCTCCCAGAAGGTAGAACACAAAAGAAAGAGTCCTAAAAAATGAAAGAATATAATAAACATAGAAGGTCAACAGGAAAGGAACATCTTACAGTAAAAGTCTCAGAAAGAAAGAAAAGAAAAGGGAGGAAATTATTATAAAAATAATGCAAGACATTTTCATACACTTGAAGAGCAAGAATCCCCAATTCAAAAGGATAAACAAAAAAAGATGCAATAATATTGTGAAATTTCATAACATCGACAACAAAGAGAAAATACCAAAATCTTCAAGTGAGAATGAGAGAGAGGAAAAAGGACTCTATAAAGAAATGAGAATCAGAATGACTGGATTTCTCATCAGCAGCATTGAATAATAAAACACATGGAACAATACTTTCAAAGTTCTAGAGGAAGATTGTGTTCAACCTGGAATTGTGTACCTTGCTAAAGTATCATTCAAAACAATTATATGGGTAAAATAAAATCATTTTCAGAAATGCAAGAATTCAGAAAATCTATTTACCATAAATCCTTTCTTAGAAAGTTAACTGCAGAGGTATTCCAGCAAAATATATGTAGGGGATCTCTGGGTGGCTCAGTGGTTTAGCATCTGCCTTCAGCCCAGGGCATGATCCTGGAGTCCTGGGATGGAGTCCCACATCGGGCTCCCCACATGGAGCCTGCTTCTCCCTCTGCCTGTGTCTCTGCCTCTGTGTGTGTGTGTGTGTGTGTGTGTGTGTGTGTGTGCGTGTGTCTCTCTCATGAATAAATAAAATTTAAAAAAATATATGTAGAAATAATAAAGAAGTAAATAATGTGATTCTAGATAGTGAATTCAGTTGAGAATTCAATTCTGTGCATTAGATTTAGAAAGTGATCAGTCTAAAACCAGCACGTTACAGTGCTCAAGGAAAGAGGTCTTAAAAAGAGGGGAAGCTGATAGATTGTGTCTCATGATTGAAAATCAGGGAAAAAAAGGAACAAAATTAAGATAATAATTGTAGGAAAAACCAAACTATTGAATATAAAAAAGATGATTTGGTAAAACAAAAACAAGAAAGGAAATGTAATGAGAGTCTATGACTTTACAGAAAATGTATAATAAATTATTATAGTCAATAATAAAAAACTATATTGCTTTTTAACTTTTAAATTAGCCCATCATCAAAACACAGAAGACTTAATTAACTATGATTATAAAAAGATTAACACTGAGGGGTGCCCAGGTGTCCCAGTAACCAGTCCCAATGTCAGGCTTCCTGCTCAGTGAGGAGCCTGCTTTCCCTCTCTCCTCCTCACTTGTGCTCTCTGCCACTATCTCTCTCTCTCTCTCTCTCTCTCTCTTTTAAAATCTTAAAACAAAAAAGATTAACATTGACAGTCTGGAAGGAAAAGTACAGAGGAGAGAGCCTGAGAGATCAAGGTGCAGGAGGCTGTTTGAAAGCTGATGTGACACTAATATTCTCATTTACCGTCCAGAAGTTAGGAGATATTGTTTATATTTGAAAGATCAGGAAATGATTCTCTAGATGTATAACTTAAAGGTACAAGGGTAAGATGTAGAACAAAAATTACAAAGCAGGACATTAGTATGGTGATCTATAATGAGGAATGTACAGAAATTGTAGTACATCTCCTTTCAGTCAATAAAATGGATGTCATTTAGATATAGGAAGTGTTTGAGATACTTAAAATGAAAAAAAAAAGCAGGCCATAAAATTTTAGTTATAAAATGTTCATTTAGTTATTTCTTGATGGTGGGTCATTTTCTATACTTCATTCAACACATTTTCTGTGGTTCATCCATTTAGAAGGTGTATTGGTTATCTATTATGTTTTGGCACTATACTAAGGGCTGTGAGTATTGAATACGAAAGTTTATGAAGACTCAAGTCACTGCCACACAGCTTACAGTTCAGAAAGGAAGATACATATTGTACTAGTAACTATATAAATTTGTGAACTTTATGATGGAGGACATTCAGGATGTCAGGAGAGCATTGAGCACAGATCCTAAACCTGATCTAGGAATCTAGAAAAGATTCCTTTAACCAGCTACTTTTAAGTTTTAAGTAAGAGAGATTTGTTTTATTTATTTTTTATTTTTTTAAAGCAGAGATTCAAAATTAGGAACATACTGTTATCTCAATTTATTTTTTTTTATTTTTATTTTTTTTGTTATCTCAATTTAGTAAATGTATGTGCTCAGGAAAAATTCTCAAGGGAAACAAAATCTGACAGAAATTATCTTTCAGTTTTGGAATCTGAGGGATTTTGTATTCTTCTTTATACTTTTCTGATTTTTCCAAGTTTTCTACAAGGAGGTTGAATGGCTTTGACAATAAAAGGTATTGTTATTATTGAAGAAGCAGTTAGATATTTGTGCTGTTTGAGATCCTTTCCCTAGTCCTACCTATGGAACCTGAAGGCAGTTACTAATCTATCTGAAGCACAATTACAAACAGTTAACAAAAACATCTATCTACCCTAGGCATTTTTAAAGACTGTCATTGGAAATGGTAGATTCATTTCAAAAAAACGTTTCAGTTAGCAAACTTGGAGACTCTCTTTGTTTGCCATGAATTTTGCTAATAGAAGCACATGTTGGGATACTTCACAAAAGTGCAAGGAGATACAGATGATAGGAATAAGCTCAGTAATTACCTATTATTTCTGATACTTCTTTATTTATTGGGCTACTATGCCATGTCTTTTAGAGTTTCACTATATCCTATATAGTATGTTTTTATTGAAAAAAGTGGTTTAAAATGTAAAGTGATCCCCATTTTCATGCCCATATTCCTTGGGTTGTGTTTCTAGGTTCTAAAATCATTTAAATTGGTCCTCCAATGACTAGTTATTCCTACAGGTAAGATCAAATGTATTGGTGGTGATTTTTATGGACCTGGACATTTAGTTTACTGTGCATAAAAGTCCTCTGCGTTATATTATTTTTCCCATCACACATTTATATCATTATCTTGAGAACCACATAACTGTATCTTATCCAAAGATTTTTTTTCTCCAACATGAACTAAGGTGGAAGATCAAATTAATGCATTTTAAATTGCCAATACACTTAAAAACCTCATGTTATTACTACAAGATTTAGCTAAAAGGTAAATTGCAGTGTGTGCACCCAGAGATTTAGGATCAGCTGCTGGGGCATCAGCATGCACAGAAAATCTGTGTTCTGGTGCCTTAGGAGATTTATTAATATAAGGAAAGTCTAGGGCTGGGTGTGTGAATGTGTTGCTCTAACTTCATCTTCTCACTTCTATTTGTGTGTCTCTGCTAGGAAAGGGGGGAAGTTCAAAGGGCATTGTTATATTATAGAAATAATGCAGGCTGCTAGTCAAAAGCACTGGATTCTAATTTTGACTTTACCATTAACTAGGTAAGTCACTTTTCCTCTCTGGTTGTCATTCAAACCAAATGATCCATTTAAGACTTTCCTAATGTAAATGCTCAGTGATTTGAAGAGATCTTACTTTTAGATAAATCGTGGTAAGGGCTGCTGTACACTGTTCTTCTTCCTCTGGGACCCAGGCCTTTTGTCCTCACCCCTATTCAGAGCCACTTTTTCTAACTAACTACATACTCCAGGAAAATCTCACAGCAAAAATTCAACAGTGATGAGGGAGGTAGACTAAAACAATACTCCACATGGCCCACAGGAGAGAGACCTGAAAGGGTGTAGGGTTAGAGTCCAAAATATTCATCTTCTCTGGAGAAACTCTTATGCCTTCCCAGCTAAACTTACAGTCTTATCCCTTTCCTAGTTGTTCTTCTGTATCCAGTTTCCTGAATGTCTTCCAAATCTCCTTCCACCTCCAGATTGACATCTAACTGGATTCTGCCAGTTGGGACAGTGAAGGGGCGATAAAGGAAAGTAAGCAGAGGAAGTTAAGATCCATTCAAAGGGGAAAAAAAGCTCACAAAAACCTCCAAGTTTCTCTGTGTCCCCTATCAACATAAAACACTGCTTTCCTGTAGAAGCTTAACCATTTTCTATAATTTTGATCTTCTATTAACAACCTACATGTTTCCCAGAAGACACATTTCTTTGTTCTCTTATGTACATTTCATCTCAAAGTATATTCCATAGCACAATGATCCAACTATGGGGTGGATTCTCTGGAAACTGCCAGCATTTCTCTTTCTACCTTCCTTTTGTTTCTAAAAGCAGTTTTGGATTAGTATAGATCCAAAATAGGAGTAGAAATGTGTGTTGTATCATTTATCATATAGCTACAAAGGAAGCAGCAGAGCTAACCAGAAATGAGCAATAGGAGATTTCTGATAAACAGCTTTGATGGTTATCTAGAAGCTGAATTAAATCACAGACACCAGAGTTTGGAATTGCATTTAGAAACGCAAAATTAGAGGTAACTACCTCCTACTTATATGATAGTGTCAATTTAATTTGAAATTTGAGTATTGGTTTACAAGCTTAGCATTCCATTTTGTGGTAATGCAGAGAGCATTTATGTATTTATCAGGTTTCCTGATAAGAAACAATAAAAAAAAAAAAAAAACTCTGGGTGTCCCTGATGTGGATACTATAATGGATGTTGATAGTATTTAGGAGTAAAATGAATGAGATTATCTTTTTATTTTTTTTTTAAATGTTTATTTATTTATGATAGTCACAGAGAGAGAGAGAGAGAGAGAGGCAGAGACACAGGCAGAGGGAGAAGCAGGCTCCATGCACCGGGAGCCCGACGTGGGATTCGATCCCGGGTTCTCCAGGATCGTGCCCTGGGCCAAAGGCAGGCGCCAAACCGCTGCGCCACCCAGGGATCCCGAGATTATCTTTTTATGGGCTTGATATTCATCAATGAAAATATGCAACTGATGAATTTGGCGCTGTTATCAGGCAGTTTAAGCCTTTCCCAATATAGAATAAGTTAGAATAGATGCTTCTCTCACTGTGTTTCCATCAAGTAGACCATGAAGATGTATAGCTCATGCACCTCTCACTTATCCTTTCTCTCTCTAATTTGGGAATAGAAAAATCCACAATTAATTTTGGATTCTGACAGGAGAGACCAAGGAAGGGCAGTGAAGTTTAGGGGGGAATTTAAAATCTTCCTGCATTCCCAACTGACCCTGGTTTGGGCCATTTCATCATGGAAGCAGGCTCCTGCCAACCATTTAAAAAACTTGAGCCTCATTTCAAGAGACTTATTGGTCTTGCTTCTGTAGACTAATAATTCTTTTATTTGTTCTTGGGAAGAAAAAGCAGGTAGAAGCTTAAAAACTAGATATCCCTGCACTTCTATCTCCTTGTTCATCATTCTTAACCAGGCAGAAAGGTGATGGGACACTTGTCTCTAGAAAAGGGATATTTTCAGACACTGAGGTGTTGCCAGAGACAACTGGTCAGAGAAGTTAGAAGGGAGAGGAAAGAGGAGAATCCAGATCCAGCCCTTAGAATTGGTTGCTGCTTTCCTCATAGGACTGTGGATTAATTGACCTCCTGTCCCTTACACTTTCTTTCCCCCTCCCCTCTCATTTGATGCTCTTTCTGACTCCAAATTTGACCTTTCCTAGTAAGAGGTCAGTATGTTTTTACATTTGGGAAATCTCATTCAAGAATTTTTGTCAATGGACAAGTCATAAGAAGCCCTTCCATTTTAGGGCTCGTTGACGTCACCAAGGAGGCGATAAATATCTGTTGATATAATTGGATGTGAGATTCAGTGTTGAGATAGCAAAACTCTGCCCCTCGTTCTCTGGCAGGGCCCTATGATTTATGCAGGAGCAGAGGCAGCACGCAATCGAGCTGTCAAGAGAGCGTCAGCTTATTAGGCAAATGCTGCGTGGTTTCTGAAGAGGGTCGACGCTATAAAATCCCACTCCAGGCTCTGGTGTGGAGAAACTCAGAGCCCAAGTCCGTTGAGAGACTGAAGAGAAAGATAAGAGGGGAAGAAAAAAAGTGAGGACAGAAAGGAGAAGGGAAGAAAGCCCCTGAAAAAGCCCCGGAGACGTTCCTCTGCTGAGAGGCGGCAGCGCCCCACTCACCTGCAGAAGCACCTCAGAAGGTAGGGAGCGCCTAGACGGAACCGCGCCTCCAACTTTGCGTTGCCTGAGCTGCCATGGTGTGCGCGGCAGAGCCGGGTGTCCCTGTGAGGGCATATGTGTGAGTGTGAGTGTGTGTGCATGTGTGTGTTTGCTGACTGTGCCTCAGGATGCCGGTAGTAGCCGGGATGTGTCAAAAGCAAACTTAGACGGCTGCTAATCGTTATTGGAACTGTCAGTTACTCCTCGCTGGCTTTGTAGATGAGTCCCCGCCATCGATCCCGACCCCTGAGAGAAGGACACAAAGGGCTGGGATGGAGAAAGGGGAGGAGGAGGCAGCAGTTCTCAATTTGGAGGACAACGCCGAAACACCCGGAAAGAGGGGCGGTTATTACAGTGGGTGAGATCTAAAATGTGTAGATCTTCTCTAGAGCTCGGGGAATCCGTTTTGGGGATCGTTAGAAAGGGGACCCAGAGACCCTTCGAGGATTCGGAAGAAGGGTCACTCCAGCCTAGCGAGGGGCTGAGCTTTGGTGCTAAGCTGTAGGCGTCCCCTTGCCTGCCCCCCCCCCCCCGCCCCCACGGCAACTCCAACTCTAGACGTCCTGGTTCGAGAGCTTCAGCACCGCGGACAGTGCCTGCCCGAACCCCGAGGCGCGTCCACCCGCGTCCTGTAGGAAGACCCCGAGCGCGCCTCCCTTTTGAGCTGAACTCTGACCAACTCTTTCTTTCTCTCTTCCCTTCTCTCATTCCGCTCTCCGCCCACCTCTGTGCCGCAGCGAGTGCCCTTAACATGCGGCTGCCCCTGCTCCTGTCCGCGGGCGTCCTGCTGGTGGCTCTCCTGCCCTGCCCACCATGCAGGGCCCTGCTCAGCCGGGGGCCCATTCCGGGCGCCCGGCAGGCTGCGCAGCACCCCCAGCCCCTGGATTTCTTCCAGCTGCCGCCGCAGCCCCAGCAGCCCCAACAGCCGCAGGCTCGGCCCGTCCTGCTCCGCATGGGGGAGGAGTATTTCCTCCGCCTGGGTAACCTCAACAAGAGCCCCGCTGCTCCCCTCCTGCCCGCCTCTTCACCTGTCGCTGGCGGCAGCGGCAGCCGCCTTTCGCCGGACGAGGCGGCCGCCAACTTTTTCCGCGCGTTGCTGCAGCAGCTGCCGCTGCCCCGCCGCCAGCTCGACAGCCCCGCTGGTCCCGCCGAGCGCGGGGAGGAGAACGCCCTCGGCAGCCGCCAAGAGACCCCGGAGAGGGAGAGACGATCCGAGGAACCTCCCATCTCGCTGGATCTCACCTTCCACCTCCTCCGAGAAGTCTTGGAAATGGCCAGGGCCGAGCAGTTAGCGCAGCAAGCTCACAGCAACAGGAAACTGATGGAGATTATTGGGAAATAAAACGGTGCGTTTGGCCAAAAAGATGCAGCATTTAGCACAAAAAAAAAAAAAAAATTAAAATAATACAGTATTCTGTACCATATCGTTGCTCTGATACCATTTGTTTATTTTTTTAAAGCTTGAAGCCTAGACGATGTACAGCAAGAGAGCCTATACTCCTTAATTAGCATGCACAAAGTGTATCCACGTGCAGTAACAGCAACAAAATGTTATTTCTATTGTCTACTTTCAGTTTCCATTTCCAGGTGTCTTTAATGGTGTTTGAAAAGTATAGACCCAGAAGGAAATGTTTTGAAGCAGACAAAAGTTACCCGATTTATTTTGTTGTGGTCTGAGCCAAAGAGAATGTCATTCTCTTGGGTGGGTGAAACAAAATCTGTAAGCTCTTTGAATCAACCTTCCTGTAAAAGTTCCAGTAATAAAACATCTTTCCAATCCTTGGTCAATTTGGTTGTGTAAGACAATGTTGAATATTTATATTTTTAATAAAAGCTGCAAAGGTAATCATGACTTTATTTTTCCTTTTTAATGTTCATAGGAGTAAAACTCTCAGCTCCTGGCTTCCTACATGCTGACTTCAGCACAAGAGAAAACAAAACTCCTTGCATTAATTTCCTACTAAAAATACAAACATATGCAAGTGGCTTACACAGATACTTCAATTGCCTTGGACTCATCTTTGTACCTCAGTTACTCCTCTGAGGTTAAGTTAAATAGTTTGGGAAGTTTCTTCCCGCTTTAAGACTTGGTAATTCTATGAATGGAAGATAAATTCATAATGGAAATAACACTTAACCCTGATTATTATAAGAGGGTAAATAACTGGAGAGGGCGGGGACAGAGGAAAGGCAAAGAGAGGGGTTCGCAGAGCATTCCTCTAAACTGTAGGGCCAACATACTGTTTGTTTTTGTTTTAGGTTTGAGAAAGACTCACTTTATCAAGCTACTACTTTGGTACTGTAAAATATACTTTTTCTGTGCTATTTTCCAGTGCCTACTTCTTAATAGGAGAAACTTGATAGCTTCCCACTTCAAGCAACAAATTTAATTGCTATGAAATGGCACTTGGGAAAATGTTAAACATAAAAAATATTTGACTTTAATAACTTTGCAAATGGTCTTCTCATTTATTTCTATATGAATCCTAATCACTGTTATTCTTAAGAATATTAACTATCTCCATGCATTTCTAAAATGGAACAGGCACATCCAATGAGTTTTACCATGCATTTATCTTTGATAGTTGGGTTAACTTACAAAAATTCAATTGAATGTTTAATACCCCCAAATTAATTTGGGTGTATGGAGATGTTTTTCCCTTGGGACCCTTTAAATACACTTGACTATTAATAAGATCACATGAAACACTGAATAAGTCATTATAAGACTAAGTTGTTAAAAACAGCATTTATTTAAGAGTTCATACAGAATAAAGTAACACTTATTTGTTACTATTTTGAAAGAGGCATTATGGTGGGACAAAAAAGCACGATTTAAATATATATGTATTTTAAATGTGTATTGTGTGTATATATATATTTAAATACATGCAGTTATTCTGCAGTTCACCAGGTTGGTGCCTCAGTAGATACATAAGCAAGTATACAGTTCCTGCTGGAAATTCTGTTTCAGTTTAAGTGCTTGATATCTGCATATCTAACTAAGATTAGAAAAATATCACCGGAAATGTCCTAGGCCTTCAGCCTTCTGGACTATGAAAGTGTCACCAGAGTTAAGGAACATTTCTGGATATGCTTCCAGTGACATCTGTTATGGAAAAGAGGAAACCTTTGTAAAATATTTCATATCTTTGGTCAATGATTTACCTTTTGTCCATATATTGATAAATCAGTCACTTCTGAATTAACACTGAATTTCACTGACCAACTGCATTGTTAAAGAAGAGAGTAACAGCTACTATGATATCATAACAAAAGCCAGTGCCTATTAGAGACAAGAGTGTAATGCACACTTTTTCAACACTTGCCACTCGTTATGGACGCACACACACATATCACACCTACGTATCTTCATAATGTTTCCCACACAGAAAAATATTTGCGTAAGATCAAGTTTTTTTCTTCCAATACTTTCGGCAACTGTTTTCTCAAAATTATTTTCCCTCTGGAAAGTCATCTGGAATTAAAGGGTTTTGTGGGGGTGGGGGTTTGTTTGTTTTTTTGCAGAAATCCTGTTCAAAGGTCCCTTTCATCACCTGCATCATATTAATCTCATCTAGGTTCCCTGCTGCTGGTGTGCATCTCAGCCAGGCAGACAGAGGGCCGCAGTTGGAATGAACATCATTCATTCAGGGAGTTCAACCAGGAAAAGGAGAAGACATGGCGAGCTGGCTCAGAGTCAGCTCCATTCCCACTCCCTGAAGCTGCAGCCTGTACCTGGAGGGGAGGGTCTTCAAATCCAATCTGCAATAGAAGAGAATCTGAATCAGAGGAAGAAGAGCCTAATCCTTTTGGGTTGGTCCAGTCACTTTTCTACTCAGGAGAAATGATAATAATAATTATTATTATAAAGGACATAATTATTATTAGGGATGGAAAGCAAGCTCAGGCTTTCTTGGCTATGGCCAAGAGCCATGAATATAATTCACACTCATGATTCAAAAAGGGGCAGCAGTGATGCATGCAATGGAGGAAAGTTCTTGGGAAAGAGTCCAGGCTATTGTTTTTAAGTCCACTTGTATATGATTTACTGAGATGAAAATGGCATTGAACTCTAATAGGAATTTGCGGTTAGAAAAGTCTGCAATGTACAACATGATGACTATAGTTAACATTGCTGTATGACATATTTGAAAATTGTTAAGAGAGTAGACTCTTAGGGTTTTCATCACAAGGGAAAAAGCCACAAGTGAAAAACCATTTTTTTCTTTTTGGCATCTATAAGAGATGATGGATGTTAACTAAATTTATTGTGATAATCATTTCATAATATATGTAAGTCATATCATTTATAACAAACTTATAGTATATTTTTTGCAAAGCTGCAGCTTAGTTTTGAGCAAATCATGAATGAAAGAACTTTTCTTTCTCTAGGCAATAACATCTAATAACATCAAAATTTCTAAAGAGATATCTTTTATATAGATGTCTCTATAAAAGGTATCTATCTTTTATAGACCCCAGAGAGATACAGTTGTGATTTTGAAGTAATTGATCAATCCGATCTCATAAGTGAAATTTATTTCTGTTGTCTTGAATTTAAAAAATAATAATGAAATGGGGGACAATCATAAAAAAGTCTTTCTGAAATGCAATTAGATGTATAAACTCAGACACTACATTTAAAGGTACTCTGACATGGGCATTAAGGAAGGCATGTGATGTGATGAGCAGGGTGTTATATGCAACTGGTGAATTATTGAACTCTACATCTGAAACTAACATTCTATATGTTGGCTAATTGAATTTAAATTAAAAAAAAAAAAGAAATGCTCAGTCTCAAAAAAAAAAAAAAGGTACTCTGACAAACACAGTTCTTCCTAGAACTACTGAAGATGGGCTAACATATTCTGATGACTTCACTGGTAAGATTATCCCACTGGATTAGAATGGCACTGATTTCAAAGCAATGAGGTAGGCACATGCATTCAATGCTGAAGCCCTGAGTAATTTTATGAAGCTGCTGTATGAATGGACGATAGCTGGCATGACGAAGCAGAACTTTGGTAAGTGCACTGTTGTTGTTGACACTTAAAATAGTTTCGAGTGAAAAATGAGTGCTTTTCCTGCATCTTACAGATTTTACCCTAAATATATGTTTTGGGGTAATGTTTCAAGTTCAGTAAAATTGTCCCAAGTCTTCATGGTCTTGGGATTATCCTTCCCACTTTGACGGAAAGTTGAGAAGCGTCATGAAATCATACTTGTTTACAGTAGAATAAAACTGAAGCAAGTAGTTTTCCATGAAGGAATAGTTGAGACATCAAGTGAAAATGGGCTTTTAAAAAAAGGCTGCCATTATGCTATTAGATTTGGTTTGGTAATGGGTTAGATTCCTCAGTGTCCTTGAAGTTGATGTGGGAAAAACAATATCTGGACAGAATCCTAAGCCTGTTTATGCACATCAAACTTTTCTCTTCCCCACTGTGGTCACATTACTCTAACTAATCCTAAAAATAAAAAACCAAAATAAAACAAAAAGCAAACAAAAAAAATCCAAACCCAAGTGATCTGGACATATCAGTGATCTGTAGAGACCTTTTCCTGATCATTTTATAGGACTAAATCTGAATTCTGCCTAAACAAACAAACAGACCACCAGTGTTCATTCTGTAGCCTCTTTTCCTTAAAAGCAACCCCTAATCTAGAGGAATCTTCCATGACAGCTGTTCTGAAATACCTAAAAGTGCAAAACTAGTTGGGTAAGGTATATTCTGTAGAGAGACACTGCTGGTGGCTAAGGAACCATTTGATACTGCTTTTGGGACTAATATATACTTTTGCGCTTTTCTGCACTTGAGATTAAAATCTATCTTCTATTGAAAGCATTCTATCTATTAGTACCTGACAGCCTTCAAAACTTGGTATCAAGTAGTCTGGGTTTGCTCCTTCTACATCCCCATGTTTTTGTGCAGTCATTAGATTTCCTTCTAAATTTTATGGACAGGTGCTGTCTTTTAGAGAAGAGAGGCCAATGCCAGAATGGGTGCCAAGACCAAAGATTTATCCTGAGTATTTTCAGGTGATTACACTATCTCCTTGGTCAAGTATATGTAAACTTGGGGACCCACCAACCATCTCAGCAAAGATGTTCTATGTGAAGAGGCTGATCCTGGTTTTGAATCCTTATTTACTAGCTGTATGTCTTGGATAAGTCAGTTAACCTCTCTGAGCCTTAGTTTTTTCTTTTTGTAAAATAGAGATGAGACCCTATCTCACAAGGCTGTTTTAAGTACTGAGTAAATAAAGTAATACACCTAAAACATTTTGCACATGCCTTACTTATATTACATGTTTTAAAAATGTGTATTTCCTCCTTCCCTCCCTCCCTTCCTTCCCTCTTTTCTTTCTTTCTTCTTAGTGAAGAGGCTTTCCTACCATGCAGAATCACCTGGGGACTGGGGACTGCTTATGAGGAAACATATACAGCAGCAGTGACCCCCAGTAAGGAAAGACAATTATATTTTCAATGCTCATCTTGTCAGAATTGGATATTATAGGATTTAATTCCTGTGGCATATTGTAATTATGATTATCCGTGACCTGTCCAGTGTCTCTCCATGTGGCCCAACTTTATATATGGCTCTTTCCTAAAGGAAGAATAAGTTAAACATTTAGAAACTTCCTTTCTATAAGTATAGCCCATTAAATCATAGTTTTTCCTATAGCCTTCCTCAAATAGAATTGTATAAAAAAAAATAAAAAGAATTAGATATACACAGTTCTTTAAAAAGTTTTCCAAATGCTGGTTCTCCATCACAGGAAATGATATTTCTTGGGAATACAGATGTTCCATGAAGCTGAACAAAAGACAGAAAATGACAAGCATTGAACTTCCCTACCTGCTTTTGAGTTTGTCCTGCGTTTCAGCTTACTTTGAGATGTATAAAAAGATGAAGAAAGGATTATTATTTCCTTATTACTTCTAAATTTTACACATTTTTCTCAAGAGACCAAACAAACTTCCAACCATCACCTAACACTATATTGTATCATCATGGGGCTTCAGATAATTTGAGAAATGAATTTTAGTCATAAAATAAAAGCAGGAAATGGATGAGGGAGGCGGCATTTTCCCTGTCCCAGCTGTGAGAAGCAATTCAGTCAAGATCCACAAAAGACCATAGAAGGGAGTGACACATTTGCTTAGGAGAAAGACTCTTTTTCTTAGATGAACTTGACCAGGAATGCTGGATATTCATGAACCAGACCTACTCAGAAAATCTTTTTCTTGGATTTTTTCCCTGTTACTACCAAATGTTTTTTGAGAGGGAAAAAATTAATGTCAGATTATGGTGTGAGGGTTTTACTCCATAGAAGAGCAACGTGATGAGAGGTTCTTCTACCCAGAGCTGCATGATGTGCTCACATCATCTAGAATCATTTCTTGTTGATGGGGACTAAAAAGCATGCATTCTTCCAGAGGCTTGTGGACATCTGTCTGTGTGTACAGGACAGTTCCAGGTTATGGACAGTGTTTACTTGCTCTGAACTGTGTGGCTGAGTGGTATTTTGACAAAAGTTTGAATTAGTTGCAAACATTAAAAAGTCAGGAGCAAGAATGTGGAGAAATAGAAGCCCTTGCGCACTGTTGGTAGGAACATAAAATGGCACAGTTGCTGTGGGAAACAATGTGGCAGTTCCTCAAAATACTAAACATAGAATGTGACCCAGCAAGTTCACTTTTGGGCATATACCCAAAAGAGATGAAAGCAGAGACCCAAACAGATATTTGCACACCTATGTTCATAGAAGCACTATTCACAGGATCCAAGGGGTGGAAGCAACCCAAGTGTTCATCAATGGATGAATGGATAAGTAAAATGTGGCATATACATAGAATACTATTTTTTTATTTTTATTTTTTTTACATAGAATATTATTGAGCTTCATAAAGGAAGAAAATTTTGACATGTGCTACAACATGGATGAACCTTGAGGACATGCTAGGTGAAATAAGCCAGTCATAAAACAACAAATACTCTGTTATTCCACTTCTAGAATACAAAAAGTTTCTAGAGTAGTCAGGTTCATAGAAACAGAAAGTAGGATGGAGGTTGCCATGGGCTGGGGGAAGGGGGAAAATGGGAAGTTGTTTTTTAATGGGTATGGAATTTCAGTTTTGAGAGATGAAAAATTCTGGAGATTGGTTGCACAACAATGTGAATATATTAAGATTACTGCACTGTATGCTTAGAAATGGTTAAGATGGTAATTTTTATGTTACGTGGGTTTTAACACAATTAAAATTTAAGAAAAAAAAATGGAGACTTCACATTAAAATCTGGATTTGCAGGTTCTCTTGGCAAAGCAGAAATGTGGCAATCCAGAACCTGCATAGAGAGCCTTAGCTCTCTCCTTGGACTGGATATGTTCTCTCTCTCTCTCCTTCTCTCTCTCATCTCCTGATTTCCATCTTGCCTACTACTCCCTTTTGCCGCCTCTGCTGCAAGGCTGATTTTAGGGGCCATTTGTACTGTGCTTGTATAGTTGCTATACTCAGAGTAAAGAGGAAAGCAAACTGTATCTTGTATTTATGCTTTGATTAACATTGCTTTTTTTACCTGGCTTGCTTTTTCATTAATGTTACCTTTGTGGTCTCTAAGGCTAGTTTTTTGTAGGAAAGTCTCAAAGAAAAGAACATGAAATGCTCAATGGAATCTTTGGCTTGATTTTTATGCTAAATGTGATGTTTTTTTAAAGCCAACATGCTTCTTTTGGCAAGATTCTTGACAATCAAAGCATGAAGCTGCCTTCAATGCTTAATTGAAGCCAGATGTGTCCCTGCACACTTAACATGGGGGCGATAACTGGGTGCAGTTTAGTGAACATGCTCTTTTTTTAGCCTGGGGGCAATAGCAGCAACCCCTTTACCTAAATGCATCCTGTACCACATAATTCACTGACTGAACAAAACCAGATGCTTTCCTGATAGTCACTCTGGCACAAGTCTGGATAGTCACATTTAAGAGGGAAAATATTTTTTTAGCTGGCCCAAAGTAGAAGAGTAAGCTCTCTGATCAATCGCTGGTGCCCTCAGGCTTCCTGTAGGCTTCCCAGGGGCTTCAAGAGATGCCAGCATCTGCTTTTCTCCAAATCATCATTCTCTCTACCACCAATGATCCTGGTCCATTATCATTTACCTGCCTGTGTTCCATTTCCTCAGCTCATCCAGGTGATAGTAATTTATCTGACAAACTGAATTACAACCAAGACATTAATGGATGATGATGGTTTAATGCACACCGCTGCCATATAGCATGAAATGTCCATGTCTTATCCTGAGGGACAACTGTGGTAGACATGGGAGCCACTATTACAGGCCATTGAAGGGATACTGGGGCAGTGAGGAAATTTGTGTCTAAGTCTCCATGCTTGGGCCTCTATCTCTTCTCTGCTACAGGGAATGCCAGTCACAAATTCAACCTGACAGAAGGATCTGGTTAATACTACCTATTAAATTCCAGTCTTCCCTGGCCAATCCAGAAGTTCCCTTGCCCATCTATAATGAAATCCATTTTCCTTGAAGGAATGTGGATAGAAGGGATAAAGCTAGACTTGAGGCTTCTGAGTGGGCAACCACTCTGTTCCCACCCTGACCTACTAGGCTGGTTCAGAGAAGCAAAGCCAGATACTAGGAACAGGTGTGAGTAGGATTGCTGAGGTCATGCTTATAATGCTTATTCAGAAAGCCTAAACCTCAAGCACTGGCCTGCTCCCTACTTAGCATTCCTGAACCACAGGCCCTTGGATAGCTTAAGCATTATGGATTCAAGACTGGAAAAGAGAGTATGGCCAAGAGCCTGAAACATGCATCAGTATCTGAGGAATAATTGAGGTGTGGTCTGTAATTCACAGCCAAGAGTCTAAGCCCTGGAAATTCTGCTGGGCTGGTCTTTAACCATGTCATTTCTTTCACAGGAATATAGACATTTCTGCTTGGTGGCAGAGCAACTGAGATGCATTTAGAAAACACAGAGCTGTGTAAATATAGCACACTCTCCATGAATGCTAGAGGAAGAAGAAAAGAGGTATTCTCCAAAGGATCTACAGAAGGAAAACACCCACTAAAAAGCATTTTTTTCTTGGGAGGATCCACAGCTGTACACACTAAGTAAAAAAAGGAGTGAAGGGAGGGGGTGCCTGAGTGACTCAGCTGGTTAAGTGTCCAACTCAATTTTGGCTCAGTCATGATCTTGGGGCCCTGGAATTCAGCCCTGCATCCTCAAGCTTTGCACTCAGTGGGGAGTCTGCTTAAGATTATCTCTCTTCCTCTGCTCCTCCCTATGGCTGCTCACATGAGCTCGCTCTTTCTCCCTCTCTTTCTTTGTCTCTCTCTCTAAAATAAATAAATAAACCTTTAAAAAATGGGCAAAGGGATTTGATTTGGGGGCTTTGTTGTTACTAACTGCTTCTTTTTGCTAAGTGGAGACCAGAAACCAGAATCATTTCCTCAGATCTATGAAACAAGAAGAAATCAAACCCATCTACTTTTTCTTAACCCAGAGTAAGATTTATGGTGTATAGTGTTTGGTTTGTTTTAAACATGGTATTTAGGCATTGATGGGGTCAGTATGGGGAGCAGGAAGAAGCTAAAACGGTATCATCGACTGGCAAAAACTTAAAGCCAGCCTTCTTCTCAGATATGGACGTGATGATGGTGTATTCAGCGTAGAGTGTGTGTTCTCACCCCTCTGAAAGAAGTACTGAATTACAAAGAACTGCTAGTTGGATTATTAATTCCTCACACACAGGAGTTTCTGGGTCTTGTGAAGGTTCTCTCTAGAGCCATGGGAGGTTGACAGTATTATTATGCCCAATTTATGGCTGAGAAATCTCAGGCTCAGGAAGGCTGAAGACCTTGCTCAAAATAACTCTAATGAGAGTGCTGAGAGTTAGTGACCACAAATCCAAAGACAAAAGCTGGTTCTATTGAGCATGTGAGACTTGCGGGAGAGGCACATTCCACCTCTGAAAGTCAGAAAGAGGCATGTTGGTCAGCAGCATGCAGTGCAACTAACTAAAGGATTGGAGTGCTGTCATTGCAAAGGTCAGCTACGTGCCTGCAAGCACTGGAGGCCTAGAAACTGTCCTGTGAGGCTGTGCCAATGTGTCAAGAGTGGTGAATCAAAGAAGGGGAGCCCTTGCTCACACTATTTCTGCTTCAGTCATCACCCCAGGTAAAGTAAGGGTTCACTCACTTTTCCTAGATGTAAGCTTGGTGTATAGTATATTGCATATGCACACTCCACAGTGGAGGGCAAGGGATCACTGAACTCTTAGCTCCCACTGCTCTGTAACCTTGAGCAAGTCACACATCCTCTATGATCCTCCACCATAAAATGTGTAAGTTTAATGATTCCTATTGTACAGAGGTGTGAGGTTTAAATGAGAGAACCTCTGCAAAAGACTTTCTAAATGATAAAGCAATGTACACATATTAGTTACAGCATTGCCACACGGCATTGATTTTTCAGATGCATTAACATGGTGGTAGATTAATTCTTTGCTTTGTGCGTTGTAGTAGGAGAAAAGGTATCGCATGGAATTCACTGAGATAGGTAAACAATGACAGAAAACATCCACAGTATGTACAATACTAACAAAGGTCTTAGGTTAAATCAGAATAATAAACAGTTTTAAGACACAGGAAGCAAAACTCGACTAGCTATGTCTAACAACTCCCCGAGAGAGCTCTCCCTGGTGCCTGCGTTACTGTTTTCATGGAATTGTAGGGCTGTAGGCACGGGTTGCCAGGGGAAATGAATTCATTATACTGCTCGCACACAATTTATATTATATTTCCCTCTTTGAGATGGATACATCCATTTTAGCTTTCTATTAAAGTAACCTTTACCAAGGATGCTATTTGATCCTGAGAAATATAGCCTACAGTTTTAGTATAGATATTTTTTATCCTAGAAAAGCCCCCAAATTGACAGTTATTAGGATGTCACTTTCCCAACAGGAAAAAAAAGGCCAGAAAAAGAATTGCAGTTGAAAAATACAAATGAAAAAGCATTAATAATGTTAATGCAATGGTCTCATTAAAACTTACTTAAGAAAAACCTTACTCTCTCCTACAGCTTTTTCTATCTGAAATAACTGCATTTTATTATCATAATTTCTTGTAATTGCCAGAGTTATTAAGTCCTGGATAGTGCTACATAGTAAATGTAGGCCAGTCCTGAGCCCTGATCAATTTTCTCTCTATTTTTACCAAGCTTGAATTCCAGCACAGTCAGGGCGCTGGCAAATCAGTGATTTGTAAGCTTGAATATCCTAATTTGTAAAACACAAGCAGTTGCTCTCAGTAGGGATTTCTGTTTGAAAATAATTGACACCCTGGATCCCTCAATTAAATTTAGAGAACATAGTTAAATTTTCATTCATTTCAGTTTGTTTTGGAAAATTGAATAGATCATTTCAAAGAATACGGGACCTACAGTCACACTCATGGGAAATCATGTTCTTAGTCTCCTGCTTTGTTTTTTTAAATCTTCTGTAATACTTCGTGAGTGAATCTCACTCAGAAAAGCAACTTTCCAGCCCTCTGGCCTCCAACATCTCTCACCTCTCAGTCTCAAGTGGAACTAGAATTGATATTTGACCTTGAAAGCAGGATGAATGGTTTGGTCTCAAAGATCATTTGCATGAAAATAATTTTATCTTTTTGTGTGTGACACCTATGAAGACCCAGGGTTCCACATGCTGCTTTTCCTTGGAACTTCTAATATTCATCCTGTTTTAGGAAAATATGAATATTTTCTAGGAGACTGAATCTTGGGATGATGAGAAATTTGATGAGGTCTCAGATCTGGGGACACATGTATTGGTTTCTGAGAATCTAGGAAATAAACCCTTCAAGAAGGGAAAAGACTGCTAGCGCCTGCCTGTTAAATCATAGACTGGTTTCCTTTCTTCTTTCCTTCTTCCTTCCTCTTTCTTTTTTTTTTTTCTTCCTTCTTTCCCCTCCCCCATTCTCTCTCTCTCTCTGATGAAATGCTTTTAATTTTTCTCTGGGAGCACCTTTGTAACCTCACAGGGTAACATTTATAGTGCCTGGATTGGGAAATAAGATGGTATGGGCTGGTTTTCCTTGGTGACACTTGCTGACTGGCCTTACTTCCACACATTCCTTTTACTATTTCAGAGTAAAGAGATTTGCAAATGACCTATCAGAAAAAAAGGCTAGTATCCAAAATCTATAAAGAACCTATCAAATTCTGTACCTATAGAACAAATAATCCAGTCAAGAAATGGGCAGAAGATATGAACAGACATTTCTCCAAAGAAGACATACAAATGGCCAACAGACACAGGAAAAAATGCTCAACATCACTTGGCATCAGGGAAATACAAATCAAAACCACAGAGAGATACCACCTCACACTGGTCAGAATGGCTAAAATGAAAAAGTCAGGAAACGATAGATATTGGTGAGGATGTGGAGAAAGGAAAACTCTCTTACACTGTCGGTGGGAATGCAATCTGGTGCAGCCACTCTGGAAAACAGTATGAAGTTTCCTCAAAAAGTTGAAAATAGAGAGCTATTCTATGATCCAGCAATTACAACTACTGGGTATTTATCCCAAGATACAAATGCAGTGATCTGAAGGGGCACCTGCACCCTAATGTTTATAGCAGCAATGTCCACAATAGCTAAACTGTGTCAGGAGCCCAGATATCCATCAACAGATGAATGGATAACGAAAATGTGGTATATACACACAATGGAATACGACTCAGCTGTCAAAAGATGAAATCTTGCCATTTGCAATGATGTGGTTGGAACTAGAAGATATGATACTGAATGAAATAAGTTAGAGAGGGATCCCTGGGTGGCGCAGGGGTTTGGCGCCTGCCTTTGGCCCAGGGCGCGATCCTGGAGACCCGGGATCGAATCCCACGTCAGGCTCCCGGTGCATGGAGCCTGCTTCTCCCTCTGCCTGTGTCTCTGCCCCTCTCTCTCTCTCTCTCTGTGACTATCATAAATAAATAAAAATTAAAAAAAAAAAGAGTTTAAAAAAAAAAAGAAATAAGTTAGAGAAAGACTGTTATATGATCTCACTCATGTGGAATGTAAGAAAGAAAACAGGATTGTAGGGGAAGAGAGGGAAAAATAAAACAAGATGAAATCAGAGAGGAAGACAAAACCATAAGAGACTCTTAACCAAAGGAAACAAACTGAGGGTCACTGGAGGGGAGGGGGTAAGGGAAAGCAGTAACTGGGTGATGAACATTAAGGAGGGCACATGATGTAATGAGCACTGGGTGTTATATAAGACTGATGAATCACTGACCTCTACCTCTAAAACCAGTAATACATTATATGTTAATTAATTGAATTTAAATAAAATTTAAAGAATAAATTGAAAAAAAGTATAAAAAGAAAGAAAGAAAAGAAAAAGAAAAAAATAGAAAGAAAGCAAGCAAACAAGCAAGCTAGCTTGGTGCTGGAAATCCCTGGCCCATGATAAGGTGGCCTCTGGTTTAGATAAGACAAGGAGTGAATTAGGGCATAAGTGTGTCATGAAAATATACAGAGACATTAGCTTATAAAGCAATTTACATCAGAACTAAAAATAGGGCACCACAGGCCAGTGACAACTAGTCATTGAATCATAAAGTTCAGCCTAGTCACTTAAAAGCATTAGATATGTCAGCTATCTCAGTCTTCATATACTTGGCCCTGTACATTGCTGGAGGAGAAAGGGGAGACAGGGTCATTGGATTTGGGCTATCAGGCCTTCCCCATTGCCAGACACTTGGAACGCCTTAAGGATTGTTAGCACCTTTCTTCTCCAGGCTCTCCCCACCTGCCTTCTAACTTTGTTAAGCTACCTTAAAAGATAGTATATGTGTATGAGGACCTTCCTTACACCCAGTAAAGCAGGCAGCCATACACAAAAGAGAAAAGAATTTTGTTTTGTTTACCACTTATCTTGGGATAAATTCTTCAAGACAATAAAATAACGCTAAATATGAATGCACCTAAACAGAGTTTCAAATGCATGAGGCAAAAGTGATAGAATTACAAGGATAGATACACCAACTCACAGTTATAATCAGAGATCTCAAACTTCCTCTCTCAGCAATTGATAAAACAAGTCAACAGAAAATCAATAAGAATATTATAGATTTGAACAACACTATCAATTAACTGACCTAATTAACATTTATAGAACACTCACCCAACAACAACAGAAAGTACAATGTTTTCAAATGCACATGAATCTTCAGCAAAGTTGAACATATTCTGGGCCATAAAACAAATTTTAAATTTAAAGGGATTGAGATTCCTATAAAGAGTATTCTCTCTACACAATAGAATCAAACCAGATATCAAACAGAAGGATATCTGGAAAATCTACAAATATCTAGAAAATAAACACTACTTATCTAAATAACTCCTGAATCAAAGAACAAATCCTGAGGTCAATTAGAAAATATTCTGAATTAAATGAAAATGAAAATACAACATATCAAATCTTGTGGGATGTAGCTGAAGCAATGATTAGAAGAAAATTTATAGCATTAAATGCTTACATTAGAAAATGAAATATTTCAAATCAATAATTTGTTTCCACCCTAAGAAACTAGAAAGCAGAGACAAAATTAAACCCAAAGTAAGCATAAGGGTGAAAATAATAAAGAGCAAAGATGAATAAAATATAAAATAGAGAGAAAAAAACAATAAAGACAAATAAAACAAATAAAGTGGAGGGCTTACATTACCTAATATAGGGACTTTTATAAAGCTATAATAATCAAGACAGTGTGGTATTGGCAGAGGGACAAACACAGATCAATGGTTCAAAGTAGAGCCTTCAAGTAGACCTGAACATGTATGGTTATTTGAATTTCTACAAAGTCATCAAGGACTGAGGGAAAGGATAGCCTTTTTCACAAGTAGTGTTGAAACAAATACCTATATAGAAAATAGACAGGGATGCCTGGATGGCTCAGCGGTTGAGCATCTGTCTTTGGCTCAGGGCATGATTCCAGAGTCCCTGGGATCAAGTCCCACATCGGGCTGCCCACCAGGAGCCTGCTTCTCCTTCTGCCTATGTCTCTGCCTCTCTCTGTGTGTCTCTCACGAATAAATAAATAAAATATTTTTAAAAAGAAAATAAACAGTCAAGAAACATCCTCGATCTTTATCTCACAATACAAAAATTAACCTAAAATGATCTTAGAGCTAATTTAAGAGCTGAAACTACAAAAATTCTAGAAGAAAATGAGAGAAAATCCTTGTGGTTTTTGAGTTGAGCAAAGATTTCTTAAGACACAAAGAACACAAAGCATAAAGGAAAAAATGACAAATCGAACTTCATGAAAACTAAAAATGCTCTTCAAAATACACTTAAGAACATGTAAAAGCAAGCCACAAACTGGGAGAAAATATTTGCAAAACATGTCTGATAAGGGAGTTTTATCCAAAATAACGTTAAGAACTTTCACAACTTTCTAATAAGATAACCCAAAGAAAGTGGGCAAATGTGAACAGATACTTCATCAAAGAAAATATGAAAATGACGTAGAGGCACATGAAAAGATGCTAAACATCATTAGTCATTGGGGAAATGCAAATTAAATGACATAGCATACACTTCCATTAGAATGGCTAACCTGTGAAAGATTGAGGCAATACCCACTGGGATGCAGGGAGGGAATTAACTGCAAAGGTACATGAGGACACTTTGTAGAATGATGGAAATATTCTACATCTTAATTGTGGTAGTGGCTACATATTTGGCTATTTGCCAAAACTGAACTATAACACTTAAAACAGGTAGATTTTCAAGCCACATATCGTTCATCTCTTCATCTAGTATTCTGTGATTACCTCTACTATGTACATTCTAAGAATTTGCTCTACTGGGCAGTGATGTCTCTAAGTGTCTTTAGGTAGACTTTAGAGTTGAGCCATCATGGATTTTTTGGAGTTCATGGCATCAAAAGTGGCCATCACATCTGTGTAAATATTCAGCTGAAGGAAGAGATTTGGAAGAATTTGGGAAATGGACATTTATGGAAGAGCTTCAAGGCAAGACATATATTTTGAGAAATGCGTTGGACTATTTCACTGCGAACCTGTTACTACTGTCCCTAAGTGTGGCTTATGTCAGGCCTGAGTCTGTAACCCTCCCAATGAAAACATCCTGAAACAATTATAAAATTCTTAGTATAAAGTTTTTCACTCTCCACTGTGTCAATAGATAGACCTTTTCTTTGAGTAGTTGCTTCATTATCCCAGTGAGAAAATGGAGGCTCAAAGAAAATAAATGCCCAGAGTCGGTGTAGAGAAGCAACAGGACAGGAACCTAAGTCCTTTTTACTGATTTCATGGATCCTTCCAGCGCCTAAAACTTAGTAGGATTTCTACCCAACTTATCTATTTTCAGGCTTGAAGAAAGGAATGTGAAAAGGAGCTATCCTATTCTTTAAAAAAAAAAAAAATAGCTATGATATAGTAAAACTTTTTAGGTTCTCTTATAACCACAACTTCATACTCTGGTGACCACAACTTCATACTCTGGTGAAATCTATGAATTCTGGTTCTTTATAGAGGCAGAAATTGCAGAGATTTTAATGTCAAAGTCCCTATCTCCAAAGCAACTGACTCTCATTAGGATGTGGAGCCGGGGATGGAAGGTCCTCTGACCTTGAGGCAGCTGCCATAGTCCAGCTCAAGTATCAGCCAGAGCAGCTGCCAACTTAATCCACCATATAGGAAGACATTTCTCTGGAAATCTCTGTTCCCTGAGCAGCTCTCATTAAACAAATTGGATAAATTCTTCCACATCAGGCCAGTAAACTTCATTAGGAAGGGAGGAAGGGGAATAGGGAAGGTCTTTCATTGTTGCTGCTCCCACCTCTGGAAAATCTGCCACATGTATTTCAATAAAATACTCAATTGTCCATAGGTGTGGGTGGTGGGAGTGGTCCTTGTCTCAACACCCAGGTATGGTTTGCATGTAAGTTGTATAGGAAGAGAAAGGGCAAAGGAGGGAAGCAGACTGGGCCCAGAAACGGCCTCAAGAAGACATGCCCAGGAGATGAGGCTCACAGAGACTGCTGTCCAAGGGCAGCTGATCTGCCCTCTTCCCACTTTATTATTGCCCTGTCCTCTAATATTGACTATGTCACTTTTTCAAATTAATTTAAAAGTTAACGTATGAAGTAGATCAAATGCTATTTTCCCCAAATTCTCTTTGCATTGACTGAGCATCCAGCAGGTATGGCCTAGAAAGGTGGAAACTTAGAGGGCAATTTTGCAGCTAAAGACCAGTTCATGTCCAGGGGTTTTCTGGGAGAAATAGGATATTACAGGATTCAAAGTGCATCCTGCAGAAGAGTCTCTTGTCTATGGGATTCAGTTTTGCCACAAGGCTGAGGACAAAACTTGTTGAGAAATTTATTTATTTATTTTTTTCAAGAATGAAGGTGGGGAAGGCAACAAAGCTTCTCAGATCTAACAAAAAGCAGAATCCCAGTTCACCACTGGTGGAGACTGCTGATGTCTGGTTTTTGCCGTGACCGGTTTCTAACTCATAATCTGCCTATGTAATTAGGTGAAGAGAGAAGGTACAGGAGAAAGTGGAGATTGTATGGAATCAGAAATCACAGGCAGCAAAGGCAAGGGCAGGTATTACTGTATAAATAGCTGTGAAGAAAGCACCTGGAAACAGAACATTTGCCTTCTTAAAAGTTTGAAGGTGACTTTAGTGAGTTCACAGATCAGTATATGAGCCTGAGATGCTTGAGATTCTAAGGCAACCTTATTCCCTAACATGTAGTAAGGAGAGGTAAGACCACCTGGAAATAAAGGAGAACTTCTGTATCACATCCTAAATGTCCACGGAAAGACTAATGATAAAGTATGAAATTCCAATAAGCTAACTTTGCACTAGACAAATATTAATCTAGTGAGTTGGGTTCTGAGGTGGTAAAAGTAAAGCAGGCCTGCAAAAAATTTACAGAGGCCAGGAATCTGATACTATGGTGAGGTCTCTATTGATCTGTCCATATTCTTTGCAATAGTGAATGCCAATCACCGTACTCCAATGCACTCCCATAGGCCTCACCCTTATCTTAGCAGACAGGCGTGTGAATGTCAGGGTAGGTGACATGGACTCAGTGGATGGCAGACAAGAAGCATGACTCTCCCCCTGCAGCCTCAGAGAAGCATTACAAGAATATCTGGCAACAAACCCCAAAACCTGAATTCTCAGAATGTAAACTGAACTCTTCAGACAATTATTCAGATCCACGGTTACTCAGGATATTCCCATAAAATATGGAGTTCTCTCTCTCTCTCCCATTTGCCCCACTGAGCCCATGGCCAATACTTCTGCCCACTGCTCTTCACCACAAATAATAAGCAGACTATAAGGACACTAGGAACATTCTAGGGTACACAGGTTTCTGGCTATTAGACATTGGGGGAGAATCCTACTCACACATAGTTACAGACATGACAGGGACCCATGGAGATCCTACTGTCATTGCTGAACATACAGCTAATGAGGCAGAAAGGAACTATGATGGGAGCTTCCAGAAGAGTCAATGTCAACTCACGAAAAAGTCAATGAGCCAGAAATAGCTGAGGCCTTTCAGCACCAGTCACCCTGAATTGCTTCTGAGCTACAGGCATAGGGAGCTGGGCCTCAGGTTCAGCAGGGTCATTTACTCAAAAGGACATGAGGTTTAAATCTTTAGATATTATTAAACTGATAATCTTCAAAGGGCTATTTAAGGACTAAGATGCCAGTTCCTAAACAAATCTTGTAACAGTATTTAAGAAAAGGCTTGGCTATGTGAAAGGTGTCTCAAAAATAAAGGCTGTTGCCTTTATGACTTTTCTTTGGTTCTTATTCATTATGTCTGGTTAGATGAACATTGATCTTCCTGCTTTTTATTTATTCAGATCTCACCTGGCTACAATCTCCTTGATGTTGCTGCATCCGGGATACCTTTCTCTCAGAGATCTTCTCTCTCAGGAAAGACTGTAGAGTCTGATGGACTCAAAGAGAACTGAGAAGTCACCTGGCCCACCTGCCCACCAGTGCAAGAATTGCCTGGGTATCTTTCACAGGAGTCATCTGGCCACATCCTGGGTTCCTCTGGCGTAAGCAAATGAAATGTACCTACTTAATCTAGGAAAACCCTATATATTCCTGAAACTGGCCTCCCCTAATGGTCGTTTTGGAGGGTCCACTCTTCCTGGATTACTGAATAATTGCCCACTGAGTTACTGTTCTGAGTCAGGATTCCCCTCCATGCAGGATTAGATAATGGAGCAATTCTCCTCAGGAAGGCACCTTGAGGTGATTGCATCATAGGGAGCTTGAAGCCATGAATATTATCTAGAACTCGGTTCTTTTTAAATGGCTGAACCTCAAAGTTGAGTAGAAATTTATCTCTGAGCCTACAGAGTAGGAACATTATGGAAGAAACTACATGAGATGTTAGTTAAGGGAAAAGAAAATATTTCCTACCCATTAAAGTAAAAATCAAGCACTGAATCTGACGCCAGATGTAGTGAAGTATAAGAAAAGCCAAAAGTGCTAGGCAGATTGCTAACTCCTGTGAGAAAACAAGAAGAAAGCTTCACTGATATTATCACAAATAATATTTTTCAACATCATTTAGATGGATTTTGCGTTTTGGTTTGGAGCCCTGTGAAATGCTCCTATTATGGGGTATTTATTGCACCACTGTTTTCACAAAACAGCTCCTCCAGACTCAACTTCCACTAAATATGTAAGAAATCCAGTGAACTTTCCAGAAATAAAAGTTCCTTTAAATTTTCTAGAAAACTTTACACTATATTTTTAACCTAAAAACTACCTCAAAATGTTTCCTCACATTATTTTTGTCATTTTTCACTTGTGAAAATAAGTATATGACACAAAAGCATGTTACTTTCAGTTTTCCAAAAATAACTTCCTTTTATTACCTCATGAAATTAAGGTTCGCTTAAGCAGATACAGTCAAGACAATAAGTAAATATTCTGATTTTTGAAAAATGTATTTGTTGTTCGTAATCACCTGGTGACCCAGGAGCACGGAACCAGGGAATATTTCTTTGACATTCCTTGTCTGGACAACACTCGTATCCACACATCATTTAAGAATGTTCATAGGTATGGAGCAACCATGAGCATTCTTCCTTGTGAAGAAATGATAGAATATTTCTTCTATGGAATCTTTGAGCCATGCAAACATCTAACCCATAGTGGGAAAAAGATATGGCCTTCAAAGTACATTATAAAAAGGAAAAAAAGTATTAAGTGGCCCTTAAAAAAAAATCCCAGTGTAGGAAAACCTGTGTTTTTCTGCTCCCAGCAGCACATGTTTAGGAAGAGCTGGTTTAATCAAGCCAAGACTATCTTTTTCTAGCCATAGCCAGCACACTCCCAGAATCCATGAATCAATCAAAGGTTATTTTCCAGAGCAGACTTAGAACTCAATTCAAATGTGTTCCTTCAGGGTTGCTGGGAATGACACAGAAGCAGGTGATTAGTCTTTGGAAGCCCAAGGAGGACACAAAAACGGCTAAGCAAGGGCAAGTGGCCTTTGCAAAGGGGAGCCTGGGGCAGCAGCCAGTCACCGCAGACAAAGCAGCTTTCAACTGCATGCTTCAGGGCCAGGCTTGCTGGTACCCCTCCCCTGGGAAGCCAGGTGTGAGGTCACCACATATGGGTAGCGTGAAGTCCGTGTGTTTCCTTTTTTTGTTTTCCCAGCCTTAAAAAGAATAAAAAAAAAAAAAAAAAAAAACCCAGCCCAAATTGTGGGATGAGTGGTTTTCTGTTTTTTTTTTTCCCCAAGCCATGGTTCCTTTCTGCCCCTTCGGCAGCCCTTCTTTGTTGCTGTGGTCCCAGCAAGACGCTAGGTGGCACGGGGGAGCATTCAGACACAAGAGCATCAACACTAACCTGAGAAGTAGCTGCAGGTGAACTAGTTTCCTTACCACTCACTGCTGCCCTCTCACTGGCTGCAGCTTCCGGCACTTCTGCCTTCTGCACATTCGAATCCTCAGAACCAGGAGGCCCTATGTGTCCCAGACCTTCGCTCCCTGGGGTGGAAGGTGGGTTGGTGGTGGTTTTCCGGGTTTGGCCTTTATACCAACTAGGGTAAAACAAGGGATCCGCAGTGTCCGTTGCTGCAGGGACTGGAGTTTCAGACTCTGTGGTCTGCTGAGAGCCAGTGGGCACCACCTCCCCCTTAATCGGGACAGATACATTCAAAAGTAAAAAAAAGAAGAAGAAGAAGAGGAAGAAGAAGAAGAAGAAAAAGCAGTTGGTTTTAGTTCCCTTTGGGTTTGAAAACTGAGCTCTCTGTGCACTGCCTGATTTAGCATGTGGTTTAGCGCATCCCACCCCTCTGCAGGCAGTAAAGGAGGGTCAGCGCTGCCAGCGCCCCTCCATCTGGGAACCTACACGTGCCCCCTCTTCTCTGCTGGGCTTGTCCCTCACTAGATGGTAGCCTGGGCAGACAGACAGCAGATGCCTAAAATGAAGTTTGCTTCTAAAACATCTGATAGAGCAAAAAGGTCAAACTCTTGGCCACAATTACTTTTTTTGACATTCTAAATGGGCTCCCCAAACCTCTTTTCTAAAATCCCAAATTGATCTTATTGATCAAATCCAATTCTCATTTGGTTAGCACAGCTCGAACCCAGCACAATCGGTACACCCAGAATGTCAAGATTCTAGGAACCATAAATAGTATTTCAGCCTGGTTTCCTATGGAGACCGAGCATAGAATATAATTCTCTAATTCAGGGTTTCCCCTCTGAGGTTTTGTTTCTACAGGTAATTGCATCCACTTTGAGAGCAGGTGCCAAACCAGGGCTGGTTTTTGGTGAAGCTACATTGCCCACAAAGTCCACAGGTGGAGACCTCTGCCAAAGTTGTCATGAAATCAGCACAAAGGCATGAAAACTGGGCGGTGACATCTCAAAAACTAAGAACCAGCCAGTCAGATACAGGATTTGGGATGGGTTACCTCCTAAGAAATTTGTATAATCATTAAACATAATCTCATCAAATGACAGATACACAGAAAACTAGATGCTATTTGTTCACTCCACGAAAGATACAGTTACATGTCAGGGTCAATGACAGGGACATAAACTAGCATGACTTTTATATTTACTTTCTTTATCATCTACAGAAAATTAGGATTCTGAAGGTGTGATCATTTTTATTTCTCACCTTAGATTATTTCCTACCCTCTACCCCATAGCTGTATTCAGAGAAGACCCAATCTTCATGACATTGGCAATCTAAGAACTAACATGTTACACACATACCCCTCTCCCCTACATGCAGTTTTTCCAAAGATTGCCTCAGGGTTGAGGGTGCTCTTGGTGGGAAAATTGTGTGAAACTCGGTCTCATCAACTGGTTATAACAACTCTAAACCCATTGAATAACCTAGAGGACTTTTCCCTCTGACATTGTGACTGCTCTGAATTCTTTTTGTCTTCCACATACAAACTTCTGGGCTACAGCTACCTTTTTCTTAAGGTAGAATAAATTGTTTAGGCTATTCAGCAAGGAGACACACCTGTGTGTCCTGTAGGACAGAATCGGTGAATAGTTACCTGTGTCACAGGGGCCTCTGCAACAGGTGGCAGGGCTGGAGGTGGTTCTGGAGAGGCAACCAGAAGTGCCCCTGGGGCAGCCTGGAGCTCTGAGGCCAGCTGAGAGGGCTCCAAGGCTTTCTCCGGACTTTCGTCTTCTCCTGATGACTCTGTTCGAACATTTTCTACCTCTTCCACTTCTCCCTCCTCCCCTTCTCCTTCTCCTCCTCCTCCTTCTCCTTCTCCTTCTTCCCCTTCTCCTTCTTCATCTTCATCTTCTGGTAAGATAATATGTTTTTTAAATCATTATAATTACCACTGCAGCTATGAAATCAATTAATAGCCAGTACTTACAGCCCAGATTAAGGTCAGGGCTAGGAAAATCTTCTCCATCAGACACTGGACTATGGCCCAAGTATGCCATGCTGGGGCTTGTGCTTCTAGTTAAATGTGGACAGAAGAAATGTGAAGATGGGCCCAATCACCATCATCTTCCTTGTTCCCTCCCCAATACAAAGTGCAGTCCTTACTATTACCATGCACCATGCACCTGACCACTGCCATCATCCCCCCACCCTCCGCCCCCATAGCCCGGCCACATTTACACCATACCCTGTCACATCTGCAAGCTCCTGGAAGGTTGGGACTGGGACTGTCACTTACTTATGTCTGTCGAATTAAGTGGAAATGCAACTTTCTTCCCTATCTCAGAAAACATACAAAACCCTTGACTTGTTTTAATATCTTACCTCCTCTATCCAGTGAATGCTGACTTTTGCCACAGTTAATACTATCACTCTTTTCCTAACACATTGATCTTAATAGTCCCTCAGGCAATATTAAGGAGAAACAATATTAAGGAATTTTTAAATAAGATTCATCCTGAAGGTTTGCTTCTAAACTTACTTCTGTACACACTGATACAACTTCATAGCATTATTAATGGTGTAGCCAAAGAGCCTTGTCATCTAGATGGGCTAGGATGAATCAAGACAATCAAAGTTTTGGTCAGCTCCAAGGTTATTTTTCTCTTTTCAATTATTTCATGAGGACAGATTTCCAGGAGGGTGATCTCTGGACCAAATGGTAGGGATACATTTATAACTCATGAAATACAGCTGGTCACATAGAGCCAGTTTTGTTTCCAGGTGTGACTTATTCTGTGACTCATTACTTTTCTTGCCCTCTAAAGTCTGATTAAGTGGATGTGCTACAATGTCTATCCAAATGTCTTCCACGTTTTATTTTTATCTCATCTTTAACCTTGCACTTGACACTTCACATCATTATGGTTAACACCCTGTGTAGGGTTGATGTTGAGACATCACCATCACCATCAATTATTAAGTATTTCACTACTCAGAGTCAAATGCCCAATAATGGCATTATAATAATAGGTGTTTTGCTGTGCAAAGCTAAATAAATACTGTCAATCAACTATACGAATTTGTAATGAAATAGAGTTTCACATTGGATTATGATCCTTGTATAATTGTCGGCATCCATTCTGGAGATGATTCTGAATCCCCCTTTCTTCTGCTGAACCCATCTGCAGCTTTCACACACCTGCAATTTTGGCCAAATGGTCACAAGAAAAACAAACCTCTGTAAAAATCAATTTCGCGTATTACTTTTTCTTCTCTATTGAGGTTGACTGTGAAGTGGTTCATGTTCTCATAACCATGTTCTATTTTCTCCATCTGAAATGCCTTCGATGCTTCAGAAATTCTGCAACAAAGACAAGTCACCACTTTCTGTCACTGTTTAATGTTTGATAGCCTTGGGTAAAAATGAAAAGTATGCATTTTTCCATAAAATGAAAATTACTTACTTTTGTAACAGGGTTTTGGCATTCTGTGAAAGCAAACAAAAGACAGGCCTACTTAAATTCTTTTCATCAAAGACTTAATTCTTTCCTCTGCTGACTCGGAAAATCTCAGAGCTTAGTTTCTAAATGCCGTGAATAACTGCTGTTTTATACCAAAACCCTCTTATATTTAAGTGATGTCATGGTCCCTTGAATATATGCTTATGAAGTTGTTTAAGCAGATGGAGATATGAACACAAAATAACCTTATGTTTTACTTGGTAAAATAAATCAAAATGAGATGTACATAAAATTACAAAAATATGATGACAACTACTTTTCCAGCACCCACCTTCTTGGTTAGTTCTATTAGGTACCAAAAGGATACTTACCTGCAGAAACACTGCCATTTCTGGCTCATCCATGAACTGGATTCCTGATTCAACCAACTTTGACACGTTTTCCAAATGATCAGAATACTTTTTGATCAAAGCACGGACATGTTCCAGTTTCTCCTCTTGGGTTCGGGTAATGACTTGGGTCATCTCATTTTTCCTCTCCTCCAGGATGCCATACAGGTAATCAAACTTCTCACAAAGTTCCTGCTTCTGTTTTCTGCAGCATTCCTGTTAGTTGGGTTAGCTCATGTTAGAAAGTGTTTGAAAGAGTGTCTATTTGGAGAAATCGCCTGGACGTTTTAGGAGATAAGAAAATTTACTTATATAGGGTATTTTTTTTCCTTGAAGCTGTCCCTTAGATATAGATTCCTATTGTGTTGATGCTTTGAAGACCTTATTTTAATATTTTTTTAAAAATGTTTTATTTATTTATTCATGAGAGACACAGAGAGAGAGGCAGAGACACAGACAGAGGGAGAGGCAGGCTCTTCGCACAGAGCACGATGTGGGATTCGGTCCCGATGTGAGATCATGCCCTGAGCCAAAGGCAGAAGCTCAACCGCTGAGCCACCCAGGTATCCTGAAGATCTCATTTTTATCAAATGTGATACTCATACAATCCAAAGTCAGCTGAATTTGCTAAATGGATCAATGATTTCTCACTATGTTCTTTATAAAATGGAGAATTTCATAGAAATTAGGAACAAGTTTTTAAAAAATTTTGTGTTGGTTAGACAGCTTATGGGTTAATATTTTGCCTTAGTGTGAGTGTGAGTATATGTGTGTGAGTGTAAGTATGTGTGTATGTGTAAGGAAAACACCATGATACTTCCTGGTTTGTATCCTTCAGTCTCTCTCTACTCCACCTGCACTGATCCTTGTCCCAGTTTCAGTCCTCCCATGGAAATTCTAAGGCTTCCCATTGGTCTCTGCATCTGGAATTTACTTCAAGCAAACTCATACACTACAGCTGAATTCATTTTCCTGGAGTACATTTCCCTGGGGTACAGTACTTTCTCTCTGACTACTCATTGCCCAAAGAATAATATTTAAGCTTCATAACTGACTTTACAGCTTCTCCATAATCTGGTACCAGCCTTCCTTCATAATATTGTACTATTCTTCATCACATACCCCATGTCCAGCAAAAACAAATCATTCACTTTCTTTGCTCATCATTTCCCCTCTGTTTAGGATGTTCCTTCCTTATTCACAGTTGCAAACTCTAAGTAATCTTAAATACATTGTTGGAACACCACCTTCTCTCATAAGATGTTTTTTGATCTCTATGACTGAATGCCATTTTTTCATTCTTCTGAAATCCCATAATAGTTATCACCAATGACATGCACCTGTATCCGCCTGGTCCTCTATTCATCCAATATCGTCTAAGATGGGGAAATACTGAATCTAGTCTTTGATTCCCCGAGAGAAAGCCTGCATGGAAAGTCAGCCTTGTGATTTGCATTGTGTGGCTGAAGCATCTCCAGCATCATCTAGCTCCCTTCTCTGAGTCCATGTTTAAATCATAATTAGCTTTTGGTTTGCCTGGCTATTGGCCTTTTGGTATCTCAAGCTCCAGTAAGCTTGATATATCTCCTTGGACCTGACCATCTCTGGGTCCGTGACCTTTACAGCTGAGAACAGACTTCGAGACACAATGATGCAATGTAGCTTTCCTGCCTGGTGGGGGCTTCTTAGGAATCCAGCCAATTTATCTGACATCTCCAACCTTTGTGACCCTTCTTACATGTTCTTTCATTTAGTAAACACTGGTCTCTTAGATGTCAAGTATCTCTTTCATCCTTTACATGAGTTCCTTAAATATCTAAAGTATAGTCTCTTTAAGGATAGAATCTGGGTCTGCCTAGGACATACATCACTTTGGACAACAGATGTTCAGTGTACATATTTGAACATGTTTTTTAAAACTGCGTTTCATTTTCCTCCAATTTCTCTACTATTTTTAGAGTAAGGGGGAAATAGGGTAACCTAAACCAAATTGTTGGTTATGAAGATACTCCACAAATGTGCAGGAAATACACACACCTTACTTCACTGCCTCCTTTGGAACACAGTCAATCCTTATCATATTTTCTGATCAATAACAATGCATGAAGGACATCCAATGATTTAACCATTTTAGTAATAATTACTAGTTAATGCTGTCATGTAGCCATCCATTCATTCATTTAGCAATCAACTCCTAAATGTGTCATTTGTGTCAAGCACTATGCAAGGCTCTGGGGACCCAACAATGAACTAAAACATAATTCTTGTTCTCAAGGAGCTCAGGTTCACCAAGAGAGAAGGACTATGGATCAATAACATAACAGCAACCTGGTAAGCTGAATAATTCAAATATGTTAGAGATTTATACCAGGTTTTATAGAAGCATGCCAGCAGGGGACATTCAAGGGGAACAGGGAGGGGTGGATGGCTCAGGAAAAGCTTCTTATGAAGTGGTGCCCAACTCTGGCCATAAAGGAAGAGCAGGAGCAGAGGAGGTATGAGGATGGGATTAAAATCCATGGAGCCTTGACAGTTGTCAGAGTAATAGGACAAGGGCCCACAAAGCATGTCCAGATGTGGAAATCACTGGGCTCGCCAAATTTGCATCCATTTCCAGCCCTTTACCTTGAGATTTGGACTATTATGAGACCTCAGAACTGGTGAAGCCTGTTAGTAGCTTCCCAATCAAACTTTCTTTCACTTTAATGCTTTCTGTTCTAAGCTCAAAGGCAACCTTGTGCCCAATGCATTCCTGAAATATGCCTCTTTGATGTTCAGAAGCTCTACTGTTTATTGCAAACATAAGGATTTGTAGCTTATTTTTCTAAAAGGAATTGTGCACTTGAAACATATATAATGAATATTGATATATGATACTGGTAGAATATTTTTGTTTCTCAAAAGTTTTCTTCTATATGATTTAGTATGTGTGAGAATATTCAAGTTCACAAAACCCAAATTATTTATAATGAGACTGATGTAAAGTCATGTGTAATGGCTAGTGTTTTATTTAGTGGTTTAAATGAAATAACCATTTTATTTTTACATTATTTTTCAATTCCAAGTATTATTTTATTTTCATTCTGGTTTTTAATGATTTGTACTATATTAATTTTAATGAAATTACTATCATTTTAATAGCAACTATTAATTACTTATTTACAGTGTAGGAAATGCTACCCCATGCAGAGTATATGTTAGATTATTATTATTATATGACTACATACTGAATAAAGCACTTATAACATCACCTGACACATTATAGGTACTACATCAGTGCTATTAAATTTAGATCCAATTTTCCTTAATTTGAATTATTTAGTTGTGGAATTTTGAAGTTGCATGAATATCAGAAGTAATCTGCTGCAAATCGATCATTTCACTCATGTGGAAACTTAAGCCCAGCAGAGTTAAATCACTTTCTCAGGCCATTCTGCCATTTATTGTTGGTGCCTGGCCTAGAGCCAAGGGCTTTGTACTCCTGGGTCAAAACTATTCCTACTATATACCCTACTATGAAATACTTGAAAGTAACTTGAAAAAAATTTTATGTGAACTACTGTAAACTGAACTTATGTCTTTAACAAATCAACTCTGCAGCAAGTAGATTTTTAAAGAAACCTCAAATTGTTTCAGAATTATATTCATTAGTTCATTCTTCAGCAAAATTCACTAATTACTATGTATTAGGCATTACAAGATCTAAAAACCTGCCAGAATTTTTCAGTGTTCATGAGAAGGGTAGAAAAATTATTGTATTTTCTAATTTCTAATACAAAAACCCTTCACTTCTTTTTTCTCTTCCTAATGTGCCTTTAGTATAATCCTATGTAAAGTATGGTAAGAGTCAGACAAATCTGTTTCTAAAATAGGAAAAATATGCTTCTTTCTTGAAATTATGAAACTAGTACTTACAGACTTTTAGAAATGAACTTAAGATGTTCAGGTTAACCTAATGTCAGATTCAAATGAGAAATACTCATTTGAAGAAATTAAATTTCTTCTATTTTTTTCATGCCCTCTGAGGTAGAAGCAATACCTGAGAGACTAAGGTGGGCACCCTTCTGTCCTTCTGGACTGCAAGACCTTCAAAGTGCTATGAAAGTCAGTTAACAATAAACACCTCAGCTTATCGACTCACCCTCTGAGGTAATTAGGGAACAGGTATATGCCATGAAAGAAAAATATGCTGTTAGAGGCCAGCTCACTAGTGATAGTGATTACTCTGAATTTCAGTACCTACTGTGCCTTTGTAAATGTGGACCTGAAATGCTTTCAACAGTGACTTTCTAGTAACCTGAAAAATGGAATGGGAAAAATGTGGACTACCACATTATCAAAATGTCTGCAGGTAGCACACTTTAAAGGATGAATGTTACCTGCAAAAGCATGATAGCAACCATCTTTATCTCTTCTCTGCAAAAACTTCCTCACCTCAAAGATTTCTTTTTGCTTTTAAGATTCTTTTTCACTTATTTCAGTTAAAAGCTTGGTAAAAAAAAAAGAAAGAAAGAAAGAAAAAGAAAAGGCTTCAGTAAAAGTTCTTGGCTGTGTACCTTCCCCCTACCCCACTTCTCTGAATACTAATTGAATCGAGATATATACCTCTTGACCTTCAAAGTTTATCTTTTAAAAATATTCTCCATTTTCTTTCTTTTGATATCTCCAGTCCCTGTGTCCTGTGTGTAGACACATGTGCACCTGTGTGAGTGCATTTAGCAACTGAATAACTTCCATCATAAATGCACTAGGTATGTGCCTCTAAGCATATTCTGATGCATAGCCTCCACTGCAAGGTGACCTACCTCCTGGGTCTGCCAGGACAGTTATATATATTGGCTTCTTAGAAGAACCAAATAAAAGTTGTCTGTAGTCCTTGAATAAAAATAAGATTCATCCCATCTCTGAGGTGAGCCCAGTATGGATGCAATATACCAAAAATGGGTGATTTTATAAAGGGAAAATTATGCTGTTCATATTCAAATGGTAAAATGATGACAGGTGGAATATCTGTTTCTAACCAATCTCATAGTATCTGGCTAAAAAGAAAAAAATCAAGTAATCATTTGGTCATTTCCTTAGAAGTGAGTAGGTAGCCTTTAATATTTCTCTAAAACCCATTGTTTAGCTGTTGCTTTCGTAGGAATGTTAAAACTGACACACTTTAATTTTTAACCTCATTTATATTCCAGTGGCGCTAAGATACAATTTATGCAGCTGCAAAGAGAAGCATTCCATGGGAAAAAAAAATCAACAATAGACAATCTTTTACTAAAGAGTATATAGCCCACCACTCAAAGTACCATCATTCCATTGTTTCTAATGACTGGATTTTCAGTGGCTTACCTTTTCCCCAGAGACTTATTATTCTCTGAAATGATCTTGTCATTTATTGGTTTTATTGTCTAACTTCCCTACCAGAACAAAACCTTTCTGAGAACAGGAACCTTTTCTATTTAGTTCATCACCACTTCCCAGCATTATGTGTGCAGAGTATGGCATGGAGTGTACACACAAGAAAGATAGTCTGAATGATTGAGTGAATGAATGAAATATGACTTGTATCTAAGAATATTCAGTCCTCAAAAGTTTCTATGTTCCCATAAAATAGATATGTCAGTAGATACTCCAAGCCTCTGCTTCATTCAGTACTCAAAAGAGAACAGCAAAGAACAACTATGCAACTGTAGGGAAGCCACTTAGCCTCAGGACATTTTTCTTATCTGTACAATAAGGGATGGGATTGGGTGATTGCCAGAGTCCCTTTTGACTGTACAGTTCCAAGACTCTACATCTTGAGGTAAATGTAGAGATATTGCAGTCTTCAGTCTATAAGATGTCTCTTTCCACTCCTGGTGAGTTTCAGAGTGGTCATCTACAGCATGAAGACATAAATTATATGTCCTGGCCTTGCAATGTCAATCCTAGCTTGGGAATGTGCCAGGGCTATGACAGGAAAACCTAAGATAATTGGAACCTCTGCTCTTACCATGTAAGGAACTTGCCTCTGTGCCCAAAATAGAGCTGAAGATAAGCTCTTAGCCCACCACTTGTCACTGAGCAACTGTGGCTCTACCCAGCTCATTCACATACCCTACCACATTCCTCCACCACTCATCGACACACAGGCTTGTTTGGTGCTATGGCTCTGCGTCTGGAAGTCCACACTCAGCTTCATTTGAAATACAGTACCTCAGAATTCTCTGCATTAAGCCAAATAGGGTTTTCTCCCCCAACCACCCCCAAAAGAAGGGGAAAAAAGCAGACAGCAGATTAATAATATAAATAAAGAACTATATTAAAGTAGGAAGATACTCCTGAGGAAATCAGCCAAACCTTTGCTCATAAAGCCCCAATTCCTAGCAGTTGGGAGAAGTCCCATGAGGGCAGACTCAGGTGAGAAGCTGGGTCTCCGCCAGGCTACACTAAAAAAGACAAAGGAGAATAACATGTTCTTTCCAGGTACCGGAGCTGGAGTTTGGCCCCTTTCCTGTCAGTGGGGTGCCCTTGTGCAGTGCTCAGCCAAGCAACTCTACCCCATGGCCGTGGGACTGGGGAATCCCAAATTCATGCTGTTTTCTATCATACCATGTTGCCACCCGCTTCATGTTAGCACAATTATTTTCTAATTTATGGGATCTCTAAAGCTTACTCCTGGAGTGTTTGTCCAGATCATTTAGAAGCTCCATGAGTAAACTCTAAGTCAGAGAGCCCTGCAAGCCTATCCTGACCTGAGCTCTTGGATTCAGTGAAAGCCACAAGACCATGGCGAGTTGAGCAGTTGTTTATTTTGCTCCTGTTCATGTTGGAGAGTCAACGCATTTCCCAGAAGAGTCTTCATCTACTTTTGCCAATATTTTAAGTTACCTCCAAGCTTCTTCTATAAATATATATTATCTATTTATATTAATTATAAATATAGTAAATATTTACCTATTAGATAAATAATAGGACTAATATCTTCTACCATTCATGTTCAGTTTTTCCATCTGAAGGAGGTTGCTTACCCCCACATCATAATCCACCAAGACCCTGATAGTCTTATTCTGACACCACTTAAAAGATGCTCCAGATGCTCCAGTGGTTCAAACAACTATTAGCATCATTACAGTGTGTTCTTTTCAAGCTGGCTGTGAGAATAATATGAGGTAACACACTTATCAAGCCTCTGGCATGTGCCTCTTATCCCAACTTAGTCATCACAATAACACTGTGAAGAATATATTATTAACCCCACTGTACCAGTGAGGAAGTTGAGGGACAAAGAGCTTAAGTAACTTCCCCAGGTCATATAATTAAATAACAGCTAAAATTCAAACTCTGAAACCTATTCTTTTAAAATGTTGCCTTAAAAATTCCAGCATGCTTATTAACATGGTTCTTACTATTTTTATACTTCATATTTGTAACTGCACTGACAATATCCCAAAAGCTGTTTGGATAGAATTATTGTTTTGGAAATACAATAGATTTGTTTTCAACTGCAGAATCATCGGAGGGTCTTATTAAAGTTGTCATTTTTCAGATAATGGAAAGGCTCAAGATCAAATATTTATTATTCAACTTGTAACTGTTCCCTTTAGATGTATACCCATAAAAAACAGGATTATTTCTAGGCCTACCCACCAGCCTGCCTCAGGAGGGCCAGTATTAATAGCCTACTCTCTTGGGTATCCAGTGACATAGGATAATCGCCCTCCATAAAGACTGTAAAACAGAGGTTTTGATTTCTAGGGATGAGGAAGGAAAGCGAAGCACATTTTTCTGGAAGCAGAGAGCTCCTGAGGCAGTGGACTGGTCCACTCCAACCAGCACCCCTCTTTCTGAGTCCCAGCCTGTCCCAGAACATTTCCCAGCTTGGAAAGGCAAGTAGTTCCAGACCATGCGGGGCTTGTCTAAAACAGCCTAGAAGGCCCTCCAACAACCTGCAGTCCAGAGCTCTTGGAACATCTTAGTCTGAGCCACATTCAGCCAGCAATGCTGAAAAGACTTTAGGCTTCTTTACCCACTGTCAGCCCACAGCAATGAGAAAAAAAAAAATGCCACTTCCCCTTTTGACACAGTTCAGACTCCCCTTTCATGACTGTTGTCCTCTCAAAGCCACTCAGAATCATTGGAAACTCACATCAACAGTATACGTTATTTTTTAAAAGATAAGAAGGAGTCCACAGGGTGATTTAGCAGAAGCTCAGCAGCTCTGCAGGGCTGGTCCTGGGCCAAGTGCCTGTCCAGCCCAGCCCTGCAAGACATTACATGATCGAGGACAAAATTAGACATGTACAAGGGATGGACACTCCTACCAAAGGGCAGGTGTCAGGGCCCCAAGTGGGAAGAGGTGAGGTAATTAGGGAAGGATAGTGCCCAACCAGGGACTACTCCATTTCCCATCCCTAAGGAGTTCTTCACCAATCAGAAGAGGGAATTCTTTAACAACAGCTCCCCACCCCCTGGCCAGGAGCCACCGGTGGCTTCCCAGAAAATGTTTCCAGGCAGGTGGTGAGCAAAGTCAGGAAGGAAAACAACCACCTCAGGGAGAAGGGGAGACACAGGAGCTCTGTGACCTAAACTCTGGTGCAGAATTCACCTGCTCTGCAAGGTAGGACCATTTCACTCTAAGCCAAGAACTTGCTGTGCTTCACTGCATGCTGCCTCGCAGGCTGGCATGCACAAAGTGAGCCTCTGATGTTTTGCCCACTGGTATGGCCCTGGCTCTATGGGGATCACCTTGGTGATTACAGGGGCACCGTATGGCCATTTGTGGCAGTGTCTCTGGTTTCTGGCCTCTTCAAAGGGAGGTTATTTGCATCAAGTAGGGATCATAAGATCAGGGACCACCTCCATGAGGCTCTGAGCCAATACATTTCCAGATGAGCCACCTAAGCTGATCTGAAAGAACTGTGCTTATCTGGGCCACATTCATTCATTTTTTATTTTACTGGTTATTAAAAATGCCAGGCTCACTTTAGAAAAATGCGAAATACAGGAATATATAAGGAATATGTAAGGAGTATATAGTCCCACTATTCACACTGCTCCTGACCTTTTGGTTCCTGGGGTTTTCTCCCCCTCTAAATGTCTGTGAAGGGTTATTTATGAATATATACACTCTATATTGTTTTGTCTCCTTAAAGTAAAATCTCAAGTGAAATAAATAAGTAAAAGGGATGGACATTTTTACGACCCCTGCCAATTTACAGCTTCATCGGAAAGCCCTGCAGGGAACAATTACACTTTTCTGGTAACCTGTGAAAGCACTTACAAAAGTGTGCATGTTTGATGAATGTTTTTATCAGGAATAATAGAGGTAGTAATCCTGACATGCACTGCTCGGAAGTTCCTCCTGATATCTGCACTAAATCTCTTCTGCCGACTTAATGTCAAAGCTGTTCCTTCTTGTCTTGTTCTCGGTGAAAGAGAAAACAGCTGCTCCCTATTGTGTGTCTGACCCGCCTCCAGGAAGAAAACCAGTTGTCAAATCTCTCCTCGTCCTTTCAATGTCCTCTGATGCTGGCTACATGAGCCTGAGTTGTTTGCTCAAGGCCCAATGTGACCCACAGAGCTTTTCTCCTGCTTGTGTTTTGCAGCCTCTCCGTCCTCGAGAGAGGACTCTGATGAAGGCTTGACCAGAGAGGAGTACAGAGATGACCTCACTTGCCCACAAGTAACATACTCCTATTTATATGCTCAAGACTCAACATGGTACCACACTGGAGTGCTGATTCATGGCTTACTGATTAAGTTGTACTTGGCCTTTCCTGTAAATAAGCAAAAAGAAAAGAGTTTCTATTGTCCATTTTGTAACCTCTTTGGGCTCTTCACCCAGAGAAAGCTTTCCTTCTATAAATGGGTCCCAGATGTATTGTGATCTTTTCAGGAAGGTAAGTATGGAGAAGAGAGGACATTGATTTTAATGATGTGTAAATCTAAAATGAGATGATTATGGCCAATGTCTTGAAATTATTATCTAGGAACCAGCCTTTGGCTTTTAATAGAATTTGCCTTTCTAATGATAAAATAATGAAAACAGGGTACTTGGCAGGCACTCACCATATGGTAGGCACTGTGTGAAGCATTTTGTTTATGCTTATTTAATTTCTCACAGTGACGCTATATAGTGGGCACTATGCCCCATTTTTACAGAGGAGAAATTAAGGGATTGAATGTACATGAAAATGGATCTTAAAACCTAATGATTAGTTTAAAAAAAGAAGCATAATGAGAAATACGGCATAATACCATTTATAAAAGTAGAAGATGTGAATATAAAACAACAAAGATTTTATAGGAGTATAGGTAAATGGAACACCAAAGATATTAGAGTGGTTATTTACAGAGAAGAGAGTGGGAAATGGGGATAACAGGAAATAAATAGCTAACAAGAGGTGTCTTGCCCATAGCAATAAGGACAATATGCCACAGAGTAAGCAGTATAATGCTTCAGCATTGCATCTGAGGTCCAAATGAAAAAAACAAGTAACCCTAAAATTTAAAGCAGGGAGATGGTAATAAATGGCTCCAGGTTACAGTTCCAGAGACCTGCACTCACCCAGCTGTCTTGCACCCGCCCTCTATGAGGGCCTGGCTTTACTAGTCTGTGAATCTTCAGTTCTTAAAAAGATATCTGCCACATAGCTAAATTTCTTTAGACTTCAAGCATTTTGCCTTCAGCAATTACACAGTTTATATTTGATCTTGAGGAAGGGTGGATTAACAGTATTTCTTATATGCCAAACTTAAGTGTGAGCAAAACAGCCAGCCATTCATGCGTTTGTTCATTGAGTTTGTACTGAATGTTTATTATGTGCCGGGCACTGGGCCAGGCAGAGGGCAGGGATGAATGAGCCAGTACTCAGGTCTGAGTGAGCTCCCAGCTACTGAATCATTCTCTAACTACCATCATACACATCTTTCTCCTCCTGCTATCCACTTTGCATACCCACAGAACTCAGATAGGCAGCTGGAACCTGCACAGGATTTTCTAAAGCATTAACAAACATTTCTTAAGACCGTTTGGATTTCCACAAAGAAATAGTGCTACCATGGTGGACCACACTCATTTTTGTTACTGGGGATTGATTTTTGTTGTAGTCAATCTTATAAAACGGATTGACTGAAAAAGAACAACAAATATCGCAACCACCCTACTAAATGTGGCAAAATCTGCCTTGTTGACTAATGTGGTACCTTCTCTTCCTGAGGCCAGGAGAATGTTTTAGAGTTATATGAGGAAGGAGGTCATTCTGTAAGAAAAGATTCTGTGGCAGTGGGCAGTCACAACCCCCCAGGAGTTCAGGCTTTGTTTATACTTGGTTGGAATTGCCTGACTTACCTCAATAGTTTTACAGGTGTCCTCCAGCTGGCTGATCACTCCCTGGACACGATCATTGCTTCCCACAAGGACTGCAATGCCATCACTTAGCTCAGACTAATGAAGGGAAAAGAGAGATGCAAGATTTTAGGAGTTTTCTTATCATCACTGATTTTGGATAAATCACAGTATTGTCCTCATGGATTTCTAATCCAGGGTCCATTGAAACCCTTGGTAATAACAATAAGGCTTAGAAGGTCTGTCTACCACCTACCCTTGTAAATCAAATTTTGTATAGATGTGTATATAAAGGTGCATCTGTCTGGGAAGAGATTTTATAGTTTTCACCAAATTCTTAAGAGACTGTGACCCTGCTAAAAAAATTTTAAACACTGAATTATAGACTATAGATACAGAATAGCATATTCAGGCTAAGAAATTATGAATATTATTTATAAATTCAGGGACTGAAAATGAATTATTTTCTTAGCGTAACTCAGGATCCATTTTATTAGGGAAATGTAGTTTTTAATTCACATTTATTCACTTACCCAACATACTGTGTACCTTCTATGTGCTAGTTGCACAAAGACATACATACTAGACTAAATCATTGCAAATGTGAAACTGTCATTGGTTCTAAGGGAGAATTTTCTTTCTTTTTTTTTTTCTTAGTATCATTATTGTTTTTTTATTAAACATTTTTTTATTAAACATTAAACATTTTTTTCTTTTTTATTTTTTTATAAATTTACTTTTTATTGGTGTTCAATTTGCCAACATATAGAATAACACCCAGTGCTCATCCCATCAAGTGCCCCCCTCAGTGCCCATCACCCAGTTACCCCCACCCCCCCGCCCACCTCCCCTTCCACCACCCCTAGTTCTTTTCCCAGAGTTAGGAGTCTCTCATGTTTTGTCTTCCTCCCTGGTATTTCCCACCCATTTTTTCTCCTTTCCACTTTATTCCCTTTCACTATTTTTTATATTCTAGGGGAGAATTTCCAACTTGAAATTCCTCTCCTCAGGATCCCTGGGTGGCGCAGCAGTTTAGTGCCTGCCTTTGGCCCAGGGCGTGATCCTGGAGACCCGGGATCAAATCCCACGTCGGGCTCCCGGTGCACGGAGCCTGCTTCTCCCTCTATGTCTCTGCGCGCTCCCCCCCCCTCTCTCTCTGTGTGGCTATCATAAATTAAAAAATAAAGAATTAAAAAAAAAAAAAAGAAATCCTCTTTTGACACAAAGAGACTCCATTGTTTGTATTTACCCTTTTCCAAGACTGGCTATGGAACACCAGGCAGTGGGGACTTAGGAGACCTACCTGCTTGGTCCAAGTTTGCTTTTAACTTCGTTATGATGTTGGGCAAACATGTAATCAATTTAGACTCTAATTTTCTTGGATATAAAATGAGAAGATTGGACCAGAACAGTGGTTGTAAAATATTTTAAAGCTCCAGAACCCTTTCTTCAAAAGGAAGGTAATATGAAATTCCAGTAGGTAAAAGTGAAGCCGCTTTGCCCAAACAGGAACAGGGTGGAAGAAGTCCTGCCAGTCTGTCCTATGTTCATCCCATAGGAGTCTCTAGGGCTCTTAGGGAAATAGGATGAAACAAATGCCACTCAGTTCTAACACACCATGATATGAGCTGGGTGGGTGAGTGTAGGAGGAAGAGGGGGAAATAAATCATAAGTGGACTGAAAAATAAATAAATGTTATAGATTACTTGCTAAACCCTGCTTCTTTAGCAGCTACTGGTTATGGTTATGGCTGGTGTTGCCCAAAAGTTTGGCTTTCAAATTTGATTCCCACTTTGATCCTCATAGTAAGACACTGACCAAATCTGGAATCTATGATTCTTCACAGAAAGAAGCTGAGCTATGGAGCTGCTCACACTCTAGATGACAGGAGCTGCTGCATCTATCTGAGCATGCAACCGCATATTTATTTGCACGAAATCGGCAAGTTGCTACTTGAACCAGGTTGGCAGGTGAGCAATAAGCCAGGGGAAAAACTATAGTTGGTCACAATGAGAGCATTGAGGCTGAAGCTGAGGCCCTGGGATGGGGGCATATGCCAAATTCAAGGAGGCCTTTTTGCAACTGGCCTAGGTGGAAAGGCTAGGAGGCCAGTCAAACCCAGTCTTAAAGCCTAATGCGATAGGAATTGGGGATAAAAGGCCTAGGAGGGCTGTGGCAAACAACCTTTTGTTAGTGAATGAAGAAAAATTTCTGTGACTGGAGTGAAAAGTTATCCTTTTCGTATCTATCACCTGAACTTCAAATGCTCAGACCAGGTGCCAACACACTACTTGCCTTCAGCAACTTCAGCACAAAAAACAGTGACCTTTGCCATCTGTGCACCTTCCTGGCCCTTGGTACCCCTTCCCTCTCTAGCAGTCCCCTTACTCTCCAGGAGATCTCTTGACTGGCCATGTGCTCACCAGTAGTGCACCCCTTCCCACTCCACCCTTCACACCACCTAGCCTCAGGGCTGCCTGGCTTGGGCGGTCCTCTTCAGTGAAGGGAGCCACTCACATAAGCACTTAGAAGGGGCTGCAAAGGAGGAGCCGCAGGGGGTGGAGAGGCTCCGTTACCTTCTGCCTCTGGAACACATGAGTTAGGGGTGCCACCTGGCAATCCTTGTGTGCCCCAAAGACCTTGCACAGAGAGCAGGTGGGCACTTCACAGTTCAGACAGTAGATGTTGATGCGTTCTTCTTCATGCTCCTCACACATGGGCTGGTCAGACTTCTTTTCTGGTCTGGGAGGAGGTAAGCAGATAAATGTGTCAGCTCCCATGGGGCCAAAGCAGGGAGGGGTGATTAGCATTGCTATTCCAGAAAACTCCCACAGTACCTTTCTTGTGCTCAGAGCCCTCAAAATTTAGTTGCCCTGAGGGCTTAGCAGTGGTGTGCTGATAGATGTCCAGCAACCAGCCTGGCATAGGGGGTAGGACTTGGACACTCTGATCTGTAGTATTTGACAATTTCTGTGGTGAGTGTTCCCATCATGGCTGATTTCAAGTTATTGAGGGTTCCACACATGGCTAGTGAAATTCCTGAAAGTTGACCACTGGATTTTTGTGTTAGGAGGGTGATCCAGGACTCTCTCCATACACTCAAGTCTCTTGAGATACTTTCCAATTATGGCAAAAGAGGGAGAAGTTGTTGGTAAATGAAATCCCAAGTTTCCTCCAGCTTGGCAGAAGCGCTAGATCCCAACTCTCCAACCTCAGGCAAACACCTTTCCCACCGAAAGGAGAAGGGAGAGGAGCCCAGATCTCCGGTTATTAGTTTAGGCACTAGTGGGAAGTACCTTTGTGTAAGAAGGAAAATATCAGCATGCATGTCATTAATTTGTTTGAGTCTCTTTCTGCCATTCAGAAAATTAAATGTAAATAATTTCCTGAGTGAGGACTTGGCACGGACTGAGAGTGGGTAGTTTGTACTCAGTGAAGGGGCACAATGCTTTAAGCAATAAGAAAAATGCAAAATGCTGTTCTGGGAGGTGGTGGTAACCTTGGAAATAAGGATTTTACAGATAATCCTCAAGTTTCAGTTTTTCCGACAGCTCAGCATCAGCCAAAACTTTCTGAAACTGCAACAGGTAATAATGGAGCGTTGGATTTGTGTATGTTAGTGAGATGATAACCAAGGGATGAGGAATTGAAAACACGAAATGGGAGTGACAAGTCATTGCTATTTAAGAATAACCTATTAGCTGTAGAATCACCTGAAGTGGCCGAAGGTACAGCACATGGTAGGACCCTGTCTATTTCCCTGATGATCAGCATGGCTTATGTATTATGATCAAGATCAAAATTACACCAAATCAGGGCAGCCCTGGTGGCTCAGTGGTTTAGTGCTGCCTTTAGCTCAGGGCCTGATCCTGGAGACTCAGGATCGAGTCCCATGTCAGGCTTCCTGCATAGAGCCTGCTTCCCCCTCTGCCTGTGTCTCTGCCTCTCTGTGTGTGTGTGTCTCTCATGAATAAATAAAATCTTTAAAAAAAAAAAGAAAAGAAAGAAATCTTTAAAAAATTATGCCAAATCGTGGTGCTCTAGGCCTCATCTGGAAAATATGGTGAGAGGTATGGGTGTGGCCTACTTCTGCAAAAACCTGAAATTCTTACATATCCTATCTAAAGATCGATGTTGTTAATAGTTTTCAGAGGTACCTGAAAAATGTAAATACAAATCCATAACCTTTCCTCACATTCCCAAACACATAGTTATTTAAAATCATGGTTATTTTAAAGATTTGGGACTGAATTTTTTCTATTGTTACCAAGATCCACTTTTTAAAAACTGCAGTTTTAATGGCCATGAAATGGATTATTATGGGCCACTGAAGTCAGTTTAGGAGTCATGACCAGCATTGTTAAAATAAAAATAAAATAGTAAGTACTGTGAGCTACATAAGTAAGAAGACGGTAATGATATGTGAAACTTTTGTTTCTAGTGTAGATAGATGTGTATGTATATACATATGTGTGTGTACATTGTATGTAAGTACACTGGAAACAAAAGTATATATTTCATATCTATCTATCTCTATATCCATCCTGTACAGAAAGGAAGCTGGATTACAATGTAAAATGTACTTCTACTGTAAGACATGAATAAAATAGTTTGAAATCCATTGATATTGGTGTGTGGTACCATGTAGCTACAGCCCCAGAACTCAGAGAAGGGCAGAGAATATACTAATTTATATCTATGAATCACTAGGTAGGAGTCAAGTCAAGAGATTGGGCTGTTGGGAGAAGTCCTGGGTCTGGTAAGGAAATTGTATGGGCTTCCAGCTTCAAGGTTTCAGAATCTGGCTTTTGTAAAAGGAATTTTTCCCTGGTCTTGTAGCAATATGTTTTCCATGAAGTCTGTGACCTCCTGACTTGAATTTCTGCTATATTTTTGGAAGTCAACCGAGAAAAGTAAATTCTGCCCAGGTCTATCTGTTTCCTCCACCAAAATGTGAGTTCTACAAGGGCAGGCTTGTTTTCTTTTTTGCTGGGTCTCCAGTGCCTAGAACAATGCCTTGCATAGAGTGCATACTCAGTAAGTATTTGTCGAATGAGAAATGAAAGAGAATTTGTGAGACTAATGGGCAGCATTTCTTGTGCTCTAACATAAAGCCACTCATCTGGGGAAGGCATGTGAAATATGGAGAAAAGCCAGGGTCACTTGGCACTCATGAGCACAGAGGAAGAAGCCAGACAACATCCTGAAGACTCCATTTATAAATGACATAGCCCTTTGGGGGTAATCTAGAGACTAGGAGTGGTGGTTTGGTCTTTGCTTGATCAAAGGCTTCTCCACCTCCAATACCTTCCCTCTCATGTATCTGTCTCATAATAATAAACGTCAAGCAAGTGTCTAGAGCACATTTACTGAAAAATGGCACAGGTGATACTTATGTGGGTCATCTCCCTGCAGCATTTCCTGAGGGCAGCCTTTGTCTCAAGTGCTATTCTGATGTCAACAGCTATGACCAGAGCTCAGGTATGTGAGTATATATCCTGAAAATGTGGCAGTAGCCATAGGCTATACGTTTAGTTTCAATTGTTATTATTTTTCCATAATTCGATAGAGGCTGATAGAACTTTTCCATATTCCTTATTAAGGAATAGATAAATAGAACTTTCCATATTCCTTATTAAGTTTCTCTTGTTTAGGTGGAAACAGAAGTCCAGGGGCATCCCCCACTTATAAATGGGTGAATAATAGAAACCTCTAGACAATTTAAAACCTGTAAGAGACTTGGATCAAACATGGTGTGTAGAATAAAGATGGAAATTCACTTTCATGAGGTGAGGGTATCTGGACTTTGGGCTCAGCTCCAGATGTGGGCAGTGGCCCCTAGCCATTCAGTGCCAGCTAGCCTCAAGGAATCTGTAGCCTGCTGTTTCTGGTCTCAAGTTTCTAGGACCATCCTGGAGTTTCCTAAAGGGTGGACATCTGATCTTGATGAGGTATTGCAGGCACTGCCTTTAGAGTCAAACTGATCTCAAAGTTTAACTCCAGCTCAGCTTCTCCTGTGTGGCCTCAGGCAAGTTATTTAACCTCTTTCAATCTCCACTTTTATTCATATCTGAAGATTGGCCTAAGGGTCTTCTAATTAAATATGGCAGAATGAACATATGCCTTTTTTATTTGTGATTCCTGTGGAAATCCCACTAAAATTAGATTAAGGAAATTTTAAAAATCACATTCTAGTATAAGTCAGTAAGGACAAAAAATGAGGAAGCTGGAAGCAGATGAGAGATGTCAACCAACTGTTGGAAATTGAGAACATCTGGATGAAAGGAAGTGACCTACTTGAGTTGCATCTTATTTCTGCTAAGGGCCTGCAGGGGAGAAGCTTGCAAGGAGCAAGCTGTCTTGGGCTGTGCAACCCAAGAAAGACTCTGGAATTGCAGAAGCCAGGTACTCTGAAGGCAGGAATGTGTGGGAGGCTGAAAGTGGAGCACTTCTTGCATATTTGGGAGATTACTTGAGGATATGCTCCACAAACAACAACAACAACAACAGCAAAAAAAAAAAAAAAAAAAAAAAAAAAAAACCGCAGTAGAATAAGCCAACAAAGAAAGACATTGGTTCTAGGAAACAGGGATTCAACCCAGGAAAAGTAAAAGTAAGGTGAAGCCCAGCCACAGGAGGGCACTGTCCTGATCACCTGCAGTGAAAAGTTGATAGAGAAGGTCTAACCTGAAAAATCAAGAAATGGGAGTATAGGAGTAGTGTGTAGATGTCACTGGGTGATAGCAGAAAAACAGCTAAAACAATGAAAAGTGGTTGCCTCTGGGGAGTGGAGAGAGAGTTGGGGAGGCCTCATTAGAGGTCTTGTAGTACTATCTGAATTTTTTTTTTAATTTTCATTTATTTATGATAGTCACACAGAGAGAGAGAGGCAGAGGGAGAAGCAGGCTCCATGCACCGGGAGCCCGATGTGGGATTCAATCCCGGGTCTCCAGGATCGTGCCCTGGGCCAAAGGCAGGCACCAAACCGCTGTGCCACCCAGGGATCCCCTATTTGAATGTTTAAATGATGTATAGGAGTTAGCTTCAGTGAAATACTCAGAATTTTTAATCAGGTAATAATAATCACAATCATGAGATTTTTGTGAGAATTAAAGAATCATACATGAGGGGCACCTAGGTGGCTCCGTGGTTGAGCGTCTGCATTTGGCTCAGGTCATGACTGATCCCGGGGTCTTAGGATCGAGTCCCACATCGGGCTCCTTCTGGGGAGTCCGCTTCTCCCTCTGCCTATGTCTCTGCCTCTCTCTGTGTTTCTTATGAATAAATAAAGTATTTTTTTTGAAAAAGAATTATACATGATTCATATGTAAAGCACCCTGAACAGTTGACACAGACGGTACATCTTATTTTTACTTATTATAAAGTTAATTATTATAGCTTTTATGATTAATAATAGCAAAATAAATTCCTTCTCTTGTCAACTCCCCAAACTGGGCTAGTTCAGCACCATGCAGAATTCCAGGTAAGAAGGCCAGGTGTTTTTGAGATGTACAATCTCTAGTCTTTCTGTGGGAGGTCAGAGTTGACCAGGCCCTCTCCTCTGTCCCCGATGATGGTGAGCCAGAGATAGATTCATCTCACTCTGTATAGCCAAGGTTATTCTAAGGAAGCCCAGGGTTCTGGGCTGGCGAAGCTGCCCTTGGGTTTATGCCCAAGTATCAATGCCTGCTTTTGCCATCAAGTAAAAGATGTCCCAAAGGCAGGTCTCGGGTTCAAGAAATAACAGCATAAGAACCTGATAATCTGAAAAACACCACTAGGGCATGGAGTTATGAGCTTCATTGTTGGAAATTTGGTTCATTTCTTCTATATGGTTTCTTCACCTTTGTGGTTTTGCTTATGCTGCAAGTTTTAACATCTCTTCTTATCTGGATTTCATAACATTATTGCTATTATTTCCCATGTTTCAAGCTCTCACTGTAGCAAGTAGTAAAACGAAATTATTGCAATAAGTAGAACATGTAAGAAGCTTGGGGTGTTGCTTCATCAGCTGGCACTTACAGAGTAACAATTCTATGCAAGACACTGTACTAGACATTGGATTGGTTGTTATATAAGCACTCTTAATAATTGTCTGGGTTATTAATTGACTGTTTTTTTTAAGAGACAATATGTGTATTTGCATAACATAATACAATCAGATCAGATCTGTGAAGTAACAGCAGCAACAATAGCACTTTCCTTCTTCTCCGGAGATTCTGGAAGCCAGGGAAATAGCTGACTCTGTGCTCTGCAATATGTCATTGGAAATTACTCTTCTTCCCCAAATCCATCTAGATCCTGGCACTATCTAATTTAGTTTGAATCTTAAGCAGGAACTAATAGCCATAATGATTATAATAATTATATGTTAGATTTATAGAACAGCTTTCCTTCTAAGACTGCAAGGCTCTTAGAGCCCTGCAGATGTTCCATAAATACATGTCTCCTAATAAGAATCACAATGAGCTCATTTCCAGATGGTCTCAATATTGCTATCAAGCTCTGTGGATTGGACCGACCTGTGTATAATTGAGAAAGGGCTCTTCACACCACGCCTTCTAGGAATGAACTCCTGCAGTGTTTGTTGTCTCTAGGAAAGGAACTCTATAGCCAATGTGATATAATGAGGAAGAAGCCTTTTTTTTTCTTTTTTTTAGTGAATGGATGCACGTATTGAGTATCAATCAATCAACAGGTGAGTGCTAAGAGTGTGAGGCAAATACAATCTAGAGACTAGAAAAACCTGAGTGCCATCTCTCCCCACCCCCCGGCCCCCAGGTCTCTAAACTTTAACTTGCTAAAGGACAGGACTCTGCATTGCTTTGCAACTTCCATACCATGACTAACTATATTTTGTTTTTAATAGGATCATCTAGACAATTTTCAGGTGAGATTGTCCAAACTAGGAACTGGACTTTTTTTGGAAAATGCCATTTTTATTAGTTTTCTTTAAAGTTTTGTACTGTAAGTTTTCTACTGCATAGAATCTGGAGCTACAAAGGACCTGTGGAAAAGTGAAGAGATGTCTAAAACATACATTATTACAAGGCTTAGAGGGGTGGAATGCATCATGCCTCTTTCAGTATTACTGAATGGATTAGTGTTAATGAATTACTTCATTATTGAGTTGATATAAAGTCTTGGGCACCAGCTCCCTTCCCCTTCTGTAAGCAATTCTCTCATTGGGAAGGCCTCACTTAGAAAACATTTTCCTATAAAACAATGTCTGTGATTGGCAAACAAGCATTTGGCATATTAATCCATTAGAACAAACAAACAAATAGGCAAAAGCAAGCTTCAAATGGGTTTGCCACATGGAGGAACAGTACCTGGTGGATTCCTGCTTGTAGATGTCAATGATATTTTCCACCAGCAGGTTCCTCTGAAGGCCATATATCCCATGTCTGTCCAGGACCACTTCGTGTCTACAGGATGGGCAGCGAAATCGGCCCCCTGATGCCACAGTGGTGCCTCCTCTTGTGGGCAAATACGGGTTAGAAGCCTGTTCTTGCCAAGCAAGGAAAGAGGAATTGAGTAATGCCACAGATAGCTTTTTCTGAGACTTCTTCTCACTCTTGGTTACTACAAACAACATCAACTTCTACTTTAAGCTGGCCATAAGAGAATCCCTTAGGGCCTTATCAGCAAGAGGTCCTAAAATACAGGACTTACCCACAGTCAAATGTACCATTTTCAGCACGAGGCAGTTTTCCATCCAATGTTTTCACAACCAAAAGTTCCAGCCAGAAACTCCAACATGAATGTCTTGGGCAGCAATTCATTTACAATTTGAAGCAGATTCAATGAACTGAGTTTTGTTTGTTTTTTTAAACAAATATGATTCTTAGTATTTAAGTAAAACTAGATTTGGGAGTAAGGAGGAGGCAGGCAACAAAGCACAAAGCAAATCATTTTAAAAAAAAAAGTTTTTCTTGAAAATGAATGTAGCCTTATGAAGTTTTCTAGAAGAATTCACCTAAAAGTTTAGCACTTGATTCAGAGAAAAGAGACTCTGTTTTTACCCCTTAAATTCCAAACAAACCTACCTGGAAAATATCACTGGCACATTTCCTACACAGGTTATGCTGACAGGGGAGAATAACCACAGGTTTCGTGAACATCTCTAAGCAGATAGGACAGATGAGTTGCTTCTCCAAGTTATCCATGGTCTGCTGCTCTTTAGAAAAAGACTTATAATTCAAAGATGCGCTCATCTCCCGGCCGTCCCCTTGTGCGCTGCCAGGGAAAGGGTGCTCCGGATGGTTCTGCAAGCGTTTCCTGGAAATAATTCCAAGGATTGGGTGATCAAGTGTCCTTTATGGTTTTTTCGGTGGAAGACATTGTTTCAGGCCCAGGTTCACAGGGGGAGCCGGAGCTGTTTTTAGCAGTGGTGGTGGTGGTGGTGGGGGGGGGGGGGTCACGTGACAGCGGGCTGACTTGTCCATATAAGCCAGTGACAGGAGGACGGATTCTGACAGGTGACAGGGAACAGGAGCCAACATTCCTGCCCCAGGGAGTGAAGAGAGTGGGTGGGAAGAAGGATTACAAACCCCATTTAGACAGGGTTGTGAGGAGAGGGAGTTTGAAGCTGACAGTTGTCACAACAAATGCAAATGTGCATGCCTAGTCACTGAGCCATGCCCTCTGTGAGCGCTCAGTAAGAACGCGGTGACGGATTTCTCCAGGACTGGAGAGAACATAGCCCAAGAATCTAACTGGATGATGAATGCCATTTCTGTCCTGAGAGTTTAGGCAGCAAGGGACCCAAAGTAGCATGATCGTACTGTCTTAAGTGAAAACCAACAAAATTTGTCCTGAAAATCATTCTCCTGGCTTTACAAAGGCAATCATCTAAAAAGACTTGCTTGACATTGATTTTTTCATCTTTGCTAAGAGTTATGGTCTAAGAAAAATTCCAGTTTAACCACTGATTTCAACCCCTTTCACCATAAGAGTATCTATGAAAAAAAATCCAAACACTGGTTGATGATCCCATTAAAAAAAAAAAAAAAGTTGTGAATAAAATTCTAGTACTTTTTTCTTCTGCATCATTCTCCCTCCTCCTTAACCCCCTCTTTCATCCTGTACACCTACAACCCCCTCCTCACACCAAAAACACAAAGAAAACTTGGCAATCTTTTAAAGTTTAAATTTAGTTTGCAGCAATAATCAATAATGAAGTAATAACTGGCATGTGGGGTAGCAGACCCATTATTTCATTTTTCCATAAAGTGGGAACAGATGTCAGTGCTATTGCCAACTGAAGTGAAAATGCTTCCATACCTGGGTTTTAACTGGTCTGAAATACTACTACACCTCTTTTCATTTGCCTCCTTCTCCAAGTGGATTTTTCAAATGATAGTTTCCCTGGTCATTTCTAATATTCTTGGTCTGCTCTTGAGTCATAAATAGAAATCCTGATATTTGCCAGGATTTTGTGAAAGAACTGTTTCATCAATATATAGTTATTTAAAAATTAAAAATAAGATAAAAAATGAAAAAGAGATACATATACGTTTATATGAGATGAATGTGAAGGTCTGTTTATCCTTGATCTAAAAATATTCAAAGAGTGAACACATTTTGTCAATATATCACCAGTGTGTACTTAGTCACCAGTAAAGAGTAGGCCAGTGTGACTGGTTATCTATGGTCTCATTGCTGTGTGCAGTGAGAGCTTATTGAGAATCTAATAAGCTCTATTAACTAATAATAAGTTACATGTATTCATAAACATTTCAGGCATCTTAGGAGAGAATCTTGTTATTCCTTTCAATATCTATTTAGCAACTCCAATAAAAAAGGGAATTGGTGACACTTTTTTTTTTACTGAGTTAATACAGTTCACCTAGTATAGGCAGGTGAATGCAGGATGTGAGTTATTTTCTAGGAAAGATAAAGATTCTACAGTAAAAGACTCTTCAATCTAAGGAAAAGCACTTTAATAATGTACAATGTAGCTGAGCCTATGCTTATTAAAGGAATTCATTCTTTCAAAAAATACTCATTGACTGTTCATTATGTGTCCCCACTGTGATTAGCCCTGTAGATTGAAAGACAAGCGTAGTTCTGTGGATTGAGCTCAAGGAGCTCAGTTTAACAGCAGAAACAAGACATTTATATACAGAACCATAGCACAAAACAAAATGTGATAAAGAGCTACAGAATTTCAGAGTTGGGATACTCAGGAGGGGTTCATGGGTGGGTGGTATTTGTACTGATCCACTGAGAATTTAGATGAATGGATGTAGAGTTAGGTGGGGGGCATAGTTGGGGTTTTCCAAGGGAAGGTACCAAGCAAAGACAGTAAGGCACAGGAGTGTGGAGTGCGGGGAATGCTCAGAGCATGTGATGCTTTGGGCTGGAGTGCAGAGCATGCTGCTGGCACATTGGCAGGACACAAATATTGGGCTACAGAGTTTTTAACACTTAATAAATTAGGCAACAGGAAGTTGTTGAAAGTTTCTCACAGAAATGTTTCCATGAGAGCTGTGCATTAGTTAGATTAGTCTCACAGTGGTGGTTGGGATAAATTAGAGTGCAGGTGACCTAGATAAAGACCAGATGGGAGGTTGTTGCCAATAGTCTAGGTTAGGGGTCATGATGCCCTGGCACTGGGCAATGGCAGTGGGGAAGGAAAGGAGGAAAGGGACTCTGAGGCTGTGAATTAGAATCCACAGGGGTGACTCAGATGCTCTGAGTCTGAGCAACCATCAATGATGCAGTGAGAGCTGCACAGTGAGTCAGGAGACAGTCCTTCTAATCCACCTTCTATGTCTATCTCGCTTTGTGGTCTTGGGAAACTGACCTCAACCTAGCTGAATTTCAATTTTTTTTAATCTGTGAGTCAGTGGTATTCATAACCTAGCTTAACAATATTTGTAGGGAAAAAAGAAAAACCTTTGAAATATTAATTTTGACATTGATAGTCTTCAATTCAATTATTTGATGTAAAGTTGATCCCTATCCTGTCCTCTGTTTTTCTTTCTTGCTTTATACTTTTTCTTAGAACTGCCGCTAGGAGGTGACCCAGCAAACTAGCAAGAAATTCACAGGACTAAAAGTCAAGTTGATGGGTTATTATCACTTTCCCCCTCTATACTCTTTTCTCCATTCTCTGCTCCTCCCCACTCTCAGAGACCAGCAGTCCATGGGGTGAGCATGTGAACGGAGAGTGAGACATGGAAGTAGCACTCTGCTCTAGGGAAAAACAAGAAAATTTTAGTCTGCTCCCAAATCATTCACAGAGTCTGAAAGATAGGGAAAGTCTGAAACTGCATCAGATTTGCAATCAACGTGAAGACTCTGGGATTTGGAGTGGATTTGCACCTCCACAGAGACATAAAAACCAGATTAGTCTCCTGAAGGTATCCTGGACTGTACAGGAGTGATGCACAACTTTCTCCCCTTCTCAAACTCCCACCCCACAATTAGAACAGGAGATTGAAACCAATTGGGGACAATTACATGGGGAGTTGGTTTAGTTGGAAGCCCCAATTGTCCCCCATTCCTAAGTCCTACCAAACTAGGGCAACGGTATGTTTACACACATTGAGAAGCTGAAACAAAACCAAATCTGCTCTTACTTCCTGAAGGACCAGCAGTTTCCAAATCCCCCAGATAAGTCAGGGGAAGCAAGATAGGTCCTTAAGAACCTGACTATATGCCCAACAGCAGACTTGGAATTAAGGCATGATAGCAGAAAGAAAAGACTTTTGACCTCTTTCAACATCTAGCTACCAGGCCAAATGGACCCAGACTTCAGGAGACAGAGAATAAGAGTGAAATGTGGATTTCAGTGTGTTCTCCCCGGTAAGGAAAAAAAGGGGTTCTAAAATCTGTTCTTTTTAGTACTATAGTTGACCCTTGAACAATAACATATATGGATTTATTTTGTAGCACAGTACTATAAGTGTACTTTCTCTTCTTTATAATTTTCTTAATAACATTTTCTTTAATCTAGCTTACTTCATTGTAAGAATATAGTATATAATACATACAACAGAAAATATGTTTATTTATTATTTATGTTATCAGTAAGGCTTCTGGGCAACAGTAGGATATTAGTAGTTAAATTTTGGAGGAGTCAAAAATTATATACAGATTTTCAACTTGCATGGGGATTAGCATCCCTAACCTCCACATTGTTCAAGGACCAACTGTGTACTGCCACAACAAATATAATAAATACGTATAGAGTACTAATCACTTCTTACAATAGGCATTATCATTTCCATTGAGCCAACTGTAGCTCAGCAAAGTAGTTGCTCAGTAATATGGCTGCTAGTTATGAAGCAGATTCAGAGACACATCTTTTGCCTACAGAGCAGATGACCTCACCCACTAAGCTATACCACACCCATGCTCTACAGCACACTACCCATTAGAATTTTCTGCAATGATGTAAATGTTCTATATCTGTACTAACTTCTAGCCACAGGTGGCTATTGAGTACTTGGAAAGTGTATAATGCAACTTGAAATCTGAGTTTTTAATTTTCTGTAATTTATACTTATGTCTAAACAACCATATATGACTAGTGGTTACCATGAGACATAAATGAATATGTGATATAAAAAAATCTTGGGGGATCCCTGGGTGGCGCAGCGGTTTGGCGCCTGCCTTTGGCCCAGGGCGCGATCCTGGAGACCCGGGATCGAATCCCACATCGGGCTCCCGGTGCATGGAGCCTGCTTCTCCCTCTGCCTGTGTCTCTGCGCCTCTCTCTCTCTCTGTGACTATCATAAATAAATAAAAATTAAAAAAAAAATTAAAAAAATCTTGGGGGGAAACTGGAGTGTATTTAAAAGAGTTATTTAAAAGATTCTCCAGTAGGAACAGGATCCCCTTCTTTCAGTGAGTTTTATACTTCCTGGTCAGAATAATATGAATTTCTCACCCCAGAATAATTACAAGAGCAACATCAACTCTTCATTCCAACTTGCAAAACAAAAGAGACAATTCCGGGAGTATGAGGCATCAGAAGAGTTCTAGGGACTCAGCATCAGTAGGGCCAACTTTCCTGAGGATTCCAGAGTGTTCTCAGCATTTATTTTATTTATTTATTTATGTATGTATGTATGTATGTATTTATTTAGTTAGTTATTTTTGTTCTCGGCATTTAATTTACCCATGTTCTCTTTGTCTCTTTAGCATAGGTAATTGCAAATCCAGGTACTTGGAAAATAACCAAGGCTTAGCTCAAGGAGCTAGTCATTCATCAAATAGAGCAGTGGACTTATGGTCAAATGGAAGGTGAAGCTAAAAAGAAGTAAAAATTGATAAAGTTTAAAGCAAAGCAGTTAGAGAGTGAAACCCTGCTGGAAAAAGCAAAAGTAACTAGAATGCTGATCTTTCTTCTAGGTCAGCATCTAAGGTAGAGAGGAAGGAGAATTCTTCCTTCTTGTACCAATCAGAAGTGAGAAAGTTAGTGGCTGACTAAATCACTAAGCCGGGGAAAGGACGCCAGGGGGTGTGATTGTGGAAGCAGAGAATTAGGGACTGCTTAACAAGGAGGTTTAGTTAGCCTGGAGCACCAGGGCATGAGTGAACCAGGACTTTCAGCTCAGCTCCAGCACCAGTTATATCTCTTGAATATCACTATAATTCCATGCCAAAACAAAGGCCATTGCTTAATATTGTACAGACCAGTTCCTCTTAAACTAAGACAGTGAGATTATTAATTCTTCCCTGCAATATCCATCTGTTATCCATCTATATCTATCCATCCATCTCTCTTTCCCTCCCTCCTTCCCTCTATTAGTGAGAACTTAAATACATGAACAGTGGGGATAAGGCAGCATTTCATTTAAGATTTAGATGAGCTGGTGTTCCAAGAGCCAGGCTCTGTTGATTAGTCCTGCTAGGTATAACTCATCTGACCACATATGTATAGTATGTTATTTCCTCTGGTATTCTGGGGCTCAAGGTATGATCTAGAAAAGCATTTTCTAACCAACTTTACAAGTTACCTGAAAAAATATAACCCAGAAGTCTCTTTCCAGTAAAAGGACTTTTGCAATCTTCTTACACCAAGGACTCAACTCATGACATCTACAAAATAAAGATAAAATAATTACTCCTCCAAATCTGTTTTTTATACATTTATACGTTTTAATTCATCGTGAATAATCTCTGAAGCTATGTTAGAAAATTAACATATTTTACTTTTCTCTGAACATTTCTTGGCATAATTCACATGCCAGAAATGAATAGTGACAGTCCCAACAAGTAGCAAATACTTTAGCCTAAGGCCTTCCCAATGGTCATGCCTGAACTCTAGGCCCTCTTCACCCTACCCTTCAGTTACACAACCCTCTTCATCTTCCCTCCACCTACAGCCTCCTGATTGATTTTTTGGAATTTATTACTGCTTTCTGCTATCTGTTCCTCATATGTCACTCCCTATTTAAATCCCACCTTAAAAAAAAAGAAAAAAAAAATCCCACCTTGATCCTGTTACCTGTGGTATAAAAACATTAATCTTCACTGTGGTCTCTAAGGCCTGATATGATCTGGCCCCTACCTACCTCTCTAACTGTCCAATATAAATAAGATGTGAGTGACAAATATGAGACATATATATAGTTCTAAATTTCTAGTAGCCACATTAAAAAACAGAAACAGATGATAATAATGTTATTAATATATTTTATTTAACACTCCCCAAATATAAACTATTATTTCAACATGTAATCAATATTTTAAAAAATGATATTTCTGTGAATAGAGATAGTTTTACTTCCTCCTTTCCAATCTGGAGGTCTTCTACTTCATTTTTCTTGCCTTATTGTACTGGCTAAAAAAACCTAAGAATGGAGATCTTTGCTTTGTTCCTGATTTTGGGAGAAAAGCATTCATACTAAGTATAATGCTAACTGTGTGTTTTTCATGGAAGCCCTTTGTCAGGTTGAAGAAGTTCCCTTCCAAGTTTGCTGATAATTTCAAAATCAGGAGTGGATATTGAATTTTGTCAAATGCTTTTTCTACATCTGCTGAAATGATCATGTGGTTACTCTTCCTTAGCCTGTTTACAATGATGAATTATGTTGATTTTTGAATGTTGAACCAGTCTTGTATTTTTGGAATAAATCCCATTTGGTCATGATGCACTTTCTTTTTTATGTGTTGTTGGATTTAACTGGCTAAAATTTCGTTTAAAATTTTTGCCTTTATGTTTATGAAGGATACTGGTTTATAGTTTTCTTTTTTAAATAATGTCTTTGCCTGGTTTGGGGATCAGGATAAGGTTGGCTTCATAGATTAAGTTGGACAGCATTCCCTCTCAATTTTCTGAACGTCTGAGTATAATTGGTATTATTTTTTCCTTTACTGTTCGATAGAATTCACCACGGAAACCATCTGGGCCTAGTGTTTCCTTTATGAGAAATGTATATGAGTTAATACATGTAAAGTAACTAGAACTGTGGTTGGCTTATAGGAAGTGTTGTTAGCTGTTAATTTTTTAAAATGTGCCTATATTTTCAATTAAAACTTATAAATGTTTACTGAAGAAATTATACAATATTTTTAAAGTTTAAAGAAGAAAAAGATCACAGTAATGCTACTATCAAAAGGTCACTGCTATTATTATTTTAATGTGTTCTTAAGCCTTTTCTTCAGATAATTAATGCTTGTTTGTATTGGTATTGTTTACATTGCCCTGTACCAAATTAATTAGCTTAACATTTGGTTAACATTTCCTGCATCAATAGTTCTTAAGTATAATTTCAATGGTTATATATACTCCATTATATGGTCATACCATAATTTATTTAACTATCATTTTGTATTTTTAGGATTGTTCTATTTTCCCTCCACAGTAGATCCAAGCATCTTTTTCCTGCACTTCCACATATATTTGTATGAACACACATGCAAACCCTCAGAATATTCCCTCCAGGCCTTCCCTTTATAGTACTGATCACGTACACTGGTAACAGTTAATGTTTTTATATACACATATATACGTAAAGCCTGTAATAAGGGCTTTACATGTTACTTCTCAATTATAAGTAGGTACCATTATTATTTGACCCCTATTTGACAAACAAGGAAACTGAAGTACCAACATGTCAAGCAACTTGTCCAATGTCACCCAGCTAGGAAATGTGAAAGCTAAGAAAGGCCATCAGATTTCACAGTCCACATGATTAAGTGCTATGCAACAGTGCCCCTCAGCTTATAACTTTGGACTTTTGGCATGAATTCCATTCCACACCTGAGGTGCTGATCCTGAGATGTTGTTTAAGTTCTTGCCCAGCTCACTTGCCCCAAATATGTGATCTCTACCTGGATCTTGGGAGCATTCCTTCCACTCATTATCCATTTCTTGATCTTATAGTCATTTGTAATTTTACTGGCCAGCTCCTCCAGGCAGCCAGTGACAGCACTCATAATCTTAACTGGAAATTGGGACATATTATCTGATAAAAGGATTCCTTTTTCTACTCCGTAAATTTGTTTTCATGAAAATAATGATATATTTTAAATGAATCACTATACATTCAATTAAAGACTTTACTGAAAAGAGTAAAATGAGATAAAAATGGAGACTGCCATAGAAAATGAAAAGCATACCAATAAAATGCAGCAGGTCATACACAGTGGCAACAAAAATGTACAGGTTGCCTAGAACACTAAAAGGAACACGAGATAAAAGAATTGTCATTTGTTAATTGTAAGCCTCAAAAACGATAATATTTTCCCCTTTGTCTTTGAAAATGTATGTTTTGTGTTGGGGACTGCAGTGTGGTTTCAACAATGGCTATCTTCTAGTAAATTAGAATAGGGAGAATTTATTACCAGAAAAGCCTTTGTGTATGTTCTGTTCAATTTCTGAATCTTTCGGTGATTATGTGTGTATTTATTTTGCTCGTTTTTGTCTTGTCTTTGTTTAACAAAATAGATTAGCTCAGAATCAGCCCTAAATAGATCTTTTTTTTTTTTTTTTTTCTCCAATAATTCCTTTTCAGTGCTGGTCTCCAATTCTCCGAAGTTGCTTCCCAGGAGGAAAATGGCATTAGAACCCTGCCCTTCACTTCCTCACCTCTCTTCAGGTACCCCTTGCTCTGTCCTATCCTGGTGGATCTGCCCACAGCTGGGCACCCCACTGAACTCAGTTGAGACGTAGCCCAATAGTTCTCGCTTCCTCGCCTCAACGCAAGAGTCAGGGAGTCAGCATCCTTATCCAAGTTCCGTGTCTTTTGTGTTGTTTTGCTTTTCTGTCGGCCCCCCTACATATGGGCTGTTCAGTACCAGGTGGGGCCCTGGAAGCGCAGCGATCGATCACAAATCACAAAGACAGGGGCAACACACATAACCGCCGTCTGCAGCCATTTTTGTACAGAAAAAGAACCAATTTCGTGAACTTCCCCAACTAAATGGGTTTAAAATTTTTAAGTTGTCAGAATAAACTCTGTCGGCACCCGTTATCCCTTGTCTGGGAAGTTTTAGGGAGCGCTGACCTCAAGCTCGCCCTCCCAATGGCGGACTTCAAGTTCTACCTCGAGTTGAAGGAGAATCGAAAGGAAAATTACAAGAGAGAAAAAAAAAAAAAAAGAAAAAGGAGAGCAATTGGAGGATGCGGGCATCGATCCCGCTACCTCTCGCATGCTAAGCGAGCGCTCTACCATTTGAGCTAATCCCCCACCGCTGGGCACGGCCGGTTATCTCTTCCTCTAGAGAGAGGTCAGAGCATTTAGAAAAAAAAGAAAATAATATATATATAAATATATATTTTTCGGATGTTCTTGATCTTGCTTTACAGCTAAGGCCAAAGGAACAAAAGCAACCACCCCTCTCCTTCGAGCCGGAATCGAACCAGCGACCTAAGGATGGCCACGGGCACGGCGCCTACAGTCCTCCGCTCTACCAGCTGAGCTATCGAAGGGAGCGGGGTGGCGCCGGGCTGGCTGCTCTTCATAATTGTTACTTTCTAAGCTTTGCGTGCTTCCGACCGCGTTTCTTTCGTGGATGGTTGATCCCCAGCTACTCTTCCAGCGAACGCCCCCCACGGCAGCCGGAGCGAGCTCGCGCGCTGGCCGCGCTCCGCAGAGCTCTGAGAGGCGCCGGCGGCTGGCTCGGGGGCCTTCTCCGCGCGCTCGGGGACTCGCAAACGCCGGAGACGACGTAGAGACCAGCAGGAGGCGGTGACCCGCGGCCGCCCCGCCGAGCGCAGACTCCCCGCGCCGATTGTTACGAGGACGATGGGTCCCCGCTTGGGGGATTCACAAAAGACTCCGCACGGGGCCTACTGCCGTAGGCCAAACCGGGAGCGAAAGGGCAAGCATTTCCAACTGTTCGTTGGAATGGTATGTGTATTAGGGAAGGGGAACTCGTGGCATGGGCCATAAATTATAAAAAGTCGGCTAAAAACAAACAAACAAAAAAAAAACCAGCGTCTCCTTCGAGCCGGAATCGAACCAGCGACCTAAGGATGCCTCTTGCCAGGAAGTCAGCTACAGTCCTCCGCTCTACCAGCTGAGCTATCGAAGGGACAGGCGAACCGCCTCTGCCCCTTGAGATTCAAACTCAAGAACCCGAGCAGGCACAGCCACTGGTTGGAGGTCGAATAGCGCATGCGTATTCGGGGACCGGGGGAGGGGAAGGGAGTGACTGTGTATTGTTTCGCGCGTGCGCAGAAAGACAACGCGGCTACCCTCCGCGGGATTCTGACGGACGGGGGAAGGGTCCCCCCTGCTCGCGTGTCCCGGGCTGGTGGTCCCGGGACTCAGAGTCCGACGCCATCTTCCGTTACTACCCTATTTCGGGGGCAGCTGTCGAGAGTGGCCTTGCCGCTCTGTGATCTGTACGTCCCCTCGGCCCCTCTCCCCGTGGAGGGCCAGTGGCGCAATGGATAACGCGTCTGACTACGGATCAGAAGATTGTAGGTTCGACTCCTGCCTGGCTCGGATTTTTGTCACAATAGATTTTAAAAAAACCAAAGATGACTTCTTCAAGGTCCCTCAGATCACAAACGCCCAGAGTATTTTACCACACTCTGAGCTCAGAAAGCTGTTGCGCGTCGTTCCCGGGACCACCCAGGCGAACTCCCGAGCCTGAGGAGACGCCCCCGGGAGCGCCCGCGGCCCAGGGAGGAGGCGGCGCCGGGGCCGGCAGCGCGAGCGAGCCCCGCCCCCGCCCCCGCCCCGCCCCCGCCCCGCCCCCGCCCCGCCCCCGCCCCCGCCCCCGCCCCCGCCCCCGCCCCCGGGGCTCCGCGTACGAAGCCGCGTGAGGTAGCCGGGAGGTGAAGCCTGCAGTGCCCCTGACGAAGCTGCTGGAAACCCCAAGGCTGCTTTTGCTGCAGCTTCCTGCTTCGGGTCTTGTCAAACAGTTGAAGACTTCAGTCGTAGGTCGCTAGAGAAACTGCCCACGCACGCTCCCGACGGTGCAGGGGAAAGAGTTACGGTTACTTACAAGGTCTCTTTCATCCGGTTCCTGTTTCACGTTTCCTCGTAACCAGGGTCCTGAGCCCCTCCCCGGTTGTAAGCACAGGGTAAAAAACCATCTGCTTAATGGCTTGGGTTCTGCCCTCAAGGGTTTTTTGGTTTTTTTTGTTTTGTTTTTGTTTTTGTTTTTCACCAAAAGGGTGTAATGTGGGTTTGAAGAAACTGAGTTTTTATTTTGAAGTTCTTGATCTTATCTGTGGGGAGTAGTTTAGAATTATCTCTTAAATCTCTCCAAGTAAGGAAGGCAGCAATTCCCCCAAAGTAAAAGCTTTAATAAAATGTAAAATTGGAGAAGAGATAAATTAGGGAGGAGAAAATGTGGAGTTACAGGAAAGAACTAGTTTTTAAGTGGGAAAGCTGCTTTCTAAAGGCTACACAAAACGGCCAAAGGAAGTTAAAAATCTGGGAGTGAGGGGACACCAGTACGTACCATTTGAACAAAATGATGGTGGGTTTTATTTTTGTTTCCTAGTGAACATTTTACCATTTTTGAACGTAACAAAGCTGATACATGTTTAAAGTTACATAGTGTTTCTTTTTGAGAGTTAGAAAGAAATGACCTCTATGGGAAGTTGGGAACATATGTTGCACCCCTCCCCCTAAGTTTGTTGACAGAACCTTGAAAATTAAGCCACGAGGAAAGAGCCTCCATCTTACTCCTACTTTCTCCTCGTTTTACAAGGGAGGGCTTTATTATTTGCAGAGGTCAAGGGCATGGCCATCACTGCACTGTGGGTGAAACTCGGGCCTCCTGGTCTAACCCTTCTTGCACTTTTCCCCCAGCAGCCAACCAGAGTAACACCCTCCAAGAGGGCCAAGGTAGTGCATGATTTCTGGCTCCCTTACTATGATAGAAATTCACACAGGGCTAATGTAAATCAGACATTTGTTATAGCCTACAGGGGTGTCCCAAGACACCTTGTTTCCTTTCTTGGGAAACCGAGAAGGAAATGTAGCTGGGCTTCCTTCAGGTTTGTCTCTCAGTGTCTTACTCTCTTTCTCTAGTGCTCACAGTTGGCAACATGGTGCTTCTCCCCGCCTCCAGGTCCCCAAATTCCTGATGGTTTCCCCTCACAATCTATTGCTGTAGATCAAATGTTTGTATCTCACACACACACACACACACACACACACCCAAATTCATGTGGAAAACCTAATGCCCAAGGTAATGGTTTTAGGAGGTGGAGGTCTGTGAGGGATAATTAGGACCTGAAGGTGGAGTCATTATGAATGGGATTAGTGCCCTCATAAAAGAGGCCCCTGAGAGATTTCCCCTCCCCGCCACTGTGTTTTGGCAGAGTGAGAAAGAAGTTCAGCAGTCTGCAACCTTGGAAGAGGGTCCTCACCAGAACCTGATCATGCTGGCACCCTGGTCTTGGATTTCCAGCCTCCAAAACTGTGAGAAACAAAATATCTATTGTTTATAAACTACTAGGTCTGTGTTGTGTTGTTACAACAGCCTAAATAAACTAAGATATCTATCAACCAGAGACCCACTTCCCTTTCTCAATTCTGACTGCAAAACTCTTCATTGTTCTGGCTTCAGTTAAATGCTCACCCTTAATCCCCAAACAGGGGTCAGGATTACATGCAGCCATCAGGGCTGGCTCACTTATAGTCATATAGTCGGGCACGTATGTTTGCACTCTTCAGTGAAGAGCTAATAAAGATAAAAAGAAAAAAATCTTTGCAGCATGAAAGATAAAAGTAGTTGCAATCAGCAAACTTGAGATTTTAAATAATTTCTGGGATGTGGAATGCAAATGAGGTTACGTAGACACATAACCTAGAATGGAGAAAAACACAGCTCAGAATACACATTCCAGAAGCTAGCAGAGACAGGACTATTCTCCCCATGGAGCTCACAAGAGGATCCAGGCACAGAGGCAACAGCACAAAGGTCAGAGGGCCCTAACATTTTGCAGCAGCTGCTGCATTTGTCCCAGGTAGAGCTGCTCAGAGAACTACTTAAGCAGAGTAGATTTGCCTGGGAAGAGCCCATAGGGTGAATATAGGGCTGGGGAGAGGGGCAGAGTAGAGCCTAATAATAGAGGTGGAGAGAAAGAAAGGCCATCCCACCCTACTCTCAGAGTATGACTCTCCTTGTGTTAGTAGTTTAGGGGATTTGAGGGCAGCATGGCTATTTCCTCCCATGCACTATTAATGTAAAAGCCTGTGTCCACAGGACCAGCTATTTTACAGATACAAATCAGTGTAGTCCTTTATTCATGAATATGAACAAATATCTACCAGACATTTGAGAGGAAACAAAAGAGAAAGTCCAAGGTAAACACTCAACAACTGATTCAAGAGGAAACAGATTATACAAGGAATAGTACAGAACTGTTTTTTGAATTGCTAATTGGTATCCTTAGGGACATCTAAGAGGCTATTGCAGTAATAAAAACCAGAACAAATATCCTGATATTTAAAAAGGAGCAATGAGAAAATAGTTGCATTCTTGAAAACTAAAAATGTTTGCCAAGGTGAAAAATAACGTATTGGTCATGGCTAAAGATCAAATTTGGAGATATAGAAGGTAGAATGGAAAATATCTTCCAGGAAACAAAAACAGCAGAAAATATAAGAGCATGGGGATAGGCCTGGAAGACATAGACTTTAGAGTTTCAGAAAGAGAAAGTAGAGAAAATGCATGGGAAGGAGCAGAAGACATTAGTAATAAATCAAAAGTGACCTCCAAATACAATGAATGAAAAACAACCAGGCCCGGACAGCCTAGTGAAATGTAAAAGCATTGAGGATAAAGATGAAACCCTAAAGGCTTTCAGAGATGGGGACAACAACAAACAAAAATAGGCTAGCTACAAAGGAACGAGAATCAGATTATGATCAGGCTTCTCAGCAAAACTGGATGCTAGAACACCATAGAGCAAGACCCTTGAAGTTCTGTGGGGACATAACTTTGAACCCAGATTGTATAATCAATATAAGCAGCAATCACCTATGAGAACAAATAGTTCACACTTGTGTTATAAAATTTAAATCCTAGGGTTCTTTTCTCAAATAAAAAATAAACATTACTTGAAGATGTTATACTGATGGGATTCTCTGGGAGCAGAAGCTGACACAGAACTGGAGTACAAAATTATAGTGGTGAATAACATCTGTGAATGGAAAAGGGGAGAGCACAGTATTAGATAGTCACTTTTCTCAAAAAGCAAGCCAAAGATAATTAGAAGTTTCTGGGAAAAAAAACTCTATAAAGAATTCATGGTCCAAATATAAAGCAAACTAAAATTTGGCACAATTTTGAGAGATTGATGGCATATATTATGGACTAATTTTCCCCTCCCCTCTCCAAATTCTAATACTAAAGCCCTAACCCTCAGTACTTCATAATGTGAGTGTATTTGGAGATAGGGACCTTTAAAAAGGTCCTTTTGACCTTTAATGAGGTCATTAGGGTAGGCCCTTATCCTTTATAACTAACATTCTCATAAGAAGGGACTAGGATGCATGGAGAGACAAGCATATGAACACACAGCAAGAAGGTGGCCATCTGCAAGCTAAGGAGAGAGCTCTCAGAAGAAATCAAACCTACTGAAACCTTTATCTTAGACCTAGTCTCCACAACTGTGAGAAAATAAATTTCTGTTGTTTAAGTCACCCAGTCTATGGTTTTTTTTGTTTTTGTTTTTGTTTTGTTTTTAGTCTATGGTATTTTTTAAGGCAACCCTAGGAAACTAATATAAGATTGATGAGGGAAAAGGAATATGCTTTCTTTTCTGTATTTGTTGGTATTGTTTGCATTTGTGTTTAACTATATGCAAGTTATTTTATATAATATGCGGGGCAGTTTCATAATTGTCATCTAATAAGAATTGCTTAGAAGTGAAGGAACTGATGACCAAAGATATGAAATGACTTACGTTCAGGGACAGAATTGAGTAATGGCATATGAGATCTCAGATCTATTGAGTCACCAGCTAGGATTCTCCTTAGTACTAGTTGGTCTTCCTGTTCTCAACTGGACACTTGAGTTAGAGAGACTGGACTGTGGGACTGCTTCCTAGGAGGAAGGAAGTTGAAAGGCAGTTTCTGATGTTAGGCAAGGTTATACAATGACAGGACATTCTGGGAGTAGCAGTGTTCCATTTATTAAAGAGAAGTCTCTTCTTACCTCTGGAACTCAAAGATAAAATCCCTAAGATTTGTTAACAGTGGTGTTCCACAAAATTTATTTAAGATACCCTGAGATCTGAAGGAAAAAGAAAACATTGTTCAACTTGAAAAATACCTCACATATAGGCACATGAAACAACTTTGAAGTTCTTCCTTTCAGGTGAGGAAAACATTCCATAGATCAGGAAGCTCTATCAGGAAATGTTAAATAATTTCTTCAGTATGATTCTCCAGATTGGGGGAGCAGGGCTGAACTCAGAAATACTGATTGCTCATACATGGCTTTCTATAAATGTATACTGTCTCCAAGAAAGATTCCACAAGACTGGAATGAGAACATGTGCTTATTGTGAGAAACCCAGAGATAACATTTCCAAGGTCAGAAAGGGAACCATTCTGGAGAACTCCGGGGGAGATATAGTGGATTTGTGTTATTTGCATTAGTTAGGTTCTACATAGTTACCAGAAACAGTGGTTTGGTGAATACTGAACCATCACTCCTAGGGGAAATAAAAGTTTAAGTTCCTGTTCACATTTTTGTTAAGTGATCAGTATGTGTTTGGTGTGTTAGCATTTAGATACCGTATTTGATATATATTATTGTGAATGACCATGAAATAAATTTCCCTAACAAGTAGGGAAATTTGCAAGTATGGAATCTGCGAATAATGGGGATTAATTTCATTATCAGGCAAAACTAAATCTTGAATTATATGACAAATCACTATGTCAAAAGATCTTAATGAGACTAACCCCCAGCCCCCTACCTCCATTAAGGAGGTTAACAGGAACCATTTGTACTACAGGGAGATTGCAAGACCAATCCATCCAATTCCCAGGGCTCCATAAGACTTCGAGTTCATATGCAGTCTTTCACACTCAGAAAGAATAGAACTGTCACTTTGTTCATACAGTATCTTTCCCAAAGGTATGATTTCGGGGGCTGGGACTGGGAAAAGATGTTGCAGAGATTTTTTTCAGAGATTGATATTTATTCCTTTACTAAACATTTATTCAATCTCTACTATGTGCCAGGTACATATGTTCTAGTGCTGAGGATGCAGCAGTAAGCAAAACAGCCACAAATTTCTACTCTGATGGAACATAGATTTTGAAGGACAGACAACAAATTGATAATAAATGATATATAGAGTAGGTTCAACAGTGGTGAGTGCCAAAGGAAAAAATAAAGCACAGGTAAATCCAGAGTGTGGAGGGTACTGTGCTCTTCACAATGGCAAATTGACATAGTCTACCAGAAACAAAATAAATTACTGCAACACACACACACACACACTTATTTTAAATGGTGGGAGATAAAGTTCCAGTTCCTATAGGAAAAATTTGTTTGCCAAATTGTATTTCCAATGAAGAAATAATAAAGGATTGCTAATTTAGACATCTGACATAAATAATGGTATATGTTTACTAATAGAAACTTCACAATATGTACTTTATTTTGTACAATGGAGAGATTCAGTATAATTTCACTTTTATTTATTTTTATTTATTTTTTTTATTATTTATGATAGTCACAGAGAGAAAGAGAGAGGCAGAGACATAGGCAGAGGGAGAAGCAGGCTCCATGCACCAAGAGCCTGATGTGGGATTCGATCCCGGGTCTCCAGGATCACGCCCTGGGCCAAAGGCAGGCGCTTAACCGCTGTGCCACCCAGGGATCCCTAATTTCACTTTTATTATGAATAGATAAAGTCAAGAAAAGATTATACATCTATTGTATGAGTGAAATTGAAATGCCTTATTTTTATATATAATAGCAAATGTTCTCATCACAATCTTGTGTAATCAGAATAATGGAATAGAATGAATCAACTTGGATTTATAGACTTATGGTATTCACTTTTAGTGCAGGAGGGACAAATTCAAATGTAAACACTGTTTTTATATTAAATATGTAGTTGTATCTAACTTTACAGTATTCAAATGCCTTAGGGTGGCATAGTAATTAAGTAGACAGGCCTTAGAGCTAGACAACTTGAGTCCAAATGCTGGTTCTCTTGTTTTTTTTTAAAGTTGTAGGCTAATTAATAGCTCCAATGTTTCCATCTGTGAAATGAGGAACAATAGTACCAAATTCATAGGTTTGCTGTGAGGCTTAAATGAATTAATCTATATTAAGCACTTAGAATACTATCTGGCACATAGTAAGTGCCGTATATATGTTTGCTATTCAAAAACATATTAAAAGTTTTCTTCTCACTGTCTACCATCCTGGAAAATTTTGGCAGGAACTTTACCAGAATTTTTAGTCAGGATTGCTAACTGATATCAACTACTCTAGAATCACTTTCCACCCACTTGATTAATATTGCAGTTATTCACTGGTCAGACAAGAGAAAGTGGCAGCCAGCTACCAAGTCCACTCAGGCTTCCCAAGTAAAGAAATGCTGCTGGGAGGAGGAGGAGGGAAGTGGAAGAAGAAGAAGAGACAGAAATATTTGGGAATTTGCTCTTACATATTTTGAGGATTTTGAGGATTTGCTTTTGAAGAAGACACTGAAAATTAAGAAAGGGAGGGATCCCCCAGAGGAATCTTAAGCTAAAAAGGGCAGTTAAAGAGAAAGGTACATAATAAATGGAGTGTGTATTTTTTTTTTTTTTAAATAAGAGAACTCTGGGAAGGATTTGGGAGAGGGTTAGTTTTCAGGAAGGACAAATGTAGTTAGAAATAAAGATCACCATGAAGAGGCAATATAGTGCATTTGAAGACCAGCCTGCTCTACCTCTTAGGGGCTAGGTGATCCTGGCAGAGTTACTTAAACTTTCTGTGGTTTAGTTTGTTAGTCTGGAGATGAGGACTGATAATACTTGTCCCATAGATAGTGTATTAACAATATAAAAAAACAAAACAAAACAAAAAAAAAAACAAAAAACAATATATAAATATATAAAGCTAATAAGTTCTTAGGGCAGCCCTGTGACTATTGGTTATTATTGTTCATTTGATAGATTTATTTTTAATTCGTGAAAGAATCAATCATCTTGTTCAAATACAAATACTCCTGTGATCCTAAAAGCCATCACTTCCCACCTCCTTTCAAATCCTTCAGTTTGGGGAATGGGATATGCTAAGACAAGAGATAAGAGAAAACAAAGAAAATCAGAAGACAAGCAGGGAAATTAATCATTATTAATTTTCTATTAAAACTTTGCCCTCTTCCTCAGAATAACCTGTATCTTTCAGGTTTTGGTACCTAAAATTTTACTTTCTAAGTATACTATATATTGAATCTAAAAAATAAATCCCAGGGGTGCCTAGGTGGCTCAGTCAGTTAAGTGTCTGCTTTGGGCCCAAGTCATGATTGGGGATCCTGGGAACAAGCCCCATGTAGGGTACCCTACTCAGTGGGGAGTCTGCTTCTCCTCCCTCTGACCCTCCCCCTTGCAAGTGTGCACTCTCTCTCCCTCAAATGAGCAAATAAAAAATCTTATAAAAATAAATTCCATGCTAAATATATTTTTAAAACTTTTGAAATGAAGGCATTTTGTATAAAACTGTTAATGTTAATAAGTTAATATGTAAACTTAATATTTTTCAGTTCCTAATGGCTTTCACCTGTTCCTTTTAAATCTAGGTTAGTTTTGAAATATTGCTTTCTGCAATTATAATAAATAATCCTGAAAAATGCCAGTTTAGTAAATAGCTAATGTATACCTGCCTGAATAGATCATTCTTAAATTAAGAAAATGTTGGAATTTCATTCTCAAAGTGAAAATCTACACTAAAAATTTTCCCCTCAATCATTTTTCACCAGAAAAGAAAGTGCATTATAGATCTCTGAGAAGAGATGAATCTGGACAACATTTCAGTAGTGGAGATTATTTGGGCACCAGAGCAGCTTATTCAGAAAGATAAAACCTTCACCAGGTAAGATCCCCTTTTCCTGGGCCTGGGAGTAAGGATGTGCCTGGGGTGCTCTGAGACATTGAAGATGATGATAAGATTTTCAGCTATTAGAAAGCTGAGTTGGCAGCCCTAGCAATGTGCAGAATGTGTTAACAGCTGTCCTATTACTGTTGATTTGATTCTGGGAATTTAGTTTTGCTTCTTGGGTATAGCCCTGAACAGCATGAAAATTCCAGAAAGTTGTATCACACCGATTCATTTGACACTGAGCATGTTTAGGTCTCTTTTTGAAGAAAAGCTTTTTTTTTCTTCCAGAAATGGCATATGTTGTTAAGAATTAATCAGTCAACAGGAATTTATTAGTTTCTACTTCATTTTTAGCAGTGCACAAAATACAGATATAAATTCTGACCCTATGATGTTCTGGAAATCACTGCACATTTGAGCCTTCTACAATTTGGAAATGGCTTCATTATACAGAAACTGGTTATACATGATTTAATCTAAATTTCTAGTCCTTTTGAGTTTAGAACTTCTCAGAAATAATATACAGATAAATGTTACTTTGGTGCTTAGGAGGAGTACTGGCTGGAAAAAGAGGGGTTTTGGAGAGGAGGACTTTGTTTCTTGAATAAAGGTTTTTCTTTGTTGGAGGAGGACTAGTGATCTGGAGGTAGGTTTGCCTTCATATCAATGAGGAATAAGAGAGGGGAAGAGCTGAAATTTTTTAAAAAGATAATTCTGTAATTGGGTCAGACTTGATTGGGTGCCAAGCTACCATGAATTTTATATTAATTAAATTGTTTTGTTAATATACTAAGCCTCCCTGAAAACAAGATTCTAGCAACTTTTGCATTTCTAGCAGCTAGGAATTTCTCCATTCTATGACACAGGTTAAACATTTATCCATTTAACAAATATTCCCAGGCTGTCTACCATGAATCAGGTACCATGAATCATTATCTTAAGCACTGGGGATTCAGCAGAACACAAAAACAGCCAAAATCTTTGCCTTCATGGCAAGCAGAGACAGACAATAAGCAAGATTTAAAATATGTTAGTGAAAGGTACTAAGGAAAAAAGTATAGGATAGGAAGCGTGAGGTAGGGTACAGTTCTAGGTTTGGGAAAGCCTATGAAGAAGTGACATCTGAGAAAAGATATTGGAAAAGTCTCTTCATGGTCTAAATACATTATATGTTCTAAATTAATTCTGACTCAGGCCTGCAGTTTGACAAAATAGTGAGAAATTTCACCTCAGCCAGGTTTTGAGAGTCCCCAGCCCAGTTCCTAGGGATGTATGGGGTCCTCGCAGTTTCTGTCTTCCTCCTCCAAGTGCATTTCCAGTCCCTCATCTTGCTCCAGCCTGGGTACTCCTGAGGTCTCTGTGTCCAACCCTGCACGGTTCCTTTGAGGGGCCAGGTGTGTGTACAGGAATCTTTTGTTATGGCTAAAAAGCTATGACTTAATTTTGTCTCTCAGGCATCAAAATGCTGTCTCATTGGAGGGGCTCTCCCCTGTGGGCATGTTGCCAGTGAACTGGGGAGACCCTGGGGCCTTGGCCCAGCCCATCATAAAGATATTGCTGAAGGTTATTGATCTCCTCATGGGAAAGAATTCAAGGACAGACACAACGCAGTGGATAAGTAACACAAGTGGGAAAGTTCATTAAAGCTAAAGTATATTCACCAGATGTTAGAGAAGGTGACCCAAAGAGAGAGCTGCACACCCTGGAGTTTGGGTTTCTATCTTCTATTGACTGTTGCAAACTAGGGAGTGGAATATTCCTTACTTGGGGCAGGGATTTTTTGGAAGCAGTTTTGGACTTTTCTTCCTTATTTGGACGGGGGTTTCCTGACATGGTGTCCACCATCTTGGGCCTCACTGGTTTGATCTGGCTTCTTGTGGAGTGCTGCCAGGACAGGCCTCTGACTTTCCTGATAGCTGGCCATGACTTCCTCATTGCTGGGCTCCAGGTGTCCTGTTGGAATTTAACTAACTGCCTACTCTGAGACACAAGTCTGGGGCACTCTGGGAACTCCCCTCAAAACTCCCAAACCCATCTTTAACCTACTTCTCCTCCTCAAGTTTCAGCATTTATCTTTCTAACAGCCCTTCAATTAGCCCAAGCACCCAAACAAAAGCCTGGGTGGTGGTTTTTCAGGTGTCTCTCTACCTTTGTTTTTAACCTCCAAGGTTATCCTAGGCTATCCTAGCAAAGAATTGACCTTTCTAAGATGAATCCCAGAAGGAGAGCCCTCATTCCTTTGAGTCTTACTAAGGACAAAACAAAATTAATGTCTCAAATTACCTTGCCATGCATTCCAATAATGAAATGTGGTCACTATGAATTATTTCTATTTGTTAATACACTCAGAATTATTTGAAATATACTCTGTTCCCCTTTGGCCTATTAGCATTTTGATGATTTGTGCTTGAATTTGGCATGGAGGAAGGAAGACATTCCTTTAAGAATATTGTTACCAAGACTGCTATTATCTGCTATCTCTCCCTGCCCCACCAGTTGAGGGTAGATTTACAATACTTCAGGTTAGGTAAAAAAACAAGTAAATGTAGAGATGGAGTTGATAGTTGCCAGCAGAGAGATTAGGAGATTAAAACAGAGGAGTGGGGGTCAAATGGAAGAAAGGTAGGAGTGCAAGAAGGGAGAAGAACCAGAGAGATGGAGTACTTAGAAACAGGGAACAGAAGGGTCAGAGGAGAAAATGAAGCTAGATGCTCAGGATGAAGGAATTAAAAAAAGAAATCTAGAATAAGGAGTGAGGTTAATAAAGAAACAAGTGAGGAGCATTGACTCTATTAAACTCATACAATCTGAAGGTCAGAGTTTGACATGGATGTCACTGGGCAAAAATCACGGTGGTGGTAGGGCTGAATTTCTTTTTTTGGGGGGAGGCTCTAGAGCAGAATCCACTTCTTTAAGTTTTCCAGCTTTTAGAGTTTGCCTGCATACTCTGGTTTATGGACCCTTTCCTCCTCCAACTTTAAAGCATATCTCTGATCATTCTTCTATAGTCACATCTCTTATAGCTGGGAAAGATTCTCCATTTCTGATGAGTCATGTGATTAGATTGTGCTCACTTGGATAATCAAAATGCCTTTTTCCATTAAAGGTGACATATTTGCTGGTTCTGGGAGTTAGAATAAGTACATCTTGGAGGGGGCATCATTGTGCCAAACATAAAGATTTTGTAGCCCCAATTGGAACCCCCTCTGTAGATCAAAATATCAGGCAGTGCACTGTCAGGTGTGTGTATTTCCAGGCTAGGAAACATCAAATATGTTTTAGCATCCATACATTTAAAATGTAGAAATAAAATCAAAGAATTAAGATATGTCTATTTTGGTAAAGAAAAATGCATATATATTTTTATTATGTTCAAAATAAATAGATGAACTTTGAACCCTTATACAAAATCCCTTACTCTGATAACCCAAGACTAGCCAGTAAGCCATTGAAGTGCTGGTTCATGGTGGGCATGTTTTTCTTGGTGCTTCTCTGCTAAGATGTGTATAGATTCAAAATAACAGCAGGTGACTCTGAATGGCAGCTTCTGTTGATCCCTAAGTGGCCTCTCCTCAGATGAAGAGTTGCTCCTTGTTTCTATGTAGCTTAGGGGCATTCTGCAGATTCATTTCCTCATTCATACACATTCATGTCCTTAACATTTACCACATATCATTGTAACTAGTAATTAGCTATTTGTGGGGAACATTAACAAGAACCCCTTTATGAATTTAATTCCACCATCTGATTCTGATTCTGATTCTGATTCATCCCCTGTTCTCATCTTTCTACTCTTGTACCAGCTCTCTGGACAAGCTGGTAGAAGTAAAAAATTCCATGTAAGAAAAATGAGGTTTGGGAGAGAAAAAGGAACTTTGTGATTTAGGCTGCTATTCAAAAATAGGCCTGACCTTTTTGCTTAGAATGCTCCAGGAAGGAAATGTAGTAGCTCAAATTATCCACAGACAGGGCTATTTATCTTATGTTCCCTTCAAATGGAAAGTAGTACTTGTTTGTTGAATACAGAGTTCCAAGCACTTGCTGGTTATTGTTAGTACTAGGTATCTTCAAGGGTTTTGTTGGGTAAGAGTTTATCTACATAAGAAGTCACATTATGTTTGTCTGTGTGTATGAACATATGCAAATTCATGTAAAACTACCTTGTATTTGTCAAATACTTGACTTTGTAGAGTACTTTCACCTCAGCCTTTTGATCTCGTCTTACAGCAACTTGGAAGGTGGTCAGGTAGGAAAACGGAGTCATAGAATAATTAGTCATATAATTCTCATCTCAATTGGTGACAGGGCTATATAGTAAGAGTTTAGATTAAAACCAGCTTTCCTAACTTTCCAACCAAGACTTTTCCTACTTGATTGTGTCGATTAAAAAAAAGTCCAGTAACTCAAGGGTTAAAGCAGAGTTTTAATGACTTCAGAACTGTCAGAGCTATAACACCAATTTTCACTCAATGTATATTTTAGGCTCATTTGACTGCAGTTTGGTGATGGTGGGAATAAGAAACAAAAAACAGAATGGCATTTCATGCAATATTATATAAAAACATAACAAGATCTTGAAAACAACAATATTATATAAAGAACTAAGAAAAAAACAAACACTTTCTGTACTATTTTAGAACATGATTTTAGGACATGGCTTTGACCACATAATGAATATAAGGATCAAACAGTTAATGCAGAAATGACCTTTGAGTTTAATTGTTCAACATGCATAGAGCTGAGCATTTTCTGGTCAATGTAATTATTCCCACCAAAAGTGGGTAAATGATATGCCTTTAAATCTAAAGTTAGGCTGTAGAGTTTAGAATTCTACCTTTTACCCTATATGTTTCTTTTCCTCACTCTGTCTAATATAGGTCAGTTGTACAAAAACTGTTTTTACTTAGAAATGATCAACATATTTTTAGGGGCTGGTTTGGGCTTAGTATGATTTTCTAGATCATTTATAACATTTAGCCAGGTTGAAATTTTGTTTTTGTTTTTATGCCAGTCTAAAAGTACACAAAACCTGTTTCTTCCTGGTTTTACTCATCAGTTTTCAGTAAATGACAATTTTTAATCTTTCAAAGAATATACTTTAAAATTAAATGATAGTTGTCTTTTTTACGTAATAATTTCTTCCTGCCTCTTGAAATATTTCTGTAGCCATATTAAACATTGACAGGGAAAAATCTACACACACACACACAATTCCTCTTAAATTTCCATGTATATTTTGCTAAAGATATTTGTGGCAGAGAGGAATATTGCATTCAGTTAAACAGATGAGAAGTGGCTTCTGTTTGGAGTGCTACTTTAGTCTGTAAGGAATTAGATCTAGGTCACATAAGGACAGGCTCATAAAGCCTGTCCAGTGCCACCATCTTACCTCATGTGAGGAGCATAAAACAACTCTTCAGGCTTTTATTCATCAAAATGGAATGTGTTTCATTAGGAATTCTACTCAAGGAATGAGAATGCATACTGAGAAAATTATGTAGCAATCATCTTTCCCTAACCTAAAAAATAAAATATGAATGTGGAAAAGTTCACAGCATTTCATGCCCCTTACCCTGTCCCACCCATGACCACCTGGAGACATGGCTGAACCAAGAGGGGATATTGTGGGCCCTCAATGGTCTCAATATTAAGAGTCTGTGCAATAACTTCGAGGTCCTTCTCTGATTAGCTGTGTTTTCTCATTTGCATTTGTAGGCTGGAGAACAACTGGAAAGTCCACATCTAAAAATAAACAAAGCAAAGCAATAAACACCCTCTGATCATGTTACATTTCCTTTAATGGGGCAAGTGGTAGATATTTTTGTTGAAATGATGATTGGCAAGCCAATTCATTTCATAAGATATTGAGGATGCCTGCCCTTTAAAGGACTTCAAAAAGGGGGAAACCCTGTCTTTAATCTTTATTTAAGTTTTATAAGTTATAGAGTTATAAAACTAAAGCACTGAACCCAGCTTTCACCTTGAGGCAGTTGCTGAACCTGGTGAACTTGAATTTTAGTTTTCACCATCTTGTGGGGAGGAAAACAGGTCCATATATGTTATTTAGACCCTAGTGTATATCTGTATGATAAATGGCCCCTAAAGTTGTTCAGCGTACAATTTCATATACAGCCCTTGGTTGGGAGAGAGGTCAAAGCCCAGAGCTTGCTTAGATGAGAGTCTAATAGGAAGCTCCCCACATAAAGCTAGTATCCAAAATGGTTATGCACTCTCTAAATCACCATACCCCTAAATCTACAAGAAAATTTGTTGGTCTTGAGTTTTGGTGTTAAGAGGAAAGAACCCCTCTACAAATACTTAATAGCAAGCCAATGAGCACACATATTGGCAGACCAAATTTAAGTATCTTTATGTTCTAAGAAACCTCATGCTGATAGTTTAATTTAAAATGGTGCAGTATAAAATGTGTTCCCAAGCACCTAGCCGAATAGAATAGCCCCATCTTCAACCCAGACCTTAAAGAATCACTAAAATATTACTAAAATATATGAACTCAAGATAAAAATGAACAGAGATAGAGGGGAGATAAATAGAGATCCTCATAAAATAACTAAAAACTTGTAAGAAACATGAATTCAGAAAAAAAGAAAGAAGGAGAGAGTGAATGATTACATATAGAAACAATGCACATTGAGAGCTAATAGAAACAATAGAAGGCCAAATCAGACCCAGAAAGACTTCCAAGCCTGCACTTTTAAGATGCAGAATTTTTAAAAAATTAGATGTTTTTTTTAAGTGATCAAGTGGGTTTTGAAACTAATAATAAAAAAGAACTTGAGATCAAAACATCTGAAAATTTTAAAACCTGATGAATGGGTTTAACAGCTAAAGAGAGAATTAATGAAGTGGAAGACAGATCTGAGGAGGTTAATCAGAATGTAACACAGAGGAACAGAAATAAAATATGAAAGAGGTTAAAAGACATGAAGAATAGAATTATAAAATCTAACATATTCTGGTAAGACTTTCATAAAGAGTAAAAGAAAAGATTAAAGGCAATATTTGAAGATTTAATGGCTAAGAATTTTCTAGAAAGAACCAGGTAGGATAAATTAAAGAAAAACTCATATTTAAAACATCTTAGTGACTTTGAAAAACACCAAAAACAATTTGTTTTAGAGAGAGAGGCACATATGGCAGGGTGGGAGAGGAGCAGAGGGAGAGAGAGAAGAGTAAGCAGGCTCCATGCTCAGCACAGAGCCTGAAGCTGAGCTCACCACAGAGCTTCATGGGGGCCGGGAGGGGGGTGCTCTATCTTTCAACTCTGACACCATAACCTGAGCTTAAATCAACAGTTGGACATTTAACTGACTGAGCCACCCAGGTGCCCCTCAAAGACAATGGTTTTAATAGCAATCTTATTTCTCAATAGCAAATATGGAAGCCCCAAAACTATGGAATTATAATTTTTATTTGCCAAAGAAGATATCAACCTAAGTTTGTTTACAAACTGTCTTGTTACTTTAAAAGAAAACATAGTATAAAGGTATTTTTAGATAATAATAGATATTTATTAAATAATAAATATCTAATATAATTAATAATATTAGATAAAAAATAATAGATATTTTTAGATAATAATAGATATTTAGATAATATTTAATATTATAATATAATAATATTATTTAGATAATAAAAGTGGAAATTTCCACCAACAGACTCAATTTAAAGATGTAATTCAGGCACAAAAAAAGTGTTACTAGATGGAAAATTTGTGCTGTAAAAAGGAATGGTGAGTAAAGAAAATGGTAGATATGTAAACAAAAATAAGCAATACAGCAATAATAATAATTATATACAGCAATAATAATTTAGGAGACTTAAAATTAAGACAAAAGTAGAATACAAGAATAGTGTATAATCAGAAAGAAAATGACCAGAATTAAAATGTTACAAAGTTCTTGTATTGTTCAGGAAGGGGTAAAGATAATAATTAATTTTAAACTTTGATAACTTAAGTATGCTTGATAAATGTTTAGGATAACCTAAAAGAACCCTTCTAAACTGGAGGAAGGAAAGAAATGAAATATGAAAAATATTCTATCATTATAAAAGAAAAAAAGGAAAAAGAAACAAAAAATATGTCAATTTAAAGTGATAATTAAATATAACTAATTATAAGTATCTAGCCCTAGTAAATAATAGAACTGGTATTCAAACCTAGGCAGTATTTCTTGAGTCTGTTCTCTAAAAGAATAAAAGAGTAAGTTGGTAGAAAAAAATAAAAATATATCATCATTTCTAATAATATAATAATACAATAAATGGACTTAATAGTCTATTCAAAAGAAAAAATGTTCTCAAACTGAATAAATTCCATTCCCCACCATATGTTGTTTACAAAATACACATCAAAAAAAATAAGGACAAAAAAAGTTGAGAGTAAAAAGATGTAAACATCTTTACCACACAAACACTAATAAAAAGAAAGCTAATATAACTATATTTTAACAGACAAAATAAAATACAAAAAGCATTGATAGAGCTAAAGAGTAACTATATAATATAATTTTCAATTCACCAAAGAGATATACAAATTCTAAACTTATATACACTAATAGCCTCAAAATACATGAAGCGAAATTGATAGAATTTTACAGAAAAACAGAGAAATCCATCATCACAGTGGAAGATTTCAGTGCTTCTTTTAGTAACTGACTGATGAAGCAAACAAAAAAATCTTTAAGGATATAAAAAATTTGAAAAATACAATATTGTGGACTAAATTGTCTCACACACAGACTGCCCCCTCTCTAGTTCATATCTTGAAATTTTAACATCCTGTACCTTGAATGTGAACCATATTTGGAAAGAGGGTCTTTGAAGAGGTAATTAAGGTAAAATGAGGTCCTCAGGCTAGGCATTCATTAAATATAACTGATGTCATTATAAGAGGATATTAGAATACAGATACACAGAGGAAAGACCATGTAAGACATGAGGAGAAAATGGCCATCTACATGCCAAGAGAGGCCTCAGAGGGAGTCAACCCTGTGACACCATAAACTTTGACTTCTAACCTCCAGATTGCAAGAGAATAAATTTCTATTGTTCAATCCCCCTTCGCTGTGGTACTTTGTTAGCAGTAGCCCTAGGAAACTAGTACATATAATAAATTTGGTTTATTTAATAGTCCTATATGGAACAATGAACCGAAAAAAGTGCAGAATGTTTTATTTTGAAGCAATTCAGGATATAAATTTCTAGGATGTAAAGCAAGCCTCAAGATATTTTGTACTATTTTATCATGCTTCCCATAATTTCTGATCACAGTGCAGTGAAGTTAGACATAAACAACATAAAGAACCTGAAAAATCCCCCACAGGTTTACAAATTAAGATACACAAAGGCCTAACTTATAGATCAAAGAAAAAATTATAATGGAAATTAGAAAATATTTAAGAACTCAGATTTTAAGAACAATATAAAATGTGTGTATGACACTAAAATGGTACTTATAGGAAACTTTATAGCCTTAAATAAAAGAAGAAAAAAATTAAGTCTAAAAATTAAGAAGTCAGAAAATTAACAATAAATTAAGAGAAATAATAAAGCATAAAAATTTAAAAGAAACAAATATACAAGAGAATCAAAACCAAAAGTTATTTATTTGAGAAGACCAATTAAATTTTCCAATATCTTGTAGAATGGCTAAAAAACAGAAATAACCAATATAAGGAATGACAACTGGAACAGTAATGCAGATCATAGAGATGCATAAAAGGTGATAAAAGGAAATCTTGAAGAATTAATTTTTTAAAAAGATAGCAAATCTAAATGCCCTATAAACATTAAATACATTAAATCAGTAATTCAGAATTTGCACAATCACACATTAGCCCAGAAAGTCCTATAAATCCTGTAGAAAGAGAAAAATCCAATAATACACAAACTCTTTAAAAGTATAAAAAGAAGGAATGGTTTCTAATTTATTTCATGAGGCATAATCTTGGTATAGAACTCTATAAGGAAAGTTCGAGAAAGGAAAATTATAGACCAATCTCAATCATTAACGTAGATATAAACATCTAAGACAAAATATTTGCAAACCCATTTAATAAAAAAATATTTAATACATTATGACTGCATTGGGTTTATCTCAAGAATACAAGATTGCTTTAACATTGGAAAAACAATTTATTTATTTATTTTTTTATTTATGATAGGCACACAGTGAGAGAGAGAGAGGCAGAGACACAGGCAGAGGGAGGAGCCCGATGTGGGATTCGATCCTGGGTCTCCAGGATCGCGCCCAGGGCCAAAGGCAGGCGCCAAACCGCTGCGCCACCCAGGGATCCCCGGAAAAACAATTTATATAGTTCCTCACATTAATAGATTTAAGGAGAAAAATCACAACCATCTCAACTGATGAAGAAAAAATATTTGATAAAATTTCAGACTCATGATAAAGGTTTAACAAAAAAGGAATAGAAGACAATTTTCTTAACCTGATCAAAAACCTACAGCAAGCCTTATAATTGGGATGCAATCTTGAAAGTACTTTCTCTTCAACATTTTACTGGTAGTTTCAGAAAATACAGAAAGGCAAGAAAGGGAAAAAAAATCACAAGGGATGGGAAGGAAGAATCAAAACTATCACTATTCACAAATGATATAAGCAGTTATGTAGAAACCCTGAAGAATTTACAGATAAATAATTGGAAATAGAGAATTTAGCTAGTTTCTTTAGTTTAATTTAAAATCATGTTTTAAAAAGTACATTTCTGTATGCTGAAAAATAAGTAGAAACTAATATTATTTATTCATAACTGTATAAAAATGGAAAAAGTATTCAGGAATAAATGTAACCAAAGACATATATATAAGATCTATCTTTAGCAAAGCCAGTAAGGAAGACCTAAATAAATAAAGGGATATACCATGTCACATGTTAGAAGACTCACATTTTTTAAAATGTCAATATTATGGAATTGATCTACAGAATTCTACTGCAGAATTGATCTACTGCATTTCTAAGTAAGATTTCAAAGGTTTTATTTAAATACCTTTTGTTTTAAAACTTGTCAAAACTTATTCTAAAATTTATATGGAAAAACAAAAGTCCAAGAATATGTAAGACTCCTCTGGAAAACAGGGCAGGAAGACTTGCCTAAACAGTACTGGGAATTTTTATAAGTGGGCCTGGTTGCATACAGATAAACAAAATCAGCAGTGAACCAGAACAGAAAGTCCAGAAGCTCCTCCATACATCTATTGAATCTCAAGGTATGTTAAAATCAAGACTAGAAATCACTGTGCTGTGACAATTTTCATTCTATATGGAAAATAAATGAAATTTATTTGTATACATTTAATAAATGTAACCATACATCATATCACATGATGATTAAACATGTAAATATGAAAGGTGTGTAAATGTTAAGAGCTCCTGCTCTTAACAAACTGTCCAGGATTCTAGATGTTTTTCCTCTATCACATTTCATTTCGATGGTATGAGACCTTGTCTGAACATACCCCATTTTGAGGTTCTTTGCAAGTATGATCTCTGCACGACTTCTGCTTCTTTCAATTCCTTGATAAAACTATTCATTATAACAGTCCAATATGACTGTAACTGGTTTGCCTGGCATGAAGAACATCATTTGCCATCTTACCATAGGTTATCATATGCCATCTCCATAGGGAGACATTGTGTCAAAGGCTTTGCTGGTATCAAGATTCATCCCTTTTAGGGTTCTTCATCCCCATAATCTCCTACCCCTTAACTCCTCGTTCTTTTTTTTTTTTTAATTTTTATTTACTTCTGATAGTCACAGAGAGAGAGAGAGAGAGAGGCAGAGACCTAGGCAGAGACCTAGGCAGAGGGAGAAGCAGGCTCCATGCACCGGGAGCCCGACGTGGGATTCGATCCCGGGTCTCCAGGATCGCGCCCTGGGCCAAAGGCAGGCGCCAAACCGCTGCGCCACCCAGGGATCCCCACTCCTCGTTCTTAATGTCATCAGCTTTATTTTTTTTAATGGTTTCTTTTTTTAAAAAAAAGATTTTATTTATTTATTCATGAGAGACACAGAAAGAGGCAGAGACATAGGCAAAGGGAGAAGCAGGCTCCCTTTGGGGAGCGTGATGTGGGACTTGATCTCAGGACCCCAGGATAATGAGTCAAAGACAGACTCTCAACCACTGAGCCACCCAGGCGACCCATGTCATCAGTTTTAAATGTCACTTTCTCAGGGAAGCTGTCTTTACCTCATCTGTTGGTTTGCTTTGCTGGGGTGTTCACAGATAACTGGTTCCTATTTATTATCTTGCTTCTGTTACTTGTTACACTGTATCACAAATCAAGCCCTCTAGTGTTTATTATCACAGCCCCCATGCTTCTTCTTTAGTGTGCTTATTTGTAAATTAACTAGCTCTTTGTGTCATTATTTGACATATGTCTCCCCATGTCCTTTGTTTGTTGTAAAATCCAAGATAACAGGGACCATGTATTTCTTTTTTCTAGCTCCTACTGCAGTGTCTACAAATATTAAGTGCTCAATAAATGTTTGCTGTGGAAAAATTATCTTGATAAACCTGCCTAGTAAATTTGTTCACTGAACCTTTGTAGTGAAAAATTGAAGAAACTTTGGATCCACTTTGAGCTGCTTTTGGGGTAGCATTCTGAGCTGACTCACTGCTTGCTTGATATATTCATATGAAGAAGAAACAAAGGACTTTGTATTAATTGGTTCTAAGAGTTTTTTCCCATGAATTATTTTTAGAAATGGGTTCCTTTTGGTTGGGGGTAAGGGGGTAGGAAGGAAATTGAGTGGGGTTGGTGAAAAGAGGGAAGGTGAATTTAATCTCTTCCTTGTGCCCTTTTCCTGGGCAGCAATGTGTGTTGAATGCTAAAGAGCAAATGTAATAAATGTCTCAATATCTTGGCTGAGAGCAAGAGTCTAATTACAAGCCATATGGCCTCTTCAATCAATGGCTGTGAATTTATTTGGGTTATATCCAGGTAAGTAGCAAGAACATTTAACCAATCAATAGATTTTTCTATCACTGAATCTCATATTTTTAGATCCAAGGTCAACACTATATATTCTTCTCTTTAGATATCTTCTTCCCTCTCCTTCCAAAAAAAAAAAAAAAAAGAGGAAATCATGATTGCACAAAAAATCTTCAGGGTTTAACTGGAGTTTTCACTCCATTGCCTTCATTCAGTTTGGAAAAAAAACCAACCAACCAACCCTGAATTTAGCTGTTGTATTCTTGGTTTGTTTTACCAAGGTGTTTAGAGACAACTGGTTCTCATTTATGCTCTTGTTTCTGTATCTTGTTACTCTCTCTCTCTCTCTCTCTCTCTCACACACACACAGACACACATAGACACACATGTAGACACAGAGTCCCATGAAGCAGAGTACCTCAAGATGGTCTACAAAGTTCTCTTGTCTAGTATTCTGATTTCATTGGGTCTTCAGCTAACAGAGGATGATAGGGTCTAAATGAGATAGTTTTAAATATACAAAATTTCACAAAGTGGAACAACAATTAGAAGTTCCACTTCTAATTTGTGAACATGTAAAAGCAAGATAAATCACCTGATATCCATTACCTTTATCTTTCAAGTTTCAAATTTTCCAGGATAAAAGAAAGAGGGGCAATGGTCTCCCCTTAGACACTTTCTTTCTTTTATTTGATCCTGTTTGATTCACAAGAATAATAGCATTTCCCTGTGTTCCTAGGATCCCACTGGGAGTATATTTTTTTAGAAAGAGATAGATATCAGTTTATAAGTTCTATAGGTTCTAGCTAATATTGAAGAAGCCACTGGACTTATCCCTTTTATTTCCTAAGGGTAGACGCTGGATTATATCCATGCAGATAGTTGAAAGAGATACAATAACTAAAGCCAATCTTTCCTCCTTACTACCAGTCCTACCCTGTATCACTATTATCAAACAGAAACTGGTACCATTTTATAGCATCAAAAGGTATCTTAGGCTTTAGCCAGTGTGAAGGAATAGGCATGTTTGAAATATGCACTTACTAAAAAAATCCAAGAAAAGTATAGACTTTAGACATAAAACTAGAATTATTAAGCTATCTCAAGGCAGGTGAAAAACATTTTTAATGTTCTTTTTAAATAAGTTAGTTGGTTTAAAGAAGAGTTTGGTATTCTAAACTTGGATTTTCATAAGTTAAGAAATATCTATAATATTATATACAATGTGATATATTGTATCACACATAATATTATATATTAAATATATATAATATTATATATATAACTTAAAAGTGAAGTTTGAGTGTTTAGTCACAGAATTCAAATCAGAAATATATTCCTCTAGTTAGCTCCTGTTCTTTCTTCTTTGTTAGTCTAGTTAGGCATAAGGAAGCAACAAGTATTAAGCAGCTATAATTTGTATTAAGCAGCTATAATTTGTATTCTGGAGAGAGGATAATCTCATATTAGTTTTACTATACTTTTTATCTTGGCATTTCTGGAAATTATATTCAGAATAATATAAGAAGTGCTAACCATGCTTTTTTGAAAATTAGTATTCAAATATGAAAAATAAACTTTTCAGTTATAATCTTCATATATTGGCCAAATCTCTAAGCACAGTATAATCTATAGCATAGCATTTTGATTGATAATTAATAAAAAACCCTTGTTCCACCTACTTCTCCCCCCACCCCCAACCATCTTATCATCCTTTCAGTTCTCCATAAAGGCAGGTATTATGCTCTGGAGGCAGTTTGTTCTATTCCTTACCAGTGAGTATCAAGCTTGAAATAAGGATTTGTAGTCCATACAGAGAAATATTTTAGCAATACTGGCTACATAAGTATCAAACCCAATGCAAAATGAAAATGTGGTGCACCTGATTCAAAAGCTAAGAATTTGAAGATCATGACAGCAGAGCAATAAACCAAGTGTTGTAAATCCTAGTCAGTGCAATAGAGCAAGAAAAATAAATAAAAGGCATACAGATCGGAATAGAAGAAATAAGACCATTTCTATTTGCAGATGACATAATTGTCATCATAGAAAATCCAGAGGAATTCACACACAACAATACAAATTAGTAAGTGAGCTTAACAGGAACACAGGATACCAAGTTAATATACAAAAATAATTGTAAATATTTGTGATGAACAATTGGAAACCCAAATTAAATACCAATGCCATTTACAGTAGCTCTCCCCTAAATGAAATACTTGGGTACCCATTTAACAAAATATACACCATCTCTGTATGCTGAAAACTACATTACACTCATAAAAGAAATCAAATGAGATGTGAGTAAGTAGAGACACATGCTGTGTTGGTGGATTGGATGATTCAACATAGTAAAGATCTCAATTTTTCCCAAATTAATGCAAATTTAATGCCATTCCAATTTTTCAAATTGGTATTTTTTTGTAGATTTTAGACAACCTGATACTAAAATTTATATGGAAAGGCAAAGAAACTAGGAACACCAAAACAATTTTGAAAAAGAACAAAGTTGGAGGAATCACACTAGCTGATTTTAAGACTTACTTTAAAGTTGCAGAAAGCAAGGTGGTCTGTTATTGGTAAAGGGATAGACACATAGATCAATGGAACAGGATAGAATCCATAAATAGGTCCATAGAAATATGGCCATTGTTTTTTGACATGGGCAAAGACAATTCAATGGAGAAAGGATAATCTTTTCAGCAAATGGTGTTGGAATAATTAAATTCCATTTGCAAAAAAAAAAAAAAAAAAAAAAAAGAACACAAGAAAGCAACCTCTGTTCACCACAGCAACTTCTTGCAAGACACATTTCCAAGGGCAAGGGATACAAAGGAGAAAAAAAAAAACTATTGGGACTTCACCAAGATAAAAAGCTTCTACACTGCAAAGGAAACAGTCAACAAAACTAAAAAGCAACCTACGGAATGGGAGAAGATCTTTGCAAATGACATATCAGATAATGGGCTAGTACCCAACATCTATAAAGAACCATCAAACTCAACACCCAAAGAACAAATAATCCAATCAGAAAATGGACAGAAGACATGAACAGACATTTCTTCAAAGAAGACATACAAATGGCCAACAGACACACGAAAAAATGTTCACTATCACTCGGCATCAGGGAAATACAAATCAAAACCACAATGAGAACCTCACACCAGTCAGAATGTCAGGAGACAACAGATGTTGGTAAGGATGCAGAGAAAGGGGAACCCTCTTACCCTGTTGGTGGGAATGCAAGCTGGCATAGCCACTCTGGAAAACAGTATGGAGGTTCCTCAGAAAGTTGAAAATAGAACAACCCAGCAATTGCACTACTAAGTATTTACCCCAAAGATACAAATGTAGTGATCCAAAGGGGCACCTGCACCCCAGTGTTTATAGCAGCAATGTTCACAATAGTCAAACTATAGAAAGAACCCAGGTGTCCATCGACAGATGAATGGATACACACACACATGCATATACACACAGGAATATTACTCAGCTATCAAAAACAAAGAAATTTTGCCATTGGCAAGGATGTGGATGGAACTAGAGGGTATTATGCTAAGTGATATGTCAATCAAAGAAAGACAGTTATCATATGATCTCACTCATGTGGAACTTAAGAAACAAAACAGAGGATCATGGGGGAAGGTAGGGAAAAATAAACAATGATGAAATAAGAGAGGGAGCCAAACCATAAGAGATGCTTAATCATAGGAAACAAGCTGAGGATTGCTGGAGGGGAGGCAGGTCAGGGGTTGGGGTAACTGGGTGATGGACATTAAGGAGGGCATGTGATATAATGAGCACTGAGTATTATATAAGACTGATGACTCACTGAACTCTACCCCTGAAACTATAATACACTATTTGTTAATTAATTGAATTTATTTATTTAAAATTTTCAAAAAAAATTAAGAGGAAATGCTTAAAAATGGGTTATAGATCTAAATATTAGACATAAAACTATAACACTTTTTGAAAACATTGGAGAAAATTTTCATGACTTAGGGTTAGGCTAAAAGTTCTTAGACATGATGTTAAAAGCATAAGCCACTGAAAAATTTGACACCTTTGTAATCAAAATTTTTGCTCTGTAAAGAAGCAGCAAAAAATATATGTAGAAATGATAATAGTTTTATAAAACAAAACCCCATAAATATTTACACAAAAAAATTTAAAACTGTTATCATCCTTGGAGAGCTGGTACCAGGAGGTTGATGTAAACTTGCTTTTGACTCTGTATCCTTCTGTGGTTGTTAAATTTTTATTAATATCTCTTACTTGCATACAAGGTCTCAAAACTCCCCACCATTGGCAGCTTTCAAATGAGGTTAGGCAGCAGTCAGCTAGAAAAGTTGTGGGAAGGTGAGGGTTAACGACTTAGATTTTGTCCAACTCTGAAATCCTAGGATTTTGTAATTATATACAATGTAAGATTGTTAAAAACTCCCTATGTGAGAAAATGTTTGCCATATTTTAATTTCAGAATCATTGAAAAAAAAAAAACCTTAAAGCACCAGGGCTCACCAATACCTTCTAATGGACTCAAATCTTGATATATGCGGTTTATCATTTGTCATGAGTAACTTGATATCTTAATGATTAGTAGCTTCTTTCAAGTATATTTTCTGTTTTCTTAAAATTTATTTGAGAGAGAGGGAGAGAGAGATCGATCATGCACAAGCAGGAGGAGGGGCAGAGGGAGAGGGAGAGAATCTCAAGCAGACTCCCCCATGAGTCCCAACTTGAGGCTTCATCTCATGACCCTGAGATCATGACCTGAGCTGAAACCAAGTTGGAAACTCAACTGACTGAAGCACCCAGGCACACCTCAAGTGTATTTTCTTAAACAACTTTAAGTGGGTCTCCTTCTTTTGCAGAACAGGAGAATCCACATTCCATTTATTGATCACAATCTAGAAAGCATGGTCTTCACATGGAATCTGTTTTTTCATCTTTACAAGCCCTAACTTAACATTAATTTTTATCTATAAACTATATTAACTCTCTGAATTAGTGAAGTAAAAATCTGAAACTCGTTCACCTAGGTGCAAATAAGGCATAAATTTTCATAATGAAATGTTAGACTGAAAAGCATGGTGAATTTACTTGCTTCATTACTCCATCGTTAATGACATTTTAGCTTCAGGGACCTATATCTGTGTAGATCTTTCTGAAGGCTTTTTGGGGCCCTACCAATGTGCTTATATTTTTGTATATTTGCAAAAGTAAGATATTTTTATCATAATCAGCAGAAACAGTGTCTCTTTCTACTTTGATTTCCCTCTGTCATGCTTTTCTTCTTGATGAGTGGCAACAGAGGGGCTATGGATATTTTGGGGATTCAGTTAAGGAGAAATAGAGTTAAGGGATAAGTTTTATTTGAATTTAGTGTCCTATGTTTTTGTGGTTTGCAGTGTATAGTTAATTATTGGTAGCCATATTGGCATAGGAGTAGCTTAAAGAATCCTCTTAGAGCTCCCTATGGCAGTTCACTTGCTGAGGAAACATGAAAATCCACACCAGAGGTCAGGTCACCCTGTATGAATGTGCCCAGGAGGCTCTGATACTGAAAATATTGAGTGATGTAGGGGCAAAAAGTTGGAAATGTAGAGACTTAAAAAGTGATCTGTGAAAAAATTCTTCTAAATCTTACATCTTATATGTAAAAGACTAGTCTTCTCAAATTTAATAGCTATCCCTAAAAATGTAGACATTATCAATAATGAGCTGTAACACCAAAAGAAACTTTTCTGTTCTACCAATGTGAGAAAACAAATTTTGATCAAATACACTAGAGAAAAAAAAACAATTATTTTTCTATTCTTCCTACAGAAAATGATATTCCAAAATTACTGTCAAATGAAGAGACAAAGAATAGTACATCCAGAAGGCATAGAGGGAAAGTATTATAGAGGTGTACCAGGCTGTTAAACTATTGCTATTTTGTTTTAGACTTTCTCATATTTGTAGTATTTTTAGTTTTTAAGCTTTGCAATTTATTGTGATTTCCCTTTCTCATTACAAATAAATATTTGCTTTCAGAGCTACTTTTATGTTTATAATTTTGTGCTTTATTTTTGGTAAAGAACACTGCCCAAGTTGTGTAAGTATCAGGCCCTACAAAATTTGGATCAATTCTGCATAGAGCTTTTAAATATTTGGGCATAGAATAAAGCTTTTCCTTTGGCTTAAGGATTCTTAGTAACACAATCAAGTGAGATCATGCTTTACTTAGTCTAGAATATGACCTCTGCAATGGAATTGGTAACTCTGAGGTGTCAGAACTGAGAACAGTGAGAGGCACACAGATTTATCACCAGTCATCCTGCAGGAAAGAAACCTGGGTGGAATTTGGCACTGAGTATACATTTCTGTTCCAGAAAAGAAAACTGCAAAGGAGGTCTGATGAAATGACCTGGTAGAGCTTTTATCTAATTTAAAAGAGGAAAGACTTTGAGGCTTTTCAGAGAAGTGTGAAACAGTGGAGTTTGGGTATCTATGTTCAATTTACCTAGTTTTGGTTTCTGCACTATACAGGAAAAGTTAAGGTTGACATTGTGGATGATGATGAAAATACTCTCATATCTCACCTGCCCCTTCCTATTTAGTAATTGAATAGTGTACTGGATTGATGGATGTTATGGGAGATCCTGTAGACAACAGAGCTAGTTAATGTGATCTTACAATAGTTTATCTCCCTTGCAAAGGCAGAAGGGATTAATGTACTGGGGATCATCATTCTTAAGGAAATTATGCAAGGTCACTGGCCCTTCCATGGAGAATTTATACATATATATGTAAATATATATTTATAAACATATGTTTATAAATATATATAAATTTAACCCATTTTTAAATATAATATATTTAACCCATTTTTAAACATATATATATTTAACCCATTTTTAAGTAGTACTGCTTGCTTGTTCTTTTTGGCATGTATGTCCTCATTAAAAGATTGATTGTCCTTTTTACATCCCAAATAAGGTAAAAGGCAATTATAATTATATTTCATCATGGGCCCACAATTTGTTTCCAGGAGTAGTAATAAAAATTATTAGAGTAACCCCCTGTTTGCTAGACTGGCCATCCAGTGGTCTCCATAGAAAGGGGTCACAGGTTGCAGGAAAACCCCTTAGTCTTCTCTGACTCCCAGTCCTAAAATGATCTGGACTAAGTACAATTTACAAAATTGAAGACTCCTTCCTTCAAGCTAGAGTTAGGGTGCATCACATTTGATAGGGAATAAAAGGTATATGGAAGGTTTTAGATAGTCTCTGCTGCTTGATGTCATAGAAATTCTGTTTCATTGTGATCAAAAGAATCAGAGTCCAGTTCAGTCCAGAGAAATGTACCATTCCTAATTTCAGCAATTCTGACAACAATGGGCCACTGTCTGAATTATCAAGTGATTCTTTTATTTGGCTGTCCAGGGTTCTTTGTGATTTAACGATAAAGTCTATAATGCAGAATAATTATACATTCTATAGGAGAAATTTATAGTGGGATTATGGCTGCAAGACAGAGAGGACAATGGCAGATTTGACTCCAGCTTGTTTACACAAAGGCATTTCCTGGAACATATGAAGTATTCCTAGTGTTGTGAATTCTGTGAGGTTTTATCTTTCCTTATATTTTTTCTTTATCATTTCTGGGAGGAACGAACTTGAAGAATCAAGTAATATTTATGATCATGTATACACATAGACAAACATGTAGAGGTAGTTTAGCAAAGCAAATAGTCCCATTTACGAAGACAGTAATCTTGATGCTGGTTGAGGCTAGCTCTGAATGTGTGGGTTTGAAAGAAAACTATGTTTCCAGGGAAGAAAGATCACCCTTACCCTAGTTCTATTCAAAACCCATTATCAAGTACTCAGAAAGAAGAAAAGTCAAGGGTTGTTGACTTTTTGTGATGTCCATTCCCTTCTATATGAATAGAGATCCTAAAGTAACAGGCTTGGTTCTTGTATCTCTGAGCATTCCCACTCAAACCTCCCTGAACCTAGAGCTCATACTCTCATAACGAGATCATGAATTGTACTAGCTTTGCTTTGTGATCAGCATATTTCGTGATTTTTTTTTTTCTCATGGTGTCAGGTTCTGCTTTTCTTTGTGGCTAGGAAAGGGAACTGTCCTTTCATCCTCTCCAAAAGTGGTACCAAAGATGACAGTCATTGGGATTCCTCTCATTGGGTTGTTGGATCTCTCTCACTTTAGTGATAACCATCATCAGAGACCTCACACGTGATCAAGCCTGTGAAGGGAAACCCACTAACTCTCTCCTCATTTTACTCTACCTTTTTCCATATCGGTCTTGATCTGCTCCTCAAGATCCTCTGGGGACACATAAAAGTCCTCTTCTGGCACCGATGATTTGGGCCGGCAGCGTCCACAGCAGCAGTTGCAGCAGCAGCATAGGCAGCAGCAAAAATAACAGCCAGTCAAGAGTCCAATGATGACAAACAGGGTCTAAGGGAAACAGAAGCAAAGCAAAATAGAGGGGAGTGGTGGTAGGGTGTGGGAGAACCCCAGAAATTAAGTGTGCTTCCATGTTATCTTCAGAAACCTAAAGATTTTGCAGTTCACCCTGCAGACCACATATTCACCCTCATCCTTATTGTAGCTTTTTAGTTACCTTGGAAACAAATTCCTTATGAAGTTTTGCCTAACAAGTTCACAGGAAGTGACTTGTAGCCTAAGTAATGAAGTGTTTATTCATAAGCTATAGTGGTCATTATTAACAGTAGAGCAAACAAAACAACAAACAAACAACCTCTACAGGTCAAATGAGCTAACCAAGGAAATTGACTCATTCTCGCTGAAGAACTGCTGTTGATAGCTCTCCCTCCCACCTCCACATTTCTCTTAGTCACCAAGTCCTGCCAAAATCTCCTGCACACTCCCCCCGCTTGTCTCAATCCTGACTGGTAGGACTTTAGAAAGGTCCTGTTATCTCTGTCTTTAATACTTCAGTAGCCTCCTAACTAGCCTCCCTGCCAACACTCTTGCCTCCTGTTCTACTCTGCATATTGTTGTGGAAGCTTTCTGAAATACATGTACTTTTGAACCTATGCGGCAACTTTCCTGCCTCTCAGGAAAGGCTTGAACTCCTTATTAATGGTCGTATGGCTTCCAACCCTTCTGTGGATTAGCACAGCCCCCTTCCTGCCATGCTTGCCATAGCTTTGCTATCCCTGTGGATTCATCTGCCCAGGGGGCCCCTCCCCTTTCCCCAGCTACCTAAAAAATGTCTTCCCTGTGTTTTGGATTCATGTCAAAGATCCTCTCACTGACATCTTTCCTGAATAGTTTCTCCCTCCATCTTTCCTGAATAGTTTCTCCCTCCTTTGTGCCCCAGCTGTACTCCATATACATTTCTACCATGTTTTTTTTAATTGTTATTGACATTTTAGGACATTGATCAGTTTATAGGTCTGTCTCACTTTAGGCTGAGCTTCTTGAAGGCTAGAACTATATGTTAATCATCTTCCAGTCCCTCCTAACCTAAGAATTTAGTACCTGGTGTGTGGAAGACAATAAATACCTACTGAATTAATGAATGTGTGAAGTAATTAATAGATAAATGATTTGTTCCTCCTAGTGAACGGCCAGCACCAGGATTTCCCCACAAGCATATAAAAGGTTTGCTTATTAAGTCTGCCGTAGCTAAAGATGAAAAGAAACTTTCCCAACCTCCAGTTTTAGTTAAAATAAATCAAATTTTGTTAGTGGAGCAAAATAAATTTGATTTTTTAAAAAACATGTTATTTGAGATAGGAAATGTTTTATACATATTTGAATCAGAATGCAGATTTTATCTAAAAAGAGCAAAGAGAATAAAGATTACCTTGTGTATACAGTTCTTCAGTAACTTAAGGCAGAAATCTTTAACGTTAATGAACTTCATTCACCTGGTTCATCGTGGCTCATCCCTGCTACCTAACCCACTATCCCCTCTCTCTGACTTTGGTTCCTGTTGTGGGATGGAGCTTAAAGTGGCTTGGAGCAAGGAAGCTTTAATTACACTCTCATATCTATAATCTTTTTGCTTAGTATACTCTACATTTTCATAGACTTAAGTAAATTACCCTGAAAAACAGAACTGTGATACCCTTCTCCTCACCAACTGCCACCAAAACCCTCCTGTGCAGTATTCTTGAGTTACAGCCCCAAGCAGCACCTCCTTTCTTTGACTACTTTTGTCCTTGTCTTTATGATGCAATTCCTACATTTTTCTCTTCTCTGAAAATTTCATTTAATTCATGTACTTTTTTGTTCTTTATCACAACTAGATTGTTTGCCTGTTGGAAAATAACCTTGTCTTATATACTTACAATGCTTAGTACACTACTGGGCATAAGTAAGAGTCCAATATTTTTGAAGTACATATTTTAAATGGTACAATAAATCATTCTTGCAATGCATACTTAATACATGATCACTATGTGCCAGCTATTCTTTTTTTTTTAGATTTAAAAAAATTTTATTTATTCATGATAGACATAGAGAGAGAGAGAGAGGCAGAGACACAGGCAGAGGGAGAAGCAGGCTCCCTGCCGGGAGCCCAACACGGGACTTGATCTCGGGACTCACAGGATCGCGCCCTGGACCAAAGGCAGGCGCTAAACCACTGAGCCACCCAGGGATCCCCTGTGCCAGTTATTCTAATGGGAACAGTGCAGTTAGACTTTGGACATAACCAGAAGAAGGAGGCAGAGTTTTTTGTAATCTTATTTTTAAAGACCCACATCAGGAATCATTTCGTATATTTCTTATACCGCTGGACATTGCTGCTTTTCTATATGAATTTTGATCAATTTTGTCAACTTCCTCAGCAAGCAAATCTATTCTCATTCTTATGTAGGCCAGCCTCAATATGCAACCAGGTGCTAGTGTGTAAATTATCTACAATGCCAGATTTATCTTCCCATGGAGAGAATGTCAGCTCTGAAGGTTAGGTTCCCAGGCAAGCCCATTAAAACCCACATTGTTATATGAACACTCAATCTATCATACATGACATTGTCAGTGTGTACACTCTCATGCTAAGGTTCACATCCACTCAGAGGGAACTTGTCTCCCTCCCAGGTCTTCAACAATAGAAAAAGGAGGATTCAGTGGGAATGTCACTTATCTTGAGGAAAAGAAATTTTGAAGACTGCAGAAGACAAGGGAGGCATCAGGTTGCAGATTCTCCATGCTTATGTACAAAAATATATTTTCTCTCCTTCTGCATACATAAAAGTTTCCAATTTAACAATATTTATTTTATTGGAAGAAAATAATCAGAATCCTACTGAACATACAATCCCTATCTTTGGAGATCTGTAGTTTTTTAAATTATTAATTAATAATTTGAATATGAATGTGAGTTCATGATTTCATAAAATGTATGAATTATCAAAAAATATGCTGATGGTCTATATGTATAGTTTATGTGTAAATACGCTTTTATCAGAAGATAAGGATATTAAAACTCATAAACAAATACATAACCACCACCAAACATCCATATACTAGGTATTCCTAGGAAACCACAAAAATTTACTGTCAAAAGTCAATTCTGATTGCACTAAGTCCTTAAAAACATTGCCTTCTTCTTGACTAGATATTCTTTTTTAAAAATTTCTCCCTCTGGGGCAGCTGGGTGGCTCAGTGGTTTTGCACCGCCTTTGGCCCAGGTCCTGGAGACCCGGGCCGGAGTCCCACGTCAGGCCTGCTTCTCCCTCTGCCTGTGTCTCTGTCTCTCTGTCTCTCTGTGTCTCTCTCATGAATAAATAAATAAAATCTTTAAAAAAATTTTCTCCCTCTGTGTCTCTTCACCCTGTCCAGCTCTACTTAATTTTCACTCCATTCCCCCTGCCCCGCATTTCCTTCTCTACTACTTGAGGTCATGTTCCACGTGAGCCTATCACATAACTAACATGCATTCTCCCAAGTTCTATATTTGCTCATGTAGCTTATGTTATTGATAATAAAGTACATGGCTAAATTTGTCCTATAATAATTTACCAACTACTTGTCACACTATTAAATTATTTTTGTTTTTGAGCAATGAGTCAGTTCTTAATTAGTCATTATGGGGAGAGGGAGGGCAGTCAGAATTAACCCGAAGCCTCAAATTCAATTATAATTAAAGTCTAGAAGTATTTTAAGTCATGCTGTATTTTAGAATTGTTTGGTGAGTTAAAGCAAAAAAAAATTCTCAAATAACAGCTTTCAGTTGAAGTGATATCTTTATTTACAAGAGTTATAGTAACTCTTATTATATAGTAACTTATTACTATAGTAAGTAATATAGTAACGTTAGGTTTTCTCAGAGATGGAGTCTAAAAGAGTGAATAATACCATGATTTTTCTAGGAAATTGTTTTTAAAGAAAAAAAATTGGTTTACCTTTGCCCACCAGCTTGACAGCATGAAGTAGGTGTTAACATTTTCATCTCCGAATTGTTCGGCCACATAGAGTCCCAGAGATCCATACTTGTCATATATGTTTCTCTTTGACATGTCGGTAAGTATCGTGTGGGCGTTGTTGATTTCTTTAAACTTATCAGCAGCAGCTGGATCATCTGGATTCTTGTCTGGATGGTGTTTCAGGGCCAATTTTCTTTTAAGATTAAAACAAAAGTGAGGAAAAGTGTTATTTGACAAGAACCGCAATGACACTTTAGGAGGGGCAGTGTTCATTTGTACATCGTTTTTACATGCAATTACTTTGAAATGATAAGTTTCACAAAAATGTTGATGTAACTAAGCAAGTTTTCATCAGATGCTGTCTCTTGTTTCATTTTTTTTAAAGATTTTATTTATTTATTCATGAGAGACACAGAGAGAGAGAGAGAGAAGAGAAGAGACACAGGCAGAGGGAGAAGCAGGCTCCATGCAGGGAGCCTGATGTGGGACTCGAATCCAGGACTCCAGGATCACGGCCTGAGCTGAAGGCAGGCACTAAACCACCGAGCCACCCAGGGATCCCTCTCTTGTTTCTAATATGCTGGCACAGTAGTATTATTTCTCTCCTCACACCCTCAAAGGAATTCTTAGTTGCTGCATACTTGTGGAGTCTATGGCAAATATATGAAGTTTATTTTTACCAAGAGCTGATCCATGGCCCACCTCAATATGCAGAGGCCTTTAAGAGTTTGTACAATAGGGTCGGTTTACAATAAAATTCCATTTAGAACTGGAACAAGTTTCTAGAATAAACAAAACTTCACATGACATATTCGAAAAGTTAAACTCAACTTCAAAAAAAATCTGATTCATACGCCCTTGGATAAACAGTATGACTCTTTTCACAAATCTTGCACAAATCCTCACTCCCTTTTGTTTTTATGAGCAGCTACTATGACTCCCCTTGTTTTCAAATATATATTTGACTTCTTTTCAAATAGGTCTTTCCACTTCAAATAATCTGTAGAGGTTTACTTGTGAGTAAAAGGTCCTCTCTTCTCTGTGGATCATATATCAATTCTGGAAGGATATGTATATATGTGTTGTGTTGCAGGTGTGTGTGTGTGTGTGTGTGTGTGTGAAAGAGAGAAGAGGGGGAAGAAAGAGAGAGAGATATTTGGGAGTTATTTAGTCTTTAGTTATACTCAAGTATTCAAAAAAAACCTGTAAAATAAACATAAGAACTGAGCTATATGATAGTCAGGGGTCTGGCTGGTAACCATTTCCTTCACTTCCCTCTATACATAGATTTAAATATTAGTTAAAGCCATTTTCAAAAACTGAGTCTGTAGCAGTTTTTCTACTGCAAAGTCAGTAAATTTTACGACTCTGTACCGGAAATTTTATGTGACTTGTTTTTCCTACTGTGCCCAACATAGCTATGTGATGTAGGAATGTAGGAATGTGGGATGTAGTATGTAGGAATATACTTTCAGCTTTTGTTTTGGTTTAGATTAAATTGTTTCATTTTAATGCAATAATAAAAGGCCATGAGTAGAGCAGAAAAATCAAGATTACATTATAAGTCAATCTACACAATAAACTGGAAAAAAAATCACATCTATTTTAGGAATTAAAGTATTGCTGATTAGGATGTAGGTGATTAAGCAGCTCAGCACCAGCATGCTTTAAAAGTACCAAGGGGATCCCTGGGTGGCGCAGCGATTTGGTGCCTGCCTTTGGCCCAGGGCACGATCCTGGAGACCTGGGATCGAATCCCACGTCAGGCTCTCGGTGCATGGAGCCTGCTTCTCCCTCTGCCTATGTCTCTGCCTCTCTCTCTCTTTCTCTCTCTCTCTCTCTGTATGACTATCATAAATAAATAGTAAAAAAAATAAAAATAAAAATAATAAAAGTACCAAAATACTTAAAAGTAAAAATGATGGTGTAAAATCCATTTCAACTCTGAACTCAGAATAAATAAAAAGGATAAAGCAAAGATAGTTCATTTTAATTAATTAATTAATTAATTAATTAGAGAGAGAGGGAGAAGAGAACACAAGTAAGGGGAGTGGCAGGCAGAGGGAGAGGGAGAAGCAGGCTCCCAAATGAACAGAGAGCCCCTCATTGGGGCTCAATCCCAGGACCCTGGGATCATGACCTGAGCCCAAAAGTCAGATGCTTAACTGATGATTGAGCCATCCAGGCACCCCTGATAGTTCACTTTAAATTTGTTTAACCAAACGTTTCATGCTTTTTGAGGGACAGTTGGGATATCTATAAATTCTTAGAGAGGAGACCATTGGAGATGTTTTTTATGTGCAGAATTCATGATGAAATTTTGCTAGTAGCACAAAATGCCTATTTTGTCATTTAAAATTATTTTATAATGTTTACTATAAGCCAGTACTATTATAAACACATTGTAAATATTTATTTATTAATATTCACCACAATTCTATGAAATAGGTATTATAATGATTCCATTTTACAGATGAGGAAATTTAGCTACCAGAAAGTTAAGTGAGTTGTCCATTATCACACAGCTAATAATTAGATCTAGACTTTGAATACAGGCAATCTGACCCTGAGCACTTGCTCTTAGATACCACTATGCTACCTTGTTAAATATTTTTAAATTTAAAAAGTAAGGCATTCAGAATGTTAGTAGGCCATTGTAAGGACTTTGACTTTTGGCCTATATGACCTGGGAAGCTATTGGGGTACTTTAGTTTTAGAAGGATTGCTAACCTTTGGAGAGGACAAAGGCCAAACCAGGGACACTCTTAGGAAAAGTTCATGGTGGTTCTGATCAGTGTGGTAGTGGAAGATATAATGAGAAGTGGTTGGATTCCAGATATATTTTGAGGGCTAGCTGATGGATTGGGTGTGGGATACGAAAGAAAGAGAAATAAGAGATGGTACCAGAGTTTTGGGCTGAACAAATTTGTAGAGAAGTTTGTAGTTACTATTTAATGAGTTGGCAAGAGGTTTCTTTTCTTTCTCTCTTTCTCTTTCTTTCTTTCTTTCTTTCTTTCTTTCTTTCTTTCTTTTTCTTTCTTTCTTTTCTTTCTTTCTTTCTTTCTTTCTTTCTTTCTTTCTTTCTTTCTTTCTTTCTTTTTTTTTGCAATAGGGAATGGTTTGCTAGGATTTAGAGTTGTATTTAGACATCTTTGAGATGCCTATTGGACTTCCAAGTAGTGATGGAGAGATATATGAACCTGGAGTCTAGGCAAGAGTTACTGTGGGAGGGATGCCTGGGTGACTCAGTGGTTTAGTGCTTGCCTTCGGCCCAGGGTGTGATCCTGGAGACTCAGGATTGAGTCCCATATCGGGCTCCCTGCATGAAGCCTGCTTCTGTCTCTGCCTCTCTCTGTGTCTCCTGAATAAATAAATAAAATCTTTCTTAAAAAAGAAAAAGAGTTACTGTGGGAGATGTATGTCTGAGAGTTCTCAGCAGGTAGATCAGCTATGGAGCTGGAAAAGATTTCCAAGGGAATGGGTCCAAGAGAAGTCCAAAAACTGGGCTTTGGAAAGGAAGGACAAGCAGAGGAGATGACAAAGGAGAGGCCAATGATGCAGAAGGGAAAATCTGGAGAATATGGGGTTTTGAGATCTAAATGAACAAAGCATTTCAAGGAAGAGAGTGGTATTTGTGTCAAATACCATTAATAGGTCATATATGATGAGGATTAAGAATTGATCACTAGGTTTAATGATCTAGAAATCTTTGGTGACCCTGACACACACACATACACACACACACAATATATATGTCTTTATATAAGGAAAATAAATCCGAAAAATAAGTAGAAAAGAAAGAACTTGGAAGGTTATAACCACAATTAATGGTGCTTATAGCTGCACATTAGGATTATAGGTATTTTGTTTTTGCTTGTTACAAAAAATATACAGATTACTTGCGTAGTTTCCTCCTATAAGCATTTTTAAGCTCATTAAAAATATTCTCTTTTAATAGCTGAAGGTTTAGTTTGTTCTCTTAAATGACCTACTACCAAATTAGAAGGGAAAGGAAGAAAGAAAGGAGTTCTCTAACTTCAGTGATACAATGATCATCATCAAAAACTGTCAAGTGAATTCTTTAAACACATTAATTTTAATGGCATGATATTCCTGGAATTCTCACACTGTGCTCTAGGATACAATTGCAGCATTTTCTCCTACTAGCTCCAGAAATCATTTCCAGATCAATCAAATACAAGAGCTATTACTTCTGCCTTGAAAAAAGAAACCCCTGGAAAGTGCCTCTTTGCATACATTGCCTTGTTTCTTGTTTTCAGTTGTAGACTGATACATACCGCCCAACACTTAGCCAGAAAAGCCTAACTTCCTGTCATATTTTAAGCTGCTTGGATCTTAATCAGCTCACAAGGGCAGATGCACTCAACCATTTATCACACTCCTCTAACAATAGCATTGGCAAATTCAGAGGGCTGGACCATCTCCATTTGTAACAAATCCAATTCCTAGTCGTCAGCAGCATTTTGACTCCTCTTGGCAGACACTCTTGGCTCTGAGGAATCCTTGGGAAATATGGCTAGCAGAAGCAGCTGCCAAAATTATACAACTGCTCAGGAAGTACTTGGTCAATGACCCATCCTTGGGAATTGCCTATAGAACAAGGAAGCATGTATGGAATTTAGGATAAAAAGAAGTGCTTAGAGTCATTTGAATATAAATTTCACCTAGTTCATTTTAAAGATCTTTCTTATAATTTCTCATTTTATATTTAAAAGTGACATAATGTGTGCCTTTTATTCTAAATCTCTCTATACTTAGTCATCTATTAATCTGGTATGACTATAAACTAATGTTAGAAATAGCATTAATGCCTCTAACTTCCATTTAAAAATCCAATGACAACTGTCAACTGCAGTGCATAGTGAATTCAATGAGTGGCAGATAAAATAAACATGGGGTTTATGGTTATATTACTTAAGGCCCCTATTCTGAAGCAGTAGCATAATTCTAAGAATTATAGTGCTCTGGTCAGTTCTCTTCCTCTTAACATCAATCCTCTTACCATCAGATCTACCTGCTACTCTCTACTGGTTTCTTTTTTTTTTTATTTTTTTTATTTATGATAGTCACAGAGAGAGAGAGAGAGAGAGGCAGAGACATAGGCAGAGGGAGAAGCAGGCTCCATGCACCGGGAGCCCGATGTGGGATTCGATCCTGGGTCTTCAGGATCGCGCCCTGGGCCAAGGGCAGGCGCTAAACCGCTGCGCCACCCAGGGATCCCTCTCTACTGGTTTCTAAGTCATCTAAGACCAGATTCTGACCATGTTGCCTCACAGTTAGGCCAGATCCGTCTCCATGAGGTTGAAATGTTATTGGAAACCTTGTTTGGGAAAGGTGGCATCTAAGATTCAGGGAACTAAGTTTCATCCTGGCATGGCTCTGTCTATAAACTGCCTTTCCCTACTCAACACATTTTCAGCTGCTTTATCCAATTATCACCTATTGTTTCCTATTTCAAAATTTTGCCTGGGTGCCTGGGTGGCTCAGTTGATTAACTGAGCCAATCCAACTCTTGACTTAGGTTCAGGTCATGATCTCAGGGTTGTGAGATGGAGCCCCATGAGCCCACTTAAGATTTTCTCTTTTCCTCCGCCCCTCCCACCACTCTCTCCTTCTCTTAAAAAAAATTCTCCATTGCAGTGTGACTTTCTGCTAAACTCTCTCAGCCACAAAGTTTATTGCCTCCTCAATGTCCCAGAAGAAGCCACCTGCTGCATAAGATGAAACAGTAGAAGAGTAAGAGTGATTTCTTCCCATATCCTAGAACCCTTAAAATACCCTTGTGACAGAAACACACACACATGCAGAGCAAAATCTGAGTTTGAAAAAGCTCAGGTAGCAAAAGAAAGCAAAATCTGAGCTCAGACATAGACTATTTTCTCTAGAAAACATTAGTATAATGGGAAGGAGACTAGAGGTAAATAGGAAAATGAGCTGCTATAAACCAAGTTTGAAGGTAAAAACAAACCCTAGATTAGTAACTCTAGGTGATGGCAAGTATTGCAATAATGGAACTTGATAGTTGTCATAATATTGGAAGTTCAGTGGAATTCCTCTGCCCTCTTGGACTAAGTCAACACCCAAGTGAAAACATAATAAACCAATACAGGAGCCCCAGTGCATATGTCCCTGCTGATATAGATATAGATATAGATACATAGATATATAGATACCCCTTTGTGGTTTAATACATTTTCCTAATTACTAATGAGGCTGACATATATATACCTATATATGCCATTTGGATATCATCTATTTAAGTGCATAGTCTTTTGCCAGTTTTTAGTTTGATATTTAAATTGTAGCATTTTAAAAAATACCTGTTCTCTATATGAATCCTTAGTCATTTATATGTATTGCATATATATTCTCTCTTTCTGGGAACTTATTGTTAGTTTCTTTCTGGAATCTTTTGGTGAACAGAAATTCTTAATTTTAATTTAGTTGAATTGATCAATTTTATCCTGAATTCAGAAAGATATTGTCCTATAAATTCTATAACTCTAAAATCTTTATAGATTTGCCTTTCACATGGAAGTCAAGGATTGATTTGTAGCTGCTTTTTCAATGTGGTGGAAGGTAGGTGTCCAATCTCATCTTTAAAATATGGTTATCTGGGATCCCTGGGTGGTGCAGCGGTTTGGTGCCTGCCTTTGGCCCAGGGCGCGATCCTGGAGACCTGGGATCGAATCCCACATCGGGCTCCCGGTGCATGGAGCCTGCTTCTCCCTCTGCCTGTGTCTCTGCCTCTCTCTCCCTCTCTCTGTGTGACTATCATAAATAAATAAAAATTTATAAAATAAAATAAATAAAATAAAATGAAATAAAATATGGTTATCTAACTGTCCTAGCACTATTTATTTAAAAAATAAAATCCGTTCCCTGTATTTCTAGGCTGTCTTCTGCTGCCATTGGTCTGTTTGGCTATTTCTGGGCCAATCATAGTTTGAAATATGGTACTTTAAAGTATGTATTAGTATCTTCAAGAGCAAGTTTCTCCCGGGGTGCCTGAATGGGTCAGTGGATTGAGGGTCCAACTCTTGATTTCAGCTCAGGTCATGATCTCAGGGTCATGGGATCAAAGCTTGTGTTAGGTTGCATGCTCAGCACAGTCTGCTTGGGATTCTGTCTCTCCCTTTCCCTCTGCTCCTCACCCCGCTCATGATCTTGCTGAAATAAACAAACAAATAAATAAGTAAGTAAATAAATAAATAAATAAAAGCTTTCTAAAAAAGTGAGTTCTCTTTTACTAATTGACTAACAGTGAATGGATGTTCAATTTTTTTTCAAATGCTTTTTCTGAATATGTTGAGAAAACACATTTTTTTTCTCTTTCAGTCTGTTAACATGATTGATTTTCTAATATTAAATGAAGTTTGTTCTTGGATAAACTCAACTTGGTCATTATGTATTATTTTTTATTTATTGCTGGACTATTTTCTAATTTGTACACTAATTCTATAAATTTTCCTCTAAGTACTACTTCAACTGCATTCCACAAGTTTTAATATGTCATGTTCACTTCTAGATATATTCTGATTTTGTTTTTTTTAAGATTTTATTTATTTATTCATGATAGAGAGAGAGAATCAGAGACAGAGGCAGAGGGAGAAGCAGGCTCCACGCCGGGAGCCCGATGCGGGGCTCCAACCCCTGGACTCCAGGATCACACCCTTGGCCAAAGGCAGGAGCCAAAGCGCTGAGCCACCCAGGGATCCCCGATATATTCTGATTTTAATTGTGGTTTATTTTAGCCATGAGTTCATTTAAAATGTGCCTCCAAATTTTTCAAACAAATAGGAATTTTCTAGTTATCTTTTTATTTTTGCCCTCTAGCTTGATTGCACTGCAGTGGGAAAACATGTTTTACTTGATTTAAATCCTTCAAAATTTGAGAATTGCTTTTTGTCTTATTACTTGTTCAATTTTTATAAATCTTTTGTATCTGTTTTAAAGAATACGTAGTCCATACCTGTTAAGTGCTCCATTCTTATATAAGAGCATTAGACTTTGTTAATTATTTTGTTCAAATCTTCTATACTCTTAGCCATTTTACTGATCTATCAAACAGGTTATGTTAAATCTAGTCTCTCACTATCACTGTAGGTTTGCATATTTCTCTTTATAGTTGTCACTTTTTGCTAGTTGTGTATTTTAGACCATGGTTTTTGAAGCATACAAATTAACAGCTGTTATACATTCCTGATGAATTGAACTTTTATCATTTGAAATATGCCTCTTTATCCTTAGTAACATTTTTTGTCATTACTTTAATATTAATAAAGCAACACTAGCTTTCTTTGAGTAGGCATCTACATAGAATATATTTTTCTCTACTTTTATTTTCAAATTTTAGTATGCTTATATAGTAGATGTGTATTTTGTGAACACCATATTGTTTTGGGTTTTTTATTCACAATGACGATCTTTTTCTTTTAATTGAAGCATTTAGTTTATGCTTATTTTTAATATATCTCAGGCTAAATCCACCACTTCTTTGTTTCATTTTTGTCCCATCTAAAATAAATTTTCTTTCCTCTCCTTTCTTGCCTTCCTTTAGATTGGTTCTTTAATTTTTCTACTTTTTTCCCTCTGTTGCCTTGGAAATTATGCATTTTTAAAATTCCTCTTGGGATTTTCCTAGAGATTACAAAATCCTTATCAAAGTCCAATGTCAAGGTACTTTTGTACTTTTGTCTTTAAGACAAAATAAAAATCTTAGAACATGACCACTATTACTTTTGTCCCAACTTAAGTGTTGTTGGTAGCTAGCCTGTTACTTTAATTCTCTCTATCTCTTAGTCCCTCAAGAATTGTTATTTAATACAATTATTTAATTATATTTTTCACAATTAGTATTTGTGTGCATTTACTCACATATTTTTCAATTTTGTTGCTATTGGTTATTATGTTGCATCTCTGACCATCTATCAGAGATTATTTTCCTTCTATGAACACCCTTTAGTATATCTGTTAGTGCAGATCTGCTGATAATTAATTCTTACAGTTTTGTTTAATTTAAAAATGTCTTTATTTCACCTTCATTTTTGAAGGGTGTTTTCTATGGATGTATAATTGTAGGTTATCAATTATTTTCTTTTTTACACTAAAGATCTCAGTCCATTGTCTTCTGAATTCAATTATTTCTGTTGAGAAATCTGTTGTAAGTCTAGTTGTTATTCTTTGAAGATAGTTTCCATTTTTTTTTTCTAAAGGCTCTTCATCATTGATTTTCAGCAGTTTTCCTGTGATGTGCTTGAAATATATTATTTTATACTTGTTCTGCTTGGCTTTAATTGGGCTTCTGGTATATGGATTGATATTGTTCATGAACCTAGAAGATTCAGACATTATTTACAAATAGTTTTCATCTCATTCTCTTTCTACTCTCCTTTTCAGACTCCAGTTGCATTTTTCTAAGACCTTCTTAATGGATCTTTTATTTATTGTATATTCTTGCACTGTTTCCTGTCCTTTTGTGATTTTTTTCTTGCTATTTTATTCTGGCCTATCTTCCAATTAGCTCTTTAACCTGTACATACTACCTTTGAATTCTTTAGTTTGATTGCTGTATTTTTTAGTTGTAAAATTTATGTGTTCATTTAAAAAATTGAAATGTCCCTTTTCATAATTTTCAGTTTTCTGTGAAAATTCTTAATCTTGTATTTTGTTTCTTGATCATAGATATTTTAACATTTGTGTCTGATAATTCTAATATATGAGGTTGTCCATGATTCTGTGTCTATTGTCAAACTTTTACTGATTCTTAGTTCATATTGTCTTGACTTATATGCTTATTGCTGTAGCCAGATCTTGTATTTTAAAAAGTTTAAAAGAATATATTTGGGAAAGTTGTGAAAGAGTAAATCCTAAAAGTTTTTAACATAAGCAGAAATTGTTTCTCTTTTCTTCTTTTGTATCTGTAGGACATGATAAATGTTAGCGGAGCCTATTGCGACAATCAAGTATGTATGCATATCAAATCATCATGCTATACATCTTAAATTTACACACTGATGTATGTCAGTTATTTCCCAACAAAACTGAAAAAAAATTAAAAAAATAATTGGACTACTAAGAAAATGTTGTCTTATGCCAGAGAGCATTTTTATTTCCTACTTTCAGATGTTTGGAGGCACTTACAAAACTGGGATCATTGCAATCCAGTATTAGGTATTGAGATTTCTTTTCAGTTACCCTGATGGCTCAAAGTTCAGTTATAATTCATACAAGGCTGGTGTTTTCCATGATCTGTGTAATAAACTTTGGTGAAATTAAATAGCTTAAAACAACAAACATTTTATTAGTTTGCTTATAATGTTGTAGTTAGGCAGAACTTGGTGGGGACAGTTTTTCTGTGCTCTGTTTGGCTTTGGCTAGGACTGCTCAATTGGAGTTGAAGGATTTGCTTCCAAGATGACCTCACTGACCTTAAGTTGGTGATGGCTCTGACTGAGCTAGGAACTGTTGGCTAGGAACTCTGTTTTCCACATGACTTCTCCATGTGACTAGGTGAGGATCCCCAATGTATGATAATCTCAGAATAGTCCTGTTTCTTAAGAGGTGGCCAGCTTAGACAAGGCTGCAAAAGCAGAAGCTGCTGAGCCTTTTTAGGATTTAGATACACCATCACTTCTGCCGCAATCTGTTGGTTAAATTAGGTCAGAGAGCCAGCCCAGATTCAAGAGGGCTATTTGAGGACATGAAACCAGGAAATATGGTTTATGGAGGACCACAAAATAGTGAGCCACAGATTATTTACTTCCATTTTGCCCTTTGTCCTGGGGTACAGCACTTCAGAGTCTAAATAGAATTGCAAGACTCCCATACTTGTTAGGTAGGGCTCCAGATTTTTCTCCTTTCTCTGTAGAGTCCTGCTTAGCCTCTCAGCTTCTCTTGTTTCTTATTGTGATCTAGTCAGCAGTAATTCTTTAATCTCAATGCTTTTAAAATGTATATACAAAAATTTTTTTTCTAATTTTTCTAGTTCCTCTCAACAGAAGGGAGAAGATATGATCAAAATTACCTTGTCAATGATAACCAGAAACTCCTGGTTATCTTTTACATCTCAATCTCTTCTTTCAAGTTTAGTTGACACTTTGAATAATGCAGGGTTTAGGGGTGCCGATCTCCCACACAGCCAGACATCCATGTATAACTTTGATTCCCCCAAAACTTAACTACCAATAACCTACTGTTGACTAGAAGCCTTACTGATAACATAAACAATTAACTTATATACTGTATTTTTACAATAAAGTAAGCTAGAGAAAGAAAATGTTATTAAGAAAATCATAAGGAAGAGAAGATATATTTACAGTACTGGACTGTATTTACCAAAAATATCCACATAAAGGTGGACCCACACAGTACAAACCTGTGATGTTCAAGGTTCAACTGTATATATTAATTGCATAAAGGGCTTTATACCACTGTTATATAAATGTCCCAAAGATGGCCTCTGTATATTATTTATTTCTTTACTGCAAGCTGAGACCCATTCATTCAAAAGGTCATCACAGTGTGACACTCAAATTTTAAGACATTTAATAATTTTTAAAATAGCCCAAAGAAGCATACAATCAGCCATTTAGAGCCTATTCACTTAGCATTCCTGCAAGACCTCACCCTACGTGATGGCTATTGATAAGATAGAGCCTTGCAGTTCTAGGACTCCAAGCTCCAAGTCTTCTGGAGCTGACTCAGAGACTTCCCGCTTTGCTCCTGAGTGATATCACGTGAACATGTAAGCCTCCTTTCCAACACTCTTGCCTCCCCTCTTCTGAGTTCCCTTGCCAAACTTCCCTTCTAAGGGTAGGTCCCAAACTTTGAACCTCTGGATGGTCTCATGCTGTGAGGGTCTTCCCCTTTCAAGCAAGCCTGTTTGAGCCCCACCCAATAAAGATTGTTGTATGTTACTGCCTTTCATAGTCATATCTTTCTCCTTGATCAGCACCCAAATCCCTTGAACCCTTTAATAAACACTTCATGCATTTGTACCCAATACATATTCCTTTCACACAAGAAACTTAATACAGTCTGCTGCTGAAAGAAAGCTAGAACAAGAGTATTAGTAGGGCTCAAGGAAGAGAGGCCACTGGGTGAGGATTAGTACAGAGTCCTGCAAAAAGGACAGAATAGCAAATTCAGGGCACCATTTAGCTTCAAACTGCAAATAATGATGCCAATACCACCCTGCCATGTAATTATTTCTGAAACACCTGCTACATAATATATAATTCAAGTATTTTGACCACCAAGGCACCCAAGCCCTCTGAAGGCCACATTACACAGTCCTGTGATTTCCTCACATTTGCAGATGGAATATCAGAACAGCTCATCCCAGTAATTGTTAGGGTGTTCTCTAGTTCTCTGTGATCCACAGTCACATTCGTGATTCAAGACAGATGGCATGAGATAACAATAGGAACCATAAATGATGATCTGTTTTAGAGAATTGATCTTTCCCCCCCACCCCATATAAAACCAGATGGAGAGTCAAGTGCTGACCTCTAGTGGCACTTGAGGCAGTGATACCACTTTATAGCAAATAATCTTTCCAAGTTTTTACTAGACTATATAATAACTTGACTTTATAAGGCAATATGCTTGAGTATTTTTTAAATATTAAAGTTAAAAATACTTAAGCTTTTGAAAAGTTTAAGTGCCAATTGATAAATCTTTATCTTAGCTTTATGTTAGCCTTATTTTCTAAGGCTCATTTTAATAGCCAGCACTTTACCCTGCCTAATAAGGTAGAATAGAATATTTGAGCAAACACAACAGGTAAAATGTGTCCAATATTAGAAGTATTTGTCTTTACCAATCATAAAAGTATTCCTTTAAGGAATGAGGACCTGATGTTCTGACACCAGTAGGCCACTGCAGATCTTTAAGCCTTCAACAGGCCACTAAGATCTCTGTGTGTTACATTTTTGTAAATGTTGGGTTTTTGTTGTTGTTGTTGTTGTTGTTGTTGTTTTACCAGCCTATAACTTACCCAGAATTTGAGGGCTGCATACAACTTAAGATTTCTGTATTTGCCTCAGATTTCCAACAAAAGTTTCTGGACCTCTAACCTTATTACATTTCTTGGGAAAATTTTTTCATTCTTGGTTTTTCTTTTTTAAGCTAGAAATCTTTACTGAACTCTGACATCAAGGGAGAAGACTGAGATGTAGAAGAAATGGCCATACACACTTTGTCTCCTACTTCCAACAGCAGCGCCCACCACTGGTTCTATTCCAAGTCCTTAGCCCTTAGCCCTTCCACTTGCTTTTTGTAGGCCTTTCTCCTGCTGTTTGAACAGCTCAAGTGCCTGTGATAGTGAGTTCTGTCAAGGCTACCAGCAGTTCCTGGCAATTTCTAATGGTGGACCAAGCTGGTAGTTCTTGTAGGGTCCCCAGTGCCTTTATCTTCTAGGTTTCTCAGTGCAAAAATATATAGCATAACTCCCTGATACATTTTTATGTTAAGCACCCGCTTTCTTGTTCTCCATAAACCCATTTTTTAAACATACCAGGATCTATTCTTCCAGTCTGCCAGCCTCACTGACTTAATTTCCTCAACTAACGGTATGAACCTTGTGGTCATGCACTTGAGTGCCACTCAAATCAAGTTATCCATTTCTTTAAATATTTTTATTTCCTGTCACACCCCAAGGAAATTAGTCTTTCACTGCTTCCACTCTGATTTCTGGGATGATTAACATTGCTAAGAAGATCGCACAACCATGCAAACTTAGGGCCAGTAAAGACTTATAATTTTCTACCTCAGCTGGTCTTCTATGCTTTTTGCCAATCCTTTTGCTTCGCCTCAATAAGTTCCCTCTCAAGTCTCCTGTAGCAATTATTCCAGCTTTTTTAACTTCTCTTTGATTCCTCTTCCTCATTCCCTTACCCATCTCAACAAGAAACCTCCTTTCCTACTTCAAAAGGGGTAAAAAGTTCATTAGAAGGAAATAATACTGTGTGATTGTGCCATCTTTCCCTCCTTTTATTTGGAGGAAAGAAGAACCTCTTCTCTTTAAGATTAACCTTGCCAGTGTTTTCTAGGACCTACCTGTGCATCCACCCAAATCCTGGTCTATCAGTCACCAATCCCTCCTCCCAACTCCAGTATCTTCAATAATGCCTCTTTGTCTTCAGCAAGCAAATGTGTCTCACCATTTTTTTTAAAGAAAAACTATATTTATGTCTTCACCTGTCCTTCAAACTACTGTCCTTTATCTTATTTCACATAGGATATTGCCTTCAAGTTTCATCCATATTGTTCTACATGATAGGATTTCCTTCCTTTTTATGGCTCAATAAAATTCAATTGTATATATGCCACATTTTCAGTGTCCATTCACTCTTCAACCCACAGTAATCTGATTTCTAGTTTTCTACTTGCTCTCCATTTCATCAGCCTAACTGAAAAAAAATCAATGGCCTATTCTCAGCCCTCATTCTATTTGACCTTTCTACAAGTTTTGTTGACCATGCCTTCTTTTCCCTTGGTTTTCAGGATGTCTTCCTGATTTTTGCTCTGTCCTGGCTGGGAGACTAGGCAAGGCAGTGCAGACATATGTGGGTCCTTGGGTCCAAGGTTGGCAGAAGGAGTATGTCATATCCAAAGGCACTAATGCATCAAAAGCAAACAAGTACTCAAAAACCGATTAAAGATAGGACAAAGAACTGGGAAGCCAGGAGTGGGAACTTGAGAGTAAAGTGTGCATGTCAGATGCAGGATTTTATTCACTCTCTATAAACCAAAGGAGGACCACATCATAAAAAAGACCAGGAACAGAGTAGACAATCCTGTGACCACCAGTTAAATTAGTAGTTTTCAACATCTGATGCTCAGAATCATTTGTGAATGGGATGTTGTTTTTAAAAACTCATGTGTCAGGCTCTACTATTAGAGGTTCTAATTCTGTAGGTCTGGGACATCTGTATGCTTGCAAAAGCTCCACAGTTGATTTGGCTGTGCACTGAAGTCTGGTTTTGAAGTTTTACTATTATTCTATTTAACACTTGATTATTTTCTTTCTTTCTCCTCCCTCCTTCCTTCCCTCCCTCCCCCTTTCCTTTCCCTTCCTTCTTAATTGTTGTAAAAAAAACAAACCTATAACATAAAATTACTATCTTGATCATTTTTAAATGTACAGATCAGTAGCATTAGCTATATTCACATACTTGTGTAAGATCTCTAGAACTTTTCTTTTAGATTTTAAAAATTTATTTATTTATGAGAGACACACAGAGAGAGAGAGAGAGAGGGACAGAAACACAGGCAGAGGGAGAAGTAGGCTCCACGCAGGGAGCCTGACATGAGATTCAATCCCGGGTCTCCAGGATCACATCCTGGGCTGAAGGCAGCACTAAACCACTGAGCCACCCAGGCTGCCCTTTCTAGAATTATTTTACCTTGTAAAGCTGAGGCTGAAACTCTGTGTCTGTTGAACAACTTCCCATTTCTTCCTCCCCCTCTACCAACTCCTGGAAACCACAATTCTAATTTCGTTTCTAGGAATTTGACTACTTTAGATAGAACTTTGTTTTTGTTTTGTTTTGTTTATTTTTTAAAATATGCTACTGAATCTCCAGCTTCAAAGCTATTTAACACTTTCTTAACTTTTTTGGAATACTATTAGTTAATTTTTTTATTCTTTTTTCCCCAAAGGTAGTTTAACGTATTGTGCAATATTTATGGCAAAGCATTGTATACACATATCATCATGTTATGGCAATTTGATCTTTATTAAAACATGTATAGACTGCTCCTTTGGTTTTATATTTTTTACACAGGAGTTATTTATTTTATAACTGGAATTTTGTACCTTTTGACTCCCCTTCATCCATTTCACCCCCACCCTTCACCAGTAATTTACCAATCTGTTCTCTGTATCTATGAGTTTTTCTTTCTTTCTTTCTTTCTTTCTTTCTTTCTTTCTTTCTTTCTTTCTTTCTTTCTTTCTTTCTTTCTTCTTTCTTTCTTTCTTTTCTTTCTTTCTTTCTTTTCTTTCTTTCTTTCTTTATATTCCCCATATAAGTGAGACCATAAGTTGTCTTTCTTTATGTGACTTATTTCACTTAGGATAATGCCCTCAAGTTTCATCCATATTGTTGTACATGATAGGATTTCTTTTTTTTTTTTTTTTTATGGCTCAGTAAAATTCCATATGCCACATTTTCTTTATCCTTTCATCCATCTACAGAAACTTAGTTTGTTTACATGTCTTGGCTGTTGCAAATAATGCAATGAACACAGAGGTACACATATCTTTTCCAGATGGTTTTTTCATTTCCTTCAGATAAATACCCAGAAGTGGAGTTTCTGGATTGTATAGTAGTTATAGTAGTTTTATTATTTATTTATTTAAGATTTAATTTATTTATTTGAGAGAGAAACGGCACAAGTTGGTGGGGGGGCATAGGGGCAGAGGGAGAGGGAGAAGCAAACTCCTTGCTGAGCAGGGAGCCTAGAGGATAAGAGTCCCTGAGATCATGACCTGAGCCAAAGGCCGATGCTTATTTTTTATTTTTTGAGGACCCTCTATAATGTATTCCATAATGACTGCAGTAATTTACATTCCCACCAACAGTACATAAGGGTTCCCTTTTCTCCACATCATCACCAACACTTTTGTCTTTTTGATACTAGCCATTATGACAGGCATGAAGTGATATCTCATTGTGGTTTAAAAGTATTTTATTGAGGTGTATTTGACACAATATTATATTAGTTTCAGATGTACAACATAATGATTTGACAACTTGATATGTTACACTATGCTCACCACAAGTGAGCTATCACCTCTTATACAATGCTATTTACAATACCGTGGACTACTTCCCTACAGTATACCTTTAATCTCTATGATTTATTCATTCCATACCTGGATGCCTGTACTTTCCTTTTCACCCATTTTGCCCATTCTGCCTCTCTAACCACCAGTCATAATCTGTTTTCTGTATTTATGAATCTGTTTCTGCTTTTGGTTTTTTTGTTTGGTCTTGTTTTTTAGATTCCACATATAAGTGAAATCACAGTATTTATCTTTCTGTACCTTATTTCACTAAGTATAATACCCTCTAGGTCCATCCATGTTGTTGCAAATGACAAGATCTCATTCTTTCTTATGGCTGAGTAATATTCCATTATATATATATGTATATATATATATATGTATTATATATACTTGTGTATATACTATAATATATATATACATATACACCACATCTTCTTTATCCTTATTTCACTAAGCGTAATACCCTCTAGGTCCATCCATGTTGTTGCAAATGACAAGATCTCATTCTTTCTTATGGCTGAGTAATATTCCATTATATATATATATATATATATATATGTATTATATATACTTGTGTATATACTATAATATATATATATATATACATATACACCACATCTTCTTTATCCATTAATCTATTGACAAACACTTTGGTTGCTTCCATATCTTGCCTGTTGTAAATAACTATAATAAACAATGGTGCATATCTTTTCAAATTATTTTTTCATTTGCTTTGAATAAATACCCAGTAGTGGAATTGCTGGATCATATTGGGTATTTCCACTTTTAATTTCTTGAGGAACCTCCATACTGTTTTCTACACTAGTTGTACAAGTTTACATTCCCACCGATAGTGTGCAAGTGTTTTCTTTCTTCCACAACCTCACCAATACTTGCTATTTATTGTCTTTTGTGTTCTAGCCATTCTGACAGGTGTTAGGTGATATCTCATTGTAGTTTTGATTTACATTTCCCTGATTAATAGTGATGCTGAGTACCTTTACATGTATCTGTTAGCCATTTGTATGTCTTCTTTGGAAAAATGTCTATTCAGGTCCTCTGCCTATTTTTAAATTGGATTGTCTTTTGGTATTGTGTTATATAAATATTTATATATTTGGGATATTAACCCCTATCTACTATGTCATTTGGGAGTATTTTCTCCCATTCCATAGGTTACCCTTTCATTCTGTTGATAGTTTCCTTCCCTATGCAAAAACTTCTATTTTGATTACTACAGCTTTGTGGTATATCTTGAAATCTGGGATTATGATATCTCTAGCTCTATTCTTCTTTCTCGAGATTACTTTGGCTATTTGAGGGTCTTCTGTAGTTCATACAAAGTTTAGTATTATTTGTTCTGGTTCTGTAGAAAATTCTGCTAGTATTTTGATAGGAATTGTACTCAATCTGTAGATTGCTTTGGGTGGTATGGACATTTTAATATTAATTCCTCCAATCCATGAACATGGTATATAGTTGTTTGTTTTTGTTTTGTTTTGTTTTTAGGTAGGCTCCACACCCAGCCCAGAGCATAAAATGGGGCTTGATCTCATGATCCTGAGATCAAGACCGAGCTGAAATCAAGAGTTGGACACTACTAATTGAGCCACCCAGGTGCCCCCATGAACATGGTATATCTTTCCATTTGTTTGGTTACTTTTAATTTTTTTCATCAGTGTTTTATCATTTTCAAAGTACATGTCTTTCATCTCCTTTGGTTAGGTTTATTCCTAGATTTTTGGGTGCTTTTTGATACAATTTTAAATGGGATTTTTTTCTTAATTTCTCTTTCTGTTACTTTGTTATTAGTGTACCACTATGGTTTTGATTTGCATTTTCTCCATGATGAGTGATGAGCGTCTTTTCCTATACCTGTTTGGCCATCTATATGTCATCTTTGGAAAATTGTCTAATCAAGTCCTCTGCCCAATTTTAAATTAGATTTTTTTTTTGCTATTGAATTTTATGTTTAATTTAGATATTTTGGATACTAATCCCTTAGTGGATATTTGCAAATATTTTCTCTCATTAGGTAAGTTGCCTTTTCATTTTGTTGATGATTTCCTTTGCTATACAAAACTTTTTAGTTAGATATATAATGCCACTTGTTTATTTTTGCTCTAGTTGCCTTTGCTTTTGTTGACAAATTTAGAAAGCATCACCAAGATCCATGTCCAAGAGGTTTACCACCTAAGTTTTCTTCTAGGCATTTTATGATTTTAAGTCTTACATTCAAATCTTTAATCCATTTTGAGGTAATTTTTGTGTATGGTATAAGATAGTGGTCAAGTTTCAATATTTTGCATGTGGCTGTGTTGTTTCCCCAGCACAATTTAGCATTTATTGAAGGGACTGTCCTTTCTCCATTCTTGCTTCTTTTGTCATAAGTTACAAGTTAGCCATATATGCCTGGTTCAATTGATTGATTGATTGATTTTAGAGAGGGGGCATGAATGATAGGGGTGGGCAGCAGAGAGAGATGGAGAGAGAGAATCTCAAGCAGGCTGCACTCCCAGCACAGAGCCTGACATGGAGCCAATCTCACAACCCTGATATCATGACCTGAGCCAAAATCAAGAGTTGGACACTTAACTGACTGAACCATCAGGTACCCCTGCCTGGTTTTATTTCTGAGCTCTCCATTGTGTCCCATTAATCTGTGTATTTATGCCACTACTATACTGTTTTAATTACTGTAGCTTTGTAATATGATTTGAAATCAGGAAGCATGGATGTCCAGCTTTGTTCTTTGTCAGGATTGCTCTGGCTATTCTGTGTCTCTTGTGGTTCTGTTACAAATCTGAGGATGCTTTGTTCTATTTATGTGAAAAACGTTATTAGAATTTTGACAAGTATTGCATTGAATCTGTAGATTGTGTTGGATAGTATGGACATTTTAGTAGTATTAAATCTTCCAATCTATAAAAGCATGGAATATCTTTCCATTTACTTCTATCTTCTTTAATTTCTTTCATTGGTGTCTTACAATTTTCAGTGTATAGGTCTTTCACCTCATTGGTTCAATTTATTCCTATGTATTTTCATCTTTTTGATGAAGTTGTAAATAGAATTATTTTCTTATTTTTCTCTTACTATTTGTTTATTAGTGTGTAGGAAAATGATTAATTTTTCTATATTGATTTTGTTTCTTGCAACTTACTGAATTTGTTTATTAGTTCTAACAGTCTTTTGGTGGAGTCTGTAGGGTTTTTCCTATGTAATATGTCATCTGCAAGTGGTAATTTTTTTTAATTTCTTCCTTTCCAATTGGATGCTTTCCCCACCCCCACCCCTAAATTGCCCTGGCTAGGACCTTCAATACAATATTGAGTTAAAAGTGGTGAGAGTGGGCATCCTTGTCTTATTCCTGATCTTAGAGGAAAAGCTTTTAACTTTTCACCATTAAGTATCATGTTACCTCTGGGCTTGTCTTATGTGGTCTTCATTATGTTGTAGTACATCCCCTCTACGCCTATTTTGTTGAGAGTTTTAATCATAAATGGATTAATTTTGTCAAATGCTTTTTCTGCATCTATTGAGGTGATCATAAGATTTTGTTAAATCTGGTTTATGTTTGCACTCAGTTTATCTTCAAATTTGGATTTGTAACATAAAGTTATTTTAACATAATATATATTTTTTTAATTTTTATTTATTTATTCATGATAGTCACAGAGAGAGAGAGAGAGAGGCAGAGACAGAAGCAGGCTCCATGCACCGGGGGCCCGATGTGGGATTCGATCCCGGGTCTCCAGGATCGCGCCCTGGGCCAAAGGCAGGCGCCAAACCGCTGCGCCACCCAGGGATCCCTATTTTAACATAATATTGAGAGTTCATAAGACTTATTTTCTCTTGTAGAGTCTAATGGCATGTTATTTAAACGCATTGACCTGCCGCCCTATGTAAGTCCTATGCTGTTCTATGCTTTTCCACATGGTTATAAAACTCCCACAATCATATCCTGGGTTACCTTTTGTCTCGTGTCCTCCACACACAGCTTGTATATTATGCACTGACATGGCCACATTACCAGTAGTTTTTCAAACATACTCTATTGCTTTTGTTCTCCATCTTTGCTTAGTCTGTCATCTCTGCCTTGCATGCCTATCCTTGCTAACCTTACATTCTTTCCCCAACTTCTATACTTTTATGTCCCAGCTATTCATCATTACTCATGCTTGAATTGTCAACTCAAAGCATTAACTCCTATGGTAAGTCCTACCCTGAACCTCTTGTCTCTTTTCATTGCATTTTCTTCTATTTTTCTATCTTGATTGTACTGTATTATCTGTTTTATACCTTCCTATATGAAGGCATATAGTTTTATTCTTTTGTGGCTCTAAGCTTAGCATAAGCCTGTCACAAAGTAAGTACTTATAAAATATTTATATAATAAATGAGTAAATAAATGAATTAGAAAAATGACTTAGCATCATGTTACTATAATACCCTCAGTTTCCTTTCAAGATATGCTGAAGAGGGAGAAAAATCATGTCTTTTTCTTCAGGGAAGATTTCATATTTTCTAATTCCTGGAATTATCTGAACTAAACCAGCAAAACCTCCAATAAGATTCCATTGTTTCCTCATCCCAAACAGAGTTAATAAGAGTATCTATTTAGGCCTATCATTAGACATCTTATAGTTTTCCATGCTATGGAATGCTAATTCTTATTCTGGCTGACAATTGACAATTCTTTGAGTTGTGTGCCTTACTCAGGAATAAAAAGATAAATGATGCTCATTGAACAGCATTGTTATATGCATGGCTTTAAAAAAAAGATTTTATTTATTTATTTGCGAGATAAAGCATAAGCAGGGGGAAGAGGAGGAGGAGAGGCAGAGGGAGAGGCACAAGCAGACTCCCTGTGGAGCTTGGAGCTGCAGGCAGGGCCCTGAGATCATAACCTGAGTTGAAGTCGGACACTAACCAACTGAGCTACCTAGATGCCCCATGGATGGCTTTTTACATTGAATAAATATTCTAATCAAGGAAATACACTTAATTTGTCTTAAAATCATGATCAGAAACAAACATTCATCCAAGAAACTACCAAATTTTTAAAATTGAGATAAAATTCACATAACACAAACAACTACATCATGAAAATTTTAAGTATTCTGACCACTTTAAAAAGTATAATCAGTGATTTTAGTACATTAGTACATTCACAATGGTGTGGGAACATCACAATCTAATTCCAGATTATTTTCATCACCCTAAGGAGAAACTCTATGCCTCCTAATTCCTTCATATCCCTATTCCCTAGCAGTCAATAATCTATCTCTATGGACTTGCTCTATGGATATTTCATATGAATCATACAATATGTGGCTTTTTATATGTGGTTTCTTTTATTTAATATGTTTCCACAGTTCATCCATTTCATAACAAGTGTCAGTACTTCATTTCGTCATGTGACTGAATAATATTCTATTATGTATATGTGCCACGTTTTGTTTATTCATCTATCAGTTAATGGATATTTGGATTGTTTTCACTTTTGCTATTATAAATAAAGCTATTCATGTACAAAGTTTTATACTTAGACACACAATTGTTGGGTCACATGATAACTCTAACTTTTTGAGAAATTGTAGATTATTTTTCACAGTAGATGTAGCATTTTACATTCCTACCAGAAATGTACGAGGGGTCCAATTTCTCTGTATCCTTCCCAACATTTTCTTAATGGTAGCTAACCTGCTAAAAGTGAAACAGTGTCTAATTGGGGTTTTGATATGCATTTTCCTGATGAGTATAGTCAATTTGTATCAAGCGATTATTAGCCATTTGTCTATCTCCTTTGGAAAATGTCTATTCAAACCCTTTGCCCATTTTTAAATTTAGTTATATTTTTATTGTTAAGTTGTAAGTATTATTTATATATTCTGGGTATTATACACTTATTAGATGTCAGATTTGAATATTTTCTACAGTTCTATAAGTTGTCTTTCTATTTTCCTGATAGTGTTGTTGGTGTACAACAGTTTTTAATTTTGATGAAGTCCAATTTATCTATTTTTCTTTTATATCGTATTTAAAAAATAGTTGCTCAATCCAAGGTCTTAAAGATTTGTACCTATGTTTTCTAATTTTTGTAGTTTTAGGTCTGTGATGCAGTTTGAGTAAATTTTGTATAAGGTGTGAGGTAGAAGACCAAATTCATTCTTTTGCATGTGAATATCCATCCGGTTGTCCCAGTACTATTTGTTGAAAAGATTTTTTTTTCTCTCATTAAATGGTTTTGGCATCCTTATTGAGATTCTCTTGACTATAGATGTATGGGTTAATTTCTGAACTATTAATTCTGTTCTGCTGATTTATATATCTGTCTTTATGCCAATACACACTGTTTTGATTAGTGCAGTTTTATAAGTTTTGAAATCAAGAAGTGTTGAGTCCTGCAACTTTATCCATCTTTTTCAAGATTCTATTTTGTTATTCTGAGTTCTTTGTATTTCATTTCCATATGAATTTTAGGATCAGTTTACCCAATCTTGCTAAAAAGGTAGTTGGAATTTTGATAAAATTGTATCAAATATGTAGATTCATCTTAATATTTAGTCTTACAATCTCTGAACATGGGATGCCTTTCCATTTATTTAGGCCTTTAATTTCTTTCAACAATGTTTTGTAGTTTTCTGTCTAAGTCTTTTACTCCCTTAGTTAAATTTTTTCCTAAGTATTTTGTTGTTTTAGATATTATTGTGAGTGGAATTCTTTTTCTAAGTTTATCTTCGAATTGTGTTAGTGTAGATTTTTGTATATTGAACTTATGTCCTGAAACTTTACTGAACTCATTTGTTAGCTCTAATTGTATGTGGATGTGCACAATGGTAGGTATTCAGTATGTTTTTCTATATATAAGATCATGTCATCTGTGAATATAGTTTTCTTTCTTTTCTATCTAGATTCCTTTTTATTTCTTATTCTTGCTGAATAGCCTTAATATAAATTCTACTACACCGCTGAAGGAAGTAGTGAGAAAAGACATTTCTATTTTGTTACAGATCTTAGGAAGAAATTTTTCAGTCTTTAACTCTTAAATATGATGATAGCTATGGATTTTTTATAGATGCCCTTTATTAAGTTTATAGATGCCCTTCTATTGTTAATTTGTTGGGTATTTTTGTCATGAAAAGGTATTGGGTTTTGTCAAATGCCTTTTCTGTATCTATCAAGATGAATGTGCTGTTTTCTTCTCTATTCTTTTTTTAAAATTTATTTAATTTAAGGAGATATAGAATGAGCAGGGGGTGGGGCAGAGAGAGAGGAAGAGAGAGAGAATGTCCAGTAGACTCCCTGATGATCATGTAGCCAGACTCCAGGCTGAATCCCAGGACCCTGAAATCAAGACCTGGGCTGAAATCAAGAGTCTGATGCGTAGCCAACTGAGCCCCCAAGGTGCCCCATTCTCTATTATATTAATATGGAAAATACATTGACTTACGTATATTGACCCAATTTTGTATTCCTAGAATAAATGATACTTGTCATGGTGTATCATCTTTTTAATATGTTGTTCTATTCAGTTTGCTAGTATCTTGTTGAGGATTTTTACATCTATATTCATAAGATTTATTGTCCTTTAGTTTTCTGGTGATGTCTTTAATATTAGGGTAACCCTGGCCTTACAGAAGAAGATAGTTTGTGTCTGCACTCCTACTTTTTTGGAAGAACTTGAAAAAGGATTACTGTTATTTTTCCTCCTTCTCCTTCTCCTTGGTAGAATTAATTCACCAGTGAAGCTACCTAAATTGGAACTCTTCATTGTTGGATTTTTTTTAAATATGGACTTGAGCTCCACATTTTATAGATCCACTTAGATTTTTTATTTCTTTTTGAATTTGTTAGTTTGTGAATTTGTTAGTTTGTGTGTTTCTAAGAATTTGTTCATTTTATATAGGTTAATTTTATTGGTAAGCAATTGTTCACAGTATTATTTTGTGATTTTTTTTAAATATGGACTTGAGCTCCACATTTTATAGATCCACTTAGATTTTTTATTTCTTTTGAATTTGTTAGTTTGTGAATTTGTTAGTTTGTGTGTTTCTAAGAATTTGTTCATTTTATATAGGTTAATTTTATTGGTAAGCAATTGTTCACAGTATTATTTTGTGATTTTTTTCTTGTAAGATCAATTGTAATGTCCCTCTGCTTTTATTCCTTATTTTAGTAATTTAAGTTTTATCTTTTTCTTGGTCAGTTTAGGTAAAAATTTGTCAATCTTTTTTGTGTTTTCAAATCTCCAGCTTTTGGTTTTGAGGATTTGCTCATTCTTCTATTCTCTATTTCATTTATTTTCACTCTAGTCTTCACTATTCTTTTTCCCTTTGTGCTTTTGGTCTAGTTTGTGATTCTTTTGCTAGTTTCTTAAAGTGGAAGTTTAGGTTATTTGAGATCTTTATTCCTCTTTAATGTAGTTATTTACCATTCTAAGAATTACATTCACTGGGGATCCCTGGGTGGCGCAGCGGTTTAGCGCCTGCCTTTGGCCCGGGATCGAATCCCACATCAGGCTATTGGTGCATGGAGCCTGCTTCTGTCTCTGCCTCTCTCTCTCTCTCGCTCTCTCTCTGTGTGACTATCATAAATAAATAAAAGAAAACAAACAAAAAAAACACTTAAGAATTACATTCACTGCATCCCACAAGTTTTGGTATGGTTTGTGTATTTTCCAATTTCCCTTGTGATTTCTCCTAGACATTAGTTATTTAGGAGTTTATTGTTTAATTTCTACATGTTTCTTAACTTTCCAAATTTCCTTCTGTTATTGATTTCAAATTTCATTCCATTGTAGCCAGAGAACACACTTTGCTTTTGCTTTATCTAAATATTTCTGAATTTGAATTTATTGGTACTTGTTTTGTGGCCAAACATGGTTTAAATGGAGAATGTTCCATATGCACTTGTGTTGTTGGGTAGAGTGTTCTACAGAAGTCCAGTAATTCTAGTTGGTTTATGGTATTGTACAGTCTTCTGTTTTCTTGCTGTTCTTCTGTCTAGCTGTTCTGTTCACTATTGAAAGAGGTATTCAAGTCTCTAATTACTACTGTAATTACTACTCTTCCTTCAATTCCATCAGTTTTTTTCTGCATGTATTTTGGAGCTCTGTTTCAGGCACATATATGTTTTGAATTGCTATATATGCCTGAAAGATTGACTTTTGAAAAAAATAATTGTCCTTCTTTGTTTCTGATAACTTTATCTTAAAGTTTATTTTGTCTGATACTAGTATAGTCACTCCAGCTCTCTTTGGATTACTACTTCCATATAATATATTTTTCCATACTTTCAGTTTTATCTTATTTGTCTTTGAATCTAAGGGGAGTGTTTTTAGAGGCAGCAAAAGCTGGATCATTTTTTTAAAATCCACTTGCCAATCTCTGTCTATAAAATCCACTTATATTTAAAGTAATTCCTGTTAATGAAGGACTTTTTTTTAATGAAGGACTTTTGCCATTTTTCTATTTGTATTTTTTTTTTCAAGTAGTCTCTATTCCCAGCATGGATCCCAGTGCAAGGCTTTAACTCACAACTGAGATTAAGACCTGAGCTGAAATCAAGAGCTGAATGCTTAACCAACTGAGCCACCCAGGCACCCTCTATGTGTATTCTTATATCTCTTTTGTTCAATTCTCCTGTTACTAGCTTCTTTTGTATTATAATTCCTGTATTTCTTTTATATATTTTTAAGACTTTTTGTGTGTATGTGGTTATCCTGGGGATTACAATTAACATCTTAATTTTTTAAATATCTAGTTCACATTAATATACTGTCAAAAGTATACAAAAACTTCTGTATAGTTCTACCTCCCCATTTAATGCTGTTATTGTTGCAAATTACATCCTTATGAATTGTGTGTCGTTGAACATAGATATATGCAGTTGTCTTTTAAATCATATGGGAAAAAAGAGGATTTATAAATATATTTACCTATGAAATTACTTCTTTTAGTGTTCTCTAATTTTTCATATGGATTCAAGTTATGGCCTAGTGTATTTTCATTTTACCCTGAAGGATTCCTTTTGGCATTTTTTATAGGAAAGGTCTTCCAATGACTCAGTTATTTATTTATCTAGAAAATATCTTGGCCTTGCTTTCATTTTAGATGGATAATTTTGCTACATATAGAATTTTTGGTTGACATATTTTTCGTTCAATTCTTTAACTATAGCATCCTATTGTCTTCTGGCCTCATGGTTTCTCGTAAGAAATCAGCTGTTGATCTTATTGAGGTTACCTTATATATGATGAGTCACTTCTCTCTTGCTACTTTCAATATACTCTTTGGCTTTGAACAATTGATTATGATGTATCTCAGTGAAGATTTTCTTGAGTTTATTCTATTTGGAGTTTATGGAACTTCTTAGATGTATAAATTAATATTTTTCATTAAATTGTGAAATTTTCAGGCATTATTTCATCAAATATTTCTTCTCTTTCTTTCTACTCTCTGGGATTCCTGATATCTATATCTATATCTATATATATATATATGTTTTATATATATATATGTATATATAAAGATTCCTGATATATTTATCTGTATATATGAAGATATATATATCTATATATGATGGTATACTCAGGTCTCTTAAGCTCTGTTCATTTTTCTTCATTCTGGGATGCCTGGGTGGCTCAGTGGTTGAGCATCTGCCTTTGGCTCAGGGCATGATCCTATAGTCCTAAGATCAAGTCCCACATCAGGCTTCCTGCATGGAGCCTGCTTCTCCCTCTGCCTGTGTCTCCTCCTCTGTGTGTGTGTGTCTCTCATGAATAATTAAATAAAATCTTTAATTAAAAAAATTTTTTTTCTTCATTGTTTTATCTTTCTGTTACTCAGACTGCTTACTATTAATTGACCTATCTCTAACTTCACTGATCTTTTATTCATGCATGTTCAAAATGCCTATTGAACCCCTCCAGTAAATCTTTCATTTTCAGTTACTATACTTTTCCTGCTTCTCCCTCTGCCTGTGTCTCCTCCTCTGTGTGTGTGTGTCTCTCATGAATAATTAAATAAAATCTTTAATTAAAAAAATTTTTTTTCTTCATTGTTTTATCTTTCTGTTACTCAGACTGCTTACTATTAATTGACCTATCTCTAACTTCACTGATCTTTTATTCATGCATGTTCAAAATGCCTATTGAACCCCTCCAGTAAATCTTTCATTTTCAGTTACTATACTTTTCAACTCCAAAATTTCTATTTTAGTTCCTTTATATAAATTCATTTTTAATTGATATTCTGTATTTGGTGAGACATCTTTCTCAACCTTTCCTTCAGTTCTTTAGACATGATTTCCTTTAGCCTTTATACATATTTAGCTTATTTAAAGTCTTTGTCTAACATATCCAAATGCGGAGCATTCTCAAGGACAGTTTCTGTAGATTCCCCCTCCCCCCAATATGGACTTTACTTTCATGTTTCTTTGCATGTCTCATATTTTTTAAAAACTGGAAATTTTGAATATTTTAATTGGCAGCTCTACAAATTAGATTCTCCCTTTTCCCTATGATTTTTAATTGCTACTTGTTGTGATTGTTTATTTAGTGACTTTTCTGACCTAATTTTGTAACATCTTTATTCTTTTTTTTAAGATTTTATTTATTTATTCATGAGAGACACAGAAAGAGGCAGAGACATAGGCATAGGGAAAGCAGGCTCCCTGCAGGGAGCCTGATGCGGGACTCAATCCAGGACCTCAAGATCACGCCCTGATATGAAGGCAGACACTCAACTACTGAGCAGACCAGGTGTCCCTGTAACATCTGTATTCTTAATCATGTGTGGCCACTGAAGTCTCTGTTTTCCATTAGTTTAACAGCTAAGGATTAGACAGGTTTTCTTGTACACATAGAACCAAAAATCTCCTAGTGTTCACAGGTGAGGTTTGTATGTGTTTTAGGACACATCTTCAATGCTGGGCCAGTTTGCAACTCTGCCTTAGCTTTTAATTCCTGTTTGCACAGATCTACAAGGTCAGCCAGAAGTGAGAACTTAGGGCTTTCTCAGTCCTTTCTTGAGTGTGTGTGCAGCTGTAGGAAGGTGAATAGCTTCTGAATTCCCAGGAATATGTCAGAACTGACTTCTCTATAGAAGCTAGCATAGTGCTTAAGACAGGAATAAGTGATGGAATGAAGCACTCATTCTCTTTCATTTAAATGATTAATATGAATTCTATGCTGAAGTTGATCTAGTCCACTCACCACAGTCTCCTTTATTTTGTCTTGTCTTTCTGTATGTATCTTTCAACCTTACTAAATCTGAGCTCTTTAAAGTAGCACATATTACATATATAGATAGATAGATAGACATAGATACATAGATAGTTATGTATATTAATTTCTCACAGTCTACATAAATAAGTATCCAATACTAAATAGGCATTGAGTGAATGAGTGAGTGGGAAAAAAGTCATTGATGATTCTAGTGCCCAGGAACAAATGACGTTGTGTGAGGAACTAAGAGGACCAAGTAGATTTGCCATGGGACAAAGGAGGTTATGCTGGTGACCTGAAAGATAACTCTGACATAGCCTCATATACTCTTCTTTTTAGTGGAAGGTTTTAGAATTCAGGAAACAAATTAGTACTGATAGATATTAATTTCAATTTATCTTGTGAGCTTGAATCATCACTTTGCCTTGTAAATATTTACAATTCTTCTATTAGCTATGCATTCCCCTGACATTTACACTTTATTCATAAGCAGCCTCTGTTATGACCTATAATTGCTAATAAAGATGGGTAAAAGCACCACAGATTGGGGTTGCCACAGATCACTATGGAAATGACACTCTTTCCTGTTTCTTGTGAAAATAGCATTTTGCCTCATGTTGGTCTACTCTGAGCAGCTCATCTCTTCAGAAAAGGGGGATTATTTCCAGAAAGTTCCATGTGAAATTGAATGAAATAGAAAAATCAAGTCCCTGCTGCCCTGTGAACCACGATATTTGGTACCTCATCAACAAGCTTATTCATGAGGCACAGAAACCCAGGTGCTAATATACAAAGCTAGTTCACTCTGATATTATGGTTTTTTGAGGAGCTAAGAAAGGGTTAGATCTTTATCTCATTTCTCAAATGAGAATGCAAGTAGACCAACATTTTGTTAGGTTTTTGCACCCAAAACACTAGGAAAACCAGGTGGCTTCCCTTTTGGCATCTTAATATTGTTTCTATCTAAGTTCAAAACTGTATATATCAGTGAATATAAAAACTAACATTTAAGCTGCATATGAGATTTTGAATACTCAAGATGCACATTCTTTATGTTACATAACTGGCTGTATTTTCTCAGAGTTTTCCCTTCCATATCCCCTAATTACATTTTATCTGAAGGACTCACAGCCATAAAAAATGCACTGTGTCCCAATTTGAAACTATAGTCTTTCCTTGCTGAGCTATCCCTCTCTTTACGGGGTCAGTGAATGACTCCTTGTTCAGCTAGGTGACCAAACATTTGAGAAATGATCCTGAAGAATCTGAGAATATAAGTAATGGAGAGACAGGCACAGGCAAAATCTATTTGTTGACCAATTCATTATTGAATTTGGTAAATATAAGCCAGGACTAATGGAAGTGCCATAGAAGACAAAACATAATGCTTGCCCTGAGGGAATTGATGGAGTGGGAAAAGCAGAAAAGAAGAGTAAATTACAACCTGTAAGGATTTTATGCTCTGAATAGCACAGCGAGTCATGGAACATATAATGGGCCTCAGGGAAGGCCCCCACAGGCCTTTTCTCATATTTAGGCCATATCAACCTAAATGGCTCCTTGTAATCATTTTGGGTATGATGTTTAGGTTTCCTTCTCTCTTCTCTCTCTCTCTTTCTCTCTTTTTTTTAAGATTTTTTTTTTTTTTTTAATTCATGAGAGACACAGAGAGAGAGACAGAGACAGAGACACAGGCAGAGGGAGAAGCAGGCTTCATGCAGGGACTCCAGGATCATGCCCTGGGCTGAAGGCAGGCGCTAAACTGCTGAGCCACCCAGGGATCCCCTCTCTTTCTCTTTATCAATTAGATTCTGATTTTTTGCTTATATCCTCCTTAAAATAACTTTGAGAAATTGTCCCCTCACCATTTTTAACTTGGTATCTAAATTTTTCGTAAGATAAAACAGATACAAAGGTTGTAATTTTCAGCATATTATGGACATTGGCATGTTAAAATAAGGCAGTTGTAACACCCTTTTAAATTTATTCAACAGAATTTAAATGTCACAGAATCTGCAGACACAGTCATACACATGTACATACACATGACATACTTTCTCACACATACACGTGCAGACTTGTATACACACACATACACACATTTCTTGGAGAGTCTTCCTGCACCCATGGCCCAGCTAACTTTGAAGAATGCCATTTTATAGGCCTCTTTCTCTGATGCCTTATGCATTACTTGTGGTAACCAATAACTGTGTGCCAGAACTTGATTAAACACTTTACACATATCACCTCTTTTAATCCTTCACAACCCTCTGAGGTCAGTACTGTCATCTGCATTTTAGAGATGACAGTACTTCTGAAGAAAATGAGGCAAAGAGGTTTGAATCCAGGTCTTTCTGACTTCATATGCTTTACTTGTAACTGCTACTTTATACTTAAAATTCACTGCAGCTGAGGGATTTTAGTGTTAAAATCAACATGGAATACCTCAAAGAGAATATGTAACTTCTAATACCTCTTCTAGTGCTCTCCAACCTCCTACCTGCTTTGCTTTTCTCTACAGCACTTACCAACATCTAATAGACTGTATATTTTATAGATTTATCATTAAGCCTGCCTACTCCCCCAGCCCAGAATATAGGCTTTGGGGATGTAAGGATTTCATCTCTTTGTTCAATGCAGTTTTCTCAGTGCCTAAAACAGTACTAATGAATATTTGTTGAATAATGAACTAGACTTGTTGTTATAAAGCCATTAGGATTCTTTTTTTTTGTATATTTTTTATTGGAGTCCGATTTGCTAACATATAGCGTAACACCCAGTGCTCATCCCATCAAGTGCCCCCCTCAGTGCCCGTCACCCAGTCACCCCAACCCCCCACCCACCTCCCCTTCCACTACCCCTTGTTCGTTTCCCAGAGTTAGGAGTCTCTCATGTTCTGTCACCTTCTCTGATATTTCTCACTCATTTTCTCTCCTTTCCCCTTTAATCCTTTTCACTATTTTTTATATTCTCTGAATGAATGAGAAACATATAATATTTGTCCTTCTCCGATTGACTTACTTCATTCAGCATAATACCCTCCTGTTCTTCTAAGAGACTCTAAACATACTATATGCTACATAATCTGATTAGCCTTTCTGTCTTCATTGTAATTAGGCAGCAGTATGAGGTATATAGATCAACAATCTACTAGGTTTGCAGTGAAGGATTTTTATGTCTGGTCAATATCAAGAAAAGCAGGCTCTATTCATAGACCTAAAGTGCTTCCTGAGCAGCAGTAAAATGGTGAACTATATTTACTTCACTTAAGTTACCAAGAAGAACACGGAATCAGAATTGTTGTAGGGCTGTGATAAGGATGCATGCATTTTAAGCCATCATAGTCTACTCTTCAGGGCTGGGGGTTTGGACACATCAGGGCATACTTGTAACCCGAGTGGCAAGAGCCTCCCAGAAATCTCTCAGGGCTGAAGAGCCTTATTGTAGTGTTTTGGAGTATATTACTTTGTATAGTTTTCTTAGTGGTTGAGTGTGCATATATAGCTTATTACAGTCTTCTGATATCAGTGTTTTACCAATCTAAGTACAAAAACTTTTCATTTAGGTTTTCTTGTCCTCCCCACTTTTAAATATCATTGTCTTGAGTATCAGATGCTGTTATAATTTTTGTGCCAATTGTCATTTATAATTTAGAAAATTTATGAGGATAGCGTATTGTATTTACCCATATTTCTGCATTTTCATTGTTCTTTCTTCCTTCCTAATTATGCAAGATTCCTTCATTATTTCTTTTGTAACATGTCCTTTAGCCATTCTTTAAGAGTAAATCTGGCTAAGTGACAAAATCTTCTAGTTTTCCTTTATGTAAGAATGTCTTTATTTCTCCTTAATTCCCTAGGCATAGTTTCATCAGATATAGAATTTGCAGTTGACAGTATTTTTCTTTGATTTCTTTCTTGGAAAATGGTGTGCCACTTCTTCTGGTCTCTGTTGTTTCATATATATATATATATATATATATATATATATATATATATATATATATATATTTTAAGATTTTATCTATTTGAGAGAGAGAGAGAGTAAGAGAAAGAGCACAAGCAGTGGGGGACGGTTAGAAAGTAAGGGAGGAGCAGATTCCCCACTGAGCAAGGAGCCTGTTGTGCTGGATCCCAGCACCCTGGGATCATGACCTGAGCCAAAAGCAGACACGTAATTGATTGAGCCACCCAGGTACCTGGGCTTCTGTTGTTTCAGATGAGAAACCTGTTGTCTTTGGAGTTGGTATCCCCCTATAAATAATATGTTGTTTCTCTCTGACTGCTTTAAAGATATTTTCTTTGTCTTTAGTTTTCAGAAGTATAATTATGATGTGTATGGGCATGATTTCTGTGGATTTATCTTTTTTGGAATTCACTTACCTGATCTGTAAATATTTATGTTTTGTTATATTTGGGAAATTTCCAGTCACTATTTCTTTGAATACTCTTTCAGTCCTACTCTCTTTCTCTTCTTCTAGGATACCAGTGCTAAATCTTGGATCTTTTAGGTTCCTGAGGCTCTGTTTGTTCATTTTTAGTTAACTTTCTCTCTTTTGTTCAGATTGGGTAAATTCTATGAATCTCCCCTAGACTTTACTGATTCTGTCTTCTGTCAGCTGCACTCTACTATTGAGCTCTTCAAATTATTTTTATTATTTCTGTTATTTTTTCAGTCCTTTAATTCCCATTGGTTCTTTTTTTTTTTATAATTCCTATTTCTTTGCTGAAATTTTCTTTTTTTTTCACTTGTTTCAAGAGAATTTGTAATTGCTTGTTGAATTTTTCTTATGATAGTTACTTGTCAGATAATTTTAATATCTGATTCATCTCAATGTGGGACTCGGGATTATCTTTTCTCATTCAAGTTGCAATTTTCCTGTTTGTTGATTTTTTTGTATAATAAATTATTTTCATTATATCTAGACATTTTGGCTGTTATCAGTAGACTCTGGGCCCTACTTAAGTTTTTAAATTTTAATTGGCATTTACTCTGTTTAGATAGATTTAGTATGTTGGTCATAGCCTGCTTTTGTGGGCTGTGGCTCCAATGACAGTCTAATTTTCAGAGCCTTGATGGTGCTATGTTTGTCCTCTTTGTCTCCTGCCTCTGGGGCCCCACTGGTACCTGTTGATACTAGCTGAGGAAGTGAAAGGAGCTTCCCAGGCTGAGTGGCTTGCTGCCATTAAGTGGAGGAAGGGAATCTCCAGCCTGCAGAGACAAGAAGCACTTTTTGGGCTGGGTGCTTATTGATGGGAAAGTTCTCTGGTGGGTTACTGTTAGGAGAACATTCAGCTGGTTCCCCTTGCTATTTCTTCTGGGCTTATCTAGAGTTGTTGGCAGGACTCTTGCTTAATTTGGAGGAAGAATAAGGCTATCTGGCTGCCTTCTCTTGCTAGATTGGCTGTCAGGAAAGGCTGGGCCAGGGTTAGTTTGCCTCGGATGGTGTGAATCATAACATGCCTTGCCACTGTGTTGTTCCCTTGGTCCTCTGATCGCTAACTAATTCATCTTTCTCTTTATAACTTTTAAAGTTCTCCTTTAGTTGTCTCTTGTGTTATTTCCAAGGCTTTGAGTCATGCTTGGAAGGAAGGAGCAGAGAGAAACAAGTCTACGCTATTTTGCTCAGATCAGAAATTCTCTATATAAGCTTATATAGGCCTAAAATCCCTTTAAAGGGTACATAAAGAATTGCCTTCCCTGAGGAAGGAGACTTTTTTTGTATATGTGTTTGCATGTTCTCATTTTAATCAGGTGAACATATTACCTATTCAAAAATAAAAATAAAATGTAAAGGAAGAAAGAAATCTAACTCAGCCTTGTTTTCAAGAACACAACCAAGGATTGTGACATCGGTCAAGCAGAGTATGGATTCAACAATTTGTAATTTTATTAAATTTCACTGACTTGTAATTTCACTATATTGTAACTGCTTTGATCCAGATCTCTGAATATAAGAATAATGTTCTCAGTGGATTTTCAGCCTGCTCATACATTTTTAATAACTCGCAGAATACAAATGTGTAATTTAGATAGAAGTAGATGCTTTTGGCAGCATACTAGCACCCTAATCAGCTGAAAAAAAAGATATTTGTATGACATTAAAACAAAATTAATAGCAAGACACTGATTACATGAAAAGATTTTAGGTTGTAATTATTAAACTTGCAAACAGCTCAGTATAATTAGTTCCTTAATTAAGATATGACCTGAAATTTTAGCTTACAAATTAATTGAGGCAATTAAAAGTCACATTTGTAAAAGTAAAGTGGGTTTTAAAGCTTACAAGGTAGTCAGATATCACTTTGTTCTCATTTTAGGGAGCATCTTTATAGGTGGTAAGCTTGCAGTGCAATTACTTTGATTCCAAACTCACACCTCCAGCCAGTGTCTCACCCTGAAGCCTTAAGAGTCAAGTTTAGTGACTTTTGGCTAAGGGTATCTATCCACAGGAGGTGCTCCCAGGCATACTCCCAAATATCTTTGGGGATCAATGAGGCAGCAAAGACTTTTTGTCCCCAGCACCTTAAGTGAAATATAAACTAAAAGATTGATAGTGACTTTGATCAAACTCTTTGACCATATTTTCACAGAACTATTTGGATCCAAATATCAGTTTTCACTCTGTCATTTATTCTTCAGTACATGCTCAAAGGCATTTCAGGTCCCACAATTTACCACATGGTGAAGGTTCCAATTCATAGCCAAATAATTTCCCATCAGTATATAGAAATGGAGAAGTCAATAAATATTTGTGGGGTAGTGATTTGGGAAGAAAATAAATTTAGGATCGTACCTTCATTCCTTATGTCAAAATAAATTCCAAATGGATCAAAGATTGAATATAAAAATAAGTTTTAAAAGTACTAGAAGATGATATAGGTTAATATTTTCATAATATTGTAATCAAGAGTGGCTTTTCAAACATAACAGATGAAACAAAATCCATAAAAGAAATTGCTAACAAATTTGTCTATTTAAGTCTAAACTGCCATATGTCAATATATATATATACTGTAAGTTTTAAAAACCGAATTCAAAGTCAAATCAAGAAGTAACCAACTAAAATCTGAAAGTTTCATTTACATTTTGATTTAATTTTTCCTCTAAAGGTACAGCTTTATTCCTCAATAAGAAGATGAGGGGTGCTTGGGTAGCTCAGTCAGTTGAGTGTCCAACTTTTGATTCCGACTCAGGTCATGATCTCAGGGTCATGAGATCGAGCCCTGTTTGAGGCTCCATGCTTAGCAGGGAGTCTGCTTGGGATTCTCTCTCTCCCTCTCCTTTGGCTGCTCCTCCCCATCCCTACTTGCATGCTCTAGATTAAATAAATAAGTAAATAATCTTTAAAAAGAAAATAATAAAATACTTTGTACTTTGGATCATGATTTGTGTACAAGGATAAATATAGAGGAAAATTAAAAGAACTTAAACTTTTTTTAAAAAAGCTCATAAAGTGATTATATTACAGAGTAGCCATAAGTTGTAGTCATTAAAAATCAATATTTAATAATACCAAGATATATTCATGATAGAATCTTGTTAAAAAGATAGACAGAAAAAAAGACTAGAAGAAAACAAAATATCAATAATTGCTGCTGGAGACAGAATTATGGATAAATGTTACTGTCCTCATTTTGAGAAATTCCCAAATTTTCTACAATAAGTAAGTTATTTTGTACTCAATGCTTTTTCTTATCCCTTGGAATTCTAAAGAAAAACATATTTGACATTTTCCCCAAAATAGCTACCAAGGACATGAAAAATAAAAATTGAAGACTTGAAAGGAATAGCATATAATTTAGCAATAGTGGCAACCCTCTCCAACCCTCTCTCCTTTTTAAAATCCCTCTACCAGATTCTATGGTGCTATATCATTTGAGTTAAATTAAAATTCCTGGTCATTCTCAATGATCTCTGTCTCTCTTTCTCTGACACTGCAGGCCTAGAACACATCTTTTCCTAAGGCCCAAAATTCTGAGAGCATTCTTTATAGAAGTCAGTGCCATACTTGTCTATTTCTAATGCCTATGTTGTAGAACAGGGAACATGAGGTTCAAAACTCCCAACTACTTGGTCTTGGCAAGAAGCTTATGTCTTTACTTAGGGGCACTTGCCTATTGTAAAAAAACCATTACTAGTAGTACAAGAAATGTCATCATTGAACTTTCTCTGTACCTGTAGGTTTTCTTGATTTCTTCATTTGTTGCTCCCTTAGGCAGACCAAGAATTTCATACAGAGCTTCTCCAGATGTAGACATAGTCCGCTGTCTTTGGTTAGGTATGTTACATGCCATTTTCTCAGGCTGCAAAAGCAAAGAGGGGAAATAACCATGAAGGTTATGCATACTGGATCCCATTCTCAAAGGGAAAGACAGTTTATTTTTAACCTTTTGTAAAATGACAACCTGAAGTACATTTTTGTGCCAGCCACAAAAGGAGAGGAGAAAAGTGTTAGGAAAGCCAATAGTAGAGCTTCAAGTCAGGGTGTTAAAGGCTACCTGCAGTCATGTAAATGGAATATGGCTTTGTCCACATGGTTAAATAGAAGTGAAATGTTATCTAAATACCCAGCTAATTCAGAATTGTTGAAAATGAATCCTCACAAGTGGGTGTATATAGATTCTTTTTTTTTTTTTGCCAGAATTTGCACAGCTCCTTTTATGTGTGTTTTCTAAATTTAGCTAGCAATGGAAATAATCTTCCATTTTACTTTGATTCTATTGGCTTAGCCCTTGTTAGAGCAAGAGTTTTAAAAAGAAATAAAAAACAACTTTTTAAAGTACAAAGGGAAAAAATCATCTGGGAGAGCCAAGTTAGAACTTCCCTGCAGCAGTAGGATTCCAAAGCCCCCCACAGTTCTCATGGGTTTTGTACCTGAGACAGATCCTTTCCCTATGGTATATCCAGAAGGGATTGGGCTCTCCTAAGACCTAGACTCCATCTGCCTGCTATGCTCCGGCTCTAGGGTAGACAAAGATAAGCAAGCATATGTAGGGGCATTCCTGCATCCTCCACTCAATCTCTCTAAGCCTTCAGGTCTTCATTTATAATAAAAGGATAAAGTTCATATCACAGGGATATCTTAAGAATTTAGAAATGATGCATATAATATACCCAGAACATAATGGGTTCAATGAAAAAAATAACTGTTTTTGTTAAAGGCAGCACAGTGTGTAATTCAGGAACTGTACTGTAATCAGACTTTCCCAGAATAATAGCCTTGCATGACCTTCCCTATCTGTGAACAAGAGACAGAAATGTGCCTAAAATCATGGAGCTGTTTATAAGAACTAAATGTATTCATATATTAAAAAACAAGAACATATACCAGTGTACATAGCATCATTATTCGTATCAGCCAAAAGGTAGAAACAACCCAAATGTCTATCAACAGGTGAATGAAAATGTGGTATGTACATACAATGGAATATTATTCAGTCATAAAAAGAAATAGAATTTTGACAAATGCTACAATACAGATGAACCTTAACATTATGCTAAGTGAAATAAACTAGTCACAATAGGACAAATATTGTATAATTCTCTTATATAAGATGCCTTGAATAAATAAGTTTATAAAGACAAAAAGTAGAATAGAGGTTATCAGGGGTTAGGGGGTCATGGGGAATGGGTAATTATTATTTAACGGGCACAGAGTTTCTGTTTGGATGATGAAAATGTTTTAGTAATAATGGTGATAATTAGAAAACACTGATTGTACTTAATGTCACTGAATTGTACCCTTAAAAACAGTTCAAAGAGTAAATGTTAAATTTTACCACAAAAACAAAACTAGAGGAAAAAAAAATTACTTAGATTGCAAGCTCCTCTGACCAGAAGTTCCTTGAAAATCATTGTCCATTTCTTGGCTTTGGGCCTCCTACAGCAAGTGCTAGAAGAATGCATAAATGAATATACCAGGACTCGGGAGATGGTGCTGCAGAAACATTCACGTTCAACACAGGGAATCTCTGGTGACAGTGGTGGCAGCAGCTCAACTGGATAGGCACATCCCAGTGGTGGATGGGGTCGAATGGAGATGACCTCCTGACTCTGTTCTCACCAGGCTAATGACCAAACCAATAGAGCAAAACCCCTAGATGTTGGCTGATGAGTCCAGATGGCCTTAGAGGTCTATGAGACCCCAGAGTGGTACCATGAGTGTTTGTGGTCCTAAGGAATTCATTGAAGAACAACAATGTGAGGAATTCCAAAATATTTTTGTGATCCTTTATCTTCTTGGGAGAAGAAGAGCAAAGGTTTGAAGAGTACTGAAGTCAGACCCAGGCAAAAATCTTGCCTAAAGGCACCAAGGACAAGGGCTTATTTTATGGCATGGCTGCATGGTCCCTTCCTCAATCAGCTTCCTGTGATAGTTGTGTCCCTAGAGGCCAGAAGGACCTCAGTCCCAAATTCCTGATTTTCACAAGGTCAAGAGGAGAAGAAATCTGATTTTGCCTGCCAGAAAACAAAATCTAACTAATATCCATACTGACTAGCAGCCATTCAGTAAATTGTGGCACTTACTTTCATAATTGCTCGAACTTACCCTTCTTGCCTATCCACCACAATTTCCCTAAGGAGTAAGCAATTCAAGGCTTGGAGTATGTCATTCATCTCTGTGTTCCAGTCCTACAGGTCAGCCCTATCTTAGAACCACAGCCCAGCTGATTATTCACAATTGAAGGAAAAATTTCCTGAATAACTGACACCATCCCTACTTCCTTTCCTACCCTTTCTTCTGTCCTACAGCCACCATACACACAAATGCTCAAGATATGAATGTTCTGTACCATATATCCACCTATGGTTCCCAGGAATGGAGGCAACCAGCAGGTTTCTCACAGTCATACTAAATGCCACAAATGAGTGGAGTTTAGAAGACAGGGATTTCTGTGTGGCTTTGCGGACAAGGAATAGGGCCACAGTGTCTGAGATTTTTTTTTAAAGTTGTATTCATTTATTCATGAAAGACACAGAGAGAGATAGGTAGAGACATAGGCCAAGGGAGAACCAAGCTCCCTATCGGACTTGGGACTCAATCCTGGACCCCAGAATCACTCCCCAAGCTGAAGGCAGAGGCTCAACCACTGAACCACCCAGGCATCCCATCTCTCTGAGATTTTAAGATGTCACTGTTAGCTAGATCTCCAGAGTCACCAACTAAAAATATAACATAATGATTCAAATTTTAGGACTGTAAGATATTGAGTTAGGGGTCTTATAGGCCAATTTAACAAATGCCTTCTGGGAAATTTGGACTATAGACCATTGTAGCAGACAACTTTACTATTAGCCTATTAACTCTCTATTTTCTAGGGAATGTTCAGGTTCCCATTGCAATATATGCCTTTCCTGACACCGGCTTCAGTTTTACCTGGTCTCAGTTGAGTAGACCAAGAGTGGGTACACCAAAAAAAAAAAAAAAAAAGAAAGAGTGGATACACCAAGACAAACCAGTAAGACTCCAGTAAGACTCCTTCTCTAGTATTTTTTATTTTTATTGTATATAGGACAATCTTGCAGATAGTAAAACCAGTAAAATATAAGAACCAGTTTTTGTTTTGTTGACTTTCACCATTGTTTTCCTGTTTTCAATTTTGTTGGTTCCTGCTCCAGGATTTATGATATCCTGAGTTCTGCTCACTGCAGGCTTAATTTGTAAAGCCTTATCTAGTTATCTAAGGGAAACTTAGCTTATTGATTTTAGATATTTTTTCTAACACGTATTTAATACTATAAATTTTTCTCTAAACATTGCTTTCATTACATCTTCTAACCAAAAGTGGTGTTTTTATTTTTATATTATTGGCTGGCCTGAAATAAGAGAGATTGAAACTGATACACAAGAGAGGAGCAGTGGCTGGAAGATGGAGAGAGAAACCCAGTAGAGTTCAGTCTCCTGGTTCCAGTTGTTTCAGAGTGAACTTGCAACTCTCCCCCTCCCACAGTTTGTCAATCAACTTTTCCTTGGATTTAACCAATAAAATTCCTCTCCACACACAAATTTATACACGTTTTTTCTTTTGAGCATATTTTAGTTAGGTTTTGGTTACTGTTAACCAAAACTCCTAAGTGTCATGTACTCTTTCAATTAAACCCCAAGAGAGGTTCCTCAAATACTTCCAAGCCAGCTAATCTTAAATTATTTCATCTATTCATCCTTTAAGTTGAATGTGGCTTCCTGGTACTTGGAAATAAATACTTTGGGGAAAGAACAATGATATACTAAGATAGTCAAACAGATTCATTCAGATATATTGTGTAGACATTACTGGTACAGATAAAAGGAACAGTGTAAATCTGGGTTAAGACACTTTCATAAACAAAAGTTTATGAAGAGCTATTCAGGAGAACCAAGAAGAAATGAAAGTATAGCAAATAGTTATCTTTATCTATTTATCTCTATATTCAGCATTCCAAAGAAACAGTTTCAATTTTGGGGAAGAATGTATTCATCTATTCCATGAAATAAAAGAGATGGGACGCCTAGGTGGTTCAGCGGTTGGGCGTCTGCCTTTGGCTCAGGGCATGATCCTGGGGTCCAGAATCGAGTCCCACATTAGGCTCTGTGCAGGGGCCCTGCTTCTCCCTCTGCCTCTGTCTCTGCCTCTCTTCCTCTCTGTGTCTCTCATGAATAAATAAATTAAAATATTTAAAGAGAGAGAGAGAGAGAGATATGTCATGGCTCCCATAAATCAACAGATACCCTAAAATCAATTTTAATAAGACACAGATGTGTACAATTTCCACAATGGTGAGCATCCTGTTCCATGACCAGCTTTGATTCCTTCCTACTTGGGTCTTGCTGTCACTAATCCAGGAAAAGGATTTACAGGTTACTGAAAATAATCTGCTAAACAGATTATGGTAATACCCATAGCAGAAAATTCAATTATTTATTCAAAGCCTGCAATGCAGACCAAGTCTTTTGGGAGATTTCAGACTAATATGAGATACAAAACTATAAGCCAATAATGAAACTACTGTTTAGAAATTAAACAAGTACTGAGGATAGAGCAAGAAGGAATTTTCTGCTAGGGGTATATGGGATGTGATATATTAGGTATGTGATAAACATCTGTTGAGTAATTAAATCAAAACTGAGTAGTGAACTTGAATGGGAATGTTAGGGAGAACCTCACATAAAAAGATGAAATCTTGTTCCTATTGCCCATAATTCCCATATCCCCTGATAATAATACAACCACTTATTTCTGTAGAACTTCGCACATATTTTTATTACAAACATTGTATCTAGGCCTAACCTTGGATCTGCATAGACATAGTAGCCAGTGACTTTCTTGATAATTTATTCACATAAATCAACAGAAAGGAGGGATTCTGGGCTTGTGGGCTAAAAGTGGAGGGAGGACATTCTGACATTGTGACTAGGACATTTTTTTTCCCCTGAGGCGCCCCCTTCAAAGTTATCCCCAGTATGGAACAAAGAAATGGGGTTAGTTATGTTTCACCTTCTTTGCCCTATTCCCCAAAGTTTTCCTTTCAAACAAATAAAGTCTGTTAAGGTACATTTAAAAAAAAAAAAGCCCTTTTATATCAATATTGGAACACAAGATAAAGATAGTTGGTCAATAATTGGTCAATGTGGTTAGTTGTTGACTGACTCTACATAAAGAGACCAAAAACTGCAAAGTTGCTTTCTGTACATTGAATAGCAACATGCTTTCTTTTCTGTCTCCTTGCTGATATAGAAACTAAACTCTTCATACATTATTAATAGAGATGACATTTAGTTTCAAATTCAATGGTGTAATACATTGAAACTTTTAGTTGTTTTAATATGTAAAAATAGATATATGCCCCGAGAACATACTAATTACAGAGTAATTGTCAAAATGTCTTCTAAAAACTCTCCTTAAATGACCTTAAACTAAATAATGGAGCCATATTCTTTTTTTAATTTCTTATATAAAATACAATTTTTATGAATTCTTTTTCTGTAGCCTTTTGAATTCTAATATTCTTATGCAAAATTCAAGTCTTTATTATTTATTCATAGTCCCTCATCTATAAGCCATCCGAATGGAGGAAAAAAATGTTGTCATGCAAAATTATTAAGTAATTTAATTTTGATCATCCAGTACATGATATTTAATCTTCTGAACTTAAATTACTTTCTGGTACATTACAATGCCATTAATATCATAATTTCTTAAAGCACTGACAGCTATACAGTCACCACTAAACTACATATAGCTTACCTTCTTTTGATAATAGATATAATTGAGAGAAGGTTCAGTACTCTGATGATGATGGGCAACCAGTTCAAAATAAGCACTTATTTTAAAGGTTCTAATTCCAGGAGTCTTACAGATTTTGTTTTAAATTTTTTATGTTGACATAAAATGTTCCTTTCAAAACAAAAAAAAAAATACTTTACCTATATCTATTATGTGTATTCTCAAAAGCAGAAAAAAAAATCAAACTATACCTTTCTTGAAAGGGTTCCTTTAAGGGTCAGAAAATAAATGTGGGCAAGGGAAATTATATCATTAAACACAGCAAAAACGCTTTCAATGGCTGTCATTGGGGAAACCAACATATTTTACCATTTTCTTATTACTTCTGTGATTCCTCCATTGAAATCTATTAGTGAAGTAAAATTTCCTTATTCAAATGACATTGTATCTTAAAGCTAAGCATGCATCCAAAATGCTAATCCTATGTTTAAAAGTAATAATTCTCCCTAGCATAATTACTCATTATAGAAAAATAATTATCTCTTAATTGCATTGGCACTTAATAGCAATTTGAAAATGGGAAAACTTGGAAATGTTACAATAATCCACAATACCTGTTCCTATAACTCCAGATTCAGTGTTCTCAAAACAGGAGCAACTTGCTGTTTTTAACTGGTCTGGAAATAGATGTGCAAAGAAATGAAGGAAACAATGAAAGCTATTTCATACCTGTTCCACTGTTTCAAAGCAAAAGGCTACTCCTTTCCATTGTTCTCATCCAGAGTTAAGCAGGTCAGTGGAGTCAGATTACTTTTCATTTGTTACTCTATCAGCCAATTCGTTATCCCTCTGGAAGACACAACAAAGAGAGAATAAAACATGCATGACAGTAAAGGTTGCCATTACAAGGTACCAAGTGATACCAAAATATATGCTACATTTACTATTGATCATTAGATGGTGCTTGGATCAACCAAATGTTACTATGGAACTGCCTCCAGGTTTCCATCAGAACTGCCAGTTAAGAAAATATGCATAAATAAAAAGTGTTGATGAAAATGCAGAAAGAAGGGAACTCTTGTGCACTGTTGGTGGGAATATAAATTGATGTATTCACTATGAAAAACAGTACAGAGTTTCCTCAAAAAATTAAAAATAGAAATATCATACAATCTAGTTATTCTAATTCTGGGTTTTTACTCAAATAAAATGAAAACACTAATTCAAAAAGATGCACCCATGTTTACCGCAGCATTATTTACAATAGCCAAGATATGGAAGCAACCTAAGCATTCATCAGTAGATGAATGGATAAGGAAGATATGAATGGAATATTACTCAGCCATAAAAAAGTAACAAAATCTGCCATTCATGACAACATAGATGGAACTAAAGTGAAAATAAGTCAGACAGACAAAGGCAAATACCATATGACTTCATTATATGTGGAATCTAAAAAACAAAACAAGCAAAACTAAAACAGAAACAGACTCATAAATACAAAGAACAAACCTATGGTTGCCAAAGGAAGAGGGGTAGTTAGGTGAGATAGGTGAAGGCGATTAAGAAGTATGAACTTCCATTTGTATAATAACTCACAAGATGAAAAGTACAGAATAGGGAATATGGTCAATAATATTGTGATAGAATCGTATGGTGACAGATGATAACTATGCTTACCATTATGACCATTTCATAATGTATATAATTGTCAATTCATTATGTTGTACATCTGAAACTAATATAACATTGTATGAAGACTATACTTCAATAATTAAAAAATACTGGAAAGACCATATAACATTAATAAGAAGAAGACTTTAATTGCTCATTACATTAGTCCAACAATTTTCATATCTGAACATTTTACTCAAATCTTAGTCAAGAGGCACTGAGTCTTAGGGGTAAGCAGAGTAGTTTTAAGAATGAAGGAACCTCTTGTTAAAACAATGTCCTAGCTTTCACAAGCAACAAAAGGTCACACAAGAGCACAATTCTTAGGATTTTGAGCAAGATCCTATAACTGAAAAAGACTTAAATCAAATGAGACAGGTGTTACTCTGATTTTGGCAAATGGGGTCTGGTTCCTGGGGCTGAAGGCAGAGTTTAAGTGTGCCACTTAGCACAGCAGTAGCAAGCCTAGGGTTATTTTGTGTGAACACTGCAGAGTAGTCTTTTCTCTGGATAGCATTAGATTTTATTTATTTATTTATTTATTTATTTATTTATTTATTTATTTATTTATTTATTTTTTAGATACAGAGAAATAAAAAGCTATTTCCCCATAGACCCTGATTTCTAGCCAGAGTTTAGGAAGCAGACTATCATCCTGTGGAGAAATGGAGTGTGGGGGTGGGTAACTAAAGACATTTAGAACTAAAGTCACATCAGCTTAAGAACAACATCCTATGATGAAATGAAAATAGTTGCTATAATATGAAAATTTAAATATAATTTAAAAATTTCAGCTTATGTTTCAAATTCAGTTTAATATTTTTAGTAAAATTTATTATTTTTATATGATGAACCATATCTTAAATCTTCTTAATCATTGCTTTTTAATCTTTTAATGTATTGCATAAGCTATGAGTTCTAAAATTGGTTAAGTATTGCAAAACTCTCATGTGAAGTAGAACTGTGTATGTGTTTCAAAGAGCAAACGCAGTTTCTTATCCATCTAAGTCATTCAGCAATTAGTCACCTACTAGGTCCAGGCACTGGGCTAAATGCATACAAAATCAAATGTAAACTTTGGGTTTGTGGGTCACAGAGTTGCATCCTACCAAGAAAGGCAGATATTAATCCAATGATTACTCAAATAAGTATATAAATGAGACTTTGAAGAGATGTATAGTCTATTTATGAGATCATCACCATTTCCTTAGGGTGCTCCTAAAGACTATTTATGTACCTCTTTCTATTACTGCATAGGGTTAGGTTTATTATAGGCAATGACTAGTACATCAGCACAGAATCTGCAACAGGTACCAGATGAATTTGGATAGTCAACAAAAATCATCTTTTATTAATCATGAAAATTAGAGTAAACAGTCCTTCATTTAAATTTCATATCTCGGCAGGTGCACCTATCACTTATTTTTGAATATGCAAGGGCACATAGCCCAAACAAATCCTATTCAAAATGGCTCAACATGATGAACAAAGGCAGTATTATCAGTGTCAGTGTTACTATCTTTATTACCTCTACATTGTTTGTGTTGTTATTACAATGTCCAAAGAAGTGTTTCTTTGACAAAAATATCTGTCAGCAGACCCTTGATCCTTGTTTTTACCAATAGTTGTTCCCTGTTCACAATAGCCCAAGATGTCTCTTATGCCAATAAACTAAAAAGGTGGAAGCAAAAACTTTTGCTCTAGGTACAATCCTTTTCAGTAGGGTTTCCAGTACAAAGTGATTGTTCTGCAAATTGTCATCTGACTGTAGCTAAACAGCCTAGGAAAACAGTACATGGAAAGCAAAATAGTTTTCATTCCTATTTGTTTAGCATTGAAGTGCTTTTAATAATAGTACTGATCTTAAGATATATCTTTGTCTTAACTTTAATGAAGCCCCCGTTTAAGTAAAACCTCACCCAGCCCAGGGAACAGACTTATATTTGAAAGAGAAGAAATTGCTAAGGACACCCTCTAGAGACCAGTAACTGCACTTATATCACACTTGGTATAATTTCCTAAGTATTTTCACTCATCATTACATTATTTGATACTCAATGGTCGTTTTTAGAAAGAGATAACTGGCTAAGTGTGGTCATGTGACTTGCCCAAGCACAAATGTTCATGATGAGGGGCAAAAAATTGAAATTGGAGTAAAATCTAAGTACTCTGCTTCCAAAGTCTGTTGTTTTATATCCTTTAGTAAAAAGGCTGTGTTGAGCAATATAATTGTAAATGACAAAGAGAATCTCTTCTTATTGGTGTACATGGCCAGGCAGCCTCCTCAGTAGTCACAGGCCCGGGGAAGCAGCAGTCTTCTGTGCCTTTTGAGTCCACTGCACTAAGATTTTTTGCACCAATTTCTAGTGTCCAAAGTGGGTCTTCTCATTGGTACATTTCATCTTATTTATTCTAATAATGACAGTTACCTTGTGCCTTCTATTTTAGATATACATTCTCCCCTCATTTTGTCAAAGTTTTCTCTTTTGGTTGGCCCACTAAATTGCAACCAACCCATTATCACAACTTTGGTCTACAAGACTTTCTTATATCTTATATAGTAAATGGTGCTTTGCTAGTGGCGGCATACTAGACAAAAAATGCCATTACTAAGAACAGGCTTGATCTCAGCTGAGTGCCATTGGAAGGTGCTCAGAAATGAATGACTAAGGCTTAGCTGCCTCTCCTGGGGGTGAAGGTGGACAGATCTCTTTCTGAATGAGTCATGTAATGTAATTGGGTGCTGATTTTTCTACAACTGCACACACATATTCATGGTTCCAGATGTGTACGGTTAGATGAGCACTGATGCTGGTGGTGTCTCCTTCCTCCTGCTCCTAGGTGGGTACCTGTCCAAATTGGGCTCTCCTTTTAGGCCTCAGAGCTCCAAAGCCAAGCCCTCATCTAGATGTTGCCCCAGTCACCCTTTCCCTGGGATCTTACCACCACTTCCATAGCAAACCTCCTAGGTTCCCCAACTGCTTTCCAGACTCATCAGTGCACTGTATAGTTTTCTGTGTTGCTCCAGAAACCATGAACATTCTGCCAGATATTCTCACTATCAGTGGGCATTGGTAGGAGCTGGTCCAAGACCATAGACACACAGACTGGTCAGTGGCTACTATCACCAGGGCCCTACTACTATCTGGGTAATAACTATTAGGATCCCTGTATTACCTCAATCCTCCTCACAGCATCTCTTTCTCTTCTCCATTCTCTCAGAGCCAGACCTTACCTCCAGATATTAAGTAGAGCAATCCCATGGAACCAGTTTGTTTGTTTGTTTATTTAAAGATTTTATTTATTTATTCATAGAGACAGAGAGAGAGAGAGAGAGAGGCAGAGACACAGGCAGAGGGAGAAGCAGGCATCATATAGAGAGCCTGATGTGGGACTCGATCCAGGGTCTCCAGGATCACGTCGCTGCGCCACCGGGGCTGACCCTATGGGACCAGTTTAAAATGACTAGCCCTGGAAGTGACAAGCTGGGTCTCTATACAAGGTAGCCCTTACCTAGGACACAGTCTAAACCCTCACACAAAGCTGACCAGAACTAGATAATCTCTGGATGGAGTGAGAGTGTGAGTGACAAGTGCTTGCCCACAAGGGAAGCAGCAACCCTGCCCAGCACCCTTTTGAGAATCTCCCTGCTCCAGGTCCAGGGCTTGGATATCCACTAAGTGGCTCAAAAGCCTTCTCTGTGACTTTATCAGAGGTCTAAGCAAAATAGTCAAATGAATAAATATTCAATTCAGTATTTGTTCTCATATTAAAAAAAATAATAATAAATTTCATTGGTTCCCAGGCAGACTGGCTGAAGCAAGGCAGACAAGCTATTTCATGTAGATGTATCGCCCTCTGGTGTTCAAAAAGAAATGGACTGTAAACAACTTTGAAATCTTCCTCACCCCAAGTCACTCTTGATTTTCAGTAGCCCTGACACCCTCTCCCTCAGCCACCCGAGATTCCAAGAATTATGAGAAAAACACTCATGGAAGCATCAGGGTGGGGCAAGCCATTAGGGGGCACCGCCCTTTATTGCATTCTTCTGAAACTCAAGTTTTGCGATAGTGTCAAATATTGCTTCTGTCTGAAGGTAGAAATATTGGGACAGTTGTTGAACTACTGAGATCTCAGACCCATCTACTCATTGGCTGGGCCAGGACAGAAGATTTAAGAGATCCAGGCAGCAAATTCACAGTGAATAAAGGCCTGTCAGCTTCTACTGGGGGAAGGCAAAGTCCAAGAGACATTCCCTCTCCCTTGGGCAAATTGCAGAAGTCCCCAGATAGCAGATCTTAGTCAAGTTCTCCTTGGCCAGCAGGGTGGGGTATTTTTGTTTAAAGGCAGATGCGTATTCCAGCCAGAAAAGTTTCTCTCAGCATCACATTTAGCTACTTTGATCCACAAAGCATGAGTTTACAATGTCTGATTACCAAAGGAGGAGGCAATATCTACACCTAGAAGCATAATCCATAACACAAGACAGGTAACAAGAAGAACCAGGTGACGGTAAGAAAATACATGCTGGAGGAGGTGGGAGAGGAAGATCCTCCTGGGAGCCAGAGCTCAGACCCTGGAGACCAGGGACCTCCCCTTTGTGGTTCACGTTGGAAGACTTGCACTTGCTTTGTGCCCAAATTTGATAGCATAACAAGCATATCAATTTCCTAGCACTGCTATAACAAGGTAGCATAAACTGGATGACTTAGAACAACAGAAGTGTATTCTTTCACAGTTCCAGAGGCTAGAAGTCTGAAATCAAGGTGTCAGCAAGCTTGGTTCCTTTTGGCACCTCTGAAGAAAAATCTGTGTCACAACTTCTTAGCTACTGGAGTTGCAGGCAATCCTTGAGGTACCCCAATCTCTGCTTCCATAGCCATGGCATTCTCCCTTGTGTCTGTGTCTTAACATGGTGTTCTCTCTGTGTGTCTGTGTCTCCTCTTCTTATAGTCAAATTGGATTAAGGGCCCATCCTACTCTAGTAGATCTCATCTTGCATCTTTTTTTTTTTTTAACTTGCATCTTAATCTCTACTTCCAAATAAGATCACAATCACAGTTACCAGAGATTTAGACGTATCTCTGCTAGTGATACAATTAAACCCACAATAACTGGACTATAAAGTTGAGCAGATTTGGAGTTTGTATTTATGCCTCTTCAGTGGTGTCCTGGGGAATGTTTAACAACCAGTTTTCAGGGGAGAAAAAGCCCTAGTTCATAATGCTTGCAGATTTTCATGGTGTAACTATTCCCTCCCAGGCCTATTGCAAGCTACCAACATAACACCTAGCTTGCAAAATTCCAGAGAATTTAACAATATGTATCTCGGATCCACTGGTACTAACTGGTTCCAGCTTGCCAATGGGCCTATTACATTAAAAAATGTCAATGATTAAAAGGAGTCATCTGTTATAATTTCTTTTAAATACTTGCATATTGAGGCCAAGATGCCCCTACAACTTTTGATTATCAAAATATAAAATGATTGGTTTATATATAACTCATATCAAATTTTAAATTGAGCCTACCTCTGGGTCATTTTGTTTTGTTTTGTGTAGCTTAAGCATTCTCCGTCCAGCCCTTCTACACACTCTGCCCCCTACCTTTGGTGTGTCTACCATCCATAGGTCTCTGCACTCAGCTGTCTCTCCACCCCAAGTACTGTCATCTGACCAGGGACTCTTCAGCTTCCATGTGGTTTTTCCAGCCAGCACCCTTTCCTTCATGGTTCCTTGCCCTACTAGGATACCTGGATGTCCTCCAGCTCTCAAAACGTGAACTCTAACCTCACATTCCAAGCCTGTCATTTCCCACCACTTCAGCTAATTCCTCTGTGCACACAACATTTACATCTTACTAACACCAGCAACTTCCCAATCTATCAGCCATGTCCCTTTCCTCGACCCTTTCCCTGTTCAACGTATACTCTAGCATCACCATTGTAACTATTCCCTTGCCAATACTCTTAATTCCTTCTACACTATAGCCAATATTCAATTGTACATTCACTGGTGAGGGAAATGTTGCCACCACAGACCCATGGTCTCCAAACCCTGCAAACATGTCCCACATGCTTTTCTGTGGGGCTGCAAACATGTACCACATGCTTTTCTGTGTCCAAGAGGGCCCTACTTTTTTTACTATGCCCCACCACTCTTCTCCAATCTCCTGCTTTAATTTCAACAAAAGACAATATGTCTGCATCACAGCAAAAAACCACAGAGAGCACTCTATTGTTAACACAGTATTTTCACATAGACTCGTTTAACCTACACAACAACTGAGAGAGGTAGGCAGGATATTATTATTCCCATTTTACAAGTCAGGAAACTGAGGCTCAGGGAACATTCATATTAACATCAGATTAGTTATTAACAGAATCTGAGTGGAAACAACAGGTCTCCCAATTCTGAGAATCCCAGGTCAAACAGTAAAGTAGATGATTTGTCCAAGGGCACCGATGAGTCCAGGATAAGTACTTATATCCCTGGGTACCTTCCAAAGTCTTTTTTTTTTTAAATTTATTTATGATAGTAACAGAGAGACAGAGAGAGAGAGAGAGAGGCAGAGACACAGGCAGAGGGAGAAGCAGGCTCCATGCACCGGGAGCCCGACGTGGGACTCGATCCCGGGTCTCCAGGATCGCACCCTGGGCCAAAGGCAGGCGCCAAACCGCTGCGCCACCCAGGGTTCCCCCTCCAAAGTCTTTATCCACCTCTAGAATGTGCTGCCTTCTCAACGGTTGCTTTATTGCTATAAAGCACCTGAAGCTCATTTACTATTTATTTAAAAATAAAAGCTAGGATTATCTTGAACACAGTTTTATTTTTCATTCCTTTGCAAATTGTTACCACCAATGATTGTTTCTTTGTGTTAGTGTTTTTCTGATATAGAGTTCTCAGAGCCTTGGCTGAAATAAGCCCATTTACTCTCAGCTCCTGTCATATGGTTCACAAGCTCTGGAAACACCAGTGATGAGATGGAAGGAGCCAGACCAGGGCTTTGATCTAGAAATGTCATCCCATGGAGCCCAAATGCTTGCCTGTTGGCCTCCAAAAGTGGATCATGGGTGGATCCATGCAGGCTTACAAGCTGATTTTCTGTAAACACATGAAGTGGCCAAAGCCCTTCCATTGGTATGGGGGCCATAGTGAGTCACTTGCAACAATTACAGACAGATAAGAATCTCAGCTCTTTCCTGGGCCTTCCAGTGAAGCATGAAAACCAAATGGAATTTGCTTTGTTGATAAAAAAGGACCACCCTGTCCCAGTTCTACCAATACCTTGCTTTGTTCATGCTGCACCTATATCATTGTACATCATTGTATATAGAGGCAGACATGCAAAAGAAGTGCTGACCCTCCCTTGCCACAGCCTGGTACAGCCTGCATGTCCACCCCTCACATGTTGCCTTTGCCTTAGAGATATGCTGCTTCCACCATATTAGACTGAACCCCACTCTCATTAGAATTGATACATATGAGGTATACCAGAAACACTGAACTAGGAGATGGATGACTTGGCTTCTAATGGTGGACATTGGGTAAGACACATGCCTTCCTGATCTTGATTCTTTCTCAGACAAGTGGTTAGCTGTGGCTGCAGCTAATTCAGCAACACCATAAAGACTGCTTATGCTGTCACAACAAAGAGAACTTCTGGGGAGCAACCCAGAGAGTTCTATAGGAAGAGAGGACAGAGGAGTCTCCTTTAAATAAGATTAATTTAGGCACTTATAGTAAGTATGTCACTGGACAATGTTTCCTAAAAGTGCTAGAGGAGATGAAGAGTGAGGAGCAGCAACATGTCAGGCCATGAGGAGTAAACCAAATGAAGGGAAAGCCCAGGCCTGTTCCATGGGTGAATCAGCAGACAGCACATACCTATAGAATTATTGATTCATGCACTTTGTAAGCTATTTTTATGGACAGATTTGGGGGAGCTTTACAGGATTTTGCTGGCCCTTAGGGAACTTGAAGGCAATGTAGGGCACTCTTGGTGGCTCTGAAGACTGTGAGGGATATCTCACAGTCCCTACCCTTGGCAGTCCATAGCAACCATGTCATTGTCCCCCCCACCCTTCATGGGAGAGTGGAGTGGTGGGAAGAACTCTTACAGGATCATTGCAAACATTAAATGAAATTGTCCACACAAAGCACAAGCATGTAACTTTCAATAAAGGGTAGCAGCTATTAATGTTCTGGGGATTACCTCAAAGGCAAAGGAAAGTAGAAACCTCCTAGTAGTTCCAAGTTGCACTCAAATTTGATATATTCAGACATGTGAAAAAAATGAGCCCTCTTCCACTCCTGTTTCTGAGCTTGAGCCCATAGCTAATGCTTTCAGACATGTCTCACCATAAGGTTGGCACCTCAGGACCTGTGGGGAATATAGCAGCGGTGCTGGGAGGCAGCTACCACACAGGCTAAAAGTATCAGATAAAGTCATTTAGACCTAGGTTAGAATCCTGGCTCTGCCACCTTAGACAACTTACTTCAATTCTCTGAACCTCACTTTCCTTATCTCTAAAATGTGAACACATTTGTTTAATAAATGTCTTTTGAGCAAATGGAAATAGCACTACTTTCCACATGGGTCTTTGTGGCAATTAAATGAGATAATTACTAAACCTACTATGACATAATAGATGTGATGACTGATTTTAAGTGTCAACTAGATTGGGGCATGGAATGCCTAGTATCTGGTCAAACATTATTCTGGGTACACCTGTAAGGGTGTTTTTGAATTAGATTAACATTTGAATCTGTAGACTGAGTAAAGCAGATTACTCTCCCTAAGTGGATGGGCCCCCTCAATCAGTTGAAAAGCTTGAATAAAACAAAACAGCTGACCCTCCTGCCAGTAAGAGGAAATTTCCTCCTGCCAGACTGCCTTGGGCTGAGACATTGGTTTTTTCCTGCCTTCAGATTGTAATTGAAAATTGGCATTTCCTGGGTCTCTATCCTGCTGGCATTTGGACTAGAACTATATCACTGGCTTTCCTGGGTCTCTAGCATGCCAACTGAAGATCTTGGGACTTGTCAGCCTCTATGATTGTGTAAGCCAATTCCTTATAATAAATCATTGATATAGATATGGATATAGCTATAAATATGACTAGGTATCTATTCTATTTATTCTATTTCTCTGGAGAACCATAATACAGTAGGTGCTAAATACAAAAAAGTTGTTTTTATGATTGCTATTTCTTGACAAGAAATGTTGTCCATATGTAAAACTAACTGAAATTATGTTGTTTAAGAGATGGGGGGAAATGCCAATTAATGGCCTTGCTATTTGTGTGTGATTCAGAAGATGTATTTGATCTTCTAAAACAAGCACTTATTATAACATATTTGTATTTATGTATCAAGATATATCTATTATATATTATAATATACACAAAGCTCCTGGGATATTTTATCTTTTCTGGTACAGACCATGACTTTGAGAAAGAAAAGTGTTGGAAGCAGAGAGGTAGCTCAGTATGGTGTCAAAGGACACAATTTGGTTTTCTGGTGATGACCTTGACTACCAGATAGTAAACACTCTGAAAGGAATACCATTAAGCCTTTGAGGATCATCAGTGACCTGGCACGTAGGAAACTTGTCTTCTAATTAAGACTATCAACTAAAATCTAAGTTGACATGAAGGAAAGGATCAAATTAAAATTTATACTGTGAAAAGTAATAGAGTATAAGATGCCCAATAATTCTTAGTAAAAAATAGTATGGAGACTATCAGGAATGATATTTATAGGTACAGATGTCTATTCACCAAGGTTTATTGAATATCTAGGTGATCTGGGAACTTTAACAGGTTAAAAATACAGTTTCACAGTTTTAAAATAAAAGAGCAAAACATAAAAGTATATGTATAATAATCTCATTTGAAAAAGTGTATATATACATACATAGAGAGCATGTGCATAATACATACTTAGACATGTTTATATATGCATAGAGCATTTCTGGTGAGTATGTGAAATTTGTTTGAAGTTCCATTGAGGGAAAGGACTGGGGACTACGATAAGAGGAAGGATTGTTTTTCATAGCAAAAGTTTTATAGTGTTTAAATTTTTACTACATGCACATAAAACTGTTCGATTAAAACTCTATTTTCATTAAACTGTGCTTGGAGCAGGATCATCAGTGCTGAGAGGGGCCCACTTGCTTTGAGCAGCTGTGCACTATCAATATTTAACCCCCGACCTTAACAGCATTGCCTTCCTGTCCTACTACAATCAGTAGTAACCCTTCTAACCATCTTCTATACCATCTCCAGTGTTCTCTTTAAAAAATGTGGCCTCCTGTTTCCTACAAGATAAAGTCTGATCTACTTAGTGGAGTGTTAGTGGGAAATGATACTGTACCTAATACTACTAGTATCATTCCTGGGCCTTCCAGAAGTCCATTCCTTTCCTCTCTTTCCCACTGTCACTACCCTAAACCAAGCTCATTATCTTCTTGGTCTACCCTGCCAGCCTCCTGACAGTCTTTTCTCCGGTTTTTCTCCACTCCTATCTGTTCTCCATATACCATATTCTTTATAAAATGCAAATAGTATCCTAAAGCTCCCCTGCTTATAGCCCTTTAAAGCTGTCCACTGTGAGCACCTGGCTGACTCAGTCAGAAGAGCATGCAACTGTTAATATTGGGGTTGTGAGTTCAAGCCCCTTGTTGGATGTAGAGATTACTAAAAAATAAATAAACAAGCTTTATTTGAAAAAAAAAAAAAAAAACTTCCTACTGATTTTAAGCTAAAATCCCAACTTCTTAGTAGGGCCAGCCTCTACGTCTTTCTCCAGTGCCATCTCTCCCTAATTCTTTGCTCTTTGCTCACTAACTACAACCACCACTACACCTTGCTCTCTGCTCACTGCTACTACCTACCATATACTGTTCAGTTCCTTGAATACAACATTCTCTCTTTCCTCTGAGTCTTTTCACATCCTATTTCCTATCTTAAGAAACTCTTCTCTCTTCTCTCTGGTCTTCCAACCCTACCTGGCTAACTTTTTCACCATAAAGGGTTATAAAAATAAGATTGTCATAAGAAAATTATAAATAATTGAAGAAGAAAAAGTCACCCATTTGAGAAGGAATCCTGAGGAGTTCAGCTATCAGAAGGATGCTGAACAGAGCATAGGTGGTGCAGTTTGCTAAGCATCTAACTCTTGGTTTTGGCTTAGATTGTGAACTCAAGGTTGTAAGGTCAAGCCCTGCATCAGACTCTGTTCAGTGTAGAGTCTGCTTAAGACTCTCGCTCCCTCTTCCATTGTCCCTGTCTCAAATACCCCCCCCCCCCAAAAAAAAAAGAAAAGAAGAGAACTGTGTAAGACCATGATCTAAGAAGGGGCTGCACAGGCTGGAGAATGGAAAGAAGAGGGGTCCTTCTGGTGAATAAAGTGGAGAGGACTGAGTGAATGGGTGGCAGAGGGGTAGTGGCTAGAGGTAAAAGACCTTGAAAGCCAAAATAGAGTTTGATCTTCATTTTTTAAACAATGAGAAAACTTGAATGGTTTTTAAACTGGCAAGTGACAACCTCCAGTATTTATTTCAGAAAGATGTGAACAGAGTTCAGAGGAATGAAGTTAGGGAGAAGGGTGATCTTAGGCAAAGAGGATGAGAGCCTGCCCGAGGGCAGCAGTAGGCAGAACTGGCAAGAAGCAATGGATTTGAAAGAGATGTGGAGATAACCTCCTGGGCTTGATGACCAAGTGAAGGGGAGGAGAGACCCAGGAATTAGAGAGGACTCACAGAGCTAGCCAGAATAACTGGGAATATGGTGAGGTCATTGGCAGAGATGGGAATCACTAACAGAGAGCAGATTTGGAGGAAGATAATGAATTAAGTTCGGAACATGTCGACTTTTGGGTGTAAGGTCAGGAAGCCTATGTCCATGATTAAGATCAGACACAACTCAAGGTATAGCATGCGGGCCCATCACAAAAACCACCTATTAGCGTTGATTTCATCTTTTCTGGTGTGGCATGTTTCCACAACTCCTGTTTTCCATATCCCAACAAAGTCAGTGAATTGTTTGCCTTGCATGCAGAGACGGAGTTGTAAAAGCACAGGGAAGGTGGAGATAAGGTCTGTGAGTGGGAGAAGACATGTTGTGCCAGGGTTGAAATTTGCAGTAGAAAATTGTTTTTCTCTCCAACTTTGTGTCAATCACTACTCTATTTCTATTTAAATTCCAATTTTGCCATGATAAGCAGCTTGAACTCTTGGGACAACTTCACCTCAACTCTGCACTCAGCCCCTGAGACACTTTGAAGTCTACAATACAACATTTTTCACATAGTTATTCAGTTCCCTTTTTGCTTTTGAACTCTTCAGAGGTGTAGTATATCTTGTCTCCCTAACTAAAGTCTTAATTCTTAAAGAACTCAATTTATGCCCAACATTTAGTTTTTTTATTGTCACAGAGCCTCGTATATATTAAGCTTTCAAAAAACACAAAGTAGATTGAAACTGACACTGAATTCATGTGGGAGAGAAAGGAGAAAGGGCAGTAACCACCTGGAAGGACAGAGTACAGCAAGAGATAATATGTTGGTTAGAGGTGTGAGATAGTATCAGTTCTTAACATAGAAAGGAAACTATTCTGACATAAAAGGAATGATATCCCCCTCTCTTAATAATAATCACTTTGCGTTCTAAATATGTTTAAAAAGAGGAGAGGAATATTGGTATTCTAATTATCAAGTAAGTTGTCTTCTCAACTGACTAAAAAGTCTGTTTTTCAGGGACCACCTTTGGCTTATATGCAATATTGATAAAATACAGAACTTGTCCTTCACAGTTAATTATATTCAGTTGCACTAAACAGTGCAAGACTTAGGGTTAAGTCTTTCACCTCCTTTTAGTTCTTCCTTTTAGTTATAGGTGTGGCCATCGTGATGGCCATCGTGGTGTTGGAGCAACGTTAAATATAATTCCTTAGACAGAGGAATGAAGATGGGACAAGCCCAAGTATTGCTACTGGGGAGATTGTGCACTTGTCATGATGGAGGAAGATGTATGTGGGGGTGGTGGGGAGAAGAGATTTTGCTGCTAGCTGACAAGTACCAATAGGCCTCTAATCACAAAGATCTCCTAGCTGTCCTGCCAGCAGTGCCTGCCAGTCTACCATCAACATCACTATTTAATATGGAAACCCCCATTAGGATCACTGGAAGAATGAGACCTACAACTCAGAGCTTTCAACAGGGAGTGCAGGAAAGGAAGTGGTTCAAAAATGGATCTGAGACTACTCTTGGGAACAGCAGGAAGCATGACTCTGGAGGTTAGCAAAGATAAGAGGGAAAAGACACAGGAGTGATTACTTCACAGTCTTGCCAACGGCTCCATTCCTGCTCCTTTTAGAGCATACCTTTCCCCTTCTGAGATTCCCCTAAGCACCAGGTGAATAGCAGGAAAACTCCTTCTAGGCCATGGTGGCAGCAACGTCTGTTGGCTCTGTGTCACATTCCTTTCCAGACTTCACAGGCCTCAGGTTACAAAGGTCTCATTGCGCAGTTCTTAGGAGAATGAGCATGGAGGGTGGGCTGGGATAAAGGAAAGCCCTGTATGTGTCAGAGATTCAGGTGTGGCTAGATGCCAAGGCACCCCAGGTGGTGGCAGCAAGAAAAAGAATCAAATATCTTGATCTCTAGCAAGGTAGCTTTCTTTACTTTTATTTTTTTCTCCCAAGGCTGTTAAATAAGACTTATCAGGATGCTTCTTCTTGGGTAATTTGATGGAAAATATTTCAAAAGTTCACTTGGCATACCTGTGTTTTGGTTTACTGGGAGAGATTTGAGAATTCAAAACCCACAATGAAGAATCTGAAACTAAAGCTCTTTTTATCCTTCCATTGTTCATAATCAACTTTCTCCTGTAGTTTTATGCTGTCATATGCACAAAATTGCTCAATATATTATATAACCTTTGAAATTAATATGGAAGCTGAAAGATATTACCACATCCCTGTTTAAACCCTTTCTTTCAGATTTGGGGATTTTAGACAGATATCAATATATTTGCTATGAATTGAATTGGAAAAAGCTCTGAGTGTCTGTATCCAGGGAGTGCTTGGGCTCAAATTTACAGATTAATTAGAGATGCAAGACATATATAGCTCTACATAAAACAAACAAGTCTAAAGAAACTCCTAAGTTATCAAGCTAATTCCAAATAAATATTAATTCATGGGATAAGTTAGGAAAGGCTCACAAAGGATAGGTTAGTTACCACAGATGGTATAATAGCCACACTTGCCAGATGAAGTGTCCACTCATATATACATTTATGGAGTGAACATATGTGTATCACAGAGTATGCACACACATACACATAAACAAAGAGATCTACCTAACCTGGAAAAGACATGGCCACAGAAAGTTTACATATTTATTATAAAGCAAAAAGGCGGCATGCTTGGGTGGCTCAGTGTTTGAGCGCCTGCCTTTGTCTCAGGGCATGATCCCGGAGTCCCAGGATTGAGTCCCACATCGGGGTCCTTGCCTGGAGTCTGCTTCTCCCTCTGCCTATATTTTTGGCTCTCTCTCTCTCTCTGTGTCTCCAGTGAATAAATAAATAAAATCTTTAAAAAAAATAAAGCAAGAAGGCTGTTAATGGTATACATGCCTTTTTCCCCCCCAGTAAACTACTACTAATCAGGCCTCAAGGCAGGGTAACCTGTTGATTTCCCTGGATTTATTTTCATTGTTATCTCAGTTTGGTGGATGGGGTCTTGGGTGCCTTTTCTTGACCTTGACCAAAGCTTATTTTATTTGGAGTTGTAAAGGCTAGGAGAGGTGTGGTGATTAGTGTCACCTGGAGTACTTGAATTTACCAATAACTATATTAAGAGGGTAAAATGAGGTTTCCTCTCTTAAGATATTCTAAAATAACTCAAATATGAACCAATAAATTTGTTCATCATGAATTAGGGGCAGAGAGTATTGGAGAAGCCACTAGGCTGAAAATTAGAGGATTTAAGCTGTGGCCCCAAGCTAGCACTACTAGCTTAACCACCTAAGTCAAGACACAACTTCTCTGTGCTGGTTTCTTCTTCTAGAAATGAGGACACATTGAAATGTATGATCTCTTAGTTCCCCTCCACTCTAAAATTCTGTAGTATATGACTAACACAATGGTCAGAGAACATTACAGTCAATAAATATAAGTGTAGACAAGTTAGGGCACTCTATGTTTTTTGGATTTTTTTTTTAGGTTAAACCTAAACTTAGTTGTCACTGACTATGAGTGAATTATAAAAATTGGAAGCATGAAGTTTTCATTTTCAAGGACCTATGAGGTTGGATCATAATGTAATTGTAAAAACTATAGTGGCTTCTGTAGAGAGAAATTGGATATATACTGGAGTTAATGTGAAAATACATTTTGTTTTTATCTGGACCTCTGGATTTATTGATGTGCTTTGGATTATTAAAACTTTTATAATGTATACAGGATTGGCCTTGCTGCTAAGATATATTTATTCCTAATGTGTTGGAGACCAAAGAGTGTTAAAATTAAGTCCTGTGGTTAGAGATTAGGTCTCCTCTCCCCTTGTCTATTGCTGTCAGGGTTCCTTGTGGGTAACTAATCTACCCGTCAGAACACTAGACTGCTCCTTCCACTGAGGGAATGTGGCAATAAACTTAGCTCTCGCAGGCAAATCTCAGCGTGCCTGCTTGAACAGTCCTGTACTCCGCTCTGGGGTCGCAGTGTGCTAAGACACAGAGGGAGGCCAATGGAGATGAGTCAGGACCTGGCACCCACCCCATGCTCCTCCCTGCTGGTAAACAGAACAGCTATTTGCCCGTCACTCGAGCCTCTCAGGGCCCCAAGACTCCAGGAAGAAACAAATACTTTAGAAGCCAAAACCCCAAGGCAAGGTAAAGAAAACAGAAATGTCCGCATCCCCAGCGATGATTTCACTGGCGTGAGTTCTTTAGAGGGGGAGGAGCTGTAGACAGTTACAGCTGAACTGTTTTACCTACTTCTCAACCATAAGGCCCTTCTCTTTCACTGTTTATAGGGGATGATGGCCTTTTACCTGTTAAGCCCTGAAATCTCAAAAACCAGAGTTTAGAATTAATCTTGGTTGCTAGTCCATAATAAATTTATTTCTCCTCTTTTTATTACTTTTGTTTCTATTTTTATACTATCTTCTATTAAAATACTTCTTTCAGTTAACTTATTTTTTGTTTAGTTTATTTTTCTCTATTTTGGGGAGAAGCTATTAAAAGAATAAACATTACCAGGCAATAAATGTAAACTACTTTACAAATAATTTTACACTGACTTCTTGAGGTAACTGTTTCTTTTGCATTTTTGCAGTGGTTGAGGAGAGAACAGTGTGGGGCTAACAGTCTTGGAAATGTCCTCATCTGGCTTCATGACAATAAATAAGACTTGCTGTTGGGAGGCTACACCTCAGTTCTCTTTCTGGTGGAACTCCCTTGGCCTTTTTTCTCCTTATTTGGAACCTTGGAACTGTAAAGTATCTGGTGCATAGATTCAATGCTTATACGATTACTCTTAAGGCTGAAGATACACCCATCTTAAGGTCCTCTCCTGGTTTTTTTAGATACCAGAAATTTCTGTTCTAAGCTTAGGAATTGTTACATACCTGAACTGGAGGCATGGCTGGCTGATTCCTTCTAGCTCTGTCAGATAGCGTCCCACCTCTAATATATCAATAGCTAAACCTCCTGTTACCTCCTTCTCAGTAGCCAAGGCTGAGATTGGCTGGATATTGTGATGTCACAGAGTAGAATCCTTGCTCCTCCCAAAGACCCAGGTGAGATCCTCCGCTTCAACATTTTCTGTCTTGCCCTTGACAGGAGGTTGGGTAGCTTAATTCCTTTATTTCTTAACTGATCCATAGAATCATAGAATCTTACTGTGAGCAGAGACCTTGGAGGCCCATGACTAGATTATATTCTAACTCCTGTATTTAACAGATAAGGAAATTCAGATTCCAGGTAGTTAAGTGGCAGAGCTAAATCTAGAACCTGGGTGCCCTAAGTGTTAGCCCCCTGCCTTCTGAACACAATGTACTCATGCTGAGTTCTACTCTCTAGATTTTGTCAACATCACTGTTCTCTGATAAACAAGCTCACTGGATGATTTTTACCTGAATATACCATAACAAGAGACCATTCAGATAATGTGCATCATGGTAAGAGAATACAGTCTCAGGGAAGATCATTAGTTTTTTCTGACAATCTGTTGGTACCAGAAACAGCTAACTTTGGTCCTGGCCCAAACTCAGAAACTCTGAGCCACCAGATCAATCCTATACTAACAAGTAATGTAATTTCTAAGTAACTGATATTTTCAATGAGATTTGATATAAGGAAGAATGCTCAACCCAGGATTAGTGTTGGCTGCAATGCCATAGAAGGTTCTAGTGTTTGTTGAGAGAATGGGAAGGAATAATCAATAAAGAAATAGATTTTCACTGAAATTCTCCATACCCTTCACTTTTTCTAGATACTTTTTCTAGATATGGCATTAAAAAATTATCTGCATTTCATGAGATGACTTGTATCTATGAAGCCAGAGACTTGTACTTGCAAAATCTCTCAAGAGGGGAACATATATTACACTTTTATAACACCAACAACTAACATTTTACATCATGTTTAAGCATTTACAAGCCATTTTCACATATATCATTTCATTTAATCTTCACAGCTCAGTAAGATAAACAGTGTATTATTTTTAGTACGATTTTATGAGTGAGAAAATTATAACTTAGAGAGGTTGTGACTTGCACAAGATCACAAAGCTAATTAAGTGGAAAGGGTAATATCAGTTAAACCAGATCTTCCAACCAAGATTTTCCCCACCATAGGGCTTCCTCAGGGTGGGAGGAATTGTCATGTGGTCCTGGAACACACTTGAAGGCAATTGCATTAAGCAACCTTTTGATTAACAAAGAAGAAATTATTCCTCTGGGTCATAAATACTGTTTTACTAACCTCCTACATGTCTCAATAAAAACTTAGAGAAATGGTTAGTGAACACTAATTTCAAACTTTAAAATAATATAACCATTGCCCTTCCACCTGATAATTCCACATCTGTGAATTCTCCTAAGGGAATTATCATGAATATGAATAATATTTAACTACAAGATATCTGTCCTTTGGAGCATTGTTTATAATAGAAAACAAATTAAAAGCTCAATATTTGAAAAGTGGTAAAATGTATTATGTTTAACTCATGAAAATAATGTTGTAGGTAAAGTTTCCTAGAACCTTAATCATTTGTGTGCTATCTTTGGAATAGCACCATCTGTACTAGTATCTACTTAATATCTTTATTTTTTTTACTTTTTTAAAAATTAATATCTTTAAATTAACTCTTACACTTTACTGAAATAAGAGAATTTATTTTTTAAAAAAATTTTATTTATTCATGAGAGACACAGAAAGAGAGAAATAAAAGAATGTAAAGGTAATTTTTAAAATCATTACATTAGGAGAAATGTAGTACCGTGTCAGATAACCATAAAAACAGATATAACAAAGTCAGACCCTGGGCCAGTCCCACCCATCACTATACCTGCAGCAGTCATGACCCTGCCACAACTGGAGAGTGCAGGAAGCCTACACATAGGACACTCCTGGAACACCTGGTTCTAGTGACCAGGGGTACCATACTTCTGAGTCCCCACCGGACATCTCCTAATAAGTCCACTTCTTTTTACGGAGATGTAGCTGAATTATCTAATATATAGAAACAGAGTTAGGCAAAATGAGAGTGAGGAATATGTACCAAATGAAAGAACAAAACAAAACCTCAAGAAAAGAACTGAACAAAACAGAGACAAGCAATCTACCCAATAGAGCTCAAAGTAATTGTCATAAAGATGTTTACTTTATGACCTCAGGAGAAGATTGGATGAACACAGTGAGAACTTCAATAAAGAGACAGAATGTAAGAAAATACCAATCGGAGCTATGAGATACAATAACAGAAATAAACAATACACTAGAGGGAATAAAAAGCAGATGAAGTGATACAGAATAATGGATGTGCAACCTGGAAGACACAGTAGTAGAAATCACCCAAATTGAAAAGAAAATGAAGATAGTTAAAAGGATCTGTAGGACAATACCAAGCATACTAACATTCATATTTTAGGGGTCCCAGAGAGAAAAGAGGGGGCAGATGTCTTATTTTAAGAAATAATAGCTGAAAACTTCCCTAACTTGGCAAAGAAAACAGATATCCAAGTCCAGGAATCACAGAAAGTCCCAAGTAAGATGAACACCAAGATAACATTACAACTAAAATATCAAAAATTAAAGACAAATAGAGAATCTTAAAAGCATCAAGAGCAATTAGTTATGTATAGGGAATTTCTATAAGACCAACAGATGATTTTTCCGCAGAAACTTTGCAGGCCAGAAAGCAGTGATGTGATATATTCAAAGTGCCAAAAGGAAAAAAAAAAAGCCTACAACCAAGAATATTGGGCAAGGTTATCATTCAAAATTGAAAGGGAGATAAAAAGTTTCTCAATAAGCACAAGCTAAAGGAGTTCATTACTGCTAAATAGGCTTTATTATAAGAAATATCAAAGGATAGGGTACCTGGGCAGCTCAGTTACTTAAGCATCCTACCCTTGCTTTTTGCTCAGGTCATGAGTTCAGGGGTGTGAGATGGAACCTGTTTAAGATTCTCTCTCTCTCTCTCTCTCTCTCTCCTTCCCACTGCACCTCCCCCCATTCACTTTCTCTCTCTAAAAAAATATTGATTAATTAAATAAAATAAATCAAAGGACTTCTTTAAGTGGAAAAGAACAGGCCATGACTAGAAACAAGAAAATATATGAAAGAAAAAAAAACTCACTGGAAAGTCAAACATATAGTAAAGGTAGTATATCAACTACTTATAAAGCTAGTATAAAGATTAAAAAACAAAAATAGTAAAAACAACTTTAGAATAGTGAGACACAAAATAAAAGATGTAACACATGACATCAAAAACATAAAACATGGTAGAAAAGTAATAAAAAAGTAGTGCTTTTATCATGTGTTCCAACTTAAGTGGCCACCAATTTAAAATAGACTATTAAATATATAAATTGCTATATATGAACCTCAAAATAACCACAACCAAAAGCCTATAATAGATACACAAAAAAATAAAGAGAAAGAAATCCAAACATAACACTAAAGAAAATCATCAATAAGGGAAGAGACAAGACAAGAAAAAAGAAACAGAAATGAACTACAGCTCTTTTGCTTAGGCCATTGGTGCTGGCAGGATGGGCAAGTCTTGTGGTCATCTTACTGCAGGAAGCTCTATAGCCACCAACAAGATCAGAAGTGGCATGATAAACAGTACAAGGAAACCCATTTGGGCACAGCCCTGAAGGCTAACCATTTTGGAAGCATTTCCCACGCAAAGGGAATTGTGCTGGAAAAAGTAGGGGTTGAAGCCAAACACAAATTCTCCCATCAAGAGGTATATCAGGTCCAGCTGATCAAGAATGGCAACAAAATTTACAGCCTTTGTAACCCACAATAGTTGTTTGAATTTTATTGAGGAAAATGACGAGATTCTGGTCACTGGATTTGGTCACAAAATCATGCTGTCAGTGATATTCCTGGCATTTACTTTAAGGTTGTCAAAGTAACCAATGTTTCTCTTTTGGCCTTATATAAAAGATCAAACAGAGAAAGACAAATACTATATGATTTCACTTATGTAAGAAATACAGAAAGCAAAACAAATGAACAAACAAAACAAAACAGAAACTCATAGATACAGAGAATTAGCTGATGGTTGACAGCAGCAAGAGGGGGATGGATCATTAAGACATACAGTCTTCCAGACAGGAATATATTGTACAGCATAGGGAATATAGCCAGTAATATTGTAACAACTTTGTATGGTATTAGAAGGTAACTAGACTTATTATGCTGACCATTTCATAATGTGTATAATTACCAAATCACTGTTGCACACCTGAAACTAATTCAATATTGTATATCAATTATTCTTTGATTTAAAAAAAAGAATACAAAGTAATACTATTAATGCATGGATTTTTGATGCTGATACCTAGCAAAAAACGTGACTGATTTAATCGAATCACAATTCATACCCTTTATTCCTGTAATAAACTTCACCTTTCTGTAGTAGAAATCTCTTTTTTCACTACAACAGGCTCAGTGAGGAAAAGAAATGAAGTGCATGTCTGATTCCAAATTGCAGTTATGTATATTTCCACATACCTGGCATACCTGGCATACTAAATGATTTTTAACTTCTAAAAATGACCCTTTGATGTACTTCAGAAAAGAGCATAGCTATCACATGGACAGTGAGTATACAAGAATCCACACTAGACTTCTGTGTGATTTTCGCTAATGGTTCTCAGGAACTGTGCTACAGCTTAGAAAGCATTTTTGAAATTTGTGAGTGTTTTTGGTTGTTGCAATCATTAGGGATTGGAGGCACTCCTGCCTTTGTTAGGCAGGGGCCAGAGATGTTAGCCTGCAATGCCAGGCATGTTCCCATGTGAATAAGAATTGACTGATAATTTCAAGTGACTTTATATATCTTACAGAATATCCAAGTCAATGAAAAAACTAGTGAGCCAGACCTAAATATTAGTTGTAGTTTATAATTACCTAAATCAATCTAACATGGAAATGCAAAATTTTTGCACAGTTTTAATATACACTGATTTTTCCTAAAATGCAACAGCTTTGTATATCAGGCAAGACCATACTTTATTTTGTTTACAACTTTACCAAACATTGTTCACAATTTTGGAAAAATCAGCCTACCAGATAGCCATGGTGCCTTGAAGTCACCCTTCATTTGTATCTGTCTACACTTGCAGCTTCATATTCTCAGCAAATCTCCCATTATATTCTCCACTGTAGTCAAGCTCAAGCATTTAACTACTAAAATGTATATGCTTTTATATGAATTATTTTCTTTAGTTTTTCCTTTTATCCAGTATAGGGCATTATATTGACTTTTATTAAATTATGTAAAGAGGCAGGCTATCTATGACTATCATTTCAGAATTTGACAGAGGAGATAAAACATTGTCATTTAAAAGAGAACACTAAGCCTGGTAGGGTTGAGCACCACTCAATTCCAAGAAGTCATCCGAGACATTAATGGGCATAACCGAGGATTGAGGATTGCACTTATAATTCACGCATTCGCATCAAGCTGATTATCATTGTGCTTCCTTCCTTGGCCTTCTTCCAAGCAGAAGTATCTACAAAATTACAGGCTCAATATTCTATATTTTTCAATTAATCACAAAATATGTAATCACTGAAAATGTTTAAAATGTATTCATACAACACCAAAAAATAATCTCACACATCAGCTTTGGCACATATTACACATCATGCTTTAGGAAATACAGGATTTTCCATTCTAATGGTATAGAAGAATGGCCACAGATATTAGTGAGCAAAAAAATCACAAAAAAGTAGGTACCATTTTTAATAAATATACATAGTGTGGAAAATTTGAAAGATCTACACCAAAATATCGACAGTGGTTACCTCAGAATGGGAGATGATATGTGATTCAATTCTCTTACTTGCCTACCTTTTCTAAATGTTTTAGAATAGCCATGCATTCTTAAATTATGAAAAAAAGCTATTTGAAATATATATGCTTAGGAGATAAAATTGGAGGGAGCTATGGGACATTTATATTCATATATATATGAATATAAATGTATATATTTATATTATATATATATCTGTAGTATTGCCTCTGTAGTGAAACCAGTATACAGCATACATCTTTTTGTTTCTTTTTATTTTTTTTTATCCAAAAATTCCTTCTACCACACAAAGTGGAAAGACTTAAAGCAGAGATTCATTAGAAGAATCATAAAGTGGACCAACAATTTCCCTACTTTCGTTAGGATTTTTAGTAGTGTCCATGGAATAAATGAATAATTTCCAAAACTTAGTTTATTAAAAGTCACCTTTCTTAGAACAGAGTATTCTCATGGCAAGATATGTAAGGATTGAGCTCCCTTTTCTTGAAGTGATCTCCTTCCAGGTATCTCAGGGAAAAAAAAATAGATCCTCATTTGTCGGAGCATATACTTAATACTTCACATTCTGCAAATGTATGGACTACATCACTTCTTTTTTGTAAGCTACTGTAATGAAACACATGCCATACCTGTGGAAGCAGTGGGCAAAGCCTCAGAGATAGAGAGCCTATAAAGCTTTGAGGTCCCTTCAGACAGTGGGATGAAGGAAGCCTGCAAAGAAGGAATACCTCTGTAAGCAGGCATTTTTCAGACTAAATAAATTATATATGGAAGTCAGAGTTCAAAGGTTTTTGCTCAATTGTGGAGGGGAATTTTGTGAGGAAAAAAATACTCATTTTGTCAACAGTTAAATTCCACTTCAGGCCAGAATTTTTCAAATTGTGGGCCACAGATCACCTAAATCAGAACCACCTACTTTATTTTAAAAAAAATTAATGCAGATTCCCACATAACTCCCTGGATTTACTGCCATTGAATCTCAAGGGCTAGATTAGGAACTCATAGTTAAGCAAACCCTCCAGGGGATTCTACTGCTCAGAAATGTTTGAGAACAATTGCTGTAGGCCAGAGGTTCCCAAACCTCAGAGCAGAACATCAGAGTGTATAATGGATTTGTTAAAACACAGATTGCTTATTCCACTCTCAAGTTTATGGTTCTGGAGGCATAGGAGAGGCCCAAGACTATATTTTAACAAGTTCCCAGATGAGGAAACTAATGGTTGGGACTGTGCTTTGAGAACCCCTGTGCTTGGCCCAAGAAACTGGGGAGATTCTTTTAAGATTTTTTTTTTTATTCATGAGAGACAGCGAGAGAGAGAGAGAGAGAGAGAGAGAGAGAGAGCGAGAGAGGCAGAGACAAAGACAGAGGGAGAAGCAGGCTCCATGCAAGGAGCCTGATGTGGGACTCGATCCCCAGTCCCCAGGATCACATCCTGGGCTGAAGGCGGTGCTAAACCACTGAGCCACCCAGGCTGCCAGAAACTGGGGAGATTTTACAGGCATTTCCAGAGACCTAGGAAATTCAACTCAAGACTTGAGTATTTTTTTAAAGACTCAGAATTTGTCAAAGAAATTTGTTGTTACTTTGGTTTTTATTTTTTTAATTAGGATTTTTTTTCTACAAATAATTCTTATTTTTCCACTCAAATGCTTGCTATGTCCATCCATCCAGGATTCTCCAAGGCTAAAAATAAACAGCATTACTTTTCCTTCATTTTGTACCTTTTATATTTGAGAATATTGATGAATGAATACAATTGATGCTTGATTTTTCAGATGGCCTGCATTAATTTTGATTTCAGTGACCCACTGAACACCAGTGTTAGCATAACAACAGTTACCAGAGCTAAAGCTCTTGTAGGGGAGGGATATGAGCAGCCTATGTGCAATATTTTAATTAAGTCTTAGTGGATTCTCCTTTAAAGGATATTTAAAAAAAAATTTTTTTTTTTAAGATTTTATTTATTCATGAGAGACACAGAGAGAAAGAGACAGAGACACAGGCAGAGGGAGAAGCAGGCTCCATGCAGGAAGACCAACATGGGACTTGATCCCAGGTCTCCAGGATCACATCCTGGGCTGAAGGCAGCGTTAAACCGCTGAGCCACCCGGGCTGCTTTCCTTTAAAGGATATTATAAGAATTCAACATAATCCTGGAAAAGTCAATCTAAATCTATACCTTTTTCCAAGCCAAGCTCCTTATGCTAGGTAGAAATCTAAGCATGCCTGGAAAATCAGAAGATATATATTGCTAATGTTTGTTCCCAAAGACCCACCTCATGTACTCATAAAATCATAATATTTTTTCAAAACAGAGGTAGTACTGTACACCCCAACATAATTCATTTTTAAGCAGTGCTAATGACATTTGTAAAAGAAAATGTCAGCCAAACTGCAATAAAACATTTCCAGCCCAATAAAAGTAGTTTGAGTTGAGTATTTTAAAATTTTTGGCTTTGGAAGGTTAAAATAATAAGTGAATCACAGATCCAAAAAATACGATGCTAAAGTTATTACCAGATACAGTTTGTTCTGCATCACAACTAAAGTCTCAGAGGCTTCTCAGTTTAGATCCTGTAAAATGATCCCTATAAAACTACCTTTGCTGTGTGGCTCTTCTCTGAAGAACAGAAAATTTAGGGGGTCAATAACAAATATTTTAGGAAATAAAAAGATTATATTTCCAGCAGAGTTATTAAGACTATCATTTTTTGGAGTTAAATCTTGAATTCAAAATTTTTCCCAGTTTCCTCATCTATAAGGTAGAAATAATGATACATGCTTTACAGGAGTGACTTTATTCAGTATGTGGGCTTTGTGGAGAGCCTTGAAGGATGCACCATATTTATCTAGGGCAAGGTGGAGGAGCGGCATCTTTCTGCAATACTGGCACACAGACCCTGACTCTGTCGGTGCGGTGTAACTACCTAGAGACACATGGTCAGAGATGAAACTTTGTACATGTTAAAATTTACAATACTTATTTATGATTGCATCTAGTCAACTCATTTATTCAATAAATTCTTATTCCTATCTTTGATTTGAAACAGGCAATACTTGTTTAGGTGCTCTAATATAATAGTCAAAAAAGCAAGTAAAGGATATTTTGAATAAGTGTTATTGCAAAATAATTTCAAAAAAGAGCATACTTGTTATTAATGACAAGCAGTGTATTATGTACTTTTTGGCTTGTCATCCTGACTATGGAGTACATGTTGTAAAGGAAGAAAAGTGGGTAATTATATTTCACATGAACATCAAATTGAGTGTTCCTTCCTTGTAGTTTTGTAAAGTAGAATTGTGGCAAGATTGTCCCTAGTTAATGCCAGGAAAAATGGAAAATAGATGTCTTTTTTAAAATGTCTCTTATATAAACAAGTAAAACCTGTTAAAGTGGTTTGCAGTCACTGAACATAGGTCAATTCCCATTAAAACAAACTTCATAGGTAAGCCTGAATTATGTTGTTGTCTTGATATTTTGTTGCATCAAATATTGCTTAGCATGAAATTAAATATATAAAGTTTGTATCAGAGCAAAATAAGTATCAGTATTATCATTAATTAAGCCATTGTTGGCAAATAATTTTGCAATAAAGTTTTAATTCTACCTATGTTCATCTTAACAGGTGCAATCTTACGGCTCAAAAGATGAACAAGTGCTTTCCAAATTTTGTTCTGTAAGTATAGCAATTAATTTTTGCTTTCAAGATATTAAACAGAGAAACACAATTGATATTGCATCATTATCTTAATTATCTTTATATATTTTGCATTTGTGTATTTTGCATTGAAATGATCTCAAAGGTCCTAATATTCATTAGCATTCTATATTTCAATCTCATTCCCAAGGAGTTTATATATTATAGGACCTTGTTTGGGACTATAGATATTATCTGAATTTTAATGGTATCACTAATTATTAAAGTTTGTTATAAAATGCTGGACTCTAGTCATTTGAGAAACTTCTAGTATCTCCTATGAATATGATGTTTGGAATACTCTACCCTGATTTTGGGGATAAAACTGATCATTATCTGGAAATGCCCTACAACTTTCTCTTCCACCTACTCCCTTACCTTTATTATATGCAAATCCAATCTAGAACCATTCCTCAGTTCCTTGGAAACCTTTGCTATATGTATTCATCAGCTTTTATTGTGTACCAAAAATTCTCAGTGATGTCCAGTAACAAAAGCTTACTTTACTCAGATTGGCTGGGCAACTAGAACAGCCCTGCTCTGAGCTGCAGGTCAGGTTCAGGTATATCCATGAGTCTTTCATTCTAGGATCAACATCATGTGGCCAACATCAATGGAGAGAGTAGGGTATTCTTCATATAATTGAGGAGGAGGAGACAGAAGTAATAATTTGCTGGCTAGTACCCCCATTCTGCATACCATACTGGAACAGAGACAGGATAGCAAAAATAGCCCATTGCAAAAGGGGAAGCAGTCACTGGTCTGTAGCAATTCTGAAATCTCACTAGGTAAATGTTGCCAAGTCCCTAACCTGAAGGTAGGAAATGTTCTTTGATTAGGCTCCAATTCTATTCCCTGGGAGTAGCTTTTCTTTTCATTGTTCTCATGACTCTTGGCTCCACCTTCTGAGAGGTAATTTTCCATTATCCTTCTTGGCCACATTTGAAAGAAAATATGTACCCCCTGGCATCTGAGCAGCTTCCTCGTCCTGCTACCTGCTTGCAGAATGTTGGGGACCCTAAAGTCTTTAATTTTTAATGGTTCACTTTTTTATTATTGAAGTATAGTTGACATACAGTGTTTATTAGTTTCAGGTGTGCAGCACACTGATGATTCAACAATTCTATACTTTATACAAAGCTCACCATGATAAGAGTAGTTACCATCTGTCACCATAAACATTATTACAATATTGACTATATTCCCTGTTCTATACTTTTCATCTCTGTAACTTATTTATTTTATAACTGGAGATTTGTGTCTCTTACTCTCATTCCTGTGTTTCACCATCCTCTAATCTCCCTACCCTCTGGCAACCACCAGTTTGTTCTCTATGCAACTGTGTCTTTTGTTCTTTGTATATTTTGTTTATTCATTTGCTTTGTGTTTTGGATTCTACTTGTAAGTGAAATCATATGGTATTTGTTTTTCTCCGTCTAGCTTATTCACTGAGCAAAAATACCCTCTAGGTCCATTCATGTTGTCACATATGGTAAGATCTTACTCATTTTTATGTTGGAGTAATACTCCTATGTCTGTGTGTGTGTGTGTGCATGTATCACGTATTTTTTATCCATTTATCTATTAGTGGACACTTAGATTGCTTCCATATCTTAACTATTGTAAATAATGCTGCAGTAAACAAAAGGATGCATATATTTTTTTCAAATTAGCATTATCATTTTCTTTGGGTAAATATCCAGTAGTGGAATTATTAGATTATATAGTACATCAATTTTTAATATTTTGAGGAACCCCCCTACTGTTCCACAGTGGCTACACCAGTTTACATTCTCAGCAGCAGTGCACAAGGGTTCTTTTTCCTCCAAATCTTCACCAACACTTATTATTTCTTGATTTTCTGATACTATTCTTATAGGAGTGAGGTAATATATCATCATAGTTTTCATTTGCATTTACCTGATGGTTATTGATGTTGAGCATCTTTTCATGTGTCTATTGGCCATTTATATGCCTTCTTTGGAAAAACGTCTATCCGGGTCCTCGGCCCATTTTTTAAATCCAACTGTTTGTGTTTTTTTGATGCAGAGTGGTATAAGTTTTTTTTATATATTTTGCATATTAACTTCTTAACAGATATATTATTTGCAAATATCCTCTCCCATTCAGTAGGTTGCCTTTTCATTTTATTGATGGTTTCTCTCACTGTGCAAAAGTTCTTTTATTTACGTGTAGTCACAGTAGTTTATTTTTGTTTTTGTTGTCCTTGCATGAGGAGACATATTCAGAAAAATGTTGCTAAGGCTGATGTTCAAGAGATGACCGCCTATGTTTTCTTTTAGGATTTTTATGGTTTCAGGTCTCACATTTAGGCCTTTAATCCATTTGAATTTATTTTTGCATACGATGTAAGAAAGTGGTCCAGTTTTATTCTTTTGTGTGAATTGGATAGCATGTAGCTATCCAGTTTTCCCAACACCATTTATTGAAGAGACTTATTCTCATTGTATATTCTTGCCTCCTTTGTCATAGATTAATTGACCATATAAGAATGCTTTATTCCTGGACTCTCTGTTCTGTTCATTGATCTATGTTTTGTCTTTGTGCCAATACCATACTGTTTTGAGTACAGCTTTGTAATATAGTTTGCCATTCAGGAGTATAATACATCCAGCTTTGTTCTTTCTCAAGATTACTTTGGCCATTTGGGGGTCTTTTGTGGTTCCATATGAATTTTAGGATTCTTTCTTCTAGTTTTTCTGAAAATATTGTTGATATTTTGATAGCAATTACATTAAATTTGTGGATTGCTTTAGATAGTATGGATATTTTAACAATATTAATTATTTAATCCATGAACATGGTCTCTTTCCATTTGTTTGCATCATCTTCAATTCTTTCATCAATATCTTAGTTTTCAGAGTAAAAGTCTTTCACTTCATTGATTAAATTTGTTCCTAGATATTTTCTTCTTTTTGATGCAATTGTAAATGGGATTGTTCCCTTAATTTCTCTTTCTGCCACTTTGCTATTTATATATAAAACTACAACAGATTTCTGTATATTAATTTCATATTCTGCAAATTTGCTGAGTTCATTTGTCATAGATTTGTGACAAATAGGTTCTAATAGGTTTTGGTGGAGTCTTTAGGGTTTTCTTTGTGTAATATCAAGGCATCTATCAATAGTGAGTGTTACATCTTCCTTACCAATCTGAATACCTTTTATTTCTTTTTCTTGTCCAATTGCTGCTGCTAAGACTTCCAGTACCACATTGAATAAAAGTGGCAAGAGTCAACATCCTTGTCTTATTCTTGATCTTAGAGGAAAAACTTTTAGTCTTCAGTTTTTTATATAAAATATTAATTGACGAACATTAGTTGACCATAGAGTTAAGGGCCCATTTCTGGGTTCTCTATTCTGTTCCATTGATCTATGTGTCTGTTTTTGTGCTAGTACCATACTGTCTTGATGATCACAGCTTTGTAGTACAACTTGAAATCCGGCATTGTGATGCCCCCAGCTCTGGTTTTCTTTTTCAATATTCCCTTGGCTATTCGGGGTCTTTTCTGATTCCACACAAATCTTAAGATGATTTGTTCCAACTTTCTGAAGAAAGTCCATGGTATTTTGATAGCGATTGCATTAAATGTGTAAATTTCCCTGGGTAGCATTGACATTTTCACAATATTAATTCTTCCAATCCATAAGCGTGGAATATTTTTTCCATCTCTTTATGTCTTCCTCAATTTCACAAGTGTTCTGTAGTTTTTAGGGTATAGATCCTTTCCCTCTTTGATTAGGTTTATTCCTAAGTATCTTATGCTTTTGGGTGCAATTTTAAAAATAATTTTAGATTTACACAAAAGTTGCTAAGATAGTACAGAGAGTTCCATGTACCCAACACCTAACTCTTACTATTATTAAAATCTTACATTAGTATGATATAGTTGTTACAATAATGAACCAATTTTGATATGTTATTATCCTAAGTCTTTTTCATGGCTCAAAGAGTCACAGTCTCTTTTAATCCAGGCAATAATAGTGCTTTGGGAGTTAAATTTCCCACAAAAAAACTATTTAAAAATTTTTTTTGTGTGATTAGTTCCATGAAACAACTGTATCTACAATTTTCAAGTCATGCCTCTTTTCTCTTTAAGCTTACTTACAGAGTTTGAGCTTATTAGGTTAGTGGAACCTAGTCCTTATCTCTTTTCTGTGAGCCATTTTGTCCAGATAAGAGAATTCACTGAGTGCCACCTTAATCCATTAACACATTTACCAAAGAGTATGACATTTATTTGATCTTTGTCTTGAGACTTGGTCTTAATTAACATTAATCAGAGTTTGTGGTTTTCAGCATTTTTGTTTTTCCTTTTCTATTTGAAGATGAGAAACAGTTTATTTTTCAAATTTGCAAGTCCTGGAATTTCTGGAGTCACTCTTCACTCTTCAATCCCTACTTATAAGCAGGTCAATTCTTTCAAGAAAGACCTTAATCAACGGCAGCAAACAACTCATGCTATTAACAATCTGTCTTGAAATCTCGTCACCCAAAACCACCCACTCATGAGGTATACTTTCTGTCTTAAAGTTATTGCAGGTTTTACCAAATATTTTCTACTACATAATCTTGCTACTTACTACAAGATCATCATCTTTCCAGTCTCCAACACTTTTTTGCTGCCTGCTGTTCAGTCCTGAGGGAAAGACAAATATTTTCAGTTATCACAGCAACACCATACTTTTAGGGACTAATTTCTTTGTCAGCTTTTGCTGTAAAAATGCTTGTAATTTTCTAAAAACCACATTTATATGACCTATAATAGAAAGATATTTTGCTCATGGGTCTGAGGTTGCCTGTATAGTGGTTCTGCTCCAGCTTGTAGGTGGTTCAGATATGCTTTTCTATACTCACTCTGGGATCCAGGCTAAAGGAGAGGGTTCTTTCTATGACAGAGGGCATGAGTACAGAAGGCCAAACTAAACCACAGGAGCATATTTTAAGCTTTTACTCACATTTTATTGGCCAAAGCAAGTCAGGCCTAGTGTCAATGGAGGGAGGAGAGGAAATAGCAATTATTTACAGGAAAGTAACACAATCTACCTCACCAGACAAAGGTTTGTCCCCTTTATTCATCATTCAGGTGGTCACTAAAATGTATGGGGAGCAGGAAGAGGAGGGGTGCAAATATGGTTAGGAAAAAAATGTTTAATATGCAGCCACTTAAAATTCAAATCCTCCTTAAATAGCTCCTTTCCCTAAAAGGCCAGCTAAGGCTGGGCTACATCAAAACAGCCCAGATAGTAATGTGACTCCAATTCTGTAGCTGGATGCTCCTCAGTATTCCCCAAAGGCTGCTGTTTTGCTCTTTACCAGTTGTATCCAACTCCAAATGAGTCTTCTCTTTCCAACCCTACTACCTCTGCTACACATGACAGAGCTAATCCTTTTGTTTTTTAAAAGAATTTACAATTTCCTGATGGGTCTCCAAGTTCTTTCCTGGCTTTAAGCAGAGAGAAAAACTAAAAGCAGAGTTGCTCATGCATGGTCCTGACCATCCCATCCCTTTCTTTAACGTCAAACCCAAGTATCCTAGCATAACAGATGTACCTTTATACCTGCTCCTCCTGAACAGTGGGCTCGAGCCACACTTGTAATCCCTCCACTTTTCTCAGTGTCTTCCTTTTTTCATCACCACTGACTCCAACTCATCTGGGCCATCATCACCTCTAGCCTGGCTTCCTCCCTTTGAGTCTGGCTATACTTCCAGCCTTCCTACCTCCAAACCACTTTCCATTCAAAGTAATTCAGAGTAGTCTTTCTGGGATGAAAATTTGATCTTGTGGCTCTCTTGTCTTAAAACTTTTAGTATTTTTACATTTTGCTTCTAGTAAATAAAAGGTGGCTTTCCATGTATGCCCCATTTTGTCCCAAAATATTCAGCCTACATAAATTATCAAGCTTATCTGACACACTCAGACTCTTACACTTTCAGGCTTTTGAATACAAGTCAAATGGCCCTGGCTATTCTGCTGAATGGGCCTAGTAGGCAGCAGAGTAGGCCTGAAAGCTGAAGTTCCCACAAGGTTGTCCCTACCTCAGCTCAGTGCCTCCCTATGCCACCCCTGACCTCCCCAAGGGAGAAATAACTCCAAACAGAAATGTAATCATACTGCTGGACACATGATGTCAGTTCCACAAATGGTGAAATTTAAGACCTACACCCACTTGATCCTGTCTCTGTGGTATCAGGCTGTGGAGAAGTTTATAGAGCAGGAAAAAAATTAACACTTCAGGAAATTTGAAATATTCTCTTTAGAGTTCCAGAAACTAAAAAAAAAAAAAAAAAAAAAATTCTTGCCTAAGGTAAGAGTATATGACCTCATGAAGTATGGTCTTAAGATTCTCCGAAAGTGTTACTAAGAGGTGGAAGACTTTTTTCAGTATTCTTTCCATTTATTATACATGAAGAGGTGAGGGGACACCAGTATAGTCACAAAATTGTTAGTACTATCCGATATAATCAATAAGTCATGTTTACTCCTAAACAGATCCCTTTTCACAAAATTGCTTTCCTCTTTTGAAACTGTTTTAATCAAAGCTTTTTTGTTTTTAAGTAACAAACACACATCAAACTAAGTCAAGCACAACAGTGTGGTTATTGTAAAGATTCTAAGGTTTCTCATAAGATTGAAGGTCAAGATAGTGGGCCTTGTGAGTTACTGAAGTGAGAAATTGGCTACTACAGTAAAAATTGAAGCCAAATCTGAGCAGTATGTATTGGTGTTGATGTTTTCATAAAATTAATGCCACTAGCCCAGGAGACCAAATGCTGGACTTTTCAAATGCTAGCTGTATTCAGACTCTCTTTCTCCTTGGAACTTACCTTCCCACCACTTTCTATGCAGAGAACCACCATATAATTGTTCTCTACACAGGGTAGCCACTAATGGAACCAGACAAAGGCATATGATCCAAATGCAGATTATCCACTGCTGGCTAGAAGCTCATGAGGTAGGTCAGTGCAAAGGTCTCACCCCAATAGTATCAATGGTAGTTAGCCAAGTCAATTCGTTTAGATCCTTTGGATTGGGAAATACAGAAGGATTGAGCAGGGAGTTATATATGTAAGTGGAACCAATTTATGAAAGACACAGATGAGCTAAGAGACCATGTTGACTCAGACCTGGAGAGAGTTGTTGGCCTCTAGAAGTGTCTTTCCCAGTTATAGTTTATAGATGTCTGTATTAGTTTACTGAGGCTGCTATAACAAAGTATCAAAGGCTAAGTGGCTTAAACAACAAAAATTTGTTTTCTCACAATTCTGGAGCACAGAAGTCTGATCAAGGTATTGGAAGGATTGGTTTTTCCTTGGCTAATAGATGGCTGTCTTCCCCCTATGTCTTTATAGTATCTTCCCTCTCTGCATGTCTATGTCCTAATCTCCTCTTTTAATAAGGATACAAGTCTGATTGGACTAGGGCCCGTGCTGGTGATCTTATTTTAACTTAATTACCTCTTTAAAGAACCCATCTCCAAATCAGAATCACATTCGGAGGTATTGCGGGTTAGGACTTCTACATATGAGTTTGAGGGCCTCAGTGTGGTTCTTAACAGTGTCCTCTCCCTTTTATTTGTTTTGTGTGAGTCTATGAAATCAAAACAACCTGACAAACTGTATTAGGACTCTCTGTTGTAAGAGGCAGAAAATCCAATTCAAACAGCCTCTAGGAAAAGGGAATTTATTGGCTCAAGTAATTGAAGAGTTAGGAGTATCACCATATTTAGGCATATCTGGATAAGAACTATAATAATGTCATTTTATCTGTCTTAGTCCTAGCAGGAAATAGATGGCTCCATCAAATTGAATTTTAAAAAGAAGACTAATAACAAAGATGGGGACAGAGTTTAGGAAAATTATTAGGGATACTGATGTACCAAAGCAAGCAATAGTGAGACATTGTTACCATCTCTAGGGCTAAAGGAGCAAAGCAAGAGTAGTTACTGGAACCTGAAGACAGAGAGTTGTATGGAGATGGTTTCCTAACAGGAGCTATAGCCTCCAGTAGAGGGACAGCCAGCCTGAGGAAACCCCACAGAAAGGGCTTGGGAAATAATGTAATGTCTCTGATCTCTTCATAGCACTCCCACCTGGAAGCCAGAGGGGAAGAGAGATTGATAGAATCCATTTAGTCAGCCAGTAGAGAAGAGAAGAGAGAAGATCTCAGGGCAAGTGGAAAATGGCTAGCACCACCATTAAAATTTGGTCTTGCTCTCTATCTTCTGTGTTGGTGTCTTTCTAACAGAGTCTTAGCTTGTCACCCTTACAGCTTTCAATCTGTGGAAAGAGAGTTTTCTTGCCCAAGTATTTCTAATAAAACCCCAGAGTTTAGTCTCATAGGTCTAGCTTTTATCACCAAACTCATCTCCACTTCAATCTGCATTTATGCCCATCTCTAAATCAATCACTGTAGCCAAAGGATAACTAAGCAGGTAGTGATTACCTGAATATTCTTGGAGCTAGTGAGGTGGGGTCAATCCCATAGAAACACATCGTGTGAAATGGGAGAGAGTGACTCCCCAAAGGAAAATTCAGGTGTTCTTAACAGAAGAAGGGGAAATACACAGAGACTGACAGACAAAAACAACATATGTACACTACATAACCCAGACTACTCATAGTCAAGTCCTTGGCAAATATGTAATGATTTATTGCATTGATTGGATATAGTATGTTTTGAGAACTATTCATTGCACATAATTGGAGCTGAATAAATGTTTTCAAAATTTTTTTGGAATATAAATGTTAATAATCCATGGGCAGAATTATTTTGCAATTGACTAGGAAATGTTTCTGAATACAGAAGATATTTTTCCACTTCCAATCTTTATAGTGATCCCTATGGATATTGACTTATGATTATAAACTCCTTATTTCTAGAAATCTATATTTATACCTCAAACACTGTCCCTCTCAGAGTTCTGAATTATTTTGTAAACCTTGTTTATTTGCTTTCATTAGACCACAGTCTTGAGAATTTCTGGCTTGTTTACACATATCACCAAGTATTTTTTTTTAGACTCATTCAGCAAAAGATCATCATGAAAGAGGCAATAAACTGAAGTAAGATTAGTGAACAATTTAAGTTTAACTGTTAATAAGGTTTCTTTGTTCCTGCCCGTTAAAGATGACTATCAATATTGCTAAGAGACGTTTATTAAACTGATAAAAATGAATATTGTCTTAAAAAAGTCAAGCTGCCTTTATCTGATCTTAAAGGTAAGCTTATAAAATTAATCCTTCTAGTGTTTGCTTGTTATTCAAGCATAACTTTTCTTCTACACACAGCAATTTTTTTTTTTTTTTTGTTCAGCTCCAGCAAGTTTTTGGCAGAAGTTCTGTCAATGGCTCTTTGTATAAGAAGCCCTGCCAGTAGGACTTAAGCAAAATGTTGCAAGGAGTGGGAGTGGGGAGTCAGATTGGGGTGACATTGAAAATCAAAGAATTTACAAAGTATAAGAATCACTGTTTTTAAAGGTTTAATCCCTTTGAAAGTTTCAGTTAAGGAAATTTTCTCTTTATGTCTCCCATATCCTGGTGAGCAATAATTTCATTGATTTACTCCATGAATATGGAGTAAATTTCATTGATTTACTCCATGAATACAGTAGACAAGAGAAGCACTTACCCTACCTTAATGGAACTTAATCTCCTATGAGGGATGCCCTAATGCATGGATGATGGGGGTTGTCATGGTGTTTGAAGGTATCCATGGTAAATGTGTGCAAGGTAGTACAACTGCTGCCCATTCATCCTTGCACAGAACATGCCAGGTAGAATAGGTGAGAAACCCTGTGCCAACAAGGGCAAGCAACAATGTAAAGAGCTGCCCAAATCTCACCCAGTAAGAGTGGACACACATAAGAGTAGAATTTAACTTCTTTCTCATCTCTTACACAGACATCCCATCTATCTGAATCCCTGCATCTACTAGTAAGCCTTTCTGATTCCAACTCTAGTAGTGCTTAGACTTAAATATATGCCCCCTCAGAGTAGTATCTGATTTTTAGATGCCTTGCTATGTTTCTTGAGAGCAGAAACCAGATTTAATGCTTTTTTATTATTCCTCATAGCTTATAGTCTGGGTTAGAGCAGGAGCTCTATAAATACTGGCTAAAAGAATAAGAATGCTTTGCTCAGGTTAATATTAAACTCCGTTTGTATTCTTGGGCCATAAACCACCCAGTAATTAGAAGGTTATTCATGTAGGAGCAGCCTTGAATGTAACTGTAATGAAACAGATCTTGGCTGATAACTGGATGAAATAGACCAGGCCTAATGCAAATCTAATAAATTAGGTCAAAACTAACCCAGAAAACATCAAATCTGGAAGAGTTTGTACCAAAATTATTTGGTGTATGGCTCCTTATTTTACAGAAAGGAAACCAAGGCCCTTAGAGGTTGTGGCCTGCTCAAAGTCATATTGAATTAGGGATAAAACCCAGACCAGTAACTATATAGTTCTTGACCAAGTTTTTGGTTAGAGTCAGTTTGGAAGTCAACTAGATGAAGAATCAACCTGTGTTTGCCAAGTCATCATAACAGAAACTACCATTTTTCAAATCCTTTTTAGTGTTTCTGGCACCATGTCAGGCACTTCCCATACAGTCATACATGACTTCATTTAATTTGCATAACCCACCAGAGGGAGGTGCCATATCACCCAAGATTCTTCTTGAGAACTAGAGTCAGTAGGTGGCACATATTAAGAGATTCTTTGCAATTGGTTTATGTTATTGTGGGGGCTGAGGAGATAAGTCCAAAATCTGTAAAGAAGAGTAGTCTGGGATTTGAGACAGAGTGAACCTGATGCCCACAGGTAGAATTTCTTCTTCTTCAAGGAAGCCCCAGCACTACTTTCAAGTTCTTTCAACTGATTGAATCAGGCCCACAAAGATTATCCAGGAAAATCTCCCTCACTTAAAGTCAACTGATTATGGGCTTTAAACAGCACCTACAAAACACCTTTAGAGCAACACCTAGAATAGTGATCAAATACTTGGAAATTGTAACCTAGATAAGTTTACACAAAAAGTGATCATCATAAGTACTATTTTGTTTAACTAGTTCCCCAAGTCACAGGGGTGGTTAGTGGCAGAGCCAAGTCCTCGGGCCCTTTATGCCTGTCTCCATGACTCATGTCTAAGGCCTGCAGTGTGCAATCTCTAAAGGCAAACTTGAGCAAGTTCTCATACTACTCTGAGCCCCAGATTCTTAACTGTGTGAAATAAAGAAAATCACATTTATGGCACAGGGTTGATTTGTGAATTAAATGAGAAAAAGTGAAGTGCTAGCACATATAAGGATCCAACACATGTTAGTTTCCTTTCCTTCCACTTTGTTCTATCTCACATTCACATATACACACACGCGCTACTTTCCCAGTTCATACCAAAATTAATGCCACAAGATGGGCTCTGTCTTAGGTGCAGGTTTCTTTCTAAAATATTACACAAACATTGCTATTTCAAGAAGCATAGCTATGACCTCCATAAATCCTTGGGTATTCCTTCTGATTCATTCCATCTCTCTTGCCTGCTTGGGCTTCTATCTGCTGGAAAAGTGGATTTGCTTTCTTAACTGGATAAAAAAGGACAAGTTAGTTGATTCTGGCTTTTGCTCTTTTGCAGTTGCTTCTGACTTATCTGAATTCAGATCTCTTTTCAACATATTCTGCCTTTGTGCAATAATTGAAAAAAATGATGTCATGTGTGTGGATACTTTGTGAGCATGTTCCCCAAAGTCATTGTTCTACTACTTCTTTGTATATTAGAGGTTGTCTGCAAGGACAAGAGAATTAGATCTGTTGGAATTCTTTTGTCTCCTTTGACCTGGATAGGGCAAAAAGGGAATTGATTACTCCTGTTGTGACCTCAGGATAACAGCAGTCACAACTTGAGGTCCAATAACTGAGTGGCACCACCTGATATTTTGCAGTTTATGTGCCCAAAGTTAAAACCAACAATTTTAGAAGACCTTCATGGCCTTAACTAAATGCCAGACTAGACTTGACTAGCTTCACTAGATGAAAACATTTCTTCCTGCTAGAAAGTCACAACTGCCTGTTTTTCTATGCTACTAGCCTATACTTCTTTAGTGGGGAAGCAGGTTTTATAGAATGTCTCACCTGCCTCAAACTGCCATCCCTAAATTCATCTAATGATAGCATCTCTGCACCTCATGCAGCTGCAGCTGGGGAAAATATCCTTTGAGTCTCAAATATACTAGGTGTCTCCAACATGTGGTCTCAAAAATATGAACTCTTTGTGCCATATATCTTGTCCCCCTCTTTGTTTCTACACTATCACCATTCCAAACCTCTCCCCGTGTCTCCCTTCCCAACTCCTCCTTCCTTATGCCTTACTCTCAGTAGATGACCTTGCCAACTCCCTTGTAGAGAACTCAGGCTAGCAGACAGAAACTCCTACAACTTCCTGATTGATGATCTCCTGCTTTCCTACTAAAACTTTCCTTCCCTCTACTCTCAGAGGAAAGCATATTCCTTCTTCTCTTATTCTAGGTGAATCCTTCGATCTAACCCTGTCCCCTCCATCCCCATCTCTGTAATTTCCTTTCTGAACTTCTAGACTCTTTTCCACAAGATCCTGCCCAATAGCCTTTAAGAAATTCAAGTCTTACCTACCAGGATGAAAAGGAGGGAAAGGTAAGGGAGAAAGGATGGGGATAAACTCCTCTAGTTATTATGCTGTCCCCTATCCTCAGACAGGCTTCTCAGAACAGTTGTCTTCATGTCTTCAGTTTTTCATTTTTCATTACGAACACACTGTAATTTGCCTTTTGCCTCTGCTATTTCAATGAAGATGCTTTTGCTAAGGTTATCAGTGACCTCTCAATTTCCAAATCCAATGAATACTTTCCATTCTGTATCAAATTTGATGATTATGGGACATTTAACACTGTGTCCTTGAAAAAAAAAAAGCATCATAATTTCTGAGACACCACACACTGATTCTCTTCCACCTCCTGAAAGATTCTCATCAGAATCCTTCACTGACTTTCTCCAGCAATCTGCTCCCTAAGCTTCTGTCCTGACTCTTGTTTTCTTCTCATTCTATATCTTCTTCCAACAAGATCCAGGCCTTAGTAAAAACTTTAACAATTTCTTTCTTCTTGTACCAGAGGTCACTACAACTTAATCAAGTTGCTACAGCAGTTGCCAATGCCCAGGAAATTTCTCTAGGAAACACTTTTTCACCTATGACTTAGAATCTTCTTTTCTTTTTGATTTCCATCCCATTCCCTGGAACAAGAATCCTTACTCTCTGCTAGGTTTCTTTGCATGCATGACTTATTTAGATGATCACCCTGAGTTTTGGGTCTACTGTAACAAGAACAAAATTATTAATGCATGAATCCTTCCATCCTTTTCCCTCCTCCTGGCCTCTAAAAGGATCCTGACTTTGCATGTTTCATTTGTTCTCTTCCCTCATACTCCAGAGATGACTCTTTCTGCCTTATCAGACTCATCTTTGGGGATTTTTGTGATATATAATAAGGAGAAAGTAGGGGGCATGTAAGAATAGGAAATGTGGGGGCCAGGAGTAGGGGAGAGCTTTTAGGACATGTAGAAGAGTTGAAGGAGCAGTTTGTAATGAAAGGGAAGCAAATGAAAATGAGGGATTTTAATTCTTTAATTGATTTGATCTTTGATTCATTCAAAATGTTTTTTAAAATGCAAGCAAATAAAATAACATAATTTTGAAAGTACTTTTTAAAATTTTTTAAATATTTATTTATTCATGAGAGACACAGAGAGAGAGGCAGAGACATAGGCAGAGGGAGAAGTGGCTTCTCAAAGGGAGCCGATGTGCAACTCAATCCTGGGACCCCAGGACCACAACCTGAGCTGGAGGCAGACGCTCAGCCGCTGAGCCACCCAGGTGTCCCTTGACAGTATTTTTTTATTTATGGCAAGTTTTCCTTGATGGCAGGTCTGCTATAAGGATAGACCAAAGGGTTTCCCAAGCATACCACTCTTCCACACAAAGACTCTGAACCAAACTGTGGATTTCCCCTTGGATACCACCCCATAACCCAGACTTCCTCATTTGCCTTGAGGCCAGCCAATATGGAGGAAAAATCCAAATGCTCATCTGGTCTTATATATGAGGCTTTGGGTTCTGAACCTGAATCTCCAGGTCAGCTCCCTCTCTTGGGCTCTAGACCCTGAACTGCTTACAAGACATTTCATTTGGATGTTTCACAGAACCCTCACACAATCAACTTGTCCCAAAATTGCCCCTTTATCTCTGTCATCCCTTCTTCTCAATTCCCCTTCTCTTTGTCCCTTCATAAGAGACAGGAACCTTGACTGAGTCTCTTACTACAGAAACCTGGGTGTTACCCTTCTCTTTGCTAAGCCTTCTTATTCAGATGGTCACTAGTCCTCTTCTACCTCTTAAATATATTAATTAACAAGCTGAGCTACTCAATGCTTCCTGGACTCTTGAAGTTTCTAAATTCTTCGTGCCACTGGCCACTCTGTTGTTTTTGCACTGAAAGTCTTTTCATTCCTTATCTCTGATCATCTGTTAAACATTAGCTGATGCTTAAACTTCCTCTCTTCTTTAAAACCTTCCTCAATTGTCCTAAGGGGACCCAATCACTTTCACCTTTGTACTACCTTGAATTTACCAGTATTAAGTCAGATGTCACAATGTATTGTAATTATTTTATTTATTCAACTATCTCTGCTCCTAGACAATGACATTCATGAGGGAAACATATTCTATTGTTGAATCTCTAACACCCAGCATGGTATCTTGTTTATAGTAATTGCTCAAAAATCAAACACTTATCAATTACATGAATGAATGAACAAATTTGTAAAGTAGTTAGGAATCCAAATTAAAAATGAGAAAGGTAGACTTCATGAAGTAATTTGCCCAGTGTTATACAGCTACTAAATGAGAGAGCAGAGTTAGAACATGGTCTGTTATTACAAAGTCCATGCCTTTTTTCTTTTCTTTCATTTTTTTTTAATAGCAACTGCATCACTCCCTAGCTGGTCAAAGCTCCTCTTACACTTTAGAAGTTTATACATACACTTTCTTTTTTTTTTTTAAATAATAAATGTATTCTTTATTGGTGTTCAATTTGCCAACATACAGAATAACACCCAGTGCTCATCCCGTCAAGTGCCCCCCTCAGTGCCCATCACCCATTCACCCCCACCCCCGCCCACCTCCCCTTCCACCACCCCTAGTTCGTTTCCCAGAGTTAGGAGTCTTCATGTTCTGTCTCCCTTTCTGATATTTCCCACTCATTTTTTCTCCCTTCCCCCTCATTCCCTTTCACTAGTTTTTATATTCCCCAAATGAATGAGACCATACAATGTTTGTCCTTCTCCAATTGACTTATTTCACTCAGCATAATACCTTCAGTTCCATCCATGTCGAAGCAAATGGTGGGTATTTGTCATTTCTAATGGCTGAGTAATATTCCATTGTATACATAAACCACATCTTCTTTATCCATTCATCTTTCGTTGGACACCGAGGCTCCTTCCACAGTTTGGCTATTGTGGACATTGCTGCTATAAACATCGGGGTGCAGGTGTCCCGGCGTTTCATTGCATTTGTATCTTTGGGGTAAATCCCCAGCAGTGCAATTGCTGGGTTGTAGGGCAGGTCTATTTTTAACTCTTTGAGGAACCTCCACACAGTTTTCCAGAGTGGCTGCACCATTTCACATTCCCACCAACAGTGTAAGAGGGTTCCCTTTTCTCTGCATCCTCTCCAACATTTGTGGTTTCCTGCCTTGTTAATTTTCCCCATTCTCACTGGTATGAGGTGGTATCTCATTGTGGTTTTGATTTGTATTTCCCTGATGGCAAGTGATGCAGGGCATTTTCTCATGTGCGTGTTGGCCATGTCTATATACATACACTTTCTTTACTGTTCCTGTTAGTGATAATGTTGTCTCTCTTTATGGTGACATTTTTAGGGCATTTTCATGGAGATGTCTTAGGGATACAAAGAGAATCTCAACCATTCTGTTTTCATTGCATATTTTGATGCCCATCTTTGAAGTTTTCCAGAAAATTCAAGATGTTACTGCCCTTTCTTCTACATTTATTTTGTAAACCCAAGTCATGATATTGTTGGAAAGTAGGTCAGAGTTGGAATCCTCTAGCTCTACCCATTGTCATTTATGGAAAGCTAGTCATCAATGCCAAGGGCACCCTGACACAAAGATAGGTGTAAGAGTTTTTTTTTTTTTTTTTTTTTTTTTTAAATTAAGGAGAGGGTTTTGTGTTCAATAAATCTTCACTATTACTCAGCAAGGATCTCTCTCTGGATTTCTCAGAAGCCAAGCAGACCAACCACCAATGTCCAATGAATATTTTTCTTGGATTCATTTCTGAATCTGTATCCTACCTGTCTTCTTTAATCGCTGCCTATGGCGATGTGGCATGTAATGTCTGGACATATTATCTCAGGAAAGAAAACAGAAACAGTTGGCAGTCTACACACTTCTTTAAAAAAAAAAAAAGGTGGAGAGTATGTGAATCAAATCAATGGTCATTTGGAGTTTTTAGTTGTTATTGTTATCTGCTCATTTAAAATATCTCTTTTATTTCATCTGACGAGAAAGTTAGGGAATATATGGTTGTTTTTAGTCATTTAAAAAATTATCACTTTCTTAAGTAGTTCAGGGCACCTAAATTCTCTATAAGCAGAGCACAAAGAGAAATGTGGCAAGAACTATGGATCAGAGTTATTACTGAATTTTAAAATATGTAGGCCCCCTTTTCTCCAAGGAACTTAAGGCTCCTCACTAAACTTTTGTGGCCAACTAGGTATTAACATTATTAACAGTAAAGAAGTGTTAACTCCTTTAACACTAAAGAAGACAGGTGAAAGTGTACACTTTTTTCCACAGTATTTTATTGATTTGGCAGTCAGCAACTCACTTGCAGATGGAGTATGTAGGGGAATGTGATTAAGATTCTTATTAACCTAGCAACATTTACTAGGTGTTTTCTAAGCATCAGGAACTGTACTATGTACACATCATATGTACTATGTACTAGGGACACAGAGATTAGATAAACACATATGGTCTGTACTATCAAGGCATTTACAGAAGAATGGGTAGCCATGACAGTTACCCACTGACAGTCTGATGAGGGCCACCATTGCTACGAACTCTGAGACCACAGCAACACATGGAGGGACAGCTTATTGCAGGATAGGGATGAAGGAAGAGTGCCCAGAGGTATACTCAGACTGGGTCTTGACAAATAAGAGACAGACCAAGAAGCACATTAAAAGCAAAGGAAGCAGCTCTTTAATAAGCAAAGGAGAGAAACAAGCCTCCACTAGGAATTTGTACGAATTTCAGAATAGCTTATGTAGAAATTTGGAAGCTGGAAGCAGTAGTTCTGTGAAGGGCACAGTAAGGCGCAGGGAACAGATCAGGTAAGACAAAGGAATGAACAAGGAAAGCAGAGAGGGATTCCATGAAACAACTTTCAAAGCTCCCTATTCAGCTATAGTGGAATCAAGTGCTTCTGATGGGACACAGATAGGCCCCCTCTCAGAAATAGTCCTGACAGAGTCATGCCCCAGAGTTCACAGCGCCTGGAGGTCAGGAAATAAGCCCTCTCACTCTCTACTCCAGGAAGCATTTACCCAGGAACTTCTCATTCCCAAATGGGAATGGACTTACTAAGAAGCCAAACATTTCAGGTCTTTATTCCCAGTATGTCAAGGTCAGCTGCCATCATCAGTTCAACAGCAATGTTGCCCCAAGCTGAGCAACAGCCTGCATGGCATTGCTGTATGATTGTGTACCCAACTGAGCAGGGACCACACACACAGTCTCTCCCAGCCTGTTACTTCTGATAATTGCTTAGTAAATCCTCACATACATATTGACTCTTCTGAACTATTACTTAATTATTTAGATAATTGATTGGTGCTCAATAAATATTTACAAATAATAATTACAATTGGGCTCTATGGTGAAGGAAAAACAAATGGAAAGGAGATGGAGCAGGAGAAAAAGTGAGGGTGCAACTGCTATTCAACATAGTACTAGAAGTCCTAGCCTCAGCAATCAGGCAACAAAAAGAAATAAAAGGCATTCAAATTGGCAAAGAAGAAGTCAAACTCTCCCTCTTCGCCGATGACATGATACTCTATGTAGAAAACCCAAAAGACTCCACCCCAAGATTGCTAGAACTCATACAGCAATTTGGCAGTGTGGCAGGATACAAAATCAATGCCCAGAAGTCAGTGGTATTTCTATACACTAACAATGAGATTGAAGAAAGAGAAATTAAGGAGTCAATCCCATTTACAATTGCACCCAAAAGTATAAAATACCTAGGAATAAACCTAACCAAAGAGATAAAGGAGCTATACCCTAAAAACTATAGAACACTTCTGAAAGAAATTGAGGAAGACACAGAGAGATGGAAAAATATTCCATGCTCATGGATTGGAAGAATTAATATTGTGAAAATGTCAATGTTACCCAGGGCAATTTATACGTTTAATGCAATCTCTATCAAAATACCATGGACTTTCTTCAGAGAGTTAGAACAAATTATTTTAAGATTTGTATGGAATCAGAAAAGACCCCGAATAGCCAACGGAATTTTAAAAAAGAAAACCATAGCTGGGGGCATCACAATACCAGATTTCAGGTTGTACTACAAAGCTGTGGTCATCAAGACAGTGTGGTACTGGCACAAAAACAGACACATAGATCAATGGAACAGAATAGAGAACCCAGAAGTGGACCCTCAACTTTATGGTCAACTAATATTCGACAAAGGAGGAAAGCTTATCCACTGGAAGAAAGACAGTCTCTTCAATAAATGGTGATGGGAAAATTGGACATCCACATGCAGAAGAATGAAACTAGACCACTCTCTTGCATCATACACAAAGATAAACTCAAAATGGATGAAAGATCTAAATGTGAGACAAGATTCCATCAAAATCCTAGAGGAGAACACAGGCAATACCCTTTTTGAACTCGGCCACAGTAACTTCTTGCAAGATACATCCATGAAGGCAAGAGAAACAAAAGCAAAATGAACTATTGGGACTTCATCAAGATAAGAAGCTTCTGCACAGCAAAGGATACAGTCAACAAAACTAAAAGCTAACCTACAGAATGGGAGAAGATATTTGCAAATGACGTATCAGATAAAGGGCTAGTTTCCAAGATCTATAAAGAATGTATTAAACTCAACAGCAAAGAAACAAACAATCCAATCATGAAATGGGCAAAAGACATAAACAGAAATCTCACAGAGGAAGCCATAGACATGGCCAACAAGCACATAAGAAAATGCTCCGCATCACTTGCCATCAGGGAAATACAAATCAAAACCACAATGAGATACCACCTCACACCAGTGAGAATGGGGAAAATTAACAAGACAGGAAACAACAAATGTTGGAGAGGATGCAGAAAAAAGGGAACCCTCTTACACTGTTGGTGGGAATGTGAACTGGTGCAGCTACTCTGGAAGACTGTGTGGAGGTTCCTCAAAGAGTTAAAAATAGATCTGCCCTACAACCCAGCAATTGCACTGCTGGGGATTTACCCCAAAGATACAAATGCAATGAAACGCCGGGACACCTGCACTCCGGTGTTTATAGCAGCAATGTCCACAATAGCCAAACTGTGGAAGGAGCCTTGGTGTCCATCGAAAGATGAATGGATAAATAAGATGTGGTTTATGTATACAATAGAATATTACTCAGCCATTAGAAACGACAAATACCCACCATTTGCTTCGACATGGATGGAACTAGAGGGTATTATGCTGAGTGAAATAAGTCAATTGGAGAAGGACAAACATTGTATGGTCTCATTCATTTGGGGAATATAAAAAATAGTGAAAGGGAATATAAGGGAAGGGAGAAAAAAATGAGTGGGAAATATCAGAAAGGGAGACAGAACATGAAAGACTCCTAACTCTGAAAATGAACTAGGGGTGGTGGAAGGGGAGGTGGGCTGGGGGTGGGGGTGACTGGGTGGCAGGCACTTAGGTGGGCACTTGACGGGATGAGCACTGGGTATTATTCTGTACATTGACAAATTGAAAACCAATAAAAAATAAATTTATTAAAATAAAAAATAAAAGAAAAGAAAAAAGAAAAAAGTGAGGGTGCAGAAAGAATATGGAAGAGATATCCATTAATATTAATTTACTGAATGCTCACTAAAATAAATTACAAGTCTCCAGTTTAGCACATGTGTGTATTATCTCATTTAATATTTACAGTGACCTCTGATACACATTATTATTATCTCTACCTAACAGGTGAGGAGAGTGAGGCTCAGGAAGTTGAGTAACTTTCCTAAGGCCAGGGAAGTGTTTTTCTGATTCCAGTCCAGGCTTCTTTATTAAATCTAGCTTCTGGAAGAAAGGGAGAGGCCTCAAGTCTTCCCTATAGAAATTTTACTAACAGTTTATACTTGAAAAAGACCAGCAGCTGATTCTGCCTCATGTTTCAATAACTAAAGAATAAAGTTTTAATCTTGCTTGGGAGGCTTAAAAGGAAATTTATGAACCTGACCACTGTTCGGCCACCCACACGATATTCTCTGGACATTCAGGATCACCACTGAAAGCTCCCCACCTGCCCCTCTGCAACATGATTGTCTTGATTTTTGTTTATAATCCTTCTATATCCATTTAGATCATTAACTTCCAAGGAATGACAAGTGTATGTGTACTTTTCTGGGTGCTCTGACTTAGCAGATAAGCCAGAGGTTAAGATCTGGTGTCTAATACAAGGTATCATGACAAATGCCTATGTTTGACTTATTCTTTCCCATGCCATAGGCTTGGGACTTACCCTTAGATGTGACAAAAAATAATTTCAGTATAATTACCCACAAATGGGTAGTGGGTGGCTTTACAATCATTAGTTCATGTGGGATCCTTGGGTGGCTCAGTGGCTTGGTGCCTGCCTTTGGCCTAGGGCGCGATCCTGGAGTCCCGGGACCAGGTCCTGCGTCGGGCTCCCGACATGGAGCCTGCTTCTCCCTCCTCCTGTGTCTCTGCCTCTCTCTCTCTCTCTCTCTGTCTATCATAAATAAAGAAATCTTTTAAAAAATAAAAAATAAAAGCATTAGTTCATAAATGCACTCAGCTATCAGATTGTCAAAAACCCCACTAGAAAATACATTTAAAGATTAAACATGAGTGTTTTTTAAAGGTCTGCTTTTACTATTCCTAACATGGGTCTGTACCATTTATACTTTTATGACTTATTATATGTAATCTAGGAGGCAGATGTTCTGTGTTATTTAGCCTGAAGATAAAATATTGTTGAGTAAGAAGTAACATATTTTAGAATAGGTTAATGAGGTTCAAAAGGGTAAATAAAAATGAGGAAAATGTACCCCAATTCACAATGTTTATAAATATAAGCATAGTCTGTAGTTTAATGCAATAGAATTAAATATAACAGGCTGTTTTCTTTCACGATGTATATGTTCCAACAATATAGTTATTCAGTTGAACTGCAGTACTGAATAAGAATGTAGCTTTGAGCATCAGATGAAAAAGTGCATATTTAAGTTCCTACCTTGAATTACTCATTCAATGAAATAGTTACTGAGCACCTACCAGGCACCAGTTCAATGAGTGAGGATACAGTAGTGAAGAAAAGGTATTCCCTCATGAAACTTATAAATTCTAGTGGGAGGAGACAGAAATGAACCCATAAACATATGATGTTTCACATGAGAGAAAATGAAGCAAAGCAAAAGATCTAGAGAGTGGTGGAGAGTTGTTATTTTAGTTGGGGAGTCAGGCAAAGGCCCCCTGCTCTCGTGACATTTGAGCAGAGACTGGGAGGAAGTGAGTACAAGCCATTCAAGGAACCAAGAAAAAAAACATTCCAGGATACATGAGCCATGCAGTAACTAAAGGAAGAACATTTCTGGCAGAGGGAATACACATACAAAGGCCATAAAGTAGGATGCTACTTGGTGTGTTTCAGGGGCATTGAGGAGGCCAGGGTAAAATATTTACTAGGATTTAAATCTCAACTAACTATAAACATACAAATTTTTTCATTTTGAAAAAGTTTTCCAGTACACTCCTGACTAAACAAAACATCTTTTTGTTTCAACCTTATTAAAAATCTAAGTTTCCTACTTGGGGTAAATAATACATTACCAACTTATTTTAATTTTTCATTCTTTCTTTTGTGTCTATTCTATGCCAAGCATAGGTAAGCACTAGTAGTTGCTGAGTAAGAGCAGTGAACATTACAGATGTGTTCTAGCTTTGACCACATGTAGAGTTGAAGAATTTGCATTCTTTGAAAGCTTAATTTTCATGATTCAATATGGAAAGGCTTAGGAGCCAGGATTGGGAATTCAACAAGGATGAGGAATGGGGGAGTGCTGAGAAGTCAACGATAGAGAGGATCAAGGAAGGTCTGTGGGCAGATAAGTTCCAGATTCTAAGTGGAGAAAGAGGAAGAATCAGATGAGGAAACCTAGTGGTCAAAAAGTCTAGTGACCTACCAGGTAAAGGGTTTTGGTACCAAGAGTAGGAGTCCTAGCCAAGTACCTCAGTTAGCTACAAGAGATCTACATGAAAGACAGAAGGGGCCCACAATAAGAAAGGAACTGAAACAGCCTGTTTGCTAATAGGACTCAAGATTTGGCATGAGGAGTTTTCAAGCATTTTTGTCAGGCCCAAAGAACAAGATCTTAATTTTCCTGTTGTGCTTAGACCAAAAGTTGAAAACAAGGTTTTGACTCTTTTTCATCACAATTTGAGTTGATGCATGTTTGCTAAGTTGAATTGCCTAGTTCTGACTCATTATCTGCAGTAGACCCATCGACATTCTAGCATTGGTGTCCTCAAGGGTCTCTTGGCTCACCATTGTTAGTCGTCTATACTCTTTCCCAACTGTCTCTCCTCTCCCGTGCCCCTAACTAACAAGGACTCTCACTGTAAAAAGTGTCAGAGCACAAAATAATGGCGTTTTCAAAAAATCTCTGATAACAATTAGACTTTTTTACATGTCTGTTTTCCTAGAAAAAAAAAAAAAGCCAGAAAATTTAGCCTTTAACTCATATATATAATCAAGACTTTTTGCTGTTATTGTTTGTTCTTTGGGATTTTTTTGGGTAACTTTTGCCCCATTTATATATATTTTAAAGATTTTATTTATTTATTCATGAGAGACACACAGAGAGAGGCAGAGACACAGGTAGGCTCCCCGTGGCAAGCCTAATGTGGGACTCTGGAATCACGACCTGAGCCAAAGGCAGACACTTAACCACTGAGCCACTCAGGTGCGCCCATTTACATTTTTAAGACAGGCACACATACTTTCTTCCTTATGTACACATACACCTTACATCTATTACATAAACAATATATCATGTAAATCTACAGATGATTATATCTTATACACATTCATAACCATCCTCATTTATGAAATGAAAACAGAGTTCAAAATACAAATTGAAGTAGAATTGTGAATGCTGGGCCCTGGGCTTTATATAGCAAGAAATAAAAGAAGTCTGGTATCTGGCATTCATAAAATTAGTTTAGGTGTTTGGGTTCTACTGGATGTTTCTTGGTTGCCTTGGCAACCCAGTACACAGATAAACTCTGAGAAGATGAAAACTCTGGAAGGAAGTTGAGATACTCACACTGACTTAACAAAACTATGCTGTTATAAGGATGATTGCATTTACCTTGTTCTACCTCCTTCAAAAAAATCTTTTAAGAATATTCTAATTTGGGAGGCTCAGAAGTTTTTCTTACTGATAACTTTTTTCTAAGTTAAAGGACAACCCTATTTAATATAGAAAATTTGGTGAACACATCTATTTCCTCTACCTCTTAATTGAATCCTCTCAATCTCAAGCCAAATGTCTGCAAGCAGAGCGATCACCTTTAACTTAACTCAAGCTTCAGACAGTATCAGCTCTGTAGCAACAGGTACAGGCAGACCAGAATAGGCCTTACAAAGAAGGTATTCTGAGTTATGTCCTAGATATGTCGATTCTGGCACAACATCTTGACTGTATTAGTTAGTTCCCTTCTACCCAGATTAGTTATCTATCTGTACCAATTTAATCCAGAGGTTTTTTAATTTAGGGATCTGACAAAGGGTCTTGTTGGAATGACAGCCCCTTTTAGAAAAAGAATTACACATAGGTTTACTGAACAAGTAACTTGAATATAAAAATACAGGTGATTTTGAATATTCTAGTTCTTTCTCACTCAGAAATTGTTGATAAAAATTCATCAGTTTGGTTGTGGGAATTGTCTCCACTGTTGCATAGTCTGGATTCTCCTCTCCCAGGTTTTGGGATATATTTCTGAATATTTCATCCAGCTGCCATGAAATGTCCACTTCTTGTTTTGAGGACCATTACTACTAATCTCAAAATGTTTTCAGGCTTCACTCATACTGAGTACAGACTATATAGAGGATTATTTGCCTTTCTCTGAAACACTCTGTAAATTGTCCTCTAGGAAACACCATTGCACTTCCTATGCCAAATATATCCTGAGGAGCAGAACCAGAGATGGTATTATTCTTAATGTCCAATATCTTGTGGGCTGTGTTATCTATGTTTCCGGTCTGCTGTCTCTGCCTCAAACTCAACAACTAAACTTAAACTAATCTTCTTCCTAAGACCAGATCCCTTCTTAATTCCCTACTTCTATTACATATCTTCCAAATTACCCAGGCTTAAAACTGCAGAGTCATCATGGATGATGTTCCCTCTTCTTGGTCCTCTATTAGTCAATAATTCCTGACTATCATAAAGATCCATACTTTTTGATTTCTTCCATAGCCATCCTTTTTATTCCATACTCTTGCCACTGTTCCCATTCATGTCTACTTCATGGAGGGACCACTGCAATGGTCTCCTAGCCTCCTCCTTCAATGCATTCAGTGCCCTGGCCAGATTATTGGTGCTTAAAGCATATCACTTTTCTATTCAAATTTCTAGTGAATCTCCATTGCTAAGAGAAAAAATTCCAAACTCCTTCATTTGGCAGTTGGGTCCTGGTGCGAATCTGTCTTCTCTAATCTCATCTCTTAATTCTTACCTACAGTCACATCCAGTGAGATGTCATCTACTTGCCCTTCCTCCAACATACCTTGTGCATTCCACCCCCAAGCCATGTCTTCCACCTGGTTGGCTAATCCAGTTGTCGTTCCCAACTTCCTTTTTTTGTCTTGTCATCTTCTACTATAGAGGCTGGAATCATTAAATATCCTCTTTCCCAACCTCCCTTACAATATGGGTCATTTATGTGTCACAATTGAACACTTTGAATGTCATCACAACTGTTGTACTACTGTTCTGTTTTCTCTAGAGAAATTATAGTTTGCGTAGAAATGTAGATTTAATAAAATGTCATAATGGGGTTTTAGAGCCAGAAGAGGAGTAGTGTTACAGTTTCTAGTTTACTCAGCTAAATTAAATAGTTTTCACGTAAGAAACATAGTACCTATTCTTGAGACATTGTTAAATTTTTCTTTGATTGTTGAAAATGTTTGCTTTTTTCTTTCCTTCCTCCCTTTGTCCTTCCTCCCTTCCTTTTCCTTCCTTCCTTCCTTCCTTCCTTCCTTCCTTCCTTCCTTCCTTCCTTCCTTCCTTCCTTTCTCCTTCTTTAGTTTGATGGAGAAAAGAAGAGGGAGATGGGATTATTTATTTGATGTCCTAGGAGAAACAAAAAGTTTAGGCCCTCCCCTTTACTTCCTTTGATAATTTTTTTTTAAATGGCAACTTTAATAACTAGATGCTACACTTTGTTTAATTGGTTACTATGTCCTGGCACAAATGTGCTATTAACTAATAGTCAAAAAACTGAAGACTTCTTATTTACTTGAATTTCAGCAGATCTCTTCACAGAGCTATTAAATGGTTTTGTCTTTCAGAGTCTGCCTAGGGGATTACCAAGTCAAATTGTTGAATCCCCAAACTGTTGAACTTTAGTTCACAAAGTAGTAACTATAGAAACCGAAAGGGTCATTTGGAAGGGCTATGTACAGTTAAAGAGACCTGTGGTTAACACCAAAAGAGAAAGAAGGAAAGCCCATTGACCTTCAATCCACTCAATGAACAGTTTTACTTCTCTTTCTTAACAGTAAAGTATAAACAAATTTTGGAGTAAAATGTCTGAATACAAGAGTTACAATATAGCAACAGTTGCAAAGGTCACATCAAGCTCTCCATTTGGATAAGCAAATGGTATTTGATTCCTTTGTCTATTTGACCAATTTGGCTTAATGAACAATACTTTTCCTAAAAACTCTTGTAAAAATATTCCCTAAAGGATTCCAACCCTGGCATTTATGAGGCACAACAACTTCTAAAAGGAAATATACTTGCTTTAAAAGACTCATCACATGTTTAACTATGGTAGAATTAGGAGCTCAGTGTTTTAGATAGTACATGCTTTTAAAAGCCAACCTCTATCTCCCACTCCCAGTTAGGAAATGAATAAGTCATGGGAATAAAGGGTACTGCATAGAGAATGTAGTCAATGATATTATAATAGTGTCGTACGGTGACAGATGGTAACTGCTCTTGTGAGCATAGCATAATGTGTAGAGAAGTTGAATCACTATGCTGTAGACCTGAAACTAATGTAACATTGTGTGTCAACTATATTCAAATTTAAAAAAGAATTGTTAAGGCAAACTCTAATCTTAAATATATCCCAATGTGTATAAGAAGAGTGACCATATTTATAACCAACAAATGAAAAAGGGAGGACAGAAGGGAGGAATGGGAAGAAGGAGAAAGCAACTGGGGACATGTAAAGTGGGAGGGAAGAGTGCAAAACAGAACTCAAATCCTTATTCCTTCCCACTTCTCCTGTGGTTCTTTCAACAATTCAAAAATACATAGGCCAGGCACAAGTATATGGGGAGTGGGGGTTGTCCCATTCTTTTTAGGGTCTCGCCATCTGGTGAGGAAAGCTGACATAGATAAAGAAGTCCAGGGATACCTGGGTGGCTCAGCGGTTAAGTGGCTGTCTTCAGCCCAGGGCATGATCCGGAAGTCCCTGGATTGTGTCCCACATTGGGCTCCCTGCGTGGAGCCTGCTTCTCTCTCTGCCTGTGTCTCTGCCTCTATCTATCTATCATCTATCTATCTATCTATCTATCTATCTATCTATCTCTAATAAATAAATAAATAAATAAATAAATAAATAAATAATCTTTTTAAAAAAGAAGTCTAATGGAGAGCTGACCTTCATAAATATTATTTTAAATATTTTCTGATGATAACAAAAGAATAAGGAACAGAAAGCTTCCTTCCTGAAGGTAGGAGCATTGTTTGATGGCAATGGTGAGATTTGAGCAGGATCTTGAATGATGAGCAAGATTGTGGAAGATGGAGATACATGAAAAGCAGTCAGCCAGACATGGCTGTGTGGGTCATTCCTGGAGAACAGCACATACACTGTCACACTGGACCACAAGTTGCATGAGAGTGATGATGACACAATGAGAAAGCCAGGCTCAAGTCAGACACCAGCCTGAAAATTTCATCCTTTTTGTCCTCCTGAAAGGTAGTAAGGTATTTGCCATAGCAGCAAGAAGGAGAATCACTTGAGCAAAGGTTACAGCTTCTGTTTAAAGCCTGATCATGCCTTTTCTCCTCAGATCTCAGCTGGAGCCCCTGTTGTGGTATATAGGATAGACCCACCCCGCCACCTGCTCAATTTCCCCATTGAGGTAGCGGCTCACTGCCACTTCCATGTTCTTTCTACAGTGGATACCTAGTCTCTTTTTCTGCCCAGGACCCCCTTTTTTTCTGGGGTTGACAACTTCTCTTTTTAGAGTTCCTCCTCCTACCTCTCCAAGCACATGGATCAGCCAGTCCCAGAACCCCAAAGTGTATTGTTAAAGCTCAGCAGATGTGAGACAAGCCAGTCCTGAGATTTTTCACATTGGACATAGGCAAAGGGAGTTAAGCTTTCTTTAGTGTTAAAGGTATAAAAGGTAGAAGATGATGAGGAATGAAACTGACTTAAGAGAATGAAACGAAAATAGAGAAAAAAGAAGTAGAGCTGAGAACCCAAAGTGACAACATGTCTCAGTGACATTTTCCTGGGGTTCAAATGCACTGAGACTTCCAATAAATCTTCTTTTGTCTCAGATTAGAATGAGGTTCTGTCAGTTGCAATCCAAAGGATCTCAACTAAAGGATATCTGCATTTGGCAGGCCTTCTATTAATTACCTCACTCTGCTCTGTGGGCCCAAAGACTGAATGTGTGGTTTGCACCCATGAGCTCCTTTACCCTCCTGTTGGTAGTCACTAACAAGAGATTTGAAGCTTGAGTTTGCCTGCAAGCTTCTCCTGAACGCACAGCTTCCATAAGGAGCTGTGTTCACACAGCAATCTCCCAGTTTTGGTAACTGCTTCCTTCTCCTGTAGCTTCCCACTGAAATGTAGAAAGGTTTCCCTGTTCTGACTAGCATAAAGTAGGCCATATCCTTTGGTTTTCTCTCTATAGACCTTTTGCAAATAGTCCTTTTACTAAAATCACCCTAATCACTCAGCTAGAGAGAGTCCTTTCTCTCAGAATTCTGACTATTACAAGTTCCCAGGTGATTGGTGAGGGTTGTGAATCTTTCCCAGATCAAGACTCTTGGGATATAAATCATAAACTAACTGCCAAGCATCCTGGGTTATTCAGCTTTGAAACAAGAATTCTCAGTCTTCCATTTTAGCCCAAGAGGCCAATCTTAGCCCAGGGTCAGTGAATTCAAGGCCATTCCTCATTCTCATATCCTAGTATGAGTTTCTTAATGAGAGTGCGTGCATTAATCACAGCTCTGTCCACAGGGTCTGGCACAACGTCAGAGCCATTCCAACACAGCCCAGTTTTTAGCAGTCAGTATCAGCCTACTGTGTGCCTCACCAGTACTAACCCCCAGACAGAACCAATCTGCAGTCCTGCACTTTATCCTGATATCTGCCATGCCCTGGACACATTCTCACAGCATAGAAACAGCCAGGAATCCCAAGACCACACCTGGGACCCATTTCCAATTGAGAATCCTTATGCCAGAGCTAATATAGGTACCATTTCCCTACAAGGGAATCTTGATTTCCTGCAAGTAATTTTTGGAGGCAGACCCCTGGATCTGACCTTTAATCATGGCTTGAGTGCCTTGGTCATTTATTCCATCTTAAACAATCTTACCAAGACATGATTACGTGGCTGAGACATTGAGACCTTCAGTGAAGATTCCTAATGTGTAGCCAGTCACAAAATTTCATATTCAGCAACCCCAAACTTCTACATTTGAAGTTTGAAAAAAAATAGATTTTTTTCTTTATCTCCATTCTTTCTCAGAAGTATCTAATACTTGATGCTAAATGACACTTATCCAAACACTGGCATACCTCTACAGATTCGTTAATCTCCCAGGGCATTCATAATAAAATGTCATAGATTCAGTAGCTGAAAACAACAGAAATTTGTTATCTCACGGTTCTGGAGGCTAGAAGTTGAAATTAAGGTACTGACAGCGCCATGCTCCTTCCAACAGCCTCTAAGGGTGGATCTTTCCTTGCCTCTTCCTAGCTCCCAGTAAGGCATTTTGTGTGTGGCAACAGAATTCAAAACTCTGCCCCTATCTTTATGCAGCAATCTTCCTGTGTGTGTCCCTACCTCTTCACATGGCATTCTCTATTATAAGGACATCAATTGTATTGAATTAGGGGCCCTCCCTCTTCTACCCTATTTGTAACCAATTACATCAATAAGGACTACTTTCAAATCAAGGCACATTGTGCAGTACTGGAAGTCAGAACTACAACCAGATCTTTTTGGGAGGACACAATACAACCCTTGATGATAGTTCTACCTGAGATTAGTCACAATGTCCTAGAATATTAGTCAAAAGCCTAAATTTTTCTCTCTAATTCCAGAAGGCAACGTTGGAAGGCAAGCAAGGCTTATGTTAGTATAGAGTTAATCTTGAATCTGTTCTGATTTTTTTTAAAGAAAATAAGATAAGTATTAATTCACAATTGACGGGCACAATGTTTTGTAACTTTAGAAAAATGTACTACCCAGAGACTTGGTGAGGTGTTGGTTTTTTTTAAGATTTTATTATGTATTTATTTACTTGAGATAGAGCATGCATGTGTGCATGCATGAGGAGGGTGCACAGATGGAAAGGGAGAGAGAGAAGCAGACTCCCCTCTAAGCAGGAAGTCCCATGCAGGGCTCATCTCAGAACCCTGAGATCATGACCTGAGCTGAAGGCAGACCTTCAACTGACTGAGCTACCCAGGACCCCCCCTCAACCCCTCAGACTAAGGACTAACTTCTCCACTAACAGAAGTTGACTATTATTAATAATAATACTTATTATTTATTTTTTATTAAAAAAAACTCCCTTGTACAAAATTAAACTCAATATAGCATCCTCTTTACTTCACAGGTGATTTGCAAAGTCATTCTCAAATATTTGCCCCAAATGTTGAATTATGTCAGAGGGAATTCTTCTATGTCTCTAATAAACAGAATAAGAAAAGCTATTCTATTTTACTTCCCCTAGGTTGGAACTTTCAGTGTTTCATTACTAGGTTTTATGAGAATAACAACCAAGACAAAAACACAATCTGAGAGCAAGTGCATGTTTTTTAGAGGACAAAATGATGAAATTCTCTATTTATCCATTCGTTATTTATTAGGAACTTTGTATCATAGGAAATCACATTTTAAGGGTTGGTAGGGTTTTCTTTCAAATCTTCAGAAAAGCAGGAGCTTCAAAAAAACCTAGATTTGCTTTTTGCTTCCATGAGTCATTCTTTAAGGCGGACAAATCTTAGATCTGTCTTGAAGAACCATTTTCCCCGTAAGAATGGGTGCCACATGACTGGCATACACACAGCCTGGCATGAGGACTGCCTTCTACATTGTAGCCAGTGGCCAGCTAATTTCTCCTAGAGTACAAAAAGAAAGAAACCATCTCCTTCAATCATTATAGCAAAATTTTTCATGATGTGCTTTAATCCATACCTGGAAGGTGTGAATTAAACTAGAAGATATTAAGTGTATCCAAGAGCTTTCAATTTGTGCCAACCTGATTCTCTGTTCGATCTTTCTCAATGGATAAATTCTTACCAGTAGAACATTGTACTGCTCTGCACTTTCCTTTGATATGATCTCTAGTGGCCATGAGGGTAACCACTGCTGGCTTGTTTGCACTTGTCTCAGGGGCTAGGTAGAGGAAATTGGACACAATAATTAATTCAGATTCAATGCCCAGAGGTGCGTCAAGAAAGCTGAACTTGAAGCTCAGATTGCAAAAACGTAATTCAAAGAGAACATGATATTCCTTCTCCCCTGGCGTTTTGCTGATAGAATTATAAAGCTAAATGGAAGCTTACCCCCTACTGTATTACATTCATTTTGAATATCCTCCATTCTAAGAACAGCAAAACTACAAGTAGAATGATATCACCAGTGTACTTCCTTGATTTAAAATATGATCAGCATAGATCCAATTTGAAGTTTTTAAATGATCTTTGAAAAACAAAAAATGGATCCTTCTACCGATTGCTCCTACACTAATAACACTCTGTATGGTGGGACTGCTGATTTTTTTTTTATTCCAAGAGCAATTTTACAATGGAAAAACACTATGACCTTAACATTATGAAAAGTTGAAAAACACAGACAGACTTTATGTTGAGTATAAACAAAAATATCTAACTACCAGGTTTATTTCCTGGCCAGTAAGCATTTGATATGTTTATGAAGCCTTGTAAAGTATTACAGCAGCCTATGACTATATGGAAAGTCTCCCTGGGCAGGTTAGTACATGACTTCAGTCTTATTAGGGTTGTCATCAGCTCCTTGTAGGATTCTGGCTTTTTACCATAGTCTGTGATCCAGTTTTGCTTTCCAGCGTGCAGCCACCAGCATGGGTATGATTGTTTGACAGACTTATGGTGATGCTTATTGAATAGTTATATAGGAAAATTTCTCATTTGACTACAAGTACCAGAACATAGAATATAGTCTATCGTCTCCTCTTTCCTTCTTTCTATTTTTTTAAAATTTTTTTACTTTTTTAAAGTAATTTCTACACCAAACATGGGGCTCAAATTTATAACCCTGAGATCAAGAGTCATGTGCTTTACCAGCTGAGCCAGCCAGGTGTCCTCTCCTCCTTCCTTCTTTTGTTTTATTTTAATTATAAAGGCAATATATGTTCTTTTTTAATTTAGGAAAATAGAAAACAAATTTTTATAGAATCTCTTATCATCTCATCACTGCTGATATCCTGGTGCATAATCTCACCATTTATTTGCATGCATTGTGACAAAGTTGAATAATTATACACAGTATACAACTTTGTGTTCTACATTTTTATTTTTTTTATTTTTATTTTTTTTATTTACTTATGATAGTCACACAGAAAGAGACAGAGAGAGGCAGAGACACAGGCAGAGAGAGAAGCAGGCTCCATGCACCGGGAGCCCGACGTGGGATTCGATCCCGGGTCTCCAGGATCGCGCCCCGGGTCAAAGGCAGGCGCCAAACCGCTGCGCCACCCAGGGATCCCATTTGTTCTACATTTTTAAAAAAAACATTGTCTCATCGTGTGCCTGGGTGGCTCAGTCAGTTAAGTGTCCGACTCTTGATTTCAGCTCCAGTCATGATCTCAGAGTTCTGAAATTGATCCTGCGTCAGGCTTGGGCTGGCATGGAGTCTGCTTAAGATTCTTTCTCCCTCTCCCTCTACCTACCCCCGCCCCCGCCACTCTCACAAGAGCTCGCTCTCTCTCTCAAAGAAGAAGAAGAAGAAGAAGAAGAAGAAGAAGAAGAAGAAGAAGAAGAAGAAGAAGAAGAAAACCACAACATTGTCTCATTGCTTTTGTACATTTTTAGTTATTTTAATGACTGAATACCATGGTATAAAGTGGTGACACCATAGCTTACTTCACCATTAGCTAGTTTGCTCCCCAGTCCAACACAGACACTTTCTTCTGCTATTAAAACAACTCTGAAATGATCATCACTGGGCAAAAAGAATAGTGAATTCCAAAAATGTCATGGGCCAAAAAGTATTTATATTTATAGCTCCTGGGTCAGCATGCCAAATTACTTCCCAAAAGGATTCTATTATTTTATACAGACACTAGTTATGTGCAGAGTACCCAGTTAGTTTGCCATGCCCTTCATTGCCATTGGAGTTTACGGTATTTTTAATGACTTCTCTAATTTAATAGATGTTTATGATAGTTCCCAGTTATGATTTTCATTTCTTTGACTACTAGCAAAGTTATTTTTCCCACAATTTGACTACTAGCAAAGTTAGTTTTCTCCATAACTTGGTTCATTATTTATATTTCTTCTCATATAAACTGTCTCTTTGTACTCTTTCCCACATATCTATCAATGTCTTTGTGTTTCTCTTATGGATTTGTGAGAGCTCTTACTATTTAATACTTTGGTCTCCTATTTGCTGTAAATATTTGTTTTGCTTTTAAACTCATACATACGGAACTTTAAAATTTCACTGTAACAAAATCTGTGTATTTTTCCCTTGTTGACTTCTGTTTCTTCTAAACTTAGGAAACTCTTCTCCACATACCAAATGGACCAATTTGATTCCATTTTCTTCTAGATTTTCTGTTTAAAGTGTTTAACTCTTTATCTTGAATTAGTGTTCCTATAGCTGTATAGATCTAAACTGTTTTCTCAATTGCTAGCCAGTGATCTCATTCAATTGAATATTTATAATATCATATAGTATAGATGTAATTCTGAGGTTCAATATATTATGTTTTACTGAGCTATTTAAGACTTATAGCTGAAATGATTGCAGCTTTATAATATATAGGTATAACCCTTATATCTCTACAGGTAACAATTTTTTCATTAGAATGCTTCTTGGATTTTACTACATAAATTTCATTGAACATATTTATTTTTCAGTACAGTATTTTCCACAACTGCTTATAGAAAATTTTTATATTTTTCTCAAAACTCAAATTTTTAACAAAAAGCATCGATAGGATGTCTTGAGTTAATAAAGAATAATAAAAATACTTAATAGACCTCGAGTCAAATAAAATTAGTGGAATATCATAATCATATTGATATCATAATGTATAGACCATTTTAAGGCACACTAAGTGATAGTAAAAGGGATTATATCTGGGATGTTATATACAAAGCAAACATTTGTTAATAACTATATTAGTTATTTAGTGATCAGAAACTGATGTACTAACATGATCTTTCTTATACAGGATAGGCATTTTAGGCGTTTTATTGTTTGGCTCACTGCAAGCAGATTAATTGGGTATTTGGGGGGATTTTTTGTTTGTTTGTTTTAACATTTTATTTTTAAGTAATCTCTAAACCCAATGTGGGCTCAAACTTATAACCCAGGATTAAGAGTTGCATGCTTTACTCACTGACCCAGCCAGGCACTCCAGTTGGGTGTTTTAAGCTGATATGCCAACCTATAATTTTTCTCATTTAAAATAATGGAAAATAGTCTCCTCTGTCCAACACTTTTAGGGCAGTAAGTCTGATTATCAAGAGCAAATTATTTACTTAAATGGGAGGTACCTGTTCTTTGTATCTTATAGGACCAGAACTGCCCTACCATTAATATTCTTTTCTTTAATATTTCTTTTCAAACTTTTTTTTAACTGAACCACTGAGAGTAAGTTTCCTACATGATACTCCCAAATCTCTAAATACTTTAATACGTAATTCTTATAAACAAAGACATTTCCTATATAATCACAACACAACCATCAAAATTGGTGAATTAACTTTGATGCCTACCATTTAATCCTTAGATTCTACCCAAATTTTACCCACTTTCTCGAAAAATGTTCTTTATAGTAAAAAGATCCATTCCAGAACTGCGTTGTATGTTGTTGTCCTGTCCTTAGTCTTCTTCAAGCTAGAATAGTTCCTCAAAGTTTCCTTGTCTTTCGTGACCTTGAAAGTTTTGAAGAATGTCCCTTAATTTGGTTTGCCTGATGTTTCTTATAGATTCAGGTTTGGGGGTGGGGGGCAGGAATGTCATAGCATTACTGTTTTCATTATACTGTACCACAGATAAATACTCAAAGTTAGTTTATTGGTTTTATCTTCAAATTTGTAAAGCAACAGGAATTTTAAAAATTACTTAAAACTGGACAGAACAACTAATACTTCTTCTCTTTGTTCTTGGTTAGCAGTAAACCAAATAGAAAGCTGTTGTGCCAATTAGCTATTGCTATTTAACTAATTAACTTCAAAACTTAGGACTTAAAACAACAAAACATTCTTTGAGTTGGCAATTGAAGCTGGGTCCAACTAGGAGGGTTCTTCTGGTCTGGGCTGGGCTCAGCTGATCTCAACTGAGCTTGCTCATAAGTTTATGGTCAGCCAGGGACTCAGCTGCAAGGTCATCTGGGATGACTCATTCCTTCAATCTCCAGCATTTGGAAGAAAAAGAGCAGAAGCCCAGGGTCAGAACTTAAATATCACTCTTATTGCATCTATTGGCCAGAAATTACAAGGTCAGATAAATTCAAATTTTGTAGAAGTGATAATTTTTATGAATGATAAGGGAAAATGCTTTTGATTAAATAGTGAATTCAAAATAGAGGTTGTGGGGGGAAAAAAAACAAAGTAGAAGTTGTTCTGGTTAGCTATGGCTATGTAATAAATAACTCCAAACTTAGTGGCTTAAAACAACCGTTTATTTTGCTCATGATTTTTACACATCATGAATTCAGGAAGGGTTTGTTTCTGATCCATGAGGCATCAGCTGGAGTAGTTAGGACTGGAAAATCTACTTCTAGATGATTTTTCCATTGGGATGTGGCACATTGGTTGTTTAGTTTTCTCTCCAGACATGATGTCTCATCCTCTAGGGTCTCTCTACTTGATTGGGCTTCTCGCAGCATGCTTCTCAAGTGGTAGCTGCCTATCTCCTTAAACCTGGATACAGAAACTGGTGCAATTTCACTTTGGCCACATTTACTTGTTCAAAACAGTCACAGATTTTAACCAGATTCAAGAAGAATGCGGACTCCTCCTTTATTCGTGTGAAGAGTGTCAAGGAATTAGTGGCCATTTTAATCTGCTATAGTCTGCCCTAGGATTACAAACTACTTATATTCTTCCCCGTGTAAAATGTGCTAATCCCCTTCCACAGTCCCCAAAAGTCCCGCCCCATTATGTCATAGGGTTGGGCTTAAGGTTGCAGATCTCAGAGCCAGGTACAGACCAACCTTGGATTTGGTTCTTCAAGTATATGTCCTCTTAACCTAAAGTCCTGTGAGTAAAGACTTGAGTTACCTATCCCCAACACACTCACTCACACTCAAACACACACACACACACACATTCACATACACCAACATGCAATGCTGGAACAGGCAAGTATAGACATACACTTTCAAAACAAGAGAAAACAGGAGGCACAGAGCAGTCACTGTTTCATAACACTGTTGATGTCTAAAGAGGTATTGTTGACAGTTCCTTCATTAAGCCTTGGTCCTGCACACTGGTGTGAATCTCTGTGGCTCTTGGTTGTACCCTGTAAGTAATTTCTCATTTTCTGTAAGAAATACTCTGCATTTTCTACGGAGTAAGTTTCTCAGCCTGAATATATTAGTTTAAGGATCCAAAGTCATCCTTTTAATTTGATCTTGTCTCTAACCCTTTCATTTCAAACATAATTCCTTTAAAAACGTCATGGGATTCCTGTGAATAAAACTATTATCCATTCTGTTAAATAAAAATAATTCCCACAGATCTTTTTGAGATAGGCTCTTCTCTGCTTTTGGCCCTCTGCAAATTTGCTTTAGGATGGGACAATATCCTTAAAATTATTAGAAACTCCATTGTTTAACGGAAGGGCTATAAAGGCACACTCTTAACATCTAGCTATGATGATTATGAGGCATCAACTTAAATTTTTCTGAGATATTATCAAAGAGACTTACACTTGCAGTTTGACTTCATCTTTGCCCTGAGTCTTTACCACACTGGTTTTGATCTTTTCCTGAAGCTATTTTGTGCTTTAAAAATGTTTCCTTAGCTCTAAAACAGATGAGAAATAGTTCTATTTTTTTTTTTGAAGCCAGCAAGTCTTGGCTCCTATATATTTCTTATAAATTCTGCAAAAAAATTTAGTAACTTCATTAGCTTATTTCTCCCTATGCATATTTTATCTTATGCAGATACAGGAAACAGTTGCCACTTTTAACCACCTACTTATTGAGATCCACTGGCTCATTATGTTCATTTTACATTTCCAAAATACTTCAGGTGATAGTTTTGCTAAACATCCTACAACTATACATTATGAGCTGCCCTTCTGCTAAACCCAGTAATAACCTCTTGTCCTTCCAGTCTCCATTAACACTCTTGTTGAGATCTTTTTAGTCTCTGCCCATTATTCAGTGTCAAAATCCATGCCACATATTGCAGGTTTTTGTAATGGCAACACACCTTTTCTAGGTACCTACGTATCTGTTCCTAGTGCTTCTTAACAAACCACCACAAAATTTAGTATCCCAGAGAACTATTTCACTTGCTCAAATTTTGGATGTTTAGGATTCAGGCACATTCAGGATGACCTCAGCTTGGGGAACTTTTGTCTGATCCATTTGTTGATCAGCTGGGGCCATTGGAGCTGGCTATCTACTTCAAAGATGGCTTTTATGTCTCACTCATCTGTCTAGAATCTCAATGTTCCTTTGTCTCTCTTGCTCCACATGGTGTCTCCCCCTCCAGGGCCTTTTTATATGGTTTTGGCTTCTCACAACATGATGTTCTTAGGGTAGTTATACTTCTTCATATAGACTGGTTTCCACAAATGAGTGTTTCAAGTGACAAGAAGTAGAAGATGTTAGTCTCCGAGGCCTGGATCCCAAACTAGCAGAGTATCATTTCCACTATATTTTATGCATCACAATAGTCAGGGAGTCAACTTAATTTTAATTGGAGGAGACATAGAGTCCACCTTTAATTCACCATAAAGGTGAATCTGTTGTTCTCCATACTTTAACAGACCAGGAGATTTGAAATCAGAAGACCAGCCAATATGATTGATACCCAAATCTAGTGTCCTTTACTGATGTGTTTATTATCTTGGTTTCATTTTCCTTCTCTGATTCTCAGTCTCCTCATCTGTAAATACAATAGGACGTAAGTATTCCATAATTTAATATTCATGGCTACATTTATATTAGAATCATCCTGAAGGTTCATGACATGAAATAATTTGTCATTTGGCTGAAATCTTCAATTAAATCATGTTTATTATGAGGCTGCTAATTCTGGTCAACTTACAAACATCTACATACAACTCAGGAGAGCTTTGGGTTCTCTTTGATGTCACATAAGCAGTAATTTTTGTGGTTTATTTTAAAACTTTGTTCCTTAGGGGAACAAGATAAGGATGTCTACTCTCACCATTGCTATTTAACATAGGACTGGAGGTCTTAGCCTCAGCAATCAGAAAACAAAATAAATAAAAGACATCCGAATGGGCAAGGAAGAAGCCAAACTTTCACTATTTGCAGATGACACGATACTCTATGTAGAAAACCCAAAGACTCCACCAAAAAACTTTCTAGAACTGATACCTGAATTCAGCAAAGTTTCAGGATATAAAATCAATGTGTAGAAATCTGTTGCATTTCTACACCAATAATAAAGCCATAAAAAAAGAAACCAAGGAATTTATCCAATTTGCAATTGTACCAAAAACAATAAGATACCTGGGAATAAACCTAACTAAAGAGGGAAAAGATCTGTACTCTGAAAAACATAGAACACTTATGAAAGTAATTGAAGAGGACACAAAGAAATGGAAAATCATTCCACACTCATCGATTTGAAGATCAAACATCATTAAAATGTATATAGTGTCTAAAGCAATCTACCCATTTAATGCACTCCCTATCAAAATACCTCTATATCTTTCACAGAGCTAAAGTAAACAATCCTTAAACTTGTATGGAACCACAAAAAGATCCCAAATAGCCAAAGCAATCCTGAAAAAACAAAACTGGAAGCATCACGATTCTGGATTTCAAACTATATATTACAAAGCTGTAGTCATCAAGAAAATATGGTACTGGGACAAAAACAGACACATAGATCAATGGAACAGAACAGAGAACCCAGAAATGGACCCACAACTATATGGTCACTCACCTTCAACAAAGCAGGAAAGAATATCCAATGGAAAAAGACGGTCTCTTCAACAACTGTATTAGGGAAACTTGACAGCAACATTCAGAAGAATGAAACTGGACCACTTTCTTACACCATACACAAAAATAAATTCAAAATGACTGAAAGACCTAAATGTGAAACAGGAAACCATCAAAATCCTAGAGGAGAACACAGGCAGAAACCTCTTTGACCTTAGCTGTAGTGACTTCTTACTAGATACATCACCACAGGCAAGAGAAATAAAAGCCAAAATGAACTATTGAGACTTCATCACGATAAAAAGCTTCTGCATGTGAAAGAAACAATCAACAAGATTAAAAGGCAACCTACAGAATAGAATAACCTACAGATATTTTTAAATGCCATATCTGATAAAGGATTAGTATCCAAAAATCTATAAAGAACTTACTAAACTCAACAACCCAAAAACAAATAATAATCCAGTTAAAAAGTGGGCAGAAGATATAAATAGATAGTTTTCCAAAGAAGACATCCAGATGGCTAACAGACACATGAAAATATGCTCAACATCACTCATCATCAAAGAAAGACACATCAAAACCATGATGAGATACTACCTCCCACCTGTCAGAATGGCTAAAATTAACAACACAGAAAACAATAAGTGTTGGTGAGGATGCAAAGAAAGGGGAACCCTCTTGCACTGTTGGTGGGATTGCAAATTGGGGCAGCCACTCTGGAGAACAGTATAGGGGTTCCTCAAAAAGTTAAAAATAGAAGTACCCTATGAGCTAGCAATCTAGGTATTTACCCAAAATATACAAAAATACAGATTTGAAGGGATACATGCACCCAATGTTTATAGCATTATCAACAATAGCCAAGCTATGGAGAGAACCCAAATATCAATCAGCTGAAGAATGGATAAAGAAGATATATATATATATATATATATATATATATATATATATACACAATGAAATGTTACTTAGCCATCAAAAAGCCCCTGAAATCTTGCCATTTGCAATGACATGGTTGGAGCTAGAGTGTATTATGCTAAGTGAAATAAGTCAGTCAGAGAAAGACAAATACCATATGATCTCACTCATATATGGAATTTAAGAAAGAAAGAGATGAACATATGGGAAGGGAGAAGAAAAAAAAAGGAGAGAGGAAATAAGCCATAACAGACTCTTAACGATAGGGAACAAACTTAACGATAGACAACGATAGAGGATTGACAGAGGATGGGTTACATGGGTGATGATTATTAAGGAGGGCACTTATATTGATTAGCACTGGGTGTTGTATGCAAATGATTAATCACTGAATTCTACTCCAGAAACCAGTATTGCACAGTATGTTAACTAAAATTTAAATTAAAAAAACAAACAACTTTTTTCCTTGGGAGGAACAATTTTTTAAAGTTATATTGGTGATAGAAAAGAAACCAAAGACAAATAAAGATTCAGCTCTTAAAAGTTTTGAGTAAATAAATTAGAAAGATGTTTAATAGAGTCTCAGGTGCTGACAAGAACAAATATGCCATCAAATTCAATATATCATCTGTTTAATTTAAAACACACAATGAAGTGTCTATATTTTCAGCTTTGGAATCCCCAAAGATCTCCACCTTTATCTATTGTGAATGACTAGGGTCTGCTAAAATGATATACCTAAAATTAAAAATGAGATAATGTATGAGTTGCTAAAATGTATATAAAAGTAATCAATTGACTTAAAACATTATTGTTTCACTAGAATGTGGGTTCTGGAAGATAAGAATCATACATAGTATTTATGTCACTAGTACATAGAATACTGCCTGACACATAAGTACAGAATTTTCTTATTGAAAATGACAAAAATCCAATACAAATAACCATAAGGAAAAATGGGAATTTCTTGCCTTCCTGTATTCAAGAAAGTGTGATAAAACTGTGGGGAGAGTAGCTGGATCAAATGAATAGCTAGAAGTACATCTCAGATCTATAAGGAACTACATCTTTCATTTATTTTCTCTTTGAAAGATGATTACATTCATATTCCAAGTCTTGCATCTTACAACTTCTGATCTTTCTTTTACCATGTCAATCTTGGATTTTATTTCTCAATCTTAGGTCAGGTGACAATCTTTGTAGCAATAAAATATGAGTTGAAGTTGAGGAGTCCTATAATCAGTCCCACTGGGCTCTTGCTTCCACTCACAAACCAATCCACCATGGCCAGGGGGTAATGTAAGAGCATAGTAGGGTTCCAAGATAGTCACAAGGAATAAACCATGTAAGTTATAAGATGAGAAGATTTGGAAGTGTTTTCTTGAGCAGACAATCCTATAAATTTCTAATAATCTCAGTATTTGATAAAAAGTTGCTTAACAAGTATCTGGTACTTCATATCATAATCCAAAAATATACTCTAAATTGTCATAGCTGTGTCAAGGACCATTAATACCTTAGCCATGGTTGCACAATCAGACAAGACATTATCACAATTGCCACGTAACTAGCTCCCTCCACTACAGGAACTATTGCCTGGGCTTCTAATCTGTCTCACAGCTCTATCGCTAAGGCTGGGAAGTCAGCAAGCTACCATAAAAGGTGAGGCATTTGGATTCTTCTCTGATATGCTGGCAAGGAAAAGCTGACTCACTTACACCATCAGAATTTGGGTGGCCTATTAAGTAAAAAATAAATTCTGGAAATTTTAACTCATTATTGGTATAGAAATACCACTGCCATGTAGGTGAGGACTGTAAACTATAGTTAGATTGCACTATTCTAGCAAGAAACTACTCAACTGCCACTTATTCAAAAAACACTTAAACCTCTGCTAACCCTGCTTTCTGGAAAGGATTCTCTCATCTATTCTTCTCTGTGATCATTGGCTCTGTCTTCCAGAAACATATGTTTAAGAAATGTTTATTCAAGAAACATTTATTGAGCATCTCCCAAGCCCCCAAGAACAAACTACACATAAATCATTTTAATACAAAGTGATAAGCTTTAAAAAGTGATAAGCTTAATAATAGATATTCAAGGTTTTGGGGTGTGTCAAATAGGAACATTTAATCATCCATGCAGTCAACACAGAGTTCCCTGAGATGGCACTTGAAGTAAGTTTTAAATAGTAGGAGTTAACTAGGCAAAAAGGAGGAAGGAGTGGATTATAGGAAAGTATGAATACAGTGAAGCATCATAGTATGAGGAAGAAACTCAAAATACTTTGGTGTTCCTGAAGCATAAATCATAAGAAAGTGACAAGAAAAGGGGCTCAAAAGAAAACAGGAGTTGTATCATGAAGGCCTGGGATACCAGGGTAAGGTAGCTTAAGTTTTATCTTAGAGGGAATGGAGCTACTGAGCTATTTAGTAGCAAGTTCTGATCAGTCTGGGTGACGTATGGATATGTTATGTCCTAATGATGACCTACACCATGTTTGATTTGTTTTACTATAACACATGGTGTCATGGCCCTGGTGAGAGCAGTACCTGTAAAGGGTTATGCTCTGGGAAATAGGTCAATAACCGGTGTACCTAAATGTTATTCCAAATTTTACTCTTTAAATAATTCCATAGAGAATCTAATTGGTTACCCATAACTTCTTAGTCCCTTTGTTCTCAATATCTCTACCATCCCTCTGCTGCCTGATATTTTTCTTTATGCCTTGATATCATCTTTCCACTAAAATTTGAGAAAGTATGGTAGACACATAGTCATTTAGGTTCTGAAATCTTACTGGATAAATGTAAAGACCTCCTACTCAGGGACAAAGAACATATTTCGATTCTGTGTTCCATCATCCTCCTTGACTACATCTGAAGTAAGCATTGAAGAATATGCTTTCCTTGGGGACTAGCCTCCTGTCCATCAAAAAGTGGGGACCTACAGGTCTTTATAAGTCTTGAAAGTCATAGACTTTTAAAATTCTTGTTCATGGTTTTCTAGTAGTAAAATTTAAACTTAGCAGATGTAGAGATAGAGAAAGAGAGACGTGTATCTTTTACCCAATCAAAAGATTTTATTTAATCCATTCAGAAGTTTCCATTTTGTGCCTTGGTATGTTAGTTACAGTAAGGCTGAGTGTGAATCTTCCCTGTCTCTGAAATGCATTTCCTAATTTTATCTTCTATGTTTGGTGTTGATAAGCAATTAATAAGCCTCTGCCATAAAAGTCTCCAAAGTTAGGACAATCTTGATTTCCTTTTATTTCTACTTTCAAATCAAACAATTCTCTTTGGAGCTAATTTTTTTTCTTGTAATACCTTAATAAATATAATCAACAGCAACTAACACATGCTAACATTTTGTCATCCAACCTCTTTCCTAAAACTGTAAATGCATTGCATACAACCTTCTAAGTTTTAGAAAAGTGAGAGATTTACTAAATGTTTTGCAACTACATAAAATGAATTAACTATCTTTCTAAAGGATAATAATTTCCTTGCTATCTGTTGCTTGATCCCTGAGCTGATATCACATATGTCAGTATATTGTTACATCAGTACTATACACCTTTTACTGATTTTTACATCAGTCAGGATAGTGTAAGTTATACTGTAACACACAACGCTCAAGCCTCAGGCACTGAAAACAACAAAGGCTTCCTTCTCACTCTTGCCTGCATATCCATTGTGCATCAGTGAGACCTATGCCCTGTCATCCTCCCTAGAAAGGTGAACAGGTGAACAGAAGCCTCATCTTTGTGATTCCATGATGGCCAAAGCCTGTGCTGTCTAAAATGGTAATCACTGGCCATATCTGTCTATTGAGTCATTGAACTGTAGCTAGTCCAAATTGAGGTGTCAGTGTAAAATACATATCAAATTAAAAGACTTACTATTAAAAAAAGGAATGTAAAATATTTTAAGAGTAATTTTTGATGTCGATTACCTGTAGAAAGAATAATTTTGATATATTTAGTTAAATAAAATTATCACTAAAATTAATTTTACCTTTTTCTTTTTACTTTTTTAATGTGACTACCAAAAAGTTTAAATTTACATATATGGCTTGTATTATATTTCTGTCTGCTGGCCTTGTCAGAAAAAAGGAAACATGCTAAAGCGCACACTGGTTCTTAAAAATTCTACCTAAGAGTAACACATATAACTTCTGCTTATATTTCTCTGTCCAAAACAAGTCACATGGTGATACCTGACCTTTTTAGGAAAGAGGAAGTATAACTGAACCAATATGCACTCAGGAGACTCAGAATGATTTAGTCTACGACAGTACTGACACCCACGACTTCTTTCCTTAAACAATTTCACTGATGCCATCTATGTAGCAGACTTAATATTAAATGTCAATGAAGGTTGGAACCCCATAAGTTTATCATTCCCAACCCTTGACTTACTCTTCACACCCCCTGACTGAATGCAGGTTTCCCAAGAAACTCTGAGGAGCTAATGTTAAACAGATTTTCCTAGGACAGGAAGAAGGAACACTTTTAAGAATCAACTGCAACCCTGCTTTGGAACAGTGACACACATTAATGCTGATTGCCAGGGAAAAGATGCAGGAGTCAGACTCTTTTGGTGGGGAGCAATCAGAGATGGAGTAGTTATTGGTAAGCCAAATGTCATGAAATATATAAATAAGGATGTACAACCACAGCATCCAGGTATTTAAGGCAATCATGAAACAAAAAGCAGTTTGCGTGTGTGCATTACATCTCAGCAGAGGAACTGTGGGGGTGGTGGCTGAGCATAAAGACAGGCAGGAAGCTGGGCTGGGAGAGCAAAGAACATGCAGAAGTTGTGGATCTGGGTTTCACAGCAGGCCTGCAACCTGACAGGGAGCCAGGGGCCCAGATGCACATACAAATAAGCATCAGGGCAATATTGTGAATCAGACTGCCAGTCTGAACAAGCACAACAATGATCAGTAAGGAAAAATAGTGGGGTAAGAACCAGTTGGGAAGGTAAGAAACAAGGCCTTAAGCACTAGAGAGAAAGGCCAGGAAAGTGACCTGACACTGCACCGGAAGGAAAAGGGTAGGGCAAAATGAACAAAAGGAGAGGTGCAAAACTCTAAAAGGAAACCTCAATGTTGTGGGTAATCTACAGCCACAATGAGGACACTACTGTTTGCTTTTTTCTGGTACAGGAATTAGTTCCTGGCTTAGTCAGTAGGCTATTGGTGAGAGAAGGTAAGAAGGTGAATTTGATAGAAGTAGGCAGCATTCACAGAGAGATCAGAGAATAACTTGACCATTTCACATTAAAAGAGTAGATCGTTACACAATGAAGTCTTTGAAGCTCCAACACCACCCAGAAATATATGTGATGTCTACAGGTGCATGTTGGCTTCATGACCCATTTTTAATGGAGCATATGCTCATCCAGAAATGGTTGTGGTTGGCCCAGAGCCAAATTATCTTGTTTCAGCCTTTCATGTGATCTGTGCTGCACACTGATAAACTGACTACCAAGGCAAAGCAGAGCAGTCTAGAAGCATGATTCACCCCAAGGCTAACAGCAGTATAGCAAATTATCCCCCAAGACTTGGCTAGCAGGGTAATCTTGAAAGCTCACACTACAGTTTTGTCAGTTAAGTTGCTTAGCTGGGTGGTGACAGTAGTGTTGTTTGGGGTTTCTTCCTTCCTTCCTTTTTTCTTAACATGAAGATCATTTATTTACCTAGGTAGTGGGGGTAGGAAACTCATCTGAAAGTGGAAGATAGAGGTATAGGGACAGGCTTAAGGACTGGGCTTTCTGAAAGGACAGCCGGAGTTGACTCATTGTACAGAGGCCATTAGGCTTCTTAGTGAGAAGGGTACTTACTGCATTTTGCTTAAGAAGCCTAAAGAAGGAGGGATCAGGACTACTGGAGAACACTTGAGCAGAGGGCTCTCTGCCCTCCTATTTCCCTACTGTACATTCCTCTGGGGACTTCATTGCTCCCATGATTTTAAACACCCTCTGTATGCTAACAACCTCAAAATCCCTGCCTCCATATCAGACCTGCTGCTCTCAGGTGCCTCGATTTTCATCTTGTACCATTCTCCCTCTTGCTCATTACCCATCAACTGCCCTGGTTTTCTTTCCATTTCTTTAACATATTGGTCTCCAGGGAATTTTACATATGCTGTTCTTTCTGGTTGTAACACTCTCCCTTCAACTGCTTGCATGATCACTGCTCTCTCTCTCTCTCTCTCTCTTTTTCTCTCTCTTTCCCTCTCCCAGTCATACTTCATGTCACCTCCTCAGAAAGACCTCTCCTGAATGGTCACCCTCTCCTATTATTCTGTCTTGGCCTCTTGCTCATTACATTCAAAGTACTTTTCACAATTTGCAATAATGTCTTAATTCAATGTTTTTGTTTGTTTGAACTGCTACCACCTAGTCTGTGCCATACATATAGAAGGTACTCAATATGTTTTACTGTTATTGTTTGTTCCATCTGTCTCACACCTGAATTCCACCACCATAGTTGCCTAAAAGACACCTGGTTGTCCAGAGTATGTTTGTCCAGTAGACAGACTGCTGTAAGGGTCACAAAGCAAATATCTAGAAATTGTGGTGGACTGAAGGAGTTAACATGTCAGACAAAATTGCCCCATTACATGTGAGAATATTTTTCAGTCTGTGGTTCAAGACCTCACTGATCAGCAATTCACTCATCATGTAAGCAGGAGAGATCCCCTGCATGTGCTTTAGACCTTGCTCAATGCACATCTGGCCACTGCATGAGGACACCCCTCTGAGAACACAGCAGGCTATACATAAATTCTAGAGGTCTATAGGAAGCATGGCAAAGTAGGCAAAGATTTCCCAAGGTGTCCTTTGTTGCTGGTTGGGGACACACTGATACAACCTGAGCCTGAGTCAGAGTAAATATCTCCCCTTCACAGTAATTAGGCTTCATGACTGTCTAGGTCTCACACATCAGGTTGGAACAGAATTGATAAGACCTACCTTCTTAGAGGGGCATCTTGAAGGAATTGGATCCAAAGCATCAAAGGAAGCTAAAGAAATATTACCTAGGGCAGTGTGAGAGTGTGTGCAGAGTGAAGTAAAACTGTATTAAGAAGAGAGGCCCATTCAAAAAAGAGTTAGGAGAGACTAGACTATGCGTTAAGTAACAATGATAAGCAAGAGCCAACTTTGGAAGGCACGGGTGGTCAAGTGGGGGAAGTTGCCCTCCACACCCTAGGACAGTAGACCTGCTTTTGGGTACCTCCAATCTGGTAAGGTGCCAGAAATTCTATCTGCTCTGTTCTACTTAAGAACTGTGTGCCTGAATGGCCATAAAATTCCCCTGCAGTTTTAAGAATTTGAGAATTGCATCAGATTGCTGGCAAGGCACTCAGACAGAAACATAGGTCAGGAGGGAAAGGGGAGAGGCAAGATGTGACAAGACAGAGTGTACTGTGGAATGGCTACTTGAGTACCAGGTGTGGAGTGTCTGCCCTCAGGGCCAGTAACTCAATCCATGTCTTTACCAAATGACTCATTTAAGTTCATCCCACAATACTGTGGTGGAAAGGAAGAGGTCACTAGATTCTAGGGAGCTCTGCTATAATGTCATGTTGGGTACCCTAGGTGTTTAATGCACAGAAGCATGGCATTTATAAAGAAAGAGAACTATATTTATTTGTACATCTCAATTGCAGGAACAGAAGGCAAAAAATGCAATTTATTCCCTGAAAAAACCATAAGGTTTAAGGGTAGAAAACTTCAGGCATGAAGGAATTCAACAGCTGAAACCTCCTCATCCAAAGCCAGCCTCTTTCTCTTTCCCTTGAGTCTGGCTTCATTTTCAAACTGACTCCATGTCCAGGCTTACTTCTTTTCTCTTCTGAAGAGGAAAAAACGAGTTTTTATTTCTCAGTAGGTCCAACAAAGTTCTCAAGACCAGCTCTGTTTGGACTAATTTAATCATATGACTGTTTCCAAACTAATCATTATGACTAAGGGTGTGGAATACACTGGTTGGCCAAGATCTGGACAGTATAAAAAGGAAGTTTAATTTCACCTGAATCACGTGAATAAGGGGTAGGAGAAGAGTAACTTCCCAGAGAAAAATTAAAATAGTGTTAACTAGAGTAAGAAGGAGAAACAAAGTCTAGAAAAAGAAATACAAGGTAAAAAGGGGACTGGGATACAAATGGGTGGGAGCACATGGAGCCAAAATAGACAATCAGGAGAATCAATGATACTGAGTTAAGTGAAATTGAAATGTGAATTGAATGTAAGGGACAGGAGAGGACAACATGCACAGGGGTTGGTAACTGGGATTGTTAAGGGCATGGATCTGTGAGTAAGGCTTTGCCCAGGTTCACTAGACAACAGAGCCTCAGGCAACACTTATTTGCTACTGCTTTACTGGGAGAAGCAATCCCCGGGCAGCAAAAGTGAAGGAGAAAGGATGTGACGCTAAGAGAAAACACAAGAGGTGTCACTCCTTTTTGAAGAGACATAGAAAGCCTCTTCTCTAAAGAAGACTTCTCCTTTATACTGTACTAGAACACCATACCTCAGAACAGTCCGTTGTAGGGAACAGATGGAGAAGAAATGTATCTGCCATTAAAGTGTGCCCCCACAGAGTTAACTCCCCCAAACTTCTGTGATGTTGCCTGGCCCATTCAGTGTGTGAAGCCAGATTTATCTAACCTGTGGCATGGAGTTTCATACACGTGTATATGAGGAGGTAGTGGGAGGCAGCACAGATTCTGGACATTGGCCTCAGGCAGTAGAACAGCATAGACTGAGTAGAACTCAGGCAGGCAGTTGACAGCAGCAGAAACAGCGAAAGAGAAGCAAGTGGCAGAGGGCCCAGGAGCTGTGCGAGGCCAAGAGAATGTGAGGTGGAACATAAAATGTATTCAGTACAGGGTTCATATTTTCAATCAGGATTTTTTTTTTTTTAACAACTACTAGCTCTGTGCTTGGCACATCCTCAATAAATGTAGATAAATTAGGAACTGAATAAGTGCAAGACATTATATTAGGTGCTTGGGATACAATAGGAAGGAAAGCATAGATTTCAGGCAGATAAATTCATTTAAAAGGTTAGGGATCAATTCGTTCTTTTTGGAGGAAGTTTAGCTGGGCTGAGGGCAGGCTGGAGTTTTTGAAGATGTAGTCCTCAATTGGTTTCCAACCTATAATCACCGAAGCCATTTCCACATAATAGAATTTGGAGGAATTGCCTGAAGATCTCTGATATATATATATATATATATATATTTTAATTTTCTGTTATGATTTTGACATCTTAACAAAACCTTTCTAGTGGGGGAGAGATTGCTCCTCCCAGACCTAGCCAATTCTTAGAAATAGCAAAGGGCCCAGCCAGGAGCATGTCCTTCATATACAAACAAACCAATCTAGAGTCAGATCTCATCTATCTAGCCTGGCACCTCAGGAGACTATTCCTTTGCCTTGCTCATCCCAGCACCAGGTATCAGGAAACTAAGAACCATCCTGGTAGCCCAAAGCCCATGAAAAATGTTCAAAGTAGCCAATCCCAAAATGTTTACCCTGGTCTGCCTTACTTTTCCTGGGGAAACCTCTACAAAGATCCTAGCCTAAACATTCTCCTTGCTCTCTCTCCTGCCTCTGCACCACACCGTGGTGCTCTTGTGGACTGACTGCCTCCTGTCTCTAGGGCCTTTGAGTATAATAAACTTCATTTTTTTCCTGAGTGTCTCCTCTTGTCGCTGCACCTGACGGACCATCTCAGAAAAGAATGCAAAACAAACACCAACTTATGTGTAAGGCATTATATAATGAATACATATGTTGTATTTATGCATGTTATCACATATATATCCATGTGGATATATACACATAAAATTTATATTGATCTGATATTGCACATAGCATATCACTCATCATTTTTTGAGATGTAATTATTAAAATGTTTAACTACAACCATTCCTGTAAGAAATTATGACTAACAATCTTGTAACATTTACATGGTCCAAATCCCATTCTGCCAATGTTACCTCACTTAATATTCACAGCAGTTTTATGAGATAGTGCATAGACCACCAAGAGATCTTCTTAGGCTCAATCAAATGTTCAGACTGAGTGCCATGAGCCACCAGCCTATCAGAAGGATATAGGAGATGAACCAAAGCTTGCCAGGAGGACAGCTTCAGAGATTCATTCCTCTTCATGACAATTCTTGAAGTAGACCAACAGCTCCAGGGCAGGAAAAAGACCCACGTGGGGTTAAGTTCAGGATCCACCTGGCTTAGAAGTTTCATTCTTCAATTTTCAGAAAATTGAACGGAAGTACAGAGTACCCTTATACCACCTCAACCCTCAGTATATATACACACACAGAGTCTCTTATTATTAAAGTCTTGTATTTGTGTGGTATATCTATTACACCTGATAACCAATGTTGATACATGATTATTAACTAAAGTCCATAATTAGTATTATGGCTCACTCTTGGTTTTGTAGATTCTGTGGATTTTGACAAAGGCCTAAAGTCACGTATCCACCATCATGGTATCATACAGAATAATTTCACTGTCCTAAAAACCCCATGTAGTCTATCTAGTCATCCTCTCTCTCTCTTCCAGACCCCTCACAACCACTAATCTTTTTACTGTCTTCAAAGTTTTGCCTTTTCTAGAATGTCATATAGTTGCAACCATACAATATGTAGCCTTTCAGTCCAGCTTCTTTCATTTAGCAATATGTCCTTAATATCCCTCCATGTCCTTTCCCAGTTTGTTAGTTCATTCCTTTTTATTTCTGAATAATACTCCATAGTATGGCTGTGCTACAGTTTATTTATCCATTCACCTATTGAAGGACATCTTGGTTGCTTCCAGGTTTCAGCAATTCTGAATAAAGCTGCTATAAACATTCATTCATAGATTTTTATGTAGACATAAGTTTTCAATTCATCTAGGTAAATACCAAACAGCACAATTGCTGAGTCATATATTATTATCTCCTGTAGGATTTTAACATTGTAGCCTAGTTTTAGGGGTCACCATACTCAAAGCTGGGTGTCTCCACCAGGTATTCATAGTTCTCTTCTAATTCCTTCAAGGACAAATGCATTGTACTACTCAGGGCTCATTTTTACCATAAACAACAATGTCTAGTAACATAGCATTTCTACTTTTTCTAGGCTACTAGGAGAACAGAGCTGGATAGTCAACAAATGGTTAAGTCTCACAGAGGAAAAATAGGCTTGTTAGACCCTTTGCTCAGAGATAGGTACTTTTATTTCCTCCATTTTTCAAATGAAGAAACAGAGGAAGAAGGATCAAATAACTTTCTCAATATCACAAAGCTAGTAAAATGTTGAGCCAAGGATCAGATCCAGGCATGTGGCTCCAGAATCTATCCTCATAAATACTACATAATATTGCCTCAAGCATTGTTTGCTTTTCTTATAAATGGAGGTAATGTTTAAGTCATGGGTTATTATTTCTGAGATATTAGATTATAAGCTTGTGACCACCAAACTTGCTATAAAGCTGATTTTATCTAAGGGCCTATTTCTGGGCTTTGGGGGAAATTTTTTCAAAGCCTCTAATTTCCAAGGGGTGGGGAAGTCCCCAGGATTTCTGGGGACTCTCACCAACTTAAGACCTCCAGCTCTTCTCTGACTCAGGCCCCAACACCAGATCTTACTGTCTCAATTTTATTTACCACAAAAACCATGATGCAGAACTTGGCCATTTTATTGGTTTTCAAAAGAAATCCAATCACCTCAAGCTTTTTGTGATTTTGTAAAATTTCCTGAATGTGCATGAGATCACTAAGAGTCACCTTGCTTTGTTCATGGTATTCCACCCAACATGGCATTTGCTTGAGTCTATTATCCTCCTTTTCCTCTCTCTCCTTTTTCTCTCTCCCCCACCTCAAGTGCAAATATATTTCTCTTTTTGTCTCTCTTCCTCCTCAGAAGACTTTGGAACATCTGAACCTATACTCTACAGGGAAGTAGTTACTCTTTACAGGTTTTTCAAGGCTTTATTCATAAGAAAAGTGAGTCTCCCTCGAGGGGAACCTGTGTACATTTGTTATATGATATTTTTTCCATCTCATTATATTGTGATACAATTACCTGACCAGCAGCCTGTTCAAATAGGCCTTCAGTGACTATATTTGATAACAGTAATCTAATGACTAAAACATCACCAGAAATGTATCAGTAAAGATCTTTTAGCCTATTACATTCTTTTTTTTTTTTCTACTTCTAACTTTCCATTCAGTATAGCCAACCAAATAGTAGAGACAGCAATAGCAATTTCTTATTTCTCCTTTAGCTGGGATTGTACTTTTCTCATAAACCTCAAGCTGTATAACTCAGGAACCACTATATCCAGTTACTCTACTCTGTGTCATCAAATGTCCATAAGTTTTAACTTAAAAAGGGCTTTATTTACAATGACTGTCTTTGTTAATGATTAGCCAAAGTTGTGGTTGACAAATTAACAACAAATGGAAACATTTCATCTCTCACTCTTGAACTAGTATTTCATATTTGCCATGTGATGTTAACTTAGGTCAGAGCTATCAATTGAGATATTGTATTCACTAGGTTTTAGTTCAGTTCAACTCTACAAATCTTTTGAATGCTTGCTATTTGCAAGGCACCATGCCAAATGATGGGAGAGATACAAAGATGAGTATGGCACTGGAAGGAAGCCTAGTAGGACAGATAAGACATGAACCTAGTAACTGCAACATAAGGTAGAACATAAGTGCCAAAAGAAAAAGTTACAAAATACTGTGCTGTGAGATTTAAGAGAAAATATCTATCACATCCAGTTGGAAAGCCTGGAAGTTGGTATTAGAGCAGAAGTTTGAGAGTTCAGGATGATGGGAGGGTATTCAAGATGAAGGCCCACAGAAACAAGGGTGGGGAAGTGAGAAAGTCAGGGGTAGAATTAGAGATCAGCAAAGTGCTCTTGTTTGGGATGAGCACAGGATATTGAGAGAGGACTTTGGGTGAAAAGGCTGGAAAAGTAAGATATTTGAAGACGCTGAAAATCTGCCTTAAAATAGTAAAAATAGTTGAGGATGGAAAACTTCCAGTCTTGAAGTTATAAGCAGTTTCACCTTTGGGATAGACACTGGAATTTACCTTTGAGGCCAAACTGCTAAACCAGGTTTTGTAAACATCACTTCAATGGGCCTTTTAATTGTGTAGGTGCAAGGGCAAGTAAGTACTCACTGTTTTTCTTAAAGAAGGCCAAAATGCGATGAAGTAACCCAAATGCAAATGCTTTGAACGGTCTATTTAGTAATGTAAATTGGGTGTATCTTAAGCTCAATTATGCTCCTGCAGAGTTATAATTTTTTCCTCAATCTAGATTTAGAATTTCTTATGTCTGAAAATTGCTGGTTGGTCTTGGGAAATGTGGTGATTGATTCTTGCCCAAGCATTTGTTTACAGGAGATCAGGAATGAAAACCTGGCTGTAGTAGGGGTGTGAAGAGCCATTCTTCTCTTCACTGCATCCTGAGGAAAGGCTATAAAGGAATTGTATTTGGCTTGTGGTAATGCTTCCAGGCTGCATTCTTGGTGGCCCACCTGTGGTATAATATAAAACTAGACAGTCTAACTTTAGTAAATGTGGTCTGGGAGGGTTGGACCTGCTGAGCCATGGAGCCTGATTAATACTTAAAAGTGAGGTTCCCAGGTAAGGGAATGGATGTCCTTAGTATCTCTCATCCTAGTAAGTCAATCCTCCTATCCTAAATCAGGAAATGAGGACATTGAGGACAATGGTTTACTCTCTCCAGGCCTGGGTACCCTGCTGGTTCTAAACTCCCTACATGGGAGCATTTGTGATAGAGTGAACTAACCCTTCTGTATGGAGGTGGGAACCACTTTATTCAAAAACTCTGAGGTCATGTTTTAGCCTGTGGGCTCTGAGAGTAGCAACTTTTAGTAGTAGTTTGACATCATTCTCTGTGTTGTTTGTGTTACCCTCAAACATTGAATGAAGTTCTGTTAAAAAGCTACAGCCTGGCCTCAGGCGTGCTGTGAGGAATTAAGAAACAACCATTCAGAGTTTAGAGTAAGCTGCCATGGGGCTGCAGTGCATTTTTCTTAGAGGCCTGAGCAGATCTGAGTGGTGGCCACCAACAGAGAGCTGGGCCTTCTCTTGATGTGTGCAGAAGCAGAAGTGGCAGCCACGTGGAGGGCAGTTAAATCAGCCAGACAAACAGAACTGGAAGGACCGGCTCCAGATCACACATGAGGCAGTGCCCTGGGGAACTCTGAAAAATAACCTGGGGAAAAATGAGAGAAACCCAACTGAAGGACATTTCACAAACAACCAGCCTATACTCAATGTGAATTTCATAAAAGGCACAGAGAGGCTGAGAAACCATTCTAGAGTAAAGGAGACAAGAGACATGACAATCAAAGAAATATATAATCCTGGATTGACTCCTGGATCAAAGAAATAAATGCTATAGAGGACATTTAATTATTGGCAAATTGGTGAAATTTGAAATGGGATGTATATTGGATAATAATAATATATCACTATGAGATTTCCTGAATTTGATTAGTGAATGGTGCTTATGTAAGAGAATGTTCTTGTCTTTATGAGGTATTTAGGGATTTAGGAGATATGATCAGGTATTTAGAAGTAAAAGGTCATGATACCTGCAACTTATTCTCAAGTGAATGAACCAAAAAACTAATAGGAGTAACGTGTGTGTGCGCGCACATATGTATATGTGTATGTATATAGAAAGAGAGAGAAAAAAAGCAAATGTGGCACTGAAGAGCAATAATTTCATGCGTGAGGATTTAATGCAAAATAATTTCTTATCAAAAGTGTGACTTTATTTAGATGTATCAAATAGTATATTTTAGTAAGGCCTAGACATACAGGTGACTTCATCTGGTAATCATATCATGATAAGGCTTGAGATATACACAACATCACATGTTTATAACACAGTGCTACAATCATGAGAACTTTAATAAACATGCATACCACATAATAATGTATCTCTTTTCCTTTTGGTAATTTAGAGATAGAGCTTTCTAATTGCTTCATTTTATGTTATGATGCAGAACAGGTATGCTGATTGACATGCCTGGTTCACTTGGGTCCTGTGAAAACATACGAACTGAACTCATTTTCGCATCTTTAACATCTAATAAAGTCCTAACAATGATGCTTAATGAATGAATTAACTAAATGAATTGAAAAGCTGTATAAGTAGTACTTAAAGGAGGCAATCAACTTTATGAGATACACAGCATGGGCAAAAAGGACAAATTTTCCTATGAGGTCACCACCACACTTACTTACAAGTCAGATTAAAAGGAGTAAACAAACACAGCATTAGTAGCTTTTCGCAAGGCACCCAGTGAATCTCTCATACTATTCCATGAGGAGTTTGGGAAAACTAGACTAGGCCAGGTGGTGGTATAGCTAGGTGGATTTGCATGTGTTTGTTGACTCTTACCAAAGAATGATATAAACCTGAAGAGAAATGTATAGGGCCATTGTTCTGCCCTTCCAGTTCAAAATTTTATGAACAAATTTAAAAAGATCTTTGATGGTAGTTTGACAAAATATGACTTGTCATTAGAAGAGGTAAGTAATATGTTTCATGATGGTTCAGGACCCAAAAGGAACTTACTCCACAGACCAGAAAAACAAGTCTAGGATCCTTAAATTTTTTGCCTATGTGTAATCTTCAAAATAGTCAGGTTTATGTATACAATGGAATATTACTCAGCCATTAGAAATGACAAATACCCACCATTTGCTTCGACATGGATGGAACTGGAGGGTATTATGCTGAGTGAAATAAGTCAATCGGAGAAGGACAAACATTATATGGTCTCATTCATTTGGGGAATATAAATAATAGTGAAAGGGAATAGAGGGGAAGGGAGAAGAAATGGGTAGGAAACATCAGAAAGGGAGACAGAACATGGAAGACTCCTAACTCTGGGAAACGAACTAGGGGTGGTGGAAGGGGAGGAGAGCGGGGGGTGGGGTTGACTGGGTGGTGGGCACTGAGGGGGGCACTTGACGGGATGAGCACTGGGTGTTGTTCTGTATGTTGGCAAATTGAACACCAATAAAAAATAAATTTAATTTATTATTAAATAAAAAAATAAATAAAAAATAAATAAAATAAATAATAAATAAAATAATAAATAAAATAAATAAAATAAATAAATAAATAAAAAAGAGAAGACGTTTACAAGTTATGAATATTTGCATTGACTTAAAGCTTTTTTATTGCCCAACAAACATTTTTTAGCCAATTTTTGTTTTAATTAACCTTAGAAACATCATTAAACTTCTCATATTTTGAAATTATAAAAAAAAATTGTCATGATTGTTATAGACTACTACATGGTCTGATTCAGAGAAAAAACAATAAAGCTTAAGTACTCTAGTGCAGACTAAAAAGCAAGGAAAATGTTAAACTACCCATCTAACAATATATTACAGATGTATTGCTTCTACAGAAAGACGTTGTGCTATAAATCCTACAGTATGTCACTATGCTATACTAAATATGCATTTGGTACAATAAGAATTTAACTCAATTTCTTGATGTCTTAGTCTTATCATTTTGGTAAGTAGCTGAAACTACCTTTTGGTGACAAAATATAAGCTTCATCTCTGAATTTTTTAAAAAGCTTTTAATTTATATCCATATTTTTGCTTTAAAAATTAAAATTATTTTCCCTAAAACAGTTGATTACTCAAACTTTCCCTTAGGGTTTAATTAAAATCGACATGGATGTTTGAATAGCAACAATACTATTAACAATGCAACAATACCTTAAACAAAAATTTACTTGGCTTCTGCTCTTAAGGAGACTTAATAGGTTATGTTGAGTTGAAAACATATGTTGTCTCACTGAAGAATATAGTATGTTCTTTAATGGGGCAAATACCAGCTAAAATCTTTCTACTCTTAAAATAACAACAGTTAGAGATAAGAAAAAGCCAAGTGAATCTATACAATAATCCATGCATAAGCAATCTAAGGCAACATACTTCTGGAATACATAAGTACACTCTTACATTGGGTTTAACCTTGCAAAAGAAAAGTAACTGCTGAGGCAGCATCCCAGTGCTTCTTGGTTCAAAGCCAGTAGCAATCAGCTTTTATGTGTTCACGTGAAACCTGCACTGGGTGGAATAGCATCACCCCCAAATGTGTCTTTCCCAGAATCTCAGAATGTGACCTTATCTGGAAAAAGCATCTTAACAGATGCAATTAGCTAAGATGAAGTCATACTGGAGTAGGACTGGCTCTAAGTTCAATCTAACTGATGTTCTTATAAAAAATGGAGCAGAGAGGGACACCTGGGTGGCTCAATCCGTTAGGCATCCAACTCTTGGGTTCTGCTTTGGTAGTGATCTCAGGGTTGTGAGATGAAGCCCCAGGTCAGGCTCTGCACTAAGCACAGAATCTGCTTGAGATTCTCTCTTCTTCTCCCTCCTCTGCCCTCTCTCTCTAAAAGAAATAAAATCTTAAAAAAAAAAAAAAAAAGGAAAGAGACACAGACATGCATACAGAGGTATAATGATATGAAGATGTGATGGTGGAGGCAGAGATTGGGGCAATGCATCTACAAGCCAAAGAATGCCAAAGATTGCCAGCAATATCAGAAGGTAGGTGTGGAGGGATTCTTCCCTACAGCCCTGGAGAGAGCCTGGCCCTGCTCCCACCTTAATCTCAGACTTCTAGCCTCCAAAACTGTGAGATAATAAATGTCTATTGTGTTAAACCATCCATTTTGTGATACTCTATTATGACAGCCCTAGGAAACTAATGCAAAACCTGAGGTACCTAAGGAGAATGAATTTATCTTAGGGATTTGTGAAAAATGCAAATTTGAGGCTTCAAGATTTTCATAGGGTTTTGATGAGTCTTCACAGAACAATAGATAGGGCCTCCCAACTTGCCTTTCTTTGGCTTGACTTGCCACACTACAGTCTGTTCTCTCCTTGGCAGCCAGGGTGATCTTTCTAAAGCCTAAATCTCATCCCTTATTCCTTTGCATAAAGCAATTCAGTTGTTTTCCTCATTGCCCTCAGGATAAATCCCTAGCTTCTCAGTGTGGGGTCCTCCAGATCTGTCTGCAACTTACCTCACTGGGTGCCAACCCTCCAGCCATCCATGTTCCCAGGTACTCCAGCTGTTTCTCCTATCTACTCTTTGTGTTTTTTTTATCCTTCTGCCTGGAGCACTCTTCGTCTTCCTTTTTCCCTGGTGCATCCCAATACCCTTTCCCCTGGCTAATGCTCCTCATGCTGGGCTTGGATGTCTCTTCCTAGGAGGCTTTCCATCCTACTCCAAAGTGATATATCTGTGCATTCAAAGCTTTGCCCAACATTGCACATCCCTCTAAGTGTTGCACTTGCTCATTTATTTGTGTAGCAAGTAAGAATTTTACTTTTCACTACTAAGGTGAAAAAAATATCACATTCCATTATTTCTAAAATTAAAATTAAATGTGCTTCTTAGTCTCATTCTCTTGAATTATAAGAATTTAGTCTATGGGTTTCCTCCCTCCCCCAGAGTCCCAGGAAATCACCCAAGAATTCTGAATTCTTGCAATATCAGAAAATTGGTTCTCTTGCTGCATGATGTGGCAGTTGCATGCTGACCTGTTGGGTACTGATGGTCTGGTGAATTCAGGGACCACCCCCACTGCAGCAACTCCCTCCAGCAGCTGCTAGAGGACACAGAACCTTCATAGCCACTTAAAGCTTCAGCATGAATTGGCCAGTTGGATTGACTCCCCACCTTATATGCCCGACTCCATCATATACAGCAACCCCTCCAACTCTTTACTTTTACTTACATCTAGGGAAATCTCTGCTCTTTCCTCCTCCCTGTATGCATATACAGATAAGCATTCCTGTCCTTTCCACTTAAGTCTCTATTCTTTGTCTTGAGTCAAACCATAATATCCCTCCTCAGTCCACTAGCAAGACAAAAAGTGCATGCTGACCTGTGAGGTACTGATTCTCTGGTGAACTCAAGAGCCCCCCTTAATACTATGTGGCACAGAATGGATACAAGGTGATCCGACTTCGTAAGTACAATGTAGAGCTCTCCATCCAGGTGGAAATGGAAAAAGATCTTGATTCTCATTACTCCACATTCCCCAAAGCTGCAAAACAAGAGCAATACAAAAAATTAGATACCAGTTAATTTTCTGAAAACACTCAACCTATTATATACAGTTTTTCTTCCCCACTAAGAGTAAAAGTTTCTTGAGAATAAAAATGCCATGTTCACCATGAAGTACTTGCTCTGTTGTAGGTGTTTTAACCATTACAGGTAGATAGCAAACTATCTTTAGAAAATGGGCAAACTTGCTAATAATTAAATAGCATAGAATAGGGGTAAACAGCACAGAATTAGACCAATCTGGATTTGAACACATGTCCTGCTGTTTATAAGCTTGTGACTTTGATGTATCCATAGTATTTGACAACCAGAATAAATCATTTTTAACATTCCTCTATAAAACAGTTATTATCAGTAATATTCATGTAATAATCAGTAAATAGTCATTATTTTCTCAATTCTTTAGTTTTAAAACAACAATTTTACAAAGAAAATATCAAAGCTAAAGCCATTCAAATTAATCCAAATATTTAATAAATGAACTAAAATTTGCACTTACTAAACAAAAAGATGATACTGCACAGTTGGCATCTGTTTTATTAATTAAAATCTTAAAGAAAAGCAAAAATTCCAAATTATTCCTGTAGAATGACAGCATCAGTAACTCAAGTTCTGTTCTTTGTCTTTACAACCATATACTATCATTGTTCACTTTAAATTTAGTATTTAAGCACAGGAATATGTAATAGTACAAGTAAGTGTTCAAGATATGGATTGCAGTCAAAGCAAACTCAATTTCAAACCATCAAAAACTTATTCTCTAAACAAATTAATTTCTGGGAAGAATCCAATGTTTATTAAAGGAACAGTAATTTATAAAATGCTCTAATTTTGAGACATACACTGTGTTATTAAAATCTAGTAATGCCCACAATAGTTGCTTAAAACTTGAGCCAAAAAATGTTTATTCAGGAAGGAATATTTTATTATTGCCATTATTTAGCATTTTTGGTACACAGTGATTTAAACACACACAGTACGCACACATCTATATTCATAGGAGCATATTCTCAATTGCAAAAAGTTGAAGCAACCCAAGTGTCCACTGATGGATGAATGGATAAACAAAATGTGGTATATCCATACAATGAAATATTACTCAGTCTTTTAAAAAAGGAAGGAAATTCTGACATGTGCTACAACATGGGTAAACCTTAAAGGTGTTGTGTTAAGTGAGATAAGCTGGTCACAAAAGGACAAACTCACTCATCTTTTTTTTTTTCCAAACTCACTTATCTGAGGAGCTTCAAGTAATTGAATCTGTTGAGACAGAAAGTAACATGGTGTTTGCACCATGTTTAATGGGTTCAAATTTTCGATTTTGCAAGATGAAGAGTTCCTGGGATGGATGGTAATGATGGTTGCACATCATTATGAAGGTGTTTAATGCCACTGAGCATTTATTTATTTATTTATTTAGATTTTATTTATTTATTCATGAGAAACACAGAGAGACACAGAGAGAGAGAGAGAGAGGCAGAGACACAGGCAGAGGGAGAAGCAGGCTCCATACAGGGAGCCCGACGTGGGACTCGATCCTGGGTCTCCAGGATCGGGCTCTGGGCTGAAGGCAGTTCTAAACCGCTGAGCCACCCAGGCTGCCCCACTGAGCATTTAAAAATGGATAAGATAGTAAATTTATGTCATGTATGTTTTTTACCACAAATTTTTTAAATGCTTAAAAAAAAGCAAACCAGGTAGTCTTACTTTTAACTAGTTTTTTTTTTTAAGATTTTATTTATTTTATTGAGAGAGAGAGAGAGAGACAGAGCACGAGTTGAAGGAGGAGCAGAGGGCGAGGGAGAGAGAGAATCTCAGGCAGACTCCATGCTGAGCACAAAGCCTAACAAAAGGCTCAGTCTCACACCCCTGAGATTATGACCTGAGCTGAAATCAAGTCAGATTCCCAACTGGCTGAGCCACCCAGGCACCCTTAGCTAGTTTTATTATTATATTTAAATTATCTGCAGACAAGGTACCTCCTTACTACCTGAACTCAGAGCTGACCACATCTACCCCCATCCCTTGATCTTCTGGACTTTGGGCAAGTTACTTAACTTGAAGCCTTATTTGCAAGATGGAGATGAGTTGTTGAAAGATTTAAATAACTATCCTTGGCACATAGTAAATACTTAGAAGCATTACTGTTGTATTAATATTTAAATGATATTTGGGTGCCATGACATCAATTAAGCCAGGAAAGTGATAGAAATAATATTGGCAGAACCAGAAATTGGCAGCATAATATGAGGATTTTTTTTTAGGAGAGAAATATGATAGTTTGTAACAAACTGTAGTGTGCAATTTTGACCTACCGTTTCACTCCAGTGAATAAATGTTCCTATGAGGGCCCAGGCCCACCTCACTGCTCCTAGTGACCGCCCAATCCCAAGCAAGCATCCTGCCTCTCTTTGCAATTAATAGGAGTCAGCCTAGCAAGTTCAAGGTGCTCCTTTTAGCTCAATAGCTTCTGAAGGGTAAACTGAAGCACTGGCCCAGTAACTTATAGTTCTTCTAGCAAAGGTTGGGAAATTGGAAGTTAACAATGAGTAATAATAATGTTTAGCTATCATTAGGGCTTCCTATCTTGTAAAGTTAAGTTATAATGATAATTTAAAAAATATTTTTCTGGGTGGAATTTATACATTCTCAGAGGCAACTTCTGCTTCTGCAGTATGAAGGAAGTTGTACTTGTTCCTTCAGAAACAGGATATCATTGACCACATCTGACATGACTGCACAGAGAGGAAACTTGATACCTTTGGTAAGTGTATGAGACTAGATGCTGCTACAAGAGTTACAAAAAAAAATTATTAGGATAGAATAAAAAAGCCACTAAAATGTACACAGCACACACCACACAAACTAATTACTATAGTGTTTTTAGTTTTAAAATTAAGGACAAAAAGGGCACCCAGGTGGCTCTGTTGGTTAAGCATCTGCCTTCAGCTCAGGTCATGATCCCAGGGTCCTAGGATCAGGTCTCCTAACAGTCTTCTTGCTCAGCAGGGAGTCTGCTTCTCCCTCTACCCTTTCCTCTGCTCATGCTTGTGCTCTTTCTCTCTGAAATGAATAAATAGCATCTTTTAAAAAATAGATAAAGTAAACTAAAATAAAGGCCTAGAAACTAAATATTCTTTGGATTTTGTTGTTTTTATGAATTATGAAAAACATTTGTTCCTCATCCAACATAATAGGCAAGCAATTTCAAACATAAGTTTTGTTATAAATGACAACTACTGATGGAATTTCTGAGATCCCAAAGCAGTAATGCCACCAGAATTTTTTCTAAAGATTATATTAAAAAAATACTAAGCCTTATTTTTCAAAAGGGAGTACAGACAAGAGTTATAAAGAAATTGCTTCAGAGTCTTATTTGACACACTATAAACAAGTATACACAGTGAATCTAGGCCTGAAGTTTTGAATTGAAGGACATTTAAAAAGTTTCCATTTGAATGACGAGTTTTCAGCCCACCACCACCACCACCATCACCATACTTCTTTTTTCCTGAATGTTGGTGTAGGTGTAGGAGGGGATGTTTTAAAGTATAACTCAAGTTTGGAGAATACACAGAAATCACAATAACCTTAGTCAAGCATAGGTTTCTTACTAATAGGAGAAGGAAAAGGAAGGAAGGATGAAAAGAAAAGAGATAGAAAACAGAAATTAATTAATTAACTACAGGCATACTTCATTTTATTGAGCTTCACTTTATTACACTTCCCAAATGTTGCATTTTTTACAAATTGAAGGTCTGTGGCAACTCTGCATGGAGCAAGTCTATCAGCGCCATTTCTTCCAACAGCATTTGCTCACATTATGTCTCTGGGTCACATTTTGGTGATTCTCATAATATTTCAAGTTTTTTCATTATTATATATAGTTATCTGTGATCAGTGATCTTTGATATTGCTACTGTAACTGTTTTGAGGTACCACTACTGTCCCCATATATGATGGTGAGATTAACTGATAAATGTTATGTGTGTTCTGAACCACCGAGAGGCAGTTCCCCTATCTCTTTCCCTCTCCTAAGGCCTCCCTATTCCCTGAGACACAAAAAATATTGAAATTAAGCCTATTAATAATCCCACAAGGGTCTCTAAGTGTTTAAATGAAAGAAAAAGCCCATTGATGCAGCAAACTTCACTACTGTGATTTTAAGAAATTGCCACAGCTGTTCTATGCTTCAGTAACCACCACACAGATCAGTCACCAGCCATTGAGGCAATACTCTCCACCAGCAAAAAGAGTATGACTGGCTAAAAGCTCAGATGATGGTTAGCTTCTTAGCAATTAGGTATTTTTAATTCAGGTATGTACATAGTTTTTTTTTTTTTTTTTTAAGGTTTTACTTATTTATTCATGAGAGACACAGAGAGAAAGAGGCAGAGACACAGGCAGAGGGGAGAAGCAGGCTCCACACAGGGAGCCTAATGTGGGACACAATCCCAGGACTCCAGGATCACTCCCTGGCCAAAGGCAGGCGCCAAACTGCTAAGCCACCCAGGGATCCCCTGTACATTGTTTTTTCAGACATAATGCTGTTGCACACTAAATAGACTACAGTAAAGTATAAACATAACTTTTATATGCACTGAGAAACCAAAAGAATTCATTTGACTCATTTTATTGTGATATTTGCCTCATTGTGGTTGTCTGGAGCCAAACCTGGGCAGTATCTCCAAGATGTGCTTATACCTCAAATGTCTTTTAAATCCTTATTATTCAAATTGTGGTCCAAGAACTGCAGCATTCGTATCCCCTGGGACTTGATAAAAATGCAAACTTTCAACTCCATCCACACCCAGATCTATGGAATCAGCATCTGTATTTTCATAAGATCCTCCAAGTGGTTTGTGGTGTATTAAAATATAAGCAGCTGTGTTCAGAACCACGCCAAGGCCAGATGATGGCAGGGCCTTAGCCACACTTTCCTCTGCACTTGGATCTAGTGCCCAACTAAAGAAAGCAGAGACAGCCCTGGCTAAATAAATGCCAGAATCAATAGTCAGGGAGGTTAACAGAGCTTAGAGAGGGCAGGCAGGTAACTGAGGATAGGCAATATTCTGGTCACATGGAAGGCACACCGGAAGGCACATGCCACGGGACTGAGGACTGCGTCCAGGGATGTGCCTAGAAACCAGTCCCAAATTCCTTCCGCTCTGAAGACTCTGTGATTAGAAATCACCTCTAAAAGCCAAACTATTAAGTTATTATGTTTGCCTGGCTATGAGGGAAGCCATGTTGTTGTGAATTCTGTCCCTCACATGAAAGGGCTTTGGAAATGAGATTACTCTTAAAAGCATCAGGTAAAATTATTAAAATAAAGACAGTTGACAAAGGAAGTTTTGCTAAGTAACAGAAATTTTAGAATGGAGTGCATCAGAGGGCCCTTGACTAATTGTGAAGCAGATTGTCACAGAAGAATAGATAACTCGTTATCAAAGACAGGGCCATTGATGTCTATTGCAATAGACACATCTACCAATAAACCTCAAATTCATGATATCCCATTGGCGAATGCCTTCTCCGGCAACCTTGTAGAAGGGGATGCCAAAAAGAACAAACTAGTAAGCCCTGCATTCCTCCTGATAAAATAGGACATTGTTCTGCTGATGATTAATTTAGGCACATAGAAATAGAAATACTTTATAGTGGACAGTTAATCAAATGATACTTCAGCAGATGAATTCCCAATCCAGCAATTTTGACATAACCAAGATAAACTGAGGTTCTGTTAGAAAAGGAAGAATGCTGACACAATTTAGAATCATTTATTTTACAAATAAATATAAAACTCTCCCTTTTCTGGAGAGTCTTGTAGACTCTCACCATGAGAACACAGGCCCAAATCCATCTGTTAGAAATCCTGTGAGCAGTACAAGTTTGGCTCCATTGTCAGAGTAACCAAACCTGCTGAATGGGACACATTTTGTTTGCCTTCATCCAAGCCTAGATTTCTCATTATAGTTAGAAAAAAAATTATTTTAAGTAGAATACTATGCAAAGGATAGAATGGCAGCATCTTAGAGAAAGATTCCTTCCAATAACCAGAGTGCACCACGAGTTCTTGGAACCTGCTGCCTCCCTTCATATTTGGCATTAACCAGCTTATTGTCCTTGTCTAGACAAGTGCTATGGGCTGTGTAAACAGTGCATTGCTACATAAAGCCTCTATTCATCCAGCATGAAAATGTATCAGTGTGTAGCCCTTTAAGGTCCAAGAGGGGCCTTTGTGCAGAGAAAAAACTACTTCTAGTTAGTTTAGTTTTAAACTAATATTTACTGATTAACATTACAAGACTTAAAACCTAATTTCCTTACATTTTATGTGCATTTTACAAGAAGTCACGCTATCCTATTTATAATTCTAATAAAATATGAATCTTTTACTTATTCTTTTACTAATATTTGATTAGCTCAAGCAAAAGAGGTTAATTTTTTTATGATAATCATTCCCATTTACAAATGCAGTTGATCCCCCAAGCTATATAGTTACTTCCTTAAATTCATTCCTTAACTACATTTGCAAATTTCATGTATTTACTGTTCTCTTTTAGGACTTCAAATGTTCGGCAGGGTAAACTCAACAATTCTTATAAGTAAAACAATTCTATAAATTAATAAATTTAACATACACACATAAATAGTGAAGCTCAAAGTTATCCTAAAAATTTTAGAACTATTCATAAAATTAGCCAAATTCTATCCCTATCAATTTAAAATTATAAGTCTGAAATCAGTAATGTGGGTAAAACTGAAAGCATGTGGGTAATCAGTTTTAAGCATCACACTTTAAATAGCAAATATAGGAGATTTTACAATGACATTACACAGTAGTATTTTTTGTGGGTTGGTTAATTTTATTATATCTGTATTTAATTATAAAACTCCATATGGTTGGAAGGACACTTAGCTAGACAAAAGTGGAGTTGTAATGTCCCAGACAAGTTGAAGTGATTGCACTGGACCTGAGACCCTGAGACAGTTGCTTACCAACCAGAGATCCCAGAGAGGGACACAGCCCTGAAGATACGTACTTGCAAAGAGAAATGTGACAAGAGAGAATTCTAGTATTTGTTCCCTTGGTTTGTGTTATCTTTATTTTTTTTCAGCTTTTATTATTTTTTTTTTTCATGATTATGGCTTGATTTTGGTAGATGGAATTCTACAAAACACGCTTCATCCTCTGCTTGTTAACCCTGGCTGAATTAAACTAACCCTTTCATTGCATGATTAGATCTGCATTCTTTTTAGATCTTTCTCAGATAACAGCTCTCCAGGGTTCCTGATGTCATCTCTTGGATCATAAATTCTTCTCAATCCCCTGCCTGGCTCTGTGACTACAAATCTAAAAGTCATATCAATGGTAAAATGTTACAATAGTCATTTGTATACTCTAAATAAGATCTCTGAATACCTGCAGGCAGATGATTAGAGAAGCTAAGAGAATTCACCAGCACCATTTATTAGCTATATGATGTTGGGCTATGGGATAAAATGAATTAATAGTCCCAAAGCCATTGTCTTCCCCTCTTGTCCTTTTCGACTATAGAAGCTCCAGAGCTAAGATATTTATTTAAAACTCCTTTGAGGATGACGTGGACCCAGTTCTGGCCAATAAGAAGGAAGTAGAATTTACAAGGAAGATATTCTGGGGAAAGGTTTTTTAAAGGGGTAAACTTGGCTTATATCCCCTTCATCCCACCTTCTACTTTTCTATCCTCCAAGAAACAATGTCTAGAGGTCCAGAAGGATTCTGCAATTCTGAAGCCAAATGTTGCACACTAAGGATGGAAGAAAACCAAAATGCAAGGAGTACCTGACCTCTTGATTTCTGTTAACATGCAAAATAATAATAATAATAATAACAACAACAACTACAACAACAATAATACTAAATGTTTCAGCCCATGGTAATCGGATTTTCTGTTACTGGTCTCTATTCCCATTCTTAATTGAAACTGGCAAGTTACTTATTCTATCTATGCCCTAGTTTTTCACATATGAAATAAAAAAATTAGTATCTATCTCAAAAGAATACAAGGGAAAGGGTCTGGCACATTCCAAGTGCATAGAGTTGCTTATCATTCTTATTATCATCATCACCATCATGATCACAGGCAAGAGATGAAAAAGACAAATGTGGAAGTGTGCGAAATATAATATAATATCCTAACTGCCCAAAGTAGACCAAATTTGAGTCTCTGTTATTTGATTCATACAAATATACCAGTGACCCATAATTATAACATATTGATACTTACTAGTATAATGTACTGGTACAAACTTTTCAAAACACTGCTGTTCCTCCAATATTACTATAGCTAGCCTCCTGGCATATCAGTGAAAATATGCTTATGCTAAAACTACTAAGATATTATATTTTACTTTAATTTTTTAATTAAATTAACAGTACATATTCATTAAAATTTGGAAAATAACTAAAAGATCAGTTGTTAAGACTTTGCTTTTTTTTTTAAGATTTATTTATTTATTCACGAGAGACACAGAGAGAAAAAGGCAGAGACACAGGCAGAGGGAGAAGCAGGCTCCATGCAGGGAGCCTGACGTGGGACTGGATCCTGGGTCTCCAGGATCAGGCCCTGGGCTGAAGGCGGCGCTAAACCGCTGAGCCACCGGGGCAGCCTGCTTATTTTCTTTTAATATATAAGATATATGTATTCAAAACTCCTGTACATATATAATATACAAAATTTATGCCATACTGAAAGTATTTTTAACTTGTAATTTTATCAGCTGTTATATCATGACCATTTTCTTATGTAATTAAATATTCTTCAAAAATATGATGACTGTTGGGAATCCCACTTCTGGAATGGAGGAAGAATTTGCTCCATGAAGCCAGGCCTCAGCAAAACAACTCTGTCTTGTGAAAATTATAAAACACAACACAGCCATTTTAAGTCTTCAGAAATTGCCCTAAATGCATACAGCAAACACTTATTCAAGAAAATCTAAATCTCCATAAGAACAGCAAGTCTGTGGCACTTGACCCAAGTGCCCATTCCCTTCCTCCACACCCCACCTTCCAGTAAGATGTTCCAATCCATGTTCAGTGTGGCTAAGGGCTGCCCCTACCCTCAGCAACTAGTCAAGGAACTGGATATCTCTCTGAGAGATGAAGCCCCATCAGAAGTTTTCAACCTCCCAGATCCAAGTTGCAGAAGCTAAATTCCTGGTGAGTGTGGCTAAGAGGGCTCCCTTTGTCCCTCCAGCCTCCACACCTATGTGGAAGAAGCTATACTCTCGGGACAGCAAGCCAAGAATACTATGATTCCAATTGACCTGACTGGAGAATAGTCTCCCCTCCCCACCATGCTCTACTCATAAGTTAGGAGTGTCACTCTGATAAAAGTGGCTTAGAGATTTTGCCTAGGTGGCAGGCAGTCCATAAGAAAAGAAAGCTCTGAAGTATTGCCCAAAGGAACTAACTGTATTTGAAACAAAGAGCCTATGGGTGCTCTTGAAAATAATAGAAAATTTGGTGGGAAGTGATTAAGAGAAAGCTAGTTGCTCCATGAGAAGCTAAATATTAGCCAGCTAGTTTGCCATAGAAAATAATAATTATGAATTCCCTGGTTTCAGAGAAACCTTCAAAAACTGGCCTCAAAAACTACCTCTGCAAAGGATCTTGGATGTAGTTGAGTCAGACTATGGAGCAATTTATGCCCTAGGACATTGCTGAAAACAATAAACCAGTCAGCCAGCAATTAATGGAGCCTAACAGCTACATGCGGTACCAACAGAGGCAGAGGGTGCAATAAAGAGATCAAGAGAAGAGACAGTTAAAGAGTGACCTGCTAAATTCATTATCATCCCAGGGATTATGTACATGCTCTGAGGGACAACATCACAGGCTTTACAGTGTAGACTTGATTAGTATAGTCCAGCCAAGTTATTTAAACAAACAGGCAAACAAAAACAAGCCCCTGGGATGAGGGACGACAGTATCCCAAGTTGGTATAATTTACTACCTAAAATTCAACAACAAAAAATAATATGTGCAAGAAAAAGAAAGAAAGATGGAAAAGAAAGAAAGAAGAAAGAAAGAGAAAGGAAGAAAGAGAAAAAGAAAGAAAGAAAGAAAGAAAGAAAGAAAGAAAGAAAAGAAAGAAAGAAGAAAGAAAAAAGAAAGAAAGAAAGAAAGAAAGAAAGAAAGAAAGAAAGAAAGAAGAAAGAAAAAAGAAAGAAGGAAAGAAAGAAAGAAAGAAAGAAAGAAAGAAAGAAAGAAAGAAAGAAAGAAAAGAAAGTATATCTTGTATATGTGGGGGAAAAACAGGCACAGAAACTGCCTATGAGTGTTACCCAGATGTCAGATTTCACAGATGAAGACTTCAAAGCATTTATTATGAATATGTTGAAAGAAATATAAGAAGCCCCCTTAAAGAAGTAAGGGAGGTAGAATGACAATGTTTCATCGAAGAGAGTATTAAAGAGAGAAGTTGTAAAAAAGAACCAAATCAAAATTCTGGAGTTGAAAAAAACAATAATTGGAGTGAAAAATTGATTAGAATTAGCAGAGGTGAAGATAGTTCAATAGAGATCATACAATCCAAAGAGCAGAACAAAGAAAATGAAGCAAAATGAACAGAGCCTCAGAGAAATGTGGGACACAATTAAACATACCAACATATGTGTAATGGGCATATCAAGAGAGGAGAGCAAGGAGAAAAAAAAATACTCAAAGAAATAATGACTGGATACTTCCCCAAATTGATGAAAACATGAATCTACAAGAAGCTAAAACAACTTCAAGTACAATAAACACAGAGATCCACATTTAGAAATACCATAGCAAAAATGCTGAAAGACAAAAAGAAAAAGGAAATTTTGTAAGCAGCAAAAGAAAAAAAGTCATCATGTAAAAGGGAACCCCAATAAGATAAACGGCTAGCTTCTCAGCAGAAACAACAGAGGCCAGAAGGAAATGAGATGACATAGTCAAAGTGCTGAAAGAAAAAAGATTAACTAAGAATATTATATCCAGCAAAACTATTTTTCAAAATGGAAAGCAAAATAAAGATATTCACAGATAAAAAAAAAAAAACTGAGAGAATTTGCTGTTAGAAGACCTGCCTAACAAGAAATACTAAAAGAAGTTTTTCAAGATTAAAGCAAGTGACCCCAGATAGTAATTCAAATCCACATGAAAAACAAAGAGTTACAGTAAAGGCAATATGATTATAAAATGCACTATACATGCATATTTCTTTTCTTTCTCTTCACTGATTTTTAAAGTAATTGTTTAAACAACATAAATATATATATATACACATATACATATATACACACACAATTACTATAAACATATATGTTGTTTTTACAATATATATGTATACTATATATATGTATATATAGTATACATATACATATACATATATATATATATGTTTCTGAACTCATAACATATAGATATGTAATATATTTGGGGCACCTGGGTGGGTCAGTTGGTTAAACATCTGCCTTTGGCTCAGGTCATGATCAGGTCATAATCCCAGGGTCCCAGGAACAGAGCCCCTCATTGGGCTCTCTGCTCAGTAGGAAGTCTGCTTCTCCCTCTACCCCTACCCCCCACTGCCACTCCTGTTCTCTTGCACATGCACTCACTCTCTCTCTCAAATAAATAAATTAAAAATCTTAAAAAAAAAGAAACATAATATATTTGACAGTAACAGAACAAAGAAAGTAGGTGGGTGCAAAGCTGTTTTGGAATAAGAAGTGATACTGGATGGTAATTCAAATCCCCAGGAACAAATGAAGGGAATCAAAAGTAGCAAATAAGAAAGTTGACATAGCAAACTCTACAAATATATACCTGTTCTTTTACTTTTCACCTTCTTTTTTTAAGACTTTATTTTTTTTGAGCAGTTTTATGTTCACAACAAAATTAAGAAGGAGGTACAGGGATTTTCCACATACTCCCCCATATATGTGCATAGCCTCCCCCATTATCAGGATCACTAACCAGAGTGGTACATTTTTTACCAAGGATAAACCCTATACATTTACTTAGTGTTCACTGTTGGTGTTTATATTTTATGGGTTTAGACAAATGTATGATGAAATATATCCATCCTTGAGGTGTGTGGGTGGCTCAGTCATTAAGTGTCTGCCTGCAGCTCAGATCCTGGGGTCCTGGGAGGGAACCCCACACTGACTGAGCAGGGAGTCTGCTTCTCCCTCTCCCTCTGCCCCTCTTTCCACTTATGCTCTCTCTGTCTCTGAAATAAATAAATAAATGTAATCTTTTAAAAAAATAAATATATCCATTGTTATTGTATCATATATCATTTTTATTGCCCTAAAAATCCTCTATGCTCTGCCTATTCATCTCTCCATTCTCTCCATCCCCAGGAACCACTGATGTTTTTACTGTCTCTGTAGTTCTGCATTTTCCAGAATATCCTATAGTTGTAATCATAGAGTATGTAGACTTTTCAGATTGGCTTCTTTCACTTAATAATATGCATCTAAGATTTGTTCATGTCTTTTCTTGGCTTTGTAACACATTAGTTTTTAGCACTGAATAATATTTGTCTGGCCACATTTTATTTATCCATTTACTGACTGAAGGACCTATTTGTTGCTTCCAAGTTTTAGCAATTATGTGTAAAGCTGGAATAAACATCCATGTGCAGGTTCTTGTGTGAATATGTTTTCAACTCCTTTAGGTAAATACCAAGGAGCACAATTGCTGAATCATATACTAAATATATGTTTAGTTATATAAAAAACCACCAAATCGTCTTCCAAAGTGGCTGTACCATTTTACATTCTCACTGGCAATTTATGAGAGTTCTTGTTGCTCCATATTCTCACCAGCATTTGATGTTATAGGTGTTCTAAATTTTGGCCATCTAATATTTGTGTAATGGTATCTCATTGTTGTTTTAATTTGTATTTCCCTGATAACACAAAATATGGAGCATCTTTTTATATTCTTATTTGCTACCTATATATCTTCTTTGCTGAGGCATCTACTAAAGTCTTTAGTCCATTTTTAATTGTGTTTTTTTTCTTATTGGTGAATTTTAAGAGTTATTTGTATATTTTGGCTAGTAATCCTTTATCATATGTGACTTTGCAAATATTTTTTTCCCAATCTGCGGCTTGTTTTCTCATTATCTTAACATTGTCCTTCCCAGAGAAAAAAAAATTAAATTTAAGCTGGTTCTTTGAAAAGATCTACAAAATTAATAAACCTTCAGCAAGATAGGCCATAATAAAGTAAAAAGACTCAAATTATTAGAAGCAGTAATGAAAGAGGGGACATTACTACTGACCACAGAGAAATAAAAAGGATTATAAAAAAATTACTGTGGACAATTGTCCATCCAATGAGATGAAATGGAAAAATTCCTAGAAAAAAAACCAAACTAACAAAACTAACTCAAGAAGAAAGACTATTTTAAGAGTTCTTTAACAAGTAAAGACATTGAATTAGCAATCAAAACTACCCAGAAAGAAGAACCTAGGCTCTGGCTTCACTGCTGAATGTTTAGAGAATTAATACAAATTTTTAATAAACTCTTCCCTAAAATAAAAGAGGAGAACACATTTCCCTAACCATTTCATGTGACCAGTATTACCCTGATACCAAAACCAAAGATATCACAAGGAAAGAAATATTACAGGCCAGCATCTCTTATGAATAGGAATGCAAAGATCCTTAACATAATAATACTAACAAACTGAACCCAGCAATATATAAAAAGAACCATATACCTTGACCAAATAGGATTTATCCCAGTGATGCAAAATTGTTTCAACAGCTTAAAATCAACTCATATAATACATTAATAGGAAAAAAAACTAAAAGCACATCTTTATCTCAATAGGCACAGGAATAAAAGTATTTGGCAGTTTTCATGATAAAAACACTCAATAAAATACAAATAAAGGAGAACTTCCTAAATCTGATAAAGGGACATCTATGAAAAATCCACAGCTAACATAATGCTTAATTATGAAAGACTATATGCTTTTCCCCCTATAATTAGGAATAGGACAAGAATGTCCTGCTCTCACCACATTTGTTCAACATTTTACTAGAGATTCTACTCAAAGCATTTAGGGAAGAAAAACAAATCAAAGATATCCATATGGGAAAGGAAGAAATAAAACTTTATTCATAGATGACATAATATTGTATGGTGATGCTAAGGAAGCTGCTAAAAAACACTGGGAACTAATAAATGACTCCAACAAGGTTGCAGGATACACGATTAGTATATCAAAAAATTAATTTTGTTTCTATGAACAATCCAAAATGAAATTAAGAAAACAATTCCATTTATAATAGCTTCAAGAAGAATAAAGTACTTACAAATAAACTTAACAAAAGAAATATAAAATTCTGAAAACTATAAAACATCATTAAAAGAAATTAAAGACTAAAAATTTGGAAAAGTATTCCACATTTATGGATCAGAAGACTTAATTCTTTTTTGCTGGTAATACTCTCTGAGATGATCTAGAGAGCCAATAGATTCCCAGCTAATTTTTCCATAGAAATTGACAAGCTGATTATAAAATTAACATGAAAATGCAAAGGACAGATTAGCCAAAATAGTCTTGAGAAACAAAATAAGATCATTCACGCCTTTCATTTAAAAACGTATTACAAAAAAAAATAGTATTACAAAACAATAATCAAAACAATATGGTGGTAGTGACATAAAGACATATATGTAGATCATTGGAATAGAATTGAGAGTTCAGAAATAAACCCATACATCTATGACCAACTGATTTTTTACAAGGATGCCAAGACCATCCAATAGGAAAGAACAGCCTTTTCAATAAATAGAACTAGGAAAACTGGATAGCCACATGTGAAAGAATGAAGTTGGACCCTTACTGCACATCATATGCAAAAATTAACATAAAATGGATCAAAGACCTAAATGTAAGAGCTAAAGCTATAAAACTTTTAGAACAAAGAGCTAAATATTTATGACCTCAGATTTAGCACCAAAAGCACTAGCAACAAAACAGGTTGCACATCACCAAATTAAAGACTTTTGTACTTCAAAGAATACTATCAAGAAAGTGAAAAGACAACCCATAGAATGGGAGGAAATATTTTTTTTCTTTTTTTTTTTTAATTTTATTTATTTATGATAGTCACACAGAGAGAGAGAGAGAGAGAGAGAGAGAGAGAGGCAGAGACACAGGCAGAGGGAGAAGCAGGTTCCATGCAGGGAGCCCGACGTGGGATTCGATCCCGAGTCTCCAGGATCGCGCCCTGGGCCAAAGGCAGGCGCCAAACCGCTGCGCCACCCAGAGATCCCGGGAGGAAATATTTATAAATTATATATCTCACAAGGTATTTATACCCAGAATATATAAAGAATTCCTGGGGATCCCTGGGTGGTGCAGCGGTTTGGCGCCTGCCTTTGGCCCAGGGCGCGATCCTGGAGACTCGGGATCGAGTCCCACGTCGGGCTCCCGGTGCATGGAGCCTGCTTCTCCCTCTGCCTATGTCTCTGACTCTCTCTCTCTCTCTCTGTATGACTATCATAAAAAAAAAAAAAAAGAATTCTTACAACTCAATAATAGAAGACAACTCAATTTTTTAAAAAAGCAAAGAATCTGAGTAGATATTTCTTCAAAGAAGATATACAAATGGCCAATTAGCACATGAAAAGATGCTGTATAACCTAGCCATCAGGAAAGTGTAAATCAAAATTACCATGAGATGCCATTTCATACTCACTAGGATTGCTATAATAAAAAAAGATAATAGCAAGTATTGGTGAAGATGTAGAGAAATTGGAACCCTCACACCTTGCTGGTAGGAAAAATGGTGCAGCTGTTATGGAGAACAGTCTGGCAATTCCTCAAATGTTTAACATATACTTTATGGCCCAGCAATTCCACTCCAAGGTGTGTACCAAAAAGAACCGAAAACATATGCCTACAAAAATTTTGTATGTGACTGTTCATATTCATAGCAGAATTATTCATTATGGCCAAAAAGTGGAAATAATCAAAATGCCTAATCAGCTGATAAATGGATGCATAAAAAGTGATATACCCATGTGATGGAAAATTATTCAGCCATAAAAAGGAATGAAGTACAGATACTTGCTTACAACTTGGATAAACATTGAAAACTTTATGCCCAGTGAAAGAGATTAGACATAAAAGCCCAATTATTGTATGATTTCATTAATGTTCAGAATAGGCATATCTATAGAAATGGGAAATAGATTACTTGCTGCCTATGGCTGGATTTGAGTAGACAGAGTGGATTGGGGAGGGACTGCTAAAGGTACAGTTTTCTTTGTAGGGTGATAAAAATATTCTAAAATTGATTATGATAATGGTTACAAAACTTGGTAAATATACCAAGAGCATTGCATTTAACACTTTAAATGAGTGACTTTTATGGTATGTAAAATCTATCTCAATAAAGCTCCTATAAAGATGCCTGCATGGCTCAGCAGTTGAGCATCTGCCTTTGGCTCAGGGCGTGATCCCAGTCCGGGGATTGAGTCCTGTATTAGGCTCCCTGTGAGGAGCCTGCTTCTCCCTCTGCCTATGTCTTTGCCTCTCTCTCTGTATTTCTCATGAATAAATAAATCTTTAAAAAAAATAACCTGCTATAAAAACATAAGAGCTGAAATAACTTACAATGCCTATAAAATAATCTCTTATATGGATATGATAATCTGTTATAAGTTTAACCATTACTCTCTTTTGAACAGTTGTTATTTTTAGGCTTAAATATGATAAATAATGTTATAATAAGTATCCTTATACATAAATTGCATCATCTCTAATGATTTCCTCAGTATAAGTATTTCCATACATAAAACTCTGGAAAATATTTTATAATATTAACAATTCTTATTTCTGAATCAGAGAATTTTAGGTGATTTTTATTTTTTTCTACTTTTCTCCATTTTCTATACTGTATTACTTTTATAATTAGAAAATTAATATGATAGCCTTTATATTTTTACATCTTAATGAACTTGGAAATAATTAACTAGTTTAATACAATGTATATCCAGAAATAAGTAAAACTAATATTTATATGTTCTATTATTAATATGAATTTTAAAAATCTACCTTCCTCCAGAGGCCATTTCTATGAAATGTATAAAAATTGCAAATAAAAAAGGAACCTATGATGACTAAGTTCCTGCTATGACACTAGCAATGTGCAAAGTTTTGTAAGACATATGAATATCTGATAAAAGGGTCCATATCTAGAAGGACTCATTTATTTCAGTAATTTATAACTGGGATGTGGAAAAAAGAATAAGAAACAAAGATGTATATAAAGCCATTTCAAATGACACATGGTTTAGATTATATATTGCCTGAAGTCTTGGCCTGTACCACACACCTCTTTGTATCTCCCCTCTCTTTGTATACCATTTAGGAAGTGCTTAATTATAGTTGTTTATTTTTTTTCAAGTGCCCAATAGCATATAGTTTCAAAATCTTCTACTAATGTAAGACTATATTGCACTTTCATGAGAAAGAGACTTTAACATTACAATTCATTATAATCATAACAGACTTATATAAAATGTATCCATATCTATTAACTATTTAATTATCCCATTTACATGTTAGTATCTGGTAACAAAATGAGAAATTGTCCCACATTCTAAGGAATACCTTATTAGCATATAAATACTCCTTCTGTAAATGTTTCTCTAGATTTCTACTTGGACTTCTGATCCTTCCAGAAGCAATCAGCAGAGGTATGTATGGTGAGGGACCCATTTGCAGAAAGATCAATTGCCCAAAGGCAATTGCCCTGCAGTTGCGTAGGAGGGGCCACATCAACTCAAAGTAGGGGATATTTGGAGCAGCAATAAAGTTAGAGAAATGGTTTAGGTCAACCCAGCTGCTCTGGAGGCAGCTCTCAGTCCTAAGACGTAAGAGATATTCCAGAAAAGAGAAACATTGAGAACTTTTCATTTGATGGATGGGAGTTATTGATCATGAGGACTTAAGAGATAAACTGCTAATTTTGAAAAAGAAAAGCAAAGCTGGAGGTATCACACAATTTAAGACTTCAACTTATATTAAAAAGGCATAGTAATCAAAATAGTGTGGTACCTGTACGAAAAATAGATGCAGATCAATGGAATAGAATAGAAAACCCAGAAATAAACCCACAATTATATAGTCAACTAATCTTTGACAAAGCAGGAAAGAATGTCCAATGGGAAAAAGACAGTTTCTTCAACAAATGGTGTTGAGAAAACTAGACAGGAACATCTAAAAGAATGAAACTGAACCACTTTCTTACACCATACACAAAAAATAAACTCTAAGTGAATTAAAGACCTAAATATGACACCTGAAACCACAAAAATCTAAAAGAGAGCACAGGAAGTAATGTCTTTGACACTGACCTTAGCAATATTTTTCTAGATATGTCTTCTGAAGCAAGAGAAGTAAAAGCAAAAATAAATTGGGACTACATCAAATAAAAAGCTTTTGCACAGCAAAGAAAACAATAAACAAAACTAAAAGGCAAGCACTGAATGGGAGGAGATATTTGCAAATGACATTCTTATAAAGGGTTAATATCCAAAATATATAAAGAACTTCTATAATTCAAAACACCAAAATGAAGTTATCCAATTAAAAAATGGGCAGAAAACAAGAACAGATATTTCTCCAAAGAAGACATAAAAATGGCCGACAGACACTTGAAAAGATGCTCAACATCACTCATCATTAGGGAGATGCAAAACAAAACTCAGTGAGTTATCACTTCACACCTGTCAGAATGGCTAAAATCAAAAACACAAGAAACAAGTATTGGTGAGGATGTGGAGAAAAAGAAACTCTCATGCACTGTTGGTGGGAATGCAAACTGGTACAACCACTCTGGAAAACAGTTTGGAAGTTCCTCAAAACGTTAAAAATAAAACTACCCTGCAATCCAGTAATCACACTACTGGGTATTTACCCAAAAAATACAAAATCACTAATTCAAAGGCATACATGCACCCCTATGTTTATAACGGCATTATTTACAATAGCCAAATTCTGGAAGCAGCCCAAGTGTCCACTGATAAATGAATGGATAAAGAAGATGTGATGTGTGTGTGTGTTGTGTGTGATGGAATATTAGTTGGCCACAAAAAAGAATGAAATCTGGCCATTTGCAACGACATGAATGGAGCTAGAGAGTATCATGCTAAGTAAAATAAGTTAATCAGAGAAAGACAAATACCATATGATTTTATTCAGATGTGGAATTTAAGAAACAAAAAAATGAGCAAAATGGAAAGAGATAGAGAAAAAGAGAAACCAAGGAACAGACTCCTAACTCAGAGAATAAATGAAGGTTACTATAGGGGAGGTAAATGGGTGAAATAGGTGATGGGGATTAAGGAGTACACTTGTCATGATGCGTGCTAGGTGATGTATGGAATTGTTGAATCACTATGTTGTACAAAACTACTATAACACAGTGTGTAAACTATACTGGAATTAAATTTTTTTAAAAAGAGAGATAAACTGTTAATTTGACCTTGCTTAGGGTCTATAGCTTGGTGGGCTGTATAGATACAATAAATTCTAAACCCCTCGGCCTGTCATACAAGACCCCTTAAATGGACTCCCGAAACTTTCTCTCTGGTCTAATTACCCAGTACTTATCAACTTTGATAGTGACATTTCTCATAGAAGCACAGTCTAGCATGGTCATAAAGAACACACTAGGGCTATACTCCCCGTGTCTCAATCCCTGCTCCATCACTCCTTAGCTAAGGGACCTTAGGCAAGTTTCTTAGGCAAGTGCTAACTTTCTCTATGCCTCAGTGTTCCTCTATTTGTAATGGAACAGGATAATAATCACTGTAACTTTCTCATAGGATTAATGTGAGAATTAGGTGAGTTTATTAGTTAATCACCAAGAATAGTCAGTTATTATTATTCTCCATAATTCTTTCGCAACTCCACCATTTTTTTAGTTGTATTTGCTCTGTCTAGAATTCTCTCCACCTTGCTCCTTCCCTTCTATTTCCCTTCTTTGACAGCTAAAGGCAATCAGCTTTTAAATTTCTTTTTTTTTAGCTTTTAAAGTTCAACCAAAGATTCACCTCTTTTTTTTTTTTAAGATTTTATTTATTTATTTTATTTATTTATTTGAGAGAGAGAGGCAGACATAGGCAGAGGGAGAAGCAGACTCCATGCAGGGAGCCTGACGCGGGACTCAATCCCAGGTCTCCAGGATCAGGCCCTGGGCTGAAGGCGGGGCTAAACCGCTGAGCCACCGGGGCTGCCCTCCCCTCTCTTAAACCCTTCTCCACTCTACCAAAGTATTCATTTCTCCTCTGGACCTCCAAAACACTTATTCATTACTTTTGCCCTCTTTGCATAAAAAAAAAAAAGAATAACTATAGTACAGCTGTGATAGAGGAATAAGGGCTCAAAAGAGAGAGGCTCAAAGAGCTTCTATCAGCATATTTCAAAAGAGCGCACATTATGCTTAAATTGTGAACTTGAAGCAACTAAAGATGGAGAGAATAAGAGTTTTCTGCAATTTGGCAGAAAAGTCCTGATTGCTTCCTTCTTAAAGACATTTCCAATGCCTTTTTCTCACATGGAGAACAAGAAACAGAAACTTAAATTTCATTTTTAAATCTAGGAAACATCTGTAACCCCAAACCACATTATACGAGGAGGGAAATCAGATGGAGAAATGATAAATGACTTAGCAGAACATAGGGAGGTCAAATAGAAGTGCCTGCAGAGGTGACACTGGCCAGAAACAAGCCAATTGGACTTGCAGGATCCCAGTGTGGCTCAGAAAGTGGAGACAACAACACCTGAAAAGCCATGAGTAGTAGTAGTAATAATAAGATTGTCTGTAAAAAGAAAGAGTGAGTCTTCACATCTTCATCCCCAACTCTGTCAGCCTGGTGACCATCCTTCTGGAAAAATTTGAACAGAGAGTATACTAATATGGAATGGTGAGGTGAAGTACAAGAGTGCAAACAGAATTTTAAGCAAAAGTCTGGGTATTAAAGCTCAAGTGTCTTGCCAGCCCCCATCCTTTGCCCATTCTACCTATGAGCACCTAGGTATGTACCTTCCAGTAATGGACTGGAAAATTCTTCCCTGGAGAAACTGACCACATACACTGGAGAAACATCTTTTAGCTATGATATATGGAGTCCACAAGGAAAGAGCAGGCTGGCCAATTCCAGGGTTTCTTAACTTAAGCACTATTGATATCTTGGACCAGAGAATGCTTTTGTTAGGGGCAGTGGTAAGGGATGTTATGCTTGTCCATTTTAGGATATTTAGGAGCATCCTTGGCTTCTACTGGCTAGATATCAATAGTATCCTTTACCTAATCAAAAATGTCTTCAGACATAGCCAAATGTCTGTCGATGGTAGAGGATGGGGGTAAGAAATCACCTCTTGGAGAGAACCACTGACCTACAATGAAGCTTATCAATTTGCAAGCCCCTCCCTACACAGTTTCTAATCTGCTTTCTAGTGTATTGTCAGCCCTTTGAGTGAGCATAGCCTCTGACACAAAAGACAGACCAAGCAAAAATTAAACTGTAATTAGTATCTTCAGAGAGATAAGAGATGCTTCCTATTAAAATAAGAACAATATGTTACATAATAGGAAGAGAAAACAAAGAACTCTTAAAATTGAAAATATCAAAAAAAGAAAATATTATCAAAATTTTTAGATTTTAATATAAGGGTTAGACAGCAAAGTGGAACAAATCTTACCAAAAGTAAAATAAGAAGATGAAGATTGAACATAAAACACGAGAATATTAGAGTGCCAGCCCTAGAACATAGACATCAACTGTGTTCCAGGAGGAAAAAAGAAAACTACAAGTTATCAAATAATTTAAGAAAATTGTTGGAGGGGTTGGGGATACAGACAAAATAGGTGAAGGGGATTAATAGGTATAAATATCTTTATAAAATAAATAAGTCATGGGCATGTAACAAACAGCATATGAAATGTAGTCGATAATATTGTAATAACTGTATGATGACAGAGCGTAACTAGATCTATAATGGAGATTATTTCATGATGTATAAAAATACTAAATCACTGTGATGTACACCTGAAACTAATAGGATATTGTATGTCAATTATACTTCAATAAAAGAGAAAAAAAAGATAATTTTCCAAAACTTAGGACAAAAATTTCCAGATATTAGTGGCTTAAGTGCCTACTAAAAGAGATCTTAAGAAAAGTCCCATATCAACTTCATTATATTGAACTCTAGGGAAAAAAGATCCTAAAGCCTTCCAAATAGGGGGGAAAACAGATACATACAAAACATTGGGAATCACAATGACATCAAACTTTTCCATAGCAAGATTAGAAACAAAAAGACAATGGATCAATGCATTCAAAAATCTTTTGGTAAATGATTTATATCGATAAATTTTATACCCTGTCAAATTATCAACTAAAATGTTTATGATAGGTATGGAACAGTAAAATGTAGTCAAAGATTCTTAGAAAACTAAGAAAATTAAAGGCAGTCAATTATCATCTGCAGAAAAAATAGGAAAGGAAAAGTAACCTTAGTACTTTCTTTCTTGTTGTTCAACACTGAATAATATTTCCGTAATCAAAGCAGAAAACCATTGAATATAGAATAAGTACCAAAAAATGAAATAAACTAAAAAACCCCTGTTATACAATATTAAGAGGTTGGAGGGAGGAGAGAAAAAGGGTATGAGAGAGAAAAATTCTCATATACCATAACAGAAAATAACAGAGGACCTCCATTTCTAGTAATATAGTGATTATATGCTGAAAACAATTGAAAGTGCTGGATAAGTGGTAAAACATCATCTTCTTAAAAGCATTATTGAGCTGATAAGGAAGAAAAGAATTCTCAGGCCAAGTCTTCATTGGAGGCTGGAACTCAGATTAAGTGGAGCAGCTGACTTTTGTTGAATTTGGCAAACTTGTTCTTTTAAGGTCTTTGGAGGGAAAAGAAACAAAGCCCAGGTCCTAGTCAAGGTGAGTCTAATTGATGTTCTTCTTCTATAAGCCTAAGACTTCAAAAGGTTACACACTCTCAAGTAAGGATAAACTATAAATAAACCTTCACACTTTTCTCCCGAGGCACTCTGAGAATCATCTGTCTCAAGTTTTCAACACAAGCAGAATGGGTATATATCTCAGATCCCAGCAGGAAACAGCACAACTCAACTGACTAATCAAGGAGAACTAATAATTGGCCTATTTATAAAGGTGTAGGCAGGGGTTAGGGAAACTAATAAAAGATGGGGAAGAATCCTGGTGCTAGCAATTGCAGGGAGCTGTTACCACCTTAAGGTGGGAAGGATAGGATTGCAGATCCCAGAAAAGGCAGCTATTTGAAAAGGGTTGTGGGAGGACACAGCCAGTCTACAGCCACTCCACAGAGAGCGAGCCAGTGATCCCATTTTCACTCTCCTCTGCTGATGAGGTACCTCTTCATCCAGTTCTGAGACTTTTACTGTGAGCAGTTTTTAAGGCAAGCTCTGACTTCCGGTGAAGTAGGATTCTTTATGCACTGCTCTGAGCCCACATCAGACCCTTTCTCATGGAAAGCAATAAAGCTCACAGAGAAAGCTCTCATAGGAGTCTGCTATCTCCCAGGGCCAGAATCAGATTTGGTACACACTTTAACATCAAATCTTATGATTCCTTTTGGGAAGTTCTATCTGAGACATGCTTCTAACATGTAGCTCTTTTGTAGAGAAGAGATCATTGATATCTTGAAATTAAAAATTGGTCAGCTCTGGGTTTCAGATTTGTCCTTTTACCTAGAATATCTTTGATTACTTGCTGCCAGGATGATATCTCTTACATGGTCATTAGTTGTAATCATAACTTTATAATATATATAGTATGTAATATAATATAAATATATGTTTCCCACCAAGAGAAAAGGAAGATCATTTCCTCCATGCTTTACCTGTATTTTGCCTGTGTCAACTCACTTCCTTTACCTGATGTCTTAGTTTGGGCTGCTATAAACAAGATGTTATGGACTGGGTGGCTTAAACAACAGATATGTATTTCTCACAGATTTTGGAGACTCTCTTCTTGGTTTGCAAATGACTATCTCCTTACTGTGTCCTCACATGGAGGACAACAGAAAGGAAGCAAGCTCTCTCAAGTCTCTTCCTGTAAGGACACCAATCCTGTCACCAGGGCTTCATTCATGTGACCTAATAACCTTCGAAAGGCCCTATTTCCAAATGCCATTATATTGGAGATTAAGGTTTCAGCATATGAATTTTGGAGGGACACATTCAGTCCTTAGTTCCTGACCTCTCTACAATCTGTCCAGCTGAGTGGCTTACTAAACTTAAGGAGTCCCTATAACAAATGCTCCACTAACAATCAAACAGATGAGGCAATTTGAAATACACATATATAAAAATGAAGTTCCATCTCTACTGTATACCCATGAATTCCAAATCAATTAAATGAACAGGTTAAATAACTTCATAATCCTGAGATAGAAGAGGTATTTTGATTAAGGAAAAAAATCATGTTTTTTATTATGTACCACCTAAATTTTATCCACTAGGCATTGTTGCAAAGTATCTATGGTTATGACACTTTAAGAGACTCCAATATATTTTAGACATGGAAAGAAAACTAATACTGTCTTCAAAATTTTAAAACATCTAATAAAATGTTTACAAAATATAATATGTTAACTGCTCAACAGTAACTCAACTCCATGTTCATATATAATTATATACATAGGTATAATACAATATATGTCATGCTGACAAAAATAATTTATACCTAAAAAAATTGGAAAACTATAAAAATTATTTTCACTTTTTAAAGCTTATAAGAAAGTATACTTCATGTGGGAGATGGGAAAGTATAAGGAGGCTGGATGTAGGGAAGAAGATGTGTCTTGGTTTGGCTTTGGACAACTCCAATTGCTCCCAAATGCCAATGGTGTCTGTTGCCTAGAGTCAGCTTGATTTGGCTATTACCGGTTTTTCCCTCTGAAGACATTACACATGAGTGCTATTAATATGAGCAATACAGAACATTTTAAAATATGAAAATGTTTTCAGTCTCTGGACTTACATTCTTCTTCCTAGATTTGTACTTTCCTTCCCCCCTCAAAGTAAACCTTCTAGAAATTGAATGATACTATGCAGTTTTATGCATAATGCATGCTCAGTGAAAGACAGTAAAGACCAAATAAGATCAGCTTGATTTTCTCTATTCTGAAGCTATTTCCCCCTAATAATCTTTTAGGGAAGCAGTATCTGATTTTGTAAGATTCTTTTGCCAATTATCTTAATGATTCTACATACAGCAATTTATCAGGATCTGTAACTGACAGTACCAATTATTCATAATTGTAACTTTTTATAGCCACATTTACATTTACGTCACCTCTATTTTGCAGTGAGAAAAAAAAGAGGACAAATTAAAAAGAACTAGTTTCTCTTTTGATTCTCCCCTGTAAGTACAAGAACAGCAGATAAAAGATATTTTTAAATCCTGAAAGAACTAGTTATATATCTTTTACACTTAGTTAGACTCTATATAACTAAGCAATTATTTGAGTGTTTGGGGCATAGTATATCAAAATGAAGATCCTTAATTCCATGCTTCTATTAGGGCATTTTCACATTGAATTGCAATTACTTTTTCTACAATAATTTCTAATTGTAAATTCTTTAAGAAATTCTTATCTGTCTCTGTGTCTAGAGATAGCATGTTTTTAGCTCCTAGAAGATGCTTAATATATATTTTTTGAATCAATTGTACAATTGCATTAAATTTATATAGAAGTGATTAAAATATATAATTTATCCTCAAACTGTCACTTATAATGCATTTCAAGGCTACTAGAATCCATCTCCAGTAATTTTCTTTGTGTACTAAATCAGTTTTCTTTTTTTTTTTTTTTCTAAATCAGTTTTCTATTTCTTTTTTTTTTTTTTTTTTTTATAAAACCTGGCAACATATAAAAGGTTTTTTTTTTTTTTAATTTTTTTTTTTTTTTTATTTATGATAGTCACAGAGAGAGAGAGAGAGGCAGAGACATAGGCAGAGGGAGAAGCAGGCTCCATGCACCGGGAGCCTGATGTGGGATTCGATCCCGGGTCTCCAGGATCGCGCCCTGGGCCAAAGGCAGGCGCCAAACCACTGCGCCACCCAGGGATCCCCCAGTTTTCTATTTCTATTGCATTATCTCCATCAGTATAGTGAGACATTCTGATATCCTCTTATCTTAAAAAAATATCTTAAACTCTCTTCAGCCATTCTCTCTCTTCAGCTACTACCCAAATCTCTGTTCCTCTTTACAGAGAATCCCTCGAACTGTTTTTCTATGTTATCATCTCCAACCACAGTAAAGGAGTGTGCAGGGGTGAATGTCTTGGCTGGTTAATCAAGTCCTAGAAAGAGCAAAAATGGAAAATTAGAGACAAGGAGGTCAGGGAAAGATACATGTAGATAGATTTCTGGGAGTAGGCAAAGAGAGGTAGAGCTTTGTGTTTGCTTTAATAGCCACCATAAAATAACCACTGCAGAAGAAATACCCAAAAACCAGGGAAACTTGAGTAACTCTTCTTAGCTGGAGCAGTACTTCCACAATGCACCCACATACAGAGCGGTGTGGTGGCAAGGTTGGAAGTTATGCATGGAGACCTGTTCTCTCTCACCCCAGCTTCCACTGCTGAATATATAACTGGGAAGCAACAGAAACCAAAGCTGTGTTCTCAGGATAGTACTCCCAGGGAAGGCCAGCTAGCCTCTTGGATAAATTGATTCTTTTGGATCTTTTCAATCCTGGAGGAGCAGTAATTAGTCTTTAACACTTTGGATAAGGATGTGACTTCCTTGCCTACAGTACTTTTTTTCCTCTTTGCTAACTTTTTTATTTGAAGATAATTTACACACAATATTACATTAGTTTCAGGTGTACAAAGTAGTGATTTGACAAGCTTATACATTATGCTCTGCTCACCATAAGCATAGCTACCATCTGTCCTCATACATCACTATTACAGTATCATTGACTGTATTTCTTATGCTGTGCCTTCTATTCCCATGACTTATTTATCCTTAACAGGAAGCCTTGTACCCTCCACTTCCCTTTATTTATTTTGCCCATTCCTGGGCCTCCTTCCTTCTGGCAACCATCAGTTTGTTCTCTATTTATTGGTCTCATTCTGCTTTTTATTTGTTCATTTGTTTTTTTTAGATTCCACTTATGAGTGGAATCATACGATATTTGTCTTTCTCTGACTGACTTATTTCACTTAGCATAATACCCTCTAGGTCCATCCATGTTGTCTCAATGGCAAAATCTCATAATTTTTTATGGCTGCATAATATCCCATTGTATATGTATACCACGTTTTTCTTATCCATTTGTCTATTGATGGACATTTATGTTGCTTCCATATCATAGCTATTGTAAATAATGCTGTAATAAATGTTAGGGTACATATATTTTTTTTGTAAATAATGCTGTAATAAATGTTAGGGTACATATATTTTTTTTGTAAATAATGCTGTAATAAATGTTAGGGTACATATTTATTTTTTCCATATCATAGCTATTGTAAATAATGCTGTAATAAATGTTAGGGTACATATATTTTTTTGAATTAGTGTTTTTATTTTCTTTGGTAAAACACCCAAATATTGACTCATGTGGTATTTCTATTTTTAAGTTCTTGAGGAAACTCCATACTGTTTTCCACAGTGCCTCTACCAATTTACATTCCCACTAGTGGTGCACAAGAGTGCCTTTTTCTCCACATTCTCAATACTTGTTATTTCTTGTTAGTTTGATTTTAGCCATTCTGAGGTGGTCTTGATATACATTTCCCTGGTTAGTGATGTTGAGCATCTTGTCAAGTGTCTGTGGGCCACCTATGTTTTCTTTGGAAAAATGTCTATTCAGGTCCTCTGCCTATTTTTAATTGATTAATTTTTCTGAAAAATTTTATTTATTCATTCATGAGAACACAGAGAGAGAGGCAGAGACATAGGCAGAGGGAGAAGCAGGCTCCCATGGGGAGCCCAATGCAGGACTCCATCCCAGGACCCTGGAATCATGCTCCAAGCCAAATGCAGACGCTCAACCACTGAGCCACCCAGGCGTCCCTAATTTTTTTTTTCTGGTGCACAATGGTGGTTTTATTAAAAGCATGGGGACAGGACCCATGGGCAGAAAGAGCTGCTTTTCACAGAAAAGGGTGTGTGACCATGGGCATATGGCCATGAGACATGCTAATTCTCTGTATACCACATTCCTAGAGCATCAGCCTGATAGATCTTTAGAAAGATTCAGTTAGGGTGACAGCTTGGAGACATCATCCCACAGGGTTGCTGCAGAGTCCTTCCAGATGTGACATACACATTCAACAAATACATGATATACAGTGCCTACTCGTCACAAGTGTACTATACAGGTCTAGAAACCAAGCAATGGACTCCTCTCAGCACCGCTTTTATGAGCCCACTTATAGATTTTATGTTTCCCATCCCTGCAACTCTGGATTAGATGTCCTGATTCCCAAATAGGAGGGAATGCTTTCACCAGACACATAATAATGTTTTATTGAATCCAGAACTACAACTAATGCCTGGTCACTTTGGACTCCTAATGTCAATAGGCAAAGAAAGCAGTTATTCTATTGGTTGCAATAGAATTTGTATACAAGGTTGCTGCTACTTTGTGAGTCAGAAAAGATCTTGTAACTTGAAAGACTCATCGGAACATCCCTTAGTGATTGCATTCCCAGTGAATAATAATAAAGAAATGCAGTAACTATGGCCTGATGCAGTAGGTGATTCGACCAGGCAGAGAATCCAGAGAGGCTGAAATAATGGTTAGCGTAAGAAAATATTAAATGGATTGTGGAGGATTAGGATGAAGAATATAAATTATGTCTTAGGAACAGGTGTAGGAACAGGAACTATGGCTTGTTTCACCAACTGTCCCATTGTAAATTTGTTTTTTAAGAGATTATGTGCAACCCCATCTTAACATGTTGCTTGTCAGTAGAGCATATCTCAGTGGTGCAAAGTTTAGACTGCAACAGTCTATTCCATTTATAGGCCTGTGGAGATGCAATGAAACGCCGGGACACCTGCACCCCGATGTCTATAGCAGCAATGTCCACAATAGCCAAACTGTGGAAGGAGCCTCGGTGTCCATCGAAAGATGAATGGATAAAGAAGATGTGGTTTATGTATACAATGGAATATTATTCAGCCATTAGAAACGACAAATACCCACCATTTGCTTCAACGTGGATGGAACTGGAGGGTATTATGCTGAGTGAAGTAAGTCAATCAGAGAAGGACAAACATTATATGTTCTCATTCATTTGGGGAATATAAAAAATAGTGAAAGGGAATATAAGGGAAGGGAGAAGAAATGTGTGGGAAATATCAGAAAGGGAGACAGAACATAAAGACTCCTAACTCTGGGAAATAAACTAGGGGTGATGGAAAGGGAAGTGGGTGGGGGTGGGGATGACTGGGTGACGGGCACTGAGGGGGGCACTTGACAGGATGAGCACTGGGTGTTATTCTGTATGTTGGCAAATTGAACACCAATAAAAAAATAAATTTATTATTTAAAAAAAAGCACATGGAAAGGTGCTCAATGTCATTAGTCATAAGGGAAATGCAAATCAAAACCATAATGAGCTCTCAGTTCACACCCTATAATGAAAAGAATGACTATAATAAAAAAAAAAGACATAATAATTCCTTGTACACTGCTGATAGAAATGTAAAGAGTATAGCCACTTTGGAAAACAGTCTGGAAGTTCCCCAAAATACAAAACATAAACCTAGCAATCCCACTTACAGGTATATACCCAAGAGAATTGAAAACCAATGTTGATCCAAAACGAGTACACAAAAGTTCATAGCAACATTATCCATAATAGCCAAAAAGTGAAAGTGACCCAAATGTCCATCAATTAATAAATGGATTTTTAAAAATCTGACATATCTATACAATGGAATATTATTCAGCAATAAAAAGAAATCAAATACCAATACTTGGTAAAAGATGAATGAATTCAGAAAACTAGTGCTCAGTAAAAAATGCCAGTCACAAAGAACCATATATTGGATGATTTCAAGCATGTGAAATGTCCAGATAGGCAAATCCATAGAGATAGAAAGTAGACTAGTGGTTGCCCAGGATGGGAGGAAAATTGGGAGTGCCTTCTAGTAGGTACAGGTTTCTGATGGGGAGAAAATCAAAATGTTCTAAAATTGATTGTGATGATGATTGCACAACTCTTTGAATATACTAAAAGCCATTGGATTGTGTACTTTAAATGGATGAATGGTATGTGAATGGCGTGTGAATTATATCTCAATAAAGCTGCTATTAAAAATAATAGGATAAATTAAAGATTAGGGAAATTGGAAAATCACTGTACTAGCTTCCCAATTCTTCTATAAATCTTAAACTATTTTAGAATAAAATATTTATTTAAAAAATAATATCACCAGTACAAATTATTGCTTAAAGTGATGACAGTCCAGTTTGGAGAGATCTGCAGTAAACTGATGAAGGATTATTGGTTTCAGTGTGTCAGTCACAGTTCAAGCAGAGAGTCAGTACCACTAGATTATGTGTGTGTGTGTGTATATATATATTATATATATATATATATAATATATATATATGAATTGGTTATAGCAGTGTGAGATCATCTAATTATGAGGCTTAATACATCTCTGTAAAGCTATTATTTCAGCTGATGCTAATGCTTGAAATCTACAGGGCAGGCAAATGGGAAGGGAAAATTGATATAAGTTTGGGGAAAGCAAATACAAGCTAGAGTTTACAAATATGATCTGGAGCTACTGTGAATGTACTGAAATTCGTATCAGTTCGTTTCTGACCTTGATAGTATATGAGTTTCCTATAGAAGCCAGTGGAAAGCTGAACTAGCACACATGCCTTGCACACAATCAATCTTCAATAAACATCTGTTGAATAGGGATCCCTGGGTGGTGCAGCGGTTTAGCGCCTGCCTTTGGCCCAGGGCGCGATCTTGGAGACCTGGGATCGAATCCCACGTCGGGCTCCCGGTGCATGGAGCCTGCTTCTCCCTCTGCCTGTGTCTCTGCCTGAAAAAGTTTAAAAAAAAAAAAAACATTTGTTGAATAAATTGATGGATTTCAATGTCTGTCAAGATATTTTTAAACTATAAAATTTTATATAAATGATATTGCTGTTTTCATTATTAATACTCTGATTACTTGAAGTCTATCTTGTATTTTAACAATATTGATGATAAATAATTCCATTTTCGTTTTCTCAGTAGCTTTTGAAATAGTTTACTCCCTCCTTTCTTCCCCCCAACACCTTTGTTTCCTGGTAATCAGAGAATTGATGAGATTCTGGCCTACCCCTCAGTTGTTCCAGCATCATTTGTTGCAAAGGGTGTTATTCCCCCATTGAAATATCTTGGCACCCTTTTTGAAAATTAATTAACAATAAATGTCAGAGTTTATTCCTGGACTCACAATCTATTCCATTGTTATCCTATGCCTCATGTTTCCTAAATTGTTTTGATGATGAAAGCAGAAATTATAACAGCATCCAATGTGGTGCTCAATGTACTGCAGCATGTAAAACAAATGTATTTAAAAAGTGGAGAGGGTAAAAAGACCTAAATAGAAGTTTTCTATACTTTGCTGGAAGTGAGGAAACATTGATAACAGATTATGATAAATTATATGTATATTGTAATACATAGAGGAATACATAGCTTTTTTATAAGAAAGCTACATAAAGTGATATACTGAAAAAGACAATAAATCAAGAAGGAATCCTAAGAATGTTCAAGTAACTCATAGGAGGGTAAAAATAGAAACACTGGAATGAGAAACAGGAAACAAATAGAAAACAGGTAATAAAATGGTAGGCTTAAACACTAGGTAACATATCAATAATTACTTTAAATGTTAATAATCTAATTATATCACTTAAGAGACGGGATTGGCAGAATGGATTTTAAAACATCCAACAATATGCTATTTATAAGAAATTCATCTTAAATACAATTGTAAAAGTAAATTTAAACTTAAAAGATAGGAAAAGTATATCACACAAACATTAATTTTTTAAAAAACAAACTGCAGTAATGGCTATATTAATACCAGATAAAGTAGACTTCAGAAAAAAATTACTAAAGACAAAAAGACATGATTTTATAATGATGAGAAGATTAGTCTACTGGGAAAACATAATGATTATAAATGTAATGGCTCACTCATATAAAAAAGAGAGAGAGAGAGAGAGAGAGAAGCAAACCAGGAACAGACTCTTAACTATAGAGAACAAACTGTTGAAGGGGGTGTGGGTGGGGGGATGGATTAAATGGATGATGGGTTAAGGAGGGCACTAGTAGTGATTAGCATTGGGTGTTGTAAAAACTTGAAGGAAAAAAAATAAATGTAATGGCACCAAACAACAGAGCACCAAAAGACACAGAACAAAGCTATCCCAGTTGTCCAGTCTTCACCCCAGGTGGAAGATTTGCTGGTAGGCTAGAACAGCTTATGTAGATACAGTAGGTTTGAGACATAGGCTTACAGGTCTCATTATTGCTGTTCTGTAATACCCAGAAAATAAGAAAAATATCACACTCAAAAGAGAGCTCAAAAGACAGAGCCAAAGGCACATGTTTAGAGTAGTGATCACAGAAAGGAAGGACTTATAGGAGAATGGAGTCAAGGCTGCAGAGGGCTGGAAATACAGAGCACAGGGCTGAAGGTTGAAACACGTGAGCATGAAAACCAAGGCAGAATGAGAGATTTCTTGCTACAGTTTAACAAGTGGTATGTCCAGATAACTTATTTCATGAAATCAATGAATCCTTTATTTCTTTTTTTAAAGTTTTTATTTTCATTCCAGTTGGTTAACATACAATATAATGTTAGATTCAGGTATACAATATAGCAATTCAACATTCCTGTACAACACCCAGTGCTCATCACAGCGCGTGCCCTCCTAATGCCTTTCACCCATTAAACCACACCTCCACACGCACCTCCCCACTGGTAACCAGCAGTGCGTTTTCTACAGTTAAGAGTCTGTTTCTTGGTTTGCCTCTCTGTTACTTTTTTTTCCATTTGCTTATTTGGTTTCTGAATTCAACATATGAATGAAGCTACATGCTATTTGTCTTTCTCTGACTGATTTATTTCACTTAGCATAATACTCTCTAGCTCCATCTGCATTGTTGCAAATGGCAAGATTTCATTCTTTCTTATGGCTAATATTCATTCAGTTTAGGACCAGAATAATTTTAAGTATTCAGGTTAGGGATAGCATGATGGATGTGCCCATTATCCTGCAATTCAGAGACCTCTCCAGAGAGATAACTTTAGGGTTAGGGTTAGGGTTAGAGTTAGGGATTAGTGGTTAGTAGTTAGGGGTTAAGATTAGGATTAAAGTTATGATTAGGGTTAGGGAGAGGATATGTGCCTGGTATCCTGTAGTTCCATGAATCCTCTTAAAAGGCCTAGGACACTATTAGAATTTACAGATTAATGCAATCTTTTTCCTCAAATAAAAAAATATCACTAATATTGACTGAGCACTTACTATTTGTCAGGCAATAATAACATATATGCATTCTATCATAATTTTCACAATAGTTCTATTGTAGTTTTCTGATTGCTGCTGTAACAAGTTACGATTTGTTGTTTAAAACAACAAAACAAGTTACATAGTGTTTTGTAGGTCAGAAGTCTGACATAGGTCTCACTGGGGTAAAATTAAGGTAATGGCCGGGCTGTGTTCCTTCCCATACACTCTTGGTAGGATCTGTTTCCTTGCTTTTTCTAGCTTCTAGAGACTACCTACATTCCTTGGCTTGTGGACCCTTTCATCCATCTTCAAAGCTAACAAATGCAATCTAAGTCCCTCTCACATGCATCGCTCTTAACACTTCTACCTCATTCTGTCATTTTAAAGGACTCTTGTGATTACATTAGGTATACCCAGAGAATCCAGAATAATCTTCCTGTCTTAAAGTCAGTTTATTAGTTCTATCTGCAACCTTAATCCCCTTTTACCATTAAGGTTACACATTTATAGGTTCCAAGCACTAAAATGTGGACATCTTCAAGGGTATGAAGTGGGCTCTATAATCCACAATTTAACATCTGAAGTAGTAGGTCCTAACTGGGGGGGGTGAGGAGGGGGTGATTCACTCCAGTGAAATGAGCAAAATATATTAGATAGAGATGACAAACATCCTACAATGCACAGGATATTTTCCCACAACAAATAATGGTCAAAATATCAATAGTGCCACTATTGAGAAGCCAAAGTCTAAGGAAATGGAGATTGGGAGAAGTTAAGTATCTTCACAACAATCATAGCTATTAAGTTTCAGAGTCATAATCTGAACCCAGGTCCACCTGCCTTTTGGATCCTGAACATATTTCAGCTTTGCCACACTGCAGCAGTGTACCATGAATTGTTGATGACAAGCAAAGCTGAATGTCCTCCTCCATGGATGTATTCATACACAACAAAATGAGGACTTTTTTAAGCCTCATTACTCTGAACATGCACATGTCTAGCTCCAAGACACTTGGAGATTTGAACAAAGCAGTCTTGTTCAGTAGTTAAAGTAGGTATAGTTGTTTCATGAAGCTTTCATTGAACATAGTTCACTCAGGCATTAAGTATAATAAACAAATATGTAGAGTAGTATGCTACCAGTAGTAAAGGAATTAGGCCTGGGAGATGAGATATGAGGTCAATCTTTTGTTTCTTTACCCCTCTCCCTAGTTTCTGTTGGTCCACTTATCAGCATGCTAACTACTGACAATATTCAAAAATATGTGTTGTCTATGAGGATAGTTAAATACCAGAGTGTGTGCACTGTGAGTGCAATCACAGCATGAACACTGGAAAGTCCTATTCTGGCATATTTATATAGATGATGAACCATGTATGACAGCAACACATTATATTTATCATACATGTGAAAAAAGTGCTTTAGCATAATATATTATGCTTTAGCATATAAAACAAAAAGTAGCTTGCCCAGTCACAGATGTTTTAATGATAATGTAGTTTACTGTTTTCAACAATCACATCATTAACACCCTGTTGCATCTGAACATTACCATTGCATAAACCATGACATCATTAAATACACACTGAAAATAATTATAGCAACATTATTATTTTCTATAGCCACATGTTCCCTGAAGCACCAAGAATTATTTGAACATAATTATGATCTCAACTGTACAAATATCAGCATGAATTTAAAAGACTTTAATTAGAGAACACCTTTAGCTTCCATTGGGTAAACAGTTATATTCCGACATCAAGAACAGTAATTCATGTAATTACATATTTGTGTGCAAGGTTTACTTAGTCTAAATTATTTAACAGTTTGAATAAATTCTACTGCCTTGTAGAGTTTCAAATTCAGGCTATCATAGTGCCACCAATACAAAAATACAAAAAAAAACACAAAAAAACAAAAAACCCAGCATCAGCTAAATAAGACATGACATGTTAGTGAAGAAAGTTAAAGATCTTTTAGAAGTGGTCATTGATGGGGGTACCTGGGTGGCTCTATCAGTTAAGCTCCTGACTCTTGATTTAGGCTCCGGTCATGATCTCAGAGTCATGAGATCAAGCCCTGAGTCAGGCTCTGTCCATGGAGCCTGCTTAAGATTCTCTCTCTCCCTCTTCCCCAGCTCCTCCCCTGCTTGCTGTCTCTCTTAAAAAAGAAAAAGGTCATTGATGACTTAACGCTCCATATAAATCAATCACTATGCTGCCTCTGCTGAGTTTTTCTGATTAGAAAACTAATCCCTTCTCCAGGAAGTCCAAGAAGCTAGTAATTCTCTTAACATGACCTAGCGCCTGAAAACAGCACTAAGACCGATTCTCAGGTCTCCCAATTCTGAGCTCTCTGAGATGGGAGAGATCACATAATAATTCCTGTTCTACCCCTAGGGGCTTACATAGTGTTAGGTAGAATAAGGTGTCTGCTGAATTGATTCTTCATCTAATACTCTGTTTACTTATCAAGCCCTTACAAACATCCTGTTTTATAATCAGAGCTGAGATTCCATTAAATTCCCAGTCTATCTGCCCCTCCTTCACAACCCCTGGATTAGTCCATGATCCAAGAAGTAAAGGGAATCCTCCTAGACCCTACTGCAGAGTCATAGTCAGTGTCATTCTGATTGCTAGATGTGCTTGCAATAGCTGCTGTTAAAGACTGTATCACCCTGGTTTATAGCTAACAAACTTCAAACTTGACTTTGAGTAAATTATCTAACCTCTCCTCTTACCTTAAAATGAGGGTAAAAATAATAATGGTTCTATTCATGGGGTTGTGAAGATTATATGAGATCATTTGCATAAGGTTCCCAGAACAGTGCTTGGTATAAAATAAGCTCTTAATAGAAGTTAGCTATTATTATTATTTTGCTAGAATGTAAGTTCCTGAGGGCAGAGACTGAGTCTGTTTGATACCCAGAATAGAAGAGAAATCACTTTAAAAGAGCCAAGGAGTAGAGAATAACAGGCTTTGAAGAGTTAAAGTTGGACACTAATAAATCAAAATTTATCTTAATGTCTTGGCAACTATGGCACAAGTTGGAAGCATCTTGCATAAATGGTCTATGTTTTCTGACCAAAAAAAAAAAAAAAAAAGCAAAACAAAACAACCAAACACATTTGTCTGCAAACACATACTTTCTCCTGGGAACAAGTAGTACCAGAAAAATTGCCAAAATTCTTCTGGTTTAAGTGTAAATCTCTTAGGATTGACTCATCATCTTATGGGCAAGAGGTCAGGTGAAGAATTTAGATCCTTACTGTCTAGTTAGATTTCCTGTCACAGTCGAATGAAAATCTGCTTGTCTTTGCCTGGTTAACTTTTGCCCTTATGCATGTCATATAAAACCACAAGGTGGGCTAAAGTTAGGATCAGCTACTAAAATAAAAGAAAATAGGGGATCCCTGGGTGGCGCAGTGGTTTGGCGCCTGCCTTTGGCCCAGGGCGCGATCCTAGAGACCCGGGATCGAATCCCACGTCAGGCTCCCGGTGCATGGAGCCTGCTTCTCCCTCTGCCTGTGTCTCTGCCTCTCTCTCTCTCTCTCTCTCTCTGTGACTATCATAAATAAATAAAGAAAAAAAAAAGAAAAGAAAATATATTACAATTAATCTAACACAAATTCATTATTTATCATCAACATCATTAAAATATAAGATAAATTTCAAGCATCACAGTATGTATAATGATAATAGCAATAACATATAAAACTTTACAATTTATAAAACTATATTCACAGATATTATTGAAGTCCATCGGGTTATTCAACAAACACTTATTGGACATTGCTTATGTGCAAGGTATGTGTGCTGGGAGACAGTAGTATAAAATATGGTTCTTGCCTTCTTGGAATTCAGTTTAGTGGTGCAAGCTAAGAAGAAATAATTAACCAAATTAACAAATTACACTACGATAAGTGCCATGATGGGGAAGTACAGTACATGATGGGGATTGTGAGGCTATCCAACAGGGGAGCCTGACCTGGACTAGGGAGTTAGGGAAAGCTTCTCTGAGAAGCTGAAATTTAGACTGGGACCTGAAGAAAAAATGAATAAATGTGAGCCAAGCAAAAAGGAAGTGAGCATTAGAAGACAAGGCAGTAGGCTATGCAAAGGACTTGAGTTGGGCAGGGACACAGCCTATTCTAGGAAATGATAAGAGAATGCCACGGTGGCTGGGCACCCAGAGCCAAGAGCCAAGTCATAAAGATGAGAGACAATCGATCGGCAGGGAGACCAGGGGTCACATCATGCTGAGAGCCTTGTACACTCTTCTAAAGATTTGTTCATAAATAAGACCTCGTAAATTAACACATATTCGTGAAGAAAACAGGGCAAAACCAGCCATAATGACAGGTGGGTTCCACATGGTTTCATTTAGTCATGTTAGAGAAAGTTGAATGTCCCAAATATCAACCCAGCTGGTTCCAAACTACTATAGCCCACAGCTGTAAAAGAGTTCCCTGAGCTTTCTAAGCATCAAAATGATTTTAGGGACTAGACTGTCAGAGTATTAGTTAATAGTCGAGCCTTTTCACCTTCATTCTGATTCTGACCTACTGCTTTATGACTGTGTACAAATCCTTAGGTCTTCTGAGCTTCAGCTTTTTTGTTTACAGAATGGGGATAATTTTAACTAACCTGGCTATTGTGAGGATTAACAAAGAAAGCACTTTACAACAATAAAATAGATCTCAATGTTAATAGCTATACAATACTAAATCATGAAATCCTTAGTTTTATCCTTTATTCTGGAAGGTTTTAGAATGCCTTCTTTCATATGCTCAAAAGGTATCTTGGTATAATAGAAAAAGCTTTGGAGGTGGAAAAACCTGAAGTCAAATGCCAGTCCTGGCACTTTCCAGCTGGGTAACAATGGTGCCACTGGAGCCTCAGTTTTTTTCATCTGTTTGGGAGCAAAAAATTCTACCTTTATCATTATTTTAAGTACTATGTTAGAACATGGGGGAGACTCACACTTAAAATGTCTGTCACATAGCAGATCTAAAATAAATATTTGTTCCCTACTCCTAGCTCTCTTTCTCTGAGCAGAAAGAGATTTCTGTGTTGCATTTAAGAAAGTAGTGTAGATCAGTGCTTGACAGACTTCAAATATGCATAGAAAACATGGCAAAGATTTATTAAAATGCAGAGTTGAATTCAGTAGGTCTGGGATGATACCCAAGATTAAGCACATCTAACAAGCTCCCAGGTGACGCTGTCACAACTAATCCATAGAGCACAACTTTAAGTAGCAAGGGTCTAGATGATCTGGCTAGTTTACTAATGTCATCAACCTGCTATTTATATCAGAATGAGAGTCAGCTAGTATTGGGATACATCTTAGTAGGTGTCTGTGCTTCCTGGAAGGACACAAAATCTAGATTTCATATTGTTTGATTTCATTTGCATTTCTTGACCCAATAAAAAGGAATATTCTTACCATAGAAAAATCTAGTAAGAAACATTCTTAATGTAGAGCGTTACCATTCATTTGAGGATCTCTTAGGAATGCAAGAAAAGTTAAACTTTGAGTTCCAAGAAGCCAAGAACCATACACACCTTACACATAATCAATGTCCAATAAGTATCTGTTGGATAAATCAATGGATTTCAACAATGTCTGTGAAAATATTTTTATAAGGTTTTATTATAAGGTTTTATATAAATGGTATTGCTATTATCATTACTCATATTATATTACTTAAATTTTACCTTGTATTTTAATGATGTTGGTGATAATTCCATTCCCATTTTCTCAGTCTCTTTATCCTCCCCAGAACTTTTTCTTCCTTGTGTTCAGAGTACTGAAGAGATTCTGGCATAATCCCTCCCTCTCTGCTTCCTTGATTCCTCCTGTCTATGGTAAGTGGTGAGTCCCCAAGGATCAGTTCTAAACCAGATCCTCCCTCAGTAATCTTGTCTAGCTTTGTGGCATCAGCTGTCATGCTATGAAGACCCAAGTTATAACTAGGACCCCTCCTCAGCTCTCGTCTTCTAGCTTCAATTCCCTGTGGACATTTCATTTTGGATGTCTGGCAATTAGTGATATCCATAATTGAAATCATTAACCTAATCCTGAAGTGCCTCCACCTCCAGACTTTCTGTTTATGTTACATATCAGCAGTCTCACCATACTGAAATTTGACATCACCCTCATACTTATCTAATCCCTTGTCCTCATCTCTGTGCTCCCACACCTGATCAGCCACAAACTGCTATTGATTCTTTCACTTCAGTACCTCTGAAATCTCTTCTACCTTTTTCATCCCTTCCCACATTCTAGTCTAGGCCCTTTACTGGGACTATTGCAGTAGTCTTCTACATAGACTTATCTCCAATGTCTGTCTCCCTGTAGCTTTCCTTGTGCACCATTACTTTATTTTTGTTGATCTATTTAGAAACCCTTAATTCCTCCCTTTTACCTCTAAAACACAATCAAACTCCTTATTCTGGCATGCTGAGTCTTCCACAATCTGATCCCAATTTACTTTTCCAGAGCTATTTTCTAAGTCTCCCTTTAAGTTATAACTTACTTGAGTCAAATACATAACCTTTCAGATAACTGACTCAAAATCTTGTCCCAGTTCCAAGAAGTGAGAGTTCCACAAGAATAAAATATTATAAGCTAATTTGAATCAAAGGCACAACTCTGGTCCAGTTGTCCATCATCTGGTCATGGTATGTTCAGGTTTGCCTTCTCCGAGTATGAATAGGGGAATTTTCTACAGAGAAAGTATAAGCAAGCAAAAAATTATTTCTGGTACTAAGAAAATGCTAAGGCAGTGCCAGCACCAGGAAAGAGGTAGGGGAGAGGCTGTTAGCAACCTCCAGCTGACACACTCTAATTAACCTCCATATTTCTTTAATGTACATGAACATAAATGGTCACTTGAAGTTTCCTTCATATTATGCAAATATAACCTCTGGTCTCCTTCCCCTTCTAAACAGGCTACAGCCTTATGAATCCCCTGCTTTCTGGGATATCCTGGAGTAGCTTCTGAAGGTCTCTACAGAGATGGCATGTTTATTGAATATTTGCTACGACTAAAATGACAACTGATATAAGTTCTTTCTTTATTTGCATATTTGTTTTTGAGGATACCAAATGTAGTAATTGTACTAAAATATTAAAAACTGAAATTTGAAATCCCATACATACAGGATTAATCCAAAATTTTGTTTCCTTGGATCTCTCATTATTAGGATGAATAATAAACCCTACTGTGTATATAAAGTTATGGTTATGACAACTGTTTACTCACTATTTTTTCTCTTTACCAAGATATTTTGGATTCCATATTGTGCTAACTAAAAGTTGACATTCATGTCATAGAATAAATAGTAAACTTTAGCATAAATATGTAAAACTATTTTAAGAGAATGGGAGAAATATAGTAGATCAAATAAATGGGTTAAGAACTTGTTATTGAAATAAATATATCAATAGAAATAAGAAAAGAATGTGGAAATGTTTTCACATTGTATAAGACAAAGAAATTCTATAATCTAAAGAGACCTTGAAGAGCAACTAAGTTAAGCATCCTTATTTTTATTTTTTAAAGCATTATTGATATATATTTTACATACAATAAAATTCACCCAGGGATGCCTGGATGGCTCAGCAGTTGAGCATCTGCCTTTGGCTCAGGGTGTGATCCTGGAGTCCCTGATGGAATCCCACATTGGGCTCCCTGCATGGAGTCTACTTTTCCCTCTGCCTACGTCTCTGCCTCTCTCTCTCTCTCTCTCTCTCTGCCTCTCATGGATAAATAAATGAAATCTTTAAAAAAATAAAAATAATATTTTCCATTCATTTTCTCTCCTTTCCCCTTTATTCCCTTTCACTATTTTTTATATTCCCCAAGTGAATGAGACCATATAATGTTTGTCCTTCTCCGATTGACTTACTTCACTTAGCATAATACCCTCCAGTTCCATCCACGTCGAAGCAAATGGTGGATATTTGTCATTTCTAATGGCTGAGTAATATTCAATTGTATACATAGACCACATCTTCTTTATCCATTCATCTTTCGATGGACACCGAGGCTCCTTCCACAGTTTAGCTATTGTGGACATTGCTGCTATAAATATCAGGGTGCAGGTGTCCCGGCGTTTCATTGCATCTGTATCTTTGGGGTAAATCCCCAGCAGTGCAATTGCTGGGTCATAGGGCAGATCTATTTTTAACTCTTTGAAGAACCTCCACACAGTTTTCCAGAGTGGCTGCACCAGTTCACATTCCCATCAAAAGTGCAAGAGGGTTCCCCTTTCTCCACATCCTCTCCAACATTTGTTGTTTCCTGCTTTGTTAATTTTCCCCATTCTCACTGGTGTGAAGTGGTATCTCATTGTGGTTTTGATTTGTATTTCCCTGATGGCAAGTGATGCGGAACATTTTCTCACGTGCTTGTTGGCCATGTCTATGTCCTCCTCTGTGAGATTTCTGTTCATGTCTTTTGCACATTTCATGATTGGATTGTTTGTTTCTTTGCTGTTGAGTTTAAGAAGTTTTTTATAGACCTTAGATACTAGCCCTTTATCTGATAGGTCATTTGCAAATATCTTCTCCCATTCTATAGGTTGTCTTTTAGTTTTGTTGACTGTTTCTTTTGCTGTGCAGAAGCTTCTTATCTTGATGAAGTCACAATAATTCATTTTTGCTTTTGTTTCTTTTGCCTTCATGGATGTATCTTGCAAGAAGTTACTGAGAGGGAGACAGAACATGAGAGACTCCTAACTCTGGGAAACGAACAAGGGGTGATGGAAAGGGAAGTGGGCGGGGGGTGGGGATGACTGGGTAACGGGCACTGAGGGGGGCACTTGATGGGATGAGCACTGGGTGTTATGCTATATGTTGGCAAATTGAACTCCAATAAAAAAATAAAAAATTAAAAAATTAAAAATTAAAAAATAAAAATCAATAAAAATCACCCATTTAAAGTTTACAGTTCAGGGGTACCTAGGGGGGGGTACAGTTGGTTATGCATCTGACCCTTGATCTAAGCTCAGGTCTTCATCTCAGGGTTATGAGTTCAAGCCCTACGTTGGGCTCCATGACAGGACTGGAGGCCACATAAAATAAATAAATGATAGATAGATGGATAGATAGATAGACAGATAGATAGATAGATAGATGATAGATAAATAGATAAAAATTAAGTTTATAGTTCAGTGAGTTTTTGTATACTTACAGTTGTGCACCCAACCAGAATCTATATTATAAAATACTTTAAATATTTTGAAATCTATATTATAAAATATTATAAAAATTATAAAATATTTTCAGACTAACAGAAGTCTGATAACCTAGCCCTTGGTAACCATTAATCTACCTTCTGTCTCTAATGATTTCCCTACTCTGGACATTTCATATATGCAGACTCACACACTGAGTGGTCTTTTATGACTTCCTTTCTTTCACTTAGTATAATGTTTTCAAGTTTCACCCATATTGTAACATGTATCAGTACCTAATTCCTTTATATGGCTAATACTCCATTGTGTGATACACTATATTCCGTTTATCCATTCATCAGCTGATGGACATTTGGGTTGTTTCCACTTCTTGGTATAACTAATAATGCTATCAAGAACATTTGTTTTTAGGTGGAGAAAGTTTTCATTCCTCTTGCATATATACCTAGTTGTAGAATTGCTGGGTCATATAGTGACTCTGTGTTTAATATTTTGAGGAACTACACCAAGGAGCTACACCATTTTACACTCCCATCAACAGTATGCTAGGGTTCTAATTTCTCCATATCTTTATCAACACTTGTCATTATCTTTTTTAATTTTAACCACCCTCGTGGGTGTAAAGTAATATCTCATTGTGGTTTTGAATCATTCTTAACTTTGGCAAGTTAAGGCTGAAGGCTTTGAGACCCATGCTCTGTTTTGTAGCTAGTCATGGGCAAAATATGATCCACAAAACTATGTTGTCCTAGAGAAAGATATGGGACAATACCTCATACTCCTGGTTACTAAAAGGTAGGACTAAGGAAAGAAGGGAGGGAGAGACTATTAACATTTTTCTTTGTATTCATTCATTGTAAAAATGAGCATCGTATGTATATGTATTGATTAATAATTAGAACAATAATATCAAAAAGCAAAATGAGAAAATATATCTCTTCTGATTTCCAGTTCTTTTGTTAATTCTTTAGAGGTTCACATTAAAATCTTTTTTGTGCATAAAGATCACATATATACATATATATTGGTATGTATAATATTGATACTACCAATACATGTATAATGTTATACATATATAAAAACTTACTTAAAATTATAGCAAGGTCAAATTTGGCTAAATAGAATCTGAGTGTTCTATGGGAAATGTTATACATGGCTAATGATTTGCTGGAATGTTTGAATAAAAGTGTTGGGTATCAGTGTTTTCAGATTATGGGATATTTAGCTGGAAGAAATTTGTTTCTTTGTGATTAAAATCCAATAGAGATATGGTAGGTCATATTCTCCTTGCATTTCTTGAACTCAGTTTAATAAACAGAAAAGGCTTATGACTTGATAAGCTCAAGTGAGCACCAGGTTATGACATTTGACAAACTTACTACCATGCTTCTAGGGATTGATTATTTGGATCTAGTGTGACACTTAATCTGCAGAAAATTCATACTGGGTTAGCAGTTCACAAACCTCCACTGCATCATTCCTTCAATCAAAGAAAACAAAAGATTTAAGTAATTTCAAATACTTAATAGCAATAAAACCAACATGTGATTAGTAATGTCCTTCAAGTAAATGAAATTTATGAAATTTTAAAAAAATAAAGTCCAATGCATCTCCCAAATAACCTCTGAAAAGTCTTTTGATAAAATTCTTATATACCCATGTTATATTAGGATATGCAGAAAACATGACAGATACAATCTGGTTTTCATAATTTGATTTTCTAAGTACTGTGTGTGTTTTGTCAAAACTGGTAGTTTTTTTTAGCAGAGCTCAAGTAAAAGAGAGAAAGAAGGATAGAAGCAGACAGAGCAGAATCCTAGTGGTCTCTCAATCCAGTTAATTATTACATATCAACTATATACTGGCTATAAAATTTCTTTATTTTATTTTATCTTTTAATTTAACTTTTAGGTAGTTAACATACAGTCCAATATTGACTTCTGGAGTAGGATTCAGTGATTCATCACTTACATGCAACACCAAATGCGTATCATTACAAGTGCCCTCCTTAATACCCATCACCCATCTAGGCCATCCTCCACCCACCTCCTTTCCAACAACCCTCAGATTGTTTCTCTTTATCCTTTTTTTCCCCTCATATGTTTATCTCTTTCTTTCTGAAATTCCACATATGAGTGAGATCGTACAGTATTTGTCTTTCTCTGACTGACTTATTTCATTCACTTGACGTAATATACTTTAGCTCCATCCACATCATTGCAGATGGCAATATTTCATTCTTTTTGATGGCTGAGTAATATTCCAGTGTGTGTGTGTGTGTGTGTATGTGTGTGTGTGCCACTTCTTCTTTATCCATTTATCAGTTGATGGACATTTGGGCTCTCTCCATAGTTTGATTATTGTTGATAATGCTGCTATAAACATCAGGTGCGTGTATCCCTTCAAATCTGTATTTTTGTATGTTTTGAGTAAATACCTAGTAGTGCAATAGCTAGCTTATAGGGTATTTCTATTGTTAACTTTCCGAGGAACCCCTATACTGTTCTCCAGATTGGCTGCCCCAGTTTGCATTCCCACCAACAGTGCAAGAGGGTTCCCCTTTCTTTGCATCCTCACCAACACCTGTTGTTTCTTATGTTGTTAATTTTAGCCATTCTGACAGGTGGAAGGTGGTGTCTCATCATGGTTTTGATGCTTATTTCTCTGATGATGAGTGAGGTCGAGCATCTTTTCATGTGCCTGTTAGCCATCTGGATGTCTTCTTTGGAAAAGTGTCTATTCATATCTTCTGCCCATTTTTTTTAAATGGATTATTTGTTTTTATTTGTTTTGCGGGTTCTTGAGTTTGGTAAGTTCTTTTTTTTAAGATGTATTTATATATTTGTTCATGATAGACACGCGGGGGGTGCGGGCAGAGACACAGGCAGAGGGAGATGCAGGCTCCATGCCAGGAGCCCGACGCGGAACTCGATCCCGAGACTCCAGAATTGCGCCCTAGGCCAAAGGCAGGCACCAAACCGCTGAGCCACCCAGGGATCCCCTGGTAAGTTCTTTATAGATTTTGGATATTAACCCTTTATCAGATATGTCATTTGAAAACATCTTCTCTCGTTCCATAGGTTGAGTTTTAGTTTTGTTGACTGTTTCCTTTGCTATGCAGAAGCTTTGAATCTTGATGAAGTCCCAATAGGTCATTTTTGCTTTTGCTTCTCTTGCCTCTGGTGATGTGACCAATAAAAAGTTGCTATAGCTAAGGCTATAGAGGTTTCTGCCTGTGTTCTCCTCTAGGATTTTGATGGAATCTTGTCTCACATTTAGATCTTTCATCCATTTTATCTTTGTGTATGGTGCAAGAGAGTGGTCTAGTTTCATTCTTCTGCTCCTGTGAGGAGCCTGCTTATCCCCTGTCTGTGCCTCTGCCTCTCTCTGTGTGTCTCTCATGAATAAATAAATAAAATCTTTTTTAAAAATTAAAAAAATGGAATTACCATAGGAACTGGTAGTTCCACTATGGAGTATTTACCCAAAGAAAATGAAAACACTAATTCAAAAAGACATACACACTCCTATGTTTATTACATCATTATTTACAATAGCCAGGATATGGAAACGACCAAAGTGTCATTGATTGATGAATGGATAAAGAAGATGTATATATACATACATATATGCATGATGGAATATTATTCAGCCGTAAAAAAGAATGAGGTCTGACCACTTGCAAAAACATGGACAGACCTAGAGGGCATAATGTTAAGTAAAATAGACTGAGAAAGAATAAATACCGTATGATTTCACTTATATGTGGAACTTTTAAAAAGCCAAAAAATTAACAAAAAAATAAATAAAAATAAAGAAGAAATAAAGAAACAAGAAACCCCACTCTTTTACAAGGAACAAACTGGTGATTACCAGAGAGGAGATGAGCAGGGGGTATGCATGAAATAGATGGAGATTAAGAGGTACAAATTTCCAGATATGAGCTAAATAAGTTATGGAGATGAAAAGTACAACATAAAGAATATAGTCGATAATATTATAATAACATTGTTTCATGAAAGATAGTGACTACATTTTTTGTGTTAAGCACTGAGTAACATATAGATTTGCACCTTTATGTGATGATGCTGGGTAGGTCAACATAGTGGGAGATAGAAACGTTCCCAGAAGTTTTTCCTTTACCAGGACACCTAGCAGTAACTTAAACACAGAAATGACTGCAAACCACATAAATATATCATATGAAACCTAAACTAAATCTATCACCAATTGAACTTCCCCTTACCAGTATTCTATAAAACCCACAGCCACTCCAACATGCCTAACACAAAGGCAAGTGCTGCAGAGGTAAAGTCAAAAGGGCAAGAGAGCACCGTTGACTGAGGGTGGCTAAAATGTCTTTATTTTGCCAAACATATGAAATGTGAATACATTGCTAAGACCTTTCCCAAGGCCTTTGAAAGACCTGCACAGAAAAAGAGGGGCCTGAAGCATCAGTATCCCTGGCTTCCATCATTCTGCTCCTGATATCATCTTGTGCCACTACTGAGTGCTCATTGTGTGAGCCACGCTTGAAGAAGCATTTACACCTCCATGTAGTATAATTTAAAAGGACATGGGACGTCTGGTGGCTCAGCAGTTGAGCATCTGCTTTTGGCCCAGGGTGTGATCCAGGATCAAGGTCCAGGATCAAGTCCCACATCGGGGTCCCTGCATGGAGCCTGTTTCTCTCTCTGCCTGTGTCTCTGCCTGTCTCTCTGTGTCTCTCATGAGTGAATAAATAAATCTTTAAAATAAATAAATAAATAATATAAAATAAAAGGATTTACTTTACTTCTCCAAAGGAAAAATACTTTCATATTGGTACCACATTCCTCTGAGTCTTTAGGAATCTTCAATAGAGTTGTCTAGAGACAAAGAAGGAAAATTATCTACTTTCAAAAACAAGGAACAAATACCATGGAAATGAAACCCAGGCTGAATCAGCAAAATAATGTCCTGAGTGCCAGCTCAACGAACCCACCTTGAACTCTTGCCCAGGGCTGTTATCACAGGTGTGTGGCAGGCAGGGCAGCAGGAAGAAAAGAGGTCCCAATAGGGGAAACAGAAAGCATCAAAGACAAACCATGCTATCTTGACAGTTTATGTCTGGGACATATCTTACTGCATACCCTAAAATAAACCTATATGTAGAATCTGAGGCTAGCCCAGCAGGTTGGATTTATACAACCAGAAATAAAATAGGCAATATTTTAAAAGTGGTTTAGCTCCCTACATAAAAACCTCTTCTCCCAGATTAGATCAAGACTTATTTGTACCTGAGGGCAGGAGAGATTAGATAATTTAAGGTATTCATCACTAATCTATGATATAAAATGAGAGACCAATGGAAATGTTTTCTCAGAGAAAGATGAATGACAAATTTGTAGATTTGAGAAGTATTCTTTTGATGGTCTGTATAAATCATAAAGGTTATTTAAACTTCCAGTATTTAAGATGTTATAATTTTCCCTCTCAAGAAAAAAAAAAGCACTGAGACCATTTTAAATGTGCCTCAGAATAAAAAAAAGAAGAAGAAAAATCACCAAAATATTATTCCCTAATGTATTTTTCCATAGGTCTTCTTACATAATTTTCCATTGCTTTTTTAAAAGATTTTATTTATTTATTTTAAATGTATTGGTTTATTTTATTTTATTTAAATTCAATTTGCCAACATATATTATAACATCTAGTGCTCATCACATCACGTGCCCTTCTTAATGCCCATCACCCAGTTACCCCATTCTGCTCACATCCCCTTCTGCAACCTTTTGTTTGTTTCCGGAGTTAGGAGTCTCTTATGGTTTGTCTTCCTCTCTAATTTTTCATCCCATTCAGTTTCCCCCCTTCCCTTATGATCCCTTTCACTATTTCTTATATTCCACATATAAGTGAAACCATATGATAATTGTCTTTCTCCAATTGACTTATTTCACTCAGCATTGTACCCTCCAGTTCCTTCCGTGTCAATGTAAATGGTGGGTATTCATCCTTTCTGACAGTTGAGTAATAGTCCATTGTGTATATATATATATATATATATATATATATGTATATATATATATATATATATATATATATCACATCTTTATCCATTCATCTGTCAAAGGACATCTTAGCTTTGGCTACTGTGGATATTGCTGCTATGAACATTGTGATTTTATTTGTTTATTTATTTATTTGAGAGAGAAAGCCGAGCAAGAGAGAGCACAAGTGTGGGGGGAATGACAGGGGGAGAGGGAGAAGCAGACTCTCCGCTAAACAGGGAGCCTGATGGGAGGCTCCATCCAGGATCCTGGGATCATGACTTGAACTGAAGGCAGATGCTTAACCTACTGAGCCACCCAGGCAACCCAAAATTTTCCATTTCTATTTGAATAGGAATATAGCAGAATTTGGCAAGCATGCCTAAGTAATATATAAAATCTAAATTCATAATGAGCAATTAAGCTGGGAAAACCAACACTTCTTTAGCAGCAGTCTCTCTAGATAACAATTAGGATGATCCACTAAATTGAAAAATCATGGAAATTCAACTGTACCTAATACTTTTTATTTCTAGGAGATTCAGCCTCCTGGCAAGTTAAAGCTTTTCTTTCATTTTTATTTCTCCTTTGTAAATGAGATGCTCCAGACAATTTTCTCAGATTCACTGACCCACTGTGTCACTTATTCCATGGCAACACTTTGCCTGTCATAAATAAGCTAAGCAATCCTTCGTTGCCTTTTTTTACAAAAATTATTGCATGGAATTATTGAATCACTGTATTGTATACCTGAAACTAATATAACACTGTATGTTAACTATGCTGTAATTTAAAAAATTTTTAATGAAAGAAAAATATTTTTATAGCAAAAACTAGTACATAGTTCCTTAAAATGTCAGATATTATATCTATTTAATTTCCCACAAAATTGAATGAAATGTTCAGAGTGGGATACTTTAAGACATAAGCATAACATGAAATTAAGGTCAAAGAACATGCTAGAGATTTTAGTAATCAGTACCAAGATTATGTAATAACAAAACTCCCCTTTCTATACCTTCACACTTGTTTATGAACACAGGCTTAGTAGAAGTCACCTATGGAGGTAAACAGCAACAAGGACTTTTGAAAAAAGAACATTCATACAATGTTATTTATTTCAAGGAAGAGGATCTGAAATTGCAACTACATAAAAATATATTTACCTATCAACAGGACTGGAAAGTAACATGAAAAATGAAAATAAGGGGAGTGTTTCAGGGGTGAGTGAGTAATTTTTTTTTTCAAAAAAAGTTTTTAATCTCTTTCCCTCAGCATCTCTATAACAATGGTTTGAAAATGGGTATGTCATCCAGTTGGGAAAGAGAGTGATACAGTCTGACTTTGCTGACAGAATTGTGCCGTAACTGTGACCTCTCAGCCTGTTGCATCTAGAGCCAGTAAGATAGTAGCTATGCTCTCAAGGGAAAAATTAAATCTGTGAACTTATTTCAATGCCTCACTATAAGGGAAGCAGTAACAAAAATAATTTTGTAAGTCTAACACTTCTCAAGACAGAGGGCTATAGAATAAGCAGATTAGTCCTCTCCCCCAACCTGCCCCTGAAGGTTTTCCTTTCACTTTTTAGCTCTGAAAAAGAGAGATCAAGTCTATCCCCAGTGATGGCTATCTATGACAGAGACCATGTGGGCCTTAATTCCAAGCTCTAGGATGCCATGTACATACTCCAGGGTCTTGCAAGGCTTTGGCAAAATAATAAATGATCGATTTCATTCTTTAAAGATTGGAAAAAAGAGAACAGCACTGAAGAAGTAAGAATGGTATTGTCCCACCTTAATGAAGTGTCTGACTCTGAATTTAAGGAATGACAGTGTTATTTCATCAAATTGTATTATTGGGATGCCTGGGTAGCTCAGTGGTTGGGTGTCTGCCTTCATTCGGCTCAGGGGGTGATTTTGGAGACCCGGGATCGAGTCCCTCATTGGGTTCCCTGTATGGAGCCTGCTTCTCCCTCTGCCTGTGTCTCTACCTCTCTCTGTGTGTATCTCTCATGAATAAATAAATAAAATCTTTCTTAAAAATTGTATTATCAGGAGTTAAGACTCAGGACAGCAGAATGATATCTCAGTTTAAAACATACTTGCTAGATCTTTAGCATCACAAAAGATTCAAAATGGTTTGTAGTGTGCCTCACAAGTCTTACCTGTTTTTGGAACACTTATGATGATTTTACCACTCCTTAAGATGATATGCTTAGTGCAACACCACTTTTAAGTTTCCTTTCTTTCTTTTTTTTTTTTTTTGTTCTTTCTGTCCTCCTGTCTTCCTTCCTGTCTATCTATCTACCATTTAGCTAGCTAGCTCTTTTCTAAAGGACCAGAAAACTGAGTCAATGCTAAGCTATGTTAGCAGTTAAAAGTCTATTACAGGGAGAAATTGTGATTAAAGCTGCCACTTGTCAGATCTGACTTTACCCTGTATTGACTCTTTTTTTATTTAGGTATAATTAACAGAAAATTATATCAGTTTCAGCTGTACAATATTATAACTCGATATTTGCATATATTGTGAAATGATCACCACAATAAATCTAGTTGACATCTGTCACTGTACATAGTTACAAAGTTTTGTGTGTGTGATGAGAACTTTTAAGATTTACTCTTTAGCAGCTTTCAGATATAGCAAGACAGTATTATAAAAAGCATAACTATGCTAGATAACATATACAACATGTAACTATAGTCACCATGCTATTGCTATAGTCATTATTGCATCCTCAGAACTTATTCATTTTATAACTGGAAATCTTAACTTTTTGATCACCTTCACTCATTTCTCATACTCCCAAACCCCTACCTCTGGAAACCACTATTCTGGTCTCTGTAGTTTTTGTTTGTTTTAGATTCCACTACAAGTAAGATCATAGCTTACTTTGTCTTTCTTGGTCTGACCTATTTCATTTAGCATCATGCCCTCAAAGACCATCCATATGGCCACAAATAGCAAGATTTCATTCTTTTTATGACTGAATTATATTTGTGTATATTGTACTACGTTTTCTTTATGCATTTACTTGTTGATGGATACCTAGGTTGTTTCTGTGTCTTGGCTATTGTGAAGAAGGCTGCAATGAACATGGTGGTGCCTATGTCCTTTCAAATTAGTGTTTTCTTTGGACAAGTGCCCAGAAATAGAATTGCTGGATCATATGGTGGTTTTATTTTTAATTTTTTGAGGGGCCTCCATCCTGTTTTCCACAGTGGTTGCATATATTGACTCTTGCAGAGACAAGTTCTCCCAAAGATCTTCTAAAGCAGGATGCTAGGCCAGAATATTTTTACAGAACCAAAAATAAAGGCAAATACATAAAAGAGTTTTGAGTTCCATATGAGAAAAATAGCACTTAAATTAAAAATGTGGATTTCTTCTATTTAGCAGCCTTTGACATTCGGTATTCCAATCTAAGCCATCTATTTTCTTTCTCTTTTATTTTAATAAGTAATAAAGTAAAAGCTAACTATTTCAAATATTTCTACCTATGATGTACCTTTAACCACACATTATTTATCATTATCCTATAACACTCTAATTTTTGAGTTAAGGAGATAAACTGGTAAGAAAAAGTATGAGAGGCTTTTGCTATTGATGAACTAAAAATGTGGGGGGAAAAAACCTGAGGAAGGGACTATAAGAAAAGGCCTTAGGAAAATAAAAAATAAAAAAAATAGAGAAGTCAGTGAGGATATAAATCATCTACAAGCCAAGGAAAAGGAAAGTTACTGAAGGAGAGAAATAAGACCATGGTGACAAAAGAGTTGAAGACTGATTAGGACCATGGGAAAGGTCCTTGACAAGAAGATGCTATGGCATGATCCTGAAAAATCAGTATCTATGCACATTAGTCAACAGATTCTTTTTCATAGAATTATCCTGTTTTAACTTGAAACATCCTAACTTTTGATGAGTGACAATGTGCTTTTTCTTGAGATAATAACTTCTTTGAGGCTGGTTAACTGAAAGAATAAGTCAATGGCTTTGTATTTTCCACTAAAATAATTAAATTTTTGGCATTGAATTCTACATCAAAAGCAATATGCTCAAATTATTCAAATATCATTTCCAATGCATAATCTTTTTTTTAAATGAAACTTCTGTCAAAAATATCTTAACTGGTCAAAATGTAAATGAAATCAGAAAGTAAAACACAAAATTAAAATGAAGTGTATTCTTGAAGTAGAGAACAGAAAGTATAACAGTTTCCCACCAAAACCAAAAAAAACCCTCTCTGAAAAAAAAAAAAAAAAAAAAAACGTTAGATTGAAGGCCACCAAAGCATAGGTCTGGCAAATCAGCAATTGGAATGAACTTCCAAGGGTGGAAATTACTCTGGAGAATTTTGGTATGCTGTTTTTAGAAGGTTCCATTTTGAAAGACAGTGTCTAAAATATATCAATCTCCATTGTTTTACTGGAATTTAGAGTGAAAGACAGTCTGATGAAAACAAATGTAATGATCTGCCATGGTAATCTTAATGAGATTATCAGCAAGTACTTCAACTTGTTCCTTGAAGCAAAAGGGAAACCAGTTTAGTTTGTAATGCAGATCTTATAAATGTCTTTTGGACAGAATTGGACAGTGCAAGGTCAAAATATGATAGCCAGATATGTGTTTCTAAGCAGCCTAGCTTAGAAAGATGACCAGTATCGTTAGAGTCTTTTATGTCTAATTTATATAATGTTAAAGAAAATAGTCCTGTGTGGCCTGGGGCAATTCACTAAACCTCTTTGAGGCTGTTCTCTCATGTGTAAGATGTGAATAAAAATACTTAACTCATTGGGTGGTTGTGAGAAATAAATTAAATAATGTTTACAAAGCCCTTGACAAAGCACCCCACACAGAGAAATGACTCCAATAAATGGGTAACTCTATTATCTGTAACTGTAATCAGATTTGACCTATCCTGCCTCTCAGAGACTGTTCTCTGAGAATAGTTTTTGAGCAGATGACTACTCTAAATCAAGAAGGGAAGTCAAGAGAGCAGACCTAGGATATTACTGGGAAGGTGGAATATCTGATATGAATAACATAGTAGAGGCAGCAATCCTTAGACAGGAGCAAGAAAAAGATGGAAAAGAAAAATCATGAGTCTTTTCAGAACCTGTAACCACTTTTTGCTAAGGAATGCCAGACATACTCTGGATTCTGATTCAAGATTTGAGGGAATTCTGAAGGCTGAGAGAGGACTTAGAGAGATCATTTTTCTAATTTTATTTTACAGATGAGGACACTGAGGGCTGGACACATGAGAAATTTTTAAACTACATGATTGGTTAGTGAAAACACGGGGACTTCGAACTGCCAAGTTCTACTCCAGTGTTTTTTTCCACAGCTTAAAACCTTCTGTCACATAAAAGAGAGCAAGACCAGAAGAGATCCAGAAATGACCAAAGGAATATTTGCTATTTAGGAAGGGACAAGGAAGAAAAGCAAAGAGTTGAATAGATCAGAAGACTTCATGTAGACCTTGGTTCATTTCTTGGGGTTTTTGTTCATATGTTAATGGAAAGGAAAGAACAAAACAAAAGTATTTCCAAAGAGGGCTCACACTAATAAGAGATTTACAGGAGAAGATGTACACTTGGTGTATATGATGGGCCTGCAGGGATAACATTTTAATAATCTCAGCACAAATGATGTGCATACATTTATGTAAATTTCAGAAAAATTCAATACACAAAACAATTTAGGTAATTATCAGAAACACTCCCAAAAATACTAAATAAGGAATTTGGTATAATTTAAAAATCACAAATATAAGCAATTTTATAAGAAAAGAGCTAAAAAAAGTCTTAGATTCTCTTATTTCCAATTAATTTCCACTATTTGTCAACTTACAAAATATATTTGTTGTGGTTACGTGTTTATACACTATTTAATATTACTTAGCACTTTTTATACCCTGTTACACTAAAATCCACTGGACTATCTTGAACTCTGAATAGATCATTTTACCATTGCATGCATGCTTTTATAAATCATGCATTAGTCATTTAGAAAATATTGGTTCATTTTGTATGCAGATTTTCCAAATGTTGGCACATTACATTACATAATATAAGAAAGTAAATCTAGTAATAGAACCTCTGATATCATTAGAAAAATCTGTGAGGATTAGCTTATGGTAGTGGATGAATTGTAATATGCACTTGAAAGTTTGAAATTATCATCGACAAGTATTGTCAGTTGTTTTCCTTAAGGTGATTGGCTCATTTACTGTATTTAAAGAAAATGTCTGTCAAATACCCAAGTCACATTGTCTATCAGCCATACTTTCAAGTAAAATGGTGTTTCATGAAGAAACTAGCTACTTTATTTAGTTCACAATATAAACAATGGCAGACAACCAGCATACTTCATCATGTAGCACAGAATGTAGTACTTTATGCACATTTCCACTTCATCACACAGATTGGAAGAAGATGTGATCTCAGAGGTTGAGATATCATAAAAATAATTTTTACTTCGATGATATGCATAAGCTAAAATTGGCAGTTTTTTAAAGTGAGTGCATAGCAGTGAAGAATCCAATAACTAGTAGCACAGTTTGCTCTGTGCTGAGGCACAAAAAGTTTCATTGACTATTTCTTTCACACCATCATCGCAATTGTCAACCCAGTGAAACAGGCAAATGTCATCTTTGTATTCATACCAAAATGGTTTTGTTTAGATCTCCCCCAGGAGGGTCTCCAGGACACCCTAGGGTCTGCAGACCACACTCTGCAGATCCCTGTGCTACACTGTATTAATGATGCCAGCATGGATCTGATTGCTATCATTTATATGTTTGACTCAGGCATCCTTCTAATTCCTTAAGATGTACTTCTAGTTTCTTATTAATCAATTCGTTCCATATATATTTTGTGTGTGCTCATTACTCAGTGAACCTGGAAAATGGCCGCTCCTCATAAATAGTATAGAATCTCCTAGAAAAGACAAAATTTTAAAGAGGACATCAGAAATTTGATAAATCTGAAAATTTTGAAGGTGTTGAGTAGTTTAAACCTAAAAACTTGAAAATGAAGTAGGTATAAAAAGGTCACTAGAAATACTTTCAACAAGGAAAAGTGGGAAATAAAATACAGTATGGCTGAAGATAAAGACTGTTTTTATTGCTAGCTAACTAGTGCATTAAATGGAAGTTTGATGTGAGAAAAAATTTTAAAGTAGAGTTCCTTAGACTCTGGAAATGAGAACAAATAATAAAGATTTATGGTTAAGAGGAACTTTAGGTATCTTTCAAGAACAAAATTTGAATGTTTTATTAGCTTTAAGTACTTTCATAATTGTATTAAGTCCTACATTGGAAAAAAGCTGTAAGAATGTAGCCAAAAACAAGTGAAAAAATGTGTGTTATACACTGTGGCTTTTTTTTTTTTTTTTGCTTTAAAAAGGACATCATTCATTCTTTTATTTGACATACTTATCAAACTTTTACAGAAAACATCAGAAATTTTTAAAATCCAAAAAACTTAAAGTGACATGGATCTGTTTACCCAAGAAGCTTTAAATCAAGATTGATATAATAATTAGGAAGGAAGAGAAGTACAAGGTGCTTTTTCTAGGAACTGCAGTAAGTACAAAAATAAGCCAGACATTAATTCTACCTTCATGTCGAAAAGTTAGGACATGGCCACAGGACAAGTCTACTGAACATGGTAGAGGAAATTTGTTGCTTTATTTTGCTGCCTAGTATCTGTATCTTATAAATATAGGGACTCTCCCATTTTATGAGTCGTTGGGAGAGGCAGAATTTTGCCACCTTCTATGAAAGTCAAAGGGTCAAGTATCCAGTGTCCTCAAACCCTCTGGGCATAACCTAGGATTAGCCAAATGTATGTGCCCACATGGGACTTTGAATCCTGCGCAGGTGGTGCAAGGTAAGAAGAGATTGTATTGGCTCCTGGATCCATCAGCAGGGGGGTATGGTGACAATAAAGGTGGTGGTGCCAGCTGCTCCTGACTAGCCTACAGACTAGATTACCTTACCTGTTTTTCAGTCTCCCAACCATTCTGTGAGTCTCCACCACATCATTCAATCATTCATTCTTGTTTGCAGCCAAGAATTCTGAGTAATTCAGAAATTTATCTTTTGGGGAAAAGTTCATGGAGGGTAAAGCAATTGAGTTGTACCTTGAAGAGTAGTGTAGATATTGGCAACGTAGTACAAGAACATTCCTGGATAAGAGAATCGCATGAGCAAAGGCATTGGCTTGGGAAACTTATTCCATGTTCCAATATGTATTTACTGATTTTCTGCTTTAGGTAAGACACCCTTCTAGATACTACAGCCAACAGTAGTATGGAAAAGATAAGAGAGTAGTTGGATGTTGGAAGAAAGGGAAATGGGATGAGAAGAAAGGGTTGAAATGACAACTGTATTACAGAAATGAAATACTTTTTACACTGGGTCATATGGTATGTGGGATTTCAACTTGTGAAGGCTGGGGACAGGGAAAGAAGAAGTGGATATTCAATTCAGAGGGAACAGCATAGCACATACGTGGAAATGGAAAGGCAAGGCACTTGTGGGAATAGAAGTTTAAGATGCTGGAGTAAAAGCTTTGATGTTATGAGTAACTCCAAAGATTCTAGTGTTATGTGAGTTATGCAGAAGCCAGGGCTGTCCTCCTCACTGCCATTTCCGGTCACTTGTTTTCGAAAATGATTGGCATGCTCTTTCATTGATAACTTTTTTGTAAAGATTTATTTATTGGAGAGAGAGAGAGAGAGAGAACAGGGCAGAGGGAGAGGGAGAGGAAAAGAGAATCTCAGGCTAATTCCCAGCTGAACACAGAGCTGGACACAGGACTCGATCCCAGGACCCTGAGATCATGACCTGAGCCGAAATCAAGAGTTGGATGCTTAGCTTACGAAGCCCCCCTGGTGCCTCTCTTCATTGTTAACTTTTATTCATGCGTATGTAAACATTTTTATTTCTACTTCATTGCAAATTTCCATCATCACTGTATTTGTTATAAATCTAACAGTCTTTGTGATTTCACTTAAATATGATGCAGTAAGGGAGGGAAGGTCATCCGAGGATTATTTGGCAAGCAAACCTCTCCACAGATTAAGGAAAACATTTCTCCCAGTTATCTCTTTCATGTGACTAAATTTTGGCTAAAATAAAAGGAACTTGTTTCTTGTGGCTTTGTTCCAAAATTTTTTTAGACATTTGATTGCTTTTTTTGTTGGTTTGGGGGCTTTTTTTTTTTTTTTTTTTGGTAAAGCACTCCTTTAGTTTAAATGTTGTATTAATATTTGTGTTTGCTTTACAACTTATCTGTTTCCCTGTCTTTCCATCTGTGTACTATAGTGTTGCTTATTTGTAGGCTGTGTGGATTATCACAATTGCCAGCAGATAGATATGCTGCAGTCATAGTATTTTGCCTGCTGTGCTTGGATAGATTGCTCAAACCAGGAAACACATACAAGAGCTTGAGTAGTCAAGGCATGTTGTTGCCAACAGTCTTTAGGCACTATTGACAACATTCATGTCACCTACAGTTGGCCCAATCTGAATTTAAAAATCAATATATGGGAAGTATTAAGGAAAATCATGATAAGTATACAAACTTCAACTCTGAGAATAACTGACTCAGTGAGAAGATTTGAAATGAAAAGAGAAAGCAAGTGTCACAGAATACCTGAAAAGTTTTTTCAAGGCTTTCTAGAAAAACAATAGAGGGGAAAAAATGTATAATAGAAACTCTAATGAGATATAACACAGGCTCTAGTATGTATAGTGAAGGGAGGCCATAGCCATGCTCTATCAAACCCCATTTCTTTTTTTTTTCTTAGATTTTATTTATTTATTTGTGAGACACACACACAGAGAGAGAGAGAGAGAGAGAGAGAGAGACAGATAGACAGACATAGGCAGAAAGAGAAGCAGGCTCTATGAGGAGCCAGATGCGGGACTTGATGCCGGCCCCAGGATCACAACCTGAGCCAAAGGCAAATGCTCAACCACTGAGCCTCCCAAGTGCCCCTCAAACCCTATTTCTGAGACTAGAATCACTCTGAGCATATAAGGGGTTGTGCCTTCAGAACAACAGTGGTGACTTGCCTCCATAAGGAATTGTTCTAGAGTTTAGAAACTGATTGGCTAAAGCAATAAACTCTCACAGCACATGCTTTGTTCCTTTCTATTGTGTTAAAATATGTCTAACATAAAATTTACTCCATTTTAACCATTTTTAAGTGTACCATTCAGTGGCATTAAGTATAATCATAGTGTTGTGCAACCACTACCACTATTCCTAAAACATTTTCATCATATCAGACAGGAACTCTGTACTCATTAAATAATACCTCCCCAATCCTCCCTTCCCCTTAGTCCCTAAGAGCCACTACACCATTTTCTTTCTCTATGAATTTTACTATGCAAGGTACCTCATATAAGTGGAATCATATAGCATTTGGCCTTTTATATCTGGTTTACTTCACTTGACACAGTGTCTTCCAGGTTCATCCACATTATAGTGTGTATCAGAATTTCATTCCTTTTTATTTATTTATGTTTTAAAGATCTTATTTATTTATTCATGAAAGACACAGAGAGAGGCAGAGGGAGAAGTGAGACTTGATCCAAAGACCCTAGGATCACGACCTGAGCCAAAGGCAGACACTCAACCACTGAGCCACCCAGGGGCCCCAGAATTTCATTCCTTTGTAAAGCAGAATAATATTGCATTGTGTATGCATGCTCCAGTTTGCATATTCACTCATCCATCAATGGCCATTTAGGTTGTTTCTACCTTTTGGCTGTTGTGAATAATGCTGCCACAAAGATTGGTGTACAAACACTTGTCTGAGTTCCTTGCTATTTTGCATATATACCTTGGAAACTGCTGGATTCTATAGTAATTCTATGTTTTATCTTTTGAGGAACCATCCAACCATTTTCCACAGTAACTGCACCATTTACATTTCCAAAGACAGTGCACGATGGCTCTAATGTCTCCAAATCCTCACCAACACTTGTTATTTTCCATTTGTTTCCATTTCCATTAGCCATCCTATAGGGTGTATAGTGCTATCTCACCCATAGTTCTGATTTGTATTACCTTAATCACTAATGATGTTGAGCATCTTTTGATGTGTTTATTGGCCACTTGTATATCTTATTTGGAGGAAAGTATATTTAAGTCTTTTGCCCATTTTTGAACTAAGCTCTTTGTCCTGGGAAATTTTTTTTCAAGCTTTGACTTTGAATATCTAATTGCTGCATCTTCAAAAATTAATAACCACTATTACTGTGTTCACTTATTACCAAATGAACAAATTTCACTTTAAATTTCATTAAATTTTGGATACTGACTCCTTCCACTCTAAGAATTATGAAGTTTTATAATCCTTAGACAATTTTGAGATTCCTACATCTATAAGTAGAAGAATTATTTTATTTTTTATTTTTTGTTTTTTTTTAATTATTTTAGTTTAATTTAAAGAATTGAGTTAATACTATTAATAATGTATATATATGTATACATATAACTTATTTTGTTATACCTTGTCAATTTCTAATTATATTGTATAAGTTGTTTACCTAAAAAATTAATCCTGAGATCTTTCAAAAGTAATTTAACTTTTATCCCTTTACTTTAGAGTTATTTTAAGTTTTTGAGCTGTGAATAAGATATTAGATGGATATTAACTGGCTTATTCAGCAACTGCTTACTAGTTTCTAATTTAAAGTGGTCCAGAAGATGTAGAAAAATCTTGTGAACCTATGATTTTGAACCTGAAAAGGGAATGACATTTATAGGCTTAATTGGTTATCTGTAAACTTGTTCTGTATAAATTTGCTTGGTGCCACCTCCAAAAATGCTTAAAGGCACTACTATCTCTCTTTCAGGCTATTTAAAAGCCTTCAGCTGGTTTCTTTGCTTCCATTCTTCATCTAGAAAGCATTGCCAACAGAGAAACTGAGAGATCCTTAAAACATTTAAATCAGATATCATTTCTCTGATTAAACAAAAGAAACAACAAAACAAAACAAAACATTCCAGTGGTTTCCCCATCACACTTAGAATAAAATCCAAACCCTTAATGAGGCCCACAGGGGCCTACATTGATCTGGTCTCATCTCCTTTCCCTGTTTCTCAATTGATTCATTCTGTCTACATTGACCTTATTCATGCGCTGAGCATTTGTACTGGTTCCCTCTATCAAGAAAGTTCATTCCTACCCCTAATCCTTGCCTAGCTTACCTCTTACCTCATCCAGGTCTCTGCTCATATGCCATCTTCCCAAAAAGGCCTACCCAGACTTCTGTATCCCATTTTCTAATACATTTCCCTGTTTTGTTTTCCTTCATAGCACCTAACACTAGCTTATGTTGTATTATGTTACATTATGTTACCTTGCATTACCTTATGTTATGTATCTGTTTTTTGCTATTCTCCCCCAAAGAATTTTCACTTCATTAAGTCAGGGACCTTTCTTATGTTATTTCCAGTGGCTTCAAGAGTGCTGAATAGGTAGTAGTCACTCAACAAATATTTAGTGAACAAACAAATGAATGAAAAGACTGGAGTTGAAGAATCTTTAAAGGTATTGTAATTTTGATAAAATCTCTGCACATTCATTTCTAGGACTGCTGTATAAATCCCATAAATGGAGTGGTTAATGGTAAATTTTATGTTATGCTGTGTAAAGTAGGTGGTTTAAAACAAGAAAGATGTACTCTCTCACTGTTCTGGAGTCCAGAAGTCTAATATCAAGGTGTCTGAGGGGTTGATTCCTTCTGAGTGCTCTGAGGGACAATCTGTTCTATGTCTCTTAGTTTCTGCTGACAGCCAACAATCCTTGGTGTTTCTTGGCTTGTTGATGCATGAATCCATTCTCTGCTTCCATCTTCACATGACATTTTCCCCATGTCTATGCCTTTACATGGCTGTCTTCTTATAAGAACACCAGTCATAATGATTAAGTGCTCATGCTAGTTCAGTATGACTTCTTAATTTAACTAGTTATATCTGTAATGAATCTATTTCCAAATAAGTTCACATTCTGAGGTGCTAGAGTTAAGATCTCAACATTATCTTTTTTTTTTTTTTTCTGGTAGTAGGGGAGCAGACACAATTCAACCCATAACAACCTATAACCAACTGCTTTAAGATCTTAATATCTCATTCCTTGAACTATTTTAAAGAAGGTATTGGACCCCAAGACAAGGCACTGGAATCCAAAGTAAGTAGGGAATGTAAGTAATGCAGGTGCTTTCTTTAAGTGTTATTATTTCATGTAACAATGATAACAAGTTCAGAGATACTCATTAGTTGGAAAAAACTGTTTAGTAATCAATTTTTAGGTACATTATTAAAGGTTTTGCTTTTCTCAGTAATATTCATTCTGTTCAACATTCTACACTGTTACTATGTGAAATATAAAGGAAAGGGGCCCTTGTTCTTTGTAACTACTCTTCTTCAGGGATAGCAGGAAAGAACAGTATTTTTAAAAACAGAAAGTAAACCTCAAACAGGCATACACTTAAATATTTATAACCAGAGACCAAAATTTGTGTTTCACATTTGTCAGTCCTCCCACATCCCTTAATTGAACAGATGGGTTTTATACTGTGCCCTAAAAAAAAAACAGCTAACTTGATTAGTTTTTGTTGTTGTGTTTTTTCTCCAAGCCTCAAGTGTGGAAATGAATTTAGAAGAATTGACCCTCTGTGAAACATCTCCTCCTCCAATTCAGATACACAGAAATTGAGTAAAATGATTGTATTAGCTTCTTCGGGCTGCTGTAACAAATGACCATAAAGCTTCTTTGGTTGGCTTAAAAGAACAGAAACTTATTCTTTCACAGCTTTGGAGGCTAGAAGCTCAAAATCAAGGTGTTAACAATGCCATGCTCCCTCTGAAGGCTCTGGGAGAGAATTTGTTTCATGCCTCTCTCCTAGATTCTGGTGGTAGCTGGCAGTCGTTGGTGTTTTGGGCTTATAGAATAGCAATTCAATCTTGGTCTCTGTCCTCACATGGCTTTGCTCCCTGTGTGTATGTGTGCCTCTCAATCTCCGTCTTAGAAAGACACCAGTTGTAGGGGAGAGGGCCCACTCTAATCTTCTATGACTTTATCTTAACTTGATCATATTTGCAAAGACCCTGTTTTCTTTTTTTTTTTTTTAAGATTTTATTTATTTATTCATAGACACAGAGAGACACAGGCAGAGACACAGGCAGAGGGAGAAGCAGGCTCCATGCAGGGAGCCCGATGTGGGACTCAATCCTGGGACCCCAGGATCACACCCCAGGCTGCAGGCGGCGCCAAACCGCCCCACTGGGGCTGCCAAGACCCTGTTTTCAAATAAGGTCATAGGTATGAGGCATTAGGACTTAACCTATCTTTTGAGTTCAATTCAATCCACTACAATGATTTTAATTTTTTAAATGAGAAACATAATACTTATACATAGTTTTTTGGAGCTCAGTAGCTCTACCATGTTATAATTAACCTAGCAGCCTCTTGTTGCATCTCAATACTCTACCAATTCCTGCTCTGTTGACACAAGAATGTTCACTGTTTTTAGCTGTTTCTTTTTTTTTTTAATATTTTATTTATTTATTCATGAGAGACAGAGAGAGAGAGAGAGAGAGACAGACACATAGGCAGAGAGAGATGCAGGCTCCATGCAGGGAGCCTGACGTGGGATTTGATCCTGGAACTCCAGGATCACACCCTGGGCTGAAGGCAGACACTCAACCACTGAGCCACCCAGGCATCCCTAGCTGTATCTTATAATATTTCACTCCATAGTATTAACTCACATCTCATTTTCTGCTCTTGTCTATTAATGTTTTACTGTGGAAGATGAAAATTTAACTTTCAAATACCACCCAAAGAAATACCCTTTTTGTCTCCTCCCTCTTCTCAATATAGTTAGTCACAGCACTTTATTTCTGTTAAATTAATATTCAGTGTTTACATTATTGTGACTATGTAACCACTATGTATAGAGGGACCATATAATGTACAGTGATTAAATTTATTTTACAACATTTTATTCTTAGTGTTAGTAATTGAATCTCTTCCCCCTCTTAGTATTCTGTGTAGTAATAATAAATTTATTCCCAAACTCTGCCAGAGTTTCTCATTCTATGTTCAGCCTCTTTAGGTCATCTGTTAGTTTCACTTCCATCACAGTGCCCCCATAATCCTGCTCCCACATGGCCTGGTTTCTTTCTAGGTATTCTCTGTGGCTGTGACCTGAGAACTATCATTCTGGGGCTTTGTTTCCCTCTTTCCTGTGTTGAAGCTCCTGTTGGCTGGATCCCACTATTTCTCTTTCTGGGTTTCTTCCCTCTTCTTGCTAGAGCACATCCTGTAATAATCACTTCCTGAGAAAAGGTACAATAGGAGTGAAACACTTGAATTTCTCAATGTCTGAGAAATATCTCTATTTTACTATTATACTAAATTGTTAGTATGGCCAGCTATACAGATTCCTAGATGGGAAATCAAATTCCTTCATAATTCTGGAGGCTTTATATCATTGTCTCCTGGCTCCTAATTTATTACTGAATTGGCCTTTGCCATTCTGATCCATGGTCCTTTGTATATGAGCTGTTTTTATTTTTACTCCCTGGAAGATTTTAAGTTCTTATTTTTATCTCCATGACACTGAAATTTCACAATAAGTTTTAGTGTAGATCTTTTCTCTATTCATTATTCTATGTACAAACCTGACTGTTTTCATCTGGAAATATGTGCCCTTTAGTTCTGCTGAATTTTCTTGAACTATTTCTTCTCTACAATTTTCTCAATTCTTTCCTTCTGAAACTATCCTTATTTGAATGTTAGACCCCCTGGACTGGAACTCCAATGTTGGACTAGAAGTCCAATTTTAATATATTTTCTCACATTATGTGTACCTTTATTTTTTTAAGATTTTATTTATTTATTCATGAGAGATACAGAGAGAGGCAGAGACACAGGCAGAGGGAGAAGCAAACTCCCTGTGGGGAGCCCAATGCGGGACTCAATCCCAGGAACCCAGGATCATGCCCTGAGCTGAAGGCAGATGCTCAACCACTGAGCCACCCAGGCATGCTACATCATTATCTGTAACTTTAAGTTTTCATTTTACTATTGGGAGGCTATCTTCAACTTTATTTTCTAACCCATCCAATACGTATTTAATTTTTGATATTGCAGTTTTTAATTTTATAGAATCCTCTCATTTTTCTTTTCATATCATCCTGTTCATATATAATAAAACTTTTCATCTTTCTAAGGATATTACTGATGTTTTGAAGGGGAGGTTCTCTGTATTTTTCTGTTTCCCCTTGTTTGTTTGTTAGCTTTTGCATTTGATTGTATTGTCCCTCATACAATGGGATTTATTCAAATTTTGGTAATGCTCAATTGTTCTGTCATATTTAAGAGTGAGATATTGATAATGCTATTTTTAAACTCCATGTATGACTTACCTTGGAATTATATGTGGACCCATTTCTTTGGTTGGAGGACTCTAAGCTGATAGCACCTATAAAACTTTGCCTTGTATAGGTCAACTTTTCTAAAAGAGAAATCTTCTAACCTCTTGCCTCCGGGATAAAAACTTGGCTGTCAACAAGTAGACAGATTCTCATTTATCCTGCCACTTTTCTATGATACTCTAACCCCACCCTCACCTCTTTCAGGTTAGCCAAAGTCTGGAGCCTGTTTGGTTAAATCCATCCAATAGTTTGCTAAAGTAGAGGAGAGAAAGTTAGCTGTTGGGGTTCTAACTATTGTTTTAAAGAACTTCAACTCATCCTTCTCTTTTTCAACCCACTTGCATCCTTGCATCTGAAACAAATTTCTGAGATTGTCCTAGGGGCCTCAAATTTCTGAGATTGTTCTTGGACTTTGCAGCAGGAATTGTCCAGATGTAGGTCTTCCCATTTGTAAGCTTCGTTTTCAGCTTTCTGTTGTGCTAAGACATGTACAACTTGCCTATCTACATTAAGTTTCCAAAAGGTGGACTTCTCAGTTTCATTTCCTCTTTTTTTCTCTTTGTCCTTTTGGGTTTATGCTTTATTTCCTCTTTCAGTGTCATTTAGTTGGGTTTGAGGAGGAAACATTTATGAATGCATGTATGTTATCTGTTGTGTTTAGCCAGAAGTTCTCTGATTGATTATTCATCAGTGTATTTTTATGGAAGATACTTGTCAATTAATGTCAAGTTTCTAAATAGTCTAGAACGACCAGCCCTCAGGTGAATTTTCCCTTCGTTGCCCTCTTTTTTTATTAAACATTTATCATTATAAGCATTTTATTTTTACTCATAGTTTATATAATTAACAAATAATTTTATTATAAATAACATGTTTTTGTTTGAAAATTTGGCCAAGTTGATCAAGAAAACATTTTAAAAGAAAATGAAAAACCGCAACCCTACAACTTTGGACATTTTGGGGATATGCCTTGGGAACTATTTTGGGGGACTATAAGGAGCTTATTTTATGAACTTTATCAAGTAAAGAAATTGAATTAACAATTTATATTTTCCACAAGGAAAAGTTTGGGTCCAGAGAGTTTCACTGGTAAGTCCTATCAGACATTTATGGAAGAAATAATACCACTTGTATGCAAACTCCTTCAGAAAATAGAAGAGTAAGGATGATTTCCCAACTTATTTTATGAGACCAATATCACCCCAACATCAAAGCCAAATAAAGATGGGCAGCCTGGGTGGCTTAGCAGTTTAGTGCTGTCTTCAGCCCAGGGCCTGGTCCTGGAGACCCAGGATCAGGTCCCACATCAGGCTCCCTGCATGGAGCCTGCTCCTCCCTCTGCCTATGTCTCTGCATCTCTCTCTCTCTCTCTCTCTCTCTCATGAATAAATAAATAAAATCTTTTTAAAAAATAAAGAAAGAAAGTACCCCCCACAAAAGAAGCTATAAGTCAGAGGTAGCAAAGAAGATTTTATTTTCAACATTTTAACCTCCCAGAGGATTGGTTTCTGTTTTTGTCTACCTTGGATCTCAAGCAGGAAGAACAAGTAAATACTGCTCAGGAAAATTGTAGGGATACTGGCCCACAGAAACCTGGGGTAAGAGGTAACGGGTGGAGGCCCTGAGCAGAGACACTCAAAATAGCATGTACACAAGAAAATAAAAAAACATACACATACAAGCCCAGGCAACATTCATGCTCAAACAATACATAAGAAGACCTTAAGATTTCCCCTTGCACTGATCACAAAGCCTAGAACCAAGGCTCAGCTAATTAGTGAGAAAGTTCCCTAACATAGGACCAGTATACAAAGACTGGGAAAAGTGGATGTCTTTTCAAATGCCAATGTTAAACAACAACAGCAAAAAAAACTTACAAGACATACAAAGAAACAGGAAAACATGATACATTCAAAGGAAGAAAATAACGTGGCAAAAGCCATCCCTGAAGAAGCATAGACATCACACTTGATAAAGACTTTAAAGCAACTATCTTAAATATGCTCAAAGAGCTAAAGGACAAGACTAATAAAGAACTAAAGGAAATCAGGAAAACAATATCTGAACAAAATGAAAATATCAACTGAGGTAGAAATTATAAAATGGAACCAAGTAGAAAGACTGAAGCTGAAAAGTACAATGAAATGGAGAAAAAGGGATCCCTGGGTGGCGCAGCGGTTTAGCGCCTGCCTTTGGCCCAGAGCACGATCCTGGAGACCCGGGATCGAATCCCACGTCGGGCTCCCAGTGCATGGAGCCTGCTTCTCCCTCTGCCTATGTCTCTGCCTCTCTCTCTCTGTGTGACTATCATAAATAAATAAAAATTAAAAAAAAAGAAATGGAGAAAAAAATCACTAGAGGGGTTCAATAAGAAAGTTGAGTGGGCAAAAGAAAGTCAGAAAACTTAAAACAAGGGTACTTGAATTTATGGGACTCTATCAAGTGGACCAATACATGCACTACAGAAAGCCTGGAAGGAGAAGAGAGACAGAAAGAGATAGAGAAGTCACTAGAAGAAATACTTGTAGAAAAGTTTCCAAGTTTCCATGAATTTACAAATCCAAACTCAACAGACCCCCAAAGAATAAACCCAAAGAGACCTGCATTGAGACACATTTCAGTCAAACTGTTGAAAAACAAAGACAAACTGAAAATTTTGAAAGCAACAAAGAAAAGTGACACCTCACATATAAGAAATCCTCAATAAGATTATCTGCCAACTCCTCAGAAGAAACTTTGAAGTCCAGAAAGCAATGGGATGGTATATATAAGGTACCAAAAGGAAAAAAACAACCTGTCAATCAAGAATCTTATATTTGGCAAAAATTGTCCTTCAAGAATGAAGGAGTAATTAAGACATTCCTAGTTAAATGAAAGCTGAGGGAGTTCAATCTATTAGACTTGGCCTACTAGAAATGCTAAAAGCAGCCCTTAAAATTGAAATGAAAGGATGCTAGACGAAACTCAAAGTCATATGAAGAGATAAAGATCTCTAGTAAAGGTTAACACATGAACAAATATAGAAAACAATATTATAACCTTTGTTTATAACTCCATCTTTTACTTTCTACAAGATTTAAAAGATAAATGCCTAAAAAATAATTTCTAATTTATGTTAATGGTTACAATATATGAAGATGTAATTTATGACGTCAATAACACAAAGTGGAGAGAGAGCTGTAAAAGAGTAAAATTTCTGTATGTGATTGTCATTAGGTTGGTATCAATTTAAAAGAGACTTTACAATTTCAGGATGTAATGTAATGTACTGAGCAACAATATAGATGAACTGGACCTAACAGACATACAAAGCATACAGAATGCTCCAGCCAACAACAGCAGAATACACTAAGTGCACATTAACCATTCTCAAAGATAGACCAGATGCTAGACTACTAACAAGTCTTAATCAATGTAAAAACATTGATATTATACAATAAATGAAACTAGAAATCAATAGCAGAAGGAAAACTGGAAAATTCACAAATATATGGAAATTAATCATTTTTAAATGATCAATGGTCAAAGGAGAAATCACAAAGGATATCTTGAGACAAATGAAAACAAAAACACAATGTACCAAAACTCAGGGAAGCAGCAAAAACAGTGCTGAGAGGGAAATTTTTAGATATAATGTATTTGAAAAAAGAGATCTGAAATCAATGATGTACCTTTATACCTTAAGAAACTAAAGAAAGAATAATAAACTGAACCTGAAACTTCTAGAAAGAAGGAAATAATAAAGACAAGAGCAGAGATAAGTAAAATAGAGAATAGAAAAACAACAGAGAAAATCAATTATACCAAATTTTGGTACTTTGAATACCAAATTAACAAATCATTAGCTAGAATGACTGAAAAAAGACATTACTAAAATCAGAAATGAAAATGAACACAATAATACAGATTCTACAAAAATAAAGAGGATTATAAAAGTATATTATAAACAGTTGTACACCAACAAATGGGATAATATGGATGAAATGGAGAAATTTCTAGTGATAGAAAACTGACCAAGATTAAATCATGAAGAAATAGAAACTCTAAATAGACTTAAAACAAGTAAGGAGACTGAATCAGTAATCAAAACCTCCTGACAAAGGAAAGTCCTAGGGCAGTTGGCTTCACTAGTGAATTATACCAAATATTTAAAACAGAACTAACATTAATTTTTCTCAGACTTCCAAAAAAATTGAAAAGGAGGAAATATTTCCTAACTCATTCTATGAGGCCAGCATTACTCTGAGCCAGACAAAACAAATCCAGACAAAAACATTATGAGGACAGAAAACTTTTGAGCAATATTCCTTATGAATATAAGTGCAATACTTCTCAGTAAAATAATACCAAACTGAATTCACCAGCATATTAAGATTATACACCATAACTAAATAGGATTATTTCTGGAATGCAAGGATGGTTCAACATCTGAAAATCAATCAATGTAATATACCGTATTAGCAGAATGAAGGGAAAAAACCCGATCATCTCAATTGATTCAGAAAGAGGATTTGATAGAATTCCATATTCCTTCATGATAAATACACCTAACAAACTAGGAATAGAAGGCAACTAGCTGAATATAATAGAGGTTATATATGAAAAACCAAAAGCAAACATCATACTCAGTGATGAAAGACTAAATGCTTTTCCTTTAAGACCAGGAACAAAACAAGGTCATCCACTTTTGTCTGTTATATTTAACATGGTATAAGAAGTTCTAGCCAAAGTAATTAAGCAAGAAAAAGAAATAGAAGGCATCCAAATTGGAAAAGAAAACATAAAATTATCTGTTTGCAGGTGCCATGACCTTATGTCTAGAAAACACTAAAGATTTCACACACAGGAAAAAAAAAAACCCTAATAGAATTAATACATGAATTCAGGAAAGTCGCAGGATACAAAATCAATTCATAAATATCAGTGGCTTTTCTATAACTATTGATGAACAATTAAAAAAGAGATTAAGAAGATAATTTTATTTATGATAACACAAAAAGAATAAAATACTTGGGAATTAACTTCACCAAGGGAATGAAAGATTTGTACATTAAAAGGTATAAAACATTGGGGCACCTGAGTGGCTCAGTTGTCTGAGTGTCCAACTCATGGTCTAATGTCAACTCTTGGTTTCTGCTCAGGGTGTGATTTTGCAGTTGTGCGATTGAATTCTGCATCAGGATCCACGCTTGATGCAGAGCCAGCTTCACATTCTGTCTCTCTCTCCCACTGCCTTTCCCACCATTCACATGTGCACGTTCTCTCTTAAATAAATAAATAAGATCTTTTAAATTTTTAAATTTTATTTAAATTCAATTAATTAACATACAATGTATTATTGATTTCAGAGGTAGAGGTCAGTGATTCATCAGTCTTATATAATACCCAATGCTCATTACATCACATGCCCTCCTTTTTTTTTTTTAAAGACTTTATGTATTCATGAGACACAGAGGGAGAGAGAGAGAGAGAGAGAGGGAGGGAGGGAGGGAGAGAGAGAGGCAGAGACACAGGCAGAGAGAGGAGCAGGCTCCATGCAGGGAGCCTGATGTGGGACTCGATCTCGGGTCTCCAGGATCACACCCTGGACCAAAGGCAGCACTAAACCACTGAACCACTGGGTTCACATGCCCTCCATCACCCAGTTATCCAAATCTCTTCAGCACCTTCCCCTCCAGCAACCCTTAGTTGGCTGGGTCAATTGAGGTCAACCCTCAATTGCTGGGTCATAGGGTAGCTCTATTTTTAATGTTCTGAGGAACCTCCATACTGTTGTCCAGAGTGACTATACCAGTTTGCATTCCCACCAACAGTATAAGAGGGTTCCCCTTTCTCTACATCCTTGCCAACATCTGTCATTTCCTGACTTGTTAATTTCAGCCATTCTGACTGATGCGAGGTGGTATCTCACTGTAATTTTGACTTGTATTTCCATGATGCTGAGTGATGTTGAGCATTTTTTCATGTGTCTTCTGGCCATTTATATGTCTTCTTGGGAGAAATATCTGTTCATGTCTTCTGCCCATTTCTCAAATGGATTATTTGTTCTTTGAGTGCTGAGTTTGGTAAGTTCTTTATAGATTTTGGAGACTAGCCTTTTAAGACATTTGCAAATATCTTCTCACATCCTGTCAGTTGTCTTTTAGTTTTCTTGATCTCTTCCTTTGCTGTGCAAAAGCTTTTTATCTTGATGAAGTCCCAATAGTCAACAATGAAATCACTTTTGCCTTTGTTTCTCTTGCCTTTGGAGACATGTCTAGTAAGAAGTGGCTGCAGCCGAAGTCACAAAGGTTGCTGCCTGTGCTCTCCTCTAGGATATTGATGGATTCCTGTCTCACATTTAGGACTTTCATCCATTTTGAGTCTATTTTTGTGTGTGAGGAAATGGTCCAGTTTCATTCTTCTTCATGAGGCTGTCCAATTTTCCCAATGCTATTTGTTGAAGAGACTTTTTTCCATTGGATATTCTTTTCTGCTTTGTCAAAGATTAGTTGACCATAGAGTTGAGGGTCCATTTCTGGGTTCTCTATTCTGTTCTATTGACCTATGTGTTGGTTTTTGTGCCAATACCATATTGTCTTGATGATTACAGCTTTGTAATAAAGCTTAGAGTTCAGAATTGTGATTCCATCAGCTTTGGTTTTCTTTTTCAACTTCCTTTGACTATTTGAGGTTTTTTTCTGGTTCCATACAAATTTTAGGATTACTTGTTACAGCTCTGTGAAATAAGTTGATAGTATTTTGATAAGTATTGCATTGAATATATAGACAGCTCTACGTAGCATAGATATTTTAACAATTTTTGTTCTTCCAACCCATGAGCATGGAATGTTTTTTTCCATTTCTTTGTGTCTTCCTCAATTTCTTTCATGAGTGTTCTATAGTTATCTGAATACATAATATAGTTATCTTTGGTTAGGTTTATTCCTAGGTATCTTATGGTTTTTAGTGCAATTGTAACTGGGATCAACTCCTAAATTTCTCTTTCTTCTGTCTCATTGTTAGTGTATAGAAATGCAACTGATTTCTGTGCATTGATTTTATATCTGGCCACTTTGCTGAATTCCTGTATGAGCTCTAGCAATTTTGGGCTAGAGTCTTTTGGGTTTTCCACATAGAGTATCAAGTCATCTGCAAAGAGAGAGTTTGACTTCTTTGCTGATTCAGATGTCTTTTATTTCTTTTTGTTGTCTGATTGCTGAGGATAGGACTTCTAGTACAATGCTGAACACCAGTGGTGATAGTGGACATCCTTGCCATGTTCCTGACCTTAGGGGAAAGATTCTCAGTTTTTCCCCATTGAGAATGTTAATTGCTGCCAGCTTTTCATACATGGCTTTTATGATATTGAGGTATGCTCCTTCTATCCCAACACTGTGATGAGTTTTAATCAAGAAAAGGTGCTGTACTTTGTTCAATGTTTTTTCTGCATCGATTGAGAGGATCATTTAGTTCTGGTCCTTTCTTTGAATAATCCTTTTAATGTACTGTTGGATCCTATTGGCTAGTATTTTGGTGAGAATTTTTACATCCATGTTTATCAGGGATATTAGTAATTCTCCTCTTTGGTGGGGTCTTTGGTTTCGCAATAAAGGTAATACTGGCCTCATAGAACGAGTTTGGGAGTTTTCCCTCCATTTCTATTATTTGAAACAGCTTTAGAAGAATAGGTATTGGGGAACCTGGGTGGCTCAGTGGTTGAGCATCTGCCTTTGGCTCAGGTTGTGATCCTGAGGTCCTGGGATTGAGTTCCACATCAGATCTCGCATCAGGTCCCACTCCCCCACAGGGAGCCTGCTTCTCCCTCCGCCTATGTCTCTGCCTCTCTCTGTGTGTCTTTCATGAATAAATAAATAAAACTTTAAAAAAATAAAACTCTTAAAAAGAAGAAGAAGAAGAGGAAGAAGGAGAAGGTGAAGAAGAGGTATTAGTTCTTCTCTAAGAGTTTGGTAGAATTCCCCTAGGAAGCCATCTGGCCCTGGACTCTTATTTATTGGGAGATTTTTTAAATTACTGCTTCAATTTCCTTGCTGGTTATGGGTCTGTTCAGGTTTTCTTTTTTTTTGTTTCAGTTTTGGTAGCTTATATGTCTCTAGGAATGCATGCATTTCTTTCAGATTGCCTAATTTGTAGCATACAGTTGCTCTTAATATATTCTTATAATTTTTTGTATTTCTTTGGTGTTGATTGTGATCTCTCCTCTTTCATTCATAATTTTATTTATTTGGGTCCTTTTTCTTTTCTTTTTGCTAAGTCTGGCCAGGGGTTTGTCAACCTTTGTGTGTGTGTGTGTGTGTGTGTGTGTGTGTATTTTTTATTGGAGTTCGATTTGCCAACGTATAGTATAACAACCTTATTACTTCTTTCAAAAAACTAGCTCTTAGTTTCATTGATCTGTTCTATTGTTCCTTTGGTTTCTATTTCATTGATTTCTTCTCTAATCTTTATTATTTTTCTTGTCCTTCTGGGTTTAGGCTTTATTTTCTTTCTATCTCCAGCTCCTTTTGATGTAAGATTAGTTTGTGTATTTGAGATCTTTCTTATTTCTTGGGAAAGTCTTGTATTGCTATATACTTCTCTCTTAGGACTCTCTTTGCTGTATCTCAAAGGTTGCGAACACTTGTATTTTCATTTTCATTTGTTTCCATGTTTTAAAAAAATTCTTCTTTAATTTCCTTGTTGACACATTCATTCTTTAGTAGGATGCTCTTTAACCTCCATGTATTTGAGGTCTTTCCAAATTTCCTCTTGTGATTGAGTTCCAGTTTCAAAGCATTGTCATCTGAAAATATGCAGGGAATGATCCCAATCTTCTGGTACTGGTTGAGACCTGATTTGTGACCTAGTATGTGATCTATTCTGGAGAATGTTCCATGTGCGCTCGAGAAGAATGTGTATTCTGTTGCTTTAGGATGGAATGTTCTGAATATATCTGTGAGGTCCATCTGGTCTAGTGTGTCATTCAAAGCCCTTGTTTCCCTGTTAATCTTCTGTTTAGATGATCTGTCCATTGCAGTGAGTGGAGTGTTAAAGTGCCCCTATTATTATTGTATTATTATTGATGTGTTTAATTTTGTTATTAATTGGCTTACATAATTGGCTGCTCCCATGTTAGGGCCATAGCTATTTACAATTGTTATATCTTCTTGTTGGATAGACTGTTTAATTATGATATAGTGTCCTTCCTCATCTCTTGTTATAGTCTTCGGTTTAAAATCTAATTTGTACGATATGAGAATTGCCACCACCCCAGCTTTCTCTTGATGTCTATTAGCATGATAAGTGGTTTTCCACTCCCTCACTTTCAATCTGGAGGTATCTTTGGGTTGAAAATGAATATCTTGCAGACAGCATATAGATGGGTCTTGCTTTTTTAATCCAATCTGATACCCTGTGTCTTTTGACTGGGGGCATTTAGCCCATTTACACTGAGAGTAACTATTGAAAGATATTAATTTAGTGCCATTGTATTATCTATCAAGTGACTGTTTCTGGATATTGTCTCTGTTCCTTTCTGGTCTATGTTACTTTTGGGTTCTCTCTTCATTTAAAGGATCCCTTTTAATCTTTCTTGTTGGGTTTGTTTGTTGATCACAAATTCTTTTAGCTTCTGTTTGTCCCAGAAGCTTTTTATCTCTTCTTCTATTTTGAATGACATCCTGGCTGGATAAAGTATTCTTGGCTCCATATTCTTCTCATTTAGCACCCTGAATATATCATGCCAGTCCTTTCTGGCCTGCTAGGTTTCAGTGGATAGCTCTGCTGCCACTCCAAAGTTTCTACCCTTGTAGATTATGGACTCTTTCCTGGGATGCCTCCAGGATTTTCTCTTTGTCTTTGATATCTATAAGTTTCACTATTATATGTTGGGGTGTTGATCTATTTTTATTGATTTTCAAGGGGGTTCATTGTGCCTCTTGGTCTTGGATGCCTATTTCCTTCCCCAGATTAGGGAAGTTTGCCACTATAATTTGCTCCAACATACCTTCTGCCCCTTTCTTTCCTCTTCTTCTGGTATCCCAGTTATTCTAATATTGTTTCGCTTAATGGTATTACTTATCTCTCGAATTCTCCCCTGGTGATACAGTTGTTTATATAATAGATAGGATCTTTAAAAAAAAAGTATAAAAAACTGCTGAAATAAGCTAAAAGAAGACATAAATAAATGAAAAGACCTCATATTCATTATTGAAAGATTTGGTATTCTTAAGATTTTAATACTACCCAAAGCAATCTACAGATTTACTACAATCCTTATCAGAATCCCAGACATTTATTTCTTGCAGAAACAGGAAAATCTATCCTAAAATTCATATGGAATCCCAAGAGACCTGTATAGTCTAAACAGTCTTGAAAAAGAAGAACAAGGTTGAAGGATTCACACTTCCTGATTCCAAAATTTATACGAAGCTACAGTCATCAAAACAGCATGCTTTGGCATAAAGACGTATAGACCAATGGAATAAAATAGATAGCCCAGAAATATACCTCATTTATATGATTAAATGGTCTTGACAAGGGTGCCAAGACCATTCAGTGGGGGAAAGGGTAGTCTTTTCAACAAATGCTTGGAAAACCAGATATACACATGCAAAAGAGTGTAGTTGCACTCTTCCTTATGGCCTACATAAAAATTAACTCAAAATGGGTCAAAGGCCTACATGTAATTATAAAACTCTTGAACAAAACATAGGGGGAAAACCTTTTTGACTTTGGATTTGGCAATGATTTCTTGAATGTAATACCAAAAGCACAGGTAGCAAAATTAAGAAAAGATAAATTAGATCTCTTCAAAATTCAATACTTTGGGGCATCAGATAATAAGAGAATGAAAGATCACCCAAAGAATGAAAAGAAATACTTAAAAATCACATCTGATAAGCAATTAGTATACAGAAATATAGAGAACTCCTAAGAGATCCCTGGGTGGCTCAGTGGTTTAGCAACTGCCTTTGGCCCAGGGCATGATTCTGGAGACCTGGGATCGAGTCCCACATCAGATTCCCTGCATGGAGCCTGCTTCTCCCTCTGCCTGTGTCTCTGCCTCTCTCTCTTTCTGTGTCTCTCATGAATAAATAAGTAAAATCTTAAAAAAAAACAAAACTCCTAAAACTCAGGCACAAATAACTCAATTCAAAAATATGGAAAGGATTTGAATAGACTCTTCCCCAATGAAAATATTTAAAAAGTACTTGAAAAAATGATTAACATCACCAATAACTAGGGAAGCGCAAATCAAGACCACAATAAGATACCACTTTACATACATTAGGATGGCTATTATTGAAAAACAGAATACATGCGTTGGCCATGATTGAAGAAGTTGAAACCTTTGTGCATTCCTGATAGGAATGTAAAATGGTACAGTTGATGTGGAAAACAGTATGCCTGTTTCCCCCAAAATTAAATATAGAATTTCTATATGATCCAGCAGTTGCACTTCTGGATATATATCTAAAAGAATTGAAAGCAGGAACTCACACAAATATTTGTACACTCATGTTAATAGTAGCATTATTCACAGTACCCAAAAGGTAGAAACAACCCAAATGACAGATGGATAAGCTACATGTATGTATATATATATATATATATATATATACACATTACTATATATATATACTATATATATAGTATATATATACACATTACTCAGCCTGTGTGTGTATATATATACACACACACACACACACATATATATTACTCATCCTTAAAAAGGAATGAAATTCTGTTACATGCTACAATATGGCTAAACCTTGGTGACATTTATGCTAAGTGAAATAAAGCAGACATCATGGGACAAATAAAATAGTCACATTCATAGATATGGAAAAATGAAGTAGTGGTTACTGGAGGCTGGTGGAGGAGGAAGAAGTGAGGTATTGTTTAATAGGTGCAGAGTTTCATTCTGGGATGATGAAAATTTCTGGAGATGAGTAGTGGTAATGGTTGCACAATGTGAATGTAGTTAATGTCACTGACTTCTATACTTAAAAATGGATAAATTTGTAAATTTTATGTTATGTATGTTTTACCACAATTAAAAAATTTAAGGCTGGGTGGGGCTAAGGACAGGAGAAGTTTATGTGAGGAATCCATACTGCCTTATAAGCTTCTCTGTCACTTGGGCCCTATGACCCAACAAGTATGATACTGAAATATCTGTGATAGGTTAGTGATTCCATATGAGCTTTTAATAATGCTCTATAATTGGATATTATGCAGGCTTTTAGGATTTGGGAGCAAAGTTATGTCATCTTTTTTATAAAACTATTCCCTTTTTGAGAAATTATTTTACCACCAGGCCCTAGTAGAAAGAAACTGAATGCTTGACCATGAGCTATCAAATTTCCTTGTGACCTGAGCAGCCCATAATATACTAAATGTATTCTATACACCAAACCATAAAGTCAGTTGTGCCCAGCAGTACTCCATCATTAAGTAGAAGTGGTATACATGAGATTAGGTTTAAGCAAGTCTTTTAAGACTCAAGTAAATTGAGTAAATTTACTCAAGTAAAGTGGCCCAATTGTCCATCATTTCTACTTCTACTACATTGCCTCTTCCCTCTCAACTTTCATCTGAGGCATCATGGTGAGTCCCTGGGTCCTGTTGAATGACAGAAGAAAAATATTTGAGACTGACTTACAGGTAGTTCTGTATTCTGTGGTGCAGAAAGTAGATAGCTACAATACTAAGGCCGCTTTTTGGGGGTGGTCTTAAAAGTGAAGGGAAATACTACACTTGGGAGAACTTGGAGCAGTAACTTGGTTGTTCATTCTGTCTGAAAAGAGAGATGGCTAGGTATATGGGTCATACTGATTCATGGGCAGTGCCTGAATGGATGGATGGTCTGGAACCTGGAAGAAACATGATTGGAAAATTGATGACAAAGAGGTTGGGAGATGGGCATATGTGAATAGATTGAATGGGCAGAGGGTGAAGATATTTGTGTCTCACGTGATCCCCAAAAGCAATCTCATTAGAGGACAATCATAATAATCAGGTGGATGAATGATATATTTCATGTATGCCAGTCAGCCTTTTCCTCTATTTATCCCTGGCTCTGCCCAACAGACTCATGAACAAAGTGGCTATGATGCCATGATCCAAGTGAGAGGTGGGCTCAGTGACATGGATTTCCACTTAGCAAGGCCATCTGGCTACAGCTATAGCTAAGTGCCCAACTTGAGAACAGTGGAGTCCAAGACCAAATTTCCATTTCCTAGAGGTATCAGCCATCCACGAGGTATATTGAATTGGGCTACTTTCATTATGAAAGGGCAGAACTTTTTTCTCACTGAATAAATAGGTACTTCTTCTGGAAATGGATTTCCTTCCCTGCTTGCAATGCTTCTATCAAAACCATCATGTATGGACTCCTGAAATGTTTTGGTCACCATTGTGTTATGCTACACAGCAATATTTTTAACCAAGAAACTCATTTTACAACTAATAAAGGCAATGGGTTCATGCTCATGTAATTAGCTGGTCTTATTCTATTGCCCGTTACCCTGAAGTAGTTGTTTGATAGGATGATTGGCCTTTTTCTTTTCTTTTTCTTGTGATAAAAATTTACTGTTTTAACCATTCATGAGTGTACAATTCAATGGCAGTAAGGACATTTAAAATGTGTGAGCCATCATCACTATGTAGTTCCAAAACTTTTCTATCAACCCAAAAGGAAACCCCATGCCCATTAAGCAATTACTCCCCATTCCTCCTTCTCCTCAGTCCCTGGCAACTACTAACTGGCTTTTTATCTCTATGGTTTGACTCTTCTAGATAATTTATGTAAAGGAAATCAGATGATATGTAGCCTTTTGCATCTGGCTTCTTCACTTAGCATGTTTTCGAAGTTCATCTCTGTTGCAGCGTTGAAATAGCCTTTGGAAGACTCTATAATCCCTCCATCTGGGTTGTGATACTTTGTGTAGCTAGGATAATGTTCTCCACGTTTTGGCATGTGTTCTAAATCTAAATATATATCCATGGTTCAGGAATCAAGGATTGGGAGTGGAAGTGGATCCTCTCACTTTTACCCCTAGTGAATCACATGCAAAATTTTGCTTCCAATTCCTGCAACTTTGGGTTCTGCTTGTCCAGAGGTCTTAGTTGCCAAAGAAGAATGTTTCCACCAGGGTACACAGCAAGAACTCAATCTGTAAATTGAGACTGCTACTTGGCTATTTGGGGATCCTTATGCTATTTAGTCAACATGCAAAGAAGGGGGTAACTCTACTGTCTGGAATGATTGATCCTAACTGTTAAGCTGATCTTTAGTTGCTACTACATGGGAATGTGCCTGGAATGCAGGAGATTCTTTGGGGGTGCTTTTTAGTATTCCCATATTCTGTAATATGAGTTAATGGAAAAACGTAACAACAACCCAGTATAAATAGAACCTCTAATCGTCTAGATATTTCAGGAATAAAAATTTAGGTTGCTCCATAAGTGAAGGAACCATTATCAGCTGAGATGCTTGGTGAAGGCAAAAGGAATATTTAAAAAGGTAATGGGAAGAAAAGAGTTATAAATAGTAATTATGATTATGTTGCCAGTTGCAGATACAAGAACTATAATAGTTGTGAACATTTCTCCTTCATTTTGATAGGAGTATATTCGTGTATATATTAACCAATTATTTGCTTTCCCCCCTCTCGCATTCCCCCATGATGTGTTGATAGTGGGTAACTTTATATCTTAGCATTTAAGTTACAGGATATTAGAGGGATAATATGACTCATCAAGAAGAGGGATGAACATCATTCAAAGATTCTATACTCTTTGGGGTAGGGGGGGAGCTGTTTTGGGTTGTATGAGAGATATTGCATCATATGGACATAGCATGATTTTACTATGGTCTTTATTTGAAAATTAAATATGATTAAAAGAAGTGTGTATGGATTTAAAGTTGACAAGAGTTTGGACTGGGGTAGTTCATACTAGCAACTTACCTAAGTAGGAACTACATTTCCCAGAATTCTCTTCTTTTTAGGGTTTTGGTTGGCCACAAAAGAAATTTGCAAAAGATCTGAGAAGTGGAAGTGAGGTACCTAGCCATTACATTTGGCAGGCTGATTAAGGAACCCAGGCACTGCTGCAGTTTTGAACCTGACCTGCTGACTCACCTTACTGGCCAGGGCAGCAGGAGGACTGTAGCTCCTCTAGCTTCTCTGTCTTGGACAAGGTACATGCACAGCAAATCCTTCCATCTCTCTCTCTATATATATATACTGGTTCTGTGTTTCTGGAGAATCCTAATATGCTCCCCAGTAAAGAACACTGAGAACGGTTGACATTCTGGTCTTGAGATACTGCATGGTGTGGTGGAAATGCATGGTTTTGAAATCACAGAACTGAGTTCAGTGGCACAGATGACTTGTGGTCTTGGAAACTGATTCCTCATCTGTAGAATCGATATCAAATTTTATATATGTGGCTATCGTGTGGGGTTAAGTTAAACATTGTATGTAAAATACCTGTTATAGCTCACAGTGGGTGCATAGCAAATGTTAGCTCTCTGCTGAAGGGAGATGCATTGTTAGTGCCCTCTTATTAAATTATTTAATGGAATGGAGTCTCTTAGATGTTATTAAATATGAAATAGTTATTTGAAGCATATTGGTTTGATGTGACACCAATAGCATCTTCTGGGTGCTTACAGGTACAGAAAATTCAAACATTATTTGGTTAGTTCTGCCACTTATCTGAGTAAAATCTAGGACAAGTTACCTTTCTCTAAATGCATTTTCAATTTAGATACTGTTATCTCATGGGATTTTTGTTAGAATAAGAGTGTTTAGCTTAGTCCCAATCATACGGCAGATGCTCAATATATCTACTAGATGCTGTGGGAGTAATTAGGGTTTCAAAGATGAGTTGGGTCAGTTGTTGCATTAGAGAGGTTACCACTAGGGAAGACAACATCCATGAAACCACAGTGGAAGTTACATTTCTTTTAATAGTAGAGAGCAAATAGACAAACAACTATGTAGAACATTTTAAATGATGTAAAAGAAACAGATGCCATGGAAAGATGATAAAACGTCTTACAGACTTTTGATTTATGGAATCATGAGCATTTCATACCTGATGTCATCAGTCATGGCTATGCAGAACTTTCAAAGATCTACCATCTTGCCAACGGCTAGTTATAACAGATAAGTGGAAGGGTGGGAGCCCTGAGAGCAGAACCAAATCAACAATTTTGCCAGCAGGAAAGAGCTTGTTCAGGCCCATGTCCCAGGGGCTGGAATGCATTTGAAACAATGGGTTGCAAGTGAAGAGCTTTGATAGTTTGGGGGAGAAATTTGACAAAATGAACCTGCAAATGACATATTCAGCTTACAAACCAGGTCAAGAGCTCTAAAAATCAAAGCCAACAAAGAAAAACACTTTTGGTAAAAGGTCATGCAGGCTCCTTTTTCCTTTGTCTTCTCAGTATCATCCTTTCTCATTTTTTCCAGTGCATACTCGCACTTCTTTCAGTCTCGGTGTTTCCCCTCCACCCCTGGACGCCCCCACCCCCCCCACTCCCGCCTTCTCGGTTCCCCTGTCCTCCCCTTGGCCCAGGACAGCCCTGGGGCCCGCACCTGCCCGGGGAGCCCCAGCCGGGCCCGCCAAGGGACTGGCGGTGACGTAGCGGGGAGGACTGTGCCCGCGCGGCCCGCTGACGTCACTGCCGCAGCGGACCCCAGCGAAGCCCAAGAATGGGAATTGAAGGAGGGAAGCACAGCGGTGACCCCGCGGTTACGGCTGGGCGCCGCGAGTGCGCCGCGTGCTTTGGGCCTCTGGGGTCAGGAGGCCCGAATCTCGCCTGTAGCGCAGGCCGATCCCCACTCCACACCCTCGGCGCGCACGACAGCAAGAGTTTAGCTAGAAGGAGAATGTCCCCAAGCGGTGGGGCCTCGTGCGCACGCGCCCTGGGTGGAGGGCAGATAGGGGACAGCCGGGGGGGGGGGGCTGCGCGCTGATACAGGGCGTGGGGGCGGTAGAGGACGGGTGGCGAGCGGCAGGAGAGGAAGGGACCCGGCTTAGAGGGCAGACCAGGAGGAAGGCAGCTGCCCCCTCCGCCGCTAGCCCGTCTCCCTGGGCGCTGCGGAGGCGCGAGGCCTGCGGCGCGGCGTCGTGACGTCACGGTGGCGGCGGCGGTGGTTGGCGCACGGTCCGCGGCTGCAAAGTGTGAATTACGCCCGGCTCGCGCCGGCGGCGGAGTGAAGTCAGGCTCCGGGGGAGGGGAGGGGCAGGACGGTGGCGGCGGCCCGAGCTGGTGGCTGGTCCCGAGCCCGCGCACCCCGGGTCTCGCCGCTGGCGCCCGCAGTCTTTCCTTGCACCGCTTCCTCCTGTCCTTGCTCCGCTCCTGCTCGGCTCTCCCCCGGCTCCTCCCGGCCGAGGAGCGCCGGGGCGGCAGGGCTCCCCCTCCGACTTTGCCTGTGCCGCCCCCGCTTGCACCCCGGAGCCCGCCGCGCGCCGGTCCCCGTAACTGTCGCCGCGGCCGCCGCAGCGTCTTCCCGCCGGCGGCCCGGGCGGAGTGTTGGGGCGGGGAAGGCGTGAGCGCGGCTTCCCGGCCCGGGGTCGGCGGCCGCCCGCCCTGCCCCCGCCTCGGCCCGGCGCCCCCGAGCCGCGGCCCCTTCCCAGCGCAGGGGCGGGCGGCCGCGGCCGGGCGGGCGCCGCGCGGGGGCAGGGCGGGCGTATTCAATGGAAGTATGTTACCAGCTGCCGGTGCTGCCCCTGGACAGGCCGGTCCCCCAGCACGTCCTCAGCCGCCGAGGAGCCATCAGCTTCAGCTCCAGCTCCGCGCTCTTCGGATGCCCCAATCCCCGGCAACTCTCACAGGTACGCGCCGCCGCCGCCACGGACCCGCGCTCGGGGGCTTCTCTCTTTTGTTTCCCTCTTCCCATCCGGGTTCACCTCCGCGACACCCCCAGTCGCGGCTGTTTACCTCAGACCCAGCATTGTTCATTGTTTGGGGGTTTCTAGGCTGGCCCCTGGATTCGAGAGCCTTTTCCTTTATTCTGGGGCTTTGCACCCTCAGTCCCTCGGCCTCCTCCGAATCCCGCCCAGCGCGGGGGCTTTGGGAGCCTTCAGACCTGCGGCAGGCCCGCCCCCTCCGTGCTCGGCGGGCGAAGCTTCGGGACGGACTGTTTTCCTCCCTCCGAGGTCGGGCCCCTCGCACCCTAATTGTGGCCTCGGGCACACCTGTCCCCCCGCCCCCGGGCACACACCTGTGCGGCGTTTGCGCCTCGCCTCCGCGTGGCGTGCGGATGGTCCTGCGGAGCCCCGGACGATAGGCCAGTTCCCCGGAGCCCTCGGCGGCTCCGGCTACTCCGCGGGTGGACCTTTAAGTGCTTATCAAAGAAACAAGTATCCGGAGTGCTTCTCCGGAGCTTCGGTTTTCACAAAGTTGATAGCCGGGAATCAGTTCTTTTTTTTTTTTTTTTTTATTTGATACGGAGATTTCAGCAGAAGAATTACTAATGAACACTCACGGGAAGACTTTGTTTTGAATGGTCCAATACCAGCTGCTCCTGAGAATTTCGGTTTTTTTTTTTTTTTTTTTTTTTTGTCCTATGGTCATGCTGTTGGCCCAGCTCCTTAGTTCTGGGTGATTTCTGTTGCCAGCTTTAAAATAGGCAAACACAGTTTTGTTTACATTTGAACCAAGTCAAGTGCCCTCCGTATCTGCTGCCAGAATGTTATATGTTCATGATCAATTTTGAATTCAAATGCATTTGTTTTTCCTATTGGTTAGTATTAGTATCTTCTGTGAAGCATATTTCCTCTCTCCGGTTAAGTTGTAAATACCTTGAGCCACGTCTATATACATATCTTTTTAAACCGGTAGTGTAGATAGCACCTGGTAGAGATTTTGCTCGTGATAGGTGTGTCCAGTAAACATTTGTCATTTGCTTCTTTGCCTAAATGGTAGAAAGAGCAAGAGACCATCTGGATTTCCCTCTGAATTGTTTTTATTTAAAATCAGGCTTATTTCACGGGACAAGATAGTATGCTAATGAGGTTAGAGCCAACTTTTAAGGTTACCATATTAGTTTAAATAATACTCATTGTTATTTTGAAAGTTAGGTCCATGCTCTACCTTTATAGTACTCCTTAAATCATTTTCAGGTTCCAAAATTAATGTTGAAGAAAAATGTTAATGCATTGCTGGGAAAGGTTTTTAATGGTAGTAATTAAAGGTTCTTAACTGTAGTAACTTTTTTCACTTCCCAGTATTATTTCACTTTCTCAGATCACAGGCCCATAACTAATACCTGTTTCCAGTTCAGTCTAAATAGTAAGGATGATCTTTTTATTAAAAGGTCTTTTATAAAATTATAAAATACAAATAAAGTTACTTATGCTCCCTGAGGAGAAAATGAATTAAAAAGAAGATTCCAAGAGCATTAAAACAAGGCTGATAGGAGGGTTTTACCATTGTCTTAATTAATCCTCAGGGACCAATTTTAAGCCCTATTCCTTCTTGACTCATTTCCTAGCCTTAGGTTTAATGGGTAATGGAATTTTAAAAATATGATTGTGGCAGATAAAGCAAATATTGAACAGTCACACCATATTTTATTAACTCCTAAAGCTTGAAAAAAAAAAAAAAAACTATACCACTAAGTGAAGTATATAGGAACTTATGAAAATCTGGACAGAAAGTTTCTTGAATTATAACATTTTTTTCTAATCCTTGTTGCCCAACATTAAAATGATGATAAACTTACCATGGGCTGTAATGGGTGTATTTATCATTACCAAGACTTGGACTGTCATTTAATACTGAACTGTATGTTACTAGTGATTTTACTAAAGCCAGATGGGAATGTGTAATAGAAAAAAATAATTGGGGAGTCTTACTCAGAGTATTATACAATAAATGTTTGGTTAAATCAAAACTCTTGAATCTTCAGTTCTAAGTCTAAAGCTACAGAAATTTTTAAAAACTGAGGTGGTTTTGTAGTTTCATTTAATACTTAAAAAAACCGCGAACCTGTTTTTCTTTTTTTTTTAGTCGCTAAGAAATTATTTTTCTGAATCTATTTTAGAGTATGTTCAAACTCGCAATCTTTCAGTTCTTCATTTTCACGATAATATTGGAGACTGTCTCATAATAGGTACTTAATACTGTTGGATGAGTGAATTAGTAATGAAATTATTTCTGAGCATCAGTTTTAAATCTGAAACAATGTAAAGGCTTTTATCAAGGTATAGCAGTAACTCATTTATCCCGAACTTGGTTTGGAACTTGTAACTGCGCTTTAAAGAAATTCAGGAAATAAGCAGAAGCCTGAACAACTAAAATATAGATTTGATAATCCTTTCAAAGTGTGTGTATTAGGCAAAATTCTGACAAACGTGTTGCGAGCAGCAGCAAATTTGAAGGGATTGGAGGCTGCTAGAATCAAATTCTCATTGATACTTGCTAAAATTGACAGCAGACACACCAAAGCCTGGGATCAGAAGAAAAACTCTTTAAAGCCAGCAACTCTTAAAAAGGAACCCTGAGGACATACAGTTTAGGAGCTTGAGTGTTGTACAACACAGTAATTATTAGTCAACATATTTAATTGAATGTTTTTAAATATTGAAATATTCCCACTTAAAATCTCCATGCCAAACAATGTAAGTTTTGGTGTTTAAATAGATAAGGGTGAATTATCTGAAAAATTCATTTCTTTGGAACACCATTGTCTCAAGAATGCCAAGTAAATGAGGCATTAACTTTTTGTTTTAAACTAGGTCATGTACTACTTTCTCAAATGGTTAATATGAGTTCTTTGAATTATTTGGAAAATCAGGACAATAAAAGAAACTTGTTTTTGCCATTTTAGGATATCTGTTGATAGCCGAGATTAAAGATTTATCTTGCAGAATAAAGTTCTTATTTAGATAAAATATTGTGAGAGCAGAAATTATCTTGTTCACTGTTGTGTCCATAGTGCTTTGCATAGATAGGTGCTCAGTAAGTGTGGAAGTTGAGTTAGTCTGTTAATAGCACACCAGAGCACTGCACCTGCGATTATTTTAGTCAGATTTTCTATGGACTGGAGACAAATATTTTTTGGGTTAGAAATTTGTGATCTAATTTTTAAAATTTATCATTAATTGATGGTATGTATTACTATTGAACAAAATATTGGGATGTCTTTCTTGAAGACATTATCTTTTTAGAGCAGTTTTAAATTCACGGCAAAATTGAATTCCATATGCTTTCTGGCCTGGTACATGCATACCCTCTCTCATTAGCAGCATCCCCTACCAGAGTGGTACGTTTGTTACAATTGCTGAACCGACATGGCTGCATCATTACCACTCAGAGTCCATGGTTTACATTAGGGTTCATTCTTCGTGTCTTTTTTTTTTTTTTTCATACAGAAACTATTCCACAAATATTTACTAAATACCTTCTGGGAATGAGGCCTCTTGTGTTGAGTACTAAGAAAATGTAACGAATTAGTAATTGGGGGGAAAAAAATCACCTGTGAGCCTGCCAACCATCCAAGTTTTTCTTTGATGTATTAAATTCCTTATATATAAACATTTTTCACTTCTGGTCATAATTTATATGTCTCTTGTCTTTAGCAGTGTTCTTAGTATATGACAAATTGTCAAGATCCTGTATGTGCCAGAACAGTTCAAAGTCCCTTGGGCAAAAGTTGGTTCTTAAAGCTTACAGGAGTGTGGTGGGGAAAATGATCTATAATATGTGACATAATTTTTCTATTGGAGATATCAAGGCATAATGAGACTACAGGAAGGTATACCCAAATTTCCTGGATAAATCAGGGGAAGCTTCTCATAGTAGTTGAGGCTTAGGCCAAAGCCTGAAGATTATGTAGGTATTTCTTGAGGAAAATGGTAAAAATGGGAGTAATGTTACTTGCAGGGTTTTTGTAAAGATTAAAAACATCAATTATAATATCTGGCATGTGAGGGGGAGGAGGATAGAGGATAGATAGTCCAGAAAGCTATGTAGGTCAGCACTATCCAATAGAACTTTTTGTGATAATGGAAATTTTCTCTGCAGTATCTAGTATAATAGTCATTATCCATATATAGCTAGGTAAGCACTTGAAATGTAGCTAGTCTGACTGAAGAACTGGTTTGTAAATTCAGTTTTATTTATATAGCTGCATGACTAGTTGCTATTATATGACTAGAAGCTACTATACTGTCAGAGTACCATGTAGTTTTATGTATACTTAATGATCATGAGTAGTGATGTCATGTTGATCTATGAGTAACACATTCTCTGAATATTGAAAAGTTAGAATTCTTTCAGGTCTTGATGTTGTACACAAAACCTTAATACCTTCATGCATGTTTGATAAAGTCTGTAGAATGGTATCACTAGGTCAGGTCAAGAGGTAAGAATGGTTTTTGGGTTTTTAGAAAGCTCTGTCCTTTTATAGTACTAAGATAAATGTTACTTTTTCTCATCTCCAATCACATATTATTACATTGTAATACTATATAATTATTATAATAAACATTATTTTATAAATGTTGTGTAAACATTTCCAGATATGTTTTACTGTGTTAGTAGATGCATTGTGGTAGGCTAAGTTTGTTTCAACTTGGACTAAGCAAAAATATACACTTTCTCAAGTGTTTCTGTGCATTTGCATTTCCTCTTTTGTCAAATTTCATTTGCATATTTTGTGCTCATTTGTAAGGATTGTTACATATCTTTTTTTTTTTTTTTTTGGATTGTTACATATCTAATGTCAGTTTGTAAATGTGCATTATTTCAAATTACTGTTACCATAGTAGTTGTCTCTTCACAAATCTACATTCGGAAGCCAGTACAGGGGATAGTGTGAATAGTCGGTGGGATGTCCTGGGAGTGGTTCAGTTGCTGAGACCACCTTCCTCCCTGTCCACTGCCCAAAGACTTGTTTTGTTGGGATCTTGGTTTCATTTTTTCTGTTTTTAGAAATGTTTCATACTTTGATTTAACTTTAATAGTATCATGTTTTGGCTTTTACTTTTGAAGTAATACATATTTATACTATAATTCAAATATATATTCAAACATAATATTAATGTAAATTTGTAGTGTATTTAGAGTGGTGTTCTGATTGAGGAGTAGGATGTTCAAATTACTGGTTTATAAGTTGTCATCAGGAACACATTTAGTCTGTGCGACGTGATTGGAAGAGGTTTTAGACCTATGCTCAGATTTTGTGGCTATGCTTGGAGTTCCATCAGCTGTACATACTGCCTATTCAGGAATTCTTTTTTGAAAACAAATGTCCTACAAGCAGTAAAATATTAAGCCCTTTTCAGGAGTTACAAAGAGTAGGGAACTCACTTTGGGTGGAAAGGAGAGGTACCATCCATTCTCTTTGAGGCGATTTGATAAGAATTCTGCTAATACTTTAGTCTAAGTTTCAGCTATTCTTTCCTTCCTTCCTTTTTTCTCCCTTTTCTTTTCATGAAGGACCAGAGTAATTTTAGAGAATTAACTTTCTCGAGATGAGTATAGAGACAAGTTTGGGAAGAGAAGAGCTGAAGAAAGAGGAAGTCTACAAAGCTTAGCTTAATTCAGATTTTTGCCTGGGACTATTAATACCCATTTAGTTGGAATAAAGACACTAAAGAAGCTTACGTGATAAAGAACCCTCATTGCATGCAGATCTTAAAAAGTTTAATTTTCTGTTCCAAAAACTGTGTGTTTGTGTTTATGTAAAATCTAATTTTGTTAGAAATTCCTGGACTAAAGATCTTTAAGATGTGGGCATTCTTACACTTCCTTTGGCCACTTCAGAAAACTTCAACAATTAATTTTTAATCTTCTAATTTAAAAACAACTTAAAACTTCTTAATTCTACAGATTGCTATCTTACGATTAATTTGAATGGAGAGAAAATTGAGTGTTTATTCTCTCTCACATTTAACTAGCCTCTTCTTGTTAAATGTAACATAGACTTTGTTGATTTTTATATTGTTGTCAAATATGTCTTTCAAAGGTTAGTCACAAATAAATGATACATCCACGATTTGCATTCAGATTTAGTATATGAAGTAGTAGTATATGGGGAAAGGAACAAAAGCTACATTTGTAGATGAGCTTTTGAAGCTTGCAGAACTACATTTTGGCTGCTGGCAGGTTTCCTTCCTAATGGACCTGTGCCAGTGTTCTTGTGGTTGAAATCAGAAGTTTCTCCTGCTTGTAATTTTGAGTAGGAATTTTGGATTACTGCTCTATGCCTCCACCTGCTGGTAGGGAGGGCTCTTGGTTTTCTGAAGATGATGGCAAGAGAGAAGAGGAGAGGAAGAAAGCAGGGCAGGAAGAATTGGGGGAAGAAGATGAGTTGTTAATTGTTTAACTAAGTTTGAGCAAAGCCTACTCTGTCATCCGCATTTTGGGTAGACCAAACTTGAGCTCAGGACCATGTAAAGCACTTGGTAAATGGTGCTTAATAAAGATGCAGTAGTCTTGTTTCAGTGATAATTCTGTTTCCATTTATTGAGTACCTCACATGACAGATACTGTAATTAATGTTTTTAATCTTTACAAAAAACTATGTATTATTACTCCCATTTTTACCATTTTTCCAAAGGAGTAAACTGACCTTAGAGAAATTACATTATTTGCTCAGGGCATCACGAGAACTTTGGGAAAGGCATGTCATGTTCAACACCCTCACTTTTAACCTAGCCTGCCTCAGTGAAGGTGAGTAGAATATATTTAGTCTTTTAGGTTTATGGATTGTAGGTTTTTGTTGACTCATAGATCTGGATAAGGAAGACACATTTGATGATTTGAGGTGATTATTTGAAGTGATAACTTACCTTCTGGTCTTTTCAAATCATATCTGGATTTTACTCTAGAGCCACTTTCTAGGGGGACATGACTAAGTTAAATCATACTTTGAAGATAGTTACCAAGATGATGAAGTAATTTGAAAGCACACTGTTTGATATGTGAGTGAAGAAATCGGAGACATTTAGCTTGGAGAAAGGAAACCTCAGGATTTGGGCCAAGAAGATGGGGATGGAGGTGGAGGAGTGGTTGGTGACAGATGATAGAGCATTGCTGTCTTCTAGTATGTGAAGGACTATCCTGGGAATGAGAAAAAAGAGAGGAGGATTAATTTAGATTTTGATTGGTTGTATATTCTTGATTGCCTCATCTTGTTCCTACTTTGTGAGAGCAGTCACTAATATACAGGAGAAGGTACAAGCTTAAAGTTGTCAACTTGTCCAAGGTAACACAACTAGATAGTAGAAAATGGATTAAACTCTGTGTCATTGTGACCTGACCCTAAAGACTATGCATTCTCTTCTACTTCCTTTTATGACATAGGAAAAAGATATTATTGCAGAGAGTAGAGTACGATGAATAGGTAGAAACAGTAGGGAAATTGGGTGATCTTGTGTTTAATCACACTAATAATTAAAGAAATGCAAACTAAAAGAATGATAAAATAAATATATAACAAGATTATACAGTGTTAGTAGATATAAATTGTAAATTTGCTGAAAAGTAATGTAGCAGTTGAATAAAAAATAATATTTTCTCTTACTTTACTTTTAGTACCAAGTATTCAACAGTTTGTCCCAGTTTTGTTTAAAACTAAGTCAAATCTATATACCATGCATACTCACAAAAAAGGAAGAATAAAGCCAGTGATATCTCCAAATGCTAATTGAAGCCATCTCTGGATGTTAAATTATAACTATTTTTTTAACTTTTTGTTTAGAATGTATGTAATTTTACCAGTGTTTTTCTTTCAACGTGAATCTTTTTTAAAATCACAGTAAATCTAGAAAAAAGTGAAACAAGTTGTATTTGGGCTCAGATCTCTGACAGAGATGTCCATAGAGAGAGCTGGCTACTTCATGAGATTATAAATTGAAACAGTAGCTTGAAAGATACTTGGATAAGGATATGGTCAAGAGGATTGGCTCTCTGGTTCCTTCCAACTTCATGATTCTATAATTTCTTTGGGTAACTCGATAATAAGCATTACAGGTATTTTTGTATAGCTCTTCTGTAATAATAAAGTAGTTTCACTCTCCATGGGAGATGTTGAGAAGTAAATTTAAGTGTAATTATTGTTAGAAAGAAAAACAAAGCTGGAGGTATTACAATTCCAAATTTCAAGTTGTACTACAAAGCTTTAGTAATCAAAACAGTATGGTGCTGGCACAAATATAGACATAGATCAGTAGAACAGAAAAGAAATCCCAGAAATAAACTTTTGATTAGATGATCAATTAATCAATGACAAAGGAGGTGAGAATATAGGGAAAAGACAGTCTCTTCGATAAATTTTGCTGGGAACACTGTACAGCTACATGTAAAAGGAAGAAATTGGGCTACTTTTTAACACCATACACAAAAATAAAAATGGATTAAAGACCTAAATGTAAGACCTGAAACCATAAAAATCCTAGAAGAGAACATAGGCAGTAATCTTTTTAACATCAGTCATAGCAACATCTTTCTAGATATGTCTCCTTAAGGCAAGGGAAACAAAAGCAAAAATAAACTATTGGAATAACACATCAAAATAAAAAGCTTTTGCACAGTGAAGGAAACAATCAGTAAAACAAAAAGGCAACCTAACTGAATGGGAGAAGATATTTGCAAATGATATCTCTGATAAATGTTAATATCCAAAATATATAAAGAACTTCCACAACTCAGCACCAAAAAAAAAAAAAAAAATCCAATTAAGAAATAGAGGACTTAAATAGACATTTTTCCAAAGAAGACCTATAGATGGCCAATAGACACATGGAAAGATGCTCAACATCACTAATCATCAGGGAAATGCAAATCAAAACCAGTGAGAGCTCACCATACACCTGCCAGAATGGCTAAAATAAAAATGACGAGAACTAATAGTGTTGATGAGGATGTGGAGAAAAACAATTCTTGTGCATTGTTGGTGGGCATGTAAATTTATGCAGCCACTGTAGAAAACAGTTGGAGGTCCCTCAAATTAAAAATAGAAATACCATATAATCCAATAATTCCATTACTTGGTATTTACCTGAAGAAGACAAAAACACTAATTTGAAAAGGTAATGTTTCTTGCAGCATTATTTACAATAACCAAGATATGGAAACCACCTAAGTATCCATTGATAGACAAATGGATAAGGGAAGATTTGGTACACACACACACACACTGGAATATTGCTCAGCCATAAAAATGGATGAGATCCTGCCATTTGAGACAACATGGATGGCCCTAGAGGGGATTATGCTAAGTGAAATAAGCCAGTCAGAGAAAGACAAATATCATATGATTTCACTCAGTGGAATCTTTTTTTAAAAAAAGAATAAACAAAAAGTAGAATCAGGCCTATAAATACAGAGAACAAACTGGTGGTTGCCAGAAGAGGGGAGTGAGGGGTTGGGCAAAATGGGTAAAAGGGAGTGGGAGATACAGGCTTCCAGTTATGGAATGAATAATTCACAGGAATAAAAGGCATAGCATAAGGAATGTAGTCACTGATATTTGAATAGGGATGTTTGGGGGCAGATGGTAGCTACACTTGTGATGAGCCCAGCATAATGTATGAACTTGTTAAATCACTATGTTGTACACCTGAAACTAACATTGTGTGTCAACTCTGGCAAAAAAAAAAGTATAGTTCTTGTTTTGAAGAGCTATTTGATGACAGCCTATGAAGAGATCTTAAACAGTGGCTGTGGTGCAAGAACTAGAAAGTTAGGAGTTAGAGACTAGGAATTGATTTGATGTGGGAGGTAAGAAAAAATTCTCACTTTTTTAGTCTGGGAGACCAGATCATGAAGCTAGTAACAAAAATACAGGAAGAGGAGGTAGGTTTTGTGTGTGTGTGTGTGTGTGTGTGTGTGTGTGTGTGTGTGGTGGGGGGGAAGAGATAATAAATTTACTTTGAGTATGTTGAGTTCAAGTATCTGGGGAGCATCCAGGTGGGCATGTCCAGTAGGCAATATCTTAGGACGGTTAGGACAAATGATGCATTCTAACTTTCAGAGTTTTTTTGCTCATATATCCTTCAAAGAACTGGAAAAACAAACAAGCTATATACCTCTCACACATCAAGAATTTTTCATCGAGAGGTGCCTGGGTGAAGTATCTGACTTTTAATCTCAGCTCAGGTCTTGCTCAGGGTCATGGATTCAAGCCCCACATTGCACTCTATGCTGGGTGTGGAGCCTTCTTGAAAAAAAAAAAAAAAAAAAAACAAAACTCTTCCCCTAAATTCAGTATTTGTAAATGAATAATTTTTGGTGTGTTACTTAAATCACAATTTAAAATACATCCAGGGAATTTTTAACAACTTGATTATTTTCCATAATTATTTTTAAAAAAATATGTGAACAATATTTTAAGTCAGAATTTTTACATTCCTCATTTTTTTCTTGAACTCCTTTCTGTTTTTCTGTCACTATACATTATCTCCATCTTTTATAATTAAAAGCATTTTATCAATCATATCATACTTTTCTACAATGAAAGTAAATTCATTCATGAATTTAGTGAATGGGAATAAAAAACATTTTGTATTAATTGTCACCCAGTTATTCTGAGTTCTGTGTAAAAAGAATTATAATTAAAAACATTTAAAATTTACTATGTTGGGGGCACCTGGGTGGCTCAGTCGATTAAACATCTGACTGGCTCAAGTCATCGTAGGGTCCTGGAATTGAGTCCTTCATCCGGGGATTCCGCTTCCTCTCCCACTACCCTTCCCCCCATGCTATGTTTCTCTTTCTCTCAAATCTTGAAAAATTTTTTAAAATTAAAAATTAAATTTCCTTGGTTCATAAAGCTGTTTCAAATTTATTTTGGTCTCAGCAATACAGCTTTACTGACTATAACCAGTGCACAAACCAATGTGTGAGTTATAAAATTTAAAAAGTATTAAAACAGTAAAATTTTATTGGAAATGGATTCTTTTTTAAGTTATTTCATAAATATTTATTGTTTATCCATTAATACTATCAGAAAATATGGTGTTTTGCATTGCCTTTCTTCCTCTTTTACTTTAATAGTGAAAGTATTGAGAAATCATGAGTAGTAAGTACTTTATTTTAGCAGTACCAGCCATTCTTCAAAGTTGACAACAAAGTGATAAAATTATTTTTAATGGTTTGTCAGGTAGCAACTGGATTTGGCTTAACTTCTATATTCATGGAAGTAAGAATTGATGACCCCTTTACTTGAAAAAAAAAGTTGGGTACCCCTGTCTGTTAGAATCATTGACTTTCTCACTGTGGGTATTTTGAATTCTCCTTTTGGCTCCCTAGATGTTGTTAGACACTCTCTCCACAGTAAGTATCATGAAGGATTGTGTGTTGCAGGTTCCTTTGTAAGGTGGTAGAGGGGTAGAGATGAAAAGGGAGAGGAGGTAAATGAAAACTGATATATTGGGTTATCAGAATTTTTTTTTTTTTAGAAAGTTGTACATATGGGAGTTGAGAGCTGAAAAATCAATTTTCTTGAAACTCTCCATATTCTTGTACTTTTCAGGGTTATACATGCATGGCCCAGTTTGTAGACTACTGGCTTACTATATCCCATCTTGTTATTGTCTTGTTCCTATATTTAACCATTTTTCATAGGTATATAGAAATAATATTTCATACATCAACCTTTTTTTCCGGTATTTGATTGTTCCTAATCCTAGGTCATCATACTTAATCACTCTGGGACTTCTTTGGAAATGGAATCAGGATATTAATGCTTGGAAGGAATCATATAAGTCATTTTAAAGATTTGATGATTAAGATTCTGAAAAGTTAAGTGATTTCTCCAAGATTCCACAGTTAGACAATGGAGAAATTAGAGTTTTGAGATTAATTCTTCCCAACTTTGTTGCTTTTCTCACTATATCCCCTACTGCCTTGTGAAAGGATTGACCTTTGAATTTCCTTAGGTAGCAGTCTTCCTTTACTGAACGTTATTTTTTGAGTAGCAAAGCATCTGTGAATAGTCCAGGGAGTTTTAAAAGAAGTTAGAGTAGAAACACACTCAATTTAAAACATATCTGAGTTACTTCTTAAAACATAAGAGATAAAACGATTATTGAAAGTATCATAGACCAGTTGGGAAGATATGATTTGATGAAATGAGATTTATGTGCAACAGAAATAACCTTTTACAAAGAAAGATGTAAAAAAAAAAAGAAAGATGTATTTCACCTATACTTTAAAAATTAAGAATAAAGCTTTTTTTCACATTGAGGAATAAAATAATATTCCCTATATACAAATTGCTCATTCTATATAGCCTTTTATGTATGAAATGGTAGGAGGTGGAATTTTTCGATTTTTTTTTTTACTTCATTTTACTTTTTTCCTCTAATTCTTTATTGTGAACATTTTAAGAAAATTTTAGGAAAAACATTGAAGTTATTATAAAAAACAAACCTTTCTTAAAGACTTAATTTTTTTTTAAAACAGTTTCAGGTTCACAGTAAATTTAAGAGGAATGTACAGAGATTTTCCATATACCTCCAGCCCCAACACATGTATACTCTCCACCATTATCAACACTCTTCACCAGACAGGTACATGTATTAGAATTGATGAACCTACATTGATAAAGCATCATCATGCAAAGTCCATACTGTACATTAGGGTTCACTCTTGGTGGTGTACATTCTTTAAGTTTGGACAAATGTATAATATGTATCCATTATTAGTAGTATCATACAGAGTAATTTCATTGCCCTAAAATCCTCTGTACTCTACCTAATTATCCCTTCACCTCAACCCCTAGCAACTACCGATATTTTGTCTCTAGTTTTGCTTTCTTCATAATGTCATTTAGTTGGTTTCATACAGTCTTCAACCTTTTCAAATTGGCTTTTTTCACTTAATATGCATTTAAGGTTCTTCCTTGTTGTTTTGACCTGATAGCGCAGTTCTTTTTAGCACTGAGAAGTATTTTGTTGTCTAGATGTATCACCATTTATCTTGGTTGCTTCCAGGTTTTGGCACATGAGACTACTACAAACTACTACAAACCTCTATGAAGATTTTTGTGTGGACATAAGTTTTCAACTCCTTTGGGTAGATACCAAAGAAATGTGATTAGCAGGGCCATATGGATAAAGTATGTTTAGTTTTTGTAAGAAACCACCCAACTATCTTCCAAAGTAGCTGTACCATTCTGCATTTCTATCAGCAGTGAATGACAATACCTGTTACTCTACAACCTCACCAGCATTTGATGATGTCAGTGTTTTAGAGTACCCATTCTAATAGGTGTATAGTGGCATCTTGTTTTAATTCACATTTTGCTGATGACATATGTGGAGCATCTTTTTATGTTTATTTGCCATCTGTATATCTTTGATATGGTGTCTGTTATGGTCTTTGGCTCATTTTTAAATTGTTTGTATATTACTGAGTTTTAGGAGTTCTTTGTATATTTAGCATAACAGTCCTTTATCAGATGTGTCTTTGGCAAATATTTTTCCCGTTCTGGGGCTTGTTTTCTCATTCTCTTGACATTGTTTTTTGTAGAGCAGAAGTTTTAAATTTTAATGAAGTCCAGCTTATCAATTTTTTTAAATGCACTGTGCCTTTGGTGTTGTAATCTAAAAAGTCATTGTCATACCCAAGGCCATCTACGTTTTTAAAATATTTTCTTCTAGGAATTTTATATTTTATATTTAGGTCTGTGATCCATTTTGTTAATTTTTATGAAGTGTGGGGTCTGTGTTCAGATTGATTTTTTTCATATGGGTGTCCAGTTGTTCCAGAATCATTGGTTGAAGATACTATCTTTGCCTCAGATTACCACTGTTCTGTTGTCAAAGATTAGTTTAGCCGTATTTCTGTGGGCCTGTTTCTTAGCTCTTTATTCTTCAATGATCTCTTTGTTCTTTCACAAATACCACACTATCTTAATATACTTAGTTACTGTTGCTTTATAGTAAGTCTGGAAGTCCAGTAGTGTTAGTCCTCCAATTTTGTTTTTCCTCTTCAATATTGTGTTGGCTATTCTGGATATTTTTGCCTTTCTCTGTAAACTTTAGTTTGTTGACATCCCACAATAAAACTTAGCGGAATTTAGATTGGCATTAAATTGAAACTAGATCAAGTTAGGAAGAACTGACATTTTGACAATATTAAATCTTCTTGTCCATGAAGATGCAGTTTCTCTCCATTTATTTAGTTCTTGATTTTATTCATCTGAGTATTGTCATTTTCTCATAAAGATCTTGTGTATATTTTGTTAAATCTATGCCTAAGTATTTCATTTTGGGGAGTGCTAATGTAAATAGTATTGTGTTTTAAATTTTAAATTTCACTTGTATGTGAAGTTGATTTTGTATATTAACCTTGAATCCTTTAATCTTGCTATCATCACTCATTAGTTCCAGGAGGGTTTTTTGTCCTGTTCTTATAGATTCTATGTAGACATCATGTCATCTATGAACAAAGACAGTTTTAGGTCTTTTTCAATCTATACCATGTTTCCTTTTTTTGTGTGTGTGTGTCTTATTACATTAGCTAGAATTTCCAGTGTGGCACTGAAAAGGAATGGTGAGAGGAAACCTCTTTGTCTCATTCCTGAAGGATTTTTTGGATAGGGCAACAGAAATAAGATCTGTAGGGGGAGGGGAGGAAGAGCAACAAAAAAGATCTATAGGAAAAAATAAATAAAAATAATTTTCTACTCATTAGAAAATTGGCAGAAGACTCAGCTCTACGGAGAAATACAAATGTAGGAAAACATGTTTATCTTTGTTAGTAATAAAGGAAATGGAAAAAAAATGAAAAGAAAAAAAGAAAAAGTATTTTTTGATGGGGGATATCTATTTTCATATTGGCAAAGTCTGACAAAAACCAGTGTTAGCAGAGGGTGACAAAATAGTTATTCTTTTATATGGATCTGGGAGCATCATTCGATTCAGTGTTGGAGGATAGTAGATTTTTACAAATCCAAATTTTCAGCATGAATACTACCTTTTCTGCGGTCATGGAATTTGTCTAAAGGGGCAGTTGCAAAAATTTGCTAAAACAAATGTGCATAAATTATTTTGGTAATAATTTGCAACACTGGACTGATGGATATTTAGATTATTTCAGTGCCCACCAGTCTGGTGGTTGGTTAGAATATGTTTTTTTTTTTTTAATTTTTTAAATTTATTTATTGATGATAGTCACACACAGAGAGAGAAGGAGAGGCAGAGACACAGGCAGAGGGAGAAGCAGGCTCCATGCACCGGAAGCCCGACGTGGGATTCGATCCCGGGTCTCCAGGATCATGCCCTGGGCCAAAGGCAGGCGCTAAACCTCTGCGCCACCCAGGGATCCCTGTTGTTTTAATTCAGCATAAAACTCTATCCTGTAAAATGATGCCATGTATCTCTATTCATCTTGGAAAGATACACACAACAATTTGGGGAAAATACTAGCTGCAGAGTAGCATGTGTATTAGCTTGTTTATGTAATTTTTTATATAACATCTGATTTTTGTAAATAAGACATGAAGGATATTATATACATCAGTGTATGCATACATACAAGTCTGACAGGTTGGTCAGCAGAATGTTAACAGTGGCCATCTTTGGTACTGGGACTTATGGTAATTTTTAGTATCTTTGTACTTGTGATTTTTTTTAAAACAATAAAAATACATCACTTTTGTAATAAGGGAACTTAGTAAAGCTGTTTTTAAAAATCTTACCATTAAATGACACTTCTACTATGTAGAAACAATGGAGAAAGGTCTAGTTAGCTAGTTAATAAGTTGGTGGGTCAGAAGTGGGTTGTTCACTGGCACATAGTAGGTATCCAAAGTGGTGTATTAAAATGGAAGTATAGTGCTTTGATGTACGGAGGAATATGCTGCATATTTATGGGAAAATGAAGTAAGTTTGGTGGCTGATAGTTTACAAAAACTATTTTGCCTATTTCAGAACTGATAAGGTAAGCTTTTTGCTATAATCTATTGAAATATTTTAGGGTCTCTGTATTAGCATACCATATTTATTTATAAAATGTAAAAAGTCATCAAGAAAATTTATGACCCAGAATCAGAACACTAATGTTAGAAGAGGCTATAGAAATCAGTTTCCTTAAAAAAAAAGAAAAAATCAGTTTCCTTAGTATACAGATGAATAAACTGAAACCACAGCGGTTTTAAAGGACACACAGAGGTGATATAGAAATCTCATCTGTTGAGCATCCATTTTGGCTACTCAGTTTTTGCTTGAACGTTTTTGGAATAGAAGATCACCACTTTATAAGGCAATCCATTGTGGTATTGAATGGTGTAATGGGTTGAATAGTGTCCACCAAAAATTCATGTCTACTTGGAGCCTCAAAATGTGACCTTATTTGGAATAAGGATCTTTGCAGATATAATCAAGATGAGGTCATATAGGATTAGGACAGGCCCTAAATCCAATGACTGATGTCTTTCTAAGAGGAGAGGACACACAGAGATGCCAGCACACGTGGGGAAGGAGGCCATGTTGAAGATGGAGCAGAGATTGGAGCGATGCAGTTTACAAGCCAGGAACACAAAGGATAGTTGGGATACACCAGAAACTCCTAAGAGGCAAAGGAGGTTTCTTTCCAAAAGCCTTCTGGGGAAGCATGGCCCTGCCCAACACTTGATTTTGGACTTCAAGCCTGCAGAACTGAGAGAAAATAAATTTCTGTTGTTTGAAGCCACAAAGTTTGTGTTATTTCAGCAGCCCTAGGAAATGAACACATATTGATTATTTAAAATGTATTTGTTCATTCTCTCAATCAGCAGACATTTATTGAGCACATTTTATATGCCAGGTACTCTGATAGGTGTATCAAAGATAAATAGAACATGTTTTCCTGCCTTGGTTCTTGGAGCTTGATCTAGTAGGAAGGACAGCTATGTAAATATAGAATTGCAATACTCTTGATACGTGTCCTCATTACCATAGTACATGAAGTTTAGTAGTGGCACATTTGATCTGGGAGAACAAGGGCAGATTTTAGAAAGAGAAACCTTTGTGCTCTGTTTGCAAGAGCTGAAATCAGCCTCTGGGAATTCTGTGTGATTCTACCACTAATGCTATCAATCCTGCCTCGTTCGGGGCATGTTTGGCCTGCTGTGATAGCATCCTGTGGCTAGGATTTGCTTTCCACAGATCTGTCGGAGTAATTTTTTTTTTTAAGATTTTATTTATTTATTCATGAGAGACACACAGAGAGAGAAAGAGGCAGAGACACAGGCAGAGGGAGAAGCAGGCTCCATGCAGGGAGCCTGACATGGGACTCGATCCCGGGTCTCCAGGATCACGCCCTGGGCTGAAGGCAGCGCTAAACCGCTGAGCCACCGGGGCTGCCCTGTCGGAGTAATTTTTAAAATTTAAATTCAATTAGCCAACGTATTAGTACACCGTTAGTTTCAGATGTAGTGTTAAATAATTTATCAGTCGCGTGTAACACCCCGCGCTCATCACATCATGTGCCCTCCTAATGCCCATCACCACTTGCCCCATCCCCCCCCCCCCACCTCCCCTCCAGCAACCCTCAGTTGGTTCCCAGAGTTAAGGATCTCTCATGGTTTCTCGAAGTCGTTTTTTAAATGCAGTCAGTTCATGCCACTCTGCTGAAACATCATCAGTGGGTTCTTACCACAGTGAAAATAAAATCCAAACTCCTCTTTTGCTATGGTCCCATGTAATCTCACACCTGCTAACTTTTCAGTTCCCTCTTTCACCATGGTCTTTTTGCTATGATCATGCCAGGTTTGTTTCCATCTTTGATTTTGTTCCCGTTCTTCTCTCGGTCTCCAGATCTCATCATGGCTCCTTGTCCTGCGGATCACAGCCCACCCTGCAGAGGAGTCTTCCTGACCACCCTATTTCAAACAGCACCCCTCGCCACCTGTCCTCTTACCTTATTTTGTCTTATTTGTGGCACACCACTGACTCAATTCATTGGTCCGTCTCTGCCTTCCACCCCCCATCATACTCCCCACCCCTGCTACCACAGAATATGTGGTCAGGAAGCAGGGATCTTGTTTACCCTGTGCACTGCTGTGTACCTAGTGTGTAACATACAGGAAGTGTTCAATACAGAAGAATGAAGAAAAATTTACTCTTTTAGTCTCATGCTATCATGTCAGATCTTGTGTCACCATAACTGTCTCTGGGATGAATCCCAAATTGTATTCCTGTAATTTTATTTTATAGTCCCACCTACTCCCTCCCCTTAAAATTCCACCTTCATCCTCATACCCTTTCTGAGCTGCCCACTGTGGTATGAATCTGTCTTAATCTCTAAATTTATGTAATCTTATTTAAGAACTCTCTTGAGGTTTAGAAAACTTGCGCAAAGTAACACAACTGTAAATGATGTTTCTAGGATTTGAACGGAGATCTGTCTTTGACTAGAGCTCATCTCTAGTGTACTGGAGTAGGGGAGGGGTGCTGAATGCTTTTGATGAAGAGGAGGTAAAAATCAAAAATTAGAATAGGAGCTCTATTTGGAATAGAAATAGCAGACACTTATTTGTTTAAGAAGAACTGGGTGATATTTGTTAAAAGGAATTCTGAAAAGAAACTTGAAATTTTTGGATTAAAGTTAATATGTGCTTATAATTTAAAAAATGAAATATACAAAAAAAAAAAGGAAAGTAAACACCACCTGTAACCCTATATCCAGAGATAAACACTTAACATTTTAGAGCACTTTCATTCAGTCATTTTCTATGCAGAAATAAAATATTGTGATATCATTTTCATATATGTCCATCTAAATTTTGAAATCATTTCCTAATATAATTACTAGATCACAGAATACTGTCAAATTTCTCCAGAAAGAGAATATCAGTTTATATTTCCATGAGTAGAATGTGAGTGCCTTTTCATACCTTGCTGATACTTTTTAGTTTCCATTTCTTGGATTTTTATTGATATTAAACTTGAAATAGATGTTTATTATTAATTTCCTGCTAGCTATTTTCTGTGACTTGTCTGTATCCATTACCTATTTTTCTAGAATTGAGAATGTGGAATTGGAGGCAAAAATTTTATGCTTGGAAAAGTATACTGAAAATGATTGACTTGAGATCTTCTGAATATACTACAGAAGCACACTCATTGTTAAAACAGCACACAATCTCTCCCTCAAGCAATATTTTAAATTTAGTAATACTACCTCAAATTTTATACTAGTCAGAAACATGGAATATGGGGCCCATTTTACATAGCTTTTCTAAAGTCTAAATTTTTAAAGATAATTTCTATCTTTAAGAGGTTTTTTGGTAGCCTAAAACATTAACATAAAAGAGAACAAACTGAAGATAAAAGCAAAACATATGTTACCTGACGTGTAGAACCCACATTTTCATTTTTCCTTTGTCCTACAGTGAAAATACTCTAAATTCATTTTCAGAGAAAAGCTTTCTGGAAGTGACTTCAAGATTGTTGTGGTTGGCCTCAGCTCATTTCCAGTTGAAGTGTAGTTTTAATAACTGTTGAGGCTTTCCACACTTAATTCCGCATCAGTAGTGTTTTTAAATTTCCTTGAGAGCAGGATTCATGTGGGCCATGCAAGAAAAGGCACTGAAGATAGAAAAATAAAATTTTAGAACTTTATATTTTTAGCCTTATTGTTTTAGATCCTAATTTTACTCATGTTGCATAGAGTACATAAAATAAAATGAATACAATTCATAAATAAATGCATTACAAGTTTGGAGACCACTACCTCAGAGCAGTTCTTTTATACACACACACACACACACACACACACACACACACACACACACACAAATACAGACACACACACCCCATATGTAACATTTCAAAGGGTTCTCAGAGTCCATTCATCATGATACCCATTTAATCATAACCTTCCTTATCTCCTGAATCCACTTAGCTGCAGTTTTTTGTCTACTGATTTGACTTTATTAACCAATTCTGACTTCAGTCCTAAGGCTGCGGCCCAGGATGAACTGTCAGAACAGCTGGCCTTGTACACTGATCTGTCCTGACTGCAGTTTGATTAGATTATGAGCTACTAAAGAGTGGACACTGTTTATTTAGCTGTGTTCAGCCCAGTGCTTCACACAAAGTAAGATACTCAGCAAATGTAAAAAGTACGTCAGATCCTTATAAGGTCCTGTGACTCAGTCCTAAGGGAGTCTAACTTTCTGCTCTGCTCACACTCCTCCCATTTCCCTCCTCCCACAGTGCCGCCTCACACCCTGCTGTGCAAGCTAGTCACTTCTGTCTTAAATCCTCTAATGCCATCTCAGAGTGGTCACTTTTAACTCTTTGATGGCTGAAGGATTTCTGCAGAGCCTCTTGAAGTGGTTATTAGTATTCACATCCCTGCAGAAAGCTGGCAAATGACATGGTCAGAGTGAGAGGTTTCCAGCCTGGAAGGACTTTCTAAAAGGTCTGTGGATTTTTCCTGGGGCCTTGGTTGTGATAATAGGTTAGACCCCTGTTGTTGAGTAACCAGATGACTATAGGAAGCCCTTATCTTCAATACTGTGTAGGAAATAATCCTAGGTCAACATCTCCTTTTTGTTTTTAGGATACAACTATGGAATCTAGAGAGTACTAAACCAAAAGAAAATGGTTATAGAATTTTGCTTGTTAGAAACTGGGCTGGTTTGTTCAGGTATAATACCAGTGATATGCAGTAGAAATATAGCGTGGCCTCATGTAATTTAAATTTTTTCCTGGGGCCACATTTTAAACAATAAAATGAAACAGGTGAAATTAGTTTTAATATATTTTATTTAACCAATTATATCCAAAATATTAACACGTAATCAGTATTAAAAAGATGTTACTGATATACTTTTATATGTTTTTGGAGACCACATCTCAGTCTTGACAAGCACTATTTCAGGTACTCTGGAGCCACAAGTGGCTAGTGATTCATGTTTTGTGGTACACTTTGTTAGAGGGAGCCAGGACCACTTTTTTTTTTAATAACTAGACAAATGTGTAGTTATATTTTGTAGAGTTCTGTACATTTCCCTTGCTTAAGCCTTAAATTTAATTATTAGGTTTGGAGATTTCAAAATACTGTATAAATTAGTTGCATTTTTAGAGAGATTGTATAGTTTCAAATATGAGAGGACAGCAAAGTTTTTAGCAGCTCTGTTTTTCTTTCTTTGGGCTGGGCTGTTTCAATTTCTTGGGTTTTTTTGGGGGGGTGGGTAGCTTTCATCTTAAAAGCTATGCTTTTCATAGTGGGGCCGGCTTTCATCCTTCTTCAAATATATTTTTCGGTTGACGGAAGCTGCTGGATGGGAGAATGCATAAAGCTTTTTGTTGGATCAGTTTCCAGTATATCCCCTTGCATTGAAACCTTATTTTCTTTTAAGCAATACAAATATAAAAGATGAAGCCAAAAGACTTTTGTCTTACGTAGAAAAAGTTTATTTAGTTATACAGTCAGTCTTATTTGGCTAAGGTTCCTAGCTCTAGGAGTAGATAATTTTTCATTTATTAAAGAACACAATGGCTGGATTGCATACCAAGCATCTTGGATTTGAACATTGGCCAGAGGATCCATGTTTTACATGAATATGAAACTGGATAGGATAAAGATTCCTTAAGTTTATTTCTATTTCACTAGAGAGAAAGATGTTTACATACATATTTTGAGATAGCTGGGATGAGTTAGTACGTTAAATTTTATTTCTTTTAAAATATGTATTTTTTTAAAAAGCATGGATTTGTAATGTCACTTGGTAGTATAATATTTTATTTTGTTGTGATATAATAGCCTAGATATAGGTGCAAGTTGGTGAAGTGATTCCATTCCATGAAGTAATACAGGGATCTGTTTGTCATGGTTGTCTGTGAGTTGCTACCAATCCAAACTGAGGCCTTCGGTTGGGAAGGGGAAAGACAGAAAGTTCAGGGCTGTTTACCATGGAGGAGATGAGGAGGAAGTTGTGGTATCTCTTCCATTTTGGTAGCATTGGTGAGAACTTAGTCACAGGGCTCCATCTAGCTGTAAGGGAGGCACTAAGGGAGAAATAATGTGTAGGAACATGCTATACACAGCTTGCACCATGATTTTGGGTTATTTCTTTAGGATGGTTTTCTATAACTGGGATTACTAGTCCAAACAGTATGAATATTTGAATGGAATTTTTATTTTACATAACTTTTCTGCAGCAACCATTTCAATACTTGGGAGGTTGACCAGAAGCCAATTGTCTAAAACATTCAAAAGTGTTACGCTGTTGAACTTCAAGTAAGAGAAATGGGAATCTGTGGCATTCTAGCTTGGGACTGCTCACTTTCTACCCTACTCTGGCCCACCTTGATTGGCATGGACGTTCTGCCAGCAAGAAGCAGGACAGAAAGACCTCAACTTGAAGGGGCTCAGTTCTTTGGAGGGGTGGGTCATGCCCGGTGACACTGTCTGTAATGAGAATTTTCTGAAGTGCAAGTTGGGGGGTGGGGTGGGGCACAAGGCAGTGCTCAAATATCAGGGGCTTGCAGTACTAGTTGAGGCAAACTTTCTTGGTTGAGGCTGCATAGAAGCACAGGAAAGCCCTGGGAAGGCCCGAGGTTTTCTCCTACTTTTGACCCTCAAGTTGCATTCTTGCACCAAGGAGACTTGAAAGGGCCCTGTGGAAAGATAAACCTGGGGCAAACTTAAAATGAGCTCCCCTTCCTCCCACACACAAATCCATGGGAAGGGGTGGGAGCCTTAGTGGCTCAGGGGGTTTGAGATAAACTCTGTCTAATCACATATTGACCCCTAAGTGATACAAAGGGGTAACCCCTAGGAAGCCAGGCTTAAAAAATAAAATCAGTATATTTAAAACTGAGCAGAGCTATCAGGGACTGCATACCTCAGGAAAAAAGACTTTTTACATGTTTATTAGCCCAGGTAAGATACTAAACAAAATGAAAGAAGTAAACAAAACAGCAACAATACATATAAGTCAGAAAAAGAATCAGAATCCTGAGTTGCTACATAATATTATATAAAATCTCTAGGTTTAACAACAACCAAATTACAAGCCATGTAAGGAAGCAGTGAAGTATGACTCATGCACAAAAAAAAAAAAAAAAAAAAAAGACTGTAAAAAAGAATCCTCTCTGAATGTCCCCAAATGTTGGGACTTAATAAAGACTTAAACTATTATGAATATGCCACAAGAACTAAAGGAAACCATGTTTTAAATAAAGGAAATTATAACAATGTTAGTCAACAAATGGAGTTTCTGGATGGAGGGTATAGAGATAATAAAAACAATAACAACAAAAAAGAACTAGTTCATATGACATCATGGGAGAGTACTTCACCTCTGTAGTAGTCTTTCCCAAGACTTATAGCCTGAGTCTGATGATGAAAAAAAAAAACAAAACAGGCAAAAGTGAAACTCAGGATCATTCTATAGTAGCACCTGACCAGTGTTCTTAACATCTGTCAAGGTCATGAAAAACAAGGAAAAACTGAGAAATTATTACAAATCAGAGGAGACCAAGGAGACATGATGATTGAATGCAGTGTGGTATACTGCATTGGATCCTGGAACAAAAAAGGGAAAAATTAGTTGAAAAAATGGTGAAATCTGAATAAAGTCTGTCGTTAGGAACCAATGTTAATTTCTTACTTTTGACAAATTGTACCATGCTTATGTAAGATATTAACATTAGGGAAAGCTGGGTGAAGCTTATACAGGAACTCTCTGTACTGTCTTTGCAACTTCTCTGTAAATCTAAATTATTCCAAAGTAAAAAGTTAAAATATCACATGGAAATTCTAGATTGAAGAATATAATGCCTGAAATGAAAAATTCACTAGAGGGGTTCAACAGTCTTTTTGAAGTGCCAACAAAATCAGGGAATTTAAAGACAGACCAATAGATATGATTCAATCTGAAAGATAGAAAAATGAAGAAAAAGGAACAGAACGTTGAGATCTGTGGAAAACATCAAACATACAACATATCTATAATGGGAGCCCCGAGCTGGGTGATGGGGGAAGAGAAAGAAAGAGAGAGAAAGAGAAGGAGGGAGGTAGGTACAGAACACAGTCTTTTGGAAAAATTTCCAAATTTGATGAAAAACTTTACACATCCAGAAATTGATTGAACTTCAGTAGTTTAGGAGGATAAATACAAAGAGACCTGTGCCTAGAACAGCATAGTCAGTTTGTTAAAAGACAAATTTGTCCGATTTTCAAGACAAAAATCTTGAAAATCAAGAGAAAAATAACTCGCTACATACACATCAATGTGATTAAAAACTGCATTCTCATCAGAAGGCTATAATGGGATGACATAAGGAGGCATAATGATGACATAAGGATGACATCAGGAGGCTATAATGGGATGACATAATCCAAAGTGCTGGAAGAAAAAAACTGTCTATGAATAATTCTGTATTTAGTAAAACTGTCCTTCAAAAATAAAGGTGAAATAAATACATTCATATGCAAAGATAGACAGTTTTTAGCAAGCAGACCTACCTTACAAGAAATACCGAAAGAAGGAAATGATGATGCGTTACCAGATGGTAACTCAAATCCATAGAAAGAAAGACACTGGAAATGTAAATATGTAGGTTAATATAAAAACTTTAATACTTTTTTTCCTCATTAACAAAAATACTTGAATTGTACCTAAAAACGAATTTAGTATCTGCAACATTTCATTACCCCCACCTGCTTGTACAGTTCATTCATCCCTGCTGTGAACAGTTTGTTCACAGCTGTTTGCCTTTTGGTTTGTAGAATCTCAAAATTTTTGGCTTCAGAACTTCTTTCCATTCTCTTTCTATTCCATTCAGAGAGTTTCTACTTCAGTGGGCTTTATGTATTGATATTTTTTGTATTAGAAAATAAAAAATATTTTTAAATAAAAACAGTACCAGTTACATGTATAACATGTTTTTTAATGAAAAAAGTATTCAAAAGCAAGAAAGGTAGGAGAATGGCATTGATTTTACACTTTTCAAATCTCATTAGTGTCTGGTTTAATAGAAAACCACTGGGTTCTCATATAGGCTTCTGCATTGAACTTACTGAAATATGTTGATTTGGCAGAAGTATATAAAGAAAATCTGAAAAAAAAAATCCTGGCCCCACTCAGATGTAGTTGGAAGAGGGAGGTGTATAATAGTAGCCTTTAATTATAATTACAGGTGTTTTTCTTTGATATGATGCCAGAACTCAAGAAATGGTAGAGGTTAGTTGCAATGTGGAATCTAAAACATACTGGTGAATTTTTTTATTTATTGCTCTATCAAGCAGTGTACTTTGTTACATCAAAACCCATCATTCCTACTGATCTGTAAAGGATAAGGGAATAAACAAAAGTTTTATGTCTGAAGTAATCTGGAAAAAAAACCTGATAGAATAATCAAGTGTTGTATAAGAATATCTTTTGGAAAAAAAAAAAAAGAGTATCTTTTGAAATGGCTTTTATTAGTATTTGAGATTTCTAAATTTAATGCCTTCCGTATGTTAGGGCTTCATTTAAACTACTGGAAGTTGGAATCACAGATTATCTATTATGACTGTGTACTTAATTTGAAACCTACTTATATAGAGCGTCATCATCATCACTGTAAAAGCTGTACCTCTTGTGGTAAAGCTAAGTAATTTAGAAGGGTATAAAATGTAATTAAAGGAAAGTTCGCCTTACCAATCCCCAAGAGATAAGCAATGTTAATAGTTTCTTGAATGCTTTTCCTGAAAATATGTTCACATACAGGACTCTTGATACGAATACATGTGAAAATCTTTTTAAGCAAATGGAATCATATACGTATCCTGAAAATACATAAATCTTGGATATTTTTATATTAGTATGTCATTCTTTTTAAATCACTAGTTAACATATATGTTATTAGATTGGCTATTATGAGAAAAATTTTAGTAATGAAAGCACCACTTTTAAAGTTGTTCTCATTCAGTTTCTGATCCTTTGTTAATGTTTTTATTTGTCAAAAATAATAAAAATCACTTGCAAACTGAAATTGGATGCCTTGGAAAGTGTGCAGGTTTTTATGAAGTTCATAGATGTGATGTTAAAAAACTCAGAGCCACTGATAGACAATTGAAAAAGAAAATTTTCAAGGATGACATCTTAGATACTTTTAAGGGAGCCTGATTTGATTACAGTGACTTTTGATGTAAATGATTAAAGAGAAGGCTCTTAGGAAAAATGGATGAAGGCATTCAGTATTTCTGAAAACAAGATCTTTGTGATCATCTCCAAAGAGAAAACCATGAAAGGTATGGTATATTGTGTTATCATACAATTTTGTTGAAAAGATTACACTAAAAAAAGGGTCAATACTTGATTCTTTTTTATTCTAAGAAATTTGTGCATAGATGAAATTGTAACCTGTCAAATATAAGATAACTTAAAACTTATTTTTACATTTTTATTTTATTTTTCAAGTCAAATTCTTGAAAATCCTTTATTATTTTCAGTATTTACAATTACATTTTGGTCCTTACCTTAGATAATTCACTTAAGTGACCTTTGCTCAAAGTCATTCATGCTTAGAAACTTAGGAATTCATGAATTCCATTATATGGATGTACTATATGTAATTTAATCACGTCCCTGCCAGTCAAGGATATTTAGGCTGTTTGTGTGTGTGTGTCTTATGAACATAAGACAGGGATAGAGAATATCCTGTACACATATCTTTACATTCCCATGTGAATATGTCCATGGAATACATATCTAGAAGAAGGAGAACTTGGGTCTAAAGCTATGAGCATTTACAGTTTTCCCTAAAAGGATTACGTGAATTTATAATCTTACTACAAAACTCTGTATACACATTCACAGTGTACTCCTTATTGTCCACACCTTTTCTTGAATTAGCACAGTGAGATTTGTAGTGTAATTTTACTTCCTGAGATTTGGATAGTCAGAGTAGGGACAGTCCAGATTATAAGGGGTTCGTTTGAAAATGTATCCTAATCTGTTTAGCTCCTCAGTTGGATAGTGAGAGTGTGAATAACACAGGATACCCGTTGTCTCTTCACTGATGCTGAAGTGTTGTGAGTCTTTGTAATCCTTGCCAGTATGATAGGTTAAAATAAAAATGTCTCATTAGGTTTGTTTTGCTTCTCTTTAATTGTAAGTTAGAGTATGCATATTTTAATTTTAATGACATTTACATTTAAAAATGTATCTTGCAGTTACCTTCTTACTGTATTACAAGAGTGATATTCCAATATTAGGGAAATAAAGACTTATTATAGTATTACTAATATTTATCTGATCTCTCTAACCTTATGGTAAATTTTTATATAGCAGTTTTGTATCTATTTAATGAAATGTCTCATTTTTTCCCCTTATAAGGCTTCTGGTTCTATGTTATAGTTAGAATATTACCTTCTGTGCTTTAAGATAATAAATATATTCTTGTATTCTTCTACAGTCTTCTACACTGTTCTCTTGATAATTCTGTTTCCACAGTTTGTTCCTCATGTTTTGATCTTTGCTCCATGTGGAATTTATTGTAATGTAAGGAATAAGGCAGAGATCTAATGTTTTTTTTTTTTTTTTATCTCCACTCACTATCCAGTTTCTCTTAAATTATTTATCAAATAATGTATCTTTTCCCTGTTTATTTAAAGTGTCACCTCTACTGTATGTGAAATTCTTGTATCTTTTTGGTCTATTTCTGGACTCTGATTCTGTTTCATTGATCAGTCTATTCATGTGCTAGCATTAAAGTTTTAATTATTACAGCATAATAATATTTTTTAATATTTAATAGGACCATTCTCTCCACATTTCTTCCCTACCTAATCTTTCATACTTGTTTATTATTCTAGAAGAACTTGCTGATAGACTCACGTCTGCCTTCTCACTACCCATAAATGATCCTATTGGTATTTTTACTGGGATTGTTTCAATTTGTGGTTTAGGCAAATTTACATTATGAGAATTAATCCAGACAAAGTGGTTAGAGTGGTGCCTGGTGTAGAATAAACAGCCAGGAGACTAGCTGTTGTGCTGGATATTCTTTTTGCCTCTTCAAATATATTCTTCACTTTCTCCATCTCCAGGCTCTCTAGTCCTCTGGCTTCTTATTGGATTTGGCTAATAGGTCTTGTAGGAGATGGATGTGTGGGAGGAAAGAGGTTGTATTTCCCAGCCTCTTATCCTATAGAGTTGTGTTTGTCCTCCTAAGGCCACACCTTCTGCCAGGGTAGTTCTTCTCCCATACTGAGAGACCTTACTAGGGTCTAGTAGTGACAGTGATAACAGCTCCCTGCTATTGCTTGTCCTGTGAGTATGCCATTATTTTCCTGCTGGGAGGCTGATTGATGGACCTGCTTTCATCTTCTGCTTCTCCTCCTCCTCCTCCTCCTCCTCATTGCTGATATTGAATCTCCCTATTGCAATCTTCTTTGAGAGCCTTTAGTAGAGGTTAAAATTCTCTTTATAAAGCCCTTTATCATTTGTCATTATACCCAGGTTTTCTTCTATTCATTTGCAGTTATAAATAGAATCTTTTCTCTTGTTACATTTTCTAACTAATTGGATATAAGCAAGCTATCAGCTGTATACTGAATTTTCTTATTGTTTCTAATAATTTTTCAGTACCTTGTTTATTTCATAATCACCTGCAGACAGTGCATCACTTTGAAATAATGATAGTTTTCCCTTTTTTTTTCTTCATGAGGAGTATTTATTTGGGAATGGTTTTATTCAAATATTTTTGCACATCTGTTAAGATACTTAAAATTTTTCACCTTTGATCTACTAATTTAGTAAATTATCTTATTAGATACACTAATACTAACTTACCCTTATTTTCCTGGCCTAATTCTTACTTGGTTAAGCTATCGTATTCTTTTTAGGATTCTACTTGCTGGTATTTTGGTTAGGATCTTTGTAACAATATTTTTTACTGAAAATGATCTATAGCTTTCTCTCCCCATCCAGTGTCATGTTGTGATAGCAGTACTTTGTTTACATCACCCCAGTATTTTCAGCGGCAAGTTAAAAACAGTAAAGAGAGAAGAGATTTTACACACACATGTAAATATCTTTAAAGCAGTGAGGAAGTTAACTTGTTACCAGGGAAACTGGCATCATATCTTGCTGATTATAAAGCTGTCTTTTGTATCAAACTGGTACAAAGTACAGTTGTTACAAGATGTGTATGTAATGCTGTGGTGACATAAAATACCATCTTTCACTTGATCTTTTATCTGCTTTTCCTCATCCTATGAAGAGAAATGGGTAGGACTTTGCCACATTTAGCAGATAAGAAGGTTTAGATTCAGACAGATTTCTGCTTGCCAGAGGTCATATGGCTAATAAAGTTTATCTCTAGACCTAGAAAACAAACCTTGTGACACATGGTCAATGCTCCTTTGTTTCATCATCTTTAGGAATAGAGTCAGTGAAATCAGATCACACGTATATTTCAGAATAGGAGAGACCTTGGCTCAGATTTTATTTTCAAGGAAATTATGTGTGAAGAATTTAGCACTTTTCTTATAATGCATATTATAATTCAATTTATGCCTACAACATCATCTTAAGGTAGTCAGAGAACAGGTTTATAGCGTAATACTATACATGTCAGAAATCACCCAATTTAAAAACTACATGAGAGGTTTATACAGGCTCTTCCCAGACACAAATGGAAGAAAAAAATAGCGTGTCTTCATATACTCATTCTTCCCTTTAAAAGAATGAATTGCATTTTTTCTTTATTACTAAGTTAATACATATTTATGAAGGAAAATTTAGGGAAAAAGGCAAAAATATCAGAATCCTCTGTAATTCTACCACCCAGAGATACCAGTGTGAACATCTTGGTGTGGAGCCCAACACTTCTACTACCTATCTAAATGTATTCTTTTTCTCTGCCTCTTACCATGCATAATGTTTTATAATCTGTGCATAATTCTTTTATAATCAGTTTTTAAATCTTATATAGTAATTTTTCATATTATGAAATATAGCAATATTTCAGATACTAGAGACTTTTTTCTGAATAAAGTCTTATTAGAAACCCAAATTAAGGTACGCCTAGGTAGCTCAGCGATTGAGTGGCTGCCTTAGGCCCAGGGCATGATTCTGGAGTCCTGGGATCGAGTCCCACATCAGGCTCCACGCCCGGAGCCTGCTTCTCCCTCTGCCTGTGTGTCTCTGCCTCTCTCTCTCTCTGTCGCTCATGAATAAATAAATAAAATATTAAAAAAAGAAACCCAAATTAATGCAGTGTTTTATGCTAAAATTTTTATATTGTTAATTTAAACGCTAATATGGGAATGAAAAGGTTGATTTGTTGAAAAAAAAATTTAAGATAGGGTTGTATCCAGTGGTGTTCTGGAATGCTTATTACCCACAACTTGGATGAACCTAGAAAATATTATGCTAACTAAAATAAGCCAAACACAAAAGATCATGTAGTGTATGATTCCATTTATATTAAATACTCAGGAAATATATTTCCATAAGGACGAGGTTTCTTTGGATCTCTAAAGGAAAAATAGAACTGATTTGTGTTACTTGATGATTTCTACAATATACTTACTGTGGTTGATTTGAAGCTATCAGTGCTGCGTCACTGAATGAGTTGGTAAGAAGAGAGGTGCAGAATTGGCTCTTCTGAGCCAGTGTGAGCAGGCTCCAGCACACTAGTGGTTTAAAAGCTAGAATGTTTTTAGTTACAGGTAGCAAAAATCTTACTCCAGTGTCCTTAAACAAAAGATTTACCAAGAGGATTCAAGGTTGAATGGTTCCAGATTTGTTTAGTTCAACAGCTCAGCAGTATCATCACTGACCCATGTTCTTTCTTTCTGTCTTGCTATCTTCAGTATGTCAGAGTTGTCTTCACACCAGCTTTTACCATGGTTGCAAAGTGGCTTTAACAGTTCCACATATCCAGACATCACAACTTCCAGAGGAAGAAAGGGCTTGCCTCTTTCCTTTCATATTATTTTAAATGGGGGGAAAAAATCCCTTGGGACTCCTTTAGCAAACTTTCCATCACATCTGATTTTATCACATTGCTATTTTCAAACTAGTCTCTGACAAGCAAGATGGAACTATTATGATTGGTTTGGACCAGTCAGGATCCACTCTTCTGATCTGAGGCTGCCAGCTACATTCTCCTGAAGCATATGGCTGCCTAGACATCAGAACAAAATGTTGCTTCTTTTAGGATGGAGGTGGATGGATGTTGGTTGTATAGCCCACAGTGTCTACAGCACAGGCGTTGGGGATGACACTTCAAGTTGTATTATCAGCTTCAATATTTAATTTATGTTTCTATCTTGATTGTGTAGTTTTTCACTTATTCAGAAAAGTTGCAAATGTTACAGTATTCTTCCCACCTCATTCTGTGAGGCCAGTATTACTGATACTAAAACCCAACAAAAAAATTACAAGGCGATTACAGACCAATATCTGTTATGAATAAGGACACAAAAATCCTAAAAAAAATACTAACTGAATATAGCAACATATAAAAAGAATTATATGCCATGACCCAAGTGGGATTCATCTCAGGAATGCAAGGTTGGTTTAACATCCACAAATTATTGTAAATTATTGTAATATACCATGTCAATAGAATACTAAAAGTCAAATGATTATATAAATAGATGCAAAAAACACTTGACAAAATCCAACATCCTTTCATAACAAAACACTCAAAACCTAGGAATAGAAGTGAATCAAAAGGCATCTGTGAAAAACCCACAGTTAGCATCATACTTGATGATAAAAGACTGCTTGCTTTCCCTCATAAGCTCTGGAGCAAGACAAGGATATCCACTCCTGCTATTCTGTTTAACATTGAACTAAGGTTCTAACCAGATCAATTAGATAAGAAAAAGAAAAGGCTTCTAGGTTGGAAAGGAAGAAGTAAAACTGTTCATAGATGACATGATCTATGTAGAAAACACTAAGGAATCCCCTAAAGAATTATTAGAACTAATAAATGAGTTCAGCAATGTTGCAGGGTACAAGATCAGTATACAAAAATCAGCTATGTTTCTGTCCACTTGAGATGAGTAACCCAAAAGTGAACTTAGAACACTTCATTTACAATAGCATTAAAAAGAATAAGATGCTTAAAAATAAATTTAACAAAAGAAGCATCGAACTTATTCTCTGAAAACCACCAAAGATTATTTAAAAAGAAATTGAAGATCCACATAAGTGGAAAAATATCCCATATTCATAAATTAAAAGACCTAATATTGGTAAGGTGGCAATATTGATCTTCAGATTAAGCACAGTCTCTTTCAGAATCCCAACTGACTTCTCTGTAGAAGTTGACAAGCTCTTTTGAACATTTATATGAAATTGCAAGGGACTGAGAGTAGCAAAAAATCTTAAAGAACAAAGTAGGACTCATAATCTCTGGTTTCAAAACTTATTACAAAGCAACAGTGATCAAGACAGTGTGGTATTGGCACTTATAATCCTTAAGTAATTATCTGGGGAACCTAGGGATCAGTGGAATAAAGTTGAGTGTCAAAAAATAAACCCATGTGTCTATGGTCAGCTGGTTTTTGACAAGAGTGCCTAGACCAAAAAAAAAAAAAAAGGAGTGCCTAGACCATTCAATAGGGAAAGAACAGTCTTTTCAGTAATTGTGCTTAGAAAATAGAATAGCCACACAGAAAAGGATGAAGTTGATCGTATGACTTAAAATGAATCTAAGAACTAATTGTAAGAACTAAAGCCTATAAAACTCTTAAAACCTAGGGCAAATTTTTATGACCTTGGATTTGGTCAAAGAATTTTTAGATACGACACCAAAAGCATAAGCAACACAAAAAAAATAGATGCATTAGATTTCATCAAAATTAAAAACTTGTGCTTCAAAGGACACTATCAATAAAGTAAAAAGCCCACAAAATGGGAGAAAATAGTTGCAATCATATATCCAATAAGGGACTTACATCTAGACTGTACAAGGAACTTCTACAACTTAGTAGTAAAAAAGGCAACTCAGTTTAAAAAAAAAATGGGCCAAAGATCTGAATAGGCATTTCTCCAAAAAAGATATATAAATGAATGATAAGCACATGAAAAGATACTCCCACATCTTTTCCATCAGGGAAATGCAAATCAAAACCACAATGAAAGACAGCTAGAACAAAAAAGAATAAGTGCTGGCAAGGATGCGGAGAAATCAGAACCCTCATACACTGCTGTTTGGAATGTAAAATGGTGCAGCCACTTTGGAAAAGATTTTGGCAGTTCCTCAAAATGCTAAACATAGAGTTACCAAATGACACAGCAATTTCACTTCAAAGGGAAATGAAAACAGGTCCATGCAAAAACTTGTACTTGAGTATACAGCAGCATTTTTCAAATAGCCAAAAAGTAGAAACAACCTAAATGTCCACCACATGATGAATAAACAAAATGTGGTATATCCATACACTGGAATGTTACTCAACCATAAAAAGGAATACTGATGCGTGTTACAACTTAGACAAACCTAGAAAACTTTTTGCTAAGTGAAATAAACCAGACATGAAAGGTGACAGCATGTGATTCCATTTATATGAAATATTTAGAAAATGTATTTCCATAAGGACAGAAAACAGACTGGTGTTTGCCAGGGGCTTGGGGGAGGGGAGGATGGGGAATAACTGCTTATGAGTCTGAGGTTTCCTTTGGGATGATGAAATATTCTAAAATTAACAGTGTTGATGGTTACGTGTATCTGTAAGTAGACTAAAAACCATTGTTATTGTGTGTTTACATGGATGAGTTGTATGGTTTGTGCACTGTATCTCAAGCTGTTTAAAAAATATTATCAGTATTTAAAGCTTTCCTTATGGTTTCAGAATACTTATAAATTAGAGATCCAGAAGTTTGAAGGAAAAAGTCAGAAATTTTTGTTTCACTGTGGAGACAGTAATAATTATCTAAAGTTCTATCTATCTTATTTGTCATGAGCATAAAAGTTAGCAAAGTATGCCAAAGTTGCAATAAGTATTTAAAATTGTACAGTCCTAATGGTGCTTATATGTTAATCCGTTAGTATAAAACTGCTTTGTTTTAGTGAAATATGTGAACAGATGCATGTGAGCTTTGCCTTGCATTTATTTGAGGAGTTCAGTTGCTTTAGCATAGCACAAGTTTACATGAGGAATCTTGCACAGGCCTAAATTAAAAAAGGTCCATTCAGAGCCCAAATTTTGCTCATCAATAACACACATATAAAACATTCAGGTACATGCACAGAGATGCCAACAGATGGCCTACTTTAAGATTTGTATAAAAAAGTATAGGTGTATTTATAATTTATATATACTTTATATATTTAATAGTTAAAATTTTAAATGTTTGAATATATGCATTTTTTGAGAAATAATTCCCATACTTTTAAAATTCACTCTTAAATTGTACAGTGGTTTTATATTCACAAAGTTGTGTGATATTTCACTACTGTTATCTAAATTCAGAGCACTTTCATCATCTAAAAACTACATATTAGTCATTCATCACTTTCCCCTTCCCTGTCCCCTGACGACTAGTCATCTATTTCTGTCTCTATGTACCTACATATTGAATATGTGCATTATTATAAATTTTAAATAGCTAAAAGTATCCAAGAATTATAGGCAGTTTCAAAAAGTTTGAGCATGTATATTTTACAACATTCACTTTAAACGATTTAGATATTCCATATTTCTATTTTTATAGTCAACTAATTAATCCCTTTATTGTCAAATATTTAGAAAGTTTACAGTTTTTCACTATGAACAATGCTGTGATGAAAATCTTTGTTTTTTTTATTTTATTTTATTTTATTTTATTTTTAATTTTTATTTATTTATGATAGTCACAGAGAGAGAGAGAGGCAGAGACACAGGCAGAGGGAGAAGCAGGCTCCATGCACCGGGAGCCCGATGTGGGATTCGATCCTGGGTCTCCAGGATCGCGCCCTGGGCCAAAGGCAGGCGCCAAACCGCTGCTCCACCCAGGGATCCCGTGTGATGAAAATCTTTGTAGTTAAATCTTTATCCTTATTCATGATCATTTCGTTAAGATTAATTCCTAAAAGTGGTATAGCTAGTTAAAATACTAGGTTTAGTTTTAATTCTTGATACATGTTGTCAAATTACTTCCCAGGAAGCTTATATCAATTTACACTCAAACAGTAATGTAAGAAAGACTCAAAAAGTTGTTAGGTGTAATAATACAATAAATAATTAATGTTTTAATATGGAGAGTGATATTATTTAATTATTTATTATTTAATTGGGAGAAAGAGTGATATCTTTCTCCCAATTAAATGTTTACATGACTAATTTTGAAAATTTTCTGCTTGAAACTTTCGAAACTTTTCGGTGAGCAAGTCATCATTTAAAAATTAGCTGTACTTGAATCATTACCTCAAATTAGCAAAATTCCTGTGGTACTGATCTATATTCCAGGTTCTAAACAAGAGACTCTTTAAATATGTTTTATTCATGTGTTATAAACTGCCTGTTATAAATATCTAACTAGTTCTTAACTGTCTATAGAATGAATTAAAACTTTCAGTTGTACCAAATTACCCATTTTAGGGTTTTTTTTTTTTTAACTTTTCCATTAAATCTTAAAATAAGTCATTGTAATAGCTAAAAATAACTGGACTTTATTTTTGTCTTTACAAATATGTGTTGGAGGTGTTAATAATGACAAGACTTTCCTAATAGGAAGAAAAATCAGTCTAGATTGAGGCAATGAGTTGGCTACAAGTATGGTGGTAGTAATGTCTCGGCTATGTTTAGGAAATTTTGCGTAATTGATTGGAATTAGGATACGTATAGGGGAAAATGAAATAAAAAGGTTACATTTGTGCCGTAAAAACAAACATTAAGTGGTTTTCTATATCTTCTTGTTAATAAAACATAAGATAAGGAAATATGTATGTTGAAGCACTATGTATACAATTTGATGAGAGGGTAAATTATTTCATGCTCTTTGGTGTGTCCCCTTTTTAACTTTGATCATACAGGTTTTTCTTAGATCAGCTAACTACCACCCCCCCCCCCCCCCCCCCGTCTTACCAGCTTTTTAAAAGAAAGATGATGGTGTACTGAATGAGGTATATCTCTTCCAGAAGTGTGCATCAGGGGTGAGGATATTGGGGAGGGGGAGGGTTGTGCATACACACACACTTTGCCTCATCATCCTGTGGTCAGTGATTCTCATATGAGAATGGCAAATCCCAAGAGAATCTGGGAATTTGGCAAGGGATTCATGAATCCATATGTATTTGAAATAGTTAACTTAAAAACATAAATCCCAAACCTGTATGTACTAGTGTGTTTCAAATGTAAGTAGATACTGTTGGGATTAAGTAAAATTATTTAAATATAACTCCTGAACTCACAATAATGTTCTGTATTTTCTCAATCAGTGGATGTGTTTTGTGTTCTTTGCTGATAGTCAGGTGCAGCCACCAGAGGAGACACAGGAAAGGCTCAGGGAAAACCAAAGTTTATTACTCAGAGGTCCCAGAGACAGGAGACTGAGCACAACATGCAGGGCCACAGGGAAAACAGCAGGGTGTTTGGGTAGGCCGGAGATAAAAATGAGGGGAGAGCATTAGGGCCACAGTCTTTGCTGGGGGTTTCCAGGGAAAGACAGGGCAGAGTGAATGGTTTATGGTTGGGAGATTTCAGTAATTTTGGTGGGCTTTGAGCCATAGGAATGGTCCCTAGTTGCCAAGTACCTGGCTCTGGGTGATTAAGGCCTTGGGATAAAGGATCTGATGAAGAAGGTCTGGCTCTGGGTTAGTTTGCACATCAAGGACATGCTCTTGGCCGGGCCCTTTGCTGTCTCCAAGAATTGCCTAGGTCTGGGACAGGTATTCTCTTTCCAGCTAGAAAATTTTCTTGAAATGTCAGAACATCATAATATACTGATCTTAAAAAATAGGATACAGGGTATCAAGAAGATTAACTTGTATCATGTGGGGCTATGCAAAGTATTTGATACTTAAGAAGATTAAACACCACCTATGCCAGCATGTTTCATTTCCTAAAAGAGTGAAATTGTGATCTAGACTGTGTTAACACTTGGGCAAATTCCTGACTGGTTTGATACTGTTAAATGCATGGCTGTTGTTGATGGAGATCACTGCAAATGGACTATTACCATTGAGTGGCAGCTGGCAAAAAACTGAAAAGGAGAGTCAGACTTCTTTTACTTAACGATAAATTGCTTTTTTTTTTTTTTTTTTTTTGGTATTCCTGACTGCCTCATATTGTAACTTAGAGAAACTGGCAATTTAAATGAGAGCTGGGTTGAGGGGTGCCTGAATAGTTCAGTTGGTTGAGGTTGAGTATCTGACTCGTGACTTGATCTCAAGGTCCCGGGATTGAGCCGGGCCTCAGGCATTGCATCCAGTGGAGAGTTGGCTTGAGTTTCTCTCTCTCTCTCTCTCTCTCTCTCTCTTTCTAATAAATAAATCTTTTTTTTTTTTTTTAATAAGAGCCGGGTTGATAAACAGGGAAAAGCCATTTTAAAGAATTTGAATCAAGTTTTGTATGCCTGAGTATATTATCAAACACTGGTTAAAGAGTGTTAGATAATTTTTAAAAGTGTGTAAACAACTTTAGTTAACAACTTTATTTAATTAATAACTCTTTGTATGCCAGAGAACTGAATAAGAACACCTTGGTGTGAAGTTCCTGGGTTATCTTCATGCATGCTATAGCTATCTGTTATAGTCCTTATTACAACTTTGTGTCCAAATACTTTCCCATTTTCCAGGTGGAGGAAACTAAGGCTTTCAGAATGTAACTTGTATCAAGAGTCTGTGGTTAGGAAGGGTAGATCTCAGATTTGAATCTATGATGACATAACCCAAAGCCTCTGCTCCCCTGTTTCAATTTTTAGAGGATACTTAATTTGCAAGAGTTTCAGACTTGAGAATCCTTAACTTTAAGGAAATTAGATAAAAATAATTTTTATTTTTTTATAGTGCTAAAATGCACCTAACATAAAATTTGCCATTTTAACCATTTTTGAATGCACAATTCAATGACAGTAAATACATTCACAGTGTTATATAACCCATCACCACAATCCATTTCCAGAACTTTTTCATCATGCGACATAGAAACTGTGTACCCATTTAAACAGTAACTTGTTCCACTCTTTCCCCAGCTGGTGGTAACCTCTATTCCACTCTCTGTCTCTATGGAGAAAAAATATTTTTAAAAGATTTTATTTATCGGCATAGAGAGAGCACATGTGAGCACGAGCAGGGGGAGTGGCAGGCAGAGGGAGAGAGAGAAGCAGGCTCCCTGAGGAGCAGGGAGCCTGATATGGGGCTCCATCACAGGACCCTGGAACCACCCAAAGCCAGACACTTAACCGACTGAGCCACCCAGGTGCCCCTGGAGGAAAAGTTTTTAGTGAGAGTTTTGTTGATGTTAGATGATACATTAGGTTTTAAATTTCTTTATAGAATATTAATTATAAATACATTTATTTTGGAAAAGTTCCATGTACTTCAATGCAAATTAAAAGTTATTTTTGTCTTTTTAATTCTTTGTCTATTCTATTTTAAATAAAGCATTATAATTATATATGCTAAGTGCCAAAGCCTTCATGTTATCTTCATTTTATTAAATATAAACAATTGGTGTTAAGAGAAAGTAGCTCTTTTCTGAACCTTAGAAAACTTAGCTTTTATACATTGTTCTAGTTAGAGCTCCTTGAGGGTAGCATTAGTTGCAGTCAAGTCATCAAAATTGTGGCAAATCCAAAGTATGGCAATCTTTTTTGCCAACCTACATACATTTGTATTCTCCTAGCGGATGGTTGTCACATTGCATATGATTTGATTCAGGCTATTTTTTTAATGAACATAGTATGTAATTATTGCCCATTGTGTATTCCATAGTAATAGTTACTAGAGGTGCTCTATACTTTGGCCAGACCCTGGACTTTGGTCTTTTTTGTTTCATATACCCATGTGGTTATGAAAAATCCAAAGCTCAGGTTCACCCCCTCTAACCTACTTTGACCTTGAAATGAAAGTCAGCTTCAGTACTCTGCTTACCTTTGTGCATTCCTCCATTTACCTAGTTTTTGCCTGTGGATTCCTTATGTTCTTACAGCTCGTGGATTCATTTCAGTAGATATTTTCTATATTTTCCACTGTTTTCAGTTTTCAGTGGTAGGTTTGGTTCTCTGAATTAGTCCACCACTGGAAATAAAAGTGATCGAAGAGCCTTTAACAAGAGATTCGTTCATTCCACCTAATAAATAATATAATAGGAACATGGGTTTTGTTTTAGTTAGCCACTATTTATCTCAACAACTTCTTCCAAACCAGTGTCAGTTACAGAACTGGATGGAAGAAGTTTTAATATTAGCTGCTGTGTCTATTCTATTTCATCTTCTACAGGAACTAAATCAGCCTAGATTAGGGAGAGAGGAACCAAAATTTCTTTCTCTAGCTAGGTCTATAAGAAATTTTAAGCCCTGGGACACCTACCTGGGTGGTTCAGCAGTTAAAGCGCCTGCCTTAGGCTCAGGGCTCAGGGCGTGATCCTGGAGTCCTGGGATGAGTCCCTTATCAGGCTCCCTGCAGGGAGCCTGCTTCTCCCTCTGCCTGTGTCTCTGCCTCTCTGTGTGTGTCTCTCATGAATAAATAAATAAAATCTTAAAAAAAACAAAAACAAAAACAAACTTTAATCCCTAAAAGGGGATTTGGTTTGAGATTTGTTGAGCAATGGCTTTCTTGTCACTTGCTTTTTGTACTGTATTCAAAGATGTTTCTTGCTTCTTACTGGCTTTAACTTTACTGATATGTAAGAGGGAAAGGAATGTTATTTGCATATATGTGTGTGGGGGGAACAGACTGGGGGGTGCTATTTAATTTGAATGTTACCGATTGTGAAATTTGGCCTTTTGCCCTCCCAGTCCTCTCCTGCTTGTGAGCTTTAAGATTTGGTTTGGGTTTTAACCATCTTCTCTCATTTGGCAGTTTTACTATATCGTCTTGATTAATAGAGGATTACTCCCAAATCCCTCTCTCTAGCCCAATTCTCTTTCAAGGCCTTTATGAAACCTTTGAAGCATCTTGAATTTTCATTTTTCACAAATCCCTAAGGTAAATTCAATCTCCATAGGCCCCTCGGGTTTCGTATTAGTTTTCTAGGACTGTCATAACAGAGTATCACAAAGTGGATGGTTTAAGACAATAGAAATGTATTATTTCACAGTTCTGGAGGCTAGAATTCTAAGATTAAGGTGTTGGCAGGGCCAGGCTCTCTCTAAGACTTTAGGGAAGAATCTCTCCCCCACCTAGCTTTTGATATTGCTGGCAATCCTTGGCATTCCTTGGCTTGTAGATACATTACTCTAGTCTCCATCTTCATATGGCTTTCTCCCCGTGTGATTGTGTGTCTTTGTCCACGTTTTTCTCTTATTATAAGAACACCAGTTTTTATTAGATTCAGAACTCACTCTAACCCAGTATGCCCTCATCTTAACTTAATTGCATGTGTAGAGAACCTGTTTCCAAATAAGGTCACATTCACAGGTATCCATGGTTAGAAATTCAACATATCTCTTGTGGGAACACAATTCAGTCCCATAACAACATGGTATATTTCGCCATTTATGTAGTTCTTTAATTTTTCTCAAAACTGCTTTATAGTTTCATTGTACAGATCTTGTTGCATGCATTCTGTTAAATTTTTCCCTAAGTATTTCAAGTTTGTGGATGCTGTTGGAAATAATATTTTTTAAATTTCATGTTCCAAACATTTTTCATAAATGTGTAGAAATACCATTGGTTTTATATATTGGTCTTATGTCTTGTGACCTTGCTAAATATTAGTTCTCATAGTTTTTTTTGTGTGGAGTCTTTAGGATTTTCTACCTTGTGGAGTCTTTAGGATTTTCTACCTACACAATCTGATTGTCGTGCAAATAAAGACAGATTTTCTTCTTTCTTTCCAGTTTGTATGCCTTATGTTTCTTTTTCTTGCCTTAATTAGTTGGCTGTAACTTTTAATACTATGTTAAAGTGGTAGAACAGACATCCTGCCTTGTTCATGATATTAGGGCAAAGCATTGTTTTTTATTGCTAAATATGATAATGGCCATAGATTTTTCATAGATCTTCTTGATTGGGTGAGGAAGTTTTTATTTATTCCTATTTTAGTAAGTATTTATCATAAATAGTATTGAATTTTTGTTAAATGCTTTTTCTTTGTCAATTGAAATAATTGATTTTTTTCTTTTTATTCTGTTAGTATGTTGAATTACATTTATTGTATTTTCAAACATTAAGCCAATTTTGGATTCTTGGGATAATTTATACTTAGTCATAATGTATTTCCTTTTTATATATTGTTGGATTTGATTTTCTAATATTTTCTTAAATACTCTTGTGTCCATATTTATGAGGGTTTTCATCTATAGTTTTCTTTTCTTATAATGTCTTTGCCTGATTTTAGTATCAGTTGATTTTTAGCAACTTTATTGTCATATACCTTGTAGTGATTTTTTGTTTTGCCTATTTGAAATTCATTGAGCTTCTTTAACATCTGGATTGGTAGTTCTTCTCAAATTTGGAAAATGTTTAGGTAATTTCCACTGATCTCTTTTTCTGTAGTGTTTAGTGTACTGTTAAGCTCAACTGTGAATTTTGCTATATAGATATTGTATTTATCAGCTTTAAGTAATCCATTTTTTAAAAAAGTTTTAATTTCTTTTTTCATTGTATGTTTCCCTTTAAATCTTTGAATATATTATAATAAGATTTTAGAATTTCTTTTCTACTAATCCCATCAACTTGACCATTTCCAGGTTTGTTTTTATTAACAATTTTTACCCCTTGGATCAGGTTACTTTTTCTTGTTTATTCTCATAATTTGTAATTTTATTTGTCATTCCTAAAAGAGTGTTGAGTTTTGATTTGGCAGGTGATTTAGTTAGTTTCTGATCAACCTGATCCTTTTCGGCATGTTATGAACTTTGTTAGTGTGGACCTAGAACAATGTTGTTTAATAGAATTTTCTGCCCTTCTCCTATGGTTGGCATTTCTGGGGTCTCTGTGTAATGTCCCAGGTATTTTGTGAGTGCTCTTTTGTGGTTGGTTGGGACTTGTGTCTCCCAACTCCCCTGTAGTAGTTCTTCCCTTGGTTGTTCTGGCCTCATGGAATCTCATACTACACGTAACTAGCTTAGTATTTAGCCAAAAGACTCAAGGAGAGACCCACTTTTGGAATTTTGGGGCTCATTTTCTTCACACTTTAACTCTCTGGTAATCTGTCCTGCAAATTTCAAGTGCCTTAGCCTCCCTGAACTCCAGTCTCTGATTCAATAATAGTACCGTGAAATTCTGGAATTGGCAGAGAAGGTCGGTTGTTCTAGCCTGTTTCACAACTGCCCTGACAGAGACTTGTTTGAGACAGCTCTTCTCAATTTACATGGCTCAGTTTGTAGAAAGTACATAGATAGTAATATTGAGTCAAATTCTGTTTTCCACAGATTTATTGCTTGTTGGTCTTATTTCCACCTCTGTAATTTCACAGAATAAAGCTTAACTCCTTAGATTATTTTATCTCATAGCTGTTTAACACCTGTTCTGTCCCTCTTTTTATTTCTTTACCTAAAGTACCTCAACTTATAATACTATTATCCCTTATGTATATTATTCTTTTTTTAAATGTATATTATTGTTATCTGCATCTTAAAATGCCATGTATGTATACATCTTCCAGTGTGATATTTAGAACTGAATGCAGTTTTTTAAATGTGGCCTCTGTTGAGAAGAGTGGAACATCCTTGATCTGGATACTTACCTTTCATTGGCTCCTAAGATTGCCTTTAATTACTGCCTCTTATTAACCTAGAGATTAAACATCCTGACCTTTTTAAAGTTATTTTTAATTAAACATAGTGGTTTATCCTTTGCATTTTATATGCATTTGTCTGATCTGCACCCCAGGACAGATGCACAGTTCTCTTAGTTATCTCTAGAATTCTTCCACTAGTTTGGTATCACATACTTAATCTCTGGGTATGTTTGTTTAGTCAGCTAGGAGTCTGCTTTACCGTAGTATGGGGCTCACATTGTTCTGTTTTGTTTAAGGTTGCCACCAGAGACTTTGTGTGCAGCTCTGCCTAAAGTAACATGTCCTGTGTTTGTGACATTCTCCTGGTCTAATAATATACTTGTAGTCTTATACTTACAGAATGCACACTCAATAATCCTTTTTTAAGCTCCCACTCTGCAGATCTATGCTACTGTTTTTTCCTTCTAAAAATTGTGATTACTTTCACCTTCCCATAATTTCTGATATATTATGAACAATGGATCAATAAGCAAATCTTTGTTATTTTAATGTCATAAGATAGTTGTAGCAGAATTTATTTATTTATTTTTAAAGATTTTATTTATTTATTCATGAGAGACACAGAGAGAGAGAGAGAGGGGCAGAGACACAGGCAGAGGGAGAAGCAGGCTCCATGCAGGGAGCCCGACGTGGGACTTGATCCCAGGTCTCCAGGATCACGCCCTGGACTGAAGGCAGCACTAAACTGCTGAGCCACCGGGGCTGCCCTGTAACAGAATTTAAATTTTGTTTGTAAAGTGGTAAGGTGGTTTTACTCTTTCCTCTGTACTAGGATTATTGTGCCTGCTGCCATCAACTACTGAGATTCTGTATAACAAAAAAACTTGATTCAGAGCTCTAAATCAGTATGACAACAAAGGTTTTAATTGGTAGAATTCCCATGTTGCTATGGTTTTAGAATATTTTTTGTTAGTTATTGATACTTTGTATTTTTTGTTTCATATCTCTTGAAATTCATAGTATTTGAAGAATATGAAGCCCTGATATGTGGATTTCAGTAAAAGAAATGAAAAAAAAAACCCACTTTGCTATATTCCTTGTGATTAAAATTGGCTGGAATTCAAAATGATAAAAGCACAATTGGAGGTTTTGACTATAGTGTTCACATTTTTCTATTGTAAATTTGGTTATACTTTTCCACAGACACAACATTTGTATAAAGAACTCTGGGATAGGCTATTTCCGTCCTGAGAATCCAAAATTATAGACACTGATGTCAATGCAGATGAGGTTAGCCTAATTTGGTCAAGGGAAGGACATGCTGCCTCTCTATATGGATAGCTAAAGGCCATTGCCAAGATTGACAGGTGTCCTGTGGGTGGCAGAGAGCCCCAGGGATAAAATTTGTACTTGGATTACTTCTCTAAAACACCACGATCAAAGTCATGTCTTTTCTTCCTATTGATCACAGTTTTTAGTGAGGTCTGCTTGTAATACTTTAATTTTTCAGATAATTAGTTTTGTTAGCCCCAGAAAGGGTAAAATTTTATACCTTCTTCTTAAAGTATCAAATTCTATTTTTGGAAGCTTAATTGTATCCTGTGCATTAGTTTTTCTAATATAGTCTGTTCTTTTTGTTACTCTGCCATGTTTCACTAGGCAGAGGTGAGAAAAGTTCATGTAAAAGGATATACTTGTTATTAGTGTAAGAGATGCAACTATTTGCTTATGGAATAATAAGTTACATGATCAGACTAGAAAGATTAAGTTTTAGGAGAATTTTCTATGAAATAAACATAATGTAAAGGAGTATTCATACTAATTTGATAACAGCTTTTGCTTTTATTTCATCTTACTGAAATATTTTTATTTTTAATAATAAATTCCTTTAATGGGAGTGCTTGTAACTTATACATATAAGTTAGTAGTAGGTATTTCATATCTCAAAATAAGAAAAAAATTTAAAGCTATTAGGTCCATGCCATGAAGAAAGGTAAGTGTATTGTTTTAAGAAAAAAATTGCATTGCCTGAGATTTTTGTAAGATTTGAGTGATGTGCATGCATCACTAGCAATGAAGGTTCTTTGGGTTTTTTAAGGTAAAAATTCAATAGCTGTTTCTATTCAAATAGAGAATTTTCTAACCTGGGAAGAATTGTGTCTTGATTATCTCTGCATTTCACTGTCAGATATAGAGTAGAAATTTAAGAAGAGGATGCTAGGGAAACCACCTTAGGAAGCCAGCCTATTCACTAGTTTGAAAAATGAAAGCCAAGACCATCACTCTCCTAGGGCTCAGAAAATGTTTCTGAGGGCGCTGCACAAGCATAGCACCAATTCCCTTTATGGACCATTGTGATTTCAGTTAAGTCTATTGTTGGGTTGAAGCTGGAGTGATTAGATCAGTATCATTCTTAAGTCTTAAATATTTAATTCTGATTTGGCTAACATTTATTGGGAGCTTACAAGAGCAAGGTATTCTTGTATAGATGTTACCTAAATCCTGTGAAGGGGAGGAAAATAAGACCCAGCAAAGTGGTGACTTGCCCAGGGTCACTCAGCTCTTGTCAATAAAGCTGGGGAATAAACCCAAGCTCTTGTCTCTAAACCCAATAGAGTTTTGAGGTGGTGGGAATAAACTCGACAGAAATTCACTTAAATGATTTCAGGACTCCCTTTCTTATGACCTTTTCCCCCCTAATTCTTTGTCTTAATTCTGATTCTTTTCTTTTTATCCTGGTCAGTCCTTCCTTTTTAGACTAACTGAAAGTACAGATTCTTGAGCTCACCTTTAATCAAAAATACTTTTATAAAAATATTTAAGTACTGTACCGAAAACAGCAATCTTGTAGTTGATTCTCAAAATTTGACTCTTTAAGCAGCTGAGTGAAAAGGTGGTGTGAAAATGAGTAATCGTGGGCTGAGCATCATGGTAAGGGGCTAATTTGGCATGTGCAGCATGGGCCAGAGCAGCAGGTAATGACCTCAAGCCGTGTCAGCTGCTGGCCCAGGCTCCACGACCCCCTCCCCAAGATTCTGCTGCTCTGTCCTGTTCCTGGAACCTTACTAGATATACATAGAATAATGAAAGATCTGATAATCTCACATCACACCTGGTTTCCTGACAAGAGAGTCTTCTCCATTTGTGCAAGGATTGCATCACAGCTTGTTACTTCAGCAGCAAGAGGAGATATCCATAATGTATAAGGTAGAGTGAGAAATTTATGGCCATGTGTTATGAACGGTTTCAATTTAGGAAAATTTTGATTTAGATCTGCTAATTTAATTTATGCTTCATTTTGACAGGTCTAGAATTAACTTTTCTTTTAAATAAACCCTGTGTACCGAGGATTGGATCATGAAAATAGCATCAACATTACTATTTGACCTGTTTGGGCTGTTTCAAATATTTTAGAACCACCCTTTGTGTACTGTTGCTATGCAGATGCTGTTATCTTGTCGTGACAGTCCTGTCATGTCCTGAGTATTTCTCCAGCCAGCTCCCTCTCTTCATCTCCACCATCCAGGGCGGGCTCATCGCCTCCCTCCTGGACCTCTGTGGTGGCCACTTAACTGCTTGTCCAACTCCTGCTCCACACAGCTAGCCTTGACCAAAACCTGCTAAAGCTCTTTAGGTTGGGAGTAGCTTTTAGGATGAAGGTAAAACACCTTTCCACGGACTCCACTTTTGACTCACCCTGCTCTCCAGCCTCCCCTGTTCCTCCTGTCTCCTCTCACCATGCTTTGTTTCATAGCTCCTTGGCCACCGTGTGTTGCGTCTGCACAGATCGTTCTTCCTGTCCTCTTCATGTGCTTGCCTCTTCGTTTTGGCTCAGGGACATTTCAGGAACTGTGGGAAGAAGTCTGTCTCCTCTTAGGTCACATCCAGACTGTGTTGGCAGTTCTTTCCTCCACCTACTGTACTTGTTCCAGTTGCAGATTTTATATTTATGTTTGTTCGTAGACTTTGATTAAAGTAGATGCTGACTAAACTGTAAGCTTCACAAGGGCAGGAGCCATTTCTGGTTTTACTGGGTGATTATGCCCCTGTCATCTAGCACAGGGCCTGTACATAGAAGTGTAATAAATACTTGCAGAATACTTGAACGAAAGTTTCATCAAAGGCTTTCTCAGCAGTAGTACCTGCAGCCTGCTGGCTGTTATGAGGTCATGAAGGTGGAAGAATGTAGGCACACTTTGCTATTAGCTCACTCACCAGCCAAGGGAGGAAGGTGATATGTACCAAAAATATTGTAATATAAACTAGGTGACAATTAGGACTTATAATATACTATTAATTGTCTGAAAATGCACCGCTAGACTGGCCTATGTCAATAAACCTAAAATGAATGAATTACGATGTTAAACAGGGCATACGATATTTATAAAAGACTCTTAACATTCATAAAATAATCCTAGCTCTAAAAGAAAAAAGTTGAACAAATTTGGTGTTAAAAGCTGAAAAGATAGAATAAAATGCAGTAATATTTTGAAGTGCCAGGACATTATACCTGTGAAGCTGGTCTGTGTGAAAGAAATGAGAAGTTTTGTGTATTGCTAAACGTTTTTTGAAAGTTATGTCAAAGCCCTCTGTTAGTATTATGACGTAGAAGTGTTTGGGGCTAGCCTGAGACCCCTTTAGGTATATTTTGTGAGACTGTTAGGTCAGCCCTCACAAAGGTTTTTTTCTTTCCTCTTCCAACATTACTGAGGCCAGTCTCCCCCAACCCTGGGGTCGTGGCATTAAGCAGGCGCTGGGCAGGAAGGCCGGCTGGCAGCGCATTCTCGGAGGAGTCAGGTGACCCGTTTGGAAGGCAGCTGCCCGAGGTTCAGGGCAGTCAGTTCTCCCCTCGCTTCTGCCTCGGGACAGCTGGCTGTTGTCAAACTCAGAACAAGTCTTCCTTGCTTATTGCCTGCTGGGAGAGGGGGGAGATTATGCAGTGGGCTTTTGATTGTTCCAATGGGAATTACATTGATCTGGTGTCTGGCCGTGGTTCTTCTCAAGTGGATCGCCTCTAAGGTAGGCCATCTTTATTTTTAGGAGAGTGAAATTAATCATCAGTGTATATATTTGGTTGGGGTCGAATTGCTAGGAGTTTCTTCTTTTGCTTCAGTTTTTATTTCTCTGATTAAAAGAGCTATGAATTTTACCTGTCAGCTGAAAAGCTTAACTGTAGTTAAGCGTGTGATTTTTATGCTTCTCCCACCTTTTCCTTCTTTCAGGGGCTTTTTTAGGGTATCATTCCTCATTATCGAAGTAGCTTCCCTCATACCATTCCCTTAAAGAAGTGATATGATTAAAGAAATACACCTTTTAAGATGAAATAATTATTAATTTATACTTTTGGTGTACATATTTTAGATATTCTTTTTGGAAATAATTTACTAATACTTATATGTTGAATGTGTAGTTGTTGAGAATTTTTCAACAGTTATGAACTTTTAAAAAACTAAAAACTACCCTCTATTCTCTGTTAAAGTATTGCTGCTACTAAAAAGTATACCTTACTTATGTTGGGAAAAGTGAGATTATTACATATTTGTTGTTTTTGAACTTGCATTCTGAGTGTCAGGCTTGAGAAATGCTGGCTAGAATGCTAGCCTAGCCATTTGCCATCTGGACAAAAGTCTAAAACTAAAGTAGGAAATAGTTAAGATGGTACCAGTGAAATTATTTTTTTCTATACTTGTATAAAAATGATTATATCTTTCATCTATGATGCAACTTTGTATTAAGAAATTGAAGACTATTAACTTAAAATTTGTAAGGCCATTGGTATTTGCTAAGTAACCCAAAGCATGGAATTCCATAAAGTTAAATTTCTTTTTCAAGCAAGATTTTTAATCCTTGTACGTAATTTTTCACATAATGTTTTAGGTGTCATTGACCTTGACTTGAAGTTGTCTTGATTTCTTAGTATGATTGAAGAAATCTCTTAAAGAAAGATAGTGTACTCAAATTTTTTAGATCTTTGCGTTTTGTAAGAAGCAATTTTGTTGTGCTGACAGCTCTTTACTCCTCTACTCATTGTTTTTAAAAGATTAGCTCACTAGGTTATTGAAGGAAAGTCAAGTTAATATTAATGCATTGAGTTGTGGATGGTTTCAGAGACTTTGACTTTTTTCCTAGCCAGCAAAAAAAAAAAAAAAAAAAGTTTTGATTTTCTTTCTTTCTTTCTTTCTTTCTTTCTTTCTTTCTTTCTTTCTTTCTTTCTTTCTTTCTTTCTTTTTCTTTCTTTCTTTCTTTCTTCTTTTTTTTTTTTTTAAAGAGAGAATGCTTGTAGGAGTGGTGGTGGTGGTGGTTGTAGAAGCAGAGAGAGAATCTTAAGCAGGCTCTGTGCCCAGTGCAGAGCCCGACATGGGGCTTGAACTCACAACCCTGAGATCATGACCTGAGCTGAAATCAAGAGTCAGATGCTTAACCAACTGAGCCACTCAGGTGCTCCCCAAAATTAAGTTTCAAAACGAAAAGAACATTGATATTTTATTTTGCAGTATTTTTGAAAAAATATACTGTTTGCATAGGCAAGAAGAATGGAAGGATACTACTATTCCTGTGGATCAATGCAGTGTTTTAATAGACAAACACTAGCATGTTTTTCTAGCATTTGTAAAATGAATATACTCTGAAAGAGCTCATTTTACTACATCAGAGAAAACTGCTTTTAAAACTTTGGCTGCACTTCTGTCTTTTGTAGTCTGTTTCTGTTGTTTGATAATGTTACCAGAAAATTTATTTAGTGCTACTGTGGTTAAGCCCTTTGACCATCAGTTTACTAATCCATAAAATGGGGCCAACAAAACCTATCTTACAAAGGTCTTGTATGGGTTAAGTGAGATTTTATATGAAAGCACCTGTAACATTTTCTGACACAAAGTAGGAATTAAGCAAGTGTTACTTAATATATTATTATTTTTCCCATGTAAGGGAAATAAGCATGCTTTTGCATAATCATTTTAGTGGAGAACTTGAACAAGATAAAAACAGTGGCACTTAAAATATCTTTGCTCAGTTTTTTAAAATGCTTGTCTTTAAAAGTTTTGTATTAACTAATACTGGAACAACTTTGACACCTTTTGTCATTCGCTTCTGTGGAAGAGTGATTCAGGGTGAGTGAGTGTCTGACCAGGGCACTGTGAAGTCCCGTTAATGTAGCAGTGGATCCTTTGGAACCTTGTTTATGCTTCTGTCAGTTTCTGATTGGCTCAGCCTCACCCATGTTTTGACCTATGCTAGTTTGCTTTCCAAGCTATTCCCAGGATGGCTAAATTAGAAGAGTCACGAGTAGAAGCTTCTCAGTTATTTCCATTCACTGGTGAGGTGAGGTGGGAATGTGGATGAGAGCACAAAGTGTTTTGGGACTGACAGCAACACAGGATTTTAATTAAATTTGTTTTACTATTTTTATTAAGAAGAGGATTTTACTAGTATGGTATATGGCTTTTAAATGGTAATCTTTAAAAAAGATGTGTTAAGTCTGTGCTGTAGCGTTGGGGTATAAAGCACATATAACTTTTGTTTAGAGTAATTCCAGCATTTAAACCAAATTTTTATTGTTACAATTCACAATTTGTAGTGTATTTTTCCAAAATGAGTTACTTCAGATTATTCCACCTCAGTTGCTTAGTGAGAGAATATAGTAATACTCATTTTAATCTTGGTTTGTGAGGAGATAAATGAACGAAGCATCACTCAGGATATATCGCTCAGGGTTCAGATAGATCAGTTTTAAAGTCCATCCCTTAAAAAAAATCATCTCATTTGGATTTATTTTATAGTCATGTCTTGTGGTTTAGTGTAGCTTTTAAACTATTTGTGGACCAGACTTACTTAAATTAGTAATGAATAGAATAACTTGAATAAGTTGTACTTCACTAAGTAATTTGATATATTTAAAATTCTACTCTTTTGCCAGGTTTTTATTATGATTAATATAGATCCTATCATTTTTATATCTAAATTAATGCCTCTGTAAATAAGTCTTAAGGGATTACCTTAAAATTATTTTAGTAGGTCATAGTTCTAATCTAGATTATGTTCATTAACTAGTTTTTTACTTCTATTATTTTATTTAACAGAGCTGATACTAGTCTTTCTCAGTCCTTAATATGTGAAGTGATAAATGAAATTTTTACATTCCTAATTAGTGGCTTTTTAGTAAATCGTCATCCTACATTAAAAAAATAATGTCAATCACTCTCTTAAAGATGCCTGTTAGAGATGACAAGTTACAGTTCATTTTCATAACCTATTTATTCAAGTTGTTATTGCACACTAGCAGGTTGATAGGTATTGACCATGATGAGCTATTATATAGTGGTATCTGTAGCTTCATTACTATGTCTTGGCTGACAGAAATACTTATTTCCATATATATGCTCTTCAGGGTCCTAGGTTCTCCTCTAATATGGTAGTATTAAGGGGAGACTTGTAATCTAATAAACTAAATATTTTTGAGGAGATCAGACAGATGTGAGAGGTGCCTTTTATTTATTTTTTTTTTAAGATTTTTTATTTATTCATTCAGAGAGAGAGAGACAGAGAGGCAGAGACAGGCAGAGGGAGAAACAGGCTCCATGCAGGGAGCCCGATGTGGGACTCCATCCCTGGTCTCCAGGATCACACCCCAGGCTGCAGGCGGCGCTAAACCGCTGCTCCACTGGTGCTGCCCGAGAGGTGCCTTTTAATACCAAGTGATTACAGGGGCTGTTTGCTCCAAAATAAATAGTTTACCCTGAAATTATTTTAGTTTACACTGCAGTAGGCTTTCTTAGGATAGATATTTTGTTGGTAGAAGACACTTAAAGTGTGATGCTGCCAGGAATGTATTCTGTATGATTTAGTCCCTTGGGATTTGATATCATGCTTTTCTTTATAGATTTCTTTGTAGTGGATTATTTTACTTTTTAATTTGAATTTGGTCTATTTTGTGACTAGATAATAACTACACATACTACAAAATTCAATGGATAAACATTGAAAAGTCCTTCTCATATCTCTGTGTCCCTCAGGCTCTGTGAAGACAACCAGGGTTGAAATTAAGAATTTTATTTTTGTTTGGAACTTCTGTTCCTTTTACATTTCTTGAACTGTTGTTTTCTGTTTTTGTAAGGATACATGAAATCATGTAAGAACTTAATTACATGATAAGCATTAAGGAGATAATAACAGTGATTTGGGGAGCTATATAGCAAAGTACATTCGATTAAGGTTTCAAATAAAGTAAATTTCTTTATAGTGATAGTAAAAAAATTATTTTTCATTGAGATGTCTAGGTGTGTGTTGAAGAATTATAAATCTCATGCCAGTTTTTCAAGGGAAGATCATTAATCAGATATATAAAAATATCTCGTTGCTTTTAATGATTCTTTTGTTAATGAAGTTGAGCATCTTGTCTTGTGTTTATAGGCTTATTTCTTTTTCTGTAAATAGTATGTTTATGTCCTACCTGTTTTTCTACATTATTATTCATCATTTTCTGATTGATTTGTAAAGCACTTCTTGTTCCTTTCATTATTAGATAGGGTAGGGGGAAATCTGCCTATTATCATGTCTGTTGAACTAATTTGATCCATTTTTCATGACTTTTCCACAGGTTTTATAGAACAGTTAGAAAAACCTAATAGGAAGTTTGGTTTGAAGAGATGACATTTCATCTAGAACCCAAGAGATAAGAAGGGAACCGTGATGCAGTGATCCTGGACATGGAAGCAGCAAGTATAAAGCTGCACCTATGGTACAGTTGAGGAACAGCAAGGAGACCAGTGTGGCTGAGTTGTGGTGGTGAGGAGAGAGTGGGAGAACAAGAAGACTGAGACGTAGGCAGATCATTGAGGCCTTTGGAAATCAGAGCTTGGTATTGGACCTTACTTAGTCCAAGTGTGTGGAGAGCCATTGGAGGATTTTGAGCAGGAACCGAATTGTTCACTCTTGCCTTGATGTGAAGAGTGGACTGGGGGCCCAGAGATGCCTCAGGAAAATCAGTCAGCAGCCCACTGCAAGAGTCCAGGTTAGACATGATACTAGTCCAGGTTAGTCCTGAGACAGAAGGAAGAAGTGGAGATAAAGCACGAGAGAGGAGTATGACCGGGAGAGTGGGCAGAGCTCACGGAGGGGATTTCAGCTCTGCAAATGTTGTTTTAGGGTGTATATTTTAAATTTGTAGTATTTGTTATTTTTATAATAGCTTTATTGAAATACAATTCACATACCATACAATTCATCCACTTTAAAAAGTACAATTCAGTAATTTTTAGTGTACTCACAGAGCCGTGTGGTCATTGCCACAGGTAATTTGAGAACATTTCCATCACTGTAGAGAGAAACATGGTACTGTGAGCATTCACTCCCCACCTTGCGCCAGCTCTCCCAGCTCTAGAGAAGCACCAGTCTACTTTCTGCCTCTGGATTTGCCTGTTTGGGACATTTCATATCAGGGGGACCATACACTGCGTGGTCCTTTGTGACTGGCTCTTTTCACTCAACACGCTGTTCTTGGGGATTAGCCGTGTTGTAGCTCATATCAGTACTGTGTACCTTCCTACCTGTCTGAATAGTGCTTGCTGTGTGGATATAGTACATTTTGTTAATATAGTCGTTTTTTGCTGGATATTTGGGTTGTCTTTATTTGGAGTGTTATGGATAATGTTGCAAGATACATTTTTATATGTTTACTTTTAAACACAGAGTGTATTTTAAAATCTCTCAGGGGCACCCTGTTTTTTGTCTTACAGATTTAGTATCACCTCAGATCTTTTTAAGTATACTAATTATATTTTAAAAAATTCTCTTATTTCTTGCTAGCGTCTGGGCCGTTTGGTTTTTCATTTTGTTCCATTTATTTCTAGTTTGATGCGTTTCTTCAAATGATGATTCCTGTTTCCTTATTCATTCATGCTTAAATTAAGGAAATGGTAAATAGTTGGACCATGTCTCCTCTTCACTTCTGTCTACTTCTGCAGAAGGTCTCTCCCCAAGTGAGCTTGTCTGACTCTGACATTAACTTTCTATTTACTGCACGTTCCTTACTCTCTGTACCCACTCTTATGGCATTGCTTAATCATAATTGTCTTCCTCATAACTAGAGATTTTAAAAGCAGAAGTCATATCTGCTCTTAAAAAATTTCTCAAAATTTCCTTTGGTATATCCATCTTCCGCACAGTGCTTTACAAAGAATAAATAATAAATGTTTGTTAAATTTCATATCACATTTAATTAGCATGTGTTAAAAATGTGTGTATTTTTTTTTCTAGAGGCGTGGAGCTATTTCCTATGACAGTTCTGACCAGACTGCGTTGTACATTCGTATGCTAGGTAAGCAGTATTTATTTTGTACCAAAATCCATTAATTTTATTATCACATAGTCTTAACTTGGGATTGAGATCATTTTCATTCGGTTGCTCTTCATCACTGTTTGCAATAGGAAATAATCAATAATTTTGAAATTAGAAGTCTTGAAACCAATATTGAATGTAATATGAATAAAGATAGGTATTTTAGAGTAATTGAGAAATCTCCAGCTTGATAACTGGGACTCTGTCATAAGTGTACAATTTTAAATTGAATTCTGAGTATTCTTCATAAAAATAATTTTAGACTTGTAGAGTTGATAAAATACTAAAAAGATGTCCATGCTAGCATAGAGAAGGATGAAGCCACAAAATACCTGACCATATAGTCCTGTCACTGGATGTATTAATTGCTCTCACTTGTCTGGCAAGGAGGACCGTTTGTCATCTTCCAGTCTCAGTTCTTAAATTTTTCACGTATTATTCAAGTCCATAAGGTAAAATGAATTTAGATTGTGTATACATGTATAATTTTCTTTCTCTTCTCCCTCTCTTTGCCAGATTTCTCTCCTCATCACGTACTCCTCAATCCCTTGAACTTTAAATCATACTATTAAAGATGTACAATTAAGATTCCAATAGGCAGATTTACTTCTCTTTTCTTAAAGGAGTCTTCTGTGACTTCTTTCATGCTCGGAATTCCTCCCTCAACTTCTAAGATATTGAGCCATCCATAGTCTTCACCTTTCTCTGGGTGTTTAGTTTGTTTTTGCCTCTTTGACTAATTCTTATTCATCTTCTTAAGCCCAAGTGTTCTCCTGTGCCCCATTTTTGCTCTTCTTCCTTTCTTCCCTCTTTAATTTACCTTGTGTGTCTGTCTCAGCTCCATTCTACTCTGGTACAATTTTTTCCCCAATAGGGTGTGGTCTTTTCCTCTTTTTTTTTTTTTTTTTTTGGTGGAGGATGCGGGCATCGAGGTCTTTTCCTCTTTACTGTCTATGTCTCTCTCCACAAACATATTTGAGATTCTGCTCTCCTGAAAACAGAACTTTATTTTTTTGTAAATTTATTTTTTATTGGTGTGCAATTTGCCAACATATAAAATAACACCCAGTGCTCATCCCATCAAGTGCCCCCCTCAGTGCCCGTCACCCAGTTACCCCCACCCCCCGCCCACCTTCCCTTCCCCCACCCCTAGTTCGTTTCCCAGAGTTAGGAGTCTCTAATGTCTGTCTCCCTTTCTGATATTTCCCACTCATTTTTTCTCCTTTCTCCTTTATTCCCTGTCACTATTTTTTATATTCCCCAAATGAATGAGACCATATAATGTTTGTCCTTCTCCAGTTGACTTATTTCACTCAGCATAATACCCTCCAGTTCCATCCATGTCGAAGCAAATGGTGGGTATTTGTCGTTTCTAATGGCTGAGTAATATTCCATTATATACATAAACCACATCATCTTTATCCATTCATCTTTCGATGGACACCGAGGCTCCTTCCACAGTTTAGCTATTGTGGACATTGCTGCTATAAACACTGGAGTGCAGGTGTCCCGGTGTTTCATTGCATTTGTATCTTTGGGGTAAATCCCCAGCAGTGCAATTGCTGGGTCATAGGGCAGATCTATTTTTAACTCTTTGAGGAACCTCCACACAGTTTTCCAGAGTGGCTGCACCAGTTCACATTCCCACCAAGAGTACAGGAGGGTTTCCCTTTCTCCACATCCTCTCCAATGTTTGTGGTTTCCTGCCTTGTTAATTTTCCCCATTCTCACTGGTCTGAAGTGGCATCTCATTGTGGTTTTGATTTGTATTTCCCTGATGGCAAGTGATGCGGAGCATTTTCTCATGTGCTTGTGAAAACAGAACTTTAAACTCATATATTTTTTTAACTCTATAGAACATCTCCATATAAATGTATTATGGGCACCTCACATTTAATCAAGCAGAGGCACATAGGTAGAGGCAGGGAGGCAAGCTAAGAAGCGAATACAGGAACAAAACTTATGTGTTCCCAAGGCTCTTCATTTTTCAGTCTTTTGCCATCTCAGAGCACATAACTCTCCATTCTTCTGGTTGTCAGATCAGAAACTTACAGATCTTTTTGATTCTTATTTTTGGTCTACTCCATGTTTGCTTCATCAGCACATTCTCTTGGCTGATATCCAGAATTTCACCACCCTCATGCTGTTACTACCAAGATCTAAGCCACGGTTATTTTTTTGTTGTTGTTGTTAATTTATTTGTTAATTATAGTCGCATTGTTGTACATTAGATCTCCAGAACTTATCCTGCATAACTGACACTTGTTTCCCCTTGAACTTCGTCCCATGTCTGCCCCCCACCAAGCCATAGTTATTGTTTCATTTCTTGCACTCGCTTCTTAGCTACCTAAGAAGCTACCTACCTGCCTCTGCTTGATTAGTCTATGTGGCCAAAGTGAACCTTTTGAAACATAAGTTAAATCAATCTCACTCCTCCATTCAGAATCTTTTGATGGTTTTCTGTCTTAGATGAATGGCCAGAGCTATCATGATGGTCCACGAAGGTCCATCATCAAGTGGCCCTCTCTGACCTTACTTCTCCCTCACCTCACTCTAGCCATACTGGCCTCTGCTTGAAGTTGAGCATGCCTAGCATGCCCTCTATCTCAGGGTATTTTATTGGTTCTTTCTTTTGCCCGGAAACCTCTTCCTCTAGATAGCCACATGGCTCACTGCCTCACTTCTTTCAGGCCTCTGCTCAGATGCCTCCTTTTCAGTAAAGTCTTCTCTGACCATGCTACTGCGTCTGTCCTCCTCTACTTCTCCCCCACCCATTCCTCTTTGCTTGCTTTAATTATCTCCTGGTTACTTATTACCATCTTCCATAGAATGAATTCTTTTTAAGATTTTGTTTATTTGACAGAGTACAAGCAGGGGGGAGCAGCAGAGGAAGAGGGAGAAGCAGGCTCCCAACTGAGCAGGGAGCCCAGGATCATGATCTGGGCTGAAGACAGATGCTTAACTGACTGAGCCACCCAGGCCTCCTCCATAGAATGAAATTCTTATTTGTATATTATTTGTCTCCATGAAATGATAAGCTTCGTGCAGACAGGGACTTTATGTGTCTTGTTCATTGCTGTATTTGCAGTGCCTGATGTGTAGTGGGTGTTCAGTAAGAATTTGTTGCAGGGAAAAGGAAACCCCACATGAGAGAGTTGATAAATCATTGTGGAATGACACCATGAAGGAGATGATGGCTTGCCTTAGAGAAACAAAATGTGAGCAAGAAGGCCTTGCAGAATTCAGGGGCACAGGGGCAGGGACTGAAGACCTAAAGGTTATGAACTTGGAGGCTCTGAGAGTATAGTGGGGAAAGTGCTGTCTTTGGAGTCCAAAGAGCTAGGTTTAAATCCTGACTCACCCTTTACACTAGCTTCGTGGCACAGGCAGGCTACTTAACTTCTCAAAGTCTCTGATTCTTCATCTGTAAAATGGGGACTAAGATTCCTACCTCTCAGAGTTGCTTAGAGAGTTAAATAAAATAGTGCCTATAAGACACAAAAAGAATGTCTAGTACATGGTTATGGTGGTTATTTTGTTGTGTAGAGAAGTGATCTGAAAGTCATATGAATACATGTAGAAACAATACTGAGCTTATAAAGGCCAAAGTTTAAGACCCAACTGAAGGCCGTGTGTGTGTGTGTGTGTGTGTGTGTGTATACACACCCCCACACACACCCACACACACACAAAATCAGTGAGAAAAGAGAAGATCAATCAAATTGAACATTTAAGGCACAATCTTTTAACATTTTATTTTTCTGTACATTTATAAACATTTTTTTAATTTTTTAATATATTTTTAAAAAATATTTATTTATTTATGATAGCCAGAGAGAGAGAGAGAGAGAGAGAGAGGCAGAGACACAGGCAGAGGGAGAAGCAGGCTCCATGCACCGGGAGATTCGATCGTGGGATTCGATCGTGGGTCTCCAGGATCGCGCCCTGGGCCAAAGGCAGGCGCCAAACCGCTGCGCCACCCAGGGATCCCACGTTTATAAAATTGTGCTTGAGAATGGGTCATGTAATTTCTTTCATATTTCTGACAGTATGGTGCTAGGCACAGGGTAGACCCTTAATATCTTCCTCTCTGGATTTTAGTTTTGTGCTGAGGATTTTTTTTAACTAAATGTGAATATTAGATATTAGGTTGGAGGAACACCTGGGTGGCTCAGTGGTTAAGCATCTGCTTTTGGCTCAGGTTGTGATCTGGAGGTCCTGGGATTGAGTCCCACATTGGGCTCCCCACAGGAAGTCTGCTCCTCCGTCAGCCTATGTCTCTGCCTCTCTCTCTGTGTCTCTCATTTTTTTTTCTCTTAAAAAAAAAAAGATATTAGTTTGGATTGTCATATATTTGTCATGTTTCTGAATGCTAACTTTAAAAGTTAGATTGTAATTATTGTTATTATTATTATTATTATTATAGAGGTAGATTTAAAAAAAGCTTATCTAGCCTAACAATTCAGTACTGAAAATTTATAAATCCCTTCAAATAAATTAGCTCTTAACTACTTATTCCATATATATATCATTAGTGAACCAGTACTTATGAGTATGATACCATTAAACCTTCATTGCTTATGGGAGCTTCTTCCCAAAATGGCAGCCTTCTAAGCTTATGTTTTATACTTCATTTTGTCCAGGAGATGTACGCGTAAGGAGTCGAGCAGGATTTGAATCAGAAAGAAGAGGTTCTCATCCATATATTGATTTTCGTATTTTTCATGGTAAGTGTTGGCATATACAGTATTTCTCTTAGGCTTTTGGTAACCTTCAGATTTTTAGAAAAATACAAAGGAAAAAGAAAAAAGTTATGTTTGAAATGTTTTAAAAACATTGGGTCATGATAAATGACACATTATTTTAGATAATGTTAGTAAATGCTTAGAGGCAATTAGAATTGTAAAGTATAAAATATGAAAGCTGATACAATTTTTCTTCTCCTTTCCAATTGAAATGTGACATTACTTTGGTACATTTTTTCTCTTCCTGATACATATATGTGCAAAATGTTTAAAGTTGTTGTATTCCATGTGTTTTGTCTTCACTACTCTAGATAAAATGTTTTTGTGCAAATGACATAAGAGATTTTCATAGTTAAAAAGGTGTATCTTGGCTTATTTGAAAATATACCACCACCTTTAAAGATATTTCATAGAATGCATATTTTGAAAACAAACATTGTGTGAGTTTGGCCCATAAAGGAGAAAATGGGAAAAAGAGAACTTAAACAGTAAGCACATTACCTGTTTTTGGAGGAGCACCACTTTTGGTAATGTTGGATAAATCATTTGGATTAACACTCCAGTTTAAAAAAACTAGAAAGACTGGACAAAATATGGAAAACATGTATTTGAGTATATCAGAATGCTGTTAAGGCAGAGATGAACCTGGTATTTGGGCTACTTTCCCCCTTAGTAGCATCTGCTGATTCTGGGAAAGATGGATGAAAGCTGAGCAGAATTTCTGATGGACACTTAAAATTAGAAAAACAAAAATAGCTGTTGATACCCCACCAAAGTTGGGGCACTGGTCCTGGTAAACCTTCTGTGCTCTAATTGGAACCCCAAAGTTCTTTACCTTAGGAAATCCTCGCTGTAAAACGTCTCAATCAGTGATTAGATCAAGATGATCTGTACCTTCAGAACCTCTAGCGACGTACTTGAAGTAAATGTTAATCCTCTTTGAAGAAAGGTAGTAACATTACCCTAAGTCTCAAATCACCTCTAAATTTTTCATATGCATATTAAGCACTGAATTAAAAATAAAAAAGGCAGGGAACCCAGGTGGCTCAGTGGTTTAGCGCGCCACCTTTGGCCCAGGGCGTGATCCTGAAGACCCGGATGGAGTCCCATGTCGGGCTCCCTGCATGGAGCCTGCTTCTCCCTCTGCCTGTGTCTCTGCCTCTCTCTCTTGCTCTCTGTGTGTCTCTCATGACTAAATAAATAAAATCTTTAAAAAATAAAAAAAAGGCGAAAGGAGATAAGAGTGTGATCAAAAATGAAAAGGAAACAACAGTAGAAACAGCCACAGGAAATTCTAATGATGGAATTATTTTACGTGAGCTTCAAAATAACATAATTATGCTGATGGAGGAAAAAAGACAGGATTGAAAATTTCAGTAGAGGACTGCAAATTGTAAAAAAAAATTTTTTTTTAAAGTCAAATGAATACTTAAGACTAAAAATAACATACTTTAATAAGAACTCATTGGCGTTGGTTTTAACAGCAAATAAGACCAAAATACAGAGAGAATTAGTGGATTAGAACATTAGGTCATAAGGAAACAATTTAGAATGAAACACAATGAAGCAAGAGGTAGAAAATACAGAAAAGACATGTGGAATGTGTTCCAGTTATCTATTGCTCTGTATCTGTCAAGAATTGTGAAGAATCTAAGATTTTACGTATAAATTAACAAGTTAGCCTGTTACTGCATCTTGGATGCTGGCAGAAGAGAGAAAGCTCCTGGGAAAGACATAGAGGACTTTATTATTCATGGCACAGCCAGCAACTTGAATGTATATTGTGTCAATTCTTCTAGCCCCACACATCCACAGTGGCAACGTAGAGGATTTTATGTGGATACTATGCACACAGTGGATTTGTGTTATATCAGGGAGCTTGGGGAACATACTGCTATTTGTTCCAGCAAAAGATGTACTTATCCTTCCAGGTTGCTAGCTGCAAACACAACCCTGAGAAATGGCCCAGGTAAGGATTGGTCGGGGCTTGGCATTCTTGGCACACCCAACCAGAACATGCAGGGACACTCAGGAGTGTCCACTATGAAGGATTACCTCTTCCAATAGTGACAAATGACTCCAAAACATACTGGCATAAAACAACTGTTTTTTATGTTCATGATTCTGAGGGTCAGGATTTAGTTAGTATATCAGGTTTGATTTGCCTGTGTCCCACAATGTTCTGATCTTCAACAGGGGTGGCTCCACTAGGTCCATATGTCTGGGACCTTGCTTCTTCTCCACATGTCCTCCTCTGGGGCTGGAACATCTAAGATGACCTCTGCGCTCTTATATCTGGTGCCAGGGTAGGGTGGCTGGAATTTCTGGAGCTGGCCAACGTTTTTCTTACCATAAATGGCAGTCTTAGGGTAGTTGGACTTCTTCCATGGCAGCTGCTGCCTTCCCCTAGAGCAAGCATTCCAAGAGAGGAAGTATGGGAACACCTGGTCTCTGACGACGAGGGCATGGACACTGTCACAGCATCACATTTTCATATTCTGATGATGAGCTGTGTCACATAGCTTGTCCAGATTCATGCAAGAGGACATTGATCCCACTTGTCAAAGGGAGTAAGGTAAAAAAAAAAATTTTTTTTAATTTATTCATGAGAGAGACAGAGAGAGTGAGAGGCAGAGACATAGGCAGAGGGAGAAGCAGGCTCCCTGCAGGGAGCCTGATGTGGGACTTGATCCTAGGACCCCAGGATCATGATCTGAACCAAAGGCAGATGCTCAATAACTGAGTCACCCAGGCATGCCTGGTCAAAAAAATGTTTAATCTTCTATCCTTAATCTGGCACAAAATGTGTTGAAAGTCATTAGGGTCCCAGGAAAGGAATGGGAAATTATAGCAGAAGTAGTCCTTGGAAAGATAATACCAAGATATCTCTAAAGCTTAATAAAGCACATTAAGGTACAGATTCAAGAAGCATTATGAATCTTAAGTACAGAAGCATTAAAAGAAAATCACAATATATTAGCAATATAATAAAACTGAAAACTGAAATCAGAAAGGATTTTTTTTTTTGAAACAAAATAAATGAGGAAAGGAGTGGGGTAAAGGGAGTCCAACCAAGAAACAGACTTTTAATTCTGGAGAACAATCTGATGATTACCAGAGGGGGAAGTGGGTGGGGAAATGGGTGAAACAGGTGATGGGGTTCAAGGAGGGCACTTACTGTGATGAGCACCAGGTGACGTATGGAAGTGTTGAATCACTATATTGTACACTTGAAACTAATATTATATGGTATGTTAACTAACGAATTTAAGTAAAAACTTAAAAATATATGGGGCATTCTAAACATGAGAATAAACTCTTTTCTAAAATGGAAAAGTAAAATAAATAAATTAATTTTTAAAAGTAGTGAGAAAGAAAATTACCTTCAAAGAAACAGCTATAAGATTGCCAGAAACAGATTCTATTTTGTTTTCTACAGAAACTAAGAAGCTAGAAGATAAAGGGAAAGATAGGTTCAAAGTGATGGAAAAAAATAAATGTCAAACTAAAATTTCACCCATAAACTCTTCTAGAGGAGAAAAGGAAAGGACTTCACAACTTACTGTGTAAAGCCAGCATAATCTTGATATAAAACTTGACAAGGATATTACAAGAATAGAAAATTATAGCCACTATCACTCACAAATATAGAGGAAACATCCTAAGTAACATACTATCAAATCTGCCATTTATAGGAAAAAATATATTTTGACCCAATTTCTGTTTTCCCAGAAATGTAAGATTGGCTTAACATTAAAAAACCAGTCATTGTAATTCACCATATTAATAGAAAAAGGAAAAAATAGAATAAAGGAGAAAAGTCATGGAAAGACCAATATATAAAGGTACCGTTTATCACCTTTCTTATTCAGTACTTTTTTTGGAGTTTAGCCAGTATAGTAATTCAAAGAAAAGAAACAAGATAAAAGGATTGAGAAAGAAGTGTCATTATATATGGATGATGTGATTGTGTACTAAGAAAACTATGAGGAGTAGCAAATGAATTTAGCAAGTTTGCTTGGTTTTATTTTCTATAAAGCAGAATTGACAGAAATTGAAATAACATAATTTAAATTTACATCAATGAAAGATGAAATACATAAGCATCAGTCTAATAAAAGATGTGTAGGACTCTGCATAGAAAACTACATAGAGGAAAAAAAAAAGAAAGAAAGAAAACTGCAAAAAAAAAAAAAAAAAAGAAAGAAAACTGCATAGAGGAACACCTGAGTGGCTCAGTGGTCGAGTGTCTGCCATTGGCTCAGGTCGTGATCCTGGGGTCCCACATCGGGCTCCCCATGGAGAGCCTGCTTCTCCCTCTGCCTATGTCTCTGTGTGTGTGTGTGTATGTGTGTGTCTCATGCATAAATAAAGTCTTAAAAAAAAAAAAGAAAACTGCATAGAAAAAAAGATACTACAGAGGAAAAGAAGACCTAAACAAATGGGAATACATACTATTGTTCATAGATTGGAAGATTCAATATTTTAAAGATGTTAGTTTCTCTTGAATTGACCTATAGGTTTAATGAAATCACAAAAAAAGTCCAAGCATTTTTTTTTCTCCCTTTGGTAGAATTGAGATGCTGATTGTAGAACCTATATAAAAATTGAAAAAGCCCAGGGGTTGCCTGGCTGGCTCAATGGAGCACGTGACCCTTGATCTCAAGGTTGTGAGTTCGATCTTTGTGTTGAGTGCAGAAATCACTTTTAAAAAAACTAAAGAAAGGAAGGAAGAAAGAAAAGAACCCAAATTAGTCAAGACAATCAGAAAAATAGGAACCATATTATAGAAATTACTCTTCCCAGAGGTGCCTGGGTGGTTCATTTGGTTAAGTGTCTGGTGTGACTCTTGACCTCAGCTCAGGTCTTGATCTCAGTCAGGGTCATGAGTTCAAGGCCCATGCTGAGCGTGGAGCCTACTTTAAAAAAAAAAGTTACTCTCAAATATAAAGACTTACCATAAACTATAGTTATAATTTTGAATTAGAGTGATACTGGATCAAAGCCTGACAAATAGGATAATAAAACATTGTAAAGTTCAGAAACAGATTCACACATATTGTGGGTGTTTGATTTGTGACAAATATGGTAATGCATTATGGAAAAGATTATCTTCTAAATAAATGGTGCTGAATCAGTTGGCTACCTATGCAGAGAAAAAAATGAATCTTGACCTTTAGTAGTAAAAAAATCAAATTTGGGTATATTTAATGTTCCAAATTATACTGGTAAGTCAGATAAGATGAGGAATAAGAATTGATTTTTTGATGAGGTGGTTATGGGGAAAGCCTGATTATTGAATGAATATAAGCGAGAACAAGGAGATAGATATAGCAAGTACAGACAACTTAAAGACTTTCAATGCAAAGAAGAGAGGCAGCTGATAGGGCTAGAAGGATCACTAAAGCTGGCAATTAATAACCAATTAAGTTCTGATATAAGTACTTCTTTTTTTTTTAAATTTTTATTTATTTATGATAGTCACACAGAGAGAGAGAGAGAGAGAGAGAGAGGCAGAGACAAAGGCAGAGGGACAAGCAGGCTCCATGCACCGGGAGCCCGACGTGGGATTCAAACCCAGGTCTCCAGGATCGCGCCCTGGGCCAAAGGCAGGCGCCAAACCGCTGCGCCACCCAGGGATCCCTGATATAAGTACTTCTTGAGTCAAAGAGGAGATGGAAACTGATTTTGAAGACTTTTATTTTTTTTCTTAAGATTTTATTTATTCATGAGAGACACGGGGCAGGCGGGGGGTTGGGGTTGCTGGTGGCAGAGACACAGGCAGAGGGAGAAGCAGGCTCCATGCAGGGAGCCTGACATGGGACTCATCCCAGGTCTCCAGGATCAGGCCTTGGGCTGAAGGGTGACGCTAAACGCTGAGCCACCCAGGCTGCCCAATTTTGCAGACTTTTAAAAAGTGATGAATAAAGATTACATATAAAAACCTGTGAAAATTCAAGTGAAATCTGGTTAAAACAGTGATACAGGAAAATTCATAGCATTAAAAATACCTATGTTAATAAATAGGAAAAAATGAAATAAGTGAATTAAATAGTCAAGTTCAAGAAGAAAAAGAATAAGAAAGTATACCTAAGAAAAGATGAAGGTAGCAATTAGTGAAGATAAAAAACAGAAATTAATGAGTTTAAAAAACAAAATAAAAATAAACTAAGAACTGGTTCTTTACAACAAAATAGATAAACTGCTGGCTGACTTAATCAGTGATTAAATTAAGCTAAGTTGAATACTTAAAAACTAAGGAGGAGTGGGAGATTCTCATAGGAACAAGGGAAATTAAAGAATAAAAATAGACTACTTATTCTTATTAATTTTTTGTTTATGAAAATGTTTTTAAATAGAAGTGTTATTTATGTTAACATGGGTCTATTATATTTTTAACAAAACTTTATTTTCTAGAGCATTCTTAGGTTGAGAGTAAAATTAAGAGGAAGTACAAGGATATCTCCATATCCCCATACCACAAATGCATAGCCTCTTCTATTATCAACATCACCAAGCAGTGGGATATATTTGTTACAATTGGTGAACCTACATTGACAATTCATAATCCCCAAAGTCTATAGTTTACATTAGGGTTCATTCCAAGTGTTGTACATTCTGTGGGTTTGGACAGAGTATTTTCACTGCCCTAAAAATCCTTTGTGCTCCACCTCTTCATCCCTTCATAGCTTTTTGCCTTTTCCAGAATATCATATGGTTAGAATCATACTGTCGGTAGCTTTTTCAGATTGGCTTCTTTCACATGGATAATATGCATTTTAGATTACTCCTTATCTTTTCATGACTTGATAACTCATTTCTCTTTAGCACTAAATAATATTCCATTGTCTGAATGTACCACAGCTTATTTATCCTTTTACCTAGTGAAGGACATCTTGGTTGCTTCCAGGTTTTGGCACTTATGAATAAAGCTGCTACAAACATCCATGTGCAGGTTTTTGTGTGGATGTAAGTTTTTTACTTCTTTGGGTAAATACCAAGGAGTGTGATTGCTGGATTATATGGCAGAAAGTATGTTTGGTTTTGTCAGAAACTACCAAACTGTCTTCCAAAGTGGCTGTACCATTTTGTATGAGGAATGAGGGGGGAATTTCTGTTACTCCACATTCACATCAACATTTGGTATGGTGAGTATTTTGGATTTTAGCCATCCTAATCAGTATGTAGTGGTATCTTGTTTTAATTTGAAATTCCCTGTGGATCATCTTTTCATATGCTTATTTGCCATCTGTGTATCTTCTTTGATGAGGTATCTGCTAAGGTTTTAGCCTATTTTTTAATCAAATTGTTTTCTTATAGAATTTTGAGTTATTTGGGCACTTTGGATAATAGTCCTTTATCAGATGTGACGTTTGCAAATATCTTCTTCCATTCTGTGGCTCGTCTTCTCATTCTTTTGACTCACTATCTTTTGCAGAGCAGAAGTTTTTAATTTTAATGAAGTTCATCTAAAACCATTTTCTTTCACGGATCATACATGTCTTTGGTGTGATTTCTTTCTTTTTTTTTTTTTTTTTTTAAAGATTTTATTTATTTATTCATGAGACACACAAAGAGAGAGGCAGAGACAGAGGCAGAGGGAAAAGCAGGTTCCATGCAGGGAGCCCAACATGGGACTTGATCCGGGGACTGCAGGATCACACCCTGAGCTGAAGGCAGATGCCCAACCATTGAGCCACACAGGCGCCCCTTTAGTGTGATTTCTGAAAAGGCATTTTCTTCTCTGGGTTGTCTAGATTTTCTCCGGTGTTATCTTCTAGGAGTACTGTGGTTTTGTATTTTATATTTATGTCTATGATCCATTTTGAATTAGTTTAGGTCTATGATCCATTTGAATTTTTTGCATGTGGATGTCCAGTTGTTCCAGCACGTTTTGTTTAAGAGACTATCTTTGCTCCAATGTATTGACTGTGCTCCTTTGTCAATGATCACTTAGCTATATTTATGTGGGTTTATTTCTGGGCTTTCTGCTTTGTTTTACTGATCTATTGGTCTCTTCTTTTGCCAGTACCATACTGTCTTGATTTTTGTAGCTTTATAGTAAATCTGGAAGTCGGGTCGTATCAGTCTTCCAACTTAGTTTTTCTCCTTCAATAATGACTTGGCTAGCCTGGGTCTTTTGCCTCTCAGTGTAAACCTTATAATCAACTTGTTGATATCCATAAGGTAACTTACTGGGATTTTGATTGGGATTGCATTGAAACCGTGGATCAAGTTGGAAAGAACTGACATCTTGACGATACTGAATCTTCCTATCCATGAACATGGAATATCTCTTATTTAGTTCTTTTTTGATTTCTTTCATCCCAGTTTTATAGTTTTCTTCATATAGGTCTTATACATATTTTATTAAATTTATATCCAAGTATTTCACTTTAGAGGGTGCTAACATAAATGATATTTTGTTTTTAATTTCAAATACCATTGTTTATTTCTGGTATATAGGGAAGCAATTAACTTTTCTTTATTAACCTGTATCCTGCAATCTTGCTATACTAATTGTTTAAATTAGTTTTAGGAGGGCTTTTTGTTTATTCTTTTAGATTATCTGTACAGACAATCATGTCATCTGTGAGCAAAGAAAGTTTTGTTTTTTCCCTTCTATTCTGCATGTTTTCTTTTCTTTCTTACTGCATTAGCTAGGACTTCTAACATGATGTTAAAAAGAATGGTGAGAGGGACCTTCTACCTAATTGTAGTGGGAAACTTTCAAGTTTCTTATTAAGTATTTTCCTTGTGGGGTTTTTGTAGACATTCTTTATCAACTTTAAGAACATTCCCTATATTCCTAGTTTACTGCGAATATTTATCATGCATGGGTGTTGGGTTTTGACAAGTGCCTTTTCTGTGTTTATTGGTATGATCATTTTTTTTTTAAGTCTGTTGACTTGTTGGATTACATTAATTGATTTTTTAATGTTGTACCAGCCCTGCATACCTGGGACAAATCCCACATGGTTTTAGTGTATAATTCTTAATACTTTTTTGGGATTTGATTTGCTAATATTGTGAGGATTTTTGCACCTGTATGCATAAGAGATACTGGTCTGTAGTCATCTTTCTTAGAACATCTGTGCCTGGTCTTAGTATTAATGTTGGCCTCAGAGTGAATTAGAAGTATTCCTTTCCTCTGTTTCAGTCTTCTGAAAGAGATTGTGAAGAATTGGTAGAATTTCTTCTTTAAGGGTTCAGCAGAATTTACCAGTGAACCCATCTGGGCCTGATGTTTTCTGTTTTGGAAAGTTATTAATTATTGATTCCATTTCTTAAATATAGGCCTATTCAGATTGTCTGTTTATTCTTGGGCGAGTTTTGGCAGACATTTACTGTGAGAACCTAGTCAGACCACTGGAAGTAAATCTCACAAAATATTAGACTTCCCCACAACTCGGTTTCAGACTTCTCCACACTGAGCTTTCAGAAATTTATCAGTTTGGGATGCCTGGGTGGCTCAGCGGTTTGAGCATCTACCTTTGGTTCAGGGTGTGACCCCGGGTCCAGGGATCGAGTCCCTCATCGGGACCTTCAGAGGGAGCCTGCTTCTCTCTCTGTGCCTCTGCCTCTCTGTGTGTCTCTCATGAATAAATAAATAAAATCTTAAAAAAAAAGAAATTTATTAGTTATAGTTCAGATATCCCTACCCTGGTACTAATTCCCAAGGAGGTTTCTGTTTGTGTCTGTGCTCCAATAAAGTTATTCTCTCTAATCATCTGTTGGTCTCTCCAGTCTTGAGGGCAGTGGTTTGCACCATGTCCTCACCTCTTTTATGGATCCTAGAAGAGTTGTTGATTTTTCAGTCTGTTCAGCTTTTTACTATTGTTAGTGGCAGCTTCCAAACTTCTTATATGTGGATACAGAAACTGGAAGTTCTCTTATGCTATTTTGAAGTGAAATGACAAATAAGTATTTACAGATTTTGTTTTAATTTCCATCATGGTAAATATCAGTAGCTGTAACTCACATAAACTAAAAGTTCTTTGGGGCATTCAGTAATTTTAAAAGTGTGAAGTAGTTGTGAAAATCAGCATGTTTGAGAAAGTTGCACAAGAGTTAACCTCTCTAAAATCGTGAGGTCTAGACATTTCACAAGCAGTTTCTTCTGGATTTTAAGAAGCAAGTATACTCTTACTATAAATGTCTGTAAAAAAAAAAAAGTTCAAAAAAATATTAGCAGAAGGATTCCAACAGCATAAAAGAACAATAATCCAGCCTTAGTGGGCTTATTTTAGAGAGGAACGCAAGCATGACTTAATACCTAGGTTTGACGGGCTCTTTTGTAGCAATATATTTATAACATTGGTTGCTTCTTAGGAGGAAATGAGTGGCTTGAGAAAAAGACAAAGGCATTTTTTGTTGTAGGCCCTTTTGAATTATTGATCCATTGAATGTATTATCATTAAAAAGTTTAAGTAAAATTACTTATAAATATTATAATATACAAAGATTGGCTGTGATAGGGATATCAGTAAAAAGATCAAGTCTAACTATTGACATTATTATAAAGAAAGGTGTACAGATATATTGGAAGTCTCTAGTATAACTCCTTGTATTTCACTGAATTTAGTAAAATTGAGGATTTGAAAAATATAATAGTTATAATGTATCAGTTTTAAATGAGGGACATAATGGGACATTTTGTTGGGACAGGGAAGTTAGGAATGATCAAATTGTTGGAAGTAATTTAGTGGAATAAAAATAGGATGGATACCTTCTAAATCATAACAAACCCAGGAGCAAAGGACAAAATGAGAGCAGACCAAAGATATTGATGATAGTAATAAAGGTAAAGGGATAAATTTTCCTTTTAAGGGATGAAGATGATCAGATTAGGTAAAAAATGAAACCTAATGACAAAGAATGGTTGAAAACAATACGAAGCAGTACCAGGCCTGAAGGTGTTAAGTTGGATTTGGGGGCTTAAACTTAGATCCTGATCTAGTGATTTAGACCCATTGTAGGGACTGTGTGGTATGGTATCTTACAACTCTTGACCTCATTACGCAGATTGTTTATAAAAAGTGACCAATGTCTAAGACTTTAGGTTATAGTTGGAAAATTGATTCACTGTAGAATTGGTCCTGTATTTAACAATATCTCTAAGCCAAACTGATAATGTAATTTGGAGGGTTTTTTTTTTAATAGAAAAAATGAATCATTTTTTTTCCTACTGGTAGTGTGGGTACTGTTTATCACAGAGCTCAAAATTCTTAAAAGAAAAAAAAATCTTAACCTTGTAGAGTTTGTGAAATGTGATCTAATCAGAGTGTGAGTACATGCTCCTGTTAGCACTAAAACCCCCTGTGAGCCAGCTCTAGGAAACTTCTCTTTGGCCCTGGCGAAGGCATGTATCTACCCTAAAGCAGCTTTCAGGATGAGTTTAAACCTTCAGAGGGGCTAAAGCATTTGAAAGACTTTAGTCATGTGCCTTCTCTTTGATATATAATTAAAAATAACATTTTGTTTTTCACGATGACATAAAACATTGCATGCTGAATTTAAAATAGTTTCTAGATGTTCAGAAACTACTTCTAGATACACGTATTAAATTGATTGAAGTTAGAATTCTATCAACATACGGCTCCTTGACACCTCTTTTGAGCATCTCTGTGGTTGTTAACTTCATCACTCTTAATTTCCCTTTTGTAAAAGTCCTGTCTCTTTCTGCTCTTCCATTGCTTAAATCCAGTCCGTATTAAATTCCATGTATTCTGTAACCGAAAATAGCTGCCGTACTCCTCTTTTATCTCTTATCCTGCTTGATTTCAGACCTTTATCACACCATTGTCTGGTATTATCTTAATCATTGTCCTTTTAGGATTTCTCTCCTGCAATCTGTCCTGTACTCTGTACCCAAAGTTGGATCTTTCTAAAGAGAGGGAAAGCTTAAAATACAGGGAAAATACATAATAACAGGTAAAGACATGTATGCTGTTAGCATATTAATTAAAACTATTTTTTGTCAATAATTTTGTGTTCTATTTGTTGTATCTGTGAGGTACTGATACTTAAGTGCTGGAATAGTTTTGACTGATTTCTAGATTATGATCATCTCCATGTTGACATATTACCTTTACTAATTTATCTGGAAATTAGAAATCCACACTGCAATATCAAGCTGTTATATTAAGATTTTTTATACGTATCGTTTATAATAAACAGTGTTTGGGGTTACAATGTCAAGGTGAGTTCTCCTCAAAAGGGCTGTCCAGGTAGGGAACGATTCCAGATTCCAAAGATAATAAGTAGGACCTCAACAGTAATTTTATCCTGTAGATATTATGGGTTTTTCTGTCTTGAGTTTTTGTCATTTGCATCATCTTTTGTCATAAATCCTTATTCTCTTAAGATCCATAAATTTATCTTCACAATAGGATTTGTGATAGGCCTTCTCATATAGCGAGTCCTGACTTTGAGTTTTTTCAAAAGGGTTTAAAGAAACAACAGGGCAGCCCTGGTGGCTCAGTGGTTTAGCACTGCCTTCAGCCCAGGGTGCGATCCTGGGGACCCGGGATTGAGTCCCATGTCAGGCTCTCTGCATGGAGCCTGCTTCTCCCTCTGCCTGTGTCTGTGCCTGTCTCTCATGAATAAACAAAATATTTTTAAAAAATTAAAAAAAGAAACAACAGAAGAAAATTAATTCAACACAGAAATACCTTAAATGCAGAAACCGTGTTCAGCCTTACTACTAAACAAGTTCCTATCAAATTTAGGAAGTTAAACTGTTAGTATGGTGCTAGTGATAGTTACATTGTGAGAGATTCTAGGGGGAAGTTCCTCAGTATGCATCAAGAGTTTTAAGATTTTTTTTTTTTAATTTACTCATGAGAGACACAGAGACAGAGGCAGAGACACAGGCAGAGGGAGAAGCAGGCTCCATGCAGGGAGCCCGACGTGGGACTCAATCCCAGGTCTTCAGGATCACGCCCTGGACTGAAGGCGGCGCTAAACCACTGAGCCACCTGGGCTTCCCTGCATCCAGTTTTAAGCATTTTTTTTCTTTGATTTCACCACTAGAAATGTATGCAAAGGGAATAATCACATGTAAATGTTAATGTATGTTCAAAGATGTTCACTTTGGCTTTGTTTATAGTAGGAAATGAATTAAATTGTGGTATTATTGACTGAGTTATTTAGGGAGCAAAAGACCAAAATGTTTATAACCTATTTCAGATGTTCAGAAGGAGAAATGTACACACCAAACTGTGCAAACATGAAAGCCATGGATAGATGTTAACAATGGCAAATCTGAGCAAAGGGTATTCCTTGTACTATTTGTAGTTTAGTTTGCAACTTTTTGAATTTTATATCTGTATTTTGAAGTGATCTCCAAATAGAAAGTTTGGTAATTATGTGCTTCTAAAAAATGTGGGGCTTTATTCAGATTACATATTTGTTAATTAACTGGTATTAGACCAGTTCTGTGGTTGTTTATTCAGAACTGAGAGAGTTCAAACTTTGGGAAGATGATTTGAAACTTAGTTATATTCATTGTTAAAAGAATGGAGGGATTTTGATGCTCATGAATCCTCTTTGCCAAAAAATATTTCCCAAAGATCTGGTATAAATCTGTAGTCAGGCATCTTTGTTGCAATGATTCTGCTTTAATCAATAAATTTTACTATATTTTTAAGTTAAATTTTTCCTAAAATGGATGTGTCGTACAGAAGCTTTTATTCTTAACTAGATTTTCCTTCTTCTGTCTCTGATGCTTTTAGTGGTTGCTCATGCTAACTTCTTTGTGAATTTATCAGATATCATGGTTCTATGAGACAAGAAATCAAAAAATTTTTCCCTGGTATCATCTTTCACTAAAGGGATTTTCTGAAGCATTCTTTTACCTTTCTTTGTTTTTGTTCTTACTAACTTTTTAATTATAGAACAAAAGATAACATGTATCAATATATATGAAAATGTTGATGTTAACATTTTTGAGACCCACTGAGAGACTTCAACTTTCATCCCATTTTCAAAAGATCCCTAGCCCTCAGACCTGCTCTGTCTAGAAATTACTCCCACGAAGGTACAAATTTCTGGTCCTCCAGCATGTAAAAACGGATTCTGGATGCCATTCATTCAACTAAGTTTAACCTGTCTAGTCTCCTGATTTTATGTTGTGAAAATTCTAACTTTGAGGTACCTAGTGACAATGAGTGATAATACAGCACTAACAAAATGAAAGGAAAAGATAATGGGGGGTGGGGGGCGTGGTGAAAATGAGGGGGAGAGAGAAATAGTTTGATTAGAGAGAGCAAGGGGCTGATGAAGACATGAGGCTGACCGGAGGGTAGTTTCCACAACAAAGTGCTCCAGAGCTGTCTCCCTGGGATCTTGGGGTCTTGAGCATCATTTTCCTTAATATGATGGCTTCTCCTCACCAGGCTTAGTTTCTGCTTTCACTCAACTCTGGAGACCACCAGGAGACTCCTCATTTCACTTTCCTCCTTTTGAGAATGGTGGCCTACTTTCATTCAGTAGGCTGGATTAAAAGCCCCAAATATTCCTACAAATATTTTTCTATACCTCATCTGTTGCAATACAATATTTTGAGACTCTAGTTTATTGGATCTGATAAAATGAACTCTATATTGACATTTTGTCCAATTTTATCTTGTTTGCTTTTAAAATTATATATCCGTAAATTTAATGAATCATTCTTTTCGTTACACATTTTTAGCTTATATAATAACAAATACGAATATCTTTAGAACATAAAAGAACTTATAACTCTTCATGTGCACTTAGAAAAATGATTTTTTTTTTTAAAGATTCTAGCATCATTATTAAATAGTAACAGAAGCTGCCAGCTTGACAGTTACTTCTTTTCATGGAATTCACTAGAGCTTACTGACATCATCCAGACTGGAAGGCATGGTCTCTCTGCCAATATCAGACAAGATGTAATATTCAAGGAATATGTTCTTTTTTTACAGTTTTTTTCATGTCTACGTAAATGCAGTTCTTTCCATTTTCTTTTACTCCTGGCACATGGTAATGTTTAAGTCCATGTATATGTGTTTTACCCATTATCTAGAGCTTTGTATTCATTTTAGCACTTTTCTCCATCCCTTAGTGGGGCAGCAAGGGAACTTGTAAGGTTATTTATATTGTAGCCTAAAAGCTCTTAACTTTTGTAAGCTTTGAGGCTTATTGGTCTTTTTGTTCCTGGTCTCTGGCAGTGTCTTGCAGTCTCTGGCAGCCTCTGGCTCAAGGTAGAGATTGAATATATTCTTGTTGCATCAAGTTGACTAAAACTGTATCTTCTACCATTTAGATTTTATAGGGTCCCACTTGTAGTTCTCCAAATATAATCTGAAACTATTAACCAAATTCACGCTGGTCTGGTCGCTGCCCTTCTGCTGAACCAAATGTCTCATGTTGTCTTTATTGTAACAACTCGCTATGAAAACATACAGACTCCTTCTGCTTTTCCTTAGATCCTCATGTGTGTTTGATTTCGGGTTGTTTGCTGTCTTACTAACAGGGCTGTGTTAGACTTCAGTACTTGTTTTATACTGTGTTATATGATCAGAAGGAACATCTGTTTCTGTGTGTGTTTTAAGTTTAAAAGCTTATGTCTTAGATTTTATTGTCTTTATCTGTCTTTAATATATAGTAACTCCCACACAAGGGTAGATCCTATTATATTTGGTAGTTTTTCCTGCTCTCCCTTTAAACATAAAAGTTGTTGCCTGGGTTTTTCCTCAACCGTGACTTTTTCTTTTAGTCTTTTACCTGTTATCTTTCCTGCTATACCAGCTGGCCAGTACTTTACTATTTACAAGCATATTTTCTTCAGCCATTATTTGCTTGATCTGCTAACATAGCTGTTCATCACTTGTAATTTAGTCCCATTACAAATGTAAGCATTCCAGCCTCTACTTACAGCTGTGATATTATAGACTAAGGCCATATTTTATTTTGTCTGAGGTTTCTATTAAATTTTAGTTTGTTCCCAGTCATTCATTTGTCTTGAAATCGTATCCATAATATGTAAGGTAAGCAACATATCTATAATAATTCACAGAGATATCATGAGAAATAATAATCTTATGTCTCTTTTCCCTTCCTTTTTATCACAAATGTTTCTACTTCCTGTAACAATCCCCTTACCAAGCAGTGCACGTAAAGAGGAATACTTCTGTGTTGAACTGAGTTAGAAAACATAGCACTCTGCTTCCTTTTTATCACAAAAATTTCTACTTCCTGTAACAATCCCCTTACCAAGCAGTGCATGTAGTACTTCTTTGTTGAACTGAATTAGAAAACATAGCACTCTGCCCCATGTGTGTATTTTTAGATTTTTACCTAGTTTCCAGGTGATTGTGAAATGTCTACATTTAAAAACCACTAATTTTTGTTTTTTGTCCCAAATTGATAGATGTTTTGTCCCCTAGACACCTTCTTGAACTTCATAGCATAAATTAGGGAACTAATATGGAATGGACCTTAATCTTAGTACAGTTTAATGGTAGTTTAATTCTTATTGTGCTTGGGAGAACTGAGGGAATTGGAGATCTAATTCTAGACTTTATTTTGTATGGTGCACATTAAATCTTTCTGTACTTTATTTTCTTTCTCAGTTCACTAAGAAGGTAATTAAAAATGTAATGAATGAGGAGCTATGTTTAAGGGCTGAGTTTGAACAAAGGAGGGATCCAACATATCACATATCCTATCTCTGAAGGGTGGAAATGCCTAATCCAGAACAATAATAATAATAATCTTAAAAAATTTATATCAATTATGCTATCACATCTTGTCAGAGTGAAGTTGAATTCCATAAACTAAGTTTATAAGAATTACTTAAGGGAAAGAATATTGATTGTACAGCTTATTCTCATGTTAACATTGATCTGATTTTAGATTATGAGTAGCTTGTTTATTTCTTTGATTTGCATTGAAGCTTGGACTACTTATATATTCATTTTAAAGTAATGAAATTGGGGGCGCCTGGGTGGCTCAGACAGTTGAGCATCCAACTCTTGATCTCGGCTCAGGTCTTGATCGCGTGGTCGTGAGTTCAAGCCCCACATTGGGCTCTGTGCTGGGCATGGAGCCTACTTAAATACATACATACATACTTATGTACATAAATTATAAAATAATGAAATTATATGCATATTGATCTCTTTTAAATGTGTCCGTTTATTTCTATAGTATATAAAAGTATGGAGGGGTCCTCAAGATGAAGTTATGCTGTTACAAATAATAAATTTGGTTTTGTTGGAGCACCCGGGTGGCTCAGTCTGTTAAGTGTTTGCCTTCAGCTCAGGTCGTGATCCTTGGGCCCTGGGATCAAGCCCCACATCGGCTCCCTGCTCAGTGGGAAGTCTGCTTCTCTGTCTCCCTCTGCCCCTCATTCCTGCTAATGCTCTCTCTCTGAAATAATAAAATCTTAAAAAAATATTTTGGTTTTGTTAATATAAGTAAAGCCATATGTTTAAAAATATTTGAAGTCATGTTTAAAAATATTTGAATTTGAAACTAATATAGTGTTACAGATCAGTTATACCTCAACTAAAAAAAAATTGATATCTGTAATTATAGCCATTAACGTTTAAGTGTTTATTCTTTCCCCAAAAGACATATTGCATGTATTATTTAACTTTTACAACAGTCCTATGAGCCCTATTTTATAGTGAGGAAGCTGAAAAGACCTTAAATAATAACTTTACTAATGTCACAAACTAGTAAAAGTGGGATTCAAACTCAGATGTGTAACTCCAAAGCGCATGTATTTATCTACTCTGCTGTACTGCTTCTCTATATAAGCACATACTACTCTACTAGAGTTAACTATTGTTTTATGTACTTAGCTGTTTTCTTCCTATGTATCCACACATGCTAAATATAAATATTCTTCCAAGAAAAATTTCCCAATAGACATAAATAAGTGTAGTTGTTCAATATTAACACTAAGCTTTCAGATAAGGCTTCTGTTTTGTTTGTGTGTGTGTGTGTGTGTATGTGTGTTTAGGAAGATTAGAGGGAGGTTAGACTATAGAATGTCTTCAGGTTTTTTATTCCATTACTATTCAACGTGTCATTGCCCTAGACTTGAGTTGGAACTGAGTTTAAGAAACATTTTTTATTTTTATTATTTTTTAAAGATTTTATTTATTCATGAGAGACAGAGAGAGAGGGAGAAGCTTAGGCTCCCTGCAAAGAGCAGGATGCAGGACTTGATCCGGGGCCCCAGGATCACAACTTGAGCCAAAGGCAGATGCTCAACCACTGAGCCACCCAGGCATCCCAAGAAACATTTTTAAAACAAACTCCAAGGATAATTCATGATTATATGCATCTAAATTGATTTTTATGATTTTAACGTGGCAGATATAGTGACTTCAGGGCTCCCTCTTGTGGACCATTAGAGCAAGTGGTGATTAATCTCAAGATCCAAGGACTTTTCTGTTAAAAACCTCCTTTGTCTAATAACTAAGGAACAGTAACATTCTTTGCCATGCAACTTGGATGATAGAGAGTCTGGGACTGTCAGGGGATACTTATTAGCTCAACATATGTGATCCTCCCAGCCCTTTTGTTCCTTAGCCTGTTGCTTGTATTTCTTTACTTTCTAATATTAGGGGAAAACATTGCTTCTAAATTTGCCTGCTATCATTCATTCATTTATTTATTTCCTTCCTTCCTTCCTTCCTTCCTTCCTTCCTTCCTTCCTTCCTTCCTTCCTTCCTTCCTTCCTTTTCTCTTTTCTCTTTTCTCTTTTCTCTTTTCTCTTTTTCTTTTCCTTGGAGAATCTTAAGAATGGATGACTGGAAGTAATTCCCATGATCTTTAAGTAACAACACTCATTTAGTTTTTTGGAGGCTGATTAGTTTGCTCATGGTCACATAGTGAGGTAATGTGGTATTTTAGAAGAGAACCAGCAGAGCTAACAACTCTTTAATAGTAACTTGATTAATTCAGTGAGCCCTGTTGGCTTTCTAAGCTGGATTGGAATGTAGGTAACCATGTAAACTAGAGCAAGCCAGGGACTTAAAATAAATAGTCCTAGCCTGGTGAAAGCTGGGCTTTAATAAAGGCAATTTTAATCTATTGTGTATTATGCTGTGAAATAAATAGTGGTGTGCCTCAAGGTACAGAACGAGCTAATGATGGCATTGGTAATAGGGTCAGATTTTATGTAATATGGTCAGAGGGTGAGCTTTTTAGTAATTGTCAGAATGAAGGGTACTAATCAAATTCTCACAGTCATTCATTCCTGTTTCGAAAGTTCCCCATGTAAGCTTTTTTATATATCCCTAAATGATAATGACTTACTCAATTTGATATCCTTGTTTTCTCTGTAGTGTTCTTTTCTTGTTTCAGGATAAGAATTTTACTTCTAATCATTATAGGGAATCCATTTGTGTACGTATGTATGTGTAAGGGGGAAGAATGGGTGGGAAGCAAATCTGACAAAACTAAAAATTTCCATCTTAAAATGATCTCATCATGCTTCATCCTTGATTTATAGTCACTGATCCCTTTTCTTAGATCATATTTTGGAAGCTATTCTAGGAGAGTTCTGGAAGTCTCTCTAATTTTCTTTTAGAAGACTTATTCTCCAGTTTGGTAGTGTGTTTTAGAAGCCATTGAAATGTGCTCCTATGTGCGTGTTCTACTTCCTATGTGCTTGTTCTACACAGCTAGGATGTGTGCAAATATGTAGTTATAAGAATGTTACAGAATTTTAAGAAAAATAAGAGTTGGAAACAGCCTAAAAGCAAAAGGATTAAGGAATTATGATAATTTCATATTTTAGAATAATACATAGCTATTAAAAATGATGTTCTTGTAAGTGTGTTTATTGACTTGGAAAGATGTTCATGAATTTGTAAGAAGAAAATTACTATGAATTGTCTTGGATTAAAAAACTATATATACACATACATATAGAAAATAATACATAGAAAAATATCTGGAGTGCCAGTTACCATTGGTGGTTTCTGTACAGCAAAGTCCTCCCATGCAGATTCTCCCCATTTTCAGCTTTGTTGAGCAGAAGAGGCAGTTTAGGGCAGCTACTCCCAGAAAGGACCAAGAAAAAGATATCTTTTAGAAGAAAGTGGCATATGTCACTCAGAATGACAGGGTAGGAAGATTGAGAGGCTTCTCTATCAAAATAACTACTAAACTAGAGAAAAAGACCAGGGTCTACTATTTCAGGACTCTGGATCCTGATTGGACACTTACAACAACCTTGAGAGTACTTGATGAAGGGAGAGGCTGCTGTTTGGTAGTTCATGCACAAACCAGTGACCATTACCCATCCCTTGGCCCCTTAGCCTATGGAGACAGTGGCCTATGTTCTTGGATGGGCTTGCTGAAGCCAGATGGGCACTGGGGACATTGTTTTCCAAAACTTTGTAGTTGCATGTTGAAGTCGGTTTTTCAGATCTCTGAGTGATAGGCACAGACATTTGCCTTTGTTTCAGCCCTTCAGCTGCAGAGATTTCACTTAACAGTGTTTACTGGAAGATTTAAAGAATCTTTTCTTCCCTCCCATCTCCCCTTTTGGAGCCACACATTTAAGGAAATCTGTGTTGAGTCACTGTGTTAGCTGACTGCAGAGATAATGGGTTAGGAACTTCAGTGACCACACGCAAGGAACACAAAACAGCAAATAGATAGGCAAAGGTGAAAATAGTCTGGAAAAGTAAAAACAGATGGCTTCAGCCCACAACAAGCAAAAGTAAGCTGTACTGGAGGAGTGAGAGATTAGATTTCCAGTTACTCCAGTGTAATAATAGTCAGAATATCCACTTCTCAAAAAAAATATATATAAAACATACAAAAAAATCAGAAAGTATGGTGCATACATGCAATAAGAGAATTTCACAGTAGCCATCCCTGAGGAAGTCCAGATATTGGAATTGCTAGTCAAAGTTGTTAAATCAAGTGCTATAAATGCATAAAGCAAACCATGGACATAGAACTAAAGGAAATCGGGACAAAATTCTATGAACAAAACTAGAATCTAAATAGATAAAAATTACAAAAAGGAACCAAACAAATTTTGAGGCTATAAAGTATAACTGAAATGAAAAATTCAATAGAGGGATTCAACAGCAGATTTGAGTAGGCAGAAGGATCAGTGGACTTGAAGATAAGACCATAGGAATGATTCAGACCCAAGAGACAGAAAGAAAAAAGAATGAAGAAAAATGAACAGAGCCCAATAAACTGGTGGAGGACCATCATGTGTACCAATATATGAGTATATGAGTCATAGGAGTCCCAGCAGGAGGAGGAAGAAAGAAAAGGGCAGAAAAAAGTATTTGAAGACATAAAAGTGGAAAACTTCCCAAATATGATGAAGACATGAATATACACACCTAAGCTCAGTGACCTCCAAACAAGATAAACTCAGGGGATCCCTGGATGGCTCAGCGGTTTAGCGCCTGCCTTCAGCCCAGGACGTGACCCTGGGGACCTGGGATCAAGTCCCACGTCGGGCTCCCTGCATGGAGCCTGCTTCTCCCTCTGCCTGTGTCTCTGCCTCTCTCTCTGTATCTCTCATGAATAAATAAATAAAATCTTAAGAAAAAAAAAAAAAAAGGAAACTCAGAGTTCCACACTGATCCATAATATAGTCAAACTGTTGAAACCCAAAAACAGAATTTTGAAAGCAGCAAAAGTGAAGTAATTTGTCATAACAGGGAATCCTCAATAAAATTAACAACTGATTTCCCAATATAGAAACCTGGGAGTCTAGAAGCCGGTAAGATGATGTATTTGGAATCCTGAAGGAGGAGGGGCTATCCACCAAGAATTCTATATCTGACAAAACTGTCCTTCATGAATGAAGAGGAGATAAATACATTTCCAGACAAAAGTTGAGGAAGTTCATTTGCAGTAGACCTGTTCTACAAGAAATGCTAGAGGCAGTCCTTCAAGATGAAATGAAAGGACATTAGAGAATAATCTGAAACTGTAAGAAGAAATAAAGAACACTGGCAAGGGTGACCACATAGGAAATATAAAAACAGTATTATTGTACTCTGGTTTGTACGTACACAATATATAAAGATGCAGTCTGTGACAATAACAAGGGAAGAATTGGAGAGTATGGGAGTGTAGTCTTTGTACAATAAGTTGGTATTATGCAAACTATGTTGTTATAGTTGAAGATGTTAATTGTAACATCCAAGCCAAGGTGACTGCTATGTAACTAAAAAAATGTACAAAGAAGGAAAGAAGAGGGAATCAAAATGGTACACTACAAAAAAATTAGCTAAGTGAAAAGCAATAATTAAGGAACGAAAAACATATAAAACATACCCAAAATAATAGCAAAATGGCAGAAGTAAATCCTTCTTTATCAGTAATCACCTTAAATATAAATAGATTAAATTCTTCTACTTAAAAGCAGAGATTGGCAGACTTGAATTTTAAAAACCCCACAGTGTCCATCTAGATGCTGTATAGAAGGGACTAATTTTAGGTATAAAGAAATAAAGATGTTGAAAATAAAAGGAGGGGAGTGATACTGCATTGCATGATGAAGGAGTAACCAAAAGAGCTAGATGGGTTTATTATGATCACACAAAGTAGACTTGAAATAAAAGATTACAAGAGATAAAGGACACTCACTGTACATTGATAAATATACAGGAAGATATACATTTATAAATTATAAACATATATACATTTAACCAGAGAACCCTAAAATATGTGAAGCACAAATTGACAGAATTGAAGGGAGAGTAGGAGAATTTTACAGTAATAGGGACTTTATTTTTTTAATTGGAGTTCAATAATGGGGACTTTAATACACATTTTCAATAATGAGTAGAACAGTGAGACAGATTAGTAAGGAATTAAAGGACCTGAACAGCACTATAATCCAGTCAGACCTATTAGATACATACAGAACTCCTAATAGCAAAATACATGTTCTTAAATGCACAGAGAACATTTTGCAAAACAGGCCATATGTTAGGCCATAAAAGAAGTCTTAATAAACTTTTTTTTAAGGGGCTTACTCGGAAGTATAAAGTTAAATATTTTACTTGCCTTGTCTGGTCTGTGATCAGGGTTGAACAGGGTTAGATGCACTCCCCCCTGGGCCCAATTATAGAAATAGCAGAAACATGTTTGTAAGAAGCAGTCTGTGTCTTTGGCAGAAAAGGAGAGAGCTATTTGGGTAGGAAAGTGAAGAGGACCCGTTGCCCTCTCCTAAGACTTCACTTCTATCCCTACTAAGAGTGTGGTGTAGGGGTGCCTGGCTGGCTCAGTTGACCCTTGATCTCGGGGTTGTTAGTTTGAGCTCCATGTTGGGTGTAAGATTCCTTAAAATATTTAAAAAAAAAAATTGGTGTAGAGGGTTAGCCCAGGAGAATTTAGCTCATTCGGTAGTGACTTGTTAAAAAACAAACAACCCCCCCAAAAAAACTAGCCCATCAGGTCATTGAATTATGCAGAGCAGTAGATGAGAACAGTAGAACTCAACAATGATTAAAGAGTGGCTCACACACACACACAAAAGTTGCCTATAAACTGATGAAAATTGTGACTGAGTTTTCTATCACTCACTTAAAAATTTAAATGAAGCAATAGCTTCACTGTAAAGCATAAATTGAAGAACTCAGGGACTAGTTGTTCCTTGAGGTAGGTAATAGAGATAAATTGTTTTTGAGCTACGTTGCCTTCATGAGCCCTTCTTGAGGAAACTGCTAAAGGATGAACCTAAGCAAACAAAAGGTAAAAGTGTGGGTTGGAATGAAGGAGAAAGTGTATGCTGCTAACATCGGGAAAGGAAAAGAGAGAAAGTAGGATATAGAGTAGATTCCTCATGTGTGGTAAAGGATTAAAGGACGATGTTGTAAGCTGACAAATCAAGAAGCGGGAACATAAGTGTATTTACAAAATGAAGGTATCTTTTCAAATTGTAAAATTGTAGCAGTGCTCTTCAGTAAAGGACTGGTTCAGAAGATTATGGTTCATCCATATTATGGAATATTTGACAGCCTCATGAAAGTATGAGGAAGGTCTCTAAGTACTGGTAGGGAAGGAGCTCCCAGATAAATTAAAAAGCAAGGTGCAGAACATATAATGGAATATGCTGCCATTTATGTGAAAGAAGTAGAAAAATGGTGTATGGTGATTTCATTTATTTGACCAAAAACTCAGGAAAGATACACAGGAAACTTTAAGAAAAAGCTCATCATTTTAGGGGAGGGCTTGGGAAGTAGTTGGATGGATGACTGGCTAGGGGTTAGGTTTTTCACTGTATTCTTTTGTCCCCTTTGCCTTCTTTCCCTCCTTCCTCCTTGAATTCCTTCCCTGCTTCTCGTCCCATCTTGCTTCCTTTTCATTTTTGAGACATGTGAACAATTGCATATTCAGTAACTAGTCTAATAGAAAAATCAAATTCTCTTCCTCCCTCTCCCACATTCTGGTCCTATATGAAGTCTTAAAGCTTTGGGGTAGTTTTAGCTACTGTCTCTGCAGGGTCTTATGGAATTTCCAGGCTTTCCACAATGTAATATTCTTGAGTAATCTTCCCCAGGCCTTCTAGGTAGAGAAAGCACTTTTCTGTGCATGATGTGCTGCTTCATCTGGACAGGTTCTCTGTCCTTTCTCAAGTTGTCTGTGAAATAATCAGTACTTGTTAAGGCTGATTCTATCATTAAATGATGCTCTCTTTCTGATCCTCTGAGTAGCTTATTTATGGGGTTAGTCTTGCTGGATGCCACTGGGCCCCCATGAGTGAGCATTTCCCCTTGAGTCAGTATGTAATACTCATTCTCAGCTTCATATGATCAAACCAGAACTCTGGATAATGTGTACCAATTTCAGAACTCTGTGAAACAGGAAGACATGAATTATGTTTTTTGTTTTGTTTTAATTAAGAAAAATGAGACATCACGAGGTTGTGACTTGTCAGAAATTAGGAGTAAAGCAGGAGGATACAGCTGTGATCTTGTGAATAGGCCTCCGGCTCCCAGACTGCCAGATGTCTTAACCGTTGACAGTGTGAATCCTGCCATGTTGATAGGAGGACTTAGCATAGTGCATTGTGTTAGTGGGGTTTTCCCCTCAGATGAGACTCATTTATTTTTTGGTCCTTCTGCAGCTATCCTCCCAAAGAGATTCTCACATTTATTTCCAGGGTGCATGTATTTAGATTTATAATTTGAAAGCAGTGATGCTACTATCATTAGTGTGTACGTGCATGCACACACATGCACATAGTGGTGCAATGTAATTAATTGCCAGTGATAAAACTATGGCCTTTTGTGTGTGATTTAAGATAAATTGAAGGGAATGCTCATGAAGTCATGCTCATGACCTTGAACTCTTTTAGATTATTTTTCCATAATGAATAGAATATATGTATTCTGCAACATTTTCTAGAATTTTTTAAATGCTTTGGCTCTCACAGATTAATTGTATTTCATTTCTACTTTGGTGTCTAAGATTATATTTGTAAAATGGGGGTGATAATCTTGTCATCTTCATATCATTCTGATTACAGAACGGGATAGTTGACATGAATGCTCTTTCGTAAAACTGTAAGGTGCCTTATAAAAACAGAGATGGTGGTGCTAGTATTTAATTAGATCTCATCTGCTCCCTATGTATTTGTCCATTCAACTCTGTCCCTTCCAGATTCACTTGTTTCTAAGAAAGAATAGGACTAGAAGGATCATATTAGACATAAGTTCTTGTACATTAGCTTTTCCCTCTGTTTCTTTTTCTGTATGCTTCCATCTAAATAAAGACAATTTTGAATAATTTTATACACAAAACTTTTACAATTAATAAACAATACTGTAGAGATGGAATAAAACTTAGGAGTAATAGTATGGACACAGGCTTTGTAAACAGTTCTATGTTTTAAAATCCCCTTGCATCCTATATTGGCTCTGTAACCATGGGCAAGTTCTTTAATCTCTTATAGATTCAGTATTTTCATATGTAAAGTGAAGGATAATATTTATCTTTTGAGATTCTTGGGGACTAAGTGAGGTACTTTTTGCAAAGCAATTGGGAACATTGTTTTCACAGAATTTAATCTTCCCTCATTTCCTTAAACTTACTAATTCTAGTTCAATTATCACTTGATATTACTTACTATTTTGATTCCAATCCTTTTAATGTAAGTTAGAGATCAAAAATTTAAGTCCACAATTGTTCTAGATACTTTCTATTTTATTTTTTAAAGGTTTTATTTATTTATTCATGAGAGACACAGGCAGAGGGAGAAGCAGGCTCCCTCTGGGGAGCCCAATGTGGGACTCAATCCCAGGACCCCGGAATCAGGACTTGAGCCAAAGGCAGACGCTTAACCACTGAGCGCCCCCGATACTTTCTATTTTAGATTGACTAGAATGAAAAGTGAGTACGTTATGAAAAATGTACATAACAGTGTCCCTTATTCATTTATTTCTGATTTATGTGAGTATATGGGAATCTGAAAACTCATCAGATATTTCAAAAGTAGGATACACTTATTCAGTATATTTTTCACATATCTACTGTTATTAGGCTTTGGAATAAAGAGATGGGGAAAAAGGTAGCTCTTGGCTACATTGGATGTCATCATATATTGAAGGAGACAGGTAAATACATTATAATTGAGTATCAGAAGTAGTCTGATAGGGATCTGCACAGGGAGCTTTGAGAACCCAGAGGAGGTACCTCCCATTTCTCCTACATGGGGAGGGTGTAGGCAGATGTTCAGGTAGTGCCTCCCAGGGAAGGTGACACCTGAGTCAAATCTGGAGAGAGCTAGAACCTGGAACATGAAGCCTTTCCTTCCAGACTAAGGACATGGAGTTCATTTTGAGATGATGAGAAACCAGTGAATACTTTTACTTAAAGCAACACTAATATATTGGGAACTTAGGATAATTACCTAGAAGCAAACTTCCAAGCAGTGGCATCAACATCAGTTTTATCATCATCTACATTGCAACCATTTACTTAAAACCTGTTATGTATCCAACTCATGTATACATTATCTCATTTAATCCAGCACCCTTTGAATTAGATATTATTGCCATTATTTTATAGATCAGAAAACCAGAGTACTATAGGTCAATAGAGGAGTTAGTGATGGGATGCACAAGGGAGAATATATTTGATTAACTGCTATTCTACATGGTGATTTTAAGTTAATGGAAGTTAAGATGGGGTGATGAGTTATTGATCCTTAGTCTCCATTTTCATGTGCTTTATATTGTATTTCACTGAATTTAGTTTGATTCTAGAGTTTAAAGACAACATGTGTTCCCTGGGGGATGGCTTTTAACCCAGGTCTGATACTTCATCTGGTACTTAAGGAAACTGGTTTGTTCTAAAACTAGAGGGAAAAATGGACGTTAGACTTGCTCCTTTCTAGAGCTTTTCATCTTATAGGATTTTGTCCCTACCCTTTAGAACTCTTATAGAATAGAAATTACTTAATTCTCTGGTCCATCTCTTTTTCCTCTAAGTAAAATTACCTAAATATTTGAAATAATACCTCATTAGGATTAAACTTGGGACCCAGCTCTTCATTAAGAAGGGTGGTTTGAAAATAGGTTGTCTTTCTGCTTCATAATGTGTATACAGATATTCAAGCAATAGAATGAGAGGTGATAATTCTTCAGAGTTTAAAGAAAAAAAGATTAATCCAGCCATACTTCTCATTAGCTTTCTAAGTGCTGTCAAAATTTTTTTGTATATTTTTTATTGGAGTTCGATTTGCCAACATAAAGCATGACACCCAGTGCTCATCCCGTCAAGTGCCCCCCTCAGTGCTCATCACCAGGTCACCCCATCCCCCTGCCCACCTCCCCTTCTACCACCCCTTGTTCGTTTCCCAGAGTTAGGAGTTTCTCATGTTCTGTCTCCCTCTCTGGTATTTCCCACTCATTTTCTCTCCTTTCCCCTTTATTCCCTTTCACTATTTTTTATATTCCCTGAATAAATGAAACCATATAATGTTTGTCCTACTCTGATTGACTTACTTCACTCAGCATAATCCCCTCCAGTTCCATCCACATCAAAGCAAATGATGGGTATTTGTCGTTTCTAATGGCTGAGTGTAATATTCCATTGTATACATAGACCACATCTTCTTTATCCATTCATCTTTAGATGGACACCGAGGCTCCTTCCACAGTTTGGCTATTATGGACATTGCTGCTATAAACATTGGGTGCAAGTATGTTGGTCTTCAACTGCATCTGTATCTTTGGGGTAAATCCCCAGCAGTGCAATTGCTGGGTCGTAGGCTAGCTCTATTTTTAACTCTTTGAGGAACCTCCACACAGTTTTCCAGAGTGGCTGTACCCAGTTCACATTCCCACCAACAGTAGTGCTGTCAAAATTGACCATTTACCCCTTCATTCCTAATTCTTTAATTGAAAATACAAATGAAGTATTTCTTATCTCCTAGAAATGTGGTATAATGATTTATATAACTAGAAAAAGGGGTATTACAACGATAGTGTATGCACAATTTTGACTTGCTGAACTCACCTTTTACTTCTTTTATTTCAGCTCAATCTGAAATTGAAGTTTCTGTGTCTGCAAGGAATATCAGAAGGTTACTAAGTTTCCAGCGTTATCTTAGATCTTCACGCTTTTTTCGTGGTACTACCGTTTCAAATTCTCTAAACATTTTAGATGATGATTATAATGGACAAGCCAAGGTGTGTATTACTTTTTCAAGAAAATATTAGTTTTTGATATGTTTAATGAAGCCTTTTCCCCCCCCACATAGTATTGATTTATTAGAACCTTTCTTTGTATGCAAAAATCAGTTAAGCCCATTTTTCAGCTTTTTCCTTTAGGTCATTTGTTCAATTTATAAGCAGGTATTACAGAGTAGGGAAGATTTCTGAAGTAACTAAAATGGTGAAAATGTTTTTATTTATTATAACATTAAGTAACAAGTGAATCAGTAGAACATTATAAGATCACACAGAACCTTAACCCTGGGAAGAATCTTAAGGCTCTTCTGGTCTAATTTCTTTATTCAATAGGTAAGGAATCTATGGCCTGAAGAGCATCAGAGACTTGTTTGAGCTCATCCACTGGTTAGAGGGTACAGCGAGCACAGGGTGTTAGGTCGCATGACTTTCATTCAAATGATTTTTCATAGTCCCTTGTATCACTGAGATGCTTTGATGATTTATTTGTATATTTTCTAATTAAACCCAGTGATTGTGAGCATTATTTTCTATTTATATAGTTTAAAAGAAATGTCTTAATGAAGATGGAGCTCAGATGAGCTTTTTTTTTTTTTTTGACCAAATGAAGGCTTTTAATAATCTTATGTTTCCAATACTTTTGAAATTATTTTTTGACTTAATATTTACAGGCCAGATTTTGTTAAGTGTGTGTACAGAGGGCTGAGGCCTTCTTTACAATTACATTAAAGTGAAAAAAAAATTGCTTCCCTGTTTGATGAAAGAAATTAACAGAAGTGTTCATGCTTTCTTTAAATTTTAAAAAGTTTACATGTTCTGCCTTTTAAAATGAGATTATTGATCTATATATGTTTGGTCGTTAACACTATCAAAAATAAACTCTACTAGTAATATATTAGTATTATTTATGTCAATTTATTGATGAATGTGTACAACAGTGACCCTTCCACAGAAGTTTCAGGTTACAAATATATGGCTTAAAAATATAGTCAATTTTGTTTTGAGGTTGTTGTGGGATTTATTTGCTCAACCGAAATATACATTAACTTAAAAATAAGTGTAATAAGTGCTATTAATTATATTATAAGCTTATTTAAATAATAAAAATAAGTGCCTGTAAGTTGGGAGTGTTTTTTTTTAAGACCATGAATAACAAGTAATTTAAGCGTAGTGTAGCATTGATGTCAGGTGCCTGGGTTCTATAATCAAACCACCTGGTTGTAGATCCCAGCTCTATTATTTTCTAGCTGCTCTGGTTAGTCACTTTTAGCCTGTTTCCCCATCTGTAAATGAGGATTGAAAACAATGCCTACTTCACAGTGTTGTTATGAATAGTAAAAGTGAACAAGCATAGGAAGTACTCAGCTATTATAACTTATTTTTACCGAATTTTTAAAATCTAGACTCTAGACCATGTCGGGTACAAACCACACTTCCGTGGTGTTAAATTATTATTAAAAATTCTTGAAAAGTTCATAGTAGCATAGTAATAAGTTGAAAGAAACACTAACCTTACCTGTATATTCATTAATTGGAAAAACAAATGTTATTTGATTTTCCAAATGGAAATTGCATTTTGGGCACTTTTTTGGAGCAAGTTGGAAAGGTCATGATTAAAAAGAGAATGATACTTAGCATTTCTTAAATCACTTTCCATTTTCACTAACTTCTCTATGGATTATCTACAAAAGACAGACTGTTACTGAAATTAAATTACAGTAGGAATGTTTGGTTTTCATTTCAGTGTATGCTGGAAAAAGTTGGAAATTGGAATTTTGATATCTTTCTATTTGATAGACTAACAAATGGTAAGTGAAGGATTTAACTTACTCAAATTACTGTGTACTCTAGATTGCTGCATTGATGGTACAGCCACTGGTAGGTTCTTACTTTTATTTCCTTGGGTTATGAGCCTTCTGCTGACAGCAGAACATCATTTTGTCCCTTTGTTAGTGACTAATCTATCAACCCAGAGAATCACTCTCATAATTTTATTTTTTCTTAACTCTCAGCAGTAATCAAAAGTTACACTAGTCATTATCACTTGGCCACAAAGATGGCTCCTATTATGGATAACATGAAGTGAAATTGTTACCTCATTGTGTTCTTTCTCTTTCTGTTTTGGTTTCTTTTGGATTGTGGCTATTTACAGTGACATCTTCTGATACTATATTCCAGCTTTGACAGCCACAGATATGTGGTAGATTAATGACATTTTGAGAGCTATCCTTTCTTCTAACTTTGTGGTTCTCAGGCTTTTCTTTCTCTGAACACTTGAGAGAGAGGACATCCTCTGACCAGCAACAATGGTTCCCCCTGACACTGTTTCTTCATGGTTGGATGGGGATGAGCCTGTAGCTTCTTTAAGAGTCTTATCAGAATCTACAGAATATGATAGGTTTGAAAATACCAGGTGATTCTAATCTGTTTATCCTCTCCAGTGTTTTGTTTTGTTTCAGGGGTAGGGATCATGTTTCCTTATTCTCTTTGGGAACAGAAAAAAGATTCCCTTTGGGAATAATTCTTATTTAGGGTAAAAATTTTGGCATAAAATAAAAAATGGTACATGTAGTTCAAGTAGACTTTGTCCTTGTCTAAATTCTTTTTAATAAGTGAAGCAGGTTGAAAGTACACTGAGAAGAAGTTGCCTCAGAGTGTTTAGAATGGAGTAACTATGTAGTTCACTGCTATGTACATTGAAATCACTGGTGGTTTTTTTGTTTTTGTTTTTGTTTTTTTCTTTCTTATTTTACTTTGGAATGAAGCTCATTTCATAAGGAAGCCAAATACGGAAAATGGACAAGCAGATACAACTTTATTCATCTTGAGAATCAATGTGGATCTAGCTCTTTAGTATCACTACATTATTCCCTATAAGCCGTGTGGCCATGTAAGGTGAAAATAGCTTTGTAATCAACTTCTATTTTTTTTTCAACTTCTATTTTTGTCTGTACACTGTTGACAGAAAATAAATTGACTGATTCTAGGCAAAATTTTAAAGACTGTGAACTCTGTCTTATCAGTTTACCTCTCTCCTACTTCCCTGCCTTTTTTTGTTTTTTGTTTTTTTCCTTTTCTATTTCTCTTCCACCTCTCCTTTGCCCTTTGGTGACTGTTCTTTTCCTCTCCCTGCCCCCACCTTAGCATGTCCACACAGAAAATTCTCTAGTATCATTTACACAGTTGTCCTTCCCTTCAGTCTTCCCTTTTTAAAAAAATTTAGATAATAACATATCAGGTGACTCTTCTTCTAGATCTGGGAAATTCCTTTTTTTCTAACTTAATATGAATATTACTTCACTTGTTGTCTCCAGATAAATGTAAATAAAACAGTGCCACCCTTAGCAAGTTCAAAGTTTAGCCTTATATAAACTGTAATACATAGCCTATTATTAGTTTACTGGGACACTTGTCACTCATCAAAATAATTGGTTCTCTAAATTTTATTTTTAAAAAGTACATATCCTGCTAGTCAGGGGTCTTGGTGATGAAAGTGCAGTGAGATTGACAGTGTGTGGGATAGGCAGAATAGCCACTAGTTACAGTAGTTAATTTAGCACTTTGCTTTCACTTTAATCACCTCATTACTTTTTTGGAGTTGGCCAAATGGTTTCTTCTTAGGGTTGTAAGGAGTTAGCTACCCACCTGTGATTTTACGGATGGTGATACACATATCCAGTTAAATACAGCTACCCCAAATCACAAAAATTCTATCCATGAGGAGATACTATTGAGAAGCAAATGGGCAGAATAAAATTTTTTTTTAATTTTCATAATTTAATTAGAAGTGCTTTCTTTTTAAAACTGCTTAGCCTGAAATGAATTCTGGATGCCAAGTATATAGGTTTCCTGTCTTGTTTATTGACCTGGTGCTTTCTGTATTTCTTACTCTGGGCAGTTCACCAGATGACCTTGTGGGGAGGGCAGGGTAAAGGCAAAACTCAGTGATTCCTCTTAAGACAAATGGTCCCCAGCTTGCCCACTACAAGAAAGAAATTACTTACCATCTGGTAGGATATATTTGACATTCTTTTTATAGGAATGAGAGGTTATATGTGAAATAGCAAGATATGGTTTGTCACCCCTGAAATCTACCTGGCATGTGATGTGAGGGACCCTTCTTGCCAGGCCTGTGTCATGGCCTTATTCTTTCACAGTCTAGGTGCCTTTATTTCTTTTTCTTGTCTTATTGCTATGGTATGTACTTTCAGTACAGTGTTGAATACAAGTGTCAAGAGTGGGCATCCTTGTTTTGTTCCTGATCTTAGAGGGAAAGCTTTTAGCTTCCACCATTGAGTACGTTACTTGTGGGTTTGTTGTATTTGGCCCTTTTTTATATTGAGGTACACTCTGTACCTGCTTTGTTGAGAGTTTTTATCATAAGTGGATATTAAATTTTGTCTAAAGGTTTCCCTGCATGTATTGAGATGATTATAGCACTTTTATCCTTTATTTTATTAATGTGATGTATCATGTGATTCATTTGCAGATGTTGAACCATCCTTACATTATGGAATAAAACCCACTTGATTGTAGTGTATGAGCCTTTAAATGTTGTTGAATTTGGTTTGATAACATTTGGTTGAGTATTTCTGCACCTTTGTTCATCAAGAATATTAGACTGTAGTTTTCTTTTTTGTACTGTCTGATTTTGGTGTCAGGGTGATGCTGGCCTCACATAGAAATATTTCTTCCTCTTTAATTTTTTGAAATAGTTTGAGAAGGATAGATACTCTTCTCTAAATGTTTGGTAGAATTCACCTGTGAAGCCTTCTGGTCCTGAACTTTTGTTAGTTGGAGGTTTTTTGATTACCAGTTGGTTTGGTTTCATTGCTAATAATTGGACTGTTGAGATTTCCAATTTCTTTGTGATTCAGTCTTAGAGGATTATATGTGTCTAGGAATTTATCCATTTCTTCTAGGTTGTCCCAATTTGTTGGCAAATGCTTGTTTCATTAGTCGTTAAAATCTATATTGCTGTGGTGTCTCTGGTATCTTCTCCCCTTTCATTTCTGATAGTATTTACTTGAATCTTGTCTCTTCTTTTTCCTGATAAGCCTGACTAAAGGTTTATCAACTTTATTTATCTTTTCAAAGAATCAGCTCTCAGTTTTATTGATCTTTTAAATTATTTTTTAAGTTCTGTTTCATTTATTTCCACTCTGATCTTTATTATTTCCTTCCTTCTAGTTTTGGGCTTTGTTTTTTCCTTTTCTCATTCCTTTAAGTGTAAGTTTAGATTATTTCTTTGATATTTTTCTTAGTGCTTTTGGGAGGCTTTATCATTATAAACTTCCTTTTTCAAAATGCTTTTGCTGTCTCTTATATTTTGAAACATTATATTTTTGTTTTCATTTGACTCAAGGTGTGTGAATTCCTCTTTAATTTTTTTCATTGACCCCTTGGCTGTTAGTTAATGTGTTTATTTTTTTCCAGTTTTTTTTTCTTGTAATCTTCATACTGTTTTGATTTTAAAAAGATGCTTGTTGCTTTGTGTTCTTAAATTTATTGTTTTGTGGCCTAATATGTGATGGAGAATACAGTGTTCTGTATTCACTTCAAAAGAATGTGTATTCTGCTGTTTTTAGATGGAATGTAAGTCCGTCTGGTCTAATGTGTCATTTGAGACCACTATTTTCTTATTGATTTTCTGACTGGAGTGGGGGGTATTAAAGTCCCCTACTAATATTGTATTACTGTCAATTTCTACCTTTATGTCTGTTAATATTTCCTTTATATATTTAGGTGGTCCTATGTTGATTGCATAGATATTTACTATTTCTTTTTATCCTCCTGTTGGATCAGTCCCTTCATCATTATGTAATTCCTTTCTTGTCACTTGTTAAAGTTTTTCTTTTAAAGTCTGTTGTGTCTGATATAAGTATTGCTACCCACACTTTATTTTCATTTCTATTTTCAAGGAATGTTTTTTCCATCCCTTGACATTCAGTCTGTATATGTCATTAGGTCTGAAGTAAGCCTCTTGTAGGCTACGTTTAGATGGGTCTTGATTTTTTATCCATTCAGTCACCCTTTGTTTTGTTTTTGTTTTTTTTTACCCTTTGTTATTTGATTGGAACATTTGGTCCATTTACATTTGAAGTAATTGTGGGGTTTTGTTTTGTTTTTCATTTGAAGTAATTGTTAATGGGTGTGTATTTATTGCTGTTTTGTTTTCTGGTTGTTTCCTAGTTCTCAGTTTTCTTCTTCTGTTGCTGTCTTCCCTTTGATTTGATTACTTTCTTTAGTGTTGTGTTTTTATTCCTTTCTCTTTATCTTCTGTGTATCTGTTAGAGGTTTTTGCTTCCTGATTACCATGAAATTCATATATAATACCATTATGTATATAGCAGTCTATTTTAAAGCAACAGTCACATTCTAAATATTCTAACAGGAGTACCTTTCTGCAATATTTTATGTTTTCTATGTCATATTTTACAACTTTTTTTGGTATATATTTCCTAAGTAAATATTATAGAAATAATTGATTTTACTACTTTTTATTTTTAACTTTAATATAAGCTTTATAAGTGGCAGGTCCACTACCTTTATTATATGTTTGCTTTTACTAGTGAGACTTTTTCCTTCATCATTTTCTTCTATTTTTGACCTTTTCTTTTTGCTTAAATCCCTTTAATATTCTTTATAAGGCCTGTATAGTGGTGATGAACTTCTTTTGCTTTTGTTTGGGAAGCTCTTTATCTCTCCTTCAATTCTGAATGATAGCCTTGCTGGGTAGGGTATTCTTGGTTATAGGTTTTTTCCTTCGGTATCATGCCACTTTCTTTTGGCCTTCAAAATTTCTGCTGAAAAATCAGTTGATAGTCTTATGGGGTTTCCTTTGTTCCTAACTAGTTGCTATTCTCTTGCTGCTATTAAGATTTAATTTTTGACATTTTAGTTATTTGTCTTAGTGTTGACTTCCTTGTGTTCATCTTGTTTAGGACCCTCTGTGTTTCCTGGACCTAGATGTCTGGTTCCTTCCCCAAGTTAGGGAGTTTTCATCTATTATTTCTTCATAAAATTTTTCTGCCCCTTTCCTTTCTGTTTTCTCCTTCTGGGGCCCCTGTAATATGAATGTTAATATGCTTGATGTTGTCCCAGAAGTTCAGGTGAAGATACTCAGGACAGTAGCCACTTTGGAGGGGACAGGCACCAGTCCCAGTTGAGCTGCCTGCCATGAGGATGGGAGCCACTTTGGAGGGGTATCTGCCAGGGTGGGTAGGTTGGGCTGGATAGGTCCACAGGGGAACACTTGTTCAGGGTGACAGCACTAGCAAGGTAGATAGATGGTGTCAGAACTGGTGCCTGCCAGCATCAGATCAGCTGGGTAGGGGATGGCAAGAAAAATGACATCTTTTAGTAGTTCCATTCCTGGATAAAGTTCTTACAGATCCCTGACCCTATTGCATAAGCCCTAAGATTAAGTCAATGAATTTCCTTCCCTTATGTCCCAAACACTCTTTAAACTGCTGTCTCTGTGCAAGTGAGTTTGTGTACAGGCTCTTCCAGAGTGGAATCTTGGCTTCTCCTGGAGTTACTAAGCTTTGCTGATTTTCAAAGCTTCTGGATATAAGCCCAGCTGATTTTTCAAACCCTAGTGTTATGGAGGGTTGTCTTCCTGGTGTGCAGATCCTCAGGCTGGTGGGTGCCTGATGTGGGGCTTGAACCCTTCACTTCTCAGGGAGGATCTCTTTACTTTATGATAAACTTCCTGCTTACGGGTCACCAACATGAGGATGTGGATCCTGACCAAACCACATCTCTGCTTCTTCTACCCTTCATGATGTGGCTTTTTCTTTGTATCTTTAGCTGTAGAAGAGCTATTCTGCTAGTTTTCAGATCATTTTCCGAGAGTTGCTCTATATGTACTTGCAGTTTTGGTGTGTCCATTGCAAGAGGTGAGCTTAGGATCCTACCACTCTGCCATTTTCACCAATTCCTGCCCATTTTTTAAATTGAAGTGTAATTGACATATAACCTTATTTTAGCTTTAGGTATACAATGTAATGATTTAATATATGTATATATTTAAAACAATTACAAAAAAATCTAACATGCATCATGATACACAGTTACAGTTTTTTTGTGATGAGAACTTTTAAGGTGTACTGTCTTAGCAACTTTCAGATATGCAATATGATATTTTTATTTTATTGTTTTAAATAGGCTCCACACCCAGCATGGAGCCCAACTCAGAGCTTGAACTCAATAACCCTGAGATCAAGACCTGAGCTGAGATCAGGAATCAGACACTTAATCGACTAAGCCATGCAGGTGCCCTGCAATACGGTATTATTAATTATAGACACCATGCTGTACATTACATCCCCCAGACTTACTGTATAACTGGAAATTTGTACCTTTTGACCCCTGTCACTTATTTTGTCAGCATTACTACCTCTTATCTCTGACAACCACCAGTTCTCTGTATCTGTGAGCTTGGTTTTTTGTTTAAGATTCCACATACAAGTTAGATCATATGGTATTTGTCTTTCTCTGTCTGACATATTTCACTTAGCATAATTCCCTTTAAATTAATCCATGTTGTTGCAAATGGCAAGATTTCATTCATTTTTTTATGGCTGAATAATATTCCTTGGTGTGTGTGTGTGTGTGTGTGTGTGTGTGTGTGTATACACCGCATCTTCTTTATTCATTCATCTGTCTATGGACACATAGGTTGCTTCCATAACTTGGTTATTGTAAATAATGCTGCACTGAACATAGGGGTGCATGTGTCTTTTTGAATTTCTTTTTCTTTCAATAAATACCCAGAAGTGGATTACTGGATAATATGTTATTTCTTTCTTTTAATTTTTTGAGCATCGTCCTGCTGTTCTCCAGAGTGACTGCACCAATTTACATTCCCACCAACAGTGCACAAAGGTTCCCTTTTCTCCACATCCTCACCAACACTCGTTATTTGTTTTTTTGATAATAACTATTCCTGACAGGTGTAAGGGAATAACTCATGGTTTTGATTTGCATTCCCTGATGATTAGTGATATTGAGCATATTTCATCCAACTCTTGGCCATCTGTAGGTCTTCTTTGGAAAAATGTCTTTTCGTATCCTCTGCCAATTTTTTAAAAATTTTTATTTATTTATGATAGTCACAGAGAGAGAGAGAGAGAGAGGCAGAGACATAGAGGGAGAAGCAGGCTCCATGCACCGGGAGCCCGATGTGGGATTCGATCCCAGGTCTCCAGGATCGCGCCCTGGGCCAAAGGCAGGCGCTAAACCGCTGCGCCACCCAGGGATCCCCCTCTGCCTATTTTTTAACTGGATTGTTTTCTTGAACATATATTGTGAAATACCTACGTATATATCCAAGGCAAAGTTGGTTGTTACAGCAATAACAACAGAAATATAGCTCACTTCTTCACAAATGGTTCCAAGCTTCATCAACTCCTGTTTCTACCAATAGTGTTATCAGGATTTAAATGCATTTTAACATTTAATATCTTAAAAATAAAAGATCTGAAAAAAATTTTTTTCTTTTAAAAGTGATATGTCAGGGTTTTTAAAAAAAAGAATCTCTTTGGGTCTGCTGCATCTTTTCCAGGGTTTCTCATTCAAATATTGTTAAATGAATTTATATTTTTCCTCAGTCATAGGCTTCTATTGGTAGTTGTTTAGGCAGTTGTGGGAAATGAGGTTAGCTGAATAGTCCTTTTTAATTCTTCATAAATGTTATTACTGTAAATATGCAATGTGGGAATAGTTAAGTTTTTATAGATTTTTGTAAGATCATGAATTTATTTAGAGACTACTCAAATCATGGTTATGTTACAGTTATTTTCTAAATGCTGGCAATAAGTTATAAGCTCATAACTCTTTAAAACTTAGTTTTAAAAATTAAAACAATATATGTGTCCTGTAGAGGAAATCTATGAAACTTTGAAAAACGTAATAGAAGGTAGAGATACGGAGAGTTACATCTTGGAAGAGAATCTAACCATCATAACAATGGTAGTTTTTCCAAATTTAATTTCTATACTAGTATTGACTCTGTGGTCAGTGACAAAGGAGTGGAAGTTGAGGATGAGATAGGCCACAGTGCATGTAGCAGCTCCTTTAGAAAACTTAGCTAACTGTGAAGGGGAGTAGAGAGGGTGACCCTGGAGGGAGCCAAGAGAGTAAGGTATTCTTTGTTGTTTGAAAGAAAATCTAGAGCATGTTCCAAGTGCCAGTGTTTATTGGAACAATACAGAGAGGGACTGAGGACAGGTATTTTGATTCAATGGGATGGAAGTGGGATGTGTTGTTAGGTATATCCAAGCAGAGTTTCTGAGAAACTCTGGAAGTGTCGAGGGATTGGCTTTGGAAAGAAAAGGAAACTCTAGGGATTGTGTATTGTCAGTGAAGTATGAGGCTGTTGGGAATGAGAGGGTGAGTGAGTGGAAATATGTCGAAAGTTTGAGAAGGCTTGAAAAGCTTAAAAATAGTCATTTGAGGAGGTAAATTAACCATTTCACTAGAGAAACATACTAAGATTGCTATATAGTGTTGTTAACTTAGAGTGATGGGATAGAACTCTGCTTAGTTTTGTGACCACTACCCACCCACCTTCCAGCTCTTAGATTTACTGCTTGCTACAAGTGTGGGGGAGGCAAGTGGTCAAGTTCAAAGTTTTGGTTTTGAGGTCATTGATCCCTCCTCCTAGCTCTGTACCTTGAAGAATTAAATACAACCTCCAGCTAACAAGGTGTAGCTAAGGCAGTTGACTTTGGACATCGTCATTCAGTTATAGTGACCTGGTAGAGAGATCCAGCTGGAAGTTAGAGCAGCCATGTTCTGGGTGCTTTGGGAAGTTGTGTTAAACTTAGTGTGGGACAATTTTCAAAGTTCTCTATTGATTCTAATTATTTTGGTGTCTTTCAAAAAATTGTTTGAAAATGCTTATCTTACTTGGTTGTAGAAAAATGAAACAAAGCCTTTTTCCCCCTTAAAATGGAAAAAAGAGATGTGAGATTTAAAGTTCATAGCTAGTAAAATAAAAGGATGTAAATTTTAGCCAAAATTTACTCTCCATGTTTTACATTCAAAACCCATATTGGAAGCACAGTTGGTGGTTATGCTAGCCTGTATTTCTTACTAATATTAATATCTCTTCTTCTTTCATTTTAGGAAATAGTCTAGTAAGTTTAACCTTTCATTTATTTAGTCTTCACGGATTAATTGAGTACTTCAATTTAGATATGATGAAACTTCGTAGATTTTTAGGTAAGTGAGTCTAATCCATTTACTAGTAATTAAGATTTAAGCCTGTTGAAATTTGTGTCAGTTATATCCATTAGCTATTGCTCTAAAACAAACTACTTCAAACTTAGTGCCTTGGAATGACCCACATTTATTTAGCTGTTCAATGCTGCTTGTAGTCTGGCTGAGCTCCTTTATTTGCCTGCAGGTGACAACAGGTGAGCTACTCTGTGGGCCTTGCCTGGGACCTCAGCTGGGCTGCACGTGGCTCTCCATGGTCTCCCATTAAATTAAAAGGTTACGGAGGAGTTGGCACCTTAATAAATTTGCTTTAAAAACAAAAAAAGAAGGGAATATTTATTTATTTTACAATAAGCTGAGCTTGTTCAAGGAGCGAGCTGGTCTACCCACAGCCCCAGGCCCCGGTCTCAGCACTGGCACACTCTTACTTCCACAACATCCTCTTGGCCAAAGCGGATCAGATGGGGAGGAACAGCACCTACCTGCCAGGAAGCTTTGTGGGTTCCCGGCACAGGTGGAGGGCATAGTGAAGAAGTGGGACACTTTTGCAGTCATTCTCTGACACTAACCACAGCTTTGTGACAAAGATGACAAGTTTTGTGCTTTTTAAAAATTTTGAAAGCTCAAACTTTAAAAAAATCAGGTACATTGTACCGAGGTACTCTTTTTCTGATCCCAGAAATCTCTTTACAATAGACTTTATTTATTTTTTATTTTTTTTACAGTAGACTTTGAAGATGATTTGTAATCTGTTTAACCATGCAGGGTGATATTTGCTTAGGACTGCTCTGCTAAGAAAAAAGTTGAAGTTTTTTACCAAATAAAAATGTTAAAAAAATTAGCATGGGAATTATTTCTTACTTTTTTAAAGAAGAAGATAGTATTTTCTTTCCTCTTAAATACCAGACTAAGATAAATTTATTACTTAGGCCCTTTAGAGACTTTTCATGTATTACTTATTTATACTTTGTATGCCTGTAGTCCTATACTAATACATTGTGTAAATTATAAAACACATACAAAAATAGATATTAACAAGAGTAATTAAAAGGCTGTTTGAAGGGATGGATTAAATTAAATATAGAATTCCAATGCTCCTTCCTTTTCACCAATGAGTGATAGTTTACCACTGTGGAATTGGAATTGGCTCACTTTACTCAGTGACCAGAAGATGAGAGTGTTATGCTCTTGGGGCCATCCTGCAGGCTGGATGGCAGTGGGAATAGCTCTGCCCTAATCCTAGTCTACTTTTCATGAGAGCACAATACAAAGCAGAGAGTAAGATTAACAGAAGGTCCATCCCTGCTACTGAAAAACTAATTCCATCTGAAACTCCCTCACTGATGATGCACCTGTAGGATCATGCTCATATACCCTAATAACTGTAATATTTTAGCCTCATATAGATTTTTGTTCACTGACAAATGTCTAGAATCTAAAACAGTACTTGGCACAATAAGTATTTGTTGAATGATTATAGTGTTAATTAAACTGAGAAACTTAAAATTATATTTAAGAGAGAGGAGTTTGGCACGATGATAGATTCACATTTTAAACTTTTTTTTTTTTTTTAAAGATTTTATTTATTCATGATAGTCACACAGAGAGAGACAGAGAGGCAGAGACACAGGCAGAGGGAGAAGCAGGCTCCATGCACTGGGAGCCCGACGTGGGATTCGATCCCGGGTCTCCAGGATCGCGCCCCGGGCCAAAGGCAGGCGCCAAACCACTGCGCCACCCAGGGATCCCGATAGATTCACATTTTAAAAGAGAAAATATTTATTGTTTTGACATGAATACCTTCTGAAAATTTCAAACAAGTTAGCAGTCCAGTGGTATTGATTCTTTGGTATATGTGTGAGTTTTGAGGTGATTATCATCTCTCTGAATCTGTATAGTCAGCTGATAGCCACATAAAAGTTTTAAGTGGAAAACTCCTAATTATCATAATTTTTGTATTGGTATATGCTTCTCACCTACAATGAAATGTGTGGTTTTTTTTTTCTTTGATGCAGTTATGATTCAAGAAGATTACCACAGTCAGAACCCTTACCACAATGCAGTCCATGCTGCAGATGTTACTCAGGCCATGCACTGTTACTTAAAAGAACCTAAGGTAAGGTGCTGACATTTACAGTGGGTGAGAATTCTAAGAAAATTCTTTTGACTTACTATCAAATGCTTTTCCTTAAGTTAGTGATTTGACTTAAAATTAGAGGGTTCCTTCACAAGAGTGAGTTCTGGCTGGATCAAGCTTCCCATCGTGGTTATCTGTGTAAGTGTAGCAGCTCAAGAACTGGGTGATTGTTGGGAGCAAGGCTGGAGAAGTCCAGGGAAGGTGCAGATCCTAGGAACCTCCCAGTGCTGTGTTAAGACACTGATATTTACACTAAGCTCCTGGTGAGCTCCCTGAGGGCTGAACAGCATTAGTCTGGTTTAGTGAATGAATGGGGAACTGCAAAAGGGAATCAGGAGACTTTAGAAAGCTGTCCTGGGTGTGGTATCAAGATGAATCTGGCAAGACCAGGAAAAGGGACTCCCGTCAGGAGTTGTTTCATTTCGATGCACCATGGAAGAGCCTGGCAGCTCAAGCTAGGCAAGTAGCCTTGGGGAAGAGGAGAGTGGATGGTCTGTAAGATTTCTTCTGAGTTAGAGTATCTAGGTTATGGTGTCTGCATGCATTTGGGGGGGATGAACTAGGGAGCAGAGTGGATGAAGACTGTGGAGCAGCTGAGTAGAAGGTGGAATTCTGTGAAAGAAAGACGTAGAAAAGAGAGCAAGTTTTGGGGGTAAGGCGGGTAGAGATGATGAGTTCCATTTTGGATACATGAAGTTAAACATATTTGTGCTATATCCAAATGGAGCAGTTGAATAGAGGGTTGGATCAAAGATCCTGGAGCACAGGAGAGAATCTGATGGAGATACAGATGCAGGAGTCATCTTCTGTAGATGATAACAGAAAGCCACATTTGCCCATGGACGTTTTCTACCCCTGAGGGTTGTGAAAATACATCTGCTTACTCTTAGCCCTGCTTCTAAACTCTTCTCCCCTGAGATCTGACCGTTTGTGCTAGTTGATACCAACTGTGATATAGCCATGTGGTTGGCAGTGTTCTGATTTTTCAAGAGATTGTGGAATATATGAAAATACCCCAATTTTTTTTTTTTTTTTAAAAGATTTTATTTATTTATTCATGGTAGTCACAGAGAGAGAGAGAGAGAGAGGCTCAGAGACACAGGCAGAGGGAGAAGCAGGCTCCGTGCACCGGGAGCCCGACGTGGGATTCGATCCCGGGTCTCCAGGATTGCGCCCTGGGCCAAAGGCAGGCGCCAAACCGCTGCGCCACCCAGGGATCCCGAAAATACCCCAATTTTTAAAGTATATACATCATGACTTTTTTTTTAAGATTTATTTATTTTAGAGAGATTGAGGGTGCATGTATGTGCATAATGGAGGAGCAGAGGGGAGGGGAGAGGGGAGAGAATCCTAAGTAGACTTCCCACTAGGTGCAGAGCCTGCCTCAGGCCTTGATGCCCTGACTCTGAGGTTATGACCAGAGCTGAAATCAAGAGTTGGATGCTTAACGGACTGAGCCACTCAGGTGCCCCACATCACGATTTTTTTAAAAAAAGCATATTTATTGTGGTGTCACTTATATACCATAATAAAATGTATATACTCCCAAGCCCAATTTTTTTATTGAACTTTAGAAAAACTCTGGCTAAGTCTAAAGCCTCTATTTGAGAGTTTTTTGGGAGAAGTTGATAAGTAATCACCATACAGCCAGGTAAATGGAATGATGTTCTATGAGACACTGTGAACACATCTGCGAAGGCTTCTCCCCTCCCATCTTCCGCTGGCCACACCCAACCAGAAGCCAGGGCCTGGAAGTTAGGGTTGATGTCAGGCAGTGGGAGTGGTGAGAGGGGCAGAGAACACACAGGATGGGGGAGTTGTGGATAAAAATGAATAAAAACAGACTTACCTTTGCAGCTCTGGCAATACTAATTTTTGAACCTTTTTTTTTTTTTTTTTGCCTATGTAGCTCTGATAATTCTTATTTTAAATACTTTTAGCCCTATGCAGCTCTGAATAATACTTATTTGAAATACTTTTCATTGTTAACATACTCCACACTTAGGTAAGGCTTCAGTGAAGGAGATAGATAAAATCACTGAGCCCTAAAATGCAAAAATTCCATTCTCCTTTATTGTCGTTTACATTTTAAAACAGATTCATTCTGGGGCGCCTGAGTGGCTCAGTTGGTTGAGAGTCTGCCTCCTCCTAAGGTCATGATCACAGGGTTCTGGGATCAAGCTGCATCAGGCTCCTTGCTGGGTGGGGAGCCTGCTTCTCCCTCTCCCACTGCTCATGTTTTCTCTAGATCTCTCTCTCTCAAATAAGTAAATACAATCTTAAAAAAAAAAAAAAAAAAAAAAAAAAAAAAAAACCAAACAAAAAAAACCAGAATCACTCAGTTTTAAAAGTACATTCTAAGAAAAGCCTTCTTTTTTATTTCCTCGGCTTTTATGTGGCCTCACAATTTCAAGTGGTGTCACTAGTTGAGTACATTTTTCTGGTGCTAGGAATCCACTGGAAAACAGGACAGGAAAGGTCCCAGTGGGGGGAAGCAGTTATTAAACAAATGAATAGAATGTTGTTGTAATTACTCATGTGGAGAAACCAAAATAGAGGAACATGCTGGAAAGTGACCAGTGTATGGCAAGCATTTACAGCTTTGGTTAGAGTGGTCAGAAAACACCGAAACCGGGCAGTCCGGGCGACTCAGCGATTCAGCACCACCTTCAGCCCAGGGCGTGATCCTGGAGACCGGGGATCGAGTCCCACGTTGGGCTCCCTGCACGGAGCCTGCTTCTCCCTCTGCCTGTGCCTCTGCACCCCTCCTCCCCCCCCCCGCCCCCCCGCCGTGACTCTCATGAATAAATAAAATCTTAAAAAAAAAAAAAGAAAAGAAAACCCCGAAACCAAAAGGGAAAATTTGAGGAGGAACCAGCTGTACAAAGATGCAGGCACGGAGGGAATTGTAAATAGAAAGGCTTATTAGATAGAGAATTTAGTGAGAAGCATGCTTTCAGTTTTTATGTATGATTTCTGTGTAAGAGCTAATTCCTGGACTCTAAGTGAAAAAAATATTCAAAGCCCCCCAAATTGCTAGAAAGTTAGGGAAAAGTTCCTTCTCTCTATACTTGCATCAGCTCTAACTTTAGTGTTCACTTCTTATGTTTTCGTAGCTGAACTTACATAGATCATAATTGTGTTCCAGTTGACCCTACTAGCACTTAATAGCAACAATAAAAACTGTGAGGTTTTTTATTGAACACAGGAAAACTCACCATTACTAGTTTTCTTTTTGAAAAAGGGTCCTGATGATAACTTTGCAGGTACAAGTGAAGTCTGGCTTATAGATGTCAAATGGTTTGCAGTTTCTTTCTTCACAGGACTCCTTGTTACTGTCTGGCATAACCAGATACAGTCACAGGAATGGAAATGACATTTGCCTTTGTTTTTAATTCACTCTAAGAAATTGTAATAATGTCACTGACTTCTTTGTCTTTGTTATAAAGCTCATAAAGTTTTCTTTCTGATGAAAAATTTTTTTCATGTGGATTTGTTTTCAACTTAGAACTTACTTTTTCCCTTCACAGAACTTTTAGAAATTCAGTTATTCCTTCTCATGTTTCTCTTTTTAATGGTTAACTCTTAAGTCCACCTGAGATGGTTTGAAGTCCAGTAACCAATTTGTTGATGCATTAATTTTTTTAAGTCTAAGTCTGGATTACTGTATTCTCCCAGGATAGTACATGTCTACTGCCCTTTTGCCTCTGTGCTCATTACCATAAGAATATAACACTTCTGCATATTGCTTAGTGACTTACATGTTCAGATCTCCACAGCCATGCCCACACGTCTCTGTCGGGGAGAGGAGGTTGCTTTATATTTAGGGTGCCCACATAGCAGGTCTCCTGCATATATTGACTTAAAGCAGATCTTTATTTTTTTAAATGCTTTTGTGTATCCTAAAGAAGAAACCATTTTCCTCACCATCGTCTCCATTCATCGAGCCTTTCCATATACCAATTACAGGGATTCAAAATAGTGCCTTCAAACAAGTTGGAGTTTTCCATGGGATTCAAACTCTCAGACAGTGATTTTTTTTCCCCCATTCTAAGATGAACTTGACATAGGAGATGGAACAAGGTCCATTCTGGCATAGGAAGAAAATGTTAGAATTTGAATCTAAATTTATTTTTTATCTCAAAATTTAAAAATTGTCAACTTTCACCTCTGCTTTATCATGTACGGTATATATTCAGTATCATACGTATAACTGTGTGGCGGTATGGGCTCAAAATATTTTACTGTTGGTTAGGACAAAGGATCACACAAGTTTAGAAAGCATTGCCCTAATATTACCTGAAAAAAAGTGTGTTCTGCAGAATGTTACTATGGCAGGAAATGTGAGTTGTTGTAGGAACACAAATCAGTCATTTGCTTGCCTGGAGGTAGAGACTGGTCATTGGAGTCAGGCCTTAAAAGAGGAGTACAAGTTGGCCAGAAAATGAGAGGAGATTGATGAAAAACAGGTGATACACACAGGTGATCATTTCTTACCATTGACAGTTTCTGTTACTTATTTTATCACTGATAGTTTCAGCCAGGCAATAAACTAACTTCTTGTGATTATTTTATTGTATCAGCAAAGGTTAGCAATGGATATTGAACTGTAACATAATGATTGCTAGTTTACAAGATTGCTTTTTCTGAGGTGAATTGTTCTGAATGTATCCATCCATTGGGAGAAGATTTTATTACAGACTAGACATAGACTTTTCCATGATTACTCAATAGCTTCCATAAACATTAGGACCTCAGAAATAACCTTACACTTTGGATTCTTAACTGAAGTCCCGTAACCAGTTTGTTGATAAATAAGTGCCCTCAGTCATAGGTCTTCTGTATTGTATACTTAAACTTCTGATAAGAGGGTATATCTCACATTAAATGTTCTTAAAATAATTTAAAAAAATTTTTAAAGACCCTCATAGGTCTTGTATTGGTAGTGGCTATAGTAATAAAAATATACAAACCTGTGTTTGTTTTAAACCCATTTCTCAAAGAGATGGTTTATGTTTTAGCTGTCATGTTAAGTAAGCTTGTTTAAAATGAAACAGTAGAAGGATGGGGTTTGTAAAGTCTGTGTGGGCAGGGACACGCGTCATTATTATGCCTACCCCCAGTGTCATCAGCACCTGGCAGGTGCTCAGTGGTCTTAATGCACAGTCTGAAAAACATGAAGGAGGAGGAGACTTGACACTACTGTTTGGGGCTCATTCTGAACTACTGTAGTGGTACCGAGTTTATTTCAAATATGTCTATAATTAATTCTTTTGTTACACTTCAGCTTGCCAGTTCTGTAACTCCTTGGGATGTCTTGCTGAGCTTAATTGCGGCTGCCACTCATGATCTGGATCATCCAGGTGTTAATCAACCTTTCCTTATTAAAACTAACCATTACTTGGCAACTTTATACAAGGTTAGTGCAATTTTGTCATGCAGTTTAATATTCTTGGATTCTGGAAAATGTTTTAATGGAATCAAAGTAGCAAACAGATTCTCAAAGAATGTTAGAATTTTAACCAGATTAATATCACCTAAGTAATTCTTTATGTTCAGAAGAGATTTACCATTAATTCAGATATGCCCTTTTTTGTAGAATACCTCAGTACTGGAAAATCACCACTGGAGATCTGCAGTGGGATTATTGAGAGAATCTGGTTTATTCTCACATATGCCATCAGAAAGCAGGTAGGCTGGATTAAGACACATTTAATTGGTTACAAACTAAGGAAATTAAGTTGGCAAAACAATTTTATAAAGTTTTACAAATTACTCAGGTGTTCCACAGTTTTCAGTTTTTGTTAAATTTAATGGCTAAATTATTTTACAAATTTATATCAAAATTCTAGTAATTTAAACTATTCTACAGGATACACAGTAGTATTTTTTTAGTGCATTTTTATGGCTCATTCCATAGACTTGGCAAGTATTACAAAATTCATTCCAAATACTAGTATAATAACTAGTATTATGTATTTCCACTTTATGCTCATTTGAATAAAACCCTATGTCCTAGGTGTAAAGAAATTAATCATTCTTTATAACAAATACACTCAAGTTTCACGAAGTTTTCAAAACTGATAAGTAAAAAGAATACTTTGTGTCTCAATAGCATAGTCCTAGAATCAGTAATGGTGGAAAGAACAGAAAATACTAATTTCTTAAGAAAAAGGCCATTTCGTGTTAAGAGGCAAGGCCATTTAAAGCCTGATAAAAAGAATTGGTGCAAATGAGCCCAACAGGATGGTGGTTAACAAAGTGTCCTATCATTGATCCATAAACCAATGCTTTTACTAATGCCTCACTGAGAGAAGATACACTTGAGAAAAAAACCATGTAGGTGGATATGAACTATCTGACTCTAGAGACAAGGTGAGGTGTAAAAATAAGTTTGGGCACTAAAATATAAATTCCTATCATTGTTCTTTCCTTGTTCCTTTTCATAATATAAAACCTTATTTTAAAAACTTAAGTATTTTGTGTAATGACCATGAGAAAAAAGCTGGACTTTATTTTTTATTTTTTTAAATCTTTATTCACGGATACCATTTGGAGTTATGACAATACTTCTGGTAAGTAATATTGTTTCTTGCTGTAGTACAAATGTAAAAATTGTTTAAACCATAGTTTTTATATGTATAAATTATCTTTTTCTTAAGGCAGATTAAAATGTTTGCTTTATTCCCTTTTTGTCGTGTTTTACAGTTGATTAACCGTGTTGATAAAAACTGAAAATAAGGAACACTGCATAATAGCATTCTTTTATGTTTCCTTTATTTAGAGTTTGTTTTACTTAATACTCAATATTGTGAGCCTTTTAATCTGGTGACAGCTCTTTACTGATCTTTATACATAGATAAAGTTTGCTATGGCCCATTGGTGGGGAAAAGGCAGGGATTTTAAGTTTATTTCCCTTTTTATTCAACTTGAAACGGTTTTTTAAAATGATATATTTGTATTAACTCGTTACCTTTTCCTTTCAGAAAAGTTGGATATTCATTCAGATAATTGATTCTTGAACTTGACCCTGAAAATATAGTTGCATCTAAACTCAAATTGTTTGGTGGGATTTTATCAATGTATAATCAGGCATCTTAGTCAAAATACCTACAGTAGTTAATTGTTGACTGGGCTGTTCTTTCTCTGTTTGCACCAGCCTTTTGCCTTTCAGATTTCAGACACCAGAAAATAAAACAGAATTGTTTACCTTCAGCACATCCCAGCAAAGAATTTTCTAAAATAATGTTACCAATCTCATATAGATACTTCTAAGGCAAATAATTAATTCCTCCTTGGCTGACAAAATAAAAGCACTCTTTTTGGAATGTACTCATATTGGTATTTTCCTACAAACTCCTTTGGTTTTAGTTTTGATATTTTTAATAGTTTTTTTTAACACATTCTTTAAAATTCATTGTGATGGATTAAAAGTTAAATGGCAGAGCATTAAGTTTAAGAAAAAAGAAATAAGAATTTAATTGAAAGTCTTCTATTTTCTCTTTATATTTCTCTAATTCCAGGCAACAAATGGAGACTCAGATAGGTGCTTTGATACTAGCCACAGACATCAGTCGCCAAAATGAGTATCTGTCATTGTTTAGGTCCCATTTGGACAGAGGTGACTTACGCCTAGAAGATTCCAGGCATAGGCATTTGGTTTTACAGGTAAAATGGGGCTGGGAAAGATTCTCTTTCTAGGTTAAATTATATGATGATTAGAATAAAAATGAAATCTTCTGGGGCAGCTTTCAGAGTGGTCAAGTCTTGAGGGAAAGTTGTGGAATCTCCTTCCATGAGTGAAACACTTTCCAGAGGGTGAATCTGTTCCTAAGGAAAACACAGTTGCTTTTGTAGTTTTCATACTTGAGATTTCTAACAAAAACAATTTTTGTAAGATTAGGGTGCTGACCAAGAAACAGCATTTGATTAAAATTTTGCATATATAAAAGAGAGAGAATCAGATGATTTATGTGTAGCTTTATGTTTAGTCCTGTCCTTATGCTTGGCTCTTGGGTATTAGTAAAGCATGTGTAATGAGATAAGCAGTCCTTCAACATTCCTGCAGAAATAAGTGATGGCCCTAGTAGCATCATGAAATTAATATAAAAGACAATGAATTTTCTATTGCAGTATTTTCTTTTTATTAAGATCTTTTTTCCCTGCAATTAGAGTATGTTGGAGCTTAGTACAATTGAAATTTTACTTTTTTCTTAAAAGAATTTTAATATTTTGCTCGCTAGATGGCTTTGAAATGTGCTGATATTTGTAACCCATGTCGGACCTGGGAATTAAGCAAGCAGTGGAGTGAAAAAGTAACAGAGGAGTTCTTCCATCAAGGCAAGTTACAATTTTGGGTGATAAGTAGTCTATCACTTGGATAAACTAACCCACACATTTGCGGGAGTCCAGCCCGACATACTTGGTATTTTTAGTGACAATTCATAATAGATGTCCCTAGAACAAATAATGTACAAATTGAGCCTCTGTTTTCAAAATTAGCAGTTCTCTTTCGAAATGATCAGATATGAATATATGCATACATTTATAAATAAATGTGTAGCTCAGGTTGGAAATTTTGCTACACGGAAAGATTTCCCTGACCTTGTTACATCTTTGTCCCATGTGGAAGATATTGCCATATGAATGTGCAAGATATTTTTAGCAATTTAAAGCCAAGAACCAAGGATCTTCATTTTATGCACCTTCCTTTTAGAAATCTAAGTGTTAAATTAAAATGCTAGTAGAATTACAGTCATGGGGGTAACACCTAGTAAAATTTTTCATGTCCTCCATTTAAATTAGGATATCAGCTTGAGACGCCTGGGTGGTTCAGCGGTTGAGTATCTGCCTTTGGCTTGGGGTGTGATCTTGGAGTCCCAGGGTCGAGTCCTGCATTGGGCTCCCTGTGTGGAGCCTGCTTCTCCCTCTGCCTATGTCTCTGCCTCTCTCTCTCTCTGTCTATCATGAATGAATAAATAAAATCTTTAAAAAAATTAGGATATCAGCTTGTTAATCTTTTCTATCTTTGAATAATTTAAAAAAGAACTAATTTAGTCACCATCCTTTCATGAGGATTAAGTATGTCATGTTTTTCCTAAGGAATTTACAAGTAAGATGAAGAATTTAATTATATACTTAAGCAATGGGTATGTTCCACATTAATAATTCTTTTTTTTTTTTTTTTAATTTTAGGAGATATAGAAAAGAAGTATCATTTGGGTGTGAGTCCACTTTGTGATCGTCAGACTGAATCTATTGCCAACATCCAGATTGGTAACTATACATACATAGATATAGCTGGTTAGAAAAATCCTGCTGACTTTAATTTTATCAAAAATAAATATACTTTTAAAATATATAATAAAATTGTGCTCATTTCTGTTTTTTAATTGAGGAAATTTTACCACTTTTTCCCCTTTTATGGCTCTTATGATTTACTCTCATTTGATCTTAAGTCATAAAAACCATAATTTTTGCAAAGTGCAGGTGGCAGTAACTTTGTTCTGAAACTGAAAGAATGTATGGTTTGCTAATGTGGAAGCTTCTTTTGCATGATTCTCAGATTGCCATTCTGAAGCGAGAAAAGTGACCACTGAGTGAGCAAGATGATAACGTGAAGACCAGTTTCTACTACTGCTTACTTGTCTCTTTTAGCATTGCCTATTGGTTCATTCTTCAGCCTCCTGGGAATCTCCCCTTAAGCTATTTCAGTCTGCTCTCCAGCAGCTGCCCCTCACGTACCCACAGCAACCCGGGACTCTGCCCTGTTCCCCAAATCCGTGACGCCCCTCCACTCTTTGTGCCTCGCCATCCTTCCCATCTGCCTGCTGGACTCATTTTTCTGGAAGAGCCACCTGCTCCCGAAGCTACCTTCTACTCTGCAGGCAGAGTTGCTCTTTTTTCCAGGCCTTCCAGAACACCATATCCATCTGTCCTTGCACCCAGTTCCTTGTCCCTGGCAATGTGTTCCTGAGGCCCCACACTGTACCTGGAGGCAGGGGGCACTTGGGAACTGTTAGGAACCATTACAGGAGCCATAGCTGTGATGGAAAAACAGGGAGATGTGCTGATTGAAATATGGGCAACTTGTTGTAGAAGAGCAAAGGAATGAGTGGTGGAGTTCTGAGCATAAAGTAGGACTGTGCGGAGGGGTAGGTCAGCGAGGTATTGAAGGTTGACTATAATATTGGTAGTTGGTGTTGAGTAGGATATTGGAGCATTATCCTACTCACCCAGGGTGGCCTGGGTGGCTCAGCGGTTTAGTACCACCTTCGGCCCAGGGCGTGATCCTGGAGACCCGGGATCGAGTCCCATGTCAGGCTCCCTGCATGGAGCCTGCTTCTCCCTCTGCCTGTGTCTCTGCCTCTCTGTGTCTCTCATGAATAAATAAATAAAATCTTTTAAAAAAAATGTGTACACAAACTTCAGAAAGATAAAGTTTCTAGAAATTCAGAAGATAACATGCTTCTGTGGCATAATACTTTGAGAAGAGGCCTGTGCTCTAGGTGAGAAATTCAGAAATGTAATTCTCGCATTGTAATTGCAAAGGATTATAATGTAGAAGACAGGAGGTTGTAGGGGACTTGACTGCAGGAGGAGAATAGAGAAAATGAAGAGCCAGGCCCAGGAGAGTGTGGTACAGGCCTGTGGGAATGGTGTTGGGGTGCTGAGGTGCCAGGAAACCTAAGGAGTTTTACAGAGGGGGATGCTTTCTTTTGGGAGGATGAAAAGACAATTATGAAGCAGATCTGTGCCTGGAGTCTCAAGCAGAAAAATCTTCAAATGCAAAAGAATAGGTGAAACGTGGTCAAAGGGAATTGAGTCAAAGATAGGTAGCAGAGGCACTGTAACCACTTTAAGTTCTTTCTGACTTCCTTGGTTAATGTGGGAACTTTACAGTGAAGTTTTTTAAAACTGCAATTTTTAAAAGGGCAAAGAAGCTAGATCCCTTCAACTCTTCATTTCCATCTGTAGATCTTGTCCATGTTGGACAGTTCCAGGTGAGGTTATCTGAGGGACAGGATACAGAAAATGATGATAAAGGTTGACATCTGCTAACTGTTCACAACAACCCTAGGAGACAAATACTGCTAGTGCTTCTTTTTCAGATAGTTTGCCAGTTATATACAGTTCACAGATATTGGCGTTTTTGACATCAAATCCCATGTAAAATAGGGCTTGGAAAGATTCTATTTCTAGGTAAATCCTGTGACTAACAGAATAAATACTGTGATTACTCAGAGTCAGCATAGGGTCATTAAGTAGAAGTCACATTTAATTAATCCAGGTTCCATCTTTAATAGGAATAATAGTTTTGTTAAACAAGAAAAGATCATGTATTGGGTAAGGTATTGACAGGGTGTCCTATAGTACATGGAGGTGAGAGAGAGGCGCATGTACAATAAGTAGATTCACAAGCAGCTGATAAGTAGAGCCCCGCCCTCCAAGAGGGAGCTGCATGGCTCTATGTGTCCAGGTCCCCAGCCTGTTCATTTTTACCAGGTGCTTAAGAGCTGGAAGAATGAGGGTTAACCTAGAGCTGGAAGTAATACTTCTGGATTGTTGGATGTTACGGGCAAGATCCAAAAGCTCTCAACCAGTTGGAATAATGGGTGAATCCATAGGAAGAAACTCATGTAAAGCCTGATAATAAGATTCTAATTTGGGTATAAAACTGTAGCTGCTCATGACTTCAGTATGGGATCTAGAAAAGACAGGCCTTTGGGTGACTGTTCAGCCTGACCCTGTGGTGTGAGGATGGCTCACAAAAACCTGCTGCTCTCTTTGCGGTGATGACATTTTTCTGTTTGTCTGTTTCTCTTCACCAGAACACAACTCCTTGAGGGCACATCTTGTCTATTCCCTGCTATATTCCTGGCCACCCTAGAACAGTGCCTGGCATATAGTAGGTTCTTGGTTAATATATATGGCGGGAATGGAAGAAATAGAAGGCCTTATTTCCACTTATTAACCAGTAGTCCAGATAACTAAAGTTTGTACACTTTTCTAATAAAAAGTCCTAATTGCTTTTTTTTTTTTTTTTAAGATTTTATTCATGAGAGAGAGAGAGAGAGAGAGGCAGAGACCACGGGCAGAGGGAGAAGCAGGCTCCATGCAGGGAGCCCGATGGTGGGACTCCATCCAGGGACTCCAGGATCACACCCTGGGCTGAAGGCAGGCGCTAAACCACTGAGCCACCCAGGGATTCCCCCAATTGCTTTAATTCCAGAATTTTTTGCCACCTAAATGTAACCTATGTTGTCTGTGGTCCACAGAGATCTTTTGCTGCAAAGGAAAAGTTTTGGAGATGAAAAAAATTTAAAAACTGTTACATAGCAGTGATAGAATTTGAATTTTGTAAAAGGTTTGGCTCTATAAATTCTGATTTAAGTGGCCAATTGTAACCATGGGCAGGTGTGAAGATTGTCATCCCTGAGGGGATAAAGCAAGGCAGCAAACCAGCAGTGCCACTTCAGTTCCCATCTCATCACCCACAGGCCTGGGAGACCCCTCTCAGCCTCTAGCTGTCTTCACTGTAACCGTCTGCCCTGCTTTCCTCACAGTTGGAAGGGCCACTGAGTGTTTGCTCAAATAGATGTGGTTGTGGAGCTGAGAGCAGTCGTCAGAAAAGATTTGATGTGTTTGTCAGTTAACCTTTACTTAGAGTTCTAGGAGTTGGGCAGCCCGGGTGGCTCAGCGGTTTAGCGCCGCCTTCAGCCCCTGGATCCAGTCTTGAGTCTCATGTCGGGCTCCCTGCATGGAGCCTGCTTCTCCCTCTGCCTGTGTCTCTACCTCCCCCCCCCCCCCCACCGTGTCTCTCATGAATAAATAAATAAAATCTTAAAAAAAAAAAACAAAGTTCCTTAATAGGTTCTTCAGAGAAGTTAGGTAAATTTACACACACACACACACACACACACACACACAGAGAAAACTTAGGTAATACTGGATTAGGACTTAGAGAAAAAACACCGGGTAGATGTTTTGAAGATGAAGTTTCAGAATATACGTTAATACCTTTTTTCTCTTATTTTCTCAAGGTTTCATGACTTACCTAGTGGAGCCTTTATTCACAGAATGGGCCAGGTTTTCCAATACCAGGCTCTCCCAGACAATGCTCGGACATATGGGGCTGAACAAAGCCAGTTGGAAGGGGCTGCAGAGAGAACAGTCCACCAGTGAGGACACTGATGCTGCGTTCGAGGAGTTGAACTCACAGTTATTACCTCAGGAAAATCGATTATCATAGCCCCCAGAGTCAGTGGGACAGACTGTCTCCTGCAGGTGTTTAGAAATGTGAAATGGGGTCTCAAGGTGAGAGGACTTGCTCTTGACTGCCAAGGTTTCCGAAGGAACAAGGCCAGCGTTATTTATTCCCAAGGTGTCGTGTCCTGTCTCGGATCACGCAACCCCACTTTTTAATTATAAGACCCGAACATATAGCAATATGCATTTGGCTTTCGTGAGAAACCTTGAATATGCAAAGCCCAGCAGGAGCGAACCGGAGAGGAGGAACAAAAGGAAGCTTTGAGGTGTGCCACCGAGTCTTTCCAAGCATTTATTCCTCGAACCACGAAACTTGAACTGGATCTTTCAGCAGAAATCTCTTGGAATTTAACCAATCTGATGCAACATTGTGTATCTGTACCTTCCACTAAGTTCTCTCTGAGAAAATGGAAATGTGAAGTGCCCAGCCTCTGCTGCCTCCTGCAAGACTCGATGTTTACAAATCCACTCTGAAATACTGGTTCTAAATTGCCTTGGAGCATGATTGTGAAGGAACCACTAAGAATTTTAAAGATCAAACTTAACCTGCAGCTCTTTCCCTCTGGTTTGCCTTGTTTCTTCTTTGGATGCCACCAAAGCCTCCCATTTGCTATAGTTTTATTTTGCGCACTGGAAACTGAGCATTTATCATAGAGTACCGCCAAGCTTTCACTCCAGTGCCGTTTGGCAATGCAATTTTTTTTTTAACTCTTAGTTTTTAATTTGGGGCGGGCGGGGAAGAACACCAATGTCCTAGCTGTATTATGATTCTGCAGTGAAGACATTGCATGTTGTTTTCACTACTGTACACTTGACCTGCACATGCAAGAAAAAGGTGGAATGTTTAAAACACCATAATCAGCTCAGGGTATTTGCCAATCTGAAATAAAGTGGGATGGGGAAGTGTGTCCTTCAGAGCAAGGGTACTAAAGTCCCTTTCGCTGCAGTGAGTGAGAGGTATGTTGTGTGTGGATGTGTGGATGTGTGTTTGCGTGCATGTTTGTGCATGTGTGACTGTGCATGTGGTATATTTATCCATGTGGGAAAGGAGTTGAAATGTAAGCTTTTATTTATTATTTTAGAATGTGACACAGTGCGCAGCCACACTGGGGGAGGGGAAGGTAGGTGAGCCGTAACAGACTGCTCCAGTTGCCTTAAACTATGCACAAAGCTAAGTGACCAAACTTCTTGTTTTGATTTGAAAAAAAAAGTGCATTGTTTTCTTGTCCCTCCCTTTGATGAAACGTTACCCTTTGATGGGCCTTTTGATGTGAACAGATGTTTTCTAGGACAAAAATCTAAGGACTAATTTTAAACTTCAAACATTCCACTTTTGTAATTTGTTTTAAATTGTTTTATGTATAGTAAGCACAACTGTAATCTAGTTTTAAGAGAAACCGGTGCTTTCTTTTAGTTCAATTGTATTTCCCTTGTTACTGTAAAAGACTGTTTATCGATTATGTTTACAGTTTGTTGCAACAGCCATTTTCTTGGGAGAAAGCTTGAGTGTAAAGCCATTTGTAAAAGGCTTTGCCATACTCATTTTAATATGTGCCTGTTGCTGTTAACTTTTGATGAATAAAAACCTATCTTTTCACATATTTATCTTCGATATTTACCTTACAACGCAATCTTTTGGAAATCATGATGCTAATGACTAGGAAATCAGAGATTTAGCTTCTTGGTTCTAGCATTCACTCATCGGATACTTAGCCAGCTAGGTGCAGGCACAATCCATTAGCGTTATCTGCACCTCACGAGTGAGTGAGTGGCCCTGCGTATGTAGTTGGCTCCAAGTTCTGACTAATACAAGGGAGAAATCTGCTTGATTCTCCTTTGATTGATGATCAGTGTAAGAAGGGCATCACTGGGCTTCTCCTGTGTCTTCCCCAAGTCCTATTCATTAGGAAGGATATAGTACAAACCTTAAAATCAAACATGCTGTCATTATTTGCATAGAAGAGTGATGTCCAATAGAAATATAGTGTGAGCCATGTAAGTGAATTATCAATTTTCTACTAGCCACGTTTAAAAAAAGGAAAAAAAAAAACAGATGGAATTAATTTTATTAACATTTATTCCAGTATATCCAAAATATTGTACCATTTCCATATGTAGTCATTATCTTAGAAAAAACCATTGGAGAGATGTTTTACATTCTTTTTTGGGGGGTACAAAATCTTTGAAATCTGGTGTGTTTTTTACACTGGAGAGCACATCTTGGTTCAGACTTAGCCACATTTTGAGTGCTATGGCTAGTGGCTACCATATCGGACAGTGTGTGGGTACAGCAGTCTGATGTAGTAGAGTGGACTGTACCTGGGGAAGATCAGTGGCCATTAAAGGTGGCACCATCCTGACAAATCTAATGCATCTAGAGTCTGATGAGATCTTTACAGGCTCTGAGAAGATCTTTACAGACCTAGGATGTCAGCACATGGAAAGTGGAGCTATCTCCTAGGAAACTCCCATTAACCAAGCTCATAGTAACAGATACTTTTTTTTTTAATGTTAGTATTTGAATTTACAATGGAAATATAACTATCAATCATTCTCTCCCTTTAGGCAAATCTTCTTGGGAAGTCAAATTATGATCAGCCGGTTACTTGGTGAGCATGGATTCTGAGCAAGGGAAGCAAGTTGCCTCATGCATCCATCTCCCTACGGGGATGTGCCTGCTGATATTCATGTTGGTGGACCAGGGTACGCTCTTCCCCTGGATGATGCTAGAGATTCTCTGCCAGTAGTTGCTTCTCCACATCAGCTTCTGATTGGCACATCCAGTAGATCTGTCAGTACCTTCAGCTTTGTCTCAGTTGAACCTGCCTGGGCTCCATCTGCCGGATGATTGCTTACTTCTGCTCTGATCCATTATGTGTTTCTTATTGTTTGATAGAGGATTATCTTATTTCCATTCTTGGGGGAGACACCTCAGTGTTGCTCCCATTTCCTGCCTACACATATAATAAACCCACTGGCAAGTTATGTTTTGTTACATATATATGGAAGTCACAGTCTATATAGCCCTGTTTCTTAAATATAACTTAGATTCCTTGAACATTGATTTTCTAGAAAAATTTGAGGAAACAGTTCAATAATTTAGAAGAGATTACACTTAAAATGTTATGGAACAATTAAAATTCACATGAATTTTTAAAACAGGAGACTTCAAAGAATTGTTGAGCATGTAGCAGCCTTTCAGGGCTCTAGGCCCAACACTTCAGTAGTCAGGGGGCATCTCCTCTGCTCTGAGGGTAAAGGTCCGTGGAGAGAAAATTTTGGCACAAGCCTTAGCTTAATGAAAAAAAAAAATCTGGTACGTGGCTAATATTTGTATTCTGTAAATGTGATGGTTTATAAGGATCCTCTTTGTATAAAAGAAGCAAATATTTTATGTCCTTTACAAACCGGGGAAATCTATTTGTACCTGAGGTACAGGTTAGAGGTGCTAGTAATTCTTTGAAGATTCCTAAAATGGTTTCTTTTCCCAAAATGCTTTCTTGGCTCTTTAAGCTTTCAGTTTTCTTAAAACTCTGAAATTTTTGCATCAGAGGTTTACAATGTTTTCATGTGTACTTTTTTTAATGTATAATATTTTGTTTAAATCCTCTCACAATCAGTATCTCCTGCTTGAGAAAATATATAATGATCGACAGCTAATACGCATTCATTGATGTTTTTAAATAAATGTGCATATTAATCACCATGGCATCGGCGTACATGTGAAACATACTGTTGCAAGATATGTGCAAGACTTAGTCTGAGCCATTCCTTTCTTGCTAAGGATCTGCAGACAACCTTTGTCTTTGGAAGGCCCCCCAAGGGTCCATGGTCTGTCGGTGGAATGCTCACTACCTGGAGGTGAGCTGCCAGGGGGCTCACCGCAGGTCTCATCCACCTTTTAGTCTCTTGTGCTTAGCACAGGGCTAGCGTAAATTGGGCCATCACTAAATGTGTGTTGAACAAACTAATTTGGTATTAATGTGTTTCCTCTTTAGCCATCAGTCTAACATTAAGCAATTCTATCAAAACTAGTGTGTGCTGAATCATGTGGTCAGCAACATCTAGGTTCCTGTTGTGTGCAGAGAGCACTGCACTGGTTGTAATAAAGGTATTAAAAATTACAAAACCCTGGTCTCTGTTCTCAAAATGTTTGGGTGACAAAATGATGTGTGTTCTCGAATATGGCAGGTTTCTGTATTCTACAAAATGACTGCCGAGTATTGGGGTGTGGTTTAGGAGAATGGTTTCATTTGGTTAGTGATGAAAATGATACCATTTCTAGTAATTCTTGCATTTTTTAACATCCATGACCAATAAAATCATTTAGCTTTCAAGTTTGATTCTAAAATATAGTCTCCACATCCTCCCCAACACTTATTTTTCCTTTTTGATAATAGTCAATCTGATAGGTATGAAGTGATACTGTGGTTTCAATTTAATTTATGACGGTGAGCATCATTTCATGTGCCTTGCCGCTTGGCCATCTTTATGTCATTTATGGAAAAATATCCAGGTCCTCTACCCATTTTTTAAATTGGGTTATTTATTTTTTTTATACAAGTTGTATAAGTTCTTTATATATTTTGTATATTAAGCCCTTATTTTCAGGTATCTTCTACCACTAAGTGGGTTGCCTTTTCGTTTTGTTGATGGGTTTCCTTTGTTGTACAAAACTTTGATATGATCCAGCTTGTTATTTTAGATTTTGTTGCCCTTGCCTGAGGAGACTGGTCCAAAACCATATTTCTAAGACCAATGTCAAAGATAGCACTGTGTATGGTTTCTTCTAGGAAGTTATGGTTTTAGGTCTCATATTCAAATCTTTAATCTGTTTGAATTTATTTTTGTATACAGTATAAGATAGTGGCCAGTTTTCCAACGCCTTTTAATGAGATATTGTACATCCTTGGCTCCTTTGTCATAGATTGACTGTATATGCCTGGATTTATTTATGGGCTTTTTATTCTGTTCCATTCATCTATAGGTCTATTTTTATGCCAATATCATACTGTTTTAGTTACTAGATTTTTATAATAGCCTTTGAAATCACAGTGCCTCCAGCTTTCTTGTTCTCATGATTGCTTTGGCTAGGGGAACCCAGGTGGCTCAGTTGGTTAAGCGTCTACTCAGGTCATGATCCCAGAATCCTAGGACTGAGTCCCACATCAGGCTCCCTGCTTAGTGGGAAGTCTGCTTCTCCCTCTGCCTCTGCCCCTCCCCCCTGCTTGAGTTTTCTCTCTCAAAATCTTTAAAGAAATAAAGATTGCTTTGGCTATTGTGTGTGTGGGGGGGGGAGGGGGCATCTTTTGTGATTCCATACAAATTTTAGGATTATTTGTTCTAGTTCTGTGAAAAATGCTGTTGGTACTTTGATATGGATTGCATTGAATCTGTAGATTGAGTAGGAGCATTTTAACAATATTCTTTGAATCCATGAACATGGTATGTGTCATCTTCAATTTCTTTCACCTGTGTCTTGTAGTTTTCATCGTATAGGTTTTCACTTCCTTAAATTTATTCCCAGATATTTTATTCTTTTTGATATAGTTATAGATGGAATTATTTTCCTAATAGCTCCTATTAGTGTATAGAACTACAATTGATTTCTGTATGTTAATTTTATATACTAGCTTGTTTAAAAAAGATTTATTTATATTTTAGAGGGGAAGGAGGGGCAGAGGGAGAGAACGAATCTCAGACTCCCTGCTGAGCATGGAGCTCAACCCCGGGCTCCATCCCACAACCCTGAGATCATGATCTGAGCCAAAATCAAGAGTTGGAATCTTAACTGGCTGAGTCCCCCAGGTATCTCTGTATACTGCTTCTTGACAATTCATTGATATAGTTATGATAGTGTTTTGGTGGTCTTTAGGTTTTTTAGTAAGTGTGGCAACTGCAAATACTGAGTTTTACTGCTTTTCCTATTTGGAATTCTTTTCTTTTTCTTTCCTGATTGCTGTAGCTAGACCTCCTAATACTATGTTAAATAAAAGTGTAAGAGTGGCCATCCTTGTCTTAGGAAAAGCTTAGCTTTTCACCATTGAGGATTAGGTTACCTGTGGGTTTGTCATACGTGGCCTTTATTATTTTCAGATATGTTCCTTCTATACTCACTTTATCATAAATGGATATCAAATTTTGTCAAATGGTTTTTTCCTGCATCTGTTGAGATAACCATACAATTTTTATGTATAAATATTTTGTTTAAATCCTCTCCCAATCGTTTTGTTAATGTGGTGTATCACATGGATTTGCAGATGTCCAACCATCCATGCATCCTTGGAATAAATCTCATTGGATTCTGGTGTATGGCCAGAATTTTTAACACACTAAATTCTGTATGTAATACTTTGTTGAAGATTTTTGCATCAATGTGCATCAAGGATATTTGACCTGTGGTTTTCTTTTCTTATGGTCTTTCAATATCAGGGTAATGGTGGACTCTGTAGTCTTTACTATTTCCTTCCTTCTACTAACTTCAGATATAAAGTTAGGTTGTTTACTTGGGATTTTTCTCATTTCTTGAGGTAGGCTTGTTTTGCTATGAACTTCCCTCTTAGAACTGCTTTTTGCTGCATTCTATGGCTTTTGGAAAGTTCAGTTTTTATTGTCTCAAAGTGTTTCTCTTTGATTTCTTCATTGACTTATTGAGTAACGTTTTTTTAGTCTCCATGTGTTTTTTGCCAGTTTTCTTGTATTTGATTTCTAGTTTCATACTGTTGTGAGAAGAGACAACATATTGCATTCTTGAATTTATTGAAACTTGTTTTGTAGCCTCCCGTGATCTCTCCTGGAGAATGTTCTGTGTATACTTGAAAAGAACCTGTATTCTATAGTTTTGGGGATGGAATATTTTGTATTTATTATTAAGTCCATCTGGCCTAACGTGTCATTTAAGGGCAATGTTTCTTTACTGATTTTCTCTCTGAATGATCTATCCATCGATGTAAGTGGGGTGCTAATGGCCCCTATTGAAGTTTTACTGTTATTTTCCCTCATGTCTGGATCTGTTAATATTTTACTTTATATATTTACATGCTCCTATGTTGGCTCGTAGATATTTACAAACGTTATGTCTTCTTCTTGGACCAACTCCTTTATAATGATAAAGGAGTAATGTAATGCCCTTGTCTTTGGTACAGTCTTTTGTGTTTTTTTTGTTTGTTTTTAAGATTTTATTTGAGTGAGTGTGAGGGCAGGGAGGGAAAGAACAGAAGGAGAGGGACAAGCCGACTCCACCCTGAGTGTGTGGCCCAGTGCAGGAAGGGCCTGATCTCAGGATCCTGAGATCATGACCTGAGCCCAAATCAAGAGTTGGACCCTTACCACCCCTATGTCTTTCAACTTAAGTATTGAGTTCATTTTTTTCCCAAATCAAATGCAACATTTATTAATATATTAGCTACATTTTTTGCTAACAGTCAATGAGTCAAATGAACAAACTGATCACAAGTGAACCTCATTTTAGTCAAAACTCTGATGTACTCTCGGGATGCCTGGGTGACTCAGTGGTTGAGCATCTGCCTTTGGCTCAGAGTGTGATCCTGGAGTCTCAGGATGGAGTCCCACATTGGGCTCCCTGCATGGAGCCTGCTTCTCCCTCTGCCTCTGTCTCTGCCCCTCTGTGTGTGTCTCTCATGAACAAATAAAATCTTAAAAAAAAAAAAAAATTTAATGCACTCTCAATGGGGGTTGACATTGTTTTGGAAAATACCATGTTTGGATGATGGAGCATCTCCATGCTTTTTATCTTTAAAACTACTTCCTAACAGGATTTAAGAAATTCTGGGGTGCAACTTCTAATAACCAAAGAAATTAAGCATTCTCAATAACTGTTTTAGGTTTTAAGTTCATGTACGTTTGAAGTTAATTGAGGAGTACATACTTACTGCCATTTTATTCATTGTTTTTGGTTTTGTAGTTCTCCTGTTCCTTTCTTATCTCTTTCCTTTTGGTTTGATGAGTTTTTGTTGTCATGTTTGAGTTTTTTTTTTTTTCTTAATTTTATTTGTGAGAAACACAGAGAAGCAGAGACATAGGCAGAGGAAGGAGGCGGCTTCCTGTGGGAATCCCTGGATCATGACCTGAACTCTGAAGGCAGACACTCAACCACTGAGCCATTCAGGTGTGCCATCTTTCTTTTTTGTATCTATTGTAGGTTTTGGTTTATGGTTACCATGAGACTCCTATACTGGTCTATTTTAAGCTGGTAATTGCTTAGGTTCAAACACATCCAAAGAGCACTAATTTTTACTCCTTGCCCTCTACATCTTGTTTTTGACATCTGACATTTTTTGTATATCCCCCTTAAATTACTATTCATTGTAGTTACAATTGATTTTACTTGTTTTGTCTTTAACCTTCATACTAACTTTTTAAGTGTCTGCTTTCCTCTCTTTATTTTTACCAGGGACATTTTTTCCCTTCATATATTTTTTTATTTCCAGTGGGACTTTTCTGCTTAAAGAAGACCCTTTAACATTTCTTTTAAGGCTGGTAGTGGTTTAGCTTATACTTGTCTGGGAAATCCTTTTCCTTTAATTCTGAGTGTTCCAACTAAGAATATTTTATCCTGCAAGGGTAGGTTTTTCCCTTTCAGCATTTTAAATATATCCAGACACTCCCTTCTGGCCAACAAAATTTCTGCTGTAAAATCAACCAAATATCTTCTGGAGGTTTCCCCTGTATGTGACTTTTTCTCATGCTGCCTTTAAGATTTTCTCTTTACTTTTTGCCGTTTTAATTCTAATACATCTGGTGTGGCTCACATTACAGACTTTTTCCTGGGTGTCTGTTTCCTTACCCAGATTAGCAAAGTTTTCAGCTATTAGTTCTTCAAATAAATTTGCTTCTCTCTTCTCCTTCTGAGACCCCTATTGTGCATATTAGTACACTTTTTGTTGTCCTAGTGGTCCTTACACACACACACATATACACACACCCTGTTTGGCTTGGATTCTTCACTCTTCCAGATTGCTAATCCTTTCTTTTGCATCCTCTGTTAATATCCCCTAGTGTATTTTCATTTGTTATATTCTTCAGCTCTGTTCTTTTTTAAAAATATTTTCTCTCTTCGTTGAAGTGGAGTTCATCCACTCTTTTCTCAAGTCTAATGAACTTGATCATCATCACTTGGAACTCTTTACAGGTAGACTACTTATCTCCATTTTGTTCTTTTTCTGAGGCTTTGTCCTCTTCTGTTTGGAACATATACTTCATGTTATTTGCCTTTTCTGTGTTCATTGCTATAAATTAGGCAGAACAGCTATCTCTCACAGTCTTGAAGGAGTGGTCTTGTGTAGGAATGCCTCGTGTAGACTGTATGTTCCTGCCAGCTTTGAATGGTGAGCTGGGATGGGAGCAGGTATCAGCCAGGGGTGTCCTATGGGACACTGTGCTAGGACCATGAGCTGGTGGGGGCTTGAGGCTCACTTGGGTAGCCCAGCAGGCTGGCTACAGTGCCTGGACCCTGCTCCTTGTACACTATTAAGATGGAGGGGGAACATAAACAATGGTAATCAGCAATGCTTTCCACTTGAGTCCCAGCAGTTTCCCTACCATTCCACACTTGGGTTAGAAAATGGGTCTCCTTCACTCATAGGTTAATTGCCCTTTAAACCACTGGTATGGGGCAGCCCTTGTGGCGCAGTGGTATAGTGCCACCTGCAGCCTGGGGTGTGATCCTGGAGATCTGGGATCGAGTCCCATGTCAGGTTCCCTGGATGGAGCCTGCTTCTCCCTCTTCCTGTGTCCCAGACATTCTCTCTCTCTCTCAATAAATAAAAATAAACCACCAGTATGTTTTTTTTGCTGTGCCCCAGGGTTGGCAAGTCTACACACAGGCTCCTCCATGATCTCCCTCCCTGTGTAGTTTGTTGTATTGGGGGTGGGGTTCCTGTCACTACTGTGTTGGTCTCTCCCACTCTCAGTGAGCCTCAGTTCTTCAAGAACAATTGTTTTATATGTAGATTCAAATTTATCAACTCCCTACCCCACTATCCTGGACTACCTACGAAAAGTTTAGACTTCTATTTTTGGAGAAGTTGTCAGAAGGATGGTTTTTCCAAAGTATTTGTTTCTGGTAATTGTTACCTCATGTTGTCTTCTTTACCACTGAGACAGACTCAGGAATTTAATATGTCAAGAAAACATTCTTATACAGATGGGGGAGACAACCAGAACTAGACTGTTTTCCTGCTCCACCCCAGACCTGTGCCAGTAGTAAATAGGAGGACACCTGGCAGAAATCAGCCTACTGGAAACTACAGTGACCTAATGTGTAAAATCATAGACGCAGTAATTTATTTAGCTCTCTACCACTCAGAATGTATTGAAACTCGTTATTTTACTTAATTTTTTGAGCTGAGCCAGGTTCCCCTTTTGAAAATAGGACTTATATTACTCCTAAGTCCAGTGCTCTCTGACCCCTACAAACATACTAGTAATTTAACTTTCTGAGCCTCAGCTGTAAAGTTTAATTATCTTCATCATCTTTCACTTCAGGTATTGTGTTCAGCGGAAGAAACAGACTGGTGAATAAGTGAAAACAGATTTCCATTTAAGAATGCAGAAAGCAAATTATAAAGAATCTACACTTAGACTCTTACCCATTAAAAAAACAAAAACAAAAATATATAGGCCTTATCCAAGGAAAATGTAAATTTGCTTTATTTTAAAACAGTAACTTCCTTCCATTGGAGCAGTGGGCAAATTCAATACTGATACAAATATAAATTTCTTAGGAGGTCCAAATATGTAATTCAGGCAAAGTTTCTGAATTTTTTTTTAAATCAACAGTTAGAAACAATGTAATCAACATATGTAAAATAAGTCACAGTTCAAAATTTAAGCTGAATAACATCTGCTAATATTGAGAACATTGCACATATTTTCAATAACTTAAACTTCTATCTCCACTTCTTTTTACTAGATTTAAATAAATCCAAATATTTACTCATGGTAGGAGATTCTGGCATTAACTATAGCTGAGTTTAACAGAAATACAGAAAACCATAAAGATTTATCAAACATTCACGAATGATCACTTAACAGCAATTCCTCAGAAGCTCTCAATGAGAAAGGCTGTTCTCCAAATAGCACCTAAGGTTTGCTGTATAATGTAGTTCGACAGAACAGCACTCTGGCCAATGATAAACTTCTTACAGGAAATTCTTTTGCCTATTCAGTGTTTCATTATAAAGCTACTATATTTGACCACTATTAAAAATTTTAAAACCCTATTATGCTGCCATTTCCCATTAAGTATTAACTTAGCAATGAGTCATCTTTATGATGCCATTTATTCAACTGGAAAAAAAAGACGGTACATTCTGGTTTTCACTTGTTATAAGAAGAAATCAAATTATTAAATTAAACCTGTATGAACCCTAAATTTTTTTTCTCAGTGCTGAACAGCACTAAAGTGAAAGCAGCTTTGATAGTCTTTGACTTCCCTTTAAACGAAAGCATTATGGAATTTTCAGCAGTGAACATTATCTGGTCCCTACTTGAACTCCATCTCCCAAGGAAATGAGATAGAGAATCTAAGGTAAAAGCCCTATTAAGGCAAAAAGGTTCCAATCCTAAATATTTCACTCCAACAACCTGTGCTCCATCACTGAGTAGTAAATGATTACTGACAACTAATGATGGTAACAGTACCCTCACTGACGTCATTATTAAATTTTGCATACTGTTATATCCAAATATATGCATATAAAACATTTATATGGATAAATTAGTGTTAAGAATTAAAAACTCACATCTACAAATGTCCTTTCTTCTGAAATCTATATGACTACACATTAAAAACATGTTACCTCTGAATACACGTTATGGAAAACTTCAGAACTAATCTCATAAGAAAAACCCCACAAACTTAGGGTGCATTTGTTATTGCTGAATCTAATTAGACTTAAAAGGATACCACTGAATACTAAATTCAGGTATTTACTAAATACTGTTGATTTCTACTAGCCAAACAGCCCTAACCAACAGCTGGAACAAGGATAGTTTTTCTTGGCTCACTGTCTATTAGGAAGTTGAAGCATTTTCAATTAAAGCCTTCATTTTTCCTGTAGACTTCAACATGTGTGGCCCAAACTAGAAAAGAAACAAAAAGTATAAATAAAGATATTGGTTCAGGTAACAGTAACGATACACACTCCCCTCCTAATCAAAGATCTGGGTATTTCCGAAAAACAAAGCAGCTATTAAAACCTTAATGAATTGACAGGCTGTTATAAACATGACACATTAACAGAATGAAATACAAAGATGTAACCAAATTACTTCCTAGAAAACTATAATCACCTTAGCAAGATCATAAACTTTAGGCCAATTTCACCTCAAGAATGAAGTACGAAGTTTCCTTTATTCAATGTCTTCAGAGTTTCAAAGATGCTAGAATTTCTAAGATACCTGCCTCTCTCAAATGGGTAAGTACATATTCCACATGACAGTAAAGGGCTAATATTTGAAAGTTTCCATGAAATCTGCTCAATCTTCACCTATGACCTGAAACATCCTGCAAGGCCAGGTTAAATCTCACCCTCTTCAAATGACTTTCACAGAACACCCTAAGGAAAAATTCTCTTTTGTTACTTTGAATTCTCTATCATAACATACACAATGTCCTAAGATATAAATTTTATTATGAATTTCACTTCACTGTGCTTACATATAAATAAAAGCACAGCATGGAAAATTTAACACTGGAGATGCTAAGTAGCGAAACTAAGAGTTGGCTCTTGCTTCCTTTTTTATGCTCTTCTATGACCAGTCTGTTTGTGGGTAGGGGCTAGTTCCTGTGGCACATCTTTCTGAATCTTGCAGAAGCCACAGTTGAATGTCTTATGAAATGCACATGCTCAGCAAAGGAGTAAATGACCACGTTGTACAAGTAAAGAAATGTGACCTAATACTCACCAACACTGTTTCTGAGGTGGCCTCAGATGCAAGTTTTGGAATTCCTTTTTCAGATTCACCTTGACTATCACTTCGATATCGATAAGCAAATTTCTTTTTCAGAGCCTCTGCTATGAGGGCAGCAGGGTCAGTGGCATCCACAGATTTGGGCTTTATGTCCTGTTCTGACCTTAAAGAAGTGAACAGAAACCAAGGGGACATTTCAATATGTCGGCATCCCTCAGAGAAGTACTTTGTGTGCCTTTACATGCTTGGCAGCACTTCTCCAGCATCACAGATACCCAGTGAAGTTACTGACAAACGTTGAGAGAAGGGAGATAGAAACTCTAAGGCTCAATAAACACACAAAGATGCCCAATGAATAGCCACTTAGTTCAACTCAAGAGCATGCGTTATGCTCTCCTTTGTCAGGGCAGATACACTTCCATTCTCCCAAAGCCTAGTGTTTACCATGGTAGGTGTACAGTGCAGCTTTACTGAATGAATGACTAGATGATAACAAAGACTTCACATAAAACAACTTTAAATTTTACAGGAGGAAAACTAAAAAGCCTGGAAATGTTTGCTGATTTCTTAGTTATACAGGAGACACTTGAGGCCTTGTTTTTTAAAAACTAAACACTAGAACTCTTCATGGTAAACAGGTTATAAAAGAAAAGTTCTCAAGAAGCCTAGTATTTTGCTTAGTAAACATAACAAAATACAGGAAGTGAGAGAAGGTAAATGTATCCTCACCTTTTTACTGACCGCAGTTTTACACTATTCATATCTTTAAGGATCTCTAGCATATTTGGCATATCAGATTTCTTTGGACTGCTCTTAACCAGAGTCTTTCCAGCACAAGCTTTTTTCTCTCTTCGCTCTTTTATCAAGTCAATAGCAGATACACTTTGGTGGAGTCCTGATGGGGGTAGGGGCGGGGGAGGTGGAGGAGGTGGGGGGACAGAGGGTGGTGCTGCAGCAACAGATGTGGTAGGTTCTAAATCACCTACAAAAATAAGGAAAAATCAATTTAACAGTAACGGGCAAATAAAATACCTTTAACAGCAAAATTATGCTAAGGACTTTTGTATACTTGAAATCAATATGCTGGGATCCCTGGGTGGCGCAGCGGTTTGGCGCCTGCCTTTGGCCCAGGGCGCGATCCTGGAGACCCCAGATCGAGTCCCACATCGGGCTTCCGGTGCATGGAGCCTGCTTCTCCTTCTGCCTGTGTCTCTGCCTCTCTCTCTCTCTCTGTGACTATCATAAATAAATTAAAAAGAAAAAAAATTAAAAAAAAAAATCAATATGCTTAAACCCTCAGTTATGTAATTAAATGAAGTTTCGGTTACTTGATTAGAATCTTGAATATCTATCTAATCCCAAGCTCTCCAGATGGAAAAGTTCCATTTAACTTAACAGGGGTGTTTTTGTGATCTCAAAAGTTCAAGTCTGACTGTTGCAATTTGTAACTATTTTTAGATAAAATATAAAAGAGTATACTGCATAAACATTTTCAATATAGACAGTGATACATTTAGTATAATTTGAAAAAATTGATAATTTGTTTCATTTTAAGAATATTTACATGTAAGACATGGAGAAGTTTTAAGACTTAATATTCAACAAATTCCTGAAAGGAAAAAAATAAAGTGGTTACAAAATAAGGATATAAAAATTCATCTTGGGGATCCCTGGGTGGCGCAGCAGTTTGGCGCCTGCCTTTGGCCCAGGGCGTGATCCTGGAGACCCGGGATCGAATCCCACGTCGGGCTCCCGGTGCATGGAGCCTGCTTCTCCCTCTGCCTGTGTCTCTGCCTCTCTCTCTCTCTCTCTGTGACTATCATAAATAAATAAAAATTAAAAAAAAGAAAAGTTTAAAAAAAATAAAAATAAAAATTCATCTTTCTGCATAACTAGAGGACAGAGAGTTGTTCACAGGTTGGACTGTATTGACTAGGACTAATATTGACTCAATGCAAAATTTTTACTCCAGGGATTTCAACTGTAAACAGAACATCTTATAAACCTCCAAATGATCTCATTTTCAGTTTTCCTAGTTTGCCAGAAGAGGGAGGTAAAGCAAAAGAGAAATGCCATATAGTAAAAGTTTAAAAAGATACAACTTATGGTTTTTTAAAAGTTACATGCAAATTTCGTTAAAATAACCAATTATTTCTCAAGCGCTCAGTGCCCAGAGGACATTGGTCTGCTGTCCATCCTGGCCGTACTCATGTTGCGTGAGGTCTCCGTGTTGGGTTACAGTAAACTCCAGCACACGTGGCTTGGAGGCAGAATAACTATCTTTAAACATTAGAGTTGCCGGCAGGTTAATAGGCTGGGATTTCAAGGCTAGGATTTCTTTTCCAAACTAACAATGCACACAAATAAAAGCAAAGAGTATTAGACCAAGAGTCACAGGATCTGAATTCAGTTTCTACTCTGGGCAAGAGGAGGAGAAATGACTATTAAGTAGCTACTATGTACTAAAGGCATTTTATATAATTTGCACATTTACTACCACAACAACTGCACAATGTAGGTACTCTTAGCCCATTTTAGAGCAGGAAAGGAAGGTAGGAAGGCCGAGGACTTGCCTTGGGACATGCAGGTCAGTAAACAGCACTCAACCCTGTCAGGGCGGTTTTGAGATTACTTCTCAGCTGATAAAATTGGTGCCATTATCACAAAGTGTCCCAGTGCATTCACAAGAGCAGCAATTCAACGGTATGAATTTCAGTGTTTGCCAAATTCATCCTCTCTGATAGCATCAAAATTGTCCAAAACCAACAAAAGCTACTTAAACTTGATTGGGTCTTGGACTGGACCATGGAGAGGACTGACCTTTGGTTTTCTGACAGCCCCATTGCTGTTACTTACTAATACATTTTAAAATTAGTGGCATTCTCCTAATTCCCACTTCACTGGTTAAAACAAATTTAGGATTTACAGACCTGCAGTGAGATTTTGCTGTTCTTGCAGGGTCACAATTTTGGCAATCTGTGCCCTGAGAGCAGCAAGTTCATTTTCAAGGGCAGAGATCTTCTGCAATGCTTCCTCATTTGCTAGTGCGGTCTTCTGTTGAGGCTCTTCTGGAGACAGACTTGGTAAGGAAAACTGTCTGCTTGGCGGCTTCTCAGAGAATGGAAGGTCATCTTGAAGGGGCTGCCTTGATCTGATGTCTGTCCTGTAAGGAAGGAAGGATGGCTATTACAGGCTTCGTAAGGAAATATGAAAATCATCATTATCAATTAATCAGAACATAGTATCTGAGAAATACTTTCCAGACTGACCTTACATAATACATAAATCCCCTCCTGTAAGTTTCGTAACAACAAAGCACTGATCAACGTGATGTAGATACAAGCCAGGTCTCTTATTGCCATCATTCTTCCTAATCTCTATATGATATGCACAAACCCACACTGTCATGAGGCACCACTGATGTTTTTGCTAAGCCATGTCTTGTGTGGGTCTGAACTAAGGTGAAGAAACTTTTTAATGCTCTTAAAAATGGTAAACTAATTATTGGTTACATCTGACAACAAAATCAAATCAGTAATACAGTAGCCTTTCACCAAGGTATTGGCTGCTGCATTTTAAGGTAAGTGTTATGTATGTATGATAGAATACAACAAATTTCACAATATAATTTAACAATCTGGACCAAATACAGGATCAGAAACTGAAAAGGAGGGACAAGAATCAACTGAACCCACACGTTAACTACATGCACAGTCTCATCTTCACTTGGGTGTAAAGAAGTTCTTTAATATGCGCTGCTCCATAGTTCCAAATAGAAGTCTTTTGAGGCTGAGAATAAAATTCAGATTTCTTCTCAATTATCAATTTATTATACTATTTCCTATTTTCTACAATTAGGTTTTCTGGCTCTTTAAAGCCCTTTGTTCTTCCAGTTTTATTAAGGTAAAATTGACAGTTTTATTTAAAGTGGATACCATGATGATCTGAGTACACATTTTGAAATAATCACAGTGATCAAGTTAATAAACATATCCCGGTTTCCCTCACAGTTTCATGTGGTCATGTGACTGAGTTCTGGCTGACAAGATGTTGACAGGAGAAGAATCCAGGAGAAAGTCCTTTCATCTATAGCCCATCCCTGTTCCTTCCTCTTGAGTCTTGAGTACAGGGTGACAACTGGACCTGAGAGTCCCAGCCAGCCAAAAGCTAACCTGGACGTGGAAGCCAATGCTAAGGATGGCAGAGAGCCTGTCTGGGTCCCTGTGGACAAAGTAGAGCCACTGTCAGCTTCAGACTATTTACTCTGGATGTTTTTGATTTGAGAGAAATAAACTTCCAAGTTGTGGAAGTTGCCATTTGGGGCTTCTCTGTTACATGTACTCAAACCTAATCCTGTTATAAGACCATCATTAAGTTCTGATTTTTAACTGGATATTGGTATTTTTGCTTTTGAGATCTGTTATAATTCTTTACTCTCCTTGCGTTCTAAATGAAGGAATTCTTGGACCTTTAGCTTTCGGTATTCACTGAATTCATGTTTTTCTTCATATCTAATTTTGCTTATACTCTGTTATTTTACTATACATGGAGGATGCCTGTAAACTTTTTACCTGTAATATTAAAAACGTTTGGAGAATAAATGTCCCAGTTGTTACCTAGCCTTAGTTTAGCTAGTAAGTAGCTTTAATAATAGTAATTAATTTTATTTGGAGTATCTGTGGGATAAAGAAATAGGTTTGGCTTACAAAGCTCCAATTACTATTCCCTTTCTTACCTCCACTCTGGGAAGAAACAGGTGATGAAATTTCTTAAAAAGTACATGAAGATTAAACAATGGTAAAAGCTTCTCTAAGGAATAGAACCTATGTTCTGATTAAATACATTAAGATGTTCTTTGAAAGATTACATGTTATATAAGTTACACATCAGATGCACGTGTTCTAATCATCTACAATAAAATAATTTTAACAAGATACTGACATTTTTAAAAAGATTTCTTAGAGCACATGCATACGTGAGGGTAGGTAGGGGCTGAAGGGGGGGGGGGGGGAGGATCTCCAGCAGAATCCCTGCTGAGCACAAAGTCCTACATGGGACCCAATCCTAGGACCCCGAGATCATGACCTGAGCTGAAAGCAAGAGTCAGACACTTAACCGACTGAGTAACCTGGGAGCCCCAAAACATTAAAATTTTTAAAAATCACTGAGGCTTTCTGCTGATACAACAGGCTGAATTCTGATTTCTACCTATCTTTCATCAGGTAGGTCAAGTGATTTTGTTAAAGAGCTCCATACAATAAACGTTTTGAGTAGAGAGAAATTAATCTCTTGAATGAAGTTTTGGGGGGTATATTTACATAGAATAATTATATTTAATATTAGTATAATTTCCAGTATTCTTTTTTAAGATTTCATCCATTTATTTATGAGAGACAGAGAGAGGAAGAGACCCAGGCAGAGGAAAAGCAGGCTCTTGATTCACAGGGAGCCTGATTCAGAACTCCATCCCAGGACCCCAGGGCCATGACCTGAGCCAAAGGCAGATACTCAACCACTGAGTCACCCAAGTGACCCCCCCAGTATTCTTACTTAGTATGTTTCTTCAACTATATACTTGATAATTCTTTAGACTTTTAATAAAAAAAAAAAAAAAAAAAACTACTCCTTGAAAGTCTAGAGAAACTGCTCATAGGTTGGATAGGGGTACTTACGTAATTCTAGTCTTAGGAATAGATCTGGATAAAATACAGAACTGTCCAAATGTAGAAGAATTCTGTATCATGCTTGTTCCAAACAAGAGTGGAAGAGAGTATAACAGACAGAGTTTAGAGGAAGAGAGTGGTCAGAAGCCTGGTGTACACAGGACAGGAGGAATGCCACCACCATGGATATCAAGGGTACGGGTATTTGTTAGAAGACACCTGGAAGTGGAACTGAGAAGAGAGAAGAGAAACACAGAGCCTCTGGATAAAGACAACTCTCTAGTCCCACATCTTCCATTTTCTATGAAAGCTGAACTTTGTTTTGATAAAATGAACCTAAGAGAATGAAAATATGTTATCTGGGGATGGAAATGAGAATGATGGTTTGCTTTCTTATTATGTATGAGCACAGAAATTTCTTGAAGTCTGTATTATAACAGCAAATAAAGTTAAATTTTGGATATCAGAATCTTTAGTGCTACTAGACAAAAAAATGGTGTTACAATACTGCTTATTCAAGAACTGGTGGTCACTTTATTTTTTAAGCTTTAAGTAACCTCTATATCCAACAAGGGTCTGGAAGTTATGAGCCCAAGGTCAAGAGACCTATGCTCTTCCAACCGAGTCAGGTGCCCCCTAGTGGTCACTTTAGTAGAGACTTTTCCCACCTAAAATTCTACACATCTCAGGATCTAAAAGTATTAAATGATTTTTTTTAATGTTATTTATTTATTTATTTTTTATGATAGGCACACAGTGAGAGAGAGAGAGAGAGACAGAGACACAGGCAGAGGGAGAAGCAGGCTCCATGCACCGGGAGCCCGACGTGGGATTCGATCCCGGGTCTCCAGGATCGTGCCCTAGGCCAAAGGCAGGCGCCAAACCGCTGCGCCACCCAGGGATCCCAGTATTAAATGATTTTATGTTGGTCTTAAAATGTTATCAAGTAAGCCAAATTTCAAATCCCATGAACGTTTACTCTTCAATATCCAGAATTGGAACAAGATAATATGACAATTTGGATTAGGAGATCAACTTATCAACTATAAATCATGTTTGAACAGCTTACTTTAAAATACCTTCTTCCTGTCAAAATAAATTGAGAGAATTAATGAATCCTGAACAGCAACTGCAATGTTAAAAAAAAGAATTAAGTTACTGCATCTCCCCATAACTACTACAGATCAATTTTTCCATTTTGATTTTCTATCTACTAAAAATTAAGGACAAAGCACTTATCATCGTTAATCTTGAAAACCAGTGGTGCCAGGATAAGAGGAAGAATGTCTAGGCCTTTAGAAAAATAATGTAAGTAACAGTGTCAGATCATCTGTATTTTATGTCTACCCCCGTTTTTATAAATTTGATGATACAGGACAGCCTTGGGTGGCTCAGCAGTTTAGCGCCTGCCTTCAGGCCAGGGCGTGATCCTGGAGACCCAGGATTGAGTCCCACGTCAGGCTCCCTGCATGGAACCTGCTTCTCCCTCTGCCTGTGTCTCTGCCTCTCCCTCCCTCCCTCTCTCTGCCTCTTATGAATAAATAAATAAAATCTTTAAAAAAAATAATAAATTTGATGATACAGATTCTCTATTTCCCTATGTGAAATACTGTTAATGGTTATTATGAGTCCAAACAATAATTATAGGAAAGGTAGAGCTTAAAATGTGGATTTTTAGAAGCTGAAAAAAAAAGTAATTCTGAAGTGATTATGTCTTCTCAAAGCCATAGAAAGATTTAACATTCAGAGATCAAGAACCTCCCCAAAACCCAAAAATTGTTCTGCAGTATTCTTGTATATGGAAAATATTTAGATTTTATGAAATTCTCAGACATGTCCTTTCCTTTAAAAATATATACACACACCCTTTCCCCATAGACATGTTCTATAAGATATGTGACAATTCATTCTCTGAACCGTGTTCTGCTACCTCTCAGAGAAATAGTAAAAGCTACAACACAGAGGCAGAATCCAAATGTAGATAAGTATCTTTTCTAAAATTTGTAGGTGTAATTCTGAGAAGTCTTAAACTAAATATAAAACAAAAACAACAAAAAGAAGGATCAAGTATGGATGTCCCAAAAGCAGAGGACAAATTACGATCATCTCAAACTGTTTTCTGCATCCCAACTTCTACAGGGAGATTTCGACCTTTTTGGTTTGAGTTTGCCTCCAGAATGACTTATGGCAAAAAGGAACAGGCTCCTCCTGTTCATAGTGTCATTCCATAAGAGTTTCCTAGCTGTTATTTTTTTCAATGATATTATCAAGAGCAGCCACTTTTGGAGTACAACTTAGATAAATGTGAAGGGCTTTTTAAGCTCCACTGGCCATTTCAAAGAATATTCTAAAAATATAATGCACTTCTGAGGTCCTTTCTCCTTATCACTCAGCTAATAAAAACTCAAAATTTGAGATCATTTTAAATTAGCCCATTGCCCTGTGAAAGATGGTATTCCTAGGATGATTTTCACTAATCCTCCTTCTTACCTCTTTAGTTTAGAGAATAACCAGAAAAGTATAAAAATATACTCTTATTGTCAATGCGATGTAGGGAGGGGGGAAAAAGTAGCAATTTAGTTCCCTGAAAACATGAAATTGGGTAGAAAACTAAGTCTTTCCAATTTTCAAGGTCTTAGGATTAAGCCCTACGTTGTGTGTGTGGGGGGGGGCTGCTCAGTGGGGAGCCTGCTTCTGCTTCTCCCCATCTCCCTCCTTGTGCGCTGTCAAATAAAATCTTTTAAAACAATAAAATAGGAATGAGTAACACCTGCTTTTTGGTGTGCTAGGAGTAGGAAACAGTCTTGCTCTAATCCACTGAGTCTTCTGGCTATCCTCACACCTGTGGAGCTATGGCAAGTCAGGCTGCTGGTGTGTTGAAGCATCTCCTTCGGAATCTTGTGAGTCAATGTCCTCCTCTATGAGGTCAGGGTTCCTCCCCAACACTAAAACAGCACATTCCATTCTATACTTCTATTCAAATCTGAAAAAGTAAACTGGGTAACCTTAGTCAAAGTCCTCAGTCTCATGCTATCCTTATATCACAGATTTTTATAAATATGTTCATCTTAGTCATCAGATTACAAACATTGTAGTGTAAGAAAAAGGGCTACCTTTAGTACTTTCGAGTCTTATAAATTTATAAATTTGCATTTAATACATCCTCATATGTATATGTGGCATTCAGAATTGAGAATAAGACAGAATTAGATTAATATAAACAACTGGAATTGAACTTGAAATATTCCAATATGCCTTAAAGTTCTTCTACTCCAAAAGCAATCAACTACTTGATGACAATGTCTATGTTGTCAACTAAGAAATCACAGGTATGATAGTCTTAAATTTCATCATACATATTAAAAATACTATGTCGTGTATATATCTCAAGTACACATTCTCCTTAAGCTACTATCATTAAAGAACAAATGGGTTATCTCAAACAAGATTATCAATTATACTGATCCTTTCAAACAGTCTCAATATTCCTTCTAATTCTTTCCAATTCTGAGGTAATTCTGTTAATTGAAAGGGAAATGAAGACATGTATGAAAGAAAAAAAAAGAGGCCTTACTTTATGCATGCAACAAGGCTAAGTTTTCTTTTAAAATTCTCCTCCAGGGGGCAGCCCTGGTGGCGCAGCGGTTTAGTGCTGCCTGTAACCCCGGGTGTGATCCTGGAGACCTGGATCAAGTCCCATGTCGGGCTCCCTGCATGGAGCCTGCATCTCCTTCTGTCTGTGTCTCTGCCTCTCTCCCTGTGTCTCTATGAATAAATAAAAAATCTTAAAAAAAAAAATCTCCTCCAGGGGCATCTGAGTGGCTCAGTCTGTTGAGCAGCTGCCTTCCAGAGTCCTGGAATCAGGCTCCCCAGCTCCCAGCTCTGCAGGGAGCCTGCTTCTTCTCCCCCCTCCCTCTGCTGTTCTCCCTGCTTGTGCACACTCTTGCTCTCTCTCACTCTCTCAAATAAAATCTTTTAAAAATAAAATTCTCAAGATACGTATTAATCCTTCCAATATAAAGAAGAAAACTGAAGTTTATAGTGCATTTGAAAAAACTCATTTGTATAATAACTCTGAAGGACTCATATATGCTATTTTCCCAGAGAAAAAAATACCATGACATTGTAGCTGTTATAGAAGTATCATCAACATAAATTTGAAGGGAGAAATAAACATCTTAAATAGCTTTGATTTTCCTACAAATAGGAAAGGCAGGGAAACACTCAAACTGAAATATACAAGTCCTTGAATATACTCTCCTTCAGATTTTAAGATTTAAGTTACATAGGGTGCCTGGCTGGCTCAGTCAGAGCATGAGACTGTTGATCCCAAGATTGTAATTTCAACCCCGACACTGGGTGTAGAGATTACTTAAAATATTTTTTTAAAGAAAAGAATTTACAGGTTTATTATGTAATCTCCATCTACAATTTGTCTAAATCAATGCAAAGAGCAATATAACACCATACTGCAAAAGAAAAAGTCCACCCAGCTCTTCTAATCATGTGGGCCACATCATTAACCCTGGAACTCTGGAGGCACTTCACTGCCTTATCAACTTTCTCCCTCTAGAGAGCACCACTCAAATCCAAGTAGGTCTCCTTTGCTTTCTTCTCACTTTGTTCAAGTTCAGATTATCCTTACCTAGAATACATTCAGGCACCTGATTTTCAATTATTTAGTCAATTATTTTCAAAACCACAGACCAAATCCATTATGCCAATTCAGTTACTATCATCACAATTCCTCTAACAGCTACCAATGTCATATCCTCTGCAAACATGACATTTGTGTTAAAAGTCCTTTTGAGACTCTTTCCAGGAAGATGGAACAGGCTAGCTTTCTCTATTCTTCCTCTTAACTAAAATTAAAAACCCCAGACATCATATAAAATAAATGTAAGATGACTGAAAGCTGAGGAGAAGACAGAGTGGCTGGGACTTTGGGATCCAAAAAAACGACATAGAAGTGAGTTCCCCAAGTTTTTCTTCTGCTTCATATGCCCCAGACTGGTTGGAGTAATGGGTAACCCAGAAATGTCAATGGATGAAGGGGGAAAAAAAAGCTACAATGAAAGCCTGCTCTTCTAGCCCAAAGACCAAGGAAAGGGTAGGCTCCCAAGAGAGAGGACTTCTATAAAATAACTGCCTTAGAGGCACCTGGGTGGCTCAGTCGGTTAAGTATTAAGGGTCTTAACAAGGAGAGACTTAACAAGGAGGTTAAGTCCACTAACCCTCATGGTATAGTGGACACAATGTGGGGAGCCTCAAATGACACCCCATCCAGCAGTAATGAGGCACTCACACGTACCTGCTGAAATGTCCTAAGAGGCCGAGGGCAGAGGAGCTAGAGCTCACTCCCACCAACCACCTCAGGGGTGAATGGAGGCTTAATGGGAAATCTGGATTTCTACTTCTGCCTGGGAGAAACCAGGTAGCACACACTCTTCTCCTGCCAGTGCTATTAGTGAAAAAACAGTAAAAGAAAAAGCTTAGATCCAGAGTCTCCTATACCAAAAATATCTAGGTTTCAATCAAAAATCAATCCTTAAGAGACGCTGGAGTCCGGGGAGCCGCCCTCCACTTGGCAGGGGGGCGGGGGCCGGGTCGCAGCCCCCCCACCAGCCTGCAGCCGCCTGGCTGCACTGCTCAGTCTCACGGCTCCTCGGCCTGTGACAAGCGGGTGTGGTGCTCGTGCCCGCCGAGGAGTCGGGGGCTGTAGCGGGGCACCCGCCAGGTTCCAGGCCCCGAGTAGCATGAGTGGCATGAGTGGCAGATGCCGTCGTGGCGGTCTGGCCGCTGCACTTTGGGTTTCTGAATCCCAGAGCTGGGGCCTGACTCCCTAGAGGCACTGAGGCTGCCGAGATGATTTCCAGAGCTGGGCGGTGCAGCTGTATTTTGCTAAAAGGTCAATGCAGAATGGATCAAAGCAGAAAATAAGCCTGTCTGGCCAAAGCAAGACTCGACTGAAAGCAGTAACATACCTAAAGCAGGAATGCCTCAATCAGGAATTGAGCCCTCCTCCCCCTGCAAAAAAAAGCCTGGGAAGTAAGTATCTGGCAGGATCCCTATTTAAAGGGGAAAGTCTTCCAAGCAGCCTCTTCTACTGAAAGGAATTTCTGTGTGTAGATCAAGGATTAAAACATTGTGAAAAAAATAAAAAAATAAAACATTGTGAAGATTTGGGGACTTCTGTAACTTATTTCTAATTATTAGTAAAACCCTTAAGGAGTACAAAAAAGAGGACAGAAGAAGGGAGAATGCATTCCACTCTTGAGAGAAGAACCTCAGAGATTGAGGGACTTTTCTTTCTGTTTTGCCCCAGAAGAAAAGGAAAACACCTGGAGCTGGCCTGGCTCTGAAGAATCATAGACCTTAAAATGATTTCCCAACAGTTAATAAGAACGGTTAAAAAAAAAAAAACAAAAACAAAAAAACCCCCCAAAACTTAGGGATATCTATAAGGCGTTAGAGGATGAGAATCTAGCCAAGGAAGAAGAAAGGTTTAAGAAAGTTAATAAATAATGGTCAGTGATGCAGAATCATGAGAAGGGTTTAAGAAAAGGCCTCTGGATTTGTTACTTAAAATAGTGTTTGTTATTTTGTTTGACTGTTTTTATTATTATTATTATTTTACTATTTCCATTGTAGTTTAAATTTGGAATAGATGATACATTATAAAATCAAAAGATAGGGATCCCTGGGTGGCGCAGCGGTTTGGCGCCTGCCTTTGGCCCAGGGCGCGATCCTGGAGACCCGGGATCGAATCCCACGTCGGGCTCCCGGTGCATGGAGCCTACTTCTCCCTCTGCCTGTGTCTCTGCCTCTCTCTCTCTCTGATGTAACTATCATAAATAAATAAAAAAATTAAAAAAAAAATCAAAAGATAAAAGGAAATGCTTTACTATTGTACTGGACATCCCAGCAACAAAAAGGCAAGGAAAAAATGTATAAGGATTTGAAATACATGAATCTGTTTTTTGGAGGAAAAAAAAATCATTCCTTATACCAAGAACCCTAAGGAACATAAACTGAATGAAAAAGACAATAGATGCCAACTCTGAGAAGACAGAGATGTTAAAATTATCTGCATACTGTAAAGAAGGTGTGATAAAAAGGCTTCAGTGAGCAATTACCAGCACTCTTGAAATAAATGAAAAACAGCAAAGAAACAGAAAATATAAAGAAGAACCAAATGAAAACTTTAGAATAGGTAAAATAACTGAAAAACACAGTGGACAGGATCAAAAATAGAATGGTGAAGACAGAGGAAAGCAACAGTGACTTCGAAGATAGAATAAATTATTCAATCAGAAAAACAAAAAGCAAACAGACTAGAAAAAAGAATGAACAGTCTCAGTAACCTGTTGAGCTATAAAAGATCTAATATTTGTGTTATCAGGTTCTCAGGAGACAGAGGGCTAGGCTGAAAAAGTACAAAAAAAAGAAAAAAAACACGTAAAATATTTACAGAAATGACAAAAGACATAAACCCGAAGATTCAAGAAACTGAGTGAACCCAAAAAGAATAAACCCAAAGAAATAAATGCCAAGAAACATTCAAAATTCTGAAAACCAAAGACAAAGGAGAAATTTTCATAGCAGCTAGCTATAGGGGAAAAACTTCACAAGACAGGATTCCTCATCTGAACCACAGAGGCTTGAAGAAACGGATATATTTCTTGAGTGCTAAAGGAAAAAACTAAGAACTCATAACCTCATATCCAACAAATATATCCCTCAAAATTGGAAAAAATCAAGAATTCTCAAGTGAAAAAAAAAAACCTAAAAAAATGGAGAGCAAGCACATCTACCCTAAAAGAGTAGCTAAAGAAGTTCTCTAAACAGAAAGAAAGCAATAAAAGAAGAAACTGTATCAAGCAGAAAGAAAAACACAGCAAAAGTATGAGTAAGTAAGTAGACTTATTTTCTCCTGTAAGTTTCATGGTTCAGGGAAATAGCATACTATCTGATATGATTCTAAAATGTCTGGAGAGAACATTTTTAAGAAAATTACAAACAGGGGAGGGTGTAAGGACATAAAGGAGAAGATTAACTGGCAAAATGACAACACCAATAGAATGTGGTAAATTAGATATATACAATGTAATACTTAGACCAACCACTCAAAGAACTTTACAAGGAGAGAGACTCAAAAACATGGATAAATCAAGAATTCCCCCCCAAAAACTGTCTAAGTATCCCACAAAAAAGAAGAAAAAGAGTAGACTTCAACTCTAACATAATAATTACATAAATGTAAATGGTTTATATATACACCAATTAAAAGACATTGACAGAGTGACCCAAAAAAGTAGGACTTAACAGTATGCTGTCTACAAGAAATTCACTTCAAATGTAATGACATAGGCAGAGTGAAAATATATCAATAAAATACAGAAAACGATCTGGACAGAGAGGGACACTAAATAGTGAAATAGTCAGACACTATTCTAATATATAAGTTCTAATATGTATGCACCAAACAGACTTCAAAATATGAAAAGCAAGTACTGTTAAAACCGAAAGGAGAAATACACAAACCCACAGATAGTTGAATCTCAACACCCCTTTACTACAACTGTTAGACAATCAGGAAGGATAGAGAAAAATTCAACACGATCTATTTGAGATTTATAGGGTATTCCATGGACAACAGAGTACACTTTTTTCTGAAGTAACCACAGAATATAAATGAAAAGGGCCCATATATGGGACCATTAAAATAAAAACAATTCAACAAACTTAAAGAATGGAAGTATACAGCATGTGTTCTCTGACCACAAGCGATTCAAACTAGAACCAAGAGCAAAATTTCCAAACATTTGGAAACTAAATAAACTTCGAAATAAGCCATAGGTCAAAGAAGATGTCTCAAAGGAAATAAAAAAAAAAAAAAATACAGTAAACTAGATTTTTAAAAGATACAATGAACTGAAACTTGTGGGGTGCAGCCAAAGCAATGTTGAGGGGGAAATGTATAGCACTAAAATGGTTTTACAGTAGTCTCCCCCTACCCATGAGGAAATATGTTCCAAGACCCCCCATGGATGCCTGAAACTGTAAAGAATACTGAATACTATATATACTATGTTCCTGCCTACATATACACTGACGATAAAGTTTAATTAGGCACAGTAAGAGATTAATAATTACTACTAATAAAATACAATTACAACAATCTACTGTAATAAAAGTTACATGAAGGTGATCTCTCTCAAACTATCTTATTGTACTGTACTTATCCTTCTTGTGATGACACATGATAAAATGCCTACATGATGAGATGAAGTGAGGTGAATGATATAGGCATTGTCATGTAGAATTAGGCTACTACTGATCTTCTGATATGTCAGAGGAGAATCATCTGCATCTGGACTGCAACTGACTGTGGGTAACTGAAATTGTGGAAAGTGAACCACAGAGGAGGACTACTATATTAGAAAAAAGGAAAAGTCTCAAATTAATAATGTAAGCTCCCACTTTAAAAACCTAGAAGAATAAGAGCAAAATAAACTCAAAACAGCTAGAAGAAAATATTAGGAGGAAAAAGAATCCATAAAATTGAAAACAGAAAAACAGGAACATCCACAAAAAGAACTGGTTCTTTGAAAAGCTTAATACAATTGACAAGTCAAAAAAAGATACAAATTACTACTATCAAGAATGAAATGGGGAATACTATAGACCTTGTAAACAACAAAACAAGAAATACTACAAATATTGTACACATAAATTTGACCACTTAAATGAAATGGACCAATTTCTTGAGAGGCACAAATTACTACATCTCATCTAACATGAAATTGATAAAACAATCCTGTAACTTTAAGGAAACTGAATTCATAATTTTAAAACACACCAAAAAGAAGTCTCCAGGCCCAGATGATTTCACTGGAGAAAACTATGAAATATTTAAATAGTATCCCTCCTATACAATCTCTTCAGACCATAGGAAAAGCACTGTTCAATTCATTTTATGAAGCTAGTATTATCTTGACACTAAAACCATACAAAAGATCACAGACTTAAATGTAAACAAAACTATAAAAAAAAAAAAAGGCCACATCCCAACAACATTGAGAAATCTGATAGATCAATGTTCTCCTCCAGTCTCCTCCAATAAAACAGATAATGAAAGAAATCATGCAAAACGGACCAGTTCAAGCCATAACTTAAGTCCATGAGGACTTCTTCCATTAGAGGTAAAATAGGAATATATAGACATGTTACCAGAACAAATGAAGAATCAGGAATTGGCAAGAGAAAAGAATGACGACATCAAATACTGGTGAAGATGCATCTGGATACTGCATACATTTCTAGTAGAAAAGTAAAATGGTATAGCCACTCTGGAAGACAGTTTGTCAGTTTCTTAAAACGTAAACATGCAACTATCTTATGACTGAGATGACCCACCAATTACACTCACAGGCATTCATCCCAGGGAAATAAAAACTTATATTCATTCAAAATCCAGTTCACAGGGATGCCTGGGTGGCTCAGTGGATGAGCATCTGCCTTTGGTTCAGGGTGTGGTCCTGAGGTCCCAGGATTAAGACCTGCATCGGACTCCCTGCATGGAGCCTGCTTCTCCCTCTGCCTATGTGTCTCTGCTTCTCTCTGTGGGTCTCTCATGAATGAATAAATAAATAAATCTTTTAAACAAAAACAAAAAAACAAAAACAAAATCCTGTTCACAAATGATCACAGCAACCTTAATCATAATAGTCAAAAACTGGAATCAGGGCAGCCCGGGTGGCTCAGCGGTTTAGCGCCGCCTTCGGCCAGGGCGTGATCCTGGAGACCTGGGATCGAGTCCCATGTCGGGCTCCCTGCATGGAGCCTGCTCTCTCTCTGCCTATGTCTCTGCCTCTGTCTCTCATGAATAAATAAATAAATAAAATCTTAAAAAAAAAATGGAATCAATCCAGATGTCCATCAACTGGGCATGGTCAAACAAACTATGGTTCACCCATACTAGTACTCTGTCCTAAAAAGGAAAAAAAAAACTACTGATTTTATACACCCCCCCCCCACACATATATATAACATATAAATACACACACACACACACACACACACATATATATATATACACAACATATATAACAATCTGGACAAATCACTAGAGAATCATGCTTGGTGAAAAAAGCCTGTCCCAAAAGGTTGCATACTGTATGATTCAATTTACGCAACATTTTTGAAATGACAAAATTATGAAAACAGGGAACAGATAAATGACAGTTATTAAGGAGAGGTTGGAGAGGGAAGGGAAGTGGGTGCAGCCATAAGAGAACAACATGAGGGATATGAGATATAGAAATGTTCTGCATTTTGACTTTTAATAGTGTCAACATCCTGCTTGTAATACTGTAGCATTTTTGCAGGATCTTATCACTGGAAAAAACTGGGCAAAGAGTATAGGAAAGGTTTCTATATTATTTCTTACAACTGTATGTGAAGAATCTATTATCTCAAAATGAAAAGCTTAATTTAAAAAATGAACATCTTTAAAAAGAAAGGGTCTTTACCTACTAATCCTGCAATACCTGGTCTGTGTTCATCTACCACTATGTCCTTACTTCTAATTGTCATTCAAATAAAATTCCTTCTTTGCTCTTGGATTGTTTGATCTTCATTATATTCAGCTAACTGCATTCAAATAAAATTATTCTTGCTAAAGTCAATGATTATCTTCCAAATGCAAGACAAAACTGAAATTGGCTCATTTTTAAATTTACCTAGCCTCTAAGTATTTGACACTGGTCATTAGTTGGACTCCCTTCCATGAAACTCTCCTACTTCAAGCAGGTTGTCCTTCATCTTTAGCATCCTTTCCTCCAAGAAGTCTTGCCAAACCTCTCTCATCCCACAGTGGCCTTCTGTATTTACTTACTAACTTTATAGTATCAACATTGTTTATTTCCTTTTTAATCTCCTCCAGCACAAGAAATATTCCTGGAAATCAGTGTCTTATTTTATCTCTGTATCTTTGAGGTCTAGTAAGAAAGAGTTGAATATGCTGCATGACTATTTAATAGACTGAAGCATAGTCAATAATTTATTCAGGCTCTTTCAAATAAATGGAAGCATCACTCTAACTTTTACACTTCATGTCCTTTGAAACAAAACTCTTCTTGACACAACTTTTAGGAAGCCTTCTCCAGTGATTATACAAATTCCCTAATATGACCCACAGGTTCCTCTGCTCCAATAAAACCATTATTATTACTTATCTCAACATTTTTATGACAGTTGATTTTTGTTTCATATTAAACTTTTGAATGGCAGGCAATTCTATGATAAGGACTTAAGACACAGTTATAATGTCTCTAGGAACTTCATAAATACTAGTTAAGTCTTTAAAATGAACAGAAAATAAAACCGCTTGAGAAAAACAATTGGCTTAATTACTAGAGATCAAATTAGGCTAAGTGGAAATACTGCAAATGTATCACCTTTTAAAATGATAAATACTGCATCTCATTTCTGATAGCCTTCCAGACTAACCTTCGTCTCGTTGAACATTCTCCTTCTTCTTTAGCTACCCATCCAACATCAGCAAAAGACACCACCGCATCTTCTCCTGGATGGCTGGGGCTCCACTCTGTAGTAGGACTGGTAAGCTGTAAATTATAAATAGGAAAGTTCTTTGGCACCAAAATGTTAGACTAAAACTTTAAATCACCTATAGAAAAATCATCCGCTCTGGTGTTACAAACACATGGATATTGAAGGTCCCCACAAAAGGGGCCATTAGTTATGTCACACTATTGCCTACTAGTGTATGACAACCTCTGAATTACAACTTGAGTTTATTCAATTTTTATTTTACAGATCAAATGAGACCTTGTTTGTTGGCTTTAAAAACAAGTCAACAAATAAGCAAGTAAAAAATTCTGTTCATCCTAAAAAACATTATGAAAATATTTGGAACGTAAGCATTAAAATTCAACTTTTTGAAGAGATTTAATTTAAAAAAGTATAGTAACAAGAACAAGCAAATGACCAATTTGTGCTAAATCTGGGAATATTTTTAAATGGATATTATATAGATATGCTGTTAAAATGCTAAAAAAAAAAGTTAAAAAATTTAAAAATGCTTAAAATACATTTTTTAAAAATCCTCAAATCATGATTTTTAAATAAAAGTATTAACTGTATTAAAGAACAAAAATAGAACAGAATTCTCTAGCTGACCTTATCCACATAAACAGAATATTCTGAAATACAAAGAAAAAGCATGCAAGTTCCAAAATTTACTTTAAAAAATAAGAAAGATAATTTAATTGAATTAAATTTAAGTTTTGTTATAAGTGTAATGCCTTGGGGCTCCTGGGGTGGGTCAATCTGTTAAGCATCTCCCTTTGGTTCAGGTCATGATCCCAAGGTCTTGGGATGGAGAGCCCTGCATCCTATGGGCTCCCTGCTCAGTGGCGAGTCTGCTTCTCCCTCTCCCTCTTCCTCTCCTCCTGTTTGTGTTCTCTCTCTCTCTGAAATAAATAAAATCTTAAAAGTAAAAATAAAAATAAGTGTAATGCCTCAGAGTCAGATGGCCAATGAATAATTTTAAAATGAAGTTATCAGATTAATACTTCCTAAAAATTAGTAACAGTGAGCTTTAAACAAAAAAGGAAAATGTAAGCTTTTTATTATTTTTTAAATATGTTATTTATTTATTCATGAGACACAGAGAGAGAGAGGACAGAGGAAGAAGTAGGCTCATGATCCCAGGGTCCCAGAACTGAACCCCACTAAGTCTCCCTGTTCAGCAGGGAGTTTGCTTCTCCCTATTCTTCTGCCCCTTCCCCCTGGCTTGTGTGCTCTTACTCTCTTTCAAATAAATAAATAAAATCTTAAAAAAAAAAAAAAAAAGTTTCTGCTATAACCCAAGCTTTGTTTGAACCTTCTTAATACTCTTACTGTCAGATCAAGCTTTTGGAAGCTATATTTAAAATAATGCTTTTTCCTCAAATGTAAAATATACCATGCAAACCCACTAATACTGAAACAGTTAAAAATTTTAAATGTCTTTAATATTACAAATTCTAACGGAACATACTGGCTGCTGGTATGTGCACCCATTCTGATATCATAATTATCTAACATTATCAACTTAAAAAAGTAGCATTAGAAAACTGACATTTTGATAACGTACTTAAGAATATCAAATATTTAAAATGCCTTTAACTAGGGCTTTTGGGGAAGACGGGTACAGGCAACAGGGAAAACAAGCTGTATTAAAAGGGTATATACTTAAGAATCTAATCTTGAGCAAAAACAAAAACAAAAACTAATAATGGAATTAAGGTGAAAAGTCTTTCAAAACACAAATGTAAAGCACATAGTGGAATACACCTGTGGCTATAAGAAAAAAAAAGTAAACACCTTAGAAGTACACTGTCAAGGGATATGATTAAAGAAAAATCAGACATTTTTACTTTCTCCCCCTTATATTTCAGAAATTTATCCAGATAAGTCAATAAACACACATTCAGTCGATGGGTATCTTATACAACTTAAATTAATATAACTTACTAGAACCAGAAAAATTTAATATTATTCCTATCCAATACTGAAAACAAAATGATGTATTAATATTCCCATAACACTGTAACAGGGAGATTACAAGTAGGTTACATGGAGATCCTTACACAAAAAGGTCCCCAAGCTCGGTGGAAGGTTCTAGATGATACAGTGTTTAATAGGCTATTTTGTAAAATGAAAGATCAAAAAAGCAAAACCTGAATGGTACCTCCCTAAGGTGCTAGAGTTAATGAAAGATCAATCTAATTGTAACTATTCTAGAACTAGTCTATAAAATCTTACAATACAGGAAGTTACTAGTTTGTAGGAAGTGAGGTATATTAAGAAAATGACATTTTGACCTCAAGACTTCTTACTTTCCCACAAAAGTCACAAAAATTGCAGTTTTCTTCCTAGACATGTTTATTTATAAAAGATGATACTTTTCTAAATACTTAAAAATATAAAAGTTAACTCAAGCTTTTCAGAGTATTTTATAACAAAGATTAAACAATGTATCTCAATTTCACATATGTAGTACTTCCCATATTTAAACATGAAATGTTGCTTTCTGTATAAATTAAAAAAAAAAAAAAATTTTCCATAGATTTAGTTTACAATCTTACTAAGGACTATATGAAGTCGCTGAAATAATACTATGTCTATAATGTGCTCAATGAGATGAAAGGGTTAATGATCCTGCCAAGAATCAATTCCAGAAATGATCATATCTGTATCATTCCTAATGGACATCCTGCCCCACAAAACAAAGTCATCTTAATATATCTACATAGCAGTGATTTATGCCATTAAAAAAAAAAAAAAAAGGCTAACAGTCCCTGAAAGAAACCAAACTCATCCAAATGACAAAATAAAAGTGAAAAGAAATAGTAACACTAATCTTTTTTTAAGAAAGCATTTCAGTTGCTGCTGAAATGTACACTGAGTAACAAGCATGGAATGGGAAAGACAATTCACTTAGTAAATACCAGTTAAGGTGACATCAGTGCAGGCAAGGGGGCTGATGGCATGGAATTGTTGGAAGTACGATTTATATGCCACTACTGACATGCATGGATGACCTATGGGAAGTTTGAAAAAGACAAAGCCAACTTACTGAAAGTTCTAGCAAGGTCCTGTCCTACCATAGCTATTGTTAGGGGTGGGGGGAGAGGGGAGAAGACACACACAGAAATACAAGGAAGGTAATAGAAAAAAATTTTTTTCAAAGTCAAGGGCATTTTAAAATTTTTTTTAATTTTTTAAAAATTTATTTATGATAGAGAGAGAGAGAGAGGCAGAGACATAGGCAGAGGGAGAAGCAGGCTCCATGCACTGGGAGCCCGACGTGGGATTCGATCCCGGGTCTCCAGGATCGTGCCCTGGCCCAAAGGCAGGCACTAAACCGCTGCGCCACCCAGGGATCCCCATTATAAAATTTAAAAGTAAAATTAGTGTTTATTGATTTGTAAGTATCCAAATTCCTTTCAAAAAGTATGAAAAACATTTCATGCAGAAAAAATTCAGTAGTAGCATTATATTTTTACTGATTTTAAGAAGCTCATTTCAACATCTAATACAATTTAAGTTATCCAAAATTCAATTATATTTCAGGAATTTTAGTAACTTTAGATAATTTTGAATATTCTGACGATGTAAAACTGTATCAAGAAAATTAACTGATCTAATAAAATGCATGAAAGAAAAATACAAAGCTTGTATAAAAGTTGCAATACCTAGAATAAAATATTAGAAGAGCTAACTTTGTCCTAATGTGACTTTTCATAAAATAAACACACTGTATTAGGAACCTGAATTCCCTCAGTTTCTTGCCAAAAAGGGTGTTATAGTAAATAGACTATTTTACCATTATTTGTTTATAGTCTAATGGAAAACATGTATTCTTAAAAGCAGCATGGCAAAATAATCTCTAGCTTTTACTTAGATTTTATTATTCTTTTTCTACCAATTCCTGCCAAAGAAAAACTGAAAGCAAAATTTGTCTCTTAATATAGTGACATACAGTAAGCCATGCAGTATACCTGTGTAAAGTGCATTAAATTCAGTATTCTAGCCAAGCCTCAGCCACTACTGTTTCTGAGTAGTATAGTCACTTTAAAAAAACAAAACAAAACAAAAAACAATTGAGCATTTAGGAGCCCAGTTGGTTAAGCCTCTGACTCTTGATTTTTGGCTCAGGTCATGATCTCAGGGTCGAGATCAAGCCCTGCATCAAGGTCCATACTAAGTGTGGATCCTGTTTAAGATTCTCCCTCTCTCCCTGTTGCTGCTGCCCCTTCCCCACTCTCCCCTCCCTCATGCTCTCTCAAACAATAAAATAAAAACTGAGCATTTACTAAAGCTTTCTACTCATTATGCTTAGAATGGGAGAGGGTAGAAAGAGAAGGAGGGAACAGGGACAAAAGAAACAGGGACAAAAGAAACCACCTGCAGCCCAGGTGGCTCAGAGAGACAAAGGGAGGGAAATGTGTTTATCTTTCAAAATAACCCAAAACAGTAAGTAACAGGATCCCCATTGGACAAGCTATTCTTTAAGAAGTCAATTACTGAAGGGCACCTGGAGAGCTCACTTGGTTAAGCATCCTGACTCTTGATTTCTGCTCAAGTCATGATCTCTTGGGCTCTGCACTGAGTGTAGAGCCTGCTCCTCCCCCGACCACATGCTCTCAAAGAGGGGGAGGGGGGGAGGAGGAGGAAGAAAGTAAGTTGCCAATTACTAAGAATAAAACATCACAATTTTCATTATTATTTATAGTTAGGCTTCAAATCATTGTGCCACACTACCAAATTTATAAAACATAATATTGTTATCTGAATTTCATTTTTCTTAATGGCCATTTTAGAGCTAAAAATACCAAGAAATGAACATCACAGAGTTTGATATCACACGCCAGCATATTCCAGAATATCAAAGAATAACTTAAAAAAATTGTTAAATTTAACAGTATTATTTTTAAAAGATTTTACTTATTTGTTCATGAGAGACACAGAAACAGAGGCAGAGGGGCAGAGACAGAAGCAAGCTCCCTGCGGGACTCGATCCCAGGATAAGGACCTGAGCCGAGGGCAGAGGCTCAATCACGGAGCCATCCAGGCGTCCCATTAACAGTTATTTTTAGTATTAATTCAGGTACTTACCTTCAGATGCCTCAGAAACTAAAAACCACTATACCACACAAAGTCCCACTACGCTAGTTCTTGACAAGTCTTAGGTTCCTCAAACAAGGACTTCTCTCTTTCCTTAGAACTAGCTCTCTGCACATATTCTCTCTTCCCTCAACTCTATCCTTCTCCCTAAATCAGCAGACAGGCTCTTCGTAATCTTTACCTGTCATTCCTCCAGATGGGTCTTCCCAGACCACCATTATTATCTTCTCCCAGGCTACACTGCTTTTTTCTTCACAACATTTTATTTTAAGATTTTATTTATTTATTTGACAGAGAATGCAGGCATGCACACAGAGGTAGCCAGAATGAAAGAGGGAGAAGCTGACTCCCTGTTGAGCTGGTTTGTCTATAAAATCTTACCACAATACAGGAAGTTACTAGTTTGTAGGAAGTGAGGTATATTAAGAAAATGACATTTTGACCTCAAGACTTCTTACTTTCCCACAAAAGTCACAAAAATTGCAGTTTTCTTCCTAGGCATGTTTATTTATAAAAGGAAGACGATACTTTTCTAAATACTTAAAAGGAATCAAACCAGATTTGACTACAGGACCCTGAGACCAAAACCTGAGCCAAAAACAGACACTTAACTGAGCCACCCAAGCACCCTCCTTTATTGCATTTAGTATAAATCATAATTATATGTTTATTAGAATATTTTGCAGCCCAGGTGGCTCAGCGGTTTAGTGCCGCGCCGTCTTCAGCCCAAGGCCTGATCCTGGAGACCAGGATCAAGTCCCAAGTCAGGCTCCTGCTTCTCCTTCTGCCTGTGTCTCTGCTTCCTCCCTCCCTCCCTCTCTCTCTCATGAATAAATAAAATCTTTTAAAAAAAGAGTATTTCCTTGTTAAATCTCTCTCCCACTGAATCATATTCCAATAAGGATGGACATCACATCTTTTTTGGTCCATCACTAATCAAAAGCCCCCACAAGAACGTACAGATTTCAAGTTCATTTGCTAAATAAAGATGGGCTGTGACAAGTAGCTATTTTACTTCCAGATTTCATCATAGTATATGAACTTTAGTAAGAACTTCATTCATTACTTGGTTATAGAACCTTCCCTCCACCACCAATTCTAAGAACTCCTAGCAATCGAAGAAAACAGGCTGGGGCAGGGTTTCCAAAGGGAAAAAAAGGTAGCCCAGATTAAATTCCCAGAGGTCTGCCAGTTACAAAGCTGAAAGTCAAACTTCTACACCCCACTGCCAAATGGCCCACCCCAGTTTTTCTGGTAAGATTCAGATCATTTTTTTTTCAAGTTTTTTATATATAGTTTATATATCTATCACCCCAAAAAGCATTGAACAAACCATGTTTTTAACTCATACAATTTAAAATTTATAAAAATGCATCCCCAAAGTGCTTTTGTGATTACTTTTATAAGTCAGTAGATAATTGTTACTAATTTAAGAAAAACTTTAACCTCAGCTGCATAAGAACCTCCTTCAAGAGGTAAAAAAACCAAATGTATGAAAATCAGATTTAGTGAGACCTGAAAGGACATATATTTTTTAAAAGCTCTGTGTTTTGCAAGGAGGTGGCGCATATAAAACTACCTGGAAAGAAGGGGCCTGAGCATGAATTTACTATTTTTTTTTAAAGTTCCTATGATTCATGGCAGCTCCGGTGGCCCAGGGGTTTATTAGCGCCACATTCAGCCCAGGGCTGAATGTGATCCTGGAGACCCGGGATTGAGTTCCGTATTGGGCTCCCTGCATGGAGCCTGCTTCTCCCTCTTCCTGTGTCTGTCTCTGTCTCTCTCTCTGTGTCTCTCATGAATAAATAAATATAACCTTTAAAAAAAAATAAAGTCCCTAGTGATTCAAATATGCATATAGTGATTGAGAACCACAGCAAATTAAAACCTCTGCACACCATTCCTCCCCATCTCCCAGGGCTCACTGCTTTTCCAAGTTCTTCCATGATCTGAATTTTCTTTTGGCTTCATGAAACTGGAATAAGTACTAGGAGAAAATCAAGAACCTACTCTCACTTTGTCTTCATCTGGGTTCCTACCTCGAAGGAAACTATAATATCCAAATACAAAAAATGCTTATGGCCAGAAGTATGTTAATTGTGACTCAAGGGTGAAAAGGGCCCAGGAAAGTGTACTTTTCTTCAATTAAAGTAAATCTGAACAGTTTACTACACCAAAAAGATTCTACACAGCAAAGAAAACAATCAAAACTAAAAGGCAACCTACTGAATGGGAGAAAATATTTGCAAAGGATATATCTGATAAGGGTTAGTATCCAAAATAAATAAAGAACTGATACAAGTCAAAACCCAAAAAATAAATAATCCGATTAAAAGTGGGCAGAAGACATGGACAGATATTTCTCCAAAGAAGATACCCAGATAGCCAACAGACACACCCAAAGATGTTCAACATCACTCATCATCAGGGAAATGCAAATCAAAACTATAATATCACCTCACACCTGTCAGAATGGCTAAAATCAAAACACAAGAAATAAGTGTTGGTAAGGATGTGGCAAAAAAGGAACCCTCATGCACTGTTGGTGAGAATGCAAACTGGTGCAGCCACTCTGGAAAATATGGAGGTTCTTCAAAAAGTTAAAAATAGAGCACCTGGGTGGCTCAGTCAGTCAAGCATCTGCCTTTGGCTCAGGCCAGGATCATGGAGTCCACAGATTGAGCCCTGCACTGCTCTCCCTGCTCAGAGGGGAGACTGTTTCTCCTTCTCCCTCTACTGCTACCCCTGCTTATGTTTCCTCTCTCTCTCTCAAATAAATCAAGTATTAAAAAAAAAAAAGTTAAAAATAGAAGTACCCTACCTAGAAATCACACTGAGTATTTACTCAAAAATCACATCAGTAATTCAAAGGCATACATGCACTCCAATGTTTATAGTAGTATTATTAAGAGAGCCAAATTATAGAAGCAACCCAATTATGAAGCAGCCCAACTGGCCAAAGATGAATGGATAAAGATACAATATATATATAATTGAATATTACTTAGCCATAAAAAAATAAAATAAAATCTTGCCATTTGCAAAGACATGGACAGAGCTAGAAAGTACAATGCTAAGTGAAGTCAGTCAGAGAAAAGACAAATACCATATGATTTCACTCACATGTGGGATCAGGTAAACAAAACAAAGGGGAAAAAAAAAGAGACAAACCAAAAAAAAAAAAAAAGGATTCTTAACTATAGAGAACTGATGGGTACCAGACAGAAGATGGGAGGGGGAAAAAGATTCTTAACTATAGAGGACAAACTGATGGGTACCAGAGAGAAGATGGGAGGGGGCATGGGTGAAGTAAGTGATGGGGATTAAAGAGTATAATTACTATGATGAGCACTGAATAATGTACAGAATTGTTGAACCACTAAACTGTATACCTGAAACTAACATAACAATATATATCGACTATACTGGAATTGGAACACCTGGGTGGCTCAGTGGTTGAGCATCTGCCTCTGGCTCAGGGCATGATGCCAGAGTCCTGGGATCGAGTCCCACGTCGGACTCCTCCATGGAGCCTGCTTCTCCCTCTGCCTGTCTCTATGTCTTTCATAAATAAGTAAATAAAGTCTTTAAAAATATCTATATACTGGAATTAAATTTTTTTAAAAACAATTTAAAAAAGTAAATATGAAGGGTCTAGAGATCCTGTTTGGAGTATAAAGTAGCCAACTCCTTTCTAGCACTCACAAAATGAAGTCTGGGAAAAAGCTATGGGGTTATAGGTAAGTCTTCTTCAAATAACGTAGCAAAGAACCACACTGAGTGCTTTTATATGGTTTGTTTTCTTTTTTTTACACTTATTGCATTATTTTATCCCTAGTGCAATATTCATTGAGTCCATTAACTGGATGATGGTGTAAATATATATGTTGATCTGTACTCTGGCTTGTGACTCTATAAATCCAATTTGTAAAACCAGGGAGTTGAATTACTTCCCTAGCAAGTAATAGCAAGAAAGTTAATTTGCTATCAACTGTAAGGTGGCAATAATAACAACAAAATCACCACCACTTCTTCTAGAAATGCACCACACTTCTATTGTGCACTAATTATGTACCAGTTATACTCAGGGCTTTAATATGGATTATTTTGTCTAACCTTCACAACAATAAGTAATCAGCCCATCTTGCCTATCATTACTTGTCTACAGCTATAAGGGTCAGCTGATGACAGTGAAAAGATGGCGTGATTTTGAAGGAACCATAATGAAGCTTAAGATTTCAAAGGTAAAATTGAATTGAGGGTGACAGAGTTGAGGTGTTGCCTGTGAGTATGAGCAGTAGAAAAGAAATGGAAGTGAAAGCCAACAGAAATACAAGAAGTAAAGAACATAAAATGCTAAGTTTCAGATAAATCCTAAGATTGAAATTACCCAGAACACTGGAGGGACTTGGTTTTAGCTACCTAACTCCTGACCCATGAATGCCCTATTCAAGTTTAAGCCATTTTGATTTTTTGTCTCCTGAATATGGCCCTACAAATATGGTATCTACTTTCTCTGGGTCCAATTGTGGTTCCCCAGTTCCAGACTTTCTACAGAATTTACTCATGTTGGATTTCTAGATAGTCCAAATACATTCCATATCAATCAAATCCCTAAATGAGCCAGGAAAATAGCAAAAAATGCATTTTCAACTTTACTACTCTAAATTGCAGGTTTTTAAAAATTCCACATTTTTTCTTTTCTGACAGATTAGTTAAAAAATAATAGAAGATACAAAGGAATATGCGCACATTTAAAATGTCTATAGTTAGCAGATAAAACATTCACTTTAATACTTATCTTGAATTTGGAAAGACTCAATATGCTATAAAATCACCTGGAAACAAAAATCTCTCTGTAAACAAATGTATTCTATCTTCCACTACGTTCTCAAGTAGATCATGAATCTTTCTCTTACCTTACCTCTCTCCTATGTTTATCCATCTTTATTCAAATGCAGCTCCTATACTAAATCTAGTATTCTTAATTCTGCTTATACTTTTTAAGTGACTAATAACACAGAGAAAAAGAATCTAAGAAAATATACTTGGCTCTAGTATTTCACCCCACTGACTACCAACGCAGATTTGGGTTGTTACTAAAAAATGCTAAATTATCTTCATGTCCTTCTACATGTCTAGCTACATGAACACAAATGCTATGCCAAATTCTCCTGCAACTAGGTTAAGTAGATACATAAATAGATGAAAAGAAAATTTTAATGGAACTGAGCAACCAGAAAAAAGTTAACAAGCCTTAGTTAACACAGCAGTTATTTGAAGGAAGTTGCTAAATGAAGCAATCAGCAATTTGTATCTAATTGAACCGAATTCTTAGAAACTGTGCTTGAGAGTTACCACCACAGATTTCATTTTCATTATTTTTTTAAAGCCTATGGTTTGATAAAAAAAATTTACTTCTTGGAAAGTTCCAATCTGTCACTTTCTAGATTGATGCACAAAGGTTTTGCCAATTTGCAAGCAGATTATGAGCACAATAATGAACAACCCTGTTAATCAACCTGAACAAATGTGAATTTCTACCACTTACTTAAGGAATAGATTCTTTGCATCTACCAGGAGTGCTGATTTATGAGTAAGACATAATATCAAATAAGCTTGCAGGGGCACGTCTGACCTATTGAATTAGGAGTTAAATATACTTTCCATATTTCACACATGCTAATCTATTTAGAATTGGTACTGATATCTACTGAACTTTACATTCTTAAATGTTGAACTGATTCTGCACTATTATTGTTATCGAGAATTACTGAAAAATAAGAACATGTCTAGCACTATTACAACAATAAGGAACAAAGCCCAAATCAAGAAAATAACAGTTTATCTCCAAAGAGTATAGTTGCTCCCAATTTGGTGCTATAACAGAATTCTAAGACCTGCACATTTAAAAGTATTCCCAATTCAGGGTTTCACTATCATCTCATTCAGAGAGCCACAGTTACTTCTTTGTCTTGAGACTGTTTTTACCAAGGCAATGGTGCTTACAATTAATGCTAAGCTTTAAATCAAGGATGGAAAAAGTAACTTACAAGGCATCCACAGAAATATCTAAAAATAAACTAAGGAAACAGAACGGCTGTCTGTCTGCTAAAGAAGGTATAATAACTAAAGAAAACAATGGTGGTACCTAAAGCTTCCTAAAGTAACTTAAGGCCATGTTCAAGGTCACCTGGGAATTAACAACTGCTTGGCTTATTATATGCTTCTGAATCTTTGTGTATGTATTCTTAAGAAGGATAAATGTCTTAAAGAGCTTTAAAAAGCTTGAATAATCACTTCACAGAGGAAGTAAAGTTAGAAAAGACTTTACTGTGGTTTTATTGTCTTTTATTGACAGTACCATTAATAGAAATGTTCAAAAATGCTTTTAAAAGCTCTCTTGCCTATTTACATTTCTAATGCACATATATTAATATGAAATTCCAAATATACAAAATGCAGTACCTGAAACTGAACTCTTGGACACTGGATCAGAGATAAATTAGTACCAATTTTCCTTACGATACTTCGAGATGAACCATATGGCTTCCCAGACCAAAGTACCTGAGGAAATAGAAAAAAACAAGTTTAATTACAAGGGTTATGAAAGTTTGTAGTTTGTTACTACAAAGCACTGGACAATTAATTGTATAACATGTTGACACATTAATTATAGAATCAGAATGCTCTACATGTTATGGAAATGACTAATATTTCTCAATTAGAAGTTTAAGAGTACATATAGCTAGTTATGATTAACACATTAAGGTTTAATGTAAGGCATATAAAAATACAGAAAAATAACTAGTAATTGTAAAATAATACATTTGTATTAAAAAACTGCATTTTCATACTATTCTGCAAAGGAAACACTATTTATACCTCCTCTACTGTATTTTTAGTTTCAGAACTTTATATACACACAAATTTCTTAGAACTGTAAACTACATTTATTATAATGGACTTTTCAAGAACAAATCCAAATCAGTACAAAGTTCAGAATCTGAATTTGTACCATTCAGGAGGCTTCACTTTGTTTACTACACAACAATGTCTGTTCAAGTGTAAGTGCAGGTCAAAATTCAGTTGTACTGCATCTTCTTATGAGGCCCTGTCCCAGGTTTAAGTTAACTTTTCCTAAATTACAAAAGGTACCAAATGGGCTTGTGGTGACCTCAATTAGAGAATTTCTCAGATGAAATAATAATACACGCAGGACATTATGCTACGCTTTACACAAAAGCAAAAAGCAAACAAAAAAACACACATGTAGAATGTTAAATCATTATAAAGTACCTTGAAACTTCTCCCCAAGTATTTTCCTTAAAGAGAAAAACTATCCATCTGTTTTGAGTGCTACACTTGAAAGCCTGGACAGAGAGGCAAAGAAAGGTGGTATGCTATTAAAAGCAATTTAAAAAGAAAAGAGTGAGAATGATATGACCATTATACTTAATTCATTAAATTTTACATTCAGCTTTATCCTAAAACTAAGTAAGTAAAACTAAATCAGCTGGCATGTATTCTGAGCAATAGACACTGACCCCTTTTTAAAGTCACTCCATGGTCACTCTAATTTAAAGAATGCAATTACCCTAACATATGCAGTATGACCAAGGAATAAATGTTATTTTAAACAGCAGTGGATCCAACACATAACCCAAATTAGACATTTAAACCATTCTAAAAGCATGCACAACTTGTAAAATGAGCATAGAAGCAATATATAGGACTTCTTAGATTTTAGCAACCAAAATCAATTAGAGATAACAGTAGGACTCAAAGTGAGGATTTTATACACACACACACACACACACACACACACACACACATATATATCCAGTATATGCCTCAACTTTTATATACTTCACCATTAATATATTCAAAATTTCATTGTCTATTACCTGGGACAGTTCCAGGAAGTACTATAACCTACACTGGCTACTATAACCAATAAAAACCATAACTCTTGCTTTGGAAATATAAATTAGAAAGATGGTACAAAGTGGAAAATAGGTCATTAGAAAGATGACCCTGATTTTGAAATATGAATATTAAACAAAGGATATAAAGAGGCAAAGCTACTGTGAAGCTTAGAAGAGAATTACTTATAATTTAGGAATGCAAATCATTCACACCAATGATCATCCAGAGGATTATCACACAAATAATGTTAACACATGAGGACTGAGAGAAGAAAAACATTTGACTAGACAAAAATGGGAAGCATCACACTTTTACAAATTCAACATAAAAGGCCAAGAAAAAAAATAAGAATGTGGGCAAGTAATTCTAGAACAGACAATATTTAAGCAAACTCTACCTTATACATGTTCATAGATCTTAATCTTTTAAAAAGAAATCCACAGGGCAATGGCACTTATATCACTCAATCATTCTCCCCTTGAATCTTGTATTTAGTCACAAGCCAAAACTCTATGATGTAGGTGTAGTAGAACACTACTTATGCATCACAATGTGACAATTAGAGTCTGAAGTGAATCTCCCATCCCTCCAGTATGCAAAGATCTTAACTGGAGATGAAGAGAACAGGAAAAATTTGGAAAGGATTTGCCAAGGTCAGGAACTAATGTTTCTGCCAACTTTTGGCATTCCTTGCTACGCGTGCCTCAAGGCTAAGTTTCAACTATTATCTTCCCATCTGCTTACATCAGAAGGAAAGAATACCAGGTGACTTTTATAAGCGAAGGTGGCCAAAATTCAGCTTTTACTTTTAAGTACTAAGTAGACTATTTAGGCTTCTTCTACAGAGTTAAAAGAAGTAAAAACAGATTGCTTTATGTTATTTTTTTCAAGTATATACAGCAGACTAACAATGTTTCTCTGTCACTCGTGAACTGCACAGCACTTACCACCAAAAAAATATGAAGAAGGGTCTATGTAAGCTAATGACTGGAGTATTTAGAAAGAAGGAATCCTAACCTTTACTTGACTATAGGAAAAAGTGAAGGTAAAGAGCAGCTAACTTCCAGGAACTCTAAAATTAGGACCTACTTCATCTTTCCTATTCAACCCTCATGGAGGAGAAATTGTAAATGTCTGTGAAGAAATAATGAACAGATGGTACTGAAAAGTCACCATCTGTGCACTGGGAGACTGTAAGGCCCAAGTATCTCCTATCCTAACTGGTGGCTGAACTGTTGTCTTGTCAGTATACAGGAGAAGGGAAGACTTCCTCTAAAGATAAACTGTCATTAATATTTTTTCAAATGTTAGAGAGAGGGAAGGGAAAAAACGGTCACTGCTAGACAACTGGATTTTATTAAGAAATAACTCAATTCCACTAGAAAATAACTATTATTATTGAACAGAAAAACTCTGCTTTGCCTTATAATGACTACTGACAAATAATCTAATAATGAATCTGTGCATGTGTTTGCATGTGTGTGTCTAGTAATGACAGTCCATAACATTTAGCAACAGTGTTTGAAAGTGATGACAGCAAGGAGGAGGATGACAACAGAAAGCAATTTGTTCTTTTTTAACATTGTGAAATGCTATTGTAGAAGTGTTGAAGTGTGAGCCTGAAATCTGAAGCTATCATCTGTCTCATCATGATGACTGTCCTCAAATTTCATGTGGTAATTATTCTGTTATAGATCAGTTTAATCTAAATTACTATTTCTGAGGTACCATTTAGCAGGAAAAAGTACAAATTTAATTCTAAATACATGTATTTTTCTCAAGATAAGCTAATTCATATTAATACAAGGGTCCTTATTCTGGGGTCCACATACCCCTGAAATTACATGCAAAATTCTTTGTATATATGATATCTTTCTAGAAGAAAGTCCATACCATTAATCAAAAGTTCAAGGAATCTAGACACAACAAATTACAAATCCTTAACTCCAAGGGAGCCAGGAGAAAATTCAAAGTGTATGTTGAGGAGAGCAGGTAGCCAGGAAGATGAAACTCTAACAATTTTCAAAATCTCCAATTAAAGATAACACTCCTCTCAGTTCTCTTCCTTCCTCTAAACTCAGCCACATTCACATTCTTCTTCCAAAGCACAAAAAGGAAAACAAAGTTAAAATCCTTAAGTATTACTGGAAATCTATTACTAATACAAATTAGATATTTACTCTGACTGTAGTTATACCTGTAAAACAAAGTGTTGTTTTACTGAATACACATAATTTAGGAACTGGATTATAGTAAACCAGTGATAGCTATTACTGTGGTGATGTGTACAGTAAAATACAGAGAGCTAATTATCTACAACTGTTCTAATGGTAAAACCCAAACCCTAATCTTAAAACCTGCAGTTTTTCTTTTTAAGCAGATAAAACATGTAGAGGATGAAGGCAATTTCTACTCTTGGAATACTTTTAAACATAGTATTCAAGTTCATTATCAAACAATGGGAAAATATGTATTTATTACTGAAAGAGCTGAAAAGTTTTACTTTCAGATACCCCAAAGTAAAATCTTGGTAGTAAAACCTTTTTACGCTTAGGCAGCATACTAGGAGAGCTTAGAAACTAAATAATTTCAATGTGACAAATTGTTTATGTTAAAAGAAAACTTGTTTCTATATAGATTTTCAGTTAACTGAAGTTGATGATTATAGTTATATATTTTTTAAAAAATCTTGTTCAGTTGCTATTAATAGCAAGAGCCTTAACTGTGATTACAATATAGGGAATAAGTTAATGCTCTGTTACCTGGTCCATTTCTTTTTTTTTTTTTTTTTTTATGAAAGGCATGCATTTTATCACTTAAAATGAATACAATTAAATTAAATGAACAATCTACATAAAGTGTGTTATCTGTTCCTAAAACAAACTTCTGCACTTGGGACTCAATCAGCACTAGTCACATTCACCTGACTTGGGGTGGGGGATGACAGAGCAAAACTACAGAAAATTAACCATTACCCAATGTAGCTATACTATATAAAAGCCACTGTTCTAGGTGTTTTACATACAGTCTTTTAATCAACAGGCTAACTCTTCAGTAGTTCTTATCTGTAGTTTGTAGATGAAGCTTAAAGTACCTGACAGAGACCAATTACAGACCCAGAGTTGTTTGAATCCAGGACCTACTATCTTTTCACTAAACTATACTTCTTTTTCAATTATTATACATTTTTATAAGTAATCTCTATGCTCAACATGGGGCACAAACTCATGACCCCGAGATCAAGAGTTGCATGCTCTTCAGACTGAGCCAGTCAGATATCCCTCCCCTAAACCCTAAACTGTATTTCTTATTAAAATTGGAAAGTAAGAATCATAAATTGTAAAAGTTTGACTTTCTGGGAATTATAAATAACAAAAGCTTCCCATTTTTCTAGGAGAAACAAATTATTTTACTGTCAGTACTAAAATGTTAATCTATTCTATGTAGCTACATGGTAGTAAGTAACAAATGAGAAAGGTAGTATATAGCTGCAGTAAGTCCAAAACATAGGAAAATAAATGTAACTGAAAAAGATGAAAATGCTATTTACTTTAGAAACCATTTTCCTATTGCTTATCTTCAAGCTAATAATCTCAAAATTATGCAGCTATTTAAAAAAAGTAATTTTATTTGGTTCTTTGCTTTTTTATCTCCAAAGAAAACAGATGTAACTTTGGGGGGCTGGGAGATTCAAAGTTCGACTTTCTCTTAACAAGACATGAAAAGACACAAATAAAAACAAGTATAAGGGCAGCCCCGGTGGCTCAGCGGTCTAGCACCGCCTTCTACCCAGGCGTGATCCTGGAGACCCGGGATCGAGTCCTGCGTCGGGCTCCCTGCATGGAGCCTGCTTCTCACTCTGCCTGTTTCTCTCTTTCTGTGTCTCAAATAAATAAAAAATCTTAAAAAAAAAAAAGAAAAAAAGAATAAAAGTAGTACATTAAAAAGTTACATACATATGAAGTCATACATTCAAAAGTATATATATATATACACACACCCATATTCCAATTATGTAACCTGTCTATATCTTCAATAAAATTTAATTCTATATTACTAATGCAAAAAATATTGAACGAGAAAATGAAAAACAAATAGTCCACAAAATATGCTGCTAGGCACTATTATTGCTCAAATAACTTTACACTGCATCTAAAAAAATTATTGGTAGAAAATACTTGAAATATCAAGATCAGAACTAACACCTTTGGCATAGAATATTATACTAATTTTTTTCTTCATACCTATAGTTGTTATTTTACAAAGACATGACTTACCTTTTACCTTGAAAGGTTGTGTGAGAAACTACGTTTTAACAGCATTCAAAAAGTTCTATAACAGAGTTGTCAAGTGCTAGTCAAACATATTTCATCCAATGATTTCTATAAAATATTTCTTTCCTCACTACTAACAAATGCATTGCTTTTAACAGTCACATGAATATTGATACATTTTCAAAGTAACCCAAAATATTACTCAGTACTTAGGATACTAGGTAAAGATTCACTTCCATGACTTAAATAAACATACTGAATTTAAAACGGTGGTCATATATAGATTCATTTCACTATCTCAGAAAAAATTCTTAAAACATACAAGTGTCTAGATTTTAAAAATTAATTTGGAGCACTCACCGATTGCATGCTTACTCCAACCTGTTGAAAAACCATCCTAATTAGGCGCTTAATCCAGCCAAGCATTTAGATGGCAAAGTGTCTCCAAATTTGCATTTCAAGTACTTCAGGCATACATAGCAGCACATGGTCCAATAAGCACACTAAAATTTTAAAATGCAAATACTAAAATGAAATTACTGTTATTTAGAACCTTTACTGTCTGCAGCATGACTCACAAAGTCTAGTCTAAAACATTTTAAAACTTTGTGTGTACTTTAGAGAAAACAGTATCTTGCTTGTTACCAGTTTTCAAAAAACAGTACAATATATTTTTAACTTTTTTTCTAGCAAGGGTTCTTAGTTGGAAGCAATTAAAAAAAAAAAAAAAAAACCCTGTGGCTAATTTAAGTAGAAAATGTTTTTATGAAAAGATACCTAACTAGATAACAGATCTTTATTTTTCTAAAGATTTTACTTATTTGAGAGATAGAGCAAGAGCATATGCACGCACAAGCAGGGTCAGGGGCAAAGGGAGAAACAGACTCCCTGCTGAGCAGGGAGCCTGACCCAAGACTTGATCCCGGGATTCTGGGATCATGACCTGAGTGAAAGGCAGATGCTCAACCACTGAGCCACACACGTGTCCCTTTCCTGGGCTTTTGATATGTGGTAAGATACTCTCCTGTGAAGCTGGGCAGCATCAGCAACTGCAGTTCCCAGTCAGATCATGAAGGTAAAAACCAACAGATTTACAACTATTCTGTACTCATACAACCATTCTGTTTTTCCCTTTTAGAATAGTATTCAATACATTACAGAAGATATTCAACACTTTACTATAAAATAGGCTTTGCACTAGATGATTTCACCCAACTGTAGGCTAATGTGTTCTGAGCACATTTAAGACAGGCGAGGCTAAGCTATGATGTTCAGTAAGTTAGGTGTATTAAACGAATTTTACACGTACAGTTTTTCAATTTACAGTCAGTTTATTGGGACATCTCTACCATCAGCCCAGGAAGATCTGTACAGATAAATACATAGCTACATCTTTAACAAAAACTAACACGTTTCTGAAGTTTTTATACTAATTACACTCCTGTAAGCAAGTCAGTGAGAGAGATCTAATTATTCTACAATCTCTGTCAATATTAGGTATTATCAGTCTTTTAAATTTTAACCATTCTAGTAGTTTCTTTACGTGTTTTGGGGGCATTTGTGTGTCTTCTCCTAAGTGTTTTTTCTGCTTATTTTTTTAAATGGATAGGTTTTTTTAAAAAAAAAAAATTAATTATTTTTGCCAGTAGGGCACCTGAGTGGCTCAGTCATTTGGGTGTCAGACTCTTGATTTCAGCTCAGATCATGATCTCAGGGTTGTGAGATCGAGCCTTGCATTGGGGTCCTTCCTGGGTGGGATTCTCCCTCCCCCTCTCTGCCTTTCCCCCACTCACGCTCACTCTCTAAAAAAAAAAAAAAAAAAAAAATATATATATATATATATATATATATATACATACACACACACACACACGTATAATATAAATATGAAGTTATTTCTGCTAGGTAGAGATGTTTTGCAATCTCAGCTAAAGATTAGAGAGTACAGGCTTAGATAAAGAAGATGAAATCTAAGAGTGAATGACTAAGAAAAGAAGCCAAGATAGAAACCTTAGAAAATACTTGAGGAATTAGCAGGGGAAATAAGGCCCCTGGGGAAAAAAAATCAAATAATAGAAAAATAATGAGAGAAGTATAGTCAACAAAGAAAAAAAAAAAAGAAATTTCAAGAAAGGAAATGGTCCTTGTTACACAGAAAAACACAGAAAAGAGGTCACACAGTCACCAGGTGGTAGGCAGACTCCTGCTGCCAACCTTTCCTCCAAGCTTCACTGTGTGTGCTCTCTAAAAGTAAATGGCCACTTCCTACCTGAACTGAAACTGGGCTCTCCATTTACAATGCTGCTTCAAAGCCTTCTCAAAGGGTTCCCACTTGAACCCTTTATCCTCTCACACTTTATATCAAAGCTGTTCCAACCCATAACTTCTCTAAACTCTTTTAAAAACTCTTCCTCAAACGCAAAACTAAAAGGGACAAAAAATCAGATCAGTGGTCACCAGGAGCTGAGGTGGAAGAAAGGGTTCAGTAACAAAGAGGCACAAGGGAAGTTCTGGGAACATTGGTATCATGGTGGTGGTTCCAGGACTATGCACATCAAAGAAATGTTTGCCAAAAAGAGTGAATTTTGCTGCAGGCAAATTAACCCCACATAAAAAAAAACAGTGGGATTGCTTCCTACCTGTTTTGGAAGGACTGCCTTACCTACCAACCCTGGCAGCTTATAAGAGTTGACTCGAGGACACTTAAGTCATTCCCTATCATTTAGCTTAAGTCATTCCCTATCATTTAGCTATGTTCTCTATTCCAAGTCCTTCCCTAAACTGAATTCTGTGTTTTGGCCCCACTAGCACTAGTCAATCAATAAATACATCTTATATTTGCCAGTGCTAGGTGACTTTAATATTCACAGAAATGATGCATCCAACAGAGTACTAATACTAAGTCCATTCATATGAAGATCCCAAACAGGTAATATTAAAAGTAAGCTAATCCCAGATTAGAGGGTTTTTTTTTTTTTCAAGTTTTGTTTTGTTTTATTGTTGAGAGACAGGGGTACTGACTGGTAGGATGCCCGAGAAGGATTTCTCAGGGTGCTTGCAATATTCTATTGCCATAGAGAGATACTTAAGTGTGTTTATTCTATGAAACTGTAGGAGAGTTGACAATACTATCTTTAGCTTTCCATCTTGTTCATGCCCATTTGCTCAAGGACCTGTCCTTGCAGTTATGTGTTCCTGGGCCCTTGGAGATTAATATACATACCTTAGAAACATCGGCCAAGAAGGCTTTGGCCTCCCATGAATCCATTAGAAATAAGTCTTTCCCTCTTCTGAAGCACAGATGGCACCACAAGGTCTGTTAAATGTTAGTTGTCAATTAAGTGCCTGAAAGCCTTTTGATCTCACTGCAATGCCCTCCTGCATGTACCCTCACTCTATAATATCTATAGACTAAGATCCCCGGGCTCCAGGATAATGTCCAGGGCCGAAGGCAGATGCTCAACTGCCGAACCACCCAGGTGTCCCTACAGTGCTTTTTCTACTCACAAAATTGGGATCAACTTTAAGTGTTCGTCAGTAAAACAACTGTTAATTAAATTACAGTATATTCCTATTAGAAAAATATTATGCATCTATTAAGTGATAGTCCAGATGGTATTTACACCTGCAATGAGCACAGCACAATGTATAAACTTGTTGAGTCACTTGTACACCTGAAACCAATGTAACATTGTGTGTCAACAATTCTCAACTTTTTAAAAAAAAGTGACAGTCTATGTTATTACTTGAGGACATGTACATGATACAGGAAAAATGTTAATTATGATTTCATTTCTGTAAACAATAATCCTCAAGCTTTTTATAGAAAGATACGCATCAAATAAAAGCGGCCAGAGCACATAGACGTGAACTTTTCTTTGCAGTTTGCTTTCCATTTAAAAACAAAAATCTATAAGCTAAAAAAATAACCCAAATATTTCACCGCTTAGCTTTCCCTCAGATGCTCCTCTGCCCTACTGTGTGCATATTCAGACCTTTAGTCTCTCCTCCCCTGCAATCTTCACCAACCTAATCAATCCCCCTCTTATACCTTCACTTTCTTCTACTCCATGCAGCCCAAAATCACGTAAACCACTCTGTCAGTATTTTCAACTCCTGTTCTACTGTTCTGTTTATTCTACAAGCCAGAACTTGATTAATCCCGTAGGCTAAATGTCCTACAATTGGGCTGTAGAAAAATTAAAATTTCACATTTTGAGGTTGCTACAAATGTTCTATCTCTGATTTTAAATGGGCCCTCACTGGTGTCTAGCATCCTAGGAAAATATTTTCTTACTCTTGCCCCTTTCTTACATTCTCCAAGAAGCTTTTTCAAGCATTCTCCATGCTACCCAAATCTCTCTAACCCTTCCTCCATCATTTCAGCAGATAACCAAGCATACTACTCCAAATAATAGAGAAGTATCTGACAGGATGCCTCAACATCCGGCCACTCCATATGCCATACACTATGCACCTATCCTGTCCCAATTCTCTCCTATCCTCTTCCCAACCAAGTGCTCAGAATTACACCCCCCTCAACTCACAGGTCTCATTATATCAGCTCCACTACAGATAAATAGTCTTTCTTGTTCCATGACAATCACACGCCAACTTCTGCTTTCAAACCAAAGAAATCCAAACCCCAACTCCTTAATTTTCCTCCTAAATCTGCTGCTTGTTTGTTCCCTACCTCACTCAGAAAACAGCACCCATATTGTTATTCCTTCTTTCTCTTTCATTTTCTGCAATCCAGATCTGTTTCCTCCTAAATACATTAGATTCCATTTCCACTGCTATTCTATTTCAATCCATTACAGCTATTCTAAGCCTATGCTATCATAGTCACCCTCCACTAATTTTGCTCTTCCCTCTCTATCCATTTCTCAGTACCAAAATAAATCCTTTATGATATAATCTCTGTACTTTTCTATCCTCTGGATCTTTCACACTCTTTAATCCAGTCATACAGATAATTCTAGAAATTCAACAGGCTCTCTGGACTTTTATCCAGTATTCTACCTCCCTACAGCACCTCTATATCAAGCTGTTTCCTACCAATCTTTTATTTCAGCTTACCTATTACCTCCTCCAAGACGTTTCTCCTGATTAACCAGATTAGCGCCCTGCTGTATATATTCTCCTAAATTGCACATTAAAACAATGTACCTAAACTGTTTGTCTCCTCCACAGCACTTTAATCATCTTAAGAACAAAACTCTTGCGCAGCCCGGGTGGCGCAGCAGTTTGGCGTGGCCTTCAGCCCAGGGTGTGATCCTGGAGACCCGGGATCAAGTCCCACGTTGGGCTCCCTCCACGAAGCCTACTTCTCCCTCTGCCTGTGTCTCTGCCTCCCTCCCTCTCGGTCTCTCATGAATAAATAAAACCTTTAAAAAACAAAACAAAACAAAACTCTTATTCACCATAGTGACCCCAGCACTTAGTACAGTACATGTAATATAACAGTTGCTAAGTTAATGTTAGAATATGAAATGAGGGCAGCCCGGGTGGCTTAGCAGTTTAGTGCCAGCTTCGACCCAGGACGTGATCCTGGAGACCTGGGATCAAGTCCCATGTCAGGCTCCCTGAATGGAGCCTGCTTCTCCCTCTGCCTGTGTCTCTGCCTCTCTCTGTCTCTGTGTCTTTCATGAATAAATAAATAAAATCTTTAAAAAAAAAAAAAAGAATATGAAATGAAGGGCACCTAAGCCCCAAGGCAGTGAGTACCTTTTCCATACTACCTCAATTGTAAATGAATATCTAAGAATTTTGCTTCTATTTGTAAGTGAATTACGTAATTTCAGACAAACCATCCTCCTATAAGATCAAATAAACAACTAAACATGAAAGTCATCTATCTGAAATCATCAGAGAACTATCAAGGCAGAAACGTATAGCCAGGCCAAGAGATCGTTCCTTGAAATAATAAAAAGGACTGACCTCTAATGAGATTTACTAAGGAAAAAGACTTATAGCCAGTATCAGAAATAAAAAAAAGGGGACATCACTATAAATCACAAAGGCATTAAGAAATATTACAGAGGCACCTGGCTGGCTTAGTCAGTCAAAGCATGTGACTCTTGATCTCAGGGTTTTAAGTTCGAGCCCCATGTTGGGTATAGACATTACTTGAAAATAAATTTTTAAAAATAAAAATAAAAGAATAAAAGGCAAAACAAAGCTATAGTGTAAGAAGTTACAATGGGGGCAGCCCTGGTGACCCAGCGGTTTAGTGCCGCCTTCAGCCCGGGGCCTGATCCTGGAGACCCGGGATCGAGTCCCACATTGGGCTCCCTGCATGGAGCCTGCTTCTCCCTCTACCTGTGTCTCTGCCTCTCTCTCTGTGTGTCTGTCATGAATAAATAAATAAAATCTTAAAAAAAAAAAAAAAAAGAAGTTACAATGGTGGTTACCTATGGATGGGCATGGTAATAGTTGGAAGAGAGCATAAAGGAGCTTCCTAGAGTGCAAACAACTTTCTATTTCTTTTTTTTTCCCCCAAATTTCTATTTCTTAATGTGGGTGGTGATTCATGGATATTTAGTGATTACATATTGAACCATATATTCATGTTTGTTACATTTTATATATATTTTTTATGTGTTGTACTTCAAAATAAAAAAGGTTAAAAAAAAGAGGGCTAAGAATCAGACTGCATTTAGTTTTCTAGGTTCTGTATGAATATATGTACAATTTAACTTCAAGAATTTTATGATGATGGTATAAGCTTGTGGTCTAGTCTACTTGATATAGGCTATAAGAAACAGCAAACTTGGGGCACCTGGATAGCTCAGATGGTTGAGCGGCTGCCTTTTGGCTCAGGTCGTGATCTCACGGTCCTGGGATTGAGCCCCACGTTGGGCTCCCAGCTGCCTCTGCCCTTGCCCCTGCTTGTGCTCTAATAAATAAAAAAAATCTTAAAAACAGCAAACTATTTGGGGGAGGGGAAATGGGTAGTTGACAGGACATATAAAAGAAAATCAAGGCTAAATGAAAATAGATAAACCCTGAAAATAGACTTCCTCTTCCCTCCAATAAATGCTATGAAATTTTTAACGTTGTATAATTAGACCAATTAAAGTTTACAGCAATCAGAGATAACACAATACTGCTTTCAACAAAGCAGCATATGTTTTTGAGATAGATATAATTAAAAAAAAGTTTATTAGCAGTAAATAGTTTCATAGTAACCCTGTTAGTGGTAATAACAAAGCTGTCGTTAAATTTAAAATGCCAAAAACTTGAAAAGCTACAACAGTACACTGGAGCTTATTTTTATAAGGTCTTTGGGAACTATTCAAAGAAACGGCAATTTAATTATCTTTACAATATGCGAGAAGAGCATGACCATTTTTAGTGGGAGGGTGGAGGAAGTCTAAAAGGATTAATAAAACATTCTTATTCACTTGGCTTATTTAGTAGAATAAAGTTTCCTGTTACTCAGAATACTAAGAGATTATATAAACTTATCAATGCATCCCAAATAACAATCCGCATAAGGACCATGAGGCATAAAACAACAACAACAACAAAAAACCTTGAATTCAACTTAAAGTTACTGTCCTTTATTTTGAGAATACATCCTTCTTACATTTTGGTATAAAAATATTTTTCTTTTAGGATATGGGGACAATAGATGGGTGACTTTTTTTGTTTTTTTTAAAGTCCTTACTTGGGCAGCCCGGGTGCTCAGTAGTTTAGCGCCTGCCTTTGGCCCAGGGTGTGATCCTGGAGTCCTGGGATCGAGTCCCATGTCGGGCTCCCTGCATGAAGCCTGCTTCTCCCTCTGCCTGTGTCTCTGCCTCTCTCTCCCCCTGTGTGTCTCTCATGCATAAATAAAACGTTTAAAAAAATAAAAATAAAAAGTATTTACTTGTTACAAAGTTAACTTTTGCCCTGTCCTACTTTCTGAAAATTAAACTTAAAATTAAAATCTAGTGACCACTGCTATAATTCAATCACTTCAGTCTAGTTGAAACTTTAAGTTAGAACACTTTACCATATTATAAAAAACAACGATAGAGTATCTGACCCATGGGCACAATTTAGCAATTATTTAGAATTTATATCCTATATAAATTGTTCATGCAAAATTAAATACAGATTATATTCCCAGCACCTAGCACAGAATCTAACATGTAAGCCTTACTTTTTTTAGTCCACAAATGAATAAATCTCATGACCTATACTACATCTCTTAACAAAAAAAAACCTTAAAATAAAGTCTAATAACACCAACTAATTAAAACGATGAAAATTCTTTCAAGTAAATAGGTTTTACATATGAAATTAAATTTCTGACAGACATTTCCTGTGACGTTTTTAGAGGTCACCTTCCCTTGAGTAAGATATGATCAAAGGTAGTCCCAGATTTCCATTTGAACTAAGAATATACCATATTCATGTGAGGATCTCTGAAACATAATCCTACAAAGAATGACATAATTAATGTACTCAAAAGTATATTTTAGGTATTCCCATGCAAATGAATTAAGTACTCTGGTATCAATTTTAAAACAATCTTTTGAAGAGACTGTTCAAATATCTCAAGTGATCCTGAACAGCAATAGAAACACACACACTATTTGGAACTTAATAATATTTATTGTTAATAGTGCCATCCTGGGGCCCACCAAAGTGATGAAAATTCACTATACAGGTGATTTTTGTAAGCTGTGTAATAATTACTGTCTCCTGAATATTATGTATATAAAGAATTGCCTTTGTGGCAAGACTCAATTATACCTTTGTAATAAATAGTTTTTGGTAGCTAGGAAAGGTATTTACTGAGCATTAGCATAAAAAGAAAATTTCAGAAGCAAACTAAATGTCCATCAATAGAAAAACAATTAAAATAAATTCAAAATATCCATTCTAAGTTTATGAGCATTAAAACAAAAAGTTATACACAGATAGTATTCATAATAAAGTGAAAAAAGTTGCAAACATATATATGTGATTCCAATATTTTTGTGATTCTATTTAAAAAAAAAATAGAGCACAGAAGTGCGCCTGGCTGGCTTAGTCATTAAATCATGCAACTCAATCTCAGGGTTGTAGATTCCAGCCCCATGGTGGGTATAATGATTACTAATTACTTAAAAATAAAATCTTAAAAAAATAAAATCTTAAAAAAAAAAAGAGAAAAGCATAGGAATAGTAGCAAAAACAGGTATTAGCTTAAGTCAATTAATTTTTTTTTAAGATTTTATTTATTTATGAGATACAGAGAGAAGCAGAGACACAGGCAGAGGGAGAAGCAGGCTCCCTGCAGAGAGCCTGGGACTCCAGGATCATGCCCTGAGCCGAAGACAGACGCTCAACTGCTGAGCCACCCAGGCGTCCCTAAGTCAATTAACTTTAAAAAAATAATTTAACTTTGGCCCAAGCAATAAAATCTATGTAATTGGTGCCTGTTATTTCTGGATGTTTTTCTCAATTCACTTTAAAAAATTTTATTATAGGCCACACTCCCTATCGCAGCCCAAAGAGATTGAGATAAAGAGATATCTTGCTAAAATAAATATCAAGTTGATTCCCTTCCACCTAAAATTATATCTCTAGCACAGTAGCCCACTCATCAATACACACTATATGTAAAATCGATACTTACCACCATATAAGAATTCCATTTCAAAAAGTCACTAATCAACTTTCTTGAAGGTTAAATAATTTTATCACAGGGTATTGCATATTAATATACATATATATCAAATCTATCATGACGCATTTTTTTTAAGTCATGGAGACTTAATTTAACTTCCTTATTTATTTTTAAAGATTGTTTTTATTTATTCACGAGAGACACAGAGAGGCAGGCTTCCTGTGGGAAGCATGATGCAGGACTCAATCCCGGAAACCCAGGATCACGCCTTCCAGAGTTACGTCCTGAGCCAAAGGCAGACAGGATCAACCACTGAGCCACCCAGGCTTCCCTTAACTTCCCTATTTAAATTTGCATTTTAATTCACCACTAACTCACACTAGTCAAAACTAGTTGTATAAATTGATCTGATAAATGGTAAGCAACAACTACAGTATCATAAATTTAAGGGATTGTTTCAGAAGTGGCCTGTGCTGGTCCCTAAAACTACAGCCCTGAGTATTCTCCCAGCTGACATAAATATTTCATTTTATTATCCATTCTGCATCATTTAAGTAATTAAGAAACCTAGCTGCAACTTATATATAACAAATGATTACAATCCCTAATGAATATAAAGTGCTATCAAATAAAAGATCAGAGCCCAATAGAAAAACAGAAAGTGACATGAGCAGATTTGTAAGAAAAAATGTTTTAATGATCTCACTAGTAATCAAGTAAATGTTAACTAAAACTGTCATCCCTTTTCAGCTATCAAATTGGCAAAGATAAAAAAGGGGACAACCCCGGGTGCCTGGATGGCTCAGCTGGTTAAGCGCCAAGACTCTTGATTTAGGCTCCATGCTCAACAGATAGTCCACCTGAGATATTCTCTCCCCGCCTCCCCCCATTTTCCCTTCTTCGCATGCACTCTCTAATAAAAATAAATTTTATTTAAAAAACGGGGACAACTCAGTATTGGTAGAGGCATGGGTTGCCCGATATTTCTGATGGGCAACCTGGCAATATGTATATACTAGCAACTTCACTTCTAGAAATTTGCTAGAAATAATCTGATGCTGACAAAAATCCGAATTGAAAAGCTGTCTTGGGCAGCCCCAATGGCTCAGCGGTTTAGTGCCGCCTACAGCCCAGGGCGTGATCCTGGAGATCCAGGATCAAGTCCAACATCCGGCTCCCTGCATGGAGCCTGCTTCTCCCTCTGCCTGTGTCTCTACCTCTCTCTCTCTCTCTCTCTCTCCTGTGTATTCTCATGAATAAATAAAATCTTTTTTTAAAAAAAAGGGCTGTCTTAAGTATTATAATAGTTTAAGAAAATGGAAAAGAAACCAACACATCTAACAAAAGAGAGTTCTTTAAATACACAAAGTTACCTGATGCATATCTTGAAAGACTAAGCAGACATTAAACAGATGAAGAAGGAGAGAGAGAGAAGCTGAAAACTTATCCGAAGAAAAAATACCTGAAACTTCCCTAACCTGGAGAATGAAACACATATCCAGGTCCGGGAAGCAAAGGCAGTCCCAAACAAGATAAACCTAAAGAGGTCCACGTCAAGATGTTTAATAATTAAAACGTCAAAAATTAAAGATAACCCTTAAAAACAGCAAGGAAACATCCATGAAACAGCCAGTTTTTCAGCAGAAATGTTTTAGGCCAGAAAAAAAGTGACATGATATTTTCAAAGTACTGAAAGGAAAAAACCTACAATCAAGAAAACTACCTGACAAGGCTATCATACAGAACTGAAGAAGAGATAAGTTTCCAAAGTTAAAGAAGTCCAGAAAACAGCCAGCTGGCTTAGTCAGAACAGCACCAACTCTTGATCTCAGGCTCTTGAGTTCAACCCCTATGCTGGTTGTAGAGATTACTAAAATATATATACTAAAAAAAAAAAAAAAAAAAAAAATTAAAAAAGAAAATAGTTAAGTTCATGATCACTAAATTAGCCTCACAAGAAATGTTAAAGGGACTTCTTTAAGAGGAACAGAAAGGTCCATAACTAAAAGAAAATTTTAAAAAAAAAATCTTGCTGATAAAAGCAAATGTACAGGGGCAGTCCTGGTGGTGCAACGCTTTGGCGCCACCTGCAGCCTGGGGCGTCATCCTGGAGACCTGGGATCGAGTCCCACATCGGGTTCCCTGCATGGAGCCTGCTTCTCCCTCTGCCTGTGTCTCTGCCTCTCTCTGTGTGTCTCTCATGAATAGATAAATAAAATCTTAAAAAAAAAAAAAAAAGCAAATGTACAGCAAACATAGATAATGAACCACATATAAAGCAAGTGTGAAGATTAAAGGAAAAAATAAAAATGGTATATATAGTAATAAAAGACAAAATTTTTTAAATGTAAAATAGAACATTAAAAATAAAAAATGTGGGAGGAAGTGATAGGTAGTAATGTGTTTGAAGTAGGTGACTGGGACACCTGGGTGGCTCAGCGGTTTAGCACCTGCCTTCGGCCCAGGGAGTGATCCTGGGGTCCCAGGATCGAGTTCCACATCGGGCTCCCGGCATGGAGCCGGCTTCTCCCTCTGCCTGTGTCTCTGCCTCTCTCCTCTCTGTCTCTCATGAATAAAATCTTAAAAGAAAAAAAGTAGTAGGGACTAACAAAATTCTATGCAGTGTTATATATGAACCTTATGGTAACCACAAAGCCAAAACCTAAAATAGATATGCATAAAATGAAGAGAAAAGAATCTACACATAATACCAAGCAAAATTGGAGATCCTCTAAGATGGCAGAGAAGTAGGAGACCTTAGTTTTGTCTGATCGAGGAATTCAACTAGATAGCTATCATTCTTAACATCTGAGAATTTTTTTTTTTTTTTAAAGATTTTATTTACTCATGAGACACAGAGAGAGGGAGGCAGAGACACAGGCAGAGGGAGAAGCAGGCTCCATGCAGGGAACCAGACATGGGACTCCAGGGATCACGCCCTGGACTGAAGGCGGCGCTAAACCCCTGAGCCACCTGGGCTGCCCAACACCTGAGAATTTAACCGGCAATCTAAGAATTGCTGCAATTCTACAAATAAAAAATTGACCATTTTTTGCAAGGTACAAGTTGTGGAGAAGTGATCCAAGGTGATATATTAGAAGATAAACTGTGGTGGGGAGGGAGCCTCTGTAAGCTGACTCAGGGTAAGTGATATCGCAGCGGAGCACAAATTCAGAAGCCTGCAAATTCAGTATCCCTGGTAAGGAATACTGCCTGCAGCTCAGGTGGCTAAGCGGGATGGAATCATAGGTAGGACAGTGTGGTGTCAGGATCCCCAGGGTCACAGAAAGAAAAAGGCACCTGAGTACAGCAGAGTTACCAGAAGCAGGCTGCAATCAGAGAGCCCAGGAGTGGGCTTTCAGCTTGGGGTTGCCATAAACCGCAACCAAGGCACAGTTAGGAAACCATTCTCTGAACAGGTGCTCACCAAGAGGCAGAACCTCGGTGAGACTGCCCTCCCTCATTTGGGAAGAGTGGCACTGGTGCCTGCTCGGGAGTCTGCAGGGTTTGGAGATCAAAGCGGGGTCGAGTGTCTGAGATAGAAATGCTGGGTCACAGACTGAGCAGAGAGGATGGACAGAGACCAGTGAGACAGGAATAACTGACTGCTTTACCCAGAGGGCACACTGAGGAATGGAGGGCAGGAGCTATCGGATCCGGGGCTGGAGACTGGGGGGCCACCATTTTCATTCACACCCTCTAAAACAGCACAGAAAGCCTTGAGGGAACAAAAGCCACATAGAGAAACTCAAGCTGCCTGTCCCCCTGGCTAAGTTCTGTGTGGGATAGACATCTGAGCATCAGCACAACAGTGCCCTCCCCAGAAGATCAGCAAGAACATATGGCTAAGACCACGATTATCAATCATACAGAACTGCAAAACTCCAATATTAGGGGAAAACAGTATATAGAATTCATAGGTTTTTTTCCTCAAAGATTCTTTGTCTTTCAATTTTAACTTTTTTCTTTCCTTTTTAGTCAATTTCTTATTTTAGCGACTTTTTAAATTTGCAATTTTCATCTTTACGTTTACATTCTATCCTTTCATTGTATTTATTTTTGTATATATATATGTTTTTCTTTCTTTACAATTTTGGGATGTGGTTTCTTCTAATAAAAAAACAAAATACACAAATACACAAATCTAATGTATTGCTGTTCTCTCCATCTGATTATTTTTAAATCTTTTTAAAATTTTCATCTTCACAGTCACATTCTATCCTTTCAATGTATTAATAGTCTTTGTATGTTTTTTTCTTTACAATTTTGCGATGTAGTTTCATTTACAAACAGACCAATTACACCCAGAATATAATGTACTGCTTGTTTTGTTCATTATATTCTTTTTATTTTTAATTTCCATTTTCTTTTAGATTTCTGGCCTCTCCTGACTTGTTTGGCATTTATTTCTCTGTGGTCATTGTTGCCATTTTAGTATTTTGTTCTCTTGTTCATCTATCATTCTCTAGACAGAATGACAAGACAGGAAAAACACTTCAAAAAAGAGAACAAGAGGCAGTACTGACTGCCAGGGACCTAATCAGTATGGATAGGAGTAAGATGTCAGAGTTCAGAATACCGATTACAAAGATACTAGCTGGGCTTGAAAAGAGCATGGAAGATACCAGAGAATCCCCTTCTAGAGAAATAAAAGAACTAAACTCTAATCAAAACAAAATAAAAAAGGTTATTAGTGAGATGCAATAAAAACAGAGCATTAAGTGCTAGGATAAATGAAGCAGAAGAGAGAATTAGAGATATAGAAGACAAAATGATAAAGAACAAAGAAGCTGAGAAAAAGATAAACAACTAGATCACAAGAGAATTAAACAAATAAGTGATATCATAAAGCGAAACAATATTAGAACCGGGATACCAGAAGAAAATTTTGCAAGGGGTGAAGGCAGAAGGTATATTGAAACAAATTACTGCAAGGAACCTCCCTAATCTGGGGAAGAAAGGAGGCACTTTAATGCCTCCAGGAGGTAGAGAGAACCCCCTTTCAAAATAAACAAATATAGGTCAACACCTTGACATGTAATAATGAAGCTTGCAAATCCCAGAGACAAAGAGAAAATCCTAAGTAGCCTGGGGACAAGAGGTCCATAACCTAAAAGGGTAGAAACATCAGACTGGCAGCAGACCTATCCACAGAGACCTGGCAGGCTAGAAAGAACTGGCATGATATATTTAGGGTGCTAAATGAGAATATGCAGCCAAGAATACTTTATCCAGCTAAGATCTCATTCAAAATACAAAGAGAAATAAAAAGCTTCCAGGACAAACAGAAACCAAAAGAATTTGTGATCACTAAACCAGCCCTGCAATAAATATTAAAAGGGAATCTTTAAGCGAAGAGAACCCCAAAGTAACATAGACCAGAAAGGAACAGAGACAATATACAGAAACAGTGACTTGATAGGTAATACAACAGCACTAAATTCATCTTTCAATAGTTACTCTGAATGTAAATGGGCTAAATGCCCCAATCAAGAGACAGACACACAGTATCAGACTGGATAAAAAGCAAGACCCATCTATATGCTGTCTGCAAGAAACTCATTTTATTTTTATTTTTATTTATTTTAAGAGACTCCTTTTAGAGGAAAGACATCTCCAGATTGAAAGAGAGGGGGCAGAAACCATTTGTCATGCTAATGGACATCAAAAGAAAATTGGGATAGCAATCCTTATGCCAGACAAATCAGATTTTTTTTTTTTATTCATGAGAGAGAGAGAGAGAAAGAGAGAGAGAGGCAGAGACATAGGCAGAGGGAGAAGCAGTTTCCAGTTTCCATGCAGGGAACCCAACTTGCGACTCGACCTCAGGTCATCACTTCTTGGGCAGAAGGCAGGCGCTAAACCGCTGAGCCACCCAGGCTGCCCATGGACAAGTTAGATTTTAAACCAAAGACTGTAATAAGAGATGAGGAAGGACACTATATTAATTAAACTTATTAATTAATTAAAAGGTCTAGTCAATGAGAAGATCTAACATTTCTAAATATTTATGCCCCTAACATGGGAGCAGCCAATTATATAAACCAATTAATAACAAAATTAAAGAAACATATTGATAATAATATAAGAATACTAGAAGATTTTAACACCTCACTCACTGCAATGGACAGATCATCTAAGCAGATCATCTAAGCAGAACAAGAAAGGCTTTGAATGACACAATGGACCAGATGGACTTCATAGAATATTCAGAGCATTCCATCCTAAAGCAACAGAATATACATTCTTCTCAAGTGCACATGGAACATTCTCCAGAACAGACCACACACTGGTTCAGAAATCAGGTTTTGAGACACCTGGATGGCTCAGTGGTTTAGCGCCTGCCTTCTGCCCAGGGCATCATCCTGGGATCCTGGGATCAAGTCCCACATCAGGCTCCCTGCATGGAGCCTGCTTCTCCCTCTGTCTCTTCCTCTCTGTCTCTCATGAATAAATAAATAAAATCTTAAAAAAAAAAAAAAATCAGGTTTCAATCAATACCAAAAGACTGGGATCATTCCCTGCATATTTTCAGACCACAATGTTTTGAAACTGGAACTCAATCACAAGATAAAATTTGGAAAGGGAGGCAGCCCAGGTAGCTCAGTGATTTAGCACCGCCTTCAGCCCAGGGCCTGATCCTGGAGACCGGGGATCGAGTCCAGCATCGGGCTCCCTGCATGGAGCCTGCTTCTCCCTCTGCCTGTGTCTCTGCCTCTCTGTGTGTGTGTGTCTCTCATGAATAAATAAATAAATTTTTAAAAAATTTTGGAAAGAACTCAAATACATGGAGGTGAAAGAGTATCCTTCTAAAGAATGAATGAGGGATGCTTGGGTGGCTCAGAGGTTGGGTGTCTGCCTTTAGCTCAGGGCATGATCCTGGGGTCCTGGGATCGAGTCCCACATCGGGCTCCCTATGTGGAGCCTGCTTCTCTCTCTGCCTGTGTCTCTGCCTCTCTCTGTCTCTCTCATGAATAAATAAAATCTTTTAAAAAAAGAATGAATGAGTCAACAAAGAAATTAAAGAAGAATTCAAAAAATTCATGGAAACAAAGGAAAATGAAAGCATAACTACCCAAACCTCTGGGATGTAGCGAAGGTGGTCCTAAGAGGAAAGTATATAGTAATACAGCCTTTCTCAAGAATCAAGGAAGGCATCAAATATACATCCTAACCTTACATTAGGTAAGGTAATGTAGGCTTTACATTTACCTAAATAAAGCCTAAATCCAGAAGAGAATTAATAGAGATTAGAGCAGAAATCAACGAAATAGAAACCAAAAGAATAGAACACATTAACAAAACCAGAAGCTGGTTCTCTGAAAGAATTAATAAGATCAATAAACCCCTGGCCAGATTTATTAAACAGAAAAAGGCCCCAAATAAAATCATGACTGAAAGAGATCACAACCAACACCAAAGAAATACAAACAATTTTAAGACCATATTATCAGTAACTGTATGCCAACAAATTAGACAATCTGGAAGAAATAAATAAATTCCTATAGATATATAAACTACCAAATCTGAAACAGGAAGAAATAGAAAAATCTGAACAGACCCATAACCAGGAAGGAAATTGAAACAGTAATCAAAAATCTCCCAACAAACAACAGTCCAGGGCCAGATGGCTTCCCAGGGAATTCTACCAAAAATTTAAAGGAGAACTAATACCTATTCTTCTGAAGCGGTTTCAAAAAAACAGTAAATGGAAAGAAATCTTTCAAACTCCTCCTATAAGGCCAGCATTACCTTGATCCCAATACCAGATAAAAACATCACCAAAAATGAGCATTACAGACCAATATCCCTGGTAAACACGGATGCCAAAATTCCCACATAGATACTAGCCAATAGGATCCAACGGTACATTAAAGGATTATTCACCACAACTAAGTGGGATTTATTCCAGGGCTGCAACAGTGATTCAGTATCAGCAAAAATCAATGTGATAGGCTACATTAATTAAAAAAAAAAAAAAAAAAAAAAAGGACAAGGACCGTATGATCCTCTTGATAGATACAGAAAAAGTATTTGACAAAGTACAGCATACTTTCTTGATAAAACTTTTCACAGTATAGGGATAGAGGGAACATACCTCAATATCATAAAAGCCACATGTGAAAAGCCCACAGCAAATATCATTAGCAATGGGGAAAAACTGAGAGCTTTCCCCGTAAGGTCAGGAACGTGGCAGGGATGTCCATTCTCACCACTGCTGTTCAACACAGTACTAGAAGTCCTAGCCTCAGGAATCAGACAACAAAAAGAAGTAAAAGGCATCCGAATAGGTAAAGAAGTCAAACTGTCATTCTCTGCAGATGACATGATAATCTATGTGAAAAACCCAAGACTCCATTGCTAGAATTTATACACCAATTCAGCAAAGCAATTCAGCAGAATATAAAAGTCAATGCACAGAAAGCAGTTCCATTTCTATAAGCTAATAATGAGACAGAAGAAAGAGAAATTAAGGAGCCAATCCCATTTACAACTGCACCCAAAACCATAAGATACCTAAGAATAAACCTAACTAAAGAGGCAAAGAATCTGTATTCAGGTAACTACAGAACACTCACAAAGGAAAGTGAGGTAGGCACAAAGAAATGGAAAAATGTTCCATGCTCATAGACTGGAAGAACAATATTGTTAAAATGTCTATGCTACCTAGAGCAAACTATACATTCAATGCAATCCCTATCAAGCTACCATCAATTTATTTCACAGAGCTGGGACAAATAATCCTAAAATTTGTATGGAACCAGAAAAGACCCTGGATCCCAGCCAAAGGAATGCTGAAAAAGAAAATCAAAGCTGGTGGCATCAAAATTCTGGACTTAAAGCTCTATTACAAAGCTGTAATCATCAAGACAGTATGGTACTGGCACAAAAACCAACACATAGATCAATGGAAAATAATAGAGAACACAGAAATGGACCCTCAACTCTATGGTCATCTAATCTTTGACAAAGCAGGAAAGAATATCCAATGGAAAAGACAGTCTCTTCAACAAATGGTGTTGGGAAAATTGGACAGCCACATCCTGAAGAATGAAACTGGACAATTTCCTCACACCATATACAAGAAGACTCAAAATGGATGAAAGCCCTAAATGTGAGACAGGAATCCATCAAAATTCTAGAGAACACAGGGAGCAGCCTCTGTGACCTTGGAAGCAGCAACTTCTTGTTAGACTGGTCTCCAAAGGCAAGGGAAACAAAGGCAAAAATGAACTACTGAAATTTCATCAAGATAAAAAGCTTTTGCATAGCAAAGGAAACAGTAGACAAAACCAGAATACAAGTGACCGAATGGAAGATCTTTGCAACTGCCTTATTAGGTAAAGGGCTAGTATCCAAGATCTACTCAACACCCAAAGAACAAATAATCCAACCAAGAAATGGGCAGAAGACATGAACAGATATTTCTCCAAAGAAAACATACAAATGGCCAACAGACATATGATAAAATGCTCCACACATCATTTGTGATCCTGGAAATACAAATCAAAACCATAGTGAGATACCACCTCACACCAGTCAGAATGGTTAAAATTAGCAAGTCAGGAAATAACAGATGTGCCGAGGATGCAGAAAGAAGAGAACTCTTTTATATTGTTAGTGGAAATGCAAGCTGGTACAGCCACTCTGGAAACAGTATAGAGGTTCCTCAAAATGCTGAAAATAGAGCTACACTATGATCCAGCAATTGCACTACCTCATATCTACCCCAAAGATTCAAATGTAGTGATCCAAAGGGGCACATGCACCTCAATGGTTTATAGCAGCAATGTTCACAATAACCAAACTATGCAAGGTGCCCAGATGTCCATCGACAGACTAATGGATAAAGACGTAGTGTGTATATATATTATAGAATACTACTCAGGCTCTTCCCCCGAGCGGCCTGAGGTTTGGAGATGGTTCGCTACTCGCTGGACCCAGAAAACCCTATAAAATCATGCAAGTCGAGAGGTTCAAATCTTCGTGTTCACTTTAAGAACACACTGCCCAGGCCATCAAGGGTATACATATTCGAAAAGCCACCAAGTATCTGAAAGATGTCACTTTGCAGAAGCAGTGCGTGCCATTCCGTCGTTACAATGGTGGAGTTAGTAGGTGTGCTCAGGCCAAACAGTGGGGCTGGACACAGGGTCGGTGGCCCAAGAAGATTGCTGAATTTTTACTGCACATGCTTAAAAATGCGGAGAGTAATGCTGAACTTAAGGGTTTAGATGTAGATTCTCTGGTCATTGAGCACATCCAGATGAATAAAGCCCCCAAGATGTGACATAGAACCTACAGGGCTCATGGCCGGATTAATCCATACATGAGCTCTCCCTGCCACATCGAGATGATTCTTACTGAAAAAGAGCAGGAAAAAAAAAAATAAAATAAAAAATAAAAAATAAATAAAAAACAAAAAAACAAAAAAAAAATGAAAAAGAGATTGTTCCTAAACCAGAAGAGGAGGTTGCACAGAAGAACAAGATATCCCAGAAGAAACTGAAGAAACAAAAACTTATGGCCCGGGAGTAAATTCTGCATAGAATAAATGCAAATAAAAATTAAAAAAAAAGAATACTACTCAGCCATTCAAAAAAAAATTTTTTTTAAATATTGCTATTTGCAAGGATGTGGATAGAACTAGAGGGTATTATGCTAGGCTAATAAATAAGTCAATCAAAGAAAGACAATTACATGATCTTATTCATATGTGGAATTTAAGAAACAAAACAAGATCATAGGGGAAGGGAGGGGAAAGAAAAACAAACACAAAATCAAAGAGGGATAAAAAACCTAAGAGGGGATGCCTGAGTGGCTCAGCGGTTTAGCGCCTGCCTCTGGCCCAGGGCGCGATCCTGGAGTCCCAGGATTGAGTCCCATGTCACGCTCCTGGCATGGAGCCTGCTTCTCCCTCCTCCTGTGTCTCTGCCTCTCTCTCTCTCTCTCTCACATACATACATACATACATACATACATAATCAATCTTTAAAAAAAAAACCCCTAAGAGACTCTTAATCACAGGAAACAAACTGAGCATTGTTGGAGGGGAGGGGATTGAGGGGATGAGGTAACTGGGTGATGGACATGAAGGAGTGTAAGGAGCACTGGTTTTATGTGACTGTGATCAATCACTGGGAATAAATAAGATCCCATTCAGAAGAAAAAAATACTAAAAGTCATTAAATAAGGGAGAAGGGTAAGAGAAAAAGGCAAAAAGAACAAGAAAAACAACCAGAAAATTACCAAAATTATTTCAGTTCAACATCTGCAAATCAATGCATTACATCACATTAACAAAAAGATAAAAAAGATAAAAAGATAAAACAAAAAGATAAAAAAGATAAAAATCACATGATCATCTCAATAGATGCAGACAAACCATCTGACAAGATTCAACATGATTAAAAAAAAAGAACCTCAACAAAGTGGATATAGAGGGAATGTATCTCAATATAATAAAAGTCATATATGACAAACGCACAGCTACCATCTTGAACTCAACAGTGAAAAGCTGAAAACTTTTTCTCTAATATGAAGAACAAAACAAAGATGCCTACTCTTGCCTCTCTTACTAAACACAATACTGCAAATCCTAGCCACAGCTATCAGACATCCAAATTGATAAATAAAAAATTGTGACTATTTATAGATGACATGATACTACATGAACCTCCTAAAGGCTCCACCAAAAACTGTTACAACTAATAAACAAATTCAGAAAAGATATAGGATACAAAATTAATATCTGTTGGGTTTTGGGGCACCTGGGTGGCTCAATGATTGAGCGTCTGCCTTTGGCTCAGGGCGTGATCCCGAAGTCCTGGGATCAAGTTCTGCATCAGGCTCCCCACAGGGAGCCTATCTCTCTTCTACCTATGTCTCTGCCTCTCTGTCTCTCTCATGAAAAATAAATAAAAATCTTAAAGAAAAAGGAATTGCATTTACAATTCCATTAAAAAGAAAATACCTACAAATAAATTTAACCAAGGCGTAAAAGCCTTTTGCTCTAAAAACGGTAAGATGTTGACAGAAGAAACTGATGACAGAAAAAAATGGAAAGATATACTATGCTCATGGGTTAGAGAAATTAGTATTGTTAAAATGTCCCTATCACCCAAAGCAATCTACAGATAGAATGCAATCTCTATCAAAATTTCAATAGCATTTTTCACAGAACTAGAACAAATAATCCTAAAATTTGTATAGAAGCACAAACGATCTACAAAAATTGGCTACAAAGCAATCTTAAGAAGAACAAAGCTGGAGATTTCATGCTTTCAGATTTCAAAATATATTACAAAGCTACAGAAATCAAAACAGATGGTGTTGGCATAAAAAAGACACAAAGATCAATGGAACAGAATACAGATTGAGAAAAAAGCCCACATGTAGGTAGTCAATCTTTAACAAAGGAGGCAAGAAAATGAGGAACAGTCTCTTCAATAAATGCTTTTGGGAAAACTGGACAGCTACATGCAAAAGAATGAAACTGGATCATTTTCTTATACCATATACAAACTGAAAATAAGACTTAAATGTAAGACCTGAAACCATAAAACTAAAATAAACACAGGTAGTAAACTCTTCGACATCAATCTTAGAAATATTTTTTTTGTATCTATTTCCTCAGGCAAGGGCAACAAAAGCAAAAATTAACTGGAACTACATCAAACTGAAAAGCTTTTGCACAGCAAAATAAACTATCAAAGGCAACCTACTGAATGGGAGAAGATATCCACAAGTGATATATCAGATAAGGGGTTAATGTCCAAAATATATACATACAACCCCACACCAAAAAACTCCCAAACAATCCAATTAAAAATCGAGAAAGGACTTGAATATACATTTTCCAAAGACGTCATGGTGTTAACCAACAGACACATGAAAAGATGCTCAACATCACTAACCATCAGGGAAGTGCAAATCAAAGTAACAGTTATCCCCTTACACCAGTCAAAATGTCTAGTACCAAGAAGACAGGAACAGTAAGTGGGCCGCCTGGGTGGCTGAGGTGGCTCAGGTTATGCTCTCAGGATAATCCCTGATCTCAATCAGGTATTGAGCCATACATCAGGCTCCCTGGATCAGTGGGGAGTCTGTTTCTCTTTCTCTCAAATAAATAAATCTTCAAAAACAAAAAAATGTTGGCAAGAATGTCAAGAAAAAGGAACCACACGCACTACTGGTGGGAATGTAAATTGGTACAGCCATTGTGGAAAATAGTAGGGAAGGTCTTAAAAAAAAAAGTTAAAATATAAATACCATACAATACAGTAATTCCACTTCTGGGTATTTACCCTAAGAAAAGAAAACCACAATTTAGACCTGTAAATACAGAGAATACACTAGTGGTTCCCAGATGGGTAGGGGGTGGGGATGGAAAAAAATGGGTGAAGAAGAGTGGGAGGCATAGGCTTCCAATTATGGAATAAGCTACAGGGGATGAAAGCTATAGCACAGAGAAGATATTTAATGGTATTATAATAATGTTGTATGGTAACACATAGTAGCTACGCCTGTGAGCCTAGCAGAAGAGATTTGTGGAATCACTAGCTGTACAACTGAAACTAAAGTAACATTGTGTGTCAACTACACTTCAATTAAAAAAAAAAAAAAAAAAAAAAAAAAAACTTGGGGCAGCCTGGGTGGCTCAGCAGTTTAGTGCCATCTTCAACCCAGGGTGTGATCCTGGAGACCCGGGATCGAGTCCCACGTCCGGCTACCTGCATGGAGCCTGCTTCTCCCTCTGCCTGTGTCTCTGCCTCTCTCTCTCTCTCTTCCTGTGTCTCTCATGAATAAATAAATAAAATCTTAAAAAAAAAAAAAAAAGAAGTTTGAGCCCTACATTGGGTGTAAGATTACTTAAAAATAAGATCTTAAAAAAATAACAATGATGTTTTAAAATAAATTAGTACCTTAGCTAAAAGTTTTGAAACTGAGAATATTTTAAATTAATCTACTTTTTTTCTAAAAATTTCAAAGTTCTTTTACAAAAAATAAAATAAAAATTTCAAAGTTCTGAGTTTTAGTGTAGTTAAACCAGTTTATTTTTCTTTTTTGGCCAGCGTATTTTGTGTCCTTAACAAAGCAGTATCTGCCTATAACAGTGATCGTGCAGATATTCTCCTGTATGTTTTTCAGAAAGTTTTCACATTGTACATTTATCTCTAGATATACCACAAATTCATTTTTACGATTAGCATGAAGCTAATTTTCTATGTTTTCTATATGTTCAGCTGTCTCAGCAGTTTACTGGAGGGCCATCTGAGCCTAATTTTTTTTTAGGATTTTATTTATTTATTTATCCATGAGACAGAGAGAGAGGCAGAGACATAGGCAGAGGGGGAAGCAGACTTCATGAAGGAAGCCCGATGTGGGACATGATCCCGGGACTCCGGGATCTCGCCCTAAGCCAAAGGCAGATGCTCAACTGCTGAGCTACCCAGGTGTCCCCAGATACTTTTCTTTGTACCGCTGTTTTAACTATCACAGCTTTGCTAAGTTTTGATATTCAGTGCTTTAAAACTCTGACTTTGTTCTTCTATCATTCTTGCTTTTTGGTCTTAAATATTTTTTATGTTCATTATAGAATCATCTCTCAATTGCCACAAAACCAAGACCTAGTCAAATTTAATGAGAATCACAGTAAATTTACAGATCAATATGGGGAGAACTGACACAGTAATAATATTCAAATTCCCAATTTACTAAAATTCTATAACCCCCAATTTATATATTTCTTAAGATTTATTTATTTATTCATGAGAGACAAGAAAGAGAGGCAGAGGGAGAAGCAGGCTCCCTGAAGGGAGTCCAATACAGGACTCGATCCCAAGACCTGGATCACACCCTGAACTGAAGGCAGATACTCAACTGCCGAGCCACCCAAGCATCCCAATCCCCAATTTATTTAAATCTACTTTAATTTTTATCACACTTTGTAGTTTTCCATGTAAAGGTTTTGCAACTATTTAATTATTAGGAGTTTTTTAAAGCTACTAAGTTTTATGGTTTGTATAATTTTGCTATCTAATTTGCAATAAGTACTAATTAGTTCTGTTAAAGCGTATTTTCAAATTTTTATGACTACCATGTCATGTTTCCAATTTTTATATCTTCTTTGTCTTTTCCCTGGCTATAATGAACTGTTCAGTAGAAGCGTTGATACCAGTCATTTTTGTCTTATTTCTTAACCCACAGGGGAAATATTTCATCATTAAGCATGATATATATGTAAAATGTAACTTTTATGGAAATCCTCTTTATGAGATCCTAAGTTTCCTTTTCAACAGTCTAAAAAATCTGCCTAAGAAAATAAACTTGTTGGGGCGCCTGTGTGGCTCCGTTGGTTAAGAGTCCAACTCTTGATCTCAGCCCAAGTCAATCTCAGGGTCAGGAAGGTAAGCCCCACACTGGGCTCCATGCTAGGTGTGGAGCCTACTTTTAAAAACAAAAAAAAAAACAAAAAAAAAACAAAAAACAAAACAAAAAAAACCGTAGGGAAACTAAAGTTTACCAGCACTTCAGAATCATGCCATCTGTTCATCCCCTTTTTCAGGCTTTTTTCTCTATTCCTTGCCTTATATTCGTAAATTCAACAGTTACATCTATTTCCTATATATCCTCCATGTCAAGTTACTAATCTTTTCACATTTCAGGTGAAGCCATCTTTGATAATGCCCAGCTCACTCTCCCTATGAGATGGTTGCAATCAGTGAGTCACTGTTTTGCTTAAGTTCAAACTCCTTAAACTTGGCACTCAAAGTGCCAAAAGTCACATGTGAGTCTAACTTTACTTTAGACTTGTGAATTAATCCCTTTAGTAGTAATCCTAAACTCCAATTTAACTGGTCTTTCCTACTGTGCTCTGAAAAGCCCAGCTGTCTTTCTAGTTCCTGACTCCTCTAACACTATTTGGATGTAGATTTTGGTTTAGAAATCGTATAAGATTGAGAAGATAAGGCATATAGTTTAAAGTACTCAATATAAATAGCTGATGAGTGCCAAAGGAAATAGAGATTATTTGATGTATATTTCCTCTGGTTTCCTTTCCCCTTTAACTGGTCCTATTCTACTGAAATTGTAAACACTTGTATTTATTGATCTACATTTACATACTTAAATTCAACTTAAGATTTCAACTTAAAACTCAATTGCATTAACCTTTTACTGCTTTTTTGTTTTGTTTTAAGATTTTATTTATTCAGAGAGAGGCAGAGACACAGGCAGAGGGAGAACCAGGCTCCATGCAGGGAGCCGGATGTGGGACTCCATCATCACGCCATGGGCTAAAGGCAGGCGCCAAACCGCTGAGCCACCCAGGGATCCACACCCCCCCCCCCAAACCTTTTACTGTTTGAAAGAAACAAAAATACCTATCTTATCACTGTACTCATAAGTTACAGGGTTTTTCTTTTCATTATGGATTTATAGCTCAATAGAAATAATCCACATCAGTTACATTTATTCCACAATTCTTACGAAATTTAATTATGGTTAAAAGAGCAAGAACTTGGCAGGGACCTGGTTTAGTATCCTAAACCCCAGACACCCCAGCCCCTTGTCCCCCCTTATTTATATCAGTGTGACCTACGGCAAATTGCTTAGCCCCCCTCTTCCCCTCATCTGTAAAACTGGATACCTACTTCACAGGGCTGTTGTAAAAATTTAATAGGTGGAGTTTCACAGTGCCTCATACCTACCAAGAGTCCTATAAGCAGAAATTACCAATATTAATATTTCTGCTCAAAAAGCAATAATGCTACTGCCAAGACTGGGTTGTTTGGTACCTTCGTTTTCAATTATTTTTAAAATCTGAATACGGGATAGTCAAACTGCACTTTCGGAGAACTCCCCACATTCTTGTAGCACAAACTGAAATTTGCGCCGTGTAAACCTTCACGTGTGCCTTATTTTATTCAAACCCTCTAGAAAGCAAATGATTAAAAAAAAAAATAATAAGTAGTACAGTTAATGACCATGACAAAGCCGAAGAAATACCTAGGAAAGATTAAATGTCTGGGATCTGCTAGAAAATAACCCGGAGAGGGCGCAAGCCCGGCCATGTGTAGACAATTGTCGAAATTGGTTGATGGGTTCCCCGAGTTCCTAATACCAACCCCTTGACCTCGGTAGGTTTGAAGATTTCCATAACAGAACGTGTTTTTAAACGTCCGGAGGTCGATATTTTTTCTTTAGGGCTCAACGCAAAATCCTAGCTGCGTTCAGGAAGCTACACTGGGCAGTACTGGGAGGTGATAATGAAGCAGCAACCCCCGCCAGGTGGGCCCGGTTTGGCCTCCCGGGCGGAGCAGCGAGCGCGCCCCTCCTCCCAGAGTCCCCGCGGCCCGGCCCCAGGCGCCGCCGCGGACGCCGGTCCGTCCAGTCCCGGGAAAGAGCGCAACGCCCCAGGCAACCACCGCGGAGGGCTGACGTCCCCGGGCCGCCGCCGGCGGGGCGGCTGGCGCGCGGGCTGTGGGCTCCGAAGGACCGACCTAAGGGCCGGGGGGAGGGGGGGAGGGGAGGGGGGGGGGTCCCAGCCCTGGGGCAGGTGGACCGGCTTCCCTCCGCTCCGCCGGCGCGCCCGCCCCCCAGAAGCCTCAGCGCCGCGGCCGCCGAGAACCTCCTCTCAGCTGCCGCGGAGACACCCAACCGGCCCACGCAGCCCGGCGTGTCCCCGCATGCCCGAATTCGGGGGTCCTTCAGCTCCTACTTACTTACCGAGACTTCCCACCGCCCTCAAGCCTGGGAGCGCCTCCTCGACCCCCCCGCCAACCGCTTCTTGAGTCTCTAGCCCCCCTTACCTCTGCCGCGCGGCAGCCAGGCGCCTTCCTGCGCTGCTCCAGCTTCCAGCTTGGCTCTCCCGGGGAGTTACTGCCAATCACCCAGTCTCCGCCCCTAGCCCGGACCAGACTGGCCAATCAGCTGCTTCCTCCGGCCCGGAGGCGGGTACTGATTGCCCGCGGAGGAAGGGAGACTACCCGCCCACAGGCCTGCTGCCGCCGCTCACAGTGCGTCTGCGCAAGCGCACTGCTCGGAGAGAGGCGGGCGCTTTCGCGTGGACTTCGCTTTGTGTCTTCACTGCTCTAGTCTAGAAAGTACTTTGTTAGTAAACCCCATTCTCGAAGTGTGTAGCAAGACCCGTGTTCCGGGGACGCCCGAGTGGCTCAGCGGTTGAGCGTCTGCCTCGGGCTCAGGGCGTGGTCCCAGCGTCCTGGAATCGAGTCCGGCATCGCGCTCCCCGCATGGAGCCTCCTTCCCCCTCTGCCTGTGTCTCTGCCTCTCTCTGTGTCTCTCATGAATAAATAAATCTTCAAAAAAAAAAAAAAAAAAAAAAAAAGCCCCGTATTCCTAATGTAGCCGCAGGTGTCTATTACCTTGAAGGAAGCCGGGACTCTTAAGCCCTTGTTAACTGACTTACACTGATCCCTTTTATCCCAAGCCTGTTGGGCCTTCTGTCTGGCCGGCAGATCTTCCCACGTGAACTTCATATCCCAGGTGTGCTTGTGTTTAGGGGGGGTTGAGGGTGTGGGGCATACAAAGAGCATGGGGGAGCATTTTACCGTCTTCAGTTCCACTGCGTGTTTAGTCTGATTCTTGGGGATACATGCTTTTTAATAGTTGAATATTCTGGGACACAAGATTTCAAATAATTCTGCCATGAAAATGATCATTACATCTGTAGCTAACAATATAGTCAGCATGGTGACGTGTGTAGGTCCAGGAAGAAATTCATACGTAGAGTGAAAAACCTGTGGGTATTTCTCTGTGGCCTGTAAGGAGGCTGCTGCTGATTGGCTGTCTCCCTAAGGCTCCCTTTGTAATGGATCCCACGGGCCACTGGGCAGGCACCAGAGCTAGAGTGGTTTTACCCCTGGTGCCCAAGTGCCTTCCTGGCAAGGGCTTTCCAACTTCAGCAAGAGCACTAATTCATTTGCTCACTAAGGGCTTGTTGAGGGCCCATTATGACAGTACAAAGATTTTTAAAAGCCTTGAACCACACCCTCAGTGAGCCTACAGACTAACAGGAAGACAGAAACACAAACATAACCAAATGTTATAATGAAGGAATCTTGGGAACCTGGGAGACCTGCCCAAGCCGGCCAGAGGACTCAATGAACACATTTTAGAGGTGTGCTTCGGCTGAGGCTTGACGAAAGAGTTGGTGCTTCTGAGCTAAAGGAGTGGAAGCAAAGGAGAGCGGCATTTCTGGCAAAGTTTACTTGTTTCTTCCGAAGTGCTTAGAGGGTGGATTTACTGAAAAGCTAATGAAGCTTGTGCTCAGACCCCCTGACTTGCACCAGCCCCTTCCAAGACCCAAGGAGGGACCCTCGCACTGAGTTCACATGGTCATATGTTTTCTACTCTTCAAAATGAAGATGTTTTAAAGCAACCTTCAGAGATTGGTCAAGACCTGCCTTTTTTCCATTCCAGCTTCCTTTCCTTCACGCTTCTGTCTGCATACTAGGTGCTCAGGAGTGGCCCTGGGCATTTTGGAGATCTGGGTGAGGGGAAGAGGGTTGAGTTGAACTTAGGTTCCTTTTGTGATTAGATATTGCTGACTGCCACGATGTTGGAATGTCTTCCCAGAATACTCCTAGCCATACTATATGCCATCTTACAAGGGCACCTGTGGGTGTGTCTCATGGCACCTGGCATCAGAATTTTGTGGCTGGTAGAGGAGAAAGGAGGGTGCAAAATATGCTGAGCCAGGAAGTAAGGGGAAATCTTGCAGTCATCATACTTGAAATAAACAGCATACTTCACTTTTTCCTTTTAATTAACTTTATTTTAGAATAATTTTAGATTTATTTTTTAAATCTATTTTTAAAATATTTTATTTATTCATGAGAGACACAGAGAGAGAGAGAGGCAGAGACATTGGCAAAGGGAGAAGCAGGCTCCATGTAGGAAGCACGATGTGGGACTCCATCCCAGACTCCAGGATCACACCCTGAGCCAGAGGCTTAACCACTGAGCCACCCAGGCGTCCCTAATTTTAGATTTGCAGAAAAGTTGCAAAGATAGTTCAGAAGTTCCTGTTTACCCCTCACTCAGCTTCCCCTAATGCTAACAGTGTATTACCATGATGCATTTATAAAATTAAGGAGCCAACATTGGTACATTACTATTTACTAAACTCCAGACTTTACCCAAGTTTTATTATATATATATATATATATATATATAGAGAGAGAGAGAGAGAGAGAGAGAGAGAGAAGCAGACTCCATGCAGGGAGCCCAACGTGGGACTCTATCCTGGGTCCCCAGGTTCACGCCCTGGGCCAAAGGCGGCACTAAACTGCTAAGCCACAGGGGCTGCCTCACTCAGATTTTATTAATGTCCTTTTCCTGTTCCAGGATCCAATCCACAATGCCACATGGCATTAAGTCATCAATGCCTCATTACTTAGACTCCTGTTCTTGAGTTTCTCAGTATTTGTTTCTCATAATCCTGTTATGACCATGACATTTTTAAGGAGTATGATCACATAAATTACAAAATATGCCTTGATTTGAATTAATCCGCTGTTTTTCTCATGGTTACACTGGGGTTGTAAGATTTGGGAGAAATACCATACACTGAGATGCCCTTCTCATCACATCATATCAGAGGGTATATTAGATATTAGCATGATTTATTTATGCTGATGTTAACCTGACCATGGTAGTTTTTGCTTGTTTCTCCACTGTGAAGTTGCATTTTTTACCCTCTTTACATATTCTCTTCTCTTTACATATTCCCTTGGAAGCAAGTCACTAAATCCTACCCACCCTCAAAGGTTATGAGATTAAGCTTCAACTCCTGGAGTGGAATATCTACATAATAATTTAGAATTCTTTAAGTAAGATTTGTTTCTCCTAAAAAAAAAATCGTTTCTTCTGCCCATTTATTCATTTATTTTGTATATTTATATTTTGTTTATATTTTATACATACCATCTCTCGGTGGACAGAGCTAGGAAATATATTATCACCTTGGTTTTTCTTTGTTTACATCTCCATGATGGGTAACCTCTAAAAATACTCCCAATGATCCCTGCCTCCTGGTAGTCACACCCTTGCGTAATTCTCTCTCGAAGAGAGTGGGTTTGACCTAGTGACTTCCTCCTAATGAATCAAATACAAGAGTGATAGGATGGCAATTCCAAGACTAGGTTAAAAGAGTGTGGCTTCCATCTTGCTTGCTCTTTCTTGGTTTCTCCTGAGAGAAGTCCAACTGCCATATTGTGAGTTGCCCTAAGGAGAGGCCTATGTGGCAAGAAACTGAGGAGAGGCCTCTGGCCATCAGCCATCAAGCAACTGAAGCTTTTTTTCATCAGCCTCTGAGAAACTGAATCCTGCTAACAGACATGTGAGTGAACTCAGCAAAAGATCCTCTTTCTATTGAGCCTTGAGATGATTAGAGTCCCACTGACACCTTGATTACAATCTTGTGACTCTAAACCAGAGACCCTGAGCTAGGCCCACATGGATTCTACATACACAGAAACCATGAGATAATAAATGATTATTTTGTTAAGCTGCTAAGTTCTGGAGTGATTTGTTAGGAAGCAATAAATAATACAATTTATATCTTTTCCAAAAGATTGATAATTCTGAAACTCCACTTCTGAGCATATGTTTAAAAATCCATATCCATACCCCTTCCCTAAATCTTAGATGATTTGCGTAACTAAGTTTGGAAACTAATGTAGGTTACAGGGCAATCCATTCCGGGATTTTAGAAGCAAATTGACTTTTCTTTTATGTGTCTGATCCTTTATAGTTCTTCATCCAAATAAATGGCTCAGCTTCCTTGGCAGAATCCAGAATAACTGAAACTTCCGTATTTATTGAGTAGAGGAGAATCAGAGTTCTCTCTCCTCACTGTGCAGCCTTGAAAAAGTCCCTTGACCTTTCTAGACCTCCAAATTCCTAACAGATTAAAGGACTATAGTACTATTGTTTAGGCAGAGATTTAGTCACTATTAAATGTATTTTAGGCAATAGAAAGATGACCAAAGCCAGTTATAGGCCAGCTTCCTTGCAGAGATTTAACCAAAAGGGCAGATTCCCATTTGTTTATATTGGCAGATGGTGAGGCTGAATTCTCAGAAGGAACTTCGGCTTCCAAGTCAGACAGACCCATACTGAAAATATGCCTCTGTCACTTATCAGCTGCATGGCCGTTAGCAAGTCAATCACCCTCCCTAGGCCTCAATTTCCTGATCTGCACAGTAGGGAAAAGAGCCACCTCACAGGGTAGCCTGAGAACCAATTGTGTAACATGTGTAAAATACTAAGTATAACACCTGGCTTATCACAATAGCCCAATAAATATTACCCATGAAGTACGTTCAGTCAGCTGTGTGGTATGACCAGTGGTTAGTAAAGTAGGGGACAAATATGTCCATCAGTCTGTCTCACATGAAGTTTAATGACAATCCCATTTGGTAAGATAGGTTGAATGACCTGCAAGCTTTAGTGTCTTCTCTGAAAATCCAGACCCTTTCTCTCTAGTTCTGCACTTTTTCCAGCTCCAACTACCTGTCTATAGAAAATATAATACATTGAAGTGGGCCTTAAGAGGTTCTGAGTTTGAATCTAGAAAAACCTAACTAGCAAAAGACCACTGGTAGGACAATGAAGTGCCCTTGTGAGAGGCATTTTAAGACCAGGTGAGAGGCAACCCGGGTGGCTCAGCGGTTTAGCACTGCCTTCAGCCCAGGGCATGATCCTGTAGACCTAGGATCAAGTCCCATGTCAGGCTTCCTGTATGGAGCCTGCTTCTCCCTCTGCCTGTGTCTCTGCCTCTCTCTGTGTTTCTCATGAATAAATAAAATCTTAAAAAAAAAAAAAAAAAAGACAAGGTGAGGCTGGATGTGTCATTTATGAGCTAACTGGTCGCCTTAAGGCACATTTGTAAAGAAAAGCAAGTTGAACGTTTCTTAATGTGTACCAGTTTTCAGATTATCATACACCAACTATTTTGTTACACTAAAATATAATACATATAAGAAAGGCATGTTTTTTTTTATTTGAAGATTTTATTTATTCATGAGAGACACACAGAGAGAGGCAGAGACATAGGCAGAGGGAGAAGCAGGCACCCCGCGAGAAGCCTGATGCAAGATTTGATCCCAGGACCCTGGGATCACAACCTGAGCCGAAGGTAGATGCTGAATCACTGAGCCATCCAGGTGCCCCAAGAAAGGTAGATTTAATGCTTGGTTTCTCTCCATTTATTTCCCAGTTTTCAGAAAAATGAGTTGGTTGCTTCAAATTCTCTGAAGGTGACTAGTGATGCTTCTTTTCTATCTTTTCCAGTATTAGTAAGAACTCAATAATTTTATCACTACAAATTAGGTCTTATCAGATCTTTTCTAGAGAGCATATTTTTATGCAGAGAGAAGTGGGGCTAATTCTACATTTATGGAACATCTTCTAGACACTGGGCTAGGTATTCTCTTACACTATTTTATTTTTTTTTAATTTTTATTTATTTATGATAGTCACAGAGAGAGAGAGAGAGGCAGAGGGAGAAGCAGGCTCCATGCACCAGGAGCCCGAAGTGGGAGTCCTATAGCAGTCTTGGAAGTGCCAGGATTTCTGTTTTTTAGAGGAGATTAAGGTCCTTAGTGCCAAAGTGACTTAGTATAGTCATAAAGCCAGAAAGTGGTAAAATCAAGATCTGTCTGACCCAAATGGCACCATGTAGCTTTTCTGAATGAGGTCCTACACTGAGTCACTGGGTACAGCTTACTGGATACTTCACCAACCTATCTTACCTCTCACCATATATCCTCCTCAGATGTGACTGTTTTATGACCCCAAGTTTATCATTCTCATACTTGTGAAAGCAGTTGCTTGAAACTACTAAATACCACCTAGATTTTTGTTGATTACATTTCATTTACATGTGATTTTACTTAATGAAAATTTTTTTTTTTTTTTTTTTTTTTTTTCCTGGCTGGAAGATTTTGAGTTTTATAGCAAACCGTATTGTACAGACCCGGGGCCCAGGGGCCCAGCCCGGCTGGGACCCCCTACTTAATGAAAATTTATTATATTTACACCCCACCCTCCCCAGTAAAGTTAGTTTATTTACAACTTTTGTGTGTGTGGTGGGCTCCTACTCTCCCAGATCCTGTCCTATTCAGGTAATATATGCTAAAAACCTAGACTGTATCTCTCTATATATTTTCCATATTCATAGAATATATAAAAATGTAGTTTATGATGTTATTTCCAGAAACCAAATCAGTGTATGTGTGTGTGTGTGTGTGTGTGTATATATATATATATATATATATATATACACACACAAACTTTGAAGCATCATGGAAATACCTCAATGTCTCTTCTATAGCTCTCATTTCCCTTTATTAAAGGTTTTCTAATATATTGTTCAGAATGGCCCATGGCCTGTAGATATATCATTTACTTCATTTACATCATTTGTTTGGTTTTTGTTTTTGCCAATATGAGCAATATTGCAATAAACATCTCTGTTCTTATGCCTTTGTATGATGCTTTTTGTCTCTATGGTTTGAATGCTTCAGGACAGCTGAGTCACAAAATGCAATTTTTAGAATAGATTTTGAATTATTTTTTAAGTCTGTAATAATTTACATTTCCACAGCAAAATCTGAGTTTTCTCACTACACATTATTCCTGCCAGCAACTTTGTGTCATTTTTTTTTTTTTTTTGCCAGTCTGAGCAGCATTGTGATTATTCTCATTGTTAATTTGCATTCCCTTATAACAGGTGAGTTTAAATATCTTCACATGTTTATTGGCCACCTGGACTTTCTCTTGATTAAATACTCATTTTTATTCACCCAATTTGTATAGGGCTGTTAATTCCTTTCTTGACAATGAGTGATCAATTTTTTAATGTTAACCTCTATTTGTCCACCAAGTTGCAAATTTACCCCTAAATCTATTGTCTGTTGACATTGGTTATGTATTTTCTTGCCACAGAAATAAGCTGCTTTTTAAAACAAATGAGATATGACCATTTCTTTCTTTTTTAACTTCTGAGTTTCTAATCTTCTTTAAGCTCTTCCCTACTTCTATATTGTTATAGGAATGTTTAAAAAAAGGATTTTATTTATTTATTCATGAAAGACAGAGAGAGAGAGAGAGAGAGAGAGAGAGAGAGAGAGAGAGAGAGAGGTACAGACACAGGCAGAGGGAGAAAGCAGGCTCCATGCAGCGAGTCTGACATGGGACTCGATCCCAGGTCTCCAGGATCACACCCTAGGCCAAAGGCAGCACTAAACCACTGAGCCACCTAGGCTGCCCTCTCCAAGATTTTCTTAAAGGATTTTTGATATTTTGTTTTACACTTGAGTTTTAATCCATCTGGAATTTAAGTTTTTTTTAGTAAATAATGTATATGGACATAATTTTAATCTCAAATATAAGTGCTTCTATTTGTAATTATTTATCATCTTCTAAACTTTTCTATTTCGATATGCTTTTTAGTCTACATATTAGTTTGATAGTCTGTGTATAGAATTTATGACTAAATAATATATATGTATTAGAGCTGTGTGCTCAAAACGTGTTTTTTTTAAGCTGAAAGCAGTACTTCATCATAAAGTTTGGAAGCTACCATACTAGACCATAAACAACTTGAGGACAGTAATAATATTTTCTCTTGTTTTTGAATTCATTGCTAAGACTGTTTCTAGCACATTGTATGTGTTCTGAAAATAATTTTAAAATAATAAATGAAGCTGCCATTATCTGGTTCACAGGTCTTAAGCAACACAGCCATTGAGAAACTTGACATTCCAGCTGTGTCCTGTGGCAAGCTATCTGAGACTAAGAACAAGGAATGACTCATAATAGCTGGTAGTATAACTTTATTGATGTCAAGTTCATACATTTTTAATATGGGAATATAAATTCTTAAAACCTTAAAAGACTTCACTGGGCTTGTAACCCATTGGTGCTTATGAAATTGTTTGTTATTTCTTTGTGACTACAGTCCCTGCCTTTTAATGCCAGTCATCTAACTCTCTGTAATGGCTGTTGCCAAGGAAGAATTAATCTTCTCAATACTTTAAATATAATCATGCCTCTGACAGTAATTTTAGATTTTGAACGTCTAAAAGACTGCGTTGAACATACATTCTGAACACTGCCAAAAACCTATGTCATCAATTACTAGTTGGGAAAATCCCAACTGTCTCACTTTCTTATACACAAATTAACCTTAGAAAAAAGAGCAAGTTGTGGTGCATGGCTGGCTCAGTTGCTTGTGAGTTCAAGCCCCATGTTGGGCATGGAGCCCATTTAATAAATAAAATAAAATAAAATAATAAAATAAAATATAAAATAAAATAAAGTAATAAAATAAAATAAAATATCCAAGTTTACTTTGTGTTGTTGCATTGTTTTTAATAACAATATTAAGCAAAATTTCATTTACTCAACTGGATTATGTTTAACCTGTCTGTGCCTTTTGAACTTCCTATATTTACTTTTTTTTTTTTTACAGCTTTTTTTCCTTACAGTAAATGTATCACAATCTCCTTTTTTCCTTCCCCTCCTGCCCACCCACCCCCGACACCCCCCCCCCCCCCCCCCACACACACACACACCCGCCAGTTCCAGCCGTTGGTTGGTCTGGTTGATTACTAATTAATTAGGCTGGTGCCTCTACCACTAGACATTACGCATCATTTCTTTTTACTTTTTTTACTTTTTGTTTTTACATTCGCTTACCACCACTCCCTCTTATGACTTTGGGAAATAGAAATCATGCCGGAGACTTGTTTTTGCTATAGGTCAAATGGTGTGAAAGGGACCTTTTCTATTCCACTTTGCTCCTAGTTTCTTCTTGACAGCTTGTTACAGAAGGAAGAGGATAAGTAAGAATAAGGAAAGGCAAAGAAATTTGAGAAGTAACTGTGTGGATTTTAAATTCACTTAGGAATCAAAGTATTGGAGACAACTGCATAGAACACAGTCTGGGTTTTTTGTTTTAAAGTAAGTTCTACAACCAACTTGGGGCTTGAGCTGACGGCGTGAAGATCAAGAGTCGCATGTCTAGGCCTCAACCAGTCAGGCGCCACAGGGGTATTTACTCTTACGCACTCTCCCCAGTAGAAGCTTCTTGAATCCCTTGAGACTTTAATATACGAGCTACGGGGCAAAATCAAATTGTGAAAGAGAATCTAGATTCCATTCAGTGAAGTTATTGGGTGCAACTGATGCATTATTCTCAGACTGGCCTGGGGAATTTAGACTTCGCTTACATGTAGAGAAATATCTTTAAAAACCAAGATCTAGGGATCCCTGGGTGGCGCAGCGGTTTAGCGCCTGCCTTTGGCCCAAGGCGCGATCCTCGAGACCGGGTATCGAATCCCACGTCGGGCTCCCGGTGCATGGAGCCTGCTTCTCCCTCTGCCTGTGCCTTTGCCTCTCTCTCTGTGTGTGACTATCATAAATAAATACAAAAAAAAAAAAAAAAATTAAAAAAAACCAAGATCTAGGGCAGCCCAGGTGGCTCAGCGCTTTAGCACCGCCTTCAGCCCAGGGCATGATCCTGGAGACCTGGGATCGAGTCCCACGTCAGGCTCCCTGCATGGAGCCTGCTTCTCCCTCTGCCTGCGTGTGTGTTCCCCTCTCTCTGTCTCTCATGAATAAATAAATAAAATCTTTTTTAAAAAATAAAAAATAAATAAAAACCAAGATCTATACTTAACAAAACCGACAGTGACTGGCATGGATAAAAGTATATGAATTCTTACCATGATAAACTAGCAGACAGTATCTAAAAAATACTTCATGACAAATCTCAGAACATTCTGATTCGAAGTCCCTTTCCCTTTCCCTTTTTTAAAAAAGATTTTATTCATTCATTCATTCGAGACAGAGAGAGGCAGAGACACAGGCAGCGTGAGAAGCAGGCTCCCCACCGGGATCTCGATCCCTGAACTGGGATCACGCCCTGAGCCAAACGCAGACGCTCAACCACTGAGCCACCCAGGCGTTCCCCCTTTCCCTTTCAAGAAAAAAAAAAAATTCCTTCCAAAAACAAGTTATTATTTATTTTTTAAGATTTTATTTATTTATTCACGAGAGAGACACAGGCAGAGGGAGAAGCAGGCCCCAAGCAGGGAGCCCAACGCAGGACTCGATCCCGGGTCTCCAGGATCACACCCCGCGCTGAAGGCGGCGCTAAACCGCTGAGCCACCCGGGCTGCCCAGAAGTTATTATTTAAAACAAATAAAAAGCCGTACTCTGCAGCCTTCGCGCTGTTGGGAAGACTGGACACGAACAGGAACGAAATCCGAGAAACGCCTCACACAGGGCTGACGTTCTTACCAAAAGCTCAAAAACCTTTAAAGATGATCAACTACGACTCACAAAAACGAATGAAATATCACGAAAATACTTTATTAGAACTGAAAGAACTGCTAGAGAAAAACATACCATGTGAACTTCCGAACGCGGCAGCACGCAGGTTCCCGCAACGCCGTGAGCCCGGGAGTGCACGCGGGAAGCTAGCGGCTTCTCAGCCGGATTGAAGCTTCTTCGCTTGACGCTCAGCGGACGGAGACCCGTTGGGGCCAAGTCAAGCGATCCTGCGCTCTCATTGGCCTCTTCCGTTCAACACTTAGGGCCTTTCCCGAGGTAACCAATCAACGCGTGAGTCTAAGAAGGCCTTCACGTACTGGATGTTTTATCCTCGCGTTGGAATGGGATCAACCAATGAGAGGGCAGAACCGACGGATGTTGCAGGGTCATGGGGGAGAGTCTGGAGAACCTTTCCCCGCCAGCGTCCTCGCTCTTTGGCTCCTAGAATTTAACCTGGTCGTTTGCCATCGCTGACGCCGCGGCTGCGAACGGAGGGACCTGCTGTGCGGCTCCTGGGTTCCGTACCTCACTCGTTGGTGTGGCCCTGATGGTGCGGCAGGCTCTGGACTCCTGAGGCTCTGGCGCGGTAGGTAAGGGTCCAGGGACGGCAGACAAAGCGGCGGAGCCAAGGAAGGCCGCGGAAAGCGGCCCCTTCATCAAGCCCGCGAGTCGGCCTGGGCGGAGGCGCTCTCCGCTGGCCTTCTGCCGACCCAGCAGTGCGTCCCACCGAGCGCCTTCAAGTGCTTTGGCCGGATGTGCCTGGGGAAAATGTTAGCTTCGGTCATTTCGTCCCCGTCCCCCGCACGTCCGATTTTTTTTTTTTTTTTACAAACCCTAGCGTTATTATTAATGGATGTCGTCTCACTTCTTCGTCCCTTTAGCTTGTTCCTATGGCAATTTCAGGTTTTGTGCACCTGCGTGTCTATTAAGGGTGGAAGGACGTTGCTGTGTTTGTCTCCATTCAGGAGAGACAGGCATTCATATCCCTGTATTTTAATCACTTCTCGGAGGCCTTCCTGCAGTTCAGCAGCTCCTTTGGGGATAGTTCACCGATGTGTTAGGGAGGTGCGGAATAGACCGCAACGCCTGGTGGGATAGAAGCACCACAGGATCAAGTATTGTTCTTGTTTGGTCATTGCTGGTGCTGGTTTCAAGTTCTAATTTTCTTTGATACTGGCAGTCACTCGGGATTATTGAGAGGAAACTGAGGCTCAAGGGAGATAACCCAACTTCTTGAAGAGTTACACTTGATGCTAGCAAGAGAAAGCCAGATCTGACCTCAGCGCTTTTGTTATTTTGTAAAAACTTGCTTAACTGAATGTGCATTTAGATTGTGGGTGTGTACTCTCTGCAGCTCTTAGTTGTAAGAGACCGAAATCATTCTTTGAGTTGAATGTTAAGCTTTGGCTGAAGAAAATCTTTCCTAATTGTAGTCTCACACCCATCACCTAAGTTCCCAGTTCCAGCAGGATAGGCCTCACCTGGGAGCTTGTTGGAACTGCAGAATCTCAAGCCTCACTCCATCAGATCTGCTTTTGAAAAAAATCCCTTAGGTTGTAATCAAAGTGCACTTTAAAGTTCGGGGAGCATGCATTATCTTATGATCTGTTTGTCCAAATTGAACTGAACATAAGAGAAAAGGTATGCAGTATATGCATTTGTGTTCTAATAGACGAAAAGAAGGTTTTTTTTCACGTTTTCCTCATTTGCCAGTGAGGTTTTGATTTTTCTTTAATTAAGTACGTCTGTATTGGCAAGTTTAGCTTAGTAGCCCAAAATCTTAAAATTGAAGAGTATTTAAAAAGTAATCAAAAACTAACTTGTAAGTCATCAAGTACTGGTCTAAAAAAGAAAATAATTGAGACAAGAAAGATAAACTACTGCTAACAAATAAAATTTAAAGAACCTTCTGTTTACTCACACAAAATCTATACAAAGATTCTCCACCATAATGCCCCCCCACAATTTTGTTCCTTTGATCATCACTTTCTTTAGAAGGAGTCAGTAAATTTGCTACTGCTAGTGTTTTTTTCAGTTTATTCATTTAGTTACCTGGTAATGAAGCTGAAACATAGTCCCAAATTCACTTACTGTCATGTTGCATTGTAATTAAAGAAAGTATCTTATAGAATTTTAGTGTTCAGGATTTTATTCAGACATCTCTAGCCATATTAAAAGGACATGCAGTTATCCACCATTGTAAAGTTTTAATTGCTTTTATTTGCACCAGGAATCACCTGGTGTGCTTGTTAAAATCATGCGTTTGGGCCCTACCTCCAGTGATTCCTAGTGAGGGCTGGGTATGGGCCTTGGAATCTGCATTTTAATAACCCCAGCTTATTCTGGTATAGGCTGTCCAAGTCCATATTTTTTCACATTAGTATTTTAAATGAAAAGTGCAACTAGAAAGCAAACTTATTTTCTTTTGAACCTAATGCATTACTCATTATAGAATACTTTTTTTTGACTTACATTATGGTTCATTGGTTGCTATAAAATCATTCAGATAAGTGTATTTAAAATATTATTTAAAAATTGTTTTGAGATCTGCCAATTTGAGAGTAAGAGAGGGTAAGATAGAATACCAAGAAGTATCATTTTTAAAAGTTTTTCCAGCCTCTGAAGGCTAACATTTTTATCAGACAACTTTAGTATGTGAAAATGATACAATTAACGTAGCAAGACTAAACGTATCTAATACATCAGATGGCGGTAGAGTTCTAACTTTTGCTTACTTGTTTCAATTTTCTCAACTGTTCCATAACTATCTTATAAAAACTGCTCTGTGAATTCCTCAAAACACAGAAATATTGATCATTTAACAGGATCCAGGCAATTCTCAGAGTAATTTGATATTGCCAAGAATATTGAATGAGGAAAAAAAAAAATTGATCTCTAACACTCAAGAGAGGAAATCTCTCTTGAAGTTTTACCTAAAAACCCGTTTAATTTAGGAAACTAATCATTGATTCTGTCTACCTTTCTTGCCTTCATTTAAATGCCAGAGGAAATGCAGTGCTTGACCACAGCTTCTGCCCGTTGTGTTAGGATTTTTGATGTCTTGTGATATTCTTGACTTTTTCCTTGGAAGATCCTAAAAGGGACCCTCTCCTTGTCTGTGGGCTTTGGAGATTGGAAGTTTTAAGTTTAGGCTTTTATTCATCCCAAAGGAACAGGGAAGGCCATAACTTTTTCAGCGTTATTCCCACTGAATAGTTATCAAAGGACTCCGATAAGAATGGAGCTCTCCAGTTCCAAGGTCAGAAGTGAATGCAAAAGGACCTCTTCCAGCGTATTTGGTTCTTAATGTAACTTGGTTCTTGGACCTTTTAGCCAGTAATTGGTTCTTCAGGTTCCACTTTGGTTAAGATTTGTGCTGGTAACAGCATGTAAAGCTCTTGGTTAAGGTGGTTTGTAAACAGGGATATTGAGTATGCTGATAATAGAGGCACATAAGAGGCAGCATGCCCCCAAACCTGTTAATCTTATCTCTGTGTGTTCAGTCTATTGCTTTTTTAAAATATTTTTAAAATTGCCACAGTAACTATATTTTCATTTTGAAAATAACTGTCAGATTCTGTCTTGCTAAAGCCCTGTTTCCTCTGAGTCCTTTATTTTGCACTTGCTTGTATACTTAAAATTTATCATATTTTATCTTGAGTATGGTTTTCTTTTGCCATATGGTATAAATTATTTTTTTAAAAGATTTTTATGTATTTATTCACAAGAGATACACACACAGAGAGGGAGAGAGGCAGAGACACAGGCAGAGGGAGAAGCAGGCTCCATGAAGGGAGCCCAATGTGGGACTTGATCCCAGGACTCCAGGATCACGCCCTGGGCCAAAGGCAGGCGCCAAACCACTGAGCCACCCAGGGATGACCCATGTGGTATAAATTAAACTTGCTTAGCAGTGATTTTAAATTGCTTAGAAGGCATTCCAGTACCATTTATTGAGTAATCTTACTATTTTTTTTATTAATATTTTGCTCTATGTAACTTAACACTGTTATGTATTGAGCATTTACAATGTGCTAGGCACATTGTATATTGTCATTATATCTAGATCATACACCTTTGGTAGCTGCTATGATTAGCCCTATGTTACAGATGAAGAAACTGAGACAAAAGAGTAAAGGAATTGCTTGAAATCACATTTACCAAGTAGTGGAGCCTTGGTCTGACTCACTGAGCCTGCTTTCTTATATTGAATGCATAAATAACTTTCCTGGGAGAAATACCTTCCTACTGCACCTCAACCAACACCCCCCCTACCACCCCCACCCCCGCTTTACTATTTATAACTTTGTATATTTCAATCTGGTGAGGTCAGTTATGCATTATTACCTTCTTCCCAAAAAATAACCTGTAATAGTCTTTTGAGTAACAGAAGAATTTCTGCCCCTTCCTCCCCTAATTGGTATTGTTTTTGAAATTGACACTAAACTTATTTTGATTCATGGAAAGTATTTTTGGCACTAAATTGATTCATGGAAAGTATTTTTACTAATAGGAATATACTATGTAACTTGGTTAATGGAAATTATTATTTTTAACTTTCTGCACAAATGAAGATTATTCCTTGATATTTTGTTTCTTAGGTTTTTGTATGTTTAACATGTTACATTTTCTAGCATATCAAGGTTTACTTTTATGGCAGAAAGGTATGCAAATTTAAAAGGACTGATGGGATCCCTGGGTGGCGCAGCGGTTTGGCGCCTGCCTTTGGCCCAGGGCGCGATCCTGGAGATCCGGGATCGAATCCCACGTCAGGCTCCCGGTACATGGAGCCTGCTTCTCCCTCTGCCTGTGTCTCTGCCTCTCTCTCTCTCTGTGACTATCATTAAAAAAAAAAAAAAAAAAAAAAAAAAAAATTTAAAAGGACTGTATGGATGGGCACCTGGGTGGCTCAGGTGGTTGAGTTTCCAACTCTTGCTTTTTAAAGTACTGTATGGAGAAAAGTAAACAAAAAGACAATGGAAAGTGGAAAGACTGTTGATTAGGAGATAAGATTTTAGCATACTTTTTTTTTTAAGGTTTTATTTATTTATTCATGAGAGACACAGAGACAGAGAGAGAGAGGCAGACACATAGGCAGAAGGAGAAGTAGGCTCCCCACAAGGAGCCCAATGTGGGACTCAGTCCCAGACCCTGGGATCCTGTCCTGAGTCAGAGGCAGACACTCAACTGCTGAGCTACCCAGGCATCCCTTTAGCACACTTTTATACTAACTAGCTTTTGTCACATGGGGCAAATAATTTAACTTCTTTGTGACTGTTTCCTTATCTGTTAAATGAATTACCTCGGGCAGCCCAGGTGGCTCAGTGGTTTAGCGCCGCCTTCAGTCCAGGGCATGATTCTGGAGACTAAGGATCGAGTCCCACGTCGAGCTTCCTGCATGGAGCCTGCTTCTCCCTCTGCCTGTGTCTCTGCCTCTCTCTGTCTGTCTCATGAATACATAAATAAATAAATGTCTTAAAAAAATAAATGAATTACCTCAAATTGTGTTCCATTCTTCTGAATATGGCACACTCAGAGATGAAAAGGTGTATTACAGATTCAGTTCAGATTCACTGTGATCTCTAACTCCTGGGGCCTGAGACACAGGGTGAAATATGAGATACCCTTCTTGGCTTTCTTGTTCATAGCCTTTTTTGACTCCCTCCTTTTTCCTAGGGGATTTTATCTTTTGTAAGCCCAGTATGCTGGGTTTTGTTCATAGATGAATACGAAAAAAAGCTTTCAGCTAGACGACACCTTTCCCTGAGACACTTCTTGTAGGCTCCAGAAGTGTTCTAGAAAAAAGCACTGGCAGTGGTAGAATTTGAGAAGTATAGTGAAGGTTATGAGCTTTAACTGTAAAGATCTTGTTTATTATGACTTTAGTGTTAAAATATGTATTGCTAAAATGGAATTTATTGGAATATTGAAGATGACATATGTTCTTTAAATATTGTGCACATAAATAACTTGATTTTTTTTTTTTTACTTAGCTTCTTATGTTCATTTTACTTAAACTGTGGAATTGCCAAGTCTCACGTTTTTGTGTGATTTAGATTCATCTGTTCTTTCTAAAGGTGTTGTAATCCTGATTATTTAACAAATGCCATAATGTACCTCAGCAGCCTAGAGCTAATTTTGCAAACCGTTTCTACAGAATTTAAGAAGATTTGGTTCATGTGTATGGCATAGAAGATGAATTCTTCGTCCTCCACCATGAATGAAGAACCTGATGCTCTCTCGGTAGTTAACCAGCTACGGGATCTAGCAGCAGATCCATTAAATAGAAGAGCCATTGTCCAGGATCAGGGATGTCTGCCTGGCCTTATTTTATTTATGGACCACCCCAACCCCCCTGTTGTCCATTCAGCTTTGCTCGTAAGTTGCCTTTAGTAATTTCAGTCTCAGTGTTCTAATTTTGCAATTCAGAAGATTTTGAAAAAGTGTTAGATGACATGGTAAAAATTAAAAGTGACTATAGAGAAAAAAAGTAGACTATAGAGTAAATAGTAGTAAGTATATTTCTATATGTGCAAACACGTATGTGTGTGTATAGTCCTTTGACACAAATGGTAGCATACTGCATGGAATGTTCTGCAACTTCATAAGAAATCTTGGACTGTATCATTTCAGTATGGATAGACACATTAAAAAGATATTTATTGTTCCATTTTTATTTTGTAGTACCTTCATTAAGGTCTGAATCACATGCTGTACAAGTCACTCAAAGTGTATCATTCATTGTTTTTTAATGTATTCACAGAGTTGCACAGCCATCAACCCAGTCAATTTTAGAACATTTTCATCACCTCAGAAACTTCTCTACCTATTGCTCCCCAACCGCCTACCTCCTTCCCTAAGTAACCACTTTCTATCTCTGTATTTGCCTATTTGGGCAAAAATGCCTATATATTTTTTTACATAAATAGAATCATGTTATATGTGGGTTTTGTGAATTCTTTCTCTCAGCATAACGTTTTCAAGGTTCATCTATATTGTCACATGTATCAATACTGCATTTATTTTTGTGTCCAAATAATATTCCATTGCAGAGAAATACCACATTCTCCTTATCTGCTTATTAGTGGATAGACCTAGCACTTGTTTTAGTAGAAGATGGGAGGGAAAGATAGGAAAGGAGAGGAAAAGAGAAAAACAAACAGGATCATAGCTAATAATGTCGAAGGAACTACCATGTTATGAGAAGTGTGGGAACAAGAGACGTGAAAGAATAATGCAAAGCAATCAGGCCAATCCAGAATGTGATAAGTTCTCAAGAACAAGTAATCTGGTTCTGTGACCAGTAAGTGACATTGAAAAGAAAGGCATTTGGGGTGAGGAAAGGAATAGTGGTAACTGTTAAAGCTTAAAAGTGACTTCAGAGACATATCACCCAAGAGTAATATGTGGAACCGATTTGGATCCTAATTTGAACAAATCAACCGTAAATGTTTTTTTGTTTTTTTAGATAGTTCGAAATAAATATCGATCAGATAGTAGGTATCAAAGAATTGTTATTACTTTTGCAGGGTATAATATTAAGTTAACTTAAAAATCTAATTTCTTGAGAATTTACTGAAGTATTTACAAATGAGATTATATATTCTCTGATATTTGCTATAAAACATTCCAGTGTAGTTACTGACAGCAGAGATAGATGAAACAAGATTCTCAAGTGGTTGATAATTATTGATGGTGAATGATGATGAGTTCAGCAGGGTCACCACACGTTTTCTCTACTTTTGTGTTCTCTAAAATTTTCATTACAAGAATGTTTAAAAGAAAATTACTCTAGGGGCAGCCCGGATGGCTCCGTGACTTAGCACTGCCTTCAAGCCCCGGGGCCTGATCCTGGAGATCCAGGATCGAGTCCCATGTCGGCACCCTACATGGAGCCTGCTTCTCCCTCTGCCTCTCTCTCTCTCTCTGTGTGTGTGTGTGTGTGTGTGTGTGTGTCTCATGAAAAAATAAATCTTTAAAAGAAAGAAAGAAAATTACTGTAATAGAAATTTTAAACTCATTGCCTTTTACTTAAACACCCATGATGAATTCCCAACTAGTCTAATTTCATAAGTTTGTACAGAACAGTAATATATGCATTTTCCTTTTCAAAAATCAAACTTCATAAGATTTGAAGATTTTCTATTTTGCCTTCGTGGAGTGAAATTTAACAGGCAAGACAGATGTTGACAAGTTAAGGGTAGCAACAAATGGGAAAATTTGCATGGCCCCTAGTTTGATCTTCAATTAGAATTGCAATAAGGATGAAAAGAGTGTTGGTCTCTAGATAGGGTCTTAGGGTTGGAGGAGGTGTCTTTTTCAGTGGACTAGACTTGGACCTATTTAAATTCAGAAGGCTAGGGGTTAAATAATTTTTTTTAAAAAAAGGCTAGGTTCTGCCAGAATGGAAGAGGTTTGAGGAGAAGGCTCTTCTAGAGTTGTTACAGAAAATAGGACAGGTTGCTAACTAAGGAGAATGATGAGATTGTTCAGCAGTTTTGAGGGCCCGATTAGTTTGGTAATCCCGAATGGATAAGATACTTTTGGCTTATGAAACTCCTTTTTCACCTCCTTTCAGGCTACTGTAGGCCCTGAGAGCCAAATAGTTGAATTTGTTCAGGGATGATTTCTTGGCCAGGTAAGTTATACAGAAGTTTAGGCAAGGGAATTTAGGATTTTGGCAAGAGAGTGGTTGAAATGGTAGACTGTAGATGCCAGGCTGAGCAAGAAGGGAAATTAGTCATGTAAGGACAGAGCTAGAGAAAAAGGAGGGGAATAAGTGGGTACAAGTTCCCTCTGAGGTTGAAAAGCAGGTGTGGCATTTTTATAATTTTCTTTTATCTTCACTATTGGCTTATAGCTATACTGTTTTGTTTGGTTTCATATGATTTCTTTTTTTTTTTTTTAAGATTTATTTATTTATGATAGACATAGAGACAGAGAGAGAGAGAGAGAGAGAGAGAGGCAGAGACACAGGAGGAGGGAGAAGCAGGCTCCATGCCGGGAGCCCGACACGGGACTCGATCCCAGGACTCCAGGATCACGCCCTGGGCCAAAGGCAGGCGCTAAACTGCTGAGCCACCCAAGGATCCCCTGGTTTCATATGATTTCTAATAAGACTGCTGTAATTCTTTTCTTTTTTTCCTTTCTACGTAATTTCTCTTTCTGACTTTTTTGGTGACTTTATCACTATTTTTCAGCAAATGATTATGATGTGCTTAGTATGAATGAATTTCTTTTTGTCTTGTTTTTGTTGTTCTTGGGATTTGTTGAGCTACTTGGATCTGTGGTTTTATAGTTTTCATTAATTTGAGGATATTGTCATCCACTGTTTTTTCAGGTTTTTTTAATGCCTTCTCCTCTTTCAGGACTCCAGTTCCATGTATGTTAGATATTTCATTTTGTCCTGCAGGTCATCGTTGTGGTGCTCTTTTTTCTTTTTTTTCCCCCTCTTTAAGTCTTTTTTTCCCCTCCTCTCATCCTTGAACATATGGAGCATATTTATCATAGCTGTTTTAATGCCCTTATTTTCTAATTCCATCTTTCTCACATTTTGATCTGTTTCTGTTGATTTTTCCCCCCTCCTGGTCAGATCCTGCCTCTCTTCTATTCTCCGCAAATTCGAGCCACCTGGGGTGTTTTTTTTGACACCAGCCAATTCTCAGATTCTGTGTGGACACCAGCTGGGTGTCCAGCAATTGAGTTCAATTCAGACAGAGTTAATTGTCAGACTGCCCAAATTTAAGGCTCACTCCCACAAGACCGCCCTTCATTTCAAAGGCCAGTTGCAAGTATCAGGTCATCCAAATTTCTGACTAAGTAGCTATCAATTGGGTGTCCAATGACCCCCCTCCTCAGGTTTGATAATTTACTAGAATGGCTCCAGAACTCAGGAAGCCACTTGACTTATACTTACCAGTTTATCGTAAAGGGTACAAATGAATAGTTATATAGGGCAAGATCTAGAGGGGTCCTGAGTGCGGTACCATCTGTCCCTGTGGAATCAGGGTGTGCCACACTCCTGGCAGACTCTATGTATTCACCAATTCAGATACTCTGAATCTCCTAGCTCAAGAGTTTTTATAGAACTTAATCTCTAGCACCTCCCCACCCACAACCAATAGGTGGGGCTAAAAGTTCTTACCCTTTAATCTCTTGGTCCTTCTAGTGACTAGCCTCGTTTTGAGGCTTACTTGGGGCCTCAGCCAGCTCACTTTTTTTTTTTTTAAGAATTAATTAATTAATTAATTTGAGAGAGAGAGAGGGAGCAAGCTCATGCATGAGTGAGTTGGGGGGGCACAAGGGGGCAGGAGAAGCAGGCTCCCAACTGAGCAGGGAGCCTGATGTGCAGCTGGATCCCAGGACCCTGAGATCATGACCCAGAGCCAAAGGCAGACTCTTAGCCCACTGAGCTACCCAGATGCTCTGTAACTCACTTCTTTTACATAAACCCAGATGTAATCAGAAAGGCTGTTTTATGAGAGACTGCTGTCACTCAGAAAATTCTAAGGGCTTTAGGAGCTCTGCACCAGGACATGGACAAAGACCAAATATTTATTTTTATTATACTGTACCACCTTAACCTGCGCACCTCTGATCTCTGTATCCCTAACTCAGCAAGACCACTGGGCTCCGTTTGGGTTCCCTCTCCTTATGCTAGTCTGAAAACTGCCTCCAAAGCACTGAGATGGAAGGCTGCCCTCATCATTTCTCTTCTTTCAGAGGTTACAGTCCTATGCTGCCTCTTGTTCATTGTGTTTAATATATGTTGTTCTCTTTGTTAGTTTTTTTTTTTGTGTGTGTGGAGGGAGGGCAGTTCCCATGGCATTTAATCCTTTATGGACTGAAGTGATAAAGTTAAGAGGAGATGCAGAAAGGACAGGAGATTGTAGTCAGAGGTCATTGAATTTGTGATTTGGTAGAAGGTACCGTTATCAATAATTACCGGGCAGTTGGGTAATGTAGTATAGAAGACCAGTAGGATGTGTGAAAGTCAGTAGGCTGAGATGGCAGAGTTTTGGGTGGTTTCAGTCACAGACCTATTCCCTAGAATCAGGTGCCAGAGTCTTTGGTAAATGATGAGAGGTTAGGAGGTCTATAGAACAGCTAAATGAAATCCCTAAAGAATCACCAGCAAAAGGGATATTTATAAAAATGTACTTTAAATTTTAAGAGAAAAACACCTTAGAAAAATTAAACTCACAAAATAGCAATTTGTGTAAGTTTATCTTTTGCTTTTCCGGAAAAAAAAAAAAAAAGACACTTTAAAAAAAAATTTTTTTTTTAAAGATTTTATGTATTCGAGAGAGACAGAGAGAGGCAGAGACACAGGCAGAGGGAGAAGCAGGCTCCTGGCAGGGAATCCAATGCAGGGCTGATCCTTGGACTCAAGGATCACGCCCTGAGCCAAAGGCAAGTGCTCAGCCACTGAGCCACTCAGGCGTCCCAGAAAACACTTTAAAGGTGAACTGTAGAACTAGAAACAGTTCATTCTGTAAAGGTGGTTGTATGTTTTGTCTTTCTCAGCAGTTTAATTAATATGTAAAAGGCATCTAGGGGAAATGGTGGTTTTTGGGGCTACTCCCTGAAATTAATAAATGGAATGTGGTTCCCTTGTATCTGTGGCAAGATGAAGTGGTGAAAATAAAGCCAGAACAACCTGATTTTAACCTTGTGGATAAGTTAGAAGCCATCATTTTAAAGAGCAGATTGAGGCACTTCAGCTCAAAGGATCATTTCTCTTCTAACGGGGCTGCGCTGCCTGTCACATTGAAAGAAGAGTGTCTAAACACTTTGAAACCAGTTGATTCTTAAAACCCTGTTTTTCACTCTTTTTCTTCTTGCAGTACATTAGTAATGGGTTTAGTTTTGAATAGTCTGAATTTGTGAATTAACCGGTCTCTGTTTTTGCTGTAGGCTCTTCGCTACTTGGCAGAATGCCGCGCTAACAGAGAAAAGATGAAAGGAGAGCTGGGAATGATGTTAAGCTTGCAAAATGTTATACAGAAGTAAGTATGTTAAGCCTGCAAAATGTTGTACAGAAGGTGGTCTCCTAAGGCAGTAGAAAAATGGATCTTCCTATTAAGTGTATGGTGATTGTTAATACATCATTTTCCTAAAATTTTTATTCTGATATGAAGGCATACTTTTGTGAGTTATATGTCCAGAAATGTTCGGATGATCAGTGTTCTGATTATTCTTAAACATTGATATTAATAGTACTTAGGAAAATGCTCAAATTTTATTTAAAATGTTGATAAATATGATACTTATGAATCATATGTTTAAAAATAGAATCCTACATTATATGAAATTATGTGAGGTATATGTAAATTGATTTGCTAGCAGAGCAACACAGGTTACTAACTGCATTTGAAAGTATGCAGTATTATAGCACCTTACAAAGTTCTTTCGCTACTTCATCTTCCTCAAAAGAACCTTCATCAGTATCATGTCGAAAAGCGGCTTTTGATATTTTCCTGAGCATTATTAAGACATTTCTTACAGCCTTAAGGCCATTTCATTTGAATTTTAGCAAATAGGTGGTTGTTATTTGTTTTTTTTTATTTGTTTTTTTTTAGACTTTATTTATTTATTTGAGAGAGAAGCAGAGATAGCAAGAGAGCACAAGCTGGAAGGAAAGGGAGAGGCAGGCTCATCAGGGAGCCCAACATGGGGCTCATTCCCAGGACCCTGAGATCATGACCTGAGCTGAAGGCAGACACTTGACTGACTGAGCCACCTCGGTGACCCATAAACGGGTGTTTTGTTTTGTTTTGTTTTGTTTTGAAGATTTTATTTATTCATGAGAGACAGGGAGAGGGAGAGAGAGAGAGAGATAGAGAGAGAGAGAGAGAGAGGCTTCATGCAGGGAGCCTGACGTGGGACTCGATACCAGGACTCCAGGATCAGGCCCTGGGCCGAAGGCAGCACTAAACCACTGAGCCACTTGGGCTGCCCCAAACGGGTGGTTTTTAATTGTACCTTTCATCTAATTTTTTTTTTTTAATCTCCATTGTCTCATTTTGTTACTTACAACCTTTTGAGGTAGATTTGACAGATGATAGTTTTATGGGCAAGGAGAATACAGAGTCCAACTCGGTTATCCTTTAGTGTCGTTCAGCTCAGTTTCCCCTGGGAATGCCTGGTTTTGTTCCTTTGTTAGTCTTTGCTGATTTCCTATTAAAAGGCTAGAAATTGAAGATTACGTGTTTTTTTATATTTCCACTGTGTCTGGAAGCAAAAAAGCTGTGCTTCTGTAGCTTAATCTTAGTTTACTCTGTATTTTGATCTTCTACTAGACTTGACTGCCTTTAAAACTATAATGAAAAAAAAAACTATAATGAGTAACCATTTAATTTATTTGATTTAAAATAAATTGAGTAATTGCCAACACAAATGTATTGACATTCTGTTTCCTGCCGTCTAATCAATGCAGACACCAATAGTGCTAAGAAATAAAGTATCCGGTGCAGGTATACAGATGAGATAATTTACAACTACATGCAAGTTGTTCCTCCTAAATCCTTGCCACAACCCCCCTGCCCCCCCCACCCAATTGGGTCTTCTTTTTTTTCATACTTATGCAGTGACTCCTTAAGTAGCATTTTAAAAACTTGTATTTATTTTAAAAGGCTCTTGGGTGGCACTTCAGAGTCCTCTGCATTCACCTTCAGTTTCTTGCAAGATCTAATGCATGTTAGGAGGTCCAGCTGTCTGCAGCTCCCCACATCAGCCTCAGACACAACTACTATCTCTGAGCTACAAGGGTAGGATATGAAGTCTCAATTTAAAACCCTCCTCCTCACCTCAAAGGAAAGAATTCATTAGTTGTGTCTTGTTCACATCACAATTTCAGTGCAAACCTAATCACAAATTGCATATCTGGCACATCCAGTACTTTTAGCTTCTGCACAAATTCAACATGGTAACCCCCACAGCATTCTAGGGCATAAAAGGGTCAAGAACAATAAATATCCACTCTAAATGACCACAGGAAAGAAATCTTGCATTTTCTTTGGCTTGACTGCTCACAAAAATTCTGTAATTCCGAAATGCTGATGGTTAAATTATATCAATGAAGAATCATCTAAACTGACTTCCAAGGCACTGTGCTCTTTGTTTTAGTGTTCTTGGCTTCTGAATAAATTCTATTTTATTAGTCTTATTTTTTTAGAAATCTCTAAAATATTTATACTCATCTGGCCAGCTGCCTGGTAGGATAGTTCTGTGTTGCCTTGATCTTTGATAATAACAAGATAGAGACTGAAGTTTTTGTCTTGTTTTTATTCAAGTGGTCAGTTAGGAGTAAATAACAAAATATTAACTGCTGTCAGTTTCTTAATTTATTCCCTATGGTTTGAGGTCAATTCCACTAGTGAAAAAAAATTTTTTTAAAGATGTTATTTATTTATTCATGAGAGACACAGAGAGAGAGGCAGAGACACAGGCAGAGAGAGAAGCAGGCTCCATGCGGGGAGCCCGATGTGGGACTTGATCCCGGGACCCCAGGATCATGCCCTGGGCCTAGGGCAGGCACTTAAACACTGAGCCACCTAGATGTCCCATCCACTAGTGAAAATTTGGATTCTAGTTCTTACTTGGGACAAAGAATCTCTTTGACCCTCAGTTTCCTTACTAAAGCCTGCAGTGTGACACCTGCAAAGTGATCAAGGACACAATGGGATGACATATGTAGAAATGCTTTGTATATTTTAAAATGTATGAAATATAAGGTTGCATTATTCTTGTTTCTGGTATGCTTTAATGCCAGATAATTAACTGTTTTTAACTGGCATATTAGCTCTGTTGGAAACAATGAAAAGTTCAAGCATAATGCTTCTGTAGGGCTATTTTATTAATTTATTAATTTACTTATTTAAAGATTTTATTTATTCATGAGAGACAGAGAGAGAGAGAAAGGGGCAGAGACACAGGCAGAGGGAGAAGCAGGCTCCATGAGGGAGCCTGATGTGGAACTCAATCCCGGGACTCCAGGACCACACCCTGGGCCCAAGGCAGGCACTAAACTGCTGAGCCACCGAGGGATCCCCAGGGCTATTTTATTTATGTGATGAACTTAAGATTGTATATCCTGTAACAGGTGTTGGTATTGAAGTTCAAAACATGGTGAAAAATTATTTAAGTATAAGAAATTAGATGAAAAAATTAATGTTGTTATATCAAAATATACTTTAAATTTGAACTTTGTTTTTAATTTAATTGTTTTAATCATGAATAGTTGGGTTTATTTCACCAGTGAGTTTGAAACTCTCACCTTAGGCAAAGTACTACAGTAATTATACCAGGATTAGACAGTTTCCTACACTGTCAAATATATAAAAGTTCCTCTTGCGCTTTTCTCAACACTGACCAACAAGCAGATTCAGTCCACATTTGCTTTGATCAATCTACTGAGTTAACCCAAGCTGCTTCTTTAGAAACTCTGGCATTTCAGGTGGAAGAAAACCTGAAGTAGACCTTCATAGGGTCATAGATGAACCACTGTAAATTTGAACTTTAAAGATTTAGAGCAAGTTTTAGAGGTCTCATAGATTAAACCTGTAAAGCAGTTTTTAGTTTGGTTGGCTAAGGTTTTAGTATATATGTGTGAATGTGTATATATGTGAGAGAGACATCTCTAAAATAGTAGGGAGACTATATCTTTGTAAGGTAAGTGGTATGTCAGTTCAGGTCATTGATATATCATCTGGAGAGGAGATTTTAAGATGAAGTTAGAAATGGAAGAGGTTTGTTGTGGGTAAGGTCTATAAAGATAGAGGATAATGAAGCAGGACTACAGTCTTCAAATTTCAATGCGTATCTGTCATCTGTAAAAGAATAGAGAGGAAACAGTGAGGCAAGGAGTCTCAGATTGCAGTGCAAATTTGATAGTTAATTCAGCAGGTAATCCAGAGCAGGGATTACCCTGAGAATGAGTTTTGCATTGGGCAGAAATGGCCAGGCCCTAGTGTCTCCACTGCTCAGTCATTGGTCGGGGGGAAGAACCAGGCCTTGGTATGAAGGTTGAAATGGCGTGATGGATCTCAAAGTCATGACAGCTGGTGCCTCTACCACTCTACTTCCTCCAGTTAAAGGACAAGCTTCTTTCCTTTTTTTTTTTTTTCTTTTTTTTTTTTTTTTTTAAGATTTTATTTATTTATTCATGAGAGACTCAGAGGCAGAGACACAGGCAGAGGGAGAAGCAGGCTCCATGCAGGGAGCCCAATGTGGGACTCGATCTCAATCCCGGGTCTTCAGGATCACACCCTGGGCTGAAGGCGGCTCTAAACCGCTGAGCCACCTGGGCTGCCCAAGGCAAGCTTCTTTCTTAAAGGGAAGTCCATGTAGTGTGTCTCTTTGGCTGCCACAAGTGGCTTAGCTTTTTAACTCAAGGTATGTTTTTTAGGACAATGTGATCATTGCCGGCTTCTCCAGTAGTAAAACAGATGTACAACCATTGTATGCTCCATTATAATTTGATCCGATAGCCCTCTCAAAAGTGGAGATATGATGTAATAATTTATATGTACATTTTGCAGCTCATTTGACTATTGGAAATCTCAGATTTGAAGGTTGCCTTTTAGGCTTTTTAAAAGTCACCTCTTGGGATCCCTGGGTGGCGCAGCGGTTTAGCGCCTGCCTTTGGCCCAGGGCGTGATCCTGGAGACCCCGGATCGAATCCCACGTCAGGCTCCCGGTGCATGGAGCCTGCTTCTCCCTCTGCCTATGTCTTTGCCTCTCTCTCTCTCTCTCTGTGTGACTATCATAAATAAATGAAAAAAAAAATTAAAAATAAAATAAAATAAAATAAAAGTCACCTCTTTACCAAAATAAGCATCTTAGAAGTCTATTTTTGTATTTGAATATAATCAAAAAGTTAATTAATAAGACTAAGTGTTTGGGTTGTAAACATGAAGATTGTGAAGTATTAAAGAAGTGTTAGACTCAGGTTTTGGTTCAGCATGTTTAACTTTGTTTTGTGAACTGTCTTGTTTGGACATGATTTTCTTTTAAGAAATTAGATTGCTCTTGTAAGTTTTATAATCTCTTCATCTGCTTTCTTTTGGGTACCTCTGTTAAAAATCAGAATGAAAAATTCTTACATAGGTCAGGATGAGTTTTATATATGCATAACTGATTTGGTAAATACAGCTTAGACGTTATTTTCCATTTGACATCTGCGTTACTAGATACAGGTGACTGATGTATTGTTAGTCTAACTTAACTAGTTTATGAATGAATTGGCACCTCATTATTATATAGATCACTTTGCTAAGCTATAGCACAAGAGATCTATTGCTCTAATTGCTTTCTTCAATATGGCTGTCCCATGATAGCCAGCCAGTTAGGATGGGATTCCAAACAATATTTCTGTTTAGGAGTACTGAGTTAGAGTTTTAGCTATGATTCCAAGGAACTGTGCAACTAAGGAAGTATAAAGATCTTCCCATACTCCAGAAAGATTCATAGAACATGAAAATATGTTGTGAAGGGATGTTTCTCTATTGACTAAAGAGAAACCTTCCACTCTGCAGTGATTGAAGGGGAAACCAAACAGCAGAAGTAGGTATGGAAACTAGACATTGGAATATCTCGGTGGCTCAGTTGATGGAGCGTGGACTCCTGATTTCAGCTCAGGTCATGATCTTAGGGTAGTGGGATTGAGCCCCGTAGGTCTCTGCACCTAGAATGGAGTGTGCTTAGGTATCTCTCCCTTTCCCTCCCCTTCTGTCCCTCTCCCTGTGCATGTACCTGTGCTATTACACACACTCTTTCTCTCTCTCTCTCAAATAAATGAATAAAATCTTTAGAAAGTGGACATTATTCTTCACATGGGAAGCTGAGAAAATTATTTTATAAAATAGAGAAGATTCTGCAACTAAAATTTTCACTCTTAATCACCATATTTTGTTTTGTTACAGAATTTTGCTGAGGTTTTAACACTTATTCAGCAATAGGTTTTACTTGTGTTGAGGTCAAATTGATGCTTACAGATCAACAATTGGATTGACTTCAAAGTCACTGTCACTTTCACTTTTCTAATTGTGAAGAGAACTGAAAGTTCTCTGTCATTCAGGATAAATCTGGCATTATGTTCTAATTTTAATCTCTTCTATAAATAAAACCCTCTTAAAAGGTTAGAACCCTTTTACATTTTATTTTTTTAGTTCTAGATCCCTTTATGAAGAGAATTTTCAAAATGTCAACCTAGGAGAACATCTAAATCTGATTTAAGACATTTGGTCTTGGTATTTGTAAGACATTGTAATCGGTATTTCAGGAGTAATATTTCTGATATAAGATGTGTTTTTATAAAAGTACTTGTGAATATATAATATGAGGTATATTATAAATAAAAGCCACTATAATAAAGTGTAGCATCTCAACTTTAAAATATCTCATTTCATTTGGAGAACTTTCGAAAATCTTAGATTTTGAAAAGATGCCATAATAAATGAGTCTCTTCTTGTTAAAATCTTGACTAAAAAATTTGTACCTTATTTTTTTGTGTTCTTTATTTCTTTATGTGGTTTTAAATTTAGATTGAAATGATATCAGACTTACGGAAAAGTTGTAAAAACCATACAACTCTATCTAGATACCTTATACATACTAGATTCCTTAATTCTACCATTTTAATTTGTTTTATCATTCACTGTCCATACAGGTTATTTGGTACATAAATATTCATAACATACATATATTCATTGTGAAGTATGTCTTTTAGGATTAGAAAAAGTACCCTTTGTCATGTTAATGCTTGGATTTATTGCTGGAATTCTGTGTTGAGCTCAGTATACAAGCCCTGTAATCATTGTTTCTATTTGCCTGGTCTACATTTGCCCATTCCTTTATTTCTGAATCACTTTGTTTTAGTTGTCTTGTCTTGTGAGCCAAATGGAAAATTTTTTTCTCTTAATTGGTGAGCTAAGTCCGTATGTATTTATTGAGTGACTGATAGGTTTAATCTCAATTCATTTTTGTTACAGTTAGCATGTATATTATGTGGTAGTAGTTGTATATCTTTGCATAGTTTTCTTCTTTCAAAAATTTCTTCTGATACTTAAAAAGATTTATCTTACTGTTACAATGGTTGCTTTTGCACTTACACTTCTTTTTTTTTTTTTTTTTTAAAGATTCTATTTATTTATTCATGAGCCAGACAGAAAGAGAGGCAGAGACATAGGCAGAGGGAGAAGCTGGCTCCTCCCAGGGAGCCTGATGCAGGACTTGATCCCCAGATCTGGGATCAGTCCTGAGCTGAAGGCAGACACTCAACTGCTAAGCCACCCAGGCTTCCCTGCACTTACACTTTTCTTAAAAGTATTGAGTTTTCTTATTTAAACTTCCACTATCTTGTTAATTTTTTAAAATATTTTTAAAATTTATATATTCATTATAGACACACACACGGAGGGTCAGAGACACAGAGAAGCAGGCTCCCTGCCAGGAGCCCGATGCTGCACTAGATCCCCGGGACTCCAGGATCACGCCCTGGCCCAAAGGCAGGTGCGCTAAACCACTGAGCCACCCAGGGATTCCCTATCTTGATATTTTTAATGATAATCTTTTGATTGCCACCTATTATGTATTCCATAGTCATTGAGATTTTTCTAGCACTTTTCTTCTCCCTTTTCCTTTAAAAAAAAATTGTTTTGAATATAGTTGATCTACAATGTTATGGTAGTTTCAGGTGACTCTCCTTTTTTTAATTTGGGTTATTCCTGCTCTGTAGAACATTTCATTCTTTTTCCCACCTTTGTTTTAAACTTCTAGCCACAGTTAAATATAGAGAATGCTCATTCTCAGTCCTTTTGTAAAAGTTTTCCTAGTCATCTCTTTGTTGGTGTTGAAGCTCATTGTCTAGTAGATTGCTCAAGAAAGGCTCAAATATTCCATGATTTCTTTCATGTTTAAAACTCTTTTTCTATAACCTTAATACTTGAAGGAGTAGATCCATGGCTCACCTTTTGTTTTCTTGAGATTCTTGAAAATGTTGTTGCCATTTTGCTCCATTTTGCCTTGATTTTTATTTTGTTTTTGAGAAATCTGATGCTAATATATTTCATAAAAGATAAGGACAGAGGTAGTAGTTAATATATCAGGAACACTCTTCTGAGCCATTTTCCTGCAGCATCATTCTTAATGGGTGCAGTTACATCCCACATCCTTCGTAGTTTTTTTTCAGTGTATTTTTTGTAATTATTTGGAACAGAGGTTAACAATTATTTTCCTTGAAAAGTTAGATAGTAAATATTTTAGGCTTTACCGGACATACAGTCTCTGTTGCCATTACCCTAGTGGGTCAAAACAGTCATAGTTAATATATAAATAAGTGGGCTTTGGCTCAAGGATTATTGTTTCCCTGTGTTGGATTACCTGAACAGAGCTGTTGACTTCTTTCTTAGAACCCTTTTTAAGTTAGATTTTTTTGCATTGGAAAGTGTGGGATAATGTTTTTGAGTTGCATAAATGTTACCAGAACACTTTTTCTTAGAAAACAATACAAAAAAAAAAAAGAAAAAGCAAGAGAAATTCCTAATGGAAAAGTTAGGATTTTTTCAAAAGATAATAGCAAGCCTTAATAGTAAAATAGTATATTTATTGCTTTTGTAGAGTATATGGAAGTCTCACCTGGCCTTTGTGAGTAACATAAAATGTTACTAGTGGCATCTAGAATAAGAGTAAATTGGTGTTTAGGACGGATAAGAAAATATATTCATAATTAAAATTATTTTTGATATATAATAAAGATCAAGGTTCTTTTAGTTATGTTTTATGAATAATTTTGTGAACCTTTTCAGTATAGAAGACTAATTAGAAAAAGTGGTGAGGAATCAATATACTTCATTATGGAATAGTAAATTACTGAGAGCAAAATTCTAATTACTTAGATGAAAGAACTTTTCAAGATAGTTTTTTTTTTTGTTATTTTTTTTTTTTCTGATGTCAGATTTTAAAGACTGAACTAAATCCAGGGCATTAATCAGCTCTTTCAGTTTGTAATTGCCTTAAAAGATTAGGGCAATTAATACTTGTTTAATTATACAATCTCTCTTACATTTATGGCCAAATATACCATAAAACTCTAGACTTTTTCTTTTTGAATGTTTTGAATGATAGTATTTGAACAGTAATTTTTAAGATTTTATTTTATTTATTCATGAGAGACACAAAGGGAGGTAGAGACATAGAGGGAGAAGCAGGCTCCCCTTGGGGAGTCTTATGTGGGACTTGATCCCAGGACTCTGGGATCATGACCTGAGCCAAAGGCAGACCCTCACCCACTGAGCCACCCAGGCATCCCTGAACAGTAATTTTTTTTTTTTTTTTTTAAAGACTAAGATAGCTTCCAAATCTGTAGATGCTCTTGGATTTTCCTTTTTGGTTTAAAAGTATTTTTTAAAAATAAGGACATAATTATTTATAATTGATTTATTGAATAATACCTCTAGTGCCCAGATCAAGAAATAACTTCATTTGTAATTCAGTTTTCTTATGTGCTTTTGTTAATTTAATTTTGCCCAAGACAGAATTTTATTTCATTTTAAGAGGGATCTGGGTCTGTAAATAGATCTCCTGTTTCATAAGAAAGGTAGCAATAAAATTAGTCCTTTGAGTACACCTGAAGACCATTCTTAACAGTAAGAACATCACATTGATTTGATTGTTATCTTTTTAAAATCTTTTGGTTTTTAATTTTTTTAAGATTATTTATTTTTAGAGAGAGCACAAACGGGGGTGGGGGTGGGGGTGGGGTTTGAGGGAGAGGGAGAATCTCAAGCAGACTCCCCACTGAGCAGGAAGCCAGACATGGGGCTGGACACCAGGAACCTGAGATCAGGACCTGAGTCAAAAGCAGATGCTGAACTAGCTAAGCCACCCAGGCACTCTGGCTTTGGTTTTTAAGTAGATAGAAACAAAATCTTCTAGAAAGGAATTTATTACCTTGTGAAAATGATGAAATTTTGGAATTATGAAATAAGGAAGTTAAAAACGGTGGTGGTCAGTGTATTTACTAGAACCATTTTTCTAATCTGTCCTCTTTAATTGCTTTATCTAAGCAGGCATACTGTGTGACTCTATAGGTAAAATATAGTTTGTTGTAAATCCTTAACTTTCTTTTTTTGTTTTTTGTTTTTTTGTAAATCCTTAATTTTCTAATTGAAAGTGCAAATAGCCCCTGTAGCAGCGCAGGCTATTGTAAATGCACATGTATAACCTTTGTAAATTGTTTTAATCAATAAATGGAATTTTCTCCCCTCTGTTGCTGTTAATATGGACTAGTACAGGTTTATGAGAGAATTAAGCCCCAGCCCCTAAGAAATCCAATAGATGTACAGATTATCTTCTCTCCTGTGAATCTGGATTGGCTCTAGCTCTATACCATCTCCCAGAGAATTGAGAAAATAGTCACTTACATACTTTCCTTATAGAGCCAAATCTTTTATAGCACCTCAGTCAGAAAAGGTATTAGAGGAATGGTTTGTCAGACGGATGGGAGCAATAATTAACCAGGAAAAGAAGAGTTAGCTTAAGGAAACTGACAGCAGAGGCTGTCTTCCCTTTTTACTAAAACTTCTGTCCAATATGGTTCTCATTAGCCACTTCAGGCAGTTTAAATTTAAATTAATTAAAATTAAATTTAAAAACTGGGGCATTTGGGTGGCAGTTGGTTAAACATCCACCTTTGGCTCAGGTCATGATCCCAGAGTTCTGGGATCAAGCCCCACGTAGGGCTATAGGGCTACCTGCGCCACAGGGATCCTGCTTCTTCCTCTCCTCTGCCTGCCGCTCCCCCTGCTTGTGATCCCCCCCCCCCCCGTGTCAAATAAATAAATCTTTTAAAAAAAAAAAGTAAAAACCAATTTTTCACATGTATTTACAAGCCATATTCTCATTACTCAGTAGTCATATGAGTAATTTATTACATTTCCATCATCTCTGAAAGTTATATTGGGCAGTACTGTTCTAAAATTTCTTTGCCTATTTATAAAAGGCTATTTTTATATTTGGATTATTTTATTTCACGGATTATTTTCTTAACAAGTTCCAGTAGAAGAATTATGAGTCAAAGAGTAAAAATACTTTTGTGTCTTATCACTGTTCATTTTTTCCCAGTAGAATTGATTATATTCTTACCAATTGTTTCTATTTTATTGAATTTTTTCAAACAGTGAATGGATTGCTACATTGCTGTTCTTCTATTCTACTTTCTCCAATTTTAGATCAATTTAAAAAATGTTTAACTAAAAAATGTTCACCTCTTCCAGGTTGATGTAAGATGGATGGCATGGGTACGTACATAAATTCACTGAATTTGATGTAGAAAATTTTTGTATTTGCATTTTTCATTCTCGAATTTTACATCATCTTCTCAAAGGTGTTAATAAGCCCTGTGTGGTTTAGAACTACTGTTATAGTTCTTACTCTGCAGGACAGGAAAGTAATAACTTGATGTTATAGTGTTTTTTTTGTTTTGTTTTGTTGTTGTTATAGTGTTTTAATATTTTTCAGCACTACTGGTTCATCAGGAACAGTTTTTGAAGTAATGTATTCATTTTAAAATGTTTTATAGGAAGATCATTAGTTGAGTCTTCTATTATATGTTGTGATTATTCTTTTTCTTAGTTGGTGCAAATGCTTGAAAACAGTATTGGTGGTGGAAAGGGGTAGCAAAGACATTGTTTTTTTCCTCCTAAATTCATGAGTATCTTTAACTACTGTTGTCATACTTTTTACAGTTTGTGGTTGGCTAGTATTTAAAGTATCTCAGAACTGCAGTGACCTTTTCAATACTGTAAGAACAGCTATCAGAAAAGTGCTGAGACATCTCTCCCCTCAAAATAGTCTTTTTGATAGCTTCTTGCAATACACAGCCAAAATTTTTCAAGGTAATTGATCTCTGTGGTCAACAGTAGCAGTGAGTATAGTAAATTGAGTGCCCAGAAAATTGCCAAATTAGTACCCCTGGAATTGAAGCTCTGTATATAGCTTGAAGATTTATAGTTTGAATATTGAAAATTGATGTGTTTCTGCTCATTAAGTAAATAAATGGATTCTAAAAAGTTTAGTGAGGCCCTGTGGAGAGAATAGATCTCCATTCTTGAAGAGAAAAACATAGAAAATTAAGATCAGTAGTATGAGTACATTTTATTATTTTAAAAAAATATTTTATTAATTTACTAATTTTAGAGAGAGGGTACAAAGGGGAGAGAGAATCTCGAGCAGACTCTGCCGTGTGCGTGGAACCCAACACAGGGCTCGATCTCACAACCCTGAGATTATAACCTGAGCCAAAACCAAGAGTGGGACACTTAACTGACTGGATACCATCCAGGCGCCCCAGCATAGTACTCTAAATGTAGAGGGAGAAATGGATTGTTGGGGTGAGGAAGCTTTGCAAAGATAGTAGTTAAGGTTGAGCCTTCAAGGGAGGAATAAGAGTTTGAAAGCATATGATCTAGGTAAAGCTCTTTTGATTGAGAAAAAAAGGCATCCGTAAAAAGTATTCATAAAAATGAGCTGATGTTGGTAGATCTCAGTGGAAATAGATTTATTTATTTATTTTTTAAAGATTTGATTTATTTATTCATAGAGGCAGAGACACAGGCAGAGGGAGAAGCAGGCATCATACAGAGAGCCTGACGTGGGACTCGATCTAGGGTCTCCAGGATCACGGCCTGGGCTGCAGGCGGCGCTAAACCGCTGCACCACTGGGGCTGCCCTGGGGATAGATTTAAAAGCTTTGAATATATGTTATAAGGTTTGGACTTAGTTGAGCTTATCTATAAGTGAAATGAGGGTTATTTTTACAGTTATGTATATTTACTATTTATTCAGTTTAATAAGCAGTAATTTGTGCTGTCCAATATGGTAGACACTTGCCACATGTGGTAATTTAAATTTAATTCAAAGTAAATAAAATCATTTGTTTTTAGTTGTGGTTGCTGAGTGGCCCTATGCAGTGAGTGACCAGTGCAGCTATAAGAACATTTCTACCAGTGCGGAAAGTCTTTTGGACAGAATGACACTTGGTGTTTTTGTGAGGAACTAAGTAGGATTTAAAAGTTCTGCTTTTAAAAGTACCCCCACAGTGTGTACATGCACATGTGCTCTCTCCATCTATAATAAATAAATAAATAAAATCTTTAAGAAAAAAAATAGATAAGATCAGAAGGCCTTATGATCAACTAGATGCTTTTTCTATGTTGTTGATTATTCTACGATTCACTGGTCTTTCCTTTCCATCAAACAAAGCATCAGAATGAAGAAAACAAAGCTCTGCAAAGTTGAGAATAAAATTATAGAATCAACAGAAGTGACATGACTAATTAATTTATATGTGTTTCTTTTTAAGGACTACAACTCCAGGAGAAACAAAACTGCTGGCTTCTGAAATTTATGACATTCTTCAATCTTCCAGTATGGCAGATGGTGATAGTTTCAATGAAATGAACTCACGTAGAAGGAAAGCTCAGTTTTTTCTGGGAACTACAAACAAACGTGCCAAAACAGTGGTTTTGCACATAGATGGTCTTGATGATACGGTAAGACTTTTAGAAACACATGGTTCATAAGGTGGGTGGGGAAGCAGATGATCCTCCTTCTGACTTAGCATCAGAAGGTCAGTAGTTGCCTGAAGCTATGTTACAATGCTTATATTATTTCATCTCATCACGTAGTCATTTTATTACCTCACATTATCACGAGAAGAGGGGTAAATATACTACCATAAGATATTTTGAGAGAAAGATCATATTCATATAACTCTTTGTTCTGTTTTAGTAATCACTGTTGTTAATTTCTTACTGAGCCTAATTTATAAATGTATCATATGTATGTACAGGAAAAAAGCACAGTATATACAGGTTTTGGCACTCTCTGAGGTTTTAGGCATCCCCTACTATTCTTGGAATAGATCTCCGTGGATAAGATGGGAAGGGGGGCCCTACTGTAAATAGTTTCTTCAGTGACTTGTCAGCAGTCTTTTTGTTGTTGTTTTTTAAGATTTTATTTATTTATGAGACAGAGAGGCAGGTACATAGGCAGTGGGAGAAGCAGGCTCCCTACAGGGAGCCTAATGCAGAACTCGATCTCAGGACCCCAGGATCATAACCTGAGCCAAAGGCAGACAGACACTCAACCACTGACCCACCCAGGCGCCCCACTGGCCAGAAGTCTTGAAGAATAAGTTCCACAGGGGCATTTTGTTCTAAAGGTGTCAGTCAGGGGCATAATAATTTTAAATATTTATGTTCTAATAATAGAACTTCAAAATATATGAAGCCCAAACTGACAGAAATGATAGGAAAAATGGTCAAATCCACAGTTAGATAAGGAGATTTCAGTACTACTCAGTTATTAGAACAAGTATAAGAAAATCAATTAAGGATATAAAAGACTCGAATAACACTAACAACCACTTTAACCTAATCAATATTTATGCAACACCATATCCAGCAACAGGATAACATTCATTCTTTTCACATACTCATGGGGGTATTTATTTACCAAGATAGACCTTATTGTAGGCCATAAAACAAGTCTTAATAAATTTAAAAGGACTATGCAAAGTATGTTCTCTGAGCACAATGAAAAATTAGAAATCAGTAACAGAAGGGTATTTGGAACCCCTCCCCCAAAATATTTTGGAAACTAATATATTTCTAAAATAATACATGAGTCAATGAAGAAATCAGAAGATAAATTCTAAAGCATTTTAAACTGAATAAAAGTGAAAACGTAGTATCAAACTTTGTGGGAAGCTGCTTAAGCAGAGTTTAGAGGGTAATTGAATAGCACCAAATGTCTAAATATTGATATACAAGAGAGAAAAGATCTCAGTGACTTAAACTTCTACCTGAAGAAACTAGAAAAAGGAGAGCAATTAAATCCAAAGTAAGTAGAAGAAACATAACAAATTAGTAAAATGAAAAACAATAAAGACCAATGAAATCAAAAGCTGATTCTTTGACATGATCAATAGAATTGACCTATTGATCAAGAGTAAAAGTCACAAATTATCAATACCAGAAATAGGAGAAAGAAACCATCACTATATACCCTATAGACATTAAAAGGAAAATAAATATTTTAAATAACTTTGTACCAATAAGTTTGATAATGTAGATGAAATAGGAAAAAATTTTGAAAAACAGATTGACAAGGTTTATTCAAGAAATAGATAACTTGGGGGGTCCCTGGGTGGTGCAGCGGTTTAGCGCCACCTTAGGCCCAGGGCGTGATCCTGGAGTCCCGGGATCGAGTCCCCCATCGGGCTTCCTGCATGGAGCCTGCTTCTCCCTCTGCCTGTGTCTTTCTGGCTCGTGCTCTCCCTCCCTCCCTCTCTCTCTCTCTGTCTCTCATGAATAAATAAATACAATCTTTAAAAGAAAAAAAAAAGAAATAGATAACTTGAATAGTTCAATACCTATTAAAGAAATTGACTTTGTAGTTAAAAACCATTCCATAAAGAAAACCTGTACCGGGTGGCTTCACTGGTGAATTCTACCAAATATTTAAGGAAGAAATAACACCAGTTGTACACAGATTTTTAGAGTATAGCATAGTATAACATAGTAATATTGAATATAGTATAGTATTCTAATATAGAATATTGTAATAGTACAGGATAGTTTCTTCTGAACTCATTCTACTTTGCTTTTAATATTAGTTTCTTCTTCTTGCTTTTGATTAGTGTGTATCTTCTATTCATGTCTATATTTCAAGTAGATTTCCTACAGGCACTATATTGTTGAGCCTTGCCTCTTAATCCATTCTGAAAATTTCTGCCTTTTATTTCTTTTTTTTTTTTAGGATTTTATTTATTTATTCAGAGACACACAGAGAGAGAGAGGCAGAGACACAGGCAGAGGGAGAAGCAGGCTCTATGCAGGGAGCCAGATGTGGGACTCGATCCCGGGTCTCCAGGATCACACCCCAGGCTGCAGGTGGCGCCAAACCGCTGCGCCACCAGGGCTGCCCAATTTCTGCCTTTTAAATGGAGTGTTGAGGTCATTTATTTTTGATATGATTATTGGTATGGTTGGTTTTAAAACAACTATCATGCTAAATTGCTTTCCTTTATTTATTTATTTATTTTTTAAGTTTATGTATTTATTTAATCTCCACACCCAAAGTGGGGCCTGAACTCACTACCTGGAATCAAAAGTTGCATGTTTCTCCAACTAAGCCAGCGAGGCACTCCTTGCTAATTGCTTCCTATTTGTCCCAACAGTTTGATGTTCCCTTTGCCTTTTTTGCCTTTTGGGCTAATTGAATGTTTTTTATGATTCCATTTTATTTCCTTTGTTGGCTTATTAGCTACAATTCTCCTTCCTTTCTTTTTGTTGGTTGATTTAGGGTTTATTTTATATATCTCTAATTTACCATACTGAAGTTTCAATTAATATTATATCACTTCATGCATAGAATACACTTAGAACATTATACTTCCATTTCTTCTTTCTCTGCCTCCTTGCAGTTATTACATGTTTTGCTTCCACATATGATATAAATCCCCAGTGCATTATTATTACTTTATCTTTTTGGAAGTGAAAACAATTTATTGAAGACAGAGAGATACAGATGGAGCATCTGGCAGACTCGAAAAGGAAAGGAGCATAGGTCTCCCACTTGTTAGTACATTAAATAGTCTTTATTTAAAATTTTGTCTTTATTGTGATAAAATACAGATAAACATAAAATTTACTGTCTTAACCATTGTCAGGTATATAGTTCAGGGGTATTAAATACATTCATAATGTTGTATAACCATCACATCTATGCTTCTTATGAATGTACAGTTTTTTATCTTGTAAAACATAAAATTCTGTATTCATTATGCAATAATTCCCCTTTCCCCCAGCCCCTGGCAACCACTATTTTTACTTTCCGTCTCTATGATTTTGAAAAAGTCAGTCTCTTTTAAGACATTTAAAAATAAGAAAAAGTATTTTCTGTCCACCTACATTTTTGCCATTTCCAGGGCTCTTTTTCTTTTGTGTAAATTCTATATTTTCATCTGATTCCATTTTCCTTCTGTCTGAAGGACTTTTGTTAACATTTCTTATAGTAGTACAGGTCTGCTGGCCATGAATTCTTTCAGGTTTTTTTTAAATTAAAATAGAATTCACATACTATAAATTCACCATTTTGAAGTGTACAATTCAGTTCTTTTAGTGTATTTACAGGGTTGTACAGCCATCTAATTCAAGAACATTTCGTTACTCCAGAACTTAACCTCATGCCCATTAGGAGTCACTGCCCACTGCCCCTGATAACCGCTAATTTACTTTCTGTGTCTACGGATTTGTCTCCTCTGGACATTGTGTATAAATGAAATCATAGGTCATATGACTTTTCATGTCTGACTTTCACTTAGCATAATGTTTCTGAGGTTCATCCCTATTGTAGCATGTATCAGTACATCATTCCTCTTTGTAATATTCCATTGTATGGATATACTGTATTTTGTTCTTTCATTTATCAGTTGATGGATATTTAGGTTGTTTCCACTTTTTGGCTATTATGAATAATTCTGCTGTGAACATTTTTGTATAAGTTTTTGTGTGGATTTATGTTCTCAGTTCTCTTGGATATGTTCCTGGGGTGGAGGGGCTGAATGATACATTAACTTTATTTAGTTTTTCAAGTAACTGTCAGAGTGTTTTCTACAATGGCTTCACTGTTTTACATTCTCATTAGCAACATAGGAGGAGTCTACTTTCTCCACAGCCTTGTCAACATACATTTCTGTTGTTTACTAGCTATGAAGTGGTATCTTATATGGGGGATTTTTGTTTTTTTGGCTTTGTTTTGTTTTATTGACGTATTGATTTGCATTTCCCTAGTGACTAATGATGTTGAATATCTTTTCATATGCTTATTGGCCATTTTCCAGGCATTAGGGTTTATTGTATACATCTTTAATTTGTCATATATTTTCTTTTTTAAAGATATGCCTATTGATCATCTATTTTTAAGTTGCTTATTTGTCTTTTCATTGTTGTTGAATTCTATTAATATCATGTATTGGTGATTTTCATATTCTGATTTTCACATTCTAATTTTCATATTCTGAATCAACCTTTCATTGCTAAGGTAAATCCCAATTGATCATGGTATATGCTGCTTTTAATATGCTGCTGTATTCGGTTTGCTGGGATTCTGTTGGGGCATTATGCATGTGTCTACCTACAGTATATTTTACAGTTTTATTTATAGTTTTCTTTCATGTGATATCTTCTTCTGGTTTTGGTATCAGGGGAACACTGGCTTCATAAAATGTGTTGGGAACTGTCTGAATGAGTTGTGAAAAAAATTGGTGTTGATTCTTTGAAACATTTGACAGAGTTAACCAATGAAACCATTTGGTCCAGAGCTTGCTTTGTGGGATATTTTCTAGTTACTAATTTAATCTCTTTACTAATTATAGGTTTGTTGGGGTTTTTTGTTTGTTTTTTGTTGAGTCAGTTTTGGAAATTTTATTTTTTTTTCAAGAATTTGTGCATTTCATTGAAGTTATCTAATGTGTTGTCATACTTTTGTTCATAGATTTGCTTAAAACCCTTTTGTTTTAGTTAGATTGGTCATAATGTCTTTTGTTCCTGATTTTAGTACTTTGAGGTTCTTTCTTTTTCTTAGTCTAGCTAAAAGGTTTCAGTTTTGTTGATCTTTTAAAAGAACCAACTTTATTTTCATTGATATTTTTTTCTTCTATTTTTTCCCCCTTTTTTCTGTTTCTTTTTTCCTTGCTCTAATCTTTATTATTTCTTTCCTCCCTTTTGCTTTGGGCTTTCTCAGAATGGAAATTTAGGTGATTGATTTGAGATTTTCTTCTATTTTAATGTAGTGAATATAAATTTTTGTTTAAGCAGTACTTTATATGCCATCAGATCTGTTATGTGGTGGGGGTTTTTTAATTCATTTCAAAGTATTTTCTAATTTTTCTTGTGATTTCTTTGACACATTGGTTATTTAGGAGTTTATTTCCATGTATTTCTGTATTTTCCAAATTTCCTTGTCATTAATTTCTAATTTCACTTCATGTGAGATTTGACAACATTGTATGATTTCAATCCTTTTCAGTATATTGAGGCTTGTTTCACGGCCTACCATGGTCTATCTTGGTGAATGTTCCACACATACCTGAGAATGTATGCACTGTTGTTTGGAATATTAGAAGTGTTTGTTAAGTTTTGTTTATTTATACTGTTACTTAAGTCTTCTTTTTCTTGCTCATCTTCTCTCTAGTTATTCTATTCTTTTTGAAAGTCAGGTATTGAAGTCTTTAACTCCTTTGGTTTTGTATGTCTGGAAGAATCCTTCCCTCCCCCCCCCCCCCCCCCCCCCCCGCCCCTGGGTGTAAAATTCCAGGTGACAGGATTTTTTTTTAAACACCATACTTTAAGACATTACTATCATCTTCCTTGCCTTGTTTCTATTCAGGATTCTATTATTCTTTTTTTTTTATTAAAGATTTTATTTATTTATTCATGAGAGACACAGAGAGAGGGGCAGGCAGAGACATAGGCAGAGGGAGAAGCAGGCTCCACGCAGGGAGCCTGATGCGGCACTCGATCCCGGGACTGTGGGATCACGCCCTGAGCCGAAGGCAGATGCTCAACCGCTGAGCCACCCAGGTGTCCCAAGGATTCTATTATTCTTATTTGTTTTCTGTATGTAATATATCTTATTTTTCTCACTCTGCCTACTTCTAAGAGTTTCTCTTTCATCATTGCTTTTGATCAATTTGTTTATAATGTGCCTTGGTATAATTTTCTTCATGTTTATTCAGTTGAATTTATAGTATGCAGCAAATTTGGGCAATTTTTTCCATTATCTCTTTTTCATTTTAAAGATTTTATATATTTATTTGAAAGAGAGAGAAAGAGCACAGAAGGGGAATGGAGAACAAAGGAAGAGGGAGGAGCAGACTCCCCACTGAGCAAGGAACTTGATGCGGGGCTGGATCATGACCTGACCCCAAAGCAGACACTTAATCAACTGAGCCATCCAGGTGCCCCTCCATTATTTCTTCAGATCAGCTGAGCCATCCAGGCACCCCTCCGTTATTTCTTCAAATATTTTTACTGCCCACCTTTCCCTTTGGTCTTTCAGAGATTCCTATTACACATATTCAACCATGTGAAGTCTCACAGATCACTGATACTCTGCTTTTTTTTTTTTAATTTTTTTTTTTTACCTCTTTTATTTTGGATAGTTTCTGTTGTTGTATTTGCTAAATTTTTCTTTTACAAGTGTTTAGTTTCCTGTTAATCTCATTCAGTGTATTTTTTTTTTTACCATAGACATTGTTTTATTTATATTTATTTATTTTCTTATTTTAAGTAGGCTCCATGCCCAACATGAGGCTCAAATTCATGACTCTGAAATCAGGAGTTGCATGCTCTACCAACTGAGCCAGCCAGGCTCCCCTTATTCTAGAAGTTTGACTTGTTTGGGTCTTTTGTGTATCTCCTTAACATGTTTACACTTCTCTCTATCTCTGATGTCCTTATCTATAATTTAATCATCTGTGTTTTTTGAGTATGTTTTTTATAGATTTTTGTAACTATAGATTGACTTTTCTAATTACAGATTGGTTTGGGGTTTTTTTTTTTTCTTTGCATTCTTGGTAATTTTTAAATGGATGCTAGGCATTGCAAACTTTGTTGGATATAGCATATATTTATTTGTATGCATATCCTTTAAAAATATTCTTGAGATTTGTTCTCGATCACAGTTACTTGCAAACACTTCTTTTTGAGGCTTGCTTTTAAGTTTTGTTAGGCAAGACCGTAGCACCCTTTATCCTAGGGATAATTTTGCTACACTACTGAGTCAGTACTCTTCTGGGTTCTCTGTTCATGCCCCATGTATATCAAAGTTTTTTCACTCTGTCTGATGGAAACCTGAAGTATTTCCAGCGTGATTTGAGCCTGCAGAACTATTTCTTCTATTCCTTTGCAACCTGGTTCTTTACCTAACCTCAGGTTCTTTCTTCACATGCATGTACTGATAATCATTCAGCTGAAAACCTGATAGGAGCTCACTCCAGATCTCCAGTGCATGCCTCTCTCTGTGGGCCCTCTTTGCATAGCTCTGCCCTCTCCTGTGCTCTGTCCTGTGCTCTGTGCCTTGACCTCCCTGAATTTTCAGCGGTGTCCTTAAATGAAGAAGACTGCTGGTTTCCCTTGAGTTCTCCTTTTCTAAGTTATAGCCTGGAAACTTTCTAGGCAATATGTTCATATTCTTGTGGAGCTCATTTCATTTGTTTTCCCTCTCTCAGGGATGTTTGTTTCTCATTGTCTGGAAATTATTATTTTATTCATTTTATTTTGTCTGTATTTTCAGTTATTTAAGCCTGGAGGTTAGATCCAGTCCTTGTTACTCCATCTTGACTGGATTTGGAAGTCTTCCTGAAGTTATTTTGAGCAGTGCTAAGTTATATAACTTTATATATTTAAGAGTAGCAACCTGATTACCACTTAGCTTTTTAGCTATGCCAGGTAGGTTACTTTAGATTATCCACAGCATTTAGGCCTCAGGATTTAGGATTCTTTTTTTTTTTTTTTTAATTTTTATTTATTTATGATAGTCACACAGAGAGCGAGAGAGAGAGAGAGGCAGAGACATAGGCAGAGGGAGAAGCAGGCTCCATGCACCGGGAGCCCGACGTGGGATTCGATCCCGGGTCTCCAGGATCGCGCCCTGCGCCAAAGGCAGGCGCTAAACCACTGCGCCACCCAGGGATCCCAGGATTTAGGATTCTTGAAGTAAGAGTGAGGGGAGAATTTTCATATGCATATTATCCATGACATTGCCAAATAAGATAGTTAACAACTATCTTACTGAAACTGGGGTCACAAGGTCCTGAAAAGTTTCTAGAAAACAAGCTCTGGTAGATGTAAATTGTTTGAATGGATGAGATTAGGATATATAAAATATCAACAGTGCCATCTAAGTTTAATGAATAAAAATAATACAGTTCCTTTTGAAAGCCAGCACAAACCAAATGATAAAACTCAACAAAGCACAGACAAGAAAACAGGGCAATATATTGTATGAAATCGATTGCTAAAATCTAAAATAAAGTGTTAGCAAGTTGAATCTGGCTCCGTACTATAATGTTAGTAGGGAGGAAAGCAATGATTAAAGAGTTCTTTTAAAGGATTGTTGGAATAAATTTGAAGATTGACTGTATTCAATGGAAGAAAAGAGTGAATCAGGTAATTTGAAGCAGTGTTTCTCAGGGTGATCCAGGGACTTAGGGTCAATTGCAGATGTCTGTCATGTCAGAAATAACTGATTCAGATGCCTGGTCTCAGTAAAGACAGGAAAATGTAGAGGTGCTGATACGATATGTGAGCTGGAGGTGGAGGGGAGGGATAAGGTGAAACTGTCTTTTTTTTCTTTTCTTTTCTTTTTAGATTTCATTTATTTTTGAGAGAAAATAAGTAGGGGGGAAGGGAAGAGGTGGGGGGAGAGACTCTCAGGCAGACTCCCTACTGAGTGTGGAGCCCAACAGCAGGCTCCATCTCATGCATGACCTTAGCCGAAATCAAGAATTTGATGTTTAACAGACTGAGCCAACCAGGCACCCCTCTAGTTACTTTTTAATCCATTTTTGCTTGGATCTTGTGTTTGAGATGACCACTTGATATCCAAGTGGGTATGTCTGATAGCAAATGAAAAATAAAGTCGTCTTGGAGATATACATCTATGTTTTCCATGGTAATAATGGTTGAAGTGATGAGAATAGTCTACTAAGGGACAAAGTAGGAAAGAAAGTCACTTAGTTTTAGGCACTGGACCTTGTAGGTAAGATGAGACAGATGGAATAAACAGTGGTCTCAGTAGTGTATTACTAGGAGTCAAACACTAAAGGAGTATGTGACACTGTGTTGTCAGAGGAAAATGAAAACTAAAATGAGGGATTCTTGAGGGGGGCACCTGTGTGGCTGAGTTGGCTTCTTCCTCTGCTCCTACCCCTCACTCATGCTCTCTCTCCCTTTCTCCCTCTCTCAAATAAATAAATAACATCTTAAAAAAAAAAAAAACCCTTGAGAATGCAATGGTAATCATTGAGAATGCCATAAATGAAGGATGCAGTGATATTTATAAATACCAACTGCTTTAAAAAAAAAATGACTCAAACACTGAACACTCACTAACTGTAACATCAGTTTATCAGAATTATCCTTAGATTTTTAAGCCAGAGCAGAGGTCAGCAAACCTTTTCTTTAAAGGACCAGATAGTAAGTATTTTAGGTTAAGCAGATATGGTCTCTGTTGTAACTACTAACTCTGCTATAGTATGAAACTAGCCTCAGACGTTAGATAAACAAATGTGTGCGGCTGTGTTCCAGTAAAACTTTATAAAAATTTATTTTTTTCTGTATTGTTCTTCCATTCCTTTTGCATTAAGAATTAACATTGGCAAACTTGTTTCTGATAAAAATTATTGAAACTAAGTATTAGTAATGAAGCTTGAAAAAAATCCAGCAGGAATTACTAGTATGTTAATTTTATAAAATTTAATAAACTTGACCAAACACTATATCCAGCATGCCCTTAAGTATGAGACGGTAGAACTGAAATAGGCATATTTATTACCCCCCTCCCCCCATATAATGACTAATTTAGTGTGGTTTGAGTTAATTTGTTTCCGTTTATTATTTGGCAATTTTAATAATTTGTGATTTTCTTACCTTTTCAGTCTCGGAGAAATCTCTGTGAAGAGGCTTTGTTAAAAATTAAAGGTGTTATTAGCTTTACTTTTCAAATGGCTGTTCAGAGATGTGTGGTGCGGATCCGTTCAGATTTGAAAGCAGAGGTTAGTATTTTAAATGGCTGAATATTCTTGAGTTTATGGGTAAACCAATCAGTGTTCAAAATTGTTCCTTTTAATCCTGGCCTAGGCTTTGGCATCAGCGATAGCATCAACCAAGGTTATGAAGGCTCAGCAAGTTGTGAAAAGTGAAAGTGGAGAAGAGGTAAATGCTTTATTTAGTTTTCTTTATACCTGACTCTTGATTATCCTTTATGGCTAGCAGATTGCTATTATTTTCAGGCTATTAGTTGCCAAATATATAGGAGTGTTGTTGGGTCAGGTTATCTTAATGTTTCTTGGCTAAGGTTAACTCTGTTAGAAATATAGAGAGATTTTATAGATTTCAAAGTCTATTCTTATATTCTGTGGATTTCAGAGTCTGTTCTTTATCTCAGTGGAGAGGTTTTCCTAATTTTGTACGGAAATAAAGGATATCTAATTTCCTTGCATTGGTTTTTAAAGTCTTTTTAACCTTAGTTTAGTTTTGCCAATCCAAAAAATAAAGGTCTGTTCCCACCACGGATAGATAAATTTGGTGAAAGTCTTTGCCTCTTGCTACTTTTGCCCCCAGTTTTGTGATAGGGAAGACAGATTTGTATCCCTTTAGCCTGTTTGTCTTCCCACAGAAAGGAGGTTCAGGGGCCTACAGTAGCCAAATAATTGCTTTTGTTTTCTTTAAATAGACAGGAGTTGCACCTTTATTCTTGGAGCCTCAGGAGAAAATCATCTTAGTTTTCATATTTCTGCTTTTCTGTGCTCAGCAATTGGGCCTACCCTTCATGTAAGAGGAAAATTTTTAAAGGAACATAGCTCTTGAGAGAAACAGTGATTAGAATGAGGAGTAAAGTTGACTTTTGACTAAAGACATGTATCCGTGTCACTTAGGTTGATTTTATACTAACTCTTAACATGTTCTCCATATCAGATGCTGGTCCCATTCCAGGATACACCTGTGGAAGTAGAGCAGAACACAGAACTGCCTGACTACCTGCCTGAGGATGAGAGTCCGACAAAGGAGCAAGACAAAGCAGTGTCCCGGGTCGGCTCACACCCAGAGGGTGGAGCTAGCTGGCTGAGCACAGCTGCAAACTTTTTATCCAGATCTTTTTACTGGTGACTTCAGTTTGAGTCTCAAGGACTGTGTGAACCAACAAGGGGCCAGTTTTCCATTGTTGTGGTGAACTGTCAAGTGCAATTTGCAATAAGTTATCATGAAAAGTTTTTAGATTATATGATTGCGTATGCTGCATTTTACATTTTATTGGACATTTTGCCCCACTAAGTGGTAAGAAGGACAGAGGCTACAGGTGGAGTTCTTTGTTTATGAAGGTATTTTGGTTCTGTTTTCCTTTAATTGCCTCACTTTTTAAAAAACATGGGTCCACTGTTAAACCAAACATATGTATGTGCAGCTTTACATTTTATTTTACATGAAGCACGTGATTAGGAAAACTTATTTTCTCCTCAAGCCTCAGGACCTATCTGAAGAGAAGTTGGGGGGGGGGTTTGTGGGGGGTTTTTTTTAGCTCAAGTTGTGCATGAATTACTGAACATCTTCTCTGCTTTTCTTCATGAAAGATACTTGCTTTGATACTCTTCACTGAAAATTGATGAAAACATTTCTCATCCCCCTTTTGTGCCTTTTTTAATTTTGCCAACCATGTTTATAGAAAGAACATTACTAGAGAGACATTTTGCAAATTAAAACACATTCATACGGACAAAGCAGTCCTCTAAAAATACAAGTCTACAAAAACTTTGTCGTCTTATTTTGTTGTAATTTTAATAAGATCAACCCAGAATCAGCTGAAAGGACGAAACGTGTATATTAGCAAAGTACTATTGGAGACTGAGTGTGATCAGATGCTCCAGTTGACTGTTGCTCAGTGTGGTTTTTATCAGCTCTTAAGAGTTCCGTCCAGCATAATATTGAGAGCGACTATAGATGGTCTTTAGTCCTTACTTTGTGTTCATATACCATCCCTTGCTAGAAAAAAAAAAAAAAAAAAGTCAAGAACTAACAGACTTGAAGAAAGAAAACAAAAATCAAATGCCTATGCCATAGTGCCATTTGGTAGAGTCTAACCTTAAAACATGAATTGCTTGGCAGATGCCTATTCAGTAGGTATTTCCTTGTATTGCCTTTTGTGAATTTATTATGAACATGCAATCATACTGAATGAACAAAAAAGACTCAAATTATTGCTTATAGAGAAATAAAGCCAGCATTGGTCCACTTAATTTTGTTCTCATGTCCAGCCAGAAAAAAAGAACTTCAGTGAAGGTAAGATAAATAAATATAAATATATATACATATATATTTTTTGGTAGATAAGAGCTAATTACATATATGGAATGCTTTATTAAATTTCTGAAATATTTGGCAACTAAAATTTTCCTTTTGGTGGAAATCCAGCTAAATCCAGATAAATTTTTAGTGCTAATATGATTAAGAAACTCATATGGAGAAATTGAAATTCTTTTTCATCAACATGTAGAGCTGCTACTGTACTGCTTGTGGAGAATATGAAGTGAAAATTGGACCCTTGAGGGTTTCCTTGCATTTTCATCGCTTCTCTTTTAGAGAAAATTAAAAGCATCCAGTATCACTGGAAAAAAATTATTGTAATATACTTCACCAACAACAATCTCGAGTTCACAACCTTCTGGAGGGAGAGGTATTGAGGGTGTTGAGAATATTTTTTATGTATCTGGGCTCTGATTCAGCTGACACGCACAACTGAAAATAGAAGCTTTCAGGGCCTGTATTGTTTTAAATGCATAATAAACTTGCTGCCAGAACCAGATGTGTTGAAAAACAAAAACAAAACCACCTCCTTTCTATAGCCATTAAAACAAAGTTTACTGTTCTGTTTTAACAAGTTTGTATTTTATTTTGCATCGCCACACATCTGCCTATTTAAAAAAAACTACGTCTCTTTGGTAGTAATGGTTCAGTACAAGTAGGTATTACAGCTTGATGTTTGTGTGTTCTAAGTGTTCTTTTATTCCAGGTCTTATAGAGCAGTTAAGGCAACTGTAATGGCATTTTTTGAAATATATTGTAAAATAATAAAAGGTAACATAATTAAAATTGAATGGATATTGCATCTTTGTGATATAAGCATTATTGATTACTCTTGAGCCTGTTTGTATCCACACTGCCTGGCACCTTCTCCTAACTCCCTGCAGGTGCGTTACCCGACTCATTCCCATGCATCTTCCCCTCATCTTCCCAGCACCACACCTGCCTCTCCGTGGGTTTGGATCAGCTGCTTCTCTACATACACTCATTGTAGCACTTAAATTAGATTGAAATGATATTTACCAGTGTTTCTTCCCAACTGAGCTCTTTGAGAACCGAGAGTCTGTAGCTGTAACTGGCTAGCAGTAACTGTGCAAGTATTTTTTTTGGAGGATGAACAAAGAATTTTTTCTTTTTTCTTTTTTTTTTTTTTTTTTTAGAATTTTTTCTTAAATCAGTAAAAACAAATGACAGGTAGTAATTAACTTGTTGGGCAAATAGGGAAAATGTCAGGTTGTTTTTTTTTTTTTTCTGGCAGGTTTATGGTCTATTGGTGAGTATCAAGTTTCTTATTTGCTTTGTCATTTGGTTTTTATTTTTCAAAAAAAGTGGGAGGGGAGCATAATACTTGATCCACTGAATAATGAAGTTAAGGTCAACTTATAATATCATGAGTCTTATAGAATTGTTATAGGAGAAATTTATTACTAGTTATTTCGATTTCCTGTTTTATAACTTAATGGCTGTGTAATTTTAGGTAATAATTTAATCTCTGGGGTTTTTCTTCATTTAATGGAATGGAGATAATTCTTATACTTTATGGGGTAATTATTTGAATCCAGTGAGATCATCATGAGTAACTTGAAACTAAAGTCTTACAAGTGTAAGATGGAATTATTGTAACTGGAAGTTTGACACGATTCTATTCTTGTGCTCGATTCCAAGTGAGACACTATACCTTTGTAAACACACTTATCTGGCTCCTCAGCTTTCTGTATCCAGTTGAGGGTGTTTTTTGAGGCTTAGTTCACAGGTATTTGATTTTTATCTGAATGTCCCTTGAAGAATTCATCTATTGTTAGGCTTTCAGTTACCTTTGAGTCAATAATTTCTAAATCTCCACTGTACCATCATCTTTGATAGCTCTCCTTTCCTTTGCCATACCGGACAGATACAGTCTGTGAATTTTTCTTTTAGAACCAAGCTCATGGTAGGCATGCAGTAGACTTGAAAATTAAATGTGTCAGTACCGTGCCAAGTGCTTTACAAATATTTGTCCCTTAACAACTATAGTTAGGTGCTTTTGTATCTCCATTTTACAGATGGGGAAAATGAGGCAGAGGAGTAATAAGTAGCTCACTAGTCCCAGATAACAGAGTTTACTAGTAAATGGTGAAGCCCGGTCTCCAACCCAGGCAGTCTGGCTCCTGAGTCTACACGCTTTGACAAGGCAGCCTGCATTTTAGGGGTCCTGCTGCTGTGCCTTCCTGGTTCTTTCACCACCATTCCTATTCAGATCCTTGTGCCTGATTCATGTCAAGTGACCTAACTTGGTTGTCTATTAGCAATCAGAAACTCTGGACACCAGAAAAGTCAAGTACATGAAAGAATTAAGTCTCGTTAGGCCACAACAAAGGAAAACACGTGTAGAGCAGCTAGCCTGTCTAAAGAGGGAAACCATGTTTGTTACATGGATTCTGGGCTTTTAACAATGCCAAGCTTCTGGATGTTCTGGTTGTTCCAGACCCTTAAAATACCACCTGTGCCACATAAAACATGTCTAGGCCAGAAATTGGCTACTTGTAGCCACATTCTCATCTGTCAGATTAATCTTAACAGTATTTTTGTCATTTTCTGCATGATGTCAACAAAGGACTATGGCTTAGTTTAGACTGTGCTGTCTAGCACCAAAAGTGTCAGAGTTTAGCTACCAACGTAATCTTTCATACAGTCTATAGCATTATTACAGACTTTCTAGACGTGAAGCGCAAGTTATCTCATTGTTACAAACTCTGCTTTATTTAGTCTATTTATTATAACCTAAGTATTTTGTGTTCATCCTACTCTTAAATCTTTGCTTATGTTCTTTTTTATTTTTATTTTTTTTAAGATTTTATTTATTCATGAGAGACAGAGAGGGGCAGAGCCATAGGCAGAGGGAGAAGCAGGCTCCCCTAGGGGAGCCTGATGAGGGACTTGATCCCAGGATCCCAGGATCATAACCTGAGCCAAAGGCAGGCACTCAACCACTGAGCCACCCAGGTACCCCTGCTTGTATTCTTTCTTATCTGGAGTTTCCTCCTTTATACTGTCATCTCCTTTAAAATATTTTATTATGAAAATAAGGTCAGTATGTTCTAGAAATGCATAAAGAAAACAAGTCCTGGGCAGCCCTGGTGGCTCAGCGGTTTAGCGCCGCCTTCAGCCCAGGATGGGATCCTGGAGACCCGGGATCGAGTCCCATGTCAGGCTCCCTGCATGGAGTGGAGCCTGCTTCTCCCTCTGCCTATGTCTCTGCCTCTCTCTCTCTCTCTCTCTCTCTCTATGTCTCTCATGCATAAATAAATAAAATCTTAAAAAAAAAGTCCTCTGTCATCCTACAACCTAAACAATATTAATAACAACATTTCGATTTATTCTCATTTGTTTTCTTTTGTTTCAGTTGTTAAGTATACATTTAAAAAAACTTTTTTGTTAAATAAACTATGTGCCTGGTGTGGGGCTTGAACTCATGACCCAGAGATCAGGCGTTAACAGATCCTACTGACTGAGCCAGTCAGGCACCCCTACACTTGAAATTTTTAAAGTCTTCAAAGTAGGTATGCAGTGAGAAATGACTTTGAACCACTCTCACCTGGTTTTTCTCACCAGAGATAGCTATTTTTACTAATTATGTGTGCCCATCAAGAATATTCTATTAATTTACCGACTTTATTCTTGTATAAAGCAACTTTTCCCCCCAGCTTCACAGTATTTTTTTTTTTTTAAGATTTTATGTATATATTCGTGAGAGACACAGAAAGAGAGTCGGAGAAGTAGGCTTCTCACAGGGAGCCTGATGCAGGACTCAATCCCCGGACCCCAGTATTATACCCTGAGCCAAAGGCAGATGCTCAACCACTGGAGCCACCCAGGTGTCCTGCTTCATAGTATTATATTAATGTTCCACCAATTATTTAGCAGTGCTTTGATTGCAATCCTTTGCTATTACAAATGGTGCTGTGTCAGTGTATCTGTAGAGTGAATTTCTAGATGTAGAATTGCTACATCAAGCCTGTGAGTGCTTTTATTTGGAGAGTTCCTGCCTCCTTAGAGAGTATTCTGGTTTCTTCTCTTACTAGAATGATATGATAGTTCCTATTTCCCTTCAGCCTCTCCAACTGTATTATCCCACATTTAACCCTTTGTGGTCTAAAAAAAAGGGAGGGGGGATATCTTCTGAATGAGAGTTCGCTTTTTTATAGATTTAAGAACTATTTCAGTATTTCTTTGAACTGTCTTTCATTTTTGGGGGGAGGGGATTTGAGTTTTCTTATGTAATTTATGGAAGTCCTCATACTAAACAGATTTGCCCTTTTTTTTTAATAAAAATATTTGCAGCACACACATTGCAACAGTATTTCCCAGTGCTTCTTATACAAATCCTGTGAACAATTTTCACCCCATGGATCCTTCTTCCTCTTAACTGCTATATTTACTTTTTCTTTGTTTGGGACCTGTCATTTATGGTCCATTACTTTCCCTGAGTATGTTCTTACTGAGATCAAGATCCCTAAGGGGAGGGAGTGTTTCTTATGTTTTAATGTTTGCCACACTGTGGAGCATAATACTGTGTGTGCTGAGCATTTGGGGAGTGTTTACGAATGAGTTATGGAGATAGAACAATTATAGCAGTATTTCTATGTCGAAGGGATGGGTATTTGGTACTTTGGTTCCGATCTTGTCTGGATTTTAACTATTGTACATCTGGATTACTGCTACCTGCTTGTTAGTGACATTTAACTTTACTTGGGCATTTAACTGTGTTTCAGGCTCTGCACTAAGTCCTTGTGTTGTTTTCTTTAATCATCACCATGGTCCAGTGAGCTAGGGTTTTTCATATTCATTTAACAGAAGAAATAAAGTAACTGGAGTCAAATACAGCTACTGAGTATTAGGGGCGGGGTCTTCCTTCTTCATGACCAAATACTTGCCCAAATAATTGTTAGATATTTTAAATTTCTTCTACTCTTCTGGTTATAAATCTTTAGTGACTTTTATTGTGTCACATCCAAATTGTTCTGGCTTCAATATTCTCTGGAACCTATGCTATTCTCATTTACCTGACACTTTTCTTCAGGTGATATTTTTGGTCTTCAGTAAATGCATTTTATGTTTGTCCTCATCCTAAATTACCAGATTCTAGTTTTCCAGAACCAGCTATTCATGAAACCCTCCTTGTCTATCCCTTTTGGACCTTGCCAATCTGTCTCCCAATTCTTTAAATTCTTTCAGCATTTAAAGCGTCTGATGTACATTTGACCACTCAGTTGTATTGTTTGTCTCTTCGTTCCCAAATGTGTTCATTTTTGCAGAGCTTGCTTTCAAAACTCTCGCTTCCTCTTTTTGTACTGCCTTTTACTTATTAAGCCCAAACTGAAGCCTCACCAACCTTCCTCATTACTGCTGTCTTCAGGACCAGCCAGTTTGCTGAGGTTCTTTCCAGCCTTTAATGGCTCAGAACCCCTTTTCTAACCCATGTTCTTCTGATAAGGGGTTTCTTGTAAAAATACAAGTCGTGTAGGTACCCATTTTTTCATGTTTAAATATTTTAGGTAGGAAGATAGTTGATGAGGACACATTAAAAATAATACTCAGTTTGCAGTCTATGCAAACAAATATTCCAGTGGGAGCAAAAATTGGGCAATAAAAAATAAACTTTCAGAGAAAAAAATGGTTTTGCAATTGATAGAAAAAAAAAAAAAGGAATATTAAGATAGGTAAGAAAGTACCAGTGAATGAGTTACAAAATGGTAGCAGAAAATGAAAGAAGATAGAAGAAGGGAGGCAATACATGGAAACTCAGCCATACCGACCTTACCAGTGAATTAAAAAAAAAAAAAAAAAAAAAAACAGGGCTAAAAGCAAATGTAGATGAAACCCTAAGGCAGACTGTGAAAATGTTGAGCCAGAAGTCAGGACTCCGTTTTAGTAGGTAAACTTCAGGGAAAAAGGAATCCTTGCCTCTCAGTGTAAAGTCGGAGAAAAAGTATACTGTTTTAAGAAAATGTATATGTAAAAATATAAATAGGTTTGTAAAACAAACTGCGTAGGCATTTACACTCTTAGTTTTGATTTTATTTTTCTACGTACCACATTCTTCCAGGCAATTTAAGGTCTGCTTTCTAAAAATTAGATCCATGGGACACAGGATTAAAGCAAGTACCTAGTAGAAACAAAATCAAGTGTCTCCAGTCCATTGAGATAGAAGAACTAATTTAATTTTTTTTTAAAGATTTTACTTATTTATTCAAGAGAGACACAGAGGCAGAGGGAGAAGCAGGCTCCATGCAGGGAGCCCGACAAGGGACTCAATCCTGGGTCTCACAGGATCACACCCTGGGCTGAAGGTGGTGCTAAACTGCTGAGCCACCCGGGCTGCCCAGAACTAATTTAATATTAAATTCAGTAGAAAAATAGCTTACAGGCAATAATGTAATATCACTTCTGAGTGAAGATATTTATAGTGCTTGATAGAAGGACTACTAGTCTTTTATTAACTGTGGAAGCAGTATGTAGTAAAATTCTTAGAAATGACAATCTGTGGGAATCTTCTCTTCTCACCCTGTGACTGGATAATAAGTAGCAAGCATACCAAGTAAAGTAGTGCATTAAAATGTATTGTAAACTAAGATCCTGATCACCAAGCTATTAGTAATTATCTAGGATGGACTGGAAAGCAGATCAGTGTTTTTTCTTCAGTATATGATTTCCTAGTGTTGAAGTAACAAAATAAGCCAAGCAGATGTTCTGTTACCACCACAGAAGTTATGTTAGAAATATAACTTTTATATTCAAAAAGTTATATTGGAAATAAAAAATGAAGGTACTTTCCTTACTCTTTATGGTGTAGTATTTCTGGTTGGTGAAGCTCAAAGGAGACAAAGTGATAGAGAAATACCAGCAATTACTGGCTCATGCTAAAGGGAGCCACAGGCTTCTATTAGAGTGTAACACTTATGGGTATTTTTCAGTTAGGTCATTAAAATCAGTTACTAAATATTTGAAAACCTGTAGTCTCTAATTCATGGTGCTTATTGGAAGGATTATAGACCTAATCCTTCATGAGGTTCACAGTCTAGTGGGAAGGAAGACCTTGGAACAGATAACGACAAATGTATGTAGCAGGAAATAATACAGAAGGTTTGGGAGACCTGATATTGGGAGGGAAAGGGAAGAGGGAGTCAGGGTAAGTTTCTTAGAGATATTAAGGTTTAAGCCAGAACTTGAATGATGAGCAGGACTTGGTCAGATGGGGCAAGGCAAGAGGAACAGCTTTATGAGGCTGGTGTGTGGAGTCCAAAATGAGACTGGAATGTTGGTGGAGGTCAGCTTAAACAAGACTTTGTAGGCCTTTTGATTTAGTCCCTAAATAATTTCATCTCCTAATGTAAGTAGTTCAATCACTATTGTTTGTACATTAATAAATATAACAGTGACTTTCTGCTTTGCAGTTGCTAACTGCCTTAGTCTGGTATCCATTTGATCTTCATAACAATCTGATAAAGTCTGTGAGAAAAATAAATGGAGTTTACATATGAAGAAACTGAAGCTTGGGTTTGGTAATTTGCCAAAGTGAACGCATTTAGGCTACAATGTGGAAAAGGGAGAAAAGTGGATCTGAGGATACCAATCTATAATATCAGATTATAAGGCTATTTCCATACTTGGAGTACAGGGGCAATGGTGGCTTGGCTTTGGGTAAGTAGCAGTGGGCATGGAGAGAGGTGACCTATGTGACAGGTCTTTTTAGGCAGTATCATAGAAGAACTCGGTGGTTCATTGTGAGAGGAAATGCCCATGATTGTCAGCAGCGCTCTAGTGGGCTGTGCTGATGGGATTGTAGGCAAAGATGTCAAGGATCTAGGCATGTGTGTTTTAAGGTAAGAGAGACTGAAATGTTTAAATGTTAGTGGGATGGATTCGAGAGAGATGAGACACAGAAAAGAGCATTCAATGTAGAATGAGGTTCAGAAGCAAGTACATTTATAGTAGGGGTGGGAGGACTGGCCTTTGATATATGAACTCCTCTGGTTCCTTCTGTACAGCTGACCCATTAAGACATTCCTTATATTACTATTCTTACATTCCTAGTGGATTAAAAAAACAAGAGGAATGGTTTTCTCTTAAGTCTATTTAAGATTAAATTGGAATGTGAATATGCTTAGTCTTACTAGACTCTTGTATTTTTTATATTAGCATGGATGAGTTTCTTTCCATGAGACATCATTAGACTCCTAGTTTACCATCCGCTTTCTCTGATCCTTTCATTTAGTTCAGGGAGTCTCACCCTGTCTGTACATTAGGATCACCTGCATGATTTTAATAAATAGCATTGTTCATGTCCCCACTCCAAACACTTGAGCCAGAGTCTCTAAGGATAGGGCAAAGGCATGGATGAGGACTTGGGCAGAGGGGGCGGTTGCTTGTTTGTTTAAACAGCTTTGTAGTAATGCTAATATGCAGTCAAGACTGAGAATCATGACTTAGCTCTTATACTTTTAAGATCTAAAGATCTGAGAGGTGTTACCTTCAGCTTTTGCTCAGTTTAGGAAAGTTCCTTTCCTCCAACCAATTGGTTTCAGAAACTGAAATTCAGAGTGAAAGCTTATATACAAAATTTTTAATTGTTAGTTGAATATCTTTGCTATTTTATTAGTTATTGGCTTTGTATGGTTTTTAGTGTGCTCATTTTGCCCTTGTACTTACATCTGGTGTGTTTTCTATTATAAATGTCAGGATATACTCTGTCTTCCCCACATAGCATCTAGTGTGGTGCCACCTATTTGATGGCAGATATTCTTTACAGATTTGGAGTTTCTTAACTTTGAAATTTTCCTGTATTTTAGCCCCCAGTAGTATCACTTGTTCTGAAATATTTCTACACATATACTCCAAAATGTGTGGATTCCCCAGATATCTATAATCTAGACTACGATCAAAGTAAAAAGATAGTAAAAAGTCAAGAATGTGGTTTAAAAATTTCTCAAGCCACTGCTGGCCAGAACACTTAAATTTAAGCAAATGAATACTTAAAGTGGATATAAAAATTTTAGAGCTAGCAACTATTCAAAAGCATAAATGTTTTAGGATGAGGAAGCCTTTGATAGTTGTAATAAACTTGCATTGTATTTGGTATCTGTTATAAATTACAGCTTCTATTATATAAACATGGGATTATGTTAGTCTGTGAGTCTTGGTTAATGGGTGTCACACATTTCCTGTATATTTATAAATTCTCCAAATTAAAAATATTAATCCAACACTAGAACCAAGAATGTTATCAGAGAAAGGCAGCTATTCTATATGACTTTTTAGCAAGTTATGGCTATTATTTTTCTTCACCTGATTCAAAGGAATGCATAGGATGTGTCCATGTATAACATACCTATTAGTGCTTACTGTAGAGGAATGGTATTGACAATCTAATTTCAGTTGTCTACATTTTCAAAACAATGAAGACATATCCCTGACCATAAAATAGAAATACCAACCATTTGAGATAGTTTAACATTTATTGTATCATTTACTCTATAGAGGCAATCTCATTATTACAGTAAATATAGCCAGTTTATGTGCATATGTAGATGCAGGGATCTGTAATGTATATTGCAATTTATAACAAATACACAAATGTAATGGATATTTTGGGTTATTTTCAATACAAGCTTATATAAAACAGATTCTGTGGCCGTGTACTCTCTCAGGAGTGGTTTCGGTTTCAAGACTTGAAAGTTTTTAAATGAAATTTTGCTGCCTTCTTTTTTTTGCAGATGGATTATTGAAGAAAAAGTATGAAAGCAGATTGATTCTGTACCCACTTTTTAGATATCATATTCACACACATTTTAATAAAAGTTTTCTCCGTGCAGTCTTACTTAATTCAGTTAAGGCTTTCTGATTTGGAGTTCATATGCATAATTGTGCAAAGGCTCTGCAGTGTAATATCTTTGGATATGTATAGGCATAACAGTTTTCCAGAAGTAAGTCTGAAACTGATGTATAAATGTGCTCTATAAAATCAATTAATATTAATAAATCTGAATTGCTTTAAAGAAAAATTTTGGATGATATGTGAAATTTATGTTTATAATAATAGATAATCAAGTTTATCTGTTATAATAATAGATAATCAAGTCCTGTGTGGTGTTTAGGGATGAGTGAGAGCCATGATAGGAAGAGAAAAGTACAATTCCTGAGTTTAGAGTTTTGACTCCGAACCCTTCTTTGACTTAACACAATTCTTACTAGAATAAACAGCTCATTACTCATAATATATGGATACATTACTCTAAAGTCAAATAACTCAGCAAGTCAAATTATGAGTTATAATAAATCTTTCTAGCTAAATCTTACACTGACTAGTCTCCCAAAACTTGTTCCAAAGAACCGGCTATCTTTGCCAGACTTTACCTATGTCTACTATGTTGTCCATCATGGTGGTCTTGGAAAGGGTGAGAGGAGTGGTAGTGTTTTGACAGTAACTGGGAGCACATTTCATCGATTGTACCCACACACCGCTATGTTTATAGTAATGTAGTGAACTCTTGGTATTTAGCGTGCTGAGATCGGAGATGCTAAACATCTTCCAGTGCTCAGGACAATCCCAAATGTGGAGAATTGTTCTATCCAAACTGCAAGTAGAGAAACATTAATGATAAATATATTGAGTGCATACCAGTAATCATACCATAATTTTGCCAATTAAGAAAATATGTGAATAGATGAAATATCTTAAGATATTTCACATTTTATTTGAGTATAAATCAGTAGCAAGCTCAGATTTTAAAACAAATTGGAACAGAAGATTTTTTTATGTTACCTGTTCATTAAATCTCAAGGTAAAATTATGGTAACCAGTAAGAAATCATGAAGTCCTAAATCCCTAATGTGGGGAAATTTTTTTTTAAGATTTTGTTTCATTATTCATGAGAGACACAGAGAGAAAGAGAGAGAGAGGTAGAGACATAGGCAGAGGGAGAAGCAGGCTCCCTTCAGGGAACCTGATGTGGGACTCGATCCCAGGACCCCAGGATCACGTCCTGAGCTGAAGGCAAACCACTGAGCCACCCAGGTGTCTCGGGAGATGTTTCTCTAATCATTGACAGATGTTCTAATAGAAGATGGGTCGGTCAATCTAAATGATCTCCACTCATAACATTAAATATAAGAAACCATTACATTTCATCAAACTGAATCAAACAATGACTTAGGGGGTAAATATGCTGAATTCCTTACATTAATTTTGAAAAATTTAAACCATCCATTTTTCTAATGAGCTCAAGCTTCCTTAAAGTATATTTCTGGTTTTTTATGCAAAAGTAGGAAAAATGGTAAAATTCAGCTTGCTCACTTGACCTTTTGCTTTAGCTAGATGAATAATATGCTAACAGAAAGGTTGTGTTACTAGGAACAAGAATCTTTAAAATTTGTGTTATTCTGTTTCAGCAAGATGGGGATAGATGGCATTACCAGCACTATAATACAAATTGCTGAAACTATAAAATTTGTATTTCTTAAGGCTGTTACTCAAGTCACAAACTATCTTACCTTATCCTATTTTGGACTTATACAGTCAACAATTAAAATCATTGTATAGTAACTATTTTATATTTTTTTCATGTCCCTATAATGCTTACACCAAAGTTAGCTGTTGATTTACTTATCAAGAAACCTACTAATTCAGTTTCTTGGAATCTGAGGAGATTTGGATTTAGGGCTTGGCTGTAGCCCAAAACCTGGGTGACCTAATTGTGCCTTTCAATTTCTCATATACAGAATAAGGTTAATACCTATCTTCATAGGATTTGTGTGACGCTCAACTTAGCATTTTAATTTTATTTGAAATGAAATTTGGACTTAAGAATCTTTAAAAATTTTTAACCAGGTTTTTATTGTTTTTCTAAAAACAATCTCACATTGGGGTACCTAGGTGGCTCAGTCAATTAAGCATCCAACTCTTGATTTCGGCTCAGGTCACAATGTCAGGGCTGTGGGATTAGGCCTGTATTGGGCTCTGCACTCAGTGCAGTGTCTCCTTGTCCCTCTCTCTGCTCCTCCCCCTGCTCACTCTCTCTCTCTCTCTCTCTCTTAAGTAACTAAATAAATAAAATCTTTAAAAATAAGTAAAAATAAAAATCTCATGTGAATTTACCATGAAGAATACATAAGGGCTTCAAATAATCTTTGTGATCATTTGGAGGGACTTGGGATTTGGCATTTGAACTAAGTGAAGATGGAGCCTTAAGGTGACAGCCTGTTAAATTGCCTTTGTCAGAGGAAAGTAGCCCAAGGCAGCTTTGTCTATGTGGAATAGGAGTGTTTGATTTTGCCATAGTGTTGACTCAGCCGTGGCCATGACTCTTCAGGGGTCAGAGATGATGGATGGTGACAACATGACCCAGTCAACTTTCAGCTTGGATTTTTTGGAGCTAAAAAGCCCTGACATAAACAGAGATAACACTGTCAAAGCCCTACTACCTTCGTTGATGCTGATGTATCTTAAATCTTTCTCCTTTAAGTTTACCTGGCATGTTCCTTACTCTGAGCTAAGCAATAACAGAGATTGGTACCAGGAGTGGGATATATATTACCATTTCAAGACCTTTATTTCATTATCAGTGTCTTCATGAACATAGAGGAATCCCATCAGAGACACATTCAAATTTTATGACTCCAGCTGGAGTGCTGGGCCAGAGAGAAAGTGAGAGAGGTTGAGAATTTAAGTCATGCAGTCACTTCTGCCTACCATTTCTCTCGAGTATTCCCCAGACTAGGTGTTAAAAAGGGAGACATTAATCTATGGCTCCCTCAATTGGTCATTGATTCCTTGTGCCTTGTAGTGTGAGCTTCTCACTGTGCAGAGTGTGATTCAGTGTTTAAAGATAAGTTTTTTTTTTATACAAGATGGCCTCAAATACAAGCCAACTACTTCATCTGGTGCTCACCCAAAGAATGAGCCATCTGTTTGAATGCTGAAGGAAAAATTGGCTGTGTTGGACATATTGAGAGTCTGCCTCCAACATGGTCTGTAAATGTTGTATACTGTATTTTAAAGGTGACTTAGATTTCCAGGCATAATTTTGACTTTATGAGGTTTTTTCCCTTGTATGTACATGTCTGTATGAGAAGTAAACTCCACTATAATAAAAGCTGCATCCTTCCAGTTTCCCTTTGTTACAGGATAATAATAGATAATTACAACAGTTCCTTATCTTCCAAGGTGTATGGAGACATTAAAAATTTTTTTTACATTAAAGGAATTAAAACAATGACCTGAATATAAAGCAAGGTTTTTAGCAAAGAGTTTTAAAGTTTTGTATATAGCTATAAATGACCTATACAAAGTCAAGGCTATTATACATTTTAGTCGAATTTGCATCATTAATGAAATAAGCCCTAGTCATGGCAGCAGCCTTGCATGGTTATGCTCTGTAATCGTCCTTTGTCCAGTCCAGGAGGCTATGTGGCAGGGTTGGCTATGGGCTAGAAGATGATGCTCTAGATCAGCAAACTTTTCCTATAAAGGACCAAATTTACCAACAGTGAATATCCTGTGAAGGACCAGAAAAGGGCTTTGTAAACTATAAAATATGTTGCAGCTACTCAACTTTGCAACTGTGCCAAGAAAGCAGCCAGAGACAATATGTAAACAAATGAGCATGGCTGTGTTATAATAAAGGTGTATAAAGAGAGGACAGGTTGAATTGGGCCCCTGGGCTGCCCTGAGCTAGAAAATGATGCCCTAGGCAGTGTTTTTTTAAGTTTGATTCCCAGACCAGCAAACAGTAACATCACTGGAAACTCGTTGGCAAGGAAAATTTCTCAGACCCTCACCCAACAGTAGCTGCTGGGCCAGAACCTGGGGTTGGGGTCCACAATTAGGGTTTTTATTAAGCCCACCAGGGGACTCTGATGGATACATGCTGAAGTTTAAGAGCTACTGCTCTAAAAATCTAGACCCCTCTGAGGCCAACCCTAAAACTACACAAGATGATATTTTTGGTAGAGTCACCATTGGTGCACAAGACAATAAGGTTATTTGAACATTGAAGAAACCGTAAACCCTCTATTGAGTCAGAAAACAGTTTTGTTCTTCTAGGAAAGAAATTTTTGTTTTTATAATTTCTGAAGTTGTCTTTACTGCTTAATATGTTTGAATGTATTATAAATTTCTCTTGAAAAAAATTCCCTTAAATTTGAGACCAGCTTTTGTTTGTGGTATCATCATATATACTAAACCTATGAAAATAGTACAAAGTTTCCCATTGTGGGATTTATTTTAGAGTAGAACCTAACAATGTTGCAAAGTTGTTGCATATGATCATTTTGAATGTGTTTAAAAGACCCATGTCTCACAAATGAGGGAGTTAGAATACTCTGTAGAAGTTTTCCTATTGGGACACTTTGGTGGCTCAGTGGTTGAATGCTTGCCTTTGGCGCAGGTCATGGTCCTGGAGTCCTGGGATCAAGTTCCATATCAGGCTCCTCCCAGGGAGCCGCTTCTCCTTCTACCTAGATCTCTGCCTCTCTCTGTGTGTCTCTCATGAATAAATATGTAAATAAAATCTTAAAAATTTTTTCCCCTATTATTCTGGAATTTATGGCAATCCCGAAGCTGAGAAGAGAGGGTATTAAATTCTCCCTCTCAACCCAAAGTGTACTGTATTTTACTGCCCAGCACTACCAAATTCTGGATTTATTGTATCAACACTTCCTTCCCTCACAAATTTATGGAAGGAGAAGTTTGAGGAAGGAGGAGTAAAATTTTGACCTTAAGGGGTCATAGTGTAGCAGGGGACTTGTTACTCTTCTCCTGGTGGTTTCTCCCAATCCTGAGGAGTGGTGTGGGTGGCTTCAAGACAATCATTCTGAAACCAAAGGTGCCAATAGGTCCTTCTTGCATTGTCACTGTAGGGGAGTAGGACAGAGCCTAGAGATAGCAGAAGATATTTCCCATTGAATTTTGGAGCAGTATATGTGCATAGAGATACTATGTGCTTCTGTCTACAGGTCCCTGAAGGCAGAAGGTCAGCAAGAGTAGCCTGTGTCAGCAGAGTATGAAGGGATCTTCACATGTGGATATGGTGTGAGTGCCGACGTAGAAGAGGGTGCACTCTGTCACCCTGTTCAAGTTTGTGCAGCCCTCAGGCTATGGAATAGTTATCTAGAGGTTCTTTGGGCTCCTTGAGAAGGAACTTGTAACTTAAAGGAAGGACAGGAACTGTACAATTACCTAGGTCAAGTGAGAAGACTACTTAGCTCGAGAGGGGCTTTGAGGACATTTGCCACATATGGGTCAAAGACACAACAAGATCCTTTTCCCTTAAGGAGCTGGGATGAAGCTGACAGTAGCTCAAGAAGAACACACAGACAGCCTATTCGGAGATCACCACCATGAGACAGAACCAAGTCCAGTCAAGAGAAATGAGGGACCCTTCCTACCACCACCACCAGGCAAGGGGCAGTTCCATATTTCTACCTCCCTGATCCTTCTTCCTTGTCCCCAGATCCAGACTTTAAAAAGGAAAGGGAAAAAGTATCACAAGGATGGACAATGCTATTACAAGTCCTGGAGTTGCCATCCAGCCCATGATGGAGATGGATTTAAGGGTAAGGATGGGCAAAGGGTTTTGCATCAGATACAAATGTCAAGAACTGTGGAGGGTCTGATTTTATCTTGCAAGCTAACAAGTTAGCCTTCATGTCTGCTGGCAAAAGACATTAGATTCCTAGGTCAGAAAAATTGCTTCTATTACTCATCACAGATAAAAGCATGAGCCTCAGCATATTGGCTGGATTCTTTGCTCCCGAATTCCATTGGGGGTGGGGTGATTCATGGGCTGAGATAATATGAATACATGGAGTCAGTTATGCTACAGGAGAACCATGGCCTAAAGCAGCAAACATTGTAGAAAAGAGCAAGCAAGCCAGTTCCCCTATTCTTAAGAGTGAGCAATTAGATGGTAGTTGTCTGGGCTGGGAGAAGGATGAGGCAAGGGATCATATCCATGATGCAAAATTTAGGGAAGCACTGAGTCCTAGGTTTGCACAAATGCAGGATTAGCACATAAGCATGAGAACCTCTTTAACTTTTTGTCGTGGGCATCTTGCTTGCCTCTTCCTAATCCTGGCTTTGGTAGTCATGCTGGACTACCTGGTAGTCACTTTGACTTACTTCATTGTCTACCTCAGTAGCTACAGAATATGCTCCGTGCCAGAGGACACACACACCTGGCAGTCCAGCACACTTGGCAGGAACGTGCTTCTCCCAAGAATGAGACTGAAGCTTAAAACTGAACTCTTATAATAATCCATGGGTCAAATCTAGGCCCAATCCATAGTGTTGACATTTTTTAAAGGATTCCGAAATAAACAAGAACATGCAACAGAGATCATATGTGATTCACAAAGCCTAAAATATTTACTATCTGGTTCTTTACAGAAGTTTACTGACTCCCATAAAAACCAAAAGGCATTTAATTTGTGCATATCTTTAAAAGATGAGAGAGGGAGACTCAAAGTGGTATAGCTTCAGGCAATAATTTAAAAAATTGTTTTACATTTATTCCCCTAAAGAGCTGTGTTTCTTCAATAAACTATTTACACAGATGACAGACATTAAGCCTCTTTCAAATGACAAAAATCCAACTATAATCAAAGCTAGAAGAATGCATTGGCTCATATGGACACCTTGCAGAAAGGGCAGGTTCAGAGTCAGCCCCAGGTCTGGTGGCATCTAGGGATTTGAATGCAATTGGAACCCATGCACACACTAGCTTCATTTTTGCTTCTGCAGACTGCCAAGGAAGGGCTTTCTCTGAATGGCAGGGAACAAAGCTCAAGCCACTCCAGAACCCTCCCGTGCCACTCTGAGAGGCAATATGGAGTCTGCATCCTAGCTATAGGTTTGGCCATCGTCCAACCCGGACCAACATCGTGGCCAGGATGGGAAAGGAACTGTGTGAGTAAGCTGGCTATGTGCTACCTCTGGGACCAGTGGGAGCAAGAGCTGTTAGAGAGCAGTGAAGAGCAGCAGCACAGACGTGACCCTGGGTGATCACTGGCAGCTCCCCCAGTTTGTGTCTACCAGTGTCCTTTAGTTTGGAATAACATGTGAGATTTTTAGGCCCTGTCAATGTCTGCAGTGGAAGCTCTTAGCCCATAAAATTTTCATGTGTTTAAAATTAGCTGCTCTATTTCTGATTGATGTATCAGATTGGCCTCTCTACCCTTGTTTCTACAGTTTTATCACGTTGTTTGGAGTTGTGCTTTCTGAGACTATGCCTTGCAGCACTTCCTCTTTTACTGTGGGCTTACCACGGAAGAGTTGCTTCGTGAACTTTGATTAATCATCCTATTATGGTCAGGCACTCCTGTCTTTCCAGCCTAACCAGATAGTTCTATGGCAAACATTACATTCCTGACTCTAGACTCTCCGTGTCCTATAATCACAGTGATGAAGCTGTTTTGCTAATTAATTTTTAGTGTGGCTTGTAGATGATGCTCATGAAACGAGTGAAATGTGACAGGCTTTCAATCCATAAAGAAAGAAGCCTGAGTAAAAGCAACCATTCTCTAGATGGTTAGCTCTATTTGGTACTTAATGCCAGATTGATCCTCGGTCCCTAAAATAGTTGTTAGGCTAACTCAGTTTTCCTTTGTTTTGTCTGACATTTTGTGGCAGCTTGAGTAATTCCTACTATCCATATTGGGTCAGATATTGTATCAAAAATATTTCCCAGTGTCTACTTTCTCATCATAAATTTTGGAAGCAACTGCTTTCCTGTTACACCTACGTGTCAGTGCTGGTCTGTTCACTCTGGGGTGAGGTCCAGCAAGCAGGCTGCTCTATGATCCTGTTAACTCTTCTCCCACCCAGAAATCAACTCACCAGGTTAATTTTAGTTAAGGACGTGTTTGACAGGGAAATTTCTATTGGACGATATATTTTCATTGGTTTTCTGCAATGAACTAGTTTTTATTTCTGGAAGCTTCTTATTCGCTCCTAAAATGGTCAATAGCCCCTAGCACCATAAGCTTAAGAATATAATCTTTCACTAAAAGTTGTTATTTTCAATTGCATTTTAGGACTTGTGAAACATGAAAAAGAAATGTTCTTAAAGACAGTGAGTGTGAATTTATGGGAAGTAAGCAAATTCCTAACTTCTGATACAAATTCTTTTTTTAAAAAAAGATTTTATTTATTCATGAGAGACACAGAGAGGCAGAGATATAGGCTGAAGGGGAAACAGACTCCATGCAGGAAGCCTGATGTGGGACTTGATCCCAGGATTCCAGGATCACGCCCTGGGTTGAAGGGAGGCACTCAACTGCTGAGCCACCCAGGCGTCCCAGAAATCCTTTTTTTTTAAAAAAAAAAAAAAATTTTATTTATTCATTCCTGAGAGAGACATAGAGAGAGAGAGAGAGAGAGAGAGGCAGAGACATAGGCAGAGGGAGAAGCAGGCTCCCTGCGGGGAGCCCAATGCAGGACTCAATCCCAGGACCCCAGGAACATGACCTGAGCTAAAGGTAGATGCTCAACCACTGAACCACCCAGGTGCCCCCTGAAACAAATCTTAGTAAGAGTTTTACACTAGAATATTAAAAAATCCAAATGAAAAAAAAAATCCAAATGAATTGACTGCACAATGTTTTGTTTTATAGAATTAAAACTGTATTAAGCATATGTCAGTGTTACTAGGTGATCACTTAGCTTTGAGGCAGTGAAAGTACTTTAACAGCTTCTTGGACTTCAGCATACTGTTTCTGGGTTAATCCCAGCATGTGAAATATAAAAACACATGTTTATATCCTTAAGATAAAATTATACTTTTTAAGTTATTATTATTAAATAATACACATTAGTTTTTTAAAAAATAGATTGGTATACAATGGATTTAAATAAGAAATTAAAATCTCCCAGTATCCCTTTTCAGAGACAGTCACTTCTTAACTGTTCTATTTTTAGCTCCAAAGGTGGCTTCCACCAGAGTAAATGATACTCACATTTCTCTGTTTCTTGATGTATCATCCTTAGGGTATATTCAATGTCCTAATGTGAAAGGTAACTCCCACCTCCCCGCCTTCCCTTGAGTTTGTTAGTTTTATTGTTATTATTATTTTAAAGATTTTATTTATTTGATAGGGAAAGAGAGAGAGAGAGAGCGAGCGCGCATGAGTAGGGGGAGGGGCAAAGGGAGAGGGAGAGGGACAAGCAGATCCTCTGCTTGGGAAGGAGTGGGAAGCCCATCTAGGGGCTTGGTCTCAGGACCCTGAGATCACCACCTGAGCCAAAATCAAGAGTCAGAGGCTTAACTGACTAAGCACCCAGGTGCCCCCTTTAGTTATGTTATAGTTTTGTGTTCTTTTGGAGGTGGTTACTTTTCGAACTTTAAATAATATACCTAAATGTCTATTCTTTATTCCATCAGTGGAAATAAAATATCTATGAAGGGGTGCCCGGCTGGTTCAATTGGAAGATCATAAGACTCTTGATCTTGGGGTTGTGAGCTCGAGCCCCACATTGTGTATAGAGATTACTTAAAAATAAAATCTTAAAAAAGTATTAATATCCTATGGAACCAGCCATTTCTTGCTCCTAGTGATTCTTCCCTCCTTATAATCATGGACTCTCTCACACTGAATAAGGTTGACCTGTGTAACCGATACGATGCTGCTGAAAGATGGTAAAGATGGTGTGTGACTTCCACGATTAGGTTAGAGAAGATGTTGCGACTTCTACCTTGCTGCCTTTCGTATCACTTACTCTGGGGAAAGTCGGTTGCCCCGTCTTGGGAATATGCAAGCAGGTCTAAGTGGAAGTGCATGTGACAAAGAACTGAGATTTCCTGATAACAGCCAGCACCAAATTTGCCAGCCATGTGAATGAGCCATCTTGAAAGCAAATCATCCAGCCTCAGTTAAGCCTTTGGATGACTGCAGCTTGAAGCCGATTTCTTGACAACCACCTCATGAACCACTCAACTAATTTGTCCATAGAAATTCTGTGAGATAAGAAGTGTGTATTGGTCTTTAGGCCAGTATGTTTTTCTGGGGAATATTTCTCATGTAGTCATAGATAACTGATACACATCTTATGGGTAAGATGATGTCATTTCCCCTTCAGAGTAACCTTCATCTCCTTCCCTAACCCCTTCATATCTCTCCCAAATTCTGTCATCTATTTCATTACTTTTGTCATTAATTCATTACATGGTTTATCATATTTATATTGCTTTTTAACTATAATTACAAAGTGTAACCATCCATGCTTTGTGTCAGTTCTAAAGTTAGGAATAAAAATAGTATTTAAATTATTATAACCACAAAATACAAGCGTATAATCTTATAAAACATGTAATATAATTATTTTCAAACTTCATTTTTTAATTGTTTTTTCCAGCCTTACTGAGATATAATTGACATATAATATTGTGTAAGTTTAAGGAGTACAGTGTGATGATTACCACAAATAAGGGTAGTTAACACATCCAGCACCTCATATAATTACCGTTTTTTTTCAGTAGTGAGGACTTTTAGAATTTACTCTCTTGGCAATTTCCAAGTATACAATACAGTGTAAAATATAATCAATATGCTCTACATTATAGCTCTAGAACTTGCTCATCATGCAGCTGGAAGTTTGTGCCCTTTAACCACCTTCATCTATATCCTCCACTGACCCCTGGCCCTGGCAACCAGCAATTTACTCTGTTTCTATGAGGTCAGCTTTCATATATAAGTAAGACCATATAGTATTTGTATTTCTGACCTACTTCACTTAGTATAACGTCCTCAAAGTCCATCCATGTTGTCACAAATGGTGGGATTTCCTTCTTTTTTATGACTGAATAACATGCCATTGCATATATACACCACATTTTCTTTATCCATTCATCCACCAGTGCACGCTCAGGTTGTTTCCATATTTTGGCTATTGTGAATAATGCTGCAGTGAACATGGGGCTATCTCTTCAATATATCAAAATAGTGATTTTATTTCCTTTGGATACATATATCCAAGAGTGAGATTGTCGGATCATATAGTATTTCTATTTTTAGGTTTTTGAGGAACGTCCAAACTATTTTCCATAGTGACTGCACCAATTTACCTTCCCACTAAGAATGTGCAATTGTTCCCTTTTCTCCACATCCTCACCAGTACTTGTTATTTTTCATCTTTTTGATAACGGCCATCTTAACAGATATGAGGTGATGTCTAAACCTGTGTTTTTGATTTACATTTCCCTGATGATTAGTGACATTGAGCACCTTTTCATATATCTGTTGTCCATTTGTATATCTTTTTTTTTTCAGTAGGCTTCACATCCAGCGTGGGGCTTGAACTCACAGCTCTGAGATCAAAGGTTGCATACATTATCAGTGAGGGGCCCCCATTTGAATATATCTTCTTTGGGAAAATATCTATTCACATTCTTTGCCCACTTTTTATTTATTTGTTTGTTTGTTTATAGTTTATTTATTTTTAAGTAATCCCTACATTGAACATGGAGCTCAAACTCCAACCCTGAAATCAGGAGTTACATGCTTTTCCAACTGAGCCAGTGAGGTACTCCTTTGCCCATTTTAAAATTGGATTTATTTTAAATTTTTGTTGCTATTGAGTTGTATGAATTTCTTATACATTTTGGATATTAAACTCTTCTCATTTATATGGCTTGCAAATATTTTCTCCCATTCCATCGATTGCCTTTTCATTTTGCTAATTGCTTCTTTTGCTGTGTGGAAGCTTTTTAGTTTGATGCAGTCTCACTTGGTTAATTTGCTTTTGTTGCTTATACTTTTCTGTTGTTGATGCTGTTGTTGCCGCTTGTACTTTTGATGTCATATCCAAAAGATTACTGCCCAGACCAATGTAAAACAGGTTTTCTCCTATGTTTTCTTCTAGGAGTTTGACAATTTCAGGTCTTACATTTAAGTCTTTAATCCATTTCAAGTTAAATTTTGTGAGTGATACATGTAATATTATTTAACGCAGAGCCAGTAGGATTTAACCAATAAAGAAAGAAACATACTCCCACCAAATCAAATCTTTGCCACTTTAAAGAGGATGCTTCCTTTTTGGCCCATACTTTTTTTTTTTTGCAGGTTTCTAAAGTTTTCCCAGGGTTTCCAGAGTTGTCTTTTAAGTTCTTGTTGAAAGAAAAAACCCACAAGATTCTTTGCCATGTCAGTAGGTTCTTTCAGCTTCTTACTCATATGATTTGCTGAGTAAAATCCATTCCAACATTCTTTTTGAGGACATTCTTCCTTACATCTTCTAATGTCTTGTTTTAGCCACATAGCTGTCATCATGCGATTTCTCATCATGCGATTTCTTTTCATAGTAATGTGGGTCAATCTTATTGTTTTCTATTTCTATTTCTATTGTTTTAAAATTTCTATGAAATTTTTTCCAGAAGAATGTGTCCAAGGAGTCCTTGAATATCTATGAAGCTTTTAATTTTTTTTCACACTTAGCTTTGTTGTGCTCTGAATGGTATCTTACTTCCAATTATGCTTTTCTTTTCTTTTCTTTTCTTTTCTTTTCTTTTCTTTTCTTTTCTTTTCTTTTCTTTTCTTTTCTTTTCTTTTTTTCTTTTCTTTTCTTTTCTTCTAGGCTCCATGCCTAACACAGGGCTTGAACTCATGACCCTGAGATTAAGACCTGAGCTGAGATCAAGGGTCAGATGCTTTACTGACTGAGCCACCCAGGCACCCCTCAGTTATATTTTCTAATTGGTGAGTGTTGAATACTGCTATTGAGTTCATTTTTCATCTGGGAACTTTGATCAATTCGTTATTTTAAGGATTTGACCGGTAGTCAGTTTTATCTTTTTCCTTCCAATTCTTATCATTTTCTTATCTTATTTCCTTGATCAGGATGGCTTGTACTATGTAGTACAGAATTGTAGATCTATATCATTTTTTTTCCTCCAGAGTTTTAAGATATTGTCTTACATCATTCAGGCACCCTGTTGAGAAGTTTAATATTACTTTGAATTCTATTCTTTTGTAGCGAGCCTGTTTTTAGTGTCTAGAATGGTCATTACTTTTTCCTTGAAATTCTGCAGTTGAAAAAAAAATTCTGCAGTTTTACAGGGATATACCTTGGCATAAGGTATATATATATGTGTGTGTGTATATATACATACACACTTTGGCGTAAATTCTTTTTATCTATCTTGCATGGCATATCATCCTGAAGACTTTCTGTGTTTTCAGCTCTAGGAAATTTCTTGCTTTAGTTGTTTCTCTTCCCGCCCCCGCCTTGGACTAATATTGGACTTCCTCAGTTGATTCTCCATTCTACAACTTTATTTTCATATTTTTCACTGTGTCACTTTTTTGGCTTGCATTGTGGAATTTTTTTCAACTTTGTCTTCTAGGCCTTCTATTGAAATTTTTAAAAAAGATTTTATTTATTTATTCATGACAGACACACAGAGAGTGAAAGGCAGAGACATAGGCAGAGGGAGAAGCAGGCTCCTTGTGGGGAGCCTGATGTGGGACTTGATCCTGGGACTCCAGGATCATGGCCTGAGCCAATGGCAGATGCTTAACTGCTGAGCTACCAGGTGTCCCTGAAATTTTTATTTAAGAAATTATATTTTTTATTTTTACGACTCTTTCTGGTTCTCTGCTCCCCTTTTAAAGCAGCATCCCTCATTTATTAACTCAAATATTCTAAGTGTACTAATTATATTCAGTTCTTTTGATTGAAAGTGACAGAAAATCTAAAAGGAAGGAGGTAACTTATTGCTCACAAAACTGAAAAGGTTGAGCAGTAGTGCTTTCTTTAGACAAGTTTAGTTTTATATGGGAGTTTACATAGTAATACCAGCATCTGCTTTCTATCTTTCTAAACTTTACCTCTGTTTATTCTAGTTCCATTCATGGTAGCAAGAGACAGCAACAGCTCAGCCTACTTAATTTAAAGTTGCATGAGAATAAATGAGGATCTCTTTCTTGTAGTTCCCAGCAGGTGCCTCATGGTACCTCACTGATTCTGACTGGGCACATTCCTAAACATACTCCAATGGTTGTAGGAATGAAATCTGGAAATTTTGTACTAGGGTAGCTATAGCCATCTTTCTCCCATCTGGTCTATCTGACCTCAGAATTTAGGCCTAGATTGTGGAGTGAACTCAAAGTGAGAATGAAACGTGAGGGCTGAGTATACAGGGTATGGCTCAACAGAGCAAAATGGGATAACCACAAGGAGGAGGATCCTAGGCACAAAATGTAACAAATATTTTCTGTAATCACATAATTTGGAAAAATCAAAAAGTTTTGAAAATGTAGGGGCAAAGGCAGATGAGTATTGGGCATTTTACTGAAATGGAGGGCAGTAAGCAAGAGACTGGCCAATATCTGTTCTGTGAACTAGTTGCCAAAACAGTGTGAATTGTCCTAACCAGTTTCTTTTAGTTAAGTTCAGACATAAGCCTTTTGACTCAACTTTGTGACAATAAAGGATGGAATGAATAGATTTTACCTGCTGAATTAGCAGGAAGCATCACATTTGACTTTAATAACTTTTTCTATTTTCTTTCCGAAACCCACTGTGCACTTTGCTTTAGTTGGAGTGTCACAGTGTGGCAGCAGTCATTCTTGTAACTCTTTTAAAAATTCTCTCTGCTTTGACAGCTTTGGTTTGTGGAGGCATGAATTTATTTGTTATTTGGAACCTGAGATATGGACCAGTCCACCCTCATGGCCAGACTTCACCCGAGAAAGAAAGCAGCAGCCAGGACAAGACTCTGGATGGAGTCTGCAGATTAGGGGGCAGCTGTTCTGATGGTCACCGATATAGGGCTGGAGGCTTCTGTTTTTTGTTGTTTTTTTAAAGATTAAAAAAAATTTATTCATGAGAGTCACCGAGAGAGAGACAGAGACAGAGACACAGGCAGAGGGAGAAGCGGCTCCTCACAGGGAGCCCAATGTGGGACTCAATCCTGGAACTCTGGGATCATGCCCTGGGCCGAAGGCAGATGCTCAACCATTGAGCCACCCAGGTGTCCCAGAGGCTTCTGTTTCTTGAAACAGACATACTGGATGAGATTTTTAAGGTTGTTTCCAGATTTGACATTTTATCATTTTATTACCTGACAGTGTGTGGGGTTTTTGTTGTTTTGTTTTATTTTGTTTTTGTAGTAGGCTTCATGCTGGGCATGAAGCCCAATGCAGCATTTGAACTCACAACCCTGAGGTCAAGACCTGAACTGAGATCAAGAATCAGCCACTCAACTGACTGAGCCATCCAGGCACCCCGAAAATGTGTAGGTTTTTATGTTAACCAAGAATCAGTTCAGATCCATTTGTTTAAGATAAATCTCTTCACCTGAGAGTTACACCTCATTAGTGATGAGACCAGGTTCTATGGAGGTCAGAGGGGGGTGAAATCTGAGGGTCGCCTAGATTCCTGTCATTCCGTATATATCACACATGTATCAACTCTGCTTTCAGGATCTCAGGATCTCACTCAGGGGATACGAACTCTCAGGTCAGCACCTTTCTCTTCTTATGGAGACATCTAAATTACAACCAGAGGTAAATAAATACCAACTGAGAGTGTACATTACTACCCTGCTTTCTCATCTTTCCTAGAAACAGATTCACTCTATATATTATGCCCAGAATACCAACCTGCTGGAAGGTGGGGACCTGATAATGAATGTAGAAATACACGTCCTCCACCTTGGTCATGGGATTCTGGAGAACAAATTTGGAGGGTGTCATAAAGGTTCTCCTGACACATTCTTTTAAGTTCTTTCAAGTGGGAAAATGCTGTATTTTCTCAGGTTTACTAGGAAAAGAAGTCGGGGGTGGGGGGGTAGGCAGCAGAATTTTTTTCCAATATATATATATATTATGACTAACAAGAATTTCTATTTTTTCCCCCTCTGTCCCTTTCTGGATTTGTTGCTGACCCTAAAACTTGGGTACTCCAAAGAATGCCTGCAAGCCCAGAAATGGTATGGGACATTTCAGCATGAATCAGTAACAACACTTGACAGTGGGTTTGGCAGCCACATATGAAATGTTTCCCCACACATCAGAGTAGCATTCACCCACTGGGACTGCATTCAGAACCTAACAAGGGATGATACCACGATCCTGACACCGATTTCATTCTGTGTGTTTTGCAACACCAAGCAATTTTCTGGCACCAGCTAGGAGTCCTAGAATTCCACTCAGTTCTGACACTACCTGGAGATACTGTCTCATATCACATGCCAAGGGCTCAGTCCCATAAGACTGCCTCTTGCACACACTTCAGATGACAATTGCAAGTCCAGATTGTCACCTCTATTTCTGATTGACTAGCTAGAGATTGGAAGTTCTAAGGATCCTGTCTTTGGGTGCAACTGGTTTGCTAGAGTGGCCCACAGAACCCAGAGAAACATTTTACTAATTAGATTACTAGATTATTATAAAAGGACATTACTCAGGAACAATCAGATGGAAGCGTTGCACAGGGCAAGGTATGCGGAAAGGGGCAGAGCTTCTGTGCCCACTCCCAGCACAACACACTCCCTGAATCTCCCATGTTCACCAACCTGGATACCCTCTGAACCCTCCCTTTTTGGGTTTATAAAGAGGTCTCATTACATAGGTGTGATTGATTAAAGCATTGGCTATTGGTGATTGATGGGAACTCTGGGGCCCATCCTTAGATGTGGTCCCAAGTCACCTCATTAACGTAACAAAAGATACCTTTATTGTTTTTATCATCCAGGAAATTTCCAGAGTTTTAGGAGCTCTGTGATGGGATCATAATCACAATATTACATTGCCATTACCCCTTTTCCCTGCTCCCTCTTCCCTTCCTCTCAATGTCTGGGGCGGGGCGGGGGGGGGGGGGGACACCTCTGAAGTTATTTACTCCCACCTGACCTTGTCAAAAGCAGGCTGGCAGTTTTTTCAGTGAGTGTCCTATCTCTACTGCACAGTCACATCACCAGGTGAGCTCAAGCAGAAGACCTTGAGGGCAAAGCATCCCCTGAAGAGAACCAAAACGACTCCCTCAAGCAATTAAGACTGCCCTGGGCCAGCAAGACCCTCACTGTGATGGACTCCAAGACAGTGATCTATTCGATCTTCACTGTCTACCTGCAGGTACCCACCCACCTTTGTCCCACATTTTCCTTACATAAACATGGAATTATTTTTGGTACTTTGGAGAGAGTCTTTGAAATGGTAGTCTACTGTCTTCCCAGTGTTGGCCTCACTGAAATAAATTCCTTTCTCCTTACACCACCACTTGTTTCTCTGTCTTTGGATTTTGTCAGCAGCTAGTGGCTGAACCTGATCTGTTTGGGACTCCTGAGTTAGGTGCTCTTGCATGCCTGCACCCTGACTACAATTTCCCAATGGCATGTGGGTTTGGAGGGGCTGGGTTTGGAGTTATGGCCAAAATACCATGTATATTACCTCTTAGATATGGGATTTTAACTTTTTTTTTTTAAGTTTATTGATTTAAGTAATCTCTACACCCAACATGGGGCTCAAACTCACAACTCTGAGATCAAGAGTCGCATTGTCGCTCTGGCTGAGCCAGTCAGCGCCCCTGGATTTTAACTTTGTTTTCTAAATTTCAGTTTTAGGTGACAGAGATAACGCCAACAGTGTATATTACCACATTAGTTTATTTTTAAGTGATCAAAGCCTCAATATGGCATATTTATAATGTCTTTTATAATAAATATTGCCTAAACAATGACAGAAACATTTGTTTCCCTATCAAGGTAACATTTGAAAGCTAAAATATCTTAAACTTAAAAATAAATCTGGTTCTCAGGAAGATGTTTAATATAATATATTAGAAATAGTATGCCGTATAAATAGAGTTATATTTCGTTTTGTCCAATAAATGGCCATAAACAACCAATGAGTCTTCATATCTGGCATAATCTGGGGAGGGGGACAGGACTTCAGATTTGCATGCTCTTTGGCTTTGGCTGCATTACCTCAGTAGTCCACGAGATGGCAGCAGAGAAATGTTCATTTAAATTTATCATCTGCAGAGAGGTTGTTATAAATGCACTTCCCCGGGAAAACAGACTAACCTTTGTAATTCGGTTCTTTCTGAACATAAAAGTAGCCAGCGAGGGCTGTCAAACCACTTCTCAGGCCTTTTATGAGAGCTGTGCTGAGGATTTTATTTTCTTTATTTGTCTTAAAGTTGTTTTCCTTGCTTGCCATATTTTGCGGTGAGTCAGGTCTGAACATGGGGCAGTCAGTGTAGGTGCAGGTCTTTGTGTTCCGGTCACAGGTTCTCTTAAGTAAGTTTAGAAAATCTAGGAACAATAAACTTTGGGATCTTACTGTGTTCTTTGTGGTCATTGACAATCTACTCTCACCAACAAGCAAGACAATGGAAGAAAGTGGTGTTCACACGGTGGGGCCTGGGGGCAGCTTGTGTGGGTAGGGCCTGAAGAGAGGCAGTGCTTTGGGGAAAGAAGGTATTTCTTTTTTTTCCTTTAAAAAAAAAAAGAGATTCTATTTATTTATTCATGAGAGACAGAGAGAGAGAGGCAGAGACATAGGCAGAGGGAGAAGCAGGCTTCCTGGAGGGAGCCCAATGCAGGACTCGATCCCAGGACCCTGGGACCCCTACCTGAGCCAAAGGCAGTCGCCCAATGGCTGAGCCACCCAGGTGCCCCCAAACATTTACATTTTTAATGAAATGAGATCATGCAACACTGACACTGTTTTGCAGCTTACCTCTTACATTTACTTTATCACAGACACCTTCCCATGTTTAATTTTTACAGGCCATATATTATTCCAGAACATGTTGGTGATGTAATTTCTTAAAGTACCTCAATTGATGAATGTGTTTTCCATGTTATTCTTGTTGCCAATAACAATGCTGCACGAAGACAATTTTGTATGTTTATCTTTGTGTACTTAAAATCTAAACTTTCCACCAAACAGCATTTTCAGAACTGGGACGCCACCACTGAAATTAGTAATAAAATCCTACAGTTACATCCTCCCAAAGTGGGCAGAGCCTGTGCAACAAACCTAAGAACATGTTGATCAAGTGTCCTCTTTTTAAAAATTTTAAGGTGAAGCCTGTGCTTGAACGGTGGCAGCAGAGGACAGAAGACACACTTTCCCAAGTTTTTAAATGTATTCGATAGCAGGGATATTTGTAAAAGCTCTCCCCTTTCCTTGGCATGTCACTACCCCGTGCAACCTTGACATTGCAGGCTCCAGGGGGAAGTGGCCCCGCGGCCTCAGTACAACTGAAATGTGCTCTGGCCAGGAAGCCTCCTTTCTGTGACTCCTCCACGGTGCCAGATGTGAAGGAGCTGAAGGCTTGAGGTCTGGGAGCTCAGGGCCAGGGTATTCTCCAGGAGGGAGAGGGCACCCTGCAATGTACCCACTCCCCAGGGCCCGCAGAGCCAGGGCCTGACTGCCTCTGGGGCACCGCGAAGACCCCTCTGCGGGCTCCAGCGTGATTCTGAGTGGTCGCCTTATGGTGGCTCCCCTTGCCCACAAGCCTGGGGAGCAGCAGCAGCATCTTGTCATCTTTGCTACTTCGCACAGAGGGGCTAATGCTGGCAAAGATGGTCTTACAATAGGGCTTCTCTGCCAAAGGATTCAGACTCTTCTTTATTCCCTGTGACGTTGGAGCAACATTTCATACAAATGGCAGGAATTAAAAATCTAAGACACGTGTAACATTTCAAGTTCAGAAGTCTTTTTCAAGCCCCATGATTATTTTATTATTTATCTTTTTTTAAAAAATATTTTATTTATTTTTTCATGAAAGAGAGAGAAAGAGAAAGAGAGGCAGAGACACAGACAGAGGGAGAAGCAGGCTCCATGCAGGGAGCCTGACGTGGGACTCGATCCCGGGTCTCCAGGATCAGGCCCTGGGCCGAAGGCAGGTGCTAAACTGCTGAAACACCCAGGGATCCCCTTATTTATTGAGTCTTATATCTCACTGGTTATATAAGTTGAGGATCCAGGGCCTTTAAACAAATATCTCTGGCTTTGTATGATCGGGGTAGGGGGTGAACCCTGACACTATAAGATCCTAAGTACGAAGTGCAAGTAAGACCATTAGGAACAACTTTTTCTTAGTACGTAAGGCAGCATCGTATCATTATTCTTGCACAGTAACTTTTCTTTTTGTTCTACCTTTTCCCCCTTCTTGGTCCACTTTTGAACCGTGCTTACATCTAATCGTCTGGACTGCTCACTGTGTGTCTGGTGTCTCAGAACCCCTCTGAGGTTCTTAATACACCGAATGCATTGTTGTTTGTGACTTCACAAACAAAATAGCATGGCTCTGATGCTTATGAATGAAATATATAAAAAAGGCAAAACCATGGATGTGCACTTCTGCGCTGGACAGGCTGTGTTCTCTATCCTATTTCTCCATGAAGTTGTAGTACTAACAAGGGCAAAATATAAAGCTTGTCATGCATTAATGCTTTGATTTCATTCGTTCAACAAGTTTGCTTTGAGTGTCTGCCATGTGCCAGGCACTGTTTTAGTCACTGTTTTGGGGAAAGAAATAGACAAAAATTAAGCAAATAAACCAGTCTTAGTATTATTAGGCCATGATCAGTTCCAAAGAGAAAATGTAGGGAAAGGGGATGGGTTATATATTTAAGTCAGGGTAGGTCTTACTAGTAGGATGAATAAGATGGCATTTGAACAATGACTTGAAGGAGTGGATAAATGGGGAAGGAGAGCCCCAAGTAGGAGAGCTAGCGTATGCCAACACTCCAGGGCCGTGGCCAGCCTTGTGAATATGTGGCTTGGACAGCACTCAGCAAGGGGGAGAGAATACGGTACGAAGTGAGAGAGGAAGAGAGCAGGTGATAGTCTAGGCTCTGGAGGACTTTGCCTTTACTACGAGTGATTAGGGGAGCCACCTAGGGTTTTAGAGCAGAGGAGAGAAGTGATTTGATTATATTTTTAAAAGGATCAGTGGAACAGCTGGTTGGTAACAGGGTGCAGTGGGGGCAGCCAGAGATCCATGGAGGCGACTGCTATAATCTCTCTCTCTTTTTTTAAAAAAGATTTTATTTATTTATTCATGAGAGACATACAGAGAGAGGCATAGACATAGACAGAGGGAGAAGCTCCTGCTGGGAGCCTGATGTGGAACTTGATCCCAGGACCCTGAGATGATGACCAGAGCCAAAGGCAGGCACTCAATCACTGAGCCACCAGGCGTCCCACAACTGCTATAATCTTAGCAAGATATAATTTGCTATAATCTTAGAAAGAGGGGGTGCTGTCCCACCCCACATTGTGACAGCGGATGTGGAAATTCTGTATATATTTTGAGGGACATGGTGACAGGATTTCCTGATGGTATAGGATCTACCTAATAAGGGTCTAAAGGAGGGGAAAATTTCTGTAACAATTTGAATGAATGGAGGAGCAGAAAGAGAAGAAACTGGAAGGGCAGAGTAGGGAGAGATCATAAGGAGATCAGCCTGACAAGAGGGGGAGACCTTGAACCAGGAGGAAGCTAAAGAATTCAGGTAATTCTCGTAGTGTCTTGAGGAAGAGCACAGTGAAGACTTTTGACCAGATCCAAAGGCCTGTGAGATGGCATTATGGCTTAGAGAGTGAACTTGCCCCATTTAAAGCAAAGCACACAGAAAATAACCTTTGTCAGTAGTAATATGGATAATATAAAGGCAAAGAGCGGAGAAAATATAATAAACTCATTAAACCTATAGTAAGTGAGGAATAGAAGGGAAGAGATAGTGATGAAACATTTGGGACAGAAGACAGTTGGCAAAATTTGGCAGTGTTGAGACTATGGGATAGAAGATAAATACATTATTCTCCAAGGTTCCTAGTTTGTAGTTTTGTTTTAAAGTTTTATTTATTTATTCATGAGAGACACAGAAAGAGAGGCAGAGACATAAGCAGAGGAAGAAGCAGGCTCCCCACTGAGCAGAAAGCCTGACGTGGAGCACTTTCCCAGAACCTTGGGATCATGACCTGAGCCGAAGTCAGACCTTTAACCAACTGAGCCACCCAGGCACCCCTCATATAATCCTCACTTCAGCCACGCTGATAATTACTGTTCTCTACACTCTGCTCTCTTCAGCTTTTGAGCTTTCGCTGGGGTGTTGCCACCTTACCATCTCCTTACAAATATCCTTTGAAGCTCCTTTCAAATGCCACCTGATCCAGGGGACCTGTCATCGTCCCTAGCAGCCTGAGCCCTTGTACTTCTGATTCCCTAGCATTCCTTCTGTTTCATGGACTTTCTGTGTCATCACTTGATGCTTAGCCCTGGATGAAAAGTTTCTTGGGGTCAGGAATTAGGTCTTATGAATATTTGTGCCCTCTCAGAACTTAGCTCCGTGTCTTACAGATCTTAGACCTAGTGGATGACATCTAAATGTTTGTGAAGTTGACTTTGTTGAGGCGAGCCATTTCTTGTCTTATAGCTACAGAACAAGGGCTAATCTGTAGTTGTAAAGGGTTCTGGATCATTGAATGAAAGCTGCTCTTTCAGCAGATCATAATTGTGTGAAGCTGTTAAGTGTATACTTTTGAAGAACAGGTTTTGCTGTGTTACTGAGTTCACGTTGCCATGGCAACCTTAACTTTTGGCACTTTCTGAATTTAGTGTCCTACTTAATTTCCTGTGTTTGGCTCTGAGAGACCATATTGTTCTGTCCTTTTTGCTTGCTTATATGAATCTTTGAACTGAAAATCATTTATAAATTTATTTTATTCACCTTGTTAGATCCTCAAAAGGATCCTTAAGATTTGGGACTTGGTCTATTATCCTTAGCACCCTAGAGTGCCCTGTACTTTTTAAACAATGTGTGTGTCAATATATATTTTAGATGAATTGAGAAATCATTGGTGCTATAGGCTGAACAATGTTTGTCCCCAAAATGCTCAAATCCCAGTCTTTGGAACCTGTAAATATGTCATTTACAAAGTAAAAAGGGCTTTGGAGTGGTGATGAAGGATTTTGAGACAGGGAGATTATCCTGGATCATCTGAGTAGGCCAGTATAATCACAAGAGCCTTTGTAAGAGGGAGGCAGGAAGATCAGTCAGTGGTAGGAAACTGATGATGGAAGTAAGGGGGTGGAGTGATGGGAAGGAGCCACAAGCCAAAGAATGTGGCAGTTTCTAGGAGCTGAAAAAGCCAAAGAAATAAGTTCTCTGCTGAAGTTTCCAGAAGGAATGTAGCCCTGTGTACACCTTTTCTTTTTAAATTCAATTTGCCAACGTATAACACCCAGTGTCATCCCATCAAGTGCCCTCCTTAGTGCCTGTCACCCTGTCACCCTATCCCTTCACCCTCCTCCCCTTCCACAACTTTTTGTTGCCCAGAGTCAGGAGTCTTTCATGGTTTGTCTCCCTCTCTGATTTTCCCCACTCAGTTTCCTTCTTTTCCCTTATAGTCCCTTGCCCTGTGTACACCTTGATTTTAGAATCTCAACCTCCAGAACTGTAGGAGAATAAATATGTTCCTGTAAGCCACTTTGAGGCACTTTGTTGTAATAGCAAGAGGAAACCAGCACAGTGGGTTACTGCTTTTAACAAGTATCCAAGACCACTTAGTGGAATAAAGTGCAAGTCCAATTGGATATATTTTTTGGCTAGATTCCAGACAATACTACTTTTTTTTTTCTTTTCCAGACTATACTACCTCTAGTAGTACAAAAAGGTGAAGTGGGAAGGAAGCATAGAGATTATCTTGTTAATTGTGATGTAGTTATTGTCAGAATTTCAATAACATATAAGATGGACATTAGAGTTATCTATAACTAATCTACTAAAGTTGCCATTTTCTTGAAAAACTTGCATTGTGTATCAGTGAGTTGTAGGCATTGTGCCTTATACCAGGCCCCCAGTCAGACCTCACAAGGGTCTCAATAAGACCTCCTATAGTTAGCAAGATCTTGGACTAATGAGTGTATAGGACCTCAGGGAGGACTGAATATGACTCAATTTATTGTGAAGTGGGAATTTATATATCAAATCATGTATTAAAATCCAGAAGGGTGGTGTCTTCATGATCTATGTAAACCTTCCACAATAGTTGCTCTCAACATCAACTGGGCATCAGACCCTTTGGTGAAGTTTTTTACAGATCCAGATGCCAGTACCTCATCCTAGGAGATTTGGACTCAGTAGATCTGGGGTAGGGCCTAGAAATCTATGTTTTAAAGAGTCTTAAGTCTGTGGTGTCCCAAAGTGTTGAATGTAGCTTATGTGTTGCTAATTAAAACTACTCAGTCCTCAGTCGACAACATGGCCTGCTAGTGATCATACTGTGAGCAGCATTTCTAATGTGTATTCCTAAGAATACATGTCCTCTAGCATGGCACACCTACACCAATTTGATGAACTTTGTAAAACAGTGTATAGTACTAGTATGTTACTTTTTTGGAGTGTCATGATGGACAATTGGACATTAAAAGCTCTAAGTTATCCTCAATTAAGAGAATCTGTTTAAGTCTTCCTCCTTCATATGCTCTAAACTTATTTTTCTATTGAACTGCCTCATTATGTAATTTTAATTAAATACCCTGTGCCTTGAATGCTCTCCAGGGCACACTTGAGAAAACATTGATCTAGAAAAATGGAGGAAATGATGGCATTTGCCTTATTGAGAAAGTACCAGTTGATGAGTGGGAATCTTGTAATTATCATAAACACATATATGATGCCTCAATTCACAGGAAAAACAATGGTCACAGGATTTACCAACCTAGCAAGGCCATTAAAAGTGTATATTTTAAGACATGGAATCATAAAACTTCCATCCAGATGGTCTTTTTCGTATCAATCATGGGTGGGAGGTTGACGTTCGCAGAGCGCTCACTGCTTCCCACATACTCTGCATGCTTTGCCTTACTTCCATTTTATTGCTAGTCCACATATTATCACTACCGTTGCAAAGTTGAAAAAGCTGAGACAAAGAAGTTAAATGGGTTGGCTGAAGCCAGATAGTTATTAATGGCACACCTATTGTATTGTGTGTTTTATAGGCAGCATCTCATTTAATCCTCCCACGGAACTTACAAAGTAGGCATTAATGTGAGTGAACTCGTCCAAAGTCCTACGACAAAGATAGGACTTTCTCTACGGACCATGTCCCCTCCCCACTGCAATAGGTTACCTTCCAGATATAGGAACAAAGAGAAAACTCATATCACACTTAAAAAAGGTATTATGCCAAGGGATTCAGTTATCTCTATTTCAATTAAAATCTTTCTCTGTGTTAAAAACACTGCCTTTTTTTGAAGGGTCCTCTTTCTGAGTCATATTTTTTCAAATTCAGTTGTTAGAGTCAACATATGAACAACTTCTAAAAACACAAGTGCTTGGTGACCACAGGGACAGCTGTCTGGAAGCATAGCATGTCAGACAGAAGTATGAGATCTCCTTGTGACAGCAGCATTGATTCAGAGCGATGGCAGCTGCCCCCAACAGAAGCAGGTCAATAGGAAGGCTAGACTCCAAAGCGAAAAAAGGTCTGTGCAAAGTCCCACAAATCCTAGAGTATTCTTTTAAGGAATCATATATAAATTTGCCATATAACTTTTTCCCTGCCCCTGCCATTCACAAGTGAAGTAATCACAAAAATCAGTAGTATTGTTCAGTTAGGAAGGGTAATACTTAAGTTAGGACTGCTGTAGATTGACACAAGCATCTTCTTTCTGCTTCTGAAATTATTCCCATGTGTTCTGATCCTCTCAACTTCCCAAATTCCCAAAATTATTTTTTGTTAAAATTTTAGTGAAGGATCACTTAGGAAAATGAGCATAACATTTTCAGGTAGGCCTCTAATGTTTCCCTTCACCTGTAACTCAGGCTCACAATTTGGAATTTTTTGGGGTCAGTTACTGCCAAAGAGAGGAAAGGGAACAAGGTTAGTATTTTTTGCTTTTGTAGTAACACAACTGAAACAGTAAGTTGTCTCCTTTCCTGATAAGAAGGGGTTTTTGTACTGCTTGAGATTGGGTGACTCAGGGTTTCTCCTCACATATATCTTATAATATGAGAGAAAGGTCACTTCTGAAAAATGTTATCCTTAGGTGTTTCCTTAATGCAAGACTGAGAGAATCCAGTGTGCATCCTCTTCATTGTTTTATGAATGACAGAGTACAAATGAGTGACCCTCATGCATCAGGCAGTCTGGTGATCAGGTGACAGAGACAGTAAATGTGAATTCTCACTCTGCAGTGGGCTTTGTGAGGCAATCAAGGCAGCTCTCCTGCTCCATCTCTATGTCAGCCTTTCTGTCTATAAAATGATGTCCCACTATTAATCCAGCTCACAGAACAGTTGTGAGAGAAATGAATAAAAGCAACACTATTGTTGAGTCTTCATATGAAATGCCTGCATCCTAGGTGTTTAGCAAGATTTATTATTATTATTAGAAACAAATATACATTAACATACTACCAGGCACCTCTCACTAAAAGTTGGTAGGGAAATGAAAATATTTGTGTTTCTATCAATGGTGCTAAAACAACTGGGTATCCATATATAAAAAAATTAATTTAGATACAGACCTTATATCTATCATAAAAATTAACTCAAAATGAATCATGGGCCTAAATGTAAAATGCAAAACTATAAAACTCCTATAACATAATATAGGAGGAAAATCTAGATGACCTTGAGTTGTGCCTATAGAGATAAAGCACTGAAGGTGTGATTTTTAAAAAAGATATTTATTTATTTATTTTAGAGAGAGAGAGAGAGCATGAGCAGGGGAAGGGCAGAAGGAGAGGGAGAAGCAGACTCCTCGCTAAGCAGGGAGCTGACATGGGGCTCAATCACAGGACCCTGGGATCATGACGTGAGCTGAAGGCAAATGCTTAATGGACTGAGCCACCCAGGTGCCCCTGGAGGTGTGGTGTATTGAAGAATTGATAAGCTGGACTTCATTAAAATTAAAAATTTCTGCTCTGCAAAAACATTATCAAGAAAGGAAAAAGAAAAGCACAGACTAGAAGAAAAAATTTGCAAAAAATATCTGATGAAAGACTCTTGTCTGAAATATACAAAGAACACTTAAAACTCAACAATAAGAAAACAAATAACCCAATTAAAAACATTGGACAAGGACTTTAATAAACACCTCATCAAAGAAGACATACAGATGGCAAGTAAATGTATGAACAGATGCTCAATATCATATGTTATAAGAGAAATGCATATTAATATAACAGTGAGATACCACTACACACCTATTAGCATTGCTGAAATCCAGAACATTGACAACACCAAAAGGTGGTGAGGATGTGGAGCAATAGGAAGTCTCATCTATTACTGGTGGGAATGCAAAATGGTATAGCCACCATGGAAGAGAGTTTGGTGTTTGTTTTTGTTTTTGTTTTTGTTTTTACATATTTAAACATACTCTTATCATATGATCTAATAATTGTATTCTTTAGTATTTACCCAAAGTAGCTGAAAACTTATGTCCACATAAACATGTGAACATGGATCTTTATAGCACTTATATCCATAATTTTCATATATATATATTAAGATTTTATCTATTTATTCATGAGAGACACACACACAGAGGCAGAGACACAGGCAGAGGGAAAAGCAGTCCCCATGCAGGGAGCCTGACGTGGGACTCAATTCTGGATCTCCAGGATCACGCCCTGGGCTGAAGGCGGCGCTAAACCGCTGAGCCACCGGGGCTGCCCTGTGCTCATAATTTTCAAAATTTTGATGCAATCGAGATGTCCCCACAAATATATTGTGGTACAACCGAACAGTGGACTATTGTTCAGTACTAAAAAGAAGTGAGCTATAAAGCTATGAAAAGACATGGAGGAAACTTAAAAATGCATATTACTAAGTGAAAGCAGTCAATCTAAAAAAGCTACGTATTGTATGGCTCCAACTGTGTGACATTCTGGAAAAGGCAAAACTATGGAGACAATAAAAAGATCAGAGGTTGCCAGGGGTTCAAGGAGGAGGGATGATGAGCAGAACAGAGGGGATTTTTAAGGCACTGAAACTGCATTTGTTCAAGCCCATAAAATGTGTAATACCAAGAATGGATAAATCCTAATATAAACTATAGTCTTTGGGTGATAATGATGTGTCAAAGTAGATTCAGCAGTTAGAAGGCATGTACCACTGTGGTGGGAGATGTTGATAGTGAGAGAGGCTATGCATGTGATAGCCTTTTGTAAGTGATAGCTTCACTTTATCATCTATCTATCTATCTATCTATCTATCTATCTATCTATCTATCTATCTATCTATCATCATAAGCTCTAGGCCCAGCATGGTGCTTGAACTCATGACTCTGAGATCAAGCATCGAACACTCTACCAACTGAGCCAGCCAGGTGCCCCCAATCCTTTTTAAAAATCACCTTATTCTTTAAGTACTCCAATATTCATATGTATTAAGTTGTACATAATCAGATACAACTCTTGGTAAATGAAAAAGCTACTTTTCTGTCATTTAATCTGTCAGTTCTCTAGTTGGTAGGAATAGTTCAAAATCACTCAATGAAAATTAAAAAAAATTAAACAATTCATATAGGGGTAGTGTGTAAACCAGAGAACAGAAAACTTAGCTTATCCCGTTACTTCAGATTTCTTACCCCACATGTGTTGGACCATTTGCTGAGCGAATCTGTTAGGTTTTGGGAGCAAATCACATATTTGGCCCATGTAAATATATATCATAATCATGTATGTTGCCTACAAATTCATATTCAGCTGAGTTATAAATGTAATTATACATTACAGTTCTTCATTTCCAAATGCTATCAGTTTTCCAGAAGGACCAGGCTTCAGAAGTTATAATGACTATGTCCATCCCTATGTGATTGTCATGTACCTTCTATATCTGATTATCTGCCTTATCCAAAACTCAATTACTGTTCACCACTTAATATGTGAATAACTTTTCTTTGGTAAGATTCCTCTGTTCAGCTCTACCTTCTGACATAGTTTCTTCACTGTTCCTACCAGAATAATTTTCTGTTTACCACTTTGATTTGACAAGTATATTTGTTCTCTATTGCTGTGAAACAAACCATCACGCATTTAGAGGCTTCAAACAATACCGAATTATTAGCCCTCAGTTTTGTAGGTCTGAAGTCCAGCAGAGTAGGGTTGGATTATCTGTTTGGGATGAACTCAAGGCCAAAATCAAAAGGTATAAACTGGACTGAGTTCTTGTCTGGACACTCTGGGAAAACAAAAACCCAACTTCTAAGTTTATGCTTATTGTAGGCAGAATTCAAATATTTGCTGTTTCAGGACTATGATTTCTGCCCACTTGCTGGGTGTCAGCTGGCAAGTGCTTTTAGCAACTAGATCCCACCCATATACTTTACTCTGTCCCCTCCATCTTCAGGCCAGCAATGATGAGTTGAATCCTTTTCATGCTCCAAATCTCTGATTTCCTCTTCTGCTGCCAGCCAGAGAAAACTCCAAGCTTTTAAAGATTTCAGGCCATTAAGTTATGTACATCTTGGTAACATTCCTTTCTTAAAGTCACCTGTGTCACATAACATAATCTAATCATAGGGTAAAAGCCCTCAGATTTCATAGTCCTGAAGATTATTATGGGGGTGACAGGAGGAGGCAGGACATCTTAGGGCCAATTAGAGTCCTACTTACACAGCACTCCTCTCTTTCCTAAGACTCTATGATGAATCCAATCTGTGAGCTTTAAAAGCCTTCTGCAGAGTATCGTGGACAACCTAAATTCCTTTTCTGTCCTAGTCGGACTTGGTCACATGTCATTGTTCTCCCATTTTCAACCCTCCCTCAAGGTAGCATCTCATGGCACAATCCCCAAATGTTCCCAAATGCTCAATGAGCTCCATTACACCAGTCCTCAGAAGCTCCAGCTGCTCAAAGCTCGATCCTTGGGGATCCTTGGCCTGTAAACAATCCATGTTGTCAGACACAGGGGGCACCCCCTCTGGTTTTCTCTGAGGATCAGCTGTGAATATTAAGATATGTTAGAGTTGTTAAGAACAAAACAAAACAACAGAAAACTGAAGACAGCACAATTCCCAAACATACAGTGTCTATAGTCACTTGACTGAATTACTTAAAATCTTAAGAGCTGATGGTCCTAAAATTTCTACCAAGAGACCAGAAATTAAGTTTTTGCAATCTGCCATCTGGGCCTTGAATGAAAGAGAAACTTGTATCTTATCCTCAGTTCCAGTTTTGTTCAGAGACAAAAACAAAAAGAAAAGAAAAGATAAAAGAGATCTTTTGTAGGTAGGGCCTAAGAAGTGATATATGGTATCTTGTTCTAGTTTATGACACTTGCTCATTTGTCACAGCACTTGGGTGACCTGGTGATGAGTAGTGTATAAAATTATAGACCAAATGCTTTAATTAGTTCTTGATTTAGATTGTTAATAGACGTAATTCAGTTTTTCAGTACCTTTTTTATTGCTGTCGTAAATAGCAGAAAACCTGTCTCAAACCACCTTAAGATTAAAAAAGATTGATTTTTTGGTCATTGAAAAACATAGGGTAAGCCAGGCTTGGGAACTTCATTTAGAGCTTACTAATGTTATTAAGGGCCAGTTTACCTTTACCTTTCCACTTTACCTTCTAAAGTGTGATCTTTATCCCAGGTCTGATGCCCCCTATTGATTGTAAGGTAACTTGTCATTACTGACAATGCAGTGTGCTGTTTCCTTCCATATCTTAGTAGGAGAAAGCAAAGGTCTGGACCGATATGATGAATTTCATGTTTACTGGGTGTGGTTAAGGTCCGTTGCCACTCCTGAACAGTGATAGCCACGGAGACAGAATGTATTGGTATGTTGTTGTCTACATGGGATACCTGGAGAGAGTAAGATGCTTGGAAACAAATCCTGATATTATATAAAAAATAACAAATACCATGTAATATAATTGCTGTTTTTTTAAGAAAATCTCTCAAGACTCCCTTTTCATACTTTTGAGGATTTGGGCATATATGTGGTTGCTTCGGCTGTATGTGGATGAACCATTTGTTGGCATTTGTATACTTTTTATGATTTTTATCTAGTTTACGTCTACTGTAATTCCCAAGGGTTGAGAGATACCAAAAGGTTGCTGGAATAATTTCACACTCCATTAATAAATAACAGATAGATGCTGCCTTTGGGATTCCAGGAGCATTTTCCTAAAAGGTTTAAACTCCTTAAAGACATGGCAGGTGGAGAGGTGGGGCTTGAAGTTGTTGGGAAGCAACAGGAGAAGACTGGATAGGAAGCCGTTTTTGTCTAAATTAAGGGTTGAGTTTTTTCAAACTAATACAACTAGTATTCTCAAAATGTCTCGCTAAGTTAATGCTAATTGCAGATAATAACTCTTAATAGGCAGAAGAACTGTAATGTGTTATGAAGAAGCCGGTTCTCCAAATGGCAAATTTATCCATTTCTTGATTCAGAAATGGAAGATGAGATCCATCTCTGCTTTCAGGATTCTCGTAGCTTGGAGGTTTAAATACTGGCATTGCTTGGAATGGATAATGCAATAAAAAAAGGTCAGTACCTGAAATAGAGTTGGAATAATATACACGAGAAGGACCTTTCACACGGCAGCAGGTTTCTCTCTCTCTTTCTGATTCGGTGCAGATCCAGAAACCTTTAAACTACTGTTTGGTGGCACCCGACAGTGAACAAGACCTATCCTTCCTCTAAAGCTTATCTGTCATTTCAAATGTTAAGAAAAAGTTCAAACCAGGCTCACCTATGTGCCTTACAAATCTCCAATAATCAGGGAATTCTCTTACCAAATACCTGAACTTTGGTGTGGTTATGGTTTCCCCCTAAATGACATTAGCCCCTTCATTCCTCTTCAGTGGTTCCAATGGTCCCATCATGCTGCATGATACCTGTGCAGCTTTGGCAGTTTCTGGAGAAAACTAATGGCCAGTGACGGCCATGACCTCACACCCAGGACTGATAAAACTACAACGTCAAAGGTATGTATTCGACATTGGATGCTGATGTCTCAACATTTTGCCCTCAACTCCTAGGACTTCCTCTTCAATACTTCTTGGAGGTCTTATAAAAGACTCTATCTTCTCTATTTCCTCCAGTGGGATATTTTACCTGGATTATTATCACAACTATTTTGCTACGTGCAATGAAATTAGCAGTGATTCCATTTGTTGAAATCATATGTAGACGACAGTGCTCTCTGCCTTATTACCAAATGAGTACAGTGTGCCCTTCAATAATTCTTTAAACTCTCAAATGCCATGGAAATAATATGCTGGAATATTACTGAGCTGTGACTGAAACACCATTTGTGCTAAATATGACAGCGCACAAATGATATTCCTCTATAAAAGTTCAAACTACATTAATCTTTTAGGGAGGTTCATTGACTGGGAAGATGGCTTAGATATAAAATAAAGACACGGAGGGCTCACCGAGGAGAGCTTTTCTGGTCAGGATTTCTAGGAACAAGTGTAAGGTAAGGTCCATAAGTTAACCCTTTATGATTAGAATGTGAGCAAGATTATGCAGTTCCAAAGGGGAGAGGTTCAAATGATAATGCATGTATTTCCATATGAGGGAAAAAATGGGCTTCCGGATCTGAGAATTACAAATCAAAGAACAGGGATTAAATGACCAGGCAAACACACAACATTATTGTGTGGGAATCTGGAGGAGACAAATGTGGTGCCCAGGTCTATGCTTATAGCCCCAGCCCTCATTATTTGTGTTTAAAAGAATGACAAGCTCTTCCTATACAGTCTCTCCAATGCCATTTTGTCTGTCATTTTGCCTTATCTTAAGTCTGCACAAAGAGAAACAATTGCATGAACATCTTCTTTTCCTGAGTTTCTAAGAATGGCGGTGAGTAAGTAGGGTTAGAAGCACATATCAAGAGGTGAAAGTGGGTTAGATTTATTTTATTTTATTTTATTTTATTTTATTTTATTTTATTTTATTTTATTTATTTATTCATGAGAGACACACAGAGAGAGGCAGAAACATAGGCAGAGGGAGAAGCAGGCACCTCTCAGGGAGCCGGATTTAGGACTTGATGATCCCTGGACCCAGGATCATGCCCTGAGCTAAAGGCAGATGCTCAACCACTGAGCCACCCAGGTGTCCCAAGTGGGTTAGAGATTTAATTAGCATTAAAAAAAGTAGTTGCAGTGTAAATGTGAGACACTATTAAGTTTTGTGGTAGTAGTTTTTCTAAAATGTATAGAACATATAAAAAAACACTACTATTCATAAAAAATTATAAATCAGTATATATTTATTCAATGCATAAAACATGTAATAGCATAGAAACATACAAAGGGAAAGTCACCTATCATCACAGTGTCCAGAGAAAACCATCACTAACATGCTGGCATGTATCTTGTAGTCTCTGTTCTGTACAAATAGACACATAGTATCTTTTTTATTTTATTTTTTAAAGTTTTTTTTCTTTTTTTAATAATAAATTTATTTTTTATTGGTGTTCAATTTGCCAACATACAGAATAACACCCAGTGCTCATCCCGTCAAGTGCCCCCCTCAGTGCCCGTCACCCATTCACCCTCACCCCCCGCCCTCCTCCTCTTCCACCACCCCTAGTTCGTTTCCCAAAGTTAGGTGTCTTCATGTTCTTTCTCGCTTTCTGATATTTCCTCCCCATTTCTTCTCCCTTCCCTTCTATTCCCTTTCACTATGATTTTATTCCCCAAATGAATGAGACCATATAATGTTTGTCCTTCTCCTATTGACTTATTTCACTCAGCATAATACCCTCCAGTTCCATCCACGTTGAAGCAAATGGTGGGTATTTGTCATTTCTAATGGCTGAATAATATTCCATTGTATACATAGACCACATCTTCTTTATCCATTCATCTTTCGATGGATACCGAGGCTCCTTCCACAGTTTGGCTATTGTAGCCATTGCTGCTAGAGACATCGGGGTGCAGGTGTCCCGGCATTTCATTGCATCTGAATCTTTGGGGTAAATCCCCAACAGTGCAATTGCTGGGTCGTAGGGCAGGTCTATTTTTAACTCTTGGAGGAACCTCCACACAGTTTTCCAGAGTGGCTGCACCAGTTCACATTCCCACCCACAGTGTAAGAGGGTTCCCTTTTCTCCGCATCCTCTCCAACATTTGTTGTTTCCTGCCTTGTTAATTTTCCCCATTCTCACTGGTGTGAGGTGGTATCTCATTGCGGTTTTGATTTGTATTTCCCTGATGGCAAGTGATGCAGAGCATTTTCTCATGTGCATGTTGGCCATGTCTATGTCTTCCTCTGTGAGATTTCTCTTCATGTCTTTTGCCCATTTCATGATTGGATTGTTTGTTTCTTTGGTGTTGAGTTTAATAAGTTCTTTATAGATCTTGGAAACTAGCCCTTTATCTGATACGTCGTTTGCAAATATCTTCTCCCATTCTGTAGGTTGTCTTTGAGTTTTGTTGACTGTATCCTTTGCTGTGCAAAAGCTTCTTATCTTGATGAAGTCCCAATAGTTCATTTTTGCTTTTGTTTCTCTTGCCTTTGTGGATGTATCTTGCAAGAAGCTACTGTGGCCGAGTTCAAAAAGGGTGTTGCCTGTGTTCTCCTCAAGGATTTTGATGGAATCTGGTCTCACATTTAGATCTTTCATCCATTTTGAGTTTATCTTTGTGTATGGTGCAAGAGAGTGGTCTACTTTCATTCTTCTGCATGTGGATGTCCAATTTTCCCAGCACCATTTATTGAAGAGACTGTCTTTCTTCCAGTGGATAGTCTTTCCTCCTTTTTTTTTTTTAAAAATTTTTATTTATTTATGATAGTCACAGAGAGAGAGAGAGAGGGAGGCAGAGACTCAGGCAGAGGGAGAAGCAGGCTCCATGCACCGGGTGCCCGATGTGGGATTCGATCCCGGGTCTCCAGGATCGCGCCCTGGGCCAAAGGCAGGCGCCAAACTGCTGCGCCACCCAGGGATCCCTAGTCTTTTCTCCTTTATCGAATATTAGTTGACCATAAAGTTGAGGGTCCACTCCTGGATTCTCTATTCTGTTCCATTGATCTATGTGTCTGTTTTTGTGCCAGTACCACACTGTCTTGATGACCACAGCTTTGTAGTACAACCTGAAATCTGGCATTGTGATGCCGCCAGCTATGGTTTTCTTTTTTAAAATTCCCCTGGCTATTCGGGGTCTTTTCTGATTCCACACAAATCTTAAAATAATTTGTTCTAACTCTCTGAAGAAAGTCCATGGTATTTTGATAGGGATTGTATTAAACATGTAAATTTCCCTGGGTAACATTGACATTTTCACAATATTAATTCTGCCAATCCATGAGCATGGAATATTTTTCCATCTCTTTGTGTCTTCCTCAATTTCTTTCAAAAGTGTTCTATAGTTTTGAGGGTATAGATCCTTTACCTCTTTAGTTAGGTTTATTCCTAGGTATCTTATGCTTTTGGGTGCAATTGTAAATGGGATTGACTCCTTAATTTCTCTTTCTTCAGTCTCATTGTTAGTGTATAGAAATGCCATTGATTTCTGGGCATTGATTTTGTATCCTGCCACGCTCCCGAATTGCTGTATGAGTTCTAGCAATCTTGGGGTGGAGACTTTTGGGTTTTCTATGTAGAGTATCATGTCATCGGCGAAGAGGGATAGTTTGACTTCTTCTTTGCCAATCTGAATGCTTTTTACTTCTTTTTGTTGTCTGATTACTGAGGCTAGGACTTCCAGTACTATGTTGAATAGCAGTGGTGAGAGTGGACATCCCTGTCTTGTCCTGATCTTAGGGGAAAGGCTCCCAGTGCTTCCCCATTGAGAATGATATTTGCTGTGGGTTTTTCGTAGATAGCTTTTAAGATGTTGAGGAATGTTCCCTCTATCCCTACACTCTGAAGAGTTTTGATCAGGAATGGATGCTGTATTTTGTCAAATGCTTTCTCTGCATCTAATGAGAGGATCATATGGTTCTTGGTTTTTCTCTTGCTGATATGATGAATCATGTTGATTGTTTTATGAGTGTTGAACCAGCCTTGTGTCCCGGGAAAAAATCCTACTTGGTCATGGTGAATAATTTTCTTAATGTATTGTTGGATCCTATTGGCTAGTATCTTGTTAAGAATTTTTGCTCCATATTCATCAGGGATATTGGTCTATAATTCTCCTTTTTTGGTGGGGTGTTTGTCTGGTTTTGGAATTAAGGTGATGCTGGCCTCATAGAATGAACTTGGAAGTACTCCATCTCTTTCTATCTTTCCAAACAGCTTTAGTAGAATAGGTAGGGTTTCTTCTTTAAACGTTTGATAGAATTCCCCAGGGAAGCCATCTGGCCCTGGACTTTTGTGTCTTGGGAGGTTTTTGATGACTGCTTCAATTTCCTCCCTGGTTATTGGCCTGTTCAGGTTTTCTATTTCTTCCTGATCCAGTTTTGGTAATTTGTGGCTTTCCAGAAATGCGTCCATTTCTTCTAGATTGCCTAATTTATTGGCGTATAGCTGTTCATAATATGTTTTTAAAATCGTTTGTATTTCCTTGGTGTTGGTAGTGATCTCTCCTTTCTCATTCATGATTTTATTAATTTGAGTCTTCTCGTTCTTCTTTTTAATAAGGCTGGCTAATGGTTTATCTATCTCATTAATTCTTTCAAAGAAACAACTCCTGGTTTTGTTGATCTGTTCCACAGTTCTTCTGGTCTCGATTTCGTTGAGTTCTGCTTGAATCTTTATTAGTTCTCTTCTTCTGCTGGGTGTAGGATCTATTTGCTGTTTTTTCTCTAGCTCCTTTAGGTTCAAGGTTAGCTTTTGTATTTGAGTTCTTTCCAGTTTTTGGATGGATGCTTGTATTGCTATGTATTTCCCCCTCAGGACTGCTTTTGCTGCATCCCAAAGCTTTTGAACGATTGTATCTTCATTCTCATTAGTTTCCATGAATCTTTCTAATTCTTCCTTAATTTCCTGGTTGACCCTTTCATCTTTTAGCAAGATGGTCATTAACCTCCATGTGTTTGAAGTCCTTCCAAACTTCTTGTTGTGATTTAGTTCTAATTTCAAGGCATTATGGTCTGAGAATATGCAGGGGACGATCCCAATCTTTTGGTATCGGTTAAGACCTGATTTGTGACCCAGTATGTGGTCTATTCTGGAGAAAGTTCCGTGTGCACTTGAGAAGAATGTGTATTCAGTTGAGTTTGGATGTAAAGTTCTGTAAATATCTGTGAAATCCATCTGGTCCAGGGTATCATTTAAAGCTCTCGTTTCTTTGGAGATGTTGTGTTTAGAAGACCTATTGAGTGTAGAAAGTGCTAGATTGAAGTCACCAAGTATAAGTGTATTATTATCTAAGTATTTCTTCACTTTGGTTATTAATTGGTTTAAATATTTGGCAGCTCCCACATTCGGGGCATATATATTGAGGATTGTTAAGTCCTCTTGTTGGATAGATCCTTTAAGTATGATATAGTGTCCCTCTTCATCTCTCACTACAGTCTTCGGGGTAAATTTTAGTTTATCTGATATAAGGATGGCTACCCCTGCTTTCTTTTGAGGACCATTCGAATGGTAAATGGTTCTCCAACCTTTTATTTTCAGGCTGTAGGTGTCCTTCCATCTAAAATGAGTCTCTTGTAGACAGCAAATAGATGGGTCCTGCTTTTTTATCCAGTCTGACACCCTGTGCCTTTTGATGGGGTCATTAAGCCCATTCATGTTCAGAGTTACTATTGAAAGATATGGAGTTTAGTGTCATCATGATATCTATTCAGTCCCTGTTTTTGTGGATTGTTCCATTGGACTTCTTCTTAAAGGGGAATTTTGAGAGTCCCCCTTAAAATTTCTTGCAGAGCTGGTTTGGAGGTCACATATTCTTTCAGTTCCTGCCTGTCTTGGAACTCTTTATCTCTCCTTCCATTCTGAATGAGAGCCTTGCTGGATAAAGTATTCTTGGTTGCATGTTCTTCTCATTTAGGACCCTGAATATATCCTGCCAGCCCTTTCTGGCCTGCCAAGTCTCTGTGGAGAGGTCTGCTGTTACCGTAATACTTCTCCCCATAAAAGTCAGGGATTTCTTGTCTCTTGCTGCTTTAAGGATCTTCTCTTTATCTTTGGAATTTGCAAGCTTAACTATTAAATATCGAGGTGTTGAACGGTTTTTATTGATTTTAGAGGGGGATCTCTCTATTTCCTGGATCTGAATGCCTGTTTCCCTTCCCAGATTAGGAAATTTTTCAGCTAGGATTTGTTCAAATACATATTCTGGCCCTCTGTTCCTTTTGGCGCCCTCGGGAACCCCAATTAAACGTAGGTTTTTCTTCCTCAGGCTGTCGTTTATTTCCCTTAATCTATCCTCATGGTCTTTTGTCTCTTTTTTCCTCAGTTTCCCTCTTTGCCATCAACTTGTCTTCTATGTCACTCATTCGTTCTCCCACCTTGTTAACCCTCATCGTTAGGACTTCTAGTTTGGATTGCATCTCATTCAATTGATTTTTAATTTCTGCCTGATTAGATCTAAATTCTGCAGTCATGAAGTCTCTTGAGTACTTTATGCTTTTTTCTAGAGCCACCAGTAGCTGTATAATAGTGCTTCTGAATTGGCTTTCTGACATTGAATTGTAATCCAGATTTTGTAACTCTGTGGGAGAGAGGACTGTTTCTGATTCTTTCTTTTGAGGTGAGGTTTTCCTTCTAGTCATTTTGCTCAGTGCAGAGTGGCCAAAAACAAGTTGTATTGGGAAAAGGAGAAAAAGAGAGGAGAGAAAGAAGGAACGAAAAGAGAGAAAGAAAAAAGAAAAAGGAAGAGAAAAAGAAAAAAGAAGAAAAAGATAGAAAAAGACAGAAAGAAAAAAAAAGGGGTGGGGGATGCAAACAGAAATCAAAAAGAAAAAAAAAAACACGGGGGGTATCCTCTGATTCTGTATACTGTATCCCTTGACTTCCCCTGGAACTTTCCAGTGCTGCTTGGTCAATAATTTTTTTTTCCTTGTCCGTCTAGCTGGTCTTCTGGGGGAGGGGCCTGTTGTGCTGATTCTCAGGTGTGAGCACTTGGGGGAGCTGCTCTGCCCCTGCCTGGTGCAGGGCTCAGTGGGGGTTGTTGACCCCGTGAGGCCGCAGGAGGAACAACCGCAGTGGCGGGGCCAGCTCTGGAGCCCTGGAGTCAGCTCCCGCAGTCACCACAGAGCTCTCCGTCTGCAGGGCCTGGAGGCTCCGGGCGGGGCCGCTGATCTGCTCAGCTCGGGGCAGGAGCGTCCTCGCTGTCCTGGGCCCTCCCGGCCTCTGCCTGTCCCGGAGGGAGGCTGGATCCTGGGCTGTGTCCCGGCGCCCTGGGCTCCCGGTCTGCGCTGTTGGATTCGCGCTCCCGCCCCGCAGCCCCCTCCGCGGAGCCGCCCCCGAGCCCCCCGAGCTGCTCCCGCCCCGCAGCCCCCTCCGCGGAGCCGCCCCCGAGCCCCCCGAGCTGCTCCCGCCCCGCAGCCCCCTCCGCGGAGCCGCCCCCGAGCCCCCCGAGCTGCTCCCGCCCCGCAGCCCCCTCCGCGGAGCCGCCCCCGAGCCCCCCCGAGCTGCTCCCGCCCCGCAGCCCCCTCCGCGGAGCCGCCCCCGAGCCCCCCGAGCTGCTCCCGCCCCGCAGCCCCCTCCGCGGAGCCGCCCCCGAGCCCCCCCGAGCTGCTCCCGCCCCGCAGCCCCCTCCGCGGAGCCGCCCCCGAGCCCCTCGAGCTGCTCCGGGTCCCGCCGTGCCCGCTGCAGCCCTTAGGGAGCTCGGCGCACTCTCCCGGGGCGCAGGTGTCTGTTAGTGTCCCCGGGAGCCCGAGGGCATCCCCGCCCTCCTGGGTCCTGCTCCACCTCCCCGCGAGCCCCTTTCCCCCGGGAAGGTCGGTGCAGCTCCTGCTCCTCCGGGACGGGGCTCTCCTGTCCTGGGGACACTCGCCCCAGCCTCAGCCCGGCTCCTCGCGGGGCCCCTCCCCCTTGGAGGCCTTTTGTTCCTTTATTTCTTTTTCCCGGTCTTCCTACCTTGATAGAAGCATGAACTCTTCTCACTGTAGCATTCCAGCTGTTCTCTCTTTAAATCTCAGGCCGAATTCGTAGATTTTCAGGATGATTTGAAGGTTATCTAGGTAATTTGGTGGGGACAGGTGACTTGGGGACCCTACTCTTCCACCATCTTGCCCCTCCTATTTTTTAAAGTTTTTATTTAAATTCCAGTTAGTTAACATATAGTGTAATATTAGTTTCAGGTGTACAATATACTGATCCAAAACTTCTGTGCTACACTTGGTGCTCATCACAAGTGCATTCCTTCATCCCCATCACCTATTTCACCCTCCCCTCTGATAACCATTAGTTTGTTCTCTAGAGTTGTTTCTTGGTTTGCCTCTCTCTGTCTCTCTTTTTTTTACAGTATCATTTTACTAATTGACTTTTACCCAACAATGTATTCCCCTAAGTCAGTTAATAAGTAGGGTAAGTCTTCCCACCCCCACCAAATGAAGGAGCTTATTATTAACATTTTTATTATAAAATCATTATTTATTTTAAGTGTAACACATATTTTTCCAAAGAAAAAGTAAGCAATACAAAAAGTTCTAAAAAGAAGTAAAGATCACCCAGTGTAACCCCAGTTAACATTTTGGAAAACATTCTTTGATATATCTTTATTATCAGAGAAATAAATGGGTCCTCTTCAATTTCCTGAGGTGACCAACCAGAGTCACTTCTGAGGCATTCCTGAAATTCATAGGAATGCAGTTGGAAAACCAGTAGATTGGAAGAGAGATAAGATCTACTTCAGCAATCTCTATAAGGAATGATGACAGTGTAAAATAAGTCAGAAGAGACATTGGAAGGGTACTGATGAGGGAAAAGCCACAGGACGCAATGATGCAGTGGATGGCCACGGGAGGAGAAAAGAAGTCTGTGGGTCTGTGGTAACTCCACATGTCTGACTCAAGTCCTGTGGAGGAAAATGGGAAAGAACCCAATCTCACTTCTTTCATTCATTCACCCATTTTAGGCAACTAGTGCTTCTTGCGTTTCTGGCCACAAGCTCTAATTCTGGCTGTTTTCTCTGCCTGGAACGCTTTCCCCACAGGTCCTGCTTTACCAGCTCTTCCTCCTCCATTAGCCAAATCTCTGCTCAGACTTCACCTTCTCCATGAGGACTCCCTGACTAGATATCTGCTCTTACTACCATATTGATTCCTCCTTACCTTACTTAGTCTTGTCTTTTTTTTTTTTTTGTAGCACTTAATGACTGCTCTTACTATATAATTTATTTACATGTTATTTTTCTTGTTTTTGTGTTTGCCTCAGTAGATTGTAAACTTCTTCAGGACATGAAGTTTTGTCTGTTTGGTTCCCAAGTACCCAGAATAGTGCCTAATCAATTAATATATGTTGACTGTATTAATTAAATAGCATTGGAGGGTGAGATCATGACAGTGGTAAGAAGAAAGGAGGGGAAAGATTGGAGAGCTCTTATATGAGTAGAATCTATAAGACTTAAAGAAAAAAAAAACGAACCAGAGATGCCTGTAAGATCTGATATGAAAGTGATTCCCTGCCTTTTCACTATTGAATTATCCTGTCAATTATTTTTAAGCCTTTTCCCAATAACTTATAGCTCACTAATAGAGATTCGTAGAACTGGGTCAAAAGAGTCTATTATTTTTAGGCTAAATATATATTGAATACTTGGAGCCAGAACCAATTGACCTATTGATTTGAGAGCCAAGACAGAAAGTCCATTTACCTGCCAAGTTCTGATTTTCCATGTCAGAAAGAATCTCTGCACTATTGATTAGCTGCTTCTGGGTACCATCAATATATTTTGCAACTGGATGTTTCTAAATAAGGATTAAGGGAGAGGCAGTGACTTTTGGATACCAATTAATGCAATAACAGAGACCAGTATTGCAAATAAAGGTTTTCTATTACATGAGCCGTGGGACAGGATGTTGACTCTGCCATTCAGCCTCAATTATTACAGGAAAGTCATTTAATTTTTTCCCCAAAACATTTCTGTTTGCCTTTGAGTCTTGCCTGTGGCACTAAGATGGTAAAGAATATCCCTGCCTAGACTCTTCACTGTCAGTGATATGTGGTGTAACAGTGCTAATAAGCTACTTGATGATGGGTAAATATTTTGTAATTTTTTTCCTGGCTTGCATATCAAAGAATCTACTCAGATTCAATCTGCAAGCTTTGTTCTCTCCCTGCCCACTGAAACCCCTAATATTTGCACTTGGATGCTAAAAAAGCCAATAGAGCAATGCCCCAAATACTCATATCCATCCTAGAGTGATGAGTTCCATACACCTGGATGCTACAGTACAGCTCTAATACTTGACACTTGACCTACCTTTCCTTACTTACATTTCCAGTTAAAAATATCCAATAAGAAAGTTTTCCTTAAGAACCTTGCTTTTCCCTTAAACTTCTATCCCCCCACCAACTTTCCAAGTCACAGTAAAAGGCATCACATACTGTTTTTTTTAAAGAGTCTATCTATCTATCTATCTATCTATCTATCTATCTATCTATCTATCTATTCATTCATTCATTCATGAGAGACATTGAGAGAAAGGCAGAGAGATAGACAGAGGGAGAAGCAGACTTTTCACAGGGAGCCCAATGGGGAATTCAATCCCCCGAGCGAGATCAAGACCTGAGCCAAAGGCAGACGCCCAACCACTGAGCCACTCAGGCATCCCGCATCACATACTTCTGACTACTTCAACCAGGAACATAGCAGTATCCACGATGCCATCATTATCTTCACCATCACATCCAGTCCAACCAGGAGCCCTATCTTCACATATTTTAACATTAACCCCTTTACATCTTCATCTTCCTGCCTTTGAAGGAATCTTTTCTTTAGCCTCTGATCCCCTTCGACTCATTTTCTGTAGGGCAGGAAAGTGACCTTTTTTTTTTTTTAAGATTTTATTTATTTATTCATGAGAGACACAAAGAGTGAGACAGAGATATAGGTAGAGGGAGAAGCAGACTCCCTCTGGGGAGCCTGAGGTGGGACTTGATCCCAGAACCCCGGGATCATGCCTGAGCCAAAGGCAGACGCTCAACCACTGAGCCACCCAAGTGCTCCCAAGGTGACCTTCCTAAAACATAAATTGGATCAGACCAATTTCAGTTTAAGCCCTTTAGGGGCTTGTTCACCACTGTATTTTTAGAGCTTTGGACAATGCTTGGTATGTAGTTTGTGCTCAGCAGGTACTTTTAGAATGAAGAAAGTTTGACAACCAGGACACATTTCTAAAAAATGTGAGGGCCCTGTCCATCTTTTTTGAATTCATAACAGTATGATTTGGAATGGACCTTAAAGATGATCTGATTCAACCTCCTTTTGTATCGAATTTCACAGATTTTGGAGTGATTTTGATGCTAGCCTCTGCTGCAGGTTCCTGTCTGATCAGTCTGTGGTCCTATATATTCACTATCTACAATGCCTCTTGATCTAGGTTCTTTTCCATTGCTTCTACAGCTAGACCTCAGTTTGTCTCTTATCACTTTGTGTTCGAATTATTGAGACAATATGGTAGCTCGGTTTCTTTCGAATGTATTTTCCTCCAGTTTTTAAGAGGGCACATTTCCCCAGATAAGTATCAACCTGCTGTTCTTCTACTTAAGAGCAGATCTGCTTGATCAAATCTAAATTCCTTTGCTTGAAATGAAGGAGCAGGAACCATCTTGTCTTCTATCTATTCATGACACTTTGTAGACACAGCCTCTTCTCCTGGCAAGCCTTTTGATAAAGAGGTGCTGGTTTCTACTTTTGTTTATGGTATTACAACACTTTACTCATAAGCAAGGTTATGACTTGTTCTCAAAATCCTAATTCCTAAGTAATCCATTTCACATAAGTATTTAAAAATAGGTCATCACACTTAATATGACTTATTATTTACTTGCGTTTTTTAGTGTTTTCTCATGCAACAAGTAGCATAGATGGGGCCTAGTTGGCAAGTGTACCTTAAAATTTTGAGATAACTGTATATACTAGAAAACTTATTTTCATAAGGAGCCTAAGCCTCCTGGGGAATGTGGTGGAGAGAGCTTTTGGATTTATTATTGGGCTCCTGAGATATGGGGATAAGCCTGTCTCTATAAAGAGGAGAAGCAAAGTTATTTGGTTTTAAAGATCTTTATTGATTTATTTATTTGAGAGAGAGAGAGCAGAGGGAGGTGCAAAGGGAGAGAGAATTCGAGGTCAATTGTATGCCCAGCACGGAGCCTGACTCTGGGTGCAATCTCATGACCATGAAATCACAACCTGAGCTGAAACTAAGAGCTTGACGCTCAACTGACTGAGCCACCCAGGTGCCCCAAAGGTTATTTTGTTTAAAAAAAAAAAATGTAAAAAGCAGCCGTCCTGGTAAGAAAGGGAGTTAAGGTGACATGCATTGTCTGAGATTTCTTGATTGACCTCAGGGCAATGTCTTTGTCATATTTTCCCAAATAAGGAATAATTCAGGAAGGTTTAGAGTATATCATTCCTTTAAAAAATGTATATAAATATTGTATGTATTAAATAAATTATAATATTTACACTGGCAGATTTAGCATTTTTTTTTCTAAAAAAAACACAAAAAACAAACCATGGTGTCAGAGTCTGACACCAGGCCGAGACCCATGACCCCAAGATCAAGACCTGAGCTGAGATTAAGAGCTGAAAACTCAACTATATGCAAGTAATTCCTCAACCTGTAGATCTGCTGAAGTGTGAATGGGAGTCAAGGACGTTGTGAAACTAATTTGGAGGTATCTGATCTCTGAAAGAAAACCTCAATAAATATTTGCAATGTGAATTAATTGACCTCATCCAAGGAGTAAATCTGGAGTTACGAATGTTGTTACTTTGTGAAAATATCCTTCAAAACACCGTCCATTGCCAGTGCTGTGTTACTGTTCCTGAATGTTCTTAAGATTTGGAAGGTCACTGGACACGTCCCTTAGGGACATCAAGGCTCTACTGTGATGGGTTTGGTAACTGGAGCTCACCATACCAATCAGCCAGTGGTGACATTTTTGGCTTAAAGAAAAGTTGATACTTGGACTTTGTAAATAGTCTGTCTTCATGGTTTTAGGGCTCCCTGATCATACAGCCATTTTGAGGAACATTCCTGTTAAAACTCATGACAGTCCTCCAAAAAATGGAAACATGTGTTTTCCCTTCACTTCTTTTATCTATCTATCTATCTATCTATCTATCTATCTATCTATCTATCTATCATCTATCTATCTATCTATCTATCTATGTTTTATTTATTTATTCATGAGAGACACACAGAGAGAGGCAGAGACATAGGCAGAGGGAGGAGCAGGAACCCTTATTTTTAAAGACCAATATTATGTAAATAAAAAAAGCAGCATATCCAGGAAGAATCTGAATTATTCTTTGTAATCAAATAATTTCCTACTTTGATAAGTCTGTAATTTGGCTCTGGCCATATAAAGAACAATGTAAAATTCCTGGTTCATATATTGCAATTCTGGGTTGCCTCTTGTGATACTTCAAAATGGTCTTCTCCTGTTGTTAAGACTGTATTAAATTTTTCTAAACAGCATGAACTTATCCACAGTATTTCGTGGAAATGTATCTTAAAATGCCAACATCTTAGCACATTTAGGTGGATCTGTCCACTGGCAGGGCAAAATAATCACTTTCTTTAATCTTTAAAACCAGCTGTTCACAGACATTAATTGCCATGTCACTTACACTCCTCGAAACAGTGTCATTTGACAAAGACACACATTTTAATTTGTTTGCTGCGTCTGGTCCTATTACACTTGATACCTAGCCATTGTCAGTGGTAAAAGATTCTCAGCAACTTTGGGTGGTTAGTATTGTTGTACAAGATGTAGTGATTCCAAATAGGACATTTTGAGAATTGCATTCATTTAGCATTTGTTTGGGAATATAAGTCTTTTATAGTTGAAAACATCACATTTTTGATGAGAGCACAAAATAACCTAGTGCTGACTTTTTTTTTTTTTTTTTTTTTTTTTTTTTTAGGATGAATGCATTCATTTCTGAAGTCAGGCAGTGAGGTAGAAGGCTTTGTATCTTTATCTAACTAACCCTCATAATGTATTGACATTTCCATAAGAAAATAAATAATTGCATACTTAATGTCCGGATCAGCATATTTTTCTACTTCTTTTTTTTCTTTTACTACAATTTTGCGAATCATCCAATAAAGCAAAGAAGCTATTTCTCATCAATTATTATCTTTAGACACTTTTACATAAAAATAGTGAATGTAAACCCATATCTCCTTAAATTACACTGTAAATCTATAGAACCTAATGAGTGAATAATTGACTTATTTTTTCATGTATTTATTTATTATACATTTAAAGAGGAGTTACTCTTTTCCAGGTAGTATGCTAGATTCTAGTAATATAAATAAAAATAGAAGATTTCTGTGTATGTCACAAACTAGAAGGAGAGAAAACTTGTAAAGATGTAGTTATAATACAGCAGTAGTGAGACAGTGAAGTGTGGTTAAAGTGTATGAACCCAGAATATCTAATGATAAATTCTACCTGGAAACCTCAAGAATTGCCACAATGACAACTTTCGCAGAGTTCAGTTTGCAACTTTTTCTGTCCCATTTTGACCCTCAATACAGAAAACAACTTAACACCAAGAGTCTAATGACCTACAGTGAGAGGTAGAGATTTTATGACCCTCTCAGCATGCCACAGCCAGGGAAGCTGGGGTACTGCAGAACACAGGTAACCTCACTACCCCTGCTGACAGAGGAGCATGATTTCTGCTTCTATGGCTTTGGTTCTCAAATCCCATCCTCCTCTGCATTCAGTGTCTATTGCCATTCTCATCTCCTGTCATTTTACTGGCCTATTCCTATTCATTTGGGGCCTAAATATCTTCTTCAGCAATACTTTTCCTGGCCGCTTAATCTAACCTACTCTCCTCTTAAAATGTTCATCAAACTCTTTTAACTTTCCTCCATAACCTTGCTAGCAGTTTATAATCACAACTTTATTTGTATGTCTATTGATTAATATTGCAAGGACTGTGTCTCCTTGTTACTGTGACATTTCCAGTACCCAGTACACACAGTTTAAGTACTTGAGGGAATGATCGAAGTATTTGTGATTGTACAGCAACACCATCGGGGATGTAATATACCTCCAAAAAGGAGACCATACCCCTCTGAAGATGTCAGCATTACTTCTTAAATTCTTTACTCTTTCTTACTTCTTGCCAATGGGTTATTTACCTTTTGTGGTTGCTCTGCGCTGAATTAATTATGGATCTAATCAATCAGGAGGGTTCATCCTGCAGGGACACCCACAGAGCAGCCTTCCCAGTTCCTTACCTAACAGCTCCAGTCTTGGCTTGTGTGAATAATGACAAGAGGACTGTTCATTATCAATCACCTTATTCTCTTTCAGGATAGTATATGTTTCTGATCCTCTGAATGTTTGCCAGACATATTTCAGCCTATAAACTTTCAAGGGGTGTGCTAATTGGGCTGATGATACATACGAGTATCCTTGCATTTTATTTTCATTAGTAGTAGTGATTGTAACTAACATTTGGTAGCAACTGGTTATTATTTACTATTATTATTATTTTATTTATGTATTTATTCATGAGAGACACAGAGAGAGAGAGAGGCAGAGACACAGAGGGAGAAGCAGGGTCCCTGCAGGGAGCCGGACACGGGACTCGATCCCAGGTCTCGGGGATCCCGCCGCAAGCTGTTGGCCGATGCTCAACCACTGAGCCACCCAAGTGCCCACTCAGCCCTGCGAGTAGCGTGACAAACTCTCGCGGGATCTGCTGCATCCTGCCCGGGAAGTGAAGCCGCCCCTTTCCCGCGCGTGCGCACTGCGTGCCCCCCTCCGGCCTGGGGGATGGGACCTGCTGCCTCGGTGTTGCAGCGCTTGTGGGCCACTAACCTTTACTTTATCATGGTCCCAAAGCAGAAGAATAGTGAGGGGGGCAGTTAGGATAGGCCAGAGAGAAGCCACAGAGTGGTTCTTTTAAGTGAAAAAGTGAAACTTTCCGACTTGACAAGGAAAGAAATAAAATAGTATGCTGAGGCTGCAAAGATCCACGGTAAGAACAAATCTGTGCAACTGTGACGACGGAAAGGGAAGTTGGCATTCGTTTTATTGTTAATCTCTTCCTGTGCCTAATTCAGAAATAAAACTTTATCATGGGGGGATATATGCAGAGGAAAAACCAGGATAGGGCAGCCCGGGCGGCTCAGCGGTTTAGCGCCGCCTTCGGCCCAGGGCGTGACCCTGGAGACCCGGGATCGAGTCCCACGTCGGGCTCCCTGCATGGAGCCTGCTGCTCCCTCCGCCCGTGTCTCTGCTTCCCCTCTCTCTTTCTCTCTGTGTCTCTCATGAGTAAATAAATAAAATCTTTAAAACAAAAACCAAGTAGAATCCAAGCTGCGGGACAGAGGGCTTGATCTCACGACCCTGAGATCACCACCGGAGCCGAAACCAAGGCCACTCCAGCGACTGCACCAGCCAGGTGCCCCACAGAAGGCGGATTCTTTTTCTTAGCTCTTCTGCTTTCTTTTTGCAAGCATGAGAACACGGCTTGAAGCAGGAATACTTGCGTAGCGTGGCCGGAAGTACAGAGTACTTCTCCAGGCAGAATGGGCCCTGCCCTCCGGATTACCGTTGGGCTCCTCCCTCCTGGTTGGGAATGGTTCCTCTCTCGTGACATCAGATAGAAGGTGCCCCTCATGAGCTAGTACTTTCCCTACTACATTTGTTACACATTATTGGGAGCACAGTATGCAATGTCTATTTTCCCTGCGAGACCTTGCATTCTGTGAGAGAAGGGGTAATTTTGTTCCTGTTCATCTCTATATTCCCAAAGCCTAGACAGATTCGGACTAAAGGATGATACACAATGTATGTGGCTAATGACTGAATATAGGCAGAGTCCCTTCTAAGCCCTAAAACATGGACACACTGATTGACACTATGCAGGGAGTGGGAACAGGAAATGGCAAAAGTTACTTCTCCACTCAGTATTTGGTGGGCCACAGGGAGAACAAACTCTTCTCTTAGTGCCTTGGTGAGAAAAGGACATAGCTCACCCACTTAACTCTGGCAACATGCATCATCCAATCTGAACAGCCTTCTGCCCTCCTTCTGGTTCCCTGTCTCGACTCTAGTTCTTCATGGAATACTAGTTTTCAATCTCATCTCTATTAGCTAAGAGCTTTGCTGAACCATCTAGGTTACTTCAAATTTACCTACAAATCATGTGACCAACCCCACTCTACCCTGTTCTGACTCTGCCACTGGGCTGTCTGAGCTTGGGAAAGTTGCTTTACTCCTCTAAATTAAGTTCTACTTATCTCTACAATGGGAATGATAGTATCCACCTCATATGTTTCCTGTGAGGGCTAAATGAATTAGTGTATGTAAATTATTTAGCACAATGCTTGAGACTAAATAAGATTCCAGAGTTGCCTGCGTGGCTCAGTTGATTAAACGTCTGCCTTCAGCTCAGGTCATGATCCCAGAGTCCTGGGATAGAGCACTGCGTGGGGGCACCCTGGTTGATGGTGAATCTAGTTCTCCCTCTGCCCCCCCCCCCAAACCGTCCCCCCAGCTGGTGCAATATCTCTCACTCTGTCTCAGATAAATAAATAAATAAATACAGTCTTTAAAAAAGATTCTAGTTGACGATATTAGCACTGCACCAGTAGCAAAGGCTTCTCAAGGATCTGGCATGAGAAATATATAGTCTTTGTGCCTAGATTGGGTGAACCTGACATTCTCTAAGCTTAAATCTGAACTGGAAATGGCACAAATTACTTCTAATTGTCCCCTACCCCATATCAATTCCCTCCTTCAGTTCTTCCTTCAGATAAAGAATTCCTGAATTTAAGTGGGCACATGGCTGTCCAACTAGACCACATTCTCCCGCCTCTGGCCAGTGGCATATGAGCAGAAGTCACATGTACTAGTCTACTTTCTCCTTCTTGCAGACTGGTGTGGTTAGTCAGCTCTAAAAATGGGGATAAGGGCAACACCCTTGGACACAGAAGGATAAGAACATAGAAAGAATGTGGGTGCCTGGATGATTTCTTGGAACAGAGCTATCAACCCCCAGAATTGCCTATCTCTTCAGGTTATTCTGGGAGAGAGGAACAATAACTTCTATATTGTATTTGGGAGTCTCTATGGTAAACAACTTACTGTAATATACCTAATACACCAGCCTGGCGAGAAAATCTGAGAATGTGATTTAGTTGGACTCCAGAGAAAAAAGAGGAAGGAGTGGGATGTTTAGCACCTGTATTTCAATCTCTTTTTTCCTCTTATAGTCACGTTAGCAAAAGTAGACAGCAAATACTAACACATTCATGTCATTTCTACATAAATCAACGAGAAGTCCTGTAGTATCCTACCTGTAGAAAATAACCACGATATACCTTGAGTGTTGTGTGAGTTTTTATGATGTATGTGAGAAATTCGTGAAAGGTAAGCAAAGCAAGTGAGGGGGTTCTTTGAAGAGGTAGCTTGGAATGCTCCCCGACCTGAGCAGCCCAGGCAGTCACCTGCTGAGATACTTTCTGAGAAGTGTATTCTGAGAGAGGTGGCAGTTCTTACTGCCTGAGAGAGAAATATGTCAAGATAGATAGAAGGGCCATAATTGACCTGAATGTGCCAGTTACAATTTTTAGCAGAAGCACACCTCTAAAATAATTCACCTCCAAAGTTAATGGAGTGTCAACTGAGAAAAACATTTTTGTGTTCTATAGCATGGCTCTCAAAAACTGAGTCACTGACTAAAGCGACTGAGAGGGAGCGAGAGGGAGAGCCTTTGAAAAGGACCCTGCAGGAAAACTCAGAGTGAGGACAGGTCTGGCCTCAAGGTTGATCTTAACAGAAAGAGAATGTCTCTAGCCTGGTTAAATTAATATAATCTTATGTAGGTTGAAGAGAAATAAGTGTTACTGACAGAACTGATGCTCTGGAAGCTGTCAAAATCCTGTCCAGAGATGACAGGGAGCTTTTGTGACTGAGCCAGCAAGTGACTGTAACTGACGGATAGGACAGTGTTTGGATATGAAAGACAGCTTTAAAGAAGCTGGCTAACTAGAGTCCAGAAGAATCTACTTAACATAAAGTGCTTGCAATTTCCATCTGCAATTGCTGTGTCGACTATTTCTTATTCCAGTAATGAATTTAATACTAAATTCCTTGTCAGTTTTAAAATAATGATTTAACTTTTTACAAATAAAGATATTTATTTATTTGAGAGCTAGAGCAAGCACGCGTGCGCATGAGGGCGGGACGTGGCAGAGGGAGAGAGAGAAGCAGAGCCCCTACTGAGATCTGGGATCATGACCTGAGCCAAAGGTAGACGCTTAACCAATGGAGCCACCCAGGTCCCCCATGATTTAACTTTTAATGGTTGGTAGAATTCTGTTTCTTATTTACAGTGTCTCAGTACATTAACTTTACACAAACCTCAATTGTTCAGTTATAGCTACCAAATTAGTTGGCACCTGGTACTCCCCAGCAGAACTTAGGTCTGGGCTAAGGTGCTAAGAGCTTAAAGAGATTTCTGGAGAGAATAATTATAAAAGAGATGAGGTGGAGGTTAGGAAAAGAAAGGAGAGGGAAAGGAGTATTGTAGGTCAGTGCAGCCTTGGGAAGAGAAAGGTAGCTGAGACAATTTGAATTGTCTTGCCCCTCCCTTGGGAGGAGACCACAGCCTCTATGAGGAATGCTAATGGGACTCCATGGGGAGAGTTTGAGACCTCTCAGGAGCCCTGTAGAGCCAAGTTTTACATATTGTTGTAAATATGCAGGGAATTTGGAACTAACTCGTAGATGTACTTTGGGAATTATCCTCAACTATGGGAATAATTAAATGAAGTTTATCACAGTTTTTCATATTTTAAACATCTGCAGTACTCCATAGTAGTGATAACATTTTGGGATTTTTGTTTATTATTTTTTTTAATTTTAAGATTTTATTTATTTGGGAGAGAGAGAGAAAGAGGGAGGGAGGGAGAGAGAGAGAGAGAGAGAGAGAATGCACTAGCAGATGGGAGGGGCAGAGGGAGAGGAGAAGCAGACTCCTTGCTGAGCAGGGAGCCTGATGCAAGACTCCATCCCTGAGCCAAAGGCAGATGCTTAACCGACTGAGCCACTCAGGCATCCTAATGATAACATTTTAAAGTGTGCTGTTCTTATATTTGCATCTATTTGCTTTTACAGGCAGATACGTTGGTAAATAAAGACAGTGTTTTTGCTTACATGTTTCAGGCTGATCCCAACATCATCACAAGAAAAATAGTAACTGAAAGCAACAATATATAGATAGGCACAAAAAAAAAAAAAAAAAAAAAGAAAAAGAAAAAAGAAAAAGAAAAAAAAATCCAAGCTCTAGAGAATTTAATACTATAACGTGGATTATTTAGGTATCTTTCTATGACTACTAATACGAAATCATGTTCTTTTAAAAAATATTTTTAAGGATGCCTGAGTGGCTCCGCGGTTGAGTAGTTGAGCAGGGAGCCTGCTTCTCCCTCTGTCTATGTCTCTGCCTCTCTCTGTGTGTCTCCCATGAATAAATAAATAAAATCTTTAAACAAATAAAATATTTTTAAAGACTTATTTATATTTGAGAGGGGGTAAGGGCAGAGGGAGAGGGAGAAGAAGACCTCCTACTGAGCAGGGACCCAATATGGGCTCGATCCCAGGACTGCAAGATCATGACCTGAGCCAAAGGCAGACACTTAATCTACTGAGCTACCTAGGTGCCCCCCAAAATCATATTTTAATACTTTAGTTTTATATAGAACTTTTGTAGAGATGATCTCATCTGATTATCATGGGAACCTAGCAGTTGGTATTATTATTGCCAAATCTCCACTAATTCTTGGAGGCTGGCATTTGTGGCTATGGGCATGAGAAGGAGCAGTGACAGGGTTGGTGGCTGGAGCAGAAAGTCCACATCCAGGACAAGAGTGAAGGAGCTGTTGAAACTGAATAAATGAGGCCCAGACTTTTGAGGAATGCTAATGTCCAAAAATTCAACAGGAGATTTTGAAGGGTCCTCAAAACCCAAGGAGGCTAGAGGAACAGACAGCATCAGGAATGGAGGATGCTCACCTGAATGGTGAGGAAAGAGTGTGAGAATGGAGTCTAATACAGCAGGGCCCCTTACCTCTCACAGACGGATGAGACTCATGAAACACTGAGAGCTTGAGTAAATTTTCCACTCACACAGTGAGGAGCAAGATTGGCATTTACATTTACTTGGGCTGATTCCCATGTCAATATGTGATAAAACATATTTAAGATATTTCTTAGCCCTGATTCATACTTTTTGCACTTATTTGACTGTAAGAGTTTTGATAAGATAATCACCATTTTTGTATAGTTTAAGTAAAGTATCATTGTAATTTTAACTTCCTCTTCTTAACTTTGGTTTCTTTCTAACTTTGGATTGGTCTACATCTAGGTGTAAAATTACATAAAATTTTTAAGTTAATAATAGGTATTTGAGTTAGTAATTGTCATCAGAAGACCCTATGTCCACCAGCTTTCATAATTTTCTTTTTTTTTTAAAGATTTTATTTATTTATTCATTCATGAGAGACACACACAGAGAGAGAGTGGCAGAGACACAGGCAAATGGAGAAGCAGGCTCCCTTTACAGAGCTCGATGTGGGATTCGATCCTGGGTCTCCAGGATCACACTCTGGGCTGAAGGCAGTGCTAAACCTCTAAGCCACCCGGGCTGCCCTAACCTCTATTTCAAACAGAGACACTGAAGCTTTCATCACATCAAATGTTGGTATATGTGCTGCCGAAGCGAGCACTACATCAAATGTTGGAAGTCCATAGTTCTTCCCTATATTTCCAAAGATTCCTGGTAGAACTTACAGTCTCTCCCTTTTTTGCTGTTAACTCATGCTAGTTCTTCAGTTTCATCTTCTCACTAGCCTCCTCTCCGTGGGCTCCTGCCCTCCCCCCTCACCCCCCCACAGCACTCTGCCTGTGACTCAGCCGGGCTTCTACATTGCCCAAATCACCACTGACAAGGTACTGTGCATGACACATTATTAGGAAGGTTTTAAGGAAAATGGGGTCATTGCAGCTCAGAATAGGAACAACTCCAAAATCAGAAATGATTTTTCCAAAAATAGTTTATGAACCACTTTCCATCCTGGATCACCTTTTACTGCCATGGCCTGCCTGTGGATCTTAAACTATTGAAATATTGTCGGCTTCTCTTCATAGAGAGAGGGCTCATTACCCCCTCTTTTCCAAGTTTCTAGGGCCCCTGAAACTTTGGAGCTACCCATGAACAACTCCCCAAATTCCTGCTCATTTATTACATAGTTTAGATTCATTTAAGCCTCCCCATCTGCATGAGCTCCTGACCTCACCTTTCCCTGGGTTATTCTGTACAAAGGACTTAGGGTATGTGATACAAAGAACTGGTGAAAGCTTTGAATTCTTAGGCAAAGTTTTGTTTTTTTTCTTCCTCACCTCCAGCTCATAAGTGAAGGAAAAATTTATTTTCAGTTTAAAATTTATTTTTGCCACTTCAGGAGTAGTGATTCATCTTTGTTTTTGCAGCCATTGTATTTCTTTCTGTTACATGAAAATAATAGTAATAAATGTTGCTTGTCGTTACTCATTTTACCTTGTTAGAGACACAGAATTTAATGCTTTACATTCATTTATTGCATTAAATCTTTGCAAATGACATGTGAAGTAAGTCCTGCTATCGCTCCTCACCTTATAATGGCTGGAACTGAAGCTCAGAGGTTCAGTGTCTTTCCTGAGTTGTGCAGTCCCTGCGTGCAGTGGAACACGGCATGGGAACTGAGCTTGGATGACTGCAACTCTTTGCTCTCAAGTGCTATATTATCTGACATACTGGGCAGAGGTGGACTGCGCTGTACATCTGTATCATGCAGACGGCACTCTCTCCCAGTGTACTTCCTTGAACTCATGTGTATGTATTTAAGAGATGACTTGTGAATTAAAAACTATGACAGGGAGAGGAAGAGGAATATGATTAAAGTGAAAAGTACTACTTGCTGGCAGACCAACGGAGAAATAAGAGTTTGGTGACAGTGCCTCAGCTGCCTTTTTCCATTTATCTGGCATGCAGATCCTAGGGCCATAGAATGCTTGTAGAGAGGACAACTGCTAAATGGACAAGAATGAGGGGGAAACATCTATTATGCAAAATTATTTGTTGTGGAGTACTTGCAATGTGTAGAGTTATAAAGTAAACTTTGGGTAATGAAAACAAACTTCGTTGCACTGAAGCTTTCTTGGTTATGATATAAAATTGCCAGAGGTTATCTTTAGCTTTATTTGGAATAGTTTTAAAAGTCATTTGCCAGATTTGCAATTAGTACTATTTGATGTTTGTTTGTGGTTTCTTATTCCTGTCTAGTTTTCAGTGATATATACATTGACCTTTTTTGGTAATTATGCCCCATAAAGTAGTGGGGTAACTTGAAAAAAACCTAAGGGTGGCTTTGGCCTCCAGGAATTTGGGGGGGGGGTTGCTATTGATGTAATTGTGTTATGTAAGTTAGAGTATGAAAATCTTTCACCCACTTCTGAGACAGGCATAAAAAGGCTTACATAAGAAAGAGGGTGATGATTGTTCATGACATTGTGGATACACTTAATGCCACTGACCTATACACTTAAAAATGGCTAAAGTGGTTAATTTTGTTATATATGTGCTTCCACAATTTAAAAAAGTAATGAAGGGGGCAGGGAAGAAAGAGGAGGGCTTCATCTCTAATCCTGTCATGGTCATCTTCCTCTGTTATTCAGAGATATTTCTTCTGGGAGATCTCCAGGAGTGCCTAGGGCTCTAAGCATTGGTGAATCTTGACATTTTAAAATATCCTGATGTTCTTGTCTCCCCCATATCCAGCCAAAACAAACCAACCAAACAAAATTACATGAATTTTCAGTGGTGGGTGTTGGAATATACAGAGAAATATAAGATGAGGGTCATGTTCTCAAAGACATGACAAAGAGTTGGAGAAATAGTTTGAAAGGTTAGCCACAAACACATGCATATTGCTAATGTACCATATAAGGCCTTTAAGTGGTAACTGATTGATGTTGATTGTAAGGGTTTGGGAAATGGACAAGGAAGAGAATTCCAGAATACTAGGACTATCAGAGAAGAATTCAGAGAAAAGGTGAAACATGAATTGGTGCTTGAAAGATGAAGAGGAATCAGATTGCTGTGGAATTTGTCATAATGAGAGACAAATTATAATCATATCTAAGGACAAATGATTATTTTCTTCCTTTTGTGAACTCCATTCTCTTTCTTCTTTGTTACAACAATATCATCTGCATACCTTCGTTTATAAGTCATTCAATAATTCATTTGTTAGCACCATGTGTCTTGCCTATAGCCTGACTCTTACTCATGCATTGGGGTATACTGTGAACTAAATAGAAGAATCTCTGCCCCCATGGAGCTTATATTCCAGTGAAGGAGACAGATGATTAAAAAAGATATATGGGGGATCCCTGGGTGGCTCAACGGTTTAGTGCCTGCCTTCTGCCTGGGGTGTGGTCCTGGAGTCCCAGGATCAAGTCCCGCATTGGGCTGCCTGCATGGAGCCTGCTTCTCCCTCTGCCTGTGTTTCTGCCTCTCTCTCTCTCTCTCTCTCTCTCTCTCTCTGTGTGTGTCTTTCATGAATAAATAAATAAAATCTTTAAAAAAATAAAAAAGGTATATGAATGAAATATAGTGATAACTGTAGGAAAAAAATAAATTAGAAGAAAAGATATAAATTGCTAGAGGATATTGAAATTAGAAGGGTGGCTGAGGAAAACCTCACGGAATATGTGAATTTTGAAGAAAGATCTGAACACAGTGAGGGAGTTATCTAGGGGAAGAGCATCCTGGGCCGAGGGTCCAGCAGGCACAGAGGTCGTGATGTAGAAGTGTTCTTGATATGTTCGAGTAACTGTAAGAAGGCCAATGTGGCTGGAGTAAGTAATAGATGAGAGTGTCAGAAGACGAGATATGTGAGGCGATGGTGAGCCCAGTCACATAGGGTCTTTCATGTCACAGTAAAGACTTTGAGTGAGTTAGGTCATCTTTGCAGGATTTGAGTACAGAAATAACATGATCTAACTGGGTTTTTAGACTCGTCCGCAAAGGACTGAAGGGGAGAAACTGGTTAGGAGGTTATTGAAATAAGCTAGAAGAGACGTGCTCTCTGGCGCAGATTGGTGAAGATGTTGAGAAGTGTTCAGTTTCTTGATGTATTTTGAAAGTAATGCTGATAGAGTTTGTTGATTATCCAGATGGAGGAAGTGAAGGAAAAGAGGAGTTAAAGTCCTTGAGCAGCTGGGTGGCTCAGTGGTTTAGCACAGCCTTCAGCCCAGGGTGTGATCCTGGAGATCCAGGATCGAGTCCCATGTCCAGCTCCTTGTGGGGAGCCTGCTTCTCCCTCTGCCTGTGTCTCTGCCTGTCTCTCATTTTGTGTGTCTTTCATGAATGAATAAATAAAATCTTAAAAAAAAAAAAAGTCCTTGCCTTGAGTGACTGTAAGGATGTAGTTACTTTGAATGAGATGTGGAAGATTTTGGGAGGAGTTGTTTTGGGGAAAATATCAGGAGCTTGTTTTGGACATGTTGAGTCTGAGATGTTTATTATTTTTATTTTTATTTTTATTTTTTATTTATTTATGATAGTCACAGAGAGAGAGAGAGGCAGAGACACAGGCAGAGGGAGAAGCAGGCTCCATGCACCGGGAGCCCGATGTGGGATTCGATCCTGGGTCTCCAGGATCGCGCCCTGGGCCAAAGGCAGGCACCAAACCGCTGCGCCACCCAGGGATCCCGAGTCTGAGATGTTTAATAGGCATTCATTCACTGGCAATATAAAATAGGCAGTTGGGTATATAGGCTTGGAGTTCAGAGAAAAGGTTCAGGTTATAGATATAAACTTGGGCATGTTATTTAAGGTCATATGATGAAATAGGAAATGAATGTAGATAGAGAGAAGGGGGCCAGTGCCTGAGCCCTAGGATTTTCCAACATTTTGAGATTGGGGAGAAAAGATATGAGCAAAAGAAACTTGGAGTATGTAGAAAGTAGGGATAAAACCTGAAATGTGTGGTGTTTGCATCACTGGTGACTTTGAAAAGAGGAGTTTCAGTGATGTAGTGGGGATGAAAAACCTAACTGATGTGTTCAAGAGAAAACAGGAGAGGAGAGATTGGAAGTAACTGAGTACCATTTCAAGGAGATTTGTGGTAAAAAGAAGGAAAGAAAAGCAGGTAGCTGGAGGGGAGGAGTGAGGTCAAGAGAAACTTAAAATGATATGAGAGTAATACGTGCATGTCTGTATGCTAATGGGAATAATCTATAAGAGAGGGAAAAACTGATAATGCAGGAAGGAGTATAATTACAGAGGAAATATTCTTGTAAAGCGTGGAATCGGATTTAAGGAATAATTATAAGTATTTGAAATAACGTGAGAGAAGGTAGAGTATACATACATACTCCAAGGTAGGAGGCACATTTCAAAACTGGCAGTTTGTACCTGTTTACTTCAACACATTTTATGTTTATTTCTTCGAGTCCTTTATGGGCCTTCTTGAAGACAAAGGCTATACTACTGCATTTTTATGTGTGGTCCCATCACTCAACAGATGTTTCTTGAATGAATGAATGAAAATGAGAAACTCAACATTTATGGCTTTGAATACACATAAATGAAAAACTGGGTTTTAAGCATTATAAGGAACAAAGTAGGGCACCTGGGTGGCTCACTCGGTTGGGCATCTGCCTTTGGCTCAGGTCATGATCCTGGCATCCTGGGATCGAGCTCCCCATCAGGATCCCTGCTCAGCGGGAAATCTGTCTCTCTCTCTCTCTCTCTCTTCCCCTCTCTCTGTGCTCTTTCTCACTCTCTCTCTCAAATAAATAAATAAAATCTTAAAAAAAAAAAGAAACAAAGTGGAACCTAATATTTTTAGTCTTCAAGAAGGTTAAGAAATTAGTGTTGGGAAGATATAATGAAATTTTTAAAAAAGATTTTATTTATTTATTCATGAGAGACACACACACACACAAAGAGAGAGAGAGAGAGAGACAGAGAGAGAGACAGAGAGAGAAACACAGGCAGACGGAGAAGCAGGCCCTATGCAGGGAGCCTGATGTGGGACTTGATTCCGGGTCTCCAAGATCAGGCCCCAGGCTGAAGGCAGAGCTAAACCGCTGAGCCACCCGGGCTGCCCATGAAATTTTTATTCTTAAAAGAAGTTTTCATGATTATCATCTAAGAAGACATTACTCAGAAATGACTTTTAAAAATTAGCAGCTTTATTGACATATAATTCATATACCATAAAGTTCACTCTTTTAAGTATGTAATTCAATGTTTTTTTTAGCATATTCACAGAATTGTACATCTATTACTACTATCTAATTCCAGAGAGAAACCCCATAAAAGAAACTGCATAGCCAAAGCGGTCATTTGGCTTGGTAATTACTAATCTACTTTCTGTTTTTATGGATTTTCATATTTTGGACATTTCATAAATAAGGAATCATGAGACATGTGGCCTTTGTGTCTGACTTCTTTCACTTAACATATTTTCAAAGTTCATTTATGTTGTAGCATGTATTGAAACTTCATTTCTTTTTATGATTGAATAATATTCCATCGTGTGGATACGCCATGTTTTGTTTATCCATTTCATCAGCTGATGGACATTCAGATTGCTTCTACTTTTTGGCTGTCATCAGTAACGTTCCTATGAACTTTTTTTATACAAGTTTTTGTATAAACACATGTCTTAAATTCTCAACCTATTATAGTATCAACTCAAACTTCACAATCTATTCTAAATATTATTAGCTCAAAAGCTCAAATATGATCAATTTAAATCATAAAAATTAGCTGTGGGTGAGGTTCTTCTCATAAAACATCCCAGGGCATATTTGGTCTTCATCTGTGTATCTATGAAACTAGAAAGCATATTATCTACACACACAAATACAATGATGGGACAAGCCTAAGAGTTACAGACATTCCTGTACAAAAGGGAAGGAAATGGAAGGAACAAAAGAGTCACTGGTCCCAAGCAGTTTTTCTAGCTGGAAAACTCTATTGGGTTTCAAGGCCTGGGAATAATTCTCTGTAAATCTTGGCTCTACTCTCTGGGCACTTGGTTCCACACCCTCAGAATTATTTATTTATTTATTTATTTATTTATTTATTCATTCATTCATTCATTCATTCATTCATTCATTCATTCATTTATGAAAGGTAATGCATCTTTGCAGCTGAGTAGTTTTATTAGCATGACTCATGCCTGTAGAATTTTGGGTGTCTAGCAGCCTTCTTTCATTTCATACTCTCTTTGTCCTTTTGGGTCCAAGCTGGTATTGTTTCTGCTAGTATTTAAAATTCTCAAAATCCTTGTGGGTCTTATGTGTATGTCATGGGATTTGCTCCATTATTGGTGAGGATCCTCTAAAATATTTCTTAGATAATCCCATCTTTATTTTTGGCCTCTGCTGAGCCAGCTGAAGGGATTTATGAATCACAAACTTAATCTTTTCAAAGAGCCTCTTCTGTGATATGTGACTGAATATTCTGACCTTTTGATTGATCTGAGGTATTAGCAAAAGTTTATACAGCCACACACTCAGCTTTTTCTCTCCTGAAGGTACATCCCTTAAATTTTAGCATCTTTGGCAATCTGATAATGCTGAGAATTCCCTAGATCATCAAGTCCTGGTTCCTTTTTGCTTTTAACTCTTTCTCCCCTCATTCTTGCAGGTTTGTCAACATGATTTAGGTACTCTGTAAGGTGATGCATGTTTTCCTTACTACACTTCTTCATTTCTTCCGAGGCCTCTCTAGCAGAGTTGTTAATATTTCTGCTACCAGTCTGTTCAAGGTAATCTAGGCCTTTCCAATCTTGCTTCTCAGAAACTTTCCAACCTCTGCCAACAGTCCATTTCAAAAGCTACTGCCACATATTTGTGTATTTGTTGCATCAGAACCCCACTTTCATTGCCATAACCTGCATTAGCTCTCCATTGCTGCTGTAAAAACTTAACCACACACTTAGTGGTGTAAAGCAACACAAATCTATTATCTTGCAAATTTATTAGAAGTCTGACACAAATTTCACTGGGCTAAAATCAGTGTACCAGCAGGGCTGACAAGGTTTATGGGAGAATATAATTGCTTGCTTTTTCCAGCTTCTAGAGGCTACCTGTACTCCTTGGTGTTTGGCCTCCTCCTCCATCTTTAGAGCTGCAACAGTGGTTTGAATTTTCCTCACCTGCATCCTCTGACATCCTCTTTTACTTCTCTTTTCCACTTTAAGGATTTGTGATTAAATTGGGTTTACACAGATAATCTGGAGTAATCTCCCTGTTTCAAGGTCATTTTATTAGAAACCTTACTTCTTTGTGTAATCTTAAATCTCCTTTGCCATATAACCTAACAAATTCATGGGTTTAGGATATTAGGACTTGAACATTTTTGGGGTGCCATTATTGTGACAACCACACTCATATAATCTCTTTATTTGTTGTAGGTTTATTCAGATTTTCTTTTTTTTTTCTTTTTGAGTCAATTTTGATAGTTTGTGTCTTGCTAGGAATTTGTCCATTGCATCTAGGTTGTCTAGTTTATTGGCATACATCTGTTCCTACTATTTCCTTATAATTGTTTTTATTACTGTGAGGTTGATAGTGATCTAATTTACTGTCATTTCTGGCTTTAGCAATTTTAATCTTTTTTTTTTCTTGGCTCTATCTAAAGTTTTACCAATTAAAAAAATCTTTTCAAAGGAACAACTTGATTTTGTTGCTTTTCTCTATTGTTTCTCCATTCTTTATTCCATCTATTTCCACTCAGTTTTTATTATTTCCTATCTCTTGTTTGCTTAAAATTTTAGAGAAAGAAAAACAAAATAGCGTTTTTTTTTTTTTTTAAAGTATTTTATTTATTTGAGAGAGAGAGAGCATAGGCAAGAGAGTACAATGTGGGAGAGGAGGAGGGGCAGGGGGAAAGGGAGAAGTAGACTCCTTGCTGAGCAGAAAGCCCAACTCTAGGCTTGATCCCAGGGCTCTAGTTTCTTAAAGTGAAAGACTAGATTACTAATTTGAGATCATTTTTCTTTTTAAATATAAGTGTTTATAGCTGTAATTTTCCCTCTAGCATTGCCTTAGCCATATTCATAGGTTTTAGAATATTGTATTTTGTTTTTAGTATTTAAAATATTCTCCAATTTCCTTTGTAACTTTTTCTGTGATCCATTGGTTACTTAGGAGTGTGTTGTTTAATTTCCACATATTTGTGAATTTCCTAAATTTCTTCCTGTCATTGATTTTGAATTTTATTCCATTGTGATCAGGGAATATACTTTGTATGATTGCAGTCTATTTACATTTTTTGAGACTTGTCTTAAGGATCTAACACATGGACTATCCTTGAGATTTCATGTATACTTGAGAAGAATGTATATTCTGTTATTATTAGGTGGTCTGTTCTATAGATATATATTCTAATTGGCTTATAGTATTGCTTAAGTCTTCAGTTTCCTTGCTGATCATCTATTGGTTGTTCTATTCATTATTAAAAGTAGAATATTGTATTCTCCAGCTATTACTGTTTAATTTTCTATTTATTTTTTTAGTTATGCTGATATTTGCTTAGTGGATTTGGGATTTTGTTAGGTATATATGTTTACAATTGTTTTGTCTTCCTGACATATTAATTTTTTTAATCATTATAAAATACCTTTCATTCTCTTTTGTAACAACTTTTGTCTTAAAGCCCATTTTGTCTAATACATACATAGCTCTCTTTTGGCTACTGTTCTAATGGTGTATGTTTTTCCATCCTTTTACTTTTTACTTTCTTGTATCTTATTTCTTACTCATTTGTTTCTAAAATGAGTCTCTTGTAGACAGCATATAATCAGATCATTTAAAAAAATTATCTGGCAATCTCTGTGTTTTGATTATTGTGGTTAGTCCATTACATTTGATGTAATAATCAGTAAGGTAGGATATATATCTGCCATTTTGCTGTTTGTTTTCTGTATATTCTGCTATGTTAAGTAGATACTCCCTAGCATGTCATTTTAATTCTGTTATTTTTTTTATCACTATGTGCTTTGAGTTACTTTAGTAGTGTTTGTCCTGAGGAATATAATTAACACTTAATTTAAAATAATCTAGTTATATTAATACCAACTAATTTTTATAGCATACAATTTTTTTTGCTCCAGTGTGGTCCTGTTCCCACCTGCCTTCTTTGTATAATTTTTGTTATATAAATTACATCTTTATTTGTTATAACACACCAAAAGTTTTATAATTATATTTTTATGTAATCTTTTTAATTAGGAGAAAAAAGGAATTACAAACTAAAATACATTTATGCTACTTTTTATATTTTCCTATTTAACTTCAATGGTGCTCTTAATTTTTTCATGTGTATTTGAATTACTATCTATTGGCCTTTTATTTCAGCCTGAAGGACTCCTTTTAGTATTTATTGTGTGGTTTGCCTTCTTGTGACAAATTATCTATGGTTTTGTTCATTTGGTTATAAAGAGAAAAATTGTCCTGACAAATTGTTAGAATAGTAAGGAAAATTTTACTCAAGACTGTTGCAATAGGGAGAATATTTCACTAGAGGAGAGAGTTTGGGTTTAACTCTGAATACAACAAGGACAAATGGGTATTTATAGCTAACAAGCTGAGTGAAGGTACCAGTAGATGTAAAATTACTAAGAGGAGAGAGACATCAAGAGTAGGGAGATTCTTGCTATACTGACTTAGGATTCTTGTTAAAAGCAGATCAAGGTTTAGGCCTAATTGAGAAGAGGGGTCAGAAGTTTGGTCAAGGAGAGAGTCTTTGTTACGGGAATGTTATAATTTATCTTTCATTTTTGAAAGATAGTTTTTCTGGATATGGAATTCTTGATTGACAATCTTTCTTTTAGAACCTTGCAACTTTAGACCCTTGCAACAATATTCTCTTGCCTTCCAGCCTCCATGGTTTCTGATGAGAAGTCAAGTTTTAATCTTATTAAGGATTCCATGTACATGATAAGTCACCTTTCTCTTGCTGTTTTCAAGATTCTTTTTTGTCTTTTGCCAGTTTGATTATGATATATTTAGGTGTGTATCTCTTTAAGTTGATCCTAGGCTCTTGAGCTTCTTAGACATGCATATTAATATTTTTCATCAAATTTAGGATATTTTTGGCCATTATTTCTTCAAACATTCATTCTCAGCCTTTCCTTTTCTTCTGAGACTCACTCTCATGATTGGTATGTTGGTATGCTTGAAGACATTCCAAAGGTCTTTGAGTCTTTGTTAATTTTTCTTCATTCTTTTTTCTTACTATTCCTCAGTTTATATAACCTCAATCACTCTTCAATTTTGTGATTTTTTCTTCTGTCAGATATAATCTGTTGTTGAGTCTTTCTCATGAAATTTTCACTTCCATTATTGTACTTTAAAACCCTAGAGTATTTATTTGGTTCTTTTTTTCCTCCTCTTCTTCCTCCCTCATCTTTTTTTTCCTCCTTTCCCTCCTTCTTTGTTCTCTTCCTTATCTCCTCCCCTTCTTTCTTATTCCTTTCATTTCTATGTATTATTGATGATCTCTATGAGGTATTACTCTCATAATTTTCCTTAATTTATTACACATAGTTTCATTTAGTTTTTTAAATGTATTTATGATAGCTGCCTTAAAGTCTTTTCCTAGTAAGTTCAACATGTAGGCTTCCTTGGAAAGTTTCTACTACTGATGTTTTTCCTACATGTGGGTCATATTTTCCCTTTCTTTGCATGTCTTGTTTATTCTTTGTTGTAGTTGTTATCTGGACACTCAGTATAATGTTATGTGGCAATTCTGAAAGTGACGTCCCTCTGTACTCCCCCAACCTGAGTTTTTGTTCTTGCCTTTTACTTGTTTATTTAGTGATTTTGGCCTATTCTGTAAAGTATGTGTAAAGTCTGTAAAACTGTATATAGTCACTGATGTCTCTGCTTGATTACCTTAGTGATAAGTTAATGAATGGACAGAGATTTCCTTAAAAGCCTTGAGTCAGTAAGGCTTCCAGCCTTTGCTAATAGATGTGTGTGTGTGTGTGTGTGTGTGTGTGTGTGTGTGTGTGTTGGGCATATTTTCAATGCTATTACAAGTTATTTACAACTCTGCCTTAGCTTTTATTTTTTGCCTGAGCGGGGTCTCAAGGTAAGCCAGGTATGAGATTCTGGCCTTCTGAGATATTTTCTGAGCATATGCACAGCCCTGGGTGTACACACAACCATGTTCTTACACATGATCTTCTTGCTTGCCAGGAATATTTCAGAACTTTCAAAACCTGTATGGACATGTTATTCCCCAGTTTTTCATTTTAAGTATTTTGGTCAGCCTTTTGTTAGCCCCAGTTGGTAATGCTGTCTCAGGTGGCAGCAAAATTAAACAATTGCCATTGATTGTCTTTGACAAATGCCCTGTAGATAGATCTGTTTGCACAGAGCAAGTTCTGAGTCATGTCAAATAAAGACAAGCCCTGAATGGAGCTTTTTAAGTGAACCACAAGACAGATCAAATGGTGACCGTTCTGTGGGGACAGATCTTTTAAGGGAGTTCCAAACTCATTCTGTTTCTTCCAGTGGCTGCTAGACTGCTGTTTTTCACAGCTACCATAGAGCTTTTATTCTCATGGTTTCTATCTTGCAGCTTTCTTTAAGAACTAGATGGAATAAAAAGTGAAGTTTTCATTTATTATATTAAGGAAGGGAAAATAAAAGGAGGTATTCTGTCTTTTTAAAAATGATGATTAACCTGTTCACGACAGATTTTTTTTTCACGACAGATTTTATTAAAGGAAAGATAAGTGTCATCTGTCACTTCCATCCACCAACAAAAACAATATTTCTCCACAGTGCTGGGTAAATGACTCTTGATTACAGAGAATCCTTGTTAAGAGAGATGCAATTCCTTCCATGTTGATTCAGGCATAGAACAATATAGAATCATATCATTTCATTGAAACACTCGAGTTTGTTCTGTAATAGATAAGTTAAATGCTTTCACCTGAGACTAGTTTTCTGCAGAATTCTGAGTACGTAAGAGGATCACAACAATTGAACTTCTGGATTTATTGTCAAGTAAATTTGATTAGGCTAACCTATAAGTTTTAGGCTACAAAGCAAGATTCCAGTCAGCATTATCCTTGAATTTGCTTATCTCGGTAGATAACAGCAGCAACAACAAGAAAACCTGCAAAAGACAAGCAAATATGGAAACAAACAGCCACAAGCATAAACATCTGAACTTTACTGGGATGGAGCCAGAATAACCAACAATTCATTTTATTCTGGTACTAATTTTATGGTGCTTGGAATTTAATTAAAAATTGTACGATTTAGGGGGTACCTGGCTGGCTCAGTCCCTACAGTGTGGGACTCTTGATCTTGAGGTTGTGAATTTGAGCCCCATGTTAGACATAGAGATTATTTAAAAATAAAATCTTAAAAAGATTGTATGATTTGGCCTTCTATTATTTTTTAAGTGTGACTGTTCTACTCACTTGAATGGAAGATGGAATCATTGAGTGCCTCATGTCTTGGGTTAACCTTGATATACTCAGCTTTAATCAGTGACTAAACTTTTTAGTCAGTCAAATGGAGTTATTAATAATTTTGATTTTCTTTTTGCATCTTTTAAACATGAGAAAAATTAACTAATTGTTTTCCTTCTTTTTTTCCTGCCTACTCCTTTGGTGCTACTTTAAATCTTTATGAGTTAAAATCTGAGTATTAATAGTACTTTTCCTTGATAGGAAAATGAATAATTAAATTATAAAAAGGGTTTTATTTATTTATTTTTGTTTTGTTTTTGCTACTTTTGCTTTTGTTTGTTTGTGTTTTGGTAAGAGGAAGTAGCTGCAGGAAATCTTATTCAACTTTCTAATCAGATCTGGATCCTGAGCAGCCAGATATACTTTTTTGTTCTAGGTACCTTAGCAGACCAGAAGGTCAAGGTAGGTTTTCTCAAATCTGTTATTACACAGGGATTAGTCCCAATGCAATTTGGAGTTTCTTTCTCATAGCTGGTGTAGCTTTGTACTCACTTATTACCAGACCTGATAAATATTTACATAAGTATTAAAGTGACCAGCCCTTTAGAAATATATGGCTCCACTTGATTTACCTGTGAGAGTGTATTACTATCAGTGTTGTTGGTGAATGATAGTTTTGGTTATACAGACCTTAAATACAAGTTTCCCTCCTCAGTCTCTCTATAGAAACACATGAATATGGCTGCTGGTTTATGGAGTGGGGAATATCCATTAGTCTCTGGTGGCTTGAGCCAACATAAATGATTCCTTAGAGCAGTGAGATGGAAAACTAGAAATCTAACTAGCTGTATGGCAGACAAGGACTAGACTTCCTCGTATAATTAACGTGTGAGATGGGAGCATTGCTTCTTGAGGTTTGATGGCCTCTCTGCGTCATGTAGCTCACTGGGTGTGAATGATGTCTGCTTGTTTATCTGGAAATCTGAAAGTTTGCCTTTGTCTTATCTTTACACCTCATTGCTCCTCCATCTCCTTTTCAAATCTCATTTAAAAGGTATTTAGATATTTTTTCCTTGCCCATCTTTCTTAATTTTTCTCTGCCTCTCTTGATGGCATTGTGATTCCAATGTCTAACATTGTCTTTTCCAGGGTATTTGCCAATCTTCTTCTTCAACTCAAACTTTGATATAAAATATCTGTAAACTTAGCCTATGAAACTCAGACTAGTGCATGGAAATATAGTTGTCTAAATTAGTTCAGGTCAGTAAACCGTTTCTAAAACACAAGTTGGTCACTTAGGACATTGCATTAACTCAGGCACAAGTAGTTTCATAAGTTAAATTATTAGTACAGTGTGCCAAGACATTTGTTACTCAGAAACTATAGATTAAAAATGCTCTGAAATGAAATTATCCTTTTAAGAGAGTGGCTCTTCTATTTAGAGCAAAGGGCTATTCTAGTCAGAAGAGATGATGGGCACTGAGCTTGTGAGGTTATTAGGCAAGGTGGTAGCTATGGAGAAGTGTGGAAAGGAGTTTGGAAAGTTCTGACCAGGATTTCCTGCCACTGAATTGAAGGGAGTATACTTTAACAGTGCCTTCTAAAATTTAAATCTCTTGTAGCTTATGTACACTTGTTCTTTCTCTGTTAAAAAGGCTGAAGTATAGAAGTCTCGGAAGGGGGCCATGATACTTACCTGTGGTCACATCCCTACCTTCTCTAATCTCAGGGCATTTGAAAGTTAGTGAGACAAACTTTGAGTTAGCTTTACCAAGTGTGTGCATTCTACTGGATATAGATAGAGGTCAGTTAATTAGTTTTAGTTAACCTATTGGGGACTGGTGTTCCTGGTGTGTAACTTCAATCACAAAGTGGAATAGAGACACTGGCTGGATCTGTTCCAGCATCATTGGGAGGTATTATTTTAAGTAGAGTCAAATTTTACCCAAATATCTAACTCTTGGGGATGAGCTGCTTTTTTATTTCAATGACTTATTATTTCTTGAGCTAGTCTTTGTTTACAAGTAGTGGGCTAGCTAAATCTCTTAGGTATATGGTAGGTAATCCAGACAAAGAAGTGAAGGTGCATGTCTTTTCTGCTGTGAGTGGGCTGAGCATCTCAGTTTCTGGGCTACTTTCAAAGTTTGTGAATGCCAACATGTTTGTCTGTATTATTCTTGGCAATATTGGTCCTGGAGAGACTATTTCTTGGATGGATGCTGCACTGCAGGAAATAAGGGTTTCTGGCCAATGTGGTACCATTCCAAAGGAGCGCTGCCTTTCAGGGAGAGGCTTTCTGTGAAATGTACTGTGCTGCTGCTTTTGAGAGATGCCTGTCAGCATCTCAAGGAGACCAATTGTGATCAAGTGGCTGGAAGCAGAGATTTAAGGGCAGGTGAGAAACCCCAGTGGATTTTCCTCCACACCCGTACCATTTGCAAAACAATTCAGAACTTAGGATCTGGGAGCTTGAGTATCAGTTTTCCCCAGAGAAAGAAGGCACAGCCTTAACTTATGCTTGCTCCAAAGTGTTATTTCTTTGATGTATAGGTATTCTTTTTAATATCTCTGTGGGAGAAGTAAGACATAGGATTTAATTTGCTTACTTGTATTGAGGTTGAGAGGAAGCTTTGAAAAGTTAAGTATCTCCAATTGTTGCTTCCTTGTAGAAGAGTCTAAAGAAAAGCCAGCTCATTGAAATGGAAGAGACCTCAGATATATACCATGGTATGTTGACATGGTTTTCTAAATTCATTCAGTTGAGTTCCAGGATCCTATGATCCCTAAAGTTTCTTGAAGGAAGGTTGGTGGTAGCTGATATTTAATCTCTGCCTGTTATATTACCTCCAAATTTTATCCTCATCAGTGTTTTTAGAGAAGAGATTTTTACATCCTAACTTGCTATCTTTAGAATGATGATGAATTGAGCTTCACATATTAATCCTCTTAATGTTTTAAAAAATTATCTTCATTTTTGTGAATCTTTCTTTTTTATCCCTTTATTCTTTTGGTCAACACTATTGATGCCTATTGTGTGATAATAGAAGCATATGAATTTTCCTCTGCCTCAGTGATAGAGTATTTTATTCTTTTATTAAGTCAGGCACTCACTGGTACCTGGTGCCTCTTCAGAAAGGGAAAGGTCACTTTTCTCAGAGCAACAGCATGAGGACTAATTTTTTAAAAGAACCTGGTTGCTAGGCCATAGGTTCTTTCTCATGTTGCTTCATTTGGGTGTTTTTTCTTGTTCAGAATAAGCTTTCATGAGTTAAAATGATTTCCCAATGGTCTGTCTTGTCTCCTCATAGTATCTTTCAGTTCAGTGCCCTCAGATGATGATGAGTATGCTGAATATGAAAGCTTTTGGCTGAGGCTGAATAAGCTCACTCTAAGACAGATGTTCAGTCTGTAGAAATGTAATAGAAAATCCATTCAGTGTCTCATCAGCCCCAGGTTGATGATGTGATTCAACTTCAGGTGCTTTGTCTTCAGTGTAAACTTTTTCATCTATTGCTTTGAAGATGGAATGATGATTTCAAATTGGATTTAGGATGCTGATGGAAACCAGTGCCTACCTCATTGCTCCTGGTGGCCTACACACTTGTCATTCTTGTCAGCCAGAGAAAAGGCCACTTTTTACCTCCTTAATCCCTTTTTTGACATCTCCCTTCTAGTCAATATTGCTTCCCTTTCCTTAATGTCCACACTGCTAACCCCCTTAGTTGCTGTGATAGGTTATAGTTATCCCTGGACTCATCTCCCTTATTTTACTTCCTTTCCACTGTGTTCTGATGGGAAGACCTCAGGTGCATTTGTTCAGTCTCTACATTTTCAGTGTAAGTCACCAGTCTCTTTTTGAAATGCTTCTTCTTCAGGTCTAGCTTAGTATGATAGATGTTCCTTATAGATAGGAGCAAGGCTCCTGTGAGTCAGTATACACAGGAAGATCTAACACTAGTTGTTAAAATATTGAAATATATCTGAACTGGTCAGGAAATAGCCCTTTCTTGAGACCCTGGATACTCCTCACATGCTTTGGCTTCTTTGGCCCCTCCTCTGGAATCATTCCTTGGAACTCCCCATTAAGGGAAATTTCAAACCCTACTTCAGTGCAGTGGCATCCAGGAATTCATTCTGATTGATTGGTGCCTATGCCAACCAGTTATAAATATTTTGAGCATTGCCCCTCATTGTTAGTAAAATAGAATTCATTGGCAGAGCTTTCTAAACTTTAACATTTATACCTCTTCTGAAGCCTAAACTTTTTGTTAAGAAGCATAACTTCCAGGATTAGATAACAATATCCTTCTGGGAATGGAAGTGAATGTCATATTAGAAAACAAACCATAGGGATCCCTGGGTGGCTCAGCAGTTTGGCGCCTGCCTTTGGCCCAGGGCGCGATCCTGGAGTCCTGGAATCGAGTTCCGCCTCGGGCTCCTGGCATGGAGCCTGCTTCTCCCTCTGCCTGTGTCTCTGCCCCCCCCCCTGTCTATCATGATTAAATAAATAAATCTTAAAAACAAACAAACAAACAAACAAACAAACAAACAAACAAACCATATTCATGTCAATCCAGTAGTAGTTTAAAACAATTTCTCAGGGATCCCTGGGTGGCTCAGCGGTTTGATGCCTGCCTTCCGCCCAGGGCGTGGGGATCCCGGGATCAAGTCCCACATCAGGCTCCCTGCATGGAGCCTGCTTCTCCCTCTGCCTGTGTCTCTACCTCTCTCTCTCTCAAGAATAAATGAGTAAAATCTTAAAAAACAAACAAACAAACAAACAAACAAAACAACACAGTTTCTCAGACCTAGGCTAATTCCTTCATAGTTTTCTTGATAATACTCCAACATCTGACAGGCTCCCACCCCCCACCCATGACAGTATTTGGAACTAACTTGATTTTTGAAGTTTTGGGGCAATGGGAGATTATATACTTAAGAATAGTCACCCCCACATCATTAAGAAAAAGTTCTGATCTTCTGGAGTGATTTTTTTTAAAGCTGTTTATTTATCACCTTTTTGTTCAGTGGTTTGGCAGGATTTAGCCAGCTTTGAGGAATTAAGATTTGTCTTTTCCAATAAAAAACATTTGCCCTTTGTTTGGCATTTAAAAAATGTGATTCAATTTGCACCGTATACATAAGCTCTAGAGTTACATTTTAGAAACCTGCAAACAAATGGAATGAACTCGCTTTTGTGTGTCAATATGTGGTTTTATGGATGGGAAGAGATGGGTACATGCCCATTGCAGGCCCATTCATTCCTCTCATGTTTGAAAGCTTCACTCTGAAATGCCTTTAATGGAAGATGTTTGTGTAATATAGAGGTGGTTGTTCACTGTACCATCACTGATGTGCTGCATTTTGACCAAATGACTAACTTTGTAAATAGACTGTTTATGTCGAGTAGGAGAAAATCTTCTCCACCGAAGTGCATTTTTAATGATCTACTTTAAGAGTAAGTGGGTTTAGAAGTAGCTGCCCAGGAATCTGATTGGCTGGCACAAATGCCACTTCTCATAATTACCCAATAAACCATAAGGGCTTTGTTGGCACATTTATTCATGCCTGTCATGTCAGACCAGCTGCCACCCAGCATCCTAAGTCCACTTCTAATACCCTCTTTAAAATCTTTGTGGAGAAATTTGGTGCCTACATACTTTTGAAAAATCTTTGTGGAGAAATATGGTATCTAAGTGCTGCAAATTTCATGATAAAATGTGTTGTTTCAAAAACAAGTTAATATTTTTTTCTAAATAACTAAAATTATGAAAAATATGATTGTAGACTAAGTTGTTATATTGAGTTTTAAAAAAAATGTTTCACTTTGGTACTTTAAGATATGTACTAAAAAATGTACCTGTAATTTAATCTAAAATATGCAAATTGTAAATTCCATCTTGAAACCAATTCTTGAAACTTGTGGAAACAATATATTAAAAAAATTAAAAGAATAAAAAGAAATTTAAATTCTATCCTGGAGGTAGGAAGTAACCTGCTCAATTTCTATGGCAAGAAAAAAAAAAAAAGACCCAAAGAAACTGTAATGTAGAAAATCAGAAGAGCATCCTGTACACTAAGTATAATTATTTTCTGATTTCCTTTTAAAAAAAGATTTCTTTCTTTCTTTTTCTTTCTTTCTTTCTTTCTTTCTTTCTTTCTTTCTTTCTTTCTTTCTTTCTTTCTTTCTCTTTCTTTCTTTCTTTCTTTCTTTCTTTCTTTCTTTCTCTTTTCTTTTTTCTTTCTTTCTTTCTTTCTTTCTTTCTTTCTTTCTTTCTTTCTTTCTTTCTTTCTTTCTCTCTCTCTCTCTCTCTCTCTCTCTCTCTCTCTCTCTTTCTTCATGAGAGACGGAGACATAGGCAGAGGGAGAAGCAGGATCCCTGTAGAGAGCCCAATGTGAGACTCGATCCCGACTCCAGGATCACACCCTGAGCCAAAGGCAGATGCTCAACCACTGAGCCACCCAGACATCCCTATTTTCTGATCTCTATATGAAGTATTTCAATTGTATGGTAGACTAAGGATATTCTAAATGATTCTTATACCATTTTTTGAGGAGTAACAAGAAAATATTGAAACTATGTAAATATGGTACATTTAAGGGAAAAATATTTCATCTTGTAAGAGTAGAGATTTTGTATGTTTCACATATGCCTTCAGATCTTTCTATTAAGATCTCAGTTGTATTTTTATTGATTGGTGGGTAAGTAAATGGCAGTCTGTGGGCTCTGCCATTTGTTGTTGACATCTAGAGTAATTCAGCCTATTTTCTTAGACTGCTGTGACACTCTCTACATTATCACATAATTAAGTGGGACATGGGAACAGTGACATACTGAATAAAGAAAATGGACATACACTGAAATATTAAAAGAAACCAGCTCTTACAATGGCCATGTAGGCCTTCCAGAAAATAATAGTTTTACTTTCAAGAAAGTATTACAGAGTGACTCTATCAATGAAAGTTAAATATCCAGTATTTCCCCAGCAGAATATTGGCTCTATGAGGATGAGGATATTGGCAATGTGCTAACATGAAATAGAAGAAATTAAATACACTTGACAATAATTGGCTGAAGAAAATTCAGGAGATGTGTGGTAGCAGCAGAGCACAACAAAATAACACAATTAGGGACACATTAGCCATATGTCTCTATTACATTGAGAACACAGCAATATAAATGACCAGGTGATGACCTTCACCCCAAGCTAGAAGGTAGATGACAAAGTCTATGTGGGTTTGGAAACTTAAAGTTGGAAAAACAAGGATAAAAAATTAAAAGACACAGGAATGGCAGTGGTCTGGTCTGCAGCTTGGAGCTGATGAGGACTTGTTAAATAAAGTTCAGTAAAGGTTCAATATGGGAAAAAATTATCTTGGTTAGGTGCTATGGATTAAGTGAAATTAAAAATAGTTTTTGTGAGATCTCAATATAACGTCTTGTAATTTGTACTTTGTCAGCAAATATTTATGGGTAGTACATGTTAATACATCAGAATAAGTCTATCCTTAGTATTTAAGGATGAATAACCTTCCATAACCATTTTATCTTATGCATTAGAGCCCTGATCAAATTAGAATGGTTCTGTAATTTTTGGTTTATATATTTCTCTTCTGACCAGTCTCTGGTCTTCTGGTAGGTGGGCACAGGTCCTTGGAATCCAGCCTAGTGCTGAGTACATGTGGTCTCTCAGTAAAGTCACCGAATGAATGGTTTTAAGGTGACTTTAGTTATGAGATTTGGTGTGTCTGCAAAGGCAATTGACTGGCTCCTTTAGGACCTTCTCTCTATCTCATATGCATTTTGTCTCTTCTTAGGGGTTTGTTTTAAGGGAGGGCTTGGTCATAATACTGTGTGGTTTTCTCATATTCATTCTATGGTTGTTGTCAAACTGTCCATATAGCTAAAGTAAATATGTGATACAGAGGTAAAGGAAAGAGGAAAGGATAAATTAATGAAGCAATTTAGTTTAAAGAAATGAAATCCCAAAAATGTTTTATGAGTAGTGGCAGGGTGAACAATTTAATTATAAATATATTTATGAATATGTTTATGGAGCTATAGGCTGGATAAGTTCTGTAGAAAAAATTAAGAATATATATGTGTATGTGCAATACCCAATATTTACAAATATGTACAAATACCTAATTTAACATGATTGAAAATAGAATCATAGATCTGTCCTTGTTTCCCACATATTCAATTGATCACATTCAATTTTATTATGAGCACTGGTTGTGCAAGTATTCCAGAGGTGGGCAACATTTCATGTTATATCTTACTCTCCATTTCTATGATTTCTGTTGTTTACAAAAGGAATAAAAGTTTTTATTGACCTTTTTATAGGGGCCTGGTGTAACTTAAAAATACTTGGTTTTTGAGTATATATTGGGTTCTAGGTAAAAATATTTTCATGCTTGTATTTTGTATTTGTTTTCTTTTATAGAAAAAGATATTTAAGTTTTCATCAATATAGTTCATTGGAATGCCAATTTCAGATTTAATTTAGCCTGGTAACTGCTAGGACAACCATAAGACAGGTGAAGGAGACAGGCTTTTGAGGCAGATGAGTCTTCATGTTCCAGTTCTTCCCCTCACTACCTGAGTAATCACAAACAAGCTACTTAACACTTCAAGGCCTCAGTTTTCTCCTTTGTAAACACAAGATGATGTATTCTTCATTGGGTGGTAGTGATGAATAAATAAAATAATATAAATTACCATGGAAGTGTTCAATTAATAATAGATCTCAGTGTAGGAGAACACTTTTCTTCCTTTTAGTATTTGTCTTCCTACTTATTAATGGGAGTGCCATCATTTTACCTCTTGTTACCTTATTTTCTCTGTGACAATGTTAATACTATAATATTACTAGATCATACTGTTTATTACATTGATTCATTATATGCCAGGACTTCCTCAAGCCCAAATGCAATGTAATGCATTTAAAATTAATGAATTCTGAGTCTGTCAGAGTGAGGCTCTTGTTTTTGCTGATTTTTAAAATCTGATTTGTAGACAGAATGTAAGCACAAAGAAAGTGATTTGAAAAAAAAAAAAAAAGAAAGTGATTTGAACATCAGAGTTATATTAAAATATGTTGTGCCTTCTAAGAGTATTTAAACTGTTATCATAGAGCACTAGGTTTCTAGAACTCTAAGAGATCTCCTGGGATGAGTTTACTTTCCTGGCTATCACAAGCTATTTTATGGTTTGTGTGTGTGTTTTCCTTTTTTTTTTTTAAGATTTTATTTATTTATTTGAGAGAGTAGGGGACAGGAGCAGAGGGAGAGGAAGAAGCAGACCCCTTGCTGAGTGGAGAGCCCGATGCAGGGCTTGGTCCCAGGATCCTGAGATCATGTCCTGAACCAAAGGGAGACACTTAACCGGCTGAGCCACCCAGGTGCCTCCTGTGTATGTTTTACCTTAATTGAAGCTGCTTATAGTCTATCAATTTAGACTCTTCTGCTTTAGCTCATCCATCCCTAGAATGTTGTCCTGGATGACAGAAGGGAAGTTTCTACGTCATCCAGTTATAAAGGGATTCTGATTTAGGTTGCTACTCTGGATGTAACTACTTTATAAGGACTATGTCTCGGATGTTCCTCAACCTAATGGCTCTCCTGACTTCTTCAGTCAAGCTCAGCCCTTGGTAATTGTCAGAAGTTATCTTGGCAATCTCATGTTTATCACCTAGCTTATCATTCTTCTTTGTCATATTCCCTAATCCAGTCTTCTAGAATCTTGTTCCAGGTCCCCAGCACTAGCCTGATCCTCCTCTTTGCTTCCTACCTTCCAGTCATGACTTTGGCATCTTTCTGATGAATTACTGCATTGGCTTCTCATTTCTTTACATGATAAGTTCTTAGCCTCTGCTCAGATCAGAAGAATCAGCAGCTAAACTTGGCTCCTGCTGCCAATGTCCTGGTCTTGGTGCAATCATTATTGTCATCGTCGTCATCGTCATCATCATTGTTATCATTGTTAATGTCATTATTTTTATTCCTCCTTTTCTCCCTTTCTTTTTTCCCCTTTTCTTTTTAAGACAAAAGCACTCCCTAAGTCCTATTAAAGAAAAAGTTCAGAAGTGCCCTCTGTTTCTTTACCCAGGTAATATACAAGATACAAATATACAAGAGGAAAGGCTGGAGAAGGGAATGACACCACTTGAAACTTCTCTATGTCAAGAGAAAGAAGTGCCATCGAATGATTTCATTGTTCCTGGGGCTGTTTAGGATCTTCCCACTGTCTAGCTGTACTATTAATATTTACTTCCAGTATATATCATTGCTATTGGCTCATTGTGTTCAACTGGTAGGCTCATTGTATTTTACTTTAGTCCCTAAAGTCAGGTTAAAATGAATATTGGAGATAGTTTTGGGAGACAAAAAGGCAATTTTACTTGCCCATTCCTTTCAGAAAACTTCAAATGCTTAGAGGGTAGGGATTGAAGGTGAGTTCAAACAAAAACCTACAGTTCTCCTCCTGTGTCTTTCTCCTTTACTTTCACTTGGAACACTTCACTTCTGATGAGTCTGGTTACGAAATGTATTTTTCCCCCCACACCAGGCAATTTTATAACACCAAAAAGAATTTAGCATTTTTTTTTAAAAAAGTAGACTCCATGTCTACCTTTCATGACTGATATCAAGACCTGTGCTGAGATCAAGAGTTGGACCCAACTGACTGAGCCACCCAGGTGCCCCTAGAATTTAGCAATTTAACTCAATTTATTCTCTATTCTGAAGATGGTGTCAGATCCCACAGATTAAGGGCTCAGTCCCATGAGACTGCTTCCCACTTCAGATGCCATGTACAAGTAGTAGGTTCCCAGGTTATCCACAACTTTCTTCTGACATGGCTATGAATCATAAGTTTCCATGACCTCCTCCCCCTTGGATTCCATTATTTGCTAGAATATATTAGCTCACAGAACTCAGGGAAATATTTATTTACATTACCATTTATTAAAGTATTCAGATGAATAGCCAGATGAAGAGATACATAATGCGAGATCTAGGAGGGTCCTGAGCATGGAAGCTTTGGTCCATGCAGAGTTGAAGTGTGTCGCCCTCCCAGAATGTGGATGTGTTCACCAACCTGGATGTTCTCTGAACCCCTTACTTTTAGGATTTTACAGAGATTTCATCGTGTCAGCATGATCAATTATAAATTCCATCTCCAGCTCCTCTCACCTCTCCAGAGAAGTGGGGATGAGAAGGGGCTGAAAATTCTAAACCTCTAATCATGGCTTGATATTCCTGGTGACCAGCCTCCATGTGGAACTCATGCAGAATTGCCTCTTTAGAACAACAGATGCTCCTTGTGCTCTTATCACTTAGAAAATGACAAGGGTTTAAACAGCTCTGTATCAGGAACTGGGGCAAAGACCATTATATGTATTTTCTCTTATCTCACAGATAAAAGCAATATAGTAAGTCCGCATGATTTGTTCTAGTTGGAATGTGGCTGAGGTTTTCGGGCTGTGGTGTGCTGTTCAGCCGAGTGGGCAGAAATGCTGATCAGTAGCTTCAAATTGAAGACCAGAGTGAGGTAATTACATCTAAGTATAATCCTGGGACATGATCTGTCAGTCATATGAAACTGGAAAGGGATCTGGTGTGCATTTGTCTCAGGTCTTACTCATTTACACAAAATATCTTTTCTAACTGAATTAAGTCTGAGTTAATGAATGGAAATTGAGTTTAGTTTTGGGGTTAATATATTTAAAAGTAGAATTTCATATATGGCAGAAGAGTTTAATTTTTCTACTAAGTTACACGAAAATGAATGTATATTTTCTTGCCTCTGAAAGATTTCAAGCCATACTGGGACACTCTGATGCTCAGAATTTATCCATTAAATTAGGTGGAAGGGTCATAAAACATTCTGTAGAAGCCGGCACTGATATATCACTCTTGAAAGGTGTTAATTTGGTTCTCCAGCTCTGATTTGTTTAGTAGAACATATTAATTGCTTGGTGGACAGAACTAAACCATTTTAGGCTTCAAAAAATTGGAAGCTTTCAAAAATAAATAGCTTGATCATTGTAGAACATTCATTCTGATTATAGTAGCTTATTTGATCAAAGACAGTATAAGTTTATTCTCAGATTTTTTAACAATTGCTTTTAAAATAGGATTTGATACTGATACAGTTCAAATGAAATACATCTTCCTTCAACAGCTAAATCAAAATGGTAGGAATAAAATATTGTTGCTCTACCCCTGAGGGCATTATCTCATGAAAGTGTAGCAGTCAGAAAGAAGGAAGATGTTTTGGCCCAGACTGTACATCAACTGAATATTAGAATGATTAATTCTTAATATTGATACCTGCCATTTATTGAATTTTTACCTATTATGTGCTTTCCAGGACCTTCTGGGTCTTTACATGCCTTAACTCATTTAATCCCCAAAAGATGCACCAATAAATATAATTCTTATAATATAAGTGAAGGGACTGTCAGCTAGGAAGGTATGCTTTGCCAGATGTCAGATATAACAAGTGGCAGGTCTCTCTGATTTCCAAATCTGTGCTTTCAACCCCATGACTTCACCATCTTTAAATCACTCCACCTTTCTCGTAGAATCTCCAACTCACTGTCGAGCATTTCTGCTATCCAGCAAATTAGGACAAGATTTTAAAATAACTAAAAATATTGGGATGTAGGAAATGCTCTGTACCTGTTTTCAGCTTTACTGAGGTATAATTGACAAAAATTTTATATATTTTAAGTGTACAATGTGATACTTTGATATACATGTTCATTGTGAAAGGATTCCCACCATTGAATTAATTAGTATATCTCTGAGCTCACATATTGACATTTGTTTTTATTTATTTATTTTTTTAGTGAGAACACTTAAGTTCTACCCTCTTAGAAAATTTCAATTAAATAATACAAAATTATCAACTTTAGTCATTATGTTATACATTAGATCCTCAGATCTTACTCATTTTATAACTGAACTCTCTTACCAACCTCTATTTCCCTCACTCCCAACCCCTGATAACCACATTTTCCTTTCTGTTTCTTTGAGTTTGACTTTCTTTTTTTTTAAGGTTTCACATATAAATGATACCATGCAGTATTTGTTTTTCTTTATCTGGATTACTTCACTTAGCATAATGCCCTCTAGATTCATCCACATTGCAACTGGTAGGCTTTAGCCTTATTTTTTAAGACTGAATAATAATCCATTGTGAGGAGATATATATATATCACATTTTCCTTATCCATTCATATGTCTGCAAGTACTTAGGGTATTTCCATACCTTCGTTATTGTAAATAATGCTTCAGTGAAATAATGCCTCAGTGTAAATAATGCATCTTTGAGACAGTTTTGTTTCCTTTGGGTATATTCCCAGACATGGAGTTGCTGGATCATACATTAGTTCTATTTTTAATTTCTTGAGGTAATTCAATACTGCTTTCCATAGTGGCTATACCAGTTTACATTCCTATCAACAATGTATAAGTGTTCTTTTTTCTCCACATCCTTGCCAGTATTTGTTATCTTTTGTCTTTTTGATAGTAGATATCTGAGTAAGTTTGAGGTGATATCTCATTGTGGTTTTGATTTGCATTTCCCTGATGATTGGTGGTATTCAGCTTTTAATTTACCTGTTGGTCATCAATATGTTGTCTTTGGAAAAATGTCTATTCAGGTCCTTTGCTCATTTTTAAACTTGGCTATTTTATTTCTATTTTTTATTTTTTGCTATTGAGTTACATGAATTACTGGTATATTTTGGATATCAATCCCTTATTGGATATGTAGTTTGCAGATATTTTATCCCTTTTCATAGGTTGCTTTTTTTGTTGATGGTTTATTTTGTTGTGCATAAGCTTTTTAGTTTGATGTAGTCCTACTTTAGTTTTTATTTTGTTGCTTTTGGTGTCAAATACAAAAAAATTGTTAAGACTAATGTCAAGGAGCATACCCCTTATGCTTTCCTATAGGATTTTGACAGTTTCAGATATTACTTTCAAAGCTTTTATCCATTTTGATTTTTGTTTATGATATAACATAGGGATCTAGTTTCATTCTTTGGCATGTGGATATTCAGTTTTCCCAGTACCATTTACTGAAGAGACTGTCCTTTCCCTATTGTATAATAGAGTATCTTGGTTGGCAGCTTCTTGTTTTTCATTTTTTAAAATTTCAGCACTAAATATATCATTCTACTTGTAAGATTTCTGCTGAAAAAAACGTGGATTGTCTTATTAGGGTTCCCTTTGTGTGTAACAAGTTGCTTTTCTCTTGCTACTTTTAAGATTCTCCCTTCATCTTTGATCGTAATGTGTCTTGGTGTGGGTCTATTTAGATTTACTTTTTTTGGTACTCTTTGGGCTTCCTGAATCTGGATATCTGTTTTTTTTTCTCCATGTTAGGAAGTTTTTAGCCATTATTTCTTTCAATAAGCTCTTTGCCCTTTTCTCTCTCTCTTCTTTCTGGGACCTCTATAATGTGTATATTCATCTGCTTGATAGTATCCCATTAGTCCCTTCAACTATCTTCACTTTCTTAAAAAAAAAATTATTTATTTATTTATTTATGATAGTCACACACACACACAGAGAGAGAGAGAGAGAGGCAGAGACATAGGCAGAGGGAGAAGCAGGCTCCATGCACCGGGAGCCCGATGTGGGATTCGATCCCGGGTCTCCAGGATCGCGCCCTGGGCCAAAGGCAGGCACTAAATCGCTGCGCCACCCAGGGATCCCTATATTCACTTATTAAAATTCTTCTCAATTTTTGCTCTATTAATGGATGAATTCCACTGTTCTGTCTTTGAGTTCACTCATCCTTTCTTCTGCTTGACTTACTCGGCTTTTGAACCCCTCTGTTAAAATTTTCAGTTTGATTATTCCATTTTACAGCTCTCTGGTTTTTTTTGTTTTATTTTGTTTTATATTTCTTATATTTCGTCTTTGTTGAATTTCTCATTTGGTTCATATATTGCTCTCCTAGCATCTTTAATACTGTTATTTCAAATTTCTATCTGGTAAATCACGTATCTCTGTTTCACCAAGATGAGTTTCTGGAGATGTATTTTATTCTTTTGTTTGGAACATATTCCCCTGTTTATTTTCTTTGACTCTCTGTGTTGGCTTATGCACATTAGATAAAATAGCCACTTCTCCTAGTCTTGTCAGACTGGTCTTGTATAGATGAACCTCATCAATCAACCTTGCCTGGGCTGGTTGTCTTTCAAACCTTTGTGATTGTTCACCTTGCTGTCTTTGTTCTTAGTTGCTCCCAGTAGTTGAGGATATGCTAAGACCCATCAATATCCTAAAGGGGATATTTGCAGGCGGATTAAAAACTGGACCTTCAGGCAGCAGCTAGGAAAGTAGTTAAGCCCCTTCCATGGAAAAACTGGGAGGTAGGCATTTTTGCCTACTCCCTCTGTACTGAACCTGGGTGTATAGCCTCAGGGTTGGTGCTTCTACGCCAGTTTAAAAACTGGCTTTTTGTTTGCCATCGTCATGTGAGACTTGTGAATGCAAGCCCACTGGCTATCAAAGCTAGATGATTTGGAGTCTCAGCCTTTAGGTGATAGCCATAAAAGTTCAGACACTCAATATGTGGATAAACTCCTTCCAGGGAGACACTGATGACTTGGTTTTATTGTTGGAGTGAGCTGGAGGAAAGCAGGGGAAGTGTCCGCCAGTTTTTCAGACTCCAGCCAAGATCTCAGTCCACCCCTAAATGCATGCTATTAGAAGTCGAATCCTCAAGCCACAACTTTTGAAGTATATAGTCAAATCCCTTCCAGTGAAAGACTGGGAGAGGAGTGTTTTATGTGCTACTTCTGCCCTGGGGGGATAGCCATGGGGAATACTCACATGCCAATTAAGAACTGCTACATTTTTTTGCTCCAGTCTTATGGAACTTGTGGATGCAAGCCCCACTGGCTTTCAGAGCTAATTGTTTTTGGGGTGTGTCCCTTCACCCTTTAAGGGGAAGCTGGCAGTTGGAAGGTTTGCTTCTGATTGTGTAGTGCTGTGCTGGGGTGGGGTTTATGGTAAGAGTATGTTTCAGACTTTCCTACTTTCAGATGTTAACGTGTAGAAGTCACTTAGTTTCTGGTTTTTGTCTCAGAGAGAATTGTTCCATATATAGCTGTACATTGGAGGAGGGAAGTTCAGAGGCCTCCTGTACTTCCATTTTGGTCCCTCCTGCCAAATGATCTATATCTTGATCTGGATGAGGTTCCTTGCATATGGAATTATATAAAACTGCATTGAGCTATACACTTTGAACTTGTGTGTTTTGCTGTACCTTAATAAAAATTAAAAACAAAATACTACTAATTTGATGTGTTAAGCATATTATTTATTTAACATTGATTAGCTATACACCCTGTGTTTGGCTAGCCAGGCCTATAGTGAGATATTTCTCAAAGCCTGACCATCTAAGGGATGAAATTGTCCACTCTGAGTACTAGAGGGGAGGTATGAATTCAGGAAGTTACAGCTCTGGTTTGTTCTTGTTGACTTGAGGCTAGGATTCATTATGTTCCTGCTTCTTTTCTTCTCTTCTCTTCTCTTTTCTTTTTTCTTTTCTTTTCTTTTCTTTTTTCTTTTCTTTTTCTTTTTTTCTTTCTTCTTTCTTTCTTTCTTTCTTTCTTTCTTTCTTTCTTTCTTTCTTTCTTTCTTTTTCTTCTGGGAAATAGGTTGATATGAGACTCATATTCAGAGTGACTCTAAATTCTTTATTTCTGTAGTGTCCTATCTCAACAAAGAAGATACAATTTCTATTAAAAAAGAAATTAAAAGGAATATGTTCCTTTTGTATTTTCTTCATCCTGCCTCAGTAATCTGCACTCAGTCTGATAAACTCAAGGACTTGCCTTTCGTAGCAAGGGAAAAGGAGTGCTAGATGGAGTGGAGTGTTATTCAGCATTTCTTCTTTCCCAGTATGAGAAAATTCAGACATAACAAATTGAAAGTACAAAATTGTCAAGATTATGCACTTTACAAAATAATTTATGGCTCTATAAATATTTGGATCTCTAGAGTAATTGCATATTTGAATGATTATAAATCCCTTGACAGACTGGTGGCCAAAAAACTGTGAGGTTGAAGATTTAGCAGTCGCTGTTAATTGAAATTTAAACATGAAGACAATAAAGTATCTCTGAATGAAAATATCCTTAAATGGGAAAGTATGACTTATTTTATAAATATTTCAATTTTCACTCAATTTTTGGGAATCTGTTCTTTTAAGGGAGTTATAAATGTATTGTGAAACATTATAAGAAGAACCAAGTATTCTTTTTTAAATTCTAATTTCTACTGTTATAAGTTAATCTTACAAATCTCTAATTAATATAATAATAAATAACTTCCATTTATTGAATACACACTATTGGTCAGGCTCTGCTGACACATTTCATCTAAGTTTTCTCAATCCTCTGAAGTCTCTTGAGGTAGACTTTATTATGCATTTAATGGTTGCTGATTCTGAAATTCTTCAAAATGTTAATATGTTTTCTGAATCACTAAAGAAAAGTGAAATTAGTTACAATTCTATTGTTATGTAATTTTTATATTGTGACTTAGAAAATTATTGAAGAATTGCATGAAATAGTTCTTTGTTAGGCAGAATACTGGATTAACAAGAGAGAAAGTATGGAGTACAGTGGGCCTCCATGATCAATGCCATGGTCTGAGTTCTAGATTGCCACAGGGCAAGATAAGTAACCTCTGTGCTGTAGTTACTTGTTAGTTGAGGGTAATGTTTACCTTCTCTACTTCATAGAGGTGTTCTGATGGTACAATAAATTAATATGTCTATGGCTTTTATAACAGTGCCCATACAAAGTCATCTCAATAAATGCTAGTTATTATTGTTATTCCATTACCTGAAAATACCAGTTAATGGCAAGTTGATGAGGTTTGTTAATGCATGGGATATTATTTGTTCTTTTAAGAGGGACCAAGAATTTGAGGATAGTATAAGGACACATGAATGATATAAAGATATGAATCAGGAAAGTATTACTTAGTTACATTTTGATTTGTTAAACATCAAGTTACACTTGATGGCTGGATCTGTTGTCTATTTTCCCTCCCTCCCTCCCTTCGCACCTTCCTTTCTTTCTTTTCTTTCTTTCTTTCTTTCTTTCTTTCTTTCTTTCTTTCTTTCTTTCTTTCTTTCTTGGAAGTAGGGAAAAGAAAGGAGGGAACTAGAATGTTGAACACCATAGTTGTAATACAACTATAAAATGAAAAAAATGATTTGTAGTCCAGATCAGATTTTTTTATTGTCTTAAATAGTAGACAAACTTGGTACACATAAATTTGCCTCTGAACTTCATTTGTAAATGGGATATTGATCATTTTAAAACCATTTAGGATTTAATCAAAATAGTGAATAATTCATGTTTGTGATGCAGTTAGAGGATCATGAATGCCTTTGCCTAAAAAAAGCAAAAATGTAGAATTCTAGTAAATATAAAAAGTCCCATTTATTTACAAATTAATCACTTATATGGGTCCGTTTTCATCCTCTAAAGACCAAAAGAGTAATATTTTCTCTCTTGGTTTGGCACAATAGAAGAATGTGTTATTCAAAATTCTAGTTGTGTAAGTTAGGAGAAAAAGTGACATTTATCATTTAATTAGTACTTTTGACTCAGGATCCAAAATTACAGTCCAAGTTTCCTAATAAGCTGAAGAATGCGAGCAAATGATAACATCTTGCTATTAATAATAAAAAAAAAAACCTAAGGGATATCGGCAGCTTGTATTCTCATTTAATTATTAGTATGATATTTTTCTTGTATGTTTACATTAATATACAGTAGCCTTTCTGATGTTTCATTATTTTATTCAGGATATAGAAGTTTCTGGTGGGTAAGAACAGACTAAAGCTATAGCTTAAAAACTATTGTAAAATATTGGCTATTATTTCTTTGTCCAGCTTTTTTTGACGGGGGACAATATTAGTGTCTCCAAATCTCCTTTAAGATTAAAAAAATCATGATTCTATGACTATTGCGTATGTGCAAGGTATCTGTTTAAAGTAGGAGAGAGGATGAGTTAAATGGTGTTGAGGCTGGTGATTGGTATTTGGGTCACGTATTTCAGAAGGGAGATAAAGTCTGAAGAAATTATTAAGGATTCTTGTCTGGGTGCTATTTTGGAAAACATAAATAAATTAAATAAATAAAAAATACATCTGTAAGATTAGTTGAATTCCAAGAATTTTTAATTTAAAAGACTTGAGAGCTTTTTTTTTTTTCTTTTTGGTCACAGTTCATGTGGTGCTTTTTAGGATAAGGCAGAGTGAGATAGTCCCTGCGTGTACTTTAGTGCCAACGTAAGCCATGTAAAACAGCAGTAAACGCTATTAGAATTTCAGAGAATAACCTAATGCCTAACCACATTGGTTGTACTTGGTTTAATAATCTCTATTATTTTATTTTGTGATTTCTAAGTGTTTTAACCACAGAATTTAAAAAAAAATTTTTGCTTAAGTAATCTCTATACTCCACATGGAGCTTAAACTCATAACTCTGAGATGAGTTGCATACTCTTCTGACTGAGCCAGCCAGGCACGTTCCACCAGTTGCCTTAAGACTCACATTTTCTCCCTGAACTTTGAATTGCCTCCTCTTTTCTTTTTCATATCTGGCTTTGTAGCTAACTCTTAACTCCCCAGTGCCCCATTTCTGCTAAGTGCTGTAAAACTGAGAAATAAGATTTAAGTTAGATATTTAGAGACTATGTATTATAGGCCAAATGTTTAACGCAGGCATTGGTTAGGGGTAACAAAGATCCCCCAAACCTCAGTAGATTAAATCGGAATAAAAAAAAGATTGCTTCTGGGTTGCAGAGGCTCTACATTTAGTTTCCTTACACTTATCTTATGATTCTACTGATCAGTATGATGCTTCAAAATTTACTATGGAGAAAGTATAGAGATGAAAGTGCCATTCTAGCAATTAAATACTCTAGCTCAGAAATGATACATTCCCACAGCTCATTGGCTAGAACTATTTGCACAGCCCCATATAAGTACAGTGGTGGTAGGGAAGTGTAATTTTCACATATTTCAAAAGCAGAGCAGAGCTGGGTTTGAGTGAATCCTGGATGTCTCTACCTCACCATTCTTAATTTTTAATAATATTGTAAATTCACAACAGTAAATTTTAGGATGACATATCTATGCCCAAAACATATACACAATATGTTTTACTGACCCATGTTTGATACAACAGATGCCTTAAATGGATTTTGTTTTGGAGCTGGATTTGCACTGATCTAGTTACATTCTACACATTTGTAATTTATTACATCAGTTCTGATCAAGGGATAAATCTGCGAGGTGAGCAACTTCAGCTGGGAATAGTCAGCAGCCTGAAGTTAGTTGCCCACCTGAGAAATGAACCAGTTCTTGGTTTCATTTGGATTATGTTCTAATGAAATGTACCCACCCCTTGCCCTAGCCTAATCTCAGAAATTTCAAGATGTCATGTGACATGAGTTGAGTCCCCCAACCTTCCTTCTTACTGAAGTGAGGAGAAGAAAACTTCTTACAGTTTTCTACACTTTTCATGTAAAGAGAGTGAGGTAGATTGATGGCTGGGAGATGATGTCTGGCTGTCCAGAGAATGGTATGAGCATTTACTCCTGGTGTCTGAATCCACAATATGGAATTTATAGATTGGAGAGAATCTTGCTGGCAAATGGAAGTTTTGCTCTTCTAATTTTTTTATAACTTTTGGGGTATAATAAAGGTCATCCAATTTTTCAGATTCATCCATCTAAACTTTTTTGGTCCATCTGTTTTTGTCCTGGCACACACAGTAGTAAATTCTTCATTTCAGAGCTGGTTCACTGCTCTTCCAGAACAGAGAAAAGAGAGCACTCAGAATTATTATTAATTTCTAAATAAAATGGGCCAGGTCTTATGCTCTCCTAAAAATGGAAACAGTTTTTTTTTTCACAAACCATACAGGGGGTAAGATTTTAGTGCGGTTTGTGGGAGAGTGGCTGTCAAACTCTTTGTATGAAAAGGCAATTAACTGTTTTTAAGCTGGCAATGGTGCCCTGGAGAAGGGGGAGGAATGGGAGATGAGAGGGTCAGGTTCTGATTCCCTTCGGCAGTCCATGTGGCTCTTTCCTGGCAGAGCGCCCCTTGATGTCAAAGTGAGCTGTGCGCGCCAGGAATGAGGCAGTGTGAGCAGAATTAGATACCAGGTCTGAACGGTGGCATTTTTCTCCCCCCCCCCCCGCCATTTTTCTTTTCTTTTTTTCTTTTCTTTTCTTTCTTTTTTTTTTTTTTTTTACAATACTGGTTCTCAAAATAAAGGAACTTTGCTTTCTGTACAGAGTAAATCTTGCAAAGTTATTTTGACATGCTGCATTAAGCCCTAGGGGACAGTATTTTTGGATATGGAGCTGAGTGCAAAGTTGAAGTTGAAAAGGGACAAATGGAACTAGGGTTTCTATTATTAACACTTGGCTGAGTTGGAGCCTTAGCCTTAAATTTGGTAAGTTCAGCTGGTCATTTGGAGCCAGCAGGAGAAGCAAGGTCAGTGACTCTCTAGATACTTGTTTTTGTCTTTGCCATCAACCCACTTTGTGTCCTTGGAGGAGACTCTTCAAATCAAGTTCTTCATTTATGAAGTCAGAGTGGGTAGGGGTACAAAAGGAGCCCGGAAAAATGCAATATTTAATCAAGCCTTTATAATGCTTTGGTTATGTGGTATACATTGTACTGTGCCTAATAAATGATTTTTAATCAGGAGGATGCTTATGAAAGGGCTGAGGAAATATGGTAATTAGCACTATGGGACCAGATATAATTAAGTACAAATGGTGCTTCAAGGTCATCTGGTCCTAACATTTGCTTCATAGCAGGAGTAATTCCAACCATCATATTGAGTCCTTTCATTTGATTCTGCTGATCAGACTCTCTTGCTATTGGGATGAGGAATGTGTGTGTTTGTGATTTAATATTGTGCTATACTATACTATATATAGCTGTATTTTTAAGGTCTTACCCTGTACCAGGCATTGTGCAATAAATGCTTTGTGGATATTAATTCATTTGATTGTCACAACAGCTTTATGAGTAGAATTTAAAAAGAGACACAATGTTTACTGTTCCTGTAATAAATTACTGATTATAATAAAAAATTGAAATAATTTCAGACTTAACAGAAAAGTTGCAAGAGTAGTACAAAGAATTTTTTTCTCAAACTATTTGAGAGCAAGTTGCTGACATGATGCTCCATAATCCTGAATGTCATGTGTACTACAATGACACCCATGCCTTGAAACTCACAGACCCAGTCAAGTCCGCCATCCTTTATAGTGAAGGGATTCAATCCGGGATCGAATGTTGCACTTAATGGTCATGTCTTTATAGATTCTTTTAGTCTGGAACAGTTCCTCATTCTTTTCTTGAGTTTTGTGATCTTGACACTTGTAAAGATTTTAGGCTACGTATTTTTTTTTAATATTTTATTTATTCATGAGAGAGAGAGAGAGAGAGAGAGAGAGGCAGAGACACAGGTAGAGGGAGAAGCAGGCTCCATGCAGGGAGCCTGATGTGGGACTCCATCCCAGGTCTCCAGGATCATGCCCTGGGCTGAAGGCAGGTGCTAATTCGCTGAGCCAACCTGGCTGCCCTAGCTACTTATTTTGTAGGATGCCCATTATTTTGTATTTGTCTAATAATTGTTCATGATTAGATTCAAACTACACTTTTTAAAGAAGGAATGTAACAGAATTGATGCTGTGTTCATTGTATTCTATCAGATAGTACACAATTTTATTTGTCTCATTGCCAGTAATAACCTTGATCCCTTGATTAAAATACTGCCAGGCCCATCATAGAGTTATTCTGTATCTCCTTCATAATAATTATTTTGTGGGAAAGTACTTTGAGACTACATAAATATTCCATTCCTCATCAAACTTTCACCCACTACTTTTAACATTCTTTGATTTCTTGGGTGAATTAATTACTACTCTCATGGTTACCAAATGATGATTTTCTGGTTGTATAATTCCCCTCACGTTCATCAGATGGCATCCCATTGTAAGGAAAAGCTTTCTCATCTATGTATGTAAGTATGTATGTATTATGTATGTCAGGATAGACTCATGGATTCTCATTTAATGGTTTATAATCTATTGCTATCATTATTTATTTTGACACTCATACGGTTCCAAATTGGGCTGTGGGAGCCTCTTTAAACTGGCTTCTATGTCCTTTTGATGTATGCCTATCACTCTGTAAACACTTCTTTAATATCTGAGACAACAAGATGCTGCAGGCTCAGCTTGTACTTTCCCTGCCTCAGCCCTGGAATCAGTCATTTCTGCAGGGCCCTGGGTTCCTTTTAGCAGAGAATAAATAGTATGTAGTGATCAGGATCTGGGTGCTAGATGTGCTCATTACTATTGAGGTCTCAGGTGGTTAGACCCTCTCAGTTCAGAGCTAGGGAGTTTGTGTGTGTGTATGTATATATATACATATACATATACATATACATATACATATACATATACATATACATATACGTATACATATATACACACAGATACTAGACTTGTTTCTCTAAGTATTTATCTATAATGAAAGTCTTGAGTTTACATCAACACTTAAAATTGGATTTCATCAACATAGCATTTATTATAGTTTTCTTCCTGGCTCCCTTTATCCTCTGTATGTTTACATATTTTCCCAGTCTCCCTTGTGTGTATAAATCTTGCCAATCACCATATCCCCCTGCTCCACCCCTACTTTACTCTTTTCAATATAATGTCTTTTAAATTATTTTATTTTATTTTATTGAGAGATTGAGTGCATACATGAGCAGTGGGGAGAGGCAGAGGGAGAGGGAGAGAGAATCTTAAGTAGGCTCCAGACCCAGTGTGGAGCCTGTTGCAGAGCTCAATCTCACAACCCTGAGATCATGACCTGAGCTGAAATCAGGAGTCAGATGCTTAACCGACGGAGTCACCCATATGCCCCCAAATCTAATTCCTTTTAGATTAAATTATTCATAAAGGGAAAGAAGGAAGAAAAATTGCTAATTTTTTATTTAATGCCAGTGCTGGTAGAGTTTGTTACTAATTCTTTCTTTGGTTTTCATTGAAAAATGTTATCTCTACCATGTATGAGAAATAAGTTATATTTCCTCCTTGCATATCCATGTTAATGTAATCAGATTGCTCTAATTAGGATGCTTATCTACATGTAGCAGAGACCCCAAATAATGGTAGTTCAGATAAGAGAATTTTTTTCCAAGTTTTTAATTTTTTAAAAATAACACTAAACATTTATTGGTTGGGCACTGTTAATAAGTGCCTTATATAAGTGCACAGTCTTGATAACTCTAGCTTTTTAAGCAAATTCAGATACAAGTATTACCTACTTTAAACACCAGAACTGTCCTTCATGGTTTGCTTGTATCACTTTATATAAATTATGGCTCATTTTGGCTCAGTAGTGCTACCTCACTTAAATTGACATTTTATAAAGATAAAAGACAAGCATATTCATCAAATGTTAATTTTGCACAACAGCTACATTTTATATAACTTAGCCTGACAAAACTGTGGACTGTGAGTTTTCTGTGTCAAGTAGCATTTTGTGTGTGTGGTATTTTTCTGTGGTTCATCAAATTGTGGTTATAAGATGCAGAATCATATAGCAACAGGATCCCAAACTGAGAAGGGGTGGAGCAGTTCAGAGGAGGCCAAACTCAGAGGAAAAAGCTCCTGGACTCTAAACATATTGCTGCAAATGCTTATGTATGCTTTTTATGTAAAATGACTTTATTAATTGAGACCACATCCTGTGCCTGTCTGCTTATTGTGACATAACCAGATCACCTGATAGAATTGTTTCCTAACATAAAGGTTTTCAGATTCATGGAAATATGAAATCTGGCTTGATAGTCAACTAATTTCGATGCTAGTCTTGAAATTTTTGTCATGAGAATTTCCTTTGATTTTTCTGTGCTCATTTCCACCTTGCAAAATGGAAGCAACAGTACCAGCTTACACTTTTTGTTCAAGTATGATTTATGGCAGATACAAGAGATACCAGAGATTGTGTAGTCTACAGTTTTCCAGCTTTTTGAAAGCAATAGGTCTCTTTTTTCTAGAGTCTGCACGTTAGAGCCTTTTTTAATAGCTATAGTTAAAAGGTTAGGGCAAATCTATTTTGCTAATAACACACTCAGGCTTGGGGCCTGAGGCCTGGCCACTTTGGCTTCAGTTTTCCTTCGGAACTCCTGAGGTCTGCAGAGTACAGTTTGAAAGCCCCTGAGCTAATCCACCTCACCCCCATTTTATAGTTGAGAAAAACCCAGACCCAGATGTAAAATGACTTATCAGGAGTTGGACAGAGCATTTGCATTAGAGCTAAGATCCAATTGCTGGTCTTTTGATTCTCAACCAAGTATTCCTTCCATTTAACTAAGTTTTATTGTTATTTTCTATATTTACTCTTTTTAGAAAGCTCTGGAATTTGATTATTATCTGTATGTAGATGACATCATGCTTTTTAATCTATTCTTTTTTTTTAATTAAGATTTATTTATTTATTTGAGAGAGAGAATGAAGGCATGCAGAAGTGTGGGGAGAGGCAGGGTAGAGAGAATCTTCAAGCATTTCCCTGCCGAGTGTGAGGGTGCCCCACCCTAGGGCTTGCTCCCACCACCCATGGGATCATGGTCCCAGCCAAAACCAAGACTCAGACACTTAACCGAATGAGCCACCCAGGTATTCCTCTATCATTCTTTTCTATTCTCTTTGCTGAAGTACATATCCATTTTTTTTTGTCACAAGAATGCTCATTCTTGATTGAATTGCTGCCACCCAAAATAATATGGCAAAGAGCTTTGTAGTTATAGCTGCTCAATAGTAAGCTTCCTAGTTCAAAACACTATTCCCATTCTTTTTTCTGTTACTAATATTTAAGGTGATATTTGATGCCTCCTTTTCCTTTACTATCCACTCATTTACAATATCTTTAAATTTTTTTTTTTAATTTTTATTTATTTACTTATGATAGTCACAGAGAGAGAGAGAGGCAGAGACACAGGCAGAGGGAGAAGCAGGCTCCATGCACCGGGAGCCTGACGTGGGATTCGATCCCGGGTCTCCAGGATCGCGCCCTGGGCCAAAGGCAGGCGCCAAACTGCTGCGCCACCCAGGGATCCCCATTTACAATATCTAAGTTACCATAAATTATGTCAGATAAACAAATTGGATGTTGTACTTTTTTCTAACAACAAACTAAAACTGAATATCAGCTACATGACCTTCTTGTATTGCACAATGAGAATACAGATGAATAAGACATAAGAGGCAGTCTTCCCTCTTCCTTTCCCTCCTTTCTACCTTCAGTTGTTGTCTTGAATTCACAAACTAATGGGAAAGTGAGGTCCCAATAATAGAGCCGAAGTCAACTGGACCATGAGATCTTTCTCACATGAGTCTTTTATTCCTGATTTTACTCATTCCGTGATTTGTGGGTTTCAGTTAGAATGGTTCATCAACCATGCTTTCACATTACATTCTTTGTCAATCTTTTTTGCTTTTATTATCCAGTGAATCAAAAACCAAGTACAGATGTGAGTACTTAAAGACCTTTCATTATGTTTCTGCCACCCCTTCCATCCCAATAAGAGCATGTGCCTTCTATCCCCTTCTTCCTTCCCTCTGTCCCTTAACCAGACTCTCCTGTCAAGTCCTGCTTTCTTCTTAAAAGAAACTTTTTAGTTATCCCCACCTCTTGAATCAGTGGTACTGATATATTTTCCATCATGCTTTGTCTGGAAACATTGGTTTGTACATCTACCAACCTGAATCCTTTCTGATCTTCAAAGAAACATTCAAAATAAATTCTGCAGAAAGCTTTTATTAATCCAGTTCTACCTACCTCCACTAATAATCTTGTCAATGCCCAAGTTTCCATAGACACATTGGGAAGTAATATGACCTTTTATTTAAAGATTTGTACTGCTGAGTCTTTAATATTTTTTATATTGATGGAGGTTGAAAAAATACCCCTGTGAAATTATTGTATTTTGTGCAAGGATATTGATTGGGGAATTTTTCACAATATTATAGTTATAAACTTTGTGAATTATGTGACTGATCATGTTTTTTTTCTTTTTTGCATTAGCTGCCAGGAAGCTCAGAAGAAAATGTGTGGCTAATCAGAAAGTGGTTAGAATTTCACAGCATTTGCTGCTTTTTTTTTTTTAAACCCCAGTGGGTTTACCATTATTTTTTTTGCCCTATTACCCTTTGCCTCCTAATTTTCTTTGTATTTTTGTTTAATCTCACCATAAATAATTTTTTGTACATGTAAACCACCTTAATCCACTTTTGGAAAAAGGTATAACAAAACAAAGCATGATTGCTTCTTAAGCTATAGATTTAAATAGCTAAATGGAAAGCAAGACTGTAATTCTTGACATTCTGTGTGGCTTCAACTCAAGTGTAGGACTCCAGTGTGCACTTAGATATATTGGCCAAAGAGCCAAAGAGAAGACATTTCAAATTCAAAGTAATATTATTTATTTGGGAAGATTTTAGAAAATTTTTGGAAAGTGTGTAAGGAAGCTGCTTGTTTCTGTTTGGAGCTTTGATTTTTATGTTTTTTCTTTCAAAATCTACTTTAAATGATACATTTCCTCTGGAAGAACTAGTTGTAAAACTTATAAAGTTGTATTGGATGATCAATAGACAAATTTGCTTTTGAAGTTGGCTTATATGTATGCATTATCTAAAACCTGCTTACCAGTGCTATAATCTGTGCTGTTGTAAATTCAAGTGTGATGTCTCATGATGTTAAAGAAACTGCAGTTGGAAAAGTGGATGTGTTCTGTTGATGCTAATCAAAGTGACAAATAGTGTTTCACTGGAAAAAGCAGCTGGTAAGCAAAAATTTTAGGAAGTGATTAGGAAACTGGAGACAAAAAACAAACAAACAAAAAACAACCAAAAAACAAAAACACCCAGGCCCTTGGTCAACCAACAAGCACTTATGGAGCATACATGGTATGTAAGGAGTTTCTTTCTCACATGTGATTTATAGCAAATAAATTATATCAGATGGTATCTCTAAGAGGATTTTCTACATTGGCATGCCCAAAAGCAACTGGAAATAATGACTTTAATTATTCAGTAAATGATAGGCATTAAAAAATCTAACCTTATCCAATGAAAACTATTTGAAGCCAATGAAAAAAGTTATCAGTATCCCATAAGCTCTGCTCTTAGACTGCAGATCCTGGGTTCTGGAAGTATGCTGCCCAGTGAGCACTGCCAAAAAAATTATTTTTGGAACCCTCAGCTGTTTTAAGGGATATAGAAAAATTTTCAGCTAATATAAAAGAGAGAGAGAGAGATCATGATGATGGTGATGATGATGATGGTAACATAAAGTCACCCACCATTTCTATAGACTTGCTCTGTGCCAGACACAGTGTTCAGCAGTGTAATTTGTTATCTCATTTAATCCTAACAACAACTCTTTGAGGTGGGTTTTATTATTTTCATATTTACAGATGAGGAAATAAAAGATTAGGGAGTTTAATTGACAGGATAGGCTAACTGCTCTTAATACCTGAAGATTGTGTTGTTGTGTAACACAGTCAAGGTCTATTTCTCTTCAATGAAATGAAGGCCTAGGAGAGGACTGCTCTATTCCATGCAGCCTTTTGAGTGCATGTTCTTTTCATCTAGTAGCTGTGCCATCCTGAGGGTTCCAGGGTCCACTCCTGGATCCTCTGCACCTGGCTGGGAGCTGAGATTAGTCAATGTGTGGAGGACGAGTGCTTCTTTTTAACTGCTGCATCTGGGGGTGACACACATCACTTTCACTCATATTTCCTGGACAAAGACCCACCAAATTTCAAGGGAACCTGATACTTATGTGGTTCCAGAAAGAAGAAAAAACAGATACAATGAACATCTAGCTGGGGTTTCTAACAAGAGATTGTACCGAAGTCATATGGCTGCTAAGGAATACAGCTGAGATATAGACTCAGTGCTTTCCCCCTTCAGGAAAACATACTACAGGAACCCATAAGGCAAATATCCTTGTAGTCAAGGGACAAAATTATGCTGTTGAGCTTAAGATTTATTTATGTTATATTTGAACTAAGGAAGGGACCTAAATATATAGGTTAAGTTTATTGCTGCTAAGAGGAGAACATTAATTGCTTCTGTGAAATGGGCTTGAAAAGGTCCAATGGGATTTTAAGAGTCTGACAGTCTATTAAATAATAATGAACTCTAAGACCCCCTGCTATATTAGTGGCAGAAGGCATTTAATAGAGAACATTTGGCTGGATTCATTCACAAGGAGATACATGTCTCCTATGATAATTCACTCACGAACAGTAAGAGAAATAGGTAGATTTTGTTAAGGACAAAAATTTTATGCAGTCACAAATGATATAAGAAATGGGTAGATTTTAACAAAACCACAAAATAGTTATGTCTTGTTTTATTTATTTTTTAAGATTTTATTTATTTATTCACGAGAGACACACACACAGAGAGAGAGAGAGAGAGAGAGAGGCAGAGACACCGGCAGAGGGAGAAGCAGGCTCCATGCAGGGAGCCCGATGTGGGACTCGATCCGGTGTCTCTAGGATCAGGCCCCGGGCTGAAGGCGGCGCTAAACCACTGAGTCACCTGGGCTGCCCTGTGTTTTAAATAAATCCATGTGTGTACTGGGTTGGATCAAATGAAAAGGCCAATATGTGATTATTTTTGACCTACAGAAAGGCCATTCACATGGTTTAACCTAATACTTCTAGGAATTAAATGTCTACATTAACTGCTAATCTACAGTAGATACATTATTTCATAGTGCAAGCTCAGTGCCTATCAAATAGTCTTATTTTGCCCATAGGAAATTCCAAGTTAAAATGACCCTCAGATATTCTAAATAGGGAGACTGCCCAGCCTCTGTTGGCCAGGGCAGTAAGTAGCATTCTTCATGAACGGGTTAGACCAGGACCTCTTGAGGTGGGACTGTGCTTGCCCCTCCTTACATTTCTATGTTCTCACTGTTCCAAAAAGTGCCCTACTTCATTCACTTTAGTCAGTTTGGGTTTTTTTTTTTTTTTTTTTGAAAGGAGCTTTTAAGTGTAAATGTTTAGAAGGGAAATTGTCCAATGAATCACTATCAAATAATAACACCTTTGTTTGCTAGCACAGTATAAGGCTGCCACATCCTCAGACAGGAAATAGAGAAGTTTTTTGAAGAGGAGTGATGTGTTAGAAGTTTCGGGCTTCAGGGGATCCCTGGGTGGCGCAGCGGTTTGGCGCCTGCCTTTGGCCCGGCGCGTTCCTGGAGACCCAGGATCGAGTCCCACGTCGGGCTCCCGGTGCATGGAGCCTGCTTCTCCCTCTGCCTGTGTCTCTGCCTCTCTCTCTCTCACACAGTCTGTGTGACTATCATAAATAAAAAAAATAAAAATAAAAAAGAAGTTTCGGGCTTCAGAAGCACTAGGCCGACCTCAGTTTGAGGATGCTGTGTAACTGCTGTGATTGAGGATCAGAGTTACTGGATGGAAAAGGGTATAGAGAAAGGGAACTGAAGTGATGTTGGAGATAAGTTCAGCTCGGTAACAGTTTTGTGCAGGGCTGATTTTACAATGACTGTGATGTCTGCAGAAGAACTTACTTTCTGTCTCTTCTGTACCTACTGATTCTGAAAATCTCCTATTGGTTATAAAAAATTTCTGAAGTGTGGTATACTAATAGTCCCAGCCTGAATAGCTGAAATGACGTCTACTTCTAACTCCCAAGAAAATAAAAAAGCTGCATGGAAAGAGGTAAAGTATCTGGCAAGGAGCGGTTAGGAAGGTAAATGTTTTTTGGCCACATTTCCTGTGTTTTCTTGATTCATGTTTTCTCTTCTGTTGTCCTCAAACTGTTCTCTTTTGCCCACCACTCAGCTTTTCCTTTTATTGCTCTAAAATCAATGTTATGAATGATATTGGGACCTCTTAATGTTTGAGTGCTCAGTCCTTGACATCTTTTATTATTCTATTTTTGTTCCCTTGGGAATCTCATTAAGTCTCATGGCTTTAAATATAAGCTTAAGAGTCTCAAACTTATATATCCATTTTGGATTTCCCACCCCTATCTTCTGACTGGAATATCTGACTTGAGTGTCTTTCTCCATTGTCTAGTAGATATGTCAAATGCAATGCAAACTACATTTCTAACTTTCTGCTAGGCTGTTCTACATATTGCCTTCCCCTTCTCTGTGGATGGCAATTCCATCTTTCTGGTGGCTCAGGCCAAAAATCTTGGAAAACATAGTATTCTCTCTCTCTCTCTCTCTCTTTCTCATATTCCACATCTGTCAAAATGTCATTGATGTCACATTAAAAAATTAAAAACTCTATGCCCAGAGTTATATTGAGACAATATAATATAATCTGTTTTCTGTGTTACTGCAGTGGGCTCCTAACTGGTCCCCAGTTTTTCTTTCCACCCATTTCCAGCACCCCAGCCAGAATGGTCAAACCTCATCTCTGCCCAGTGAAGTGCTCCCTATGGCTGAAGTTCACACATTGGCCCTAAGGCCCTGTGGCCAACTCTACCTCACTCACCTCCATGATATCTCATAACTCATCCTTTTCTTGTCTTTCTCTCACTCCACTATAGCCATATGGATTTTCTGATGTTCCATGATCAGGATGGACACAAGCTTAGCTTAGGGTCTTTCTGCTGGATGTTCCCTCTGCCCCTAGATATACACATAGAAACTCCCTCACCACCTGTAAGTTTTTGCTAACATTTCATCTTTTCAATGAAGCCTACTCTGGCTACTTTGAAGAAAGCTGTAACTCTTCTTCCTGTCCTGACTCTACAGATCTGTTCAGCTTTACTGTTTTCCATAATATGTACCACCTTCCAATATTATATGCTAATATATTATTTCATGTAATTTACCTTTTTATTTAAGCTTTTGTAATCTGTCTCTTTTTTTAATAATAAATTTTTTATTGGTGTTCAATTTACCAACATGCAGAATAACAACCAGTGCTCATCCCATCAAGTGCCCCCTTCAGTGCCCGTCACCCATTCACCCCCACCCCCCGCCCTCCTCCCCTTCCACCACCCCTAGTTCGTTTCCCAAAGTTAGGAGTCTTTATGTTGTGTCTCCTTTTCTGATATTTCCCACACATTTCTTCTCCCTTCCCTTCTATTCCCTTTCACTATTATTTATATCCCCCAAATGAATGAGAACATATAATGTTTGTCCTTCTCCGATTGACTTATTTAACTCAGCATAATACCCTCCAGTTCCATCCACGTTGAAGCAAATGGTGGGTATTTGTCATTTCTAATGGCTGAGTAATATTCCATTGTATACATAAACCACATCTTTATCCATTCATCTTTCGATGGACACCGAGGCTCCTTCCACAGTTTGGCTATTGTAGCCATTGCTGCTATAAACATCGGGGTGCAGGTGTCCCGGCATTTCATTGCATCTGAATCTTTGGGGAAAATTCCCAACAGTGCAATTGCAAGGTTGTAGGGCAGGTCTATTTTTAACTCTTTGAGGAACCTCCACACAGTTTTCCAGAGTGGCTGCACCAGTTCACATTCCCACCTACAGTGCAAGAGGGTTCCCTTTTCTCTGCATCCTCTCCAGCATTTGTGGTTTCCTGCCTTGTTAATTTTCCCCATTCTCACTGGTGTGAGGTGGTATCTCATTGTGGTTTTGATTTGTATTTCCCTGATGGCAAGTGATGCAGAGCATTTTCTCATGTGCATGTTGGCCATGTCTATGTCTTCCTCTGTGAGATTTCTCTTCATGTCTTTTGCCCATTTCATGATTGGATTGTTTGTTTCTTTGGTGTTGAGTTTAATAAGTTCTTTATAGATCTTGGAAACTAGCCCTTTATCTGATACGTCATTTGCAAATATCTTCTCCCATTCTGTAGGTTGTCTTTTAGTTTTGTTGACTGTATCTTTTGCTGTGCAAAAGCTTCTTATCTTGATGAAGTCCCAATAGTTCATTTTTGCTTTTGTTTCTCTTGCCTTTGTGGATGTATCTTGCAAGAAGTTACTGTGGCTGAGTTCAAAAAGGGTGTTGCCTGTGTTCTCCTCTAGGATTTTGATGGAATCTTGTCTCACATTTAGATCTTTCATCCATTTTGAGTTTATCTTTGTGTATGGTGCAAGAGAGTGGTCTAGTTTCATTCTTCTGCATGTGGATGTCCAGTTTTCCCAGCACCATTTATTGAAGAGACTGTCTTTCTTCCAGTGGATAGTCTTTCCTCCTTTATCGAGTATTAGTTGACCATAAAGTTCAGGGTCCACTTCTGGGTTCTCTATTCTGTTCCATTGATTTGTGTCTGTTTTTGTGCCAGTACCACACTGTCTTGTTGACCACAGCTTTGTAGTACAACCTGAAATCTGGCATTGTGATGCCCCCAGATATGGTTTTCTTTTTTAAAATTCCCCTGGCTATTCGGGGTCTTTTCTGATTCCACACAAATCTTAAAATAATTTGTTCTAACTCTCTGAAGAAAGTCCATGGTATTTTGATAGGGATTGCATTAAACGTGTACATTGCCCTGGGTAACATTGACATTTTCACAATATTAATTCTGCCAATCCATGAGCATGGAATATTTTTCCATCTCTTTGTGTCTTCCTCAATTTCTTTCAAAAGTGTTCTATAGTTTTTAGGGTATAGATCCTTTACGTCTTTGGTTGGGTTTATTCCTAGGTATCTTATGCTTTTGGGTGCAATTGTAAATGGGATTGACTCCTTAATTTCTCTTTCTTCAGTCTCATTGTTAGTGTATAGAAATGCCACTGATTTCTGGGCATTGATTTTGTATCCTGCCACGCTACCAAATTGCTGTATGAGTTCTAGCAATCTTGGGGTGGAGGCTTTTGGGTTTTCTATGCAGAGTATCATGTCATCAGCGAAGAGGGAGAGTTTGACTTCTTCTTTGCCAATTTGAATGCCTTTAATGTGTTTTTGTTGTCTGATTGCTGAGGCTAGGACTTCCAGTACTATGTTGAATAGCAGTGGTGAGAGTGGACATCCCTGTCTTGTCCTGATCTTAGGGGAAAGGCTCCCAGTGCTTCCCCATTGAGAATGATATTTGCTGTGGGCTTTTCGTAGATGGCTTTTAAGATGTTGAGGAATGTTCCCTCTATCCCTACACTCTGAAGAGTTTTGATCAGGAATGGATGCTGTATTTTGTCAAATGCTTTCTCTGCATCTAATGAGAGGATCATATGGTTCTTGGTTTTTCTCTTCCTGATATGATGAATCACATTGATTGTTTTACGGGTGTTGAACCAGCCTTGTGTCCCGGGGATAAATCCTACTTGGTCATGGTGAATAATTTTCTTAATGTACTGTTGGATCCTATTGGCCAGTATCTTGTTGAGAATTTTTGCATCCATGTTCATCAGGGATATTGGATTGCACCCAAAAGCATAAGATACCTAGGAATAAACCTAACCAAAGATGTAAAGGATCTATACCCTAAAAACTATAGAACACTTCTGAAAGAAATTGAGTAAGACACAAAGAGATGGAAAAATATTCCATGCTCATGGATTGGCAGAATTAATATTGTGAAAATTAATATTGCACGTTTAATGCAATCCCTATCAAAATACCATGGACTTTCTTCAGAGAGTTAGAACAAATTATTTTAAGATTTGTGTGGAATCAGAAAAGACCCCGAATAGCCAGGGGAATTTTAAAAAAGAAAACCATATCTGGGGGCATCACAATGCCAGATTTCAGGTTGTACTACAAAGCTGTGGTCAACAAGACAGTGTGGTACTGGCACAAAAACAGACACAAATCAATGGAACAGAATAGAGAACCCAGAAGTGGACCCTGAACTTTATGGTCAACTAATACTCGATAAAGGAGGAAAGACTATCCACTGGAAGAAAGACAGTCTCTTCAATAAATGGTGCTGGGAAAACTGGACATCCACATGCAGAAGAATGAAACTAGACCACTCTCTTGCACCATACACAAAGATAAACTCAAAATGGATGAAAGATCTAAATGTGAGACAAGATTCCATCAAAATCCTAGAGGAGAACACAGGCAACACCCTTTTTGAACTCAGCCACAGTAACTTCTTGCAAGATACATCCACAAAGGCAAGAGAAACAAAAGCAAAAATGAACTATTGGGACTTCATCAAGATAAGAAGCTTTTGCACAGCAAAAGATACAGTCAACAAAACTAAAAGACAACCTACAGAATGGGAGAAGATATTTGCAAATGACGTATCAGATAAAGGGCTAGTTTCCAAGATCTATAAAGAACTTATTAAACTCAACACCAAAGAAACAAACAATCCAATCATGAAATGGGCAAAAGACATGAAGAGAAATCTCACAGAGGAAGACATAGACATGGCCAACATGCACATGAGAAAATGCTCTGCATCACTTGCCATCAGGGAAATACAAATCAAAACCACAATGAGATACCACCTCACACCAGTGAGAATGGGGAAAATTAACAAGGCAGGAAACAACAAATGTTGGAGAGGATGCAGAGAAAAGGGAACCCTCTTACACTGTTGGTGGGAATGTGAACTGGTGCAGCCACTCTGGAAAACTGTGTGGAGGTTCCTCAAAGAGTTAAAAATAGACCTGCCCTACGACCCAGCAATTGCACTGTTGGGGATTTACCCCAAAGATACAAATGCAATGAAACGCTGGGACACCTGCACCCCAATGTTTATAGCAGCAATGGCCATGATAGCCAAACTGTGGAAGGAGCCTCGGTGTCCATCGAAAGATGAATGGATAAAGAAGATGTGGTTTATGTATACAATGGAATATTACTCAGCTATTAGAAATGACAAATACCCACCATTTGCTTCAACGTGGATGGAACTGGAGGGTATTATGCTGATAGAAGTAAGTCAGTCGGAGAAGGACAGACATTATATGTTCTCATTCATTTGGGGAATATAAATAATAGTGAAAGGGAATATAAGGGAAGGGAGAAGAAATGTGTGGGAAATCAGAAAGGGAGACAGAATGTAAAGACTGCTAACTCTGGAAAACGAACTAGGGGTGGTAGAAGGGGAGGAGGGCGGGGGGTGGGAGTGAATGGGTGACGGGCCCTGGGGGTTATTCTGTATGTTAGTAAATTGAACACCAATAAAAAATAAATTAAAAAAATTAAAAAAAATAAAAGGGGCAGTAGTCCAACCATAGTTCAAGGTTAAACACCTACTGAAGGAGTATATATCATTTTCCTTTAAAAGTTTCCTACTAAAAAATAAATAAATAAATAAATAAATAAATAAATAAATAAAATAAAGTTTCCTACTGGACAACTAATATATGTCATTGTTTTCTTTACTTCTATCTAATTCCAAAAAAAAGTATTCAGTAAGTTTCATACAAATTGTATGATGATTTCATTCAAATGTGTATTAAACAATTAACCTCCATATAATAAATAATAATAAGTCAATAAATATTTATTGAGCATTTACAGTATGCCAGTCTTATTTAGGCTCCTCAGTGATTGAAACAAAGAACTTCCTCATGCTTATGGTGCTTATATTCTAATGATAAGAGACACATTACAATGGAACAGATCAACAGAACCAGGAGTTGGTTCTTTGAAAGAATTAATAAGATAGATAAACCATTAGCCACCCTTATTAAAAAGAAGAGAGAGAAGACTTAAATTAATAAAATCATGAATGAGAAAGGAGAGATCACTACCAACACCAAGGAAATACAAACGATTTTAAAAACATATTATGAACAGCTATACACCAATAAATTAGGCAATCTAGAAGAAATGGACGCATTCCTGGAAAGCCACAAACTACCAAAACAGGAACAGGAAGAAATAGAAAACCTGAACAGGCCAATAATCAGGGAGGAAATTGAAGCAGTCATCAAAAACCTCCCAAGACACAAAAGTCCAGGGCCAGATGGCTTCCCTGGGGAATTCTATCAAACGTTTAAAGAAGAAACCATACCTATACTACTAAAGCTGTTTGGAAAGATAGAAAGAGATGGAGTACTTCCAAATTCGTTCTATGAGGCCAGCATCACTTTAATTCCAAAACCAGACAAAGACCCCACCAAAAAGGAGAATTACAGACCAATATCCCTGATGAACATGGATGCAAAAATTCTCAACAAGATACTAGCCAATAGGATCCAAGAGTACATTAAGAAAATTATTCACCATGACCAAGTAGGATTTATCCCCGGGACACAAGGCTGGTTCAACACTCGTAAAACAATCAATGTGATTCATCATATCAGCAAGAGAAAAACCAAGAATGGTTTTGAAAACCATTCCAGCAAGAGAAAAACCAAGAATGGAGAAAAACCAAGAATATGATCCTCTCATTAGATGCAGAGAAAGCATTTGACAAAATACAGCATCCATTCCTGATCAAAACTCTTCAGAGTGTAGGGATAGAGGGAACATTCCTCAACATCTTAAAAGCCATCTACGAAAAGCCCACAGCAAATATCATTCTCAATGGGGAAGCACTGGGAGCCTTTCCCCTAAGATCAGGACAAGACAGGGATGTCCACTCTCACCACTGCTATTCAACATAGTACTGGAAGTCCTAGCCTCAGCAATCAGACAACAAAAACACATTAAAGGCATTCAAATTGGCAAAGAAGAAGTCAAACTCTCCCTCTTCGCTGATGACATGATACTCTGCATAGAAAACCCAAAAGCCTCCACCCCAAGATTGCTAGAACTCATACAGCAATTTGGTAGCGTGGCAGGATACAAAATCAATGCCCAGAAATCAGTGGCATTTCTATACACTAACAATGAGACTGAAGAAAGAGAAATTAAGGAGTCAATCCCATTTACAATTACTGCCCCCTTTAATGATGGACTAGATAATTTGGGCCAACACTCCTACTGACATTGACTCAAAGAGCTTGATAAAATATTTAAAAATCTTCAAAAAAGCCCCTAAGACCTGACGAAATAGTAAAGAACTACCTTGCCAAGACCTGCGAGAAGACAGTAATACAGAACATGAGCCTGGCATTGAGATCACTTTTGCGTGGTAGGCAACATTTGCCAACCTAGAACAGGTGGCTGAAAGGATAAGTACTGACTGTGATACCCTCAGAGTATGGGGGACCCTAAACTAGAGTTCAGTGATACCAAGAATGGGGGTCCATGGGAACACCAGTTGTGGATGGGGGACCAAAAGGCTGCACCCTAGGAATGAGAGTGAATCAGACATAAAGCAACTCTTGCATGGATTCCAAGCAGCTTCTAGGCATCCATGGGCCCCAAAACTTCAAACCTTGAAGTTTCATCAAATGGAGCCTAGATGGTCAATGCAACTTGAGCTCCTAGCAGAAGCAAATGAAAATCTTCTCTTAGAGGAGGACAAAGGTCATCCTCAGCCTCATAACTTTAAGACATTTTTTTTTCCAACTATGATGTCCACTACACTGTTAAAGGTAACAGAGAGAGACAAGAAAAGATGACTAAGAGACCACTGAAACAGATCCATGGGACATCTGCTGAGTAGAATTACCAGAGGCAGACCAACACAAACCATGTTTATTATGTTTATGGAGGTAAAACTCAGTCTTAAATATTTCATGAGGAAACTGGAAACATAAAGACCTATATTTCAAATTTGAAAGAGTGAACTAGAAGTTCTAAAATTGAAAAACATAATAATCAAACTGGAAGTGGTTTTGCCTCCAGTAATGTTCTCTAACAATGAAATATTCTATATTGAAATGATGCAGTGCTGGTGAGTATTTCTTTTCTTTTCTTTTCTTTTTTCTTTTTTTTACTTTTCCTGATTATGCTTTTATCTAACCTTGGATTTTTTTCTAATATTTTTCTGGCTAATCAAGTTTAAGGTGAGATATAAAGTAATTGTTAAATATTATTATATTGGGATGCCTGAGTGGCTCAGTGGTTGAGCATCTGCCTTCGGCTCAGGGTGTGATCCTGGAGTCCTGGGATCAAGTCCCGCATCGGGCTCCCTGCATGGACTCTGCTTCTCTCTCTGCCTGTGTCTATGCTTCTCTCTCTGTGTGTGTCTCTCAGGAATAAACAAATAAAATCTTTAAAAAATATGATTATATTTTCCTTCTCAATGTTAAATTTTCATTCTCAATGCTCTTTTGCGACAATTTAGTGATAGTTATCTTGTGTTTTGTTTTTGGTTTTAGAACTGTTCTACAGTTACTCCTTTTATATGTAGACATAAGAGGATTTTTATTTTTTGCCTTTATTTTTTATTGCAGTATTTCTTGTTAGATAACTAAATTTAAACATCCATGATCCCTACTACATAGTACTTTTGGAACAAAAGTTTTCTTAAGTCTTCTTATATTTTCTCCTTTGATAATTGGTTAACTTAGTCAGCTATGAGAATTTCAAGAGTATCAGGATTTTAGAGTGAGAAGAAGAGCTGAAGCCAAAATTTCAGTCCTTTACTCTTCATTTTAGAGAATCCTGTGGCTTTGAAGATGCTGAGTTAATTGTTGATATCAGACTCACAGCTGACTTATGTCACTGATATCAGAAGGCTCAACAAAGCAATTCTCTTGTCCTTTGAAGGCATTTGTTTAACTGTGGTATTGGTTATTACATTTTCAGAGAGTTTTATAACCCTGAGATTGCATATTTGAAAGAGACTGTACTGGAAGAAGACACACCAGATGGCATAAAGGGGGAAAAAGCCAATCTAATCTAAAATGTGGTAATAAATGAATTTTTATTTAATTAGTATGCTAATGATTAATAGGAAAGTCAATACAACTGACACCAAAGATATATTAGACATGTATTATAATAAACACTCTGATTTGTGCTGCTATAGTCTGTCAGATTGACATATCCCTGCTTGTGTTTTATGTGACACAGGAGTAAAGAAAAAGTATCTATTGTCACCAGGTGTACACTGAATGGTTGCTTTATTCGAACAACTTCCATCTTACTTCCTGAGGAGCAGCATTATAGTACCCAAGTGTCCTAAAGGATTTGATACAACAGCAAGCGTTTTGAGGTAGAGCCAGTGATTGAGCCAGGTGAGTGGCACCGTTGTGGTTGTAGGTGTTCCGTATGTTTGCAGATCAAATCCCTGATCCCAGTGGGTGAGGCTTAAAGAGAAGAGTCAAGCTCCCAGGAGGAAAAGATTTGAAACCAAATAAATCAGAGTTTCAGGGGTCCAGATGAGTGGATTGGGATTCAGATGAGGGTGCCTGCTCATGGTGGAAGGAGAAGGGAACCTGAGAGTAAATTAAAAAAGACAGAAGGACAGTCACACAGATGAGTAAACCACAACTGGGGCTTCCAGGAGGAACTTCCACCAGACATCTCCAAGCTGGGAATATTCATCCTGGAGACTGTGCATGTGATCCATTGGAGGAAAGAAGGGATGTACTAGCACTGTCATTTATATATATTTTTATCCTCATTCTCTAAAAATTCACCCTTCTATGTATGTCTTATGATGTATATAACTTGTGTGTAATTTACATGTAAATGAAGGTACATGTATATGGGTGCATGCTCCCCTAGTGGGGTGTTACCATCTCATGCCTAGGTACAGGGAGATTATTAGTCCACTGGCTAATCCAACTTTGTGCAGGTGTACAGAGTTGGGTCAAAAATCCAATGGGACTGGGGAGCCTGGGTGGCTCAGTGGTTTAGACCGCCTTCAGCTCAGGGCCTGATCCTGGAGACCTGGGATCAAGTCCCACGTCAGGCTCCCTGCATGGAGCCTGCTTCTCCCTCTGCCTGTGTCTCTGCCTCAGTCTCTCTCTCTCTCTGTGTCTTTCATAAATAAATAAAATCTTAAAAAAAAAAAAAAGGACTGAACCTATAGGTGAGGGGCTGCTCAGTCAGTGCTGAGAGGTAATCAGAGTATGGCCTGGCAAAGTTTGAGAATCATGTCCATTTTCTTGACTTAGGCCCACCTGTCCTTCCTTCTCTCCCTGCTCATTTCCTCCCTCTTCTTCCTTCCTTCCTTTTTTCCTTTCCTCCCCCCATCTCTTTTTTTGCAAGTACTTAGTCCTAATAGGATCTAGTTCTTTAATTCTTTACTTTTCTATGAGAATTTTTAACAACTAACAAAATATTATTTATACATATGAGAGCATGATCTTATATTCTTTGGGATTTTAGCAACTTATCAGAAATACAGAAATCTCTTTTAGATGTCTTTTCTTTCAGAAAGTGCATTTTAATCTTTTTCTAGATTATTAGCACAAAATAGCTAAATTATAATTATCCTAAAAAACTCACAATGGCCATTTTCCAGTTTTATTAAGAAAAAACTGACATACATCAATGTATAAATTTAAGGCATACAGCATGATAGTCTGATTTACAGATGTTGTGAAATGATTGCAATAGGTTCAGCTAACATCTATCTTCTCATACAGATAGAATAAAAAGAAAAAAAGATAAGATTTTCTTGTGATGAAAACTCAAGATTTACTCTCTTATCTATATATCATTCAAAAGTGCTGATTATAGTCATCCTGCTGTACATTACATCCCTAATAGTTATTTATCTTATAACTGGAAATTTGTATGTTTTGACCACAAATTTCCTACAATTCCCTCTCTGTCCTCCATGTTTGGTAACCACAGGTCTTTTTCTGTGATTTTTCTTTTAATGATTTTACACATAAGTGATAGAGTATTTGTCTTCCTTTGTCTTATTTCACTTAGCATAATGCCTTCAAGGTCCATACATGTTGTTGCAAATAGTAGAATTTCTTTGCTTTTTATGGTTGAATAATATTCCCTTATATATATACCACAACTTCCTTATCCATCTGTATGTTGACACTTAAGTTGCTACCATGTCTTGGCTATTGTAAATAATCCTGTTATGAATGTGAGGGTGCACATATCATATCCACTTAGTATTTTCATTTCCTCTGGATATACTCTCAGAAGTAGAATTACAGGATCATCTGGTAGTTACATTTTCAGGTATTTGAGGATCCTCTATACTGTTTCCATAGTGGCTGCACCAATTTAGATTCCCACCAATAGCACACAAATGTTCCATTTTCTTCACATCCATGCCAGAATTTTTCCTCTCCTGCCTTTTTGATCATGGCCATTTTAACAGGGTAGGGTGATATCTCATTGTGGTTTTAGTTTACATTTCTCTAATGACTAAAGATGTTAAGAATCTTTTCATGTACTTGTTGGCCTTTCATATATTGTCTGGAGAAATGTCTATTCCAGTCTTTTGCTCATTTTTATTTTTATTTTATTTTTTTTTCTTTTGCTTATTTTTAAACAGGGTTATTTGTTTTTGTTTGTTTTTTGCTATTGAGTTGTATGAATTTTAACATACTTTGGATATTAACCTCTTATCAGACATATGGTTTGCAAAAATTTCTATTCTACAGGTTTTCTTTTCATTTTGTTGATTTTTTTTTTTTTGTATAGAGCTTTTTAGTTTGATGTAGTTCCATTTATTTATTTTTTTTATTTTGTTGCTTGTGCTTTAGGTGTCATATCCAAAAATCATTACCAAGATCCATGTCAAAGAGATTTGTTCCTATGTTTTCTTTTAGGTGTTTCATGGTTTCGGGTCTTATATGTAAGTCTCTAATCCATTTCAAGTTAATTTTTGTGAGTGGTGTAAAGCTTTGGGTTCAGTTTCATTCTTGACGTGTGAAATCCAGTTATCCCCACCACCACTTTTTGAAACAACTGTCTTTTCTCCATTGGATATATTTGACTCCCTTGTTAAATATTAGTTGACTGTATACTTGGCTTTATTTCTGGGCTCTCAGTTTGGTTCCATTGGTCTATTTGTTTTTATGCTGGTACTATGCTATTTTGAGAACTATAGCTTTATCGTATGGCTTGAAATCAGGAAGTGTGGTGCCTCTTGCCTTATTCTTTTTTCTCAGGATTGTTTTGGCTATTCAGGGAATTTTATGGTTTCATGTACATTTTGGGAGGTTTTTTTTTTTTTTAACTTTGTAAAAAATGTCATTGAAATCCTGATGGGCATTAAATCTATAGGTGGCTTTTAGCAGTATTGACATTTTAATGATATAAATATTTATGATTCATGAACACAGAATATCTTTCCATTTATTTGTGTCTTCTTTGATTTTTTTAAATCAATGTATAGTAGTTTTTAGAATAGAGATTTTTCATCTTTTTATTTAAACTTATTCCTAGGTATTTTATTGTTTTTTGATGCTTTGTAAATGGGATCAATGTCTTTATTTCCTTATCAGAAAATTTGTCATTAGTGACAATGACTATTTTTAACTTACTGTTTTAAACATTGTTACAATTGCCAGTCTAATGTAGACTTTTATACCTTGAGCTCTGAGCCAACAACTTTTATCTCTTCTTTATCTGTCTTTATGTCTGGTGTGTGCAACCTAGATAATAAAAGCATCATTTTGGCAATCGGAGACTGGAACTTTAGGATAAAGGTTGGGTAAGGCTCAGGGAGACAAAATTAGCACTTATTTATGGCACATGAGAATAAATATTCTGGCCCATCAGCATATAGCAACACTATGTCATGCTACATTCAGTAAATGTTTATTGAGTACCTCTTATAGGCTAGGTGCTGTGCCAGCTGCTGCAGAAGTTGAGGGGATGATATAGGGCAATATAAGATATGTTATTAGATCTTAAGAAGCTTATAATGTGGTTGGAGTGATAAACCATACACATATATAAAGGTAACTAACAGTTATAAGTGTCACATACGTATTACAGACTTAAGACTTTGAGAGCTCAGGAGAAACATAAGTCTTTTTTTTTCCCTTTTGTTTTCTTCTTTTAATCTCTGCACTTTCTCAAATCTATTCATATTTGCTTAGATGATTTGATGTGGATGATGATGCTTATACAAAAGAACAGATAAATTTAATTATAGACAAACCTAATTACTGGATTTTTTTTTCATCCTTCCATCATCCATCCATCATTCAACATTTATACAACCTGGGACGCCTGTGTAGCTCAGTGGTTGAGCATCTGCCTTTGGCTCAGGGCATAATCCCCGAGTCCTGGGATGGAGTCCCAGATCGGGATCCCTGCATGGAGCCTGCTTCTCCCTCTGCCTGTGTCTCTGCCTCGCTGTCTCTGTGTCTTTCATGAATAAATAAATAAAATTACAAAACCCTTATTATGTACCAGGCAACATGCTAAGTAATAGAATTACAAACCATATTACAAAGGTTACACAGGTATCCTCAATTCATATTTGCTGATGAAAAGTCTACTTTGACCACAAATAAGTGACTCTGAGATACTAATAAATGATAGATCCAGCTCGAGGATCATGTTCATTCATTCATTCACTTACTGACTTATGTATACATTAAGTGTTTATTCTTATACACCAGGCACTGTGTTCAGTGATGTGGATATAGTTGTAAAAAGGCAAAACATGGACCCAACCTGTATAGTAAAACTAGTTCCAGTTTTCATAGTCCTTACAATTTTTTTTTAGTCCTTACAATTTAACAGAAGAAGCAGACAATAAACAAATAACATGTAGTCCCAACAATATGGTCCTTGCACAACATGGGTTTGAACTGTGCAGGTCCACTTAAAGGTTGATTTTCCTCCATAAATACACTATAATACTGTAAATATATTTTCTCTGCCTAATGATTTTCCTAATAATGTTTTTTTCTCTAGCTTGCTTTATTGTAAGAATAAGGTATATAATACATAACATACAAAATATGCATTAGTCAACTGTTATCAATAGGCTTCTGGTCAACAGTAGGCTATTGGTATTTAAGTTTTGGGGAGTCAAAAGGTATACATGGATTTTTGACTGTGTATGGGGGTCAGTGCCCTTAACCTCCACCTTATTGAAGAGTCATCTCTAATTACTGAATCATAATTGTGAAAAAGTCTATGTAAGAGCAATACCAGGGCCTTGGGAGCATATAAAAGGGAGGACTAATCTCTCTTCAACAAATGGTGTTGGGAAAACTAGATAGCAACATGCAAAAGAATGAAACTCGACCACTTTCTTACACTATATACACAAAAAAAATTCAAAGTGGATTAATTAAAGAACTAAATGTGAGACCTGAAACCATAAAAATCCCAGAAGAGAGCACAGGCAGTAATTTCTCTGACATTGGCTATGGCAACGGAAAAGAAAAGCAAGAATGAACTGTTGGGACTACATCAAAATAAAAAGCTTCTGCACAGTGAAGGAAATAATCAACAAAACTAAAAGCCAACCTATGGAATGGGAGAACATATTTGCAAATGACATATTTGATAAAGGGTTAGTATTGAAAAAATATAAAAAAGTTATAAAACTCAACACCCAAAAACCAAATAATCCAATTTAAAAATGGGCAGAAGACATGACCAGATACTTCTCCAAAAAAGATATCTGGATGGCCAAGAGACACATGAATAGATGCTCATCATCACTTATCATGAGGGAAATGCAAATCAAAACCACAATGAGATGTCACCTCATACTTACCAAAATGACTAAAATCAAAAACACAAGAAACAGGTGTTGGTTTCATGCTTTTTTATGGCTAATGTTCCATTATATCACATCTTTTTATCCACTCATCAATTGGTGAATACCTGGGCTGCTTCCCTGCTTGACTATTGTAGATAATGCTGCTATAAACATCAGGGTGTATGTATCCATTTGAATTTGTGTTTTTGAATACTTTGAGTATATACCTAGTAGTGTGATTACTGGACTGTAACATAATTCTATTTTTAACTTTTTGAGGAAGCTCCATACTGTTTTCCACAACGGCTACACCAGTTTGCATTCCCACCGACAGTGCACAAGACATCCTTTTTGTCCACATCCTCATTTTCCATTTGCAATGACATGAGTAGAGCTAGAGAGTGTAATGCTAAGAGAAATAAGTCAGTCAGAGGAAGACAGATACCATATGATTTCACTCATATGTAGAATTTAGGAAACAAAAGAAATGAACAATAGGAAAAAAAAAGAGACAAATCAAGAAACAGACTCTTAACTATGGAGAACAAACTGATGTTTATCAGAGGGGAGGCAGGTGAGGGAAGGGTGATAGGTGGTGGGGAATTAAGGAATGTGCTTGTCCTGAGGAGTACTGAGTAGTTAAAATAAAAATTTTTAAAAGTCACCTACTGAGGTGTAATTTATGGACGGTAAAACTCAACCTTAAAAAAGGGTTGGGGGTACTAATTTAGTTTGGGGATAGGAGAGTTTCCTCAGAAATCAGCATTTAAACTGAAATCTGTGAGATGGTTTGCAATTAGCCAAACATAGGTTGAAGGGAAGAATATTCCAGAGAAAAGTTAGAGTATACAAATATGTCCTTAGGAGGGAACACACATGTATGTACTCAGAGGAGGGGACAGCATATGATTAAGTCCTGAGTGGAAAAGGTACTGGGCCTCCTGAAAAGTCTGAGAATCAAAAAGAAGGTCAGGGGATCCCTGGGCGGCTCAGAGGTTTGGCTCCTGCCTTTGGCCCAGGGCACGATCCTGAGTCCTGGGATCGAGTCCCGTGTCAGGCTCTCTGCATGGATCCTGCGTCTCCCTCTGCCTGTGTCTCTGCCTCTCTCTCTCTCTCTCTCTCTCTCTCTCTTTCTCTCTCTCTCTCTTGCTCTCCCCCTCTCCCTCTCCCTCTCTCTGTGTTTATCATGGATAATTAAATAAAATCTTAAAAAAGAAAGGTCAATGTGTCTGAGCTCTAAGAGCGAGAGGTGATGTGAGGCTTATGAGGCAGGCGGTAGTCTGATCATGCAGAAACTCAGGCTGTTGTATTAGGGTTCTGTAGAGAAACAGAACTAATAAAGCATATATATGTTAAATATATATATTAAAAAATATATTTAAATATTTATATATATAGGCGCTCAATCAGTTGAGTGTTTGCATCAGCTCAAGTCTTGATATCAGGGTTGTGAGTTTGAGCCTCACATTGGGCTCTATCCTGGGCATGGGGCCTATTTAAAAGAAGAAAAAAATAATATAATATATATATAATTTGTGTACATATATACACACAAATAAGATATATATATATATATATATATATATATATATATATATAACCTTACCTTAATACACACACACGTGTGTGTGTGTAGAGAGATTTATTATAAGGAATTGGCTCACAAAATTATGGAGGCTGAGAAGTCCCATAATCTGCCAACTGCAAACTAGAGACCCAGAAAACTGATGGTTTGGTTCAGTTTGAATCTGAAGGCCTCAGAATCAGAAGTACTGATGGTGTAAGTACCAGCTGGAAGACAGTAGAAGATCAGTGTCCCAGATGAGGCCGGGACATAGAGAGAGAGACACACAGAGACAGAGACAGAGTGAAAGAGAGAGAAAAGAAAGCATTCTTCCCTCCTCCACATTTTTGTTCTATTCAGGCCATCAGTGGATTGAGTGATGCCCACCCACATTGAGGAGGCCAATCTGCTTATCTCAGTCTACCAATTAAAATATTAATATCATCTGGAATCACTTTCACAAACACTCCGAGAATAATGTTTAACCAAATAGCTGAGTACCCTACAGTCCAGTCAAGATGACACATAAAATTAACTTTCACAGCTAACATCACATATTATATTGCAGTGCATTGAGAAACCGTGAATGCAAGTAAGGGATATAAAGAGATTTGCATTTTCAAAAATTATGTCTGGCTTCTGTGGACAAACTTGACCAGAGTTGGGCAAAGGAAAAGATGGGATATTCATTCAGAGGTTCTTTTTCAGGGTGTATCCTTCTTTCTTCTGCTTTAGAATCCATCTTTCCAAGGGCATTCTTTGTTATTTTATTGCACAGTTAGAAGGTTTCCTAAGAGTAGTAAGTATGTAGTACATATCAATTAATTCCAAATCCTAACTTCTGTGAAATTTCTTTAGTCTAGCAAATAAAGTTATGAGTGGAATTTGTGTGATAATGTTGATCTCCATCTTAACTTCATGGCTGCCTTCAAATAATTCTGGATACTTGTGACGGGCTTTCCTGTGCATATAATACACATTCTGACATTGCCTCAGTATTCTTCACTGTAAAGTGAAAATGTCAGACAAAACACATTGCAAAGTTCCTTGCATCTTTACTGATGTTAGGAGATTTAGAAAATAGTTCAATAGCACTGATATTGAATGAATATATAGAAAGCCTCTTGTGTCCAGGATGTAGAATTGTATGTGGCACATGGTAGGTTCAACATTGGTAAGTGAACTAATGATGATAGAATTTCTACATAGCAACCAGGTAAGTGAACTAATGATGATAGAATTTCTGTATAGCAACCAGGCACATTATAGGTAATAGAAAAATACTGGCTGAATTCAATGGAATCTCCTGGAAACTGGAGAAGAATGTTAAATTGATGACTTAGAATAAATGTGTTAATATTATGCATATTTAACACTTAATATTGAATGTTTCCATACAGCCAAATTAAATGTAAAACTCTTGACATGTTTTTATCTGTTTCACTTAGTTTTTCTACACCTCAAAAAATGTTTTTGTTTGTTTGTTTGAAACTAAACCCAATGGATTAAACCATCTGCCTGCTGTTTTCAAAATGAAAAAATTATTTTCTCCCAAATGAATGAGATATCCTAGAATGTAAACCCTTAGAGGGCAAGAATTAATATTTTCATGTTATTTAATATTCTTCAAAGGCAAATGAAAACTCACGCACTCAGGGGACGCTAATAAACACCAGCTAATTATGATCAAGCCTCTTGAAACCAGGCTTAAAATAGTTCTTTTTCAGTTTGTCAAAATGTTATCTATATTTAGCAACATAAAATTTTTAAAAGAGCAGATAGTTCTTTGTTTTCCAGATTGTCAAAATATTATTTGTGTTTTACACAAAATTAAAAAGAAGTCCAAACATCTTCTAAATATTTTTTTAAATGTGTAGGTAAAAGTCAAACAAATTTTCTTAATCTCTGGGATTTCACAATTGTTTCCAGTGGTTTTGTTTTATTATTAATTTATTTATAATCTCAATCATACTCAGACTTTATTTCTAGCTTCTTACAAGAGTTTTAAGATAAATGTAAAGTTGATTGTATTATAAACCTCATTCAACAGAAAACTGTCTGAAATACTCATAAAGCATTTTTAAAGAAATAGAATAATCAGAGGCAGTAAGAATAGGAACTTAGGAATCCCTGCTATATTAATAATCCTTCTTTAACAACCTCAAATTCTAACTCTTGGCCAGTTCTAAACATGCTCACAGCATTGGGGCATAGGACTCCATTTCCACGGCAAAAAGAATGGTTGGAGAATGCAACAACTTTTTAAAGCATCTGGTATGATTTGGTGCTTTGTATATTGACTCATTTAACCCTTCAGAATAACTCTATGATAATTTCTCACATTTTGAAATTAGAAAACCAATGCAAGGAGAGATTGCACCAGTTTCCCAAGAACATACAGATGGTTACGTGGAGGTATAGGATGCTACTGCCAGGTTGCCACAAAGGCTATGTACTTCTAGTACAGTGGGCTGGCTCTCTTGGTGTTATCCACTGGAATGCTCACAATTTTGTCCATTATGCCAGGACTACTTGAGACATCAAAGGACAAGGAGATTATTTCATCATGGAAAATTCTGGAAAGGAAGAAAATAATCTATAGAAGAATTTTGCGTGACCTCTAATACCAGAACCATTCTTAAACTGTGGCACATGAATGGGGCTCTGACTTAAACAGAATGTAGTTTAATGCCATTTATCATTATTAGCTCCTTTCCAATATTCTTCTTGACAGATTACCAAAGAATGGCAAACAGTTCCTTTCATACATCCAAACTCATTGTTATGTTCTCTCTAGGTCTAATCTCTCCACAGCTGCCTTTAACCTTCATCTGGAAGCTGTAAAATATAACCATAAAATGTTTTTAAGTGTAGAAAGTTTGAGGCAAAGGATATAAAGAAAGAATATTATCAAGAATACAATTTGCAGCAGCTTGTTATAGATGAGTCTGCTACTATTCTCTGCCTCCTTCCACTTTTTAAAATGATCTAAAACTGAGAAACCAGAAGATTCACAGAGTTTTGGCAAAATCAGTTTTGAGAAGTTCACATAAAGATATGTTCTAATAAAATCATGAAACACTTTAAATATAAAGAATAAAGCTGATGGATTAGTAATGCTTTATTTCACACCAGTGATGGTTGTCATAACATCTCCTTATTGCAGTGAGGTAGTTTTCCTCTAATGCTCAATAAATAATAATTATATATATATATACACATATATATATACTATATATATAAAATTCCTTCAGGTAAGATGGGCTGCTACACACACACACACACACACACACACACACACACACACACACATACAAAAAGGGATAGAAGGTACATACACCCCACAACCCCACATTCCCCAAAGGACTTCACTGTCAACTTTGAAATCCCTACATGCCTTTTCTCATTCAGAGATTCTTATTGTCATGAATTTTCTGATTAGCATTTCATTGCTTTTATTTATATCTTCTTACATGTATTTATATCCCTAAATAAGATATTATTTAGTTTTAAATATTTTTGAGCTTTATGAGAATGGAATCATACTTTTGTATTTTTCTTCAGTTCTTTTCACTTAGCACTATGCTCTTGAGATTCATCTTTGTTATTGCATGTGCTAGCAATTCATTAATTTTCACTAAAATATCTATATCTATCTATCTGTCATCCCTCACAAAAATCTGAGCATGGATGTTTATAGCAGTTGTAATCATAATTGTCAAAACTTGAAGCAATCAAGATGCCCTTCAGTAGGTGAATAGGTAAGCAAACTGGTATAAGCAGACAGTGGACTTTTTTTTTTCTTTCAGACAGTGGACTCTTATTCAACATTAAAAAGAAATGAGCTATCAAGCCATGAAAAGACATGGAGGAAACTTAAATGCATACTACTAAGTGAAAGAAGCCAATCTGGAAAGACTATATGTTGTATGATTCCAACTATATGATGTTCTGGAAAAGGGAAAACTATGGAGACAGTAAAAAGATCAGTGGTTGCCAGGGTTTAAAGGGAAGGAAAGATGAACAGTTGGAGCACTGAGAATTTTTAGGGGAGCAAAATTACTCTGTATGTTACTGTGATGGTGAATACATGTTACTCTGTGTTTGTTCAAATTGGTAAAATGTACACCACCAACAGTGAATGGATAATGTAAACTAGTATAATGTAGACTATGGATTTAGGGTGATAATGGTTCATTTTAAGTTCATCAATTGTAACAAATGTACCACTCAGATGGGAGGATGTTAATCATGGAGGAGGCCATGCATGAGTGGGTCAAGATGGGAAATCTCTGTAGCTTCTAGTCTATTTTGTTGCAAACCTAAAATTGTTCTAAAAAGCAAAATCTACTTAAAGTTCAAAACCGTTTGTACTCCAATAGACATTATTAGAAAAGTGAAAATATAATCCATAAAATGGAGGAAGATGTGTACGTAATACATTTGATTAGACTTGTGTTCATAAAGAACTTCTACAAATGAAAAACAAAACCATACATATAGTTCAATTTAAAAATGAGCCAATGATTCAAGTAGACATTTATCCACAGGAGATATACAAAGGACCAATAAGTACATAAAAGATGCTCCATGTCTTTAGCCATTAGAGAATGGATAAAGCCACAGTGTCATACCAGTTTACACCACTAGGACTGCTAAAGCAAGATACACGATAATAAATGTTGGCAAGGGTGTGGAGAAATTGGCACTTACAGGCATTGCTGGTGGGAATGTAAAATTTTGTAGTCACTTTGAAAAACAGTTTGGCATTTCCTCAAAATATGATACATAGAGTTATCATGTGACCTTTGATTGACTGGATTGAGGCTGTAGCTGTTAAGGGAGATTTTATGTTTGGTTCTTTTAGGTGTTCCAGAGGAGAATTACAAGTCAGGTACTGCTTTTTTATGTTGATATCTCAAATTTCTGGACAAAGATACAGGCCTGTATCTTCCATATTCTCCAATATAAGATCTGGCATTGTTTTTTTATTTATTTTTTAAAGATTTATTTGTTTATTTTAGAGAGAGAGAGCAAGACCACATGAGTATGTAGGGGAAGTGGCAGAGAGAGAGAATCCTTTATGCAGACTCTCCGCTAAGTGCAGAGTCCCATGCAGGGCTTGATGCCATGACCCATGAGGTCATGACTTGAACCGAAACTGAAAGTTGGTTGCCCAACCTGCTGAACTACACAGGTGCCCCTATTTTTTTTTTAAAAAAGGTTTATTCACTTATTTGAGAGAGAGAGAGAGAGAAGGAGAGCAAGGGGAGGGGCAGAGAGAGAGAGGGAAAGAGTGAATCTCAAGCAGACTTCCCACTGAGTGCAGAGCCCAATGCAGGGCTGAATTCCAGGACCCTGAGATCATGACCTGAGCCGAAGTCTAGAGTCAGAGGCTAAAGTGACTGACCCACCTAGATGCCTCTGTTTTTTGGTTTTTTAAACCTGACCTATAGATTGGGATTGAAAATATATCATATTTACTATTAAAAGTTGGAGATTTGGGAATCCCTGGGTGGCTTCAGCAGTTTAGCACTTGCCTTTGGCCCAGGGCATGATCCTGGAGTCCTGGGATCGAATTCCATGTTGGGTTCCCTGCATGGAGCCTGCGTCTCCCTCTGCCTGTGTCTCTGCCTCTCTCTCTCCTCTGTGTCTTTTATGAATAAATAAGTAAAATCTTAAAAAAAAAAGTTGGAGATTTGGGGATCCCTGAGTGGCTCAAAAAAAGTTGGAGATTTGATATTTTTTGTTTCTTCTTTCTTTGAAAAGCATTTTTTTTTTAAAGAAAGGTAAACTGCCATAGGCAGTGCCTCATTTGCTTGTACCTGGAGTCTTGGAAATCTATGTTCTCAACAAATGGACCTTCAGAGCTTGTTTGGAGGTTCTAGCAGCTATTCGTAATATGTTTGACCCAAGAGTGGTTCTTTTCCATTGAGGAAAGTTATCCTCTTTGACCCAGCCTCAGCTTGGGGGTAACACAAGGTGAGGGAGGGCTGGGACACCTGCCTAGTGAGCCAGATCTGCTGAATCAATCCTGGCAATCAATGAGATGACAGATGTAGCAAGATTGCCCTCACATCCTCTCTGAAATTTTTGGAAATTTCTGATTATAAAGGGACTCTACTCTAACTCCCTACATTTAGGCAAGGCTATGTGTCCTATCCTTATGTGGCCATTAAAACACAGCCTTGTGTTGGATGAATAATGAATGTTTCCAGTGCAGTAAAAAACTCAGAGATGGCTCATCACTCTGGTTTTCAGTTTCCTCCATTTTTGGCCCCCAGAGACTTTGCCTACTTTTTTTTTTTTTTTTTTTTTTTTTTTTTTTTTTTTTTTAGTGATACCAGATATTCATTTAAGAGAATTAAAAAGAAAGTCTATATTTCCAGGTGTTTTATAGGACATGTAGGTGAGCCACCATACTGATGGAGAAGGAAGTTAAGTTAGCATTCTGTATGAAATGTCACATCGCCAGTGGATATCTATAATAGTCCATCAATAGATACCTGATAAATGATATTTAATAAGTCTTAAGTCTTCACTACAATATTATTTTGGCCCTGTTTATCTAGATTTCTGAGTATAACACAAAGTTGAATGGATTATTTAACCGTGGGTTTGAAAAAAAAAGATAAAAAATGGATAAGGCAGAGCAGGAGATGAGAACTATGTACCCTTTACTAAAAAGTAATATTAAATAAAATTATGGGGCAGCCCAGGTGGCTCAGTGGTTTAGCACTTCCTTCAGCCCCGGTGTGTGATCCTGGAGACCCAGGATTGAGTCACATGTTGGGCTCCCTGCATGGAGCCTGCTTCTCCCTCTGCCTGTGTCTCTGCCTCTCTCTCTCTCTCTCTCTCTGTCTCATGAATAAATAAATAAAATCTTTTAAAAATAAATAAATAAATAAATAACGCACACTATATTATCCTATATGGATACTCTATCATGTACTAGATGTTATACACCTAATATATATATATTATGATATATAACACATACACACAGTAATGCCGCTTTAATCTGTCAGTTTCTCCTCATCAAGGAACTCATGGAAACCCTTCAGCAAATGTAAGTAAGTGAATATCTTTGTTCAAAGTCAGCCAGGGCTCTCCTTCTATTGTCCAAGTGTAGTTGACCCTTTCCTAAATTCTCCCTTTTATTTGTGCTTCAGACCCTTCTGTGCTGTGAGATTACTTCTTATACCAGATATTTGAAGGCACCAGAAAATACTCAGATCCTTTTCATACTTGTTCAAAGTTCTTATAAATGCTCTTTATCCATTGTATTTCTAAGGGGGGTTGGCACTCTTCACTATGCTCTGTAGAATTTGATTACTTGATAATATGTGAATACGTTCCTCATGTATTTGCTTATCTCTGAAACTTCTTTGTATTTTTCAAATCTTTGCCAGGTGTGATCTTTGTCCAACTGTCTCTCACCTTGTTGATAGGAGGGATATCTGAAACACTTCATCTATGACAGGTAGAGACATTCCTTGACTGGGGTGTGACCTAAAATTACATTTTCTATCTGGCAGAATGAGGGACATGCTGGCCCTTTATTTACAGAACAAGTTAACATTCTCCTTATTTGCAGAGGCTCAGAGGAGTGCTGGATTGCCCACTTTATTATCCTCATGGAGTGGGCAACACAAGCTCTCACCTGTAGGTTCTGATGGTTCATTCAGGTCCCAAGAACCAGAATATTCACATGGGAGGGAATCGATATGCTTCCTGTTGTTAATATTTGAAAAAATCAATGCTCTGTAGCATGGATACATACTTTAAAAAGCACAGTGAACTGAACATCTTTGCTTCTAGGTTTAACTGCAGAAGGAGAACGAAGTATTAGTCCTGGTCTGACTTTAAGCAATGATGTTTCTCCTATTATAGAGGGAGGGCTACTGTCGAATTTACATTTCAACCAAAAGCAAAAAAGAGCAATATTTAGTCTCAGCTAACAGACTTCTCTGAAGCCCTATTGTAACTTAAGCACACTGGTGGCAGCTTTTTACTCATAAAAAATACTTGTTACAGAGCACATACCACTGAATGAACCAAATGTACAAAGTGGGGTTTTCTGTTTAAATAAATAAGCACCATTTGACATCTGGTGAAAATATCTCCGCAGCACCCTTTGTTCTCCTTAGCTTACATTGACGAGGTTTTAAAGTTGAGAAACTGCCCTGTTAGGAAAGGAAGCACATGAAGAAACATGACTATTAGTTTTTCCTTCACTGCAAATGTCTGAAAATCTCACATCTAGAGTCTGTAGTTATTATGGGGTTTGGCGTGTGGGTGGCTGAAAATATGGTACTTGGCCTTTTGGTGCCAAACTTTCACGCAGCTTCAGCTGTCTGTATACAAAAGACATGGAAGAACGTGTTGCTTTACTTTTAATATTCGGAATTGTTCGCCTTGCCAGTGGAATAGTGAATATGTGGTTGGTACTGTTGCTCTTGGAGCCTGCCAGTCTCATAGAATCTTAATTGATGGAGATGCTGTTAGGAACCGAGTGAGCATGTGGGTGGGGGATGGCTTAGGGAAAGTCTGCACATTAGAAAATGCTGCCCTGGACGCCATTTCCTCTCGAATCCCCTCTTCACCCTTCACACACTCAATTTTCCATGTTTCTCCTTTCCTGCCTCAAATCAATGTCTTTGATTTAGTCTTGCCCCTGATTCTCACGTGGATAGAAAGTATATGACAGATTTCGAAGTTCCTAAATGGCCATTCTTTGGTTGAAAATTTTTTATATTTTCTTAGGTTCTGGGAAATTAAAATAAATGATCTGGAAGCCTCAGCTTTCTGAACAACCTTCTCTGGAAGTTGGATATGGTAAAGGCCTCTCTCCTGAGGTGAGCTGTGAGTCATGAGCCATGATCCACTATGGCTGTTTTTATTTCTGCCTGTCTGCATGTCTGTATTCCTTGCTTAGCTTTCTCTCTCCTTTCCTTAGGATTTTCTTCTAGCTCTGTTCCCTTTCTCTGCATTTCTGTATTGTTAAATGGAGAGCTATTAAAGCCTTATGTCCCAGGGAAATGGTGAAGAATAATGGGATGGCTAAGTCGTGTTATCTAGGGAAGCTGTGAAAATCACATCTCTGGAGAGTTTAAGAAAGTGTCAATATGAGATGAATCTATGCGAGGTTGTCTCTTGAAGGGGCCAGAGCTTGGGGTACAACCACTCGTGCTCTGGGTGCAACACATAGCCCATCCCTCACATCAAAGGTGAATTCCACATATGGATTCCAGCCTAGGAAAGACCAAGGGACATGGTGTCTTCTATATTCTTGGTCACATCCTTAAACCTTCCTTTTCCTCCATGCAGCCTGTCCTTCCTGTGTTTGCAGGCTTTTTAAATGGAGGGAGTTTCATATACAATTATGAAGAAGGAACATTTAGTCCCATGAAACCAAGGGCTTCCTATAGTTTCCATCATTGTTTGTGCAACAATGTTTATTGACTGTCTCCTGTGGACTTGCCTATCAGGCACTGGGGTTGGGACTGGTGATGCAAAGAAAAGTAAGATGGGTTTCTTTCCCTTGAGGTGCTCACTGTCTAGTGGATGTAAGACCAACTTAACTTCTGAATTTGCAGGATTTGTGAGGTCCAAAATGAAAATTCAGAGCTCTTTCCTGAAATTCACCATTTGGCAGTAGAACATGAAGCCACATACCCTTCTGAGCGTGGGGCCCTGTGAGAGTACACAGATAGAATGCCCATGAGGCTGACTGGGAGTCGGGGAGAGAAATGATGCACACTGATACCAGGGCTGGGTGAAAGGGCCCAGAGGAGCTCTGTACAGTCTTCTGGTGGCACTGGGGAAGGAGGGGTCCCCCCAACTCAAGGAGGGGTGAGAAGAAAGTCTTCTCTTTCAGAAGTTTCCCTTCTAATCTCAGTGTCACTAATGGATTTCAGGAATATGTATTTCTCACTCTTCCTCTGGGACATAATCACCAACAGCTTTGTCTTGCCAGACTGAGTGTACTTTAATATGGAAATCCTTCCTTGTTCTGCCAAAAAAATTTTAAGTCATCGTACTATAAAAACTAACACACAACAATAAAATAATATTTTAAAAGAGTCAGTGAGGAAAATAAAGCACAGGTAATGTAGGCATAGGAAGAATAAAGAGAGGCAATAATGAGATAAGTATGCATTCTATGGGATTTTATACATTTGCTAGAGATTGGCTGCAAAATCAATTTTTTAAAAAATTGTGGAATATACACACCATAGATTTACTATTTTAACTATTCTTAAGTGTGTAGTTCAGTGACACTAAGGATATTCACATTGTTCTGCAACCATAGCTGCCATCCACATCCAAAACTTTTTCATCATCCCCAAATGAAACTCTGTTCTCATTAAACAATAACTTCTCATTTCTCTCTCTTTCCACACCCTGGTAAATACCATTCTACTTTTCTCTGTGAATTTGACTAATTTAGATATCTTATGGAAGTGGAATCATATGGTATTTGTGTCCTTTTGTGACTGGCTTACTTCACTTAGCATATGTCGCCAAGGTTCATCCATGTTGCAGCATGTGTGAGAATTTCCTTCCTTTTCAAGGCTGAATAACATTCTATTGTATGTGTATGCCACACTTTGTTTATTCATTCATCCATCAATGGACACTTGGGTTGCTTCCACCTCTTGGCTGTTATGAATAGTACTGCTATGAACGTGGGTGAACAAATATCTGTTTGAGTCCTTGCTCTCAATTCTTTTGGATGTATACCCAGAGTGGAATTGCTGGATCATATGGTAGTTCTATGTTTAATATTTTGAGGAATAGCAAATTTAGTTTTGAGGTTTCTAGCAGTCTTCTTAAGAAAGGAAACATAATAAATTATATAATTCACAGTGCCCTTGAGGTAAACATGGATCAGTTGTTTGTGAGACTAGAAAAAACTTTCTCCCACGGGTACTTATAAAGAAGGTGCTCTGTATTTCAATGAGCGACAGGATCTATAATTGCTTTAGAGTAAAGATAACAGTGCGCTTCCAGGGGCTGTTCAGGGCAGATGATGGCACAATGCCAAAGCACAGGTCGGTGATGCAGACCATGCGGTCCAGGCTTGGAGTGGGGCTGGCTCCTCTTAGGATGGAAATTCAAAAGAAGAAAATGGTCAGCAGGGGAGAGAGAAATTAAGAAACACAGCCCAGGGAAAAGGGAGTTTTCTTTAAGAAAGCATTCTTAGCACTTTGCAATTTGGAAAGGAGAATTTTTTTACCCAGGATAAACTGTTCTTTATTTCTCTCTGTAGCAAACTGTATTGCTGATTAACCACCACTTTCATAAACTTCAAGTGGGCCATTCAAGCTGCCTCACCGCTGCTTAATGTCCTGTACTGAGCATGGTCTTCCCATAGTGCCGACCATGTTTTGTTTTTATTAGGAATTCACCTCGCCTTGTCTACTAAGAGGAAAGAAAAGGGAAATCACACCTCAGAGCTCAGCAAGCCCATAAAATGGCAGAGATTCCTGAAGAAGGCTGCCCTGAACCCCAAGGCCCCGGCTGCCTGCACTGTAATGAAATGCATGACTATGGAAGACAATAATAATTGCAGCAATGGCTCGTTCCAGCTCCCGGATGATTTGGTGCTGTCAGGAGTGCGCTGTCCTCTGACATCCCAGGAGGCAAACGGCACCAGTGACTGCGGGCCCTGATTGGGGCAGTGAAATATTGCTGGCAAAAATTAAAAGGTCCCCGTGTCAAAATAATTCATGATATGCATATCTTCCATTCTGATGAAACGGCTGATATCCGGATTAGCAAGATAATAAAACTGATCAGGCTACAGTTAAACAATTTAAGTTGGAGAGCTGTTCATTTTGTAGGTGTCACTTGTCAGATCAAGGGGTCAAAGCAGAATGAAAGGCTCTCCCCGGTAACCTTCCGATGATGTGGATTTGGAATGTTCTTCATGATTTGTCCAAAGTTTTCATCATCGGGCTGCCGACTAGCATTACCGCGGCAGGCTGTGTTCTGACATTCAAATCCCCGGAATGACAGGTTATTAGGAGAGGAGAACTGGCTCTACATACATTAAGCACCATATCTCTGACCTGTAATGTGAACTGATAGTGATATTGTAATTGAGTGAGTCTGAAAAAAAGGAGGGGAGAATCTTTATTAAAACACGGCAATAGAAAGGAAAGCATTTATATTTCCGATGATTTGTGGGTTTGTAAAATAAGCTTTTTGGTGATGATTTATTTTCGGTTTCTGGAAGGCTGAGTGGTGTGCATAGTGTTTATTTGGTGTAACAGTTATTAAACTAAGATAACACAAACTCTCTCAGCTTCTCTCCACATGCTGAGCAGGCACAGATCAAAAGAGATTTGTTCTATTAAAGGCAGGAGCTTTAAAATGAACAAAATGGACCCAAGTACAACCCAAGGCCAGGACTTCTCCTCGGGATGTTTATACCTTATAGCTTTGGCTTCACCCCTCTGCCTGAGGCTGAGATCTTACTTTTCCACGAGCCCCGTCAAGGGGGGTGGGTGGCCTCCCTTATTGGTGTCAGTGACTCCATTGTGGGGTGGTGTCATGCACTGGGAAACTAATTTAATGTGCATTAATGGGGTCCTAGGTGATATCTTTCATCTTTCTCGCGAAACACCCTAGTTTCAGGGAATGAGGCAGGCAAATCACTGAATTCAGTGGTGGTTGTGGACCCTTGAAAGAGCCTGACTCTTTGGTGACCATAAAGAAACTCAGTGTGTGGGAGCACCTTGGTGGCTTGGTTAGTTGAGCATTTGACTCTTGGTTTCAGCTCAGGTCAAGATGTTGGGGTTGTAGGATCAAGCCCCACATCAGGCTCTGACTTGGTAGGGAGTCTTTCTGAGAGTCTCTCTCTCTCTCTCCCCCTCCCTCTCTCTTTTGGCCCCTTCCCCACTTGCTTGCTCTCTCTAAAATAAATAAATCTTTCAAAACAAAACAGAAACTCAGTGTGTGTTTGTGTGTATGTGTGCATGTATATGAGTGCACACACGTGTGTCGATGCACATATATGTAGTGCATGTGTATATGTGTGTGCATGAATACATACATGTTTGGGATCTTCTCCTGATTTCATAGGGTAAGGATTGTCCAGAGAAAGTACTAATAGTATGAGCACTGGGATGAATTTCAGCAATGACACGCTAAGTGACTTTGGGCAAGTTAACTAGTACCTCCATCTGTAAAATGCAGTGATAGTTGTCAATGTGCTGTGAAAAAGGAGAAATGACATGATTGGCCTGAAAGCCATTATAAATTACAATATGAACATAAAATATTATTGTTAAACCAAGAATAGGACTAACACATGTTTAGCTCCATGCAGATATAAGGGTTTATTATATCTACAGTTTTTTGCATATTAAATAGGAGCCTTAACTCAGATGCTTCAATATTTGAAGTATATTCTATAAAAATACCTCCTACCCTCAGTGAAATATGGTAACTTTAAATATTTTGGAAACAGTTATCATCAATCTCTGTTTAGTTCTCACTATTACAGTAATCACCTATTTTTTATTTTATGAATTTTTCGTGTGTGTGTGTATAAAGGTGGTATGTGTGGCATCACAGGCTTCCCCAAAATTGAAGTTAGTGAATATCACTCTTCTCATTTTACAGATGTTGATATAACAGAGGTGTTCAGAAATGCCAGTAGTGAGTCACCAAGGGAAAGAGTAGAGGCAGGGATGATCCAGGATTTCTGGCTTTAAAAACTGGGCAAGGGGACACCTGGGTGGCTCAGTGGTTTAGCATCTGCCTTTGGCTCAGGGCATGATCCTGGAGTTCCGGGATCGAGTTCCACATTGGGCTTCCTGCATGGAGCCTACTTCTCCTTCTGCCTATGTCTCTGCCTCTCTCTCTCTCTCTATGTCTCTCATGAATAAATAAATAAAATCTTTAAGAAAAAAAAGGGAACTGGGTGAATGATGGTGACATTTTTAGAGATACTGAATTCTGGGAGAGGGACAGTTTCTGGGAATAAAAACTAAGAGTTTCATTTAGGACAGATCAAGTTTGAAATGCCTATTATGTTGTCTTTTCCAGGTATGAGTTGAAAGATAGTATCCCTGAATGACTTGCTTTTATATTCACACAGGAGAAATGTTATAAATTAATTAACTTACAAATGTTATAAGTGAATTTTATAGTTAAGTAGATAAATTACAAAAAATAAATCAAGGAGTTGCTTCAATCCAATAAACACATAAATATATAAGGCTCTTTGTGTAAAGAATACATAAGTAGCTTCTCCATGTGAAAAAAAATTAAATACAAGAGTAGAGAGTAGCGATCATTGTGGGTGAGGATAATCAAAGAATGTTTATTCTGGAGGAGGCTAGTTTAGAAGACCTTGGTCTCGGGTTGATAGATGAAAATACAAGGGTTTTCAAAGGGGAAAATTGTCAGTAACTACTTCAAGTATGCATCTGGATGGAGGCCTATCAAAATATGAATTTCTCTTAATAAGAGTGTAAGAAATGGTGAGTAGAGACAGAAGTAAAGCAAAATTGAAATAATGGAAGAGCAAGAAGAGCTAGTATTTTAGGAATAGCTATATGGAGTGATGTCTGTATAAATTCATATATAACTAGATACTTTTCCTTTTTTTTTTTTTTTTAAGATTTTATTTGTTTACTCATGAGAGACAGGGACATAGGCAGAGGGAGAAGCAAGCTCCCGGCAGGGAGGCTGATGTGGGAGTCAATCCCAGGACCCCAGGATCATGTCCTGAGCCAAAGGCAGACACTCAACCACTGAGCCACCCAGGTGCCCCAATTAGATACTTTTTCAAGTATATCAAGGACTATGAGTCAAGGATAGGTGAATTAAGCCAGGTTGCAATTCAATGAGCACACTTACTCTTACACACATTTACAAACTCATCAAATTTATGTTACCAAATGATTTCTGGATAGAGGGTAGTCCCAGGTACTGGGATCTTGGATAGCCAGAGGCCAACTTCGTACACCTGTTTATGAAGATATGTATGGTCAGCTTGTGTTTGGCCACCGGGTGCCTCCTAATGTGGTGATATAGGAAAGAGAGGAGAATTGAGAGTGAAAGTGTTTGGATAAACACTGCCTTTGGGCATGCCTGGGTGGCTCAGCGGTTGGGGGTCTGCCTTCAGCTCAGGGTGTGATCCCGAGTCCAGGGGTTGAGTCCCCGCATCGGGCTCCCTATGGGGAGCCTGTTTCTCCCTCTGCTTATGTCTCTGCCTCTCTCTGTGTGTCTCTGATAAATAAATAAATAAATAAATAAATAAATAAATAAATAAATAAATCAATCTTAAAAAAAAACCACAGTGCTGGTAAATAAACTATTTTGTGCTAATTCATTTACACATTTGTCTGTAGCTGCTGGCTAGCTGGAAGTAGTTTTCCTATGTCCTAGGCTAATTCCCACATTGGGAAGATCTAACTCAGTCTAAGCTACTTATATCAGTATAGCTGTTTTGAGTTATTAAGCTAAAGGACTTGTTAGAGCAGGTGTGAGAGGTGTCATCTTGTTCCCAGGTTTGGGGTCACTAAAGGCATTAATTTAGGGTTAGGCCTGGGATTACATGAGATGCCCAGTGAGTTGATCCGACTATATTTGTAATTTAGAAAAAAATATATAAAAATTGTTTTTTATATATTTAGGCAATATTGTCAATGTCTATTGTGCAGGACATTGTAAGACAGAGTGAAAGAAGGGAGGAACAGATGATTAATGGTATCACTCAGTCTTGCTGTGGCTAAAATGCTTCCATGGGAGGACCCATTTTATTATTGGATATCTGATGGGTATTTTTCAAAGAAGTGGTTAATCTCATTACTACCTGTAACAGCTGAGTTGAGACCAGAAACCTTCCTGAATTGATATACTCCAGTGCTTATTTATAGATAATTATAATTCCATAAAAGGTGAAAATGAAGTTGAAAATAAAATAAGGTCCTGAATTAAATTTGGTCAACCTTCTGTTTTGTTGGAAGTATAAGTAGAAGACAGCTTCAACTTAAATGTCTTACCAGGACCAGCACAGACAATATTGTCTTATACATAGTCTATAGTGTCATCTGTATACTTACATGCTGAAATTATTTTTCATTTCCAAAATAATAATATTTACTCCCTTGGAAGTCTTTAACAAATACAATGGCTCTTGGTTCAGATGTGAAACATTTAATCAGATGTCCATTGAAAATCAGAGACTTTTTGGTTATATTTATAAAATGTTACAAACTCATATATCTTGGATCTAAAATGTTTGAGGAATTCCCAGCATATAAAGTAAAAGTGGGAAGACCTAATTTAGTTCTAATTAATTCCCTTAAACCAGACCTTTGGGCTTCTTTTTTCACCTTCCTTCTTTTGTTGACACAGTATTCTTTGTCTTTATTTTTTAAATGTCTTTACCTTTATTATCATTACTCTATCTTATTAAGTCTCATAATAGAAGGGAACACTTCTAAACTCCACTTACCAGAAAGAGAGTGAGGGTGAGGCTGTTAGTATTGTTGTTTGTAGCTACCTGAGGCATGATATGGTCTAACTTAATTTCATAGGGATCATATTTATTCTTATATTTCTTTTTTTTTCTTTTTTTAATTCTTATATTTCTTGATTGAAGAATTTGTAACATTTCAAACAAAATAAATGAGGTACTTCTGCTGCCTTTCTAACGGGAGGCATTACAGTTTGGTCGAATGGAGCATGTGCTCTGAACCTGATAGCCTGGGTTTGAATCTCTGTACCATAACTGTGTGACTTTTTGGATGGGATACTTACATCTCTCTGTACTTCAATTTCTCCATCTGTGAGGTGAGGACAGCAATAAATGGTAAATTATCTCATAGACTTAGTGCAAGGGTTTATTTAGTTGTCTAATGCACAGCACTGACTAGTGTTGGCTAATACGATTATTGTTCACAATTTCCCATTGTGGTCTCATTACCCTCACTCGCTCTTAGTGAGGTAGGACCCAGCTTTTTTTCTCTTATTCCTTTGAAATTTAGGGGCCTGTGCCAGCTATTATCTTTATTGTATGTTTCTAGCTTTATATTTTAATACATTATTTAACAGCACAGCTAAACATCTCCTTAAGGCACTAAAATAGAGGTTTCCTATTGATCAAACTCTAGGAGGGACAGGGGAGATGGAGAGGACTGGGGAGGAAGATGACCCCCGAGAGGAGGAGGAAGCTAGTAGGAAAGTTGGGGGCTGGAAACATACTTCAGAGGGAGCTACCCCTTGCTGTGCTCTGCTGAGAGCCTGTCCCCAGAGCGCTCAGATCTGATGGACTTGCTGATTGGGTCCTTCCTTCTCAGGGAGCAGACAGTGTGTACATGTGGTTCCGTGTCTCGCCTACAGGGGGCAACACTGCAGCTCTGGTCATTTGTATCCTCAGGTTCCCTCCTATTTCCTTTCTGAAATACATTGTTTTTACAGCCCATCTAATTTGGGTGTAAGCTTGGCCAGCCTTGTTGTCATTTTAATATATATTATTTCGGTTTTTCACACAATCTGTAATTTATTTTATTGACTTTCTAATAAATAGGGGGGCAAGGCTCTTATTTCCATATGGACTGTGCATTTTGGAGAAGCTTCTGGTGGCTCGATACTAGAGCAAATCCACTCTGGCTCATTTTCATCCCTCCCATTTGAGGTTTATGTGCCTCTCCTCTCCTAATTTTTCATTAGAATATAGTAATAGTCTGAGGAAAGGGTGATCTGATATGTGATATATTTCATTATGTTCTTATGGTAAGGGCAGCGTCTACAGTGGGAGAGCATCACTAAGTTTTCGGCACGGTAATTTATTCCGCAGCATTTAAATGCTGTAATTTTCACACGGAGGCACATGCTGCCACATCTATCTTCCCCTGGACCAGTCTGTCTTGCTCTTTCCTTTTCATCTGTTTTGTTTTTGCATATTTTTTTCATAAATTCGACAGATGGCCTCCTGATGAATCCTTGATAATACTGTCATGTAAAGCAGCTAAGACTAGAAATCATCTCGCAACAATTTTTCATCGCAAAGGGAAAATTGAACAGAGACAAACATCGCTAAGTCCATAACAACAACCACAAAATATCCACTTTGTGTAAATAAAGAGGACAGGCTTGCCTCCTTGTGCTTCCACACAAATGCCAAGCGTCCTTTGAAAGTCCTCTGAATATTTCATGTTGTGTTTAGATCCCTCTTCCAGCCTCAGGTTGGTTGAGGTTGGTGGGTTTTCATATTCTGAGCATTCGCACAGCCTCACGTCCTCTCTCCTCCCTGAGCCCCTCCTCGCCGGGCTTGGTAATTGTGGATCAGGTGAAGTTTGCGTCCCCTCATTTCAAGGTCATGCACCAGTAGGACCATTTTCCTGACTCAGAGGGCACGTAATTTCACAGCCGTGTACTCCTCATTAATCCCCCCGAGTGGGGGCTTGGGAAGTTCCAGATCACAGGTTTGTTTTTGTCTTGTTCTCTGACTCAATGCTTCACAAAGGGATTAGATTAACCCCTTTGATTGTATTTGTGTCTTACTGCCTCCTTTTGAAATAAAGTGATTTCTTCCACCCTCTCTCCTGCCCCCATTCCCCACCCCTTCCCATTTCCTGTCCTCATATTTTTTCCTCCCATTTAATGAATAGGTTGCAGTTCATTAAAGAGAGATTTGTGGCAAATACAGGGAATTATTCATTTATGGTAGTAATTACAGCTTTCTTTTTAGATAGACATATATCTGTATGTATATATTTTTCCATTCTCTTTCAGAAGCTCGTTTATATAGTCTCCAGGATTATTGCAAAGATGAAAATGTGTTGTCCAGTGGGTGTGAATTGAAGTCCCTCTGCATCTGAATTCTTATAGTTTCTAAAAATTTGAATGTCCTAAAACTAGAACATTATTAATTTGTTTCTCTGCGCCGTTGGCTTCTAGGATGAGTAGGCACAGGATCTCAAGTGAGAGCTTGCCTCATTTTTAAAATGGCTCCTTTCTCCTTGCCTTCCCTTTCCTGTTCTCATTCCTGATTCTGATGGCTTCTGTGACCCGCAGCAACCACAAAAAGGACCCCCCTGGGCCTTTCACAATTTCTCAGGATGTGTGAGCTGTTGCAAGCCCTCTTTGCAGGTATTGAGATTTTCTACCTTCCATGATGGTAGCAATAATAGCTGTCATATAGCCAATGCCTTCGTTCATCAGGCACTTTATTCCCATTGAGATAGGCATTACTGCACCCATTTTATGGAATAGGAAGCCAAGTGTAGATGGGGTTAACTCACCTGAAGTCCACATTATTAGAAGGGTTGTAGCCAGATTGAAATCAGGCCTCCTAGATTTCATAATCCACACTGTCTCCTTCCTTTATTTCAACCTGCTTATCACCTGAAAAGCTGTTCTAAGCTCCAAATTAATTAATTAATTAATTAATTAATTAATTAATGAGAGGAAGAGAGAGAATCTTAAGCAGACTCCACACTCAGTGTAGGGCTCAATGGGTGGCTCAATCACAAGACCCTGAGATCCTGACCTGAGCTGAAATCAAGAGTCAGATGCTTAACCAACTGAGCCACCCAGGCACCCCTAAGCTCCAAATTTAAAACCAACAGTCCTGTTTTCCAGTTTATGTGCTTGCAAATGCAACAACGTGACACTGTACTCCACTTCAAGGGATGATGCATTTCCTTTTTCTCTTTCTCATCCCTTTGACAATAAACACAAGCTGCGCAATAATCAAACAGAATTGGAGTGTGCTGGACGCAATCCCAACTTAAGAGACAGGATATCAAGCCTGCCTAGACATTGCCTGCCCTCTCTTCACGGAAGCAGTGGAATTCAGGAATGGAGAGCATCAGCTGTTGGAGTGAGTTTGAATCCTGTTTTCTCTATCTAGTTTGGAACACAGATTGTTGTGAGGATTAAAAGTTAACATGTGTATACTGCTTTAGAAGGTCTCTGGCTCAGAGCAAGCACTCAATAAGTAATAGCATTTGGTTTTGTTGTTGTTAGAAGTGTTAGTCTGTGGTCCACCATGGGGCGCTTGGCTGGTTCAGTCAGTAGAGCATGTGATTCTTGATCTCAGGGTTATGAGTTCAAGCCCCATGTTGGGCATGGGGCCTATAACTTAAAAAACAAAAACAAATATTCTATGGTCTAGCAGGCAGAGAACACTAGGAATACACCTAGAGCCAAACCAGAGTGAGGTTTGCTTACTTGATGCAGCCTGGGATAAAGAGCATTTAAAGAAGCAGAGGCTGGTGTTGGATGCGTGCTGGTAGTCTGATGACTGGATAACCCACTGGTGTTTCATCAAGGAAGTAGGGGGATTGAAATGGGACGATAGCTGTCACTGATAGAGCAGTGGAAAGTACTCATTTAATCAGAGGATGAAGGATGTTTAGTATCCTTGTCTCTCTCATTTCACACATGGCCTTGGACAGACTGTGTCTCTGCCTTGTTCCCCTGCATCTACAGCATGACTTTGTTTGATATTTGTTTACTTTTGTAAGCATTGTTTATGAGCTGTTGTGAAGGTTGTGGCTTAGGTAACTGCCAAGACCTTTGTTACCACTTTCTCATTGATTAGAAGCCTTCTAATAAACAAACGAATGGATATTTAACAACTTAATGACTGCCTTCTTCTAAGTGTCTTAAAAGATAACCCTCACTTTATCCTCCTAAGAACCCTATAAAGGAGGTAGTATTATCTCGATTTTGTGATGAGACAGAGCAGTTTAGTAACTTGCCCAGGGTTACAGCTAGTCAGTGACCTGTGATTGCTTTTCTCTGATGTGCTTCATTTCCTCATGGAAGGAAAACTCACTTCAGGCATTTGGCCTTCCCTTTAGATTCAAAGAATTCTGATAACCTCTCTTGTGACTGAGGCATAATTAAAAGTGGGAGTTCCTTTCTCCTCTTTGCTATATGGCGTTTCTATTATTTAAGTGTGCAGATGGATGCTGGGTGAGGAAACATAAATTTAAGTTGTGGACTTGGGTCAAGAGGTTCAGAGGACTCAGATGCTTTTGGAACTTTTATGGGGCTGGTTGCATAATGTGGTAGGGGCTTGGGGAGGTGGGTTGTTATGGTGAAAAGGGTTGAGAGACAAATAGGGAGATAGCTGGACAAAATATTTTATTACAGACAGTTTTGGGATATTGGCAAGACAACATTTTATAAAATACCGAAAGTCAGTTAGGGTCTGGATTTTCTATTTCACTACAGAGAGGCCATAACTGCTATAAAGAAAGAAGGCCCTGGTAGTGAAAATGGAATTCAGAAAGGTAATATAAAAGTATAATAGGGAAATAACTCAAAAAATTCTTATTTTAAAAAGCCAACATTTGGTCATATAACAAATATTCATTGAAAATGTAATATATGCTTGGTATTATGATAAATCCTGGGAATATAGTATCTTACAGGGAAGACAAGGTCCCTGACCAAATTCCTCCTTTTTTAAATTCTATCAACAAATACTGAGCACCTACCGTTGTGGTAGCACCACACACACACACACACACACACACACGAAAAACCAAACCAACCAACAAAAATAAAAGCAAGCCCGAAACCAAAATTAAAATTAAAAAAGCAGATGGACACCAAAATAAATGAAAATAAAATGAAATAAAATTTATTTATTTCAAGTCTTTGCTTTCAAGTTACTCATTCTTTACAAATGAGGGAGACTTTTTCTTGACCACAACATTTTGCGATAAAGGACTCTTATTCAAAGCTGCCACTCTGACTGCTTTGCTGTCCGCAAAATACATTTCTTTTTGGCTACCGGATGAGTCCTTTATTGAGTGCAGGCACGATTTACAGAGCTTTCACCACTGCCTTTTCTCTCTCCACAAGAATGTGCCGTTGGGCATTTTACCCTCTGCCATACAATGAGGGTGCTGAGACAGTGTGGGTGAGTTGCCAGGCTTCACACGGCTAAAAATGATAGTGATGGGATTTTAACTTAGGTGTCCTCCCCTCACAGAAAGCAGAAACTTAAGCAGTTGCACAATCTTTACACTCTTGTTTTTTCATTTGCTTTATCCCTCAAACAAATTTCTCACTAATTCTCACATTTACTAACTCCGCATAGCTACTCTCTTTTAGAAGACAAATTAAGACTTCCTTTTTTTTCTTTTTTTTGTTAGATAGACAATATTTATATGTACTTCATCTCTGGCCATCTTCTCTATGGCTATAAGATAATAAAGAGAAAAAGGCAAGTGTGAATGACACGTTTTGATTTGGCTTTGGGAGTCTCAGGTGCTTGTGCCTTTTTGTAAGTTTGGGTCTTGAATTCTGTTTTCTCATCAAGCTCTTCACTATCAAATATGAAAGAATGTTTTGCTTATATCCTGTTGCCTCAACCTGGGAATTTTGATGAACTCAAGAGTATATGTTTTTGTTAAGGCAAGTTATTGAATCTCCCTGTGCTTCTGTTTCAAACTTTTTTTAGATTTGATAAAGCACAGATATTTGATCAACAGTATTTCTGTTGGAAATACCTTTTGGAGGGGAGTCTGCAGACATACATGGCGAGGACCACAAACTCTCCTGTTCGACATGACACTGCCCTCTGTCTGCTCTGTGACCCATGTGGGGATTTGTTAGGCTGAGATCACAGATTTTATTCATATGATGGCACTACAGCCAGTCTTCTTCACTTGTGAATTCATATCTGGGAGTGTTTATTTGGAGAAGTTATCTTTTGTAACAGCCTTCGTGATTATTTCTTCTTTCCTTTTGTTGGGAGTGAGATGAGGGGAACAGAGCTTGTTTTTGTAGTCCTTGTATGTGAACAGTATTACCCTCGTATGCATATTAAAATTCACATCTTTCCATTTGCAGGAACTTATTCTGCATTTTCTCTATTGCTTAGGGGCTGGGTTATTCCATTTATAATTAATTTTTTAATGATTTATTGCTCAGATGCAATTTTGTCTTATAGAAAAACAACTCACTGGCCTCTCACCCTTCCCACCATATACTCCTGCACTGTTTTTTAAACCTCAAGAAGCCCCTACTTCCTAAGTGCAATGCCTGGAGATTTTTCCAATAGAAAACTAGAAAAATTCCCACATTCTGCAGCAATTTCAGTACTAGCAGAGGCATCAGCTGTTTGCAGCTGTCCCTTTGGGACCACAAAATCAAACAGTAATATTCCTGATATGGACAAAGCCTGGGCTTCAATTATTCAGCAAGAATCACAGTTGTGCAGGGAAAGCGGCATGCCAAAGTGGACCCACACAGGCCCGGGAGTGAGAAACTCCACATTTTAATTTAGATTCTGCCCTAATGCATTTCACTCCTGGGTGAGTCTCTGTACCTTTCTGTGTCGATGCCTTCAAGTGCAAAGTTCCATTGCCTGTAGTTCTCTGTCATGTTGTAGTGAGAGAATAATATTTCTCCTGTGTGCTTTTCTCTATGTCTTTTTTCAAGCCTTTTAATTGTTAGGTGTGGAAAGCTCATCATCCCCCAGGCAGGCAAACCCTGATCTTTCTCATCTGGGTGGATGGTCAAAAGTGTCACTTTTTCTTCAAAGCCACCCATCCTTTGGAATCAGTGGTACCCATCAACCTGCCTGGATGCAAACTCTAGGTTTCTATCTGACTTCAGCAAGGCGGGAGCCAGCTTTGCACTGAGCTGAAAAGAGGAATGGATAAATGTTCAAGTCCCAGCTCTACCGCTTGTATTTTTTCACCAATTTGAAGACACATTTAACTTGTATGAAATTGAGGTGTACTCTAAAATCAATGACATTTTTGCATATTGTCATAGCTTAACTTTCAGCATGTTTTCCTTGTTAGTGGAACATAAAATAATGATGAGTGACCTAAGTTGAATTACGTTCAGTGAAATTGTACAGGAGTTTTAACTAAAAATCAGCCAATGGACTGAAATTCTATGGTAAGTGTGCAGTAATGTAGTATGTCTAATTAATATAGCAGACAACTTAAATAAGATATTTAAGTTGACCACAAGCTAAACATAAATCAGTGGTATAGTGTTTTGAATAAAGAAACAAAGAAGCAAACCAAGTATATGTGATTCATTCATTTCATTCATTCAGAAAATACTTTTGGAGTGTCTGCTAGTGCTTTGGCACTATACTAGGCACTGGGACACAAAAATAAGTAAGCCTAGTTTCTGGCCTCCAGAATGTCATAGGAGAGAAGATGGGAAGGAAATTAATTAGACTGTGACACGACATTAAAATTATATGGAAAGTAAAAAGTGACCAATATAATGATCAGGAGGTAAGGGGAGACAGAATAGGTTTCCCTAAAGACATTACATATGAGCTAGATATTAACTCCATTAGTTGACATATAACATTGTATTCGTATTAGGTATACAACATAGTGATTTGCTATTTGTATATGTTGTAATATCACCACAATAAGCATAGTTATTATCCCACATAGTTACAAATTTTTTTCTTGTGAGGAGAACTTTTAAGGTCCATTCTGTTAGCAACTTTCAAATATACTATATATGTAATGTATGATATTAGTGTATTAAGTTTAAATTTCCTGAATTTGATAATTATATTCTGGATATGTAAGAAAATTTTCTTGTTTTTAGGAGATACAAACTGAGATATTTAGGGGTAAATAGTGATAATATCTGTAATTTACTGTCAAAAGGCTCAGCAGAGTAATAATTGCTATGTGTGTGCAAGTGTGTAAATGTGTGTGCACGTGTGTGTGTGTGCGCGTAGGGAGAGAATATAAAGCAAATGTGGCAAATGTTAGAAACTGAAGAATCAATTTGAAGTTTCCTTGTTTTATTCATTTATTTTTCTGTAGGTTTCCTGTCATTTGCGTTTTTTCAAAATAAAAAGAATTTCTTCTCAAAAGTTTAAATATTTAATTCTAAAATTTCCTAAAGAAAAAATAGAATCTTTTTATAATTTAAGTTAGATATGCATTGGGGAAGGACTATTTAGCAATCATGTAGATTATCTTTGAAACATTAACATTGGATTATAAAATTGGATATCAAATTACTAATATCTCAATATCCATAGTTGGGCCTGCTATATCCATTGTATATCTCAAATATCTGGAGCAGTAGTTTACTTTGAACTAACACCATGTTGGCCTCTGAGTACTTTTATAGTTAGCTAAATATGAAAAAATCTTGTTTTGATGAAGTAATTAAAATCTGTAAATGGTCATCATGGGATAAAGAACTTCCTCCAAATTATTATTATGTATATGTCAGTTGTTTGAACACAATGTAAAATTCTATTGCTATAATACCATATATTAATAAGGGAGATTTTTAAAAAAGCAAAACATGTAATATTTGGTTTCAACTCATATTATGTCTTCATGGAAAGAACTTTTATTTTTATTTTTTTAAAGATTTTGTTTGTTTATTCATGATAGAGAGAGAGAGAGAGAGAGGCAGAGGCAGAGACACAGACAGAGGGAGAAGCAGGCTCCATGCTGGGAGCCTGTCACGGGACTCGATCCCAGGACTCCAGAATTGCACCCTGGGCCAAAGGCAGGCACTAAACTGCTGAGCCACCCAGGGATCCCGAAAAGAACTTTTAATATCTATTCTGTGGACCAATAATTGGAACAATTGTGAACTAGCAAATCCTCTTTTATACATCTTCTGACAAGCTTTCATCCTGGTTCCTCAGGAAACTGGTAATTACACTCACAATCATATTAATTACAGCTTCTACCACCAGCTCCTTTTTAGGGACACCATATGCCAGGCATCATGCTAAGGATTTTATATATAAGGTATATCTCTTTGTAAATATATAGTTTAAAAAAATCCATTCTGACACTGTTTTAATTGGCATATTTTGTCCATTTGTATTTGATATAATTGCTGACATACTTGGGTTTATAGCTACCATCATCTTATTATGTTTTCTGTTTGACCCACCTATTAGATGTGCCCTTTTCTCTCATTTATTGCCTTCCTTTGGATATTCTTTACAATATTATTTAAATATTCTTTACAACAGCATATTTTCTCTGTATTATTAGTTATATGTCCTATCATTTTATAAAAGTAGTTACTACAGAAATTATAGCATGTATTCTTATTCAGTCTAATACAAAGATTAATTTTATCACTTCTATAAGAATCCTAGGATCTTAAAATACTGTAAATTCATTTACTTCTTATTGTTGTCATGCATTTTAATTCTGAACACATTTTTAACCCCCATAAGACATTATTAATTTGTTTTGAACAGTCAGTACTCATTTAGACTTACCTACTGTCTAGTCTGCTCAAGCTGCTTTAACAAAATGCCAGATTGAGTGGCTTAAACAACAGGAGTGTATGTATGTATGCATGTATGTATGTATATATGTATTTATTTATTTAAAGATTTTATTTTTTTAAAGTAATCTCTATGCCCATTGTGGAGCTTGAATTTACAACCTAATTATCCAGAGTCCTATGCTTTACCAACTTAACCAGATACCCCAATGGGAATTTTTTTGGGGCGGGAGAAATAAACTTTATTTTTTTCCTTTTTATTTTAATTGGACTTCAGTTTGCCAACATATAGCATAACACCCAGTGCTCATCCTGTCAAGTGCCCCCCTCAGTGCCCATTACCCAGTCACCCCCACCCCCTTTCCACCACCCCTTGTTCGTTTCCCAGAGTTAGGAGTCTCTCATGTTTGTCACCCTCTCTGATAATTTCCCACTCATTTTTTCTCCTTTCCCCTTTAATCCCTTCCACTATTTTTTATATTTCCCGAATGAATGAGACAATATAATGTTTGTCCTTCTTCGATTGACTTATTTAACTCAGCATAATACCCTCCAGTTCCATCCACGTTGAAGCAAATGGTGGGTATTTGTTGTTTCTAATGGCTGAGTAATATTCCATTGTATACATAGACCACATCTTCTTTATCCATTCATCTTTCGATGGACACCGAGGCTCCTTCCACAGTTTGGCTATTGTGGACATTACTGCTAGAAACATCGGGGTGCAGGTGTCGCGGCATTTCACTGTGTCTGTATCTTGGGGTAAATCCCCAGCAGTGCAATTGCTGGGTCGTAGGGCAGGTCTATTTTTACCTCTTTGAGGAACCTCCACACAGTTTTCCAGAGTGGCTGCACCAGTTCACATTCCCACCGATAGTGCAAGAGGGTTCCCCTTTCTCCACATCCTCTCCAACATTTGTTGTTTCCTGCCTTGTTAATTTTCCCCATTCTCACTGGTGTGAGGTGGTATCTCATTGTGGTTTTGATTTGTATTTCCCTGATGGCCAGTGATGCGGAGCATTTTCTCATATGCATGTTGGCCATGTCTATGTCTTCCTCTGTGAGATTTCTCTTCATGTCTTTTGCCCATTTCATGATTGGATTGTTTGTTTCTTTGCTGTTGGGTTTAATAAGTTCTTTATAGATCTTGGATACTAGTCCTTTATCTGATAGGTCATTTGCAAATATCTTCTCCCATTCTGTAGGTTGTCTTTGAGTTTTGTTGACTGTATCCTTTGCTGTGCAAAAGCTTCTTATCTTGATGAAGTCCCAGTTGTTCATTTTTACTTTTGTTTCTCTTGCCTTCATGGATGTATCTTGCAAGAAGTTACTGTGGCCAAGTTCAAAAAGGGTGTTGCTTGTGTTCTCCTCTAGGATTTTGATGGAATCTTTTCTCACATTTAGATCTTTCATCCATTTTGAGTTTATCTTTGTGTATGGTGTAAGAGAATGGTCCAGTTTCATTCTTCTGCATATGGATGTCCAATTTTCCCAGCACCATTTATTGAAGAGACTGTCCTTTTTCCAGTGGTTAGTCTTTCCTCCTTTGTCGAATATTAGTTGACCATAAAGTTGAGGGTCCACTTCTGGATTCTCTCTTCTGTTCCATTGATCTATGTGTCTGTTTTTGTGCCAGTACCACACTGTCTTGATGACCACAGCTTTGTAGTACAACCTGAAATCTGGCATTGTGATGCCCCCAGCTATGGTTTTCTTTTTTAATATTCCCCTGGCTATTCAGGGTCTTTTCTGACTCCACACAAATCTTAAGATAATTTGTTCCAATTCTCTGAAGAAAATCCATGGTACTTTTTTTTATTAAAGATTTTATTTATTAATTCAAGAGACACACACACACACACACACACACACACAGAGAGAGAGAGAGAGAGAGGCAGAGACACAGGCAGAGGGAGAAGCAGGCTCCATGCTGGGAGCCTGAAGTAGGACTCGATTCCGGGTCTCCAGGATCATGCCCTGGGCCGAAGGCAGCGCTAAACTGCTGAGCCACCAGGGCTGCCCACTCCATGGTATTTTGATAGGGATTACATTAAATGTGTAAATTGCCCTGGGTATCATTGACATTTTCACAATATTAATTCTTCCAATCCATGAGCATGAAATATTTTTCCCTCTCTTTGTGTCTTTCTCAATTTCTTTCAGAAGTGTTCTATAGTTTTGGGGGTATAGATCCTTTACCTCTTTGGTTAGGTTTATTCCTAGGTATCTTATGCTTTTGGGTGCAATTTTAAATGGGATTGACTCCTTAATTTCGCTTTCTTCAGTCTCATTGTTAGTGTATAGAAATGCCACTGGTTTCTGGGCATTGATTTTGTATCCTGCCACACTGCCGAATTGCTGTATGAGTTCTAGCAATCTTGGGGTGGAGTCCTTTGGGTTTTCTACGTACAGTATCATGTCATCTGCAAAGAGGGAGAGTTTGACTTCTTCTTTGCCGATTTGAATGCCTTTTACTTCTTTTTGTTGCCTGATTGCTGAGGCTAGGACTTCTAGTACTATGTTGAATAGCAGTGGTGAGAGTGGACATCCCTGTCTTGTTCCTGATCTTAGGGGAAAAGCTCCCAGTGCTTCCCCATTGAGAATATTTGCTGTGGGCTTTTCGTAGATGGCTTTTAAGATGCTGAGGAATGTTCCCTCTATCCCTACACTCTGAAGAGTTTTGATCAGGAATGGATGCTGTATTTTGTCAAATGCTTTCTCTGCATCTATTGAGAGGATCATATGGTTCTTGGTTTTTCTCTTGCTGATATGGTGAATCACAGTGATTGCTTTACGAGTGTTGAACCAGCCTTGCATCCCGGGGATAAATCCCACTTGGTCATGGTGAATAATTTTCTTAATGTACTGTTGGATCCTATTGGCTAGTATCTTGTTGAGAATTTTTGCATCTGTGTTCATCAGGGTTATTGATCTATAATTCTCCTTTTTGGTGGGGTCTTTGTCTGGTTTTGGAATTAAAGTGATGCTGGCCTCATAGAACGAGTTTGGAAGTATTCCATTCTTTTCTATCTTTCAGAACAGCGTTGGTAGAATAGGTATTATTTCTTCTTTAAACGTTTGATAGAATTCCCCTGGGAAGCCATCTGGCCCTGGGCTTTTGTGTCTTGGGAGGTTTTTGATGACTGCTTCAATTTCCTCCCTGGTTATTGGCCTGTTGAGGTTTTCTGTTACTTCCTGTTCCAGTTTTGGTAGTTTGTGGTTTTCCAGAAATGCATCCATTTCTTCTAGATTGCCTAATTTATTGGCATAGAGCTGCTCATAATAAGTTTTAAAAATTGTTTGTATTTCCTTGGTGTTGGTGGTGATCTCTCCTTTCTCATTCATGATTTTTATTAATTTGAGTCTTTTCTCTCTTCTTTTTAATAAGGCTGGCTAATGGTTTATCTATCTTATTAATTCTTTTATTGGCTAATGGTTTATCTATCTTATTAATTCTTTCAAAGAACCAACTCCTGGTTTTGTTAATCTGTTCCACAGTTCTCAACTTTTCATAGAACTATATAAAGTTATATAGGTGATACTAATATAAACATGTACACATATACACACATAACATAATAAAATAAAATATTATTAATAGAGTTGAAAAAGGACAGAGAATAATTGGTACAGAGGATTATCTAAAAATTTTATTTTTAAGGCACTTTTTTTCTTTCTTTCTTTTTTTTTTTTTTTCTTTCTTTCTTTCTTTCTTTCTTTCTTTCTTTCTTTCTTTCTTTTTCTTTTTTTTTTTTTTGGACAGAGCAAGAAAGAGAGATGGGAGGGGAGAAGGGGAAGAAAGAGAGAGAGAGAATCCTAGACAGCTCCCATGCCCAGTGCAAAGTATGGCACATTTCTTTAAGGTAATACACAACTATAAAAATAAATATTTTCTGGAAATGATAAAACATCTGGCTATAGAATCCATCACAAACTAGTATAAATGAAGTAATCCAACTACTTCTCATTTTATAATCACCTGGAATCTGTTGGCTTTCTAGATGAGGAATCTCCCTAGAAATAAAAGACTGGATTCAGCATAAAATGAGAACATTTAACAACCAGAAAATAACAGAAGTCTGTAAGTTGAACCAGAAAGGCTATATAATATTATACCCCAGAATATGACTATATTGGAGACAAGTCTTTAAAAGAGTAATTAAAATGCAGCTATTACGGTGGGCCCTAATCCAATCTGACCAGTGTCTTTACAAGAAGAAAAGATTAGGACTCACAGAGAAACACCAAGGACACATGTGCAGAGAGGTATAACCATGTGAAGAGGCAGCTAGATCGTGGCTATTTTAGCAGACCAAGCAGAGAAGCCTCAGAGGAAACCAATCCTGGCAGCACCTTTATCTTGAACTTCTAGGCTCCTGAACTGGGATAAAATAAATTCCCGGAGAGGGAGGGCAAGGGTCCTCACCTCACCTGGCCCCACCAACTTACCTAGGTTACTTTCAAATCATCCTCAAAACCTATGAATTCAACCTGAGATTTAAAGAGAGAACAGCCGGAATGGTACAGAGAGAAGGGTTTTTGCTTCTAACAAGGTAGGAAGGAGGAAAAAAAAAAAAAAAAAAAAAGAATCAAGTTGGAGAGTCCCGTTCCCCGCCCCAGGAGCTGGGCTAAGCCCACGGTGAGAGCCCCTGGGACAGGAAAGCCCAGCCCCAGAGAAGCAGGAACTTTAAAAAATCCACACCAGATTCTTCCCGGAGGGAAAGTGCTCAGCTGGGAACTCGGCAGGACCCCAGGAGGGGCAGTGGAGCCTCCAGCCTCCCGGGGTCACTAACAGAGGAGGGGCGCCCCGGGGAGAGCGCGCTGCACACCGCAGGCGGAGGGCGGTAAAGGGCTGGAGCGCGCCCGGCGGGGCCTCCGGGCGGAGGGGGCTGCGCTCTGCTGCCTTCGGAAGCCGCGGCCTGGGAGGCGATTCCAGCAGCGCAGACCCCGGATCCCAGGGCACCGGGAGACACAGCCAGGATCCTGGGCTCCCCCCGGGACAGGCGGCGGGGAGGAGGGCACAGGACAGGGAGGATGCTCCTGCCGCCGGGGGCCCCCAAGCTGTGCAGATCAGCGCCCCCCACTCCCGGAGCATCCAAGCCAGTGTGGACTGGGAGCTGCAGTAGTTACTGCGGGAGCTGACTCTAGAGCTGGAGAGCTGGCTGCTGCCAGTGTGGTTGTTCCTCCTGGTGTCATCCTGTGCCTGGGAGGGGCAGGGCCACCAGGGAACAGGGGCCTCACAGGATAAACAGCTTCCACTGAGCCCAGCACCCATTGGGGGGCGGGGCAGCTCCCCCAGGTACACACACCTGAGAGTCAGTACAGCAGGCCCCTCCCCGAGAAGACCAGCTGGAAGAACAGGGGATGAACAAGTTCTTGACCAAACAGCACTGGAAAACTCCAGGGGAAGTCAAGGGATTTACAGTATATAGAACCCCTCCTCTTTTTTTTTTTTCCCTTTTTCCAGTACAACTTGTTTTATATCAGACTGTAAATTTCCAATATTTTTTCTCCTTTCCCACCTTAACTACAATATTTTACCACCTCTTCATTTTTAAGATTCATAACTTTCATATTTCTACAATTACATGTCCTAGATATATTTTCCACTTCTAGATTCCCTTCAACATACTCAATTTTGGGAGATATACAAGATATGTTTTTTTTGTTGTTTTGTGTTTTTTGTTTTCTCTGCCTCATTTTGCTCTACAATGTTGGAAGTTAATACCTTCTAAAACATAACCAGCATGCACCCAGAACCAAGTGGTATACTGTGCTGGTTCATTCTGTGAGATTCCTCATCCCCATTCTGCACATTCTTTTATCTCATTTATGTTTTGGTGGTCAGTACTGGGGCCTTCTACAAGTATTTCTGGTTTATATAAATTTGGGGCTGAGCATCTTCTAACATACAGAACTTAATATACTCAGAAGCAAGAGGGTCACCCTCTAGGACCCCTCAGGTATGCTATATTCTCCTACCACTTCAACTTCATCACCACCACCATCTCCCAGCCCCCCCCTTTTTTTCCTTCTCTTTTTTTAATTTCTTTTTTCTTTTTCTTTTCTTTTTTTTTTTCTCTCTTCTTTAGTATTCCTGGCCTTTTATATTTTACTACTTTGTTTTAAAGTTTGCTTTTCACTTTAGTGGTCCTTTTGTTTTATTTCATTCTGATCTTTGTTTTCAATTTCTGGTCTCTGACCTCAGCGGAATCATCTAGGGTGAAATTTACTTAGGTCATGGTTGAAATTCCTGATGCAGCCCACTCATACAGTCACTCTGCACTGAGCAAGATGACTAAAAAGAAGAATTCAGGGATCCCTGGGTGGCGCAGCGGTTTAGCGCCTGCCTTTGGCCCAGGGTGCGATCCTGGAGACCGGGGATCGAATCCCATGTCGGGCTCCCGGTGCATGGAGCCTGCTTCTCTCTCTGCCTATGTCTCTGCTTCTCTCTCTCTCTCTCTCTCTGTGACTATCATAAATAAATTAAAATTAAAAAAAAAAGAAAAGAATTCACCACAAAAGAAAGAATCAGAAACAGTATTCTCTGCCACAGAGTTACAGAATTTGGATTACAATTTGATGTCAGAAAGCCAATTCAGAAGCACAATTATAAAGCTACTGGTGGCTCTGGAAAAAAGTATAAAGGATTCAAGAGACTACATGATTGCAGAATTTAGATCTAATCAGGCCGAAATTAAAAATCAATGAAATGAGATGCAATATAAACTGGAGGTCCTAACGATGAGGGTTAACGAGGTAGAAGAACGAGTGAGTGGCGTAGAAGACAAGTTGATGGCAAGGAGGGAAACTGAGGAAAAAAGAGAAAAACAAAAGATTATGAGGATAGGTTAAGGGAAATAAATGACAGCCTCAGAAGGAAAAATCTCTGTTTAATTGGGGTTCCCGAGGGCGCCAAAAGGGACAGAGGTCCAGAAACTGTATTTGAACAAATCATAGCTGAGAACTTCCCTAACTTGGGAAGGGAAGCAGGCATTCAGATCCAGGAGATAGAGAGATCCCCCCTTAAAATCAATAAAAACCACTCAACTTTTGGCATTTAATAGTGAAACTTGCAAATTCCAAAGATAGAAGATCTTTAAAGCAGCAAGAGACAAGAAATCCCCAACTTTTATGGGGAGAAGCATTAGAATAATAGCAGACCTCTCCACAAGACCTGGCAGGCCAGAAAGGGCTGGCAGGATATATTCAGGGTCCTAAATGAAAAGAACATGCAACCAAGAATACTTTATCCAACAAGGCTCTCATTCAGAATAGAAGGAGAGATAAAGAGCTTCCAAGATAGGCAGAAACTGAAAGACTATGTGACCACCAAGCCAGATCTGCAAGAAATATTAAGGGGGACCCTGTAAAAGAAAGAGGAAGTCCAAGGAAACAATCCACAAAAACAGGGACTGAATAGGTATCATGATGACACTAAATTCATATCTTTCAATAGTATCTCTGAATGTGAATGGGTTAATGACCCCATCAAAAGGCACAGGGTTTCAGACTGGATAAAAAAGTAAGACCCATCCATTTGCTGTTTACAAGAGACTCATTTGAGACATAAGGACATCTACAGCCTTTACAGCCTGAAATAAAAGGTTGGAGAACCATTTACCATTTAAATGGTCCTCAAAAGAAAGCAGGGATAGCCATCCTTATATCAGATAAATTAAAGTTTATCCCAAAGACTGTAGTAAGAGATGAAGAGGGACACTATATCATACTTAAAGGATCTATCCAACAAGAGGACCTAACAATCATGAATATTTATGCACCGAATGTGAGAGCCACCAAGTATATCAATCAATTAATATCCAAAGGTAAGACATACTTAGATAATAATACACTTATACTTGGTGACTTGAATATAGCACTCTCTACAATCAACAGGTCTTCTAAGCACAACATCTCCAAAGAAACAAGAGCTTTAAATGACACACTGGACCAGATGGATCTCACAGATATTTACTCAACTGAATACACATTCTTCTCAAGTGCACATGGAACTTTCTCCAGAATAGACCACATACTGGGTCACAAATCAGGTCTTAACTGATACCAAAAGATTGGGATCGTCCCCTGCATATTTTCTGACCATAATGCTTTGAAACTAGAACTAAATCACAAGAAGTTTGGAAGGATTTCAAACATGTGGAGGTGAAGGACCATCCTGCTAAAAGATGAAAGGGTCAACCAGGAAATTAGGGAAGAATTAAAAAGGTTCATGGAAACTAATGAGAATGAAGAAACAACCATTCAAAATCTTTGGACAGCAAAGCAGTCCTGAGGGGGAAATACATCGCAATACAAGCATCCATCCATCCATTTTATTTACGTGGCTATAGTTTTCTATATTTCTTTCTAGGTGATAAGGTTTTAAGAGAGAGATTCCTTGTCTATTTTATTTTTTTATACTCCTTTACAACCTTCTATAGTACTAGGTACTAAATTAACATTTATTGAATTTAAGTTTATTTATTTTTTTAATTTTTTAAAATTTTATTTATGATAGAGAGAGAGAGAGAGAGAGAGAGAGAGAGAGGCAGAGACACAGGCAGAGGGAGAAGCAGGCTCCATGCACTGGGAGCCCGATGTGGGATTCGATCCCGGGCCTCCAGGATCGCGCCCTGGGCCAAAGGCAGGCGCCAAACCGCTGCGCCACCCAGGGATCTCTGAATTTAAGTTTAATATAGTTTTGGTGAAGTGGGATGACTTATTAGAATTTTAAAAATAACATCACACAGGTAGTTTCTGATCTGAAATATATTTAACATTGAACATTAAAAGAAGAAAAGAGAAGTATGAGATATATTAGTATCTTATAGCCTGACCAAGGAGGGAAGCTGGGGGAAAAGAATCTATTAGTATATGTGTGTTCCATTTTGCATACTTCTTGATGAGTGGTATTCTTTCTCATAATAAATTCACACATAGTCTACATGGAGAAACCATTTCTCACCTATCAAACTGGCAAAAATACAGAAGTTGGTAATGTACTTTGTTGGTGACTCTGTAGAGAAATAGAGTAAATGCTAACTGGGAAAACTTTCAGGAGGGAAAGTTGGTAATATTCGGCGACATTATATATACATTTACCCTCTGACCTGGCAATACCATTCCTAAAAACTTATCACAAAAGGAGCTGGCAAAAATATAAAAGGTCATTTGGAAGCCTATTAAAAGTACTGTTGGTAATAGCAAAACATTAGAAAATCCTGATGGTAAAAAAAGAAGTAGTTGAGTGAACTAAGCTGTCTGTACAAACTGGAGCACTGCAGCTGTAGAAGGGTATGAGGAATGTCTTTATACACTTTTATGAAGTAATCTTCAGGATATATATTTTAGGTAGAAAAAAATAAGGTGGAGAAAAATATGTGTAATATGGTACCACTCATCTAAGGGCCTGGGGGGTGTGGGGATGTGAATGTTTTTTAGGGCTACCATACAAAGTACCAATAAGTAATACTGGGTGGCTTTAAGAACAGAAGTTTATTCCTTCACAGTTCTGGAGGGTAGAAGTCCAAAATCAAGGTGCTAGCAGGGCCAGGCTCCTTCTGAAGGCTCATTGTCAATCCTTAATTGTCCCTTCCTAGCTATGGTGGTGCTGGCTATCCTTGGCTTGTAACTGCTTCACTACAATCTCTGCTTTCATATTCACATGGCCATCTTCTCTTGTGTGTGTTTATGACTCTGATTCCAAATCTACCTCTTTGTCCTCTTATAAATATTTTGGTCCTGAATTAGGATCCATTCTAATCCAGTATGACCTCATTATAACTTGCTTACATCTACAAAGATCCTATTTCCACATAAGGTCATAATCACAGGTACTTGAAGTTAGGACTTTAACATATCTTTTTGGGGGATACAATTCAACTCACAACAAGTACATATAAATGAGTGTGTGTGTGTGTGTGTGTGTGTGTGTGTGATGGAGGGGACAAAGGTGGAAATGTATATTCTCTGAATAAATATTGTTTTGTAGATTTGATTTTGGAATAATGCAAATATTCTCATAATTATAAAACAAAATTAAATTTAAAATTCTAGAAATTAAAAGCAAAATGAAATAAATGAATCACCAGAGTATTGAATTTGTGGCACAACCATATAGAAAGAAACTATTTTAGGTGACTTTGTAACACACTACTTTGACCATATTTCCAGAGTGAAATATGCCCTAAAGAAAATAGAACTGAAAAAATCTTAAAACTCTTCCCAATGGTTGTATTGTAGCTGGTAGTGTTGGCATTTTAATTTTAAGACTATTGAATGTGTATAGTATGGATGAAGTGAATAGTTATGTTTATATTATTGGGAAACAGGATTTGGGGATAGGACAAAGGATAAGTGAGGGAAAATGAAAAACTTTGTGGTTCTAAATTTACATTAGAAACATGAATTTGAATTAATGATATATCTTACACCTTAAAATGACAACAAAATAACAACATATTTCTAGCCCTGTTCATTGAAAAGGCCTGGAAGCAAGAGCCAACCCAGTAGTAATTAGCAAACTTCATGCCAAAGCATTGGTCTGTTAGCATCATTTCCTTCTTGAAGGAACCAGGATTCCTCAGAAAAATGGCTGATCTGCGGCAGAAGATGTTCAAGATGAGCCTGTAACATTTTATCATACTGCAGGGCACAGAAAATATCAAAGACTCCAGGAAAATGTCCAAAGGATTCAAGTGTCAACCTGAAAAGGCCTCCATTGGCAAACAATGTGACAATTTTATCAATAAGGATAATAGCTACAATAGACTGAAACATCTCAATATGTTCTAATCTATAATTTTATAATGATTCAGAGGAAAAAATACCCTCAGCAATCATCTATGGAGAATGCCAGGGAACTAACTCATTATTCTGAAAATCATCCATTTATCCTGCCTTTCTTATGTATCAGATCTCAGAGGTATCAAACAGTTGGGGAAGTTTCCTTTACTGAAATGTTCAAGGAGTTGGACAAAAAAAAATGAAAATGACCACTTTAGAATTAATGAAATAATGGAAGAAAGAAGGAATGAATGGGGAAAAATATTAGAAATTACCACTTTTGAGTTAATGAAATGGATCTAGTAATGATCACAAATGATTGTTAACATAAGAAAGAAAAGTAACAGGACAATAGCATCCCCTGATAGAAATATATACTCCAGCTATGAAGAACTTGTACCAAAAAGTGACATAAATGCAATGAGAATCTGATAAAGCCTCAAGCCATAATTACCAATGTACAGGAAATATAGGGGACAGAAGAATATGTTAATGACATCATAGGGATGTAAATAACAAGACTTAAACAGTGGGAATCTCTGCAGGACAAATTACTTGGCTTCCTCAACGTATCAGTTTCGAGGAACACCTCCATGTTCCTCCTAAAAGGGAGAGAGATGAAGATGGAACCTATAGATTAAAAAGATTTAAGAAATAATATGAAGTAAGTGCAATGTGTAGATTTTGTTTGAAATCTGTTTCAATTAGACTGAAAAATGTCTTAAATGACTGGGAAACTTAAGCACTGTGTAAATACTTAATCATGTTTTTAAGCATAATGACATCATGGTTATTTATTTTTCTTAGAAAGAATACATACTGAAAAATTAAGAATGGAATTGCATGAAGTTTGAGATTTGTTTTAAAATAGTCTGAGTAAAATATAGATTAAACTATAAGATTGGCCATGAGTTGATCATTGTTGAATTTGAGTGGTAGGTACATATGAGTATATTATATCATTTGTGTACATATTTGAAGCTTCTTAATAATAAAAACTTCTTTCTTTAGAGTGATAGTTAGAGAATCCTGAACAGGTTATTACAGCAGGTAAGGCCAAATTTATTCTATATTCAATAAATTTTAAAAAATTATATTAAATTTTATCAGCAAATACTCCAGAAATTATTGGCACTTTAGCTGGTAAGAAATAATTGTGATGATGATAGTAAAAGCAATAATTAACATTTATTGAGTGTTTACTATGTTTTTGGTGCTGTATATATAGTATCTTAATCCTCATAAAAAACCTTGAGATAGTAATGTGAAATACCCATTTGATAGTGAGAAGCCAGGGAAATGGCACACCTTGCCCAGGAGATTTGGACTCAGGAATTCTGATGGAAATTTCCTTTCTTTTTTCTCACTTCTATTCTATTCTATTCTATTCTATTCTATTCTATTCTATTCTATTCTATTTAAAACATTTTAAAAAATCCATTATTACAGTGTTATATTAGTTGCAGGTGTATGATGTAGTGATTTAATGATTTTATAGGTTATTCAGTGCTCATCAGGGTTAGTGTCCTCTTTAATCCCCTTCACCTATTTCACTCATTCCTCACCCCCCCACCACCTCTCCTCTAGTAACTATCAATTTGTTTCCTATAGTTAAGAGTCTGTTTTTTGGTTTATCTCTTTATTTCTTTGTTTGTTTTGTTTCTTAAATTCCACATATGATTGAAATCATATGCTATTTGTCTTTCCCTAACCAACTTCTTTTGCTTAGCATTAGACTGCCTAGATCCATTCATGTTGTTGCAAATGGCCAGATTTCATTCTTCTTAATGGAATAATATTCCATTGAGTGTGTATGTATATGTACTTTACACACACACACACACACATATATACATACATATGCTTCTTCTTTATTAATTCTCCTATCAATGAATACTTGGGTTGCTTCCATAATTTGGCTATTATAAATAATGCTGCAATAAATATAGAGTGCATCTATCTTTTCAAATTAGTGTTTTCATATTCTTTGGGTAAATATCCATAGTGGAATTACTGGATCACATGGTAGTTCTATTTTTAATTTTTTGAGGAACCTGCATACTCTTTTCCACAGTGACTACCCCAGTTTGCATTCTCACCAGCAGTGCACCAGGGTTCTTTTTTCTCCATATCCTTGCCAACATTTGTTGTTTCTTGTGTTTTTGATTTTAGCCATTCTGACAGGGTGAGGTGATATCTCATTGTGGTTTTGATTTGCATTTCCCTAATGATGAGTGACGTTGAGTATCTTTTCATGTGTCCGTTGGTCATCTGTATGACTTGGAGAAATATCTGTTCATGTCTTCTTCCATTTTTAAATTGGATTATTTGTTTTATTGGTGTCAAGTTGTATAAGTTCTTTATATATTTTGTATACTAACCCTTTATTAGATATGTCATTGCAGGGATCCCTGGGTGGCGCAGCGGTTTGGCGCCTGCCTTTGGCCCAGGGCGCGATCCTGGAGACCCGGGATCGAATCCCATGTCGGGCTCCCGGTACATGGAGCCTGCTTCTCCCTCTGCCTGTGTCTCTGCCTCTCTCTCTCTCTCTCTCTGTGACTATCATGAATAAATAAATAAAATCTTTAAAAAAAAAAAAAAAAAAAAAAAAAAAAAAAAAAAAAAAAAAAAAAAAAGATATGTCATTGCAGATATCTTCCTCCATTCAGTAGTTTGTCTTTCATTTTTGTTGATGGTTTCCTTTGCTGTGGAGAAACTTTTATTTTTGGTTGTTTCTTTTGACTCAGGAGACATATCTAGAAAAATGTTGCCATGGTTGATGTCAAAGAAAGTGCTGCCTGTGCTCTCTTCTAGGATTTTTATGGTTTCAGATTTCACAATTCAGGTCCCTTTTCCATTTTGAATTTATTTTTGTGTATGGTATAAGAAAGTGGTCTACTTTCATTCTTTTACATGTAGCTGTCTGGTTTTCTCAACACTGTTCGTAGAAGAGAGTGTCTTTTTTCCCATTGCATATTCTTCCCTTCTTAGTGGAAGATTAATTGATAATATAATCAGAGTTCATTTCTGGGCTCTATTCTGTTCCATTGATCTGTGTGTCTGTATTTGTGCCAGTATAATACTGTTTTGATGAATGTAGTTTTGTAGTATATCTTAAAATCTGGAATTGTGATACCTCTAATTTTATTCTTTTTCAAGACTGCTTTGGCTAGTTAAATTCTTTGTGGTTCCATTCAAATATTAGAGGATGATTTTTTTCTAGTTCAGTGAAAATTGCTGTTGGTATTTTGATAGGGATTGCCTTAAATCTGTAGATTGATTTGGATAGTATGGACATTTTAATAATATTTGTTCTCCCAGTCCAGGAGCATGGAGTATCTTCCTGTTTATGTCATCTTCAATTTCTTTCATCAGTGTTTTAAAGTTTTCAGAGTACAGGTCTTTCACTTCCTTAGTTAAGTTTCTTCTAAGCATTCTATTATTTTTGGTGCACTTGCAAATGGGACTTTTTTAAAAAAATTTCTCTTTCTGCTACTTCATTATTAGTGTATAGAAATGCAATGGATTTTTATATATTGATTTTGTATCCTGCAACCTTACTGAATTCATTTATCCGTTCTACTAGTTTTTTCCAGTAGAGTCTTAGGGTTTTCTATATATACTATCATGTCATCTGTAAATAGTGAAAATTATACTTCTTCCTCACCAATTAGAATGCTTTTATTTCTTTTTCTTTTCTGATTGCTGTGGGTAGAACTTCTAGTACAATGTTGAATAAAGTGATGAGTGTGGACATTCTTGTCTTGTTCTTGATGTTAGGGGGAAAGCTTCTAGTTTTTCACCATTGAGCACAATGCTAGCTGTGGGTTTTTCATATATGACCCTTATTATGTTGAGATATGTTCCCTCTAAATCTACTTTGGTTAGAGTTTTAATCATGAATAGATATTGTGCATTGTCAAATGCATTTTCTACATCAATTGAAATGATCATATCATCTTTACTCTTTCTCTTGTGGATATGATGATCATATTGATTGATTTACAAATATTGAACAACCCTGGCATCCCAGGAATAAACCCCACTAGATTGTGGTGGATGATTTTTTAAAGTATTGTTGGATTTGATTTGCTAATATCTTATTGGGGATTTTTGCATCTATGTTCATCGGAGATATTGGCTAGTAGTTCTCTTTTTTTGTGATGTCTATCTGGTTTTGGTATCAGTGTAATGCTGGCCTCAGAATGAACTTGGAAGCGCTCTTTCATATTCAATTTTTGGAATACTTTGAAGAAAATAGTTTTAACTCTCCTTGAATGTTTGATAGAGTTTACCTGTGAAGCCATTTGGTCCTGGATTTTTGTTTGTTGGGAGTTTTTTGATTACTGATTCAATTCCATTGCTGGTAATAGTTTGTTCAAATTTTCTATTTCTTCTTGATTCAATTTGGAAGGTTATATGTTTCTAGGTACTTGTCCATTTCTTTTTCTTTTTCTTTTTTCTTTTTTACTTGTCCATTTCTTCTATGTTGTCCAATTTGTTGGCAACAATTTTTCATAATATTCTTATAATCCTTTGTATTTCTGTGGTGTTGGTTTTTATTTCTCCTTTTTCATTTCTGGTTTTGCTTATTTGAGTTCTCTCTCTGTCTGTCTCTCATGAGACTGTCTAAAGGTTTATCAATTTTGTTTATCTTTTCAGAGAACCAGCTCCTGGTTTCATTGATCTGTTTCATTTATTATTATTATTTTTTAATTTCTATTTTATTTCTTCCCTAATCTTTGTTATTTCCTTCCTTCTACTGGTTTTGGGTTTTGTTTGTTCTTTTTTTTTTAGTTCCTTTAGATGTAAGGTTAGGTTGCTTATTTGAGATTTTTCCTGCTTTTTAAGGTAGGCCTATATTGCTGTTAATGTTCCTCTTGGAAAAGCTTTTGCTGCATCCCAAAAATTTGGGGCTATTGTGTTTTCATTTTCATTGTCTCCATGTATTTTTTGATTTCTTGGTTGACCCATTCATTGTTTAGTAACATGTTATTTATTTTTTCTTGTGGTTAATTTCTAGTTTTATAGTGTTGTGTTCAGAAAAGATGCGTGATATGACCTCAGTTGTTTTGAATTTCTTTGAGATTTGTTTTGTGGCCTAATATGTAATCTATTCTAGAGAATGTTTCATTTGCATTTGAAAAGAATGTGTATTCTGCTGTTTTAGGATAGGATGTTCTGAATGTATCTGTTAGATCCCTTAGGTCCAAAATGTCATTGAAAGAAACTATTTGTTGATTTTCTGCTTGGATGATCCATTGATGTAAGTTGGGGGTTAAAGTGCCCCACTATTATTGTATTGCTATTGATTACGTCCTTTATGTTTGTTATTAACTGCTTTATGTATTTGAGTGTTTCCATGTTGGGTGCATAAGTATTTACAATGGTTTTATCTTTTTGTTGGGTTGTTCCCTTTATAATTATATGGTGTCCTTTTTTGTTTCTTGTTACAGTCTTTGTTTTAAAGTCTATTAGTCTAATAAACAATAGACCAGTAGCAAGTATTGCTCCCCCAGCTTTCTTTTGACATCCATTTGCATGCTCAATGCTTTTCTGTCCCTTCACTCTCAATCTGCTCTATATGGCTCTTGCTTTTTTTTTTTTTTAAATCTATTCCATCACCCTATATCTTTTGATTGGAGGGTTTGGTCCATTTACATTCAAAGTAATTACTGATGAGTATATACTTATTGCCATTTTGTTATTCATTTTTTGGTTGTTTTACTAGTTCTTTTCTGTTCCTTTTTCTCTTGCTCTCTTCTCTCATGGTTAGTTGGCTTTCCTTAGTGATATACTTGGATTCTTTTCCCTTTATTTTTGCATATCTATTACTGGTTTTTTATATGTAGTTACCATTTAATTTGTATATAACACCTTCTGTATATAGTAGTCTATATTAAGTTGATGGTTGCTTAAATTTGAATCCATTCTTTACTCCTCTCTTCTCCACATTTTAGATACCTGGTGTCATACTTTACATCTTTACTTTGCAAGTCCCTTGACTGATTTTTATGGATATGCTTATTTTACTGCTTTGTGCATCTTACTTTTCTTACTCCTACTTATGGTCTTTCTTGTCCACTCAGAGTCCTCTTTAACATTAGCTGTAAGTATGATTTAATGATCATGAATTCCTTTGAACTTTTGTTTGTCTGAGAAACTCTTTCTCTTTCCTTCTATTCTAAATGTTAGCCTTGCTCATAGTATTTGTGGTTGCAGATTTTTTTCTTCCAGCACTTTGAATATATCATGCCATTCACACCTGCAAAGTTTCTGCTGAACAATCAGCTGATAGCTTTACAGTGTTTCCCTTATATGTAACTGTTTTCTGTTCTACTTTTAAAATTCTTTCTTTATTACTACTTTTTGCCATTTTAATTATTATGTGTCTTGGTGTGGACCTCCTTGGGTTGATTCTGTTGGTGGCTCTCTATACCTCCTGGATCTGGATTTCTGTTTATTTTGTAAGATTCAGAAATTTTTGAGCTGTTACTTTTTTAAATAAATTTTCTGTCTCCTTTTCTTTCTCTTCTCCTTCTGGGATCACTATATATTATTATGCTTGATGCTGTTGCAGAATTCTCTAAGTCTATTGTGTGTGTGTGTGTGTGTTTGTGTTTTTCCTCTCACCAGTTCAGCTTGATTGCTTTCAGTTATTCTGTCCTCCAGGTCACTTCTGCTTCCTCTAGTCTACCATTCATTCTATATAGTGCATTTCTGATTTCATTTATTGAGCTCTTGATCTGATTGATTGTTTCTTAACATTTTCTGTCTCTTTGTTAAGGGTCTTACTGATGTCCTCCACTCTCTTCTCAAGTCCCATAGTATCTTTAAAGTAACAACTTTAAATTCTCTATCAGACATGTTACTTATCTCTGTTTCACTTAGGTCTCATGATTTTATCCTCTTCTTTCATTTGGGACATATTCCTCTATAACCTTATTTTGTCTAACTCTCTATGTCTGTGTCTCTGTGTTAGGAAAGTCAGCTATGTCTCCTGCTCTTGAAAGTAGAGGCCTTATGAAGTAGAAGTCCTGTAGTGCCCTGTAGTACAATGGCTCCTGTTCACTAGAACCTGGCAATTCAGGGGTGTCTATTATGTGTATTGCATACAACCTACTATTGTGGCTGATTCACTTTTTCCTTCAGTCTAATCATCTGCAATGGCTCTCTTTGCCTGTTATGGGTCAGGTTTGGTCCTTGTGTGGTTAGTGGGGTGATCTGGGGCTGCCTTGGGCTTGAGTTGAGTCAGACCAGGCATGTGCCAGAGATGCAGTAGCACCAAACTTCAGGGCACTTTCCCTGTTTTGTTCCCTGAAGGGGTTTTTTTGATAAGTGGGGCCTGAAGTCAGACCAGCTGTGTGGCTCCAGTCTACTGCTGGGACCACAGTCTGGTTGTTGTGTGTGGTTATCTTTCCCTCTTCCCAAGGCACAAGTCACTTTAGAGTGGTACTAGCCCCTGTCAGGGCTGCTTGCACACTGCTAAGCTTATGGCACCACTTTGGATGTGCTCTGGCCAAGATCATATTGGAGGGGGCAGATCAGTAGAAGTGCAGGGGTAGGGGTGTACCTGATGTAAGCAAGGTTTGAGGAGGTCTGCAGTTGGTGGGGACCTGGAGTTCAGGCCTGGCTGGATGTGGTATGTCAACAGGGAAACATGGGTGCCGGACACACTGTTAACAAGTTAGGTAGTGGATGTTAGCTTTTGGTTCTTTGGTAGAAATTTCTCATATCATGTTGTAAACTTTCTCTTATAAAACAGCTGCACTATGGGCTATGATTTTTCCTCTGGCTTCTTCCACCTTGATATTATTCCTTCTTCTCTCTTCTTTATCCATCCAAGTCTTGTCCAATTTTGAACACCTGGATCATACCTACTTAGTAAAATATTGACCTATAACCACAGCCTATCAAGATTTTCTCCTCTTCTGGATTTTGATTTTACTATTAATTAAGGTGGAAGCTAATTATGTGCCGGCCTATGACATCTTTCATAGTATTGTCTTGAAATGCTATTGAAATACTTAATTGTTTAATTTTATTTGTTTAAGTCTGGTGTCTCCAACTAGATTTTTAAACATCCTGAGGGCATAAACAGTGTCTTACTTTGTATCCTTCAACAATGTTGACATAGTGTCTTATGTAATAAATTTGTGCTAGTTAATGCAAATTGGAGACTTGGTAATTAATGGTGAGCACAATAATTGTCTTTTGTGCCAATTACAGAGAGTACATCTACTTATAAGATGAGAATGGGCAAATTAAATATATTCAATCCTCCATAGGAAAGCCCATGTTCAAGGGAAACACGAATTTCCACTCCTTGCCTTGTGAAATGACGTTTTCTACCACTTCTTGCTTCTGCTCCTATTCTTACTTATTCTGGAGAGAGGAGATGTGAACAGAGCAAGAGGAATTGACAGATAAGTTCAAGAAGAAGGAATAGGGCATGCTCATTTCTTAATCTCAGTCTCAGTTTTCCTGACTTGCAGGAAACATGTGTACTTGTCTGCTTTTGGATATGTAGTAACTTAGCAGGACTGGTTCTACCTAGTGTCTAGGTGGAAGGAGGAGACCTGTGATTGTAGCACTCCAGCACATCCTTGACGTAGTACATAATGTCAGTTCTGTCACACGTCATTAGCAAGCCCATTTTGCCTTTCCATCTGAGGCAAACTCTTCAACAACTTTTTCAGGAACAAAGGAAATATTTTATTTTCCTTTTCCTGGCTCTGTGTGTCAATTCTGAACTTGCTTGGGGAAAATAAGTGTTATTTATAAGCCTTTCAATCCTCAAACATGTAAAGAAAGTGTATTTTAGAATTAGTTCTATTAATAGCAGCAATTAACTTTGGAAAACGGCAGTGGGTTCTTAAGAGCTAGATCTGGTAAGTCAATTTTATCTAAAATAGAAACTTCAGATGAGTTTCTGAAACCTCCATGGTACCTGTTTACTCTGCTGATCTCATTCTGTGATCGATGAAGGTAGTGATGGATGGGAAAGAAGATGATTAGAGTCTGAAGGACATGATTTCCCTTTAGCTATCCACCACTCGTGGGAGGAATAAAGAGAATGTGGACAAGTCAAATAGGGAATAAACCCATATAAACAAATTTATAGGAATAAAGAACAGTATTGATGGAGTGGAAAAAGGAGGAGGGATATCAAGTATCTTGTCAAAGGTTAGTTAAGAAAAATTAAGTTCATGGGAGAAAGTGGGAAGTGGAGTTGAAATAGGACTTGAATGTAGACATACCATCCATATTAGGTTGGGATCATTCTTGGAATGATCAACTCAGTTTGGAATCAAGATGTTTTACTTGCAAACAAGAAAAGTGAGGTCCCAAAAGATACATCTTCAAGGTCACAGGTATTTTCAAACTCATTTTGCCAAAGATGAGAACTTCTATCCTTTGGACCTTGGGTGGTGATTGAGAGAGTCATAATTAAGGTTGGAGGGGCCCGATGAGTAAGTCTGTACACACACGCTACACATGCACACACACTCGCATATATATGAGCACATATATATGTGTGTGTGTGTAATATATATATAACATATGTACACACACCACATACACTACACATATATGCACACACACTGTGCACATGCACACATACCTACACGTACCAACATATGAACACCACACACATGCGCATACATGCTCACACATGCACATATGCCAGATACAAATATATATTTGTATATGTACCACATACACATACAACACTATACATACATACACAAACGTACACATACATGCACACACTCAATTCATACAATTCTGCTTTTATGTTCCTATAGACTAGACTCTGAGTAAAATGTCTTGGAATGACACTCAACTAAGTTTAGAAAACTACTGCACCACAATGTGGTAGCCCTTATTTTGATATCTGTTTGACTGCTAGATGTAACACTTACTGACACTACACTAAGGGCAAAGAAAATTTTTGCTTATCTTGTGAAATCTGATGTCTTTTCCACATTTTTCCTTACAAGATATAGCATCTTACCTAAAGGGCTGATAAGGGCATATCTAACAAATAGGGCTTTGCCATTTAAAGGATGGTCCAGGGGCACCTGGGTGGCTCAGTGGTTGAGCTTCTGCCTTTGGCTCAGGTCATGATCCTGGGGTCCTGGGATCGAGTCCCACCTCCGACTCCCCATAGGGAGTCTGCTTTTCCCTCTGCCTGTGTCTCTGCATCTCATGAATAAATAAATAAAATCTTAAAAAAAATAAAGGATGGTTCACAGACCCACTCCATCAATATGATCTGAAAGCTTATTAGAAATGGAGAAAAATGGAGAATCTCAGGACCCACTCCAGAATCCCAGATTTTGAATCTGTATTTTAACAAGATCAGGTTGATAAGTAACCATCCAGTTATAACCTTATCATGAGTGTAAATATCATTTCCCATAAAGAAACTGATTAAACTTAAAGTCTACTCTCAAATTTTTTACTTAAAAACATATTTTCAAAAAAATGAATTCAAACTGTGAATGGGAGAAACAATTTAAGATGGGTCATTATAGCTCCTCAGTGTGTCATGATGAACATGTTTAGATTTTGTGAAATAGTGTCATGTAGAGGGCTAGAAACCCTTACTTAATTAGCTCATTAGCTCTGATTTTACTTTTCCAGTGTAAACAATCTTTTGCAGAAGTCATAATTACTTATAGATGCTAATGCTGACTGTACTTTAAAAATCTAAAAATTGCTGTCATTGGAGTTGTGTCTTGAAAATATGTTTATCTATCCTTGTGCAAATGCTTTCTAGAATCCTGGAAAGCACTTAAAAATTTTTTTTTGAGGCACTTAAGCTCAACAGCTAATGGAAGATCATGTATTTAAATAATTTACACTTCCATCTGGTTTGAAGAACACCAGGTGGAAGTGGCTGATCAGGATGAGTCTGTTACGTGGAAGGAAATGTTTGCTCAAAATAAATGAAAGGCAAACATTTACATGAGCCCCATCTTTTTGTCTGTGTGGGTAGACTCCTGTTTCCTGCTGTAATATTCTCTGGTCCTGGATTCTGTCTTTTACATTCACTGTGCATTGATGAGGTTCCAGAAGGAGCATGATAAACTGAGTGATTTCCACTGTTTTATTTTCTTCTTCACAATCTTTTGATCATAAGCAATTATTGTCTCTTTTTCTTGTCCTTTCTGCATGCCAACCTGAAATCAAAAGGGGCTGTCCCCTTGCTGTAGTAGAGAGAAAGCTGAGCTTCCTGGATGTGCTTCTCCTTGTTGCTGGGCCAACTGGCAAATTTTATGTTTCCCACTGAGCATCACAGTGTGTTGTCAAAAGCTTGGTTTTGTGAGTTGACTTTTGATAGGCACTTACTGTATCTTACCTGTCAACGCCGCAGTGGACTTCCTCATTTACAGCATGTGGCTTGCAAGCACAGACCAAACCCTTCAAGCCAAGAAGAGTCCTACAGAGCACATGGCTCCACTTTCCAGCTCTCTTCTGCTCATTGTGCTTGTCAGACACATTCTCCCATGCGTGGACTTTTTTGGTGTGTTATCAGTGTATGTGTGTCTGTGTGTGTCATTTTAAGGTAGATAAAAGGATCAGAACCATTCCTGCTGTTAATGCTACAAAGACAAAAGTGGAACTTTTTGTTCTGGCATTATAAGGAGGAATTACTGGCTATGGAGGGCAATTGTTCCCAGGGCTATAAACCAACTCACCTAACAATTTCTCAGCTTACATGGAAGAGTACGAAATGATTAGCACAAACTAAGTCAGCACTGAGAAAGGCAGACTTTTTAGTCCACGTATTTTGAAATATCATGGCTTCCATACTCCACCAGTAAGGCACTAAAGTTTACTTTCCTAGCCTCTAAGACTCCCCAGGGAAAAAGATCACAAAATCTGCAGCAGCTTCAAATTCATCTTTTCCAGAGCCAAATGAAATACAAATTCCAAATGTTTCGAGTTTTATTCTAGGTTTAGAAATAACACTTTTTCAAGTCAGTTCTAAATTTGACAACGTCCCCTCTTTCATTGCTAGAAACAAGGCTGGGCTGGGCTGGGCTAGGAATGGGGGGACCCTGAATATTACCCGGAATGACCGCTCCTTCATCCATCACAACTATATGAGAATTTCTGAGGAGGGGGGGAGATTTTCATTTATTGTAAAATATATTGGTAATGGGGTACTTAAAAATTGTTTGATGGAAAATTGTTTGATAGCATTGCTTTGGAGCATTCTTAGATCTTGTTAGCCACTCCATTTGAAACAGGCAGTAGTCATTACTGTCATCACTTCCCTTGTTTAACTCTTGGCTACACATTTGGGTGTGGACTAGAAAGGAGGCTTGGTAGGAAACATGGGCATTAAGACATCACTGTGGCCTCCTCTCTCTTCTTCCAGGATGGCCTAGAAGTCTTGAGGGGGGAGCAGTGAGGTTAGCAAATGTAGAACTGGGGGACTCTCCATAGTCCTCATGTTTCCCTCAACAGGTACCAGTCCTGGTGTCACTGTGGGCAGGTGCTCCTGCTCCTGCCTTACCAAGGGTGGAAAGCATATGGTAGAACCAGTTTAGTAAGCTTGGCAGGATGCTACTTAATAACTTAGTCATTGTGTTGGGCAAGTGGGCTCATGAGGTGTACTCTGAAAAAACCTTTGTTCATCTCCCCTACTGCTTTGCCTGTTTTTCTCTTACCCTAAGGGCCGGCTTAAGATTTTCTGGTTACCTCCAGATAGCAAAAGATCCTCTGATTGTCATCAGTAATTGATTTCAGTTTAGTAATTAATATGTTGAACTAGAGTAATAAGTAAAACACCTGTTTCCATTTAATGAAAAAAATTTTCCTTTAGCTTGGGCCAGCTGTAAGCAGTCCCTCTGCAGGTTTGTGGGGGCTGCTGAGGTACTGGTGCTGGTGCCACTTGCCCCATACAGTGCTCTATCTCTCCAGGACCAGAGTTACAGGTGGTGTGGAAGAGGAGAGAGACAGGAAGTTCTCGCTGTTGACATGGGTGTTCCCTGGATCTGGGAAATTGGTAAAACCACATTTCTCTTGTAGGATACACAGGCATAGACACATATACACACACACAAAATTGCTAGGGATTGCTTACCCGTTAATGTGTCTCTCCTGGTTGGTAACATATATGGTCCTCAGCCCTGGGAATTCAGCAGTTCATACCCTGATGGGGTCTCTTCACCTATTTAGGTAGGTCCTATGTTAGTATTATGCTGGTTTTCTCATATGAGAGGCCACATCTAGGGATACTCAGGAATCCTTTGCCCCAACAAGCCCTGGGAACATATGCAGGCTGTGACAACAATCTTTACTTCACCTTCAGAAAAGCTGGCCATCATCTTCCTCACCTTGAAAATCTCAGAGTCAGACACCAGTCCATGGTGTCTCCCAGCTCTGGAGGATATATGTTAGGCTTTCAGAGGGATCCCACTGAAGTCCTTTCCTTAAACTTGAAGGGAGAGGCATGCACTGATTTATAGTCCCCAGTTAAGTTTCTTAATCTTGGAAAGGGTTGGCACTTACAGCATACAGCAGAGCAGCTCTCCTAAAAGCCCTCTTATAATCAAACTCCTTTTTCAGCACCCCCTAACCCTTCCTAGGCTGAGGATAGGTAGTGAGCAAAGTGTTAAATAATAGTTTTTGACCAAGTCCCATGCATTCTCTGGCTGGTGGCTTTGTGTCTCACTTTGAAATGTGATATTTATTGTCTTGGGTCCTCTGCTGAAATTAAAGTCAGAATGGTTTATTTAACATCTGGTTACATTAAATCAAAGTTTGAGTTTGAAAATTTAGGTTTTATGTTCGTATGGATATGTGATTATCTATGCATCCTCATGAACAACTTAAAATTTAAAGTTTCTCTTCTGCTTCCTCTTTAATTACATGTGCATTTGAATGAAGAGCTCACAGGGGAAACAAAATCTTCCCAAAGTAGAGAAGTTCTATTGCTCTTTTCTAACTAGACAATATTGTGAGGAAATCCTTAAATAGCTTTAAGATGTAGACAGAAGAATTATTAAACAGTGTTGACCCTTTTTTCTAATAGCATAATCTTTAGCAGCGAGGTAGAATAGTATTCAAAATGAAAGAGGTGATATCAAAAGCAATAATTAGACAACTAACACTTACGGAACATGCACGCTATTTCAGATGTTAGGCTAAGCTCTTTGAGGAGTTTGGCCCTCAGGCTCTTATAACAGCCCTATATAAGGTAGATGCTATTATTCTCATTTGATGGAGTTTTAGTAACTTGCCCAAGTTCATACAGAATTCAACCCAGGAAATCTAACTTTATAGTGTATTTTCTTAGAAAGATTGGAAAAAGAATTAGGAATGATTAGAGTTCTGAAAAGAAACTTCCTATAAAACAGAGAACATTGGAATTTTATATGTTGTCACATTCTCCTGAACTTCACTTAATTTCAGCCATTTCATGGAATTTATCTTAAGTAATCTTGCTCACCGAACATGGTCTGTTTCTGTGGGCATGGGAGTATCAGGACAAAAGGGCAAGGTTTTCTTTTTTTAACTACTTTATTGAGGTATGACACACATGTAAAAAGCTGTACATATTGAATGTATGCAATTTGATGAATTTGCAAATAAGTGTGCCTCTCAGAAACAACCACCACCACTAATGCCATAAACATATTTATGACCTCTAAAAGTTTCCTGCAGCCCCTCCTTGTTACTTATTTATTTACTTCTTGTGGTAAAAACACTTAATTTAAGATCTACTCTGTTGTCAAATTTTAAGTGTACAATATAGTGTTACCTATGGGAACTGTGTGGTAGATCTCCAGAACTTATTTATCTTGCATAAGTGAAACTTCATCTAATCATCACCTCCACATTTCCCTCCCTCCTCCAGCCAAAGGAGCAAGTTTTATAAGAACAGTGCTAAAGGGTCTCCTATGTACTTTTTTGCCACTTTCATCAATGTTTAAGAAATTTCCATTTAGGGCATTTCTTTCAATGAAAAGTATTGATGGCCATTTGTCTTTACTACTTCCTGACTGGTCTGATTGTTACTTTATTGAAAGTCAAGGATTTCTTTACTTAAATTAGTGTTTAGACCTGGGATGGGCAATGTAGTAATCATGCTTTATTGATTCCCTAAATAAAGGGAAAGGGTAGGTCTGAAACTGACCACATGGAAAACTCAAGTGAACCAATTCCCTGTGCGTTAATGACTTTTTTTCTCCACAGGCCTATAAATGGAATAGCTTTGACTTAGCCTATGCCCCTTCCCCTCCTGGCTGAGGGAAGGCATGTGTTTAGGTCAGGTTGTATCTTTCACAGTGATTCTTAACCAAGCAGGTTAAGAATCTTGCTGGTTGATTGTGTGTGTGAGTTTCAGAAACTACAGTGAAACAGTAGATTGAGTAAGACAAAAGACACATATGTGGAAAGTTCTGGGCAAAGTGAATATTGAGCCAATATGGGTACACTGATCCCTGTGGCTTTTGCCTCTAAACAGAACTAACCAAACTACACTGCCTTTCCCTACCCTCCCACCTCATGATTTAAGATGTTCTTTGGGTTGTACTGATATCCCTTCTCCTCACCGCATCCCTTTGGTCATTTTGAGCACCTGTGCTCTGAAAGTACTCTAGCTTATTATAAATTTCCTGAAATGAGAATGATTTTAAATTAGACTAAGATAGGCTTTCCAGATTGGTAGTGGGATTTTCTTCTTTTCTGCCACCAACCACCTAAAATTTTAATTTTCTCAAGGCTTATGAATCTTATGACCAGTGTGAATAAGAGGAAAGATCTCTGGGAAACTGTGCCATTTTATTGTTGTGTTGAATGTACTTCTGGTGAAAACAGTGTGTCAGATTCAGGGAAAGTCCCTCAGACCTCCCATAGACATATTGCTTCATTTAAGAATTTACTATATAGAATGGTTTATTGCTTCCTTTGTTCAATAAAAATTTATTGAGCACCTATTATGTCTCAGGCATTGTTCTAGGCACGGGGGTACAGTGAAAAAAATGTGAGAAAAATCCCTGCTTTAACTGAACTTATTAGTCTCATGAGTGGAGACAGGAAATGAGCAAAAAAAAAATTAGTAACATATATAGTGTGTTAAAGGTACATGCTATGGAAAAAAATGGAATATGCTATGGAGAGAAATAAAATGGGGGAGCTATAAATGCTGGGGTGGGGAAGGTGGTTTAATTTCAAGAACATTAAGGAGGACTTACTGGGAAGGTGATATTTGAGTAGATATGAAGAAGAGCAGGAAATAAGCTGTGTGGAGATTGGGGAAGGTGCTAAAAACACCATGACTTTTTAGGAGATCTGCTTAGGAGGACTTCTTTGGCTTGATCCTCTCTGGCATTGTATTTATGGAATCAGTTCAGAGCTCAACTGACCTCTCAAAGTAAGGGCAGAGGCAGTGGAACTTTCAGGAAAAAAAATGATGGGAAGGAAATGTCTGCATGTAGGCTGGTGATGGGTTTAAGGGCCCATCTTTTCTCTCTCAAGGAGATGCTACTCTGTTTTATTTCTCAGGTATAAAATCCTGTGTCTCCTTGAGTTGACTATTTATGTAAAATTTAGCCACCTCCAACATGAGACAGCACAGTTCTCATAGGCCTGCCCTCAGTTTTGGTGCCAGGTGCAATTTTGGGGGATTCCAGGTTTGAGAATTCATTAGAAGGACACACAGAACCCCCTGAAAACTGTTATACGTAGGGTTGTGGCTTTTAACAGATTAAGATCAGCTAGGGAAAGAGATGCATAGGGCAGACTCCAGAGGTCCAAATTCTGAGCTTCCAGTAGTCCTCTCCCTGTGGACACCTGGAGAGCATTAAGTCCTCCCAGCATCCACGTGTGTCAGTGTGTATGGAGCACTGCCAACAAGGAAAGCCCACCTGGGCCTGGGTGTCCAGAGTTTTTATTGACACTCCCATCTCGCCCATATGTCTGTCCTTTAGTCTCCAGCCCTCTAGACATTAGGTTGACACCCTTAGTCTCCACTTCCTCCAGCGAGCAGCAGATACCACATGGCTTAACATAAATCACATTGTTAGACTGCTTGGTGGCCAAAGTCCCCAGGCAAACAATGATATTCTTGTTAGGCATGACATTTCAGGAGCTGAGATATCACCTTTCAGCAGCAAAGGGCAAAGGCCAGACCTCTTTCTTGGATAAGGTTAATTCTTCACTATACAGTTTGCAATATACAATTATTTTTCTTCAACATTTGTGTTTTTATAACATCACTCATTACTGCTCTTCATTAAAAATCCACTTGAGAGGTAAAGAGGCAGAAACAGAGCCGGGAGGTTCTTCATCTGCACACATGAGAGGACCACATATTTCACATTTGCATCTTAAGTTTCTTTACTATTGAATATATAGTAGATGGCTTTAAATAACATTCTTCTCATTGTCTTTTGTCCCTTTTTGGGGCAGGAGGGAAAACATGGATTCATGGACAAAAATATGTATATATTCTGCACAAAATCATTGAAGGTAAGTAAACTAATAGCACATAGATTTAAATGTTTACTGGTTTGTGTCAGTGTCTGGTTATACAATGAATAATTCATATCAAACTAGTAGAATGTAACATTTACATAAAATAATACTTTGCAAATTTATGGTAAGTACTAATTACTTGCCTTATTTGCCATGACTATGATATTAAATATTCATAAAAATGTGATTATTTCTTTGATTTGGCAGGCATTTAGATTTCTCTACAGCTTTTCACACTGCTAATTTTAATCCAGTAAATTATCTGGAAGAAAACAGTATGCAGCCTAAAAACTGTTCAAAATTCACTCCAACATTGAGCACATTATGGACGTAATGATCCATTACAACCAAACTTCAAGAAGGTCTTAGAAGAAAACTGAGAATTAAACAAAGAAATATGGAGGCTATCATCATGATTTGTCAGATATGTTTATTAGGAGATTTTTTTACATATACGATGGACAACCCTTAGAAGTACTATCCTGATATATAATAAATGTATCTTGAGATGTTTTGCTCCCGCCAGGGGCCAGTTTAAGAGAATTTACCAGGACTCTGCCAGTGTTCATTTCCCAGCTTGATGTTTAGTGAGATTATTTGTGAGGCACATTAATGCAAGATTCTGAACTGTGGGTAAGTGTGCTAGAAATGTGCTCCTTATGGGATCAGAGGGGCACCTCCTCCCTTCCTCCCTGCTCCTGTTTAAGTTGTGGGTTCTCATATTCTTTAAAACAAAATTAGAGTTCTGTGGCACAAGACTCATATCAGTGAAGATTGTACTGCATGACCTGATTATTTTATATTCAGGTAATAATTTGCCAGCTTTTTTTTTGGTTCAGTGAGCACAAAATGAATCTCTCCTATGGATATTCAGCATTCTCTGGTCAAAAAATTCAGAGGAAAAGGAGAGTTACTCTTGGGATCTAAAGGTTTAGGACATAAGATAAAAAGGGAGGTAGTAGGAGAGGGAGGGGGGGAGATTGTCAAGTGTGAGCTTCCTCATCAGAAAATAGTTGGAGAGAGATGTCAGTGAGGGACCAGACACAGTGCTTCCCTTGTTTATATCACAGCTTCTGTCACTGAATCCCTATGAGACAAAGACATTAAATAACCTATGGTCCCTTTGAGAGCTGTTATTCAACAGGGTGAGTTTTATTAATTCAGTATCTGGAGCTAGAGCTAGGAAGCACTTCCAGATTTGTTCATATTTGTTTATGAAAGGTGCTTGAATCAGGTCAGGGCTATGATAGAATAACAAAAAAGAGCTGATAACTCTGAAAAGTAAGGAATCTATAATATAAACCCCAAAATCAGAGGTTTGCAATTCAAGATCGATAGAGGAGGACAGGTGGTATGGTATATAGACAAAAGAGGGCCCTTCTTTCACAAAAATTAAGGAAAAGGTGAAATGAAAATTTTAAGACTGAAAATTTAAAAGGTTAGCAACTCAACAAAGCCCATAAGCCTGTAAGTCTGAATGCTCTGCTTTGTCCTTAGAGGTGACTGTGATAACCAACACTAATACCACAGATGCTTAACAGTATGTTCTGAAGAAAGATAGCTTTGGTTTGTCTGTCATGCCAGGAGACAACACAGCTTAGTGGTGAGGTTGGGAGCAGACATATGTGGGCACCACTTCATAACGGTGTGATTTCTAATAAGTTATGTAACTTCTCTCTGCCTCAGTTTCCTTATCTGAACTGGGGAAAAACAGCATTCATCTCATAGGATTGTTGTGAGGATATACTGAGAATGTTTATATAAGGGCTTAGCATAGTATCTGACGTGTGGCAACTGCTTGATAAATCTTAGCTAATAGTATTATGACTATTACATGCAGTAAGCTAAAACAGAGAAAAATCAATTAGCTAAATGTCTATTCATGTGAAGAAGGAATTCAGATATTTGACTGATATTTGCCAAAATGATTGAATTGACTGCACCCCATGGTTTTGTGATAGGAGAAAACTAACATAGTCTAGGTAAGTCAATGACAGCCACTTTGGGCCTTCCAGCTCAGTCTTGGGTTTAAGCAGGAATGAACAAAGCAGGCGTTTCAGTATGAGGTTCAAGAGAACACTTCTAATTCTGGTTGCTCTGGATATATTCTAGATCAGGAGTTCCTGATCTGGAATCCATGGGTAACTAAAGCCTATGATTATTACTTATAGACCCTTTAAGGAATCTGCTAACACCTGGAAATGGAATACAAAATTGTAGATATATACATTTTTCTGGACAGAAAGTCCATAACTTTGATAAGATTATTAAAGGGCTTATGATTCTTCGAATTTTCAGAATAACTGGTCTGGATCATGTGGGATCTTAATGAGCATTACCTAGAAGCAAATGGGTTTTCAGATTTCCAGTGAGGCCAGACCATGATTGGGAGAGCAGGAATCTGTCTTTGTTTTGGCATTAGGAGGCTATCTATGATGTGTTAGCTTTCTTGGCAAGCCACTTAACATTGAGTTTATACTAAACAAAATTGATATGGTCATTCCTGCAAATGTCACTCTTTAGCTATAGCCACCTCATCCTTCCTTATGTAATTGTTATTTTGAGTTCCAGTACCAGACTTTCCATTTTTAACAAATGTTACAATCATGCTATATAATCATGTTAGATCTTCCCATAATTTTACTACATTGAAATAATTTTGAATCCTGACTCTGTCATTCAATTCATTTTATGACACTTGCAATTTCCTTTCAGTCATAAATTTGATAATCATGCCATCTAAATAAATATGGAAAATCCTATGTCCATTTAAGAAAATTCTTTTTCTTTTTTGGAAAAAAATATATTCAGGCTTGATAAACTTTTTCAACACAAAACACTGTAATCATCCTCCTGGCAAAATAGGAATGATATTTACAGAACAATTTTTGAGTCCCTTGTTATAATGTTGAACTGATAAATTAGGGAAAAGCAGGAATAGATTAAAATATGTTACTCCTTTTTAGCCAAAGCCTTCTTGTGTCATTGTTTTGAAAATTAGCAATGATACATGAATATGATTTGCCTAAATTGAGGCTATAAAAAAAACAACGCAAAGAACGTTGTAGTAGAGTGTGAAACTATTCTGACCCAATTTTTACTTCCCTAACAAACCCACACAAAGTCCTCAGAAAATCTGCTGCAAGATGGCACAGTATAAAATAACTATGTATAAGTTAACCCCACCCAAATCCCTCTCCCCACCTATGTTGCTATCCGTACTTCTTACAACGAAAAAAAAATGTAAACCGCGTTCTTGCTGGCTTTCTCTCAAGTCTATGCACCACCTACTGCATTGCTTTTCCAAGCTATGACCAACCTTCTCAAGAGCCTGCTTCCCAGGTTTGAGAAACAAAGCTGCCTTGAAATCAAAGATTCGGTCTGATGGAGCCTCTCCAGTTCCTGGTGCTAATCATAGAACTGGAGGCTGCTCTTTCAGGAAAGCAGAACGTTCACGGTTTAAGAGGTTGGGGGTGGGGGGCAATCCTACCTTCCAAGAAAACTGCAGAGTATACCTCATTTCCCTTTCCACTAGTCAGCTCCCCTAGAGCCGATTATTGTTGATGTTGTTGTTATTATTATTAATTATCCTGACAAGGACTTGGGGATTCACCCCAAGCATCTCATTACTGTGGGCAGAGGGGCCTGGAGAGCACGGGAGGGGGTAAGTTTCCCCGGGAAGCCAAGGGAAACTGTACACAGGGCGGCTGTTAGCAGCTGCGGGCACCATCTGACTGATCCGAGCCTGTCCTCCGAGCTGCCTCAACAATATGTGGAGCTTACCGGAGATCCAGGCCCGGCTGCCGGGTGTCATTTCCTATAAAGGAACCGGCTGAATTGGCGCCGGTTCTGTCCTGGGCAAATGTGCCTAGTGGAACAAGTGTGGCCTTCATTTACCCAGAGTCTCTGAAAGGAACACAAAGGGCGGAGGGGATGGTTTCCTTTGTTAACACGGAGATAACATTGTTTGCCTATGTTAATTTAAAAGGAGGACCCAAAACATGAGACATCTGGTTTTTAAAAGTCAAATCTGTGCCCTCTACTTGGAGCTTTTCATTTAAGTGGGCCATAATTAAAAACATAGAAAAAAAAAAAAAGGAGAAATCTGCTAGACAGTTTCTATTCCTGGGACTTTCACCCCACCTGAGGTCAAATAGGCCCTTGATTGTGTTTAAAAAGCCCAACTTTTGTTTTGCAGATGGTGCAGTTGACCAATGCTGCCATTCTTTGGCTGGAGGAAGAGAGGTCAGCTCTCTGGAGTCTGGGATAGTTTTTCTGACAGTGTAGAGAGTATTAGCCTGAGCTGCTTGAAATATGTGATGTCTAGAAACAATGGGAACAGTGTTTATTGTAGCTTATGTGCACATTGTGTGGGCTTTTAACTATTGAATCAAGAGGTCCTGCTCTTTAAATGTCATTGCACTGCCCTGTCACTCCATGGCTGCTGGGTAACTACAGAAACCTAAAGGAAAAGGCATCCATTACTCCATTTGTACCCAAGAGTGCCACTGAGTTTCAGGAATAAGGAACTTAAGACAGTGCAAAATAATGCAGTGACACACCATTTGCCTAGTCTTGTTTAGAGGAGAGTTTACCTTCTGAATCTGCAGAGTAAGCACAGACTAAAACTGTATTAGTTTTCCAGGGCTGCTGTAACAAAAGTACCAAAAAAAGGATGGCTTAAACCAACAGAAATTTATTGTCTCACTGTCCTAGAGGCCACAAGTCTAAAATCAGGTGTTACCAGGGTTATGCTCCGTAGCCTCCCAAGGAGGATCTTTCCTTGACTTTTCCAGCTTCTAGGAGCCTCAGATGTTCCTTGACTTGTGGCAGCATATCTCCAGTCCCTGCCTCTGTCTTCACATGGAATTCTCCCCATGTCTCTGTGTCTTCACATGGCTGTCCTTTTTGTCTCTTTTTTCCTTATAAGGAGACAGTCATATTGGATTGACAACCCACTCTATACCAATGGCACCACATCTTAACTATTCACACTTGGAACTACCCCATTTCCAAGTGAGGTCACATTATGAGGTGCTGGGGGTTAGGACTTTAATGTATCTTTTTTTGGGGGGGGGATAAAATTCAACCACTAATACACGGAATAAATGAGAGGAGAGTGAAGGGGAATTAGGTGGAAACTGAATTCTGTAACTCTTTGTTTCATATTAGGTTTAAAGTTGTTTAGGAATTGGGATAGGTCATTATTTTTAGAGGTGACAAGGCCTGAATTTGGTCAAAGGTAAATACAAAGCACTTACCTAATGTCAAGTTCTATGTTTTGGATATGCAAAAGTAATATAAGGTACTTACATATAGTTAAAGAAATCTAACCAGAGTGTTTGGGATTAAGGTATTATGGTGAGTTGAAATTCTTACTTTATCGGAAGTTTCATTTTATCACCATTCTTATTTCTTAGTGTGGGACCCTTTGAGGAGGTGATACAGTTACTGCTGGACTTTTCTCAGCTTACTAGTAGCTAGAAGATGAAGTCTTCTCCTTAGAGGCCAGTTATCAATTGTACTATCTTAACAGTTACCTTTCCTCGGTGCCACAGGTAAAAGGAGCAACTCAATCACCTTATCTCAAGCAAAACCAAACTAAACAAGACATTTATTTATTGTTAGCATGAAGGAAACAGTAGTAGAAGGTACAGTACTGATTATGGTCCTGAGACTGTACCAGTGGTGTCTTAGACATGCTTCCCTGTGCTTCTGGGCCTACTTCTTTAGCAAAGCCAAGAAAGGCTCACACAGGAGGACACTGACGCCAACTGGCCAAGGTGATGCACTAGTGAAGTGAAGTGTATCAGGACTCACACCTCCTTCTGTCTGAATTCAAGGTCTAAATATCCATTGCCTGCTCTTTAGGAACTAATGGTTGAAGAGGGAGCAGAGCTTTTCAGGGTTGTGCAAATAATATGAACAGAAGCAAAAAATAGTCAATTTAGAAACATTTCTTATGGGGTGCCAACTGTGTGCCACGTGCTTTAGAAGATAGACATTTTTAATTATTATGTAATTGGTTAATCTAGACATTTTATAGGCTATCTCTTCTCACAAAAACCATACAAAGTATTATTCACATTTTCCAAAGGCAGATATACAGATAGTGGTTGATGGAGGTGGGCTTTGCACCATTGCAAGTGGTAAATAGAGAATGGCAATCATTTTGAATTATCTGGAACAGAAGCACTTTGTTAGTGAGCATGAGAGATAAAATTGGAAGTGTGTGGGCAATTGATGGAGGGCTCTGAATGTAAGCCTGAAGACTATATCTACAACAGTGATATTACCAAGCAACTGCAGATTTTGAGCAGCTGGGTAAAGTGATGAAAACAATATTGAAGAAGAGGAATCCAACATTTATGAGAGGAGAAAATAGAGGCAGGGAAACCAGCCAGAAGGTTTTTACAGTAATTGAGGCATAAGTTGAATCAAGCCTTCTGTGTGTGGGGGCTGTGGAAAAGAAAAGAAAGGGAGTTTGTTTGTTTACACCTTGTCTCATTCCAAAAAAGACTTTAAGGTAGTTTGCAAGAATCTTTGAAATACAGTAGAGGAATACAAAGAGTGGCATGGGGAAAAACATAAAAACAAACAAAGGTAATGAAATAGAAGCAAGGCCAATGCATTTCTGATGTGGAAGGCATCCTTCTCATCTACAATGGGAACAAGGGAACAAATCTATACATCCAGAAATACAACTCTGTTCTTCTGGCTTAATGCAGGGGAGAATTTTAAAGTTTGTAGAGGAATTTTGGGGGCTACATACTCTTTAGGCAATCTGAAATGTGCACAATTTTTGATAAATATCGCATGGCATTATGTTCAAGTAACAGGACTGTGCTTATTGCATACTCTAGATAAAAACCAGAAACATATTCCTTAATTAAAGTCAAGCTGGGTAAGATTGTATTTCTCCTTTTTCAAAAGGAGGTGTGCCTGGGTAGACCACCCTAAATCACTCATAGAGGAGTCAAGAATATACTCAGGAGGTATTAAGATTCTCTTAAAAAAATGCATTAAGTAAGTGGTGATCATGGCCTCCAATTTCAACTTCATGTAACATAGCCATTTGAGAAAACATTAAGGCGAATGTAACTAATATCACAGACATAAGTATCTACATAAACCATAGAATTTCAGTTTTTCTAGTTTTATGCAAAACTTCTTCCTGGATGCCCTTCAAATAGATATTATGGTGTGTGTATTAGGAATGGGCTAACTTCCTGTGTGATATGGGATTGGTATTAACTGAAAGACACTAGGTGATGAATTAGCAAGGGTTAGAGCCCAAGGGGAGAAGAGAATGAGGCTGTGTACCCTTAGTCTATTCCTATTAGGTACTATCAGGGATTCTTAGCTACAAACAACAAAATCCTTACTCTTACTAGTTAAAGCAAAAAAAGAATTTATTAAAAGAATTTTTGACTAGTACTCTCAGTAAGAAGTATATTTTACCTTGTGGCATTCACATATCCGTACATGTTTTCATATATACATAAAACAAAATTTGAGTGGATCAATACCTCTTGCTTTATGAGATTTAAACCTTCTTCCTGTTCTCTTCTATTTCATTTTAAGAAATTGCTGGTTGTGATTCGCTCAATTGATTTTACATTTTACTAATTGGTTGTGAACAATAGTTTTAAAAAAACCACCATATTAAGGATTGTCAGCCCTGGCATTTCTGGGATTGGTGAGTTAGGTTGGAGATAATGCAGCCAGTAACAGTAGTAAAGGCACAGCATGACTCAGCTTGGGTGAGTCACTGCTCCTTCTACCACTTGGGCTCATATCCTTGATGTGGAGCACCAAATACTGGAAACTCCACTATCCTTTTCCACAAAAGGGTACGAGATGCATCCTTTGCCACTCTGCTCAGAAAATGGATTCTGCTACAGTCCATGGCTTCCTCAGGTTGTTTAATTCCAAATTGAAAGCTCCTATGAGTGTGTCTACTAGTGAAGCCTGATGCGCTGGTGGCTCAGTTGCAAGGAAAACACATTTTCTGGCTTCTCTCCTGAGAAGGCAAAGCTTATGCGGTGGAGACACCCCCCAAACATAGAGTATTTGTTGTGGAGGTGTTGGACAGGTAGAAAAATGGCAAGTGCTCATTACATCCCAGATAAATGGCGGTTTACACTGATTACAGAAAATAATTCACATTGAGTGCTTGATATTCTTCATGATTATAAAATTGGGGGTATGGAAGAGCACAAGTATAGAGCACCAGAAACCAAGTCTTGAGGGGAGCCACAGCTAAAGGCCACAGTGAGCTGTAGATTATGAGCAATTCCCAGTAGTTGCTCTTGCTGGTTTTGAACAGAGAGAATTTTTTCCCAGAAACAATACCAGTCTCATCTGCTAGGACTTGATAGAGAATATTTCACATTACAGACAAAACTAATGTACGGTAATCATACCATCTTCTCTTATAGGGGAGTTTCAGATTTTCAAATTGACAAAATCCTTGATTACCTCTAGCACTGTGACATGAAGATCTTTATTAGGTCTAGGCTCCAGATGATTACAGAAAAATCTCAAACAGCTAATTATAGTAGGCAATGGGTAGATGAGGAAAACACATTTTCTTTCTCTTAGACATGGGCCTTATAGCATTTTGATGGCTCTTAACAAACGTGATTCTGGCAAAGACTGTCAATTATGGTAATAAACTGGGTGATGAGAAGCTGAGAGAATATAGATATGACCTTTGTTGTTATAATTATCATCACTGTTCTGCATAATACCCAGAAGGCAGAACAAGTGACTTAACTAAGGCATAATTGTTCATGGTAATAGTATTGATGGTGCATTGTTTGTGTTTTGCTGATTTGATTTGGTGGTGGTGGGGCTCTCCTAGTTAAATAGAGATATTAACATTTCATTTTATTTAGAATTTTTGGAGCACCTGTTAATAGTACTTATGTTCTGTTTCTTATTAAGTCAATTGTTCGGGAGGACAGAGTAGCTTGCATTCAATTTAATAAACCTAAATATGGTCATCATTTATCTAGAGTTAAATGTTGGTTGCTTTAAAGTATAAAGAAAAAGAAAGATAAATGATGAAATATGTGCCAAAATAGGCCAACTATCATTATGTTAAACCTCAGAGCTCAATTCAGGGTTGAGAAGGATCTTCAGATGTGTGGTCATAATTGAATGTTGCTAGTTGAGTATGGCTGGAGGAAAACATGCAACTCTGCTGTCTTATCTCTCTTTAAATTTATGACTCCTAAGCTCAAGTGGGCAGTTAGTGCTGCCCTATGATCCTACCACATTTCCCTAGTCAGTTCATTTTCTTGATCTCCTACATGATTTATTTCATATCCTTTTCTCTCCAACAGACCAATATTACCTCTCCTTTCACTACTCTCTACTGATAACCTCCCATCATTAACAACATAGAAGCAATCTGAAGAGATCTTCCATATACTCCCACTCCCAAATCTACTAACACACTTGTATTTGTACCCCCATCCTCTTTCCTTTGACCTATAATAATATAAGAATTATATGTGCTTTTTTTTTTTAATACATTGGATCACATCCCTCCTTGCCTATCAAAGACATGGCATCTCTCTCTTAAATTATTAATCCCCTCTAATTTCTGGATGATTCCCATCATCATATAAATATACTATTGTAGTCCTCTGTATTAATTATATTTCTAGATTCCATAAACTTGATCCTTTAATATCTCCCATACTGCAAATGGCAGACATCTCATTCTGGACAACTGATTATGTGCTTGAGTCACCTAGCTTTGGCCTCCTGCCTTCCTTGTTTATTCCACCCCCTTCCAGGAACCAGTCAGTCAATCAAACACAAACCAGTCAATCTAGAGTCCACACCCCCAACCACTTCCCTTATGAGACTCTTATACTCTGGGCCAGTATATACCTGCCATCATCACCCCAGTGTCAGGTACCAGACAACAATGGGCATCCCCTATGCCCTGGAACCCATGAAATTATTCAAACTAACCAGTCCTAAGCCTGCATGCCTTGCCTGACACTTTGCTTCCTGTAGAAACTACACCGAAGGTCCCTCTCTCCCCTGTCTCATAACTGCCAGGGGCAATACCCTGTGTTTCTCAGTATTGTCGCCCGTAGCATGACATATACTTTCTCTGGATCTGTGAATATATGTGAACCATCTTTTCAATGGTGATTGTCTTCCAAACTGCTGCTCTTAACTATGCCTCAAAATTTCTATTATTATATTGTAAAACACCCTTATTTGGAAAAACACCACCATCCTCTTTTGATGTTACATCCATTCTCTATATCTACCTTTTTTTCAAACTAAATTCATTAGATATTGATTTTCCTTCCCTCTCAATTTCCTATCTTTCCATTATTTCTTAAATTCCCCCAATCAGACTTTTGTCTTTACCACTCTGACAAATTCTCTTATCACAGTAACTGTTGACTTCTGTCTTATCAAATCTAAGAGTCTTCATTTTATTTAGTAACTCAGCAGCATTAATGCAGGTTGTTGCTCTCATCTTGAAAAATTTTTCTCATTTGCTCTTCTCACTCTCCCTCCTGGTTTCTCCTTATCCATTTTACCTTGGTCTTCCTTTTTTCCCCCTCTATACAGGTCAGCAATTTTTTTTAAAGATTTATTTATTTATTTATGATAGACAGAGAGAGAGAGAGAGAGGCAGAGACACAGGCAGAGGGAGAAGCAGGCTCCACGCCAGAGCCCGACGCAGGACTCGATCCTGGGACTCCAGGATCGCGCCCTGGGCCAAAGGCAGGCGCCAAACTGCTGAGCCACTCAGGGATCCCCCAGGTCAGCAATTCTTAAATTCTTTGGTCTTAGACCTCTTTATACTCTTCTTTTTTTAATGATCTCTTTACACTCTTTAAAATTATTGGGGATCGCAAAGAACATTTGCTTATGTGGATTATTTCTATTGTTAATTATTGTATTAGAAGTTGAAACATAAAAATTTAAAAACATTTATTCACTTGTTTAAAATAGCAAGCTCATTACATGTTTTTAAAAAGATTAAAATCTTTTTAAATCTTTAATAAAAAGATTTTATTAATTTATTTGACAGAGAGAGAGAGAGTGCAGGTGTGTGCACACGCAAGGGGTGGGGGAACTTGAGCAGGAGAGAGGGACAGAGAGAGAAGTAGATTTCTCACTGAGCAGGGAGTCCAATGCTGGGCTCATATCCCAGGACTCTGGGATCATGATCTGAGCAGAAGGCAGACAATCAACTGAGCCACTGGGTGCCCCCAAACCCATTACATGTTAATATAAATAACATATTTTTATAAAGAATGACTATTTTTTTCCTAAACACAAACATTTAGTGAGAAGAGTGGCACAATTTTACCTTTTGCTAATCTCTTTAATGCTTGGGTTAAAAGAAGACAGGTGGATTTTCATATCTGCCTCTGCATTTAATATGCTGCCACAACACATGTCATGTAGCCCCTAGAAAACTCCAGTATGTTCTTGTGAGAGGATGAGAATGAAAAAGGAAGATGTTTTCTTTGTATTATTGTGAAAATAGCATTGACCATGTGTATTCCTAAAAGAATCTTGGGGTTCTGCAGAGGTCCCTGACCATGTTTTGTGCATGGTTTTCCTTAGGTGATCTCACCTGTGTCCTTAACTGTTGTCTCTGTGCTGGTGACACTGAAAGTTTACATTTCATTCCAGATGACTTCTCTGAATGCCAGGAGATATATATGCAAATTTCTACGTAGCATCTACTCTTGGTCTAAGGGGCAGTTCAAACTTAACATGTCCCAACCTGAACTCAGTTTGCTCCCTAAACTTGATCATCCTACAGTTTCACATGCCAATAAATGGATTCCAGTTGCTTGGGCCAAAAAAAGATTGTGTCATTCTTGACTTTTCTTTCATATTCCACATCAAATTCATTAGCAAATACTGTTAGCTCTATCTTGGAAATATTCTTCAAATCCAACCTCTTCTCGTGATCTCTATCATCACTCATCCTACTTACTCTAAACTACCCAATCTCTTGCCAAGGCTATTGCAATCAACCCCTAATCACTTCCCTGCTTTTACATTTCACATAGTTCTCCCTATCTGGTCTCTTCTCCATAGAAAACCTAGGGAATCTTTCTGAAACTTGAGTCAGCTTATTCTAATGTCTTTCCATCTGAATTAAACTAAAATCCAAAGCCCCTGTCATGGCCTGGAGGATCTTATCTCCTTCTATACTTCTTTGCATTTCCTGGAACAGGAAGGGACTCTGCTCTTCCTCAAAGACACAGAATATTGTCCTGCCTGAAGGTCTTTGAACCAAGTTCTCTTTGCTAAGAATGCTTTCCTCAGCAAAAAACAAGTGGCTCAATCCCTTGTTTCCTTTAGGTCACTCCTCAGATGTCACTTTTGGTGACTACCCTGTATACCCCCTTGATCGTTTTATCTCCTTCTACTGCTTTATTATTCCTTATATCACTTATCACCACTTGATATGTTCATTATGCACTTATTTGTTTGTTGGCTTTCTCTCTTTCCAGGAGAATACAAGTTTGAGGGCAGGGGCTTTCTGTTTTGTTTACTTCTGTGTCTCTAGTGCCTGATTTATTGTTGGTACTTGTGCATCAAGGGCAAACGGCCAAGCAGCATGTGTACCAGGTCTGCTGGAGCAGTGTTGATGGGGGAAAACTCATGGAGACTGGAGCAATAACAGGTCCCCTGTTGCTTATTGCATTACAGGGCATTGCAAAAAGATCTAGCAAGTACAGATGTTAGGCTCTGGGGGAGGGTCCCTGACCCTTAGGCTATGGGCCTTTTAAACTGCATGATTAGACAAGCATTATCCACTTCCCTGAATACAAAAGCATTTCAAAGTGGCAGAACTTTGGCTCCAATCCTGTCCTGACAGCTCTATTTGAGTTTAGGGTAATACCAGCTCTTTCTTAGCTCAAAAAAGGAGGATGCCAGTGAGGTCCCAGAGTTGTAGCTTTATGCTGTGACAAGACCATGGCATGATTTGCCATGTAAGCCTTCAAGATTGGAAATGCAAGACTCCTTCCTAGGGCATCACTGAGTTGTTTGACTAGAGGCCATTGTCTTAAGTCCTGAGTCATTACACTTTGTGGAATACTACCTTCTGGTCAGCTAGCCTTCAGGACATGCTCACCTTTACCTGCCAACATGTAATAAATATTTATTGGATCAATTAATATCCTCATGAGGGTGATTGTGTGTAATACAAACATTCCTCAACTTATGACCATGATTTATGATTGACTACATAAAACAGGGAGGAACAGTGTTGGGGAAGGGGAGTTCTTTGGGATAACTAGAGTCCTGTGGCCTCATTAGTATGCTGGGAAGGAACTGGGCTACAGAATCACTCTCTTAGGCAAATACAGTAAAAAATTTTCCTTAAACCAATGTCAAGGGTTGGTTTTTCTAATATAGAAGCTAGATGTCCTCAAAATAGGTATTCTCAATCTTCATAATTGATATTGCAGTAATAATTACCATAGAGAAGATAATACAAACTCATTGTATCTTTGTTTAAAAAAATAATGTTCTAGGTATATTTGAAATAAACTTCTAGTTTTAGTACATTATGGCTTAATAAGTTTGGTGGACTCTCCGGGTCTAGAAATCTAGTCACTTTTTAAAGCTTTTTTTTTTTTTTTTTTTTACTTACAAGAAAGTATTTTTAAGTGTTATGTAACTTAAATGAATAATTGGAAGGTAACCTGTTTATAATTTAGGTATTGGTTCTTTAGTCTACTTTCTCCAGTGAATTACCTTTTTTTGATTATGGGTCACATGCAGAAGTTGCTATGGAGATGCACCAGGGTAGTTACTGCAAAGAGAAGGAAGGTCAAGATTCTGTACATTGCAAAGTTAACTTAATATTCCGTCATTGCAAGCCATACCATTTTCTTCTCAACTCCTTTGCACTCCTGTAATTTGACTTATGTCTTGACCACATTGCATGAGCTGTCCACTCAGAGCCATCAGCTGTCTCTTAATTGTCAGGGTCAATGATATGTTTTCATACCTCACCTTTCCCAGCTTCTCTGTGTTATGTCACAGACCTGACCACTTGTCTTTTCAACATTTACCTCTTGTGCTAACACAGCACGGTTTTGATTCTCTTTCCATTTCCCTTCCATCTTCTTTGTTTACTTCCCTTCTTCCACTTGTTGGCTAACTGGAGGAATATCGCCAAATTCTGACCTCGGGCCTCTTACCCTCTTTCTGAATTTTATGTTCATAGGCATCACCATGAAAATCTGGTTTCTTGCAAATCTCCTTCCTTAGCCTTCATTTTTATTTTGTTCTGCCGTCCTGTGTGCCAAAATGTGCAGCAACTTTTTAACATCACTCACTTGGACCTCATTATGTCCAAAAATAGTTCATAATCCTTCCCTCCCCATACCTTTCAAACTGAGTTACTTTTTTTCTATGAAGAATCAAAGCTAGGTAATCACTTTTGGCTTATTCACTCCATATATTGATTCCGTGTAGTTAGTTGGCAAAAAATGTGGGTTTTGTATTCCACATATTTTGTAAACCCAACTCCTAGTGCTGCCTCCTTCTATCTCAATTGTATGATTATAAAATACTTTCAACTAATCTTCCTGCCTCTAATTTCTTCCCATTTTAATCCCTTCTGACTCTGCCTTCTGATTAATCATAGTTAACTTTAGCTGGAGCCAGATCCTTATATATCAAATTCAGTATAAATTCCATACCTGAGTCTTCATGGTATATTGTAACCATAAGCCCCAATCTATCTTCCCACGCTTATTTCCCATTGCTTTCTTGTTTATACCCTGTATACCACCCCAACTGAACCAGTCTCAGTGTTTTCCTCAAGTTGTTACCCTGGCTTCACATGATTTTCTTGCCCATCTCTCCCTGCTAAAATCTTAAATGTCTTTCCACCTCAGATGCTGCCTTCTGGATCATCTTTTTCTGTTTAGTTGGATGTAATTTCTTGTAGTTTAAATCCCCAAAGCACTTCATTTGTACTTTTTTCATGGGACCTTTCCTTTTCCATGTTCTCTTAAAGTCATGTGTATATTTACCTTTTTTTAAAAAATTTCACTATCACATGCATTAATGTAAGGGATACTTGCTAAGTTCCTATTATGTGCCAGATATGGGATTTGGCCTGGTTATTCTATGAATAAGATAGACAGAGTCCCTGAGTTCATACAAATGGAACATTCTAGATGTAAAATTAATCTCTGAAGTTATCCTCTAGAGCAGATCAGCCTCAGTCACTATTATTATTTTGGGCCAGATAATTTCTTGTTATGTGGGAGCTATCCTGTACATTGTAGGATACTTAGTAATGTCAGTGGCCTGTATCCGATAGCTGCCAATAGTACCTTCTCCTCAACTGTGACAACCAGAAATATCTCTAGACATAGTCAAATGTTTTTTGGGGGGGAAAATCATCCCTGGTTGAGACTCACTGCTTTACAATGTCAAAGTTCTTTTTTTACCAATTAATGTTGGTTGAATTAAGTTGAAGTAACACTTTTTGTCTTCCCACTAGGCACAGCCCACTATTATTGACTGTAGTGGTGGCAGAAAGAACATAAAATAAGAGATGGGCTTGAATGACGTTTTTGGACATTTCTTCCAGTTACTAAGGTTTTGAACTGCAGCTTGTGTGTCACAGTGTATCTTTTCTTATTGATGGGAGGAGCAAATGAATTAACTCACAAAGCATTATTAGCATGTTGTGGCACGAAATGAAAGGTAAATGTTCAGTAAGTGTCCACTGCAAGTAACTTAGAGGATGAAGTATCTTCTTTTGTTAGGTTACAATGGGAACATTTGCCGGCCAAGAGACATATATATTTAGCAGTAAATTGGCATTATACATGGGTTTTCTTTTCTTTTTTCTTTTCTATTTCTTTCTTTCTTTTTTGTTTTTTTGTAGGCCCCATGCCCAGCATGGGGCTTGAACTCATAACTCTGAGATCAAGAGTTGCATGCTTTACCGACTGAGCCAGCCAGGTGCCCCAAATTGACATTATACATGAATACAGAACAGATTAAACAAAGTTTTGAAGGGGTTTTGGGAAGTAATAAACAGTGACAATAATGGTTAAGGGGAGATTTTTTTTTTTGAGGAATTGAGTTTTTAGTTAGACTTTGAAAACATTAAAAGATGTGTGTTAATGGAGAAGAGGGATTGCAATATCAAATGCGTAGGTAGTTTTCTAAAAAAACTTCAAAATAACAGTGATATTTAGTAAGGATCGCCATCCACACTAAGTTTTGTGGACTGTGTTGTTAATTATTCTAGTTATCAAGTGTCACAAACCTGCACTTATCATTTATAAGTAAAGTACTTTGTTTAGCATGCCCTTAAACCTTAGGTCAGCAAAATTGTACTCATGGAAATATAGATGGATGTTTACCATTTAGAGACAATCCATCATGGAGCCTTCTTAGCCTTGGGGAACTCAGCTTTGCTTGCATTTGTTACTCCTTAGGGGCCTTTGTGATTGAGCCTTCTATGTTTTAATGGAGAGTTAATTTCCTTCTCTACTGTTTACCCTTAGTTTTGGTTGAGGATATATATTTTCAAAGATTTTATTTATTTATTCATGAAAGACACAGAGACATAGGCAGAGGGAGAAGCAGGCTGCCCAAGGGGAGCCCGATGTGGGCCTTGATTCCAGGACCACGGGATCATGACCTGAGCCAAAGGCAGACACTCAACCACTGAGCCACACAGGGGCTCTGGTTTTGATGTGCATGGAGCTGACCAAAAATTTTCAGGAGACCAAGAAAAGAGACTATAAAATTTAGAAAATCTTATATTACTGGAATTATCAGTAGGATTTACAACTCAACATAAGGCAAGGGAAAGTGATACACTGGAGACTTCTGTAGCAAGGTTTAACATTTCTATAATTTGGGGGAAAAAAATAACTCCTGATCTGGCTGACACCTTTCTGTATTTTTCTCCTCAAAAATTGTGCATGCCAAGGTATTGCTAAGTTCTTGTCTCAGGGCTTTCATTCAACACAGATATGCTTCATATACACTCTGTTAATCTGTTCCACTTTGCTCCCATTTGGGGAAGAAATAATACTTTCCCACTTTTTTTTCCTTCTATAGCTCACCTTGCTTTTATTTTTATTTATTTATGTATTTATTAAAGATTTTATTTACTTTTTCATAAGAGACACACAGAGAGATGCAGCAACATAGACAGGGAGAAACAGGCTCCTCTCAGGGAGCCTGATGTGGGACTCAATCCCTTGATCCAGGATTACAACCTGAGCCAAGGGCAGATGCTCAACCGCTGAACCACCCAGGTGTCCCTCACCTTGCTTTCAATGAGAGATCCCTTGAGGATATTGGGAAGGATGTCAGTGGGAAACACTGATTTTGCCAGGGCATGCAGAAATTTAAGGATAACTGGAGGAGGCACAAGCTTCGCACACTTCCTTTTTCCTTGACTTTTTTCCCAACTACTTTCCCCATTTGAAAAGCTGATGCTCCAAGAATCACTATTTCTTTTCTTTCTTCCTTTTTTTAAGTAGAAACATAATTGATATATAACATTTTGTTAGTTTCAGGTGTGCAACTTAATGGTTCAATATTTGTATACACTGTGGAATGATCACTGCAATAAGTCTAATCAAGATTTGTCACTGTAAATAGTTGCAATTTTTTTAATGATGAGAATTTTAAAAATCCACTCTCTTAGCAACTTTCAAATATGCATTACAGTGTTATTAATATAATCACTATGCTGTACATTACATCTCCACAACTTATTTATTTTATAAATGGACTTTTGTACCTTTGACTGTCTTCACCCATTTTGCCCACTTCCTCTCCCCCTAGTCTCCTGACTCTGGCAACCACCAATCTGTTCTCTGTATCTGAGTTAGGCTTCTTCTTCTTTTTTAAAGATTCCACATACAAGTGAGATCATACAGGGTTTGTCTTTCTCTATCTAACTTTACTTAGCATGTTGGTCTCAAGGTCCATCCACAAGAATCACTATTTCTCTTTTTAAAAAAATATTTTATTTATTTATTGAGAGACAGTGAGAGAGAAAGAGAGCTTGAGATCATGAGTGGGGAGGGGCAGAGGGAGAGGGAGAAAAGGCTCCCTGCTGAGTACAGAGTGCAATGTGGGGATCAATTCCAAGACTCCAAAATCATGCCCTGAGCTAATGGCAGATGCTTACCTGATTGAGCCACCCAGGTGCCCCAAGAATCACTATTTCTCAAGAAGACAAAGAACTTTTTGGGACTCCTTCTCTTTCTCACTTGGTTTCTATCCCCCACTGCTCACTGTTAGGCACTGTTTGGAAGCAAGGGTTTCCCATCCACACAACTGGCAAGCTTTCCAACCCCGGCTCTCTTACTCACTCGCTTTCTCACCTTAGGCTGATACCCTGCTTCACTGAATTATTATAAGGATTGAATGCATTATGTATGTAAAGCACTTAGCATATTCTTGGTACAGAATTTTTAAAAATTAGGTATTATTATTCATGTTAGCTGCTAACTATTTGAATCTTGTGTTCTGGGTGTTTTTTAGAGTGGAGGTGCTTTTGCTTGTAGGTAGGACTAACTTCTAATCTTTAAATTCAACACTGAAGTGAATAGGCGCAGCCAAAGGTCAATTTGTTTCACCTTCCATGATGCTTCAAACCCTTACAAATAAAAGTTAAATATTAAAACATTTGTAGAAAATAATATAGAAAGGAGTAAAAGGGTATGTGGGGGCAATGGCAAAGAGAACTTTGGAGGATTGAATACAGGAGCTCCTTCCTCCCTGGCACCGAGAGCATCAGGAAAGTTTCTGAATGTATTAAATGTATTAAATTCTTGCCTAGAGTGAGCTAGGCTGACTCTGACACCACTGGTGTGCAGTTTCCCAGGAAATGGAAAGTTTTCCAATCATAGCCCAAGCAACCAAAGAAGGGGCCAATGCTAATAGAGCAGATATGAGGTCTAGAACCTTAGATTAGGAGGCCTCCCCGATGTTTTCAAGGCTTAGCAGCTTCACGGGAGTCCAAGGAGAGCTGCAGCTGGGAGGGCACACTAAAGCTGAAACATCTACTTCAAGGAATGGAAAAAATACCAAGGCAGGTGAGTCAAATGGGTTTTACAATTGAGTTTTGTAACTGAGAAATTAATGTTTACTTGTGATCTGCTTACTGATTTGTAACTGATTCTACTTTTTGACTTCTTAATATAATGTAACTTTATTGTAAAGTGCTTTTATCTTAGATTTGCGATATTCTCATGAGTAATGGGGAAAGTGAGGCAATGCAGGGAGGGGGTGGCCAGGGAGATGGCACATATCATTGGAAATATTTCACTAAGCTAATACCTAGAGAAGTTTGTATGAAAATTGAACAAATACCACATTTTATATAGCATATCAAGATTTACAAAGTACTTTTACATATAGAATCTTGTTTCTCACAACTCTAAGAAAAAGATTTTTGTTTAGAACAAAATTTAAATTTTCATTTAGAATGAAATGTGTATTGGTATATATTTGATGTACATTGATCTATACACATTGCTACTTTAATAAATGGAATTTCCATTGCAATTATTTACCTAATAGAAGTTATTTTTACTTTAGCACCAAGCACCACATTTTAGAATGGGATTAGAACAAAACAATGAAAATCTAATCTTTATTTATTGATTTAAAAGATTTTATTTATTTATTCATGACAGATACACTGAGAGAGACAGAGACAAAGGCAGAGGGAGAAGCAAGCTCCCTGCAGGGAGCCTGATGTGGGACTAGATCCCAGGACCCTGGGATCATGACCTGAGCCAAACAAAGGCAGATGCTCAACCACTGAGCCACCCAGGTGCCCCATGAAGATCTGAAGTTTAATTAACTTTAGTACCAGTTGCTTTTTAACTTTTGTTAAGGCAGTTCTTTAACTTACACAATTATCTTTTTTTAAAAAACATTTATTTATTTATTTGAGAGAGAATGAGCATGAGTGGGGTGGGGGGCAGAAGGAGACAGAGAGAGAGAATCTCAAGCAGAAGCCCCACAGAGTGCAGATTCCAATCCCACTGCGGCCTAGATCTTAAAACCTGGAGATCATGACCTGAGCTGAAATCAGGAGCTGGGTACTTAACCAACTGAGCCACTTAGGGACCCCCAATTATCTTTTACTTTGAATCCTTAGAGTAGGTCATAAGATCAAGGATTTTGTAAATTGAGAAGAATGTTTTCTCCCCTGCTTTTATTGGATCGCGAACCTAATAAAACTTATTTATTAGGAAGGGCTCTGATGTCGGCTATGTGGCTCCCAATATTTCAAACACATATTTTAGAATGAATGGCTTAGGAAAGATTGGCTCTAGAAGTAATAAATTGTGTATCTAAATATAAATGTAAAATACTCTTTATATGGATAAATTTCCTTATTGGGCTAATTTTGTTGTTTCTAAGTTTACCATTTTAACTATACTTGTAATGATTAATTTAAAGGACATGATAGGAATATCATAGAACTCTATATAAGCTATTTATAGAATAGCTTTGTAGAAGGGTACTTTGGCCAAATTTCTGGAGAGGATGCACTCCATGTTATGTATCATATACACATACACGTGCGCATACTATTTCATGGTGTATTCCAGAAGGAACTGATAGTTCAGTAAAATATTTAAAAACCTTCTACAATCCTTTTTTTAAAATAAAGATTTTATTTATTCATGAGAGACACACAGAGAGAGGCAGAGACATAGGCAGAGGGAGAAGCAGGCTCCCTGCAGGGAACCCAATGTGGGACTCGATCCCAGGACCCTGGGATCATGACCTGAGCCAAAGGGAGATGCGCGACCACTGAGCTACCCAGGTATCCCTAGGATAACTTTTAGGCTAGTCATATTTCTTATAGTTTTGACTCAGTAACATTTATTTGTGATCCATAAATTTAGAATGTTTAGGGGAATTTGTGTCAAACTTTTAGACAAAATAATGCACAAAATAGTTTTATTTGTGTATGGAAGAGAAAGGGGCTGCTGAAAATGTTGGCACATTTCTACTTGGCTTCTCTGCCCTGAAATAGAGCCTTGAAATCCTGGATAATACAAATAATCATACAATTTGCTTTGGATGTTTGATTATGGGGATATTGTTCCTACACTGAGAGCGTGACGCTTTCAATCATGTCTTGGATTTGTAAATATAGAAACAATGTTCTTAACATGGTGTGCTTTCATTTAGAAGCAGAGCCAATTACATAGGTTTTGTTCTTAGTCTGGAGATGATGGTATGCTAATCAGGGCTAGGCAAAAAAATTTGAATCAAAGGAGACATATCTGACGAGAAATAGGAAGGCCCTAATGGCCCAGAAACAAGATCTCTTCCAATGCTTCAGTCTGTTTTTGACAAACAGGAATTGGGGAGTAAGAAGGGTAGGGGAGGAGAAGATGTGACTCTGGATTAAAGCCTGCTTACATATCCACAAATGAATTCCAAAAGAGTGGAAGTCTCCCAAGAACCATTGCCCTCATATGCTTTGTTCAACTTCAGAATTAAAACGATGTGATTAAAATACCATAAGCAGTGGTTGTCAACTAGGCACAATTTTGGCAAAGTATGAAGACACTTTTGGTTGTCATGAGGTGGGGTGCTTGCTATTGGTGTCTAATGGTCAGTGGCCAAAGATAGTGCTATCCATCTAGTAATACACAGGACTACTATGATGAATTATCCAGCTCAACATATCAAGAATGCTGAGGTTAAGAAACATTTCCTTAAACTAGCCATGGGTCATATTTTTAGTAGGTGCTTATTGGTGATACTACTGATTTGTTCAAAGCAATTTGTCCAAGTCTTTTATCAACACATGTGATATAGAAGGAGATGGTGGTACAATCTTTATTTTCTGGTCATGTATTCCTTTCCTTTACCCATTCCTATAATGAGAGGCAGTGTGGGAGGGGGAAATGTCGCCATGGGCCTTGGAGTGACTGGCTCTGTAATGTGATGATAGTAAAGAAGCTATCTCATGAATGGATGTGAGGATTAAATGAAATTATAGATGGTGGCATATAGTGAACACAAATATTAGCTCTTACTCTGTTAGCAGAGGACCTTTAGAAAGTTAACCTTAGCAAGCCTCCATTTTCAACTGAATAAATTGGAGATAGTGATGGCTTCTGGAGGTACAGTGAGGATTAATTGTAAGTGCTTCACCAATTTTCTGACACAAATAGGCATTCAAGGCAGAGTAGCTACTATTATTATTTATAATAACAGTTCACTTCCAAAAATACATCTACGAGCACAGTCAAAGGTAGGTATTCATGGAGGCAGCATGGAGAATAAGAGAGAATATAAACTGAGGTTAGAGAAGCCTGTAGTTTTAGCCCTGGCAAAGCTATGTAATTTTAAATAACTTGGCTCTCAGTTTCCAGTTTCCAGTTTGAGCCAGTTCATAATTCTGGTCAGTATCAAGTGCAATAGCCAAAGTGAGTGCCTGGCACAGACCCTGGCATATATTAAGTGTTCGGGAAGTGTCAGCTTCTCTTTCTTCCTGGCCAACTTCATCTGTTCTTTCTGCACTAGAATATTGTTTCAGCCTGGGATCCACTGGAAGCAGAGCCTGAAGTGAAAGACGATGTGTGGAATATTTTGGAATGTGATTTCAGGGAGTAGGAGTGAGGAACTTGGAAAAAGGGGAAACCAATGCAAGGAGGTGCTAGTGAGTAGTCTCTGCTTGGACAATGGTACTCAATTCTTTGGGATGCTCTAAGAGCCTTATGAGACTTTTTCTTTTCTTTATTATGTTTTTTTGATGAGAAGAGATTTTAATTTTGATGAAGTCTAATTAACTATTTAAAAAAAAAGTTAATGCTTTTCGTGTCCTAAGAAATCATTCTTACCGCCAGATCAAAAAGATAATCTTTTCTGTTTTCTTCTATCAAGTGTTGGAGCTTTAATTTTTATGCTTAGATCTATAATTCACTTTGAGTTAATTTACGTGTAAGAGATAGAAGCTGATATGAATTTTTTTCCTCATATGAATCTGTAGTTCCAGCATCGTTTGCTGAAAAAAACTCTGATCATTTCCCCATTGATATTTGGTGACTTTGTCAAAATCAGTTGGATATATAGGTGTGGGTTTATTGGTGGATTCCATGTCCTGTTTTGTTATCTATTTTTCTATATTTACACCAATACCACATTGTCATGATTACTATAACTTTATAGTAGGTTTTGAAATCAGGTAGTTTAAGTTATTCAACATTGTTCTTAAATTTCAAAATTGTTTTGGCTACTGTTGGTAATTTGCATTTCCATGTAAATTTTAAAATCAGCTTGTCAATTTTAAAAAAGCTCAGATTTTATTTGGATTGCATTGAATCTGTAGATCAGTTAGGGGAAGATGATATTTTAATAACATTAATTCTTCCAAATCATGAACTATTATATCTTTCAATTTAGTTAGTTTTTATTATATTTTTTTCTCAGTGACAGTTTTTCCTAATAAAAGCATTTAAAATAATAAATTTCCCTTTAAATACTGCTTTTGTTGCATCCTATAAATTTTGATATGTTGTGTTTCATTATCATTCAGTTGTTCAATTGGAAGATTTTTCTAGTTTTCTTTGTCATTTTTCTTTAGGCCATGCATTGTTTAGAAGAGTATTGTTTGATTTTCAATTTCTTGGGACATTTTTAGATGTCCTATTGTTATTCTTTTTAAATTTGATTTTTCTTATTCTGAGAACACTATAATATATCAACCTTTGGAATTTGTTGACTTTTTTATTTATTATTTTTATTATTTTTTAAAAGATATATTTATTTTTAGAGAGAGAGTGCACACATAAGCGGGGAGAGGGGCAGAGGAAGACAGAGAGGGAGAAAGAATCTCCAGCAGACTCCCTGTTGAGCAGGGAGCCTGACATGGGGCCTCATCCCAGGACCCTGAGATCATGACCTGAGCTGAAGTCAGATGTTTAACGGCTTAACCAACTGAGCCACTCAGGCACCCCTGAGACTTATTTTAGGACTTAGGATCTAATTTATTGGATGAATATTCTACGTGCATTTGAAAAGAATGTGAATTCTGAACTTCTTGAGTATTGCTAGAAATTAGCTAAAGTTGTTGATAGTATTCAGATCTTCTGTATCCTTACTACTTTAAAAAAAATCTCTTTGCCCTATCAATTACTGAGAGATAAATGATAAAAATAAGTAATCATGATTGTGGATTTGTGTGTTTCTCCTTTTAGTCTTATAAATATTTGTTCTATATATTTTTAGGTGCATGTACACATTTAGGATTATAATATAATGTCTCCTTGATGAATTGACTCTTTTTTTTTTTTTTTATTACAAAGTCTTCTACTCGTTCCTGGAAATACTTACTGTTTGGAAGTCCACTTTGATATAAATCTAGTCATTTTGAATTACTGTTTGCATTGTCACTTTCTATTGTCTTTTTTTTTTTAACTCTCAACTGATTTGTATCTATATATTTAATGTATGTGCCTTGTCTACAGCATATAGATAGGTCTTGATATTTAGTCACTCAGAGTCTCTTCCTCTTAATTGGAGAGTTTTATCCATTTACAATGAATGTACTTATTGGTGTGGTTTAGTTTATGTCTATTGCCTTGCTATTTGTTTTCTATTTGTCTCATCTATTTTTGATTCTTCTTTTCCTCCCTTCTGATTAATCAATTATTTTTATTCAGTCTTATGTTTTATATTTTTATTAGATTTTTAGTTTATTTATTTATTGGTGGATGCTCTAGGAATTATAATAGATACCCTTAACTTACTATAGTCTACTTAGAATGAAGAGTGAATCACTTCACATAAAATGTGAGAAAATTAAATATTATAAATTCATTTACATCTTTCTCTTTTTTGCTATTGTTGCCATATATTTTGTGTTACATATGTTATAAGCCCCCATGTTATTATGTTATTATTTTGTTTTGAACAGTATGTTGTCCTTTAAGGAAATTTAAAAAAGAAAAAAAGTGTAGATCTTTATACTTTTATTTTTTATAAATAAAAAATATTTACCATATGTGGCACATCTTATGCCTTCATATAGATCCAAGTTTCCATCTGCTATTATTCCTTTGAACCTGGAGATTGATTTATTTATGTATTTCTTTGTTTGCTTGCTTTTTTAGTATTTCCTATGGTGCAGGTCTACTGTTGAAAATTTTTCTCAGCTTTAATCTGAAAGTGTCTTCATTTTATTCTACTTTTGAACAGTTTTCACTAAACATAGAACTCTAGTTGGCTATTGCTCTTTGAGCATTTATAAGATCTCCTCACATCGTGTCTGGTCTCCATTGATTTTGTTGAGAAGTTAGTCATCACTATTGCTGTCATCCCATAATATGATATGTCATTTTTTTCTTGATTTTGATGTGACTAGGTGTGATTTTCTTTGTATTCATCTTGCTTGAGGTTCATGGAACTTCTTGGATCTGTAAGTTAATTTAAAATCAAATTTACCCCAATTATCTTAAAACTTTGTGCCTTGAAATAATATTTACAGTTTCTAAAGTTTGAGCATCTGGGCTAGAATCTTGACCATTATCTCAATTATGGTGATAGCGGACATCTTTGTTTCATTTCTAGTTTCAGAGGGAAAGCTTTCAACATTTCACCATTGGTTATAATGTTTGTTGTAGGTTTTTTTTTAAAGGTACCCTGTATCATCTTAAGTTCTCAAGTACTCTTCTATTCCTAGTTTACTGATAGCTTTTAACATGTATAGAAATTGCATTTTATAAATTTTTTTTTTCTGCATTGAGCCAACTTTATATTCCTAGAATAAATCCAATTTGATCATTATGAATTATCTTGTTTTACATATCTGGATTCAGTTTACTAGAATTTTCATCAAGACTTTTTCATTTGTAATTTTTCTTTCTTATAACATTGTTGTAAAGTTTTGTGTCAGGGTTATTCTATTCCGATAAAAAAAGTTGTCAAGTTTTTCACTTTTTTCTATTTTCTGAAAGAAAACAGTGAGTCTTATTAATTAAGTGGCGAAGCTGGTATTTAAACCATACAGGCTGGCTTCAAAATCTATGCTTTTAATTGTAATGCTATGTTGACTTTCCTCTTACTTTCTCTCTTTCTCTCTCAATATGCATATCCCAAGCCCTAATTCTCCCAGGGAAACACAAAGAGGGAAATCTAACATCTGAATAAGCAGTACTTTGCATTAAAGGAGAGAAACTGAGATTTGGGCCCAAAACTTTTCTAATGGGCATTAAACACGCTTTTCCTTTGCTCTGGACACCTTCTTTCAGTTTTCAAATGCATCAGATGTGGTAGCTTCAGGGACTGTACACATGTTGTTTTGCCTGCTAAAACTGCATTCTCCAAACCCAAGTTATTGACAGTTCATCCCTGAGATGTCAGTCTAGGCACTACTTCTTCACAGAAAACTTCTCTGACTCCCATAGTTTGAGGAGGTCACTTTCTTCACTAGTGCTCTTTTTTTTTTTTTTGCACACCTTTCTTTTTTTCTGTAATATAAAATCACAATCATAAAAAAATAACTCATTGTGTAAAGTTTGTGTCTCCAGCTTGAATATAAACTCCCTGAGGGTAGAGACTATGTAATCTTATTCATGGTGAGCATATAGTAGGCACCTCACACATATTTATTACATGACTGAATTCTCTAAATTTCTTAAAAGCTTTTGAGGGCACGCATATATTACTGCAGTTTTGTGGATGGAAAGAAGAGTTGACAATATAATATATATTTTTACTTTTCCCCAAGGTTCTACTGGAGTCATCTCTTGATCTACTCTTTGCTTTCCATTACTACAAGAACCTCACCTGATTTTCATCCATTTGGATCTGTTGGCTTGAGTCTCTCAAAAGTGGGGGGAAATAGAGCTAGGGAGGAGATAGGTAATAAAAGGTAGCCTGAATCATGGACAATGGAGATACTGAAAATAATAAAGAGTAGTATATTGTATATACTATAATAAATAATAATAATAGAGTAAATAGCTAATATTTATTGAACACTTAATATATGCCAGGCACTCCAGTAAGTTCTCTACACATCTTCATTTAATCTTCATGGCATATAATAACATACTTCAGTTATTATCACTATTTATAGGTAAGAAACTGAACCTTGGAGAAGTTAAGTTACTCTCTTAAGGTCATACAGCCAGTGACTGGCAAGGGTAGGACTTGAACCCATGTCAGTGTTACTCCAGAATCCATGCTCTTCCCTGCTGAACTATAGACTGCCTTATATAATTTCCACTGGTTGTCAAAATATAGTGAAAATTCTCAGCAAGGAGATTGTAAAAGGATTTCTTTGATCTAATTTCAGCTCTACAGTGACAAGCAAACCTAGTGATAAAGAAAAGATTCAGATTTAGAACAGCAAGTGTCTTTCTAGGTGGCTCAAAATTATTTGCCTTTGTAATGAGGTTAGTTCTGTGATTCTAATTAAACTTTGTCAGTTTTCTTAATGGTTGGTTAATCTTAAGATTTTAAAAATAAGTGATTGTAATTTAGCAGCTCAAAAGATCAGTTTGCCACTAAATGCACAAATACAAGTATGTATAACTTTTTCATGAGAAGACTCAGTCAAGTTCTTGGGTAAAAGATACTCCTTCAACATGCTGGTGTGTAATGACTGCTCTCCAGAAATCCCAGTGTCACTAAAAATTCCTACTCCAACAAGATTAAATCCTTTATTACACTGGCTATTATAAAGAAGGTGCCAAGACAATGAAATCTTATGAAAGACATTTATTTTTTAATGGAATATATTAATATCTATTTAATTAAACTCATAACCCTTTGTTTAGAATGTATTTATAGAAAAGAGAGAAAAACAGACTCTGCAATTAGTTTTCTTGTATCTAGGACAAGCTTGTTATAACAGTCATGGGACACATTTTACGGGTGCTATTTCGGCATTGACTATTTTGAAAACTAGGAGAAAAATGCTTTAAAGTCAATACTGTCCAATTTAAAAATACTGAGTTGGACCATATACAATAACATATATTTAACCATTTCCAATTTTCTATGAATCAGGTATGTTCACTGACTTTCCATTTTAGAGATAGCTCAATTATGTTAGTATTCTTACATTTTTAATAAATATCTAAAAGGATTGCCATACTGTTTTCTCCCTCTCTTTTGGAAGGCCTAATGGAGACAATAACTACATCTTAAGTGTCCCTTGTGCTCCCTATCCTGCTTATGATCATATTGACTAACTAGGGCATAACTCAACACTAGCAGTTTGACTGACCATCCTTTAGGCTGTCAGGCCTCAGCAATTCTCTTTCCTTCCCAGTTTCCTCTCCTCCCTCCCTCCCTCTTTTCTTAAAAGTTGTAATATAGAAAATGGTAGACTACATAAGAATTACAACTGAGTACTGTGGGAAGTCAGAAGACATACCTGGCTGTGGGGAATAAGGAGATTTGCTGCATGAGGTGTTATCAAGTCAGACAATTTAGACACACAGAGAACAGAGAAAGGGTTTCTAGCATGTGCAGACATGTGATATGTTGCTTAAGTATTTGATAAATGGATAAAAATATTTTAAAAAGTAAAATAAGTACATATTCAATTAAAGTGACAAGTTTTCTTGAGTGACTTGAGTTCTTTGTTAGATCTCAGATGGGAACTATTTTCCATCCAACGGAGCTTCTGATAGATGAGTTATTTGAAGGAAGACATTAATTTCCCTTCAGATCTTGTGCAGGGGCTCATGGTCCTACCAAGAATTCCCTTCAGAAGCAACTATGGGTGACAAGAGATGAGGAAATAGGATGTCAGTTTGCTATCATAACCCAGTTAGATTTGTCATCATCCTCATAGCACTTTGAGAAACTTGAAGCACATATCACAATGGCAATAATGAATTATTCACCTAATTACTGTTTTAATGTCTCCCTTTATTGTAAATCTATTGACTTTTATGAAGGAAAGGACCCATTTGGTTGTTTACCACTGTATACTGAACATAATGACTGACATGTAGCAGATGCTCAGTAAATAATTGTAGAGTGAGTACTTTGCCCTCAACTATTCATAACTGAGATTGTTGAATGAGTGAAAGTACAGTAAGTTTTTTTTTTATTTCTCTAAAATATTTATATTACATAAGGGGAGTAATGGGTGATTATATTGGGAAGATATTTTGGTATTAATTAGTTCTGAGGTGCCTGAGTGGCTCAGTTGGTTAAGTGTCCGATTCTTGATTTTGGCTCAGATCATGATCTCAAGGTTGTGAGATCGAGCCCCAGGTTGGGCTCTGTGGTCAGTGGGGAGTCTGCTTGGATTCTCTGTCTTCCTCTCCCTCTGTCCCTTCCCCAACTCCCTAGAATAAATAAATAAATCTTAAAAAAATAAAAGCTTAGTACTTATAGTACTGTGGTAAGCAATAGATTATTAATTAAAAATTCTAAGCAAGCAAATGATGAGATCAGCTTTATTTTATGAAAACAACATCTCTTAAAATTAGGTAATTTTAGGATTACCTGAACATGAATACATGAACAGGAAGACTGTAGTCACAATCACTTTAGCCCTTTGCCTATAAAAGTGGTGGGAAGGTAATTTTCCTTATACTCTGCCTAATTCGACCACTTGGATTCCATGTGAAGAAAAGGTTGTGGTGGTTATTTGGACATGACAAGGTAGAGGGCAAGGCATGGAGTAGGGGCTTGAATGGCAAATTGGGCATAAATATATTACCACAAATAGAAGATTTATTTTACAACTTTTTCATAAGCAGTTAGTCATTCACAAAGCAAACTTAAGGTTCTGATATGGATAGCAAGAAGAGGTATAACAACTATGATTGGTTTATTGGTTAAGCTGAACTCGATGATGTACAATCAGGAAATGACTTAGTTTTTCTATAATCGTTGTCTCTAATGTCTCCCTTTTCCTTTTCCTACCTTTGTCAACATCTTCACGCTTCAAGAAGATCCAATAGCTTTCTGGTAAATTTCTGATTTTAAACTTAGTCCAGTCCAATTAAAAACTTCAGTCTTACATCCAGTTCAGAGATGCTCTGCTGCTGCAACATTACCTATAACTCAGGACAGGGGGTATGTGCTGTCTTTTCACACTTTGGGTGCCTCTAGTCCTCTTTTTTTCTTTCCTCTTCTTCTGGGATGCAGTTTAGAGAGGGAGGGTACACAGAAGAAAAGGGTCAAAGATATTCCTACATAGTTTATGATATTTGTAGTTCAAAATACTGACTCTTTGGGATATATTTGTGGTTTCATTAGAGGAGCCAAGGAACTCCCTCAGGGCATCATTCTTTGATGTGAAAGTGGACTCTATTGGGGGAATTCCTGTAGCTCCTGATCCCAGTGATCTACTTTATAGCCACTTTTTTTAAAAAATATTTATTTATTTATGTATGATAGTCACAGAGAGAGAGAGAGAGGCAGAGACACAGGCAGAGGGAGAAGCAGGCTCCATGCACCGGGAGCCTGATATGGGATTCGATCCCGGGTCTCCAGGATCGCGTCCTGGGCCAATGGCAGGCGCTAAACCGCTGCGCCACCCAGGGATCCCTATAGCCACTTAATAGCGAAGTCCCCCCATCCTGACTGGCCTCTTGCTAGCTGATGAGATCCCAGCAAGATGATTCAAGCCCATTTATCTTCCTTGGTATCTACTTGGTTCTTGGGAAATTCATACATACTTATCATGATAATAAATAGTGAACATTCTAGTATTGCCTCACTGTTGCTTCTTTTTTTCGTCTATCTTAGGTTAGTCCTTGCAACTGCTTGTCTTCAGAATTCCCCTTTCATAGAGTTCACCAGGAAGAGAGAGATGTCAGCCTCTGTGTCCTCTCTGTTTATATACACTTCCCAGTTTTGGGAAGTTTTATTCATGTATTCTCTTAGTTTGCTTCACTTGACTCTCTTAGAACACTGGGATCTTTGAATGTCCACACCCTAAATAATTATTCATCTGGGGAGTGAGATGTTGCTGTCTGTTTCTTGCAGGAACACTTTTATCTGTGTCTGGTTCTCTTGAAACATTCTTGAATCAGTTTCAGCAAAAGAAAGGAGAAACACTCCCATTCTCTCTTTCACAGAAAAGAGAGAAATGTCATAGCACTTCCCACTAAACTCGCAAAACAGTGATACCACAAGATTCTTCCAAGCAACCCTAGTTTTTTTGCTTGTATAGATTAATGGGGTATTTATCTCTGGACCAGTTTTACCATCCTTTAGCAAGTCCTGTGTGGATGTATTTAACATCTTTTTTAAGTGCCTAGCATTGGTTATTTTATATTGTTTGCAGCTTTGATGCTTTAAAGGAAATTCTGAACCAAATCAAAAAAGACTCCTTTGATTTATTAGAATATACATAGTCCCTTTTCTGGAGGACCATAGAGTTTAAGAAATGCTCATCAAAAGAGGTGATAACAAGCAATCTCAGTACTTAAGGAAAGAGTGACTTAATTTGTTCATTCATTCATTCATTTCCACAAGTTACTCTTTCAAGAGCTGAATATGACATATGAACAAATCTAAATAGTTGCTGCCCTAATTGAGGTTACAGTCTAGTGGGAGAGCTAGCCATTAAACAAGTAGATACAGAAATTATTAGAAATTATAATTTGGGCAAAGAACAGGGTGCTATGAGAAAGAACAGCGTAGTACATGATGGCAGGACTAGATTTGGCTCATTCCTAGGGGCAAGCACCTAGAGACTTTATCAGACTATTCCCTTCAGGAACTATCAGATGTGAGTTATTTTTAGGAGTAAGGTTGCAAAGCTGGCCAATGACAAGTCAAGTTCATTAGTTCATTAATGCATTTAATAGTGTTTTTTTTTTTTTTTTTTAGTGACAACCATTTGCTAGGTACCGTACAAATGCTAAAAATACCAAAATGTATAGAATGAAGTTCCTATAGTAAAGATGCATATAGTCCAGTGAGAGGTAGAGATAAATACAAAGTCAACATGAGTCAGTAGGATGAGGATAAGAACAGAAAAGCTAGGGGCCTATGACTTTCTTTGCCTCTGGGGAGCAGTGGGGAGATGTTCTGGGAAATGTAACACTAAGTAGTTTTTTGAAGGATGAGGAGATGACCATACAAAGCAGTGAGAACAGAAGATTATTCCAGGGAAGAAAGCACCATGCTCAAAAATATAGAACCAGGTACTCCAATCTGAGTCTCAATACATTGGAGTGCTTTGAATAGGTTTTCCCTGTACAAAGATACTGCCTCCCTGTCCTTGCAGTGATGTCTACTATTTATCCCAATGTATCATAATGTGAAAAAGGTGGGAAGCTGTGATTTAGAAGCTAGAGAAAGCATAATACATTTAGGGAATTGCACAAATGTTGAAATATATGAGACATGGAAAGAGGTTCTGGCCACGTATTGGTTTCCCTATCACACTGAAATGTATAGGTAACAACATTGTCATCTTCAACCTGGCAAGATCAAGAACTACAGGAATAGGGAAAAGATTTATTATTGAATGAGTGTTATAAGTTTTTACAATCCTAACACCATTTATGAAGGATAATTTTGATTTTGTCTCCTTTGCCCACCTCCCTGAACTTTAAGGAGGAATGCAGTTGTATGTGTTTGATTCCTGGGCTTTTATGATGCAGAATTAGGAGACTACTGAGAGAAAGTTCAGGATTGGAGAGACATGGGGAAGAGGAAAGGGAACAAATGGCAAAAACCATATTGACTCAAGGCAGGGAGAGTGTTGAGGGTATTAGAGAAAATAGGAGAAAACAGTATAAATTGAAACTGAGTAAATTTTCTTTAAGATTTACAGGTACAGATTTTGGAATTCTTTTAAAAATTACTTTAGAATACTGGACTCTTTCTTCATATGTGAAACAGAAGAGAGATTGGGCTGTAGAAGCAACAGGATTTATTTGGGTTTTGCACTATATGTGCATGCTTATACAAAAAAGGAGGTTTAATGCAACATGGGAAATAATCTCAGGATATGGAACTAGATATAGAATTCCTGTTTTTGACATTCAGTAGTGGCATGATTTGGGGGAAACCTCTATTATTTCTTAGAGCCTTTCCATACCTCAGTTTCCTCATATAGTCATATAATACAGTACTTCATTGGGTCAATGTGAATAACAAATAAGACATGAAAGTGCTATGCAAATTATGAAGAGTTATACAGAGTTCCATGATAGCAGTAATAATAATGATGTTCATGTTAAGTTTTTTTTTTTTAAGTTTTTAAACAGCATAGAATTATACCTTCAGTGCCTTTGAGGAATGATAATTGATGGTATTAATAAAGAGGAGACAATAAAAACACAACTTCCCTCAAGTCCAGAGGTTGATGATGACTCCAATTTAGAGAAAACTAACGCTCATCAGGAATGACCCTAAACTTGAGAAGAATACAGTTTAAAATCATTGCTGTTTCCTTTTAAGTATTCTTCCTATATGTCTGAGTTCTTATTGTTCTATCTGGAAATGCCACAGTATAGTCCTTGTGTTCTCTGGTGCTGGCATGCTGCAAAATCCTGTGATAGAGGGGTAGTTAATAAAGTATTTGACAGGAAATATAGAAAAAAATCTTTGTAATTCACAGTTCTGACATAATGAAAAGCTTATAATTCACTAGTGTGACCTCACAGCTGTGAATTACAAGTTTCACTTGACTCGTTCACAATTTGTCTTTGAATTTATACTATGAAAAGTGAGAACCATATTGTCAAACTGTCACTCCATATTGATATATTACTGCTGAAGATTAAGAAACATTTTGTCAAAGAGCAGGAAAATAAAAATATCCTAAAAGAAGATGGAGTTTGATACAAATTTGAAGGGGTGTATGAGGCAAAGACAAAAATGTCTAGAAAAAAGCAACATGCAGTGTTTGTATCTCTCCAGGGACTTGTTTTTCATCCCTTCATTTAATAACAATAAACCTCTGTATAAAACTCACTATATGCCAGGCACTCTTCTAGCCACTTTATTTTTATTTTTTTTCTCTAGCCACTTTAGATATAAATACTTTTAAGACTCAAGAAACTCCTTAGAAGTAAGTATTGTTTTTATTTCTATTTTTTTTAATGCAGAAGCTGAAGCACAGAGAAGTTAATTAACTTGCCTAAATTCACATGACAGTCAATGGCAAAGCCAGAATTCAAAGCCAAGTCTCAATTATGGCTCCAGAGGTCAGACTCCCAAGCCTCTGTGCCACATGGTCTTTGTAGAAATGTTACCAGAGATAGAGTTGGATGAGCCAATACTAATTTTTAACCTTAATATCAATTTGAAAATAACTCTGAGGGGTGCCTTGGGTGGTTCAGTCAGCTAAGCATCCGCCTTTGCTCAGGTCATGATTTCAGCCCCTGGGATCAATCAAGCCCTGCATGGGGCTCCCTGCTCAATGGGGGAGCCTGCTTCTCCTTCTCCTTCTGCCCCTTTTCCTTCTGTGCTCTCTCTCTCTGTCAAATAAATAAATAAATAAATAAATAAATAAATTCATTCTTAAAAAAATCTTTGATCTTTTCTTTATAGTAGTAATATTTCAAAAGAATGGAGGACAAGAGAGACATCTAGTACTACATTTCACTTGTTTAGATTCAGAACAGATGAAGGTTCTCTATACTGGACATGCATCTAATATCATTTTTAACTTTTCAAGAATCTTTGAGTAAGATATGCAAAGAAGATTGTCATTCTGACAGTTCTCTTTGTAACTTTTTATTTTAATATAGCTTCAAACTTACATAAAAATTTAAAGGATAGTACTAAGAACAATTGTATACCTTTATCCAGGTTTATGAATTGTTTAAATTTTGCCTCATTTTTCTTTCTCTTTCTCTACAGTCATTTGAAACTAGGAGGTAAAGTGTCTTTTTATCTCTAAATCTTTCAGTGTGTATTTCCTGAAAGCAAGAACATTGTCTTCATAATCTCAGTATAATCATCAACATTAGGAAAGTTCATATTGATACAATACTGACATCTATTCCATAGTCCATATTCAAATTTTCTAACTTCCCCAAAACGTTCTTTATAATGATTTTTTCTCTCACTGGAGAGTTCTTTCCCCCACCTCCCTTCCATACATGAATGTTCTTAGGAGTCTTATTTGTAAGTCAAAATTGGAAACAACCAAAATATAAAATGATAGTAAATAGTTAAATTTTATTACATTATACCATGAAATATTACTCAAAAATAATAAAGAATATTGATACATGTAACAATAGATAGATTAGACAGATCTCAAGAGTATTATGCTGAGTGGAAAAAAAGGCAATCAAATACTATATAATGTGATTTATATAACATTCTCAAAATGACAGAATTAAAAGCAGGGAAAACAGAGCTTAGTGAAGAATTTTTGGGTGATTGGGTATGTGACTATAAAGGGCTAGTCATAGGGAGATCTTTGTGGTGATAGAATTGTTCCATACGTTGATTGTGATGGCGGTTGCATAGATTTACATGTGACAAAATGGCATAGGATTGCTCACACATTTTCCAATGTCAATTTTCAGGTTTTGATATTGTAATATAGTTACATAAGATGTGACTATTGTGGGAAATGGGGTAAATGTTATATGAGATAATTCTGTATTATTTTTTAAACTTCATGCAGATCTCTATTTTAAAATGGAAAATTAAAGAAAAATGTTAGAAGCATTTTGTCATAGATAACAGCTCATGAACTTATGTAAGAGAGGTCTTTAATGAACTCCTCAGAAGACTAAAAGTTATGCATAACTGGCAGAGTGATTATGTGTGATTGTGTCTAGTTATAGTTATTCTCTACTATGTTGTATCTTTTAAGAGTCATTAATAGCAAGTATTATAAGTAGCTGGGTATAAGAGTAATTTCAGAACAAATAACTGGACAGAATATCAAGGTCATGATGACTCCTCAGATAGAGTAAAAAAAAAAAAAAAATCAAGTTCCTTTCAGTTCAAAGAATTCCCAGAGTATTTTCAGGTGGGTTCACAAACTATTCATTTTGTTTTCCTCTGATTTATTCTGGTGTTCTCTTCTCATGCTTGTGCTGTTACTGCTGCATTTGGCCAGCCACCTGCAAAGAAGACCCCAAGATCTGAGGTGGTGTTCTCTTTAAACTCTTTTTACCTTAGATAGAGGCTGGTAGGTTCCATTATTCCAGCTGCTGAATCCAACATATTCCAACATATTCCTTACCTGGGAGGTATTCTTAACCATTACTTGTAATAACCATCATTATATAGTTTAAAAGGTAACCTGTTTTGGGCTTTAAATAGTTCAAAGAAATTTCAGTAAGAAACCCATATAGTTCATAATGATTCTTTATAGCAACTCTTTCCTATAATTCAGATTCGAGTCCATAGATCAATGAGGAATATAAGTAACAGACACAATATTGTATCTCAAATTGGCCCTCATCAAATCCTATTCTACTCTCTCCTCTTTCCAATCTTTCCTCAAAATTGTTGCCAAATATTGATTCACTGAGCAAAACAAATGCTTTAGCTTCTTAAAACTGTTTGGTAGTGGTTCCTGAACAAAATTATACTACAAACATCTGAGATGGAAATTTACAGTATGATCTAATTTCTACCTTTTGACCTTCATTTGCTATGGTGTTACTCTATGCATTCTATTCTTCTATGATCTTGTATATCTTGTTCTTCCTCCTTCATTTTGCTCAAGCTTTTTTGTTAATCTGGATTTCTATCTCCTGAGCATCTGTAAAATGCCACCATTCTTTGTTGCCCACCATCTTTTCCAATGATGCTTTCCTGAGGTCTTTAACTAGATGGTATCCCTTGTTGGAACTTCTGTTGTTCTTGGCCCCCCCCCTTTTTTTGGCACATACCTTTTGGCTATATAACAGCTTTATAGGCAAAAGAATTCAGTCTAAAATCATGCATTGCATTTGTTTATGGGGACTCTTGATTTCTTCTTCAATTTGGACTAGTTCCTCAGTCTTTCCTTGAATTCCAAGGCCATGTGACTTTAGGGGATTACAGTCCAGCTATTTTGTTGAATGTTCTTCAATTTGGGATTGTCTGTTTCCTAATGATTCAATTAAGACTATACATCTTTGGCAGAAATGTCACAGAAATAATGTGCTGTTCTTATTGCATTCTACTGGGGGAACATAATTTTGATTTATTCTATTGTGAATGTTCATTTTGACACTTGATTAAGGTGGTGTCTGTCAGGCATGTCTCCCCCACCTAATTAAATTTCTTACTTATACATTCACTTGTTGTTTATTTATTTATATAGGTATGGACTCACGGATTCCTATTATTATTGAATGACTTAAAATTTATTACTATCATTGTTTGTTTTGATACTCAAATTATCTCAGATTTGGCCAGCAGGAACCCCAGCTGGCATTGTTTCCTTTTGACGTGTCTCTATTGGTTTTTGGACACTTCCTTTCTGGCACACAAAAATATGTCAGCTCATTCTACAATATCCCTATCCCAGCTCTGGAATTAGCCATTTCTACAAGAAGTCTTGATTTTTTAAATTGGAACATTGTGTTTACAAGTCAGGATCAGGTACTAGGTGTGCTTGTTGCAGTTGGGGAGTCACTTCTAGGCCTTCTCAGTGGAATCACCTATATAATACATGTATGTATTATACACACATTTGCATCCATATGTATTTCTATATCTATCTAAATATATTTAAAACCACAAATTCATACCAATATTTCAAATTCCAGTCTAACGTCACATGTCTCATTCTTGTTTTCTCTCTTTCCATATTTGAAATCCTCTTCTTTGACAGTGAGAAATCTGATTCCCATTACCCTTAACATATTCACTCACTGATCAATTGGTTTCTGTAGGCAAACTCTTGTCACTGCTGTTACAATACCCCCTCCCTTCCAGTCCCATATGTGCACCCTGCTCCACCTGACTCCCTGTAATGGGTGGTCCCCCAACTTCTGCACAAGCACCATACTTATCCAGGTCAATTTCAGACATAAGCATGAGGCCACCTTTCCCTAGTACATCCATTTTATCCCACTTGGGCTCCAAAATTCTATGTTTTACCACTGCCACCCAACTCTATGAACTTTCCTCCTCATCCCTTCACCCTGCTTAGGATCTGACAGTCTGCACCCACTTTTGGTGGGTCTAGTCTCTTCCTCCTGCTGGGGTTCAGACATTGACTCTGGGCAAATTCCTATATGGGACACCTTCTTGATCTTACTTGAGCTCTGATAGTCTGTGATGGTCACTGCCACCACTTCCTATCTCCCTATACATGCATCTTATCTATCAATGCCCCCCACTCTCACGTTAGGGCTCTGATATGCTGAACTAGGCCATTCTTTCTTGTGGACTTTAAACTTTGCTTAGTCCACACACTGCTCCTGGCACTCATCCCCCAATCTGGACACTCTGCTCATCTCACCCAGACACTGACACCTCATTCTGGGACTCTCCTACATAAACATCCTCCTCACCCAGCTTCGGCTCAGTCACCTGGGCTTAGTTGCCTACCCAAGATACCTACCTCTTCCCTCTTGGGCTCTGGCACTGCATGCCAGGCCAGTGCTGCCTTCTCTTCCATGAATGGAAGCTTCATCAAGCCATTCAGGCTCTACCCTATTGTGTGTACAGCCATCACTCACATACACCCTCCTGCCCTCACTTATGCCCCACCACACCTCCTTGAGACACTCTCAGTACCCTGCCAGTACTCAGCACTACATGCTGTACTAATGCCCTCCTTACCTTTACAGGCCTTAACACCACAGGACCCTTGCTGTCCCTTTCCTGAAAGTAATGCCTTCCAATCTCACTTCAGCCCACCGACCCCACAGGATGTCTGGCATACTGTGCACTAACTTGTACACTCTGATCTGAGTTGCCCCACCTACCCTTACCTAATTGGGGTAATGCCCTGCACTAGGCCACTGTTATCTCTATGGATACTCACCTCATCTTGCTTGGCTCCAACACCTTGTACTGGGCCACCTCTCCTCCTCATGGGTGCCATTCTCACTATGCTTGGGCTTTAATACATTACTGTGTGCACTATGGCACGCACTTTCCCTCACTTTCCCTCTGCTAATACCTACCTTGCTCAGCTCTAGCTAATAGCTTTTGAACTAAATTGCCTGGAAGAAAAGGGGGATGGGAGAGGAAAGTAGGAGAGGGAAGGGAAGGAAGAGAAGGGGGAGAAGGAAAGAGAAAGGAAGAGAGGGGAAAAGAAAGACTGGAAGTGGCTTTTGACAGAGCTTACTCAGACCAAGCCACAAACCCAGGGACATCATTCATATTTTCCTTTTGTTTTCAGACATATTCATTCTTTGAACAATTTGAATATTTCGCCAACATTTCAGTATTCTGTGCCTTCCTCGGGGTACTGGAAAGGCTTATTCTCTGCAAACAGCTGTTCAGTATGATACCACCAGGGTCCTCCAGTATATTTATAGCTTTGGAATTCACAACTACCTATAATTTATACATGCATAGTTCTTCAAAAAATGCAAAAATTAAATCCTTCTAACTTATAGGGAGTATGGAATCCAATCAGTTTTAGCAAGCTTTCCTGTATATTAATTATCATTTATTTGAATGCTGTTTTAAAAAACCATAAATCTGTAAACACCTACATTTTGTAACCTTGATCAAACATTATTTTTAAAACTCCTATTGCAGTTTGGGAATTTTTCAAGTCCTGGAACAAAGAATAAAATGTCATAATGAAACTAGTTTTTATGATGAAATGGCGGTTACAACATAATTATTATAATTAATGCTAAAGCCTAGCTATAATTCAACATGTTTGACCATAGCGCTTCTACAGTGACTCACAATGTGACAGATTTACTCCCAGGTAATGTGATGAGCTGTGCTGGATGTTCTCATTCGTGTATATGGTGTAATGGTTTATTATAACAATATTATGGCTGTGGTGGTGAAGCTCTCATACCATTATGTTTCCTCTTAAGAAATAATCTCAAAAAATACAGTAGTTTGTGTATCAACTTTTTAGTGTTTCTCATAACCAAGGCTCCCTGAAAAGGGAGGACCAGCTGCAAATGAGACCTATTCTTTTATGTAATAAACTGCCAAAAGCTAGAAAGTGATGACATTCTGCTTATTGCAATAGGCTGAAGAACGATTTTGCATGTTCACCAGGCAAGAAATACAGCTGTGGTTCCTGTTATTGACAAAAGACAATACAGGCAGGATTCCATAGCTTCGTTGCTTCAGTCTGTGACATTAAGGTTCAACCTCTGCACAAGATGCATAAATATCCTTTGGATTTTCTTCAGTAAGCACACACTAGAGGTTAATAATGTGGGGATGTTTGATTCCCTGCTGTTTTAAATAATTTCATGGAAAATCTAATGCAGTAGGACACTAGTTTAGAAAGGTTATTACCCTCATCAAACGATAGCACTTCTTTCCTATTATTTTCTACCAATTTCTTGCCCTTATAGCTCCTCTCTCTTCATTTACCACAAATGATTCTTCAAAACGACACTCTGTGGTTGGGTGGAGATGGGATTGGAGAAAGCTTAATCCCTAATCAGGGCCCTGTCAGTGCTGGTAGTAGTGTACATCTTTCTTCCTTCTTCTGCTTGCTGGAGCTTAGATACAAGACAGAGATGCACACTCACTGAAGAGGAGTCATTGAAACCAGTTCCTATCCCTTTGCTGGGGCTATTTCACATGAGACTCTGAGATCTAGAGCCCACAGGGAGCCTTCAGGCAGTTACAGTTGTAATAGCCTGCTCCAGTTCTTCTCAACTAAATGGTGCTCTGATTTGCTAAATTCTTGAGTCATTATCACCTCCGTTGTGCCAAGTACTTACAACAAAACTCAAAGAATGATCTTGGGCTCACAGTTTTAGGATTAAGGAACAATATGGGGTTCCATGGACTGTGCCATTCCAGGCTAAGTGCAGAAGAGACTGCCTATTCAATATCCATCTCTTCTTTTCCTACCAGGATACAAAATTTAGTCAGATAACCATGTGCATTTCCTAGCCTTGTTTGCAAATGGGCACCAGGTGAATAAATTCTGGCCAAAAAGCAGAAGTTGTTGAGGTAGGACTTCTGGAAAGATCCTTAAAATGGCAGGACAGACCCGGATGGCAGTTTCTTTTTTTTGGCTTTTGTGGTGACCAACTCACTTGGTTTGTTTGCCTGGGATTTTCAGGGTTCCAGAAGGATGGGCCTTTTAGTCTTAAAACCCAGAAAGTTCTAGGCAAACTAGGTAAGTTGATTATCCTGCCTTTCTTCCGCACAATATATATGTGCTGGTTTGATGTCTAGCAGTGATCTGATGGCCTTGAGGTGACATACTCATTCTAAGGATGACTGGGTAAGAGGATAGGAGAAGTTTGATTCCATTGCAACTGCCCTAGACTTTTCAGTACATGAGAAAAAAATAACTCCCAATTTAATGAAACAGTATTTTTTTTTTTTTGGAGTGTTGTGTTTCTCTTTTTTAGCAACCACAAATTCAATTAATGTTAACTTAGTTAAGGAGCTCTGTTACGCCCACGTGGAATGCAGACTTTCCCTTCTGACTGAAGCACTTCCAGTTCCTTGGAGAGAGATGGTTTGAACATCCTGGAAATGGTTCAAATCCAGGTCTGCCAGACTCCAGACACTCTCCTCCTGCAACTTCACAGTGTTGTTGCTCTCAGTCCTCATCCCTGTAAAGCTTACTCTGGAAAGAGCCCTGAGAGATTTGGTTAGCACTCAGAAAGCTCAGTGTTTGGAGAGAAGGGCTCTTACAGGTAATGTGGACCCCTTGTGCCCTCATTTACTTTGATGAGGAAACAGGCCCAGACAAAACAGGGGTATGGAGACCTGAGCTCCTAGTCAATTTGCTCTCTTTGATGCAAATGCTACCTCTCCTTACCTGCAGCTGCCAGTGTCATCCCCATTGCAAATAGCAACATGCTGATCCTAGCATTCCCCTGCCCATCCTTTATGAACTTTAAAGTATAGCTCCTGTTTCTGGATTGCTCAATTTGTGTTGAAGTGGCATCTTATGACGGGAACTTTAAAGCTAAAATAACACGGCTATTAAGAACTTGAAAAAAAAAAAAAAAGAACTTGAGAGTTTTGTTTCATTTTGATTTTCTTGTTGATAGATGTGGGATACTGACTTTAGGAACAATTGCAAAGGAGTAGAAATTGGTTCTACCACCTTTTCATAAAAATCATTTACCTTTTACTTAGCTGGAAAGGATAATCAGAATTACCCCTTTCCATCAAGGAAAGCATAGTATTGAGCTTATATTAAATATTCAAACATATAATTTTATCAACAACAGAAAGAAAGGAATTAAAACATGCTTACTGGGTGCCAACAGCCAGGAATCCCCAGTTAGACAGTATCTATGCAATATCAGATATTAAAATTTTGAATACCACTTCTGGAGCAAGGAGCATGAGCATGCACATGCACACATGCACGTGCACACACACACACAGAGAGCTATGTGAACATGCATGCATCTGATTTAATCCTCACACAAACCACTAGGAGGTAAGGAATGAGGCTCAAAACCCAAGGTCACAGAGTCACCAAGTAGCTGAACAGAGATTTGAAGCCACATCTAACCTCAAGATTGCACTCATTTCTTTTTAGTCAAGTTATTATAGACGGTCTCTAGACTTCCTCTTTGTGAGGGCTGTCAAGAAGACCTTGAAAATTGATTTATTTTAGAGGCATAGGAAGAGAGAAATTAGCATTAATTGAATGAATGCCTTTTTGTGGCTTTCTTTATTCTATTTACATCCATTTTTAGCTAGTGTTTACTCAAACCCTGTAATATGGATGGTATCATCCTCATATTTTATACCCATTTTATGCATGAGGATACTGAGCCTTATCTAAGGGTTTAAGAACCTTATCTAAAGTCAAACTGTTAAACATATAGGCTACAAAATCAGTCTAGTTCCAGATTCTGTGCTCTGAACCACTACACAGTGTTTCTGCTTATTTATAACACCTCACTCATTTTTCTCACTTAACTATATATTTCATGGATTTTTCCAGGCTAATAAACAACATAACTTTCCATAGTATAGCTATACGTCAGTGTATTCAGCTATCCTCCTACCACCCTGTCACATATAATGCTACAATTCAGTGGCTTTTTTTAGACATTTATTCTTATGTCCTAGTGTACTGATTTATATTTGTTAGATTCCCAAAGATGGAGAGGTGGAGATGAGCCAAAGGGTTTAGATATATTTAATTATAATAGCTACTGCTAGATTATTTATCATTATTGCATTCAAAAATTGTGATAGAATACACATAACATAAAATTTTCTAGATTATTTTTATGAAAAGTTTGTAGCAGTTCAATCCCCATCACCAGTGAATGAGAAGGGGGTTGCCCATTTTTTCACTAGCACAACACATTCCTGTTTTTGTGAACTTTGATCAAGCTGGTAGTTAGATATGGATAATTCATTGCTGCCTTAATTTATACTTCCCAGACTTCTAGTGAGATTGAGCATCATATCATCTATTTATTCTTTGCCAAGAAACCTGAATTTTCTATCAAAATTTTCAGAACTTTGAGATAAAAAAATAAATTTCCATTTAAAGCTTTGGGCATTAAGAGCAGGTAAAGGGGATATGAATGTATCAGTGTGTGTTTAAAGTGGGAGCTTTCTTGGCTTCCTTTCTGTGCCTTTGAAATAATTTATTCTGCTTATAAATTAGCCTATAACAGTGGGTGCTTTAATGATGAAATAAATTATCTCCCAAACGGATTTGGAAGCTGTAGAAAAAGTGGAAAATAAAAGTGATTCTGAAATACGAATGCCGTGTAGACCGAACAAAGTTGAATGTTGGCCTTTTGTCATTGCGGATTCTAATCTATGCATTTCCAGAATACATTTCAACATATGGTTGTAAAGAGCCTTTCAAAAATCAATTATTTGGAAGATGACTTTACATTTTGTAGAGAAAGGATGATGGTCTCAGGGCCTACTTACAGCAGGGATGTGGCTGTCTGCTGGGACGGTGTAGAATCCACGATGCTTTTGCTAGTCCTGCAGAAAATCCTTGCAGAAGTCCTCTGTAAAGTTAAATAAACGGAATTTTATATGAAGTTCTGGTTGACAAGCTAGAAGAGAGTTGGGCCAAACCACACAGTCATTCCCAGGAGACATTTGTGAGTGAGAAGAGAGGGAGTTTTGCTTCCTACCACCTTCTCTGAGGTACACCTTCTATGGGGTCATCAGTAGGTGTTTTGAGTAAGGTAGACTTTTGTCATTGGGAACTTCTTACACAGAAGTGAAATTCCAGCAGCCCTCCAGTGAAGAATTTTGTGTGGAGAGACAGTGCCCTACCTGTGAACCACATTTTATAATGCATTTTGAGGTTTGAGCTAATAATGTGAATGACATTCAGTGAGATTGCCAAATGCTGGTAATTTACTCTCATTTTCACATTAATGTGGGCCCACCTGTGATGAATTGGAAACTAAATAAGCACATCAGTTTTAATTAGATATTTCAGAGGCTGGATCTAGTTAAACAGCAGTATTCATTCTTATCTATTAAATAGTGAAAGTTTTAGCACATACTTCAGAAAAAGTTTACACCCTCCCCATCCCACCATTTGTCCTTCTTTGTTTTGCAAATATTCTTTACAGATGGATGCTTTGGAGGTCAAAAGTGCCTAGGTTGGTGCAAAGAGGGAGAGAAATGATTGCATTTAAATCTTAAAAGATAAGTAGATCATCTAGTTCATTCGTAATATGTTTTATACCAAGAAGCATGAATTCTGGAACCTTTAAAAAGACAAATAGAAGATTGCGGTTGCCTGGAAGATGCAGACTCTGGGGCTAAGAGTTCTATGTTCCCCAAACACTGATCCTGCAAACCAGGATCTAAAAATACTACTAGGGTATGGCTAATAGACGCTGAATGACCTTCTATCAGAGAAAGGAGCCATTTTTCAAAATTCAAGACAAGATATTATAGTCCTAACGAAGGCAAAATGTTCTCTGATGCATAAGGGTCTAAGACCTAATGAAAGAAACTAGTATAGATGTGCAGGTAACTTTGATTAATATTTGTGAAGGATGAGGATTAATAGTAGACAATGAGGCTTAAAAATCAGTAGCCCTGAAAAAATTATTTATAGGTGCAATTTTTGCATTGGTTTTAACATCATTCTCCAGTGTCATTTCCCTAAGTGCTTCTACCTGGTTAGACTGAACTCCGGAGGGTGAGACTGTGTCTGCCTTGCTATGGCTATATCCTAGTGCTCAGGATAGAGGCTGTTCTGTGGTAGGTGCTTAATAAACATTTGTATCCCTCTCTGTATTGCTAATCCCTTGTTCTAAAACAATTCTCCTCCTGCAGATTTCAGTCATTGCCTATGTCCTGGCTATCCTTTCACCAAAAAGAATTGTGGCAGTATTTACATGTCATTTTTCCTTTGCTTTTCTTGAGAGGGGAGTATCAAACAGTTGGCTCCAGATATACATTAATGAGTTAAAAAAATTAAATTCTGGATACATGTGAAAGAAAAAGAATTCAAAATGAGTCTATTTATGTTCAGAAAATCACAGGTGCTTAGAATAGTTTTATTGTGATATTAATTATACTATCAAAAAAGAAAAAAACAAAAGAAAAGAAAAAAGAACCAATATTTGGAGACTGGAAAATTGTTAGGTAAGTTATGATGCTTTCATATGGTAAGCTTCTATATAGACATTAAAACAATATTTTAGAATAATATTTAAGGGCAGAATAATTCTCCTAATATATTACATAAAGAAAAGAAAAAGAAGGTAAAAAAGCATTAGAGCATAATTTTTTCTTATAGAAAAAAGATTAAAATGGGGCACCTGGGTGGCTCAGTTGGTTAAGCATCTACCTTTGGCTCAGGTCATGTCATGGTGTCCTGGGATTGAGCCTGATTCAGGCTGCCTGCTCAGTGGGGTGTCTGGTTCTCCTTCTCCCTTCTCCCTGAACCCCTCCCCTGTACTCTGTACCCCATGCTCTCTCTCTTTCAAGTAAATAAATAAATCTTAAAAAAAAGATTAAGGAATTTACATCAAAACTTTATAGTGTTCCAAAATTTAGACTATATATATATATAAAACATATTACTTTTATATTCAGAAAATATGTTATGAAAGTGTAGGATTTCTTTAAATAGAAATATCTTTTACTGGATTTAAAATATGGTATCATTTACCAGGAAATTGAGTAAACCTATGGGAAGGGAAGGTAGTGCTTTGAAGAAAGCAGAGATGAGTGTGTGGGGAAGGAGATCCTGTGTTGATGGGTAGTGAAGGAGTTTGAGATCTCCTTGAAACATGGCCACAACAGTTTATCTGAGAAAAGAAAATGTACTCGGATTGTTCCTGTACAATTACCGCGAAGAATTCACAAATGGAGACTGAAAAAGGAAATAGCTTCTAACAGCTTTTTATACCTGCTCCTATGTCTTCATTTTATACATGTCTGTATAGATATCTTTCCCCCCTGAATGAATAGGTTGGAAATTATTTTCAAATTTTGTTTTAGTTCTTCCCTATCTGCTTCATGAGTGATCTTTTAAACAAGAAAATCTGATTATATGTCTACTTAAATTCTTTTATGGATTCTCATTGCCTTTGAGATACTATCCAGACTCTTTACTCTGATGCACATATATGAGGTTGGGGAACTGTCTCCTTCTTCCTCCCCTGCCCATCCCCCATCACTTTCCCAAATATGTCCCAGACTTCATCATACCAGACAACTCACAATTTTTGTGTGCAACATCTCTATAATAATAGGCTGTACTTCCTTCTAGAAGCCTCCTCTGAATCCCTTCTCTATGTAGTTTCTTCCTCCTTTCTGCCCTCATATACACCTTTACCACTCACTTACCATATGACATTGTAGTTGCTTGACTTTCCTGCCTGTCACCTCACTGTCAACTTCTGCAGGGCAGAGACTAGGACTTGAACAACTTATATTTCAATACTCACCATATGATTTTGGTCCACAGTAGGTATTTAATACATTTTGTTAAGTGACCATATGAATGAATGCCTGATGTATTTTGGTGGCATGTGCACCCACTACTGTTGAATTCACCCTTAATCTTGTCTGAAGTTGTTGTCCAGCTGATGTCTTTCTAGCAGGAAGAACCATGTGCCTTTCTGGATGTGCATCTGTCTAATGAAGGAAAGCGTAATTGGCAGACTAATGGCCCCAAGGATTTGCATGTCCTAATTTCTAGAACCTTTGAATGGTATATTACACGTCAAAAGGTACTTGATAGAATTAAGGTTATGAACTTTAAGAGATAATTCTAGAGTAGCTGGATCTGGGTGAATCTAGTGTAAGCACAAGTGTCCTTAACAAAGGATGCAAGAGGCAGAAGGAAGACAGATGCAATGAGAAGAAAAGGTAGGAGAGATTTGAAGTGTGAGATGGGCTGACCCACTAATGCTGGCTTTGAAGATAGAGGAAGTGGACCATGATCCAAGGAATGGAGGCTCCTTCTAGAACCTGAAAACAGACCTCAGCTGACAGCAAGAAAATGGGGACCCCAGTCCTGCAAATGTAAGGAACTGAATTCTGCCAACAACTCAAATGTGTAGCAAATGGATTCTCTCACATAAAATCTCTAAAAAAGGGCACAGTGCTGTTGACACCTTGATTTTATTCCAGTGAGATCTGTGTTAGAATTCTGACTTGTAGAACTGTAAGATATCAAATTAGTGTCATTCTAAGCCATTAGGTTTGTAGTAATTTGTTACGCAGCAATAGAAAACTGAAACAGAGTTGAGAAGTATTTTAGAATGTGTGAATGTCTGCTTGGTTACTCACTGTCTTCACCTATTCTTAACAGAACCACTCAAATATAAGGAAATAAGAATAGAAGGAAGAGAACCCTTCATAGTTGATAAAAGAAGGGGGGTGGGGACTAGGTGCCCTTTGTTCATATGTAAATATTAAATCAGTTTTGCCATTAAGTAAATTTTAAAATCTTCAGCTATTTATCCAAGCTCCTTCCTTCTGTCCCTCTGCCCTCTCTTACCACCTGCATACATTCCTTCCATCTTTGTGTGTTTCCTTCTCTCCCTCAATCAATCTTGCTCACATGCTCATCTCAATTATTATTGGCCATTTACCTGGATAACCTCTACGTGTGTCAGCATAATGCACTTTAATAGTCAGAACAGCAGATGAAATTTGTACTTTCCTCATTGCAGTGACTATGTAGAACTGCCTGTCATCTTTTCACAAAGTCTAATTGGTATAAATTGGTATTTCTAAATACAAATTTTCTGTTTTTGTTTCTTTCCTGATCTTGTTTTTGGATTTTCATTGCTTAATTTCGCCAGGTATATAAGTGACACACAATCTCTTAGGGAGCCTCTGATAAACTGGATGAATTTTAAGGTGTCATTGCTCTGTTCTTCTTTTGACCTATATCCCTTTGGAAAACGGAATTCTCTTTCTAAACTGTTGCTTCAAATATTTGAAGATTGTTATCTGTGCCAAAACATGCTATAGGATGTAGTAGAAAGTACACTAGCCTGGAGAGGAATTGGAAAATCTAGGTTCCTTTTCCAGCTCTTACCAAAGCCATATGACCTTGGAGAAACATCCATTCTTTTTATTTCATTGTATATTCATTGAACTCTAACTATATGTCAATATTGTACTGGTCCCAAAGGTTATAAAGTTTAATTAGATGTAGTTTCTCTTTCTTCGAGGAGCTAATAGTGTAGTGAGGGGGAGAGACAGATAAATAAACCTCTACATTATTATGTGATACATGCCATATGGCAGTAGATATGGGTTATCATAAAGCTCTAGAAGAGGCAGGGATTCATTTTCTTTGCTTAGGGGCAGAGACAAAAGAATGACCAGCATACTGAAATATGAGTTGAATTTTGCCAGTCAGGGCAAGAAAGAAAATTCTGGGTAAGGAGAACACATGCAATGTCACAGACACATGGCCCTGAACAGCCAATTACAACCCACTGGGAAAAGCAAGTTGTTGATCAATAGCTGTCTGCATGTTGCCCATATGTTGGTCTATCTGGTAAAGGGGCATTTGAAGGAGTAGAGGTGGGCTTGGGGGCATGAGACAACAAGAGATGCCTGGAAGGGTGAAATCAGGGAAAATGAACTTTGAAGGCCTGACTTTTCTCAGTTATTAAATGTTGTTTGTATAGCCTCTTCCAGGGATAACATTATCTAGTTCAAATTATGCTTATTCCCTATTGCAAATTATACTTTATAATTGCAGGGTGCTAAAAAAAATCCCATATACAATCTTGTGACATAGGTTGCTATGGAACTGAGATTTGTATGTGAGATATATGGAAACTGGGACACAAAGACATGGTATGTTTAAGGTCTTATACTCCTTGGATTCAGGCCTAGACAGTCATTTGATTTATTCTTTCAGAATGAGAAAACATTAAAACAAAACAAAACAAACAACCAAAACTCCAGCCAATTAATGTAGCCTCATTTAAAAAGCAAAATCTCCCAAACAGGCCTAATTGACTTCAATATATATATGAATTATCACAGGGATCATGTAGAATGTATTGTCTAATTCAGTTGATGTGGGGTCCAAGATTCTAATAAGCTCCTAGGTGATAGTGATACTGGTGAACTTTGATAATGTACCTTGAGTAGCCAGACTGTAGAACTGCACTGAACAATATGGTAGCCACTAGCCACCTGTGGCTATTTAAGTTTAAATGTATTAAAATTAATTAAAATTAAAAATTCAGTGCCTCAGTTGTAGTAACCACTTTTCAAATGCTCAGTACACACACATGGGTAGCAGATTTCCCTTTGTGGAAAATTCTACTGGATAGTGCTGCTTCAGAGAATATTATGAGCAACCATTTAGTAATGAAAGCTTGCCCAGAGAACTCCTTATCAACAGTGACTATATTTAGAAATATTTGGAGTGATATAACCAAGTTGGTAAAGTAGGAAAGCCTAGCTTCCATCCCCCTTCCCTCAAAGATCAACAATTATACAGCTATCCACAGCAAAAACAGCTCTGGGTGGGCTCATGTGTCTATATAAGAAATTTCAGCAAGATAGTGGAATAAAACACCTGAGAATAACTGCATAATGAGAAGAGGAAGAACAGCTTCATTTTGCCTGCATCATCCCATCGACCAGCTCAGCACCAAGAGGGAACTATCAGCTAGAGGGAATTCCCCTTGTCAGGAAAGGGAGAGTGGTGATTAACCAGCATCCCCAGCCTTTTGGATCATCACATGAAGGATCTCCTTTGGTTTCACCCCACCCAGAACCTGGCCAAGCTGAAACATAGAGATGGCCAGGAACAAGGAAGAAGATCAGAGGTACAGTATTATTCATGCAGTGGGAGTGGCCATGGTTTTCAGTGACCTGCTCTGCAGAGCAGCTTTCACCACTGAAGAAACCAATGGCTAGTAAGGCTGCCACAGACCCCCAGCAGATTTCACTGTTTTTTGCCCCATATGTATTCTTTACCAATATCAGCTACCTGATTCTTTCCACACTATCTCATCCCTCTTACCCCAACTGGAGTCACACTGGCAGCCGGCTCAGGCCTCTGTGGCTATGTGAATGCAATATGTTGGCCCAGATGCTGACTCCCACTGCCATGTGCATGCTTGAGGCTAGGCTGTACAGTTGCATACTGCCAGCCTGACTCACCATGGCTACTATTGTCATGTCACTTTGGAGAAATCCTACAGCCACAGAGTGCATGCCAATAACCAAGGCTCCCATAGTTGCTTGTCCACCCAAATTTGGCCCTATCTCCAGTTACTGGCCTGTACTACTGGGCTCACCTTCAACTAGCCCTCCTAGCTGTGCACCTGCATACCCCTGGCTCACCCCTGTCACTGGCCTTCAATGCTGTGTGCATGCTAGTGGAGAGATCCTGTAGGAACAGGAGTGCATGTCAATAGCCAGGGCCCCCATAGCTACTTGTGAGTCTAGATCCAACTCTATCTCCAGTCACTGACCTGTACCAATGGGCTCACTTGAGCTAGCTTCTTTAGCTATGTACCTACAGTTTCCTGTTCCAACTCCTGACACTGGTTCCGGTGTTGGTCACATGCTCAAGATGTGATCTTGTAGCCACATAAACACACACTTATAGCCAGGGCCTCTATAGCTGTCAGTGCCTGCAGTTGGCCCTGATCCTTGCTGCTGATCTTGGCCCCTACCACTATGTGTATGTCTGCAACCAGGCACCTGGTTGTAGTGTCTGCCACTACACAGGCACCTATAGCTGGTCCCCATAGCTAAGTGTGTGCACATCACTGGCTCTGGCCACCACTGCTGCCTGCTGTGGTCCCTATCCAGTGGACCTTGAGGTGCCATTGAAAACCCCAACAGTCCCTATAGCCACTGAAACCCCCTACAGGACCTTGCCAAAGATTAAACAGCTGTTGTGGGCTCCAGTGTCTTGAACCAATGAAGCATCACGTGACCCCAAACCTGGAGATGCGACATGTCCCTGAACTTGATGCTCTACTACTAGACCCAGGGTAACAGCATGCTCCAACATGCTCCCACCTATAGTTGAAAGGTGAATGTATTTCCATACCAAAGTTAGCCTATAATGTCTAGAAGAAATGACTGGTTCTCCAAATGTGCAGACACCTACACAAGTCTACAGGAATCATGAGGAATCAAGAAATATGACACTACCAAAGCACAATAAACTTCAAGTAACTGATTCCAAAGAAATGGAGATACATGAATTGCCTGACAAAGAATTAAAAATAATTGTTCTAAAAGTTCTCAGAGAGATGGTCTTCTAGATACACAGCTTAATGAAATCAGGCAAACAATACAAGAACAAAAAAAGAAGTTTAATAAAGAGAAAGAAAACATTTAAAAAGGCCTAAACAGAAATTTTGGAGCTCAAAATACAATGACTGAACTCAAGGTTTTAGTAGGAGGGCATCTAAGTGGCTCAGTCAGTTAAGCATCTGACTTTTGATTTTGGCTCAGATCATGATCTCAGAATCATGAGATGGAGCACCATGTCTGGCTCTGTGCTGGGTGTGGAGCCTGCTTAAGATTCTCTCTCTCCCTCTGCCCGTCCCACTTGCTCATGCTCTCTCTCTCTCTCTCTCTCTATCTGTGTGTGTGTGTGTGTGTGTGTGTATATATATATATTTATATATATATGTATATATATATATTTATATATATATGTGTATATATATACACACAAATATATATATATATATATATATATATATATATATATATATATATATATATATATATATATTTCAGTAGGGAGTTTCATCATCAGACCAGACAGAGCAGAAGAAGACACAGTGAGTTTAAAGACAGATCATTTAAAACTATTCGGTCAGAGGAGCAGAAAAATAAATAAAATAAAAAAGAATTTTTCTTTGAGAGTTATGAGACACCATTAAGAGAAACTATATATTATTGGAGTCCCAGAAAGAGAAGAGAGGGAGAAGGGGACAGAGAGCTGCTTAAAGAAATAATGGCTGAGAACTTCCCAAACCTGGAAAGATATTAAGACATCCAAGTTCATGAAGCTAATAGGTCACTCCATAATTTCAATCTAAAATACTCTTCTTCAAGACACATGGTAATGAAACTGTCTAAAATCAGAGACAGAGAATTTTAAAAGCAGCAAGAGAACTCCCACAAGGCTATCAACAAATTTCTCAGCAGAAAATTTGCAGACCAAGAAAGAGTGGGATGATATATTCAAAGAGCTGAAAAAAAAAATTGCCATCCAGACTGCTTTACCCAGCAGGGCTGTCCTTCAGTAATAAAGGAAACATAAAGACTTTCCCAAAAACAGAAGCTGAGGAAATTCATCATCACTAAACCTACCTTAAAAGGAATGCTGAAAGGAATTCTTCAGGCTGAAGTGGAAGCACACTAATTAGTAACATAAAAATATATGAAAATGTACAATATGCTGGTAAAAGTAAGATATAGTCAGATTCAGAAAACTGTATAGTCAATAAGGTGCTATTAAACCCTAAAACACCAGACCTCTAAGTATGCAAAAAGTTATTCTACTTTACTTCAATATTACTAGCCTTCCATAACTCCCATCCTTCTATTCAGGAGGTAAGTTCTTTTTTCCATAGTGAAAAGAAAAGATATTAGTCAACCATTATTCAAGACAGAAAAGTTACTCCTTCTTAAGCACAAGCATTTGTTATTTAGTTGGATATACCTTGTTTTCTTTAGGACATATTGAAGAGTATTTATTTTATATTTAGCCCCACCAAGTTTCAGATACTAAGAAAATATTTATGTTAGTTCAGTTACTTGGTGCAGTGGGTCTCACTTTTGACTATACGTCACAGGTATCTGGAGGAACTTTCAAAAATCATGATCCCAGCCCCATACCAATGGCCAATTTAATCACAATCTCTAGAATGAGACGAAGGCTTCAGTGTTTTTTTTTTAAATTTCATTTTTTTTTTAATTTTTAGGTGATTACCCTTGACATTTTATCATATATAAACTAAATTAAATTTGCATTTGTACAATATTTTAATCATCCTCTATAAACAATTATAGAACTTTAAACAGTTTTTAAACTTTAGTGTGAATGTAATTACCTGGGAATCTTGGTAAAGTGGCTTGAGAGTCTGAATGTCACAGAAAGTTACAGGTGATGCTGATGTTGGCAATCAATAGACCACATTTTTAGTATCAGGGCTTTACAACACTTTAAATTTGATCATCCTTTCTAAATTGAATGTAATTGTTACACTAAGTTACCCTCCCTGGGGATGAGAGGGTGGGGTGATGCCATCTTTCACCCCACTCCACACCACCACCCCTGCTCCCCCAGCATAGTCAGACTTCAGAGAGAAAGACACTTTAGTTTTGCTCTTGTCCAGCCTTATAACTTAGATATTATTAACATTCTGTTATGTAAATATTTGTTAGATTTTCATATGTTTATAATTTTATTTGTTATCATTCTTCTTTAATCCTAAAATATTCTGGAGTCATTTTCCTCTTTCAAAAATAGTTAAATTAATGAGGGGCACGTGGCTGGCTCAGTTCGTGGAGCATGCAACTCATGAGCTAGGGTCATGAGTTCAAGCCCCACATTAGGACTAGAGATTACTTAAAAATAAAATCTTCAAAAGTACTAAATTCCTGTGGTATAAATTTTTTAGTGGTAAACTCTCATTTTTTATTTATCTCTGAGTGTATTTAGCTTAATTAGAGAATTTAGGTAAAAAATTCAAGGTTGATATCTGTTGTTATGGATTGAATATTTTTGTCCCCCCTCCCCCAATTTATATGTTGTAGTCTTAACCCCCAGTGTGAAATAGTATAAGGAGGGGGGTACTTTGGGGGATAATTAGGTTTAGATGAGGTCATAACGATGCCTCACATGAAAAAAAAAAAAAAAAAAAGGATGCCTCACATGATGGCATTAGTGCTCTTACAAGAAGAAGAAATACTAGAGCTTTCCCTCTCTGCCACATGAAGACACAGCGAGAAGGCAGTCATCTATAAGCAAGGAAGAGGATTCTCACCAGAACCCAACCATCCTGGCAACCTAATATCAGATTTCCCAGCTACCAGAGGAGGAGTTAAGATGGCAGAAAGTAGGGGGACCATGGGCTAGATAAACACAGATCAACATGAAGTTATTTTGAACAACTAGGAAATCGATCTAAAGGTTAAGAAAACAATCTGCACAATTGGAGTGAGAGAACATGGCAGATGTAAGGTTTGGAGTTGTGAATTTGAGGAGCGAAAAGCCACATGCAGCAAAGGAGAGGGAGATCTTTTTGTGGAGAGAAGTCAAGGAGAGAGGTATAGAACAGGAGAGAAAGCAGCATATAGGATTCACACAAGCTGCTGTGGTGTGAGGATCACCTGGGTTGCTCTGGGAGAGAATGAATGTCCCTCTTCCAGGAGTACTGCCTCTCCAAGGACAAAGGTCCTGTTGGACACCATTGAGCCAGGGACAGAGGTGCTAGCAGATGGCAGATAATCTGATTGCAGCCTTTCTCTGCACTTCACCATAGATTCCAGGCAGTTCTGTGGCTGTGTGACTGCTTTTCTGGGATGGAATGGTGCTGACACAACACTGCGAGGCTCTCCTTTAGGGGAGGATAGTGGGTCTGTGCCTTGCCAGGTGTTTTAAGATTTGGAGTTTTGAATCCCAGCTGCCATCCATAGATAAAATAGGAGAACTGTAGTGCCAGCTGTGCCAATGGCTGAGGCATAGATAGATTAAGGGTGGAGATCTGACAAGGGCCTAGGACACAGGAGGGGAGGTTGTTCACTTTTCTATGAGGACCTCCTGAACAGTGGTAGCTGAAAGTTACCCTCACTGGGGATGAGAGGGTGGGGTGATGCCATCTTTCACCCCACTTCACACCACTACCCCTGCTCCCCCAGCACAGTCAGACTTCAGAGAGAAAGACAGCACCTCCAGTGGAAGCTGGAGTCCTTTATTCCTCTATGCCCAGCAGGGGCATCTTTAGAAGGGAAGATCTGACTGTTTTTTGTTCGTTTGTTCATTTGTTTCCTTTTCTCTTTTTTTACACCAGGCTTCTCTCCTGTGTACCCTCCCCCCTTTTCTCTTTTCTTTCTTTCTTCTTTCTTTCTCTTTCTTTCTTTCTTTCGAAGGAAGCTAATAGTTTTTTGACTGTTTCCTTTTTTGTTCCTTTTCCTTTTTTCATTTCTTAGATAAAGCTTTTTTTTTTTTTTTTTTCAAATCAGGCTTAACAAATACATCAAAGCACACCTAGTTAAAGGTCCAAACACTCCCCCTTGCAAGCAAGGAAGGACTGCAGAGGATGGACCTGTGGGAAAAGCAGCCAAAACAACAGCAGAGTGCACACATTATATACCAGAAGCAATTCTGAGATGTTGGGCCTTGGACAGTGTATGACCCCCTTCTTAATAAAGTATTACTCTCAGGAGCAGGAAACATAACAAGCTTTCATAATATAGGAAAGATGGAAATCTAGACATAATAACAAGATGGGGGCAATTCTCCCAAAAGAAAGCTCAAGAAGAAATCACAGCCAGGGATTTGCTCAAAACAGATATAAGCAATATATCTGAATAAGAATTTAGAGCAACAGTCATGAGAATACTAGCTGGATTTGAAAGAATAGAAGACACCAGAGAAGCTCTTGTTGTAAAGATAGATGACCTAAACACTAGTCAGGCCAAATAAAAATGCTAGAACTGAAATGCAAAATCAACAGGATGTAATCACAACAAAGATGGAAGAAGTAGAGGAATAAGTAGATAATATAGAAGATAAAATTATGGAAAATAATCTGAAAAGAAGAGGGAAAGAAAACTATTAGATCATGAATATAGACTTAAGGAACTCAGAGATTCCACAAAGTGCAATAATATCTGTATCATAGGAGCCCCAGAAGGAGAAGAGTGGGAGAAAAGGGGGCAGATGGTTTATTTGAACAAATTATAGCTGAGAACTCCCCTAATCCGGTGAAGGGAATGTGCACTCAAGTCCAAGAGGCACAGAAAACTCCTCTCAAAATCAACAAAAACAGGTCAACACTAAGACATGTCATAGTGAAACTTGCAGAATACTGATTTCCAAGCCTCTATAATTGTAATAAATAAATGTCTGTTATTTAAGCCACTCAGTCTATGGTATTTTGTTATAGTAGTTCAGTTAGGCTAAGCTACTTTTTCAACATCTTTTAAGATATTTTATTGTTTTCTGGATTCCATTGCTACTGCTGAGAAATCTCTGTCATTTGAATTGTCCTTTCTTTGTAGGTGATATGAATTTTATCTCCTGCTCCCTTAAAGATCTGTGGTGCTCTGTAATTTTACTACTATGTGGTAGATATGAATTTATTTTTATTTATCTTGTGGGGGATACTGTATGCTTCCTGGATCCATGAACCCATATTTGTATTAGTTCTGGAAAACTTTTAGCAATTAACTTTTCAAATATTGCCTTTCCTTCTATTCTCCCATTCTTGCCTCTTGTGTCTCTGATCAGTTATATCCTCATTTTACCCTTCATATTTCTTATTCTCCTAATATTTTATATTTTGTTATCTCACTGTGCTACTTTGTGGACATTTTTATCAGATTGCTCTTAGTTTATGTACACCAGTGCATGATCTGCTGCTTATTCTGTCCATTAACTTTTTTTAATTTAAGAGTTTTATATATATATATATGTATATATATATATATATTTCATTGTTTTTCAAGTCTACCTGTTCACTTGGATAATTTCTTGTTATTTGCTCATATTCATTATTATGCATTTTATAAAAAACTTTTCTTACGTGTCATCATGTTGTATTTCCTGTATCTGCAGCCTTCTTGGGTAGCCAGTTCTGTTGTTTACAACTTCTTCTAACTTTTACATATGGTAGTTTGCATATTTAAATGCTTGGTGATTTTTAAAAATTCATAAGCTCATTGCTTAATTTTAACCTGTGGGAATCATATGGATCTAAATTAGAATAGTTTTCCTCCACAGAAGACTTTCCTTTAGCCTTTCTTCTTGGTCTTGGTTAGCACAGAGTCCCAGGCTTAGTTATTCCACCTTAACATTGTACCACATCTCATTATCCACAAAACAGTGGTGATACTAACATGCACCCACAGGACAACCCTAACCCATTGACTGACAGGTGATTATTTTGGGAGGAAGGAGAGGAAAGTGTTCCTTGGAGGCTTCACATACTCCCTGCAAGAAAAGCAATGCAACAAAGAGTATGTCCTATCCAGAATATATTCTTTCTGCCAAAGGAATATCTCTCAGAGCATCTAACATGCCATAGTGTTAGAGGCAAAAATTGCTAGCTTTTTCAAAGAAAAAATATATTTTATTAAACAATAAGAAATTTATTATATAACTTAAGAATTCTTTAATAATTAATTCCAGGGCAAGCCTGGGTGGCTTGGCAGTTTAGCTCCGCCTTTGGCCCGGGGTGTGATACTGGGGTCCTGGGATCGAGTCCCACGTCGGGCTCCCCGCATGGAGCCTGCTTCTCTCTCTGCCTCTCTCTCGCGCTCGCTCTGTGTCTCTCACGAATAAATAAAATCTTGTAAAAAAAAATTAATTCCAGAATGGTTTGGTAGTTCAACAATACCTTAAGGACGTCTGTCTTTTGGCTTGACCATACTCTTTATCAGGAATATATCTTTTGTTGTCTGTTGGATGGCTGAAGAAGTTCTAAACACCCTGTATTCATGCAACAAAATTCTTCCTAGTGCTCTATTTCTACTTATCATATGTATTTCTATCTGGAATTATCTTCTGTTACCTTAAAAAACACTTTTTAGGTAACATGACTGCTGGTTATTCATTGCATATCTTCATTTTTATGCAAAATATTTTACCTTTATTTTTAAAAAGATGTATTTTGCTTGGTGTAAAATTTTAACTTGATGGATTTTTCTTTCTGCATTTTAAAGATGTTCCATTATTCTTTGGAGTTCATAGTTTCTGACAAAAAGTCAGTTACCAGCCTTAATGCTACTCTTTCTTTTGCAGCCTCCTTGAAGAATTTTCTGTTTTGGAGATGTTTCTCTTTATCTTTGATTTCTAGCATTTGACAAGGATATGACTATGAATGCTTTTTTTCTTAATCCTGCTTGAGGTTCACTGAGCCTCTTGATGTTCTTGGAATATTCCCAGCAATTATGCCTTCCAATATTTCTTCTGTTTCCTTTTCTTTCTTCTCTTGTTTTAGAACTCTAATTGCAAACATGTTATTAGAACTTCTGAGCATGCTTCCCATATATTTATGATTTCCTCCCTTTACTCTTTTTTTTTAACCTAAGCTTTAATTGGAATATTTTTTCTCTTTTAACCCTGTCTTCTGATGATAAACTTACCTACTGAGTTTTTAATTATAGATATTGTATTTTTGTTCCTTAGTCTTAAATAATTCTAAACTCTTTCAACATCAGATTGAATTTCTAAATCATGGACATCTATTGAGAAAGATGCATTTCCTCAATTTCAATAAGGTCTGATTTAGTGTTTATCATTATGAAAATTAAAAAAACCAACTAAATAAATGTTCAGCTTTAGCCTTTAGGACTTACGGTTTTTCAGACTGTCTTATATTTCTATATCATTTGACACTTGCCATGTGAGGAATGTGGGAGAAAGTCTCATTATTATTTCCATTATAATTATAAAGAAAGTACATTTCTAAATGAGAGAGGAAAGGCTGTATTTTCTGACTACAGATTCCTTGCTTTCATCTACTACATCATACTACTTCAAAGCACATGTCTTGTCAATGGGAGGAGAGGGAAATAATAATGTCAATTTAAAAAGATAATACATTTTCTTCTATTGATTATTATCCAAATATATAGTCAAGAGCTGGAAGATCTCTTCAGGAGATCACCTTATCCACACCCTCCTTCCTCATAATATTATATTATTCTAGTCCAATATTACCTCTCAGGCTGGCAACCCTATATTTGGAGTTTTCAAGGAAACTTTTTTTGTCATCTATCATTTATCTGTTTATCTAAAACCATGGAATAAGGTACTAAATTGATTTTTAATTAGTATTTACTCTTGATTAATACTGGGAATGGTAAGTTACTATCTGACAGTGACATGATATTTTAAATTTAGAGACACTCTTTTCACTGAGTTCTTAAAAACCTAAGCTAAAATTATTTGAAGCTGGAGGTCAAAAGAGATAGTAATATATTTGCATGGCTAATTGTTTTTCAAAATGAATGTTGAGTAGTTAACTCTAACTTTATTTTCTTTAGTTTTTGTGACTTAATTAAACATTGCTTTGTACCTCACTTTGTTCTCTAATTTCTAAGTTTTATACAGGTTTTTGGTCTAAAGAAATAAAATTAGGGCTCATATCATAAGTCTTTTGAGGAAGAGTCCATTGATTTTCTTTATAACTCAATTTAATCATCATTCACATATAAGGAATTCTTCTTTACAATCATTCTTCTTTTAATAATATTTTATTTACTGAAACTAATACTTTACCTTAACCAACTTAATATACCTATGATATAATGTACACACTGTGTTTTACTTGCTTTATAGAGTAGGATATCACATTAAAAAAAACCTTACTCTCTAAGCTATGCAGATTTTGTTGGTAGTAAAAAAAGTAACATTGATAGTAACAATAATCTACAAGCTTTAAACTATTTTGCTGTGATGGCCCTGATTCTGGCCAACTATCTAACAAATGAGGATTTTGGTCATCAGCAACAAGGAAAGAAAGCATGTCAGTGACTGTGTGTGAACTCATTACCACTGCTGGAGAGACAATCCAAAGAGAAAACTCTATCACAGAATATAACAATAACATCATTTTTGGATATAAGATACACATTTGCAGTACCATAATAGCTTCCGCTGGGCATATTTATAATTGGTAAATGGATTATCTTTATAATTCATTTGGGGCTGAGAAAACTAAGGCTTTTATTTCAGCAGGATTATTTACTGTGAGATGCTTAACTCATTGTGGTTAGTGAGTGTGGCTAGCTATATACATACATAAGAGAATATTACTATTAGCTCTGTCTGGGGACATCCAGCCTACATCATGATCTTGAAGACATTGTCATAAGAACTTTTAAAAACTCGATGATTAGGATTTCAGATTCAGATCCCTTCTGAAGGCAGATCATTAGAAACATGCAAAAGTTGGTGATGGAGAAGAAAAGGGAGATGTTGTCAGGCTCCTACTTTTACCATATGGGTAGAACATCCAGTGCTCATTTTTCTACTTTACTAAGCCATATCAATTTTGATCCAGCACATGAATGGAACTATCTATGGAATATTTCAGCTATGAGTATTCAATGCCAGGTTCTAGTTTTGGCAAATCTTAAGTAAAAGAGGAAATATTATTCATTCATTTCTCCCCCCTTTTCCTTCACCTTGCTTGGGACCCTGCCAGAACCCGGGTTAGATTGCCAGCCCAGGAGGTGCACTTCACACTCTGAGAGGTGCTATTCGTAAGCATATTATCCTCTTCTATGACTCCAGACTAAATCTACAGCTGAACAGTAGGATGCTGCTTGCTAATGTTGATCATTCTGGCAAAACAGACTGTCAGTTCTGCAAACCAGTGTAAGTAGTGAATTTTGTTTGCAGCTGAAATACCTAAATTATATAATAGTCTTATGATACATGGTGGTCTCTATTGCTGTCCTTTTCTACTTTTCCCTTCATTCTCTGTGCTCCTTCCATCTTCCTACCCAAAGACTCATTTCTTAGTATTGAAATGAAAACATAACTGAAAGGATTATCATCAGAAAAACAAGCTGCAGTGGATGACTTAGATAGTTTAGATGTGTCTAGATGATGAGTCTGTTATTTGTTTTTAAATTTCCAGGAAAAGAAAATTAATTGACTATCCATTGTATAACATTGGCTAAATCTAAATGAAATCATGATCATTTCTACAGCAGATTTACCTTCCTAATTATGCTTGGCTAATGTTTACACTGACTGATGGAAAAGGATGGTGCCTGGGAGAATGCCAAATGGCAGAAGGAAGTCTGACCTGAGACTAAAAATGTCCAAGGGTAAACGATCTGAGTGGACGATCTACAGCAAGATAAAAAAAAAAAAAAAGCTGATGATCTGAATATCATTATTCCTTCAACTCTGTGTCCATTTCCCCCTTGATTTTGAAAAAAAATTTCTTGGCTGAAATATAAACAGTGCACTTTAACCTTGATAATACTTGAGAGGAATAAAGATATTTCTTATGCCCCCAGAGTTTAGTACAAGGTTATGAAAAGGATAAATGTTTGCAAATGCTACTAATATCAAAACATGTTGGGGGAATTGCTTGTCTCTCACATTCTGCAGATCTCATCTCTTCACATTTAAGTCACTTGACCCTTAGCTGAAGAATCCATGATCACAGAGGCTCTGGGTCCAATCTTGACTATGAATGGGAAGAATGACAAGGACTTTGAGTCTAGTCTTCTGGGCCTGGGTGTGCTGGTATTTATCATAACTGGGCCACTACAGAGTAGAGGAAATGGAGAGGAGTCCAGAAATCTGTAACTAGATTCTTATTAGGATGGATTGGGCAATGGGCGAAAGATTCAATTGTAGCTAATTAGGTACTGAAATTTACTAAGGGAAAAGAAGAGAGATCAGACACTCTTTCTGAACACATTCTGCAAAAGTGACTCAGAGCCAATGCTTTTAAAGACTGTGATTAAAATAATGTCAGAGGAGGCAGTATACATTAAGTGATTGAAAAATCAGTGATTAGACTATGAGATGTAGAAAAAAATAGTCCAATGCTGGCAACATTTTTTTGCATTTGCTCCTATGCCAATCAGTGGCACAGGCTCTGCTCCTACACTTGCTTCCTCTGGCGGCAGAACCTGGCTGTGCAAGTCCAGTCTGAAAAGTAGATACATGATCTGGAGACCATGGCTGTGGACCGTATGTTTCAGGGGTGCAGTTGACTGGGATAGGTGGAAAGAAGTGGATAAAACATGAGGTAACCAGAGTATCTGCAGCACCTTGATTTTAACATGTCCCAAACTGAGCTAAATTTTTTACCTCAAACTTGAACCTCCTCCATACTCACCACACATTTTTAAATTTATTTTAAAAAGATTTCATTTATTTATTCATGAGAGACACACAGAGAGAGGCAGAGACATAGGCAGAGGGAGAAGCAGGCTCCCTGCAGCAAGCCTGATACGGACTGGATCCCAGGATCCTGGGATCGCCACCTGAGCCAAAGGCAGACGCTCAACCACTGAGCCACCCAGGTGCCCCTCACCATACATTTCATTGTTAAATAAATATTTATGTCCAGTTAATTGTTAACCATATCTAAGCAGTCCTATTCTAGAAATAGATCTGATTATGTCATTCTCTCCCTAGAGATCTCCAGCCTTTCCTCCTTGTTCATAGCACTCTGTAGCATGATAAACAAGAGTCTTTGCAACTTGGCTTCCATCCACCCCTCCAGTCTTATTTCTTACCACTTTCCTATCTTCACAACTTGTACCACAGCTACACTGACCTTCTGCCTTTTGCCAAATCTGCCATGCCTTATTATCATTCAACTATTCTTTCTGTCTCTCCCCTCATCTCTCCTTATCTTACAAATAGAAGTAGGGCAACATGGCTTTTTCCTTATGGTAAAAGATTAGACGAAAATAGTCACCTTACCATATAGTAAGGTAACACATATGAATGCAGAATGAATTACTACAAGATAAGTCCCAGGTTATTTTGACATAGTAACCTTCCAAGTTAAATAGAACCATTAAAACAATAGATGAAAGAGTGAAAAGAAGCTTATCTCATTGGTTTTGACAGTTTTCTATGTGATATTTTCAGTTTGTCAGATTTTAAAAGGTCTACCAATCCAATCTCCAAAGTACTACATATAATTTATATGGAAAACTTATTCTCAGTCAATGCTCATTAAATGCTTATTTTATGAACAAAAGTTCATAAAAGTTTCACGTTGTCTGAGTAGAATAATTGAGAGCTTCTTATATCCAAAGTGTTTATCTAAAGAGAGACAACTTATACTTGAAGACTAATAATAAAATTTAGATAAATAATATGGTATTAAAAGCTGTAGCCATAATACCATAATACATTTCACATCAAATGTATTTAAATTTTGTTTCGCATTGCTGATTAAGGATCCTAAACATGGAACTAAAATCCGTGTTCTGGCAGTTTATTTTAAGGAACATATGAAGGAAAAGGAGTGGAATGCTCCAGGATGCAGTTTTCAAGGCAAAAGTTATACCACTGATCTCAGTAGGCTTGTAATATGCTCTCTGCAGAACCTATTGCTCCTGGTTTTTCAATTACAACTTCAAATCATATTCCTGATTAGTAACAAGCAATCAATCATAATTAATTAGTTAAAATGTTCAACCGTTAAAATCATTACCATTAATTAAAATAATTATCTCTATTTTGGCTGCACTTCATTACCATTTCTGGAAACGCATTGCTTGACTATACTGCCATTCTTAGTACAGATTCTTGATGAATGCAATGCATACAATAGTTAATCTATGAACTACTTTAAAAATGATCACTTGAATAAGGTTTTGGACTTTTTTACTGTTGTTGCATCTGGGGAAAACATTTCACTACAGTGTTATGGGCTTTATGAACAAAGTTCTTTGAAATAAATGTTAGCCTATCACAGGATTCTGGGAAGTGAGGATTTTTGAAAGAATATTGCCTTTGAAGGAAATATTTGCTTTACAGGATAAACAATAGTCTAGATATAGGAAGAGAGAGAACTAGTGAAGTAAAGTAGATAACAGAGTTGAGGCAATCTCCCGGAACTTACTACAGAAACAAGGGCTTAGAGAAAATGAAGGTAAAGAGACATGGAAGATATTGAAGTACAATGAACAGCTTGTTCTATTAGAGATCTAGAAGGATAAAATGAAAAGAATAGAAGAGAGAATACTAAAGATAAAATGACTGAGAGTTTCCTAGAATGGAAAAAAGATAGTCATCTCAAGCCAGGTGAATAGAAACAAATTCACATCTAGACACATCATAATAAAAATGCAGAGCTTTCAGGAAAAAGAGGGAAAAGACTTAAAGATACCAGAGAGAAAAATGAGGTTTACTTTCAAACTTGGAAACAAATGACAATTAGAATTACAGGAGTTAATCACCAGGAACAATAGATGTTAGAACAAATAATGGAATCCTATCTTAAAGCACTGGTAGAAAATAACTTGAACCTAAAATTCTATCAAGTAAGTGATAAAGACATTTCCAGATATACACAGTTGGAGCGCATTCCTACCTTCAGACCCTCATTGAGAGAAATGTTCATGTAGACACTTCAGCAACTTGGAAAATGAACCCAAATGCAAGAAGAAATCATGATCAAGGAAATCAATCGATTGTAATTTTGTAAGCCTAAATACATGTTGGCACTATTAAGTCATTTGGGAGAGGAGGTGGTTAAAATGATGGTTAGGATACTAGGCACCAATAACATGAAAGGTGTGAGTGTGTGATGCTATTTGGAGAGAAGTTAAAACACTTTAAGATTCTTGTCTTGTTGGGAGAAAGGTGGTATTTTTAATTTAATACTTGGTAGAAAAACATAAGATTAAGGATGCATGTTATTATGTAGGTTAACTTCTAAAAGTAGCATAAACTTTGTGATAGTGTTGTCTCTGTGAAGAATGGATGGGATGGGGAGATGGGGTTTGAGAAATTGTGCAGTGAGGACTTCATTGTTATCAGAGACAGCTGTGTTGTGGACAGCAAGTACATACATGGCTTTGGGTCATGGCTTCTTGGGAATGAATGCCAGTTCTGCCTCTGGTATGGGCTCAGGTGTGTCCTCCTGAAACTGATATGTTGAAGCCTTAGCTCCCAGTATTGAGAATATTACTGTATTTGGAGACAGTATCTTAAAAAAGGTAATTAGGTTACAATAAGGTTATTAAGGTAGGTCTAATCCAATATGACTGGTGTTCCTATAAGGAGAGAAAATTAGGACACAGATATGCACCGGGGGAAGATCATGTGAAGATACAGAGAGAAGGCAGGCATCTATAAGCCAAGGAGAGATGCCTCAGAAGAAATGTAGACACATTGATCTCAGATTTCTGGTTTCCAGAGCTATGAGAAAATAAATTTCTGTGGCTTGAGGCACTTTGTTATGATAGCTGTAGCAAACTAATACAGTCTCTTAAATCTGTATGACTTGGCACAATCTTAAAATTTTATGCCTTAGTTTCTTCTCTATAAAATTGAGATAGTAACAACCCTATCTCATAGTTTTTTTTAAAGATGTAATCAAATTAATGTATGTAAAACGTGGAATCCTGCCTATACATGGTTAAAACTGAATGTTAGTTATTATTCTTTTATTAAAAATCTTACATATGACACAGATTAATATTGATTAATTATGAATGGTGGGAATATGGATATTATACTTTGCAATTTTAGGCAAATTTAACAATTATTCTGAATAAAAGTAAATCTATTCTCTATAATCTGTATCTGATGGGAACTTGACAGCAAGCTGAAGAATACTTCGGCTGATGTGAGGATTTTTAACAACATTATTTATTTGAGAAATATTGAAGAACATCTATTATCTGCCAGGTACCAAGCTGACCCTTTGAGTATTATGTAATGACCAATTGTCTTTCTTTTCTGAGCATGTGTTTATTACCAATGAAATACTTTTCATAATTTGTAATCTGTTCTATAATTCCATGTCCGCTTATGGGCTGGCACATGGGCATTTGCCTTGCAGAGCTTATTACAGACAGGCAACCCAAATGCTTTATAGCCTTGCTTAGAGGATCTGGTGCATCTGCAGTAATTTAAAAAAAGAACTACTTGAAAAGAATTAAAGATTTTACTAATCAGTCTATTAATTGGAGCTATCAGGTCTCCAGAATACAAAAGCAAATAGAGTAGGTAACAGTGAGACCAGATATGTCTCTGGAAGTTAGAATTAATGATATATGAACCTGGGCCCCTTTGTGGTTGAGTCTCTTCCAGATGCACCCAGCTATAAAAGAATAATATGAGAACTCATTAATTGGTAATTCTGTACAACTTCAAAAAATCTCCACCACAATTGTGAGTTTTCTGACAACCTCCTAATGTCTCAAAGTTGTGGGGGAAAGCTTTGTCAAACCCATGACTCACCATGATAGCTCAAAGAAACACCCAGTAGGGTCTGGAAGAAACTCATCTCATTGAAAAATGTATCCATCATTAAAACACTTCACTTGGTTTTGTTGAAGTCACCCTCTAGTCCTTATTCCTGCAGCTGCGGCCTCACAGTTGATTCCAACAACATTTATTCATTGTTTGATCATAGTCTCATGGAGATCCAATAACTATTGTGAGGTATTGGCTGCCTGTGACAAGGTGGGGGATATTGGCATGATGCCTTCCAGTCTCCTCCTTACCCTACTGGCTACCCACTAGGACAGAGAATTTAAGTGACTAATGTGAATTGATGCTATTAAATTATAATCATATGAAGAGATGTTAAAATATAAGCCATAGTTTTCATGTTTTTGGTTTTTTTTTTTTTTTTTAAGATATATCAACCTTTCTACTCTAGTAGAGTGCAGTGGTGAAAGCTATTTAGAAACTGGTGTTGTGGAGTCCTTCTATTGGAGTCAGAAGGCATAGATTTTAACCCTGGCCCTTTACTTCCTAGTTAGATGATCCTGGATGAGTCCCTTCATCCTTCCAGAGCCTCAGAGTACTCATTTGTACAATGACAATGATAACACCTACTCTGCAGGTTGGTGTGTGGATTAAATGAAATTATGTATAAAAAAGTGTATGGTACTGGTGCCCCTGGGTGGCTCAGCAGTTGAGCGTCTGCTTTTCACTCAGGGCATGGTCCCAGAGTCCCGGGATTGAGTCCCACATCAGGCTCCCTGGAAGAGCCTACTTCTCCCTCTGCCTGTGTCTCTGCCTCTCTCTCTCTGTGTCTCTCATGAATAAATAAATAAAATCTTTTAAAAATGCATGATACAGTGTCTGGCATAAGGTAGATCTTTAAAAAAGCATTTTTTTGGCTTCCTAACAGAAAGCCTCTATTATGTTAATTTCTATATATTCACTTAACAAATAAGGTTATGAGTGCCTACTCATAGCCAGGTGCTGTCACTAGAGCTGCAGATATGGAGATGAAGGAGGTGGACTTCTCAGTCTGGCAGGGAAGGTAAAACCACATACAAATCCCTGATAAGTCCTACCATAGAGTAGACAAGATACAGCAAAGCCAAGTGGTGAGTGATAATCTTGGCCTGAGGGACTGGTGAGTCTTCTCAGAGGTTAAGGTTAGGTTTTGTAGAATAAATTTATCCTTTGAACAAGAGGATAAAGGATCCTCAAGACACAACTGCAATGCAAAGACATGGGCACAGCCCAAATGTCACCTTTGGTAAACTGTAAGTGGTTGAGGAACATCAGGTGCCATGAACCTCTGGTGGTAGTAGGGGTGTGGAACAGGCCTCCGCCTCTGGGAAAGTTAGGATCAGATGAGGAGTGTGTATGTGTCTGTGAATGTATGTATGTACTTTTCATGTGTGTGCCTCTGGGCAGGTCTCTGGAACAATGGAACTCTCTGGCACCAGCTGCTGAACTCGGGGTCTGTTTCCTGATAGACAGGCCTGGGGCTCCTCCCTGCTGACCCAGATCCACTGCCCCTCTTTCTCTGCTCCTGAGGTTTGCCTGAAACTTACCTTCTGTCTCTGGCCTGATCATCCTTCTCCAGCCTTAGAAGCTCATCAGGCAGTACTACTAACTTCCAGCTTCCTCTAAATGGCACACAGGAGCCGAAGGCAACTATGGGAGCTAAACCAGACACTTCCTGATTTTGTGCTTACCCTATGGGGCAATCTCCTCTCAGAGTCCTAGGTGGAAAACAGGGAATACCCTCCTGTGTTTGGTTTTCTCCTTTCCTAACAGAGGCAGCATGGGGAGTGAATCTGGATACTCTTGAATCCCTGAGCCCTCCTCCAGACTTCTCTTCCCACCTCTCCCTCTTCCCCCCACCCTCCTGGGCTGGAAGGAGTGGGATTTCTTTCCACTTATTCTTTCCTCTGGAGATGAGTCCTGAGTTACAGCCTCATCTCTTCCCAGCCTCATTGGGGATGGGCTATGGGGATGAAAATGCCTCATCAGTAAAGTTACATCAATGAGGAAATTTTTTTTTAAAGATTTTATTTATTTATTCATGAGAGACACACAGAGAGAGGCAGAGATATAGACAGAAGGAGAAACAGGCTCCTTCTAGGGAGCCTGATGTGGGATTCAGTCCCAGGACCCTGGGATCACAACTTGAGCCAAGGGCAGACACTCAACCCCTGACCCACCCAGACGTCCCTGGGGAAATGTTTCTTTTTAAAAACAATACAATAGCCACTATAATTATGTTAGAGAATCCATGTAATTCCTGAGTGTACAAGAGCACCTGTGGACTTAGCTCTATCACTTAGCACAGCTGGCAAGAAGTGTTAGAGCTAATGGGGCTTTAGGAATCCCACTCAAATGTCTCCTCCCCTAGGAAGACTTCTTACTCTCAGTCATAAGTGCTATTTGGCTGACTTACACTGCAGAGGCTCTGTGACTTTGGGCACTCCAGCATGCAGATGACTATTCTATCAGTATGTGGAGAAAGGAGATAAATTTGCAGATGAGGCCTAAAAAGGAGGAAATCCCTGGCACATCTTGAAATTTGAAAAAGACAAGAGTTGTGAGGTGCGTTGGGGACAGATCCTGAAATATTTGTGGCAGTAGCCAATAATTTAAGCCATGTATGTGTGAGTTTATATAGGTAGTCTATACTATTAAAAAAATGAGCACATAGGGGTGACTAGGTAGTTCAGTGGGTTAAGCATCTGACTTTACACATAGGGGTGACTAGGTAGTTCAGTGGGTTAAGCATCTGACTTTATTTCAGCTCACATCATGATCTCTCAGTCATGAGATTAAGCCCCACTTCATGCTACACAGTGATCATGGAGCCTGCTTAAGATTCTCTCACTCCCTCTCTCTGACCCTCCCCACCATTGATGCTCACTCTTTCTCTCTAAAGAAAGAGCACATAGAGCCATAAAAAGGCCATTAAAAGTAGTATATTTATGTACACGTAGAGATGTCACTAAAGTAATTTGTATCAACCAAGAACATGGAATTTTAATTGACATGGGGTCTCTCTGAATCTCTATTTTTCTGTTTTTAAGAAATTGCTCGGGATCCCTGGGTGGCGCAGAGGTTTGGCGCCTGCCTTTGGCCCAGGGCGTGATCCTGGAGACCCGGGATCGAATCCCACGTCGGGCTCCCGGTGCATGGAGCCTGCTTCTCCCTCTGCCTGTGTCTCTGCCTCTCTCTCTCTCTCTCTGTGTGTGACTATCATAAGTAATAAAAAAAAAATTAAAAAAAAGAAATTGCTCATCATGTAAGTATAATTATAGAATTACTTTTCCATTATTAAGTCTTGTGTCTGTAGGGAAAAAAAGTTTGAGAGAACTTTGCATTGCCTCTTTTATTTTTTAGTTAAAAAAATTGGGAGAGAGAGAGCACTTAGCTGGTTTTAAATAAGGTAACAATCAGGCTAGAACAGTTCAAAAATTTTCTTCATAACACAATCTTCTGGTGAAATTCTGTCTCTCTCTCTCTTCTTCTTTTCTTCCTTTCCTGAAATTTAAAAAATTATCTCATCTATCTCTAGTCTAAAACAGTCAAAGAACTCTAAACTCTAAACCTAGACAACCTAATGATGTCTTCCAGTCTTTCATGAGCATGTGGACTCTTTGGATTTAGGTTCATTGTGACAAATTTGAATAGTGGTTGGTTCATATTTAAATCAACTTGAGGACCATACTGCTTTCTCAAGATCTGTTTGTATATTTCCAATGAAAATCATGCCATACAAACTTTCATAACAATCACTAGGTATTTGCCTCGATACTTTTCTACCCATCCTGGTGGCCCCTGTCCCTTTCCTACAAGTCTCAGTTACTCATGCTTTGTTGAATAATTGTGGTTCTTGAATATTCTCATTGTTTTCTACTCCCAAACATTTGTTAGTAGCTTTGTTCTATTCTTCCTCAAATTGGAAGAATTTTCTTCCTAAGTGACATGACTCTCTAAAGAAATCTATGTGGCCAGATTTCATTTGGGTTCTCAGAGTTGTCATGCTCTCTTGGTTCTCTCTGTTGAGGATTTTAGAACATATTCTCACTGAATGGCTTTGATAATGTTTTGAATGAAGTCCCTGTCATATTCTCTAGGTGTCCTTGAATCTGTATGCTAGGATACAGGATGAACACAGATCCTCTAATCCTCTCTTTACTGTTGGGAAGTTACTTTCTGGCCTTTCAGAGATACTTCCTTTGAAAACCTTCATCCTTTGTTTTTGATTCAAGAATCTCAGTCATGTGGTATGACCAAGAGTCTCAAAAATGTTGTTACCATTTCTGTGGAGCATGGTACCCTCACACAGATAGGATTCCTGTCCTGCTTATTTGATTTTCTGGAGCTCCTAACTTGGATTCACCTGGCCCTGACAAACCAGGATTTTAGTCATATGAACTGGTCTTGAAAATATATCTTGGTTTTAAAAAAGTAGGACTTCTCTTTTAGCTGGGATACACAAGGATTTGGAATGTGTTCTTACGGGTGAACATTTAACCTCTAGGGAGATTCAAGAATAGGCAAGTAGGTTCCATGAGTTTAGGAACAGTGCCTGTGTTGCTGAGATATCATATCCTAAATACATAAGAGGCACTGATTAAATGTTAGTATGGATGGCATTAAATACTCACAGTTCATTCAAAGAAAATATTCTGCAGTTCTCAATAAGATGTGTGTTCCTACTAGTTTCTCTACCTGTGGTCAGAGAAATGGAGAGTTACCAATGGATATACCTGCTTATTTTTTGGTCTTTGTTAAGCCAAGTGCAATATTTAAGTTGAAGGAATGAGTACTAAAATAGTCTTCCTCAGGCACTCATTTAAATAGAGGAAAGAAAAGTTCCTAAGAGATTGTCATCATTTACAAAACCATGGTGCTAAATGGCATGAGGTCCAGAGACAGCATTTTCACGGGCTGGTAGAAAAGTGCACTGCATGCTGTTGCTAGGCAACAGCCCATGCCAGCTTCTCTTGAATGAAGGCCAAGAGAATCAACAGAAACCAATGGGCTTATGACGAGAAGGGTTTTTCACTCAGAATACTAACTTCTGTGTTCTTTTGCCATTATAGATAGTTTAAGTCTTAACCAATATTTGGGGGGGGGGGGGTTCTGTATGTGGCAATAATTTAGCAAATCGTTCCAAAGCCACTTCATGAAGTGTTGCTTATGGCCAAGTATTAATTATACAATTTGTGTGTAAAATGTAAATTCAAAAAGAAAGAACACATTTCTCTACATGATGTTCCATTTACACCAATATGTAGCCACCCACCTATTTTTTCCTATTTGAATATTCCATTCTATTCCTTTCTCACTTTGGCTACATGTTTCATGCAGAGTAGATCTGCTCTAGACAGCATGTTCAAACTACATTTGTAACTAGAAAATTCTTTCTTTCAGCAGGTGTTCGGGTGCTGTGGTTTGCTGAGGGTAACTTAACAAATCCATTACTTTTGTTGCCTGGAAGCATCCCAATGGAAGAAGTTGTGGCTAGTACTATGTTGTAAATTGCAACCAAAAGTTAGAATCACAGAATAACAAGTCTCTTGCCTTAAATCTTATTTTTATCCAAAGTTCTGGAATGAATCAGGTATTGATTCACTTGATGGTACTGCATACCTACTATGTGCCAGACATTGTACTTTTACATATGCAAATTGTGTAAATTATGTGTGCATAATCAAGCCACACTAGCATACACGTTTTATAAATTCTAGCTAAAATATTCCCAGGGTTTATTTTCCACCTTGCCTTTGTCTTACAGCCAAGCTTGCATAATTTTTTTTTATTTTGAAATATATTGAATGGGATTGATACACGGGGTTTCTTTGTCATTGGTCATGAAATCATGGACTTCTAGAGTTTTTTTCCGAGGCTGCAGTTGTGGAGGAAAGAAATGCCCATTAATAAGTCCTCTCCAACTCTAACTAGAAACTCTGTTTTGATCCTTTTTTACAAACTGTGTTTTTTTTAAATAAGATTTCATTTGAAAAAGAAAGTCTGTAAACTTTGATGTATAACTTGATAACTCACAGGGTGGTACATAAACCTGTATGGACCGCTTCCAGTTGTACCTGAGATGTTTATTTTAAAAAGCTGAACCTGAGGTATCCTCTTCCTCCCTAAAGCAACTGAAACAGATTCCCTGAGCAATAGGCCTGTGAAAATATGTTTTAAACATGAATTCTTATGTACATTAAATTTAATAATTTTGTATGAAATTATTTTATATACAAAGGAGTATATTAAACTTACATGCATCAAAGACTAATAACCCTTTGCCCACTATTCAGCTTAAAAGACAGAAAATTATTAGCTTCTTTGAGACCTATCATTTGTCCCTCCAGAATCTTATCCTCTTTCCTTATTCCCTAAGTAGCCATTATCATGAATCTTCTGTGAATCATTCTCTTTTTTTTAGAGTTTTACTCTGTATGATTAAACAAATGCATTGCTTGATTTTTGCCAGCATTTGGCAACATGGAATTGCGCTCTATGTATTATTTTGTTACCTGCCCCTTTTTGGGTAACTTTATGAGATTCATCTATGTGGATGTGTATACTTATGGTTGATATGTATACCATTTATGTATATTGTAATCCAGGTACGAATATTCCAGAATTATCCACTTTCCTGTTTGTGGACTTCAGTAGTTTCAGTTTTTCCTCTCACAAACAATACTGCTGTAAATATTTCTGTAACAGATCTCATAGTTGTGAAAAAGTTATGGTTATATATTTAGGCTCTATTCCAGGATATATACCCATGTATAAAATTACCAGGTTATAGGTGCAAGTTCAAATTTACTAGCTGATTCCAACTTTTCTTCAATATGGTTGTATCAGATATCAAAATATAAGAAATTCTGTAGATTTCATTGATTTTAACTAGATTATTACACCTGTTTCCAAGAAAACATGGGAGATTGTGGATGGCACAGTTCTGTTTGCATTACATGGTTAAAGCCTTCTCAGAGTCCTGTTCTTGCCCTGCCTATACGTGGTTAAAGCCAAGGGCTTAAACTTAAAGTTTTAAAGATCTAGATGTGGAAGCTTCAGCTTGAGACCTTTACCATCTCACCTTCTACTTATTAGTATTGTCTTTGGCTTCTCTGTATATGGGTGAAAATTCATTTCTTCTCTAAACTAGGAAGTAGTGAAGGTGGCTCATGGTTTTGTGTAAGCTGGGTTTCTCAAGTCTAAATCCCTGAAAATACTGTAATCATAGTGGCCATCTACACGCTTCAAACTGAATAATATGTCTTGGGCAGCCCGGGTGGCTCAAGCGGTTTAGCGCTGCCTTCAGCCCAGGGCCTGATCCTGGAGATCAGGGATCGAGTCCCACATCGAGTCCCACATCAAGTCCCACATCGGGCTCCCTGCATGGTGCCTGCTTCTCCCTCTGCCTGTGTCTCTGCCTCTCTCTCTCTCTCTCTCTCTCTGTGTCTCATGAATAAATAAATAAAATATTTTTAAAAACCAACTAAATAATATGTCTTTTGAAAATTGAGAATTAGTAGTGCTTTTGTTGAGGAGGGTGTAGTGGACCCTTTCCACTACAAGTGTCTTTCTTTTCTCCTTTCTTTTGCCCAATTTCAGACTAAGATGCTCAGAAATATTATTGATATCTACCCTTTATAGTATCCCCTATGTTGTAAAGGAAATGACAGTGGACACATTCTTTCCTTTCTCTGTACAGGGTGCTTGCCTGGGTGATAGAAGTATTATAGTGTGGGACTAGGACGAGGGCTCTCTCACTTAAGCTCCTTGGGGAGTCCAAACCAGGACTGCTCACTCGAGGGGTCCAGTGAAAGGTTTAGAGTCTTGGATGACAAGGCCAAAAGGTGTTCTGAATTGTCATCTCGACAATGAGGTTGGCACATAAAAGGAGAAAGATGCAATTTCAGGGGAACACACAAAAACTTTAAATTATTTTGGTGATGTTTTATTTCTTAAGAATAACTTATGATTCTTCTATAATGCATAATCAATATATACATTTTTTAAAGTATGCTATGCTGGAATTGGGTTTATGAAGAAATAAATAAGAGGGATTAGATTACCACTAAATTGTGTGTATTTTTTTCTAGCCCTATTTGAATGGATTTGCCTGGCTGAGGTATGTGGTACTGAAGTGGACAGGGAGTTGCCAAGTCTAGGAGGCACAATGGACAGATAAGATCTTATGTTGTTATGCATGTGAATTCTAACAATATATACCAAATAACATACTAGATGGAAAACAAAAAACAAAAAACAGACCCTGTTTATACCAAGCAGGGAAAAGACTACAATTTATGAAGCTCTAAATGAGTCATCAAGGTTTCTCTTTATGGAGGAAGATAATATTAACAGCTGTTCTATTGGATTACATTTGCTTAGTTCAATAGGATTATTCTACTGGTTTATTTATTTAATGTTTTACATCATGTAAATATTTTGGTCTGATTGTAATATGCATTTGTTTTTCACATTTCAGGTTTATACTTTTGCAGTGAGGTATTTTTGCACGTGCTTTTTCAATCCAAGGAAATTATTTTAACCACAGTGAAGCTGTATTGAAGAACAAAGTGTTGATAGAATGATTATCAATGAAGGTAAAAATTTTAGTGAATTTTTCTCGTTATATTAGCAACAAATTCCCACTGCTACTTTAATTTTCATGATCATATGATATTCTCTTCCCTGCTATTTTCTCATTTTGCTTTCTGCTCCTTCTCCATTTTTTAAATTAGGTTCTCTGGTTGGTCAAGATAGACTACCAGACAGACTAGATTATGCCTCAGTAACAAGAGTTACAATATCTTAGTAGGATCAACATTTATTTCTGGCTCATGATACATGTTCCATGTGGGTTGTCAGAAGACTGCTTTACACAATTACTTGGGGCCCTAGGCTTAGAGACCTCCCCCCCCCCATCTTATAGCTGTAGCATTAGAACACATGGTCACCTTAGTTGTCACAGCAAGAAAAAGAATCTGGAAAATCATTTGGGTGTTTTTCTTCTTGAAGTGACACATGCTGTTAAATTCTCCATTGACCAGAATGAGTCACCTGGACCTACTTAACTGCAAGGTTGCTGAGAAATGCCTGGAGTGAGGGAAGCACCAGATACCATTGGACACTTGCAATATCCACTTCTCTTTCTCCATTCACCTTCTACATGAGTTGAATAGGCTATCATGGGCCATTTTTCTTGATTTCTCTAGTCTCTTAATAGTGTCTACTAATCCTAGTATTTCTTATAACACTTGGTATGATGCTTTCTATGTTTTAGACACTTAATATTCATAGAATCCACCTGAACCGTAGTCAGTAATATTGGTGCCTCCAATTATGCAAAGTAAGACTGACTTCTTAGACATCACAAACACAGTGAATTCTACTGTTGAATGTTATATGGAGAAGAGTATGTGGCAAAAGGGGTGGATAGAAGGAGAAAACTTACTGATAAGGGTAACTTTCTGCTTTTTGTTCAGTAAAAAAAAAAATATAAAGGAAGAAAGAGAACCAGAGGTATGATGTACATACACCAAGGTCTATCAGGATCTGAAGCACAAAAGTTCCTGCCCCTGTGGAGTTTGGGGTGCTCATCTTTCTAGAATGTGGATTTGTTCTTTTTCACTATTAGCTTTTTGAATTCTGTCCTTTTGGGTTTTTATGCGGGCTTCATTACATAGGCATGATTGATTAACTCATTGGCCACTGGGTAACAGATTCAACATTTACCTCTTCTCCTAAGAAGTGTCTAAGGGAGGAGAGGGGATTTGGGGTTGCAAATTCCAACCCTCTAATCTTGATTGGTTCCCTTAGCAACAGGCCTCCATCCATAAAGGTTTCCCAAAAGTCATCTAATTAACATAAACTCAGGTGTGGTTGAAAGCAACTTGTTATGAGTAACAAAAAACCCACCTTTACCACTCTTACCACTTAGGAAATTCCAATGATTTCAGGAACTGCTGGGAACAGAGCTGGAAACTAAGTATATTTCTTACTATTATTTAAAAAAGAGACAATAAACCCCAACTAGAGTCACTTGTGTTAAGCTCATGTCACCAACCAGAGACTTAATACCCAAGGTAATTTCAGTTTTAGCCTCTCCCAGAAATGTAATCTCAACCAGTCTGGAAGTTCCTAGTCAGCATTAGTGAGGAAATCCTCCTGATAGAACCCTGTCATCCCCCAGAGGAAGGTGACCTTGCCTGAAACAATTCACTCTTTGCTGATAACATCCTTTTTCTGTCCCCTTAGGCCCATGAAAATATCTCATTTTGTACAGCTCTTTGGAGCCCCTTCATATTTACTAGATGGGATGGTGCTCGATTCATGAACTATTGAATAAAGCCAATTAGATCTTTAAATTTATGCATTTGAATTTTATTTTTTAACATTATAAATCACAGTATCATACCAGGAAAAAGGTAATTTGAGACAGAGAAAAAATGTTTAAATTGAGGATTCTTAGAGGTTTGAGAAAATGCTCACACATCTATTATCATACATATTTAGAGAAAAAAATAATGGTTGAGGAAACAACAATTTTCAGTAAATGATTCAATATTAGAAAGGTCAGGGTAAATACTGAGCTGATAATCTGGAGAACAAAATCAAGGAGACCTCCTAGGATGTAGATCCAAAAGGACAACATTACAAAAAATATAAGAAAAATGGTATGAATCAAGAAGATAGTCCCATGAGGCCCAGCATCCCTCCCACTAATTGCAGTTCCAAAAGCAAAACAGAAATAATGGGAGGGGAGGGGTAATAATGATAATAAAAATAGATACCTTAAGAGTAGGCCATTTCAACTGAACAGAAAAAAAACATAAGTTTGCTGATTAAAAGTGACATTGGGTTCTGAGCAGGATAAATAAAAATACATGTATGCATATATACATATTCTACCATTGAATATAACCTATGAAATTTGAGAACACAAAGGGTACAGAAAACATCCTGAATGCTTCCAGAGAAGAAGGGAAAAAAAAGAAAATCAACCAACCAAAAATCAGAACAACAATTCCAGTGTCCCTGAAAATGCATGAGAATCAACAAAGCAGCAAGAATGTACTTATAACTACAGAAATGAATGTTAGAAACCTTTACAATGCAAAACTGAGTCAGTCTGTAAGGGAAGCAGAAGTAGAATATAGTGTCAGTATCAAATTCCTCATCTAATATTGATAACTTTAGAAATAGAATCTGCATCTGTTCAGTGGAGACGAAAGTGATTCTCTCTGAGATGTGGAACCTGTGGGGTGGGAGACAGGGACACTTTTACTTATTTTTAGAGTTTTGTAAGACTTGACTTTTCTTAAAACCATCTGCAGATACTAGTGATGAAAAAAGAGTCACAGGCAGGCAGTCTCATTACCTAGGGGCTCAGCCTTTCTGCTCACAGGGTCCTGTTTTATGACCATTTCTCCCAATTAGACCATCTTCCAGACCTGCATGGTGAGTTTGGCTGCTGTATCCTCCAGTCCAAGGAGCTCTGGGTGCCATGAAAGAAGCCAGAAGAAAGTGTGGGAGGAGGGGAGGATGGGGCCTAACCTGGATTTGCTGCAGTTTACAAGTGCAGTTTGACTGTGTCTTGGCCCTGCCTGTTTCAGTTATTTTTTCATCTGTAAAGTGGAGAGGTTGCATTAAGTTAGTGAATTTCAGACTGTGTTTGCAGAGCTCTGGAACTGATGGTGAAGTACTTGCAGGGGCAGCTCCTGAGAATGAGGAGGGTTTGGAGAAGGCTCATTTCCTTCACTCTCAATTTCACCAAAGCAGTTGTGCTTTGGCCTGCTTTAAGCAATGATTTCCATATAAGATGCCATTTGAGTGAAGGGCATCGTGTTAAAATAGTGTGAACTCCATAGGACAAGATGTTCCCCAGGGCCCTTTTCAGCACCAAGATGCTATGATTCTTGAAAAGATCATTGTACACAAAAAGAGACATTGAATATCAGTGAACAACCTTTTTTTTTTTTCATTTTCTTTGAAAACAAATTTTAGCAACAAGGGATAAAGATTCTTTTGGCATAAATGCACAATTTTAGACTTAGGAAGAAAATGTAGGGTTAAATACAGTGTTGGATTTTCAGCCCAAGTCATTTTTGTAATATCTGCAACCACTTTTCATGTCTGCAGTTTTTGTTTATATGCATGCTACTGTACTCACTGGCAAATTTATGCTTTTTTCCCCACATTTGAGGAAAAGATATGTAATAGTTTAATTAAATCTCCCCCTCCTTACTCTATCATAGAGCTTCTTAACCATACATTTTCCCTTTTTCTGCTGTCTGTGAGATGATAGAAATGACAGAAAGGAGAGATACTGCTTGGGCTGTGCAAATGCCTGGCTATAAATTAATCTTAAATTAATCTGAAAAACATTAAATTAAACTAATATTTAATGAAGTTTAACTTTTGGGAAGTAAATTGTGATTTGCACCAGTATTTCAATGTAGGTGGCTGTGGTAGTATAGGGCCTGAGCAATTAGATGCCACACTGGCAGCTTAACTGTATCAGAAGGCTGTAGGTTAGGATTTCTGTTGGGTACTTCCATTTTCTAAGCTACTGAAGAAACATTTTTCCCCTTCTGACATGTATTAATCTTTTCCCTGCTTTCTTGCAAATCACTTCCCTATCTAAATTTCATTATACCTAAATTTCATTCTTTCATTCATTGATCAAGTATTTGTTCAGTGCCTGCCCTGTGCTCTCTTGCTGATGGGGATACCGTGATGAACACCACAGGTGGAGAGCTGCCCTGCAGAGTTTACAGCCCAGTGGAGAATCAGACTGGAAGACACTCCATTGTATAGGGTGAAGAAATGCACAAAGATGGGAACCCCACCTGGGTCTGGCTGTTCATGTCCATAGCCATGAGATGTCCATCTGCCTGCCTTGGAGGAGTCCACAGATGTACAGACTACACTGGCCTGCCATAATTACTTGGTATTTCTATCCACCAAGATCAAAAGGGAGATGTATATTATCTAGTTCTCACTTCAGAAAAAACTAGCTGTTACAGTCACCCTTGCTAAAGCAGGAGGGACTCCCTCTCTACCTGAAATTGTTTTGGGACATTGAGACTGATGATGCCACATTCCATGAGAGTCTGAAAAGATTTGTTACACCATTGAGGTCTCAGTGGAGATCAGGACCCTCCTCTCAAGCAGACTGGAATGGCTGGAGAGAGAGACAGAGAGAGAGAGAGAGGGCTGGAGCCCAGACTGAGTTTTTATTGTTAGGGGTTGAGCCTGGGGGAAGGTTCTAGAGCATTTGTGTGGTTTGCATCTCCCACAAGCACCAAAGAAGGGGCTTTGTTATCAGCCTGTTCAGATGTGGACACAAGGGGAAGAGGGAAATGGGAGAGTCTTAAAAGCTGTCAGTCATCAAAAAAGCAAAACTGGAGTCAGACTTCACATTACAGGCACCAGTCCACTTCCCCAGCTGAAACAGAAACAAAGCTTTTCTTCCCCTTGAATTTTGAAGCAAATCACTTATGGGAGAAAACCGTAGCCCCTACTTGTAAGCCTCAGGGAATATAGCCCAAGATCCCCAGTGCATACTGAAACCACCGAAAGTACCAAACCCTACATGTTATACTATGTTTTTTCCTATACATATTCATGCCGTGATAAAGTTTAATTTATAATTGGGCCTAGTAAGAGCTCAACAGCAATAACTAATAGTAAAACAGAGCAATTATAACAATATACTCAATAAAAGTCATTTAAATGTGGTCTCCTCTCTCAAAATATCTTATTGTGCTGTACTCAACCTTTTTTCGGTGATGATGTGAAATGATAAAATGCCTATGGGATGAGATGAAGTGAGGTGAATGCTGTAGCCATTGTGACATAGTGTGAGGCTGCTGTGACTTTACGATATATCAGAAGAAGAACCATCTGCTTCTGGACCATGGCTGACTGCTAGAAACTGAAACCACGGAAAGCAAAAACCCATGGATAAGGAAGGACTACTGTATAGGCATAGCAGCCACATAGGACAGTGGACCATATCCTTCACCTTGATATGATTTTAATAATAGATGCAGGTGGATTTGCCTTATTGGAAACTGCAGCTCAGGGAATGCAAGTCTGTGAAGGACTTAGCTATAGTTCACAGAGGCTGAAGGTTGAAGTGAGGAGAGGTGAGCTGCTGTGTAACCTTGAGATGATTTTTTGTTTGCTTGTTTATATAACTCTTAACAGGAGGATTTTTAATAGGAACTGGGTAGCAGATAACTTAAAAGTGACTCACTGACAATGCTCAGAGTATTTTGTTGTTGAGTGAGGGTAATTCTTATATTATTAATCACAGAGCATTAGTGATGTTTATAATAACATACTGTGAAGATTGACTAGAACTACTTGGTCTTATTTAAAACAAATTATTGCAAATTCTTTTTTTCTTTCTTTCTTTCTTTCTTTCTTTCTTTCTTTCTTTCTTTCTTTCTTTCTTTTGTAGGTGGTAGTAGGTAAAGATGTTGAAGGTATAGAAATTCTTAGTTGGCAACAAATTTGTAGGTATAGGGTATCTGCAGTTGACACTTAAAAAAACTTTTCTACCTCCCACTGTATAATGATGACAATCCAGATTTGGACTGTTCTGCTTCAAATATTCCTAAAAATCCTTCTTCTGGTCAATTTTCTTTGGTCTTTCATCAATGCTCTGGACATGAACCTTCTTTGGAAACAAACCTACTATAGTACAGGTCCAGCTGGCACACAGCATGCTGTCTGTTCAGGAGAAAATGATGTGTAAATCAGGAAAGAATAAAGAATGGAAATATTTGGGGAAAATATTGGACATATTTGAAAAGGTGGGCATATTCTCTTCCAAATTGTTCAATTAACCCGGAAAAATTAGAGTTATTTGCATTGTGAAAAATGGAAACAAAATCACAAATTTGAAAGCAGCCGATCCCATAGCCACATATTCCATTATTTCTAACTTTTGGTTAGTGATATGGCATTTAAAGGGGCTTGTATGGAAGCCATACTGGTCTCCTTGTGTCTTAGTCCATGTAGCTCTAACAAAATACCATAGGTTGGGTGGCTTTCTACTGTTTCAGTAGAAATTTATTGCTTATAGTTCTGGTGGTTGGAGAGTCTGAGATCAAGATTCTGGCAGATTCTGGTTCTTAGACAGCATCTTTTGGCAGTATTCTTACCTGGTGGCCAGGGCAAAGGATCTCTCTAGAGGCTTTTCATAAGGCACTAATTCCATTCATGAGGGCTCCTCCCTGGTGACCTAATTATATCTCAAAGGTCCCACCTCCTAATACCATTACATTGGGCATTAGGGTTCAATGTATGAATTTTGAGAGAAAACAGATATTCAGTTTATAGTATCTTGATTCAAAAGTTTGTTTTTTCAGACAGACCTGTAACAATGCAAGAGGAAGCCAGCTAGAGAGCTCAGAAAGTATAGGAATGAGCATAATAAGTCCTCTTTCAAAATGAAAGGGAAAGTCAATCTGATAGTAGGATTTTCCCAATTTTATTGCAATAGCAGCAGCTTTGCATCTCACTTTGCATACAGCTGGGTCTGTGCTGCAGCATTTTAAGAGTGCATTAAAGTGGTTTCCTTCTGAAAGCCTGATTTCCTCATGGCAGAGACAATGCTATGTTGTTTCTTCCTTACCACCAGGTCTTTAGCACAATTTTGTCCCCTTCCTGGGAAAATTATACCATCTCCTTAAACATACTCTCTTCTTTTGAGGTGAATAGGATGCTATACTTATGCATTTGAATAAGCAAGATATAAAATGCACATCTTTTTGTAAGCTTCACTGCCTTCAGAATTCTGAGATTCAGGAGAGCCTAGGCCCTGAAAAGATGGAATATAATCCTTCCAACTTCAATTTAATGATATTCATACTTTTTGAATACCTACCACATGTTAGACTCTGTGCTAAATGTTATAAAGGATGCAGAGAAGAGGCGTGAATCCTGCCCTCAAGGGCTTGACAACCCAGTTGAGATAATGTGAATGAGTGATAAAGTTAATAGCACAGGCAGAAACAGCAAGTTACAGGAGTATAAAGGACATGCCAAATAAGGGGAATGTTGAGAATGCTCCAGGCTCGTTTAAATAGAGGTGGACAAGAGTGGTGAATCTGTAAAGAGTATTAGTAATAGAAGTGGAACAGAATGTGGGAATATAGGCAAGTCATCTAAGACTGCTTAAAGCTCATCAGACTCTCCCAAGGCCAGAAGAGGGATGTTGGAAGAATTTTTAGGTCAAGAAGAAAGGCATATGACCTAAAGCCACTGGACCTAAAGCATATATTAAATTTGGAGTTCTGTGAAAGGCCTTGATTAGGATCTGTAATAATTACAACTCAGAAATAAAATCGTGATCAACTTGGGCATCCAGTCATAATTATATAATAATGAGGTGGGTAATTTTGAAGCATTAACACTGAAGTACCAATTATACTTGAGACCAACAGAACCCAACTGCATGGGTATGGGAGAAAGAAAGGCTAGAAGTGAAATGGAACTGGAAAGTCTTTAGGTATGCTATGTGCCAGAGAGCTATCTGGAAAGTTCTAAACAAGGCCAAGCACTATTTGCCTATTCATTGTGTGCCTAAGTACAGATGAATCTTCCATGAAAACTATCACCTGCACCGAATACTTCTCTGAATACTGTCAGAATGGAGAAGCTGAGCTACTCTCCACAGATCTATTCTGGGCTAGCAAAGAGAAGCCAAAGGTTCAGTTAATTATCTAGTTGTTGTATAGCTATTATGAGCTTCCAATAGTAGAACACATACAAAATATTCAGAACACATACAAAATATTCCAATAGAACACATACAAAATAGTAGAACACATACAAAATATTGTAGATTGAATGTGTCCTTCAAAAAGATACTTTGAAGTCCTAAACCTGGTACCTGAGGTTGTGATCTTAGTTGGAAATAAGGTATTTGCAGCAGTAATCAAGTTAAGGTGAGGCCATACTGGATTAGAATGGCTCCTAAATCCAGTGACTGGTGTCCTTATAAGGGCAGAGAGAGTTGGACACACAGGAAAGAAGGTCATGTGATTTCAGAGGCAGGGATTGCAATCAGGCATTTCAAAGCCAAGAAATGCCAAGGATTGCCTGCAACTACGAGAACCTGGAAGAGTCAAGGAAAGATTCTTTTCCCCAGGGGCAGCACGGCCCTGACAATGCCTTGATTTTAGACTTCTAGCTCCCAGAACTGTGAGAGAATGATTTTCAGTTTGTGGTAATTTGTTATGGCAGCCCTAGGCAATGGATATGGAGGCTTCACAAGAGTGTAGCATAGAAGCCAATTGACTTCCACATCATTGATGCTACATCTTTTTATACCCATGACCACTTGGGCAGAACTCTGTCCTCTGCCAGTTTCTATAAGAAATCCCATCACACTTAGCACACTGTAATTTTTTGGTACACTTTTGTAAACTTTTGAGAGGTCATTAGAAGGGAATCACATTATGTGACACAACCACATTCTGTCATTTTGACCCTTTCCCTCTTTTTTCTTATTCTCTCACCCTTTCACTTAAAAAAAAAGTAAGTTCTTTTATTTTATGGATAGTGGTTAATGGAATGCCTTTGGTACATGAATCTGTTCTTGCTTATTAAAGCATTTCTTTCTAATAAATACTGGCTCAACCCATGAAGGATTCTGGTGAATAACACTTCTCTGTACCATTACAACCATGCCCTTTCCTCATGTGAGGGAGAATAAAATGGGCTCAGAAGGGTGAGGTGGCTTGCTGATCATGGTTCACTCATGTGCTGGGGTTCCTCTATCTTTTGTGATAGCCCATTGGAGCAATCCATTCCTCCTCCATTTTCTTTCATCCTAAAGAGCTTCTAAGGCCAGCTCAGGCCTCCTATTCTCTACTGGCCCTTTCTTGACATCTCCAGGCATCTTTTACCTCCCTAGATTTCCAGGGATCTCATTGTAGCATTTGACCACACAGTGTCATGTCTCTGAACAGCTTCATGTATTACAATTTTATTTTCCAACTCTGGATTCTAGGTAATGTATGTAGGGAACATGGCTTTTAAGTGGAAAAGGATTTAAGCAGGGGGTGAAGAAATTGGATCTACAATGGACTGCTGTGTGACTGTAGGAAAACCTTTTAGCCTCTCTGTTTCTTGGATTCCTCATCTATATGCAGATGCTTTAATCATTAGAAAGTATTATTTTGCTATGCCTCATCTAGTCCATTACTTAATGGACATGGTTGAGTTGACCTGATTAAAGCTTCTTTATCTTTATCTCTACACTGTGGACACACTAAAAGATAAAAACCCTTTATGAAAGAAATTTTTGATAGAAAAAATAGCTGAAGTGAAGGCTCAGAAATGGGTACAGGGAAATACAGGTCTGTCATTATCTCAGATCATAAGTCTAAAGGAGAAAGACTGCAGGAGACAAAAAAAGGGTTTGTCCTGACAACAAACCCTTGGCATGTGCTCGGCTGGATCCTGTGCTCTTAAACCAGAGCCAACCTGTCGTCATTCACATCAGTAACATTGCTCAAGAACAGTGCTCACTATATGGGGTAGCCATCAGGGCACACAGTAAGGGGTGAATCATCTGTGCAGAATTCAAAACAATTACAAAACTGACCCAAAGCTGGCCTTATCGTTACAAATTGCTAGCAATTCTAAACAATGTCAGTAACAAAATACTCTGAAAAAACCTTATGATCTGAGTTTTAACAGTTGTTGAGATTACTGTCGAAGTTCAATAATAATTAAATTTAGCATATTGTTATTACTATCCTTTAATAAATGATATTCTACATCAAAGTTAATTTAAATAATTCCTAGGTATATAGTTGGCCCTGACACATGTGGATACTATGTGTTCATCACAGGGGAATGTTCCTTTGGTTCAGAATTGTTCCAGCTTGCTGTGAGTGTTGAAGGTGTGAGAGTCCCTATGGTATGACATATTCCTGAGTTTAAATAGATTAGAGGGATAGCTGGGGGGCTCAGCGGTTAAGCATCTGCCTTTGGAGCTCCCGCATGGAGCCTTCTTCTCCCTCTGCCTGTGTCTCTGCCTCTCTCTGTGTGTGTCTCTCATAAATAAATAAATAAATAAATAAATAAATAAATAAATAAATAATCTTTTTAAAAAAGCCCAGTAGATCAGAAATAAACTATAATGTCAGGGTGCCAGGTGGCTTGGTTGCGCATCTGACTCTTGACTTTAGCTCAGGTCGCAATCTCTGGGTTGTGGAATAGGGCCCCCCAATGGGTTCTGCATTCAGCACAGAGTCTATTTGTTCCTCTCCCTCTTGCTCTGTTCCTCCCCCTGCTCATGCTTGTGTTCTTTCTCACTCTCTTTCTCTAAAATCAATCCGTCAATCAATTTCTTTTCTTCTTTTTGATTTCTTTTCTTTTAAAAAAGAAATAAAAGATAGTGTAGTGATTGTCAAGATGTGGAAAGAGAACTTGTGTTCAGTTCTATCATTCCATGTGACATTTTGGGGTTTTTATTGATATTTACAACTTAAAACAGTAAAGCTAAGTGCAAAAGGCAAGTATAGATTTTTGTTGATAAAGACAAATTTAGCTCTGCATGAAATATTTCACTGAATCTGAATATGTGTTTAAAATTAAAATATATCATTTTAAAATGAATTGTTTTAAAATTGTTTAAAAATCAAGAAAACAAAGTTATATAAGTGGCACTATTTAATAACTCCTAAATTGTATGTTTTCAAGACATTTATTTTATTTTATTATTATTATTTTTTAATAGTCTCTACATCCAATGTGGGGCTTGAACTCATGACCCTGAAATCAAGAGTCAAGTGCTATTCTGACTGAGCCAACCAGACACCCCAGACATTTTAATTTTATTAAAATTTACAAATTAGCTACTGGACAATGATTTTCATAAAATACTATGAAATATGAAACTATAGCTAATGGATTGAAATTCAAACTATTAGGTATATTTAAAAGCCATTAGGTAAATAGTTGTGCTTTTTTTTGGTATATGTTTTAATTGAAAAATTTTAATTTTTCCCTAGCAAAATTAAATTATGCAAAATTACATTTATTATATTAAAAAATCATCCGTAGTTCTTTTCTGGATGTTATCTTTATTTGTTTCATATCATGGTTACCGTGAAAATATGTCTGGGGTAGGATTTACAAAATGACCCAATCTAGACGTCCAATCATTCTTACTTGGTGTGCCATGATCATATCAGATGGTGAAACTGGTCTTGTGGGCCAAGTTGACAAGCAAGTGAAGAAAGGTCTAAGTTCAGGAATCTATACCACCACCACCTATTAGTGAAATCTGAAGTTGCTTGATTTTTCTCATCTATAATAATGGAGAGTTGGAGGACATGACTTTCAAGTTGTTTCCCAGCTCTGAAATTTTGTGATGTAGATTGATAATTGTACTCATTCCCTGCGCCCCTACAGTATTGGAGTACTTTCCAACTCAACATTCACTTTACAAAATTTTTGCCATTGCTTTTCAGATTCACCTACTACTTAGACAGTAGGTGAGCCGTATCAGTTGTTTCTTGGTCTTGTTATATTCCATTCTAAATCTAATCTCATTTTCAGCATAAAAGTTATCTGCAAATGTCATTGTTTACTCAGACCTTTGTGGGAAAATCTTTGAATGTATCAATTTGTCTACATTTTACCTACCATAAACTGCATCCAAGCTACACTTCTGTTTTTGATCGTTCTTATCAGTACAGTTTCTTCAAAACCTTACTGGCCCATCTCTTAGGCTGAGAGACTAGTTTTAGGCAGGCTTTGGCAAGGCTTGTGGATGGCACTTGATTTGCTGCCTGGTCCTGGGTGTTGCTGATACTTCCTGGGACAGCCAAGGAAAGTGCTCATAACACACATATGTCACCTGAGAGTGCAAAGAGTTAATTCTTGCAGGACCATCTCTGACCAATGGGGAGCAGGAGTAAGTGAATAAGTGTTTCCTCCTTTCTTCTCCTTGCAGATAGTTCTGAAAAGCCTTTCATGAACTTCTCAGGAGTCTCTGCAGGATCCAGCAGAGTTCCTTGAACCCAAGGCTGATGCATCTTGTGTTGGCTTTCTCTCCTCTGTCTCCCTCCTCCTGGTCCTCACAAGCCTTTGTCCCAGTGTCTGCCTGTGCTGGGAATTGAGGCCAGGGCCCCTTAGGTGCAGTTTTGAGAGGAAGACATAAAGAAAGACTCTAGCTGTGAGGGGGCAAGTTAGGGATAAGGCTTGAGTGTTCTAAGGACCCAAGGCTTGTTCCACATTTCAATGGACTGGTCCCTCCATTTGAGCTCTCTTAAATATCTCACCACTTCTGACAAATCCAGCAGAAAGAGGTACTTGCCCCTTTCCTTCCTCTTGCAGAAACCAAATTAAAGCTGACAGGAGTGTCCTCTGTCTACAAAGACTCCCATTTGGGATGTCTGGAGGTCAAGTGTTAAAGTATTTATCATTACTCCATTTAAAGCCCATTTTCCCAAGTGACCACAGACTGGTGCTTACGAAATGAAGCTGCTCTTGATTTTAACTGCAGATGTGGATGTTGGAGAGGCTTCGGTGCATCCAGCCTGGCTGAACTTGCTTGGGTGCACCTAGCTTGCTCCTGCAGCTAACTCATGCCCTTTCTTTGAAATGCTCTATGTGGCGTTGGAGCAAATGACTTTCTGAAGCCTAGCCTAAAAGTTTTCCAAGCTGCTTTGTTGTTTTCCTGACAGACCAAAGAACCTACTGGGGCTATAATGAAAGGCAGACCGCGATCCTGTCATGTCAAGAACGCTGCAGTCGGGAAAGTCGACATGATTTCATGGCTAATGATTCACTCGCTAATATCAGTGTGGGCTGCAGTGAGGATAACCAAGTTGAGCTGTCTTAGATCAAATGATTCAATTAGGCCAGCTGTCCCTATTTGTCATGGCTCAACTCGCTTTCAAATTACCTTTCCAAAGTGCATACGTGCCTTAGCATAGAAGTTAACAGCTCAACTGTTTTACAAAAAAGGGATAGTTAGGCATGATTAGAAAAAGTCACTTTTTTTTTTTTAATCCACACAGGCTTCTCCCCTTGCCCCCAGCCCTTTCCCATAGGAGACATGGTATGTATTTACTCAGCTAACCCTGCGGTGTCCTCATCAGTTGTTGTCGGTGTGGTTTTGCCACTAAAGCCTTCTGGGGCATCTTGTGGCTAGAAATTGTTAATTCTAAAAAGGAGTCTTGGTTCAGGGATTTCTAAGTTGCTGGGGGGAAGTATTGCCAAGGGTAAGATGCTTTTTCTGACCGACTTCCAATCCCTCTATTGGCGATTGAGCAAATTCAGGGTCAGAGAAGAGTTTCTGTTATAAATCTAGATTTTTCCAGAGCTGATGGAGTTACTCAGGGATCAAAAGTAAATTGGCTTCGGGTCAACAGGGGGATAGCACAAAAGCATGATGTAACTAACTATTATTTAGAAGGTAAAAGAGGTCCAGAATCTTAGCCTTTCCTTGTGAGATATGTGGACAGTCCCACTGTCCTGGGGGAGAAATAGTCTGAATAAAGGAATGAGTAAGAGAACATTTGTTTTTTGCCTCCTGTGTGAGGGGCACCAACAGACACAGTGGGGAAATAGAACAAAAATCAGGAACTTAATTTCTACCCCAGAGGGGCTTGCAAACTAATGACTCTGAAATCTTGTAGTGTTTTGGGGATCATGACTATCAGAAGGATAAAGACAAATTGAAGTAAGTCTAGAGTGGAATAGCAGAAGCAGGCAAAGGAACAGACAGCTTAATCTCAAAGGGAAAAAATATAAAGCAGTTTAAGAAAACCAATCCTTCCAATATAATGGCAAAAAGTGGAATTTAACTGCTTAAAAACCTATCATGGAAAGGGCTGACAGGTATCAACTGACATGTAAAGGGATGACCTAGAAAAAATGAGACAAATGATGTAAGACTCTTGAAATTTCTCTGGCTTTGTGGTTTTTAAAAAACATTTTATTTGTTTATTTGAGAGAGAGAGCGTGTGTGAGAGAGAGCACACAGTGTATGAGGTGAAGGGTGGAGGGAGAAGCAGATTCCCTGCGGATCAGGGAGGCCCATGAGGCTCGACCCGGATGCTGTGATCATGGCCTGAGCTGAAGGCAGATGCTTAACCGACTGAGCCACCCGGGCGCCCCCAAATTTCTCTGCTTTTGAAATGTCCTCAAAAGGGCAGTCAGGAGTATAACTGTGGGCAGGACATTCATGGTAGGTTTGTTGAATGGATTCATCATTCTTCCTTCTTTCCATTGCATTTGAAGTCAGATTTATCTTACACACCACTCAGGATACAATTAGAAAGAATACAGTCCACTACCGTAGCCATTGTAAATGGTTTCCCCAGGCCCTTGCTTTCCATTTATTCTTGTCTGAGGGAATAGCAGGACCATTTCAGCTCTGCTTCAATACTTCATGACTTCCAGAGTCTCAGAGAAAAAAGAAAACATGTTTTCTAAAACATTCGTTTCCTTCCTTCTTTCTTCTTTTCTTTCTTTCTTCTCGTCTGCAGTTAACATGCATTTCCTAGGCAGAGAAAGAAAAAAAAGGGAGGGGGTGGGTAAGATTCTTTTGGCTTGCCATGGTTATTTTGGGTATTCTTTATGTTGACTTGATGCTTTTAATGTCAAGTTACCCCTGGAAATAAGAAATATCATATGCTGACAGCCTTAAAACCCAGGCACAGCTTGGGAAGCTTACCAAGGCTGAGCAATAGGGTTATTGGAAGTTCATCTAGAGTCCAGCCTGGCTCTGGTGTCCAGAGTTTTTGCTCTTTCGATCAGTGGCAAGAGATGTGGTTCTACTCCAGAGCTCATCATTCTGTAGGCTCAGCCTCTTTGTGCCTGCTCCTTTTGCTGCAGCTTCACTAGGATCCTGCTCTGTTTCTCCCCATGGCTTGATTTCAATCTTCCCCAAGGAGCCTGAATCAGTCCAGCCCATTGTCCCCACTGGCAGAGCTGTCATAATAAATAATCTGCAGAGCTGCTGGGCTTGTAAGAGATGGAACCAGAAGCTGAGTGGCCCTGGTTTTGTCAGCTTTATTCAGAGGGGGGCAGGGTCACGTGGCACCAGCAGAGCAAGTTATGGAGCAGAAACTCTGGAAGAAAGGCTCTGGGGGAGAGCTACAGTGAAATCAGGTCCCCCCTGCCCCAGCCCCAATTTGGTATGTTGAGAGTGTAATTCCCAGTATCTCAGAACATGACTGTTTCTGGAGATAGGACCTTGAACAAGATAATTAAGTTAAAATAAGGTCATTACATCAGGCCCTAATGGGTATCTTTATAAGAAGATGAAATTTGGACAGAGGCAATCACAGAGGAAAGGCCACAAACAGACCCAGGCAGAAGAGGCCATCTACAAGCCAAGGAGAGGCTTCAGAAAGGCCCACTCTGCTGACACCATAAATTCAAACATTTAGTCTCCAGAATTTTTTTTTCAGAATTTTTTTAAAACAATTTTATTTATTTGTTCATGAGAGACTCAGAGAGAAGAGAGAAGGCAGAGACACAGGCAGAGGGAGAAGCAGGCTCCAGGCAGGGATCCCGATGCGGAACTTGATCCTGGGACTCCAGGATCACTCCCTGAGCCAAAGGCAGATGTTCAACCACTGAGCCACCCAGGGATCCCAAGTCTCCAGAATTTTGTGAAAATAAAGTTCTGGGCATTTCAGCTCCCTGGTCTGTGGCGCTTTTCTATGGCAGCCATAGTTAACCTCTACAGGCTAGCCAGCAATTTGAGGTGAAATGATGTTATGAAAAGAGCTTAAAATGGAATGTTTGGGGCTTCTTGTTACTCTCCCACTGGGGAACTGCAGGACATCTCTGTGTGTGTTGAGTCCTCAGTTTCCCCATCTGTAAAACAAGGAGGTTGGGATTAGGTGAGCTGATGCCTGCGATGTGCTGCTATAGCTCATTCAGGGGTAGGAATGCAGGGGCTCTGCGTAGCACAGGCTTTTGGGCCATTCACTCATTGCTGACCTGCCGTCCTGTGGCGGCCCACAGTTTCCTTTCCACAGCAACTTTCCTACTTATGTCTCTGTTTTCCTAAAACTAGGGGAATACCTGCCTGGAGACATAATTAGCCTAATTCCCCCACTGGCAGGAGGGGGACTGCAGGCAGGTGATGCTGTGCCTGTGTGACATACCGAATTCTAAAATAACATTCGGCCATGGGCTCCCGGCATCTCAAACAGGACAGAACTGGATGACCTCTGCTCTTCTTCCTCCTCCCCTGTCCTCTTTCCCATTCTCACATAGCCTGGAGGTTCGGTTTCCAGGGTCCAGCCTTGTGCCTCCTGACCTGACAACAGCTAAGAGCCTGCTTTGCCTGGTTAAGGAGGGCTACCTGACCTCATTGCTGGGGCTGGGATTCCTGGGGCTGTACTCACCCCCAGGGAGCCTCAGATGATCTTCTTCTTCTTCTTCCTTCTTCCTTCTTCCTTCTTTCTTCTTTCTTTTCTTCTTTCTTCTTCTTCTCTAATGACTAGGACAGGTAAAAATGCCAAGGTGGAGGAACTGATTACTTAGGGGCTGGAAGCTGAAAGACAGAGATTTTTATTCTTACCCTGGGATTTTTCCCATAGTTCCCTGGCACCCGAGGTCCTAGCTTTGAGGGCTGGACCCCATGCCTTCCACTTATAGGCATCACTGGATTGTCACTGTTGCTGCTGCTTTGCGGAGAGAAGCAGAAAGCATGTTCCCTTACTCTGTCCTAAGTGAGGGCATTATGGGCTGAATTGTACCTTCCCCCCATTCATATATGAATGTTCTGGCCTCCAATACCTCCAATTGTGGCCTTACTTGGAAATAGGATTATTGCCAATGTGATCAGTTAAAATGAGGTCATTACTGGAGTAGGATGGGCCCCTGATCCACTATGACTGGTGTCCTTAGAAAAAGAATGCCATGTGAAGAGAAAGATATGTGTACAGACAGAAAATCATGTGGAGACAAAGGAGAGCATCAACTACAAGGAATGCCAAAGATTGCAGGCAAACACTAGAAGTGAGGGCAGAGACATGGATTCTCTCTCACAGGCCATGGATGGCAGGGTTGGACCAACCCTGCCATCATCTCAATTTTGGATTTCTAGACTCCAGAACTGTGGGACAAGACATTTCTGTTGCTGAAGCCACCAAGTGTGTGATAGTTTATCATGGCCACCCTAGAAAACTAATGTGGAAGGAGTCCTTGGGACGTATACTCTTCCCAGAACTTATGGTAGTCTTGTTTTATATCTTTATGTTACAGTCTTTATGTCCCAGCCCTAAAAATAGGTCTCCTTGAAGAGAGAGCACATAGTGCACCATTAAGCTAATTGGCACTAAAAATGTGGTCCAGTCTCTGCTCCATAGCTGTCCTCCCCGAGCCATCTCCTGTGTATCATGCTTTCCTGGTGACTCCTGCTGCTCTCTGAAAACCCAGGACATCCTATGCATTTTGCGCAGAGAATGTGTGGTAATGGTGTAAGTTGTATCATCCTGTTTCTTGACTTTCAGAGTTCAGCAGAGGTCTCCATTCCTCGAGAAAGCCTTTCTGACTCCCTGTCCACAGTGCTTCTCCCTTATGGAAACATGCTTTTCCTCTCGCAGCACTTACATTACCCTTTAATGGCTCTTACTCATCTATCCTAGGTTTTTTTTTTTTTTTTAGATTTTATTTTTTCATGAGAGACACAGAGAAAGAGAGAGGTAGAGACACAGGCAGAGGGAGAAGCAGGATCCATGCAGGGAGCCTGATGTGGGACTTGATCCAGTGACCCTGGGATCACTCCCCTGAATCAAAGGCAGACACTGAACCACTGAGACACCCAGGCATTGCTCCTCCTAGGTTTTTTTATTTGCTTTGTTTTATTGTTGCCTTTTTAAAAGATTTTATTTATTTATTCATGAGAGACACAGAGAGAGAGAGAGGCAGAGACACAGGCAGAGGGAGAAGCAGCCTCTCTGCGGGGAACCCGATATGGGACTCGATCTCAGGACTGTAGGATCACAATCTGAGCTGATGGCAGACATTCAACCACTAAGCCACCCAGGTGTCTCTCTCTCTGGGCTTTTGAGTCCAGGGACTGTGTTCTAATCACTTTTGTGTCTCCAAAGCTGAATAGAATATCTGACAGCTAACCTGTTCTTAATTAGAATGAGTATTTGTTGAATGAAGGTATGAATGAATAGATAGGTTATGTTCAGTTCTGAACCCAAAAGCTGCACCAATGCTAGGAGAGGATGCAGCTCATTAAGTAAGGCTGCTTTCTGGTGTCTGAAGAACTCAAAACAGCTTTGATTCAAAATGTTGGCAAAATAGACTGCCTCCACTATTTTGACTTTTTCAGAAATGAATTGATGAGGTAATACATTTTGAAGCAATGCCACAGAAATATACCATGTTGTTCTTTTGAAACTGAAGTATGACAGTGAGGTGGTGCTTCTAGCTTATGTCCTTGTCATAAGCAAAAGAGGATTTACCTACTGGCTTCCACCTATAACTGCAGACCCAAGGAGTGGCCTTCTTCTTTGGAGTTTAGTTTCCGTTCCTCCATAGGTAGAGGAAGAGAATTGGCACATTGAAAGGTGTAATCTGCTGTAAGGAAGCAGCCAGCCAGGCCATCCTTGGCTATTGTAACACTCCTCCGCTATTTATGAATATTTGCTAAAATGATCTAAGTGCTTGATTGTAAAGCTCAAGTGTAGAGTCTCTGGGGTTCCGGAGTACCTAAGCTACAACCCACACTTGTGGAGATGCCCAGCTGAAAAAAATGACCTGAATTTTCTGGGTGCAAGCATTTAATTTATGCAGCTCTGCAAAGTTAATTTCAATCACGCAGTGAACATGTGGCACGATGTATTCCAGGCTAGTACTGGCTTTTGCTCATGCAGTCTTGCATTGCTAACGTATTTGTTTCTTACCCTTGCATATTTAATTGCATGTATAAATATAACTACACTTTAAAAAATCTCTCCCAAGGCAAGAAGGGCAATTTGGGGGGCTTATGCCCCCATTTCACCCTCCTGCATCTATGGAGTCTCCACTAATTGATAATAACATCCCTTCTGCCCTGTTCCAGTGTGATTTCAGAGTTGTCTACAAAACACTTGAGGCAGCCATTCTCAAAAGTAAGAGATCAAAGGTCGGGTATGTGGAATTATTTTACTTGATTAAATCAAATCAATAAAATAAAACAAATAAATCAAATCCAATAAAGAAATAAGAGAAATGAATAAAAGAAGGTAAATAAATGAAATAGCTTTGTTTGCAACTCATTATTTAAAATAGGTTTCCAGACTTTTCCTGTAGAGGACGAATAGTTTTGGTTTCACAGGCCATACACGGTCTCTCTGTTGCATGTTTTAACTTGATCCTGTTTACTTTTTTTGTTCTGTTTTTTTTTTATTATTTTAAAAAATTATTTAGAACTATAAAAACTGTTCTTAGCTCCCGAACCATACAAAAATGAACTGCAGGCTGTATTTGGCATAGTTTGCTGGCCTCTAATATAAAACATTGTGCTTTTACAGTAGGTAAAGATGGATCATAGTGTTTACCATTGAAATCTTTTGTAGATATAACTCTAAGAAGAGCCTAGGGCACCTATTTCATGTGCAGGATTATATAAAGTTATGAAAGTCTAACATGCATAATTCATGTCATGTTGGATACTGAAAATATAATGCTTGTGTAAATAGGGCATGAATCATATGTTCTTATTGAGTTACATAGCTTGCAGCATAGGAGGGACATAATCATCCCCAAATATGTCTGCTTAGATGTAACTTACAATCTTTCTTTTTTCTGAACCTGTTGAATAGGTGGAATTTACAAGTCCAGGCAGGGGTTTGAGCGTAGACATCTGTGAATATCTGATTGGCATCAAAACTCATCTCACAGTGGGTGGAAGTATAACTAGTGGAGACTAATGTTCTAGAAAAACCTATCAGCCCTCAATATGGGATCTGACTGAGGTTTGAGGCTTCAGGAAGTTCCATTTGTCTCAGACACATGTAAATGACTGCGCCCTTCACACATCTACCTGTTTTTATCTCCTAGTCAACAGGAAACTTCAGAGACTCACTGTACATGGCTGTGGTGTCTGTGTCTCATGTGATAGCAAGTTCCTTTGTTTTCTGAAGGAGACTTTGGTTCTCCTCTTTTAAATTTGTAGAAACTGGTGATTCTAAACTCAGTGCTGCATTTCTGTGCATTTCTTTTTTTGCCCCTAAAATCAAGCTACTCTCATAGATACGTATGACCAAGATGAGGACCAAGAGATGAATAAAAATATATTGGTGAAAAAAAGTGCAAACAGAATTGTGTTGATCTGGATGGTTCTAGAAACAAGAATAAACTCCTTCTGGAGCATAATACCATCAAACTAGGGCCATTACTTAGAATAATTTTCAGGAATGCAAAATTGGCAACTTGCCCCACGTTGTCAACTTGTGAATCTTACAAACATATTGGATTATTATTGTCTGTCTTCACTGAAGCATATGCCTTGTTAGGTGTGGATAGTCTAAGAAGGTATGTGAAACCTGTCTGGGCTCATGTGTGTGGTATTAGGGACTCACAGAATAAATCCACTGAATTTTAAATAAATCCAATTTATCCTTCCATTTCTGTTGCATTTCACTTTTTGTTTCCTACTACTCTGTTGGTGTCAGAAGTTCTTGGCACATAGTAAATCCTCAATCATTATTATAGACTCTATGAGAAGGGTTCAAGTCCTGACTCCACTCTGTATGGAGTAAACTGTGATCTAAATTTTTTTGAGGCTTAAATTTTTTATCTATAAAGTACAGCAAATAATAATAGCTAATTTATAGGGCGGTTGTTCTGATTAAATGAGACACTATATTTGATAGAAAGTTCCTTATACAATGTAGGGAGTTATATAAATGTTAATTAATTTAATTTAAACATATATTGGCAATATTTCTCCCCTCTGGCTTCTTGCCCGGCAACTGTTCCAGGCCCCAGAGATCTGTGCTGGCTGTTTCCATAAGACATCGGTGCAGATGAAGCATGTGGTGGCGGCTGAGTTCTCCACTTCCATCTGGATGTTTTTGGCATTGCACAGACATTGTTTCAGCATGCTGAAGTCACAATGCAGGCTAATTTTTTTTTTAATCCCCACACGATATTAGTTGTGTATAGTTGGTATTCAATGTTTAGTTTCTTGTCCTCTGGGAACTTACCTTCTCAGGCCTTCTGACTGCCCCCCCCACCCCCCATCACAGGTAATGCTGTTAAGAGGCTTTGGTTTGATCTTCAGGAATACACTTTTTTTTTTTTTTAAATGAGATGACTATCCTTACACGTCCTGACAGAGAGTCATTTTGGAAAAATCTATATATCAAATAACTATGCTTCAGAAGTTAAAAAAAATCAAATATTTGGCAATCAAGAAATTACTGTTTAGATGTGATAAGTACTTAATGATGATGGGGCAAGTGACAATGTTGGAGGAAGAGGTTTGGGTCCTTAAAACTAGGCCACTTAAAGAATACCAAAATTAGATGATCAAAGCAGAGTGGAAATCACAGCTCAGGGCCAGCCATCTAACTCAACTCAAAACGTAGAACTCTTGGGGCACCTGGGTGGTTCAGTCAGCTAGGCATCTGACTCTTGGTATTGACTCAGATCCCGATCTCAGGGTTTGGGGATCAGGGCCATGTTAGACTCGACACCAAGTGGAGTTATTTCTCCCTCTCCCTCCCTCTCTGCCCCTCCCTGCTCACTCTCTCTCAAATAAATAAATAAATAAATAAAATCTTCAAAGGAAAAAATAAAATAGAGCTCTTATTCTTTGGAGAAAGAAACTCATCACCTGAGAAACAGTCAAATGTAGAGACCCAGCACTAGCTCAGGGTCTGGCATAGTCAGGACTATTTCTTGATTTCAAATAGGAGGTTAGATTTTTTTTTTAAGATTTTATTTATTTATTCATGAGAGAGAGAGAGGCAGAGTTATAGGCAGAGAGAGAAGCAGGCTCCTCAAGGGGGGCCTGATGTGGGACTTGATCCTGGGGCTCCAGGACCATGCCCTGTTCAACCACTAAGCCACCCAGACATCCCAGGAGGTTAGAATTTGACTGTCAGGAACATAAACCCCAAGCCCAGGAACATAAGAACCTAGAACCACATGGTCCTGGCTTTCCATCCAACTTTTCCCCTCTGTCTAGTACTCTTTTTGACTACTTCCTTTTATTGCACCAAAAGGATCAGTTCTCTTCCCATCACCATATGTAGCAAGCCTTGTGCAGACCTGGTTTGGGAGCTGAGAGACTCAAGAGTTTTGCTCTGCATTAGCAGACAGGATAGTCAGTAGTGTGGCCCTAGGCATTTGGACATTGGTTTCCTCCTCTTAGTTAAGAAAGGATTGAGCTGGATGCCTCCTGGTGTTCTTGATTACATTTCTCTATCATGAGTATGTCGGAGAGGCTAAGGTGGCTGTGACTGATTTATATTCCCAGGCTTACTGGTCAAAAAAGTCTATAATGGAGGCAAACAAGCTTTTTTACTGTTAATTAGTATCCCTCCCCTCTGCTCCTACATGGAGATGTAAAGCTGGTAGTTTTTTTGGTTTGTTTTTGTTTTGTTTTCATTTACCTGCAAGTGTCACTTAGAATGGGACTGCATGATACTACAAATATAGGAGGCAAGGCTACAATCAATTCTAGTTGTGGTTGTGGTTGTTGTTGTTGTTGTTGTGATAGTTTGATTCTAAGTGGCCATGAATGCTGAATTACTGAATACTGAACCATTACTCTTAGGAGAAATAGAAGATTAGGCTCCCTCAAGCCTCTGGTTACAACCTTTCATCAACCAGTCATATGCAACTTTATGTTTGTTTCTATTCAAAGACACATATATTTAATTCACATTAATGATTCATTAACATTGAGCTTAGGACCAAGAGTACTATCACTCATGTCTACAGAAAGCTTATCCAACACATGCATTGTCTCTGTAAGGTACACCCAACCTTTCTGTGCTTAGCAGCATTAGACAGCACTACAGCACTACATTTGCAGGCAGTGGAATTTGAATTTGAATCTCAAACAGTGGAATTCCCACCAAAAAGCACAGAATGTGAAAAACATGGCACTCAATATACTATGGAAAGGATACTTGTTTATAGTGTGAGATCTGGAACAAGAAGGCAGAGCACTGCCTTGTTCAGCTTCAGTGGGAGACGTCGAAGTTGGGCAACTCAGATTTTATTCCACTCTGCTTATGTCCTTGAGTGGTTGTCAAAGAGCCACAGTATTGATTTTGTGGTTACACATGAATTTCAGGGTGAAATTCAGGTGAATTTGCAAACAGAGAATCTGCAGATAATGAGGGTCAACTTTATGTTAAAGGAGATTACACTGGATTTCAGTGTAAAGGAGCACATTTCTCTGCTTTGTTTGAAGCCCATGTGTATTACTGTTAGCTAGGGTGATGCTTTAGTCTCTGAACAAATCTCCAACAAAGATATAAAGTGGCTGAAAGAAAATAGAAGTTTATTTTTCTCTTTTATAAGGCCACATAAATGCCCTAAAATGAGCTGTCCTGGTTGAGGTATAGCTTGCCCTCATCCCCTCCATCCCCTGGGTTTCAGGCAGTACATCTGTGTTTCAGATCACAGGAAAGATAAAGGGCAAAGGATACCCTCTTGAGAAAGTGATATGGGTGTTGCACACATCACTCCTGCTCATATTCCAATTTACCAATGGAGGCTGGAAAATGCACTTCTCATTGAAGAAAGTCACATGTCCAGGCAGAAGTGTCAAATGGATTTTGGTGGTCACATAACATGGTGTAGGCATAACACTGTATTTCATTAACTGCCCTCAATGATATCATTTTAAAGCCACAAGGCAAAAGTAACAGTACAAGAGTGAACTTCATAGACTTAATGTAGTGTTGATCCATTCTTAAAATTTACTTTGGAGTTTTAGATCTAAGAAGGCCACAGCTAAGCATTTGACAGGATAACTATGTCAAAAGTATGTCCTTGGTCAAATATCTAAACAGCAGATTCATCTTGACAATGTTTACCTCACATATGCTGTCTGTTAAATAGTTAATAACTAACTGCTATTCCATACATTTTACATAAAAAATTCATGTGTCAGGCACATGTGAGGTTGTCTGAAGAAAGTGTTATAAGATGCCAGGACAATGGACATGGAGGGAGAAGAGGAATGGGTGTAGAGGGGATGGGTGCCTTGGAGATACAAACATGTGAAAAGAGGGTATGGGGTTTGTGAAAACCCTAAACTAAGGGGCTGGATGGGAGAAATGACAGGAGGGAGGCAGAGAAGCTCAGGTTATGTTCCAATAGTAGAATCTAGTCTATTTTTATTTTTTAATCTTTTTTTTTAAGATTTTATTTATTCATTCATGAGAGACACACAGAATGAGAGAGAGAGAGAGAGACAGAGGGAGAAGCAGGCTCCATGCAGAGAGCCTGACATGGGACTTGATTCCGGGTCCCCAGGATCATGCCCTGGGCTGAAGGCAGGAGTTAAGCCGCTGAGCTACCCGGGCTGCCCAACTAGTCTATTTTTTAAAAATATTTTATTTATTTATTCATGAGAGACACAGAGAGAGGCAGAGACATAGGAAGAAGGTGAAGCAGGATCCCTATAGGGAGCCTGATGTGGTATTTGATCCCAAGACCCTGGGATCATGACCTGAGCCAAAGGCAGATGCTCAACCACTGAGCCACCCAGGTGCCCCAAATCTAGTCTTTTTAATTTCTTCTGTGGGGCATGTGGAAGGATGGTGAATGCTAGGGTGAGAAAGGTAAGTGTAACCCAATTATCAAGGACCAGGAAGGACAAGCTGAAATCTCTCAAGTTTGGTAAACAAAGGAAACTACTCTAGATTTTTAATCCATGCAACTGAGGTGTTTTGAAAAAGCAACTCCTATGATTTCTAGAACATTAGGATGATGCTACTGATGGGAAGTGGAGTGAACTTTTATTTCCACTTCTTTGCTACTCATTCTCCTACCTATTTATAAATCAAGATTGGGTTTGCAGATGTTCCTTCACTCTCATCAGCTCTTCTGAACAGATGTATCAGAAATCAGTAACAGTCTAGGAACTTCAAGCAAAAGGAATTTAATACAGGAATCAGAGACTTATGAAACTAGTGAAAGAAGGTAGAGAGCGGGGTTGGGTAGTGAGAGTCAGAGACACTGTCACTCATGGGCAGGAAATAAAAAAACACCACAATCATAGAAATTCTGGCAATGATCTCAGCTACTTACGGCATTAGAGTTTAATGATTTGCAGGAAGATGCCTGGAAGCTGCCATCAAAAACCTCACAACCACCCACAGCCAAAGCCTACACACCCACCTGTCACTGCCCCAGGAGAAATGATGGCTTTGAATTTCCTTTGACTTTCAAATCTCAGGCTAGTTCTCTTACTGTTAGAACCTAACTTGGAGTCTTACAAGGCAATATAGCTCCCAAGCTTCTAAGTCTGTGGTAAATGGGAGAACTTTAAAAAAGGGAAAACAGTGCTGTATTGCAGACAGATAACTTAACACCTCTGCATAGTGTGTTGCCCTGGCTTCATAGTGGATGTGCCTATTTCTGGCTATATTGAATAATTCAGGGGTGAACATTAGTCCTAAACTTATCCAATTAGAATAGGACTCAAGGATTTTCATGGGACACTAGAAAACAGCTTTCTCCTTTATGTTGTAATCAAATGTGGGAAGGCAGGAACCAAAGATTCAGCAATCATCTTGCATTCAAAAGGTCAGAATTTGCCAGAGAATAATGCCCAAATACAGAGGAAAAGAGAACTAAACTAAGAGATCAAGTTCTGATAACTCATTTGAGCTTCTGAATTCAGCCATGCTTGAAGCTAATCCTGTTACCAAACTTACCAATTTTATGAACCAATAAATTGCCTCTTTGTATAAGCTATTTGGGTTATGCTTTCTGTCACTTGTAACTGAAGACTAGTTAGAAGATCATGATAATGATAGTCCAATTTCAGTCCCACAGTTGTTTATTTTGAGATATAATAATTAATAAAACATAGATTTTGATCCCAAAGATCTCATTAACTAGACACATCACAACTTAGTATAATCCCAGCAAAGGAAAATCATCTTTGGATGGCTCAGTCACTTAAATGTATGACTCTTGATTGCGGCTCAGGTCATGATCTCAGGGTACTGGGATTGAGCCCCGCAACATGCTCCACACTCAGCGGGAAGTCTGCTTGAGGATTCTTGCTCCCTCCCCCTCTACCTCTCCCCCTGCTCATATTCTTTCTGTCTCAAAAAAGAAAATCATCCTTGATGCCACATTTTAGCCTAAATGAACAAAGCCTGACCAGTCTCGAATGTGTCAGAAAATCAGAAGGTATAATACCCTTGGATACATATTGCAAATAGCAAATACAGTTGTCTCTGTTGTTCCAGAGGATCCGTGGTTCCTCAGGCAGGTGGCCCACCATGAACTACAGTGGAAGTGAAGTGCAATAAAGGTATAGATACAAATATCTGAGCATTAATATTTTCCAAAAGCAATTGATTCCAGAAAAAATGAAGTCCCTTTAACCCAAAACCTTCTTACTATTTGTTTTCCTCCTTTGCTCTTTTATCTAGCCACAACAAAATGTTTTAGCAGAAAGAAGGGCAGATTGGCCATCATGGTTTCAGAGGATGTTATGGGAAAATGTCAGTCTTATTTTGAAGGTACAATAAGGACTTATTTTTTTCTCATCTTCTTGTAGCTCTCTGAGAGGGATGTCTTTTGTTGTCATATATGCATATATACTACCAATATATGTATATATGTATATCCTCACTATTGAAGTGTGTGGCAATGGTGTTGGACACCTGGTCTTGCTTGGTAGCATTTTGAAAAGTGTACACTCAGAATACCTGGTGGTAGGCAGTAGTCTCAGGACATCTAAGCTCCTGAATAAAAAGATTTGCTAAAGCTCTGTTCATAGATGACTTAAGAAGGTTGTTTCACTATGGACAATGCTTATCTTAATCAAAGATGAAGACATTTGGGCAAACTCATTCATAACTATAATTCAATATTATTAAATGTCATCCCATGGAATAGCTTGGATCTAAAGGGATATTTTAATTAAGGAGCCAGTGTTACACTTACTAATTAGCCCTTGCTTGCTTATTTTCTTTCAGGAGCAGATTTCTTGTCAAGAGTTGAAAATGTCTCTATAACTGCTTATCTCTGTCCATATGGCTGCCTCTAAGTCACTTTGTCCATGGACTTTGATAGGGAGAGGTAAGCATTAAGGAAGCTGGTTAAAGCAGTGTCCTTTATGCTCCAGATACCACATATGAGATGCTTTCTCCTTTCCTCACAATGAACTGATTCTTTAAACCTTAGAAAATGCCCTAATTGTGTCATATATGAATTATGGTGGTTTGAAATGATATCTTTTTTTCTTGGCAAGAGTACTGTCATATCCCTTTTATTTTCCCAATTAATTGTTAAATCCCTTTCAACTGCTCATATTAGCAGCAAGTCTGTTTTCTGCCTCTTATGGGTTTCCTTGACTCTAAATTACCTAAGACCTCTAGGCTAGTCTCAAAGGGTGACTTGCATTTCCAAATGCTGGGCCAGAGGAGAACTGGGAATTCTTATCAGTCCTTCAATGGGTTCCAGTTCTAGATGGCTTTTGATTTCAGGCTGCTGAAAGCTGATGCTGCCCAGTGTAGTCAATCTTTATCGACTTCCCTTTCAAGTTTTCACAGTTTATAGTCTAAATTTACATATTACATGATCTGCCATCATTCCCCAAATACAAACATCATGCTGCTGTATGGCATCCATCTTTCACTTATAGGACTTGGCTTTGATTCTAGGTCCCCAGTTTAGACTACTTTCCTCTTTATGGAATGTCCCTCTTTGGGGCCTTTGGTTTCCTTTCTTGCCAGCAAAACTCAGCTAGAAACATTTTAACCCATTGGAGAAATACAATGTTATTGATTGCAAAAAAGGAAGAGGTCAAAATTTTAATCTCTTTCCCCTCGAAGCACTTCTTGATTTTTTAATGAAATTACCTGCTTCTTTGGTATCCAACCTTGTCTACTAAAGAGATGAGGGACAATATTTGACAAGCTACAAAGAGTCCCATTTTACCTTTCTTCCAGGGTTTTGGGTGACTTCTTTCTTTACATGTGGTCAGCCAAGAGAGGCCATTCATCTGTATAGATAAGTTTAAGAGGATCACCTCCCAGGTGACTTTCTGCTTTTGTGAAGGACTAGCATTGATTGGTAACTTTCTTCCCAGAAAACTTTAAGTTTTTCCTCATCAGGCACTGTGTTAAAACATAGTCTCTAAGATGGTAGGTGTGGCTTTCTGTATAAACCATGTCCAAATTGGGATAATTTTGAGTGTGAAAGGAGACACTAATAATTACACTGGGACAACAGGTCTAAACCAAGATTGTTGGGAGCAGAAAGTAGACAGAGATGTTTGGTAATTCTGTGTATGGACCCACAAATTCCCTGAGTGGTGAAAAGTATGTGTTGAGAGTGATGCAGGACTAGCTCCTTGATAGACTTCTCTGTGTGTAACAGGCCTCAATTATCACAGAATTCAAATACTTGCAAAATGTTTAATGGGTAAAACATCAACAAAAGTGACATGATATATCTTCTTGTTTTTACCATTCTTTTTTAAAGCTTTTTTTTTTAAAAGCTAAAGTCTTTTTATTAAGCCAAAGACCACTTCACACAATATCAAAATTCTGTTTTTCCATCAAATATCTTGTTAATTCTTTAGCTATTTCAACAACTGAGACATCTATAAAATGAATAATATTGAGACCTTAGAAAATATATGCAAGTCAAAAATAAATGGGAGATTTATATATTTGGAATGTTAGAAATGTTTCTTTCACAAGTTGTTTCACTGCTGCATGTCATGTCTAGGCACAGGCTAATATGGTATGCTGATGAACTTCAATAGAAACAATAAGTGCCCATGAAGATGGCAATCAGAATACTGTGTCATGTGTTTCCAGTTTCTCAATGTCACAAGGCATACATTTTTTCTAGTTTAGCCAATTTTTCCAGAAAGGAGCATTGCCTTGTGGAAAGATTTTTGTGCTTAGAATCAGGAGACCAAAGAGAACTAGTTTCAAGTCTGGAAATAATAATAATAATAATAATAATAATAATAATAATATACCCATAAGAATTTAAAACCCCAAAACTGAGCTTCATGAGGGATTGGGGCTCACAGTTATATAATTATCATCATTTGGGAACTCTTAAGCCAAGAAATCAACAAGAAATTTGGTACCAGGATGAAGCAAGCATTAAACTCTGGAGGAACATTTTCTCAATCCCTATCATACAGAATTTCCATGGATAGCATCTCAATGTGGATGAGCTCACAATCCAAAATTGCAAAACATATAAGAAAATAAGCCATCTTCAACAAAAGTCAGCCAACATATATGTACACGCACACATAAAAAGGAGGATTAGAGCCTTAGTAGAACAATCTGATGCTGAATGTGTATTTATTAAAGATATAAAAGAATTAAGAGCTTAAGAAAAGAATAAAATACTATGATAAACACAAGAAAATCAGATAAAATTTCTAGAAATGAAATTAGTTTGTTAAAGACTAAATTGCTGGTTTACTAGTCAGTTTGCATCTACAAATGGGTAGCTCTGTGCTACATAATGGAGACATAATTGTGAAACTCTCAGTCTCATGGAGCTTGTAATCTTGTGGGGGCATGATTGTCATGATTCACCAGAAAAACGAAAGTAACCAGTAACCAGTTAATCCATTGATAAATTGTTACAATAATTAAACAAAGTTGAAAAAAGAATTAGCAAATAAAAGACCTATTTGAAATAGAAAGCAAAGGAATAATTAAGTTACACAGAATATGGTTTGGAAATATAAATAGATACAAGTGTAAAACGGTGTTTCAAAAATATAGAGACTAGAACTAGAAAGATCATCATACACCTAATAATAGTTCCAGAAAATGAGATTAAAAAAGAAGAGGCAATATTCAAAAAGACAATAGCTGAGAATTTTCTAGAACTGATATATAGACATGAAGCTAACAGTTCAAGAAACACCACATAGTCCAAGCAAGATAAATAAAAATATAACTTCATAAATATATCATACTGAATCTACAGAATACCAAAGACAAAGAGAAGATTATAAAAGTAGCCAGAGAGAAAAGATAGATTTTCTAAAAACAAAGAAAAGTTAAACTGAGAGTAGATTTCTTATTAGTAAAAGTATATACTAATGCAGAAAATAAAGGAATATCATCTTCAAAATACTGTAAAGAACCCTGTAATTTAGATTTTAATCTCTCTAATATCTAGTAGACTGCTAAGTTATGAATGTAAATGAGAAACTCCCCAAGAGCCCAGAGAAAAAAATAGAGGTCTACCTTTGGGCAAGATGATCCTGATGAGGGTGTGAGTTTAGATTTTGACAAATTTAGTTCCCTACCAGCGCAAAGCTGAGGCTGAGTATATCTCTTTCCAAATCCTTGGATGATCACTAGATTACTCAGGAGGAGGGAAGAGGAGATGGCTAGGGGGCAAGGCTAAAAATCAGAAGCTGGAAGAAAAAAACTGAGCAAAGGCATGAGTGACTGTCTACCATAGAGGGACAGGTTCTTCAGTTAGAATCCAGGAATTTAATTGCCAAGTATCAGAAGAACAAAGCAGAATTGATACTCTCTCCAATATATTATGTACACTTTCAGGTTTGACCAACTTACTAGACATTCAAGGAAATTAGGAAATTATGAGCCTTACTCAAGGGAAAAATTACAGTTAATAGAAACTTGCTCTGAATGGGTCCAGATATTGGATTTAGCAGATGAAACCTTCCAAACAAATCTTATGTTTAAAGATGTAGATTAAAATGTGTCCAAGGAGTTAAAACATGATAAAATAAGAGAATCAATAGAAAATTACAACAGTGAAATAGAAAGTGAAAAGAACCAATTGGAAATTTAGAACTGAAAACTATAACTGAAATGAAAAACCAACCAGATGGACTAAAAGCATATTTGAAATATCATGGAAGAAATTGATGAACCTAGAAATAACCTACTCTAAAAAATAGGAGAAAAAGGTAAAGAAAAATAAACATATTCAAGAGCTGTGAGACAATATTAATAATTCCAACATATATGTTATTAGAAACCCAGAAGGAGAAGAGAGAATTGTGTAGAAAAATTATTTGATGAAATAAAGGCTGAAAATTTCCCAAGTTTTGCTAAGAACATTAACTTACAGTTCCCAGAAACTCAATGAATTACATGTAGGAAAGTTTAAGAAAACCAAAGCTAGACATCTCATAGTAACATTGCAGAAGATAAAAATGTGGAGGTTTTGGAATGTTTTGGTCATGGTCAGGCGACTATACACATTTCCCCAAACTCATCAACCTGTGCAGTTAAAATGAGTGAACTTTAATTTTTTTGTCAATTGTATTGAAATAAAACTATAGAAAACATACATGTATAATACACACACAAACATATATGTATGTCTATCACATTTATTTCATAGTTAATTTTTAGATTTATTGAAAGAAAATAAAGTTTAGCAGTAAATAAATCCATTATTTTAAATCACTACATTAAGAAATTAGAGGAGAAAATCATATGATCATCTCAATAGATAAAGTATCTGACAAAATTCAACGATTCATAATAATCATATTTAGTAAACTATGAATAAAAGGCAGTTCCATTATCCTGAGAAAATATATCTTCCAAAAACCTACAGCAAATATTTTGTATAAGGAAACTTGAGAAATATTCAAATTCACTGATACCATTGATCTCAGTCTTGATTCAAATTTTTACTGGAGGTCCTAGCTAGTGAAATGAGACAAGAAAAGTAAAAGAAACATGTATCAATTAAAATGGAGGCTAAGTAGTTTTCCTTATGGAAATTAAAAAAATAAATCTCAATAGTACAATTTTCATAAGAGTAAATTCCAGATGGATTAAAGACTTTCATGTGCAGACTACAGATCTCATAAATCAGTTCTGTTATACCACAACATATGTGTTCCTAAAAATCATCCCCTCATGCAAAATCTCACAGTTAAAAAGCATAGGGCTAAGGGGAGAAATGGGATGGAAAGGCAACACTCAAAAACTTCATCATGGCAAAAAGAAAGAAAGATAGGAAAAAATGAAGCATAGTTTTTCATATGTTAAATAGTTACAAAATATATAAATACTACAATAAATATGGCATTTTACCTTGAAATAAATAGAAAGACTGCTTGTAATGGATACCAGAAAAATTCAATTGGTGAGTGAGTAGGTTATGTGAAAATTCATGGAAAGTTGTAACACCAGATATGGAGGGATGTGGCACATAATATACCTGTGAACTGAGGTAGCTGGTAGATGTTTGAGGTGTGCACACATGCATTTATATGTATATTTTGTGTATTCTAACACAGTTTAAGCTGCATGTCTTTCTCTGCATTCCCCTAGTGTTTTTTGCTGACAAAATTGCCATAAGCAAATTGGAGTTTTGTGTTATGCTCATATTTTTTCTTTTTATACCAATTGTCTTGGAACAAATTTGCATTTTCAAAACAAACACTATAGCCAAGCTGACTATATAAGAAAATATAGGAGAGTATATTCTTTTGGCATTGTGGTAGGTGAAAAAAATTCCTAAGTAAGGGAAAAGAAGCACAAACCATAAGACATGGATGAATTTGACTATGTTCAATAACAACAATAATAATAAACTTTACATATATTGGAGAAATGGTACAAAAACAAAGTAAAAAGATGAGCTATTGACAGGGCTTGTAGAAGATAATGTAATGATTTTATTTCTTTTTTTTTATTTTTTATTTTTTATTTTTATTTATTTATGATAGTCACAGAGAGAGAGAGAGGCAGAGACACAGGCAGAGGGAGAAGCAGGCTCCATGCACCGGGAGCCCGATGTGGGATTCGATCCTGGGTCTCCAGGATCGCGCCCTGGGCCAAAGGCAGGCGCCAAACCGCTGCGCCACCCAGGGATCCCTAATGATTTTATTTATAAGGAACTTCCACAAATCAGTAAGATAAAGGCAAACAATCTGAGAAATGAACAAAGACAATTTACAAAGAAGATAAAAGAAATGTTCAATAAGCATAAGAAGAGCTGCTCTGCCTCACTAATAAGTGGGGAGCTAAAAACTAATTCAACAATAAGCAACCACCTACATTCCAGTTTGGCAAGAATGAGTAAGTTTGATTGAACCAAATGTTAGTAAGAATGTGGGGAAACAGGAACTTTTATATTTTATGGTGAAAACAGGAACTGATATAATTGCCTTAGAAAACAATTTGTTAATCTAGTAAAACTGAATATGAAAACTGAATATTAAAACCAAATATGAAAGGCTTAGGACTCAGCAGTTCTGTTTCCTGGTGTCTACCCTAGAGAATATATGGCATCCGTCTGTAAAGAGATGTGATTGAGGATGATTAAGACAGGATTGTTGGTAATAGCAAACACATGAAAAAATCTGTCTCTTATTGGGGGGATTTATAAAATTTTGTTTATTGCAATGATGGGGGAAAATATAGAGCAATTAAAATTGTGACCTAGATTTGCAGGTATAAGCATGAATAAATTGCACAAAGAAACGTAATGTTACATGCAAAATATTGCCTTTTTACTTTTACTATAAAATGTTTTATATAGCATGATACTATTCATGGAAAATATTAAACAAACTAAAAATATATATACATAAATATATATATATACATACATATATATATATACATATATATATATTTGGTTGATACATGTATGTGTATTAGGACACTTGCAAGGGAATGGTGCACACCAATTTCAGAGTAGCTGTTAACCTGGTAGAGGAGGAACATGGGGTCAGATGTTCCTGAAACGTTTTATCTTATTTTTTAAAAAGCAGAGTCATTCGATGCAAATATAATGGATTCAGTGGTGAATCCATGGATATAGGTCATGTATTACTTTCTGCATTTTTGTATATTTGAAATTTATTAATGAATTAATGAATATATATAGAGTGCTTTATTTTATGCTAGGCACTTTTCCTAAATGAAAAGCAAAATATAGAGGAGTGAATGGAGAGAGAAATCATTCACTGACACATACATGGACACATCTTATTGGAACTGTATTTGGGCTGCCTGGGGAGTTCTACAGTGTAATATGAATGAGTGTGAGCAGCCCTCCCACCCTGACTCCATCAACAAAGATATCTAAACCTGAATCTGATGCTTAAATCTGGGGAGGGAGGTAGTGAACTGAACAAAGTTGCTTTTTCTATTTAAATCACATGTGTAGGCTTTCTTCCTTCAGGGCTGGGGCCAGCAGTGTGCTCGTGGAGTGGACAGTGGGTCTGCCTGTGGGCCCTCATGGACAGCAAGATGTCTGAAAATACCTTTCGTTTGGCCAACAGAAAGGCTCTGGGATGCAGGGTAACAAGGCAGCTTATATTGAAGCCAGGAAGCTATAAATTTTCTAACATACAGACAACCCTGCCCGAAAATGCTGAGAGTCATCCCTTCCTGGTAGAAGCAGGAAAGTCAGAAGGCCTCTGACCACAGGTTCTCATTCTATTGGCCTTAACCCTCTCACAGCTGGATGGGAGGATTCTGGGAAACAGCACATCCCAGACAAGGGATGCTGTGGTGCCAAGGGGTTAACAGGCATTTTGTGCGAAGTTTTAATATTCCACAAATGAAATGTGCATGTGGAATGGGAAAAAAAGAGGAAAAGATTATATTTGTCAGCTGGGCTGCCATATGTTGTTCTGGCCGGAGCACAGCAAAAATGGTGACAATTCTTTCCTGAATGAGAATCTCTGTCAACTCCTGATTTCATGCCTTTCTTTAGACAAGCAGGAGCTTTCTTCATGTCCAGGCAGAGTCTGAGATTTTCATTTGTGTGGGGGCAATCTATGCCTACCTCTATAAGGTAGAACATTGGCATTGCTTGGCTTAATTTTCAGGAGGTGGAAAAAGGCAGGAAAATAATAAAATTCATCTGCATATTTTCTTCTTTTTTTAAATGAAATTGGCCCTTAGGGTAAAAACAGTCCTCTAAAAGCACAAATAGCTAGCTGAATGACAAATGGAAAAGAGGTTATATTGGCAGATCTGTTAGTTCTCACCAAAGTCATCATCACAGTTTCACAGAGTTGACTTTGTCACACAAAGGGCTTTTCTTATTCATATTTGGTGAGTTATGATGCCTAAGTTACTAAAATAAATGTTTGAGTCTGTGTATTGTAAGAAAAATAAAAAAGATTCAGCCTTGGTGTGAGAGGGTTCTTCTTTTCTAATTATATGTTTCTGTCTAACTTTGCATTTGAAAATGCCACACTGGACAAAATTACTTTTTTCTTTAAATAATGTTTTATGGACCTTGTTTACTGATTGTCCGAGTAGTATGATCTAGGAATTTAGAAAATATATGAGAGAAAAAAATCCTATTATCCCACAATCTAAATATTTTAATATATTTTCCACACTGTAAGTAAAGAAGTAAATGTATAAATAAGTTTTACATAGTTGACACCATGTTATTAAAGTTTGTTGTCAATATAATTCTTAATAGTCCTATATATCCCATTGAGAAGATGTTCCTTTCATTATTAACTATCCCCTCTGATTGGACATTTGGTTTCTTTCTAAGTTTGTTTTTCTCTCGCTGACAAGACAAATTGTCCTTTCTCTTGCATCAAGTTTCTTTGCAGAAGATGGCACTGTTATAAAAGCAAGTGAGGGTGCCCTTGACTAGTTAGGGCATAATTTAGAATTTTTCAGGCATAGCACTAACTGAGCTGAAAGTCCCTGGGAAGGAAGAAGCATTAAGAAAAATGACTGTGGGAAGAGCCTGGAAAAATGAGGGAGTGAGAAGTGGGGGCAGAATCAGATGGTGGTAAAGACCCCTGGGCTCCATACTGAATGGGGAGATAATCAGAAGTCAAAGAGCATCCCTGCAAGAATGAGATTCTTTCCTTTCCTCCACTAGGTAGAGTGAACCCAAGTGTAGCAGATCATTTCCAAAATCTAAGAAGGGAGGTGAGAGAGCAAGTGCCTCAGCCAGGTCTGCATAGTATCAGTTCAGCTCCCTTTTTCTCTCTGTACCCTGCCTGGACTATGAAGGGATGTACAGAATGCTAGATAGTCAGCTTGACAATATTGGTGTGAGGAAAGGGAACAGAACACAGATATAGTACAGAAGACATGTCAAAGGGAAGTCATTCATGCTATATCAAATAGAAAACATAGATGAGCAGCTAAGCAGGAGTGAGGTGAGAAGGGATAGTATGGCAATTAGGCAAGGATGCTATGAAGAAGAGGAGCGGAGAGGAGTGGAGAAGAAATGATCACCGAATGCAGTCTGCAAGGAACTAAAATAATTCCTCATGAGCCCTTCCCACATTAGAACAACCTAGTTAAAAAAAATAAATAGCTCAAAGGTTATGATGGAATATCAGAATGAAAAAGAAAGGAAAACAACAGAATTAAGAAAATAGTTTTAGGATCAAACCAATATCCTCAGTGAGCAAATGAAGCAGATAATAATAGCAGCTGACATTCATTGAGCATTTAGTGTGTTCCATACACTGTTGAAAGTGCTATATATGGATTACTTTCTTTAATACCTGTAAAAGTATTATAAATAAGTAGTATCTTCATTATCCAATATGGAAACAGGTGCAGTCTGGTTAAGTCACATATATTCCACCAGAAAGTGGCAGAGGCAAAATTTTAACTTCAGACATATTTAATTAACACTATGCATGTGTCATTTGTTCACAACTATTAGAAGCCAGTTGTTCCATCAATCCATCCGTTTGTTCATCCATTCATCTATCCATCCATCCATTCATCCAAGCATCCATCTATCCATCCATGCTTCCTTTATATATACAGAGATGAAATTCATGTAATACTAAGGATACCATTTTTTGGATGATTTTTTTTCTTTATACTTTTCTGTACTGATTGAATTTAAACAGTATTTTTATTAACTTTAGAAAATGATTGAAGTATTGTGATATAAGAATACTAATCTAATGATTGTAGTAAGTCCTTCCACTCTTTTTTTTATTTGTTTTTATTTTTTATTTATTTATGATAGTCACAGAGAGAGAGAGAGAGAGAGAGAGAGAGGCAGAGACACAGGCAGAGGGAGAAGCAGGCTCCATGCACCAGGAGCCCGACGTGGGACTCGATCCCAGGTCTCCAGGATTGCGCCCTGGGCCAAAGACAGGCACTAAACCACTGCGCCACCCAGGGATCCCCAAGTCCTTCCAGTCTTATTCCTAAATCATATAGTTAATAATTCACTTAGTCTATCTTCCAGTGATCTAAACATTTTATGTTACTTCCTAAAGAACGTTAGTGATTGATTGCCATACACTTTTCTTTTAGCATTTTACATTTTAAAATATCTCAAAACACTAGTCAGATAATACTTTAGTTTTAGACATTTGAATAGAAACTTCTGAACCTGAATCCTACCTACAGTCCAACAAAGCTACATTCCTTATATGTATGGTGTGATTTCATTTGTAAGGTTAATTATTGCTTCTCTTCCCCACTAGAATGTACGTTCCATGAAGGCAGGAAGTTTTGTCTGTCTTGTATCTCTAATACCTTGAATAGGCCTAGCACCTATGGTGTACCATAAATGAATGAATGAATAGAAATGGACCTTGTTAACAGAAAGTAGAGTGGACAAAGATTCATAGAACTTTTGAATCCTTTAAGGGAACATCACATTTAAGTACTATTCAACTTGATTTTGTTAATACGATAATGTTTCACATTTAAATAATAGAATACATTTTTAAAAAAATACACAGTAAACAACCATTTCATATACTTAAGATGTTTCAAAGCCTGTGTATCACATCCACACATCCATATAAACACTCCTCTTACAAGATTTCCTTTGTGAAAGGATCAGCTGTTAGGCAAAAGCAAATATACCTGGATATGGGAGGAGAAGCCCTATGTTTTTCTGCAGCCATGTGCCAGTAAAAGATTTTCTTGCTGAAGTTGCAGACTGGCAGGCCTGAGGACCAATGCTCTCACCTCCCCCATGACTTGTTGCCTCTCTAGAGCTCTGTTTCTGCTTTTTTCTGTTTTTGATAGAATATTTTCTTCTTTACATAGCATCCCATTATACATATAACTTAGAAACTCTTTTTAAGCGTTTCCTAAAGAACTGATCTTGTGTCTTTTTTCAATTTGACTTAGCTCATTGCATATTTTGCCAGTTAACCCTGGATTGGAGATGGGACACAGGCACTCAACTCCTCCCTTTGCCACAAACATTTCCCTTAGGACCTTGACTGCATGGCTTATGTCCTTTCTCGCTCAATAATCTTTTATGTTAGAGTTGGAGAAAAAAAAAAAAGTGGAAAGGAGGCAGGAAGTAGGAAGGAACACACTCTGGAATTCTGGAATTCTGGAAGAATTTATCATGACTTATGAATGGGGAAAACTGAAGTAAAGTCATTTGTGGAAGAATTATTTCACTACTCCTTTTTCTCCTTATCTTACTGTATAAACTTCAACGTTTTAAAAACATTTATTTGTAGAAATATTTTATGATAATTTAAAAATACTTTAAAACAATAACAAAATATTTTAAAGTAATTTTAAATATTAAAAAATTATGAATATTTATGACTTTCCAATTTTGTGGAAGCAAAACATGGACAGGAATGAACTTATTCATGTCTTTGTATTGCTAGCACCTGGCATGGTACCTGGTCTCACAAGTGTTCATTAATGATCTCCTATCCAGTCTTTATTTTGTATAAAACTGATGGATCTGAGGACCACAGTCTCATTTTATTCCTGGCTAGACTTTTATGGAATACTAAAGGCAGGTAGCAGGAAGAAATAGAGAAAGAGGAACAATATTGTCTTGGTCACACTAAAATTAGGTAATCAATAGGGTGACCATATGTCCCTATTTGCCTGGGATAATACCAGTTTATTCCTACTGGCTTGGCATAATTATTAATAGCATCACTTTTCACTCTCAAAATGTCCTTGTTTGGATGATAAATTATATAGGCACTCTATTAATCAGGTCCCAGATAATCAAAAGCTCCTTGTAATTTAATTGTAGAGACTTAGGATTTTGTGTTGTTTTGGTGGGCATCTAGGTACCTAAGTTGGAAGTTTAAAACATACTAACACTTTTTAAAAGATTTAAAACACCCACCCACCCACACACACACACACACATGCACACGACACTTCTCTAATCCTGACTTGGTTTCAAATTATTTTTTGGAATAATTTGAATAACAATTTGAATAATTTATTTAATTATGTCCATTAGCTTCCATAGGCATACTCTTCCACACTTGAGAACATATTCATTTTTGGTTTCTTTTAATGCCTTGCAAATAGTTTTTGCATTTAGTAGACCCTCAATAAATATTTGTTCAATGGAATTGAATAAAATGAAATCAAATTAATTTGTCCCATCAGGGATAATTTTTGTTGGTTTATCTTCCAATCCACAAATTGGGAGGGGCCAGGATCCTTTATATATTTGGCACACTAAATTAATTTTTTATCCCTCCTCATCCTTGCTCTAATGTTTCTTGAAAAGCTCTGGTGATGTATTGTGGCAAAGCATTTCTTTTCTGAAATGGTTAAAAAAAATTATGTTCATTAAGGCAAATGTCCACTGGTGGCCTTGATTTCTTTGGATATGTTGGACAGAAATGCTAGCATTTTTTTTTCTGGCCAAGGTTTTGATCAGAAGGACAACAGGGGACTACCAATAGGATGTTGGCCATAACTTGCAATTTTCATTAGTCAAAAATTCAATGAATAATTTTTTGGCCCTATATGGATTTCAAGAGACTCAAATAAGAACCGCATAGAGGACCAACCTTTGAGAATCTGTGTATTTTGTATTTGAGTACTGAAACCCCTGGCCAACTGGCAAGGCCTGAGCTCTTCTAGCAAGTTATAGGGTGGAAATTATTTCTCTTCTCACCCATCTGCTCTAGGAGCCATAGCTCATATTTAGAAGTAGCACTACTCACAGTGAGGAAAAAAAGACCATCAATGGAAGTTAAAAGAGAAGAATAAAAGGCCATCATCAAAATAACAAACCCAATAATAAAAAAGAAGACAAATCACTTTGTAATACTCATGCAGAAGTCCTGATTTTATATTATTGCCACCTGGCATAATCAGTCTGTGGAGATTCCTGTATCATCTTTTGAAAAAATGACCTGGCACTTACTTTTAATGATATCTGAGAGTATTTCTCTGTGATGAGAAAGCAATAGCCCTTCACTAAGTACTTCAGCAGAGGCAAAGGAGTGAGTGGCACTGCAGAGGGGGATTCATCATAAATAGAGGGAAATATTCAAAGAAGGAAAAAGAGCAAGGGTTGAGCAAAAGGATAAACAACGAAAACGTTCTCCCCTCGATTTTCTTTCATCAGTTTCGAGTAGCTAAAGGAATCAATCATGTTTTCTTAGCTGGCTACGTTCTCTAAAAAGTTAAGCCCTGTGCGACTGGCAGGGGGGAAATGCCATTTCTGACTCCTGCTTCCGTGTGTATAGATGATAAAACTCTTGAATGGTGCAGCCTAGTTCAATTGGGCCAGTCAACTAAGCCAAGAAACTTATAATATGGTGACTGATAAGAGCTTATTATTCAAAAGGATGAACATTTCCACAGTAAGGCAAACTTTTTCCCCCCTTTTCTTTTTTTAATATAAGCAAGACTAATATAAAGTACTTTTCAGGAATGGTTTCATATTGAGAACCATCAGGAAATAGCTTTTACTTAAGTATTACCTTGCAATACTAATGAAACATTAGTATTGGGAAACCAAGCGTATTCAGTGGTGTAATTAGTGATATGACTCTATTTTTTACATTTCTATTTTATTTGAGATGATATGACTTTTAAAGTACATGTGCTTTCTTTTTTTTTTTTTTTTTAAGATTTTATTTATTTATTCATGAGAGACAGAGAGAGAGGCAGAGACATAGGCAGAGGGAGAAGCAGGCTCCCTGCAGGGAGCCCAATTCAGGACTCCATCCCACGACCCCGGAATCACACCCTGAGATGAAGGCAGGTAATCAATGTCTGAGCCACCCATGCATCCCAAAGTACATGTGTTTTCACTTAAAAATTATCTTTGGCCAATTGTCAAATTTTTCATCTTTTCATAGGAAATATCGATATTATCCTTGAGAGAAAAGGCCTGATCTAGAAGAAAACAATAAAATAGATCTAGGTAAAACATATTGTTTTAAAGAGATTCCTCACTGTGTATATACTATTTATTCCTTGGAATTTTCTTGTGGATTTGTCTTCTACCTTTGTGGTATCTGATTTTCAAAAAGTGTTGCATTTTTTTTTTCTTTTTACTAGTTGAGGACATATCTCTTACTCCTCTCTCTCTGTGTGTGTGTGTGTGTGTGTGTATATATGTGTGTGTGTACATGTCTCTTAATTGGGATGTTCTAATGTCTATTTTGCACATGTGAGTCATTCTTTAAGACCCAAACAAAATGTCATTTCCTCTGAAGTCTCCCCTGACTCTCTCTCTCATAGAACGAATTACTCTGTCTCATGGGCTCCACTTTTACCTTATCTGTAACTATAGTAGAATTATTGGAAGTATTTAAAGAAGGCCTAGATGTGGCTAGCTTTGCCTGGGGGAGTCAAAGAAGGCTTCAGGAAAGTGATCTATAAGCAAGTATGGTTTGCCAGAGGAAAAAGGCATACTTTAGAGTTCAGTATTGACAAGCCTTTGCCCTCATGTATAGAAAAGAAGTCCCTTAAGAGTATCTCCAGCAGTTATCTGGCACAAGTAAGTACTTGATATTTGTTGATGTATATGTGATTGAATGAGTGCTGAGCTGAGATGGGCATGCTCCTTTAACACCCAATCCCTCAAATGGGCTCAATTCCATACATATATATAATATGGAGACTGATAAGAGCTTATTATTCAAAAGGATGAACATATCCACAGTAAGGCAAACTTTATCCCCCCTTTTCTTTTTTTAATATAAGCAAGACTAATATAAAGTACTTTTCAGGAATGGTTTCATTTTGAGAACCATCAGGAAATAGCTTTTACTTAAGTATTACCTTGCAATACTAATGAAACATTAGTATTGGGAAACCAAGCATTTTCGGTGGTGTAATATATATATATATATATATATATATATATATATATATATATATATATAATCTCAGAAAATCTCTATGGATCTGAAAGTGCCAAGCAGCTTTGAAGATATCTCTCTCTATTCCATTCAGAGGCTTTCAACGAGAGATTTTATTTCCATAGGGAAGTGAAATTCCAAACTTTCTGAAAGGTGTTGCTAATGATTTCTCAGTGTTCAATATATGCTGACTATTCAAATAAGCTGGCATTGTTAATGTAATTGTCAGCATATTTTAGAATATCATGTTAAAAATACAGGGTGTGGCCCTATACTTACATTACTTTTATGTTTGGTTTTGGCTTGATAAGTTTCAGATTAAAAAGGCAGGAACAATTTCTTTGAATTTCACCATTGTATAAATGACAGAGGGATGATTTTAGTATTTCTCATTATGACTAGATATCATGAAATAGCCACATGGTCATGTTCATATACCATAACTATTCTATGGGAGACATTTAAATTATGTTGTCTTGTGGGTCTTGACCTTGATAACACATGCTCCCTTCAACTGGAGACATAACTAGAACTGATAAGACACACATTTTAGGTGGGTTTTGTATTGTCTTTTGTAATGCATCATTCATAGATTTTTTGGAGTGCTTCAGATAATCATTATATGTTTTTTCATATTCTCTTGATTTCTATCTATTGCTGAGAAAACGCTCCTATATTCTGAAAAACAAAAACAAGTGGGGAAAGTGAGAACTCTTCCTTAGGTAACCTCTGAACAGAGGAACTTTGTGCATTATGCAGCCGAGGCCATGCCAAAATGCAATTTGGAGGGTGTCCAGCCCTTCATTGGAAAGTAATGGTTTTCACTGAACTGAGTTATGACCAGCTGTTTACAGACAGTCTGTGACATACTGATAGAGCAGAACACCGTATGTTGCTTTCCAAATCAAATGATACAAGAAGTGTGACAGAGTGGAGAAACATCTGTCATTAGCAATTTTCAGCACGCTTCACTAATTCTGGACAAAATACGAGTAATGAACTTACCGCAGGAAACTTCAAATACTACCACTGCTGAAACAAGGATATAAACAGCAAGTCCTCCTAATGGCTTCTAATTTAATTCATTTGCAGTAAGAAACAAACAAAGTGGGTTATTTGTTTTTGATCATAGGGTAGTAAATACTAATGCTGATCACAAACGCTTATTTTAATCAAAGAATAGGGATTGTGAAATGCAACTTTCTTCAAGTTCAGATAGAAAGCTTTTCGTCTTCTTTAATTGTTGAAGCAGGGTGTGTTTTTTGTTTTTGTAAGCAGTAGGGTTGGAGAACGCACCCTGACAGGGATGCAATCATCCCCGTGTGGTGTCTGAGTGTGACACTCTGCGCTGGGGATTGCTAGGGCTCTGACAGATTTGTTGGACCTGCAGTGATATTTACATAACATTAAATGTTCTTAGTCTTTCTACTAAGGAGCTTGTATAGAAGAATGTGTTAGGTCTTTCTCAAGCTGCTTTCCCCCTACCACTTCTCATCTTGCTGGGTGTTTTTTTTTTTTTTCCTGGCTGATAATTTTCATTTTGCGGTCCCACAAATTTTCACAGTTCTGTAACGAGCGCATGGTCTTCATACAGCATCCACATGGTTCTCTACTGGTCGACGTCACACTGTTGATGAGATCTTGCAGCCAAACCATGTGAAGGCTGCAATCTGTGAGCATTTTTCTTTTGTATCTTTGCAATCAATTGAGCTATTAAGCCGTTAACATTCAAGGCCTACTCAGCTCAGCTTACGCCCGGTTAGCGCCAATACGGCAAAATTCCTAAATGGACAAAATTGAGTTTGACTTAAAGAGAAAAAAAATGGCGAAAGGTTGTTATTCTTTATCTGAAGTTTCGACTAATCTTCAGAAAAATGGCAATGTAAAATGCAGACATGAGATCTTGCCCAATCCGTTGGTGTTCTGCCGATGGGACCTACTTTGGACTGTGTCCCAGAACAAAAAGACTGAACGCCATTCGGAACTGATGACTGTAAAATGAGTGTAGGAGGTCTTTGAGGAGCTTCTTAATTACAAAATTATTCATGATAAAATGGCACTGATCTCAAATTCCCAGTTTCTTGTAAATTTTAGTGTGGAACCACATAAAAATGGTTTATAGCTTTTTGACACCTTAGGTAAACCAGATCCAGCCTCAAAAGGTTGTGGGGGAAACCATCTCCAAATACCTTTGAATGTTATACTCTTCTTCTTTCTCTTTTCTTTTCTTTTTTTTTTTAAGGGAATGACATACTGACTTATCTATCTTTTTTTAAGCGATCCCTAAATTATCTTATGGTTGAGAAGAAATATTCTAAGATATGTAAATGCTAAATTTTTCTGGTTTTTATAGACATCTGCATTGAAAAACAAAACAAAGTGAAAATATAGATGCCATTGAAACCCATCATTACGTTTGTGATCTAGATAATAAAGTAAGCAGACCCGAGCAATTCGCTAACACTAACGCTATTCTTTACATAAACAGTAAATGTTTAGATTTTCCTGTTCACTGACTAACAGCACACATATCATAAACACTAAGCTGTTATAGTACGTTTCGTGTGTTGATTCACTTTAACAGTTGTTAGTGTGAAGACAGGAAAAGAAAAGTGGGTGTAATGAGACCATGTGCAGTATGCTGTGAAAACAGAGGCCCTTATTTGGCATAATGGGTTGCACCATAAGGGCCATAAAATTGTGCATGTGTTAGTATCATTTTAATTATTACGGGTGCCACATGTTAAGCAGAATAGCGGAACTACTAAAACAGCTTCAAAATCCTTACTGCTGATCGCTGCATTTAATTACAAATAGGAACATTTGGAGATAGGTCACCATAAAACCCTTCTGTTGTCAAATGAGCTCAAATCTGATTTTTGTAATTATGTTTTTATACCACAGATCCTGTTGAATAACTATAGGGAATAAAATTTTAATAAGTGCTGATTAAATGTAGGTACATCTTGCTTCCTAAGAATATTTATGAATGCTCATCACACTTAAATCAAGGTACCATCACTATTTTCCTGTGGACAGTGCTTTGATCATTCAACCTTAATGCAAATAAGCTGAATAAATTTATGTGCCATGAAATATTGTTTTTTTTTTCATTGAAGCATAAAAGCTCTGGATTTCAATTATTCATTCTGTTTGTGAGCACTGTGTACTATACTGTAATTCTCTAGAACCAAAGTGTTTTCATTATCCTACTACATGTCAGACTCAGTGGGATCTTGTAATTAACTTTTCTAAGGCAGGGTTTTATTGAGGAAGATGACAACTTATGTCCGTCTTTGGTTCCCTACTAGAATAAATATGGTGAGGGCTGGTACGTTCACTTTTTAATCTTTTTTTTCCCTTTGGAGTTATTTATTTTGTTTGTTTCTTTATTGGTTACTTGGGCTTTAAAAATTGTGAACACATTGTGTTTACCAAGAGAAATGGTGCTTTGGGGTGCTTCATATGTGTCAGATCCCTATTTTGTGAAAAATGGTTTTGAAACCTTGCATAATGGTTAGGCCTCCTAGCACTTTTGAATATGAAATTATCATAGTGTTTCCAATAGAGATGAGACATGGAGGATGAAGTGAAGAAGGAATTGCTAATGGGTAATGGCACATGAAAGTCATGAGTTATTACAAGGAAATAGGCCAGACACTGAGCTGGCATATTCTTAAATTGCTACCCTTTAATGTTGGTGTGTGATCTCACAGATATTAAAGCAGGCACACTTTAAGCCATCCATATGGACACATACATTTGTGGTCTTTATAAGCCCAGAAGGCATAAAATTCTTCTTACTCTATAAAACAGAAGTTTTATCCCTTTGATTAGTTATATTTCTTTAGAATATTCACATTCCATTGTATATTCCAGAAGCCCACATCATTAGAAAAGTTGCTCATTGAATTTGGAGAAAAGAATCTAGCTTTATAGCAAAGATATTTCTCAAGATCACTAGAGAGTTCCATTTGCAAAATTCCCCAGATTATCAGTTGTCATTAAGCACTTAATCCATACTTTAGACAGCTGTTTTAATCTCCAAGTGGCTCTGCAATGTAATCATTCAAAGAATAGTACATGTGCTCCAATCCATATCTCCATATCCACTGTTTCAGATAAATGGTAAGGCAGCATGTTAGTAAAGACCTGGAAGACACATATACCACGATGAGAAAGATGCCATCCCTGACGGCAGCTGTATATCACTTCCTGAATACATTATTTTGTTGCAATATCCAGAAGCAGGCTTCAAGGCTGCAGAACACACACTGAAGATCAAATAGTGCTTCTCTTTGATATAAAAATACAATATATGTATTCATGGTCCTAACGATTCTGGGTGGTTCCTAATTACCCAGTGCTGTGTGTTTATCATTTGGATCTGTGGTCTCTTAGTTATTGTCATTTTCAAGTGATGGGGGGATTGAGATTCGGCCAATGCCAAAGGCAAAGTTTGCAAAGTTATGCCTCTGTCATTTGAAAGCATCATTTGACTATGTCAACTTATTTCTTCAGCTCAGTTCTGATAAATAAACTAGATGTCTCTAAAACTCTATTTGGCCATTTGGGACCATTTTGAACTCTAGCAGTGATATACTCTACAAGGTGGTGTGTTAGTTGGAATTATGTCTCTTTATGAGCAAATTAATTGCAGAAAATCTGATAATCATTGAAATCAATCATGAGACTGGATAAGGAGAAAAACCCTACAGACACAAACATCATTTACTGGGAGTGATGTTCAGCATAGTAATTCCATTAATTTATGTCCCTATAACCGAAGAGCAGGTTTTATAATCTATCGGAATAAAAGAAAGGGTAAACAGAGATGAATGACAGAGTGGAGAGAGAGAAGGAATTTCTCGTTTTTCAAATTATTGAATAGAACAGATACTTTCTTGGATTGTTACATGTTTTCTGGTCTTCGTGGCTCTTCAACTCCTGAAGGTAAGCTAATCATTTGATGAGCTAATCATTTGCATCTCCAGCACCATGCAAATTCCAAGTCTCAAAGGAATAAAAGAAATTTAGGGCTGGAAAGGGGTCACAGGTAAGTCAAACCCGTTTTTCACAAGTAACGATATTCTTTCTAAATACTAATATGGTAGAGATCTACTGGTGGCTATGAATGCCCAGCAGTCCCCCAGGATACTCGCTGAGAGCAGAGTTCCAGTTAATCCATTCATGGTGTATCTTACTACTCCACACAGCGTCCAGCAAGAGATGCTTCCTAGTAAATATCTATTACCTAAAAGTTTCTAGATTATTTTACAAAATTGTCTAAAGAAAAATTTGTGATCAATCTTTGTTAAAAGCTGAATATTAGAAAAGAGGGCCATCTTGGCTTCCTGCTCTGATGGACAGGCTTTATCACAACCATCAAATGTAGATCAATAACTCAGAAACTTAAACCAGCCAACAGCACCCTTACTTTTGCCTGACCCATGCTGAGTTCTCAAAACTTTTACTGGAAATTTTTCTTTACGTCTCTTTTGAGAAAAATTGGTAATTCACTCCTACCACAGAAGGACTAATAGGGAGCATTGATAATTTTAAGAGAATTATTGTCTCGTAATTATTTTCTTCATGTCTTTTGGGTCCATAAATATAAGAACAAGAGGAGAATCTGTTTAGTAGAATCACTTGCTTCTTGAAATACTCTGTATCTCTGTATTTCTAATGGGAAAGTTTGTGTTTCGTTTTGTTGTTTTATTAGAGGACATAACTGCTGATGAACTTGGTCAAAGAGTTTATTAGCCAATTAATAGGGGTGTCTTAGACACCTGCCACTTCTTGTCTGGCTGGCTGTGCTGAGGCTAACAAGGCTAGCAGAGAAGCAAAAGGCAAATGGCATCATGGTTTCTGGCTCACTTTACATCCTGGTGTTCAGAATTCATTTGAAAATCTTTCACAGATAAAACAGTTCACATGCTGACTTTTTGTAAGAATTCTAAACACTGTAAACTACATTATGACTGTTTCATATGATCTCTCAATGTTTTCACGACTATGAAACTTGTTTTCCTTTTTAATGGGAAATTTGGTTCCTTTTATCTTACATGGCTTTCTGAAACTCATAAATGATGATAACTGCAGTTTTATTTTTCTAAGATATATGTCTACTCATGTATCATAAAATACTTCAAAATATTTTCCTAAGCTAAGTTGGGAAAAAAATATGTCACTCCTATTGAGAGATTTGAAAGGAACTTTATCTAGAAGCAGGTCTTATACTGATTGTGCTATAGGCTTAACATTGCTTGACCACAAATTTCCACAAACATGGCTTGTATGTCTCCATATGCTATTTCTTAAACTTTCTGTACAAATTATAAGTTAGAAGTGAAATTCTTCTTATTAGTATTTGACATTGATAATTATTTAAATGTTTAATGCCAAATATCTAGTCAAGGATTTCCTAATATGTGTATATAATATGTATTTATATATCCTTAAGTAAACATATATACTTGTATTTTATATGTACATATAAATGTACATGTTATTATGTTTTATGTATCCACACATACACACACAAATAATTCTTTTAGGTTCTGGTTTAAACTACAATTTACATCAAAAAAATCCTGTGTATTCAGGGAGTTGTATAGAAGTTGTACAACAACTTTTACTAAACAGAATACAACTACTCAGAAGATTGGATTTGATTTATCCTATTTTCTTTCTACTGAGAACTTTTAGGATGGGGGCAAATGAAAAGGAAACAAACTGATACTGGAAATTTTAAGAATGACTTCTGGAAGATGTCTTGTGTTAGTACCTGTTCAGGCCTTCTAAATTTGCATCCCCATATAGAAAGAAACCTTCCTGATGCACTCCCCTGTGCCCTGTTCCTTTCTCTAGTCCCCATGATCAGCTTCCATATCTTGTATATTCTATTGTTCCTCTTGTACCAGCTCACTTTTCCATCCCAGGATTAAGTGTGGACTATCATTAACTCATTCTTCTCCACCCAGCCTCTGGCTTCTCATCTTGCCTTCTCTGGGCCTATCACGGTGTGGAGTCTAGGTATTCACTCAATACATCTATCGAGTTGAACTGAGTTCCAGATGTTGAACAAATTGGGCATTCATGAAAGAATTAAGCACTAAGAGTGAGCTGGCTTTTTCACTCAACTGAACTTTCTGGTTAACTAAAAATTAATAAGAAGTTTGGTGTGTGGATTTTAGCACTTACTGGAAAATACTCCTACTTCATTAGAAAAAGTGTAATCAACCTGTCGGCTCTTCTACTGAGCATGAGTGAGTTTCTTTTAGGTCCAGATTCACATTAGACTCCCCTTGACTCTGCAACACAACACAGTCTGGTACATTGCAGGGGCTCAATAATTATTCATGGAACAAAAGAGTTGCTTATTCTACTTTCTCCTACAACATATTTATTGAATGTCTACATTTTGCTGGAATTTTACCAAACAGGATTTGTAAAACTATTTCTGGATAATTCTCAAAGAGAAAATTCAATTCGTTGAAAGCATACCCACACTGGTTTTCAATTTCTTTGGTGCCATAGTAATTGGGGCATTAAGTAAAGATTGAGATTTTTTTATTAGGAATACTTCAAGAAAGATATAAATAGAAAACATCTTGAGGGCAGGGACTTCAGATGCTGAATTTATAGACCAATTTTCAACAAAATGAATATCGATGACAGTTGGAAATGTAAACACGCTTTGAAGACGCGGAGCCAAAATTTTAAGTTGACCCTGAGTATGAATATACTTGCGTGTGTAGGGGACTTTTTTTAATTATAAAAATTACACTGATCTGAAAAGATGTTCAAGCTCCAATTTAATTTTGCACTCCTTCACGTTTCCTCCCACCTTCATATTGTTTGACAGTATGTTGCATGACTGTTGCCTGTAAGTGTGAAAAGTCAAGATGAGAGTTCACAGCAGGTTGATGGCCTGGAGATGAGAAGTCTGTCTGAGGACATTTCAAAGTTGTAAAGGTATTATTCTCACATGGAGTTATTTCTCAGTGGGTGTGAACAACAGCTACTCATCAAGCTGGTGTAGTGTGAAATAGAGTTTCCTGAAAAATGATGTGCAGACATATGCAGAAAGCCACATGCTTAGTACATGCACAGACTGCGTGCCTAACTTCCAAGTGTTCGAATATTTGCCATGAGATGAGCTAGAAATGCAAAAGTCCCCATCATCAGTAGCTGGGGAGAAACACAGCTTGGAATCACCATTGATTCATTGGGTTCCAGGCGCACACATGTTGAAGGACAAAAAGTGAACAGTGCAGCTGCACTGGAGAAAGAATGTTTGAAGAAACAGGAGGGACCTGGTGTCACATAAGACAACTGGAGTCTTTCTGTACAATGCTTGAAGACCTACTACTGCCTGAAAGCAATTTTGTTCATCTTGCCAAACACTGTGTCACCATTGTTGGGTAACAACCATGTTTTATTAATCTTCCCTGCAGAATGAGGGGATTCACACACAGAGTTACACCCATGCCCATGTGTTGTGTTCTGCCCAAGAGGCATCTGCCCACATTCAGACGTGGCTCCCCAGGCCAGGATGTATTATCTGTGTGTTAAATTTTCTTGTACCCTTTCTCCAAACAGCTCAGTGTTGCATACAGATCTTTATGTGAATGTTTTTCTTAACTTCAATGGTTCTTCTCATGACTTCTGACAATGCACAGTGAGGAGGGAGGCAGTGATGAGAGTGAAGAGCATGATTTTGGATAAGACATAAATCCAGATATACCTGGAATGGGCAGGGGGAGGTGGAGAGAAGACATCCAAGTGTTTATGTATGTATTTATTTTACCCCACATGTTTAAAAAAGTATTCAAAGTGGCTTACAAAAAAATAGATGTATGTCATAGGGCCTATGAAAATATAAACAAAAAATAAAAATTTTGAAAGAGAGGTAGACTCAAATATGCTAACTATGAGGGTTAATGAGAATAAGAATGAGTCATTTCACTACACAGATGGAGGTTTACTTATGTGGTTTGGTTGGCAGGTGTGCTGACTCCATGGTGTTAATCTTCAGGTTCATTGTGTGGGAGGCCCTAGTGAATTCTCTCTTTCAGTTATAAAAGACACAGATAAAGAGATGCAACTTGCTATGAATCCTAAAACTGGGCAGGTTGGGGGTCAGATATTGCTTCATATTCCAGAATTGTTGCTTGCTATTCTGCGAGGTTTGGTTGTCACGCAACAAGGAGGTGGCTGACCAAAAAAATATATATACCAGGGCAAATTGTTTCTCATTCTCTTTGGCATTAGTTTATTTTTTAAATAGCTTTTAAATTATTGAAGTAACACATGTTCCTTGCATAATCCCAAACAAAAGTATAAAGATGAAAATAAAGATCTCTAAACCAATTACTCAGCAACAACCCTGTTATTCTGGGGATGAGTTTTCTCATGCTTTGGTCTATTCATGCATAAACATGTCTATTGAATTCAAACCTACGGGTCTTCCTTGACTCTTCAATTTTTCACACACCCAGGGTCCAACATATTAGAGAATCCTGCTTTCCTGACCTTCACTATTCGTAGACTTTGGGTGCTTTTCCCCCCTTCTACAGCTAGTAGTACCTTCTCTAAGCCATGATAACCCTCCCTTGGCACATCCTCAATTCTTCCTCCCACAGTCCTTTTGGTCTCTTTCCAACCCTGAGTGAGAGCGATCCTTTGAAGATACAAGTCAAATCCGGTCTCTCCTATGTTCAAATATCTCCGTTAGCTTTCTAATTCACACTGAGAACAAGTTTGAATTCTGCGTTATCTTAGCCTACAAGGTCCTATACTATGTGGTCTACTCTATCCACCCTCAGATGGCATTCTGTTGTATTTTCATTACTGGTTACATAGTACTCCAGTTAACTATTGTTAACCGACCGCCTATTGACCAGTCTCATCGCTTCTAATTTTTTCCTGCTCTAAACCAGGCTGAAGCAAATGTAATGGGGGTGTACGTGATTGCACAATTATGCTGTTTTGCCTTCATCAGAAACATGTTGCCAGACTTCCTCTGCAGAAACATTATACCAATTACCCTGCCATCAACCTGCTTCTTTCAGGAGCCGACTCTGGTTATGGTTCAGCCTCTGTGGTGGCCAGAGACTACTAAGCAAGCCCTGGAATTTTGCATCTGAATTCCTATTTTGATGGTGGTGAGATTTTGAACTACTGTTGGCATCGAATCCAGTGCCAGTCTTCTTGCTTTGCCTTGTCAAATTGGACAGGGAGACGGCTGTCTTGCAAAAGTGGAATTGTCACTAATTGGCCACAGAGGAAAGATTCAAAATCTTGCCAAAAGTCTCCTGTATTCTAAGGGAATAAAAATCCTCCACATAACTTTCCCTCTCATTAAAAAGAAACAAACCCAAATGAAAAGCACTTTGTAAACTAGAAAGCATTGTATAAATGCAAGGCATCGTTGCTATTCTTGTTGAGGTGCTGCTGTGACTGGCACTGTGTGGGCAATGCTGCTGGGGTTGACTGGATGCATGGACAGGGAGGCCTGTCTGTCCAGCCTTCCCTTTTTACCAGCTTGTTATGTCCTGTTAAGAAATGTCAAGAAAGAAGCAACAATAAATAACTTTTGACTTCACTTTGGCTTTTTCATTTAGATTAAAGCAGAGTACTTCAGGTGCAGTCCACATACAAAATGAGCACTCTGTAAAATGTTTTGTCACTTGTAATGTTTGCGATTCAAGTTGGTTTTCTTTATTATGACAAAATGAATTTAGCAAGAGTTAAACATTGCTTCATACTGAAAATGACAACCACTTACTTTTGTCCATGGTGTGGACACTGTGGAGAAATTAATGGTCCATGAGAAATAGAGTTAAATCATTAATTTTTGTTCCAAAGTACCATGTAGTCCATAGTATTTTATTAAAAACATTGCATATCATTTATAAAAATCAAGCCAGATGATACTCTCCTGAACATTTCAGAGAACTGGATTTTAACAAATCTATTTCTATTTAAATTTAAAAGAATGCAAATATGTTTACAAGTCTAGAAATATGTATGTTGGAGTTTAAAATGTGAGTGAATAAATTTTCAGGAGTTAAACCACTTATTTTTAGAATTTAAAGTAGGTTTTAATTTTAGATTTTCCTAAAATGAAACAAAAAAAAGACAAATGCTGCCTTCTATAAGATGTCAGAGTTTGGGGGAATAGCTAATCTTTGAATTATTCTCTGAGATAAATAGTATCTATTAATATGTAAGTTCCTTGCTTTTGTCTTCTTTTAAAAGAGGTTTTATGGCAACTCTACCTTTACCTTGGGTATCTCTTGGCCACAGTTGGCAAGACATCAAGCTTACCATAGTCCATTTGTTTAAACTTTCCAAGGATCAAAACTGGAAAAGGAAGGGAAACCAAATATAAGTGAAAACTATTGAAAGAATAAATAGCACCATTTGTTTTGGATTAATAATCCATATTCTCAGTCCAATATTTGCAATTTTAGTAACATGCAAGATTGCTAAAGATCCCTCTTCTCATCATTTCCTTGTCAAATTTTCACATGCAATCATAAATAATTCTTAATTTGGATCATTTTAAAAGGTTAGATTAAAAAGTACATCTGACATTTTAGATTCAAATAAAATAAAACTTCAGTTTTATTTCATGAATCTTTAGAGATCAGCAGAGACTTAAAGTAACCTATTCTGACTCTCTGTCAAGTAAGCCCATATCCTGATGAAGATTCTATTTATTTTTTTGAGAGAGAGAGAAAGAGAAAGCAGGAGAGCACAAGTGTTGGAGAGAGAGAAGCAGGCTGCACATCGAGCAGGGAGCCCAAGGTGGGGCTTGATCCCAGGACCCTGGGATCATGACCTGAGCCAACAACAGCTGCTTAACAAGCTGAGCCACCCAGGTGACCCTATCCTGATTAAACTCAATAGTTCATCCTGCCCTGCCTTGACCAGGGTAGAGGAAAGTTGATGGAGAAAATGACATCATCAGGATGGTTGAAACAACCTCACTTTATGACCATGAATATCAACTAGGTTCTCGGAACTGTGGGACATTATAGTTCCCAAGAACAACAATAAAACAATGACCTAGCTCTTGCCAAAGACAATGTTCAATGTTCAATGCTCTCTTATTTGTTCAACGTCAGATGTTCACTTCTCTTCTTGGAACACATTCTTATCCAGAGCTGGGATACACACATACCTGCTCCTCTTTTCCTCCCTAACTTCCTTTCTACTTTCTCTGCATCTTTTGCTGGTGCTTTCTCCTCCATCAGCATATCGGTAGGCTCTGGCATTTTCTCTTTGGCTCTTTAATTTTCTCTACATTCACTCTTTTCTGGGCAAATTCATTTAATTCCATGGTTTTTCCTACAGACATTCTGATAATTCTAAAGTGGAAACTACAGACCCATCAGGCAACTCCCAGACTCTTTTCTCCTGTGAGCTCTAGATTCACCTTGTCCAAAGCCAACTTTATATCTCCATTCAAATGTCCAGTGATACCTCAATCTTAACCAACTTGAAATCCCTACAGTTAATAATGCTCTTGCTCAACTGTTCCCCACCTCCATCTTCATCCAGCTGCTCAGGCTCGAATCTTAGCAATCATTCTAGATTAATTTCTTTTCTTCACTCTCTACCTCTAATAGTTTGGTGATTCATTTTGGCTCTTCTGTCATTTCACTGCTCCCCTACTGCCCAAACTGTCACATCACTTACCTATGCTGTAGAAATACCTTCCTAAATGGCTTTTTAATTTCTATCTGTCCCAACAAAATCTTTCCACCTTACAGCAGCCAGATTGATCTTTCTAAAGCATAAAGCAAATTATGTCAACTGTTTAAAATGCTCTGGTGTTTTCCTGTTGCAGCAGAAGAAAATTCAAACTCCTACAAGGCCCTGTGTGATGTGCTCTCTGACCTCATCTTTCCCCCACCCCCGTGTTCAGTGGGCCACAATCCCCACAATCCCCAGTCCCATTGTTGGCTTCATCTTCTTTGCACACACCCAGAGCATTCCCTCTTTAGCATCTTTGGTGTTTCTTCTATTTGCAATGTCAGTACAAAGGCTGCCTCTGTTCCCAGTTCCACTCTCAACTGAAGTCTCCCTTCCTCTGAGAGCCCTTCTCTTTCTACTCTGGCTAAAGTAGCTCCCTCTCTGCCACCATCTACAGTATCATCTTATTTTATTTTTGTCATAGCACTTCCCAATGGTATGTGAAGTTCATATGTTTCTGACACATTTAGTCTTCCTCTCCCTTTTCGTAGGAGGTAAGATGAGGAGGGCAAAACTCTAATCTTGTTCACCACTGTATTCCAAATGTCCAACACAGGGCCAAGAACAATGCATTGGAATGTAATTGTGACTAACTATTCCATCTCCTAATTTTCAGATCAGGAAACTGAGACCGAGAGAAGTAAGATAGCTTTCTCAAGGTCATATCAAGTTAGTAAATAGAGCTATTATTTGAACATGTAAATAAAGTATTGAATTCAAATAGAATTCAAACAGGCTAGAGATAGATGCAAAGTGCTACCGGCACTCAGGATGAGGACACATTGTTGAGCATGGGCATGGGGTGGAAATGTGTGTTGATGGAGACCTCAGGAAGAGAGGCCATTTTGGCAGTCATGAGGTTGAGAAGGGTGTCATACATAGTAGGACAAACATCCTGTGCAAGAGCTTGCAGGTATGAAGGCAGATGGATCCCAGAGGAGCGCCAAGTACTTCTATGGTTTTTCATCAGAGGGTGACATGATCAGAGCTATGTTGTAGAGAGTAAGTTGCGCCCGAGTAAGAACTTTTTGAGCTGCCAGAGAAGGCGAATGCTTGTGAACTTTATTCTTATGTGTGGTGACAGAAGTTTTACAGCCTTCATGGAAAGCACTCGTCACCGTGAAGGCATAGAGGAGAAACATCTAAGTGTCACCTTGTTAGCTGGGTAGGATGAGGAGGGACTCTGTTCTCAAGGTCATGCTCTTCCAGCTGGTCTGAATATATCTGTCTATAATTTTGGAATCTCTCTACATGGGAGCAAAGAGTCACCTCATCTTTGATTGAGTATTGCATTTTAAAGCAGGGATGCCAAAAAGTAGAAGCCAGTCAAGTCCTGTTGGACTTACATTCTGGACAATTTTGGTCTGGGCCAGCTCCCACCATGGCTAGGCTGAGCATTCTTTTCACATTCCCGACTGGTCTTCTATAAGCACTCATGCAGTGAGTCTGCATGACTTCTAGGCCAAGAAAATGAACATGTATTTCTCCATAACTTAGTGCTCATCTGCCTGTCCTGAGAAATTGGAAAAGAACCCATAAAGAGAGGTCCTTAGGAGGGCTGAGGGATTTGTCTAAGTGCTGATAGGAGTCAAGAGACTTTGTTTTCTTCTTTAATTCAGGGGCACTTCATTGTCTTTTATAATCTGTAAGGGGGCTGGGCTGAGAACCTCTGCCAATTCTTTCTTTCCAAGAACCTGTCATCACTTAACCTCCCTTAATGAGAGTCTGTGTATAAATTTTCCAAATTTTCAGTTTTATAAATTCTAACCACAGTGAAAACTATATATTGTATATATCATATGCATTCATGTCTTGATATAGTATTAGCATATTTATTTTTACTCAAGATAATTTGTCATATGTTTTTTGTTATTTTAATTGGCAAATGTTTTTAAAAATTCTCTGTGAAAATTCTACAGAAAATATTCTTCTGTCCTACAACATATTTAATTTACTCAAGAACTTCAGGTCTATGTAGTCAGGAAAGACTCAAGTATCCCATAAATTTATACTTTGATTTTCAATATATTTTGGCACAAAAGGAGAATAAGAAATTGGAAGTAATTTTGGCTTCCACACTTGATTTATATTTACTTGCGAACTATGGTTCCATTGGTTAAAATGCTTTGAAAACTGATGCTAATGAGATTTAAGTCCCCATGAAATGCGAGTGTGATTTTCTCCCAATTTTTAAATTTTTATTTCTAAAATAATTATTATGTTAATTTATTTCCAACAATTCAAAATATTCTACTAGCTTTGGTTCCATACCTCCCATGAGACAGTCTAGAAGCAAGTATAATTAACCCTCAATTACTATCTCATAGAAATGGAGCAAAGATCAATAAAGGACTTTTCCAAGTAAAGTGTAATATATACATAGTTAGCAAGCAGACATTAGTAAGTGATTTTTCCAATAGATAATGTTTCCTCTCACCTTTAATACAGAAAAAGACTTGGTAGCTCTACTTTGTGTGTCTATGCTTATGGGATTTTCAATGCACAAACATTTAAGAGTTGTCATTTTTATATTTGTTAGGGCTACATTAAAAATGATAACTTAGATGAACATCTTGACTGCTAATCAACAAGATAAAATTTGATATGCTATTTTTATTTGTTTATTTAAGAAATAGTTATCAAACATTTATTCTAAGCTTGCCCTGTTCTAGCCAATGCGAGTTGAGTAGTAAACTAAACAATTTTTTTTAAAGTTTTATTTATTTGAGAGACTGAGCAAGTGAGAGAGAGAGAGGGAGAGAGCATGAGCAGGAGGAGAGGGAGAAGCAGGCTCCTCACTGACCAGGGAGCCCCATATGGGGCTCGATCCTAGGACCCTGGGATCATGCATGACCTGGGCTGAAGGCAGACACTTACGGATTGAGCCACCCAGGCCCCACCCCCTTTGTTTTTAAGCTAAACAATTTCTAAAAGTTTTTATTTATATTCCAGTTAGTTAAAATACAATGTAATATTAATTTCAGGCATACAAAATAATGATTCAGCACTTTTATTTATTTATTTATTTATTTATTTTTTTGATTCAGCACTTTTATACAGCACCTGATGCTTTTCACAAGTGCACTCTTTAATCTCCATCACCTGTTTCACCCATCCCCTTCCCCCATCCACCTCCCTCTGGTAAACATCTAGTAAACTACATTTTTTGGCCACGCAGAGCTTATGTGTAAATGAATCTATTTCCTTAACCTCTCCCTCCCCTTTCCTTCCACAATTATTTGTTTCAGTTATTTCATGCTGAGCATGCAAAGTCAAATAAATATGAGGTATATCTGCAAAAACCTTTAGTCTTCTTTTGTGAATTTTCACTCTTATTCCCCATTTCCATTTCCCAGGTTACAACTTCCAAAGCTATTTGTGAATTGAAGTAAGCATTTAAAATGTTATTTTTTCTGAGCCTAATTCAAGTATAAATGCTCTTTGCTCTTTCTTTTCTTTCTTTTTTTTTTTTTTTTTCAGAATGGCATCTTTAGAACAGATATAAAGCAATCCCTAATCTAGAACTTATGTGACAGTATTCACTTTTTGCTTATCAGCTTACCTAAAATGGACAGTCTTGACATTCAGGTCATTAATCCATTAATCCACTTACTTTTTGTGTATGGTGTAAGAAAGTGGTCCGGTTTCATTCTTTTGTGTGTAGCTGTCCAGTTTTCCCAACACCGTTTGTTGAAGAGACTGTCTTTTCCCCATAGTATGCTTTGGTGTTGATTAATTGACCATAAAAACATGGGTTTATTTTGGAACTATGTATTCTGCTCTTTTGGTCTATGTGTCTATTTTTGTGCCAGTACTATACTGTTTTGATCACTACCATTTTATAGTATATCTTGAAATCTGGGATTGTAATATTTCAAGGTTGGTTTGTTTGTTTTTGTTTTTTTTTTTAATTCAGGATTGCGGGCAGCCCCGGTAGCGCAGCGGTTTAGCGCCGCCTGCAGCCTGGGGTGTGATGCTAGAGACCCGGGATCGAGTCCCACGTTGGGCTCCCTGAATGGAGCCTGCTTCTCCCTCTGCCTGTGTCTCTGCCTCTCTCTCTCTCTCTCTCTCTCTCTCTCTCTCCCCACCCCCGTGTCTCTCATGAATAAATAAATAAAATAAAATCTTAAAAAAAAAGATTAATTCAGGATTGCTTTGGCAATATGGGATCTTCTGTGGTTCCATACCAATTTTAGGATTATTTATTCTAGTTCTGTGAAAAATGTTGTTGGTATTTTGACAGGGATGGCTTTAAATCTGTAGATTGCTTTGGGTAATATGGACATTTTAACAATATTTATTCACCCAATCCATGAGCATGGAATAGCTTTCCATTTTTGTCATCTTCAATCTCTTCATCAGTGGTTTTTTTTTGTTTTTGCTTTTGTTTTTTGTTTTTTATAGCTTTCAGAGTACAGAGTTTTCACCTTCTTCATTAAATTTATTTCTAGGTATTATTTCTGGTGTAATTGTAAATGGCATTGTTTTTTAAATTTATCTTTCTGCCACTTCATTATTAGTGTATAGAAATGCAACAGACTCTTAAATACAGAGAACAAACTGGCGGTTGCCAGAGAGAAAGTGGGTGGTTGCAGGAAATAGATGAAAGGAATTAAGAGTATACTTATCTCGAGGAGAACTGAAAAATGTATAGAACTGTTGAATCATTATATTGCACACTTGAAATTAATATAAAACACTGTATGTTAATGATGCTTGAATTTAAAAGAACAGAGAAAAAGCAAAATGCACAACTCTGAGCCATGTTTGAGGCAACCCTGATTCCGCATACCCCATATGTTGGGACTTTCATTTTGCTGCCAATTTCTAACCCTGTTTGACTTGAAATGGTTTGGGCAATAGATTATTTGACTGCCAGGGACTCAGAATTGACTTCTATCCTCATGGTCACTTTTAAGAAAGCCAGAATTTGCATCTAGAACCATAGAAACAGACAAATGCGTAAACCCAAAGAAACAATTAGCTTCCTATTACAACATTTTATCATCTAGTCCTGTGTAGGTCTGTGTCAACACAGATTGACAAAGTCATAGAATTTTATTAGACAATGTGAAAACTCATTTGCGAATTTTATTGCCGTCCATCATTGCTCACATTCACAGTCCAGAGGCTCTCCATTGTTGTGAATAACAATTGGGAGCAATGGATGGCTATGGCCAACGTAGAGGTTGCAATTTCTCACCGACAGGTGTTCTTTCCTAATTGCCTTCATTAGTTCCTCTTTATTGCAAGACTCCATGTCCTGATTCATATTCCCTTTACCGAATACCAAACCATAACTAACAGCTCCAGTGTGCAGCGAGACAAGCACCATACACTCACCAGGTACTATTTCAGTTCAGGAACTGTTGTCCATGGGACTGTACTTATTGTACAGTCTGATGGCTAGTGTTCTAATCTGCGTAGGATTTCAGGGAACATCTGTAGAAACAAACCCAGAAGTCTGTAATCTGTGAAATGTGCTGATGAAAAAAGGCACATCCTTTGAAGGTGATGGGTTTGAACTGAGTGCCCCAGAATGCCAGACCTACACTGCTACCCAACAAAAGCAAACTGCAGTTTTCCTGGGATGGAGATTCTGACATTTATCTGAAGATGATGCTTTTATTAATTATTCTAGGAAGCATAGCTTTTTTCTGGGATTTTTTTCACTTTAGTAACATCTAAAGTATAATTTTAACCAATAATACTGTATTTATATAATGTTTTACATGTATATACTATTTTTAATGAGTTGTTGAGTTATAACCCTATGAATTATGAGTATATATTATTAATTTCCATTTATTTTTCTCCTTCCTTTTCTTCCTTGACTTGTTCTTTGCTTCTCCTCCTTCCTTTTCTTCCTTCTTTTCCTCCTTCTTTTTGATAACAGATAAGGTAAGTTGAGGTCTCTATAGATGAATTTATTTGGCTAAATCTACACAACTAAAAAGTGGAAAAGTTGGAACTAAAATTCAGCTCTCTAGATTCCAAAGATTATACTTTTTCTACTGTCTCATGGGTCCTATTCCACAGAATGTCCATCAACAAAATGACAACAGGGAACATTCAGCCTATAACTTTCGTAAATATCTATTATCATACGAGCAAAGCATATGACCACATTTTTTTATTTTCTATGAACAAAGTCTGAATTTGATCACTCTTAAAAGCTCTAAGTGCTGAACTTTTGATAAAGTTCTATGTCTTTTCCCTTGTTTTTCATCTGATGGCACCATTTCTTCAGCAAGTCTTGGCTCTTTTAAGAAACAAGTCAGTGAGCATCACTATAAGATGAAAAGGACTAAAAAGTGAAAATCAGATACCAACAAGAGGTCAGATATCATAGTGTATTGGGGTCATAAATCTAAGGTGCCCAGTATTTGAGGGACTAGGGTGTACCCTGGGGCTGCAGAGGTGGATCAGAATGAGGGGCTCTGAGGGACAGCAGGGGGCGGGGGGTCCTGGCAAGGAGGTGAAATCAGGATGGAAACAGAAACTGATGCTCTGATTTGGGGTCCCAAGAAGGGTCAACCCCTACTCTGTCATCAACATCATGCTTTTCCAGGAGAGCCTGTCCCTGCCACCAGACCTAGATGCCAAGGAAGAAAATGTGAGCCTACCCCTGCCCAGCAGGCATTTGGTGCCCCATACCCTGTGGCTATGCCATGCCCCCAACCTGCTGCTCCTTCTGCCAGCCTGCTGTAGCCATATCATCATCCATACTGTGTCCCTGGACAAGGAAGGTAGTGGTTTTCCTTCCTCCTTTCTGTACACTGCAATGGGTGCCACCTTCAATTAGTAAAATCTCTGCCTCCCCTTTTTCTCCTGTCCCCCTGTGACATTAGATGTCTGTTTTTTATTTATTTTTATTTATTTTCTATTTTTAAAGATTTTATTTATTTATTCATGACAGACACAGAAGGAGAGAGGCAGAGACACAGGCAGAGGCAGAAGCAGGCTCCATGTGGGACTCCATCCGGAACTCCAGGATCACGCTCTGCGTAGAAGGCAGTCACCCAAACGCTGAGCCACTTAGGTGTCCGAAATGTTTGTTTTTATAGGTAGCAAATAAACCCAAACGCATTGTCTTCTATGGCAGGAAATTAATTGAGGAAAGGTATCAGAATTTTTTCTTTGGAATACATTGACGTGGTATCTGATTTGTGAGAAAGTTAATGAGTCCTAGTTTAGAATGGAGTTGAGGGGCCAGCAGGGAGAGATCGCATGGCCAGAACTCCTGGTCAGTTGCAGACCTAACAGGAAGAGATGCACCCTGCAAGCTGATATTACTTTACAACCCAGGCAATAGGAAAGAGGTTTTCTCTTCCCCTGGCAACAGCCCAGCCAATGAGGATAAAAGCCCAACCAATGAGATACAGACACAAGCCAACGGATGAGAAGCCACTATACTTCAAACTCCCAGTTTACTCCAATGGACTTTTTGTTTACAGCTACCCCTTCCAACCATCCCCCCTCCTTTTTTTTTTTTTTTTTTTAATAAAAGAGCCTCCTATCTCTGTTCTGTGGACAAACCTATGGTTTTATTGTAGTTCTGTGTCCTGGATTGTAATTCTCTGCTATTCCCAAATAAACCATGGGTGTTTTTTTTTTTTGTTTTGTTTTGTTTTGTTTTGTTTTGTTTTGTTTTGTTTTGCTAGTAAAATGAAGTGCCCAGTGTTTGGAGGTGTTCTGATATCATCATCACAAAGGAAAATCCCATTTATTCAGAGCGATTGGAGGGATCAGGGGTGTAAATTGCAGGACTGAATCGTTGGCAGTCTCAAGGTCATTTCAAAGACAACGCTCATTCTTGGACCATGGGATTTACACTTTGAAATGTGAATCTCATATTAAGTTACCATGCAGCACGCTATATCTTGCTATTTTTTTTTTCAATTCCTGGTGCCTGTATGCTTACCTCAACTGCCGTAGAACAATTCATCATCTCTAAATCAGTGACACAGCCTGAGATGGGACATCAGAGTAAGGCTAGCAGAAGATTTATAACAGGGAGTGGCAGGGTGTGAGTGTGTGAGTATGTATTTCTCTGCCTTTGCATTATATTTAGCAAGACCAGAGGAGTTTTACTGTTCTAGCAACGATGTCTTTTCAGTTCAGTATCATTGCTCACAACAATAATAACTCTTTTGGTTGTGTGGGGAAGTTTAAATTGCTATAAATAGCACAACTGACAGAGAATGTGTGCCATTCAGGATGTCCTTTCTTAAGGTGGGTTTCCTTCCACTTTTCCTACTTTTTTTCATGATGCTGCCTTTCTCCCTGGGGCTTCTCTGACTAACATTACCTTCACCTCTCCAGTGTTGCTCTGGCCCCCTCCACGACCAGCCCACATCACACAATAGCTGCCACAGAGAAGTCCTCTTGTTAGTTTAACCACCTGTGGGAAAACGCTACTGTTTTATCTATTTGTAAGCTTGTTATGTTCTGGTTTGTGACTTCAAAAATATTTAGAATTGTTTAAAGGAGGCTTGGCCCCTTTAAAAAGCAGCTTCAGCAAGCAGGATGACACAGGCAGTGATGAAAACCAAAGCTGTTGAGAGCTACAGCTGTCTGGTCCTTTCGTATGCAGATTTATGGAACAAGGAGGGGTGTTTGAGAAGGAGCTGAGGGAAGACTCACAAGAGAGTTGGCAAACACACAGTGAAGAAGAGGGGCCTCGTGCTTCAGTCTCCCAGGAAATAGGCTGACTCAAGGAATCAATAACATTAAGAATTGGACAGGAGTTGTATAAGCCTACTAATGTCATCTAGTCTAATCTTCTTACCTTACAGGAAGGGCAAATGATTTGTTGAAGGTCACAGAGCTAGTAAATCTAACTCCAGAAAACCTCTGAGGCCAAGTATAGCGTTCCGGTCACTATCTTTAGCCCTTTGCGGGACACATAGTAGCTGCTGATATTTATGTGTCTAATGTATGAATGATTGGAGAAAAGTATTTGTGGTAACACACGGATGTCTTAAACATCTAGCATCTTCTTGCACAACTTAAAGAAAGTTAGGAATCAAGCTAAGAGAAGGGAAACAAGTGAATCTTGTTTCATTGGTATTTTTGTCTGGATGAAGTTACATTTCTTTGGTGGTTTAGTTCACTGAAAACCTGAAGTGACTTTGGGTGCCTGCAAGGCCTTCAGTGGGCACCGACTCCATCATGAGCCATGCAAATGAGTGTGAATAAAGGTAAGCAAACAAGATTTTATGATGAGAGATTGTGTTTCTCAAAAGCTCCACAGTTCTTTTGCTTTTACATCACTCCAAAATGGTATCTCATTTTCTACAGTTTTCCTGATGGGGTATGATGTCTAACAGTATTCATTTCATACTTATTTCTCAAGCTGATCCTTGCCATGTAATTCTTATGCCAACTACCTAGAGGGTAAGCTTCATGAGCACCATGTCCCTCCCTTCCCCAGCCCCTCAGGCCTCTCCTCATTTCAGACACTAGCTGCAAGTTCAGGGGTTGGGCCTCTCATTCTTTTGACCAACTGGTTATAAATTTGGGTGTTTCCACTTCCCCCTTAGGTTTGATAATTCAATACAATGACTCACAGAACTCAAGATTCAGGATTAGAGTTTTATTATAAGGATACAGATCAAGATTAGCCAAAAGAAGAGACCCATATTTGGCAGCATGCCAAATATGAACCTTCTGTGTTATCAGGATGTGCCATCCTCCCAACACATCAGTGTGTATCACCAGTCAGGAAGTTCACCTCAGCTCAGTGTCCAGAGCTTTTACTGGAGTCTCATTATGATGACATGATTGAATCAACATGTTTGTACTCAAGCTCCATCTCCTCTCCCCTCCTGGAGGCTGGGCTGCTACCCTGTGGATCAGAGCCATGACCCTCCAGTCACATGATTGGCCTTTATGGTGTGGCCAGGCGTCTTCCCCTACCACTGCATTGATACAGACTATCAGGCCCATGATGAATACCAGAAACACTCCTATAACTTGGAAAATCCCAAAGAGTTAGAGGGTAACTCCCATGACCAATTGTATTACTCTATCAATATTTTAGTAAAGAACATATTTTGTTTAGAAAGAGGAAAGAAATGGATCTATGTCAGTAATGGTGCTTACCAAGAGTCTCTGGAGAGAGAAACAAATCCACTCACTGTGCTGCCTGCCCTGGGGATTCTGCTCTCTTTTCCCAATCACCAAAATTTATAGATGCTAGATACCTTGACTATTAGTAAATAATGGGGTCTGTGCCTTGCTGACTCACCACTGCAGAGAACAAAATGTCATGCATGATACCACTTGGAAGATTTGGTGCTGCTGCTACTTCCCAGGAGCAAAGGGGGTTCTAGATCTCCAACCACTGTGCTCTTTTACTTCTCTGCCATTCTCCTCCAGCTCTGGATTAACTCTTGCATAGCCTATTTCATCAGCTTTGTAAAATAAACAATAAGATGATAATGTTAATTTTACTGCTAATATAAATAGCTGACATTTATTAAGCACTTAATAATGAGCAAGGCACTGTGCTAAGTTCAGCCTGTACATCATCACATTTGATTCTCAAAACATCCCTATGAAATGGTGGCTGCTGTTATTCTTTCTGACAGATGAAGAAGTGAATGTCTCCAGAAGTTAAGAAATGGGCTCCAGGTCTCTGAGGTCATAGGGAGCAGAGCTGCCAGGGACTCAAGTCCTCATTTGGCTAATGCCAAAATTCCATTAGCTACATGCTATCCCGGCTTCAAGACTGTGCTGAGAGGCCATACAAGAGTACAAATTATCTATAAGAGAGAAATTTTATTTTTTTTTAAATTTTTATTTATTGATGATAGTCACACACAGAGAGAGAGAGAGAGGCAGAGACATAGGCAGAGGCAGAAGCAGGCTCGATGCACCGGGAGCCCGACGTGGGATTCAATCCCGGGTCTCCAGGATCGCACCCTCGGCCAAAGGCAGGCGCCAAACCGCTGCGCCACCCAGGGATCCCAGAGAGAAATTTTATACAAAAATGCTACTCACTTTGGGTATTACCTATTTCAAGTTACTATAGTTATTTGCAGCTATTAGACCTAATTCACCTTTACTTCTAAGGCCACTATACTAAATAAGAGCAGACTCTAATGCCAGATGATTTGGCTTTACTTAATGGCTGTGCAACTTTGCATAATTTCTTAACCTCTCTGAACCTTAAGTTTCCATCTGTAGTGATATAATAGTATTTATCACATAAGATTGTTGTGAGGAAATTCCCATGAATCTTGCATGTAAAACACACAGAACAGTGTGTTCTGGCAAATAGCAAACACTATGCAACTATTAGATATTGTTATTTTTCCCCCAAAATTCCAAGGTAGAAATGTGTAACTTTAACATTTCATAACTTTTGTGTCTCTAAGCATTTGACTTTTGAGGGGAAATAGTTTTTTTTCCTTCTTAGAGCCCAAATGTTGGGTTAAACCTCTCTCCTCAAAACTACCCATGCTATTCCATCTTTTTCTGTTGGTAAATTCCTTGTTAGTCTTTCAAAATCCAGCTCAATTGTCACCTTCTGTGAAGCCTCTTAGACCTTTCCACTTCTCCATAAGCCACACAGAGAATGCTGCCCACCCTCTAATAACCCCAGAACACTTTGAGCACTTCACTTTTCTTGTACTTCTTAAGGTGTACCTCTCATCACTATTGATTTATAATCTGCCACCACCAGTGGAATGGGGCCTGCAAGAGCCTGAGCCTGTGTGGTGCCCACCTATGAGTCTTCAAGGCTGAACACAACAAATAGCACAAAGTAAGTGCACAATTAAATTCCTAAAGATTTAGCCCGAGCTAGACTCTTCTTTGACTGGGCAAAGGGTTCTCCATGTCTGTTCTGTGAAGCTACTGTACTTCAAACAAATTTCTCTTGCCCCCAGATCATTTTTCTTTGATTAATCTCAGCTTGCACTTTATATTCAAATCTAACACATATTTATTGAGTTCCTAATCTAGAGATCTAACAGAGAAGCCTAATTACTCACACTCCCAGAATGAAAGGATGGTCTTCTAACCCCTGGGAATAAAGTCCTCTCTGATAAAGTATTAGGGTCAGCAGTGAAAGACTTAGAAATAATCGAGAAGGAAAGAGGATGTCCATTTTTTTCCCCACTTGTGTGTATACAATCAATTTTGGAAATAAAAAGAGTAACAAATACTTTGTACCAACTAGTAATGTGTGAGACCATAGTGGTGCATAAGGTGTCAGAGATCAGGCCGCTGCATTAAGCAGGCTGCTATCTGATAAGAAAGATTATGTGTATTAAACAACCAACTTTTCTTCATTATTAACAACGTTAGATCCTGGGCATTTGTTACTCACCTTATTGCCATATTCCCACAGTGGAAGAGTAAGAGCATCTTAAGGATTTAGAATCAGACAGACTTTGTGTCATATTTTAGGTTTTAGGTTACCTCTGAGGTAGACTCTGAGACAAGTAGTTTGTTTGCAAGGTGATCCCAGCAAAGCCTGGTGGAGGGGTAGGGGCACAAGTTTGGGTAGTCAAGGGCACGCTGTCAAGTAACTTATCACTGTGGCAAATGAGCTTGATACTGTTAGGGAAAGCTGGGAGCCAGTGTTACCCCCCTTGAGGTGTGGGAGAGCTGGAGTATTTGTACCTAATTCCCGTCAGTCATTGGAGGGAGTTGTTTCCCAGACATTTCTAGCCTGCTTCAAGAGTTGGCAAAGCAGGGAGCAGAGGGAGGTGAAATCATCAGGAAAAGAATTGAGAGTTGGAAGTCAATGACCAGGTGAAGAGGATAACAGCAAGACACAAACAGTATTTACTACATCTAAGTTTGAATCCTGGCTCTGCCTCCTATGACTTTGAACCAGGTAGTTAATTCCTTGTTGTTCCAGTTCCTTATCTGCTTTACCATGCTGGTAGGATTAAAGGGGATCCTGGATGTAAATTACCAGGCATATAGTGAAGCCTCCAAAGTCATATGATCTTACTGAACCAGGGTTTGATGTGTGTATTTCATTAATTGCCTGAGTAGTTCATCACTTATCAATTACCTGCTTTTCCAGGAGGACTATCACAGAGGAGCATCAATATCCCACCAGTTTCAGGCTCTGGATCTCAGGTCCTGGAGCCCTGGGATACTGTGATGTTTAGTTAAGAGTGATGGATAGTGGCAACATCCCCCTGTACTTGAGGGGAATGTCACCGGCATCACCTAGGAGTTTGGGGCCTGATTTCAAGGATAGGTTTCTATAGAAATATGTTTTCCCAACTTTTTTATACTGAAGTCCCTTACTGGTCATTTTTTTCCCACTGATTGCTATGCCCACATTGTTAAGATTTTGCCACCTCAAGGGGCATCTCAATTTAAAGGAAGAATTACTTCAGCTTTCCTCATTTCATGGGCAAAAAGAATGCCAAGAAAGAGCAATTTGCCAGGAATCCCTATGGAGGAAAACTTTTCTATGGCCAAGTTATAATTACATACAGAATTTAGTAACATAATCTCAAATGGTTTATTGAAGATTGGAGGGTCAATGATGACCTTGAAATGCTGAATTGTGGGAATCATGTGTTGACTTTTTGTGAATACTAATCTAATTTACTATAACTTTATAAATACTGAACATTAAATATTGAAAATATTAAGAAAAAATGAGCCACATGATAAATTGTCTTTGATAGTCATCCCAATTAGCAAGGTCCTGAAAGTAATTAGTCTAGGCTGAACAGAAATCAGGCAACAGGGGAGTGCAAAATTTAATCAAACTTGGAATTCTGACCTATTAAACAAGAACCAGGTTTAGAACCTCTGATGTTTGTGCTACTTATCATTTTGGAGCCTATTTACCTGAATAGACCCAGTAAATTTTGCAGTGAATAGATTAAAAGGCAGAGTTTTCCATTCTGTGCGATTGGTTTCAGTGTCTATCGCTCCCTGTATCATTTAGTCTGTCATGTAGATGCAAATTGTAAAATCTTGACAAATATTGGAGCTCTAAATGAAACAGCCCCACTCCCAGCAATTCCTTTAGTCCATGATTAGTCACTCCAGAAACTTTTAATTTCTTCCTTCTAAGTTTAAAAAATACCCCCTCTCCTTTAGAAAGGGATTTTATTGTTGCTAAGTTATATAATCTCTTCGTAATTCTATCTGTAGAAATAGGGACATTTATGAAAAATGAAACAATAGAAAGAGTTATAAATATGATAAATGGGTGAGAAATACTTGTTAATCTTATTATTGACTATGTAGATTTTTCTTAGTTTTGTAATTTTTGTGGGGGAATTTTCAAATGTTTGCAAAATTAGAGAGCATATATTACAATGAATTATTTTTTTATTCATCTCCAAGGTTCAACACAATATATTTTAAATGTGAAGAGCCTCTGTAAATTTTCGTTTTTATCTACCAAAAGTATAACCCTGAAATTACATTTTTCACCCCTACAAAGAAATGTCTTAGTTCTTAGAGATATTACACTTTTACTTTGTTAGTTATCTATGGATGTGTTAGGATCCTCAGTTCATTTTTTCCCCCTGGGTCAAATCCTGTCTTTGTCTCTGTTTCTCTGTGTCTTTCTCCCTTTCTCTTGTTGGCTGGTTCAATCTTATACACCTGGGGCTTTCCGTGGATTAGAAATGGCCCAGAACACATTACCTTCTTCTGACCCATGGAATGCTCCAAATCCCCCTTGATATGAAGACAGCAGCTGGTCTAGAAGAGATGACCAGAATGGCTGATAGCCTGGGACAGATTTCCAAGGTCAATGAGGAGAAAATCATATCTGTTCAAACTTTGCTTAACTTGAGGGGAAAAGGTTTCCAGATCAGTGGAGAGTTTCCATTTAGAGGTTAGAGATGAATCTTCATTTCTTTGGGGTAGTTTAGCCATTTGCCCATCAGAATATGTGTTTATTGTGAGTCATGAATGAGAGAAAATGAGTTGGGGACGCCAGAATATTATTCTTGTATTTCACTGGAACTATTTATGCTGAGCTGCTTTCACTTACTACCTCCTGTGCTACCACCTGCCAGAAGCAGCCCGCCTCATCGGAGTGCCGTCTGGTATTGCTGGAGCATGAGGGCCTTGGCCTCCCTGCGAAGGTGCTGTATGTTGGCACTGCAGGCCAGCAACCCCTCATGCTTGAACATAGTTGGCACCCACAGGATGAGCAGGAGTCATTTATTTTCTGGTCCAAGTATTCTAGCTAAATCATATCCACTTACTCTGAAATCACAAAGTGATAGAAAAAATATGCAGTCTTTTCTGAAATAAATGTTTTTCTCTATTTAGAAAGTAACATGTAATTTATTGGTGAGCTAGCATAGAGCTTTTCTTGTGCGTACACACGTGTGCGTGTGTGTGTGTGTGTGTGTGTGTGTGTGTGATGTCAGCTTCCTCTTCTATCAAAATGCATTTAATTGTATTTTGGATACAGAGTGAAAGGGACTTTGAAATGCATCTTCCTAAGTCTTTTGAAGTAAAATAGTAGAAAGTGAAGAGAACTATAAGTAAATAGAGAAGTAAATAGATATGTTGATCAATTTTGACAACTGTCTTGGTTAGGTCTAAACAAACTTCAGTGTGAACAGTGAGCCTATGGTAGCTTGGGAAGATTATGAATATATTCAGTTTTCCCCCAACTTTGAATTCCTAATACAGAGAAAAAAGTACTTCTTATAAATCATCGTTCACTTTTGCTATCACTTACTTGACTATTTAACACCTAAGCGACAGTGAACCTTGTGACTTCCTGATCTTGGATGTTTTCTAGCAAAAGCAGTCATATACCAACTGCAGATAGTGGTGGTTCATTACCGAAAAGAAGGAGACTCCTTTTTCTAAATTCAATTCTATCACTTAGCATTCTAAAGTTTGCTCTGTACAAGGTGCAAAGACATTCATTAATTTGGATAACCTTGCTGTTGTAACAAATAGACTAAAAATAACAAATAGCATACACATAATAGAAGTTTATTTCTCATTTCTCTCAAGAGTCCAAGATAGATTCTGGTGAGTAGGAGAGTTCGGCTTCACACAGTAATTCTATGACTTCGTCTGATGGGTTCTGCTGGCTTCTGATGACGTTGAGGATGTCAACATCCAACAGTATGGAGGCTATCTTATGAGAGGATTTTATGACCGGGTTCCAAGGTAGTATGTTTCTAGAATGTCACTTCTCCCATACTGCTGCTTAGAATTGAGTCATGTGGTCACAACTGCAAAGGAAGATGGGAAATTTGGTCTAGCTGTGTGTCCAAGCAGAGGAGTAGGTCTTCTCTGCCACAGTTTTTTCTCCTCAGTCACTAGCTCTGGAAGAACACTAGGACACAATCAACTACAATGTGAGGTTGAATATGTAAGTTGTAATTCTACTTGGTAAATGTATAGCAAGGACCTACATTCAAGGCCTTGTGCTAGCACCAAGCAGAATGCAGAAGATGAAAAGGTGCTGGAGTTTACACTTGAGGAGGAGAGAGAGTCACCCTGGCAGTGCTGGAATGAAAAGTTGACATGAGGTAGGGCTCTTGTCTGCATTGTTTCCAGCTGAGTCCCCAACATCCAGCATACTGCATGACATATATTAGGATTTAGCAAATATGTGATAAATAATGAATACATTCTACGTTATCCCTCAAAGATTAAGGAAAGGGTGGAAAAGGTACGGATTGTACTAAATTAGATTTTGAGGCTGACATCACAACTACACAAAAGAAAACAGCTGAAATCTTTTTATAATGCCGAATTTAAAAAAAAATTATCAAAAAAAAAAAATTATCAAGGACATGATTTTTCTTCTCCATAATAAAAGTAGACTTTTCTGAACTCGGCCTTTCACACAAACTGAGAAGCCTCCAGTGGATGTGCTAAAATGAAGGTAGGTTACTCAGTGTTTTCAGGCAATAACAGTCTTCTTTTATCACTCACCATATCAATAATATTTAAAGGACCCTCCAAAGACACACTTATTAGTAGACAAATGAGGTAATAAGAATTTCTTTTACTTAAGCATGGCTACATGCTGGATTTATCTCCCCAGTATGGGTCATTACCAATGTCGTAAGTGTTTCCAGAAAAGACTTCTGCCATCATTACCAAGTTTTTATTAGCAATTGAAGTGTGGAAAATGTGACAACAGATTTTTTGCTGCTCAAGTCTGCCTGTCTCCAGTCATCCCATACCCTCACTGACCCCAGCTTCAAGATCCTTTTGGTGTTTTTCAGATTCTGAAAGGTGTTCATACTCTATTTTGTAAGCAAGAATTATTAGGTTTGTGGTACATAATCCAATACATTTAGGGAACACACTGTTTAAAAACTGTACATGTCATTTGAATGAAGGAATAAAGATCAGGATTTGGGAACTTTAAATTTTTCTTCATTTGTCTCTATAATATACCTCAGATCGAATTTGTATGATTCCATGCAGGATAGAGATGAGAAATGTATTCAGTTTTTGGAGCTCAGGGTAGTTTATTTCAAAGTGACTAAATTAAACCTTCTTCAAGTGGCTGCTTTGGGATTTTGATATAAAATAATCTGTCATTAGATTCAATCAATAAAAAGAATCATCACTTTAACTTTCCAAGCTTATTCAAGCCTTGCTGACTCTGTGTGTCTTTGCTCAGAGCTCTCTCTCAGAAATCCTATCCTTCCACGTTTTTGTCTTCTCACATCCTGTCCATTAGTCAAGGCCTGTGACAAATGCCACTGCTTTCATAGAGACTTTCCAGATGTGATCTCTTCCTGTTGTAAATATTCAACCTAGTTTGATAGTTATTTACCTACTTCTCTCTCACCCTGTTACGTTATAAAGTCTTTGTGAGCAGGCATTGCTTCTTCATCTTTCCATTTTTCTCAGAATCCAATCACTGAGTCTGTAGTACAGTAGTGATGCAAATATGTGTTCAACTGAACTAAAGCAAAAAGAATTATATTTGAAACGATGGAAAGTTTTTAAAATTTAGGAACACAAACATAAGGGGTCCTTTATTAGTAAATAGAATTACAGCTGCAAGTTTGCATTATAGTTACTGGGGTTAAAAGGTGGAATATCCCTACTTATGGTGCTGAAAAGATACGTAACTGGGTTCTCAGAGAAGACAGCCGAAGGTAGTCTCAACCATACACTAAAGAAAGAAGCAATGGCTATAGACATGTATTTTTAAAGCATTTTCCTCCAATAAAATGCGCCTGAAGGATATGAAGCACCCTGATCAGTCCCACTCGCTGAATGATGAATGTTTAACGAGACCCACACCCCATATAGGACGCATATCAATATATGGTGTTTCTTTTCTTTCAGGTGTTTCCTATATGTGTACATAGTTTACACAGGCATGACTGTAGCAAATGTATACTTGAATACCACATTAAGACTTTATATCACATAATAAGCAATATTACATGAATTTCTTGCTTGTTTTAAAAGATATATCAGCCTTAATTGATGTACTATATTGCTGTACTGCTTCACAGGCACTGGGGTTATTTTCAGAGAAATTACTATATTTTCTTCCTCAGTCTTTTTCTTGTTAAGTTTAATATGAAAGATTTCAAAGGGCAACTGGTCAGTTAAGCTAACTCTTAGTTTTGGCTCAGGTCATGATCTCAGAGCCTTGGGGTAGAGTCCTGTGTCTGGTTCTGCCCTCAGCGGGGAGTCTGCTTATACCCCTCTTCCTCCTCCTTGCCCCTCCCATTGTTCATGCACAGGCATGTGCTCTCTCTTTCAAATAAATAAAATCTTTTTTTTTTTTTAAAGAAATATTTCAAACACACCAAAGCAAAGCAAATAGTGCAATTACTTGTGGCTTCAGCTCCAATATGTGAAGAGCTGAGAGGTTGTTACTCCCATCTTTGGCAACAAGAAAAAAATGGGACAAACAAAAGTGATGACTTTCCGTGGACTTATCAGAGAATTGGGCAGCACAGCAAACTGTCATGCTGAAACCTGGAGAGAGAGGGGCATCCAGAGTACCACTGACATGATCTACACACCTGAAGCTGAAGCTGCTGGAGCCATTAACTGGTAGGAGCACTCAACTCATAATTTTGGTTAACTGTTGGTGTCTGAGGTGAACTAGCTTGAGAGTGAGAAACTCCTAGGTGCCTGGCAGGGGGAAGATAAGAGTAATCATAGAGAAATAAGCTCAGAATGCTCTCCATAACAAAAATCTACTTTCTGGAGGAAAGGTGTAGTGAGCCTTTGCTTTTGGTCTTTTCAATGGACAGAGACAAGAAGTAGCAAAATATGAATTTTTGAAAATATGAAATGAGTTCTTTTTGATATTTCCAAAATAAATAAAATAGCATATGAGTTTAATTTCTTGTGTCTTATGCTTGGATCTTTTTTCACTAAAATCTATTGGTTCCTAACATCATCATAATTTCTTATTTTCATTATCTGACAAAACAGAAAAATCTTTTCAGTATAAAGATGCAAATATTATCACTGAGAATGCTATGTGAAGTTCAAGATTTCTCTGCAGCTGAGATGTCCTTAGAACATGTACATAGATATCTAAATCTCACTACCCACAGATAATAGTGTAGCTCTTTCAAGATACCTATGATTAGGGTTTAAAGGAGGCCAATAAATAACACCCTTATAGTTGTCTGAGCTATTAAGCAACTGAGAAGTATGTCTACCTAGTAAAATGGATGGAACTAAATTAACACCTTAATAAGTATTAAAACTGATGTGGGAAGTGTGGCTTACATCCGCAGGCAAATGGTCTTCCTAATTCTGCTCCCCAGAATTAGACAGTTACCTACTCAGTCATAATCGGTGCTGAACTACCAAAGGTCTCTACCTTTCTGTAGAACAGGAGGGAACACAGAGGAATGAAAGCACTCAGTGTGTAGTTTGTGTCAAGAGACAAGAAAACAGAGCAGAGTTATGGTAATGTCTGGTTCTTCTCCCTGGAGACAGGGAGAAGCGTTTCACTAATGAAATCCTTTTCAGTTAAGGAGATATTGAAGAGAGAGTAAGTTGTTCCCCCTCCAATTATCCATTTTACTTCCCACATCTTAAAATTTATTTTCATAAATCTAAACAGTATTCTTTATAATACTAAAAGTATTGATTTTTGTCAGAAATATTTAGTTACTCTTGTTTGTGATAGATTCCTCTTCTTTCACTCTCTCTTTTGCCTTCATCCTTCCAGTTCCGACCATTGTATTATTATTATTTGTTTTTCAGTTGATTACCTTTGCAAATTCCAATCACTTAATTTCACTTTTTATCTGCTTTGGCCAGCATATCAACTCTCATGTAAATTAAGGCCTTTTTAAGGAGAAAGATTCAATCATTGGTAAAATGGATAGAATTTTCTTACATTTTATCATTTGTTTTAAATTATGCCACAGGGGTAGGGGGTGGCTCGGTAGGTTGTCTGCCTTCAGTTCAGTTCATGATCTCAGGGTCCTGAGATTCAGTGCTGTGTCAAGCTCCCTGCTCAGTGGGGAGTCTGCTTCTCCCTCTTCCTCTGCCCCTCCCCACCACTTGTGCCCTCTCACTCTTTCTCTCAAATAAATAAATAAAATACTTCAAAGTAAGTAAATTATGACACATTGTGATTTGTTTCACACTTAGACCAAGAATTTGTGTACCATTTTTTATTCTTCTGGACTTTCTTTTTCTTTAATAAAATATTTGTAATATACTCAAGTCTTTACATATCCTTAATCATGCTGCCACTAAATCATGTACCCTTTTTATCCTAGATATTTATTCCTCACAACCATCAATTATCTTAACTGTGTAGTGGCCTAGTTGCTCTACTGACCTGTTGCAGTGTTGGAATATTATGTTAAATCTGGGCTGGATCTCCTGGATTAAATTCCCTCTTTCCATAAATTGTCTTTTACCACTTGTTTTTGTTTTTCTGGAGAACACCCTTAAGTAACTCCTTAGAGAATGTGCATGAGAAGAGCATTTCTGTGTCTTTTTTTAAGTTTAAAAATGTCATTCTATTATGAGAAATGGTCATCGTTTAACTGGGTAGACAGATTTGTACAATTAAAAATAATTTTCCTTTATAACATTGGAATTATACTACCATCATTGATGCTTTTTAAAAAGCCAGTGATAATGAGAAATTTGATGCAAGTATGATTCTCATTCTTTTAAGAAGGACCTGTTGTTCCTTTTGGACTTAGTAGCCAAAAGTTTGGGCTCCAGAGTCAAATTACCTTGAGTTTGAATCCCAGCTCCATTGTTAACTTTCAGGATGAGCTTGGCAAGTTACTTAAATCCTCTGTGTTTCACTTTCTTCATTTATAAATAGGAGAAAATGCTATTTAATTGAATGGGTTAATAGAATTAAAGAAGTTAGTATTTGTGACTGTTTATAAGAGTAGCTGGTATATCTAATACTCAATAAATGTTAGCTGCAACTCTTACTACTATTCTTTATACCTTTGGTATTTAAAATTTTTACGTGGAATTTTTACATGGAACTTCGATCACTCAGAGCTTAACCGTACTTTTATTTTTCTGAAGACTCATGCTTTTCAGTTTTAGGAAACTTTTTTTATATTCAGTTTTACTTTTGAAATTATTTTCTAATTACTTTTACCATTTTTCCTTAGAGATTTTGTTATTGGGATCTCTGGGTGGCGCAGTGGTTTAGCTCCTGCCTTTGGCCCAGGGCACGATCCTGGAGACCAGGGATCGAGTCCCCCGTCGGACTCCCTGCATGGAGCCTGCTTCTCCCTCTGCCCGTGTCTCTGTCTCTGTCTCTCTCTCTCTCTAATGAATAAATAAATAAAATCTTTAAAAAAAGAGAGAGAGAGATTTTGTTATTGCTTAAATCTTCAGTTGAATTGTTTTGTTTTGTTTTGTTTTTAAAGATTTTATTTATTCATGAGAGACACACACAGAGAGAGAGGCAAAGACATAAGCAGAGGAAAAGCAGGCTCCCTGCAGAAAACCCCATGTGGGACTCGATCCCGGGACCTGGGGATCACTTCCTGAGCTGAAGGCAGATGCTCAACTGCTGAGCCACCCAGGTGTCTCTTTTCAGTTGAATTTGAATTAAGTTTCTAATTTGTGACCAATGAAAGGATTTAAAGGTATGAATTTATCTTTGTGGATTATGGGAAAATGTATGTATTTATTTTTTAATTTATTTATGTATTTATTTTAGAGAGGGGGGGGGCATGTGTGCATGCATGCACAAGCAGGGAGGTTGGGAGAGGCAGAGAAAGAGAAAGAGGGGGAATTCCCACTCAGGGCTCAATCTCACATTCTGAGATCATGACCAGAGCCAAAATCAAGAGTTGGATGCCTAACTGACTAAGCCGTGCATACATTCCCCCTTTTGTGGACATTTCAATCCATCCCAACAGCTTTAACTTTGAACTTTCTTATTTTGTGATGAAATGTGTTTTTCATTTTCTTTCAGTGATTTTATTTAATAGAGGGTTAAACTTTTTGAGAATATCGAAAATCTGTAATGTTTATTTTGTTGAATTATTTCAAAAAGTAAGATTAAAGTTCTGCTTTTCCAGGGTTTTTTTGATGGTTGAAAACATAAACAGTTATTTATAAATATTTTGTACAGTCGAATACAGGAATATTATGCTTTTTTGGTTTGGAATATTATGTTTTACGTAAGTTGTAAAATTTGGTATTTATATATTGATTTTGCCTTATTATATATAGTGTTTCTATCCTCCATGTTCTTATTTTCCTTTGATGGCACAGAGTAATACTTATATGTTAAAATTTACCAGTAGGATTGTATTTCTGTGAATTTTTCTGTACAGTTCCAACCTTTTGTTTTTTATTTATTTATTTATATTTTTAAAAGATTTATTTATTTAGGAGAGAGAGAACAAGTGAGGTGGAAGGGCAGAGGGAAAGACTCTCAAGCAGACTCCCTGCTAAGACCAGAGCCCAATGCAGGGCTTGATCTCATGACCTGAGCTGAAATCAAGAATTGGATGTTTAACTGACTTAGCTACCCAGGTGTCCCCAGTTTTAACTTTTTGGATATTGCATTTAATTGCTATAGAATTTGCCCCCCAAATTTCGATGTTGCTATGTTTTATTAATCTTAAAATATTTTCAATGGACTATCTCATGTAATATTTTTGCTTCAATTTCTACTTGCCTTTTGGAGTAATTAATTTGAAATGAATCAAAAATCTGAATGCAAGAGCTAAAACTCTCAAGCTCTTAGAAGAAAACATAGGGGTAAATCTTCATGACTTCGTGTTTATCATATATTAGATATGATGCCAAAAATATGAACAACAAAATAAAAAGATAAATTGGACTTGATAGAAATGTAAAGACTCCTTTGTTTTAAAGGAGATCACCCAGAAAGTGAAACGATAACCCACAGAATGTCAGAAAATATTTGCAAATGATATATCTGATAAGGTACTTATATCCAGAATATATAAAGAATCCTACAACTCAGTTGTAAAATGACAACCCAATTAAAAAATGGGCAAGAGATCTAAATAGACATATCTCCAAGGAAGATATACAAATGGCTAACAAGCACATGAAAAGATGCTCAAGGTCATTAGTTACAGAGAAAGGCAATTCAGACTGCCATAAATACCAGTTCATATGCACCAGGATAACAAGTGTTGACAAGATGTGGGAAATCAGAACCCTCATATGCTGCTGGTGGGAATATAAAATGGTGCAACCACTTTGGAAAACTGTCTGGCAGTTACTCAAACAATTAAACACATAATTACTATAGGACACAGCAATTCCACCTGTAGGTACATATCTGAGATAAACAAAAACATATCTACACAAATGGAGATATTTATCTATATAAATTCATGTACATGAATGTTTATGATAGCATTATTCATAACAGCCAAATACTGGAAATAACCCAAACATCCATCAATTGGATAAACAAAATGTGGTATATACATCCAAGGGGCTATTCTTTGGCCTTGAAAAGGAATAAAATACCGATACATGTTACAACGTGGATGAACCTGGAAAACATCATGCTTAGTAAAGAAGCCAATCACAAAAGACCAATATTATATGATTTATTTCAGATTAAATGCCCCAAACATGGAAATTTATAGAGACAGAAAGTAGATTAATGGTTGCTGTGGTGGAGGTGGAGGATTTGGAGGGTTGGGTGGGATGATTGATAAAGAGTATGGGATTTTTTTTTTTTTGAGGTGATGAAAACTTTCTAAGATTGTGGTCATGGTTGCACATATCGTTGAATATATTAAAACCTGTTGAATTATACACGTTAAGTGGGTGAATTGTACAGCATGTGAATTACATCTCAATAAAGTTGCTAAAAATTTAATAAATTCTACATGGTTAACATTATTGCTGATTCTGATTTATTGTTCACTAAACACCTTTGGCCAACCATTTATTTTTTGATGATATTAGTTTATATTAATTTTCATAGTTTTCCAACTGACCGGAGTTCAGTCATTGTACATTCTGTCACACATTTTAAACATTTCTGTCTTTTGCTGCGAAAAGTAGGTGTCTTTTTTGTTGTGCTATAATAATGAGCGGAATAGACAGCAGCTCTTCTCTTAGTTCTATTAGTGTTATTTAAAAAGTTTCCAAAAGTATTTTTGGTTCTGGTTCCACTGTGGTGGAATACACCCATTACAGCCTAATCCTCCAGCTGATGACAACTAAAACAAAATACCAAAGGAACCCCCTGTTAACTCTGAAAAGTAAACGAAAGCAGTATTGTGAGTAAGAATCAAATTTAAGGGTGGGTTTCTTCTGTAGCAGTTTTTTCCCAGGGCAGCTTGTGCTTAGTCACGGATTAGCACAACAGCAGAGGCAGCTAAAACCCCAAGAGAAACCCATCCTTCTGGCCAGAGGAAGCAGGCAGCAGAGTGGAGGAGTACACAGGAGGGGAGAAAGCTGCAGAATGGGGCCCCCGATTTCTGTTTATGAAACCACACAAGACACAGACTAATCCCGAGCACTACAAGCAGGAGACAGAACCAAAGCAACACAGCAAAAGCTGAATGAGCAGAAATAAGATTTGAAACATTCACCCAGTCTCAGATTAGTCCCTGAATAATGCTCAATTGAGTTGAAACCAAACCAATGCAGCAAAGGGTTAGAAAACTGAACTGAAATTTGCACTATTGCCTGTAGAACATAAGGCAGAAATAATGCCCTGAATCTAACCATGGTGACTGCCTGTTAACGTGTGTGATGTAACAAAAATAACAATGAGATGCTACTGCACACTTCTTGGAATGTCCAAAATCTGGGACACCAATGACACCAAATGCCAGCAAGGATGTGGAGCAACAGGAACTCTCATACATTGCTGGTGGGAATGCAAAATGGCACAGCCACTGTGGAAGACAGTTTGGCGGTTTCTTTCAAAACTAAACATACTCTTAACCATATGATCCAGCAATTGCACTCCTTGGTATTTACTTAAAGGAACTGAAAACTTATATCCACACAAAATCCTGCACACAGATATTTATAGCAGCTTTCTTCATAATTGCCAAAACTTGGAGACAACCAAGATGTGCTATAGCAGATGAATGGATAAATAAACTGTGGTACATCCAAACAATGGAACATTATTTAGCGCTCAAAAGAAATAAGCTATTAAACCATGAAAAGACCTGGAGGAAACTTCAATGCTTATTCCCAAGTCAGTTGTTCCCCAAATATCCTTCCCCTCCCAACTTTCATCAATCTGTAATGAAAAATTCCATATATTTGGTTAAGCATTTTATTTTAGAAACTTTATGTTCTACTTCTGCTGCTCTGATGTCAACATTTTTCTGATATTATTTATAATACTTCTCTTACTTTAGCATTTATAGCTGTTCTGTTAAATCAGCTCCCTTAATCATGACTTCCTCTGGTCATCCTTCAGTGCTGTGAACTCTATGAAGAAAGAGTATTTTTGCAGACAAGGTGATACACTCTCCAAACATTGACAAATCTGACAATGTCCTTTTTCTTTCATGTATGAACAAGTTGGAAAGAGAGAGGGAAGGGAAATATATTTAAATATCCACTATATTTTAAGCACTTTAAAAAGCCATCATCTCATTTTTTTCTTATTTTGACCCTGTGAGATAAGTATTATTTCTTTTTTACAGATGAAAAATTGCTGATGTTTCAAAAGAGAAAATATTTTGCCTAGATATGTCATAAATGGAAGAACAAAGAACATGATTTGAACCCTGGCTATTGTGCTCCAAAGCCTCTTCTCCTTCCTTTGCATCACACTTCATCTTTTTAAAAAATATTTTATTTATTTACTCATGAGAGACAGGGAGGCAGAGACATAGGCAGAGGGAGAACCAGGACTCAATCCCAGGACCCTAGGATCCTGACCTGAGCTTCTGAAGGCAGACCCTCAACCACTGAGCCACCCAGGTGCCCCCATCACACTTCATCTTGATTTATTTTCATATGTTGAGCAATCAGTCAGTTGGTCCTTACCCTCCTCAGGCCTTCTGGGTGTCAGACATGAGTGTCTTCATCCTGCTAACTCAAAAACAGTCACAGATCCTCACCCAAACAGGCAATCTGTCAGCAGCCTCTCAACTAGAAGCTGAAATAGTAATAGCTATTATTCATTGAACATCTATGATACTAGGCATTGTACCAAGTGTTTTACTACTTAAATATATAATTTCTATTTTACAGATGAAAAAACTGAGGCTACCTACCAGCACCTAGCTGGTAGGTGGTAGAGCCAAGATTAGCCTGCATGTCTCTCTAATTCCAAAGCCCATGCCTTAACTTTCATGTCACTTTGGCTTCATAAAGTCAATGTCTGGTGTCGTTGGACACATATATGCTTACCTAATAAAATTCTTACATTATTTTCCATTCTTACATTATATTGGCTTATAAAGTTTGATTGAGTCTCTACTGTGGCTCTCTAATTAGTTCTCAATTCCTTCTGTTGTGATTGGAACTTTACCCTGAATTCCAGCTCATTTTGTTGGATGTCATGTGTGACCTGCATTCTTCTTTCCATTTTTAAAAAAGATTTTACTTATTTGAGGAAAAGACAGAGATAGCAGGGGAGGGGCAGAAGGAGAGGGAGAGAATCTCAAGCAGACTCCCTGCTGAGCAGGGAGCCCCACACAGGGCTGGGTCTCATGGCCCTGAGATCATGGCCTGAGCCAAAATCAAGAGCCAGACACTTAACCGATGGAGCCACCCAGGCTCCCGTCCATTTTTTTTTTCACCTTCACTTATCCCCTGGGAGCACTGGATCTGGTATACATAGCTACCTGCTTGTTCATCTAGTATTTCTGTTGGCAACAATGTTTTCTTTCCTTGATATAACTCGGAGATTAGAATAGCTTGGATAGCATGCTGAGACACCATTTGATGCATCATCTCTATAGCCAAGTTTAGTTTCCCTGCCTTTGTTCTCCATGGAGTCAGTGTACATGAGTGAAATGGAGTTTTCCTGATAATTTGGAGATAAGATAGTCTTGCAGCATGACTAGTAATAAGGAACCCAAAAGCTATCAAATCAGAAGTATACATAAATGTTATTTGTCAGTGGGTTCATGAGATGACTTATCCTAGGAAGATAAGATTCTTTGTAAAATGAAACAAGTTAAATGTGCATTGAGAGACAGAAAGAGACACAGAGAGAAAAGAGTGACCTATAATATATCTAGAGTAGGAAAATCTAACTAACAAGAATTTATCATTTATCCAGCAATACTAAAAGGGGGGGAAATCCAGTCATTCCATTGAAAGCCAAAGATAGTTACTAAGGGTGTACAAGGTCTTGATAAAAATAACCTCTGATGCTACTTCTTTTTCTCTAATTCTGGTTACAGAAGAAAACTTCTGGTTATGAAATTAGCCTCCAAAATGTCTTGAAAAAAGAAAAAGTAGTTACTCTAGAGAAGGCAAATACTACAGCAATAGAAGTATATTTCTTTTATCAATTGGTTGTTCTGATGTCACTAGTGAGTTTGATAGGTGTACATCGGTCCTGGGAAACCAATTGACTCTAGGTTTTTTTGAATAAATTGCATTTGAGAACCAGCAAAGCTGAGGATCAGACACTGGGATGTGGGTTGCTGTGTCAATGTTTATAGCTATGTCATGGACTGTCTTCTGAGAGCCTATCTATTCCCCTTTCCTTTACTACCTCTTGGTTCTCTCAGTATTGAAAATACAATCCAGTACAACTCACTTTCCTTTCTTAACTGTGCATTGCCACTGGGGTCACTAAATGCTTTCACTTAGGCGCATGTGAATCATGAAGAAAGTTATGCACAGAGACACAAATGCACATTCTGTGGACATAAGATGACGTATGAATCTAATTCTATAAATAACCAGATTCTAGTTTAAAACTAAATGGTGTCTTATTTGCAGTGTATCTACAGTATTTTTTTTTCAGATCTCACAGGGCTCTCTCTTGACCTGCTCTTTAAGACCTCTACTCTTCAGACACTTCAATTGGTATGGCAATTTAATTTTGTTTCTAGAGTTATATCACAAAGAATTATTAGTTTTTAATTTTGACAATTTTTTTCTTGCAGCAGAAATTAATCCTATGAAAATTTTATTTCAAACCTCAAAAAATGTTGAAAAAGAAAAATAAACTTAAATATTGAGCTAGAGAAAGGAAGCTTTTGACATGGGTGAGGACTTAGTTGGATGTCTCACTATAGTCAATTCTTCCCTTGGCTGGGCTGGGTCCGTGGTCCCATGCCATAGCCACCTGGCTTAGCTAGCTCCTGCCACCCACTGATTTTTTGAAAATAGGAATTCTGGACAATAACACAGTGCTACAAAAACTATGCTTAGCCACTACTTAAATGTCACTTTGACTAAACAACTTGACTGTGTTATTTGCTTTGTGGGAAGAGAAGGGGAATTGAGTTTAAAGCTTCATGCTGCAAGAAAGAATCACTCTTCTTGGGGCACCTGGGTGGCTCAGCCAGTTAAGCATCTACCTTCAGCTCAAATCATGGTCCCAGGATTCTGGAATCGAGCTCCACATCAGGCTCCCACTCAGTGGGGAGTCTCCTTCTCCCTATGCCCATCCCCCTGCTCATGCTCTTTCCCTTTCTCTATATCTCTGTCTCAAATAAATAAATAAAATCTTCCAAAAAGTTTTTTAAAAGACTCTTTCTGCCTTTTTACTTTTTTTTTTTTTTTGAGAGAGAGTGTGTAAATAGGGAGAGCAGCAGAAGGAGAAGGAGAGAGAGAGAATCTCAAGCATGTTCCAGTCCAGTGCAGAGCCTGATGTGGAGCTCAATCCCACCACCCCAACATCATGGCCTGAGCCAAAATCAAGTGTCAGACACTTAACTGACTGAACCACCCAGGTGCCCAAAGAATCATTATTCTTCATTCTCTTATTCCTCCCCACCTCAAACATCCCTATCATGGCATCAGCACCTTTGGAACACTACCAACTTCTTATTGACATTGTACTACATAATAAGATCCAAGAGTGAGGAAGAGGGAAGGAACAGAGCTGGAGAGTTTCTAATATTGTCTTTATTAATTTTGAGCCATTTTCCACTCACTAATCATTTCCACGAACATGAGGAGAAATAGGCTTTGTTGTATGAACAAAACACATTAATTGAGAGTTTAAATCCTGAAAGCATATTTGGAATAACAAAAGTTCATGGAAAGGAAACAATCAGGATGAACTGTGGAATAGGAACTTGTATTTTTTTCTCTGGTTGGTATGCCTGAAGATATCCATGAACTCTGAAATAAAAAAAAAATGGATATTTCTATTTTATTTCATGTCATATTATTCTTTTACTCATCTTTTCTACCTTTATGTTTGTCAAGCCTTTAACTCCAGGTTTTCAGCCATAGATGCTCAAAATCTATGTCTTCATTATGTCCCACATTATTTCTACACATGTGCACCAGTGTAGGTGAAATTTGGTGGTCATTAAGTATCCATCTTTACTTGAGTACTAACCATTTTACTATCTAGGGTAGATTGGTAAATTCCTTAACTTTGTAATATGGGCAATTTATATAATACCTCATTTACAATCCCCCCCCAAGATATTATTATCCTTTATCAATTAAGTGAGTAGGGAAGAAGACATATGGAAGCTATCATGACTATCCAAGAAAGTGAAAAGTCCTTATTAGTCCTTTGATCAACAAATATTTGCTGATTAGTGTGTTTAGTACTGATTTATTAACTCAGATCCTTTTGTGTGATATTTACTGCCATATTCTATCATTAATATTTGTTCTTAAGAGCAGAGAGGAACGATATTCATTGAGCACCATGCCAGGTAAATCATGTTATGCATTTCAGTTACTTTTTAGTGCCAGTTAGGCAGGCCTCAAATTTCCATAGAGTCTGAAATAATACTTGTAAATCTCAGTATTTTCAAAATAATATTCTCTAAAATATTTTTATTCATGTTCTCCATAAAGTATACATAAATAATTAACATCTTTTTATCATTTTGTATGTACCATTTTTCAAACTACCATGCATGTTAGCCTGGAAGAAGATGATGAGACACTAATGTAATTGCATCACTGGTTAAATTACTTTATTTAAAAAGAACTATACTGGATGACTGGACAATTTTCTAATATATTTTCATTTTCCAAAAATTCCCCATTATGGAGTTAAATATTTGAAAATCTTAGTATAATATAAACATGCCAGTCTCCTAGGTTTCTCTTTTCTTCTCACTGTATATGCCTCTACATAGATTTATGTAATTTAAATTTTTTTACTTGTTTGGTCTAGTTTTCCAGAATGTGTACTCTTTAAAGAAGTTCAAGACTGTTTAAATCACTGTTTTATCCCCAAAGTCTAACTCAATAAATGTTTATTGAAAGAATCACTTTAAAGGAATCTTCTTACAAGGCAATAACTATAAATATTTAAACAACACCTTATTGCTAGCTTTTAAAGTAATTTCTCAACAGATTTAGTGAATGAGACAAGCCTGTTTAATAAATTATAGTATTCAACTTTAATTTTCCCATCCCTGATTTTCTGTCTTCTCCTTGGAACTTTGTGCACTGATTTTGTTTGCTTTTCTACAAACGTCAAAATTATAATAATATCTCTAAGAAAAAATAGTGAAGCAGAGTTAAGATTTGAATTATGGCATGAGCTTTACCTAACAATCCTAGGCTACAAATAATGCTTCTCCTATAATAAATTTGTGCCAGTCCTCATGTTTGGAAATTTTATAAAATTATTCATTTGCTCTTTGTATTAGTTTGCCATTGACACTATAACAAATCACCACAAAATTAGTGGCTTAAAACAATGCAAATGTATTCTCTTGCAGTTCTGGAGCTCAAGAGTCCATCTCACTGGGCTAAAGTCAAGGTGTCCTGGGGCTGCTTCCTTTTGGACAGAATCCATTCCTTACCTCTTTCAGCTTCTCGAGGCTGCCTATATTCCTGCCTCCTGTCCTCCTTTCATCTTCAAAGCTAGCCGTGCAGCATCTTGCTTCTGTCATTGCATTGTCTTCTTCTTTATGCAAATCTCCCTCTACTTTCTCTTACAAGAAACTGTGTGATTGCATTTATGGCCCTTTCAGATAATCCATGATAATCTACCCATGTCAGGACCCTTAATTTAATCACACTTGCAAAGTCTATTTTTTACAATATGAAGTAGCATTCACAGGTTAGGAGTTAGAACCTAGATATTTTGGGGGAGGGCATTGTCCAGCCTACCCTACCCTTCTCTGTTTAATTTGTATTTAATTTAAAATCTATGATGCTTTCCTAATAAAAGTGTCTTAAGTTATGTACTGAAACATTTATTTTTATTAAGCTATTCACTACTTTCTGTTTTAAAGAATTAAATAATTTTGATAAAAACATGCTAAATTATATTTTCACAGAAAATACAAATTTTAACCAAGTTGTCACCTCCAAAATCTCCTGAATCTGCTCTCTTTGTGGTGGTATTATGGAAGACTGTAGAAGGTCACTGGGTGGAGAGTTAGTTTGGTCAGTGTACTCTTCACACCCTAGAAAACAGCAATGGGAACTGGTAGGATTTATTTCATTCTATTCTGACATTTCTCCCCTTCTGCAAGCTTTCTCTTTCATTCATTCCTTTTTTTTTTTTTTTTTTTTTTTTTTATGAGAGGGAGAAAGAGAGAGAGAGCAATCAGTGAGCCAGGGGGTGGTCGGAAGGACAGGGAGAGGGAGAGAGAAAATCTTAAGCAGACTCCACACTCAGCATGGAGCCTGATGTGGGGCTCAATTTCACAAGCCAGAGATCGTGACCTGAGCAGAAATCAAGAGTCAGACGCTTAACCAACTTAGCCACACAGGCACCCCTGCAAGATTTTTTATTTATGGAAGATGGAAATGTTAAAAGCAAAAAAACATATGTTTACTCAATTTCACACTCCTGCTTGTACTGATGCATTGTTCTGAATATGCCACATCCTCTGAAATGTCTATCCCTCGCATCTGTGCTGTTCCCAGTCTCTGAAAAGCTGTCAACTCTATCCTGATAGCATTTTCTTAGCCATCAAATTTAGCCAGGAATCAGAGTCTCAGGGAAGTCTGTAAGCTCCTCCCATGTGACCTCAACACACCCAACCCTGTAGTTCTGATATCACTCATGATCCTAAATCACAGCTACTTATCCATTGGCCACTCTGCTCCTAGGCTGTGTGCTCCATAAATTTGGGAACTGTGTCCTCCAGATTGCAGTACCTACCATTCCACCCAACACAGAGTTGGTGTTCACGAAATGTGTATAAATAAAGGCTCATTCAATAATTGTGTGCTGACTAAAATGTATGTTTCATTTCCCAATGAGTTTACTAATTTCACTAACTTTTCTGACATTGCAATTTTTGACACATACACATTCCATAAAGCGTGATGCATAATAAGAAAATGGGGAATGTTTTTCATTTCTCATTATAAAAACATAAAACATAAATACTGGTATTATGAAAACATAAATATGTGATATATTTTCTCTCTTTGGGGGATGGAATATAGATCATCCACTGGCGCTTGAATTTGTGGTTCTGGCTAAATGAGCTAATCAAGATGGAACAAATATATATCAATACCTCTGAAAGCAGTGTCAGTGGGTCATACAGTTTCCCCCTAAGAACTGAGGCAGCATCTGACAAAGGAAATATATACATATATAATATTTATATTTTATATATTACATTAAATAGTATATAATATAAAATATATATGATTATTATAGAATCTCAGAATATTGAGACTGTGAGGACTATAGAAATTGTTGATTTTCTGTGGGTGTGTTACTTTTAAGATGAGGACAGGTATGCCTGTAGGTATTGATTTCCCCAAATCGGGGAGTCAAACCTGAGACTAGACTCTAGCCCTCCTATGTAATTAGCTTATTGCCATCTCTACTATGCCTTAATAAAATAGTTTAAACATAAGTTTTCAAAAGTCACTGAGTCTTCCAAAATTCTAAACCAGATACATAATTTGCATTTTTCTCCACCTCGTGGTAAGAAGCAGTGAAAAGAAAACTAGGTTAGGATCACACAACTTGGAGATATTGATAGAAGTTTTTTTTTGCTGCAGCCCCCAAACATTGCAGAATGGCACCTATAAGGCAGATGCTGCCTCTCCCAGGGATAGGGAGCTGCAGAATGAGGAAGCCACCTCTGCTCAGAACAGGAAGCTGCTGAGTTAGAAACCCGCTTGACAAATCAGGAAGTTGCCACTGTGACAGTCAGCTCCAATATCCTGCTGGGGATTGGCTCACACAAGAGCATCTGAACAGCAGTACCTAAATCATATGCGGAACCTTCACTCCATAGGAGTCTGGGAAATGGTGTTTTAGTATAAAAGAGAGGCCCGCCCTGGTTTTAATCTTTCTTGGGTGATCATGGGACAATTTAATCTCTGTAACCCCCAAGTAAGACAATGGATGTGAAAGCAGTTTGTCCTAAAGACTTGCAAAATGCCAGTTATTCGGTATTACTCCCATGCCATCTGTGCCCTCCTCGTTGTTACGACCCTCCCTCCTTTAGCCTCTGTGGTGTGCTAGTGGGATAAAATACAACAATCTTACTAGAATATCACTCGCTTATCCAATCCTTGAATATATCTGCCCATGAAAATAGTACAAAAGGGAATGGGGAATATGATATCTTTAGCTTGGACTTATTTCCATGGCTAAGTTTAGAAAAGTGTTTTAATGAGTCTTCTTGTTAGCAGGCTATAGCTTAATGCCATTTGGCTCTCCCTGAAGACTCTTCTAAAATTATTCCTGATCTTGAGACTTATTTTACTTTAAAGTAAAGCGGACATGCTCTGAGTCTTGAGGTGGTTCATTAATTGCCTGTGAGGAATGAGTGACCGAGAAAACTTGCCGGTGTCTTATAGCAAAATTTCGACCGATTCAAACCATGTTCAGAATCTAACTTGCTGGCCCGGGCAAACTGACCCTCCAGTGATCACTCCCCGTTTGCTGGTGGCTATGCTGTTTTTTTGCCTTCCAGATCTCAGATTGCTGGCTCTCTTCTCATTGGCCTTCCACTCACTCCCCACAATCTTTGCCATGACCCTCCTCAGTTATTTTTATTTCCAAGTCTAGGAAATAGAAATGTAAAGTACTTTCCTACATATGTTCTTTAAGTTCTCTTGGATAATGAGCCATCGTTATTGTGGGTGAGAAAGATGATCACTGATTCATTTTGTGGGGAAAACATGATACAAATTAATTTTCAGTATTGGCAGGTATTTGTACTTACACTTCCCTGTGCTTAAAATAATATTTCTTGCCATTTGAAAAACGAATTCAATATTATGATTGGTAAATATTGCTTATAAGAATTATGAAACTTTCTGTAAAATGTAGGCTATCTCAACTGTGACTACGTGGTGGTAATTGGAATTCTCTCTGATGGTGCTCAGACCCTGGGGCAACAACCTCTCTGGTCTTCCATGTTCATGTGTGTAAAAAGCAAGATGAGTTTCATCTCCACCATTCTAACATTCTTTGAGTGGATGAATGCTTAGCTACCCAGCTAAAAGTGATGACTCTTGCCTACCTCTCCGATCTATCGCTAAATAAGGATTTTAGGATATAGGATATAGGGCATTACTAGATTCACGTTTCTAATTTTCTCCTCCTTCTTCCACCTATCTCTTCTCCCTGTGCTAATAGAATTTAAGATGATAAAATAGACCCCCAGGGGTTGTCTTTCTTTACATGGTCAGAGCTAGAGGTGGACATGGCCATTAGGAGGTAACGGTGAAACCATCTTTGAGCCTTTCTTTACTTAAAGGAGGTAACAGGACAACCTCACAGAGCAATGTCAACAAGGAAAGTTTTCGCTCTCTTCCTTAGTCTGGTAGCTCATCATGAGCAGTTACATATTCAAATGAATCTGTCAGGGACAAGAGTCTGGTGCTTGAGTTCCTGCTCGGCCCGATGACATTGATTTGTGAGCATAATGCTCGGCTGCGGGATGTGTGACAGATAAATTTTATCAAAATTAAGGCACAATTAAACATTTCATCTTCCTAATTACTGGCTGTAGATTCAGCCTGATGACCATGTGCTGTAAGAAATCAGCGACCATTACACATTTTAATGGAGCACAGCTGTCTTACAGCTTGGTAATATTTGCACAGTGCCACAGAACTGTAATTTATGATAAAAAGAAAAAATGTGTATTGGCGCTTTTTTGCCAAAATAGATTAAGGATTCATATACTTTAATGAGATTTGGACCTAGTCTTGGATTATCGTTATAAATGATTTATGTGCGTGTTGGTGGACTCCTGTAGTTCAGAGTTGATTTGTGTTTTGGTCTACCAATATGTAATTCAATATCTATTCTTGAGCCAATACCGATCACTTTCCCCCTTTTCTTTTTCTTTTGCGTCTTGCATTTCTTTCGCCTCTCACAAAGAAGGACAGATGGGAAGGTAACAAAGCAAAAACGCGATGGCAGGAGGGGCCTTGTTGAAAGCAACTGTAGCTTCTTAAAAACTCATTGGGAGCACGAGTAGGGAAGGGTGGAGGTGCCCTGACTGCAGAAACAGGCAGCAGGTGGACCTGCTTCACCAACCCTGGCTTTGGGCGCAGCCACAAAAATCTATGGCTTACTGGGGCAGAGCAGCAGACAGGCCCCGCGAGGACCAAACCTGACTGCAGAACTGGCCTTTGCTCTTCTGAGGAGAGAAGTGACTGACCACTAAACCCTTCTCTTCTGTTTTTTCATTTGCAATGAGGGAAAAGACTCATTTTATCCTCTTTCCTGAGATTAGCTGAGAGTACTAATGAGGAAGACCATCAATTAGTTATTATTAGTTATTATTAAAAGGCAACATGACAGAGCTACCTTTCCTCACTACTACTACTATAAGGACTTCCAGGCTGTGATTTTGGCTCCACATCCTGTTAAGCACTGTTGGTATGTGTTCCTTTATTACCATCCTTACCGACAGAACACTTGAAAGTGAATGCTTGTGAATAAACTGCTGTCAACAAATGGTCACCAGTAGGGTCATGAGTAGCCCAAAAACGTATGCGGAAATTGTATACAAATTGTTAGTGCCTGGTGCATAGTTGTGAATAAATCAGGGAGCAAATGTAAAATGTTATATCTGATTAGTAATTACTACGCTGATTAAATTTGCCCAGGTAAATTAAAGCCATATCTTTAATCCTTATGTGAAAAGGATTCATATCTTTTCAGAAATATTTCTTTTCAGCAAGCACACTGTGGATGAGAGAAAAAGGCAAGATACCAGAATCTACATGAATCTGCTCAATTTAGGTGTTAACTTGCCTACTGAAAACAGAGAACATATCCTAATGAATTCAGAAGGCCTATATATATATATGTAACAGGGAAAGAAGAGCTCATCATTTTATCATCCCGATCTTCTCCAGGCTTGATTTATTTCGGCACTCATATGCTGGAATGTTTCATACTGTACCAGGTTGCATATGCTTGCACACTAATTCTCAATTGCCGTATGCAGTTTGTGACAACCATCTGCTTCGACCTCCCTTTGAGTTCTTTCTCCCACTCAGCCCAGCTGAAGTAAAAATATGGACAGAAACAACTTCTGCAGGGAAATGAAAAAGTTAATAGGAGAGTTAAAGTTATATTGTGTATCTGCCTTTTGCATGGATGTGCTCCTGCAACTTATGCTCCACTTATCAAATATTTCTGAAATGCAAAGCCTGACACTTAGCAGAAAGCTGTAAAGAATGCCATGTTTCCTCTGACAGGCTTGGCTGTGGAGGAAAGGTAATAATAAAATATGTACATCTAGTGCACATGGCGACGCTAGAGCCCCCTAGCACTGCTCCAGCAACCTAGACTTACAGTATGTAGCACCTTGTCACATACCAGAGGGCGAGGGGGGAGAAGAGGAAGAAAGAGAGAAATAAGCATATTTGAAAATGCCTGAAAAAAATCAACAACACATTTTGGAGTTTGACTTGAAAAGGAGGGTTGATATATATTTCCTAAAAATTTTTGCATTACGGTAGAGTTGAAAGAACCTCCATAACTACAGAGGTCATATCTCCTATCTTTTTACAGGGAGCATGAAAGGAGAAACAGGAAAACGTGTCTGAGAATTTTAAAAACAGACATTAAATTTGTGTATTTATATTTGAAAGATTTTTTTTTTATAAAGGAAATGCTTGGGTTATTAGAAAACATACCACGGTCATGAAAGTGACTGATTTATTGTAACTTCACCAAATCAAAGGCACTACCAATTGTATTGGATCTGATCCCATGAACTCTGAAATGTGAAAAAATTACATATTGAAAGCAGTGGAAGTTCTATATCTCCATCTAAATATGTTATATCTAATTCCACATCTACATCCATATCTATACCTCTCACCCAAATCGATCTAAGTAGTTCATACCATGTACATGTGTCTAACCACAAGAAAAAGAAAAATGACCTTGGGACCCAAGAAGAATGATGGTATGGGAAATTTCTGGGAGAGGAAGAAGGAGAGAAGTAATAAGAGGAGGATGAAAAAGGAGGAAAGAAAAGAACCTGAATATATCTAGAGAGGACTAGAGGCATGATCTGAGGTAAAACTGTTATACTAGTATTCAGAAGATCACCATCACAGTCTCTGTGTTCCAAAACCATTAATATTTCTACAGGAAAAGCATAAAGTGAGAACATGAGATGAAATTGGCAGATAAAGAAAAATAAATGTCCTGGATATAGCACTAATGAAGTTCAGATGGAATCAAATATAAAGGCTGGTGAATCATTACTAAAATGGGCAAAATACAAGTTCAGTGTGTTCTCTTAGAGTCTGGGCCACCAGATTCTGTCTAAATATAACTGATCACTTCTAAAAGCCACAAGTCCTACAAATATTTTGTTGCATTTTACCTTTTCCTTTAAACTTGATGGTGTATCAGAAGAACTTCAGTTGAATATATCAGAACCAGGTTATGGAATTGGGGTACATTACCTTACAATTATTGGAAAAAATTTAAAATCCTTTAAAGAGCTCAACAAAGAATAGTTAAAGATCAATTATGTAATGGTTTAGAGCATGGGCTTTGGAATCAGCCTGGGTTAAAATTCAGCTCAACTTTTGACTTTGCCATTTATCAGCTTATGAACTTACGCCTCAGTTTCTCTATTTGTAACATGACCAAGAAGAGCACCTGCTTTATTGTCATTAGGATAAAGTGAGAACGTATATGTGTATCACCTAGCACACTGCTGAGTACATAATAAATGCTCAATAAATGATAGTTCCTTTTATTACTGTCAAAGGTCTGGAGGGAACAGATGATAAAAGCTTCATGGGGGCTGGGAAGGAAGATGCAGGAAAGTCACCATGGACAGTTTGTGACAGACAGGGCACTGTGTTCTTTCATGGGCAGGTAGGGGCATGAGACGTCCAGTTTGGTTAATTGAGAAAATGTGATCTTTTGCCATCATATGATGTTGAAACTTAAATTTAAGGATTACACATTCCACTGATTCTTCGGCAAATACTCCATAAGGCCACAGTAAATGGTTCCACTTCTGGAAATATAATTCCTTTTCTACTGAACCAGATTACCTTATGAAGGCTAAGCTTTGCTACCTTTGGTTGATTAAGGCTTGAGGTCAGTGTGTGTGTGTGTGTGTGTGTGTGTGTGTGTACATATTACATATGTGAATACATAGGTGTATATATTTCCTAATATTAAAAAAAAAACACTTTTGTAATTCGGGTTTTCAAAGATGGTCTCTGCTTTGTTTCTCTTAGTCTCTTCCAGAAACCGAAAGACTTGATCACCCGCATTTTTATTTTCAGCTAACTGGTTTCATCTACTTTGATTTGTGTTGTGCAGCAGAATTTTGGGATGCCAGATGTCTAAAACACATAGGTTAAAAGCAGGTCAGTTTCAACACAAGACTATCATTTTACAGTTTAGTGAATATATTTACAAATTCCATAGTAACAAGCCCGTTGACACAGGCGCAGTGAAATTATTATCCTCTACAAATAATCTAGTACAAAAACGTCTTCTTCAGACCCTGTGTGCCTTTCTATCACTGATCAGAGCCCAGCACCTGACTGTAGGGCTTATGAAAGTTTGAAGTGGAGGAAGAGTTGCTGTAGCTTGGGGCTCTTGTTAATGACTACAGAATCCTCACTCTGCAGCCAAGCCTGGCAAAGTCCACAAGAAACAGCGGGGCTTAAATAGCTCACTGCTAGTCCTAGCAGGGTTCTTGTCAGTCAAATATATTCACTGCATACCTATTGTGTGCAGAGTGCATCTTTTCACTTGCCAATTCAGCACTGAGAGGTTGGTTTAGCTCTTTTTATCTTTATGACCTGCAGACTGGTAATAGCATTTCTAGCAGTGTGTTCATTTTAACAATAATTTATTCCAATAAAACAAGGTGGATGTTCCCTAGATATGGCCACCATATGCCCTGAATTTTCTGGGCTAATCTTGATTTCATGTCATTTTATTTTCATTCCAATAAAGGCAATTAGTGAAATACATAATGAAATGTGATTTCAATTTTTTATATTATTCTGAGATTTCATATAATGAATTGGCATATCAGAAAAAGATATTTTGCGAGGTTATGTTTATGGGTTTCTTTGGAAAGTGTGGTTACTGGGTAGGCCACAGCATTCCTTACGAAGGGGTTTTATTTTTACTTCTTGAACAAAAACTAGGCTATTTCAGGAAGGTGTGTCCACCTTTGGCTCCACTGAGGTCTTCCCCGTGCCTCCATCTCCCCCTTCAATGACCATTAAGGGCTGTATTCTAATACAGTCACGGATCTTACACCTATTAAGAATCGTTAGGTTTCAAGTCATAGAGACCCCAGTTTAAACTGACTTAAAAACACAGGAGGTTTATTAGGTCATACAGTCAAAAAGGCAAACTAGGGCTGGCTATAATTGAGACTTAACTTGGAAACTCGTATGATGTTGTCCAGGACTGGTTTTATCTCCCCTGTCCTCTGTATTGACTTCATTCTCAAATTCCCCACAAGGACCCTCATAGCCCTGTCACCTTCATGGTCTCAAAATGGCCTCAGCACTTCCAGACTTTACATCTTCACCCCTCACTGACAAGGAAAAGGAAGGTTTCTTGTGGTAGCCTCCATGGAAGAGAAATACTTTTTGTTACCAGAAGCCCTAGGAAACATTTCCATTGCTTCACTGATTCTGCTTATGTTCTGTGCCTTGTCACTAACCAGTTACTTGGTTGGAGGGATGGTATCCACCAGTGGGTTTAAGCCAATCAAGTGCCACTTTAAAATTTGGGGTGAAGTCAATCATATCTGTGCCATGCTATGTGATTAAAAACGGTTCTTCTGAAGCAAAATTTGGGTTTTGTTACTAAGATAGGGAAGGATGCTGGAAAGAATAAAATATCAAATGTCTACTACAGGTCTCTGTGTTTGTGCATACCATCAAAATACAATTTCCTAGGGTAAAAGAGCATGCAATGCAAAGCAGTCAAATCATGTTATCTGTACACGTTGAGTGTTCAGTCAGACTCACCAGCTGAATTTTTTTTTTTCTGAAGACCAGGCACATAGTTCATAAGATGAAATTTCATGCCTGAGACAGAGCTATCCAGAGATGCTCAGGTTCACTCACATGTAGTCAAAATTACAGATGTCAAATCAAGAAATTCAAATCAATCAAGTGGGCATAATAAAGAAGCATAATAGTATCAGCATTTCTTTTAAGAAGCACAGGAAATATGAGGACTCCAGAGGTCCTCGGATCCCCAAACAAAGAGAAGCGTTCTAGGATTATGAAGCTAAGATGAAATCCTTCATATGGTATCTTCCAAACTTGCTCCACTATAAGTATTACCTGGGGGAACATCTTTAAAACACAGATACTGGATTTCCACCCCAAACTTTATGAGTTGGCAGCTCCAGGGGAAGGGCCTAATATCTGTATTTTCAAAAATAATCAAATTGGGGAAACAATCAACTTACTCCACATCTCCTATTTGTCCACTGTGAAAGTCAGATAAATTTATATTGAAAGGGAGGAGGGGGGACACCCCTTGAAATTGCCTCATTTATTCATTCAGCAAATGTTTATTTTCCGTTTATTCTGTCCTAGATACCATGCTTCTAGGCAGTAAATATACAGAGAAGAATAGTCAGATAAAGCCTCTGGATTCATGGGATTTATGGTGTTTAGGGAATATGATTAATAAATAAGAAAATACATAGATAGATGACTACTACAAAGGAGAATTATAGGCTGCTAGAGGAGTGATTAGGAGACCTCTTGTCATCGGGAGATCCTTAACCACTTATTCACTAGTCCACGTATGTGATATAATTGAGTCTCCAGTCATATGTGACAAACATTAGGACAAGTCCAAGATAGACCACACCCCAATGGAGCATGACTAGGGAAGCAAACTGGCCTACATCGTTTTAAGAACATCATTGAAAGAAATATTGGGGAAACGCCCACGGCTGGTGTTTATTCTATCTTCATACATCTTCCTAGTGTTTATTCAGGCAGAGCTGAACCTATTTCTTGATTTCAAAAACCAAATCCCTAGAACCAAAGGGATTGCTGATTTTACTATCTTCAGCATTTATAAGGGCGAATATCAAGATCGTGCATGTAGATATAAATGCTGGTACTGTGTGTTTGAAACAGGCCTTGCGATTTGGTCAACTTAATCAAATAGGTCAAACTTGTCTATGTTGTTTCTCTCACATAAAATATGAATATCATAAAAGATTAAATCAGAAGATGTTTTGTCTCTTGCATTCACAAGAATAGATGACTTTCTATTCTATTTCTTTTCTATTATTACCTTTTTAGGGTAGTGATTCACTAATGTGTGAAATAGTGCTATTACGATGCTTCTTTTGTAAATGAGAATTATTGTTGGGATACATCACACATTTTTATTTTAAATACCAAAGTCCCAGGGGCTCCTGGGTGGCTCAGTGGTTGAGCATCTACCTTTGGCTCAGGTCATGATCCCGGGGTCCTGGGATCAAGTTCTGGATCAAGCTCCCCAAAAGAAGCCTGCTTCCCCTCTGCCTATGTCTCTGCCTCTCTCTGTGTCCCTCATGAATAAATAAATAAAATCTTAAAAAAAAAAAAAAAAGAAGTCCTGAAACTTGTTGATTCAAATAACAGAGTAGAAATGAACATTTTGAGTTTCTGAATATACTTTCAGCTCGGAAGTCGGTATAGAAACTGGAATCCTATTAATTCTACTAAATTGAGATTAATATATTGTCTAATAAAAATGCTATGCGTAAGGCAAAGGAATAAAAGTATTGGGTAATTATGATACAAAGATGAACATCTCTCAGGTTTTAATTTTGAATTAAAATTCTGTAGTCCAATATAGAAAGATTCTCACCTTACACCCAAGATTTCAAGATAGTGTCACCCTTGTTGTAAACCGGCTTCTTGTTTTCCTCCAAAGTAGTTAATTATGCAACATAATGTATCTTTTAACTCAGACAGGACTTTTAAAAAGTATCAAATTATAAAATGCTGCTGTGAGATTGAATTCACTGGTCAATATACCTATGATTTCCCCTGTCTTGAAAATATAACTCAAGATCCCTGTTCATTATAAAATTCTTGTTACTAGACTGATTTTGTGTCTTTGGAGAGAAAGCCCAATGGCCATTAAACTAACTCTTTACACACAATTAGTTGCTTGTTTTTTTTGTAAGTTTTGAGTTCTGCCTCAGTTGTGAAACGGAAATATCTTCAGGAAAATTAAAAATTCAATCAACAAATCAATATTTTAATTTTACAGTATAGGCATTTGAAAGTGCTGAGACTGCTGGGGCTTTTGTTGATGATGCTGTTGTTGTTGCTATTGGTTTGGTTGATTTATTTGGTTTTCTTCCAGATGTTTAACAGCATAAAGATATAGCCATAAAAAATCCATTCCTAAGTAAATGAACATGCTTCTCTTCCTTATTGTATAGAGCAGATACAGATGACTATAATCAGTATACTTGCTGGCAATTACATAACGATCTTTTGTCTGAGTAATATATGGCTCAGAGGCTACAGTATCAGCACAATAGGGTGCAATGCTTGAGGGAAATCCTTGGGAAAAAAGTCAAAAGCAGGAAAACAAAACAATTGTCTACTTATGAGTACTGGCTATTTTGAGGGTTCAGATGGTGTGCTATTTATTGGTCAGGCAGGAGGGATAGACAATGAGCAAAAGAAAACATAATTACAGAATGGAGAGAGGAAGGGACCTGACAACATCATTTGCTTTACTAGATCCAGCCATGCTGCATACAACTTCAGACTTTCCACATTTATGAGCCAATACATTTCTTTTTTAAAACTTATGTTACGTTGTACTTGGTTTCTGGCAATTGCAGGCAAAGTCCCAACTAATATATCAGGTGTTGAAAAAATATGGTGCAGAGTTCTGTTCATGGTTATGAGAGAATGAAAATAGAGCACGATGTTCTTTATTATATGTTCATGATCTTTATTAGCAAATATTGTAAGTTTTGATAAAATGCTATTTTCTTATAAATTGAAAGCTACTCAGAAAGTGGGTTAGAGCTGATAACAGTTTTATTGAAGGCAAAATAACAAACTAAGATAATGTTTTCATGCTTTTAATAATTACTTTTGTAATTAGATGATACAGGAGGCTCTGCCAAAACAAATTCTATAAACCCTTTCTAGAAGAAAAGGACAAATCAGTCTAGGATGTATTATGGTGGTTTATTGTGTTTAAGAATTTTTTTTAAAGATTATTTATTTATTTATTCATGAGAGACACACAGAGAGAGAGAGAGGTAGAGAAAGAAGCAGGCTCCATGCAGGGAGCTGGATGTGGGACTCGATCCCTGGTCTCCAGGATCAGGCCCTGGGCTGAAGGCAGCGCTAAACCATAGAGCCACCTGGGCTGCCCATTTATTGTGTTTAATAGAGTCAACCTGATGTTCCAAACCATCTGCCTCTCTAACACAGGTGACCATAAGTTCAGTAAGTTATGTTTACTAACACATAGAACTGTATGTCATACATCTGGGGAATGTTGTTATTAAAAAAAGGAAATTCAAAAATTTTGAGCACTAAACTATACGTAAAATTATTGAATAATCCTAGATAACTGAGGCCTTGTAGAAAGGTGACAGATTTTAATGATTCTTAAGCAAGAAAAAGACACTCAGAATGTAAGAAGGATTGTAGAATCCCTGGAGTTTTTAAAGACACGTTTTCTTCTGGTTTAGTGTCTGTTGCATACTTGAAGTAAATACATTCAAAATTTTAGTCTGGTGTTTCCTGACACCTGTCTTATTGAATGAAAGTTTGTATTTTAAAAAGGGTGGGAGGTGCGCCTGGGTGGCTCAGTCAGTTTAGTGTCTGACTCTTGATTTCAGCTCAGGTCATGGTCTCAGTGTCCTGAGATCGAACCCTGTGTGGGGCTCCACACTCAGCAGGGAAGTTTGCGTCAGGATTCTCTCTCCCTCTCTCTCTGCCCCTCCATCTGCTCATGCATTCTCTCTCTCAAATGAATAAGTTAATTTTTTAAAAGTAAGTTTATACCTCATTTAAATGTTTATTATAAATGACTTATACTACTTTGGATACTGGATAAATGGATTTTGTTTTCAAAGCCAACTTCACCTCTAAACCTTCATTTCTAAACCATCACCACCAAAGGTTAATCCCTGGCATCAAAGATAAAATAAAAGGTGCTCCGATGTTTGAGTATGATAGAGAGTCACCTATGAAATCCAGAACTCAGTCTTTGGATAATTTCTTCTTACCTGATAAGCATGTGTTGCTGCAGGAGTCTGCATGTTCTTTTTTACCCTTTTCTTCTGATTTTTTTTCTTTTTCTTTTTACATGCCAGTGTAATTAACATTCAGTGTTCTATAAGTTTCAGGTGTATAATATAGTGATTCGGCAATTCTATACATTACTCAGGGCTCATCACAATAAGTCTACTCTCAACCCTCTTCACCTCTTTCACCCATCCCTCTGCCCACCTCCCTTCTGGTGACCATCAGTTGGTTCTCTACAGGTTAAGTCTGATTTTTGTTCATCTCTTTGTTCATTGGTTTTGTTTCTAAGTTCCACATATGAGTGAAATCCTATTCGTCTTTCTCTTATTTCACTTAGCTATTAGCCTTTAGACCCATCCATGTTGTTGAAAACGGCAAGATTTCATTCTTTTTATGGCTGAATAATATTCCATTGTATATACATATCATATCTTTATCCATTCATCTATAAATGGTTACTTAGGTTGCTTCCATAATTTTGGCTATTGTAAATAATGCTGCAGTAAGCATAGGGATGCATATATCCCTTTGAATTAGTGTTTTTGTATTCTTTGAGTAAATATCCAGTAGTAGAATTACTGGATCATATGGTAGTTTATTTTTAATTTTTTGAAGAACATCCATATGGTTTTCCACAGTGACTATACAAGTTTGCATTCCCACGAACAGGGCACAAGAGTTCCTTTTTCTCTACATCTTTACCAATACTTGTTGTTTCTTGTGTTTTTGATTTTAACCTTTCTGACATGTGTGAGAGGATATCTCATGATTTTAACTTGCATTTCCCTGATGATAAGTAATGTTGAGTGTCTTTTCATGTGTTTGTTGGTCATCTGGATGTCTTCTTTGGAGATATGTCTGTTCATGTCTTCTGCCCAATCAAGAAAAATTGGGTGGCTTTTTTTTTTTTTTTGGTGTTGAGTTGTATAAATTCCATATATATATATATATGTATTTTTTTTGACAGGGGGTGCATTTGCTTCATCACTTATGTTGCATATTCAAACAAATACAATAAACCCTGTTCTAAAAATGTAAGGCCTCTCTGCAAGTTCTGTATTATTTTAGAATTCCTATTGGCTAATAAAAGTGGCTTTCCACTACAGAACTGGGACTATCTAGAAATAGCACGGTGAATTTTTTGCACGCAGGATATTATGTCTTATGTCATGGCACAATTGAACAGTCTGAAATCAAATGTTCATATGTGAACAATGATTATAACTATTGTTACATTTGCATTAATGCAATTGTATGTTACTTTAATGTTATAATCAGTAATAAATGCAAATCATTGTTACATTAATCAGCTTATCCACATATGTACAGTTGGCTCCCCAAACATTAACTATATAAAACTTAAAGGAATAACAGTATCTAGCTGCATATATGTTCCATTTCTTCAAAGAGAGACTTGGCATTTTCAGTCTTCCTTCCCTAAGTCACATAGCTAGTTGCAAAGGCCAATGTTATACAATGCTGAAGACCATGGACAGATACTGTTCATATGACACTGAATTCAGTCATCCTGATCCCCATCATAACACCTGTGCATATCTGTCAATGCCTGCAAGAGGATGCATCCCTGGATGAAGTCATCAAATCTGATCTGCTCCCATACTTGTCTGTCCAACTTTCAAATGAGAATGTCATGAGACCGGTCAGAGAGCCAGTACCCTGAGAGTGCTTGCTTGAGCTCGTTCTTGTTAATCATCTCAGAATTGCCCCTGTCATAGGTGTGAAAGATGTTCTGCAGTCTGTGATGGACTTCCAGATGCCATTGGACTTGCTGAAGTTCATGCCAGCCTTGTTCTCTCGGTCAAACATAGGATTGACCTGAGAGGCACTGGATTAAATGGAGCCCAGGTATTTGCCTATATATGCAGATATCTTCTTCCATTCAGTAGATGGTCTTCTGTTTTGTTGCTTGTTTCCTTTGCTGTGCAGAAGCATTTTATTTTGATGTAGTCCCAATAGCTTATTTTTGCTTTTGTTTTCCTTGCCTTAGGAGACATATCTAGAAAAATGTTGCCACTGACAATGTCAGTGAAGTTACTGTTTGTGCTCTCTTCTAGGATTTTTATGGTTTCAGGTCTCACTTTTAAGTCCTTAATCCATTGAGTTTAGGGTGTAAGAAAGTGGTGAGGTTTCTGTGTGTAGCTGTCCAGTTTTCCCAGCACCATTTGTTAAGAAGATTGTCTTCTTGCCATTGATATTCTTGCCTCCTTTGTTGAAGATTGACCATATAATAGTGGACTTATTTCTGGGCTCTCTATTCTGTTCCATTGATCTATGTCTACTTCGTGCCGGTACATACTATTTTGATTACTGCAGCTTTGAAGTATATCTTGAAATCTGGGATTGTGAAACCTCCAGTTTTGTTCTTCTTTTTCAAGATTGCTTTGGCTCTTTGGGGTCTTTGTGGTTCTATACAAATTTTAGGATTATTTGTTCTAGTTCTGTGAAAACTGCTATTGGTATTTTGATAGAGATTGTATTAAATCTGTGGATTTCTTTGGGTAGTAGGGACATTTTAAACAGTATTTGTTCTCCCAATCCATGAGCATGGAATATCTTTTCATTTGTGTCATCTTCAATATCTCTCATTAATATTTTATAGTTTTCAAAATACAGGTCTTTCATCTCCTTGGTTAAGTTTATTCCTAGGTGTTTTTAGTGTAATTGTAAATGGGATTATTTTCTTAATTTGTCTTTCTCCTACTTTATTATTAGTGTATAGGAATGCACTGGATTTGGGGTGCCTGAGTGGTTCAGTCAGTCAAGTGTTCAACTCTTAGTTTTGGCTTAGGTCATGATCCAGGTTGCGAGATCAAGCCTCCTGTCGGGCTCCATGCTCAGTGCAGAGTTTGCTCTGAGAAATTCTTACCATCTCCCTCTCCTTCCCCCTTTGCTCCTCAACCCACTAGTGGTGTCTTTCTAAAATAAATAAATAGATAAAATCTTTTTTAAAAATGCAATGGAGGGGCACCTGGGTGGCTCAGTCAGTTAAGTGTCTGCCTTCGGCTCAGGTTATGATCCCAGAGATCAGTTCTACCAGTTTTTTTTGGTGGAATATTTAGGGTTTTTTTTCTATATATAATATCATGTCATCTGCAAATAGTGAAAGTTTTACTTCCTCCTTACCAATTAGGATAACTTCCTCCTTACCAGTTAAGATGACTTTTATTTCTTTCTTATGTGATTTCTGTGGATAGAACTTCTAGTACTATGTTAACAGTGGTGAAAGAGGACATATTTTTCTTGTTCCTGATCTCCCTTATACTTGATCTATTCCCTTTGGTTTATTTTCCTTTTTTAAAATCTTTTCTCTGCTTCTTATATTTCCATGTTCTTAGTTTCTTCTTTCTTACTGGTGTTGTTCTTACTCATAGCTAATAAAAGACTCCACCAATTTTTTTAAAAAGATTTTATTTATTCATTTATGAAAGACACAGAGAAAGAGAGGCAGAGACATGGGCAGAGGGAGAAGCAGGCTCCCTCTTAGTCCCTGTCATAGGTGTGACTCCCTAAGCAGGGAGCCTGATGTGGTACTTGATCCTAGGACCCCAGGATCATGACCTGAGCCAAAGGCAGAAGCTCAACCACTGAGCCTCCCAGGTGCCCTAAGACCCCACCAATTTTTATCAATTTTTATTTTATTAATCTGTTTGTTTATTATGATCCTGGCACTTAGTATAATTTGTATGATTATGATTATTATTAAAGTATCTGGTTAAATTTGACCATGTAGTGGTTATTGAAGTTAACAATTATTTGGAGAATTAGTATGAAGCATATGACGATGATGGCTTTTTCCATTGAGAGTGTTATGGGTGGAACTGTGTCTGCCAAAATTTCACATGCTGAAATTCTAACCCCCAGCCTCAGAATAGGAACTTATTTGGAAATAGTGTTATTGCAGATGGAATTAGTTAAGATGAGGTCATACCAGAATAGGGTGGGTCCTAATACAATGTGACTGATGCCCTTATAAAAAGGGGAAATTTAGGGATCCCTGGGTGGCGCAGCGGTTTGGCGCCTGCCTTTGGCCCAGGGTGCAATTCTGGAGACCCGGGATCGAATCCCATGTCGGGCTCCCGGTGCATGGAGCCTGCTTCTCCCTCTGCCTGTGTCTCTGCCTCTCTCTCTCTCTGTGACTATCATAAATAAATAAAAATTAAAAAAAAAGGGGGGGAAATTTAGATGCAGATATGGACAGGGGGAGAATGTCATGTCATGACATCGGAGTTATTTCATTTTATGCTTTTATTTTTTAGATTTTATTTATTTACTCACGAGAGACAAACAGAGAGAGGCAGAGGGAGCAGCAGGCTCCCTGCAGGGACCCTGATGTGGGACTCGATCCCAGGACCCCAGAATCATGACCGAAGCTGAAGGCAGATGTTCAACCACTGAGCCAGGTAGGTGTCCTTGATTGGAGTTATATCACAAGCAAGGAAGTATCAGAAGCTAGGAGAGAGGCCTTTACTAGAACTTTCAGAGAGAGCATGACCCCTCTAGCACCTTGATCTCAGAAGTTCAGCTTCCCAAGCTGTGACACAATAAGTTTCTATTGTTTAAGTCACCAAATTTGTGGTTCTTTGTAATGGCAGCTTCAGGAAACTGACACAGAAGGTGTGCTTTGCATGCACTTTGAGTAGGGATAAAGAAATCCATGCCTTTGACTGGTGAGTATACCTTGTGCTTAGGAGTTTATCTTTTTAGGGTCACTTAGAATCTCTCTTGTCCTCCTCAGCAACCTAGTTGATGTAGATAGTTCCTGTCTTAGCACTCAAAAATAATAGAGTTCAAGGGCAAAAGAACACATCTATGGGATGATCCTTCAACTCTAGATTTAGCACTGATTTTTTGATCCATCACATATTATGTATTTGTGTTTACTATCTCAGGATATTAGTATCTCTTTACCGTGCACTACTCAGTCCGAGTTAAAATATGCTTTCAAGAGGATGCCTGGATACATTTATAGTTTAATGAGCCAAATAGCTCAGTATTCTAAAGATAGGTCAACTGAAAGAAGAGTTCAATACAGTCTTTCCAGCCAATTAAATATTTTTGAAAATAGCTCTTTAGTTAGGCAGTTAAACCTAAATTTTCAGAGAGAGAGTGGGTAAGCTTAAAAGCAGACTAATAAAGGAAATAAACTATTAATTATAATTAAAGACTTTATTGATTGAAACTTGACTACATTGTTAACCAACTTAATTTAATTCTAGATTTTATCCTGGCTTGAGCAGAATGTTTTTTCAAATTGTTCTGACTTTCCCAGGCCATCAAGCTAATTTCTAGACTGCTTTTTTTCTACCAGACATGCATCATCCATATTCAATCATCAGTGTTTATTTGTAAAATTCTTAATACCAGATCTTGAATTAAAAGCAGAAATAATAGTGATAATTTATATCTATAGGATGCTTTACAGTGAATAAGGCACTTTATATAACAGAGGCTTTCCTAAACTGTTTTCATATATACAGTCTACTAGGTGAAGAAAACTTTTTGTTTATTTCTGGGCACATTGAGTGCCAGGAACTAGTAGGCCCTTTGTCAATGACCTGGTCACCTTTGGGCCCCACAGTGAAGCAATTTGTATGAAGTTCTATTTGTCCTCAAAACTGTTTAAGTGAGGAGTACTTGTTACTGTAATTGTGTGATTTAAATAAATAGTATGTAAACCAGTGACATAGGAGTGCAAAAAAAGAAGATTGTATCTATAAAATCTAAATTAATACTTCAGAAGACCAAAAAAGACAAATCACATAAAAAATCAATTTGAAATTGATCATGGGACAGACATCATAAAAAATTTGAAACAAATCTGGAAGAATGCTACCCAGTTGCTTTCCAAATGCTCTAAATTAGTACATTAATTTTAAAGAAACCCAGTAAAGGGGTGCCTAGGTGGTTCAGTTGGTTGAGCATCCGACTCTTGATTTTGGCTCAGGCCATGATCTCAGAGTTGTGGGATCCGGCCCCTATGTTGGGATCCGTGCTCAGTGGGGAATCTGCTTGGGTTTCTCTCTGTCCCTCTCCCTCTCCTGATGTTCCTCCTCCTGCTCATGCTCCCTCTCTCTTGCTCTCTCCCTCTCAAATAAATAAATCTCAAACAAAAAAACAAAGGCACACACTAGAAATCATAGACAATACACTTAATGAATGATTGACAGAGGAAAGAAAACTCATCTTGAATTACAAAGCCATGTTGTGGTTGGTAGAATAATCTTGCCATCCCTATCTTCAAAGATACCCACATTCTAATCCTCAGACCCCATGAGTATGTGACCTCCATGTGGCCAAGGGGCCTTGCAGTTGTGATTAAAATAAGGATCTTGAGATGGAGACATTATCTTGGTTTATCCTGTTGGATCCAATGTAATCCCAATGGTCCTTCTAAGTGAAAGAAAGGTAGTAGAGTCACAGTGAGAGAAGGATATGTAATGAGAGAAACAGAGAGGGTGATGCTGACTTTGAAGATGATAAGGAACCCTGAGCTAAGGAATGTGGGGGAAGTCTAAAAGCTGGAGAAGGCAAGGAACAGATTCTCTCCTGGAGCTTCTGTAAGAGGCTGCCCTGCAGCCCTGGAGTCTTAAAGAGAGTGTTAAGCCCAGTGAAATCCATTGCTTGCTTTTAGCCCAGTGAAATCCATTTTGGACTTCTGACCTCCAGAAATATAAGATAATTTTGTATCATTTTAAGCCACTGTGCTTGTGATAACTTGTTATAGCCGCAAAAATAAATTAATTCACATATTTTAAAAGTTTGTTTATACACATATGGAGGATAAGTGTATATTCATGATTAAAATGAAAATAAAATTATTGTAGTATGTATGTATCATTTTTTAACAATTTTGAATTTACCTAACTTTTAATTAATTGGCTACAGGCTCCAATTTTTTGGAAGAGAGGAATTTATTCTATGTGGTATCTCATTTTATCCACAGGACAGGACACAATGAAACAGGAATTTCATGAAGTCCACATCACAACTGCATTCAAAGTTATTGTTTTGTCTCTGGCTCTGGCTTTATGATTGAGGTGAAGGAAGTCATTTCATTTCCTTCTTATTTTCATTTATGAAAACTGGGGGTTTGGACTTTTACACTCTAACAATGTATGATTTAAAAATTTTCATCAAATAATCTCGCTTATCTTCTCTCACCTGTTTAATTTGTAGCTGAAACCCTTGGGTTTATCTGTGCTTTAGCTCTGATTTAACTTGAAATTAAAGTCCGTGTGCTTCACAGCTGCTGGCTGCCCTTAACCAGGGACTTACGACTGCAATGTTTGAAGAACACTGGAGTCAAGAGACCAGGATTTCAGATCTGATTGACACTAACTAGCTGGGTGTCCTTTGACAAATCTTTTAATCTTTCTGGGCCTTAGTTTTCTCATTTATAAATTATGAAGTTGGAATCAATAATTTTTAGGGTTCTTTCTACCTTTATAATTCTATGACTCCATAATTTTAATTCCAGGAAAATTCAGCACTAAGGAATGTGGAACTTCGTTTCAAGGTGGGAAGAAAGATGGGGTGGGTTACAGGATATCTATGCATGTTCCTGTATATTCCTATGTGTATCTTTTCCAAGAAGTTGAAAATATTAAGTCCTATAATTTACCTAGTAAATCATACAAGCCTAAAAACTACAATTTAGGTGTTTAGACACAAATGCCTTTTTATTTGGACAACCTTGTCTCAGCCATGGATCTAGCTCATTCAGCAAGACACAGAAAGTTTCCATTCTGTTATGGACATTGAACTGAGTACTAGAAAATCTCCAGAATCTCACACAGGAGGAATCAGACTTGAAGACAGATCAATTATAATATCACCTGGTAAGTGCTGTGACGGGGGTAGAACAAAATGCAGAATGTGGGCAAGGGAAGAAGTAGTCAACCTTGTCTGTAGTAGTAACGAAGGCTTTTGAATTTTTTAGAGTACAAGCTTTTAGACTCATGAGATGCATCCTGAACATTCTAAAAAGCAAGTTTGGGGGCTTGGGGGGTTATTTCAGGCACAGAAAATGGCCTGTTCCAAATGCAGGGTGTGAAAGGCATGTTCCATATTTGGAACAAGGTGAAAATTTCATCATGTTTAAATATGGAGCAAGTGTGATAAAGGACTAGACAATTACATGGAGGATAAGACAGAAAAAAAGTACAGGCCATTTTATACCAAGCTAGAGGCAACAAGGAATCAACAAGTGTCTTCATGGAGAGATGACATGATCAGGTATTAGTTTTAAAGGATTAATTCTAATAGATATTGGGAATGTGTAGACTGAGTGTGGGAGGTTTTATAGAAGGAAAGGGCAGAGGAAGTTTCAAGAGATAGTAGACATTGAATTAAAGCAGTGGCATCTAGCAGCCATTTCTGAAAAAGAATCCATTGGCTTTTATAAATGAGTATTCTTTCCCAAAGCATTGCCCTCTACCCCAGCAGGGGCTTCCAGGTCACAGACCAAGTCTTGGTTTATTCTCCAGAGCAATCATGAAAGATATTTTAACAATACAGAGCTCTTGACCGCCAACAGAGATAGCACAAAACACGTCATATTTTAAAAACACATGTAAACAGAATTTACAAGGATCAATGGATTATAAAGTGGTTTCTTATCCCCTCTCCAGGCTATGAATACATTGTGAAATCTAGGGCAGTTAAACACTGTATTTAAATTCGGATGTGATATTTACATATGTTACTTATTCTTTTTATAAAGATCTGCCCTAGTGAAATTTAATCAGCCTTTGCAAGTTTATATACTGTGCCTGTTAGAAGAATAGTTTAAATGAAATTGTTGTTTTAACCTGACCAAATTATCCAACTAACCTTACCAGCAGTGGGATGTATTAGAACCAGGTTTCACTACAAGTGACAGAAAGTTCAAATAACAATGTCTTAAAAAGGATGGAAGTTTGTCTCATGGATAAATAAACAATATGTAGCATGGAGCTAGGAGTAGGTACAACAGTCATCAGAAACTGAGGCTCTTTCCATCTTGTGGCTCTGCCATCCTTAGTCCATGATGTCTACCACATGGATTCAAGACTGCTGCTAGAGCTCTAAGAATCATTTTTTACATTGCCAGTAGGAAAGAGGAAAACATGGAGACAGTTGGACCTTTTTAGGGACTTCTCAGATTTCATGCATGACACTCCTGCTTCCATATCATTAGAATATATTTACATAGCAGCAAGGTAGCTGAAAAATAGAATCATTATTCCAGATTCCAGTATTCTGACTAATAATTGGAGTATCTATAACTAAGGAAGATGAGTCTATAAGTAAGGATGGAATACATATTTAATACAAATATATACTAAATGATAACTAAACTGGCAGTCTCTGCTGGAAGGGGACACAGGACTAAGTGTGAAAATAATAGTAGTCCAAATGATCTTTTCGTGACCAGTTCCATAATTAACAAAAAAAAAAAAGCCTCTTGGTAGTTTGGATATAGACTGCCTAGGAGATACATCATCTGGGAGAGTGGCAACTGAATGGTTTAGCTGTTCCAAGATTCTTTTCTTGCTTATATATATATATATTTTTTGAGATAACAACGAGAAAGGTTGGTATGGCAGTTTGTCTCCAAGATGGCTGCCACAACTTCCTTAACTTCTGTCCATACCAATGGAAAACCCTTAAATTATTTATTTTCTTTGGGGAAAAAAGAGGATTGGTGATATATTCTTCTGGTGTTTAATATTTTATATCATTACATCACCCAACACCCTTGCCAACACTCACTCACCAACTACTACCCTGCACAGCACCCTTCCTTCCTCTTTCCAGGCTGATGAACATCATGCCCTGATGGTATTCCAGCTTCAAAGGGCAGCTGCTGTTCCAACACTTCATACTCTATTTACTCCCTAGGGAAAAGCCACGGACATCTTATAAATTAATAAAAAATTCTGGATAAAGAAGTACTTATGTTTGATTGGTCATCTCTCTCTCTTAGGTCACATGGGAGCTTGTGCCTGTCCTTATGCCCACCAGAAAGATGTTCCTGGCTCAAAGCAGAGACTGAGGAGGCTAGTTATGGGACATGACTTCAGAGTGTTAGAGCCACATAGTACCCTTAAATAGTTTCTCATGAGGTAAGGGGTGGAGGGGTCACTTTCCTGCTTGAACATAACCCTGGGACATACGTAACCCTTTAGATTAATTAGGTAGATGCTATTAGAATTTTAAAGTGGGGAAGAAAAAAAAAAGAGAATGGTAGTTGTGGCAGTTTGTCTTCCAGATGGCTGCAGCCATCGTTCCTTTTCTTTCTGTGGGAGTAAACCATCCCTTCATTGAGGGGTAGAGCTTTTTCCTCCCTCCCTTTCGAATCTGGGCTGGACTCTAAGAGACCTGCTTGACCTATGTTTGAAGCCTTGCAGGTTACACCTGGGCCTTTGGAATGCTTACTTTTGAAAGGCTCATTTGGGGGAGACCAGCTGCTCTGTGAGGAGTGTGACCTCCTGTGGCCACCATGCCATGAAAAGTCCAAGCTATGCACAAGGGTCCTGCGGGGTGGGGGTGGGGGGGCGGGATACTCTGTGTGGGAAATGAAGGGCCATGTGCCTGAGAAAGCCTTCTTAGAAATGGATCCTCCAGACCACTCACCCCAGCTGAGGCCACATGGATCAAGATGAACCATCCAGCCACAGCCATCTCACATTCCTGACCCACAAAACTGTGAGTAAAATAAAAGAAGTGTCTTAATCCCTTAAATTAATCCTTAAATCTCTTAAAACCCTAAATAGCATAAATAGGTAACTGAAAAATTAAAGAAATAATATAATACAGGGAAATTTGAAGAGAAAATGAGTAAGAGGTAAAATAAGGTTGAAGGATTCAAAATGGTGTGAAAACCATAAAAGTCTTTGATGAAGCTGAATTTCAAAGAAACAAAAATGCCAGGTGATGGGGAGCCAGATCCATAAAGCCAAAGTAGAACTATCTAAGAGAAAAGTAAGTTAACATAAGGAAAGACACTCCCAAAAGGAAAACAAGAATCTCAGGGAAAGGGAGAATTTGACTTGCATTGCACATAATCTGGTCATACTCACCCCAGAAGAACTGTGTAAAAACCAAAACTGTGTAATGTGAAAAGGAATCTAGGAGAAAGAAAAATCTCGTTGATGTTAGCATTCACATTCTAGAAGTAATGTCTATATATTGAAGGGGTATATGGGCTAGAAGTTGGTGGTTTATAAGTGGAGGAGACATAATTCTTGCCCCCAGGGAGCACATAAACATATCAGATTTTTGTCCCAGAATGATAGCGTGGTCACTGCTCCCATTATGAAGAAATATTGGAACCTCTACTCAGTAGAACATTAGTAACACTTCTGCATGAATCATATGAAGCTATGTCCTTAAGAAAAGAAGACAAAAGTATGAGGAAACTATAGAAAAGCCAAGCCTGGAAGTTAAAACCTCAAAACAGGAATGATGCTAATATAGGGCCATAGCTTCGAGGAAACCTAAGTAAAAGTTTGTTGGTAATGGATGATGAGGTTTCAACACTGGGTACATAAGGAAGTTACTCAATGAGCTGGAGGAGAACTTCCTCTTACCTTTTTGAAAAAGAGAAGAGAGGATTAAAGAAGAAATACAGAAATATACCTTGCTTCCTGTATTCCTGAAGATTCCTATATAATTGGGTTCTATTTTAAAAACCTAAGGTTTATTTGTTGCCAGGAATCTCATAGTAAACATCACAGTGTATTGCTAGGAGAGGAAAAGCTCCCCAGATATACCTGCTTTCATTTAAAAACAAAATTGATTTGATTTTCCCGTTCATGATTAAATTTACTGAGAGTGGGGCCTTCCAATGTAATGGGGGAGTAGATTTTTTTTTAAAGTCAGGTTTTACATCAGCAGTAAAGAATGAAATGAGATACAATTGCTGATGCTCCTACTCCTTTGGCAGTTTCAGTCAGTTTCTTGTAGTGACCATATATTGTCCCCCTCTAAATCAGCCTAATCTGTTTTACAAACTTTTATTCACTCTCACTTACCCCCCTCCACTCCACCCATTGCCAATGTCCCTTTACCTGTGGTATTTTACACTTGAGGAGAGCTGCTAATGGTTGACAACAAAAGGACCGCTAATCGCACCAATTAAGAGGTGTGAATGTCACCCGTTACCTACCAGCTTTGTTACTGAACATGCTAATTAGTAATTGTACAGGTGCAGACTTTTAAGTTTACAAGGTTAACACTGATGCACAGCTTTGTTTTGGCTGTTTGTTTAAATATTGAAAAATCATGGGTAAAGGGCTGGTCTATGTTGAAGAATGAACAGATGTCATTGCTGTACTTTCTCAGACAGAAAATCTTGAGCCTGACTTAAAGCAATAAAAGTGACCTTCAAGAAGTCACTGATTCTCTGTGGTCAACCTATCAAGGAGCAGGTGTTCTTGGTTCTCTTGCTCTCATGGAAGACCAGAGATCTTGCCTTCAAGCCACTGGACTCCGGAATTCTCCTGGAAGGTCAGTTAAAAGCACTAGAAGCATGTAGAGTTCATGAAGAGGAAATCCTGTATAATAAGAGTTTTCAGTAAGCCCAAAGTTGCCATTAATCTTTATGAAAGCTTTACTCTCTGAGTCAGTGTTGTAGATATGTCTTGGAGACTTCTTTTAAAAAAGTTTTGACTAATGAAATACCGGGATGAGGGGCTCTGTTTCAGAATCACATCCCATCAATTTGATAGCAACCAAGAGATCACCCTGACGAGCCTCTAATTAGGGAAATTAACAGAAATTCATGTGACCCAAGGAACAACTGAGGTCCTAGACATGACATGGCTCACCTAAGTCGACAAAACCAAGATTAACCTCAGTTCACAAAGTGAGATAGATTTTTGGGAAGAGCTAACCTTCAATTGTTCTCTAGCAGAATGAGTAATCCTGGGGAGCTGGTAATTTTTAGCTTGTCCTCAAGCCTACTGAAATATCTTTGCTCTTTCCATGCATCTGTAAGAGCAACTGTTGTTTTCAATCATTCAACGGGAAAGTGTGCGGTAAGGGCCTCTTCTATTTTTGTGGTAGACTCCACAACAAATAAAGAACGTCTCTCTGGCTCCTTGGAACCCAAACTGCAAGGTTTGGAGAACTGCTGTGCAATGGCAAAACGAGTTGATTGACTTGGGATTGGTGCTGAGACCATATTTAAGGGAGTTGACTCAGATCCTGGGTGACCAATGATCCCTTTGCTCTTGGTCATGATGTGCTTCACAAGTTACCTGCCTTACAAGCAAGGGGTAAAGTGGAGGTATGAATAGTAGAACGTCCAGGAGTATGGGTTGCCCTTCTCTGTGAACACAGGGGATAAATCTAACGTTTTATCCATGATTAAATAAACAAATGCACTCCAAATTTTTAGCATGGGACTGGATCATTGTAAATACTCCAAAAAAAAAAAATGGTAAGCATTCTTAGCAGCTTATTAGCCTCTGGTGATATTGACATCTTATATTTAATAACCATAAAAATAACTAATATTTGCACTGGGCTTTAACCTTTTCTTTTTCATGAAGCTGGGATTCTTTTCTTTCCTTCCTTTTGCATTGAAAATTCATGCCTAGGGGACGCCTGGGTGGCTCACTGGTTGAGCACTTCAGCTCAGGGAGTGATCCCATGATCTGGGATCGAGTCCCACATCCGGCTCCTTGCAGGAAGCCTGCTTCTCCCTCTGCCTGTGTCTCTGCTCCTGCCCTCCCCCTCTGTGTCTCTCATGAATAAATAAATAAAATCTTTTAAAAAAGAAAATTCATGATTAGGTTCTGGTTGTTTTGCAAAGACATGAAATGTTTAGTATAGAAAACTGTTAAAATATCTGTCTTATAATAAAAAATCTATAATCCTACCTCTAAGGGAAAACTATTATTAACCCTTGGGTATGTAACTTTAAGCACTATATTCTACATATGCATAAACATTTAAAAAGTTAAAGTGGGAATTGATTATGCAAGCTGATTTAGAAACTACATTTTCATTTATAGTTATATTTAAAACGTTTTTCTTTAAAAATATGTATTTATTTTCATTGCAATTTTTGTTAGCTGAATCATATTTCTTTGTGAGGATTTTCCATAATTTGACAAATTTTCTATTTTTGCATATATTGGTTGTTTCTAATTTTTCATAACTATAAGATCTTGTGATGAGTAGTATCCTTGTGGCTAAGTTTCTTTAGATAAATTCTTGGAAGCAATATACATATTAGTATCTATTGCTGTATAACAAATTATCTCAAACTTAGCCTAAAACCACACACTTTTATGATTTCAATTGCTGTGGGTCAAGAGTCTGGTTGCAATTTAGCTGATCCCTCCTTAAGGCATCAATCAAGGTATCAATCATCAATGGTCTCACCTGAGGGTGTACTGGGAAGCATCTACTTGCAAACTCAGTCAGGTTGTTGGAAGAATCCATTTCCTTGCTGCTGTAGGACCAAAAGCCATTGTTTGCTATAGGCTAGAGGGTGCTTTCACCACCTAGAGATAGCTGAAAGTTCACGGCCATGTGGCCTCCTAACAGAGGCAGACCCCAACATGACAGTTTGCTTCTTCAAACCAACACAAGAAACATAATCTAGCAAGACAAGTGTTAAAATCTTAGGTAACATAATCATGTAATCATGTGTATCTTTTCCCCCCCGCCCCCGCATTCATTCTATGGCCTGGACAGAAGATACGGGTCCCCTGACACTGCAGGGGAGGGTATGACATAAGGGCATGAACACCCAGAAGCAGGGTCATGGGGGCCATCCTAACTATCTGTCCATTATAATACATGTTTAAATCTTTTGATGAATATCACCAAACTGTAAATGTATCTCTATTAGCATAAAATTAGTGTGACGTTTTTCCTATAACATTGACCACTTTGTATATTATCATTAAAAAAAATAAATTACCAACTTGATAGAGAATGATACATTTTTATTTGAATATATTTGTTTATAATTGAAAATAAGTGTATATTCCTATGTTCCTTAGTTATGTGTACTTTTCTCTTTTGAGAATTGCCTCCCATGTCCCCTGGGTAGAGTATTAGCATTTTTTATTGTTACACTTATTGCAAGCATTTTTCTCCCATATGTCTGTTGATCTTTTTTTTTAGAGGGAATATTTAGGAATATGACTTATTTTACTATAGTCAATCAGACATTCTTTACCTAATTGGTATTCTCATTACCAACATGAAGAGTGTTTTCCTGCTCCAGGATTACATACATATTCTAAAATATATTTTTTTAAGATTTTATTTACTTATTCATGAAAGACACTCAGAGAGAGGCAGAGACATAGGCAGAGGGAGAAGCTCACTCCCTGTGGGGAGCCTGATGTGGGACTTGATCCCAGGACCCCAGGATCACCTGAGCTGAAGGCAGACCTGAACCACTGAGCCACCCAGGCGTCCCTCTAAAATATTTTTAAAAAACATTTTATAGGATAATCTCATGACTATTTTCATTTACATTTAATCTATCTGATACTGATTTGGTGTATAATATGAAATAGATGTTATTATTATTATTATTTACTACAAATGGTTGGCAAATTTCTAGAAACTCACTAAGACTAAAAATCCTGAAGGACTTTAAAGAATTTTTAGCATCCTGAGGGGCACCTAGGACAGAAAGACATTTAGAAAATGGAAGCCTAAATGACTCCTTGTGGTAGCTGTCCGCTATATACTTTAAGGTCCCTCTGGTCTATGAACATAGCAGAGAGATGCTGCGATAAACCCCAACCTGACAAAGTATGAAAGAACTTCCACTGGTCCCTCCCTTCCTACTGTGGCAGATTCTGCTAACTGTTCTGCAAAGCCAACTCTCCCCCTCTTCTTCTTAATAATAAAACCTCTTGAGTTGTAGCAGGACTCATGAACATCCATTTATAGTCCACATTTCCCAACTTCCTTTGCAGATGATCATGGCCATAGGACTAAGACTGGGCCAACGGGATGGATGTGAGTGAAAGTGATATGTACAATTTCCTGGTCACATACTTAAAGAGACTTTATCTTGACTCTTTTTTCCTTTTCTTTTGTGGTAGAACACGCATGTGCAAAAGATTCAGCTTTGTCTATAGAGGGGAAGACAACACGATAGGGCTTTGGTTTCCAGTGAGTGGCCTCCAAAACATCAGCATGAATATCCCATAAGAACTTGTTAGAAATGTAGATTCTTGGATCCCACCCTGACCTAATGAATCAGAAACTCTGGAGGTGATTCTGATGCCCTAGAGCAGGGACTGACAAACTATGGCCATGGGCCAAAATCACTGGGTGGCCTGATTTTGTACAGCTGGTGAGTTAAGAATGGTTTTCATATTTTTAAAGAGTTGCCACAACAACAAATAAAAACAAAGAATATTTGATTGACACTATATGTGGGCTGCAAAGACTAAGATATTTAGATATTTAGTATATGGTCCTTTACAGAAAAGTTTCACCAATCACTGCATTAAAGCTTGAGAACTATTGCCATAGGAACTGCTAAGTCAATGAGATAGAAGGAACTTAGATTCAAATAATTTTGTGGAGTAGACTTGCTCTGTCAATTTGGCCAGCTCATCTCAGGACTGCTAAGCAAAGGAAAAGTGAGTGAGCCATATGTGGGGGTGGGGTGGGGGGGGTGGGAGTCTCATTGTTAATAGCTGCTGAGCCCATACCCTAACTAATGGAACAGGTAAGAAGAAGCTACTGGTTTATAGAATGACCTCCCTTTCCACACCTCACTGTTAGCCAGTGATGGGCAATTTGCTTTTAGTTTGCCCCATCACATCTCTTTAAAGATGGTGGCTCTCTTTAAAGATTCAGATGTTGGGCTCACCTCCAGTTTTCCATATAACTTGAACCCCAGAGGCTTCAGAAAAATTCAAGGTCAAGTTCAGTCTACCTGGCTGATGACACAAATGTTTCCTGCTGAAATAATTTCTCCCAAATAATCTCATAATCAGCCATCTTCTTACCTGCATATCTTGATTCTGACATATCGGTTTGGAACGCTTGGTGTGTCAGTGCTGAGCTGACCATCATGACCCCCTCTCCGGCTGAGGCAAACAGATTGACCCTTGTTGGAAAAAATACATTGTGTGGCATTAGCTCTTAATAGATAGGATTTAATGGTGATATCCGCAGCTGTCGGCTGTGGGATTTCTTTTTAAGAGGGCGGTTATGATTTAGGCCAGACACATAAGACTATTGCAACTAGGGAGGTAACTAAAAGAGGTTTCAATGAGTTGTAAGGAGAGGGGCCTGTGTTCCCAGCCCAGCTCCCAGTGTTGGCGGGAGCGCCCTGCCTGGATCAGGGGGTGGACAGTGGAGCCCGGGCCTCGGGAAGCCTATCACAGGGGAAGGAGGGAAAGAAAGGGTGGACCCAACTACAAAGTGCAGTGGGCACATAGGGCTCCTCTCTGCCTCTCTGGAAATGTATAAGCCAACGGGCAGGCAGGGTGGCACAGCCTGATTTCCCGCGGGAGCAACGCGTCCCAAGGGAAGGCCCTGCCCACGGGAACGGAGCTCAGGCTGGGGCCGGCCCGCGGCGAGGGGGAGGGCGGGGAGGCCGGGGATGCAGGGAGCGCAGGGGCCGCGCGGCGCTTCGTAAGCGCGGTTGTGACCACAGGCTCGCTCGTGTCATTTTGTGAGCAGTAATGAAGCCTGACGAGAGGTCTCCTGCTTGCCGATAGCCGGCTGTTGTCCTAAAAATGCAAACCACCGCCTCGGGCCATGGACTCGGGAACGGGCAGAGGACGGAGGCTGCGGCGGGGCGCCCCACTGCTGCTCTCCCTTCAGCACTCCCCACTTGGACAGAGAAAGCTGCTCTTTACCCTTGTACAGAAGGACGCAGAAGAAAGGGATTTTTTTTTTTAAGGTGTCCCAGAGGCCGGTGGTTTTAATCCCGACTTCTTTTGCCGAGCAGATATTAAAGACGGGGGAGGGGATGCCCGCCACCAATCCTCGGGTCCCCATGTGTTTTCTCATGCAAAATAAGCTTTTTGAACTTGAAAGCTGCATTTTCGCCTAGTTCCCCAGCGCCCCCCTCCCGCCCCCCACCTCTGGGCCCTTTGTCTCCTCCGCGGAGTAGGCGGGCGAGCCGAGCCCCTCCGCAAGTCCTTTAACGAGGGCTCATTAATAATCGATGGGCCCGCGAGCGCAGGGCCCCGCAGCTCCCGCGGCCGCCGCAGAGCCCGCGCCCGGCGCCGAAGCCCGGCCCGGGGCAGGCCCCTGGACCCAAGGCCCCGCGGCGGGGGCGCCGCCCTGGAGACCCGCGGGCCGCCGAAAGCAGGCCGGGTCCGGGGCTGCCTGCCGGGGCCCCCAGCTTCGCTCTGCAACCGAGTCGAGCCTCTCGGCGGCCTTTGTTTGCGGTGTGTTGCTTGCTTTGGAAATTCCCCTTCCCCTTCCCCTTCCCCTATCCCCTATCCCCTATCCCCTATCCCCTATCCCCTATCCCCTTCCCCTTCCCCAGCAGCCTGCCGGTCCTCGGGCTGCAGAGACTTTTCTGGACTTGGGGAAAGGCGAGTTTTGAGTCGGATCGTGCTCCCCATTGGCGCGGAGGGGCTTTGTGGCCCGCTGCTCGCATCTCAGAAACCCTCCTCCTTCCTCTTGTCAGTCTCCTTGGAAGCAAACCCTGAAGTTGGAAGGAAAAAAAAAAAATGCATGCTGTTTCCTTGTGTTTTTAGGCATCTATTATTTCTATGGAATTCTTGACAGACAACAAAAGATTTAAAAAAAAAAAAGCTGTCGATTTTTGCTGTCAAGGAAACAAGCTGTTCTCCCCCATTTAAGGCTCCCTTGGTAAACCTGGTGGAAACTTTATTAAGAATTGATGAATATAGTCAGTGTCTCACAGAAGTCACCTGGAGTTGTTTGGAGCTACAACAGGCCACAGGAGAGCTCGATGAGTCCCAGCTAGTGAACCCCAGCTCCGGTGAGTGACCTTGGCCTGGTTAGAAGGGGGTGACCCAGGCAGGGCTTTGGCAGGAGGATGCCAGATGTGTGGCTCTGCAGTGAAATAGGAGCTCAGGCATCTCACACTTGTGTAGCACTCTCTGGTTCAAGAGCCTTCAGGGGAACCACCAAACTTGCTCCCCTGTTACCCAGCAGCACATGCAGATCAGCTGGGGCCCCGGGGAAGTTACAGGTAGATGGCCAACCTGCTGCCCCACTAGGGTTTCAAGTACTGAGAACATGTAACTTTTCTGTCTCCCTTTTACACATTTTTCTCTTTATTCTCTATTACTTCTTTGTCAATTACTTTCCTTAAAAGTCTACCTTCCAGGGAAACTGGGCAGGTAGTCGGGGTTATTCTCCTTGCTGCGTTTATATCCCTGTTGGCTCTACCTCTTTTTAAGATGCAATCCATCCTACTAACCACTCTGATCTCCATATGAGTGAATCAACTTGAACTGTGACCACATCGGTAGTACTCTGTTGTTTACACAGCGGTTTTAACTTTGTTCTCTTAGTAGACCCTGGCAAAGGTCATTTGTACATCTGGACACATAAAATGGAGGCCACCCCAATAGCCTGGCCCATGTCATGAGTCTAAACCCAAGTTGGCCTGTACTTAGGGGAAACATTTCACTGTCAGGGAAACCTGACATCCACCAATCACCATCTTCCCCCTCAGCTCTAGATAGCTTGACTTACCCTAGAAAATAGGCCCTGTGAGCCCTATAAAGAAATCCCTGGCCTAGTCAATGATGGCTTGTATCCATGTTGCTGCTTCTAACTGCTCTATGAGTCTTGTGCTTGCCCAAAATCCCTCAAGAAGAGCTCTCTCTGCATCCCTCCCCTCGCCCTGCTGCTTATATGGCAACGTGCTCCTCCAATCCGTGCATTGTCTTTCCTGAATAAACATTATCAGACTTGTTATTAAATTGTATTACTTTTGTCATTTGACAACCTTCACAGCAATCCTGTGAAGTCGGGATTCATTCCCAGGTATAAGGCAGCTAAAGCTCAAGCAAGTTATGAATTTGCTCTTTGGCCTTTGTCATGCTGCTACCCCACCATACCCAGGCACTTGCCTGGCAGTTAGGATATGTTTGCAGATGCACAAAGCTTATCCTTTTTTTCTGGGAAGCTGGTAAACCATCAGTTAGCTGTGATATATACTCAAAAGATTATAATTCAAGATAGAATTGTATTCTTCCGAAAAGAATATGAGCAAGTACTGTATCATCTCAGAGTAGAGAGAGATTCCTTTTAATGGAAGGAATATGTAGAGTGGTTGGTTAAAGGTGTAGTCCTTAGTACCACAGGGACCTGGGCTAAATCAGCTTCACTATTTGCTGGCTGTTGACATGGGACAGATTATTTAACCTCTGTAAATTTTAGATTCCTCATCTGTAAAGCTAGGTTTGTTTTACTTAGCACATTTCCATGGGAATTAAATGAGGTAATCCCATGCAACTCACTGGGCCTAGTACAGAGCGAGGACTCAATAAATGGTGGCAATTATTGGAATACTCTGCATGCTTAGGATTTTGACAGCTAGAGATGGGGCAGATGATGACATTTCTTTCTTTTCTTTTCTTTTTTTTTCTAAGTGTGATGGAAAGAATTTTAAGAAGGGGTAAGCAGGTTGTATTTACATTTTATATAAATCACTTTCTGACATTTTCTGTTTCATAGTCCTAAAATTGCACTGTGTGGTACAAGTCCCTCGCAAAGAAGGTAATTACCAAGATAGTCTACAATTTGACCAGTACTTTACAAAGCACTATCATCTCTTTTCTACAACAGTTTAGATAGATATTGTTTTCTCCTATTAATAGAGGAGAAAATAGGAAGCCAAGAGGTAAAATAACTTGTTTTTGGTCACATCTAGTCAGACCAGACTCCTTCCTTTTGCTGATTCTTGCTCAAGACTTCTTTCCTTTGAGACCATTCTATGTCTGCGTCTCTTACTCTTGTATATTAGGCATCATTTCAACCACCTTATACATTGTAAGTCAGTTAACCTGCACTACACATCTTTGAAGCAAGTACTTTCATTATCCTACAGAAAAAGGAATTGAGGACAGAGAACATTTCACATGCCCACAGTTTCACAGCATGTGCTGGACCACTGTTTAGTACTGTTCCCATGAATTTGCACCTCCCCTGGTTGTGTGCTCTGTGACCTCTGGTTTCTCTTTTGTGATTCTTTCTACCTTATTCCAATAAGAATAAGAACAGCCTGAAGTGAACAAGTCATCAACAGGTGTTTGCAACACCAGGAAGCTCAGCTCAGCAGAGACAAGAGCAGTGAGTATCTGAGCTGCTCTGTTGCACACCTTCTAGGGCCCCCTTTGACCAGGAGAGATGTGGTGTGGCTGAGAGGCTGCACAAGTAAAGATGCTGGGGTGGGTAGGGTGGGGAGAACATGGGATTTAAAATAAACAGACTGGGATGAAGACCAGTGTAGCCACAGGTACTTGTTCTTCTGGAACCCTAAGCAAATCATTGACATTGTAAGGGGGGGGGGGGGTCATAATTACTATGTCTGAAAAAACACTAAGAGTAATATGAGCAATTTTCCCACCTGCCTCACACATTGTTCTCAGGATAAAATAAAGCAATGCATGAATATGCAATGTGAAGACTCTAAATTGTGTATAAATATGAAGCACCAAAGGGCTCAAACTATTTTTAATATCAAATAAAATCCTGATTTGTCTCATCTAGAATGGCTAGTGGAAATAATTTGTTTCTATAACTGAATACAGATTAGATCTCTGGACACCAACTTTCTTTTGACCTACCTTTTTAAAATTTTTTAATCCATTGAGTTATTCTCACCTCCACCTAAGTAGACTTTTAATGATTGACTGTATTATAGTCCTTGTCTTAGGAGAGAATCTGAACCCACGGGTCTCCCCAGCCTGACACCTTTGTCCAGAGACCAAAGAGGAGACACTCTCCTGGTTAGTAGCATTAATTGATAGTCAGTGTAATCCCCTCACCAGGTTAGGGTATAGGATGAGGTCACATTTATTTTGTTATTCAAATGATATCACCTGCATTTTATCTAACTTCCTCTTCCCCTGTGGTCTTCAATGAAAAAACATAGAGGGATCCCTGGGTGGCGCAGCGGTTTGGCGCCTGCCTTTGGCCCAGGGCGCGATCCTGGAGACCCGGGATCGAGTCCCACGTCGGGCTCCCGGTGCATGGAGCCTGCTTCTCCCTCTGCCTGTGTCTCTGCCTCTCTCTCTCTCTCTCTGTGACTATCATAAATAAGAAAATTTAAAAAAAAAATTAAAAAAAAAAAGAAAAAACATAGACCTTTAGCAAGTTGCTCAGTCCAAAGAGCTTAGTCTCCATAGATCCATCACTTTATAAAGGAAGAAATTAGAACATCTGATCAAATTACAAAAGAGCCCCTTTCTCTGCCGGTGTCGATGCCTATTGTCAGGTTGCTCTGTCAAGACTGTCATGGGGTCACTGGTGGTTTCTTAGCATGAGGATGAGGGCAGGGAAGAGGATAGCTTGCCCAAGGAGGCCCAGCTTCCAGGGTTAAAGCCCTATGTGAGCAGCAGTCTCCATTCTCACACCCGCAGCCCTGTCCTGAGGACACAGTAGTTCCGGAGTGACCAACAAAAGGGAATTGAGCCTTGGCTGCTTCAGGATCCAAGGCCAGTCCTCCTCCCCAGCAATCCTGATCCTAGAGTTAGGTCATCAGTTTTGGATTCTCCTTTCCTCCTCAGGGGTCCTTTTGTTTCTCCTACAGGCAGCCTCTGTTGGATTTACTATAGTGCAGGGGTCATGAAACTACAGCCCATGGGCCACATTCAGCCTGCTACTGTTTTTGTAAACTCATTTGTTTACACAGCTTCTATGGCTGCTTTCACACAGCAGAGTTGGGGACCTGTGGTAACACCCTGTGGCCTGCAAAACCTAGAATATTGACTACCTGACCCTTTGTGGGAATGTGTGCAGACACCCACGACCATCAAAAATGTTAGAGTGACATTGATCACCAAAATAAAATGTTCTTGGTCCTGTTTATTTTTCTCCTATAAGGTTCTAGAGTCAAATAAGTGGATGGTTGTAAGTTACTGCATGTGTGAGGGGTAGCGCCAATCATCAAAGCAACTACACTCCAGGTTCTTGTCAAACTACTGCCAACAATTCTTTCATACTCTTTTCCCAGAGCGATGATTTTTTTCCCCCCAGAACAAAGAAGATGAGCTCTAAGTTGATTTGATATCTCTACTTCCAGAAATAGAAATAGGTAACAAGTTTTAAATAGAGAACAGTCTGACTCATCAGTATCCCAAACACACTCCCAAGGATAGGGAGTGCTATCATAGGAAACAGCCAATGGCTTCTCAAAATAAATAAGTGCTAGTACTCGTAGTACTAGTAGTCATTTCAGGTGACTTTTGCACTGTCAAAATATAAAGGGACGTGAAATCAATCTTTTTTGAAAGATTCTGTGAACGGTAATTTTTATACTGAAAAACATCCATGAGAAAAGCGCTAGAGTCATGTTGACCCAACTAATTAAAAATGAGAAGATTCACAATGTAGTTTGGCTTTTCCTCTCTCTCTTCAAGAGCCTTGTTGTACAACAGCCTGAGCTAAACATGCTGTGTCAATCTTATCTTTTACATTTCCTGGGTGTTTTCTTCTGAGATCATGCAACAACCCTGTCATTATTTTAAATATTTTTGCCTGTAAATTTCAGAATACTTGATCTGATTTTAATAGGACCCATGTGTGAAATCCTTTATTTTTTTTTTCATCTATCGTTCTGATTCTTTCTGCTCTTTAGTACAGCACAGCTTGGTAGCACTAGGTACGTCTTGTTGAAAGTATGTCCATAAATATGTCCCTTGCAGCATGGAACAGCTTGTTAAATTGGCAGTCCTCAGCAGTTTGCCTAGAAAAGTTTGCCTCACTTGCGATAGTCCAAATGTAGGGCAGAACACAGCGTAACTTTTTATCTAATTTTACCAATTGACATATTCTTCAAATTTTTAACTACCTCGTGTCTTTTCCTTACAGAGCCAACACCTGACTTTAAAGTGGCTAAATGTTCTTACAATTGCCAAATGTGGATAGGAAAATTACCTTTTATTACCGGAAATTAATTTGGGGGGAAATTAAAGAAAATAATACTACAATTTAAAACAGGATGCTAAATCCACTGTGGGAAATGCATCCTCATAGGCTGAGGCCACCGATTTCAATTCCTGAGGTGGGATTGGTGTTGTTCTTCATTGTTTTCAAGTTTTGTTGATATACTTTAGTGATGTACAATTCTCAGTGATACCCTGTTATTGATATTGATATACTTCGGTATTTTATTGATATGCTCTGATTTTCATCTCTCTCTGGTTAGGATCCTGTTAAGACTAGGAGTGACAAATCTAGAAGGACTTTCAATCCATGGTTTAATGTCACAAGGCTGACCCTTCAGTGCTACAGCCCTCTGCCCTCACTACTGTGAGAGGAGACTGGGTTTTCTCCCTTCCTATGTCTATAGACTATGGGCAGGCAGCACCACTTATGTTTTCAGGCCTCAGAACACCAGAAAAACCTCCCTGTCAGCCTGTAATTACACTTTTTAAAATTTGCCAAACCTTATCCTGGGGGGAAGCAGCACAACAAGACAAAACAAAACGCATATCTGAATATGGCATCGGTGAAGGGACTTGGGGCTTAGGATAGAGCACAGCACAATGGCTGTGTTCAGTGACCCTGTTTTGCTGGCCACACCCTCCAGATGGCTCTGAATGCTTTCGGGTAAGTAAGTGGCCTGAAGAGAATGCATTTTCCATGCTTAGTCCCTGTCTGCAGATTTTATCACTAGTAGATTTGCCTGTTTATGAAGAACCTATTAGAAAATATGATTTTAGGAGTTCTTGAAGAAAGCCTTCTTAGAAATCCAAAGTAGACTTTTTAAAAATGACATCCGCCCTTCCACCTTCTTAAACAGGCTTTCCCAGCTGCAGGTGAGTGAGGACCGCTACGTTTAGATCATTTAAGTCTTACTGAAATTATGTAAGACATATCACCACTTCTGATTCTTCACACCTCTCTCAAGGTTAAGGAACAGGATCTTAAGCTCTGTCTCAGTACTTCTCAAAAGTGGGGGTTTGAGGGACTCCTGGGTGGCTCAGTGATTGGGCGTCTGCCTTTGTCTTAGGGTGTGATACGGAGTCCCTGGATCAAGTCCCACATCAGGCTCCCCACAAGGAGTCTGCTTCTCCCTCTGCCTATCTCTCTCTTTGTTTCTCATGAATAAATAAATAAATAAATAATCTTTTAAAAAAGGTAGGGGTTTGAGTCTCACCTATTTCAGAATCATCTTGGGTAGATGTTACAAGTACACATTATTGAGATTTGCTTTTAATTCACTGAACCAGAGCTGCTAAGGTACTATCTAGGTAATTCTGATACACATGAAAAATCTGACACCATCACATCCATTGTCTTATGCATAGCTAGTGTCAATACAGTTTTTCGTGAAATGAATAAAAATATTCCAGGGAAATTTTTTTAAATTATGTACTTTTTAAAAAATTAAATGTCCTTCAGGCTTTATGTTGATTTAACCACATTAAAACTGTGACCAAGACTTTCTAAATTATGGAACCATGGTTGATAATTGAAAGAGAAAATCTCTTGGCATCTTGAAGAATATTTTCTAATGCTCTAGGAGGGGTCTGTAAAGCACATTTAAAATAGCTATCCTGGATCACTTTACTTTTTTTTTTAATTAGAAAAATTTAATTATTGCCAAAAGCTATTTGCTGGAATTGTATAAAAAATGTTTACAGATGCCTTAGGAAGAAAACAGCAGAATGTGGAACTAATTGTGTTGATTCAAGATAATTATGAAACACAAATGACCATTACTTACAACAAGTCCCCTGACAACTGGGGGTTGACTCCAGGGATCAGGCTCAAATGAAGGAAGTAATAATAAAAATAATAATAAAAGAGCACTGATATATTTATATGATAATAATCAAACTAGAAAATGTGCCCTATTCCCAAGTTAATAAAGGTCTGTGACATTTCAGGACTTCAATTCCACAAGCCATATTTTTACTAAGTAAAACATGCCCTGTCCCCTAATTTCAAAGGAGTACCTTGTTTTTAAAAATCTTGAATTCCTATCACATTGACTCTTGGGACTAAGAGGTGAATGAATTTCATTTCCTGACTTTTCTTTATGGTGGAAAGTGACATATTTGGGTATGAATTGTTTTCATTTCTTTTTCATCCTACATTGTCAGTGAGATTTCATGCCAGGATTGCAAGTAGAAGCCTGGAAGAGACCTTCTGGATGCTACAAGATATCTTGGCACAAAAGACTACTACATCTAATGTAGTTTAGATGATCATCGGGGTATTTGTAGGCTGTCCCCAACCTACATGGACCTCTTGTTCTATTGTGATTCCCTCATGCTCTAATTAGAGTAAAAGATAGAATTAAAAAAACAGAAAGGCCAGAAACTTCTAGTGGAAATCACCACCAATAGGGGACCAAACACAATTTTGAGTCTTCCATTGAACAGTAACATCTGGAAGAGAGAATCTAACACCTTTGTGGGAAAATAGTTAGGCTTCAATTTCACAATACGAAACTGAAAGATAAGCTGTAAATCAACATTTAAGTCCCCAGACCAACACCGTCTAATAGAAATAGAAGGTGAGCCACACATGTCATTTAAAATTTACTACCATTTACTTAAAAATAAAAGTAGAGAGAAAGAGGTGAAAGTAATTTAATAACATATTTTATTTAAACCATTTCCAAAATATCATTTTAACATTTAATGAATGTAAAAATTATTAACGAAATGTTTAACATTCTTTTATCATACTATGCCTCCACATCTCAATCTGAATTGGTCATATTTCAAGTGTTCAGTGGCCACATGTAGGTAGTGGCTGCCATACTGGATAACTTAGGCCTGGGCTGATAATCGTCCATCTGATATGAGTTCTCTAAGAGGGACTCTTTGGAGGGATGAATTATTTGAAAAGCTGTAAAATGTTGTCATTTCTATGTGATCTTGAGACTTGCAACTATGAGTATATATGGGTGAATGGCTAGAAGGAGTGAGAGTGGGGAAATCTGCTTTGATACATGTGAAGGCTAATCTTGGGTTTGCCCAAGCTGTGGAGGCTGAGCTTTTCCAGAATGATTATTTGTTCAGTTTGTGCATTTACTAGGTTGGGCTGTCAGACACCGCAGTTTGCAGTGTGCTATGGCTCTGCTGGACGACTAGACAATTGGATGATACTTTCAGATGTCTTCGCTCTCTGCTAGTGGCTGTCTCACTCCAGCTTGTGATATAGCAGCTGCTTATATCTCCTCTGCCAAGGATGCAGAGCCAGTGCACTGGTCCCATTCTAGGCTCTCACTGTTGGCTGGTAACTGACAGGCATCTCAAGGAGCCAGACGTGATGTTCATGGCAAGTGTAAGTGTCACAGGCAGAGTGAAGGTTGGGCAACACCACAACTCAGATTTTGATTTATTCTCAATCTGAAGTGTGCCACATCAATAATAGATTATTGCCCTAGAAACTTACCAGCTTTCTTGGACCATTTTAGTTTATTTCTGGGTTTCAAGTTCAAAAAGTTGTTAATTATACATCTTAGCTCATGACACCATGTCATTAGTTTGCACCGGCTTCTCTCAACCAACTGGCTGATTCACTTGTATATCATCTCTCTATCTCCCTATCATCTATCCATCCATCTTTTTATCAATCTATCTCCTCAGATTCCCGTTTCTCGATTTCTCACTGCCATTCTTGTTCTTCCTCCTATCACAAGCAGTCATATTAATGTGTTTGGTGATATCTTTTTGTTTTGTTGTCACATGTTTTTATAAGACACGCATTCAAGTTTATACAAATATCATTATGTTAGATCACTCTATTTTCTTTTTATCATTATGGCCTATTGTTTCTAAGACCTACCCCCATAGCTGTGTAAACATCCAGCTATTTGTTTCTAATTGCTGAAGGATACTTTATAATTGACATCTACTATGTTTTACCTGTCCACCAGTGATAGTCTCCATGATTGACTCCCACCACCATAATCAACAGTGTAATAAATATCATGGAAGATGCCCCCCACTGTATGAGAATATTTTTGAGAATTATATTCAGAAAAGAGTACTATTTATTATAGGGAACATTTAATTTAACTAAGTACCACCAAGTTGTTTCCAGAATGTCTGCAACAATCTATGCTTAAGTTAGCAGGCATATGAAGGTTCTGGTATACCCAAATGCCCAAAACACTGACATTATTCAGTTTTCCAATTTTAATCAATCTAATGAGTTTCTTGAGCTTTTTTTTTTTGCTATTTTGTCAAAGTGTATGGTAAAACATAAAATTGGGAAGCAAAACTAGATGATAAAATCCAGTTTTCTATTCCTTTTGAAAACATTTGACCACATGCTGGTTGTTACAGGACAAGAGGCAATAAAGTCACTTCCAGTACTATGCTGAATAAAAGTGTTAGGAGTGCGCATCGTTGATTTGTTCGTGGTCTTAGAGGAAGATTGAGTACTCACCATTGAGTATGATATTAGCTGTGGGTTTGTCATAAAAGGACTTTATTATGTTGAGGTACATTCTCTCTGTACCCACTTTATTGACAGTTTTAAAAAATCGTAAATAGATGCTGAATTTTGTCAAATGTTTTTTTCTGCATCTGTTGAAATGATCATATGATTTTAATCTTTCCTTTTGTCAATCTGGTGTATTATGCCGATTGATTTGCAGATGTTGAACCATCCTTGCATCTCTGAATTAAGTTCCTTTTGATCATGCCATACAATCATTTTAATGTATTTAAAATATAGTTTGCTAATATTTTGCTAAGGATTTTTGTATCTGTGTTCATTAGGGACACTGGCCTATAATTTTTGTGATGTTTTTGTCTTGTTTTCATATCAGAGTGATGCTGGCCTTGTAAAATGAGTTTAGAAGTGTTCCTTCCTCTTCAATGTTTTGGCAGATTTTGAAAAGGGTAGGTGTTAAATCTTTGAATGTTTGGTAGAATTCACTAGTCTGATCCTGAATTTTTGTTTGTTGGGAGGCTTTTGATTACTAATTCAATCTTCTTACTAGTAATGAGCCTATCTAATTTTTTATTTCTTCCTAACTAAGTCTTGGAAGATTGCATGTTCTGGGAATCAATCCATTTGTTCTAGATTGTTCAGTTTGTTTGCATATAATTGTTTGCTTATGATCCTTTGTATTTCTGTGATATCAGTTGTAACTTCTCCCTTTTCACTTTGATTCTATTTACTTGAGGTTTTGTCTTTTTTTCTTGGTGAGTCTATCTAAAGGCTTGTCAATTAAGTTTATCTTTTCAAAGAACAAGCTTTTATTTTCATTGATCTTTTCTATTGTCTTTTTAGTCTCTTTGTTCCCATTATGATTTTTATCATTTCTGTCCTTCTAATGACTTTGGGCTTCATTTATTCTTCTTTTTCTAATTCATTTAGGTGTAAATTCAGATAACTTATTTTAGATTTCTCTTATTTCTTGAGTTGGGTGTGTATTGCTATGAACTGCCCTCTTAGAATTGCTTTTGCTGTATCCCATAGATTTTGGTATGTCATATTTCTACTTTCATTTGTTTCTAAATATTTTTAAATTTCTCTTCCGATTTCTTTGATGACCCGGTGGTGGTGCAGTAACATGTCATTTAATCCTCAGGTTTTTGTGGGTTTTTCTTTCCTCACTGAGGTCTATTAATATTTGCTTTATATATTTTGATGCTCCTATGTTGGGTGCATACGTATTTTTAAATATTGTATCTTTTTGCTAGATTGACCCCTTCATCATTATGTAATGCCATTCTTTGTCTTTTATTACAGTCTTTGTTTTAAAGTTTATTTTGTCTGATATAAGTATAGTTACATAAGTTTTCATTTCCTTTGCATGGAATATATTTTTCCACCCTTTCACTTTCAACCTGTGTGTCTTTGGATCTCACTCACTCTGAAGTGAGTCTCTTGTAGGCAGTTTATAGATGTGTCTTGTTTTTTTTATGCATCCAGCCATAGCCTTTGACTGGAGAATTTAGTCCATTTACATTTAAAGTAGTTAGTGAGAGGTATGTACTTAGTGACATTTAAAAATTTGTTTTCTGGCTGTTTTTTTATTCCTTTCTGTTACTTTCTTATTTTTCTTTCTTCCTTTGTGGTATGATGAGTTTCTTCAGTGTCATATTTAGATTTCTTTCTCATTTTCTTTTGTGTATTTACTGTAAGTTTTTGATTTGTGGTGTAGTTCACATATAACACCCTATGGTATAGCTGTCTATTTAGGTTGATAGCAACTTAAATTTGAACACATTCCAAAACCTTTCATTTTCACCTCCCTCATATTTTATGTTTTTGATGTCATATTTTACCACTTAATCAACAGCCTGGTTTGTTCTTGATAAGTTCCTATTGTTGAGGGTATGCCAAGATCTGTCAGTGTTCCAAGGGGAGGTATCTCATTTAGCACCTAGTTTCAGGCTGATGAGAAGCCAGACCCTTAGGCAGCAGCTTTTAAAATATGCAAATATATACAGTCCGTTGGGGCCACAATTGTAAACCCTCTAACTTGGCCTCTTGACCAGGAGATCTGGAGGCTACCCCTGGGTGACAGCTGTAATAATTGGGGCTCCAGATGTGTGGGTAAGCTCCTTTCTGGGAGGTATTGGCCAAGGAAGTGTGCCAGGATGCTGTCACTTTGTTCACATTCCCTAGGAGTGCCTCCATAACTTCTAGATGTGTGGGAAAACTGAATCCTGCCTGTTAGGCAGAAGGTACAGGTTAGGTAAATAGGCCTTTTCACTGGAAGACTGGGGGTGTGTTCCAGTCTGCTGTCTGTGCAGTGCCCTGGGGGTGGTGGTCCCCCAAGACTATCTTTCTCATTGTTAACATCTCTTGGAGCTTAGGAACTCCAGCCCCCTTGTCCACCAGGGCCAGGCAAATAATGGCATCTCCTGTGTGGTTTATGTGGACCTGCTGGCTTTAGTAGGGAAACTGGAAAGTGTATGGGTGTGGCATACTCACCGGATTCAGAAAAGGAAGTGGGAAAATGTCTTGACCATCTGGCCTGGGGACATCAGTGCTGCAGGAGAGTACCTTGACTGTGGGTGTATGCCTGCTCTAGGAGAGAGGCTGAAGAATGCCATGACTGCTCCTGTTTGTCAGCCCCAGTCAGGATACAGTACAAGAGTTGCAACTGCCCATGCTCATTGACTTTAGTAACGGACTGAGAGAATGCTATGATTATTGGTGCTCAATTGCCCTAGCCAGGGAACAGAGTGTCACTGCAACTGCCTCCACTTTCTGACCTGGGCAAGGCAGTATGACAGTGTCATGAATTTTTGGTGAGACTTTGTCTCTACCTCTCCTACTCATCTCAATGTAGTCTTTTTATTCTTTGTTGTGGAGAAGTAGTTCAATCAACTTTCACAGGGAAATGATCAGTATGTACTGTAGATTTGATGTGTCCATGGGAGGAAGTGAGTTCAGAATCTTCTCTTGTTGCCATCTTGAATCCCACTTCCCATCCATCATTTTAAATAGCTTCCTATGTCCATGCACTTAAAAAACTTTCAGCAAACATTTGTTAAGTGAATAAGTGAGTAAATGAACAGTAAAAGGGAGGGCTATATATTAACTTGAATACCATGTAAAAGTGAAAGAATGTGTCTATATTCTGTAATATGAGTAACAGTGATTATAAGAAGGTGAGAATAGGATCTAAAGACAGTAAATTAGAAGATATGTAGAAAATGAAGAAAATACAAATGGAACAGTTTACACACATATTCTCTAGATATTTATTCATAACTAGATTCATTATAAAATAATTTCAGAAATGATCTTACATAGTTGGTAAAATTGTTCTTTGGAATGTTAAGAAAGCCCTTATTATCTGAACAAAATCATTTGAACAAAAGGCCATTCTATAATTTGTTACCAGTATGGGATTCATCTTCATGCACTCACTCTTCAACTGCACAACTCATTGACAGATGTGGCTAAAAACTATTCTCAATGTCCCAGTCCATTCTTTAACACCCTACAAGAGTTTGCAGAGAATTTTAAACCTCCCCTTCTGACTTTAGGTCATTCTCAGTCTAGAAGCTGTAATGGGGTGTGTGGTTTTCAAGTCCTGAGCCTTAGTCCTGCCCTTCAAAATCAGGCATTAGCTCATCTCCAGCTTACAGTGCTGGGGGATATTTCACAGTCAAAGATAGACTGGTTAAACCTAATAAGAATCTACATATCCATGGAGATCACAGATAATGTAGCAAGTCAAAATTATAGAAGTCATTACCACTGAGTATTCAGGAAGAAAGAACACTAAACACATGGGTCAGAGATGTGAGACATTTACCTACCTTAGTAAAAACAAAGGATCAAAAATAATAGATTGTGCCAGATGTTTGACATTACAGAAAGATGCTGAAGCTAGCACCACTGAAAGCTTTACTCACAGAGGTTGGCAGATTCTGAGGTAAGAGATTCAGTTGGTTGAGGGTGTGGCTTGTTGTGCTGGGGCCAGAAGCTTCTTACCACTTGTCCTACCCCCATATATTTGGGGCAAACCTAGAAGTATAGCACCTTCATCAGGCAAAAATAGAGAAAGTCAGGACAATATTTCTTCACCTGCTTCTTCTCTCCATTGTCTGGTTACTGAACACCCAGTTTTGCCAGGTTTTCCAGTTTTCATTGGAAAAGTCAACAAGTAGATAGCATATCAGAGCCCCAACAGCAAAGAGCAGAATGAGCTGATCTAATCTCGACCTCACTTCCCAGACTGTGGTGCTGATTCTGGAGCTACCACACAGGCTGGGAGGGATTCTTCTCTTCCTTTGCCTCATTTCCTCACATCATGAGGAATTAAAGGATAATATGGACTTTCTGCTTTTAAGGGTGAGCCAATACTTCAATTAGATCAGATCCCTTTGATTCTTGTTAAATTAGTAAATGAAAAGGTAGTTGAGTAGCAAATGAATCTCATGTAGCAGTTTTGCCCATTGCCCTTCTAGCAGATAATAGTTAAGGGTTTTAAGGGCAGGTTTTCATAAACAACTGACCCCAAAAATGTTGCAGGCAAACAAATTCACAGCACATCTCAGGCTACAGACATTATAAACTTTTGATTGGGATGATATGTCTATATTTCAGAAAGCCGTCAATATATTGCGTTATGTATTGATGTGTGTATCGATATTCCTGATATGTATTACACTTACACATACAAATAGGTAAATAAGAGAGGGGGAAAACTGTAGCCTGTAGCCTGTGCATTCTCTATAGCCTCTACAGAGAGATACTAAGCAGCAAAATATTGGTGTTGTTTGTTACAGAAATGGAGAAGAGTATCTTTATTTTATTTTATTTATTTATTTGAGACACACACACACACACACACACACAAACAGGATGGGAGGAGGGACAGAGGGAGAAGCAGATTCCCTGCTGAGCACTGGGCTCCATCTCATGACCCTGGGATCATGACTTGCGCTGAAGGCGGTTACTTAACCCACTGAGCCACCCAGGAGCCCCAGAAATGGAAAAGAGTATTAAACCATATTTAAGAATAAAAACAAGTAGGTAGTCAAATGCCCTAAACAAGTAAGCAAGTAAGCCAATTGGCTTAAAATAAATTTTTTTTTTTTACTTTTTATTTACCTTGGGCAGCAAAAGAATCACCACCGTTATCTCTAACCACCTCACCGTATTATCCTACCTTATTGTTATTTAAATTTGGTACATAATAATAAAGCAGCACCAAGGCACCTCAATTCATTTGACCTAAAACTCCCCTGTTATTCTAAATGCAGTAACAATTTCTAAAGTGTCATCTTCCGACTGGGATTTTAATGAAAGGATGTTCCTTTTCCTGGTTTTTTTTTTTTTTTTTTTTTTTTTTTTTGATCGTTTGTTTGTGTGATTCTGCAAAAATATTTAGCCATTTTCAGCTTCGGAGATAGTTTTCCACCTATAAAATAAATATCTGGTTTTAAGCATTTCTGCTCCAGAATGAAATGAGAAGCGAAAGGCAGTATCCATTAATTTATAATTAAACTGGTTGGGAAAAGAGAAGCACATGCTAGCAGATTGGTCCTCGGTGACTGATACGCTCCCTGCTGCAGAGCCACCGCTGGAGGATGATTTATTATTTTTCCTAATGTTTCTCATTCTCATTTCAGCCGAGAAGGTCACCCACAAAAGATGGAATCCAGAAAAGAGGCGACACAGTTTGACTTTGGGTGGCTGCCTTTCTTTCCTTTCCTTCACTTAAATTTTAGTATTTACAGCTTACTAGTCTTAAATTTGACACTCAGCAGACATAAACTGTATTCTTGAGAGGATTAAAGGATTATTCACTCACTAGCTTAATCAGATTAATCAGAGATTTTGAACAAGATATCTATTGCCATTCACAAGATGCGACGTGTGATCACTGCCTGCTAGTTGAATTTGGCTTGAGCAGACACACACACATGCACATACACATGCATACACATGTGCACACATGCACACATGCATACACTCATGTAGACACACATAGCCCTACACACACATACATAATTTTTACATATTATTTAAAAATACTTATTTTAAAAATCATGATCAATTAGTTTCTAAGGCTTACTTTGCCTAATGACAGACCAAAGAAAGAAAATGTTATGTGCCTGTATGTTTTATAATGCTATTTAGATTTGAATTACTTTATTCATTATGGGTTGTTTGAATTTATTTTTGGAACTGCCTTTTTAATTGTCATATCATTTGTTAAGCGACTCTCTGGAACTTTTTAAGGAAAAACAATCATTTCCATTTTTTTTTTGCATTCATATGAAGTAACTCTTGAAATATGAATATTACTGAATTATATTATAATGAAAGAATAAGAAATATCCTGAAAAATAGATCTGTTGTTTATTATTAATACCAATAGACAATAATAATTATTGCTTTTCCATTCCTATTAAGAGCTTAAATTCCGTTCTACATTCATTTTAATAAGCTCCTTTTTTTGCAGGAACAGGAGGCAGCAAAGACCCTTTGTACTTCAGACATATTAAACCAGGATTGGGACCAACTGTCCCATTGTAGAAACTCTTATTTTAAAGCAGCCCGAGTTAAGCAGATTTTGTTGGATTTACTTTCATTTGGGTCTTATGCTATTTGGGGGATAGACAATGCAATATTGGAAATATTCTCAAAGACAGGAAGAAGCAAAATTAAAATGCAAGCCCTATTCGTCCACTCTATTAATCAAAATCACTTGATCCTGGAACTCTGGAGACCCCTGGGAGCAGACTTTAGATATATTGGTCTTTTGGTTCAGAAGGCAGTGGATTTTGATGCTCTTGCTTCTCAACTAGAATCTTATTTCTGACAGTTATACAATTAGTATAAAATCTTCATTAATCTATATACTACTCACTAATGTTCAGTGGTGATGCTGTCTTTAATACAGTATACCAATACCTGATATTTAAGCTTATGTTGTATTTCAGATGTTTCAAAGTCCTTTCACAGATTATAGCAACCCCATGAAGTAAAAAGGCCTTCCAAGACCTATTTTATAGATACAGAGAGAAAAAGTGCTTTATCCAAGGTGAAGTAATAGAATTAGGACCAATATCCAAGTCTTGTGAGTCTAAAGAAATGCCACTCTTTCTCCTCTTGTACTTTGATGACTGTGGGTTTATGATGGTGCCAGATACACCCACCCTGCCCAAAGAATGTGTGTGTCTGTGTGTATCTATGTGTCCGTGTATGTGAGATGCAATGCAGCTTAGTAAGTTTATAGGTATGGTTTGCAGCAATGAAATAAAATAAAGGATAGTTCCAACTTAGCAAACACTGGAAACCAAAAACAGCCAATAAAAGTGAACAATGAATTTTGGTCAGTTTCCTGGGCTTCTGAGCTGCAATAAGGTTTTATAGCTACACCACAGCCAAAGTTAGCAAAGGATGAAATCATGAGCTACTATTTCACAGCCATCAAAGCCCTCGAAGCTCTGGCTAACTTTTATGTTTATGATTTGCCACGCACGTTACCTCTATTATCTCATCTAATCCTAAGATAGTTTTCTCATTGTCTCTACCGTTTTCAGATGGAGAAACCAGAACCCAGACAATTTAAGTGACATGCACAGGGTCACAGGGTTACCAACAGCAGGTAGAACCTAGAGCTGGATGCAGGACTTCTATTCTTCATCACCCTGCCATCAAGTATGCATTTACAGTTTTGGCTGCTTTACAAAATACGATTTCTATGCTGACATCTAATAATCTTCACCTATTTATTGCACTGTTTCTGTGTTTGCAGCTCTATCTTTTAACAAAAATGGTGATGTCTATTCTGGTTTCATTTCGGTCATAACATGCTTTAAAGGCTCAATACATGCCAGATACATGTGAGATATTTCTCATTCATCTCTGTTAATCCTCACTTGGGAGATTGGAATTGTTTTGCTCATTGGCAGAGAGAGAACATACAACTGGGAGAAAGTAAGCAACCTGTCCAAGTGCAAGGCCAAGGAAAAAAGCAATTTTATCCCAGTCTGATTCCATGCCCTCTTGGTTTCTCCTTGCACCTGAACACGAGGCCATAGCCCAGGGGGCAGTGCCCTGAGCTTCTGATCCTAGCCTTACTAGAAGTGACATAACCAGAACACAAATAAAAACATTCCTTATTTCAGATTTGCAGGATTATCTTCTCCCCACATGGGGGCCAGAAAGTCTTCCTCTATTTTAGCACTGAGTAATCCAACCCAGTTTTCCTTTCCTTTGCCTGGACCTCAGTAATCTTTTTTTTCACTTTAAAAAAAACACTTTGTTGGGATCCCTGGGTGGCGCAGCGGTTTAGCACCTGCCTTTGGCCCAGGGCGCGATCCTGGAGACCCGGGATCGAATCCCACGTCGGGCTCCCGGTGCATGGAGCCTGCTTCTCCCTCTGCCTATGTCTCTGCCTCTCTCTCTCTCTCTCTCTCTCTCTGTGTGACTATCATAAATAAATAAAAATTAAAAAAAGCACTTCGTTAATTTTTAATCAAAGGTACTATATTATTTCTGATTATCTTCCTTCCTTTTGGAGAGGGTGAACTGTACTTGGTGATTTGGTTTTCAATGTGAATCTCCTTCAATGGTTTTTGTTCCAAAAGTACAAAGATCAAGATCATCTGTTTAACTAGGTAGAGCTAATTCTACACTTATTCCTACCTTGCTGGGTAGAAAAATGATAAACGTTGGGAAGAATGCTGTTATTTTTTTGTTAAATCCATGTGCTTAAGTATTCGAGGCTATCTATGTTCAGGGACCAGGAATTATTTTAGAGAGGCATGACTAATTTTTTCTTGTTTGTGTTTTTAACCATCATTTGCAAAATAGCTCAAGTATAGTGAGCACACAAGCTTATCAAATACATACATTTCCTGCACACACCCACATCCCCACACAGCGTTATGGGCACACATTTCCTCATGCCCCAAAGTGGAAAAAAAAAAAGCTGGTTTAAGAATAGAAGTGTATCATAAACCTCTCCTCTGAAAAAACATATGCATTGGATTAAAACCACACTAAATTTCTTCCTCTAAAAATATTTGGTAGTGACTTTATTCTGTTAAGAGCAGTTGTTTTATTTCACAGAAAATGTAAATAAAGCAGTACCATCATGGAAGTTGATCGGGTTACAAAAATAAAGTTGGTCCGTTTGATACAACGGTTTGTCTTGTATTCAAATATATACTGGAAAGGTCCATAATATGTTACCTAAACATGTGAAATAACTTTTGGACTTGGTTTGAAGTGATTTGGACTCAATTACTTTTTGAGGAGACATGGATATGTGAGCAGCTTGAGGTGTGTGTGTGTGTGTGTGTGTGTGTACACACACACGTGTGCACTCTCCAGTGGGATTTCTCAGTTATTTTTTTATTTACAACTACTCTGTTGTTGCTTATCCTGCATTCTCAATGAAGGCCAATACTTCTGGAAGAGCCAGGTCCTTGAGAAATCGTGTATAGAAGATGGTCTCGACTTAGCATTTCACGGAGAGAGAAATCTGATGCCATTTTAACCTAAACCAAAAGAGATTATGTGACTGTTTTAGTGGGCTCCAGGATCACTTAGATTTAGTGTCTGAGCAAAGATATTGGATTTCGGTAATTGCAACCATTGGGTTAACATGGCAGTTATTCGAAATGAATGACCCATGTAGGTGAGACTTCAAGGTTATGGGTCACTGGAAACCTTTCCCTGGTTTCTGCATACAGCTGCTCACTGGTGGGGGCTTTCCCACTAGCTGGGGTCTCCTTGTGGCAAATGCCAAGCCCCACTCTCTTTCCCTCGCTCTTCTGTATTGGGGTCGGGGGAGGAGAGTGAGGCACAGAAGAGACTTCTCAGCTTGAGTGTATTGTTTATGGAAAAAGCAGTAGAGACAGAGGACGTGGGCTTCGTAGTGAATCTGCTTATAAGTATTTATTTATTTATTTATTTATTTATTTATTTATTTATTTATAAATAAGCCTGCTGCTACTGACTTCTGGAAATGTCCTACATCCAGACCTAGGTGGAGTATTTATATGCAAAACCAAAAATCTACATTTAAGATGTGTGTGCTTTACACGTAAGTTATAACTATAAAATCAAAAAGTTGAGAATCCATTCATTTACAACAGACAGGTACTTATTTTGTCAGTATTTATTTTTGCATGGGTTACAGTTCCACTTAGAGCTCTTTTGGACCCTCTTGGAATCCCTAAGAGTCAGTGACAATGGTGGTATAGAGATGCACGTTTTTACCAGCCATCGCTTAGATCTCTGAGCTATGTTTGCTCAGTTCTCCAGACGCGCCCCCAGCCTCCCACATTCTATCTCTTTCCCAATGGAGAGTCCACTAAAAGCAATTTTTCTAGAGTTCCACTATATTTGGGGTTTTTCCATATCTTGCTCAGTCACCAGCACCTATGTCCCTTATGTGTGACGCACAGGCGGTCCCCTTCCTGGTATTATTATAGGAAAACAATATAGAATTGTAAAACATGTAAAATCCTCAACTGGAAAAGAACGAGGCCAATACAATGGAAGCTATGATCCCAATAACAAAAAATAGGATCATGTTGCTTTAGTTCCAAGCAGCAGCCCCTCCTGACCTCTTAAAAAGAAAAAATCAACACATTAATGATGCATTTGCAAACAAACTTGTTTTTACCTTGTGCTGACAGTCAGGCATGTGGGAGGTTAGAGAAAAGAAAGGAAGGCAAGGCAAGGGGATTGCTTTGCTCTCCGGTCTTGGTTTCCTGGCCTTGGCTGATGGAATTATTGTTTATTTTTTTAATTTTCAGAGGTAGGCTGATGACAGCTGAAGAAGACTGTATTTGCTGAGGAGCAGCATGATGGTAGAGAGGAGCAGAGCTCCTGAGGGAGACCTAATGGTTCCTCTCCTTCCTGCACGGAGATAAAGACTTATAATAAGCGTGCATGTTCACCATCTGGCTCTGTGCATGTGGTCCTTATGGAGGGGAAAGCAGCACAATCTGTAAATGATCAGGAGCCATGGCGCTCTCTCCAGAGAATCCACGATGCAATCAAGGTGACAGATGGCATGGCCACTGCTGTGGCCTCATGGAGAAGATCAAAATCACCTTCAATAAACTCTGACTGAAATGGGCATGAGCACCTCAAAAAAGTCAGTTTGTCAGTCAAACTGCCACAGCACGCTGCATTGGGGAAACATAGCGGCCAGCTCTCTGTTTTCAATCGTTTCCGTCTGACTGGGCCTGAACTATGATCTTTCTCAAATTGTCCTTTCTGTTTAGCTGAAGCAGGCCAGCAAATTGCCAGATTCATTGCTTTATTGAAGAAAATTGAAAACACGATGTCCTCAATTCCAGGGACGCGCGGCTGGCAGGTGCTGGGACACCCAAGCGCTGAAAGTGGATCCCTGTGTCTTCGGCCCAAGTTCGCTCAACTTGAGGCAGATTTTTGGGTATGAAAATAAAATGCAAATGTGTGCCTGGCCTGAAAAGATCAGCTGGCAGTGGATATGTAAAGGGTATTCGGTGTCCAATGGATGTGTGTTGAATAAACACATGCTTGAAAAGAGAAGGAGGAAGGAGGAAGGAAGGAAGGAAGGAAGGAAGGAAGGAAGGAAGGAAGGAAGGAAGGAAAGAAGGAAAGAAGGAAAGAAGGAAGGAAGGAAGGAAATGAAGCCTCAGTGTTGTTGGTACCATGTATTTTAATAGCAGGCTGCCTTGATGATAGATTTGGTATCTGTTTCCTTTTCTATGCATGTTTATCAAACATATGTTTCTGTGAACTTGAAGCCTTGGACTTAAGATCAATGAAATACAGATGCATTATTTTGTCCCAAACAACTTGTGTAGTATTTGTAGGGTCGGCAGGTTCGGACAGATTTCCGTGCTTGACCTCCCTCCACAACTGAAAAAAATTTTAAAGCTCCAACTGCTCATAAAACTGGAGGGGAATGAGTAAAAGTTACTCTACTGGGAGAAAAATACAGTACTGCCTTTTTTAAAAAAAGATTTTATTTATTTATTTATTTATTTATTTATTTATTTATTTATTTGACAGGAGAGAGAGAGACAGAGAGCGAGAGCAAGAAAGACAGCCCACAAGCAGGGTGAGAGGCAGAGGGAGAAGCAAGCTCCCGCTGAGCTGGGGGCCCCATGCAGGACACAGTACTGCCTTTCAAGAAGTAAGGGCACTGATTTCGGGTCAAAGATGATGGATCTGAATGAAAGGACTCCCCCCTCCCTCTCCCTCCTCTTCCCTTGGCAGAGTTCCACTGTTGTTTTTCCTCCCAAGCTCCAGGAAATGTACGTTTCAAGCAAAAGTCAACTTATCCAACCTTGTGGTCTCCCAAGAACCCAATATCTGTTATCTGGTCCTGGTGTTTTATATTATGAAGCCTGTGAAGAGATCTCAAAATTCCAACATTCCATTGATTTTCCTGCTCGAAACTATAATCTTCTAGCTTTGCATTCTTGCTTGATTTAAAATCCAAAGCCTGCTCCTGCCCTGTCTCCATCATCTGTGTTGTAAATTATTTGTTTGACAGCTGAGAAATATCTTCTGGTGGAGTCCTGGACTCTCACAAAGGCTTTATGCCCCTCATAGGTGCTTCTGAATGCCAAACATCCTGCTCTAGAGATTTACAAACACAACTAAAGGGCCTCATCCCGAATCTGTGTACACAAAACACGAGAAACTATGAAAAAGGCCTCACATTTTGAGTAACACGAATAGCGAGAACTTTGTATAGGGACTCTCTTTGCACAGGGCACATGAGTGGAGCTGACTATTATGTATCACAGTGATGTGTGGTCTCCTAGGAGCAGAGGACTAAATTTATTCAGAAAATATCTATTGCAGACCAAACTCCTACTAGGTATAGGCTGTCCTAGGAGTTGAGAAATCAAACTTCATGAAGAAAAGTAGGTACCAAACAGTTCTTTTATGGGCACTGTGCTCTGCCCACCCCTCCTCCCCTTGAGCTGGCTCTCTGGTGAGCAGGCTTTGCATTCTCATCAATAAGAGCTGTTGTGGAACACACGGCCCAGACGTGTGAGCTGGTGAGAGCATGCTTCCCTGTCCCAGGAGACGCTGTGTGTATTCTCCAGCCTGGCCTCTGGCTCTGGGGATGACAGGTTCTGTAATAGATATGTTCATCAACACGGCCACAAGGAGGGGTGGCAGGACGGGTCATTTCTGCCTTTTGGTGGCAGTGTCTTCCCCCAGACTCCAGTTGCTGGTGCGGAGTAATGCTTCAGAAAGGCAAATGGGTCTAACCCTTTCCTGAAGGAACAAGACTATATGGGGAAATTCAGCAGGGACCAGGGGGTTAAAGTAGCTTCCCCTGGAACATGAATGTTCTGCGTCATACATCCCGCATGACATGTAGTCATCAGAGCTTGGCCTAAATTCAGATAATTATGTTCTGGTCCTCTCTGGCATGGAGTGTCACCTGATTATATGCCAATTGCATAACCATATATCATTACTCTCTTTTATGTCCTATCATCTAAATAATACATTGCTTAGAGAAAGTTCCTTGTGGTAATTTGAAAATGTAGGTCTGTCAGCAAAGCTTTATCTCTATAACACTGCATTTCTACCCGTGCTCTGTATGTCCATGGGTGCTGCAGGTAAGAGGGTGTGCAGAGCTCCAGAGTCCACCAGCTCTGAAACCCAGGAGGAGAATGGCTTGTGGTCATAATAAGGACAGTAGGTCCAACATGGACTGAGTAATGTTTTTAAGCACAGAGAGTGCTTTCTATTTTTACTTTTTGAAAGACTGATATAATGCTGATGGGTTACACAGAAATTTTAAAACATGCATGCAAAAAGATAGGCAATCTAAAACTTAGAATTCCAAAGCATGCCACTGAAAATGACCTTGTGATAGCACCAATAAATGAATGTTAATTTCCCAAGCTCTCTGTGCACCGAGCCACTTGGACTTCTTTTCAAGAGGATAATGTTGTCTTAGGTCAAAAGAAAGAGTGGGTGGTTCACTAATGGTAAAATGGCTCAGACTAGCTCCATTGGTTTTGGAATAAAGATGTGGAATACTGTCCTGCGTGTGTAGGATGTCATCATATGAGTTTACACCAGCTATAAATTGAGTATTTGGAGGCAACTGCATTTTTTAGTCAGATTCCAACTAGCGGGGTGCCTGGGTAGCTCAAGAGGCTAAGCGTCTTGACATTGGTTCGGATCCCGATTCCAGGGTCCTAGGATGGTGCCCCATATCGGGCTTCCTGCTTAGTGGGGAGCCTGCTTCTCCCTCTCCCTCTGTTACTTTCTCTGCTTGTACTTGCTCTCTCTCTCTCTGTCAAATAAATTAATAAAAACCCATTTTTTAAAAAAGATTGCAACTTGAACCCTCAATGTCTGCATTTTTTCTGTCCGTGCATCTCTGAACAAGAATGATGGTGAATGACGATGCCACCCAGTACATCAAATGCTTCTCAAGCTGCTGGTGTATTTTGGTTCAGCTTTCGTGATTTTTTTTATTACCAGATTTGTGACTTAAAAAAAGATCTCTCAGCAAAATATTTCTGTTATAGTATGAAGTCTTGCTTAGAAAGGTTAATAAACATTTTACAGAACACATTCATGTTTTGTTCTACTGATTGCTTGACACTCATTTTAATCTTCATCAGGCTAGCAGTGAGCAAATGGTTCCTGTTTCCCATTAGATTCCTCCACCCTCCATAATGAATGAGCTGTTGATTTCATTTCAATGAATTCTCTTTGGTGAACAATCCACTATAACAAATGCTTTCTTTGGCCATAAAATCATGTTTCCTCCATATAAATATGCTATTTTGGGGGCATTTTGTGCTGGTGTAGGGCACAGTTCTTTTCTTAAGAGTTCTTATAATCAGCAACAACCTGTTTTCCTTTCTTCCCCATGACACTTAAAAAAATTATTAAGGTAGTTTTTTTCCATGCTTCTCATTAAGTGCACAAAGGCTCTAAAGCAGCACTGTCCGTGAGACATATGATGTGGGTCACATACATACCTGCTCCTTTTCTCCATATTTTTAAAAAGTAAAAAGAAGGAAATGAAGTTTATTTTAATAACAGACTTTATTTAAATCCCTTGGATAAATAAAATGTAGTATATCCCCATAGTAGAATATTTTTTAGTCATGAAAGGAATGAAATTCTGATACATGATATGACATAGATGGGCCTAGAAAACAATCTGCTGAATGAAATCGGCAAGATGCAAAAGTAAAAATTGTATGATTCCATATGAGGTATCTAGAGTTGTCAAAATCAAGGCAGAAAATAGAAATGTGATTACCAGAGACTGGGGGGAGGGAGAAATGGGGAGTTAGTGTTTAATGGGTCCAGAGTTTCAGTTTGAGAGGTAGAAAAATTCTGGAGATGGATGGTGGTGACAGTTGTGCAACAAAAGGAAAGTTCTTAATGCTCCTGAAGTGTACACTTAAAAGGATTAAAACAGTGTATTTTGTATTATGTATATTTTGCGCCCCACCCCCACACACAAGGATCAGATTATTCCATTCTTTGCTCAGAAACCTCCACGATCTTCCCATCACATTCTGAACAACCTCCAAATGCCCGTTCCATGAACGTTGCATTCCTGTGATCTGGTACCTGACTGCTTCAGCTACTTTTTCCTGCCTTTGGTACTTATAAGCCATGTGATTTTCTGTGATTTATTTAACCTGCCTGAGCTTCGACTTCTTTATATATAAATTTGTGATAATTTCAGTATCTATTAACCACATGAGATTACTGAGGATCAAATGAAATGATGCAAGTAAAGTGCTTAGCACAGTGCCTGTTACTCTATAGTAAAGTCTAAATATAGGCTTAGCTATTAAAATTTGTAGTTGTGATGTGTATATTTTTTTCTCATCAAATATTAACCACACACACATACACGCACACACACACTCTCTCTCTCTCTTATTACTTTATAAGATCTGAATAAAAGAAACAGCAGGCAAATTACTGGTGTGTAAATACAGAGGGGCAAGTATATGTTACAGGATTATTTGAAGAGGGGTCAATGGAAACATACTGACGTGTGCTTTAGGACAACTTGATCTAACACGGGGATGAATGAATACAAAGCTTTCTCTAGAACATGTTCCTCCCGTGCAGCCAGCACTTCACAGTAGTCACTTCTGTTGAGTTGATTATTTGCATTTCTCATGCTTTTTTGGAGAGAATCAACATTGGCTAAAGAAAACTGAGCCAGATCAGAAGTATCTGATATTTCCACAGTTCGGCACTTTCCCACAAACAATATTTAGGGGGAATTTATTGCTTCACAAAATTAGACAGACAGAACTTATGCTCATAAGAAGCTATTCTCAAGGGAGTGTTCATTAGCATTGGGTCCACCTTGACCATCCTCTGTCCCTCCCCCAGCCCAGATCTAGGCCAGTGTGGAAGTGGTCCAATAGGCCAAATGGGCTCGCCTCTCTGTATGTGACCAAATCATCTTGTTTTCACCAGGATGAAAATCTGAATCAGTAAGATGTGGTTAAGTCATAGTAATTTTTTTTCTTTTTCTCTTTCTTTCTTTTCAAAAACTTAGAAGCAACCCTTTGAATCATTTAAAGGGTGATCACTTTGTTTACTATTACATGCATGGTAAATGCAGTCCATCCCTGAACATCTAGAGTCTGGAGACCTTTGCTGTTGGTTTTCTAGGGCTCCTTCTCCATTTTCTCCTCCTGCCTGGTATTTGTGATTTCCCTTAGAGATGGCTAGCAACAGGAAAATGATAGAAAAACTCAAACTAGATCAAATTAATTAACAGGTTTGGGGCAAAAGGTGAAAACATACTTAGAAGGAAGTAAGGTTTCATTCTATGATCTATTCAAATTATGGAAGCAACATTGGGTCATTTTATTTTATTTATTTATTTTTAAATATTTTATTCATGTGTGTGAGAGAGAACAAGAAAGTAGAGAGTACAAGTGGGGAGGAGGGAGAGAGGCAGAGGGTGAGAGAGAAGCAGACTCCCCCCTGAGCAGGGATCCTGAGGTGGGGCTCAATCCCTGGACTCCCAGATCATAACCTGAGCTGAAGGCAGATGCTTAACTGACGAGCCACCCTGGCACCCCGTGACAATAATTTTTAAAAATTACTTGCCCAGACTCTGTTTCACAGATGACTAAAGTGTTTGAAGACATAACTAATTTTATTTATTCTGATTGCTAATGTTGAAACAAAACTATACCCAGTAAGTATTTTTTTATTCTTTATTCTTTTTAAGATTTTATTTCTTTATTCATTAGAGACACACACAGAGAGAGAGGCAGAGACATAGGCAGAGGGAGAAGCAGACTCCCTGTGGGGAGCCTGATGTGGGACTAGATCCCAGGACCCTGCAATCACCACCTGAGCCAAAGGCAGACATTCAACCACTGAGCCACCCAGGTACTCCTCTACCCAATAAGTATTTTATCAAAAGGGTATAATTTCTGTAATTGTTAGGAGACGTCATTATTAGAAGATACGCTGTGGAGGCAGAAAATATAGGGAGGGTGTTTATGCAAACAGATATAGAGTCAATTAGTGAAAATTTTATTTATTATAAAAATAAAACTGTAATGTTGGGGTTAAGAATACGAACATGTCATATTTTTGGTTTTATATTTGAGTTGACAACTGGGCTTTACATTGGACTATTGAGTAACAGAATAATGAAATCTTCGTGAGTTTCTTGGGGAAATTATTTGCTTTTTATTTCTGTCTTGTCAAAAAGGAAAAGTAGCCTTCTCATCTGTTTTGCAAGTAACGAGAAAAGAGAATAGACACAAACGCAGGAAAGGAAGCCACTGGGTCTGGAATTCAATATTTCAGACTCAATTTTTAGAAAGGCTTTCTCTGCCCAGCAGATCCAGAGCCTTAGGGAAGGGACTGCAGGTATCCTGGCCTCCAAATGCTCTTCCTATGTAGGTTGTGGCAGTATGTGACAATCACTAGGCACACAATTAAAATTTGTAGAGGCTGCCAGAAATGCAGCAACCACAGCAGTATGCTTCTGTTTAAACTATTCAGGTCTGCATCATATTCAGCTCTGTTGAATAGGATTCCACTGTCTCTAAAGTTTCTTCCAGTGGCCAATGCAGGTGGGGACTGTAGAGTCATGTGTACCTCAGCCCCAGTGTGGCAGAGAAGAAATACCTCTTTGTATAATAAAAGGCGTTTTCTCCAGCAGAGCATCCTTTTGTGAACACATCATCCAGATGGCCATTTCCGCTTGTCTCCGGGGGTGAACCAAGCAATAGAGCAGCATAAAGAGGATTCAAAACACTATTTTCTCCAAACTTCATTCTCCCCAATGTCACTCCATTTCCTCTTTCAACACGTCAAGCACTATTAGAAGCTAACTTGTTTCATTAGATTTTGCTTTATTCAAAATGTTTCTTAAGATTGGAGGATTGGATGTCTGAAGCCTGTAAGGTATCTAGCTTTCCTCTTTCAGACAGAATTAACTTGGTATATAGGAGGATGGTACAAAGAAGAAAAGCCTGAATTATATGTGATGAGTCATTTTCAGCAAGTTGAGGATAGCCCAAATGTTTCTAGGAGATACAACTCTTCATTCTTATTGCTATGTGGTTAGCTCCTGATTGCTCAAAGTTACTTAATGCGTTCATTTCAGAATGTTTGTCTACTAACTTTATTAGAATGAGGAATATGCACCAGAAAGAATGCAATCTATTGAGATAAATATTAAAACCAAGCGGATAATGGCTTTAATGAATTCACAGTGTATATAGTATGTTACAACTTTTATATTCTTAATAGGTTTCCTTTGTCTTGCAAACAATACTGACACAGTGTTTTAAATATAAGAAAGGAAATACAAAAATGAAGCATCTTACTGACACGTATTATTCCTATTTTAATTATTCAACTTATTTTAGATTATTAAAAATAATTTTTAATATTTTAGATTATTAAAATTAATTATTAAAATTATTTTCTGAAAAATATGTATTTGAACTATATATACAATAAGCCTTGCTTTGTTATTCCAGGACTAAATTACTTTTCTGATTCAGACAGTTTAAAAAGGGAAAATATCAAACTAACCAATTGAATGATACAATGGATTCCAGAATCATATAAAATAACCTAAAGAATCAAAAGACTAGATTTATATATGCACATTCTCTTCACCAATCTTCAGTTTAAAACATCACAAACATAGTTTTCTTTCTTCCTATGCTTCTTATCATAAGGAAAGGGTAAGAGAGTTGGGGGGGGGCACCCAATAAGACAGAGATGAAAACTAATTTTGGTAAAGGACAGAGACCAAGAACAGGAATTGTAAGTTCTAGACTGCTCTACATTGGACTTTCCAGTCTTGCGTGAGTCATTTCCGCTCTTTGTCTATTGAGATAACAGCATGTGGAAAAAAGGAACACAGGCTGAGAAATACATATACTTGGACTGAAATACTCATTTCAGCTCATTTTTTAAAATGTGGATATTAACATCTACCCTCCAAGGTTGTTGGGAGAATCCAATGAGATTACATTGGTAAAACATCTAATACAATGTTTGGTGAATGGCACATACCCAAAATATAGAGCTTTTCATTCTTTTTTAAAAAATTTTATGTATTTAATCATGAGAGACAAGAGTGTGGCAGAGACATGGCAGAGGAGAAGCAGGCTGCCTGTGGGGAGCCCCATAGGGGACTCATCCCAGGACCCCAGGATCACGCCCTGAGCCTGAGTGGAAGGCAGTCGCTAAACTGCTGAGCCACCCAGGTGTGCCGACCTCTTCACTATTTTCAAAGGAAGTGCTTAGATCGATTCTCTATGAGCTGTAGTATTCTGTGATCCAGGAACTGGTTACTGGCATCCACATTTTGGCTCGGGTAATCTGCTGACACTCTACCCCCATCACATATGTGGTAGCCATGCACTATAGGAGCTCCCAGTCACACATGGCAGGTCATGTTACAGACAAAGACATTGGCTCAGGTTAGATTAGTGCTTGGCAAGGAAGCAGGACACCCCAAAACTGTGTAAACACAATGTTATACTGAACTGTGTAAATGTGCCTCAGCCACGTTTTAATCCTCTTCCATGACTGACTGACCTATTTTTTTTCCCAAGGCTGCTATAAAATCAGAGATGGAAGCTAGCCCCGAATCACAGCTCTGTGGTTCTCTGTCATATACACTCTCTTGGTTTCCATCCAACCTTATTTTAAATATCCCTAGGGATGGGCTTTCATCACTTTTCTTGCAATATTTTTCTTAAATAATAATTTTTACTGTCAGAAAGTTTTCTCTCCCATTCAGGGTAAATTTTTCTTTCTTTCCTTGCACTTCTAGCTAACCTGTCCTAAACCTGATTGAATAATTCTTACTGCCTGTTCAGTATTTCTCCTGTCAGATTTTTGTAGTCAATTATTGGTCCCCCCTCAGCCATTACTTAGCAACACCAGACATAATCTTTATCTTTAATCATTTCTCATAACTCACTCCTCCATCACCACCATCATTATTCCTCCTCTGAATTAATCCATCTGCTCTTCTGAAGGTAACCTCAGTGTCTTAGGACTTAGGACTTTGTTTCCTTTGGAGTTAAACACATACCTACCTATATTTATTTTAATTTTTTTACTGAAACAATGTAACAGTACAATTTTGAAAACAACAAAAAATTGACATGTTATTCTAGCATGATGGCTATTGCTATTTCTGTTTTTTCCATTTTTATTTTTTCAAAGGCAAAGGTGTGAAAAAAAATGTTTACTCATATTATGTAGGTGAGATTTAAAACATATAAAATTATTCTAGAAGTTCATTTGCAATATATATCGAAGCTTTTAGCTTATGTTCTTTGATGGAGCACTTCTACCCATAGGAAGGAGAAAAGACTTTTACATGTGATTTGAAGTTACCTTCTGGAATCTAACTTGGTACACTAAGGCAAGATTCAGGTAAAATCTAACAAATGAATATTATACTGCCTAGGACTCTGTGGAGCAGAAATGCCTATAGATTTTGTTGTTACTGTTGTGAAGAAGATGGACATGTCGTGATAGGCTTTACTGATGAGGAGAGTCCAATCTTGGCCCTCCAAAAATTAGACTCGAAAAAATCAGAGGTATTTCCATAGTGTGAGGAAGGTAAAGAGGCATGCAAATCTTCTGTCTCCTCATGAAGGAAGGAGGTGGAGCAAGCAATCAAGTACTCACCTAACAGTGTCCCCCTCCCCTGCCCCACCTAGAAGAAACCCTGTGGGAGGAGGCAGTCTGGGAACTCCACTATTTCTGTTAAATCCTAATAATGTACTATCACATCTGATCAATGCCAGTTTTAAAATTTCTGGGAGAGAAGCTCCCATCCCACCCACTACTAACTTCTTTAGAGAATTCTGCTAACTTGCCTGCTCTGAGAAAAGTTTTCCAGAGGAAAAAAATGAGAAACTATCCCTATATCCAGGCAATATAGTGGACTTGGGTATTGCCAGTGGCAGTATAAATCCTGGAAGAAAATTGTGTCTTCTCCTTAAGAAGGAAGGAATCAGCAAAATAGATAAGAAGGGATTGCAAGTATTTTTCTCAGGGCAGGTGAACCAGAGAGAAGTGGGTTATTTCTTAAGCTTACTACTTTCTGGCTCTGTGTGTGGACTGGGGGTGTGGGGGGATGTCCAAGCAGCTAATTTAAAAAGCACCACCATTTGTATGGGGGTACATGGTCATTGATTCATTTTCTCAATCATGCATTCATTCAACAATCAGTTGTTGAGTGTCTTTTATATGCCTTGTGTTTTCCTAGGTGTTGGAGATGCAACAAAGACAAAACACACTTAATTCCCCCATCATGGAGCTTCCTTTTCGGATAGTACTTTAAAGGTGGATGCGAACACAGAGCTGGATTTCTCTTCACAGTTGAGTAGTGAGGGCTGATACGCAAGAGAATGGGTGACAGTAAAACTGGGCACAGTGGGAGGAAAGCATGGGAAATAGCTGGACTAGAAGACAGCCGGATGGGAACATGTCATGGAAATTTGGGCTTGGATGGAGGTCACGTGCTGGATGGTGTGTGATGTGTTCCCCTCTTGTACACCACCCAATCCTCTTTTAGTCCAAAAAATAAAATGAACTACTGCCTGCAATTACATTTCTGTGGACCCCTGTACTCTAATGGCCTTGAGATGGGGAGTCGAGTAAGCCTCAGCAAAGGGAGGCACACATCTAGGTAACATCCACCATCACACCGCTTGTGCCTACAGTGAACTTAGAAAAAGTTGTTAACATGTTACCTGTTCATTGGAGTATTGGGGGACATTTTTCTTTGTTATACTTTGCAGCGTTCATTTTTTTTAAAAAAAAGAGTAACAGTATCTTAAAATTCTGTTTGCAATTTTGTTATCACCTTAAGATGTCCATTGTAGTTCTTTCTAATTCTTTCCCCCCTTCATTGAACATTTTGTTTTATAACTGGTTCTACTTTCAGAATGGAGTTTGCTTTTGTGTCACTTTGTTCTATTTCTTCCTTTACTACCCAGAAGTTTTCCTAATTTAACTTTTATGGTGGAAGTTTCAAAACTTTGGGGATTGCTCTGTTGTATTCGTTTGGGGTTCCACAATTTAAGATGAATTTGGAGAGTTTTTTTAATCCAGGAAGTAAGAACTGTACTGAAAGAGCTTAGGAAATGAGATCATTTTATCAAAAGACAAAAAAACATACAGTAAAGATTTGTTTAATCCATTGTACCTCACATTTTGGTCTCCACTCTCAAGAAATTCATCTGAACTTGGAGCAAATCTTAGAATTCTGGTTAGAAGTATTTTCAGAACCTCCCTTTTAAAATCTCTTATTCCTCCATCCTTATTTATGTAATACTAAAACATACGTATCCAATATTATATTTGTCTTGGATGCAGAGTATGTGGTTTATCTAAACAAATGAATAAATAATGGCTCAAATATTTTTATATTGAGAAAAGGCTGATAACCAGATGTTTTTAGTTTGTACTCATAAATAAATAAGAAGTTGCCCCAAACCAAAGCCTGAAATATTTTGGTTTTATACAATGTGCAATTACTAACAGATGTATTTGTTCAGTATTAGAATGGGATCATCAACTTTGTGGAAGAAATCAGTATGAGCCATTCAGAGTGTTTCTCAGAAGCTGCAAATGACCTCTTGTATGTTGTAGAAAACTGTTCCCTGCTGCTCTAACTCCAGTGTTTGTCCTGTGGAGAAAATTATTAGGCTTTTGCCCCTTTTCTGTTTCTCTTCTGACTTTTTATGCTGCTTCCTCATATCAATGTGCATTTTTTAATGTCCACGAGGATATATTTTTATACATATTAAAGGTTATTTAGAATTATTTATTTTATTTAGGATGCTTGCATTTTAAGTTAATATTCAGTGTCTATAAAATTAATATTTAGATTATAATAATAAACTGTTCTCAGCTTTTATGTGATTAAAATTCAATGAACAACAGGACCACCATTGAATGGAGGGAACCTAGAGCTTATCCTGGTTCACCCAAATCAGGTGTCATTTATGAAGGCTGCATGTATGAATGATTCAGATATGTCTTGTTAACTAGGATGTCCCAGATTATACTTCTATTCTTGTTAAAATTTTAATAATTTTCTTGTCATTTAAAAAACGTCTCACTTTGCATGATAAATTATATAGTCACCCTATTTATGTTTAACCACACAAGTTGAGCCCAGATGAGACGCTTTGACTTCTAACTTGAGCATCTTCATTGCTTCTTGCCCATCTTCAAGTGAGGCAACCATATTGACCCACTTACACTGGATTGTAAGGAAGGTTCCTGTTGTGTGCTTTTCTATCTTCTTAAAAGTCATTATTTTTGTACTATATGAATTAAGACTTAAAAAAATTCAGTGAACAGTGAACTAAAAGTTAAGTGAGATTAAAGTCCCTTAAACGGTCTAATTTACTATTTACTTAAATTCCCTGAAACATTTAAACTAGTTACCTTTTACTTTAAGATTACACACTTATGACCAATTATTCAGTAACCTATTTTAAAATAGAATTTTTGAGGCAAATCAATCCGAATCTCAATGTGTAAAAATTTCATCAATTTTGGGGATCCCTGGGTGGCGCAGCGGTTTGGCGCCTGCCTTTGGCCCAGGGCACGATCCTGGAGACCCGGGATCGAACCCCACGTCGGGCTCCCGGTGCACGGAGCCTGCTTCTCCCTCTGCCTGTGTCTCTGCGCCTCTCTCTCTCTCTCTCTGTGACTATCATAAATAAATAAAAAAAAAAAATTAAAAAAAAAAATTTCATCAATTTTGAATGGATTAATGTTGAATTTAAAACAAAATTATAATACTATATGTTGGTTTAATTTCATCAACTAGAGGGAGGAGGGGCAAGACGGCGGAAGAGTAGGGTCCCCAAATCACCTGTCTCCACCAAATTACCTAGAAAACCTTCCAATTATCCTGAAAATCTATGAATTCGGCCTGAGAATTAAAGAGAGACCAGCTGGAATGCTACAGCGAGAAGAGTTTGCGCTTCTATCACGGTAGGAAGACGGGGGAAAAAGAAATAAAGAAACAAAGGCCTCCAAGGGGGAGGGGCCCCGCGAGGAGCCGGGCTGAGGCCGGGGCGAGTGTCCCCAGGACAGGAGAGCCCCGTCCCGGAGGAGCAGGAGCTGCACCGACCTTCCCGGGGGAAAGGGGCTCGCGGGGAGGTGGAGCAGGACCCAGGAGGGCGGGGATGCCCTCGGGCTCCCGGGGACACTAACAGGCACCTGCGCGCCCAGGAGAGTGCGCCGAGCTCCCTAAGGGCTGCAGCGCACGGCAGGACCCGGAGCAGCTCGGGGGGGCTCGGGGGCGGCTCCGCGGAGGGGGCTGCGGGGCGGGAGCGGCTCAGGGGGGCTCGGGGGCGCCTCCGCGGAGGGGGCTGCGGGGTGGGAGCAGCTCGGGGGGCTCGGGGGCGGCTCTGCGGAGGGGGTTGCGCGGCCCGGGAGCGCGAATCCACCAGCGCAGGCTCCGGAGCACAGGGCGCCGGGACACAGCCCAGGATCCCGCCTCCCCCGGGACAGGCAGAGGCCGGGAGGGCCCAGGACAGCGAGGACGCTCCTGCCCCGAGAGAGCAGATCAGCGGCCCCGCCCCAGAGCCTCCAGGCCCTGCAGAACCAGAGCTCTGTAGTTATGTAGTTACTGCGGGGGCTGACTCCAGGGCTGCAGAGCTGGCCCCGCCACTGGGGCTGTTCCTCCTGGGGCCTCACGGGGTAAACAACCCCCACTGAGCCCTGCACCAGGCAGGGGCAGAGCAGCTCCCCCAAGTGCTAACACCTGAAAATCAGCACAGCAGGCCCCTCCCCCAGAACACCAGCTAGACGGACAAGTTCCAGGAGAAGCCAAGGGACTTAAAGTACACAGAATCAGAAGATACTCCCCGGTGGTTCTTTTTTTGTTTTGTTTTGTTTTGTTTTGCTTTTTGATTTGTTTCCTTCCCCTACGCCCTTTTTTTCTCCTTTCTTTTTCTCTTTTTCTTCTTTTTTTTTTTTTCGTTTTTTTCTTCCCTTTTTTTCTCTTTCTCTTTTCTTTCCTTCTTTCTCTCCTCTCTTTTTCTCCTTTTCCCAATACAACTTGCTTTTGGCCACTCTGCACTGAGCAAAATGACTAGAAGGAAAACCTCACCTCAAAAGAAAGAATCAGAAACAGTCCTCTCTCCCACAGAGTTACAAAATCTGGATTACAATTCAATGTCAGAAAGCCAATTCAGAAGCACTATTATACAGCTACTGGTGGCTCTAGAAAAAAGCATAAAGGACTCAAGAGACTTCATGACTGCAGAATTTAGAGCTAATCAGGCAGAAATTAAAAATCAATTGAATGAGATGCAATCCAAACTAGAAGTCCTAACGACGAGGGTTAACGAGGTGGAAGAATGAGTGAGTGACATAGAAGACAAGTTGATAGCAAAGAGGGAAACTGAGGAAAAAAGAGACAAACAATTAAAAGACCATGAAGATAGATTAAGGGAAATAAACGACAGCCTGAGGAAGAAAAACTTACGTTTAATTGGTGTTCCCGAGGGCGCCGAAAGGGACAGAGGGCCAGAATATGTATTTGAACAAATTCTAGCTGAAAACTTTCCTAATCTGGGAAGGGAAACAGGCATTCAGATCCAGGAAATAGAGAGATCCCCCCCTAAAATCAATAAAAACCGTTCAACACCTCGACATTTAATAGTGAAGCTTGCAAATTCCAAAGATAAAGAGAAGATCCTTAAAGCAGCAAGAGACAAGAAATCCCTGACTTTTATGGGGAGAAGTATTAGGGTAACAGCAGACCTCTCCACAGAGACTTGGCAGGCCAGAAAGGGCTGGCAGGATATATTCAGGGTCCTAAATGAGAAGAACATGCAACCAAGAATACTTTATCCAGCAAGGCTCTCATTCAGAATGGAAGGAGAGATAAAGAGTTCCAAGACAGGCAGGAACTGAAAGAATATGTGACCTCCAAACCAGCTCTGCAAGAAATTTTAAGGGGGGCTCTTAAAATTCCCCTTTAAGAAGAAGTTCAGTGGAACAGTCCACAAAAACAAAGACTGAATAGATATCATGATGACACTAAACTCATATCTCTCAATAGTAACTCTGAATGTGAACGGGCTTAATGACCCCATCAAAAGGCGCAGGGTTTCAGACTGGATAAAAAAGCAGGACCCATCTATTTGCTGTCTACAAGAGACTCATTTTAGACAGAAGGACACCTACAGCCTGAAAATAAAAGGTTGGAGAACCATTTACCATTCGAATGGTCCTCAAAAGAAAGCAGGGGTAGCCATCCTTATATCAGATAAACTAAAATTTACCCCAAAGACTGTAGTGAGAGATGAAGAGGGACACTATATCATACTTAAAGGATCTATTCAACAAGAGGACTTAACAATCCTCAATATATATGCTCCGAATGTGGGAGCTGCCAAATATATAAATCAATTATTAACCAAAGTGAAGAAATACTTAGATAATAATACACTTATACTTGGTGACTTCAATCTAGCTCTTTCTATACTCGATAGGTCTTCTAAGCAAAACATCTCCAAAGAAACGAGAGCTTTAAATGATACACTGGACCAGATGGATTTCACAGATATCTACAGAACTTTACATCCAAACTCAACTGAATACACATTCTTCTCAAGCGCACATGGAACTTTCTCCAGAATAGACCACATATTGGGTCACAAATCGGGTCTGAACCGATACCAAAAGATTGGGATTGTCCCCTGCATATTCTCAGACCATAATGCCTTGAAATTAGAACTAAATCACAACAAGAAGTTTGGAAGGACCTCAAACACGTGGAGGTTAAGGACCATCCTGCTAAAAGATAAAAGGGTCAACCAGGAAATTAAGGAAGAATTAAAAAGATTCATGGAAACTAATGAGAATGAAGATACAACCGTTCAAAATCTTTGGGATGCAGCAAAAGCAGTCCTAAGGGGGAAATACATCGCAATACAAGCTTCCATTCAAAAACTGGAAAGAACTCAAATACAAAAGCTAACCTTACACATAAAGGAGCTAGAGAAAAAACAGCAAATAGATCCTACACCCAGGACAAGAAGAGAGTTAATAAAGATTCGAGCAGAACTCAACGAAATCGAGACCACAAGAACTGTGGAACGGATCAACAGAACCAGGAGTTGGTTCTTTGAAAGAATTAATAAGATAGATAAACCATTAGCCAGCCTTATTAAAAAGAAGAGAGAGAAGACTCAAATTAATAAAATCATGAATGAGAAAGGAGAGATCACTACCAACACCAAGGAAATACAAACGATTTTAAAAACATATTATGAACAGCTATACGCCAAAAAATGAGGCAATCTAGAAGAAATGGACGCATTCCTGGAAAGCCACAAACTACCAAAACTGGAACAGGAAGAAATAGAAAACCTGAACAGGCCAATAACCAGGGAGGAAATTGAAGCAGTCATCAAAAACCTCCCAAGACACAAGAGTCCAGAGCCAGATGGCTTCCCAGGGGAATTTTATCAAACGTTTAAAGAAGAAACCATACCTATTCTCCTAAAGCTATTTGGAAAGATAGAAAGAGATGGAGTACTTCCAAATTCGTTCTATGAGGCCAGCATCACCTTAATTCCAAAACCAGACAAAGACCCCACCAAAAAGGAGAATTACAGACCAATATCCCTGATGAACATGGATGCAAAAATTCTCAACAAGATACTGGCCAATAGGATCCAACAGTACATTAAGAAAATTATTCACCATGACCAAGTAGGATTTATCCCTGGGACACAAGGCTGGTTCAACACCCGTAAAACAATCAATGTGATTCATCATATCAGCAAGAGAAAAACCAAGAACCATATGATCCTCTCATTGGATGCAGAGAAAGCATTTGACAAAATACAGCATCCATTCCTGATCAAAACTCTTCAGAGTGTAGGGATAGAGGGAACATTCCTCGACATCTTAAAAGCCATCTATGAAAAGCCCACAGCAAATATCATTCTCAATGGGGAAGCACTGGGAGCCTTTCCCCTAAGATCAGGAACAAGACAGGGATGTCCACTCTCACCACTGCTGTTCAACATAGTACTGGAAGTCCTAGCCTCAGCAATCAGACAACAAAAAGACATTAAAGGCATTCAAATTGGCAAAGAAGAAGTCAAACTCTCCCTCTTCGCTGATGACATGATACTCTACATAGAAAACCCAAAAGTCTCCACCCCAAGATTGCTAGAACTCATACAGCAATTCGGTAGCGTGGCAGGATACAAAATCAATGCCCAGAAGTCAGTGGCATTTCTATACACTAACAATGAGACTGAAGAAAGAGAAATTAAGGAGTCAATCCCTTTTACAATTGCACCCAAAAGCATAAGATACCTAGGAATAAACCTAACCAAAGATATAAAGGATCTATACCCGAAAAACTATAGAACACTTCTGAAAGAAATTGAGGAAGACACAAAGAGATGGAAAAATATTCCATGCTCATGGATTGGCAGAATTAATATTGTGAAAATGTCAATGTTACCCAGGGCAATATACACGTTTAATGCAATCCCTATCAAAATACCATGGACTTTCTTCAGAGAGTTAGAACAAATTATTTTAAGATTTGTGTGGAATCAGAAAAGACCCCGAATAGCCAGGGGAATTTTAAAAAAGAAAACCATATCTGGGGGCATCACAATGCCAGATTTCAGGTTGTACTACAAAGCTGTGGTCATCAAGACAGTGTGGTACTGGCACAAAAACAGACACATAGATCAGTGGAACAGAATAGAGAATCCAGAAGTGGACCCTGAACTTTATGGGCAACTAATATTCGATAAAGGAGGAAAGACTATCCATTGGAAGAAAGGCAGTCTCTTCAATAAATGGTGCTGGGAAAATTGGACATCCACATGCAGAAGAATGAAACTAGACCACTCTCTTTCACCATACACGAAGATAAACTCAAAATGGATGAAAGATCTAAATGTGAGACAAGATTCCATCAAAATCCTAGAGGAGAACACAGGCAACACCCTTTTTGAACTCGGCCATAGTAACTTCTTGCAAGATACATCCACGAAGGCAAAAGAAACAAAAGCAAAAATGAACTATTGGGACTTCATCAAGATAAGAAGCTTTTGCACAGCAAAGGATACAGTCAACAAAACTCAAAGACAACCTACAGAATGGGAGAAGATATTTGCAAATGACGTATCAGATAAAGGGCTAGTTTCCAAGATCTATAAAGAACTTATTAAACTCAACACCAAAGAAACAAACAATCCAATCATGAAATGGGCAAAAGACATGAAGAGAAATCTCACAGAGGAAGACATAGACATGGCCAACATGCACATGAGAAAATGCTCTGCATCACTTGCCATCAGGGAAATACAAATCAAAACCACAATGAGATACCACCTCACACCAGTGAGAATGGGGAAAATTAACAAGGCAGGAAACCACAAATGTTGGAGAGGATGCGGAGAAAAGGGAACCCTCCTACACTGTTGGTGGGAATGTGAACTGGTGCAGCCACTCTGGAAAACTGTGTGGAGGTTCCTCAAACAGTTAAAAATATACCTGCCCTACGACCCAGCAATTGCACTGTTGGGGATTTACCCCAAAGATACAAATGCAATGAAACGCCGGGACACCTGCACCCCGATGTTTATAGCAGCAATGTCCACGATAGCCAAACTGTGGAAGGAGCCTCGGTGTCCAACGAAAGATGAATGGATAAAGAAGATGTGGTTTATGTATACAATGGAATATTACTCAGCCATTAGAAATGACAAATACCCACCATTTGCTTCAACGTGGATGGAACTGGAGGGTATTATGCTGAGTGAAGTAAGTCAGTCGGAGAAGGACAAACATTATATGTTCTCATTCATTTGGGGAATATAAATAATAGTGAAAGGGAATATAAGGGAAGGGAGAAGAAATGTGTGGGAAATATCAGAAAGGGAGACAGAACGTAAAGACTGCTAACTCTGGGAAACGAACTAGGGGTGGTAGAAGGGGAGGAGGGCGGGGGTGGGAGTGAATGGGTGACGGGCACTGGGGGTTATTCTGTATGTTAGTAAATTGAACACCAATAAAAAATAAATTAAAAAAAATAAAAATAAAAAAAATTTCATCAACTATTTACTTCTAAACCTTTCCAAGATTGGAAATAATATAAGGTAATAGTTTTATCTGGACCAAAAAAATTAAAGATATCCCCAAGCCGGGAGACTTAGAATCCCAGCAGAAATAGGTTTATCTGCAAAATGAATAGAGCTTTTTTTCTGGATTTCAGTTACCATGCTAGGTAACGAACTACCCCCAATTTAGTGATATGAAACAGCCATTTTACTTTGCCCTCTGATTCTGTTGGTCAGAGGATGGCTTACCTCTGCTGTACAGTATCATGATGTCTGAGGGCTTAGTTCTGAGGACAGGAATGGCTGTAGGCAGGAATCACCTGGAGGTGTGTTCACTTGTTCGCTTTCATGTCTGGGTCTACTCTGAGGTCCCTCTCAGGCTAGGTTCAGCTGTGATGGTTGATCAGAGTACCTACACATGTCTCCTTTATGTCGCATGGGCTTCTTTCAAGCATGGCATGGCAACCCAAGGGAAAGGGTGAAAGACACCCCCCCCCCATCTCTTAATGATAGGAATGTCAAAAAAATTGTAGCCATTAAACAAAAAAATCTCCATTCTGTCAGAACTTTTCAATGGAAATATAAGACCTTGGACTACAGATATCTAGAGCAACCATTCTACCACTCAAATGGAAGTATTAGGACCACTTTATAGTTGCTCTAAAAATAGGAGCCTCCAGGTCTGTATTTCTTAGAGGGAAATTTCACAATCCTCAGAGTTCAAGAGAAACTTTTAAATATTTTACAAACCATTTATCAAAATTTTGCCTGATTCGGGCAGATGAAATTCAATAACATCTACCCTGATTGCTTTCCCACCTAATTGCACTGCACAAATCTATTTTCTCTCTCAATATTGATCATAGCATTAAATCTATTCTAATAATAGTATTTTTCCTGAGACAGAAGTTGCTAGAACTTCAACCTCCTTTGGTTTCTCCTTTCCTCGTTTATTTCCTCTTTTCTATTATCTTAGATACATATTCATTGACAGCATCAACATCCCCCAACTTACTTTTAAAGGTCTAAAGCACTTCTTACGCTCTTCTGTCTTCTCTTTATATCTTCTTTTTTTTTCTTGTCTTGCTCTCCTTATTATAAAACAATGATTCTACATCATTTATCCTCTACCACCATTAAATATATGCCACCTTATGCCTGGGCCAATTTTTAGCAGTGTGTTCTCCCCAGGATTTCTCTCATTTATTAGAGTGAAACCAGGGAGGCATTTGGGAAGCAAATGATGGGACTGATGACCTCCCAGAAGCTTTCCTAGCCCTGTGAGTCAAGAGTCATAGGAAGGTTGTAAAACACTCAAAAAAGTAATAGCCTACCCTTTTACAGAGATGTTTATTAAGGAGTAAATTATCTTTATCCCCAAGTCATTTTGTAATAGTTCTTAAGAGCATCATTTTCAGAGAAACAAAGTGAAATTGCAGTTAACTAAATGCTAGCATCTGTTTAATTGTTTCAAATCTACAAAATGGGGCAATTTGTAAAAATTCTCTGCCATGATGTACTGTTTATAAATCCCTGCAGCTGTAATCATAATTTATTAATTAATTCTCTCATTTATTTGTTTTTTGGCAAACATTTATTAAATACTCATTAATTCACCAAGCGCTGTAGGTAGGTAGTGGGCTACAAAGAGAAAATAATTAAGGGGACTTTTGTGAAACAATTTTACTTGAATATAAAATAAAACTACTTAAATAAAGTAGCTTTTGAAGTCCTCCCTTAATACATGTTGGGCATTAGGCTTAGTGCTTTGATACTGAGAATGAGATAAATGTATCAGAGTTTAACCAGAGAAACAGACCAATAAGAGATATACATGAAGAGATTTATTGTGAAATGTTGGCTCACATAATGTGGTGTTTCGCTAAGCAAGTCCAAAATTCAGAGAACAGGCTATCAGAAAGGCAAGCTGGAACCCTTAGGAATGGGCTATAGTTACTGTCATAGGCAGAAACTTCTTCAGAGAAGCCTCAGCTCTGTTCTTAAGACCTTTCAATTGAGTGAGTCAGGCCCATACAGATTACGCAGGCTAACTTTTCTTATTAAAGTCAACTGATTATGGGCATTAAGGAGGGCACGTGATATGATGAGCACTGGGTGTTATATGTTGGCAAATTGAATTTAAGTTTAAAAAAACAATAAAATAAAATAATAAAAATAAACAACTAGAAAAAATAAAATAAAATCAACTGATTATGGACTTTAATTGTGTCTACGAAACACTTTCATAGCAACACCCAGATTGATATTTGATTGGATAACTAGGGACTGTAACCTACCCAAATTGACATTTAAAACATTTTATCCCCTGTCAGCATGGCATCCTACACAGGTTTTTAAGCTATACTTCATCTCCAAATAAAGACAATAACAAAGACATACTTCTGCCTAACATAATACAACTGTCCCTTGTCCAATCGAAAATGTGGTAACCCGGGATCCCTGGGTGGCGCAGCGGTTTGGCGCCTGCCTTTGGCCCAGGGCGCGATCCTGGAGACCCGGGATCGAATCCCACATCGGGCTCCCTGTGCATGGAGACTGCTTCTCCCTCTGCCCCTCTCTGTGTCTCTGCCCCTCTCTCTCTCTCTCTGTGTGACTATCATGAATAAATAAATTAAAAAAAAAAAAGAAGAAAATGTGGTAACCCATCACTGAGAAGAGGATGTGAAGTGATTTACTCTTCTTTAATATCCTGTAACTTAAACACTGTGACATAAGGTTAACTGTTCTTAATACATCTTAGATGATAAGGGGATAAGAGAAGAAAAAAATATTTAGCATATATATATATATCTAAGCATATATGCTCAAATATATTATAACAAAGTAAGGAAGAGATATTCTTAACTCTTATAGTTCTTATATCCACAACTGGCCAGATAGTTGTAGCTAGTATTTATAATTACTTTCTTCTATTACCCATTACATATTCCCTTTGCCTTTAGGAAGCACCTCAGCTGGCTATGTTTTTTTGCCTGGTGAGGTGACCCAGACATTCATTCTTCTGAACGCTCTGCGTCATTATTAGTTCTGCCTCAACTGAATTGTTTCCTTTGACTTTAATGATAGAACATAGATAGTAGTACTAAGGGACACCTTAAGGAATCTCCTATATTCCAGACACAGTCTTCCTTACCTCTGCTGTGTAGTAATAACCCAATTTTTCCTTGCTAATCAGGAGTAGTCATCCAAATCAGTACAGTAACCTCCTTCTTGGTCCATCCATTCAAAGGCATGAATAGCCCAAAGTAGCAAGGTGGCAGTCTCAGTCTTCAGTTCAATAGAATCATTGTTTTATCTCCTAGTGGAAGCATTCTTTCCTGTGGAACTCAGGCCTTTAGACAACCAGAGCCTGAAGTTGTGGTGACAGGAAGCAAAAATTTTGCTGGTGGATCAATGGGATTAGTAGGCAAGCAACTCCCATTTCCACCCCTTGATTCTTAGACCCATGAAATCCTGGCTATGGGAGAACCAGCACCAGGTATTGGACACTGATTTAGAGCATATATGGCCTCCTGGGGAACCTTGCCCTAGCCCTGCAACATTTTTCTACTTTGGTGGCTCTATACCTAGGTCTGTAAGCTCGTTGAAGTCTGAGAATTGACTGAGGAGCCATAACTCTGTTTTGGTGATTCAAGTTAGATTTTTGTGCACTATACCCAAAACTCTTCATTTATATGTTAGAAATTAGTAGGCTGTCAACTATATATTTTTCAGGAGCACCTTGATCAACTAGTCAACACCATAAGTCTGTGCAAGTCAGACTATTCTGCACACCTTGCCTGTCATGATTAAGTACCACTACCTGGCCCCTGCCATCCTGGGATCCCATCATCTCCACTGCATTTCAGGTTCTTATTTCCAGTAGAATTTCCCACCTTAATTTCTGTCCTGTAGAAAAGAATGACCATAGACTTCCTCGAGAATTCTGGGGTTCTTGCCTCCAAATTTATTTCTCAGTCGTGATGAAAGGTATGTCTTCTCGATGCTCTCATGGTGGGTATGCACGATTTACATGATGAATCTGCTCTAAGTCCCCTTCCACATGCCTCCTTTTTAAAAATCTTACATCGTTATTTACTTCACTTTTGTCAAAAGGCATAAGAGCCAAAGGAAGTTATTGTCATTTTCCCTGGAAAATTTTGGGAGTAGGATTATTTGATCTCCAGTCAGATAAAATTATGGAATGACTCGAACCTCCTTTAATACGGAATCTTGTTACAATTCAAGAGAAGCAGAAGAAGAAGCAAAATAGTTGGGGAAAGGGAGGATATATTTGTTTTTCCTTTATCTTAATCACATGCTTTATTTTTCTACTTATATTTTTTCCTATAGAAGCAATTTTCTGGATAGTGAACTATCTCATTTAAGAATTATGATTAGGTTCTTGATTGTCCCTGATTTCAGTTAATCTGATCTCTTACTTTTAAAGGTAGGTGGGCTCTGTTTATGCTTCTGACCCTGATGTAGGAGCTCATTATGTCCTTTTGGCACATCCATAAGTGTGATATAAAGGGATTTTTTTAGATTTAAATTGAATGCTAGAAAAAAGGGTTAAACTGATACAGACAAAAAGCTATCCATGAATAGCTTTGCACTGTAAAATTGGGCCTATTTTATTTATTTGGATTCACAACTATATTCACTTGGAGTTATACAATAAAAAGTTGCAATTTAATTTTAAATAATTTAAACTTTCTCACAGAATTTGTTTTTAAAATCAGAAATTGTATCTTAAGCTCTAAATATATTAATTTATAGAACTCTCTTTCTGCTTACAAGACTGGAGTGTATACCACACTGCATAAAATGCTTTATCTTCCCATGTAGCTAACAAATAAAGACCACCTAGTTGCTTTCAGTCTGCACCAACAATGCATCTGAAACAAATTACAATATTTTCCTGCTTAAATAACAAAATGGTATTTACAATAAGTGGGATTTCATCACTTTCTTACATTATTGAAATGTATTAATACTAGCAGATGGAAATTCACTAGGTGCTGAAATAATTATATATCACATATTATATTATTCTCCTCATTAGCAAATAGCCCCATGGAAACATAGCCCTTCGCACTAAGACCATTTCTTTGAAATTGGTCTTGTCCTGGATATTATCCCAGTGTTTTTTCACTACTTTTTAACATTTTCCATGACTTTAAGCACATACCTTTTTAAAATTTTGTTCAGCTTTTCTTATTGTCCATGATGGAAAGATTGGTTTAAATTCCCTAGTCTCCCATTACAAGAAGACATTTTCTAATTCATTTTTATATTAATTAACCTCTGTCACTTTCCCCAATACACTTGTTGAAAATTTAATCCTTTCTCATTGGTCTTTGGTAATTTATCTATATTATAATATAATATCGTAGATATGTTTATTAAAATTTATATATTTGTCACATATTTCTTCATTGTGCATTAGCTTGGCAGTTTGGTACAGTGCGTTAAACACAAAAATTTCTGCAGCCAGATTGCCAAGCTTCAAGTCTCAGAGCTACCACTTACTAACTGTGTGATAGAGCATTTTACTGATTAGCACTATGCCTCCATTTTCTTATCTCGAAAATGACTACAATTGTACCTATACCAGAAGACTACTTAGAGGTTCAAATGAGTAAAATAATAAAAGCCTTTGGAAAAAATGCCTGGTACATAATAAGCTCTCTCTAGTCTTACATGTTTTTATTTTTGTCTCTTTTAGATTGTGAAATAAAGTTCATTATTTCTTGAACATGAACTAAATACAAGGTGCTTTTAATATATTGTTGTCTAATCACACAGGGTAGACACAGTTATTTCATTTTTCTTGGGGGTCTACAGATCTAGTAATCTGCCAAAATACAGAACTATTAAGCAAATTAAATGACAGAGCTGGGAATCAAACTCAGTACAGTCTTCCTTCAAAATAAAGTTTTAAAGGTTCCACAAAACTTAGCAAAAGACCGATTGCTCTGTAGCCATGATAATAAGTAGCTACCGGAATGTATTTTAAGCCTGTTCAATTAATCAGTGACAACTCAATTCAGTGAACATGCTTTTTTGCAAGTCAGTCAATGCAGTATCAATCTCTTGCTTCTGTAATTTACTTAAGTAGAGATAGTCTACAAAACCACTGGCTGCTAATCAGTCAACAGCTACACATGAATAACTCTACTTCTACTGATAATTTCAATCCACTTAGGCTTCTGAAAGTCCACTGGTCCCCAGATTCTATGCTTCTCCAAAACCCAAATAAGATTAGCATTCCGCTCAGAGAGAATGTACCTGACCAACATTGCTCTCTCACTATAGTAAGCAATAAGCTCAGTTTTGTTTATTTGAGGTGTTAAGTGACAGTCTCATTCTTTAACAATTCAGAAAGTGCCACTGACATAATTTTGAAAACCCCTGCATGGCAATGTTCCATGCAACTCTTACTGGGGCCCTTTTGCCCAAACTCCACTCATCCTTCGTAGCTGCTGTCATGGTTGGGAATTCAGCAATGATTTGAATTTTGACGAATTTCATTGAGCTCTTGTTTATGAATTAGTTGTGTTATCCTAGGGCTTGTAAAGATCTTTGTATAAGGCCATTAGACTTAGTTTTTCAATAAGGTAATTAGGTCTCATTTTTCTTTAGTCAGTTCTTTGATTGGAAGAGCACCATTTGGTACAAAGTAACTAGACTTTTTTGGGGGAGTTATACCATTTGAAAAATATATTTTCCATTAAACTGCTTATTCTGCTGCTGCTTCTTTGCTTTTGTTTATATATGCAAAGTTTTCTTCCAAGTGTTTTTGTTTTGTTCTGGAACGTGTTTTCATATGTATAAGAGAGTGGAATGAGGCATCTGTCTGATAAGACCCCAATCCAATCCAAGTAGGTCCTCAGTTTAAAGGTCCACTAAACCTGCAACAAATCTGTGGAAAAGAGAGTAGCTAAGCTACATAGGTCCCCTACAAAGCTGTGATGTGTGTACACCTTGTCCTGTCAATTTTTGAAAGAGAGTCATTTTCTTTAGTCTGTAGTCCTTTATCAACCACATAGTTCCTTCCTCACCTTTTCTTGGTCTGTGGGCCTGAGTTATCACTAATAAGCACATTTTGTTGATGAGCTATCAGCATTCCTCTTCCTAGTTTGTCATGAACCTGTTGATGTCAAACTCTCAAACTTCTCCTAGAAAAACTTCTACTTTCCACATTAAGGAGTGTTGTAGACCCAACTGTTGCATTTAATTTTTTAATGTAAAAAATTGACTTGAAATAACAATATCAAAATAACATTTGATATTTGGAATTTCAAAATCAGTAAATTAATATGTTTAAGAGGAGTTCTTAACCTAAGCCAACAGTCAGCTTTTACGACTGATTTACTAGACCTTCTAAACAAAGTCTGAACTTCGAGACAGTCTTTCTCAAACACTTTGAAACCTTCTGAAACTTATCTTCCTTGCATCCCTCTCTCTAGCAAGCTTTACCTAACCCTTCGATTTAAGTTACCTTTTCTTCAGGGTTTTCTAAGGAAAGAACACTCACATTGTGAACATGATTGACAAAATGAGTGCAGATCTATAGAAACTGAATCAAAACCTTCTCTAGAGTTAACGCCTATAATTAAGGCATTTCCTAAACCTCAAAAGGACAGGCAATATATCCTATAGCATACAGGACTTTACTAGATACTTGTTATTCTGAACCGAAGATCTATACCAATTAATGTTAATTGTTAATCTGTGAGTTACAAATATTTAAGAGAAACAGAGTGGGGAAAAAAGGAGGCTTAAAGAATACTGTTGTGTAAAACTTAAAAGACAAAATTAGGAAAACAAACAAACAAAGGAGGAAATTCCCTAAGCCTTTCTTTTAATGAAAAGATTAAACTAAGATTCAAAAATTGAAAGTAAATAAAGGTAAAGAATATATTTAAGAAAACTTTCAAGTTGTAGTCTGGATTAGACCCAAGTACTTAGAAAGGGACCCTCGCCCTCTATTTTTGTAAATGTTCTCAAATCTAAATTAGTGAATTTAATAAGAAAAAATAAAGTGTGAAATTGCCAACTTAGAATATATCCAATAAGTGGCTAGGCTTTTCTAGATAACCTTAAAAATGAGCAAGCTATAAATCAATCCAGTTAATGGTTCTCTAGGTAAAACAATCCAAATGGTTACCTTCTGTTTTTTAAAATTTTAGAATTTATAGAACAGTATGCATGCAGATATTCCAAGCAGAAGGTCCATTGCAGAAACCAGTGTTTGATATTGGCTAATAAATAAAAGGAAACTACTTAAATCTAACCACTAATGCCACTCCATGGAGTACATTACAAACATTTCCATCTTTCTCTTAAACTCCTAGGAAGTATTATAATTACCTATGCAATAATACAGCTTTCTTATTTACATGAGTTTCATCAATTTCATTACTATAGAACACTGGAGCCTTCAAAGTAAAGTCTCAAAGTTGTCTGAAAAAAAGAGAAGCAAAAAAAAAAAAAAAAAAAGAGAGAGAGAGAGAGAGAGAAGCAAATTGATGTGTAATAAGCATAAAATACTTTTTAAGAGAAAAATATTATCTTAAAGTATAAATGACTGCTTGTGCCAGATGGTGGAAAAGATAATAAAAGACAAATCTGAACATGTATAGTAAAGTGTAGAAGACTTATGGGAAAACAAACTTTAATTTACCTTAGTTGGTTTGAATTACTCCAGTAGTTAAAATTTCTAACAATTCTATGACATAATGTGAGATGGACATTTGAGATTATTATCAAACGAATACTTACTCTTTGCAATACAACACCTACCAATTTAAAAGGTGGAATCTGTCTCCAAACAAAATGTTCTGAAGTATCTATACATAATATGACTATAGAATATGAACCTTAATATATTTTCATCATGTGTGATTCAAGAAATTAACAAAGAAATAGTTATGATCCCTGAATCTCTATGGGTAAAAGACATCATAGGACAAAAGCAGGTTAATTGCATGAGTTTTAAAGAATTCAAATCGATTCCTCCTGGCTTTTATATGCTTTTTTTTTTGTACCAACATAAAAAGTTTAAGTCATGCTCTAGGTAATTTACTCAATAACATGGTACACATCAAAGAATCCTCAACTATGAAGCCCATCCTTAATTCTTTAGCCATTACGCAGGCCCCTTGCCTCAGGATAAATGTATCCAAGATCTATAAAGAACTTTTAAAACTCAACAGCAAAGAAACAAACAATCCAATCATGAAATGGGCAAAAGACATGAACAGAAATCTCACAGAGGAAGACATAGACATGGTCAATAAGCACATGAGAAAATGCTCCGCATCACTTGCCATCAGGGAAATACAAATCAAAACCACAATGAGATACCACCTCACACCAGTGAGAATGGGGAAAATTAACAAGACAGGAAACAACAAATGTTGGAGAGGATGTGGAGAAAGGGGAACCCTCTTGCACTGTTGGTGGGAATGTGAACTGATGCAGCCACTCTGGAAAACTGTGAGGAGGTTCCTCCAAGAGTTAAAAATAGACCTGCCCTACGACCCAGCAATTGCACTGTTGGGGATTTACCCCAAAGATACAGATGCAATGAAATGCCGGGACACCTGCACCCCGATGTCTATAGCAGCAATGGCCACAATAGCCAAACTGTGGAAGGAGCCTCGGTGTCCATCGAAAGATGAATGGATAAAGAAGATGTGGTCTGTGTATACAATGGAATATTACTCAGCCATTAGAAACGACAAATACCCGCCATTTGCTTCGGCATGGATAGAACTGGAGGGTATTACGCTGAGTGAAATAAGTCAATCGGAGAAGGACAAACATTATATGGTCTCATCCATTTGGGGAATATAAAAAAAAGTGAAAGAGAATAAAGGGGAAAGGAGAAAAAATGAGTGGGAAATATCAGAGAGGGAGACAGAACATGAGAGACTCCTAACTCTGGGAAATGAACAAGGGGTGGTGGAAAGGAAGGTGGGCGGGGGGTGGGGGTGACTGGATGACAGGCACTGAGGGGGGCACTTGATGGGATGAGCACTGGGTATTATACTGTATGTTGGCAAATTGAACTCCAATAAAAAAAATACAGGTATAACTAAATTAGTGAAAGTCCATTTAGAACTTATACTAGGCCTTCAAATCTAGTATAGAAAATTCTTATTGCTATTGGAAACCTTTTTATAGATGTTGATTAACTAATTATGAGTTATTGTTACCCTCTCCTGCATTATTATCTAATGGTAGAACACTTTTAATCCAGAACCCCCCAAAACCCTTTCTTAATTAAGAAGAATCTATATTTCTTTAATTCAAGAACTGTTCATGTTCAAAGTAGAATTTTTGGATACAACAACACCAAATTATGACTTGATGGGTCTTTTATTTATAATCAAAGATGGAAAATATTAAGCTTGATTTTTAAGTAGTCTGATTTGTCTTGTAAATTTTAATTCCTTACCAGAAGCCAACTTGTTCAAATGTCTGACCTATCTGGACTTGTCCAATGGCATATGAAATTAATAAAATAAAAGAGTAAATGTAAAACTAGTAACTGGTATATTTTAAAATAATCTGGGACACCTGGATGGCTCAGTGGTTGAGGGTCTGCCTTCGGCTCAGGGTGTGATCCCGGGGTCCTGGGATTGAGCCCCACATCGGGCTCCCTATGAGGAGCCTGCTTCTCCCTCTGCCTGTGTCTCTGCCTCTCTCTCTCTGTCTCTCATGAATACATAAATAAAATCTTTTTAAAAAATAATCCCTTATTTTAAAATGCAGGAGAAAAAAAAATGGTCTTTAAAAATTTCCTTGGGTACTTTTAAATAACAAACAAGTCTATTAATGAGTAATGAATACATGTCATGATGCTACCTAAAATATTTGCTGTAAAAAGTGACTTATCAGGGGACACCTAGGTGGCTCAATCAGTTAAGCTTCTGCCTTATGATCTGGGAGTCCTGGGATCGAGTCCCACGTTGGGTTCCCTGTTCAGCAGGGAACCTGCTTCTCACTCTCCCTCTGCTGCTCCTCCTGCTTGTGCTCCCTCTGCCTCTCTCTCTCTCAAATAAATATTTTTTTTAAAGTGACTTATAGGAACAAGATGGTGGTAATAGTTGCACAACTCAATACATCTACTGAAAACAGTTGAATTGTATATTTAAAATAGATGAGTTTTATGTGAATTATATACCTCAGTAAAGCTGTTTTTTTTAAAGTAAAGACAAAATATGTACTATAGAAAGTAATTTGCTGTACTCTAGATCTCTTAAATACTTAAAAAATGCTATTTAATTGCTTTAGAAATACTATGTAAATACTTTAAAAATACCGTGTAAATACATTAATAACTATAAGCCAAACAAAATGTTTTGAGTGAAGTCTCTGTACAGGGCTTTATTTAAAACAACAATGAAAATAATGAGTCTATGGAGAAGTTGAAGAATTATTCCATCACACATACACAGAATGTGGGCTGCCGAATTCTGAAAAGACACTCTAGAAATGATCAGGTTGTATTATCTATGAGAATAAAATATGGCAAAATCTGAATGGCCATCAAAACCTCAAATACACACTTAAAAACAATCTTCCATGAAACACATCAGGTAAGGACAAATTTGCTACACTATTAAACACTGGGATCACTTTGCAGGATAGCAGGGGATATAGCCTGTTTGTTTGTTATATCTGTAGCCAAATTAATCTGGAAAAGCTGTATAGGTAGGTACTGACTGGGCCCATGCTTAAAGCACTCATTAGATACCTCCAAATAGATTTTACACAGTTGCTTTTCTCTTTGAGTTCTAAATATGTACTAATAGTAGTAGTAGGCTTGTTTTTTTTCTGAATGAATCCAAGCTCCTTTTGTTGAAAACCGTGACACTCGCCATAGCTAAAATGCTATTGGCTTTTGTGTTTCCTACTTAGATATTCTAATGTGTGGTCCATTTCGATGGGACACATCTAATGTGAAACATGAAATAGCTATGGTTATTCTTGTATATAACCGATGCAAGTCTTTCCTCCTTACTCAGAAATATGTCTCCGCTACTCTCGATCCTCTGGAAAATGAAAGGAATTTAGCAGATATGGGAGTCACAGCCATTACAGAACCTAAACAGAAGTTCTCCAGAGTCTGAGGAAGTAGAAGATCCTCAGAGGTTGATAGCTGACTCAACCTCAGAACAAACTGATGGTCACATGAAGTAGACAGCTTCCACCCAAGACCATTAGAATAAGATTCTTCTATCTATCACACTCATCTTGCATACTCTTGTTTACTATTATTCTATTATTTTTGTTATACTTCTTTACTAGTTTAAAGTTACTGTGTTTCTGGGTTAGTCTACCATATTCCCCTTACTGATAACCAAGATTGGCTTAAGGGTAGGCTTTAGGTAAAACGTCTTTTCATTAACATGGCTCTTGTTAGGCCAGGAGTTGGCAAATGTTTTCTGTAAAGGGAGAACAGGAAGTATTTTGGGCATTTTGAGTCACATATAGCCTCTGTCATATATTTTTCTGCTTTTAAATACTCTTTTAAAAATGTAAAAACCATTCTTAGTTTGTGGTCTGGATTTGGCCTGCAGGCCATGTTTTGTCGACCCTATGGGTTAAGTTATTCCAGAGATGTGACTACACAATACCACTGAGGGAATATATCTCTTTATGGACAACCAAAAAAGTTAAGAAACTTTCCCTCCACTCCCTTATTTATTATTTTTTTTGAAAGATTCCTAGTATTAGTGACACCATCCTTAGAAATCAAACAATTTGAGGTGGTCATCAAAAATTTATTCCCTCATATTGGATAACATAGTAAACTGACCAGTTTAAATTCCTTAACTAAAGTAGTCATGTGTAACAAAATATTCGTAGATTCTCTTTTGGCCAACTAGGAATAATCTGTACTATTGCTGCCTGAATTAACACTACTCATATGAAAAAAAAATTCTGTAGCTAAGCTGAAGAAAAGATAATCTGGTTATTTTATATATACATGGAGTTGTTGGGACTAGTCTCCCCCCCTTTTAAATATAAAACTTCTACTTATTTGTCTATGTTCAATGCCTGTTACATAGAATATTAAATGCTTCTAGGCATTGTCTTGACAGATGATTCTACAAATGATTCAAGCAAAAGTAAAATAAAATTGCACTCATCAACTCTCAAACCAAAACCAGGTATCTATAAACAAAGATTTATGTTTAAGAAGAATTCTTCACCTGTAGTGAAGACCTGACTAGTCATTGATAATCTCTCATGCAGTTTTGCCCGAATGAAGACCAGGAGGGAAGCAAAATAAAACAGTTCCTGCAAACTTAGGAAAAGATTATTTTGTAATCACAGCAATAAGTAGTCACCAAAATCAGTTTGAAAGCTGTTTAGTCAATCAATACCAACTTACATTAGTGAATAGACTTGTGCAATCCACCCTATAAATATATATAAATATATCTATTTAAGATATTTTGATATATTGATTGTGACAATAACCCTTAATCACTTGTTTCTTGATTTGATTTCTTTCTTGAGAATGTAAAAGTTCCCTAAATTTATTTTCATAGAAATAAAAATTTTCCTCATAGGTTATGAGGCAATTTGGCTCATCTCCCCCCTAACCCTTCACAAGCTTTTAAAATTTCATCTGGAATTATAGTCCATCACATTATTGTACAATTTAATACATCTTACTTTGGAAACTGACGTTTGTACTTTTGTTGTGTTATATATTTACAATAGCTATTTATAATTCATAGTGTACATTTAATTCTTTTACCTCTTACATAATCTGACTTGCCATTCTTGATTGATAGACATCTTTTGGATATGCAGGTGTATTTTTTCTTCTTGGTTGTCTGAGAGGGGTTCATTTTCTAAGTCCTTCTTTTACTGGGCATGTCCACATTGTTTCTGCACATGTGATAACTTGGCTTGATATCTAATTTTTTTTATCAAAATTTTGCTTCTATTTGTGTTGAGAAGAAGTCTGAGGAGACCTTTATTTTGGTTCTTTTATAAATTGCTCAACACGATGCTCTCAGGATTCCTCCTTGTTCAAGAAAAAGGAAGTAAGGCAGCAAGGAGAGAGACACATGGTTGTCCACCACAGGGGGTGTGCTGGACTGAATGAGGAGCATGCAAAAGATAGGGGCATTCCTGGGGACTCTGGCAGGTTGCTGCCTCATAGGATGTGGGTACAAACTAGGTATTTCAGCATCACAGCGAGTCAGTGGCACAGTTTGGGCAAGCAGCTTCTGCAAAGCATGAATGGAAATCAAGGGTTCCCACAAGTCCTTGGAGCTGGGTTGAGGGGCAGTGTAACTGAGCTGAGGCCTTGAGGCCTTCCTTCACAATGGGTGAGGGGAAGTGCGGAAGAGATTGGCTCTAGCAGCAGGCTGGGGAATTTGGGAGATTCTATGATGGAGGTGAGATCCAGGTGGCCAGAGAGAACCAAGGGTTTTGTGCATTCTTTGGCCTCTAACGTCAGCCACAGTACCAGGAGGGTAAAAGCAACCAAGCAGACAAAGGCTATCGCTCCAGAACTTGAAGAAATGATGGGAAACAAGTGGATCCCCAAAACCCTTCTCAGCTCTGAGAACAGAGGAAGCAGGTTGAGGTAGCAGGTGGAGGGATGGGCAGGGGAGGAATCTGAAAAGAATTTGTTGCAAAGTAACTGAATTAAACCTAAAAGACTGTTTAACTTAGTGAATCAGGTTCAGGTTTTCATCAGATTGGACTAGATTTACTATGCAGAGAATTATAAGAAAAGGGAGTTAACTTTAAAGAAATACATGAGCTCTATCTTTGTAAAAACAACATCAAAAGGCAAGTTTTGCTATATTCGGAGTGTGCTTGCTTCATTCGCTTTTCGGGGGATCAGATTGCTCTTTGGTTTTTTTTTGTTTTGTTTTGTTTTTTTGTTTTGTTTTGTTTTGTTTTCAGATTGCTCTTTGGTTTGTAAATTCTTCCAATGAAATATGCAACCTGTAAATATCTATGATGGTCATTCCTGGGCCGATTTTTGATACCCTTTCTCTGGTAGTTCTCTGTCCTTTAGGGCAACTGTCTTCTCTCAGAGGTTCCTTTTTATTTCATTATTTTCTTCTATATTCTGGGTGAAGCTCCTGTATTTGTCTTCCCTGACTAATCCTGCTTCTGCTCCCTTTATCTTTCACAGGAATTACCCCGAGAAACATTTCCCAACTTTACCTCAGCATGTGCATCTGAACATCTAGCCATTCATTAGCAACAATTTATATTTCACTACATTCACGTCATGTGTCCATTCTCTAATTTTCATTTCTTTGCTGAAGTATTTTAGAACAAATCCCAGGCATTATGTCATTTCATCTCTTTGTACTTTGTTACACATCTCTTAAAAATATGAAAAATATATTCTACGTTCATAATGTACACATAACGTTATTTCTTGACGTTGTCTAATACCTACTACATAATCACATTTTTCCAGTTATCTAAAAACTTTATGAAACAAAGTCTATATGTTATATTTTTATGTATCCTAAGTCTTTTTCTGCTACTACATATATATATATACATATATGTGTATATATATGTCTCTAAAATATATTTTAGAGACAGAAAGAGAAAGTGTGAGTGCAAGTGGGAGAAGGGGCAGAGGGAGACCGAGAGAGAGGATACTCAAGTGAATTCCCCACTGAGCATGGATCCTGGCTCACAGATAGATTCCAGGACCCTGAGATCATGACCTGAGCTGAAATCAAGAGTCTGCTGCCCAATCAACTGAGCCTCTCAGGCACCCCTCTGCTATTATCCTTTAAAATCTTCATTCATATTTCAGCCAGCTCACTTAAAATCTGTTTTTCATGACATGTTTTTCATTTACATTTTTTGTGTGTTTTTTTTCTACATGGTTCTTATTTTTCTGTAGTTTTTGGAGGACATTAATCAGATTTCTTCTAAAATTTTTATCTTTTTAAAAAGAAAATAATCAGAAATATGATTCTCTTAACCTTCTGAGCAATGATTCCTTTGACTTAAGTCTCTACAAAGTGTATAATTTTTCTTTTCTGTTTATACATATTGAAAGAAGTGCTTTATTTATTCCTTGAGTTTCCAACAGAGTGGAATAATCTAAATTCCTTTTCTAGAAACCTGTGCTAGAAGATTTTCCCTCCCAGGTGTTAACCTAAAGTTCCAAGCTGGTGGAATTTACAATGGCTAGTTGGCATTCTTCTAATGCAAGTCTTTTGGATTGAGTTGGATCTTCTGACTCAGCTGCAGAGACATGTCAAAATGGTTTCCCCCAACACCTTCCAAATGAATTGTTCTGCTTGATTCAGAGGCAAGAGCATGTGCTGGTCTTCAGTCCAGGACCATGTTGATAAAGTCATCTTAATCAGCATTGCAATTAGTGCACATTCCACCTGGACTTTGACATATCATCTTCTCTTGTAGGTAGTGTCTGATGCAATTGCCAGTTTTTGACTTTTTTGATATCTTCATGGGCATTTTAATGGGAAGTTGAGCAGAAATGTTTCAGGCATGGTTCCATTTTAACCTGGTTGTCTATAAATACCACCATTACCCTTTATTTGCCAGATTCTGCCAGAGGATAGGAAAGTCATATAATAAATGAAACACACAATTTAGAAGGAAAAGCTATATACATTTGTATTTGGGAGGAAAAAGATAATACAAAGGAAAGAAAGAATATGATAGAAATAGGATCTGTTGCCTTCTCCATTACCTCTCATGAGAGAGGAGGAAAAAGCAAAATGTAAATAGACATCCAGAAAGGACTGTATCAGACATACGTTTGAAACACATGCCAAGAATTCATCAAATATTTAGATTTGAAAAGTGTGCCTGGTTATAAACAGATTAATTCACACTGAAACTATATATCTAATTTAGGCGGCAATTACGTATCTCTAATTAGCTGGCGATTTCTGAAATGCCTCATGATAGTGCTTGTCAATGGACAAGTCTTTCTCTGAAAGTGAGTGTGTTTTCTGAGCACATGATTGTGCTCAGTTCCCTGTTTTCTTAAGCAAAAGAAGAGACTTTTTAAAAAAATTTTTAAAGATTTTATTTATTTATTCATGAGAGACACAGAGAGAGAGGCAGAGAAAGAAGCAGAGAGAGAAGCAGGCTCCAGGTAGGGAGCCCGATGTGGGACTCGATCCCAGGACTCCAGGATCACACCCAGGACTGAAGACAGACGCTCAACCGCTGAGCCACCCAGGCGTCCCAAGAAGAGACTTTTTAAAAGAAAATTATATTCTAGGTAGTTAACATACAGTGCAAAACTGGTTTCTGGAGTAGAATTTAGTGATTCAGCACCCATTAAGTGCCTTTCTTATATGTGCAAATTTTCATGGAAATACTTGTATCCACAATATATTACTATTTATAACTTTTTATTTTATTAATTTTCAAAATGTTAAGACAGGATTTAAGGAAGATACATATTTTACTGTTACCACTTTTTTTCTCTTTTAAATATGGTTTTTTGTTTTCAGAACTGATAAATGTTAAAGTTCCTGAAGTCTTTCTTATAGACAGTTTCTCTTTCTCTCTTTCTTTGCGTTTTTGGGCAATGGCTTCAAAGTCTTTAACTATTTGCTTCATACTTCTCTTAAGCTCCTGATTTTTTATTTTGAGAATTCCCAGTTGTGATTTCTCTTCTGTATTGCTTTTCACACAATGTAAAACATCCATTTGTTTCCCTGCATCATTTGCCAGAATTAAATCCCTGTGCCTTTCCCTTTCTAAATAAAATTAAAATTTGAAATAAAGTGCCCTTCATTATCACTTACTTATCATTGCTAATTATGAAATTAAAAAGGTAATTTTAGGGAATGATACTGCTGAAACATTTGTAGTTCTTTCTACTTTTTTGACCAGTACCAACATTGGTTGATAAATTCAGTTACAGAATTTATAGATTTACAGCTGCAAAATATGTCTTTTATTTTAAAAGGAATGGAGAATTGTGATGATGGAAGTTTTATATGTCAAATGAAAATGCAGATTATGTGCTCATACTCTTGTGTACACAGTGACATCTGCTGAAGGAGGTCCATATATATATTTAACAGATGATTATTCCTGAGCTACTTTATATTCATTTGATATCATGGCTTGGCCAGTTATCTAACATAATGGCTGGAACGCAGGCCCTAAAAAATTTAGAATGGAGTTCTCTAAATAATTGCCCCCGATTAAAATAAATATACATTTTCTAGGACCTCATTATTGCACATACTCAAATACATTGCAGGATAGTTGCCTTGAATTGACTTGGTGAGTATTTATTAGCGCTTTGTTAAAATTATATACATGTAAAATTCTTTAATATCCATTACTATGATTTTAAGTTTTCCTGATTTTGCTTGGTCATTTGACATTCTGAAACATAAACTTTATTGTTTAAAAGTCTAGTGTCTTTTCTTGGGAGAAGAATTTACTTTATTTTTCTAAATAAACTTTTTGAGGTAAATAAACTGCAGATTCACATGCAGTTGTAAGAAATACTACAGCGAGATCATATGTAGTCTTTACCCAGTTTCCCCCAATGGGAACACTTGCAAAACTATAATATAAAACAACCAGGATATTGACATTTATGCAGTCAAGATACAGAATACAGAATACAGAATAATTTCATCACCACAAGATTCCACGTGTTGCTTTTTTTTAGCCACATCCATTTATTGTTCACTCTCTCCTTAACTGGGTCACCACTAATCTGTTGATGTCTATAGGTTTGTCATTTGAAGAATGTTATATAAATGGAATCATATAGTTTGTAATTAAGACTGGCTTTTTTCATTTAGCTTAATTCTCTGGAGATTCATCCAGGTTGTTGTGTCTATCAATAGTCCATTCCTTTCTGCTGCTCCGCAGTTTTTCATGATTGTAGATAAACTGCAGTTGGTTTAGCCATTCACTTGCTAAAGTTTATCTGGATTATTTGCAGTTTTTGGCTATCAGGAATAAAATTGCTATAAACATTCATGTGTAGGTTTTTGTGTGAACATAAGTCTTCAACTTTTTTGGAATATCCAGAATTGTAGTTGCTGGGTCATAAGGTAGCTACATGCTTCACTTCTTAAAGAAATTGCCAAACTGTTTCCTAGAATGGCTATGTTCCCTCCAGCAATGTTTCTTCAGACTTCCGTATCCTTTCTAGCGTTTGGTATTGTCACTGTTTCTTCTGATGAGTGTATAGTAATATTTCACTGTGGTTTTAATTTTGAATATCTTTTTATGTGCTAATTTTCCATTTGTATAACGTCTTTGGTGAAATGTCTCTTCAGGGAGTGGCCTACTTTGGGCTTATGTTATTTGAGTTTTTTTACTGTTGAGTTTTGAGAGTTTTGAATATATTCTAGGTATTAGTCTTTTGTTGGACATGTGGTTTGCAAATATTTTCTGCTATATCTTGCTTGTCTTTTCATTCTATTAACAGGATGTTTCACAGAATACAAGTTTTTAATTTTAGTGAAGTCCGGTTTATCATGTTTTCCTTTTATGGATTATGCTTTGGTGTCAATCTATAAACTCTTTGTCTAGTTCCAAATCTCAAAGATTTTTTCCAATATTAGTTTCTTTAAAGATTTATGACTTTATGTTATACATTAAATTCAAGATCCACCGTGAATTAATTTTTATATAAGGTTGAAGTTATTTATTTTTTAACTTGGTATTCATTTGCTTACTACCTTTATTGAAAAGTTTCCTTCTACTGAATTGCTTTTGTATCTTTGTCAAAAATAAGTTGGCATATTTGTATAGATCTACTTCTGGGTTTTCTGTTCTTTTCCATTAATCTATGTGTCTGTTCCTCCACCAACACAACATAATCTTAATTATTGTACCTAACTAATGTCTTAAAAATCAAGTAGATGGACTCCTCCCACTTTCTTCTTCTTTTTCAAATTGTTTAAGCTATTCTAGTTCCTTTGCCTTTCCATATAAACTTTATATATATAAACATATATATATCTCAAATAATATATATATATATATATATATATATATATATATATGAAATATTGCTCAGGAATTGGTAGAAATTGCACTAAATCTTTATATCAATCTGGGGATAACTGACAAGTTTACTATGTTGAGTCTTCCACCCCATGAACATGGTCTATAATCTAGATCTTCTTTGATTTTTTTCATCAGTGTTAGGCAGTTTTTAGCATCCAACTCCTGTAAATGTTTTGGTAGGTTTATACCTATTTGTCTCCTTTTTATTACCAATTAAAAATGGTATTATACTTTGATGTGCCTGTGTGGCTCAGTTGGTTAAGCATCTGACTCTTGATTTTAGCTCAGGTCATGATCTCAGGGTTATGAGATGGAGCCCCATGTTGGGGCTTGTGTGGATCCTGCTTAAGATTCTATCTCTTTCTCCAAAAAATAAAAGAATAATAATTTAAAAAATGGTGTCATACTTTTAATTTTAGCGTCCACATGATCGTTGTTAGTATATAGAGATGCAGTTAATGCTATGTGTTGATCTTTTATGTGTGATGTTCTAAACACACTTATTAGTTCTAAGAGTTTTTTGTAGATAATTTGGAATTTTCTATGTGGGCAATTATGTCATCTGCAAATAGGTAGTTTTATTTTTCTTTTTTTTTTCTTGATGTAGGTGCCTTTTCTTTTATTGCTTTTAATGCCCTGGCTAGAATTTCCAGCATTATGTTGAAAGACAGAAAGTAGACTTCTTTGCCTTCTTAATTTTAGGAAGAAAGCATCCAATCTTTTACCATTAACTATAATGTTAACTATATGTATCTCATAGATGCATTTAATGAAGATGAGGGAGTTCCTCACTATTTCTATTTTTCTGAGGGTTTTTATCCTAAATAGATTTTGATTTTGTCAAATTATTTGCATTGGTTGATATCATGAGATTTTTTTCCTTAGCCTGTTAATATATTGGATTACACTGATTGCTTTTCAAATACTAAAGCAGCCTGGCATCCTTGGAATAAATCCTACTTTGCCATGGTATATAATTCTTTTTATAAATTACTGAATTATATTTGCTAATATTTTTAAAGGATATTTGTGTCTATGTCCATGCAGGATATTGGTTTGTGGTTTTCTTTTTTTGTACTGTCTTTGTCTGTTTTGGTATAAGGTAATAATAACTTCATAAAATGCATTGGAAAGTATTTCCTCCTATCTTGTTTTCTAGAAGAAATTGTGTAGAATTGGCCTTAATTTTTCTTTAAATGTTTGGTAGAATTCTCCAGCAAAACCATCTGTGTCTGGAGACTTCTGGGAAATTTTAAATTATAGATCAATTTCCTGAATATTTACAAGGCTATTCAAATTATCAATTTCAAATTGGGTGACTTATGGTAGTCTGTTGTTGCTGTTGTTGTTTAGGATTGGCTCATTTCATCTAAGTAGTCAGATTTATGTGTGCAAAATTATTCATAATTTTCCTTTGAATTCTTTTGATAACCGCACATTCTTAGTGATAGCTCTGTTTTGTTCCTAATATTAGTATATATGATACATTGGTACATATCAATATATTGGTATATTTGTGTCTTTTCTTTTTTTGTCAGTCTTGCTAGATATATGTCAGTTTTATTCACCTTCTCAAAGTGAGTTTCTTGTAGATAGCATGTAGTTGGGCCATTATTTTAATTCACACTACTAATATCTGTCTCTTAATTGATGTATTTCGACCACTTACATTGAATATAAATATTGATATATCAGGGCTTAAGTCAGTGAATTCATTTGTTTCTGTTTTATTCTCTCTTTTTCATTTCTCTTTTCTTTTTATTACCTTTCCATTGGGTTACTTAAACATTATTTTAGAATTCTATCTTTATCTATAGTATTTTTTAGTGTATCTATTCAGATGGCTCTTTCAGTGATTACTCTAGATATTATATCATTTATGAATGATTTATCACAGTCTATTAGTGTCATCATTTTACCGGTTCAAGTGAAGTATAGAAATCCTACTTCTCTGTATGTAACTTTACCCTCCCTATTCAGAACATAAATGTTTAAAATATTTCTTCTGTACACAATTATAACTGCATCAGACAGTCTTATAATTTTTGTATCAACCAACAAACATAATTCAGGAAATTTAAGAGGAAAAGGCAAGCTTACTGTATTTACTCACATTTTTGCTTACCATAATTTTCTTTTTTTCCTGATGATGTTCCAGTATTTCTTAATTTTCCTTAACATTCTGTTTAGAGAACTTTTGCTAGCCCTTCTTCTAAGGTTGATATCCTGACAACAAATTATCTTAGATTTCCTTCATCACTCCCGAAAAGTTATTATCTCTGGAATGGGGATTGGCAATTCTATTCTTTCAGCGCTTGAAAAATGTTGTGCCACCTTCTTCTGACCTCCATGGTTTCTGATGAGAGATTTGTGTGCATTTGAATTGCTTTTCTCTTGTAAATAAGTTGTCATTTCTATCTTGTTGCTATCAAGATTTTTGCTTTGTCTTTAGTTTTCAAATGTTTGACTGTGTGTTGATGTGGATTCCTTAGATTCATCCTGTTTGGGTATTTCCTCAGATTTCTGAATCTGTGGGTTTATATTTTTTTCTGAATTTGAAAAGTTTCACCTATTGTAAGTAAGCAATATATTTTTTTCAGCCTGTCCTCTTTCTCCTGTCTTTCCAGGACTTCAATGGCTAGAATGTTATATCTTTTGTTAGCGTCCCACTGGTTCCTGCTTTTTTTTTTTTTTTTTTAAGTCTCTTTCTGTTGTTTAGATTGGGCAATTTCTATTTTATCTTACAGTTCATAGTTCACTGGTTTTTCCTTTTCATTTTTGCTCTGTCCTCTCCATTCTGCAGTTGTGTCCATCCTCTGAAGCTTTATTTTTTATGTATTTTTTAAAGATTTCATTTATTTATTTATTTATTTATTTATTTATTTATTTATTTATTTATTTTTGAGAGTAAGTGATAGAGCACGTGCATTCATTTTGGGGGGGGAGGGAAAAGGAGAAAATCTCAAGCAGACTTCAAGCTGAGCACAGTGCCAATGGTAGGCTCAATCTCATGATTCCAAGATCATAACCTAAGTTGAAATCAAAAGTTGGGTGCTTAATTGACTGAGCCATCCAGATACCCCATTTATTACCATATTTTGATGTTCTAAAATTTCCATTTAGTTCCTTTTTTTGTATCTATTATTTCTTTGCTGCAATTTTCCAGCTCTTAGCTGAGACTCTGTATTTTCATTTGTTTCAATCATGCTCCGAATTACTTGATAAAGTGTATTTATCTCAGATGCTTTGAAATCTTTGTCAGATAATTTTAATATCTCTTTCATCTTATAGTTGCATCTATTGATTTTGATTGTCTTTTTTCATTCATTTGAGATCTCTCTGGTTTTTGGTATGACTACTGATTTTCTGATTGAAATGTGGACATCTGGGGTAATATTTTATAACGCTCTGGATCTGATTTAAATCTTCTATTTTAATTGCATCCTCCATTATTTCTCCAGTAGGAAAGGTGGGGGAGGGGTGCTCCCTCATGGTTGCCATGTGGAACTAGACTCCAGGTTCTCCACTTGACCTCCATGGATGCCCAAGGATGTAGGCTTCTTTTTATTGCTGGATTGAGAGGGGAATTCTAGGGCCTGCTAAGTCTCCATAGATAACTCCCTGTCAGGGAAGTGTAGGAGTACCTCATCTTTATTCTCTACATGGTTTCCACTACACACCATGGGAAGGGGTGGTGGTGAAAGTTCCAGTTCTCCCCTCGGCCCCTTCTAACATCATCACAGTTGATATGTGGAGGGCATTTCATTACTACTGGGTGGAACCAAAGTCTGGGCTCTCCACAGGATCTTCACTGACATTGTGGGAGTGAACTTATTACCACATTGTGGGGATGACTATTGTGGCTTCCTATTCAGCCTTCTGCAAGGGCTTTGGATACCTTGTTACAGTTGGCACAAGATGGCTGGGCATCTCACTCGGTTGAATCCTTATTAAATGTATGCTATGTGTCAGGCATGGTTCTAAGAACTTTGTATGTATTAAACCACATTATTATTACAATAACCCAATGAGGTCGTTACTATTATTTTAACACAGAAAGGTTAAGTAACTTGTATATAGTCAAAAACATAGTTCTGTAGGGCAATATTAGATTATACACAACTATAGCAAGCAGGTCAGTGAGGCTTCTCTTAGGAGTGGCAGTTAGGACCCCTGAGAAAAGAAAAGATCCAATCAAATTGTTTGCCTTGCTAAGGTCTGCTCCTCACACTTAAGAAATATTTCAAACATGCACCTAATCAGCTGCTGCATGAAACATAGAATATACAGAAAGTAAAAATTTCCCTGCAAGGTTTTTTATATACATGGCCTTTCTGTGACTCATCTCAAATTGCTAGTTCACTAATCTGAAATGGAAAGTAGCCATGAACTGGCTTCTAGCTTGAGATTTGAGAGGATTCCACTAGCATTCCAAGGGTGAGTAAGGTGATCTAACAGAAATTCACCAACCCTTTTCCTAGGTAATTCCAGACTAAGTTAGAATGCTCATCATATGCTCATAATTCAAAACCAAACAACAATCTGATAAACACATGCACACACATGTACACACATGCAATTACACACTGAGAAACTGGGTCTGTAAAAAGATTCAGCAACACACAAAAAAATAAAACATAGCATTCAAAGGAAGAACACTTTCAAACAGATGCACAATAAAAAATATATAACATTTAGAGTACATCTACTTTGTTCACTTACTAAAATTGAAGAAAATATGATCCTTTTAAAACAGTAAATGGAAGATGAGATGATAGGACAGCTAACCGATATGAAAATGCAGACTGACTAGAATAAGCAGAAATAGCAAAGGATGACTACATTGATAAGGTGACAGCAAGGAAAGATTGTATTGAAACTGAAGGGAAAATAGAGAAAAGAATGCCATACTTGATGTACTGAAGAACAGAATTGACCCTCCCTAATATTTTATTGATGGTGAAGCTCAACTTAAGTCTCCTGAAATAGAGAAGAAAGGAAAAAGATGAAAATGAAGAGAAGCAGATTTTCAATATGGAGGACAAATGTTTAGAAGCCAACAAATGATCAGCTGTATATAATATAGAACTCTCTTGAGATGAAAAATGTCCTAGCCCTGCAGATTGACAGGGCCGATTCCATAACTGTACAAAATCCCAGTACCTAAATATATCAAAGTATATGGTTTAGGCTTTTAAGGACAAAGAAATTTAATTATTAAAAATATAAAATTACACATCTAAAAATATATGATGCTATCAAAAAGAAATGGCCTGGCCACAGAAATTCTCTTCTGCAAGTAAAACTAGAAGATGACAGGTAAAGAATAATATCTTTACATTTAAAGTAAATATCTGTTATCCAAGAATTCTATATTCAGCATGTTATAATTTATGTGCAATGGTATCTAATGGACATCCTTAGATAGTCAAGGGCTCAGAAAATATACCACTTATATTATTTTAAGATATACTCCTGCAACCAAGATATAAATCACACTTGAAGAAATCATGGCAGGAAAGACATGGTTGATAGCACTGAAAACATTTAAATATTAATTACTCCAAAAATGTCATAAATATGTTTAGAAAGTAGAATATAGTTACCATAAATGGATCTTGAAGAGAAGATACATAATGTAGAGAACAATTTGGCAATAATACCTGAACCTTAAATTTCAATATGCCAAACATATCAAGAAGCATGAAAAGGAGACATGAAAGAAAGGAAAAGAACAATAGGCTAATTTTCTGTTATATACAGTGTAATGTTTTACTATCAATATTCAAAATCAGAGTATATATGTTCTAATCTTTTAAAGTAATGGTGTGTAAAATATCTTAAAACAGCCTGTGTTTTTCCTAATTTCTAAAAAAGAAAAAAATATTCTTAAAAATATCATGTAGAAAATGATAGAAAATATGTGAAATAGAATATAAGCTAAAGATACCTAGAAATCATAAAATAGTATTGTTGAAGTAAAATAGTCTGTGAATGTAAACAGGGCAAACTCCTTGCAGAGGCCAGCTGAGTTCCTATTATGTGAGAAAAACAAAATCCATTTATGTGCGACATATAAGAGTGGCATCTATGGGGGTGCTTGGGTGGCTCAGTTGGTTAAGTGCCTGCCTTTGGCTCAAGTCATGATCCCAGGGTCCTGGAATAGAGCCCTGTATCCGGCTTCCTGCTCAGCAGAGAGCCTGCTTCTCTCTCCTCCTCTCTCTTTCTCTCTCTCTGCCGCTATCTCTGTCTCTCTTAAATAAATAAATAAATAAATAAATAAATAAATAAATAAATAAGTAAAATCTTTAATTAAAAAAAAGAGTTGCATCTATAATACAGTGATTCCAACAGGCTAATGTTAAAATCATGGGCAAATATTCATCAGGAAAACATTATTGCAAATTCTCCAGTGCTCAAAATGTTAATATTATGCCAAGCAGAATTCAAGGAGAGCATTAAATAAAACAATATGAATATTTTTTTAGATTGGTTAAAGCATAATCAATAAACTAGATAAAAGTCTTGAAACTTTTTATGATGAAAAGTGTTATCAACAAATATTAAAAATAGTTGTAAATGTAATCCAAAATATCTGAAAAAGAAAAATTATGAGGAATTTTGATTCACTTCAAGACTTACCAGGTAATTAGTAAGTGAATAAAAATATAGAGAAATGGAATAAAATAGTTAATAATGCTGGTTTTATATAATTTATGTATTTTGAACCATACATAATGAGGATATACATTTTTTTACACTTTGTAAAAGTTAATTATATGTTAAACCATAGGAAATGTAAAAACTTCTAAAAGTAAAAAATCGTACAATTTTTAATAACTCGGTTGTAAAGGCAGAACTGAATAGTAAAATTCCAAATACATGGTGATTTTAAAACATTGTCATTCATGGATCAAAGTAGAAGTAAAAACTTTTGCAATTATGGTTTTCTTAGAAATAATTTAAATGAGAGTCATACTTACAGATCTTATAGGAGATGATTAAAAATGCATTTAGAGGTAATTTCATAGCATTAATAAAGAGGAAAGAATTAAAATAAATGAATTTGTCATTTAATTGAAATATTAAATAAATAATACATATTCCATATACCTATCTTAGTATAGATATGTAGATAGATGGAAGTCAAGAGGAAGTAGTCAATAAATGTACAAGTACAAATTGTGAATCAGAAAAATGATAATATCAAATTCAATAATAAAATAATTTACCATGATGATATGATCAAGTAACATTTCTTTTAGAGATGTAGTGTTTCAATTTTACATCTGTTGTTATAATTAATAACATCAATAGGTCAAAGGAGAAAATCTGACCAACTTGTCAAATTTAAAAAGTGAAAGACACTTTATCACCATTATGATAGATGACAAAGATTCATTGAATAAAAGCTGCTATTCATGATTTCATGCTAAATGCTCTTCAGTAAAGAAGTAATATAAAAGCTCTTATTTAACTTCTTTAAAAATCAATCTTAATTCAATAGGAAAATTATAATCTGTTTGAAATAGTAAAACTTGAGAAAACAATAGTCTACCATCACCACTAGCATGTAATATTGTTCTAGATATTTTGATGAACCCAAAAAGATAACAAAATATATGTGAGAAACATATATTGTCATTAATTATAGTTGGTACATTTGAACTACCTGGAGAGTCAAAAAGTTATTGAAAACACTAATAGCACTTAAAAGGCAATTTAATATAATTCATTCAATAAGTTCAATATAATGATTGGTTAGGAAAAATATATGTATATGCATATACACATATCAGCTAATTTCATATATTTCAATATATACAGATTACATCAGTATAGAGGAATAAAAACCCCATTCATACTGGCAACCAAAAATATTAAATATCTAGCAAAAATTTAACAATGAATATTCTAGTCTTCTCTAAAGGAAACTTTAAAATAATAATTCAGATGCATAAAAGGAAACAAATAAGCAAAACCTTTTGGTTTTTATACTTTAAGAAAACTTAAATATATTAATTATCCACATATAATTTATACATTTAATGTAATTACAATACACCATAAATTTTCCTATTATTATATGTGAAAATACCATCTTTTGAATAATCAAGAAATTTTGAAAAAGACAAAAGACACGGGTGGTTTTTTGCACTATAATTTTAAAGTACACTTGTTTTGTAAAGGTACACTTAACAGTGTGATGTAGTTCAGGAGAAGACAGACCAAAATGAGGAAAATGTTTCAGCACGTATATAGAAGTAAGAGGTTAATGTGTAAAGAGTTTTTAAAAATTATTAATAATAAAAATGAGTGTCTCAATAGAAACATGAACAAAGAATATTAATGAAAATTCACAGAAAAATGAAACTCAAGTGAGAAGTAAAATACGTTGACTAACAATCAAGAAAATGCAAATTTATAAAATCTATGATTATAATTGATTTTTATAGGAGAAAATTTGCAAGCAATTTAAATTTCTTTTGAGAGCAATTTTGGAAAAATAGGTTGGTATTTTTATAAAATAGAATGCTATATAGCCACTGAAAACCATATTGGAAGATTCATAATATAAGATCTCTTAATGAAATACATTTGTTTAAAAAGAGGAAGTGCTAGGGATGCCTGGGTGGCTCAATGGTTGAGTGTCTGCCTTTGGCTCAGAGCGTGATCCTGGTGTCCCGGAATGGAGTTCCACATCTGGGTCCCAGCAGGGAGCTTGCTTTTCCCTCTGCCTGTCTCTGCTTCTCTCTCTGTGTCTCTCATGAATAAATAAATAAAATCTTTTTTTAAAAAAAGAGTAGGTGCTATATAATAAATACTTTTACAACAAAACTATTTGCCCAGGAAATAATCTAAAAGTATATTGACAATATTGTTCGAATTGTTTATATTCTTTGTATTGTATTGCTGTTCGAATTAGAGAGGATACTATTTTCTATTTCATATAAGTGAGTCAATATTATTTCATTGGTAATGTTGAAAGTTGGAGCAATATATTTTAAAAATACTTAAATATAATGATATATAAAATTTGGCTACAAGTGTAGTTTATTTTCTTAAATGGTACTCTTCTTACTTTTCCAGGATGTCTACAATAACATATTATTTTTGATCCCAGAAGAAATGTTAGTATAAAAACCTGACAAACCTGAGATAGAATAAAAATTAATCTTAATTGGTAGTGTTAATTGCCTACTAATTATCAGACAATATTCTAGGAGTTTGCATGCATGCCCTCATTTAATCCTCAGAACAAATGTATTTGATAAGAATTGTTACTGCCCTATTTTATGGATAAGAAAATAAAGGTTTAGAGAGATTAAGTAACTTGCCCCAGGAGACACCAATCATAAGTAATGGAATCGGGGGTCAAAATGCTGTGACTAGCTATCTACATGGTACCAAGTGCCCTTTCTCCCAAAGGACTTGACATTTAGAACTACTAAGACCATCTTATGTAATCGGCCATTAAAAAAAAAAAAAAAGATTTTACTTATTTAAAGCTCCAATCCCAAGGACCCCGGGATCATGACTTGAACCAAAGGTAGACACTTAACCTACAGAACCACCCAGGCACCCCTACTTGACCATTTAATGCAGATTAGAGAATGATCTTAATCTTCAATTACAGAAAGCTTCCATTTAGTTAAACCAAAGGCACTCCAGCCTCATCCCCACAAATAAGGGGGAAAATTATCTTTTTTTTTTTTCAGGAAATGATATTTTTTATTTACTCATTAAAGTCCAGACTAACATTTCTCATATAATATATTTCTTTAATAAAACCTATTTTGTTGAATGATAAGAACGTTTGGGAATGAATTTATAAATTTCCTGAAAATCATATGTTGCTTCTGTGCTTAAAATCATTTGTCCTACGAATTTGTTAATAAACCCATTATATAGTTTGATTTATAGAATTTACAATACTATATCTTTGAAGGAAGTGTGTGCTAAAAGAAATTTAATCTGTCTAGGCTTTATGTAAAATTCCAAATAGTCTGAATTATTTCAGAATGACTTTATGAAATGTTGAGATATAATAATTGACAAATGAGAAAGTGTGAGTCAAAGGATATTCTAAATGCCTGTGTGCAGTACAGTTTTTCTCTGAAAAAGCTTAGGAACTGGTTTTAATCTGTACCCCACACTGAATTCTCCTTTGTTCTGTACCCCTCCCATGCTCTATTCTTTATCCAACCATCGTTCATCAACAATTTCAAAAGTGGGTATATATGGAGTTCCTTGTGTTTTATTCATCTTTATATTTTAATACCTAACAATTGTTTGGCATCTAGTACTCAGTATTTTTTCACTAAATTATATTGAGCTGATTCCAATTTCTTTAATGTCCTTATCACTACCTTATCTTTTACTGGAATCAGCCTGAAAAGAATACTCCTCAAAAGATGTTTATGAACTAACTGGTAGGGGACAAGTTTAAAAATAAGTGTAGGAATAATGTGTACATAAGCCATGTTATCCTTCCTTCTCTTGTTTAGAAATAATATTGAAATGGAAACACATTGAATTTCTTCTAAGATATAAGAATTTTCATAACAACTTACTACTCTATGGTTTTATTGTTGTATCTGGGTTACTCAGAAATTGGAGAGAGGTTTAGATTCTGTCAAAATTATGATCAATACCAAAAAAAAGGTTAGTCTTTTTTTTCTCTCTCTCAAAAGATTGTAGATATTTTTATCTAATTTGTGCATGCTCATTTATTTGAACATTGAAGGAAAGTTTTCTAAAAGATCATTGTGATTTAGGCTTTGGAATGAATTGAATTTAGATTTGAATGTATTTCTCTTTGCTTTGGGATATATTTATGTAAACATTGCTTTGTGAAAAAAATTGGCAATGGTATGTTTATAATGAAAATAATTCATTATATTTATTGAAATCGTATCTTCTGTAATGGCAACATCCTTAGGGAGGGGATGGAAGATAGTACTCATTAGATACTTTTCTTCATTTGTGAGCCAGACAGTATATTAGTTTTATCCAATTGCCATCTGCCATCCATTTTATATACAGTATGCCTAAAGAGCTCACTTCATATAAGGGTCTAGAAGGTAAAGGTAGACCATATTGTATTTATATTTGTAAATACTGTACGCATTGAATTACAAATATTTATGTGCCATTAAGGTTTGAATAAAGGAAATACAGAGTTGAAACAGACATGCCTTTCTTGCTCAAAGCTGGGAGTTGAGTATAGTTTGGCTAGATATGAGGTTCATTTGTGTATACAATTGCATTTGTCATAACTATTTGAATGTGTCACTTTGATTTCATTTTCCATTTACTTTGCTCAGTACCACTTGCAAAGTAATAACAAAGAATTACTATATAAATTGAGTTGATTTAAAGGAGTGCACTGTTGAAATATGCATGGTGTAAACTCAATGATTCAATAGATTTAATAAGGAAACACATTTAATCAATTTTTTAAACATTTAAAGAATTGGGGCGCCTGGGTGGTTAAGTGGTTGAGCTTCTGCCTTCGGCTCAGGGCATGATCCCCAGGTCTGGTGATCGAGTCCCACATCCGGCTCCGTGCATGGAGTATGCTCTCCCTCTGCCTATTCTCAGCCTTTCTCTCTGTGTCTCTCATGAGTAAATAAATAAAACCTTAAGAAAAATTAAAGAATTAGTTTTTTATTATGTGAAATTATGTAATGATATTACACAACAGCTAAAGCATAGGTTCTTTAAACACAGTGACACATATAGTTTCAAAATAGGAAAAACAAAATTGTTTAATTTTTTGCAATTGTATGCTTTCAATCATTTGTAGAAATCTTAGTTTTCAGTCTAAAAAATTTACCGTGAAATCCATTGCAGGGAAACCATATTTTGAAAAAAATAATGACAAGAGTGAAAAATGAGCCATAATCTAACATTCAAAAAAATTTTTTGTTCAAAGGAATCTATGTGGACTCATAAGAAAACTCTCATTCAGTTAGAAATTTTGAAAATAAAAACCTCAATTGTTAAATGCTAATTGATGAATTACTTTGAATCTGCAGAAGCAGGGATAAGGTCATTTTAATGGACCTACTGGATTAAGTGGATAATAGCAATGCTTTTATAAATGACAAAGGTAGGGAGGGGTGTGTGTATGTGTGTGTGTATGTGTGTGCATGCGCGTGCACATGCACGTGAGCGTGCATGTGTACAGGCAACATGGCACTCAAGAAAATCAAAGGAAATGAGCCAGAAACTTCTCACATTCTGCTGGCATCTGTGGAGTGTCGCCATATGAGAACCATATGACTGCTGGCAGATTGGCATGTCAGCTCAGGCATGTAAAACTTGACCGCACTGAGCTCAGGGTTTAGCAGTTTATCACAGGAATATTGATACAATTTTCACGGCACTCTTTTTTGTGCAAGGACATGTTATCCTTTCTCAATGCTTCTCATCCCAGTCCTACCCTTTGATACCATCACCAAGCAGAGTTAAGGTATTTATATATATATAGACATCTATATCAATGGAATTTAAAATGAAAATGAACTGCTGTAAACAGCAGCTATATTTTATGTGGTAAAACTGGCTTTCCTCCCACATGTCAGCAAGCACTGACCACCATGTTCTGTTAGGAGTCAGAGACGAGTTTTCAAAAGCAAATCATTTGAACATAATTGCTAAGGTAAGGTTAGAAAGTGGGACCGTGAGCCTTTCTCTAAAGGTAGAGGAGGCTTAACTTGACGTGATATACACTTTTCACGAAGGGAAACTCTGTGAGTTGAGTCTTCAGTTTCTTTGGATAGAAAGAAGTTGGTCTCAACTACTGACATTTGCAGAGTAAGAGAAGAGTGAGTGTAAAGGTAACAGTTTCTATTATCAATACTGTTTAAAAGAAAATTGCCTTTTGTTGGAATAATCTTATCTGCCTTTTAATAGTGGCTATTTTGAATAGAACATTCAATTTAATCTTCACAGCTAGGAAAGAGAGAATAGCAAGGCCATTCATCTATTTTTCATGGCCTACTAAAATCATGATATTCCTGGTTATGAGTATGAAATTAAAATGGAGATGACAAAACTCAGGCCCAGTCCTTGACAACTGTCAAGTGGGCAGTCTGGCATGATCTTGCAGAGCTCCATGTCTTCTCTCCTCAGGCTGCCTCATTTCAGCATGGGGTGCAGATAGCTTCATGCACAGAGTCCCCTATCAAACATGACCACTTGGTCTCTTTGCTTTGCATCTTTGGGACTTTTTTCAAAGCTGAATCCAAAGAAATTTAGGATCAAAGTTAATGCCTAGGGCACAACTTTCAAATAATGGGGGCATGGGAGTGGGTGGGAAAATGCTCCAGTCCTTAAGGGCAACAATCTGAGGTACATTCTCCATGCTTCCTCAGAGGGCCCCAGAGCTATTGAGCTCCAGTTACTGAGTAGTAAGTGGTTCATTAACACACCCTTTATTGGCTTTTTGCCATTCCCTGTCGTATTGTCCCTACTAATTCATTACCACCTCCTGGGATCAAATTCAAATGAACTACTTGTACACAAGACTTTATTTCAGGCTCTATTTTTGGGAGAACCTAACCTAAGAAAGGAAGTGTGTCCTGGATGTCCCATTCCCTTTTATATTCTAACCTATCATCAAATGCAATTTGCATCCCTTGGTCAGCATGAATTTTAGCTATCTTTAGTTATTCCCCAGTTCTGGACTTTGCCCAGTTCTTTCACTGCTTACAAAAACTTCTCTATCTTGTTTTTGCCTAATTCTCTTAGGGATTATGAATTCTCTGGATGGAAGGTCTTTTAAGTTTGTGTTTAAATGGTATTGATAGGCTATTTGATTTATGGCTACTTGATATATCACACTGATATTTTATCAAAGCCTTAACCCAAAGCAGTGAGTCCATTGGTAGGAATTTGGGTTCCCTCCAATTCCTGTCAAAGAGGCTGACATCAATGCTGCTGACATGGGGAACTTGCCCTGCCAACACCCTTCTGCAAGAAACAAATCCCCAAATGTGTGAGTCAAATGGGAAACTGGAGAGCATAATGAAATGCATGGTTCAAGTATCATTGTGTGAGTTATGTTTATTCAAGAAAATCTCGTTAGAGTTATTGACTAGAGCACCTGATACAGGAAAATACAAATTTATGAACTTAGCAAAAGCATGTTTCTACTCACTACAAAAAAGTTTCTGTGCTTCACAAAACATTGCCCCTTTTATGGCACTCTTTACACCATCAATATTCAATATGCAATTTCCTGTACTTATTTTCCTTACAACTGAATGTTCCATGATGTGGGGGGGAATCAACTGGTCTATTTTTTATTTCTATCATCTAATCTCTTGTTTAGATTAGTTATTCGGCAAACATTTGTAGACATGAACATGTGAAATACCTAAACACTTCTGTTATTTATACAGCACTAACTATTTAGTAAATTGTTTAGGGTTAAATGAATGATCTCACAGTTAAATGTAAAACAGCTATTAGATGGTACTGTCAGCTGAAGATCACTCAGAAATAACCCATAAGTTTTTGAGCTAGAATACCATAAGGACTCCTTAAGCATCACATAATAGAGGCACTGGCTTCAGAGCCAGGCAGACATGGGTTTCAATCCTGGTTCTGCCAATTAAGAGCTGGATGATCTTGAACAATACACCAAACATCTCCAAATCTGATCTTAAGAATGGGATAATAATACTTATTTCATAGTTTTTAGTAAAAGTTTAACGAGATAAAGCACACAAAGCCCTTAGTCTGTGCTCACTAATTGATCACTACCACTATTGTTTTTTATCATTGCTACTTAATTTCTCTGGCGAGTGATAGAGCTGGGACAAGAATCTCGCTTAATGATTTCCAAACCAGTGTTTTTTTCATTTTTTCATTGTACAACTTGGGTCAAAACAAATGTCTTTGAAAATAGAGTCTTAGTTGATGAGAACATAGGACTTGATACATTGACTTTTTTTTTTTTTTTTGAGACCAAATATGGCTTTAAGTGTCCTCCAATTGACCTAATCCATTAAGAAACGCACAGAGTACTAGGTGAGGTGAAAGATAACCTTCAGGGTTCTATTTGGTTCTAAGTAACCAATTATACCTTTACTCATAATAATGAGTCACTAGATATCTCTTTCCTTAAGAAAGTACTAACCTAAATGATGTCCCTGGAATGACAAAAAAAGTACATTTGACCCAACTACTTGTGGGCCAGTGCCATGGGCATTATAATTCATGGTCATAAGCTGACAAAGAACTATAACATGGTGGCCCTCTGTACTCATAATGAATTGCATAAGACTCAGGAACTGTTAACATTAGAGCTAAGCTCCACTTTACTATTTGCCCCAACTAAGAAGAAGGTAATCACCTCTCACTATGAACCAGACTTTAATTTTTTTTTATCTGTATTAAGGTTTGCTATTGGCATTAACTCTGTAGCTGGAATACTGAAGGTCTGTTTTGACAATGGCATATTAATCAATGGATCCAGGGTCAAATATTTTAAAAATGTCTCTGTGACGGTGGGTCTCAACCTGGTTGCACACTAGAATCAGATGGGGACCTATGAAAAACTCCTGATGGCCAGGTCCTACTGAAACCTATTGAATCAGAAACTTTGGAGCTGAGGCCCAAGCACTTGTCTTGTTAAGGCTCCTCCACGTGTGCAATCGTACTGCTTTAGGAGAAGTACTTAGTACCACCTTTCTTCTCACTGCCATTCCAAAGTATAGGAAGCAGTAGTAGTATGACTGTAGGGAGTTTCACCTCAAAGCTGACTCCATGTTACTCAAAGTACTCACTTTGAGATTCCTATTTGTTTTGGCAGGTGAGTTTTGGCAATCAGAGAGGAATCCAGGTCAAGTGGACTTTTAATTAATTAATTAATTTTTAGAAAGGCAGACCCATCTGTATTCTCAGTGCTTGGAGCTGCAAAACACTCAGAGTTGCAAAAGCTTCCGTGTGTAACAGAAATTTTGACTTGGCTTGCAAAATTATATGTACCAGAAACACACTGGAGAAAGCCTGAGACTTTAATTTTTTTTTTTTTTTTTTTTTTTTAGATGCTGTCAAGAATAACTGTATAAATCCAAAATGTCTCTTTGGAACCTTTTCTGCCCACCCCCATTTCTCTCTGGCAAGAAGATGCTCTTTCACCTACCCAGGGTAGAAACAATAAAGACATCTGTGAATTCAGCTTATCCTCTTTTAAGTTATACATAATAATTGAGCCTTCTTATTTGTGCATATTTACTCACTCCTTCCCCTGAATAGCTTCAAGGGCTTTCTTTATGCCTCCAGATTGATGAATCTCTGTCCACTCTCATGAAGCCCAGCAAAATAGACAGGTCTTTACTCTCTCCATTGACTATGGTTGGTCTAAATCTGTAAGAGACAGGCTCTTGCAGCCTTCTGTATTAAAAGGATGGGTTTTGTGAGTAAACCCATTCAAAAAGATCAAGATATCTCCTTTTGGAAGAAAGATGAAGTCATATTGCAACAAAAATCTGCTTCTAAAGAAGCTATTTCTAAAAAATCTGTTCAATATGTATCAAAGAATCAAATTACACCCATCTGGAGAGACGCATGTGAAAAAAAAAACTGCATTAAACAGCAAACCACATCTATAGTGCTTCTTGCAGCAAACAAAGAAATGCTGGGTGTATCAACAGGCAGGGTCTCTTTTGATTAAAAAGTACTTATAGAAAGAGGACAAATCAAGCTCAGCCTTTCTGGTTCTTTTCATAAGGTGAGGATGGTGGAGCGGGGGGGTGGGGGGGCAGCTGCACATTCTAAGTAATTCATACAGGAAAAAAAATCATTTTCAGCGGACTGCGGATGGCTTTGAGTGAGAGCAGATTTCCATGCAGAAATGATCTATGGGCCAGGGATTACACCCCTTTTTGCTCACACAAGGACTGATTGCATGGCTCACAGCTGGAGCTAATCCAGATATCTGTTTAATTAAATAGGAGCTGTCATTCTGTTGCATTACATCAAAGCCCAGGAAGGTGACATGGAGGTGAGATGGCAAATGTAAATTTTTAGTCCTTGGTTTCTTATAGCAAAGAGATAAAAATTCTGTTTTTTAGCAGGATTTGTATATAGAAATATAATTGAGACATCTGTGACTTTCAATTTCCCATTAAGATCATCCTTCTTAAAATCATATATTTTTCTGAAGCAGGATGTTTGGTAGGGTAAGTATAAAAAGATATCAGTGAAACAATACTTTCCTTTAAGAAAAATCCACTGAGTGCCTCTTAAAGAAATGGCATTACAGGGAATGTAATGGACCTAGCCAAGAATGAGATTAGCTAAAAAAGAATACTATCAGGGCACTGTTTACATGGCTGAATGATTTTGGGAACCAGAATGTTTATTATGCTGCTATTCGGAGTTCAGATATTTATTAAAACCAGTACTTGAATGAATGTGTTTATATTCAAATTCAAACAAAGATGAGTTTATACAGAGAATGAAATCAACATTTTCAAATAAGGACTCTATACAATTCAGTAAATTAGTTTTATATCAAACAAAAACTATAAATACAATTCTGTTATTAACTGTCTTCCCCCTAAGTGATTATAAAATCCCTTCCCCAGGTGTGGCTAAGAGACCTTTCCGTTAGAGACATTTCTCTAAAATGCTTTCCAGCCCTTTTGCTGTCCATGTTCACCAATCTTTATGCCATATGCATTCTGTACAATTTGTGATGGAATAATCACTTCCATATAACAAGGTCTTTATTAGCTTGAGAAAACTTTCAGACTCAGCCTGCGTTTGCTCAAATTTCTGAGTCTTCATGAACTCTAATAACAGCAGATTTGTGAAATGATTGTGATTTCCTTTCGTTTAATGTACTCTGCAAAATGGCCTCTCCATTGGGTGGATTCATCTAAGGCTCTCTTTGTTTGTGTAGCACTGTAGCTATTTGCTTTCCTTCCTCCCTCTAATCTGAAAGCTGTAATCACTAACTTTACCAATGAATAGAATTCTTCTTCCTGGTTTGATTGGTGAAAAGAAAAATAACCAGGGTTAAATCATCAATGACAAAAACACAGGCAGTGTGAGAGTGCTTGATGACACTATTTTATTACCTGCTACTTGTCTCCCAGGGTAGTTGAGAGTATGCATTTGAAAACCTATTGATTTGAGTTCATTTCCAGACCCACCCACCTGTGTGACCTTGGGCAAGTCACTTAACCTCTTTGAACCTCAGTTTGTTCATTTGTAAAATAGGGGTGATGATAGCTGCAATGATTCTGGGAAGAAAGAGATTAACCACAGGTCTGTAACTCAATTCCTCCCTCCTTTAGAGATGTCTCAGGCAATCCATCCCTAACCATATAAAACATACAAATAGTTTCTTATAATTTAAAGATAACTGGAGAAGCTGTTAGCATCTGCTCTCTTCTTATCTAAGTTCTTATCTAAGAAGGCTTTTAGGAGGGTATTACCAGATCTGTGTAGATTTCTTACCATAAATTGATCCCCATGTGCATTATAGATTTATGAGCCATAATTCCATTGGAGAATACAAATTGGAGATTAATATGGACTATGTGATTAACATGAAGCTATGTGATTAAGGAGATGTAAAAATGGGGATACTTCGAGCATATGCAGCTTCCATGGGTTTACTTATACTTCACACATGTAGTGATTATCTGTTAGTTCATAACCAAAGTATTTCCCAGTACAGAAATGGGAAGTTCCATCCCATAGTTTAGGGACTCACAGATACTCGTGCTCTATCAGATAGTTGGCCTTTCTCATTTCTTTCACTGGTGGTGGTTATTAAAGCTCTGCGTTGTGGAAGCCTTATATTTAAGGTGATTCTGTTTGGGTCAGTGCATTTCCTCATAGGGCTGTTGCAAGGAGTAAATGAGTTAATATAAGGAAATATGCTGAATATGTGGTGTCTAGCACAAATGAGCTATGCAAGTATTGGCTATTATTGGTATCACAGCTTAATTGTTTCATAAAACAAGTATAGTACAGGTTATTCTAGATGCTGGGTGTGAATGTTAGAGATGCAAATGGTTTCTCTCCACAAGTAATTTAAATTAAGGAGAAAAGAATCTAGAGCAATAACAATGGCACAGGTAAGTACTATAGGAGTTTCCATATTATTTCTTCACCGTCTTAATTTGCATTCCCTTGGGAGCAGAGCTGGAGACAAAGAAGTGAATGTAAATAATTTATTTTGGAGACCATACTAGGAAACAGCAGAAGGGGAGTGAAGTGAGACAGGGAAAGCAAAAGCAGTCAATAATGGGTGAATTAACAAATTTCCATTGTGAATAATTGGGACTTATTCCCACTGGGCATCTCTTGGAGCCAGTGTAGAACATGAGCCTTAGAGTTACACCAACCATAGAAGGAGGAAACATATATTTATATACCACTTCCTATCAGTCATTGGTTGAAGGAGGAGTTAATTGTCTAGTACTTCAGCTGTCCCAGGCAGGGCAGCTTGAGCTCAGAGAAGGCCCTCAGGCAAAGACACACTGAAGCTGACAGCTGGCAGTTGGCCAGGACAACTACAACTGTAGGGCTGGAAGGGATATACACAGGCAATGGACCAAGGCTGCTCTACTCCATGTCTGCTAGCACTGTATTCCTGAAAATAGAAGGAGATCCCCATTTAAAAAGTTTAAGACCTGATTAAAGCAAGAATAGGGTGATGAAAAGACAAGAGAGTATATATGAAAGTTCTTACAAATGTTGTCTCTGGCAAAAAAATAAAAATGTTACATTAAATAAGGGCAATATAAATACTTTATATATTTTATATTAGCATAATATTAGGTAATTCTCTACTCAGCAATATTAATTTCCATTTATAGGCACCACTGAATGTGAACTATGTAAATCTTCATTAATGGTCTCAGTTCACTGTTCATTTTAGCTTATTATTACCTTATTATCCATTATATGCACAGTTATTTACCCTTGCATCTGATCTCCCATCCAAATATTGAAAGTATTACTGATTTTTTGACCTAGGAGTTGTCCTTTGCTTCAAGGAGGGATCTACTTCATGCCCTAGGAATCCACTTCCTGTCTTAAGTCTTATTTCTTAAAGCCACAGGTCATTCCCCGTATGTTCCACCTGCCTGATCCCATCTCAGTACTAGTCCCATGTTGCTTTGTACATTACAGACTCCACTGAAGAACTGTTCTATCATGAGCTTCATTTTTTCTTATTTGGTTTCATCTTTTCCAATATATCACAACAAAAATAACTCCCATTTTACATCCCTCTCTATCCCAAATACCACTTTTAAGTGTTTATAATTAAGCAAGATAGAGCCTGATTTTACAAAAACCTTCTATCAAGCACTAAGTGTTGTGGAAGACAAATTGCTGATTAAAATAAGTTTTAAGAGTCCAGGTGGTTCAGTCGGCTAAATGTCTGCCTTGGGCTCAGCTTATGATCCCAGGATCCTAGGATAGAACCTGACATTGGACTTCCTCTCAGCAGAGAGTCTGCTTCTTCCTCTCCCTCTACTGCTCACCCTGCTCATGCTCTCTCTCTCTCTCTCAAAAGTAAATAAGTAAGTAAGTAAGTAAGTAAGTAAGTAAATAAATAAATCAATAAAATCTTTCAAAAATAAAAAAATAAAATAAATTTTAAAAAGACTTGCTTCCATAAAGCTTAACATTTATTGAAGAGGTAGCCTTGAATAAGCTATCAGAAAAATTAATCAATCTCTGAAAACTGTAATAAGAGCTTTGATATAAGCAGCTATGGGAGCAAGAAATGTCATAGTCGAACTCTGAGTAGGTATGTGTATAGGTATGTGGAAATGTCACAGAAGATTCTTGGAAAACATTTCTGACATTTGAGCTGTGATCTGAAGGATAAATAGGATTTAATTCCTCCCAAGTAAGAATGCTCTATACAGAGAGAGCAAGCATGTGCATGATTCTAAGGGTGGAAGAGAGCCTGATGCTTGGGAGGAACTGCAAGGCTGGCATGGCTGGTGCCCAGAGCAAGTGCTGGTGTGGCAGGAGGTAAGCTCCAGAGGCAGGCAGGGGCTAGATCAGGCTGAGAAATATAGGTGTCTATCTTTATCCAAAGACCAATGAAAAGCCATTAAAGAATTTTAAATGAAGAGGTGGTTAAAGGAAATTTTGTTTTAAAACAAGCATTAAGAATGGACTTGAAGAGTACAAGAGGGAAAACAGGAAGACTCATTGACAAAGTTTGTTGCAAAAATCCATGTGAGAGATGACGGTATCTTTGACTAGCTTAGTGGATGACAAATGGAGTGACATGGATGCGTTCAGGAGATGTTTAGAAGATTAAGCCCATAGAACTGGAGACATCCTAAATACTGAAATATATGCTGAATAAAATCTTAATGGTTTTATACTTTATGATACAAACCATGCCACATTCTCCATTTTTCAAATTAAATAAAAACTAAGTGAAAACCCCAAATGCCTTGTTGGCAAGAAGTTTATTATCACACTCTTGAGTTTACCTGGATTGCTGAAAAACCCCAATCCTTACACAGGCCCGAAATGAAGTGTATTAGTCAGCCATGTTCAAGTGGGGAATTTGATGTTACCATGGCTGCCTTAGATTCACATTGCACCACAGCATGCTGTCTGATAAATCTAGTGCTGCTAGTTCTCACTTGAGGAAGTCCTTAGGAGTCCAACCTTCCTAACTACGTGTGGTCATTCGGCCCTTAACATGCTTAGTGCCTGGAACTTTCAGGTATATATACTCCCCTTCTCCAAAGCTCTTCCAATTAAAACCTGCTTGGCCTGAGTAAATTTAGGCATCTGTCCTTTGAGGAGCAAGCAAACACTAACCCTTTTGCCAAATCCAGGCAGCCGCCCAGGGAGTTGGCTGGTTTCCTTTATCAATCCACAAAGCACAAAAGGCTCATTCAGTAACTTCCTTCTACAAAAAGCTTGATTTCCTTTCAGGAAACCTCCAGCCATTAAAAATATATACAAACATAAGTAGGCTGTTTACTCTCCTTGAAGTACAAAGAATGAAGGAATGTTCTTATTTCTTTTTGAACATCCATATTTCCACCTTTACTTCCCTCTAAATCAGGAGTGGAATTTCTTTTACTTTTCAGAAGAAATAATGCAAAACAAAACATAATTTAATTCTCAGGTCCCTGAGAATATAACAGATTATGTCATGTTCAGATTTCATTTGCATGTGGTCGAGGAGTTAATATGTATAAATAAATTCCTATAGAGTTCAGAGGAAGGAACAGTGGACTGCCTTTGGCTCAGAGGTGGGGTCAAGGGACTAAGATTATCTTGCAAAGGAATAGAATTTTAGTTTGACCTGGCAGACTGAATGAGAGATTGCTATGTGCAGAAGTAAAACAGGCAAACAGAGATAACATAGTAAACAAGGGCATTGAGAAATAATGAATCATCAGCTATATCAAGAACTTAAGATGATGTGTAATAAGGATGTAGAATGTCAGAAAATGATTCTTGAAAGGTAATAAGCAACCAAACTGAGAGAGCTTTATAATGGCATAGGTAAGAGCTCAGACTTTAATTTTTCATGAAACAATGGGAAAATAATTTGAATTTCAGAGAGTTGACTCGGAAAAACTTGTAGGATAAATCACAAGAGAGTAGCACCTAAGTCCAAGAAATTCACTAGGAGCTATTGTAGTTGTCCTAATGAGACATTTATTTAGCATCTCCTGTATATCAGAAACTATAGTAGATGCTTAATATATGCAGTAAAGCATAGTGATTGCAGGAGCAGTTGTTGAGTGGCTCTGGAGCCAGTGTGCCTAGATTTAAATCCTGATTCCTCTCTTACTAGCTTGGTGAAGATGCATGTTACTCGACTTGCCACAGTTTCTTTGCCATGCGATCGAGTCCTATGTTGGCTCCATGCTCAGCAGGGAGTCTGCTTGAGGATTCTCTCTCCCTCTTCCTCTGCTTGCCCTCTCTCTCAAATAAATAAAATCCTTAAAAAAAAAGAAAAAAAATATATATATACACATTGGGATTGTTGTAAAGACTAAATATAAGATTACATTTAAAGCACTGGATATATGGTACTTATTTTTAATCTCTTTTATCCAAGTAACATGCCTTGTGGTAAAAATAATTATTCTCACTTTATAGTTGAGGAAACTGAATCTCAAAAAAGTTATGTAGTTTACTCAAGCTACAGAAAGAGTAAGGAAGAGATGGAGTTTGTACTTGAGCCTAGTTCTCTTTGATTCCAAAGTTCATGATGTTTTCTTGTTACTCTGTTTTTTTGAGGAATCCATGTGACACAATAGTCTGGGGGCGGGGGTGGGCAATAACATTTTGAGGACAGAACCTGCCAGAAAAGAGGTGGCATCTATGTACACTCCAATAATGAAAAGGAGAAAGCTCAAAGTCTAAGACTTTTTGGCAACCTAACATGTTCTCTCTAAACCCCAGGCTGAAGTAATTCTTTTTTTTAAATTTATTTATTCATGAGAGACACACACACACACACACAGAGAGAGAGAGAGGCAGAGACACAGGCAGAGGGAGAAGCAGGCTCCATGCAGGGATCTCAACGTGGGACTTGATCCCAGGTCTCCAGGATCAGGCCCTGCGCTGAAGGCAGCGCTAAACCGCTGAGCCACCGGGGCTGCCCCAGGCTGAAGTAATTCTGCATATGGATTAGGCTGGATATAAGAGAGACTACATTATCTGTCTCTGATGCCCTTTGTCAATCTTTGGAGTTACAAAACTGTCAGAGATTACATGATTACAGGTATAGTACATACTCTTAGGAAAGAACAATATGTCATCTATCATGCTCAGGCTTCAAGCTAACAGAGGCTGTAACAAAAGGACCAGAACTGGGTCTGTTTCCAGATTATTCCAAGAATCATACTAGCAAGCCCACTTACAATGTTTATCCCCCTTGATATCAGCAAAATGAAGTATTTGTGAGTTTCAGAGCTGGGAAAATTATGAAGTTAATATTATTGAACAGGATGTTTTTCATTGCCCCTAAAAATGGCAGATTGCAGTTAATGCCACAGTCACGATGTACCCAAGACCAGCTGACAAGGTAGTCAGACAGGGAGTTATTAGATATTTGCACACTGGAAATTGTCAGTTGAAGTTGCTATAGTTAGCATAAGTCATCGCCCATTAATATCTGGTTCTAAACTTTGCATATTCAGAAGCTTAATGTTATCAATCTGTCAGGTTATAGGAAATAGACTCTTACTGACCAAATTCATGAGGAAATGAATTACACACTAAAATTATAGTTCATAATAACACACTAACTTGGGTGATAAACAATACCTCCTGAGTAGGTAGCTGCACTTAGGAGATCGTTACAAATCTAAACATTGTTTCATAATTCTAGAATTAGGGAGGAATGTGCAAGGTTGCCTTAGGGTAGACTTTTTTTAGATAAATTACTGTTTCTCATTCTGGGGGACCTTGGACCATGCTGAAATCATAAAGCTATTGCCTGGCAGCAGTTGAGTTAGGACTGGAAAGCTGGAGGCTAGTTAGGAGGCAATATAGTAGTACCAATGGGAAATAGCTTGAAATCAGATTCTACTCTTGGGGAGGAAAATGAAGAGCAGATTTGAGTGATATTTGAGAGGTAGGTAATAGAATACGGAGATGGATTACATGTGGGAGGTGAGGCAAAAGGAGAAGTTGAGGCTGATCTTTAGATTTTTTGGACATGTCAAGTTAGGGCTAACTATGAGCCGTCTACTTTAAAGAGAACCAGAAAGTATTTCCTTAGAAGAGATGTGGGCTAGAGAAGCAGATTGGGAAATCATCATTATGGCCATTTTTCTGTATTAGGATAAAATTTCCCAGGAAGTGTGTGTAGAATGAGAGGGGGAGAAGATAATGTGTAGAACTTTGTGGCACACAGTTAAGGGGCAGATGGAGGAAGAAGAGCCCATGAAGGAAAATGAAGAAAGGGGGGCAGGAGAGACAGAGTTAAAATCAAGCAGGAATAATGACACATAAGACAAATCAGAAAGAATTTTCAATAAAGAAAGAGTTTTCTTTAAAAACTCTTTTAAAAAGTTTTTTTTTTTTTTTAAAGAATTTATTTATTCATGAAAGGCATGGAGAGAGAGGCAAAGACATAGTCAGAGGGAGAAGCAGGCTCTATGCAGGGGGCCCGATGCAGGACTCAGTCCTGGCACCCTGGGACCACGCCCTGAGCCCAAGGCAGACGCTCAACAGCTGAGCTACCCAGGCGTCCCTAAAAAAGTTTTCTTTAAAGCCAAGTACCACAATGTGGTCAAATAAGAAGAGAACCAAAGAAGTATCTATTGTAGGTAACAGCCAAGAGGTTCTCAATTGTTTTTTGAGTGGTGAGGCCAAGAGTCAGAGAGAATTAGTAGGAAGGTGAGTGGAATAAAGAAATCAAGGCACTGATTTTTAGCTTACTTTTTCAAGAAGCTTGGTGGTGAAAGAAAGTTGGGCTATTAGTTGGGGTCGCACGATGGTTTTTATACGGTGGTGAGGTTTGAGCATGTTTATTTGCTGGTTAATAAAAAATGTTAAGGAGAAAGATATTGAATACACAGATTGGAAAGAACATAATTGATAGGAAAGAAGCAATCCTTATCTCATCATTTCTTAGAATGGATTTTTTTCCTAAAAGAATTGCTATCTTATCTTTAGTATTGAGTATATGATTTTCTACTTCTGAGAATTACATCTGCAGATTTCTAAAATTCTGCAAAATTTGGCTTCTGACTGCAGGGGCCTGGCCCCACTAATGTCTCTTTTTGGCTGTGCTCCAAGTAAAAAATAATGTTGACTTAAAGAAAATTTCTGTTCTAACTTAATTGAACTTTTGCGTGAGCATCAAGTCAGGGTTAATATTCACAGAGACAGAACCCATGAGAGATATTAACTGCTAATCTGTAAACTATTGTTCATTCACTTACAATTTTTTTGGATGCATTTACAACAGATAACAGACAAGATTTCCTGTCCCCTGAAATTTACATCCTCATCTGAATGCTATTATTGTGTGTATATGTGGCTTGGGGGGGGGGGGGAGCGGCAATTTGTTTTGATATGTAAAATGCTACAATATGCTGGTCTTCTGAAATATCTTTTTTTTCAATACTTTAAAAATGCTTAAATGTTAAATATTTTAAATAAAGGAAAATATACATTTCTTTTCCTCAATATGTGGTCTATGAGATGAAAAGATTTTTAAAACATATGCCTGTGTGTGCTAATTCATAGAAAGTTGACAAGGAAAATATTTGGAAATGTAATAAAGAAATCAGAGCATGCTTTTGAGAAATAGAAAAATCACTAGCATGGACATGGTTTACCAGAACACTAGTATTTTTTTTTCAAGTTTATCCATTCAGTATTTCTTTATGATTTATGTTTTAATTTTAAATCTTTGGTTAAATACAAGAGATATTAGACCCTAAAAGAGTATTTTTGACTACAGATAATGTTAAAATTACCTTTTCATAAAATAATAAAAGCATTGAAGTCATAATTAGCACTTCCTATTTAAGTAATAATGATGCCTCTTTAGTATGGTCATCTGCTTTGTTGAAGTTCTACATCTTTTAACCCACCAAAAGATGCTATAATATCTCACTTGACATTTTCTTCATACTTGCAATCCCTCACATTTTGGAAAAAAAATGGCATTGTAAAAATGTTTGTCACTTACTGAAAGAGTTTTGTGCACACCATTATGGAGGTTTCATAATAAGAAAGACCTGAAATATGAAATAATACCTATGTAGTTTAGAATGTGAGAGTACTAGCCAGGGAAATTATGTAAAGCACTGTGCTTCATGACGTTCCTTGATGCTGCATTGTGGGAGCTCGAAAAATTTTTTAAAAAGCAAATGAGGGTAATTCACAAGTTCCCGGTAACCCTATGGGATTTTCACACCCAGAGTCTGATAAACTACATGGGAATTTAGGAGTACATTTAGACAGGAAAATAGAAGTCAAGTATATTTCTCTCATGTCTGTTCATAGTTATTGATTCTGGCTAAGATCTTTTCTCTCTTAAGAAAGTTAAAAGGCTTGAAAGTTCAAAAATTGTTTTCTTTTGCAAGAAAATATGAAAAGTCACACAAACCTGGGTCTACTTTGTAAAAAGAGGTAACAGCTATTCTTCTTGAAGGGATGGTTGATCAGCGGCTAGTCTATTTATTTAATTGAATAAATTAACAGACATTAACTAAAGTGTAATATATATCATCTGTCTAGTTTAGCATTAATAATGCAGCCAAAACAAGCTTTAAAAACAAACTGGCCACCCATCCATTCTGCTGCCCGCAGGATTACATTTGGCTTCACAGAAACAACATGCATTATTAGGAAAGCCTGTGGAGGTCACTCCAAGAAGTAGAACTGGAGGAAGAAACCATGGCTTACCTAGGCAGAGCCAGACACTTCGTCATTTTAATAGCTCACTAGTTCCAAAAAGTTTCAACACTTATGGCCTTGAAGCTTAATTACTCTCATTTATCTTTCTAACAAATGATGACCCAGCTCAAAAAGGCAAGGGATTCACCTATGGTAAGTCAATAAATGAATTTTGGGGCATGACTATATTGGGGTGCCAGATCTGTGCATGACTCAGATCACCCTGGCTTAGAAATCACTGCACCTGTCAGATGATTGTCACCCTTTCAGTTGATGATGATGCCTCACTACAGTAGGCTAGACTACATGCTTTGACACAATGTGATTTCCGTGTTTAAATATACACATAAGGAGATGAATAAAATGAACCATTCAATGAATTAATTCTAAGAATGAGAGGTGTGGACAGATTTAGTTTTAACTGTTTCCACTGAAATTTAATAGAAGCAAATAAAAAAATTGAAAAGAACTAGCAGTTAATAGAGATCCTAAAATGAAAAATGGATTAAGTGGAATAAGGTTTAAATATTATGTAGATCAATGACCATCTCAAGTCATAGGGAAAAAATCCAAGGGACAATATGTACTGTGTTTGAAAATATAACCTGTGTTGTGGAATATGAAAATATTCACTTTGCAAACTAATGGGATTCCCTACTCTTTCTTAAGGATAATTAGTTCATTAAAATGATAGTAAAATATTAAAATGTTTATTAAAATTAAACCCACATTGCAGATATCTTCTGCATAGATACTCAAGCTTTCCTCTTAATCATGTTTCTTTTCAGTCACTAGAGAAAAGATACACATTTACATATGGTGAGCATTAATCTGAAGTGGTCTGTTAGCTTTTGTTAAGACCTCTCATTAAATTCCTTGGATGGATTCCTATCCAGCTTATTTTACCAAATCTAAAGTTTATTCAGGTGTTGAGAGTGAAGAATTTCAAAAGCAAATAAATAACTTCATGAGCTGTTATTAAAACACGAGAACCAGCCAGAAGCCTCGTGTGTTGTATGTGGAGGGTGGAGGAGAAAGATAATAAACAAAGGTTGAAAAATGAGAAGTATAAAAAACAATGAGAAAGACTGTCATATAAAGATCCACCAGCTAATTGTGCTTGGTAGCATTTTACTGAGTTCTGAAAACTCAAATTCTAGCACAGAGCCTGGAATATCTTGGCAATGACTAATAATAGTTACATTTATTAAGCATTTTCTCTATCAAGGACTTTTCTAAGAGCTTTGTGTGTATTGACTCATTTTATTTCAACAACACCTCATTAAGTAGAAATTTATTATCCCCCCTTACAGATAAAAAGATTGAGGGAAAGAGTTGCAAAGTCCTTTGTCCAAGGCAGCACAACTTGTAAAGGCAGAGCTGAGATTAGTAACAAGAAATAGGTGATACCCATTATGTAGTCATTCACTCCAGAGAATGACCCACTGAGAGGGAAGGTTTTCTGTGCAACAACTGGTGTTGGAAAAGAGTGGCAGTGCTCTTTTTTGAAGTTTGTAGCTGGGCATATGAGAGTTTTGTCCAAATTCTGTTAATTTGATTCCATAATATTTACTATGTACCTAGTCTATGTAAGTATAGAGGACACAAAGATGAATCATTTGATATTCCATTTTTAGAAATCACAATTTAAGTTTTTGAGTAAATCAATTAGGAGGCTCTGACAAATATAAAGTAACCATAAGGATAAGAACAACAATAACTTCCACTTACTGAGAACCTACTATGATCAAGGCATTTTGCTGGGTACTTCAATAATTCATCTCAGCACTCTTCATAGCAATGGTATAGAATACGGTATAGATATAACAGTGCTTATTTTACAGATGAGGAAATAAGACTCAGGTAGGTGAAAGTAACTTGGTCAACCTCATAAAGATAGTCAATGACTGAGCCTGAATTTGAACATCAGGTGGAATACAAATGGATCTTGAGAGCTTGTGTGGAAGTCTAGCAGAGGAGTAAAGCTACTCTTGTGCCCATGACCAAACGATCCTTCTTTGTCTGGAAATTCCATACTCTTTTAACAGAGTGGGCAACTCCCAAAAGAAAGCATATAACTGTGTTGGAAGAAAGGAGACATTCACCTGATGTATCAGCCAAGTAATGGGCTTGCAGGATTTGTTACTTACACACAGCCCGGCTACCATAGAGAGAATGAAACATGCCAGGGACAGAACTAGTGATAAGTGAGTATCACAGAAGTGTCAGGGCCTCTCTCTTCTGCAAGCCCTTTTCTAGGCACAGAGGGGTCCTCCAGAAATTTGTTCCTGAGGTCACGAGATATGTTTTTGTAAACCTTGCCAAAGCAAGCCATGTTAATCACAATCTGTTAAGACCACTGCCTCTTACACAGCAAATTTCCCATCCCACTCCCCCCACACCCGCCCCGGGCTTCCCCTTCTGCTTTGTAGCCTGGAGGGTTAGAAATTTGAGGGTTAGAGCTCAAGAGAATTGAATTTATATTTGAATTAGAAATACATGTAATTAGGATTTAGTGGACTATATTTATGTTTTATTTATTTTTTATCATTTCTATTTATAGTTAAGTTTAAGCTATTCCTACCTGTCCCACTATAGGAAGAACCTCGGAGAAGATACATCCTTGTGCCAAATCATGTGGTGATGTGATGTGAATGTGCAGGCCTGTTTTTATACAAATGTGTTGAGGACAAAACAAATGTGGGTCATGACAGATGAACAAAACTTGAAATATATGGAGCAAGGAGCTAGTCTGCATGAAACACTTCCAAATATCAGACATGTAAAACTATATGTGGAATATCTGTTTTTCAGTACTGCTTAGTCAAAACTAGAAAAACTGTTTCTCCTAATATACTCAAAGTTCAGTGAATACAATTATAAACATGCCATACATTCTTTACCTTTTTAATGGGGGAATCATTTGAAGTAGAATTTACCAGAAGTTCTGTTTTTGTAGAGCAAAAACCTGAAGCAGTGCTCCAAATAGTATGTTGTATATGAAGTTGCATGTTTGATTCATCCCAGATATCAATAATTAAACACAGTTTGATCAATCATATTAGAAAGACTGACTTATTTCTGTCTTATCTGTGGAAAACAATATAAAATTGCTATCGTATGAAAGGCAAACAGACTATGCATCTAAAAATAGGGGAAGATTTAGAGGTCTACTAGACAGTGAATATATGATATGTTCATATAAATATCATAGTTTTACATGTAAATGATATAAAAACAATTATGATGACATAATATATATTAAGAAAATGAACATTTAATTATTTTTCTAGATGTGAAGCTTATAATATCTGGGAACTTAAAAATATTATTATTTATATATTATTTAAGGTTATTACTTTTAATTTCCTAATTCTTAAATACTCAATTATTATTATTCATTTATTTACTTTTAAGATAAGATTCATTTACCATAAAATTGGCCAATTCGGTAATTTCATTTTATTTTTTGAAAGATTTTATTTATTTATTCATGGGAGACAGAGAGAGAGAGAGGCAGAGACACAAGCAGAGGGAGAAGCAGGCTCCATGCAGGGAGCCCGATCTGGGACTCGATCCCGGGGAATCCAGGATCATGCCACTGAGCCACCCAGGCGCCCCAAATCTAGTAATTTTAAAGTGTAAAATTCAGTGGTATTTAGAATATTTGCAATGCTGTGAAACTATCCCCACTATCTAATTCTGGAACATTTCCTTCACCCACCCAATTAACCCTCTACCTCTGGGTTCCCCCTCCTTGATTCCCTGGAAACCATTAATCTACTTACTATACATTTGCCTGTTTTGAACATTTCCTATACACAGAACAATACAATATGTTTGTGTCTGACAATATGTTTTCAAGGTTCACATATGCTGTGGCATGCATCAATACTTCATTCCTTTTTATGGTTAAATAATAGTCTATTGAATGGCTTTACTACATGTTGCTTATTTGTCCATCAACTGATAGACATTTGAGTTTTGCCATGTTTTGGCTCTTATGAATAATAGTATTATGAACAATTGGTGTGTAAGTTTTTGTGTGAATATATGCTTTCAGTTGTGTGAGTATATACCTATGCATGCAATTACTCATATGGTAACTCTATGTCAAACTTTTTAAAGGACTGTAAAACTATTTTCCACTGTGTCTGAAACATTTTATAGTCCCACCAAAAATGTTTCAGGGTTCATATTTCTTCATGTCCTTTTGATTTATTTAGGTCTTCTTTAATTTCTTTCAACAATGTTTTATGGTTTTCAGTATATGAACTTGCACTTCCCTCAGTTAAATTTATTTCTAAGTATTTTATTCTTTTTGATGCTACTGTAAATGGAATTGTTTTCTTAATTTCATTGTTTTGGATTGTTCATTACAAATGCATAGAAATACAACTGATTTTTCAATAATAATTTATATAATTCAACTTTTTCTGAACTAATTTCTTAGCTCTAATAATTGTGTGTGTGCATGCGTGTGTGTGTGTAAGCATATGGATGCTTTAGAGTTTTCTAAATATCACCATGTCATCCGCAAATAGAGATTCTTATTTTTCCTTTCCTATCTGGGTTTTTTTTTTTTTTTTTTTTTTAATTTCATTTTGTTACCTAATTTCTCTACCCAAAACTCCTGGCACAATGTTGAACAGAAGTGGAAAGAGTAGACATATTAATCTTTTTTCTGTTCTTAGCGTGGGGAGCTTTCAGACCTTCATGATTAAGACTGATGTTAGTTGGGCAGCCTGCGTGGCTCAGCGGTTTAGTGCCACCTTCAACCCGGGGCCTGATCCTGGAGACCAGTGATCGAGTCCCACATCAGGCTCCCTGCATGGAGTCTGCTTCTTCCTCTGTCTCTCTCTCTCTATGTCTCATGAATAAATAAATAAAATCTTAAAAAAAAAATTAAAGACTGATGTTAGTTGTGGTATACTTTTTCAGGCCAAGGAAATTCCCTTTATTCCAATTTGATTGAATGTTTCATAAGAAAGGGTATTTGATTTTTTAAAATCTATCTTCTTCTTTTTTTTTAATGTTTATTTATTTATGATAGTCACAGAGAGAGAAAGAGAGAGAGGCAGAGACACAGGCAGAGGGAGAAGCAGGCTCCATGCACCGGAAGCCCGATGTGGGATTCGATCCCGGTCTCCAGGATCGCGCCCCGGGCCAAAGGCAGGCGCCAAATCCCTGCGCCACCCAGGGATCCCTAAAATCTATCTTCTGATTCAGTTGGGATGCTCATGTGGATTTTTTCCTTTTAGCCTATTAATATGGTATATTATATAGATTGACTTTTGGATTTTGAACCAACTTTATATCCTTGGGATAAATCTCATTTGGTGGTGGTGTATAATCCTTTTAATTTAGTGCTAAATTTGGATTGCTAATATTTTGTTGAGGATTTTTTAAAAAGATTTATTTATTTATTTATTCATGAGAAACACACACAGAGAAAGAGAGAGGCAGAGACAGGCAGAGGGAGAAGCAGGCTCCATGCAAGGAGCCTGATGTGGGACTCGATCCCCTGTCTTCAGGATCACACCCTGGGCTACAGGCGGCGCTAAACCACTGCGCCACCGGGGCTGCCCTGTTGAGGATTTTTGTACCAATATTCATAATGTATATTGTCCATAGTTTTCTTTTCTAGTAATGTCTCTATCTGGCTTTGAAACCAGGGCAATACTGACTTCATAAAATGAATTAGGAAGTGTTTCCTATTTTATTTTTTTGGAATAGCTGGACAATATTTAGTATAAATTTTCTTTTTTTAATTCAGTAAATTTCATCAGTGAAGCCATCTCACTGTGGACTTTTCTTTGTTTAAATTAAAAAAAAAATCCTGACTAATTGAGACTCTTAGCTTATAATGTCTATTTTATTTTCTATTTATTCTTGAGTTGGTTTTGGTAGATTGTGTCTTGCTATGAATTTTTAGGTTACCTAATTTGTTGACTTACAATAGTTCATAGCATTCTTTAATCATCTTTTTTACTTTTGTTAAGTCATAGTGATATCCTGCTTTTATTCAGGATTTTAGTAATTTAAGCCTTTTCTTTTTCATCCTTCTATCTAACTAAAGATTTGTTAATTTAGTTGATGTTTTCAAGAAACCAACTTTTTTTTTTAAGATTTTATTTATTTATTAATGAGAGACAGAGAGAGAGAGAGAGAGAGAGAGAGAGAGAGGGAGAGACACAGGCAGAGGGAGAAGCAAGCTCCATGCAGGGAGCCTGATGCATGGCTCGATCCCTGGACTGCAGGATCATGCCCTGGGCTGAAGGCAGGCGCTAAACTCCTGAGCCACCCGGGGCTGCCCAAGAAACCAACTTTTAATTTGGCTGATTTTCTATATCATTTTGTATTCTCTATTTTATTTCTCTCTGCTTTAATCTTTATTATTTCCTTTCTTTTTCTGGATTTGGGTTGTTTTCCTGTCTCACAGTTTCTTAGAGTAGAAGCTTAGATTATAGATTTGAGATCTTTCCTCTTTTTTAATGTCAGTGTTTATAGCTTTTATTCAATTTATTTTTCTGCATTGTTCTCTGCATTCTTAAGTTTTGGTATGTTGTATTTTCATTTTTGTTCAACTCAAATTATTTTCTAATTTCCAAATTAATTTTTCTTTTTTTTTTTTTAATTTATTTTTTATTGGTGTTCAATTTACTAACATACAGAATAACACCCAGTGCCCGTCACCCATTCACTCGCACCCCCCGCCCTCCTCCCCTTCTACCACCCGTAGTTCGTTTCCCAGAGTTAGCAGTCTTTACGTTCTGTCTCCCTTTCTGATATTTCCCACACATTTCTTCTCCCTTCCCTTATTTTCCCTTTCACTATTATTTATATTCCCCAAATGAATGAGAACATATAATGTTTGTCCTTCTCCGACTGACTTACTTCACTCAGCATAATACCCTCCAGTTCCATCCACGTTGAAGCAAATGGTGGGTATTTGTCATTTCTAATAGCTGAGTAATATTCCATTGTATACATAAACCACATCTTCTTTATCCATTCATCTTTCGTTGGACACCGAGGCTCCTTCCACAGTTTGGCTATTGTGGCCATTGCTGCTATAAACATCGGGGTGCAGGTGTCCCGGCGTTTCATTGCATTTGTATCTTTGGGGTAAATCCCCAACAGTGCAATTGCTGGGTCGTAGGGCAGGTATATTTTTAACTGTTTGAGGAACCTCCACACAGTTTTCCAGAGTGGCTGCACCAGTTCACATTCCCACCAACAGTGTAAGAGGGTTCCCTTTTCTCCGCATCCTCTCCAACATTTGTTGTTTCCTGCCTTGTTAATTTTCCCCATTCTCACTGGTGTGAGGTGGTATCTCATTGTAGTTTTGATTTGTATTTCCCTGATGGCAAGTGATGCAGAACATTTTCTCATGTGCATGTTGGCCATGTCTATGTCTTCCTCTGTGAGATTTCTGTTCATGTCTTTTGCCCATTTCATGATTGGATTGTTTGTTTCTTTGCTGTTGAGTTTAATAAGTTCTTTATAGATCTTGGAAACTAGCCCTTTATCTGATATGTCATTTGCAAATATCTTCTCCCATTCTGTAGGTTGTCTTTGAGTTTTGTTGACTGTATCCTTTGCTGTGCAAAAGCTTCTTATCTTGATGAAGTCCCAATAGTTCATTTTTGCTTTTGTTTCTTTTGCCTTCGTGGATGTATCTTGCAAGATGTTACTATGGCCGAGTTCAAAAAGGGTGTTGCCTGTGTTCTCCTCTAGGATTTTGATGGAATCTTGTCTCACATTTAGATCTTTCATCCATTTTGAGTTTATCTTCGTGTATGGTGAAAGAGAGTGGTCTAGTTTCATTCTTCTGCATGTGGATGTCCAATTTTCCCAGCACCATTTATTGAAGAGACTGTCTTTCTTCCAATGGATAGTCTTTCCTCCTTTATCGAATATTAGTTGCCCATAAAGTTCAGGGTCCACTTCTGGATTCTCTATTCTGTTCCACTGATCTATGTGTCTGTTTTTGTGCCAGTACCACACTGTCTTGATGACCACAGCTTTGTAGTACAACCTGAAATCTGGCATTGTGATGCCCCCAGATATGGTTTTCTTTTTTAAAATTCCCCTGGCTATTCGGGGTCTTTTCTGATTCCACACAAATCTTAAAATAATTTGTTCTAACTCTCTGAAGAAAGTCCATGGTATTTTGATAGGGATTGCATTAAACGTGTAAATTGCCCTGGGTAACATTGACATTTTCACAATATTAATTCTGCCAATCCATGAGCATGGAATATTTTTCCATCTCTTTGTGTCCTCCTCAATTTCTTTCAGAAGTGTTCTATAGTTTTGAGGGTATAGATCCTTTACATCTTTGGTTAGGTTTATTCCTAGGTATCTTATGCTTTTGGGTGCAATTGTAAATGGGATTGACTCCTTAATTTCTCTTTCTTCAGTCTCATTGTTAGTGTATAGAAATGCCACTGACTTCTGGGCATTGATTTTGTATCCTGCCACGCTACCGAATTGCTGTATGAGTTCTAGCAATCTTGGGGTGGAGACTTTTGGGTTTTCTATGTAGAGTATCATGTCATCGGCGAAGAGGGAGAGTTTGACTTCTTCTTTGCCAATTTGAATGCCTTTAATGTCTTTTTGTTGTCTGATTGCTGAGGCTAGGACTTCCAGTACTATGTTGAACAGCAGTGGTGAGAGTGGACATCCCTGTCTTGTTCCTGATCTTAGGGGAAAGGCTCCTAGTGCTTCCCCATTGAGAATGATCTTTGCTGTGGGCTTTTCATAGATGGCTTTTAAGATGTCGAGGAATGTTCCCTCTATCCCTACACTCTGAAGAGTTTTGATCAGGAATGGATGCTGTATTTTGTCAAATGCTTTCTCTGCATCCAATGAGAGGATCATATGGTTCTTGGTTTTTCTCTTGCTGATATGATGAATCACATTGATTGTTTTACGGGTGTTGAACCAGCCTTGTGTCCCAGGGATAAATCCTACTTGGTCATGGTGAATAATTTTCTTAATGTACTGTTGGATCCTATTGGCCAGTATCTTGTTGAGAATTTTTGCATCCATGTTCATCAGGGATATTGGTCTGTAATTCTCCTTTTTGGTGGGGTCTTTGTCTGGCTTTGGAATTAAGGTGATGCTGGCTTCATAGAACGAATTTGGAAGTACTCCATCTCTTTCTATCTTTCCAAACAGCTTTAGGAGAATAGGTATGATTTCTTCTTTAAACGTTTGATAAAATTCCCCTGGGAAGCCATCTGGCCCTGGACTCTTGTGTCTTGGGAGGTTTTTGATGACTGCTTCAATTTCCTCCCTGGTGATTGGCCTGTTCAGGTTTTCTATTTCTTCCTGTTCCAGTTTTGGTAGTTTGTGGCTTTCCAGGAATGCGTCCATTTCTTCTAGATTGCCTCATTTATTGGCGTATAGCTGTTCATAATATGTTTTTAAAATCGTTTGTATTTCCTTGGTGTTGGTAGTGATCTCTCCTTTCTCATTCATGATTTTATTAATTTGAGTCTTCTCTCTCTTCTTTTTAATAAGGCTGGCTAATGGTTTATCTATCTTATTAATTCTTTCAAAGAACCAACTCCTGGTTCTGTTGATCTGTTCCACAGTTCTTCTGGTCTCGATTTTGTTGAGTTCTGCTCGAATCTTTATTAACTCCCTTATTCTCTTGGGTGTAGGATCTATTTGCTGTTTTTTCTCTAGCTCCTTTATGTGTAAGGTTAGCTTTTGTATTTGAGTTCTTTCCAGTTTTTGAATGGATGCTTGTATTGCGATGTATTTCCCCCTTAGGACTGCTTTTGCTGCATCCCAAAGATTTTGAACGGTTGTATCTTCATTCTCATTAGTTTCCATGAATCTTTTTAATTCTTCCTTAATTTCCTGGTTGACCCTTTTATCTTTTAGCAGGATGGTCCTTAACCTCCACATGTTTGAGGTCCTTCCAAACTTCTTGTTGTGATTTAGTTCTAATTTCAAGGCATTATGGTTCGAGAATATGCAGGGGACAATCCCAATCCTTTGGTATCGGTTCAGACCCGATTTGTGTCCCAATATGTGGTCTATTCTGGAGAAAGTTCCATGTGCGCTTGAGAAGAATGTGTATTCAGTTGAGTTTGGATGTAAAGTTCTGTAGATATCTGTGAAATCCATCTGGTCCAGTGTATCATTTAAAGCTCTCGTTTCTTTGGAGATGTTGTGCTTAGAAGACCTATCGAGTATAGAAAGAGCTAGATTGAAGTCACCAAGTATAAGTGTATTATTATCTAAGTATTTCTTCACTTTGGTTAATAATTGATTTATATATTTGGCAGCTCCCACATTCGGAGCATATATATTGAGGATTGTTAAGTCCTCTTGTTGAATAGATCCTTTAAGTATGATATAGTGTCCCTCTTCATCTCTCACTACAGTCTTTGGGGTAAATTTTAGTTTATCTGATATAAGGATGGCTACCCCTGCTTTCTTTTGAGGACCATTCGAATGGTAAATGGTTCTCCAACCTTTTATTTTCAGGCTGTAGGTGTCCTTCTGTCTAAAATGAGTCTCTTGTAGACAGCAAATAGATGGGTCTTGCTTTTTTATCCAGTCTGAAACCCTGCGCCTTTTGATGGGGTCATTAAGCCCGTTCACATTCAGAGTTACTATTGAGAGATATGAGTTTAGTGTCATCATGATATCTATTCAGTCTTTGTTTTTGTGGACTGTTCCACTGAACTTCTTCTTAAAGGGGAATTTTAAGAGTCCCCCTTAAAATTTCTTGCAGAGCTGGTTTGGAGGTCACATATTCTTTTAGTTGCTGCCTGTCTTGGAAGCTCTTTATCTCTCCTTCCATTTTGAATGAGAGCTTTGCTGGATAAAGTATTCTTGGTTGCATGTTCTTTTCATTTAGGACCCTGAATATATCCTGCCAGCCCTTTCTGGCCTGCCAGGTCTCTGTGGAGAGGTCTGCTGTTACCCTAATACTCCTCCCCATAAAAGTCAGGGATTTCTTGTCTCTTGCTGCTTTAAGGATCTTCTCCTTATCTTTGGAATTTGCAAGCTTCACAATTAAATGTCGAGGTGTTGAACGGTTTTTATTGATTTTAGGGGGGGATCTCTCTATTTCCTGGATCTGAATGCCTGTTTCCCTTCCCAGATTAGGAAAGTTTTCAGCTAGAATTTGTTCAAATACATATTCTGGCCCTCTATCCCTTTCAGCGCCCTCGGGAACCCCAATTAAACGTAGGTTTTTCTTCCTCAGGCTGTCGTTTATTTCCCTTAATCTATCTTCATGGTCTTTTAATTGTTTGTCTCTTTTTTCCTCAGTTTCCCTCTTTGCTATCAACTTGTCTTCTATGTCACTCACTCGTTCTTCCACCTCGTTAACCCTCGTCGTTAGGACTTCTAGTTTGGATTGCATCTCATTCAATTGATTTTTAATTTCTGCCTGATTAGCTCTAAATTCTGCAGTCATGAAGTCTCTTGAGTCCTTTATACTTTTTTCTAGAGCCACCAGTAGCTGTATAATAGTGCTTCTGAATTGGCTTTCTGACATTGAATTGTAATCCAGATTTTGTAACTCTGTGGGAGAGAGGACTGTTTCTGATTCTTTCTTTTGAGGTGAGGTTTTCCTTCTAGTCATTTTGCTCAGTGCAGAGTGGCCAAAAGCAAGTTGTAATGGGAAAAAGAGAAAAAGAGAGGAGAGAAAGAAGGAAAGAAAAGAGAAAGAGAAAAAAAAGGGAAGAGAAAAAAAAACGAAAGAAAAAAAAAAGAAAAAGAGAAAGAAAAAGAAAGGAGAAAAAAAAGGGGGGGTGGGGGAAGGAAACAAATCAAAAAGCAAAACAAAACAAAACAAAACAAAACAAAAAAAAAAAAAACAAAAACCAAAAAAAAAAAAAAAAAAAAAAAAGAACCACAGGGGAGTATCTTCTGATTCTGTGTACTTTAAGTCCCTTGGCTTCTCCTGGAAGTTGTCCGTCTAGCTGGTGTTCTGGGGGAGGGGCCTGTTGTGCTGATTTTCAGGTGTTAGCAGTTGGGGGAGCTGCTGTGCCCCCGCCTGGTTCAGTGCTCAGTGGGGGTTGTTTACCCCGTGAGGCCCCAGGAGCAACAGCCCCAGTGGCGGGGCAGCTCTGGAAACCTGGATTCAGCTCCGGCAGGAACTCCGTCTGCAGGGCCTGGAGGCTCCGGGCGGGGCCGCTGATCTGCTCAGCTCGGGGCAGGAGCGTCCTCACTGTCCTGGGCCCTCCCGGCCTCTGCCTGTCCCGGGGGGAGGCGGGATCCTGGCCTGTGTCCCGGCGCCCTGTGCTCCGGAGCCTGCGCTGGTGGATTCGCGCTCCCGGGCCGCGCAACCCCCTCTGCGGAGCCGCCGCCCGAGCCCCTCCGAGCTGCTCCCGGGGCCGCGCAGCCCCCTCCGCGGAGCCGCCGCCCGAGCCCCTTCAGCTGCTCCTGGTCCCGCCGGGTCCCGCCCTGCGCGCTGCAGCCCTTAGGGAGCTCGGCGCACTCTCCCGGGGCGCAGGTGCCTGTTAGTGTCCCCGGGAGCCCGAGGGCATCCCCGCCCTCCCGGGTCCTGCTCCACCTCCCTGCGAGCCCCTTTCCGCCCGGGAAGGTCGGTGCAGCTCCTGCTCCTCCGGGACGGGGCTCTCCTGTCCTGGGGACACTCGCCCCGGCCTCAGCCCGGCTCCTCGCGGGGCCCTCCCCCTTGGAGGCCTTTGTTCCTTTATTTCTTTTTCCCCGTCTTCCTACCTTGATAGAAGCGCGAACTCTTCTCACTGTCGCATTCCAGCTGGTCTCTCTTTAAATCTCAGGCCGAATTCATAGATTTTCAGGATAATTTGAAGGTTTTCTAGGTAGTTTGGTGGAGACAGGTGATTTGGGGACCCTACTCTTCCGCCATCTTGCTCCTCCCCCCCCCAAATTAATTTTTCTATTGGCTTCTAATTTCATTCCCTGAGAATATAATTTGTATGATTTCAATATTTTAAAATAAATAAGACTTGTTTTGCACCTAATACATGGCCTACACATGACCTATTCTGGAAAATGTTCCGTATGCATTAAAAAAATGTATATTTTTTTGTTGTTTGGTGTAGTGCTTCATAGAAGCCTTTTAGGTCTTCTTGGTTTATGGTGATGCTCAGGTCTCCTATTTTCTTGCTGTTTTGTTTTGTTCTGTTTGGTTCTATGCATAATTGAAAGTAGGGCATTGAATTCTCCAACCATTACTGCTGAACATTCTATTTCCCCTTCAATTCAATCAGCTTTTGTTTCATGTATTTTGAGTCTCTGTTGTTTGATGCACACATGTTTATAATTTCGTATCTCGCTTATGGGTTGATCCTTTTATTTATTTATTTTTATTTTTTTTGATCCTTTTATTATTATAAAATGTCTTTCTTTTTGTATCCTTATAATTTTTGTCTTAAAGCTTCTTTCTTTGATATTTATGCTTCCATTCCATCTTTCTCTTGATTTCTGTTTGTGCTGAATATCTGTTTATTTTTCCTTTCAAGTTATTGTATTTTTTAATCTAAAGTGTGGCTCATATTGGAAGCATATAGTTAAACCATTAAAAAAATTCATCTGGGGCAGCTCCCATGGCACAGCGGTTTATGGCCGCCTGCAGCCCAGGGTGTAATCCTGGAGACCCGGGATTGAGTCCCACATCGGGCTCCCTGCATGGAACCTGCTTCTCCCTCTGCCTGTGTCTCTTGCTCTCTCTGTGTCTCTCATGAATAAATAAATAAAATCTTTTTAAAAAATTTCATCTGCTAATCTCTACCTTTTAGTTGAAGAGTTTAGTATGTATATGCTTAATGTAATTGCTAATAAGGAAAGTCTTAAGTCAACCATTTAGCTATTTGTTTTTTCCTTGATTTTTCCATTGTTGCCTCCCATTGTGTTAAATAAATATTTTTGTGTGCCATTTCAATGCCTTCATTATTTCTTTTACGGTATATTTCCTAGTTTGGTTATCTGGTGAAGCTTTATTTTCTCCTTCATTTTCAAAGGATAGTTTTGCCAGATATAGTTTCTTGGCTAACAGTTTTTTTCCTCCTTTCAACACTTTGAATATGTTATCCATTGGGTTTTGGATTCCGTGGTTTCTGATGAGAAATCAGCTGTTAATCATTTTGGAGTTTCCTCATATGTGATGAGTCACTTTCCTCACACAGCTTTCAAGATTTTCCAGGCAAATATTAATTGACCTATGTTTGAGTTTGCTGATTATTTCTTCAATCCAAATGTGCTGTTGAGCCCTAGGGAATTTCTCAATTCAGTTATTGAACTTGCCAACTCCAGAATTTCTCTTTGGTTCCTTTTTATAATTTCTGTCTTCTTTATTGATATTCTCTATTTGATGAAGCATCAGTCTCATGCTTTCTTTTAATTATTTAGACTAATTTCCTTTAGCTCTTTGAAGATACTCACAATAGGTGATTTGAAGTTTTTGTTTAGTAAATTCAACATCTGTATTTTTTCAGGGAAAGTTTCTATTGCTTGCTTTTTATCCTGTCTCCAGATCATTCTTTTTTGTCTTTTTGTATGCTTCACATTTTTTTTGATTAAACTGGGCATTTTCAATAGTATAATGTGGCAGCTTTGGAAATTTGATTCTACCTCTTCCCCAAGATTTGTTGTTTCTATCTGTTGCAGTTATTTCTTTATTGTTTAATGATTTTTCTCAACTAATTTTGTAAAATCTGTATTCTTTGTCTTATGTGGCCACTGGACTCTCTGTTCCATTTGCTTAGTGGTCAGCTAATGATTAGACAGAGATTTCCTTAATGCTTTGAGAAATATGATCTCCTAGTCTTTGCATAGGGTCTCTGTATTAATTGAGGATATGCATTCAACACTTCTCTGGACAGCTGACAACTCTGCCCTAACCTTCACTTTCTCCTTGCACATAATTTCAAAGGTAGTCACAGTGAGAGTTTAGGATGTTCTCACGTCTTCCCTGAGCATGCCCATAGTCCTGGGCATGTGTATGGCCTTCAATATTCTCAAAAATATTTTAGAATTTTTTTAAAAAATTTTATTTATTTATTCATGAGAGATACAGAGAGAGAGGCAGAGACACAGGCAGAGGGAGAAGCAGGCTCCATGTAGAGAGCCCGATGTGGGACTAGATCCCAGGTCCCCAGGATCACGCCCTGAGCCAAAGGCAGATGCTCAACTTTTGAGGCACCCAGGTATCCCAAGAATATTTCAGAACTCTTGAAAATTGTTACTTGCAAAAGTATTTCATTCCTTAGTCTTCCAACTTTTTTGGTTAATTTATTATTTGCTCCAAAAGTTATCTATTGCCTCTGATAATAACAACTAACACATTTGCCTGTAAATGTTTTCAATAAATGTACCATCCTCAACCTCCTACTCCTGCCTATCACCCATGGCAGCTTTAGCCTGGGGCATATTGTGAGTTAGGTATATAAGTTAGATAAATTAAAGACAAGCCTTTTGAGCCAGACTGGTAAAAAATAATAATAATTCTTTACAAATAAGATCTACTCTTCTCTCTCTTATACCAGTACTAAGAATACAGGCTGTTATTTTCAAGTCTATCCCTGATTTAAGGGGCAGAGGATGAGGCTAGTGTAAATTAACATGCCACAAAGCTCATTGTTTTACAAAAAATCAGCCATTTTCTTGAAAAAGTATTCTGGATTGTTACAAGCTTTTAATTAGTTTATAAAGTTCAAAGAACTTAATTCTGTCATTTTTTCCCAGTTTTGCTCTTATGAAAAGGTGTGGACTTTTGGAGTTCCTTATTTAATCATTTACACTGATATCACCCCCAAAACATTCTCTTTTGTAACTATATTTGTATTGTAATTTCATATTTTTTTGGAGGAGCTATCCCAAATTCTATAATCATGAAGCCAAATAAAACCTGAGTCTGTCCTACACATGACAATGGATAGTTGTGAATGGAGTCCTTCAGACAAAGGCAGCAGGATTATAGAAGGGTGAAAACAGGAGAACTCAAGAAGGATTTAAAAATAAGTCTTCATAGAGGAATTATATTTTCATAGACAGAGATGTGATATGGAAAAACTGGAAAAATATTACAGCACAAGAAAGCAAAAAAGCTTAGATTATGGGAAAGTTGACATAATATTTGGGAAAAGGAATGGATCCACTTTGACTTGAGGGAAGAATGTTTAGAGAGTGGTGACAGAGATAAGGCTGAGGAGGTAGGTCAGGGCCTCAAATGACCATCTTAGAAAGTTATATAACAAGTCTTATTATCAAGAAATAATTTGTATTTACTGTAATCTTCTTTTACCCTCAAGTTAGAGGGTTACAGTCTATTCTGTAAATATCAATGTGATTTATCTTGGCATACACCTTTGTTGTCATCTGCAAGTCATGTCTTACTCAGTATTCCATACTCTTAGATAACACAGTTGTGAGAAAAGTTATTAAACCTTATTGAACTTAAACATATTTTAAAGCCCTGTATGTCTGAGGGAGATCACATTCCAGAGGCTCATTCATTACCTCTCTGAATAAATTTTTAAATACTGGGCATCCTGATTTTGGCTTCAAAACAGACCATGACTAAGAAAGAAGGAAAAGGTGTATGTGTGTGTGTGTGTGTGTGTGTGTGTGTGTGTGTGTGTGATAGAATTAAAGGAAACAATATAGAAAATTGCCCAAAGCCAAAAGAAAAGGAAACACAAAATTCTAAGGTCTAATTTTTGGAACTTGTGAGGCTTTATAATAGCTATTCACTTCTAATCATCCTCAAACAATAAATGAACAGAACAGTCAATGCTATTAGAATAATTTACTATTCATCAAGAATAATAAATGAAGGGAATAGGTTGTTATTCAAATTTCTCTAAAATAGCAAAGAAGAAGGAGAAGGAAGAAGAACTACTACTGTTTTCCAGTCTGTCAACAACTTGTGCAGTGGTGGCAGCATTGCTGGGACACTAGGGGTGGTAGAGGAGGAGATGGAGCCAAATGTGCTTGCAGTCAGTGCCTCTGGCTTGGCTAGACACCAAAGTCAGCTGAAACAATGATGAATTCTCCTGGTTATTCCAGCTCCAAACAGCAAAGACCTTCCTGATTTACTAATGCTTTGCCCCCAATGGGTTGCCTCTTCCTCTCATTAATCTTTAGTTTGTGAACTCGATTGGCAAGAGGCATACAAATCATCCACAAATCACACACAGAGGTAGATGGTGCTGACAGCTCCTGACATGTGGGGCTATTCATTCATTGGCAGTAGTTCTGAATCAGCATCAGTCTTTACATCACTAGTTTACCCACACAATGCAGATGTGATGCAGAGGTGATTTAGTTGTGTTCTTTATCCATAACTCCCTTCCAAATACTCAATAAAAATAAGGGGTCAGGATTAGCACTGGGGCACAATATTGGGCATGGGAATAAAACATAAAAAATTGAGACTAGTCTCCCATTAGTCTACCTAGAGGTCTTGAATTGCCATTAGCACTATCATTTGACTATTAGTGGCAACCTGTTGGTGTTGCTCTACACCAAGCTGAACTGAATGAATTATTTTAAATACATTTTTTTGCTACCACTAGTGAAGTGCCTGAGAATTCACACAATCCATAGGGAGTGTGTTCAAGATAATCCAGAACTTGCATCCATCTCCCTCTTGCAACTTGGCTTTGCCAGTGGAACCAGATCATCAGGCTAGATTCCATCAATTTTTTTAAAGATTTTATTTATTTATTTATTTATTTATTTATTTATTTATTTATTTATTCGAGAGAGAAAGAGAGAGAGAGAGAGGCAAAGACATAGAGGGAGAAGCAGGCTCCATTGCAGGGAACTCAATGCGGGACTCGATCCCAGGACTCCAGGATCACGCCCTGAGCTGAAGGCAGATGCTTAACCATTGAGCCACCCAGGCGTCCCTAGATTCCATTAATATTGTTAGTGAGTTTTCTATCAGGGTTGCCCTAGCCAATCGCTGTTAAAAAAAAAAAAAAAAAAAAAAAAACCTTCCCCTAGGAATAATGAAGTTCTGAACTGGGATCTAAATCCTTTTACACCAAATGTGCTGCTCTGGACAATACTATTTGGTAGATTTAATTATGGGAAATAGATGCCATCCAACTCTCTTTGGTAAATCCAAGACCCAAAGGCAAGGGATTTGTTGGGAGTTGACAGTTTAAGACATCTCTAAGTTTCATGTTATGAGTGAAATTTCTATATGACTTGTACTAGTTTGAAATATAGGTGGTTGAATATTTTTAAAAAGTAGGTAAGTTTATCTTTCTAGCACAAAGGGTAGAGTTGCCACATAAAATACAGGATATCCAATTAAATTTAAAATTTGAGAAACAAATAATTTTTAGCATAAGTAAGTCCCCAATATTGCAAGAGACATCCTTATAGTAAGAATTTATTCATTGTCTACTTGATGTTCATATTTAACTTAGTGTCCTGTATTTTAATTTTCTAAATCTGGCAACCTGAGAAAGGGGACTATATCATACAGGTATCCACTCAAATATGGAAGAAATGCTGCTATGTATATACGATTATGGATAAGTGTACCTTGTGGAATTGCTCATGAACTTGTTACTGAACATGTGAAAAGGCAATGCTCTAAATCCTGTTAAACTGTTATTAACATGTGACTTATATTGTGAATAAAACACCAATAAATATGTATTATGCTAAAATAAATAGCATACACAAATGGTTCCAAACACAATATCACTTGATTCCTAATGCCATAATCAAATGGTTTCATGCAAATGAAATGGCTCTGGTAGTTATCAGTGTAATGATGTTGTGAAACAGCCCTACTGTCAGGTAACCTTATCTCTTATGCACTTTTCAAAATGCTTAAAATGTCACACTAAAGCACTTTTAAAATTAAATAATGCCTTGCTGTTTCTGAGGTGAGATGCCTGCTGAGTTTAAATCATTAAAAAAAATAAGAAAACGTTAGTAATTTTTCTGCAAAATTAGGTAGTTAGTTATCTGATTCCGTGAAAGAAATATATTAACATATTTTAGGTTAAGCTAAGCATTTTGGTAAATGTCTATTTAGAATATTTCTAAACAAAATGATCATTACAAAGATAAGTCAAAGGTTGAGCTGCAGAGGCTAAATCTCTGTGTATGAATATCCACAAGATCTTAAAATAAACAGAATAACCATTGCTCACTGAAGAGTTTTCAACTCTTGTTCGGTAATACTGATGTTTTCCCGTCGGGCTCTAACTCCTTGGATCTCTTACCCACTTTATTCCCCACCTGGGGCCACTTGATATCTTCTTATGCACTTCGTATCAGTCTTGATATCCAAGTGCACACCACATCAGTCTCAAGTACAACAATCCCAGTCTAAGGCAAGAGAAATTTAAGAAAATCTGGCCAACACTTGGTGATTTTGTATCCCCTCAGCGTCACACCTGTTCATCCCTGATCTCATGCCCCATAACAATTTACTAGGTTTGGCTCTACCAAATATGACTGATTTGGCTCCCATATATGAGACTCAAAGTCAGTGTCTACTTATACCCTATTAATAGGTGGTTCCATGAGTTGCAGCATTCAAAGTGATGATTTTTTACCCAACTACTTCTTCCCATATTCAACCGAAGCTCCTTAATTTAGAGTAAGACAATATCATGAGGTGCTAAAAAGAAGGCACATGCAATATTAAGAGTGGGAAGTTTTTTAGCTCTAGTCTTTCCTTATTATAATACATTGGACTATCGGATTAGCTAGTTGCAATCTTGATATACACAGGATAGAAAACCTAAGTAAAAAAGGAATAAATAGAGGCAGATCAAGTGAATTCAGTTGGGTATAGAAGAAGAGAAAGAATGTAGAACACTGTGTGGAGCTCAGAGCAGTATGAAATTAAGGGATATGTTGCAAAAGGGAAGGCTTTGAGATATGGGATTCCATCAAATGTTCAGGAAGAAAGCACCAAAGCCAATTTTTCTCTTTTACCCATTTTGCCTTGAACTAGCTGATTTTTCCTATGGTTATGGGCCACATTTTCCTACATCTTTGCCAATATGTACTTTTAAAAAATTACAATTGTAAATGTTACAATCTCCAGTGTTTGGATTTTGTTATCTTCCCTTTCTTGCCTAGATTTTGTGTCTGAATTCCATTGTGCTCCTTTAAAGAGTGTTAATATTTGTCTGCCAGGGCATGAACTTATTTATAGATTAGCTTGACAATTTTGAGGCTTATTTTCAAGCTTTGTTTAGACAAGTCTAGAGTAGCCTTTCCTCGTGGATTAGTTTGGCACTACTCCTAAGGCATGACTTCCCTGAGGCTCTACTGACTGTTCCTGCTATCTCTACAGGCTAGCTGATCAGGACAATTATGTGCAGGCTCAGGTAATTTTCTGGCTTATGGCTGTCAAATACCTGTTCTTTCCTTGGTACTGTTATTTCCCTAGCTTTGTGGAGTCTCACTTTTTACATATCATGGTTTTAGTATTTGGCAAAAAATTTAAGGGCATCCTTATTCGGGTTTTTGGAACTCTTTATCTTATACTCTTCCATGCAAATTCTAGTTATCTCTGCCTACCCAACCTAGATCTGCCTCCTCAGCCAAGAAGCATTCATTCATCCATCCAACAAATATTGATTGTGCACCTATTCTATGCCAGGCATAGTGTTCCAGATGCTTGGAAATATTAAAGCAAAGACATACAAAACCCCTAATTTTAGAGAGAGATTATGTTTGCATATGTGGGAGACAATCAATAGAGTGAGAACAATAAACAAGTAATAAAAATGTAAATCATATGGCATATTAGAATATAATAAGCTCTATAGAAAACAAAAGAAAGCAGGTTACAAGGCATCAGATATAGGAGACTAAAATTTTAAATAGGTGATGAGGGTAGAACACATTAAAAATGTGACTTTTGACTAATGATTTAAGGAAGATAAAGGAATTAGTATTTGAATATCTAAGAGGAAAGAAGAAGGAACAGAGCAGTGTTCTTGGAGTTTTGAAGGATCAGCAAAGATGTAACTGTGTCTGGAATTGAGTGAACTATATAAGGCCCTTGTTATACATTATAAGGACTTCAGCTTCTACTCTCAGTAAAACAGGGAGCCATTGCAGGCTTTTTAGTAGATGAATGATATAATTTGATTTACATTTTTAAAAAAGATTTTTATTTATTTATTTTATATATAGAGAGAGCATGCATGAGGGGGGGAGAGGGAGAGAGAGAACCTCAAGCAGACTCCTCAATGAAGCTGGGGACTGACAGAGGGCTTGACATGGGCTCAACATGGGGCTTGATCTTTGATCTCATGACATGAGTGGAAATCATGAGTTGGAGGTTTAATAAACTGAGCCATCCAGGCACCCCTAATTTGATTTACATTTTAAAAGAAGCACTCTTGCCACTCTCTTATAAATGGTCAATAGAGGAACAAGGAATCAGAGAAACTAGTTATAAGTCTCTTGCAATAATTATGTTCAATGGGCAAGTATGGTGGAAATGCAGATAGCCCAAAGTAGTCAGATTCTGGATATTTAGAATCTTATAAAGTAATGATAGTGAACATGAAAAAGAGACAAAGAGAACTCTTAAATAACTCAGAGATTTTGGGCTGAGAAACTGGAAGGATAGAGCTGCCCCCCAGTGAGATAGAGAGGGCTATAAATAAGGCATATTAGCAGGAAGAATACCAAGAGTTGAATTTTTAATTGAAATATTAGATTATTGATAGATATTCAAATGAAGATGTCAAGTAGATGGTGAATATAGGAGTCTGGATTTCAGAAGATGTCTGAGCTAGAGATAAAAATTTGGGAGTCATTTGAATAGAAATTATATTTAAAAACATGAGACTCAATGATATCACCAGGGAGTGAAAGACTTTGGATAGACATAAGAAGAAATAAAATAACTAAATTTGGGGTCATTAAGAGGTCAGGGAGAAGAAGAATAAAAAGCAAATGAAACTGAGAAGAAGGATCTAATGAAATGGTAAAATCAAGAGAGTGATTTTCTGGAAGTTGAATGATGACAGTGTATCACAGAGGGACAAGTATTCAACTCTGCTAAATGCTATTGATTAGTCACATGCTTGGTTTAGCAAAAGGCATTGGAGAAGAGATAAGAGGAATTTTGATGGAGTAGGAGAGGGTGAAAGCCTGATTGGAGTTGACTGAAGAAGAAATGAGAGCAGAGGAACACAAAATACTAGTTCAGTAAATTTAATCAAGAAGTTCATAGATGGGGCGGGGGGGATCAAGGGATAGTAAATAAAAAAATCAAAAATCAAAAAAGGATTTTAAAATGAGAAAAATAATAAAATAAGTAAGAGGTAATGCTGATGATAAAACTCCAGAAGAAAGGACAAACTGAGAATGTAGAGGAGAAGGAGATCTGGAACAATATCCTCATGTGGAAAGGATGCGATCTACCTACCACATAAGTGGAGAGGTTAATTATAGGTAGAACCATTGACAGTTCATCCACAGAAACAGTATATGCAGGTGTATATGCAGGGTACAATGCAGGTATAAAAGTAAATATGAATGTCACACCCCAAATCTTCAATATGTGCTCCTATCTTACCATCCTGACTTTCAGCTGATGACTTTCCATCCTCCTTAATTGAGAAATATTGGAGTAATCAGAAGACATTTTACACAGTCTCTAAGAATAAAAGTGCATCTAGGAGGAGTATGGAGGTTGAGGAGAGATAGAAGGGTAGTCTAGGAGAGTGAGAGAACGGATGGTCTAGGGAAAATGGTTTGACTGCCAGGCAACATTATGGGTGTACCTGAAATTTACAATCATAAATTTAAAGGGGGGGTCAATTAAGATAATTGTAAATTTTTTTCCACCCACACATTGTCCAAAAGTGAGTGAGAACTAGGTAGTGATATGAGTAGTGTTATTTAACTGTCAGCCATGGTTTTGCCATAAAGAGTTGGGATGGAATTCTAAAGCTAGACCTGTGTCCCTGAGATGGCTTTTTTTTTTTTTTTAATTTCTCTTCTCCATAATTAGCTAAAATGAATTTTGGATCCTTGTTAACAATGAGCAGGGAAGAAGTTTCAAGAGTTTGGAGGATTAATTGATTCCAGGTCCCTGGCAGGGAGTTGTCCAGCTAAGGCACAAAGTCAAATTTGGATGAACACCACACCCATCTGGACTAATGATAGGTTAGAAATCTGATCTGGAGAGAAAGACACGGCAGCCCTTAAGCTAGGTAGTAGAGAAAAATGAACAAATGGGTCAGCCAGATGGCTGTCCAGCATACTAGTTTCTCAAACATATTACTGAGGTACTAAAACATCACTGGAGATACAAAAACAAAAATAAAAAAAATGGGAAAAAAAATCCCCCAAACTCTTCACAAACAAATTTTTTTTTTTTTTTTAAAGATTTCCTTAATTTATTCACAGAGATGCAGAGAGAGAGAGAGAGAGAGAGGCAGAGACACAGGCAGAAGGAGAAGCAGGCTCCATGCAGAAAGCTCGAAGTGGGACTCGATCCAGGGTCTCCAGGATCATGCCCTGGGTTGCAGGCGGCGCTAAACTGCTGCGCCACCGGGGCTGCCCCACAAAGAGATTCTAATGTGGTTGTTCAAAGTACTCTAATCAACCCTGGACTTCATTCTGCCCATGTAGCTTTACCCTGTACTTTCCTGAATTGTTGTAGTTGGTTTCTTACTACTAATTTTATGAGTTTGAGTTTGATGTTTAAATATATATAATGATAGACAGACAGAGAGAGAGAGAGGCAGAGGGAGAAGCAGGCTCCATGCCGGGAGCCCGATGCGGGACTCGATCTCGGGACTCCAGGATCGCGCCCTGGGCCAAAGGCAGGCGCCAAACCGCTGAGCTACCCAGGGATCCCCTGAGTTTGATTTTTAATATTATTTCTACCAGGGCTGCCTAAAGACATATAAAGTCTTAAAGCATAGATATTTTAGCCAGATCCCACTATTTACAGGGTCCCAAAATTCATTTTAGCTAACTATGAAAAAGAGAAATTTATTGTTAAAAAAAAAGCCATCACAGGGACACAGCAAGGACTGAGGCAGCTCTCACAGGGAAGTGGGATGGAAGACATTGTCACTAAAGGTTCTCTTGTCTGTCCCATAGGCCATGTGACTATAACCATTAATGCTTCTTTTTGTCTATCCTTCTTTTCAATAATCTTCCTCTGTTTGCAAACAAACCAGTGTGGCCTGCAGCTCTGGCCTATTTGTACTCACAAGTATAATATGGACCTGACCAGTGACCAAGGTCTCTGTGTCTCTATATCAAAATTTGCAATAAGTATTCTGTCTTTTAGGGTTACTGGCCTGTCAATCAATAGGTTAAACTAGACAGATGCTTGCTAAATGCTAATTAATCAACTACAATTAAGGAAAGCTGAGGTTATATAACCATAGGTGCTATAAGCAATGATCCTTTCCAGAATAAAGAACTACAAATGGATAAATATATCTTTCATAAGAAAAACACATCTATTACAAGAAAAATCACAAGACTCCTCGTTAACACACTATCAATTCTATTTTCATGATTTTTATTAAATAAGCAAGGAAGAATGCGGGAGCCAAAGTGATCCCAACTGTGGCTATTTTCCTTTCCTCTGGTCAGTTAAGGATGAGTTGTCAACATTAGATATTTATTTATTTATTTATTTATTTATTTATTTATTTATTTACTAAGCATACAGATTCTTTTGTTGAAGCTGCAGCTGATAAAGGCAGCAGAGTTAACATGAAACTGAGTTTTACCAAAAAGCTAAAAAGAGTAACAAGGAACCCATGCAAGAACAGGGAAAAAAAGTGCCCGAGTGAATACTTTAATTAACTCACATGCAATTTTAATTAAAAACATAATGTGTCAGGAAAATGAGTAATGCCTTAGGGCAATAAAATAGCTGGGTTTCTTGCTTAATCTTCTGCTTCATCTCTCTCATGGCACGTGTGTATTATTGTTAAGAAAAGATTCTCTTCTTCTTCTGTTTCATAGTCAAAGAGAACCCCTGCTGACAAAATGAGTTAGAAAAAAAATAAGAAAGCTGTAGAAAAATACCCTGTGGGAGGGCTCTCCTTTCTTTCTTAATCAAGAGTCCCTGATTTCTTTTGGCTTGATCCCTTCCTTTCTTAGAACACACCCTTTCCAGAAAAGCTGGTAGCTGGATCAAATCAAGGCCTCTAAACTCATTCTCATCAAAATTTATTGCCTTTCTGTGATTAGGATTATAATGAAAGGCCAACAATCTCTTCCCTCCCCTTTGATGTTAAATGTCCAAGAATGCCTGGTTCCCTATGGGGTACAAAAGTAACCCTGACGTGAAGTCATATGATTTGGTTTTTATTTCACCTTTTGTTTTTGCAAACTAACTGTAAAGCTTTCTGGTCTTCAGTTCCCTAATGTACCAACTATGGAGAATAGAGCCTGCCTTCCTTGGCTGCGAAGAAGAGTAAACAGCATCATGTGCATGAAACTGATCATCTCTCCTTAAGCTTTTATTCTGGTATAACAGAAATGTTTTGTTGTTGTTGCTGTTGTTGTAGTATAGCTCACCCTTGCCTTCTAAGGGGGACTGGTCCCGGTAACTGCACCAATATATAGGGGAGGATGGGAATCCAGCAAAAGGCCTGGACCCTATGTGATGGAAAAACAGAAAGGAAAATTACTGTGGGTTCTAGTTAGGGAGATAAAGTTATGGAAAACGAACATGTCCACTGAGCATTTTTAAATGATAATACTGTCAGATGTCTCATGTAAACCCCCTCTACTATCTCTCTGATAAAATCTCCAGAAAATTCCACATTGCTCACTATTGATTTGTGGGTTGGTGAATTCTTTATGGAAATTGCACAGAGCTACAAAGTCCTGCCCCAAGGAGTCTGGTTGAGGGGACAATTGACTTCTGAGTTTCACTAAGATTGTGACAACAGCCTAATCCTTTTAACAGGACGCACCATCATGATATTCTGCTAGTCCCAGTGACAGCCCAGTTGGCTGCTAGAACCAAAAAAGAGGTTGTCCTTTAGCATCTTGCCTTTTAGAATTACTCTTGGTTCCCAGAAATCCCAGGGTCCCTCTTCTATTATCTCTAGAAGCCAAATTATGGAAAATGTGATACTCAGTATTAATGATAGCCATTGTGTTACCCAACTTATCTCCAGAATGTGCCCAAAGCCTTGTGGTTAAGCTTGGAGGACAATCTGTGTTATATGTGTGCAACTCTTCTTCTCCAGAAATAACTAGATTCTATCGCTAGAGTAGGGTGAGCATACCTAAAACTACAAAGTATGCTAATACTAAAGAAGTGAGTAAGTTTAAAAAGTTGGGCAGGGATGTTATTGCCTGAGAAATCAGAAATGGTATCCACACATCAGGAAGGCCAAGAGATCCATCAGTCAGGTCACTGGAGTTAGCTATTGCTAGGGTTCACTTCTTAGGATTTGCAATTATATATGCCTTTATGACCCAAGCATGGGAAAATGGATGGATTGCCCTTGAATAAAAGGCCAGCCGCACATTGTCAATGATGCCCAAAGATATTTCACTAGTAGTCACCTAGCCAGATCCCTCACTGTGCACTGAGAAAGAACACAAATGCACTGGCTGTCTCCCTAGGCTTGGGGAGAGCTCCTGTAGTTTGGAGGGATACCCCCTGTTCCCCAGTCCTTCTCTAACCTATTTGGAGTGGTGAAGTCACCACTCCAGCATATACAGAGGACTTGATTAAAACTCCTCATTGTTCTTTTCCACATATCATCCATAAAGCACTTGTTCACACTAGTTCCCTGAATAATCTGAGATACCTTAAACTCAATGTATATATATTGAATCCTAATACTTTTTCCAAATTTTCCTAAAGAAGCATAGTCTATTTTTAATGAGATTTTGAGGTTTCCTCATTGTTGGGATACCATTGTAATTGTATTTTTCACCTAGATATATTGGACAGATAACAAATAAGAATACTCAGATAAGCTGGGGACTTATTTGTGCCAAATAAATAATAAATTATAGATAAAAGTTCAGACTTGAATTGGTTGCGTGCTGAAAAGATAGGACCAAATTTTATATTATAGTTCCTGCTATTGTAATCATTCACCCCAGATTTCCTCTTCCTTCTGCTCAGGCTGCTATTCTGAGATCAAGTGGAAGTTCACTGTAAGAACTGTTAACTTGGTACCAGCTCAGTGCTTAAAGATAAAGAAATATGAATACAAAAGAGTCATTAGTCACATTTTCTAAAGTGTGTTTTTCCAAAAGTGGCCAATTGACAGTCATGGGATTTATTTATATTTGGTTCCAATCCAAGTCTCTAATTTCCAAGTCCACTGGCTAAGAGCAAGAGGTTTTCATTGAATGTTAAGAGTTACCAATCATAGCAAAGAAGATCATGACAATTCAAAGCTTCCGTTTTAGAAATAACAGCAGTGCTTTTCTGCTGGTGTAGTAACTGTGATACAACACAAGTCCACACACAAATGCGGACTTTTTCACAGTGTGCCTTTTGTGACAGAGAAAAAGTCTGAGCCCCTGAGGTTTTTTTTCATGGTTGCCTCAGGCCTGAGAATCTGAAGTGATCTTATAACCTCTTCCTTCATATCTGTTTCCTGTGGCAGTCCAGAAAAGCAGAGGATAGATCAACAAATAATTCTGTTGACCTTCCCCCTCCATAACCAGTGCTCTTTGCCTTCTTCTGAGATCTGCCCAAATCTTCCTCGAAAAGAACCCTATTCGGCAGCAATCAATTCAAGGTAAACTTTGATTTTAAATGTAGAACTTTCTATTTATCAAAGCAGTTCTTGGTCATTCTGGCTTCATGTCAATCAGTAGTATAAGACAATTAAAAATATTGCACAGTCTCAATATTGCAGAAAATATAAACTAAGGACAGGCTTTGGCATTAGCTTAAGATGCTTCTTTCTTTTTCAGTTTCTACAAAATCCTTATTTCCAGAAATCATCTGGTTTTTCTCTCCATGCCTCCTTTCTATACCCCATATTTCAAGAGACCCCATCACTATTAAAATATATTAATTAAAATACATTTCTACCTCAAAAAATCATTCTTTTTACTATATTTCCATCAGTATTTTGGGGAAAATGTCGATAAGTTCAATAACATAAACTCCATTGTATAGTAATCGGAGTCCTGAAAACTTGACAGATAAATGAGGCAGGTAAATGCATATGAGTCTATGTGACCTACTCTTGGCCACATGCCTAAATTTTCTCCAGGGGACATTTAATCAGTTAGATTTGAGGGATTGGATCCTGGTTACAATGGATATAATCCTTAGTTATTCTCTTAGTTCAATCTTTATAGTGTAACAGAATTACTAAATATTTCCTGAGCTCAGCTTTTGGAAGAAGAGCAAAAGTAAAGTATGTTGGGCTCAGTTGAGAAAGAATGAGTAGACTGTGTCAGGAGAAGTGGTAGGAATTGTGAGGATGAAGATGACATGACTTAAGGTTCATCACAATTTTGACTATAACTAGCCTGTAATCAGGGATTTCCCAGGAAACTGCCAGTGCAGGGAAGGCTCAGAGTTCTCTTAGCAATTACTCAGGGTTCTCTGAGCTGAGTAAAGCCCACTACGGTTCTTCAGGACATCCATAGTTTCACCTCATCTCCTTAGGCAGGTAAAGCAGCATCATTTACTAAGAATCTGATTTCTCTTCCCATTTCCAAGGAGGGTATTGGTGGGTGGGTCACTATTAGTTCTTCCCTTAAGGCCATGAAAAAAAACAAATTGTCCTGACTGCTTGGGGCAGGCATTTGGAGAAAGGCATACTTAAAGAGAGAAGTCTAAAGTATAAAAATTCAGAATATTCAGCCTGAATATTGGGTGTGGATTATTCTCACTCCAGTCCTATCACTGCCATGGCTATGGGAATAAAATCATTTTCCAACGCACAGGGGACTTTCTACTTTCACTAGATATAAAGTAATTTTTATTAGATTATTATCATTTTAATGGGTACTAATCAGCTGGTAAACATACGGGCAAAGCTTATACTAACACCTGTTCTCTGCTGGTATGGAGATCTCTTTGCAGTGTTCCTCATAAATAGGCTTAGTTCATTAAATACTAAACACTGTATTAATAATTGACTTCCTTGGAAACAAATTGGCCCCAATGCTATGTGTTCTGTTTTAATTTTCCTTGTAGAGGCACAAAAAACATAGAAAGCTTCTTGTACGGGGTATTTTAACCAAGTAATCACAATTATTACTGAAAACAACAGTTCTAACGCTCTTTTGCTGGTTTCCAGGGACTTGTGAAAAATTCCCTTTTTTTCCCCTTTGCAAGACTATTCATTTCATTTAGCTTTTAAAGGCTATTTCTATACTGTGTCAACTGAAGGATCTCGCTATTTGAAGCCAAAACACAACTGCTTTTTTTTTTAAAGCATGTAAGAGAAAATCAGAACTGCTTAGCTCAATTTACTAAATAGGTATCTACAATTTGGATTTAACATTATTTTTTAAATAATTTTCAGTTTTTCACTTCATATTTATTTAATCTATGAGAAGGATAAAACAAGGAAACCGAAATGGAGAAATAAGGTCAAATGAGGCCTTGAAAACAGAGTAAAATCATTTTTTAGCCAGCAGGTCGCTGTGAATATGTTCCGCCTATGCTGCCATTGGGAGGCCTAATATAATATTAATAATGCCAATGAAAATGATTATTTATTTAGTGACTTCTACATGATACTATGCCAGGTACATTGTTTTAGTGAAAAAAGAAATCCTGTAAGGTAGCTATTATTATTTCCATTTTTCAGATGAGTATACTGAGGTCCAGTGAACTTAAATTTTTTAAACTACTGAGCCTAGGATATAACCTAGGGCTTAATTTTCCTACTAATCTACACTGTTTTTTTCTCCCTAATAATAATAGTTACATTTACTAAGTATCTACTATATGTGCTAGGCATGGTATACCTATGATTTCTAATCCTGATGGCAACCCTATTAGATAGTTATTTTAACCTGTCTTTAATAAGAAAAGAAGTTGAAGTTAGGTCCAATTTCTTGTCTAGATTTGCACAGTTAGAAAGAGGCAAAACAAGATTTTAAATCCAGATACATAACACCAAAATTGGGGTTCCTTCCATTTGGCATCACCATCTGATCAAGGATTAATGGTGAAACAACAGGCAAGAATAAACTTGTTAAGACTGACACTGAAACTCACGGCCAATGATAAATTAAGGTATTAAGAAATAAATACCATCTACAGGATACCTGATTTACCTGATTTTTACAGGTCTGGTAAATCAATCAGAAAAGTTTTGCAGGTTTTGGATAGGTCAAAATATACCCAAGTTTTTTGTTGTTGTTGTTTTTTGTTTATTTTTTTTTTAGTTTTAAAACTACATGAAATGCTTAAATCTTATATATCACGAAACTTAAACTAACTTTAAACTTAAAACTTAAATTTTTTGTACTTAAGTACAAACTTAAAACTACATGAAATCTTAAATCTTATATATCATTTTCTAATAGGCCTGTTGATCTTAGTGGCTAGTTCACTATCTACTTGGATATCGAGTAACTTACTGAACATCAAAAATGAGTAGAGAAGTTTGACTTAAAACCCAAGGTTCTTGATTCTTAAGACCAAGTGGTACTACAGTACGACTAATCTTCTCTACCAACTATTTGGTCTTTCATATTTTAAGAATAAACAACATGTAACTAATGCTCTAGAGATGCGGAAATCAACCTCTACCTCGTAGGACACATGTTTTAAAGGAGATGTGTATCATAGGATTATGTTTTTGAGCTCTGAAGATATTAAGCAATAATGATATAATTCTGTTTTCTTATTTTGCTTACATAAGAAGTAGTGCTCTGTGTGTGTATGGAGCTAGTGGGGTGCATAGAAGATGAGATCTTTCTTAATAGATGGATAGTATTCTAGCTATATGACCTACATTATGTAACCCTACCTCATTTCCCAAGCCTCTACCTTATTATTAGAATGTGTAAATCTGCCCAGGCCCAGAGGCAATCATGATATGCTGAGAATCATACTCAAATAACCTGAGTTTTCCACAGTAAGGTAGAGAGCAGCCAACAAATCAAGGTATCCCAGTGCTGACCAGTGGTCTTTTCGTTGCCTTTTTAGTACATTTTTCCCCACCCACAAAAACACAATGGTGAAGCTTGCAGCTTTCTTCTTTTTATTCCATTTCTCTCTTTTTTTTAAATATTTATTTATTTGAGAGACTGAGATAGCGAGAGAGAGCACAAGTGGGGAGGAGAGTTAGAAGCAGGCTCCCTGCAGAGGCTCAATCCCAAGACTCCAGGATCATGTCCTGAGCCAAAGGCAGACGCTCAACTAACTGAGCTATCCAGATGCCCGTTGCAGCCTTCGTTTCACTTGTGTTTGAACAATTCAGGCCTCATCCTTGTGCACTTATTAACTCATTGAGTAACTGGAGTTTGCTACTCTGTGGGTGAATACAGATGGCGACTTCTCCCTCCTGATTCTTATCCATAGCCATACTCCCTTGTGATCTCACTCCCAGTTCTACAAACTGTAATGTTACTTGTTTCCTGGATTTCTACTAAGCTTTCCCCTATCCTTGGATGCTTTCTTTGGCCTCTCAGTAGAGCTTCCATAGTCATCTATCAAAACTGTTCAATTCCAGTGAACCTCATTCATTGTCTATATCTGCCCATTTATGCCCCATTGGCACATCATGTCTCAGTCTCAAGAAAGAAAAGTAATGCTGTCATTCTCACTCTATCATCCTTGAGCATCTATACCACCTGCATGAGTCCCTTTGCAGTCATTTTTTAAAAATACAATTCCTTTGTTTCTTTTATATTAGCTTCAGTCTTCCCTGATATATTTGTCAAAATGAAATGAACTAGTTAAAATCTCTGAAGAGACACTCTACATTTTGAGCCCAATATAGTAGCTCAGTTCTCTAGTTACCCTTTCATGGAAGAAACTTGCATCCAAGTACTGAATGTGTAACAGCATCCACCCAAGGGAATTGTAATGGGTTGAGGCTGCCAATTTATTGCTACTGATAAGAAGGTGTAAGCAAGTTGCTGCCCCTCTAGGCTAGAGCTCAATGAGCAAAATAATTTTTCTTCATGTCTTCAAAGAACTTGTGTGGCTGGCAATATTCTACTCATTTAATTAACTTTCAGTTATTTCTCAGGGGTAGTAGAGATGGAAATCCTAAGTTTTCTTGTAAGATTTGAATATCCTGACAAATACATTTAAACAGTAAGAAGAAAAAAACATAACTATAATATTTCATAAGTTTGGTTATCAGTTCAGTATTTGTCTGCCTCATCAAATCAAACCCACAGCTGTTTGATGACCACCCATTATGTACAAAGCATTGTGTTAAATGCTAAGATCATCCTGTGCTGTGTTCATGAGCAAAACAGTCCACCAAAACGAAAGCCAACTTCAAATCACGAACCTGATACAACTTAATATGGTATATGTGTGTTTGTGTTTTCTCAATTAGAATGCAAACTCTTGAGGGAAGAACTTCTATTTTCTGTTTTTGAAAACTTGCTCTCACAAATGCCAAGTATGGTACTTTATACACACTAGAGAATGTTGGTGAAGTGAAATGGATCCTTCTTTGAAAGTCAGCTGAAGACCACTATTTTGTGTTGCACTGTCCCTTACAGTGTACACATATAAGATACTTTGTGTCTCTACCCATTGGAAGTCCCAACCTATCCAGGGCTTGGAATGTTGACACTAAATTGAATTCTGATATTTGCTGAAGCCTTTTAACAATTAGTTTATTTAGTTTTTTTTAGGACTGAGGTCCTTTGGGACTTTTTTTTTGTCCTTGTTATCTGATCAGATTTAGATTATTTCCTGAGAAAATTTTTTCTAGTTTTCTAACACCTGCTCCTATGGTCTGTATGCTTATTTAGTGTTTTGAGTGTTGTTTATCTATTATACAATAATCTAGGAGAGAAGATTAACACATACATGACAAGTCTGTTCTTGAGTCCTGCCTAGGGTAAGAGGATTTCAAAGTTTTCCTCAGATTAGAGACCACTGGGCAAACTTTGCTGTGGGTCACCATCTCAAAAATCCTCTTGAGGCTTTTTCCTCAGTCTTAGCTTTGTGTCTTTAGAACTGCTACAGCTTCAAGTGCCTAGACTCTGGTTTTGTCCAGTCCCTAATTGGTGATAGACCTTTAGTCATCTGGAGATCGAGGTTCCATGACATGACATTTTGAACCATTACAGTTCCGACGGGTCCTCTCAGTCTAAAACTCTGCCTCTTCCAGGTCAAGCACCTGCTTCCTCCGTTTCCTCACAGTGAAGCCAACTGGTATGCTTCTCTCTCTAAAGGATAGAATAACACCAGGGATAATTTGGAATTTCAGTGGCCCTTTTGGGCAGTTTTTGACAGGAAAAAGATTATTAAATTGGAATTAGCTTAGAACAAAAAGCACAGACACCTTCATTAGGAAGGTGTTTTGTTTGTCTAAAAGATTATTTTGTTTAACAGAAGAGACATTTCCTTCTCTGTGGGTTTTTTGTTTGTTTGTTTACTTTTATTTCTGGAACTAATAAATGCTGGCTTCCTAATTTTAAGTGTTGAAAAAATTGTCAAAAGCCCACACTATGGGCAGCCTGGGTGGCTCAGCGGTTTAGCACTGCCGTCAGCCCAGAACTTGATCCTGGAGACCCAGGATAGAGTCCCACGTCGGGCTCCCCGCATGGAGCCTGCTTCTCCCTCTGCCTGTGTCTCTGCCTCTCTCTCTCTCTCTCTCTCTCTCTCTCTCTGTGTCTCTCATGAATAAATAAATAAAATCTTAAAAAAAAAACCACACTATGTCTAAAGTAGCTTTATACCACCACACTCATTTGTGTGTATGTATGTTGTTTTTATATATTTAAACTTTCTTCTCTTTTCTTTTTTTTTTTTTTTTTTTTTTTACTTTCTTCTCTTTTCTTACAGAGGGAGCATAATTGTTTTTGCATTTTGATGTTCTATTTTGTAACTTTGCTATAATTGCTGGTGAGTTCCAGGAGTTTTTGCTATTGCTGATTCTTTGTTTTTTTCTACAGAGACAATCATGTTATATAAGTACTTTTTACAACAATAATTTCATGTTTTCATGAAGCTGACTCCCTCTTGTTTCTTATCTATGCCTTTTCCTCTTTTTTCTCCTCTCTGAAGAAACATTAAATATTAACTACTTTTAAAAATTTTTAAAAATCAATTAAGTGTCCACTCAAGAATATTTAGTCCAGATAAATAGTCTGAAATGTCCAAAGTAAAGTAAAAATTAGTTATTAAGCAGTGTTTTTCTTTGTGTTTTGTTTTGTGTTTCTCTTTAGGTATATTTACATAGCAGTCTTTGTAACTACAGATACAAGATAAGATGAAAAAGCTTTAGTTCTAAGATAAAAGATGTGTTATAGCATAATTCAAAGACCTTAAAAACTAGTTTACTATACGCATGTTATCACCACAGTATATTTCTCATGACTTAACCTTCTTAAATATCCTATATTAGTTGGGCAAATTAAGTAGAGTGTTACAATAGGCAGCCCAGGTGGCTCAGTGGTTTAGTGCTGCCTTCAGCTCAGGGCCTGATTCTGGAGACCCAGGATCTAGTCTCATGTCCAGCTCCCTGCATGAAGCCTGCTTCTCCCTTTGCCTGTGTCTCTGCCTCTCTCTCTCATTCTCTGTTTCTCTCATGAATAAATAAAATCTTAAAAAAAAATAGTGTCACTGTTTCCATAACTTGATCAAAATGTAAAATTATATGTGTAAAATTAAATTCAACTTAATGGAATGATAAAGATGAAAAACTTTTTATTGAAGTTAAGTCAACATACAGTGTTGTATTATTATTATTTTTTAATTTTTTAAATTTTTATTTACTTATGATAGTCACAGAGAGAGAGAGAGAGAGAGCCGCAGAGACACAGGCAGAGGGAGAAGCAGGCTCCATGCACCGGGAGCCCGATGTGGGATTCGATCCCGGGTCTCCAGGATTGCGCCCTGGGACAAAGGCAGGCGCCAAACCGCTGCGCCACCCAGGGATCCCTACAGTGTTGTATTAGTTTAAGGTGTACCAATATAATGATTCAGTGATTCTATACATTATTCAGGGCTCATCACAATAAGTGTGTTCTGAATCCCCTTTATCCATTTCATCCATTCTGTTACCCCCCTCCCCTCTGGCAACTGCCAGTTTATTCTCTGCATTTAAGAGTCTGGCATTTTTGTTTGTTTGTTTATTCTGTCTTTTCTTCACTTGTTTTGTTTCTTAAATTCCACCTTTTGAGTAAAATCATATGGCATATGTCTCTCTCTGTCTGACTTATTTAATTTAGCATTTTACCCTCTAGGTCTATCTATGTTGTTGCAAATGGCAAGATGTCATTTTTTTTTTTTTTTTTTTTGCTAAGTAACTTTCCATTTTCTTTATCCATTCATCCCTTCTTTATCCATTCATCCCTTGATGGACACTAGGTTGCTCTTTAAAGATTCAATTTTATGAAATTCTTACATCTTACAAACTATGATTTAATGTGTTAACTAAAAATCAGTAATTTCTAGATACTTAACTAAATTTAAGATCTTAGACAAATGATTAATTAATTAATAATCTTTGGAAGCTTGTACAATTTCTAGATAATTAACAGATACAAATACTGGTTAGGTGAACCTAAATTTAATTTACTCTTATTTCTTAAAATGGCAATAGATTGACAAAATATGCAAATAATTTTGAATGACATTATATATGTTTATTTTTGCCTTCTTAAATAAGTGTTCATATGAAAAAATAAGCAATTTCAAGATTTTTCTGTTCTGTTTTTCTCTTGTGTCTAGAGAGGAAAAATATGATCACTTTGGTTAAAGATTAAAAACTATATACATGGCTATTTAAAGTGGGTACAATATTTATAAAATATACAAATATGTATACAGAGTAATGGATTTTGTTTTTTCTATTTTAAAGTGTTACATGATACACTTATTGTATACTGCACATCACATTAAATAATAGACTAAACTTCCAAGGCCCAGAGTCCTGTCATTAGTTTTGATGGTGCTATGATCAATCCTCTCAATGATCCACAAGTTATCTTTTAGGTTAATAATAGACTGCTTCATGATTTTAAGAATTATTTGCAATTGTAGATTCTACTCTATTTCAAGCTGATATGACTAATAAATACAATAGACTTATGTGAGACATAAGACTTTGTCACCAAAGGTATTAGCTGAATTTCTAAAACATCCACCTAAGTAGTCTCTGCATAATCTGAAATCCTTCTGATAGTTTGAAAAAATCCCCAGAGAATAATTACCCTTGAGCCTTGATTAAAAAGAAATTAGGAGGTACTGTTAACAACTCATGCAACAGGGAAACTCCAAGGTGTTGATAATTGGGGTAATGTTAACTCACCTAAAGCAACATTACTTCTTTCTTACTTTTGGACATCCATTCCATAAAGGGATCTTAAACAAAGAATTCTCTTTAAATAACCATCACATAAGTAAACAATTCTTACCAAAACTTTAGAACAAACTAGTGATTGCAAAAGTAGACATCTTCCATGCAAAATAATGAAATAAAATTGTTTTTGATTCTTCAGCACTCTTTTTTACCCTTTACTTTACCACTAATGTTGCCTATCAGTATACTTTGACATCATTTATTAACTAACACATTTCTCAAAAATATCTTCCTTATCTGTGTCCTGCTACTTTTAACTTCTTATTGTTCTTTTGCCACTTAAATTGGAATCAAACTCTCTGGCATTTTTTTCTAAATTAATAGCTACTGTTCCTTTTTGAAAAAGATTTTGTTTATTTATTTGACAGAGAGAGAGAAAAAGCACACAAGCACAAGGAAGGGGAGAGGCAGAAGAAGAAGCAGTCTCCTTCGCTGAGCAGGGAACTCCATGGGGTGGGGGTAGGAGGGTTGGGTCTCAGGACCCCAAGATCACCACACCTGCTGAAGACAGATGCTTAACTGACTGAGCCACCCAGCTGCCCCAATAGCTACTGCTCTAAATTGACTTATTGTCAACAAAATTAATAATTATTAATTAATTATTAAACAGTGCAGAAAATAGATTCTCTTTTACCATCCCCTTCTGATACTTAAATATGCCTTGCATCATTTATTTTTATTTTTTTAAGATTTTATTTATTTATTTATTTATTTATTTATTTATTTATTTAAGAAAGAGAGAGAGAGAGTGCATATGGGCAAATGGGGGGGAACGTTAGCAAAGGGAGAGAAACAAGCAGACTCTGTGCTCAGAGCAGTACCTGGGGTGAGGGAGGGTTTAATCTCATGACCCTGAGATCATGACCTGAGCCAAAATCAAGAGTCAGAGGCTTAACTGACTGACCCACCCTTCTTGGATCCCTCACATTATTTAATTCCAACCTTTCAGGCTTATAAAAATTGAACCTTGACCTTATGTTAACTAAAAGCTCCTATTGAAGTTATTAAAATACTATCAGCAAAATCTAGCCCGTCAGAAGTGAAAATTAATATTGGGGCCATCTTTGGTATAATTATTATATTAACTATTTACATAATAGACACTCCACCTGGCTTTGAAGGAACTATTTAATTCCACTCAAGAAATCTTACATGCTTGAGAAAAGGAAATAGTTCATTGCTGTTATCCTAGACATTACCTTTACTTTCAATATAGTCCATGCCCCAGTAGGACATTACTTCTGATATGAATATCAAACATATACATTCACTACACACTGACCTACCTATTCTATGTATTCATTATAATTATTAGCCATTTTGTGAACTACAATTATCCCACAGAAAAAAATAATATGACTGTAATAGATAGTCTAAAACTTGTCTCTGATTTTGGCAAACATCTTAAGTGACAGTAATCTGTCCTGGAAACTCAACAGTTTTAAATTTATTGCCCAGTATCATCACTGTTTTTATTTTAGCTAGCTAAGGAAGAGGAATCCTAAACTAAATACTTCTTTGCCTGACCTTTATGTAACAAGGCAAGTAAAACAACCCATGACTAAGAAAAATAATATGCACAGTTGGATTCTGGTACATGTTTCATTGGATAGGTTTTATAATCTTTATACTCCGGGCTTCAAGACTCATTAGAAGGTCTAGTAATCATTTTTTCCCCATGGTAATTGTATTACAGTTAGCTGATGTATCTTATTCAGAATCATAAGTGCCATAAAACAGCCATTTTTACATAGGACTTAACAACTTATCCCTTAATAAAAGGAAGAGGATGGACTAACCCTTGTACAATAATCAATTATGCTCTCTGGACACCTTCCTAATCTTGATCAGCAAAATCCTGGCAATGAAGAAAATGTGAATATCATGGACTAATATCCCATGGTCTGTATTTGTCTTCTCTTGGTCAAAAAGGACTGAATTAAAAAAGCAGTACCTGCCAGCTAAAAACTGGCTTGGCATTATCAGGTCCTGGTATTGCTAGGAGCTGTCCTGGTGCTCACGGCCCCGTATTGGTGTTCTCCAGTTAAGCATAAACAATTTTGCAGAACACCAATATTAGATAAGGTCTTTTATCTGACCATGACCATGAAGGATCAAGACAAAAACCAGAGCATACCATAATCCTATCTAAACACAAACAAAACATGAACATTTTTAAACCACAAAAATTATCAAGCATCCCTCCCACCATGGCTAATATATGTGACTGCAATTCTTTGGCAATTACAGCTTTAATTTCAGTCTATATTTTCTTACTTCTAGTTCAGACATTTTGGGATTACCAATCAGAATTACTTCTACTTCAAGTTGGCATCAAACCCAAAAACAAAGCTTTGCTGCCCCAAATATTCCCCAAAAGCACCTAATATGAACCTGACTACTATATATAATTAGACATTTATAGCATTTTAACATGCCTTATGGTTATACTCTTCCTGTTTGAAAGAGCAGTAAACTTATCATCAGCTGTAAATGTGTGCTTGGTGATCTTTGTCTGGGGACACTGACAGTCAATAATAAACTACAATTCCTGATTTAAGAAGTGTATAATGCAATGTGGAAATAGGTAACTATTTGTCAACAGTTATTATGTAAAATGGTAGGTAATTAATATGTTACAAAGTGATATCATTACAGAGAAGAAAACATAGCTTGTTCTGTTGTGAAAGTAGGTGCTATAACAGTTCTTTTCTAAAAAAGAAAGCATTTAAGGTGAACTTTGAAGGATGAAGGAATAAAAGCAACAAAATGAAAGATAATACTAACAAGAAGGGAGGAACTTATTGATAGATGGAAATGGCATGAGCAATAACATTGCAGTGTGAAACTTGATGGTTTTTTCAGTGACACCAGATAGGCAAGTGCAATGCAACCCAACATGGCACAGGAAACAATGGAATTTGGACTCTAGCATGTACATGGTAGGAGAAATGAAAGGCACTAAGTGAAACAGCATATAATCATAGTACACTTTAAGAAGACAACCCTAGTGAGAGAGTAAAAGTAGAGTTGCCTAGAGGAGAGACCAATGACAATTATAAAACCATTGCAAGTGTCCTGAACTCAAGCAGGCAGTAGGAAGAGAGCTGAGGGGACAGATTCAAGATGAAATAGTTTGAATTGCAGTACTGTTGCACTCAGTGGCCATTAGGATATGTGGATTGAAGATCCAGAGAGAACCTAAAGAGCATTCCAGCATGAAGTGGAGGGAAGATATAAATCCTATTTGAACTTGTTAAGTTTGTTGCACATTGAACATTCTTAAGGGAAGAGGAAAAGGCTTCTGGAAACAAATTTGGAATTTAGAAGAGAAGTCTAGTCTGGAAAAAGATATGTAGGTCAAAAATGAAAATGAAGCTTCTTATGAAGAGGTAGTAAACGAATAGAAGGTGGAGGACTGAAATCCAGAATTCTGAAGAATCCCATTAGTTCAGGGACAGATAGAGATGAGATAAGAATGTACAGAGAAATCAGATGAAAGCAAGGAAATAAAAGGATACTTGAAACAATGATCAAATGTAGTAAGCATACAGTAAATATTTTCTGAATAAATAATGGGTTATAATTTCCAATTGAAAGTTTTCCTCCCATAATATTCCTTCTTTCTCTACTTTTGGCAAATTTTGGTAAATAGAGGTAAATATTTCCTCTGATTTTCCTACTACAAATGGTTAATATAAAATTCTTGCCATGATTGATGTCAGATACTTTAGACTTCCCCTCTCCCAGAAACACTGGCAAAGCTAATATACTCAACCCTATTTATATTTCTTAAATTACTTTGCCTGCATCGTACTGCCTGAGTAGTCAAGAGGCCCCAGAATATTTGATATACATAAACAAAGAAACAGGAAATAGTTAATGGCTGCTCCTGCAGCAGCTCAGTAAATTAGAATAATCAAATGCATCTTGGAGTAAACTCCTGTGCACATAGCTGTAAACAGTAATCTCCATTCTTTTAAAAGCACAAATCATTTATTACAACAATTCATAATCATTCTCATTTCAAGGTCTGGATGAGAATAAGTCATAATGAGAGAATTTGTACTTTCTAATTAGAGTTGATTTTTTTAAAGCAGAGAAATGAGATGGTGAATTACTACAAAGGGGAGAAAGTCTATAGTCAATTAATTGAAGAAAAAGAAAGAGAATTTAAAACATGTCCAAATCAAACAGAGATAAAAAGTTTTAGTCATTCAGGAAAATTCACAAAGCATATATCTTTTCTCCCAGAATCCTACAGAATTTTGTATAATAGAGGTAAGACAGTACTGTGAATTGTTGTGGAAAAAGAATTTGGTGGGTTGGCCATGCTTTGAAAAGGCCTCCATTTTGGGCGTGTGCCAGGTTTCCCTGAGCACCCAGTGCACACAATTACTGCATTTGCATGTGTAAATTGGGTAATGGCGTGCCTAACTATCAGATTTGTATGTGAAAATGCCATCAGCATATGCAGTATTGGTTGTGTGCCCACTAAAAAAGAACTTTTAATGGGGTTGCATTAGTTGGGGAGTAAAATTTCTAAGAATTTAGACAAGGTTTTACATCCCTGGATCCACTGTAGATGCCCCTATAGATAATTGGCACCCCTGATAATTCCTTTGTTGTTGTATATCCTCTCAAATTCTACCTAGGGAAGGAAATTCATCAGAGGACCATTTGACCAACTCTAATTAGCACAGAGCAAAATTGTACCCAAGTTACTCTTGGCAGTGCCTATCTGAGCCAAATGAACAGACTGTGGCACAACCAATCCATTCATCTTGGCCATCTTAACAATCAACATGGATCTATGCAAAATTGACTTGAGTTTTTTTTTCTCTCAAAACACGATATTCCTCAATCAACTTTTTTTTTTTGTCACATTACTTTACATTTCTGAAAACTTCAGTATTCTTAATGGCATCACATAAGGAATGGGCAAAACTATTGTCCCTTCACCTCCCAAAATTGGTAAGACATAATAATAATTCACCCTGTCTCAGTGAATTTCTTCCTTCTAGAAGTTTCCATGCTTATTAGTACTTATTAGTACTCTAGAATATAAACTTGAATCTGAAAATTTGCCCAAGAAATATAGTGATAATATTTCCTGAATCAAAAATTGGTACACATAGTATGAGGATTATGCAACTGAATATTTCAAATTGGAATTTGCTTAAAAAAAAATCTGAGAAGTTTGGTTGTTTAGCTTAAAAGGTGCCTTATTCTGGGCAATTCCCTTCTCTGATCATTTTTATTTCTATTTACTTTACCTGCTCTCCTCCCGCTACCAAAAAAGGTAACAAAAAACAAAGTACCTCAATGCAAAATAACTGCCATAGTACACCCCTCTAGAAGCCTGCTTTCTGCTATCTAAAATGACTGTGCAGAAATTGCTCAGCCCAACTAAGGGCTTAATCTCTTAATATAATCTTTAGTCAAATTGCTGAAAACAAACTGATTTTTTTTTTTTTTGTCTTCTTTTTACCTACTCAACTTCCAGCAGTCTTCCTCAAAGTTTCTTCTGAGTAACATTTGATAAGAAATACCTGGAAAACTAATGAGAAATGCAGATCCTATGCCTCATTCCAGACCTATGAATTGGGATTTGGAGGAGTAGGGCCTGAGAATCTATAATTTAACAAGTTTCTCAGGTGATTTTGCAAACTAGAGTGTGCATATTGTACAGCTTTATCTTGGTTTGGTTATTTTCTTACATTTAGCTGTGAAGCTTCTCAGTATTGAGTTGCAATCTAACTATCAAAGGCATGTGCTGCATACTCCTCCCTTTAATACAGACAGGATCATTATACTGGTTTGTAGTTATGAGAATGGTAGGAAGAAAATACAACATGAATATTCAAAATAAATATCGTAACATAAAACATGCTCCTGTCCAGGGAGATCACTGCCTCACTCAATCTGTCTGCTTTGCCTACAGATATTTTTGAGACGTGGCAACCTAAAAGACCTAAGATCATCTCTACTTAAGGTTTGCCATATAATGGGCATCTCTCAAGTAGTTATCCCTGCCCCAAGAATGTATGCAGTAGGTGATAAGAATAGACTGATTTATGATCACTCAATATCGGAAAGGTGTAGCATTCCATTTCACAAATAGTATTCTGCTAGATTAGAAAATATCATAAACACATTGGAGAATCCTCAGCCCAGAAACCATAAACCACTGTATTTTTTTCTCTACATTTTAATTTAGCTATCTGTTTTGGATTACATAAATAAAAATGAGCCTGTATTTTCTTTATAAAATAAATCAGTCTCTCTACATAGGAATCACTAGTTAGACTGAACATTAGGGCATACATAAAATTGTATCCTTAAAAGACGAGAAAACATTTCTCAATGAGAAAGAAGCTGCTCACGGTGACCTTCATGTTGAACAGCGGGGGGTCAGCACTGGCACTAAATCATTTTGATTCACAGATGAGATCAACATATTCATATTTGTTTGCCAAATGTGTATTTTAATTTAAGCTTTCTCTGATTGATGCGTGTAATTTATGCTACCCAGAACTAAGGCATCATATTTTTCTTTTTTCCTAACTAACAGGGGGAGACTTTCTTGGAAACAGATAAAGGAAAGAGTCCAGTAATTTGTAGCAATGTGACTACAGCCACACATGTCCTAGAATTAATGTTCTTCATTAGGGTGAGTAGGATCAGCTGTATGTATACATCAGGTTTTTAATTAACTCAGTCCCCACAACAGGATTCATGATTCAAACTGTTAGCATTTTTTTTCTTAAATCACAAAATAAAAAAATTGGGTGGCACATCTTTTTCACAGACACACAAAAAGGAGGGGGATACTCAGAGAAATGAAAGGCTCTTTGTATAATACTGAGAGTGCTCAGAAGATCTTTATAATCCTGTGTTAATCAGATAAAGAAGAGCTTGGCATTGAATGATTCCAGAGAGATGCTGAAAATTCAACCATTGTGACAGTCTTCCCTCTGTATAATAGATATGATTTCAGTTTATTTGTATTGATGTCTTTAAACTAACATTTGGAATTTGTTAGATATTTTTAACTACCTTGTTCTTGCAGAACTGACCTAATGATATTTTATTAAAACACTACCAATTTAAAGAAACTTCAATAAGGCAACATGAGGAGCTTAAGCGAGGGGTGAGGGGAGAAACTTTTTATAGCAGCTTCGTTCTCTGAGATCATATTAACATAAATTTGACAGTTAATCTCCATATTGCAAAAAGGCTGCCCAGACTTATTTAATTAAACTTAGAACAAATATGTTTCTTTATTTGCCAGGTACAGCTTTTATCTTAAAATATCCACGTCCAATTATGATGCAAAACTATGGTTTAGGGCAGGAGCACAGGGCAGTGGATGGTGAGACCAGTGCAGATGGAGGGAAATGCAGCTAAGGAGAGAGGTGGCTGCTGATTGTACTGCTCCTGGTTCCTATGATCCTGAAGAAATTCCATGAAAGATGCTGATGACTTGTAAAAGTTATTTCTTTGCTTTAGACTTTAAATGATAGGATTAAATTTGCTAGAGATATTTTTTCTCAAATACATTTAAAATCTATTCATTAATAAATATTTGTGGGTTTTGGGTTTTTTTTTCCTTTTTAAAGATATTATTTATTTGACAGAGAGAGAGAGCATGCATACAAGAGAGCACAAGCAGGGGGAGCAGCAGGCAGAGGGAGAGGGAGAAGCAGCTCCCCTCTGAGCAGGGAACATGATGTTCCCTCAATCCCAGGACTCTGGGATCTTAACCTCAGCAGAAGGCAGACACTTAACCCAATGAGCCACCCAGGCTCAGGCTCCTTTTCTGCTAACTGAGGTTAAAAGCATCTCATATTTTTTGTGAGGATAAAATATGATTTATTCATTCAATAAATATCTATGAGATACCTTCTCTGTGCCGGTCCCTCTTGTAGGCAATAGTGAACAAAGTAATGTCCCTGCCTTCATGGAACTTACATTCTGGTGGAGAAAACACGAATAAATGAAGGGATTGTATAATTTCAGGTGGTTCTAAGTTCTATGAAGCTACACTACAGCACAAGAGGATAAAGGATATGGCAGTGGGAAGGTGATATACATGGAGGGTGGGCAGAGATCTCTCTGACAAAGGGATATTTGAGCAGACTAGAATGAAACAAGAAAGCAAAGCCTAAGAATTATGGGGATGGACCGTTCCAGGGAGAGGAAGCAGTAGGCTCAAATTCCTGATTTTGCTTACTGCAATAACAGCCAGGCCAACAGAAGGTAAGGCTTGAACAGGAGGAAATGAAACCACCAAACCTGGCTCCAGGTTGACTTTCTCACCATTTCCTACCACCAACACTCTTATAATTCATGGGAACCTGAAGGCTTTAGTCTGACTCTGGGATGGAATGTCACCAAAGGCCTGATGGTATGGAAATGACAGGAACTAGGTTGCAGTTTGCAAACATCATTCTCACTGCTGTGTGCAGCAGAAACCATTATAAGGCAGGGAGAGAACAAGAAAGATGGAAAGGATGACTGCTGTTTTCTAGGCAAGACATTATGGTGGCTTGGATTGTGATAATAAAGATGGAGGAGATAAAAGTGATCAGATACAGGGCATATTTTGAAGATAGAACTGACAGGATTTGCTAATGGATTGGATCCTGTTCCTATTGAACAAACAAGCAAATAAAGAATATTTTATTCAAGGTCATTGTACAACAACAACAACAAAAAACAATAAAAAACCAAGTAGTTTCAGAAATGCAGCAAACAAGCAAGCTTTCTCAACAGAGACAACAGTATGACTTCAGGACATCTCACAATGCCACTGTGGTATAAAAAAAGTGATAAAAAGCCTCAGCCTTTGTTAACTGTGTTAAAATCCTAAAATTATATATAATATATAATGACCCAAGCAACACTTTGGGTCATTGTAAGACTTGAGGAAATTGCCATTTGCCACTTACAGATACAAAACATTTGTGATCTTTTTATTCCTCTCAATAAAACATCCTTCTGTCATATCATAGCCTGGATGCTTGCACAATTTGGAACCATTGCCAGTCAACTCGGATGCCTAGTTTCCACGTCTCTTACTGTGGCAAACAGCCAAGGCAAGTGACACTTGCCCAAAGAGTAACTTGAACCTCTATGCCACAAATGTCTCCAGCACATGGTCCCATTATAATAATCACGGTCATCTGTCAAAAGTAAAGAACAGGAGGTTGCAACCCTGAGGAAAGAAGATAGGCTAGAAAGATTTACTAAAGGGAGGAGAGCATCTTCCTTTCATGCCACGAGGGGGTGGTCATGAACTGGGCTGCCACACGTGTACTTCTTAGGTTAACCTATCTTCCAACTGGAATCAAGACTGCCAAGTTGTAGGTTCCTGCTCCTTGTTACCTATACAGTGTATCCCAAATTCGGATATTCTTCTATATTGAGTTTCAAGCTCCCAGAAACACTTCAGCTTTTCTGTCACGCAGTGGAATGGCTGAGTAGTTTTCTGAGAACTTTGTAGACTCAGCAAAACTGAGAGAGTTCTCTCCTTTTCCTTGAACAGCATTAAGTCATTGTGTCTTGAGAATACAGAAGAGGATAGCAGAGTATAAAAATCAGGAATAAAATAACTTTTCCCTTTAGAATCACATCCAAAATAATACATTTATTGGTTTCCCATCAGTTGGTGAAATATGAAATCAAATTAATTATAATAGTCTGGACAAACAATATTTCATTTCTTTAACATAAATCACTTTACCTTTGATAGAGTAATTGTGCATCCATTTATTTGTTTGATAAGCATAGATGGGATAGAATTTGTTTCTGCAAATTTTTTTCTGCAATTTTATAGATAAAATATGCTCATCCAGATTAAGGGACATGTCCCCAAACAAATAAAATGTAATGACCCAGGATTCTGATATGGGTCCTCATACTTGAATAGGTACAGAAACTTTGCAAGGCTTTGTAGCATCTATTTACTAAAATTACCATATCAGTCAGGGTTCTTAGTAGACCAAATCAGTTTTGGCCGATTTAAGCAGAAATCCAATTTATTCAAAGGTTCTTGCATAGCTTTCAGAATTGCCAAGAGGGCTGAGAAATGGTCCCATTTATGTGCCCAAAATCTTTGATGAAAAGACTTTTGTCATATCCATTAGCAGTCACACTGCCTGGTCATTAAATGTCCACTTTGGGTACGCTTTGTTCCCAGAAATATTTAACTATTACTCACGGGCTAACAGCCTAGCATAATCTATATTTTCTCTTCCTTCACTCTGTAGTACTTAGTAAACTGACAGGTGGAATAACGTAATGATATGTCTTTCTCCTCTAACTCCTGCAAATCAGTCTATAAAAAGCAGGAGATTGGGTACCATGAGATCTGGCTTTGAGTCCCAGATCAACTACAGCCCATGTGACTTCAATCCTCAGATTCCTTACCTTTCCTGTTTATCTCAAAGAGGGCTGTTCATTCATTCCTTCAGGAAGTATTTATTGAGGGGCTGGGATGACTGTGAAAGTGATTTGTAGACTATAAAGTTCAATGACAATTGTGACCACACAATTTTAATTATATCCTGGCACTTATTCATAACTGTTTCATGTTTCTGGCCTTTCCTCTTGAATTGCAAGATTCTTCACCATAGTTCATTCCTCTTTTAACAAAGAGAGTGTTAGCCCACAGTAAGCTCAAACTATGCGACACACCGAAATCCCAAGTTGATCTGCACAAAGTGCAGCCCTGATCTTGATTCTCGAGCTGCAAAAAGCTGTCTTTCACTGATCAGAGAGTAGCAATGTGACTACTTAGACATCATTTAGGACCCTTCGTGATCTGGCCTTACTTGTCTTTTTCCCCTTGCTCTCCTTCACTAAACTTCAACTTTCTTTAACCAAATGAACTTAAAAATGTCTCACCCCAGCAAATGCCCTTGCCCTCCTGCCAGCAAGTTTGTCCGACTCCTGCTGTTTCTTTCCTGTAGAAACACCCATCCTATCGAATCTCTACATTTCGAAGCCCAGCTCAAATGCTAACTCCTAATTTAGTCTTTATCTTCTGAACAAATAAAAATTTTTACTATTATGAAGTCATTATTCATTGGTTTCTTAGTTATGTCATAGGGACATGACTATTCCAAGAAGTTACATCTCCTGGCTCAGGACACCCAGGGTGTCCAGGACAAATTCGCGAATGAGGAAATGTAGAAGTTATTAATACCTGAGTAGTCTATAGATTTTTAGTTCTTAAAGCTTGTAGTATATCTTATTATGACAACTTTTTGATGCATTATTACTTAAAAATCATATACAGGCCATTGTAAAATCAGGATGGAAACAGAATTACAAGCCAGGCTCCTTGGATGTGAACTTTGTGTTCACATTCAGATTTTGTCTACTTTTCTTTTTATAAGTTAAAAAAAACCTTTTGAGATAGTAATAATTACATATAAATTGATATCTGCAGTTGATCTGGTTTGCAAATGACTACATTTCTTCAACATTTCTTTCCTTCCTGACATAGTATGGTATGTATTGTAGCTAATCAATTTCAAACTGTACTTTAGCTAAGGGAAAAGGTCTGAGAAGCAGGTCACATTTTATGAATGAAAAAGAGCTTTCCAAACTGCAAGAGTAAAATATTTTGTTACACAAATGGTAGATAGTGTTAAGTCCTTGCTATGCAGCAAGAATGAGATGGGAGTACATAACAACAGTTACTGGGCTTTTGTGGAGATTTACTTTTGAATTGTTAAGAAGGGGATTATGAATCATATTCTAGTTCTGGTCATCAGGGGAGAAGTAATCATCGATACTTATGACTGATGTAATAAAATAAAATGCTACAGTAAATCTATCCAATACCTGGAGACTGTGCCCTGAAGCCCTTTTTATAACTGAAAACTGGGTTATATATTTCCTTTGTTTAAGAAAGTTAGGGACTCCATTTTCATCCATCAAAACAGATACTATCAACACAAGTATGGGAAAAGATTATCATCTTGGAAGTATGATTTCATTTCATATATGTTTCTAGTCACCAATACTGGGGGAATGTTGTCAAATATTTCTGAGAAAGCTCACACAGTCTCCGTAGGTTGATTAGATGAGCTTTCGTACATTGGAAACCTGACTACTTTCCAACAACTTGATTTCACAAATGGAAAAACAGCATCTGTTTTCCTGCAGCTTCACATATGGCGATCATTGTTGCTAAGACAAGCTGAAGCAGGTAGTCCGTGTGACAGTACCCCTCTGGAGTGCTGCAGTCTCCTGGGACCAGATAACACTGGTCTGCTGTGAGGGGCTCTGGCTCCCCAGGCAGTGGAAAGTGCATATTTAATCAACATGCGCAAAACATCCGTATGAACAGCAAATTACAGAAAAAATGATCAAATGCAATATTTAGAACCCCTCTGTTTGTATTTGCAGTGGTTAATTTGAATAGGTGTACTTCATGCCACACTCTCCTAGTCTGAGTATACTTAAAAAAAAAAAAAAATCAGTCAGTGGCTTGCAGAGGGAAAGGAGTTGAAATGACTGAATATACACAGGATGGGGGGTAGTACTTGTTAGGAGAAAATAAGACTGTCACATTAGCCAGCAACAGGGAATGAAGAAAGAGAATCAATGTTGAACATAGATGGAAAATATATTCTGCACATAAAAAGACCAAACTCCCCCAAATTTCATTAAGGAGGTCTCTGTCCTTCTGGATGCTTGGGTTATACTTTAAAATTTTCAGTGTATATAAATAAGATCCCCTAATCAGTAGCCCATTTGGGGAAAAAAAGTCATGAAACTGAACCATAAAACCCTTTTTTCCAGGATCAGTGTTTGTGTTTTGAAGGTCAAGAGATTGGCAGCAGTAGAAATTAAATTCCAGAATACATCCAGCAGCCAGGTATATTGCAAGCAGATGCTCTTTTTCTGAAATTGCCATGCCAGTGGCCTTACCCTTGATTTGGAAGGACAATTCAATCAATCACAGAAAGAAAAGTCTTCAGTGGTTCTGGAGCAATCTTGGGCTTCTCCTAAATATCTCTATCATTAAACAAATTATTGCTTATCAGGGGCTGTTTCTGCATCAGATATCTATTACTGGGTCATAATAGATCAAACACTTCAGATTTTCCTGTTATCAACTTTATTCTGAAAAATATCCAGCAAAGTACTGTAGTAAGTTTGGAGAATTTTGCAATGGTAAATGGTAACTATTTTTTGATGTGTGAAAATCAGCAAGATGAAGGACAAAGGCAGAAACTGAAGGCAAGTTAGAAGATACATATCAAGCTAAAGGCTAAAAGGAGCATATGGGTTAAAGATATCAGAAAGAAGAGAGTAGAGGCCACTGATCCATAGCAGAAACCACAAAACTAGATTTCCATGTGCAAATCAAAAGGAGGGACGCCTGTCTGGAGCTAAATTTTTATAACTTAAAATTTAGAAACTTATACACCTTAGGACTGGTACTCCTGAAGTACACAATCCAAAAAGTTGTGCTGCCTGTTGGATTTTATGTGATTCTGTGACCAGCAGGCTGGCCACGGAATTAGACCATTTATAAAAGACAATGTTCAATGATTATCACCCATAAGCCTTCTACATATGTTCTTAAATTGTGAGAGAAGTCTCCAAGCCTGGCCAACTGTCTTCTCAGATCACACAAGCCTCTTGTCCTGGGAATCATCCCTTCATCAGTTTGGTCTCTTCATGTTAATGGCCCATGTTATCCAGATGTTACCCTCACTTTTTCATGCTTGACACAGGTAAATTTGCCTATGCCTGTATCACCAGGTTTGGCCAAAGCCTATTTTGGGCTTTGCTGTTCTCCTAACCAGTTTGAGTTCCGACAGAAAAAAAAATTGGGAGGTAATATACATATATTCTCTTTTCAACTCTGTACCTAACTGGTAATGTAACCCTGGGAAGTCACTTTCTTAACGTCCCTTGGCCTCACTCTTTTCAACTGTAAATGAAGAAATTTGGCTTGAGCAGTGAAGCTCCTCAGAGACCCCAGGAAAGAATGGTTCCCATGTACGACTCCTTCAGCCAGATATAGCTGAGTCACATTTTGGATTTCTGTATAACGTTTTGCTTGAGAAAAGGGTTGATCACTAAAAGAGTGAAAACTTCTGAACTAGAGGATCACCAAATTCCATTTTGGATGCAACAATTTAGCTCTTTGTCCAATAATTTATTTTCAATCTTCACTTGAAAACTGATGATCTGACATTATGCAACATTGCCTGACAAAAACACCTGGGACCCAGGTGGATTGTAAACAATTTGAGAGTGGAGAATATACACTTTAGTATCCTGCATATGTATTTTTATCATAAAGTAAATTGTACTGCAGACACTTACTATATTACTTACTATAACGATAAACACTTAAGGAGTCACTATTTTATACCAACATGTTCTTGTTTCCTGGAATCCAAAGACAAATTAGGTATTCTTTAATAGATCTAGTGGTTAAATATTGGCAGGATAAAGAATGAATATAACAAAAATAGAAGGAAACTCCAGGGCAAAATTTTAGCAAAGTTGACGTAAGATATAGATTGGCAACCTATTTAAAATACATTTGATAATGTATTTTATTATTTATCTGTTTCAATGGACATTAAAACCTTAATGAGATTCACTATACTAATTTTACTTGAAAAAAGTTTTCATTTCGTGCCTTTTTCGAACCTAATAAAGGTTGCAAGTGTTTTATTTCACGCTGCAAAAGAATAACCTTCACAGCTGAGACTGTAGAGTAGTACCTAATTCCTAGATACTCACAGAATTTATGGGTGAGGGAAAAGTTTTGATATTTATATAGTCTTCTTAAGGCTTCTGAACTACTTCCTTGTTGTTCCTCTTGAACTCAAACCTTGAGGCACCCTCTGAACAATTGCCTGCCCAATGTCTGGTGGTCCATTCTGGTAGCTATGAATTGCATCACTAAGTATACTTCAAAGAAAATATTAGCAGTTCCATTAAGTCCTGAGAGTCTACCTGTTTTTCACCAAACGATTCCCAGAAACAGTATCATGTACTGATATAAAAGCATAGCTTTGGAAGCCAAATTATGCTCCCCATTCTAGTTCTTCTCTAGTTTCTTGATCTGAGAAGTAGTGTTAATAATAATACCTATCTGATAACCTGTTTGAAGATATAATAGATGTAAAACACTTAGAATGTTACTGCACTTGAGAGAGCTCTGTCAGCAGCAGCTACTATTATTATCAAATTTTTAAAAAAATCTCAGCAAACTCAATAAAAGTCATGATGTCTACATGGAAGATTTTTCATATCTGATTTAGGAAACACAATGAAACAATTATGGCTTCCTCTGGATGAAAAGCAATCTTTCCAGAGTGAGAAATAGCAAGAGCTTGAGAGTCAATATATGCTTGAATGTTGGTCCCACTTCTATCACACTCAAGAATCAGCAGAGATGCTGAAAGATTCAGATTTCAAGGCCTTATCTCAAACCTCCAGAGTCAGAATCTCTGGTGTTGTAGCCCAGGAGGTTCATACTCACAGCTGTGTTTTAGGCACATTTAGCCACCCAGAGTTTATGCACCAGCTTTGCCATTTACCTGCTTCTAGCTAGTGACCTTGATCTCGCAAAACCTGTTAAATGGGGCTAATCACTGACAAACACATTGTGGAAATTAAATGAGACATGGAAAATGCTCAACTAGTGTGGCACAGAGAAAATGTTTGATGCATGATAGGTATTAGCTTCTTCAAGCTTTCCCCTTTGTATTGAAGTAAGTCATCAGGGAGCATAGAAAATATATTTGGATGGTACTAACATATGCATTGAATTCCACAGAGAAGTGTGTCCAGATAACTCTTTTTTGCTGACCATGAGCCAGCCTTTCATGTGGTGGGGTTGGAGGTGTGTGGGGAGGTGCCCCCATCCCTCTGTAATAAGCAAAGTACAGCAGTAACTGGTGTTGATACCCTTTGTTGGGTTAAGACAAAAAATCACAAGGTTGAGTACCACTGTCCTAAATGCACTTGTATGACTTTTTTCTCAGACAGTATCATCCAATCTTTTACCCTCAATTAATTCTTTGTTTTTATTTTCTACTCTTAGGAAACTTGGTGCCCAGTTATAATAACTTACTCATTCCAGATCCCTGGTTCATTTCTCTTTCCCCTTTCTCTAATGTATCTTAATCTCAATTGAAATTTAAAATTTTGGACTGTCTTATTTCATATATATTCTCGGAATTTAAATCACATAAATTCCTTTTTATATAAGAATGAATTAAATAGATAAGAAGATCTTGGGACGCCTGCGTGGTTCAGTGGTTGAGCATCTGCCTTTGGCTCAGGGCGTGATCCCCAGGTCCTGGGATCCAGTCCCGCATCAAGCTCCCCCAGGGAGCCTGCTTCTCCCTCTGCCCATGTCTCTGCCTCTCTTCTGTGTCTCTCATGAATAAATAAGTTATTTTAAAATTTTAAAAATAAATAAATAGATAAGAAAGTCATAAAATGTATAGAAAAATGTATTCATGCTTCCTAATTAGGAAAATTGAAATGAGAGTAAGAAAAATCAAAACACTGATGGAAATAAATTTAGGTGAGAGTTCAACAGTCAAAGAGAAATGAAACTTATAATTTAACAATCAGGGAAAAATAAATACATCAGGACAAAAAGCTTTTGTTACCGGAATACAAAGACCAAATAAAAGAAAAGGCAATGACTAATCAGACTAAGCTTTACTAGTAAATATAACTATACCTAAATATTGCCAAATATATAAATAAAAATAGAAAAATCTAGTTAATGATTTCTAATTACTCTTTTCTAAGTGATGCCAAATGTATATTAACAAATAGCTGAATGATTGACTGAATGTTTTGGTTTTCATCTGTATGTTTGGTGTCATGTAGATAAATACTCATCTAGAGAGTATCATCTTAGCAAATGGAAAAGCAAAGAAACTCACTGAAGAAATGGTGATGGGGTTATAATCTCTGTTTTACAGATAAATACCATGGAGAAACTTCCAAATCAAAACTCTAGTGTGCATCATTTTTAACTCTTGGTTGTGCTTTTCCTGCACTGATGAATCTTCCTTGAATACTTAGTATTTCTATTTCACTCATACTTAAAATGTACTATTACCATGTATATTTGTTAATCAAATAAACTCCAAATACAGACTAAATTACTAGACATTTATGTAGAGGCTTGCATAGAAGGCTTCTTTAAAAAGGGAGCTTCTTTTTTTAGTGAAGCATAAATAGTAAAATAACTATAATTTACCGACAAGGACTAAAAAACAAAACAAAACAAAACAACCCAATATTTACGTATAAATGTGAATGTACAAAGAATGGCTGGTTCCACATTGGATGTTTCAAGCTTAATATACATATGTATGAATATTAGGACTGGCATCTCTATATTTGAAGGAGGTTTTCTTCTGGGGGAAAAAAAGGGAAGTTCTAGGAAGAATAGTAAAAATTCCTCTCTTATTCTTCCCTTACATCCATCTCTCCCCTTTCTCATTCTTTCTACCACCATAGCATGATATCTGCACAATACAAGAATGTCAGGTGTATTACTAGTGGCAGAGAGTTAGAAGTCTCCTCATTACTTCTCAGTGCCTGGTGTCATACGTACATTTTTTTTTGTACAGGGATTTTGAGGATCAACATATGCATTTGCATGTGAACTTTTCCCCATCAATTAAGCCAGATGAAATGAAAAATGTTTTACTGTATTTGAATATTGTTCTGAAAAAAAGAGTATCCAGACACGTTACTGGCACAGAATTTCAAAACTAAAGAGAATTTGTATACATTAGACAACAATATGCAAAGAGTCAATTACCAATCTTCTGTGCCAATGGATGATGTAGACTATCACAAACTGGATGATCTAACAGCCATTTGTGCTTGGCATTGATATGCTTTTGTGATTTAGTTTTGCCAGACATTTTTCTTTTAATTTAGGCAAAAATGAAAATGCACCATTGCCTGAGCATACAGGAACAATGCATGTGAATAACAGGTTGAAGGAGGATGATTCAAAGCAAATAATATGGTCGCTGTTAAAGGAAACCATTTAATCTTCGACATAGGAAAGATATGATGCCAGCAATTATCAGATAATTGACTTATAGTACACATTTTAAATTTAATATATTAAGAAAATCCACATGATAACCTTAGGTAATATTAACCCATTTTGTTGAGGAGAAAAATGATTCTCAAAAAGGTCAATTAATTTACTACTTTTCACACCTTATGTCAGTGAGATATTTTCTTTTGTTTTTGGATTATTGTTGTATTTCTTAGTTAAAAGGTGTTGAGCTCTATGCCTTTATCTTCAATATCCTTTTGTCTTTCGAGTACAAAACTGTCTGAGTGAGCTTTGTGAAACCCCAAGGTGGGTTCCAAGGAGCAGAGTTGAAAACTACTCTACCAGACCTTTTTGTTTATCTAATAAAAGCATTTATAAGACTATTCTTAAAATTTGTTTTTAAGATTTAAGTTTTTAGAGTAGTTTTAGGTTTACCACAAAATTGAGAAAGAGACACAGAGATTTCCCACATACACTTTGCCCCCAGGCATGCGTAACCTACCCCACTGTCAACATATTTTCCAGAATGGTTCTTTTTTTTTTTTTCTTCTTTTTTTTACCAAGGATCACCCTACACATTGTAATCACTCAAAGTTCATATTTTACATTAGGATTCATTCTTGCTATTGTGTATTCTATGGGCTTTCGTGAATGCATAACGACACATACAACATTATAATATCACACAGGGTATTTATGCCCTAGAAATCCTTTGTGCTTTGCTTATTCATCTCTACCCTCCATTTCTCCCTGGCAACCATCGATCTTTTTTATTATTTCCATAGTTTTGCCTTTTCCAGGATGTCATATAGTTGTTATCATCCAGTATGTAGCATTTTCAGATTGGCTTCTTTCACTTAGTTATATGCATTTAAGATTCCTGCATGTCTTTTCATGCTTGACAGCTCATTTCTTTTTAGTGCTGAATATGATCCATTATCTGGATGTACCACAGTTTATTCATTCACTTACTGAGGGACATCTTGGTTGCCTCCAAATTTTGGCAATTATAAATAAAGTTGCTATAAACATCCTTGTGCAGCTTTTTGTGTGGACATAAGTTTTCAACTCCTTTGGGTAAATACCAAGGAGCACCATTGTTAAACATGGTAAGAGTTATTTAGTTTTGTAAGAAAGCATCAAATTGTGTTCCAAATTGGCTACATCATTTTTTATTTCCACCAACAATGTATGAGAATTCCTGTTCTTCCACATCTTTGCCAGCATTTAGTGTTGTCAGTGTTCTGGATTTTTGCCATTAAAAAGGTGGTTAGTGGTATCTTGTGGTTTTAATTTGCATTTCTCAACTACTAGTTCTCTGTATATTTATTTGTATTTATTTACCTGATATATAAAATAATACATAATTTAAATAGTTTTCCTCTCATTTTATAGGATTCTCTTGTAATATATGTAATAATTATAAAAATCAATAATAGAAATACTAACCAATCTTCACTAGTCATGCTCTGGAAACTGAAACTATGATTTACTTCTTTCTTTTCTTTTTTTTAAGATTTTATTTCTTATTTATGAGAGACACAGAGATAGAGGCAGAGACATAGGCAGAAGGAGAAGTAGGCTCCCTGTGAGGAGCACAATGGGAGACTTGATCCTCGAACTCTGGGATCACACCCTGAGCTGAAGGCAGATGCTAAACCAGAGCCACTCAGGTGTCCCTGATTTACTTACTTCTTAATTCAAACTTTACATAAAGGAATCTGAGGTACAAAAGAATTGTCTAAACTTAGAGTTTATATTTTAAACATGAATTTTTTAACTCAATTTATAAACTTTGTATTTTAAAAATGGAATTTAGCCTCTTTATATTTTTTATAGTAGTAGGTATCTTTGGTTTTATTTTTGTCATAAAATATTTCTGTCACTGATTTTTTTTTTACTTTTTGTTCTTTGTACATGTATGTGTGTGTGTGTGTGTGTGTGTGTGTGTGCTTACACATGCACCTGTGCTCATCTTGTATTACTTTTCTGGTCTAAGTTAATTTTTCCAGATGTTTGCTCAATGTGGTTTGATTATGTTCTTTGATACTTTTCATCTTTAGTTTATTTTTCTCTTATGTTTTATGAGAAATAAATTCTGTCTTGCATTAAACTAGATTCACCTTTTGATAACTAAAAGTACATTTACACTTCTATTTTTAAAATAAATGTCAATGTAAGAACACTTCTTTTTTAGCTCATCACCACTCATATTTACTTTCAATTTCTTGTAGATTTAATCTGCGATTTTTAACACCAGAAATAATTCATTTTTAAAAAGCCATATATCTTTTAAGTGTATGTTTAATATTTGAATTAAGTTTTAAATTATTAACAATAATTATTAATACAACCTGTTTAACGTTTTTACATTCAATTTTGAAGCTTTTTTATTTGCTATGACTCCTCCATTTTTGTTATTTAATTTTTATCATATTTGGGTAAGTTGGAGTAACCTTCACATAATATTTTTAAGAAGAATACATGGATGTTTATTTTCTGAATTCATGTACACCTGATAAAGTCTTTGCTGCTGTATATGTTTATTTAATATTTTGAGTTAATTTTTAGCAAACAACACTCTATAAATATCTACTGATTTCTTTGCATCCATTTGTTGAGGGTGTTCTTGAGGTTAATCTGTTTTAATTATTTTATAATAAGCTGATTTTACTGCATGAGTAAGGAATAGTTAGAGAATATTTTCATTTCCCCTGCAATTCAAAAATTCAGTAGGAAATATTTTGGTATATATCGCTTCTCATTAATTTTACCTGTTTCATGATGGGAACTTTCAATGTGCATATTCTTATCTTTAGGAAACTTCTAGTATTATGCCATAATTACTGATATTTAGCTCATTTTTTTCAGAAACATTATCTGTATAATCTCCAGTGTATATCTTAAAAATTGTTCCACTATTTTTATTTTTTTGGACTTTTTCTCTGAGTTCTGAAAAAGCTTTTCAGATTTATCCTCCACATCACTGGGTTTATTTTCTGCATTGATAATTCTGCTCCTTGTTGGCACCAATAATGATTCTGCAATTCTTCATCTTAAGCATTACTTTAAAAATAAATTTATACACTTTGTGTATGAATTTAGCAATATGTTGTAGTTTATATACGTATAATTTAAATTCTTTATTTTTAAAATTTTCCAAGTCCCGATTAATCTCAGCCTGCAGCACATTAGCTAATTTCCTTTGAAGCTCAGCCCTACCTCCACTTATTTGTTGTTGATAATTATTGCAGCACAGGTAGGAATTAAGAGAATGGATTCAAGTGAACTCAGTTAAATTAGTGCAAATGACAGAAGATATTTGGAGTTAAATGTTATTGTGGCAGCTCAGTCTTTACATGACAACTGAAGAGTACTTTGTACTCTGGATAATGGTAAAGTTATTTGAAGAGGAAGAGTAGAGAAAGATGACATTAGATGTTTTTAAAGAACTATGCAAAAACACAAACCGAAAATAAAAACCTAGATCATGCCTTGGCAATAGAAAACTGTTGTAGGTATGCCCAATATCCCATAAATAGCCTAGAAAAAATGTACAAAGATTGAAACCTAAAGTTTGTTTGATAGGTCATCATGCAGAAAGAACTTGAAATTAATGTAAATATGACATCACTTGAATCATAGGTTGGCAGGACCAGAGGGTGTAGGAGTTATACCAGTAATCCTGACACTACAACATGTTCTATTGAATTATCTCCATTACTCTTATTTAATATCATTCTTTAGCAACTCTAACATCAAAATTTCCAACTTCTCTCTCTCCCTGTGGAGATCAGCTAAGCCTGGATTGGGCTTTAGACATTGGGATGTGAACTGCTGCTTTTACCGTATCCACTAGGCCCACAGCTGGATGATTTCCCAAGTTCAAAAATATCCTTTTCAGTTCATTCTCTGATCTATAGTTATTGCTCTTCTATGTGGGAAAGTGGACAACTTTGTAAAATAAAATTCAAGTTTATCTTTCTCTCATTTGTGTTCTTTCTAGAGTAAATATTTCAATAACTGAGCTGGGAGTTAAAACAACTGGGAAACACTCATAGCCTCTGAAAGTTATTGGCGTGCTCTCTCTTTTTATCACTTTCTTGTTCCCGTTTAAACTCTTCTGATACTAGGAAGCAAGGAAATGAATCAGTACTTCAGAACTTTCATGGCTACAGTGCCCCCTTGTGCAACTTGATAAGGGCCAGGATGGCAGAGATCCAAGAGGGAAAAAAAGGCTAAAATGGGATTATTTTAGGGGTTTTGTTTCCAAATATATAGAGAAGCCAAAATGCATTTTCACACACAGCAGTTTTTTTTTTTTCTTTCATTGCCTATGTAAAGGAAAACACTTTGTTTTTAAAAAGGGGAAATCCACCTCTGAAATTATGGAACACTGACACAGCATCATTCATCTTGGCAAAAGTTGACTGAGCAGATGATGTAGATCCACTTAACTTGGACTCAATCAAAGGTTTTGCTATTTTCATTTCACAGGCCAGATGTAGCTCATCATCGGTTGGAACCAATTCCAGAAGAGGTGTTAGAGTCTGTTGGTCCAAGAGAAAGTCTGATCCAGGCACCAAAAAGAGCCATGAGGAAAACGGATACTATCTCCACTGATCTCCCAACAATTTAGTTAGTTCAATATTCAATTCAGATTAAGCAATTGGGATAACCTGGAAGTGATGCTATTTTAGTTAACTTGTAAATTATTAAATTCCCAGTCATTGTGAAATCATCTCCCCTGTCCTAATTCTCTGAATACATTGTCATATCTAAAAAGATAGGAAACTGAATAATTAATAATATACACACTTGGGTTTCCAATAAATAGGAAAAGCTAGAAACCAATTACATGCTAGGGATATGTTTAATTGAGCTACTTGAATCATCTGTGTTGACTTGAATCTGACCACCAAATGTTTTATAATTTGTTACACAGCTACTGCATTTCAAATGAAAACAAATACTCAGTTTATTAAACAGAATGCAATGGGATCAATATTATCTAGCTGAAGTAAATTTGAAAAGAAGTTTGGAATCTCTACATTAATCTTAGAATACATTACAATAGAGATTTCTTGATCTCACAAGAATAACAGTGTGCACTCAAATTTTAACTTCTCTGCACAGCCTTCAAAAATCATGTAGATCAATAAAAGAACACATGGGACCAACCACAACTCATGCCTACAGTACAACTAAGAAATAGTACAATAAACCTCAGTTTCTATACACATAGGGTAAATTTTAAGAAATCAGCAAGTCCAGCTTGGAACATAACATTGTATCAAAGAAGAGAGTCCAGCACAGTAATAGCTAGAGTGCAGTGCAGAAAATGTTACCTAAGATCATCTTTGGAAGGAATGTCTTCTAATATAAGTAGAGAAATAACACCCCCCCCCAAAAAAAATTTGAGGTATTGAGAATACAGTCTACTGGTGTTATGGGTTAAATTTTGTTCCCCATAAAAAATGTGGAAGTCTTGACTTCTAGTGCCTCTAATTTGATATTATTTGGAAATAGGGTCTTTGCAGATGATTAAGTTAAGATGTCATTAAATTGGACCCTAATCTAATAGGACTGGTATCCTTATAATGAGGGAAAATTGGGATGACACAAGCACATGCAGAGAATACCATGTGAAGATTGGGGTTATGTTGCCATAAGCCAACTATCAGAAACTAGGAAAGCAGCCTGGAATAGACCTTTTCCTAATGCCTTCAGAGGTTTTGTGTCCCTGTTGACACCTTGATCTGATTTCTAGCCTCCAAAACTGTGAGAAAGTAAATTTCTCTTGTTTCAGCCACTCAGTTTCTGATACCATATGTTGTTATGGCAATTCTAAGCAAACTAATGCAACTGGAAAATTAAGAAGGTTTTTGAAACTCCACAAGAGCAGAACTGATTGTGCTTCTTCAGGGGAGAGGATCAACTTGGAAAGAAGAGGAATCTTTTGGAGACTTGAGGATAAAGGGGAATAAGTAAGTAAAACTCAGAATATAGGGTCCTATGGAAACAAGAGTATTACAATATGAGAAGACACACAAACCCATTCCCCAAAGATGACATTTATTAAATAATAAACCCTGTATTAAATTCAATAAAAGAAGACATTCTGGGATTATGAAGTTGAGCAAGTTATCCAAATATCTCATTTATATTGCTGGTAGAATATAATACAAGTTAGATGAGTAGAAAATAACAAGCAACATCCATATGAAGCTACTATAAGAAGAAATCAGAAAGTGAGAATCAAAATCTTTTGGTTTAGGAAAATGGTCTTCAGTAATAAAAGCTATAAAGTTGAGGAAAACATAACATTCCAAAATGAATTAAATATTATTAAACAAAATGCTGTCATATAAAAGATCATAGGTCAAAAACTCAAAACTCTGATAATAAATAGATAAAAAGAGGAAGATATGAAATGAGAGTTTACTGAACTTAGGAAGCAAAAAAAAAAAAAGGAAAAGAAATTGAAGAAAAATCATGTCAGAAATGAAGATTAATTAGAAATCAAAGGCAGAATGGACTCACCAAAAGTATAATAAAGAACATTCAGGGATCCCTGGGTGGCGCAGCGGTTTGGCGCCTGCCTTTGGCCCAGGGCGCGATCCTGGAGACCCAGGATCGAATCCCACATCAGGCTCCCGGTGCATGGAGCCTGCTTCTCCCTCTGCCTGTGTCTCTGCCTCTCTCTCTCTCTCTCTCTGTGACTATCATAAATAAATAAAAATTAAAAAAAAAAATACTGCAAAAAATTACTTAAAAAAAAAAAAAAAAAGAACATTCAGAGTAGGAATAAAAATAGCCAAAGGAATGAAAACGAAATAAAAAGCGGTAAAATGACTAGAAAGAAAACGATCAGATAAAAGAGCTAGACAATTAAAATTTCACATACTTATCTATGCATTTCTGAAATCTCTAAAGAAGAAAAAACAATTAAATAATCCAAAATTTAAAACTTTAATCCACATATACAAAACTTTCCTAAAATAAAAAGTCTGAATAAAAAAAAGTCTGAATACACACACACACAAGTATTGATATAACATCTCACATATATTATGATAATTTAATGTATAGCATGACCATAGGAAAGACAAAGTATATCAAAAAAGTCACTATAGAAGATAACCATGAATACAAAATACTTTACCACTCAACAAAAGAAAGTAGGAACAAAGGAATTAAAAAGAAATGGAACAAAAAGAAAATAAGAATCAAATAGTAAACTTATATACAATATATTGAAAATAATATTAAATGTAAATGGATGAAATGGTCCAGTTAGAAGACAGAGATGATGAAATAACAAATTAATATCATCTAATATATTATTTAAAAGAATTATATTTTTATTTAAAAAAATCAACCAGAGTTTATTTTATTTTCAATAATAACAGAGTATTTTGTAAATTGAGGCACCTGGTGGCTCAGTTAGTTGTCAACTCTTGTTTTGGGATCAGGTCATAATCTCACAGGACATGAGATCAAGCTCCATATCAGGCTCTGTGCTCAGCAGGGAGTCTGCTTGAAGATTCTCTCCCTCTGCCCCCCCCCCCAGTCACATGCTCTCTCTATCTCAAATAAATAATCTTAAAAAAAAATAAGTAATGTGTAAATCATCAGCAAATCCATTTCATCTCAGATAGCAAAACGGTGTTGGTAATATTAAATATATTGAGATTCTCTCTATATGTAAATATATACATATACATATACACATGTTTGTTTTCATTATACTTTCAATCCAGATTCCATCCAAAGAAGGTCCCATTCATTAGCATTATGCAATAATTTTTCAAACATCAAACATAATTTTGCAATATGGAGTTGCTCAAAAATCCCATAGAACTACAATTTAAACATGAAAACAATATAAAAGAGCAGAATATATACTATGCAAACTTAGAAAATAACAAAGCTAGCATGACTATAGTAATATCAAACAAACTGGATCTTAGATAAAGAGTATCATATCAGTTGGGGCACCTGGGTGGCTCAGTCAGTTAAGTGGTTGCCTTCAGCTTAGGTCATGATCTCAGGGTCCTGGGATTAAATTCCACATCAGGCTCCATGCTCAGTGGGAAGTCTGCTTCTCTCTCTGCCCTTCTCCCCTACTCATGCTCTCTCTCTCTCAAATAAAAAAAATATATATTTTTAAAAGAATATAATAAGAGACAAGGAGACAAATACCATAATAACAACAGAAAACAATTTGTGCGGAAGGCAAACAGTCCAAACAAAGCATGTAGACCACTAACAGCAGAGTTTCAAAATACATTTAAGCAAAAACTGAAAGAACTAATTAGAGAAACAAAACCAAAAAACATAATTGGATATTTCAGTACTCTTTTCAGTAATTGATGGAACAAGTAACCAAAAAAAAAAAAAAGAATCAGTAAAGGATACGGGAAGTCTGAATGACCTTAACAACTGCCTTGAACAAATTGGCATTTATAGCATACTCTATCCAACAATACCAATGCACTTTTGTTATAAAATTACATGGAACATTCAACAAAATAGACCATATGTTGGGCCATAAAACAAGTCTCACTAAGTATCAAAGGATTAAATTACACACATGATTTTCTCTAACAATATTAAATTATTAGTCACTAACAATAGGATATTCAAAAATATTACCAATATTTGAAAATTAAATACTGTACATCAAAAAAACTTATAAAGCATGTGGGAAACTAAAAATATTTTGAACTAAATGCTAGTGAAGGCACAATATGTCAACATTTGTGGAGATAAAGTAGTACCTAGCAAAGTATCATGGCACAAGTGGGCATCAAACCTACTAATTGTTCTCAAAGTCATGAAGAAGGACAGTTAACATAATTTCTGGATTCGGGCTGTTTAAGTACCTAACCAATCTATGGGTGGTCAGAAAAAAAGACAACCTTGATTGCTACTGTGCTACATAGGAATTTTTATTGATTTAGCTGCTTTCCACAAAGCCCATGTAGGTCTGTTCCGCTGGTCCAAACACTACCTAGTTCTATTCATGATTCCATCATCCTCTCTTTTTCTATCCTTAGCCTACAGTTTTTAAACCTCAAGGAAGAGAATAGTTTTGCTCTTACTCATAAGATTTCTCCCCCAAATCCTAAGGACCTATTCAGGGATAGAATACTTTAATTCAACTTGTTATACCACTTTATTGAAGCAGAGGAAACTGCTGACAGAATTGGCTTGGACAGTGACAGGAAATAACCAGGGAAATGTGAAATCAAGTTACTAACTCTTTGTTGTCTAGTTAGACATCATGTTTTAAGCACTGGATTAGTCAAGATAGGACAGGATATGCTGAAGTAATAAATAGCTATAAACATCAGGGCCTTCACCCTGCAAAAGTTTATTTTTCACTCAATCTGCTATAGATTGGGCAAGTGTCCCTTGATGAAATGACTAAGTGAACCAACATGTTTCAATTTAGAGCTCTGCTACTTAAAAACAAGCACTCCAAGTTGATCATACAAGAGGGGAAAATAAACTGAAGAATATGCAGGAGCATTCCACTAGCTCAGCTCAGAAATATTACAGATCACTTCTGGTCACATTTCTTTGGCCAGAAATAGTCATGTGGACTTTATTATTTGAAGGAGAGCTGGGAAGTATAGAAACTTATATGCTTAGAAAGAAAGAGATAAGATGTTGGGGGAATGTTAGCCATGTTTATCAAATCACTAATACCTTACTTAATGAACACAAGAGTAATAAATAATGTAAGGTATCTTCCTAAGATGAATTATTGAATGAGTTGAGATGTAGACCAATTCTATAAATTTCTCCCAGAAATAAGAGGAAAGGACCTTCCCTATTTTGTTTTATGAATTAGGTATTATTCTGATACAAAACCCAATGAAGGGGATCCCTGGGTGGCGCAGCGGTTTAGCGCCTGCCTTTGGCCCAGGGCGCGATCCTGGAGACCCAGGATCGAATCCCACGTCGGGCTCCCGTTGCATGGAGCCTGCTTCTCCTTCTGCCTGTGTCTCTGCCTCTCTCTCTCTGTGACTATCATAAATAAATAAAAATTAAAAAAAAAAAACCCAATGAAAATACACAAAAAGAAAACTACAGACAAATGTCACTTGTAAACATAGACACAAAAAAACCTTGAAAAAATTTAACAAATATAATTCAGCAGTACATATATTTTTAAATCTACTGTGACCAAGTAGAGTTTATTCCAGAGTTGTAGTGCTGGTTCAACATCATAGTGATTTTTTAATATAATCTACCATATTTATTATCAGCTAAAAAAGAAATATATCAAATATGCAGAAAAAGCATTTGGCAACATTTTACCACATTTCGTAATAAAAACTCCCCAAAAATACAAGTGAAAGAGAACTTCCTCAATTTGATAAAGAGTATCTACAAAATAACTATAGAGATTAATCTAAATTTGTATGCTACATAGTTGTCTACATACAAAATCCTGAAAACATATCAAAAAATTCTATAACTAATAAGCAGGCCCAGGAAGGTCATGAGAAGAAAGCAGACATACAAAATCTGTTATATTTCTATATACTAGCTTGGAACACATGGAAAAAAATTTAAATATAATCCATTATCAGTGTGGTTTATATGTATAGTGGAAGATTTCTTAGCCATAAAAAATGTTGCCATTTGCAATGGTGTGGATGGAGCTAGAGGGTATTATGCTAGGTAAAATAAGTCAGAGAATTATAAATACTATAAATTTCACTCATATGTGGAATTTAAGAAACAGAAACCATGTTTATAGGAGAAAGAGAAAGGCAAACCAAGAAATAGACTTTTAACTCTAGAGAACAAACTCACTGGAGGGTGGGGGGGGATGGGTTAAATAAGTGGTAGGGATTAAGGAGTACTCTTTTTGTGATGAGCACTGGGTATTGTATGAAAATGTTGAATCACGAAATTGTACACCTGAAATTAATAGTACACTGTATTTTAAATATCTGGAATTTTTTTAAAATGGAAAAAAATAAAATATAATAATTATAATCACTAAAGATATGAAATCCTTACATATAAATCTAACAAATCATGCACAAGACTTATGTGCTGAAAACAACAAAGGAAATAATCATGTGATTTAAAGTTACACAAAAAAAATCTAGACTTGACACCAAATGAATACATAAAATTAAAAAATGAATAAATTTGACTGCAAATTTTAAAATTCTGTTCTGTGAAAGTCCAGTTAAGAGGATGAAAAGATAAGTTACAGACTAGAACAAAACATTTGCAAACCATTTGTCCAACAAAGAACTAGCCTGGAGAGTACATAAAGTATTCTCATAACTACATAGTAATAAAACAAGTAATCAATCTAAAAATAAGCAGAAGAGGGGCATACCAGAATAGGAGGTTCCCAGCCCATGTTCCTGCACAAAAACAAGTATTTGGTAACTATTCATGGACAAAGTGCCTTTGAGAGCTTTGAGATTCAGGTAACCAGCTGTGAAATCCTGATGGAACCTCAAACACTGGAGGACTGTTGTGAAAAGACAGCCCCATGCACCCATGGCAGGCTTGCTGACTGTGGTTCTGGCCATGAACTAGAAGCAGCCTGTCTTCATGTGGACTTGGTCCCATCCTCTTCTGCCAAAAGACCCAGGAAGAGCCATACTCATCCATTCCCTCAATAACAGGTGTGGCAACCATGGACCTGACTGTGGTCTGTGAAGCAGTTCTATGACCCAGCTATATTCTGCTCTAATATGATCTGGAGACAGTTCTGCCCACTCAGAGACCAGGTCAGCAACCTAAAGGGAGAATTCTCAGGAAGCCAGTAGAAACCACATCTGTCTGTACCCCTAGTATCAGGACTGACACAAACCCAACTGTGGAACCAGCAACAGCCATAGGACTTCAGCCTTGCTTAACTATAGTCCAAGAAGCAGTCACATTAGCCTGGGGAATGTCATCACCTGTCAAAATCAGTCTGTAAAGACTGGAAGAAGTCATCACCTGTCAAAATCACCTGTATAAATGTCATCACCTGTCAAAATCAGTCTGTAAAGACTGGAAGAAGTGTCTGCTCCTTCAAATGCACAGAAACCAATAGGTTATATGGCTCATAAAGCATCAGACAAACATGTTACCACCAAAAGAAAGTAAAGCTCCAGTAACTGAACATAAAGAAATGGAGATCCAGGAGCTACTTGACAAGGAGATCAAAGTAATTATCTTAAAGGAGCTCAATGAGTGATAAGAAAAGACAAACAACTCAAGAAAATTAGAAAAATAATTATGAACAAAACAAGAAGTTTAATAAATAAAAAGTAATAATAAAAAGGAGCAAACTGAAGATCAGAATGACTGACATGGAAAGTTCAATAGAAAGTTTCAACAGCAGACTTCATCATATAGAAGAATCGGTTGATTTGAAATTATCCAGTTAGAGGAACTAAAAGAAAAAAGAATGAGAAACTATGAAGCCTATATGACTTGTGGGACATAATCAGAGGAAACAATATATGCATTATAGGAATCCCAAAAGGAGCAGAAAAGAAAAAGGAGAAAAGTTTATTTAAAGAATAATGGCAGAGGGATGCCTAGGTGGCTCAGTGGTTGAGCTGTTGCCTTTGGCTCAGGGTGTGATCCTGGAGATGCAGGATCGAGTCTCCCATTGGGCTCCCTGCATGGAGGCTGCTTCTCCCTCTGCCTATGTCTCTGCCTCTGTGTGTGTGTGTCTTTCATGAATAAATACATAAAATCTTAAAAAAAAAGAAGAATGACAGAAAACTTCCTTAAGCTGAAAGGAGAAAACATTCAGATCCATGATGCCCTCCAAAAATCCCAATATCAAAAGAGTGGGTACCAAAAAGTTGTCACCAAAATTCATTGAAATTAAATTCTCAAAAGTTAAGGACAAAAAATTTTGAAGGTGGCAAGAGAAAAGCAACTCATTATGTATAAGGAACCCCCAAAAAACTATAAGCAGATTTTTTTAGCAGTAATTTTGCAGGCTAGGAGAAAGTGGGAAGATGTATTCAAAATATTGAAAGAAAAAAATGTCAACTAAAAATATTATACCTGGCAAACTGACCTTCAGAAATGAAGGAGCTATAAAGACTTCTGCAGACAAATGAGAAAGTTCATCACCACATGACTTGCCTTATATAAAATTCTAAAGAACAGTTTCTTAAGTTGAAATGAAAAGACACTATTTAGCACCATGAAACTTATGAGTATAAAACTCATTTGTAAAGATAAGTATACAAATAGAGAATACTCTATTGTAAAATGGTGAATAAATCACTTTCAACTCTAGTATAAAAGTTAAAAGACAAGTGTTTAAAAAAACTATAGCTACTATAATTTGTTAATGGATATGCAGTATAAAAATATGAAAATTATAATATCAATAATATAAAATGCAGAGAGAGAAGAAGTAAATGGTATAACTTTGCAATCAAATTTAAATTAACATCAACTTAAAATGCTGTTATAACTAAAAGGTGTTTTACATAAGCCTCTTAGTAAACACAAAGAAAAAAACCTGCAGTCAAAACACAAAAGATAAAAAAAATCAAAACATACCACTATAAAAAATATTAAATCAGTAAGGAAGACAAGAGATGAAGAAAGGAACAAACAAATCTTAACACACACTCTCACACACACACATAGATTGAAATTGAAGGGATGAAAAAAGATTTCCATGCAAATGGTAACCAAAAAGAGAATGGGGTGGCTAAACTTAGAAAAAAATAGACTAAGTCAAAAACTTTAATAAGAGACAAAGAAGCTAATTATATAATCATAAATGAGTCAGCTTATCAGGAGAATAAAACAATTGCAAATATATATGCACTCAACATTGGATAACCTAACTATATTAATCAAATACTAATAGATCTGAAGTGAGAAACAGACCAATATAATGATGGTAGGGGATTCCAAAATCAGCTTTCAATAATGGATAGAAGATACAGACAGAAAATCAATAAAGAAACAGAGGAGTTAAACAACACTGCAAATTAAATGGACCTCACAAACATTTAGAGAACCTTCCACTCAACAGTAGTACCAGAGTATATAATTTTCTAAAGCACATACAGAACATCTCCAAAATAGATCATATATTAAGGAACAAAACAAATCCTAACAACTTTAAGAAAATTGAAATCATATCAAATATCTTTAATGACCACAATAGTATAAAACTAGAAATCAATAACAGGAGGATAACTGGAAAATTAACAAATATGTAGATATTAAACAACACTGAGAAACCCATGGGTTAAAGAAGAAATCAAAAGAGAAATCAGAAAATATTTTGAGACAAAAACAAATTTAAACATGACCTACCAAAACTTATGAGATGCCACAATCTGATTCTAAGAGGAAATTCTATACTGATAAACACCGACATTAATAAAAAAGATCTCAAATAAATAACTTTACACCTTAAAGAACTAGAAAAAAGCCCAACCTATGCCCAAACTTAGCAGAAGTCAGGAAATAATAAAGGTTTTAGAGCAGAAATAAATGAAATAGGGTTAAATAATAGAAATATCAACAGGGATCCCTGGGTGGCGCAGCGGTTTGGCGCCTGCCTTTGGCCCAGGGCGCGATCCTGGAGACCCGGGATCGAATCCCACGTCAGGCTCCCGGTGCATGGAGCCTGCTTCTCCCTCTGCCTGTGTCTCTGCCTCTCTCTCTCTCACTGTGTGCCTATCATAAATAAATAAAAAATTTAAAAAAAAAATAGAAATATCAACAAAACTATGAGATAAATAAAATTCACAAATCTTCAGCTAGACTAAGAAAAAAGTGAGAAGATTCAAACAAATAAAATGAAAAATAGAAGAGGTGATACTACAAATGATAATGCAGAAGTAGAAAGGATCACAGAAGACTACTATGAACCATATTATATGCCAACTGGATAACCTGGAAGAAATGGATAAATTCCTAGAAATATAGTCTGAATCATAACCTTAAATACCTCTAAACAAGTTAAAGCCAGGACCTGATGGCTATATTGGTGAATTCCACCAAACATTCAGAGGAAATTAATACCAATTTTTCTCAAATTCTTTCAAAAAATTGAAGAGGGAAAACTTTCAAACTCATTTTATATGGCCAATTATATATATATATATATATGTATATATATATATATATATATACACACACATATATATTCAAAAGTATATATCTATACCTATATATATATTTAAATATATAATTTAAGTAAGTTATATATAATTAATATATAATATATAAGTTTTATATATACATATAAAATTTTCATACTTCCTTTATAAGAAACTCTAATATTTCCTGATTCTAGCTGGTTCAGGGACTCTTTGCAAGGTTATGGCTTACCCTTTGTGTCTTAAATCTGCCACACTGCCTAATCCAGCCTTCAGAGGCAAAGCCAGTCCCATTTCAGGGTCCTGTTCTAGTCTCACGATTAAGAATTGAAAAAATCTCTTGAATGTGAACTGTGGGTAAAATGTGAACATATCATTTAGGTCTTTTCTCTTTCAAATAACTGTTAAAAGATCTGTCTTCTGGGTGTGGCATTTAGTGATCAATGTCCAGTTATATTGACAAATTGGCTGTGAGGAAAGTGTCCTATACTGTTACTATCATGGGTAGATGTCCACTTTGGTTTTTGAGTAGATTATCAAATCTATGTTATTGAACTGCTGAAACTAAAAGCTATATTTCTCTTTAGTGCTTCTCATTTGAAGTAACTATACCACCTTGTGCAAGATCTGAAGTAGGTGAAAAGAGGGATTTGATATACATAAAAATAATATTAAAAGACCATTTGGTAAGACCTTTAAGTTGTATTTTTTTATGGAAGTATGGTTGATGCAAAATGTTACATTAGTTTCAGGTGTACAATTCACTGAGGTGAGTTAGTTCTGCTTCATGTGCCTCCCATCCTCCAGCAGGATAGCCTAAGCATCTTCCATGGCAATGGCAGAGGTGCGGGAGCAAAGATAAAACCTAATTGCAAAATCACTTTTTAAGCTTCTGCTCACATCCTGTTTCTGAACACTGTATTGGTCAAACTAAGTTGATTAGGGACTAAGCATCCTTGTCTTATTCCTGATATTAAAGGGACAGCTTTTAGCTTCTACTAAAGTAGAAGTGTAGTGTAGTGTTCCATTCAGTGTTATCTTCAGTGTAGTTTTGTCTGATATGGCTTCTATTGTATTGAGTTACATTCCTTCTATATCTAATTTGTTGAAAATTCTTTTTTATCATGGAAGGATGTTGAATTTTGTCAAATGCTTTTCCTGCCTCTATTTAGATGATCATATGATATTGATCTTTCATCCATTAATATGGTACATGACACTTGATCCTTATGGCTTATGTTCTTGGGTATTTTTGTCCATTTGATTCACTGAATCTTTTTTTATGACTTTTGCAGTCAGTTTGGCATAATTCTCTTCTCCTTGGAAATGAGAGAGCTGAATTGCTGAATATTAATAGTAGTAATAATAGTTAATCTTTATTGAGTGCTGTGTGATTGGCACTGTTACAAGTGCTTTCACATATTTAATCCACACAATAACTCCAAATGGCAGGTGTTATTATCTCCATTATACTGATGTAGAAAATTAGATATTGAGAAGTTAACTAATTTGCTGAGAACCCACACTAATAAATAGTATAGATGTGTTATGAATTCTCCAATCTGACTCCAGGGTATAATTTCTTAACCATTATGTTATACTACCTCTTCAAGGCATGTGTTGAGTCACTATCAAGTAAAGACTAGGTGATAAGACTTTCAGACTAAGTCTATAATCATTCAGCCAATTCTTGGGAGCTTACTGTAAAAATGCTATAGTAGGTACTGAGAAGACTATAAATAAATAAGACATAGTTCACACATTAAAGGGGATAACTAACATAGGGGCAGACAAAGACAAGAGACAAACAGGAGTTTGGAGAAAGGAGTAAACCTACTGGGTACTACCACAGAAGAGTTCATGAGGGTCCTGGACTCCCATGAAAGATGAATTGGGCTACAAAATATAAACTGAACAGCAGTTCTTGATAATTGGCAATTCTATTCTGGTACAATGACACCTACCCTTAAGACATACTCAACATTTGAGAATGAGGCAAGAAGATATACTGATCCCACACTTGATTGATTTTTCCCCTCAGTTTCTGTAGGCTGGAACAGAGACAGCAACCAATAAAGTAGCTTCATTTACTCTGTACTCTAAGGGATTCTCCCAAAAATGAAGGTCAAAGTTTAAAATGTAATTGTGAATGAGAATTCAGAAACTGGAAAATACACGGAAAAGTCTCCAATTGTTCCCTATCCCTCTTATTCAGTTGAGCTGCATCTACACCTAAGAAAGTAAAACAATTTATTCTCACCCATTAAGTCTTTGCATTACATTATTTCTTTGAGGCTCATTGGTCCTAAAATGAATTTAAATTGCTATTTGTTCCCAGTACACATGAGCAAATCAGTTGTCTACTTATTTTAAAATATTTTAAAGTTATATTTTATTTATTTTTAAAATCTTTAATTTATTATTCATTTTAAAGTATGATTTACATTTGTACTTATATTATTTGCTCTCTTTATGTGTCCTTCTCTTCCATCTGATGTGAACTAAGGCAAGGACTGTATTGTGTTCATCCCTGTATCCCCTGTGATGATAATAGTGTGACAATATTGCCTGGCCTATAATAGGTACTAAGTCAATGTTGGTTGACAAATATGTAAGTGAGTGTAACAATGTAAATAAATACAACAATATTTTACCAATTTATCAATAGAAAATTTAATAACCTGTTCAAACCTAGGTGTACAAACTTTATAGTTATGTCATTAATTAATCCCTATAAATGAGTGATGTCAAGACTAGCACATTATCCTATGAGCAGTAATTCCTTTTAAGAAACAGGAAAATTTGTGTTCAGCTGAGGTTCAAATCATTAGTTTCTTGACCAAATTTTTAAAGTCAGAAGTTCTGAGCCAGCACCATAAGAAATGATTATAATGAAAATCAATTAATGTCATCATACACTAAATTAATAAAATAAAGGACAAAATCCACATAATTATTTCAATAGGGACAAAAAATGAATTTGAAAAAATAATTCAATATTCCTCCATGACAAAAACATTAAGCCAACTAGAAATGGAACAGAAGTCATCAATGTAATAAAGAGTTTCTGGGAACAAACCACAACTAATATCACATTTAACGATTAAGACTGAATGCTTTCTCCCTACGATCAAGGAAAGGAAAAGGATAGCATCTTCAGGGTTCCTATTCAATATTCTACTGGGGAGTCTATATGGGACAATTAGGCAAGAAAAAGAAATAAAAGGCATTCAGGCTAGAAAAGAAGTAAAACTATCTTTAAAGATCACATAATCTTGCATATAAAAATCCCTTAAGAATATTCTAAAACTATTAGAACTAATAATCAAGTTCAGCAAGTTTTCAGAACATAAGATCTATAGAAAATACTGATTATATTCTTATACAGTAGAACACAACTCCATTGTTAATGAAGATGTAAAAAAAAGGAATAAACTACTTAGGAATTAATTTAATACAAGTAACACAAAACTTATACTCCAGAAACTACAAAATATATTTGAAAGAAATTTAAAAAGATCTATGTCCATAGATTGGAAGGTTTGATATTGTTCAGTGGATACTATCCAATCTGATTTACAGATTCAATCAACACAATCGCTATGAAAATCCCAACTGACTTCTTTGCAGATATTGATAAACTGACCTGAAATTCATACACAAATGCGAGAAATCCAGAATAAGCAAAACTGTCTTGAAAAAGAAAAAAGTTGGATAGCTTACAGTTTCTGATTTCAAAATTTCCTACACAGCTGCAGTAGTCAAGACAATGCAGTGCTGGTATAAGGATAGGACATACAGATCAACAGAGAAGAATAAAGAGTCCAGAAATACTTCACATTTATAGGCAATTGATTTTCAACAGAGTGCCAAGGCAATTAAATGAGGAAAGAACAGTCTTCAACAGATCATGCTGGGACAACTAGATATCCACCTGCAAAATATAAAGTTGAGAGTTGTACTCCTACTTCACACAATGAGGTATGCAAACTATGTTTACACCAGCATGGATGAACCTTGAAAACATAAGTAAAATAACCAACTATAAAGGGCCACATATTGTATGATTCCATTTATACGAAATGTCCAGAATAGGTAAATTTATAAAAAAACAAAATAACAGGGGCATCTGGGTGACTTAGTCGGTTAAGTGTCTGCCTTTTGGCTCAAGTCATGATCCTGGGGTTCTGGGATCGAGCCCCAAGTTGGGCTCCCTGCTCAGCGAGGAATCGGCTTCTCCTTCTCTCTCTGACCCTCCACCCTCTCATGCTCTCCTTCTCTCTCTCTAATGAATCAATAAAATCTAAAAAACAAATAAACATATATTAGTGGTTGCCTGTGGTTAGGGGAAATGGAGAGATTGGGGATAATGACCAAGACCAACAGGTGTCTTTTGAAATAATTAAAATGTCTTAAAATTCATTTCATGGATGGATGTACAACTTTATGGAACACTAAAAGCCATTTAATTGTAAAGGAAAAACAAAAGAAAAAAAAAAAACTAGCTATAAACCGAGCCTTGAGAAGCCAGGTAGAGAGGCCTCAAAGCCAAACAGAAATGAAACTAATTTGTATAAAACTTGAAGTTGCCCCAACAGTATTATTTTCCATTTGACATTAGCATTAACCAAGATTCTTTAACTTCTCTTAAATCATTAGCTCACTTCGGGAATGTTTCTCTGTGGCTTGAAGTTAACTGCCTATTAGCTTGCCAGTTTTGACAGAAAAAATAACTCACAATTAACTAAATTTGAAATTGGTTTGTGTTTCCCTGAAAACTGCATAACACTATCTAATTTTGTACCTTCTAAAACTAATAAAAAGTAAGGGTCTTCACACAAAAAAATTATTGGCAAAACCAACCTGCCATATTTAACAAACACATTCAGACTCACTACTTGGGTCATCCAGGAGTTTCAGTAAATATATTTATCTTTGAATGAGAACAGCACTCCTGGATAAGAAAATAGGGAATCAATTTGGTTTGAAGAAAACACTGTGATCTAGCTGAGAACCGTAAGTTATCAGAAAATTAAGAGCAGTTTGCCAGTCAACATAGTGTTGCACTCAATGATAAAACAGACAATTTAAAAAAACAAGCAAAAAAAAAAAACTTCTAAAAGATTTATTTATTTAGTTAGTTAGTTAGTTATTTAGTTATTTATAGAGAGAGCATGAGTGGGCAAAGCAGGGGGAAAGGGAAAAAGAATCCTAAGCAAACCCTGCACTGAGCTCAGAGCCTGATATGGGCCTTGATATCATGACCCTGAGATCACAATCAGAGCCAAAACCACGAGTCATACTGCACCACCCAGGCACCTCACAAACAAAAAATTTAAATAGAGATTTCAAGAAGAAATACAAAGTCATATAAGCATCTGAAAAGATTTATTCAGCATTAATTATTAGGAAATGAGACAACATTTAATACACTAAAAAGGCTATAACAAAAATGATATACAATAACAAATGTTGATAAGAATGTAGAGAAACAGAAATTCTCATACATTTATTTCTGTTTTAAATGTAAAATGGTACAGCAACCTTGGAAAATGGATTAAAATTCCTTAAAATGGGGCACCTGGGTGGCTCAGTGGTTGAGCATCTGCCTCTGGCTCAGGTCGTGATCCCAAGGTCTTGGGATTCAATCCCACATAAGGCTCCCCACGGGAAGCCTGCTTTTCCCTTTGCCTATGCCTCTGCCTCTCTTTCTCTCTCTGTATCTCTCATGAATAAATAAAATTTTTTAAAAATAATTTAAAAAATAAAGTTCCTTAAAATGATGTATGCACTTTCCATAGAACCCAGCAATTCTATTCCTCAGAATAAAAACATTTGGTTCACACAAATGATTCTATACAAGAATGTCCATTACAGCATTATTTATAATGGCCAAAACTGAAAATAACATAAACATCCATCAACTGGTGAGTGGATAAACAAAATGTAATATACCCATTAGAATAGAATCCATAATAAAAAAACTCAATATGTGCAAAAAATATTGATTAATGTCAAAAAAATTATGCTAAATGGATCATTAGTTACTTGGTATGGGCAAGGGCAATAGGAGCACAGATTAATGGAGCTAGGCATGAGAAAACTTTTGAGAGTGATGGAAATGTCCTAAAATAAGATTGTGCTGATAGTTACACAATAGTATACATTTACCAAAAGTCATCAACTGCACACTTAAGATGTGTAAATTGTATGGAATAGAAACTATATCTCAATAAAACTGTTAACATTTTAAATGGAATGTTTTTATTTATTTTTTTTAGAGAGAGAGAGTATATGTGCACCAATGGGAGGGGGAAGGAGCAAAGGGAAAAGGAGCAAGAGAATCTTAAGCAGGCTCCACACTCAGTGTAGAGCCCAGCACTGGGCTTGATCTCACAACCCTGAGATGATGATCTGAGCTGAAATCAAGAGTCTGTCACTTAACCAACTGAGCTACCCAGAAACCCCTTAAGTGGCATTTTAAATTCATACTTTAAATCCTCAATCTCCACCATATAAATACCTATCAACAGCACATAAAGATTTTTAAGAAGCATTCCTCCTAAAATAAGGCGGTTCTGTATACCAGAAACAAAGCAGCTTATAGGAAGCAGCAAGTAGGGTAGCGGGGAGGTCTGGCTTCTAGGCCAGGACTTCAAACTTGTATTGGGTAACAATACTAAGCTAGAGGGAACTAAAGCCATGCTTACTGCTTACGATCAGGAAGTAGGAAGAAGTTTTTCTGCTCATAAGCAGAGATCAAGATTAGGTAAGAGAGGCATGTGTCAGGAAGCTGCTATTGAACACTACCTGGGACTATTATTAATATGTGAAGCTTTATACTTTGACAGTCTTGGCACCAGAAAATAGGCCATGTACTCACTAATATGCCGATTGGGTGAATCATGATTATATTCAATAGTGACACAAGTGAAGCCTTTAGCAGCCATGATACATCTATTTATGAAGTGAGACCTTAGAAGCCAAGTGGGAATTACTACAAAAACTCTGAAAAAAGAAAAGCATGTTGGGGAAGGAGGGGAATCAAAACTGCCAATTCAAATGATTATTTGTCCCCAAAGTTCTGCTTAAAAAGATAGCCTGACCAAATGTGTCCCTGGGAGAATGCACCAAACAAATAAAAATAGTAACAGTATGTTTATAAAAAAAATTTCAAATGCATAAAATTTTAAGAGTTATAATAGGGTCAGTAACCACTAAAAATAATTAAGAGTTATAAAACTTTAATTTATAGAAATAAAACAAATTTGTAGATATGGAATAGAATGATGTAATTGAAGTTTTTGAAATTAAAAATTCAGAAGCAATCAACATTTATTGAGAACAGTTGAAGAGAGAAGATAATAGTAAGAAATTCACCCATAATATAACATAGGGAGAAAAATCAGATTAAAAATGTAAAAGAATAGTTAAAACATGTATAATAAACTTCAGAAGATATAACATGTATTCCCCCCAGGATTTCCAGATGAAGAAAATGACAGAAAAAATGATATGCAAAGGTTGAAAGCACACTTTGCATTGAACAAAAATAACTGTTATTATATCTCCTATTCAGCATTATACTTCCTATTCAGCATTATACCAAAGCTCCTACATAGTAGAATAAGACAAGAAAATTTGGGCAAAACAGGAAACTTTTTTGAAAAATATAACATCTTCTGACTCAAGAAAAAAGTCATAAAATTATTCTGACCATTTAAAAAATTGAATCAATAGTTAAACTTTATTCATTAAAAATATTCACTGACTTTAATAGTTCCATGTATGCTTTCCACTAAATGTTCAAGGAACACACAAATCGATTTCATTTTATGAGACTAGTATAAAAATACATTATGGATTCCATTTATATGAAATTTGATCACAGTCAAAACCAAGTGACCAAAGACACAACAGTGGTTGCTAGGAGCTACAAATGAAGAATATGCCAGAAATGAAGGCATAAGAGGAATTTCTAGGCTTATGGAAATGTTCTAAAATTGTTATCTAAGAATGTATTATGAGGCATTTTCCTGTCTGCATGTTGTATTTTATTATAAAAAAAATATTAGTTAGGAGCACCTGGGTGGCTCATTTGGTTAAGCCTCTAACTCTTGATTTCAGCTTAAGTCATGATCTCAAGATCATGATATTTAACTATATTAAACTATATTTAACTATATTTAAAAACCCAAAATACAATGATTTATAGTCTCTAGAAATTATCCTAAGGGTATATAGCAAAGGGAGATAAAGTTAATCAAGAAAAAGTACTGAATCTCAATAAGAACAATGAGAGTTTATGGCACTTGAGCCATGATCTGCCCCTCTTTCCCACTCCTGCAATTCAAAATGGTGTAATCTCTACTCCTCATTAATGTGGTCAAGAAGATGGGGTTGTATTCTATGGTAGCTCCCGGACTAGGTCAGTAATTTCTCCCCAGAGGGGTAGGCCAATGGGATTTCTCATTCCTCAGACTCCATCTTGTAGAAACTGTAAAATAGACAAATGTGGCTGAGATGTCTGGGCTTTCTTTTCCACCCAGTCCCTGTTTGTAAGACAGAAGCTCTACTCGAAGTTTAGCAGAAGAAAACTGGGCCTTGATTGCCTCTGTCCCAGCTTACTTATAAGGCTTAGGTTCCCCGCCAGGGGAGCCAAGCACAGAAGACCAAGGGCTACTACCCCAACTCAATACAACACTTTTCTGAGAAGAGTAGATTCTTGTCCACATCCTCATGCTCAAGGACAAAGGGAAAAATATTGGAAATTCAAAAGAATAATGAATCATGTACAAGAAAACCTCAATCAGATCAACAGCTAACATTTCAGCAAAACAATACAGGACCAAGGCAGTAGCAAGACAAGTTCAAAGTGCTGAAAATTAAAAAAAAGAAAAAACTATTAGCTAAGTTTACATATTCAGCAAAACTAACTTTGGAAAAGAACATAAAGATGCTATCAAATAAACAGAAACAGATACTTCATTGTTAGCAGACTCACCTTATAGGATATACCTTCTTTATTTTAATTTTTTAAAGATTTTATTTATTTATTCATGAGAGACACAGAGAGAAAGAGAGAAAGAGAGAGAGAGAGAGAGAGAGAGAGGCAGAGACACAGGCAGAGGGAGAAGCAGGCTCCATGCAGGGAGCCCGATGTGGGACTTGATCCCGAGTCTCCAGGATCAGGCCCTGGGCTGAAAGCGGGACTAAACCGCTGAGCCACCTGGGCTGCCCCCGATATACATTCTTTAGAATAAGAATGAGTTATACCAGACAGCAATTCCAATTCACATAAAACAAAAAACAAAAAGCATAGAAAATAGGGAGCATTAGCAAAGATTATTATATAATTATAAAGAGGTATAAATGCATACTTCTTCTTTCTTCCTTTAAATGATTTAAAATAAATTATATAAGACAATATATAATGCATATAATTATATTTATTGTTGGGATTTTAGCACATAGAAATGTAATATATTTGAAAATATATTACATCCCCACAAAAGAAGTAAGTAGAGCAAAACTGGCTTGAACTAAGGAACCTATATATATGGTAATTAGAATCCATAAACACAAATAAAGAAAACGAAAAAAAATGGTAAATAAGAAAGTTCATTTTATTTTGTTTTTATTTTTTGGCCATATCTTTATTGCTTTTGTTAAATAATCATTGAAACAACTATTAAAATGCATTAAAAGTATAAGTTCCAGGGACTATTCTGTTTTGTGGTCCAAAATGACCAAAATGACTAAGCATTTTGTGCTTATTTCTCAGCCCTCAGCCTACCTATTTGAGTTAGGTATTATTACTCTACCCATTTCATGATAGGAAATTGAAGCACAAACAAGATTGGTTACCTGCCTATGGTAAGAAAGTTAATTATAAAAACTATAAATTTAGGGGGCATCTGGGTAGCTCAGTGGTTGAGCATCTGCCTTTGGCTTAGGTGGTGATCCCAGGGTCCTGGGATGGAGTCCCGCATTGGGCTCCTCCCCAGGAGCCTGCTTCTCCCTCTCCCTATGTCTGCCCTTTTTTCTGTGTCTCTCATAAATAAATAAATAAAATCCTTTTTAAAAAAAACTATAAATTCATATTTACTCTTTCTTTTTTCAGGTTCCTTAAAATTTTAACAGTATATAAAGTAATAATTTTAACAATATACTGCTGGTTTGTAACATATGGCAATAACATATATAACAATAATAGTACAAAGAAGGTAAGAAGGTCATAGCGCTATATAAGAGTGACATTTCTATGCCTTATTGGAGATAAATTGCTATAAGCCTGAAGTAAATTCTAACAAGTTAAGAGGTAAGTTATTGTATGCTAAGAAAAAAATGTAAAATAAATAAATAACCTTTAAAGAAATTAAAATATTTACTTAATGCAAAATAAAGTAGTAAAGTGGGAAGAGAGGACCAAAAAAAGAAGAAAAAAGGAATGAGACAAAACAAAAAATAAAGTGGCAGATAAAAATCCAACAATATCAATGACAATATTAAATGTGAATAACATGAGCAATATAATCAAAAGGCATAAATTATATTCTGGATTACAAAAAGCAAGATCCAATTATACACTGTCTATAAGAAATAAGTTTTAGATGCAAATATAAAAATAGGTTTGCAAGTAAAACAATGGGAAAATATGTGAACAACCACAAGAAAGCCAGAATGACAATGCTAATGTCAAAAAACTTTAATACAAAAAAGTTATGAGTTAAAGATGTACACTTTATAATGATAAAAATGTTCATTCATCAAGATATAACAATATAAGCAGATACACCTAGAAACAGCTCCAAATACATGAAGCAAAATATGATACAATGAAGGGAGAAACAGACATTTCAATAATAACAGAAACTTCAGTACTGCATTCTCAGTAATAAATAAGACAACTAGGCATAGCACCAATATCAATCTAGAAGATTTGAATGCTATAAACCAACTACATCTAACAAACTTCTATAGAACAACTTAGCCAACAATAGCAGAGTATACATTCTTCTGAATCTTCTCAAGTACACATGCAACATTCTCCAGATTAGAAACATATGATAGGCCATAAAATATATCTCATTAAATTTAAAAGGATTGAAATCATACAAAGTATTTTCTCTTACCATGATAGCATAAAATTAGAAATCTAAAACAGAAGGAATCTACTTCCAATTTCTGGGCCAGCATGTAAGGAGCTTGGAAGTTGTCAGTGCATCTTAGCAACAAAAAAGCTGAACAAACTGAAAACCAACAACCTTTCCTAGATATTGGAATTATCAGACTGGGAATTTAAAATAACTATGATTCATATGCTGTAATGGAAATAGCAGACAAATTACAAAAATTATTGGGCAATGTATGCAGAGAAATGGAAATTCTAATAATATATCAAAGAGAAGATTATATAATAAAAAACACAATAGAAATGAAGAATATTTTTGATGGGCTCATTAGCAGACTGGACAATGGCTGAGAAAAAAAAGAGTGAACTTGAGAATATGTCAATAGACACTCCTACAACCAAAAAGCAAAAAGAAAAAAGACTTAAAAAATGGAACGAAAAAATCTAAGAACTGAAATGTAACCTAGGCATGATAGGAATACCAGAAGGAAAAGGAGGAGATGAAGGAATGTCATAACTATTTGAAGCAATGACTGAGAATATCCCAAAATTAATAGCAGGCTTTAGGCCACAGAGATAGGAAGCTCAGAGAGGACCAAGAAGGATAAAGGCAAAAAGAAAAAGAAAAAAAAAAAACAAAAAACTATACCTAGGCATATCCTGCCAAATTGCAAAAAATAAGAGCTTAAAAAATCTTGAAAAAAAATGAAAAAAAAATCTTGAAAGAAGCCAGGATATCTGGAAAAAAAAAAAAAAGAAAGAAAAAATAGAAAAGGAAAAGAAAGAAAGAAACATCTCACCTATAAAGCAACAAGATAAAGAAATACATTGGATTTCTCCCCAGAACACATGCAAACAAGAAGGTTGAGTGAAATATTTAGTGTTGAAAGAAAAAAAAATCTCCCAAATCTTGTATCTTACAAAATTATCCATCAAAAATACAGGAGAAATAACGACTTCTCAGACAACAATGGAAGGAATTTGTTGTCAGTAGACTTGGACTGCAAGAAAGTCTGTCAGAAAGAAGGAAAATTAGTGACACCTGGGTAGCTCAGCAGTTGAGAGTCTGCCTTCAGCTCAGGTCATGATCCCAGGGATCGAGTACCACATTGGGCTCCCTGCAAGGAGCCTGCTTCTCCCTCTGTCTATGTCTCTGGCTCTCTCTTTGTTTCTCATGAATAAATAAATAAATAAAATCTTGAATAAAAAAAAAGAAAGAAGGAAATTACATTGCAGAACCTTAGATTTGCATTAAAAAATGGAAAAAATTAGTAAAGGAATAAGTGAAGATAAAATAAAAACTTCCCTTTTTATTATTTTAACTGGCCTGAGAGTTAATAGTTTGTTCAAAATACTAAAGCAATAATATCCTATAATACAATATCATATAATGTTACTATATAATATAATGCTACATAATATACTATAGTATATAATGATTATGGCTATGTATCATTAAAATGGATAACAGCAATGATATAAGGGATTGGAGAGAGAAATCAGGAACACTATTATTATAAAGACACATAGTACCCGTGAAATGTTATAGTGTTATTTAAAATTAGAGTTGAATTAGTCATAAATGAATATTGCAAACTCTAGTGCAACAACTTAAAAAAGTTAAAAAGAGGTATAATAAATGTGCTAAGCAAGGGGGAAATAGAATAATTTAAAATGCTCATTTAAAACACAAAAGCATGATGAGTGAAAGACAATATCAGGAACAAAGAATAAGGGCAACAAGTAAAAAATGATTAACAAATATATTTGACATTAATGCTACTACACACAAAAAAAATCATTTTAAATGTCAATTATCTAAATGCATCAACTAAAGAGCAGAGATTGTCAGAGTGTATCAAAAAAACAAAAACAAAAACAAAAAAACAAGACCCAATCATATGTTGTTTAAAAGAAACGTTATAGGGACGCCTGAGTGGCTTAGTGGTTGAGTGTCTGTCTTTGGCTCAGGACATGATCCCTGTCCTGGGATGGAGTCCCACATTGGGCTCCCTGAGAGGAGCCTGCTTCTCCCTCTGCCTGTGTCTCTGTCTCTCTCTGTGTATCTCTCATGAATAAATAAATAAAATCTTAAAAAAAAAAGAAACTATTTATGGGTGCCTGGGTGTCTCAGTGGATTGAGCATCTGACTCTTCATTTTGTCTCAGATCATGATTTCATAGGTCTTGGGATCGAGCCCCGAGTCAGGCTCTATACTGGGTGTGGAGCCTGATTGGGATTCTTTCTCCATCTCCTTCTGCCCTTCCCCCTAACTCGCACTAGCTTGCATTATCTCTTAAATAAATAAATCTTAAAAAAATAATAAAAAGAAAAAATAAACCTTCAAATATAAAGACACATGCAGATTAAGAAATAAAGGACTAGAGAAAGATATACCATGTTAACATTAATCAAAAGAAAGCTGAACCCACACATCTATGAACTGTAGAAGAAAAATCACATAGTCACATCCATAAAAGCAAAAAAAGCATTTGACAAAATCAATACCATTCATAATAAAAACTCCCAGCCAAACTAGGGAAAGAAGGAAAAAATAACTGTGTTAGCAGATGACATCACTATCTGTGTAGAACATCCAAAAGAATTTGGAACTATAAAAAAGTCCTGGGACTAAACGACTACAACAAGGTTGTGGGATACAAAGTTAATATACAATAGTCAAATACTTTCCTCTATACCAGCAATAAATAAGAGAAATTTGAAATTAAAAACAAAATGTAAAAAAAGGTAAAATATTATTTACATTGGTACTCCAAAAATGAAATCCTCCAGTAAAAATCTAACAAAATATGTGGATAATTTAGATAAGGAAAAGTAAAAAAAAAAAATCTGATGAAAGACATCAAAGAATTAAATAAGTGGAGAAATATTCCATGTTCATGGATAGGAAGAGTCAATATTAAATTATCAGTTCTTCCCAATTTGATCTATAAATTCAACACAATGCCAATAAAAATTCCAGTACATTATTTTGTGGATATTGAAAACTGATCCTAAGGTCTGTCTAGTGAGACAAAAGACCCAGAATAACCAACACAATATTGAAGGAGAAGGACAAAGTTAGAGGAATAACACTACCCAACTTCAGTATTTCCTATAAAACTCCAACAAACTAGTGTGGTTTTAACTAAAGAATAGACAAATATATCAATGGAACAGAGTGGAGAACACAGAAATAGACCCATACAAATATAGTTAACCAATATTTGACAAAGGAGCAAAGACAATATGATGGAGAAGACAGTCTTTTTTAAAAATGGTGCTGGTATAACTGGATAGCCTCAAGGAAAAAAAAGTATATAGAGAAAGATTTTCTCCTTTCACAAAAAACTGACTCAAAATATATTAAATACTTAATTGGAAAATACAAACATAAAACTCTTGGTAGATAACATAGGAAAAAGTCTAGAGGATCCTGGGTTTGGTTATGACATTTTGGGTTTTTTTATTTTTTATTTTTTTTAAAGATTTACTTGTTTATTTTAGAAAGAGAGAGGGCACACACGGGGAGGGCAGAGGGAGAAAATTTTCAAGCAGACTCCTTGCTGAGCAGGGAGCCCAACATAAGGCTCAATCCTATGACCCAGGAGATCATGATCTGAGCTGAAAGCAAGAGTCAGGTGCTCAACCAACTGAGCCACCCAAGTGCCCCTGGTTATGGCATTTTAGATAAAACATCAAATACACAATCCATGAAAAAAAATAATGAACAAGTTGAACTTCATTTAAAAAAATGAACAAAAACCCCTGCTTTATAAAAGGCATTATCAAGAAAATGAGAAGACAGACCACAAGCTTGGAGAAACTAGTTGCAAAAGACATATCTGATAATGGTCTGGTATTCAAAACATACAAAGAATGCTTTAAACTCAACAACAAAATGAACAACATAATTTAAAAATGGGCTAAAGATCTGATTAGACACCTGATCAAAAAAAAAATACATAGGTGCCAAATAAACATATGAAAGGATGTTGTTCATCATCATTTGTCATCAGTATATTACAAGTGAAAACAACAATAAAAAGCCACTAGAGATATCATTAGAATATCTTTGGAATAGCTAAAGTCCAAAACATTAATTTATCAAATGCTGATAAGGATGTGGAGCAGCAGGAATTCCCATTCTTTTATAGTGTGAATGTAAAATAGTATAGTCACTTTGGAAGACAGTTTGTCAGTTTCTTACAAAACTGAACAGACCATATGATCCAGCAATCATGCTTGTTGGTACTTACCCAAACGCGTTAAAAAGTTATGTCCATACAAAAACCTGTACATGGATGTTTATAACAGCTTTGTTAGTGGCTTTCAAAATTTGTAAGCAGTCAGATGTCCTTCAATAGGTGAATGGATAAATGGACAGTATGTCCATACAATGAAATATTATTCACTGACAAAAAGAAATGACCTGTCAAACCATGACAAGATATGGAAAAAGTTTAAATGCATATTACTAAGTGAAAGAAGCCAATCAGAAATGGTTACATACTGTATGACGTTCTGGAAAAGGTACAATATGGAATCTATGAAGAGATTGGTGGTTGTCAGGGATTGTGGGAGAGAGAAGGATGAATAAACAGTGCACATAGGATTTTTAAAGTACTGAAATTATTCTGTATGATACCATAACAGTGGATACATGCCAATACACATTTGTTAAAACCAATAGAATGTATAGCAGCAACAGTAAACCCTGATATCACAACTAAACAAAGACATCACAAGAAAACTAAGGACAATATTCCTTATGAATATGGATGCAAAAAAGATCCTCAACAAAATGTTAACACATTTATATGAATCAGCAACAAATAAAAAGAACTATATACTATAGCCAACCAGAATGTAAAGTTGGTTTAATATCCAATAATCCATTAATATGATACACCATATTAATAAAATGAAGGGGAAAACTCCACATCATCATCTCAATAAATATGGAAAACTGTTTGAAAATATCCAACACTCTTTCATGATGAAAACACTCAACAAACTAGGAATATAAAGAATCACCCTCAACTTGATAAATAGTATCTCTGAGAAACACACAGCTAACATCATACTTAGTAATGAAAGACTGAATGCTTTCCACCTAAGATCAGGAACAAGAGAAGTATACTCACTCTCACTACTTCTATTCAATATTGTACTAGAGGTTCTAGCCAGAGCAACTGGAAAAGAAAAATAAGTAAAGATCATCCATATTGGAAAAAAATACTTAAACAATTCCTATTTGAATATGATATTGATATGATGTTACATATAGAAAGTTCTAATAAGTGACTTTGAAAATTGGAAGGATACAAGATCAATATAAAAAATTCCTTGTATTCTTACACACCAGAAATAAATAATTTGAAGATGATTATTGAGAAAAAATCCTAAGGATGCCTGGGTGGCTGAGTGGTTAAGTGGCTGCTTCCACTCAGGGCATGATCCTGGGGTCCTGGGATCAAGTCCTGCATGGGGCTTCCTGCTTAGTGGGGAATCTGCCTCTCCCTCTGCTCCTCACCCCTCCTCATGTTCTCTCTCTCTCTCTCTCTCAAGTAAATAAATAAAAATCTTTAAGTAAAAAATTCTATTTGTAATAGCATCAAAATGAATAATATACCTAGGAAAACATTTATTAAAAAGTAAAAAAGCAAAAAAAAAATTAAAAAAAAAGTAAAAAAGCATGCTCTGAAAACTACAAAACATTATTGAAATAAATCAAAGAAGATCTAAATAAATGGAAAAATATCCCATGTTCATGTATTGTAATGCCCAATAGTTTTTTTGTTAAAGAGTTTACTTATTTATTTGAGAGAGAGCATGAGCAGGGGGAGGGGCAGGAAGAGAAGGAGAAGCAAACTCCCCACTGAGCAGGGAGCCTGAGGTGGAGCTCCATCCCAGAACATTGGGATCATGACTTGAGCCAATGGCATATGCTTAACTGACTGAGCCACTCAGGTGCCCGTAGAATGCCTAATATTTTTTTATTTTTTTATTTTTTTCTAATATTTTTTTAGATGGCAATATTTCCCAGATTAATCTATAGATTTTCTATCATATATACATTCCATCAAAATCCCCTCTGGTTCTTTGCAGAGATTGATAAACTAATCTTAAAATTCATAGAAAATTATAAGGGACTCCAAATAGCCAAAAAAAAAAAAAAAAAAAAAAAAAGGAAATCTTGAAAATGAAAGACAAGAGCACCTAGGTGGCTCATTCAGTTAAGTGTCCTAGTCTTGATTTCAGCTCAGGTCATGAGATAGAACTCCCCATCAGGCTCCTCTCTGGATGTGGAGCCTGCTTAATATCCTCTCTCTCCCTTTCCTGCTGCCCCTTTCCCACCTGCATACATGTGCTCTCTCTTGAAGGAAGGAAGGAAGGAAGAAAGGAAGGAAGGAAGGAAGGAAGGAAGGAAGAAAGAAAGAAAGAAAGAAAGAAAGAAAGAAAGAAAGAAAGAAAGAAAGAAAGAGAAAGAAAGAAAAGAAAGAAAAAGAAAGAAGAAAGAAAGAAAGAAAGAAAGAAAGAAAGAAAGAAAGAAAGAAAGAAAGAAAGAAAGAAAGAAAGAAAAAGAAAAAATGAAAAAGAAGAACACAGTTGGACTCATAGTTCTTGATTTCATAACATACCATAAAGCTTCTGTAATCAGAGCGGTGTGGTACTAGCATAAATATAGACATGTAGACCAATGGAGTAGATTTGAGAGTCCAGAAATAAACCAATACGTCTATGTTTAGTTAACTGTCGACAATGGTGCTAAGACCATTCGATGAGGGGAAGAATAGTCTCTTCAACAATGGTGCTGGGTCAACAGGATAGCCACATGCAAAAGAATGAATTTGGACCCTCGCATCACATTATGTAACAAATTTAACTCAAAGTGAGTCAAATACCTAAATAAAAGAGCTAAAAGTGTAAAGTCTTTGGAAAAATACAAGAGTAAAATTTGTGACATTGGGTTTGGCAAGTGACAAAAGAAAAAATAGATATGTTGGACTTAACAAAATTTAAAACTTTTGTGCAAAGGACACAAGACAGTGAAAGACAAATTTACAAAGTAGGAGAGAATATTTGCAAATCATAAATCTGATTAGAGCCTAGTATTCAGAATACATAAGGAGCTCTTACAATGTGAGAGCAGAAAGGAAAAAACCTACTTAACCAATAGGCAATATAGTTGGAAAATAATTCTCCAAAGAGGACATACAAAAGTACCGAGATCCCTGGGTGGCGCAGCGGTTTGGCGCCTGCCTTTGGCCGGGGGCGCGATCCTGGAGAGGGATCGAATCCCACCTCGGGCTCTCGGTGCATGGAGCCTGCTTCTCCCTCTGCCTGTGTCTCTGCCTCTCTCTCTCTGTGTGACTATCGTAGATACATTAAAAAATTTTAAAAAATAAAGTCTTAGACTCTTTAAAAAAAAGTACAGCAAATGCATGAAAAGATATCCAACATCATTAGTTATTAGAAAAATGCAAATCAAAACCACAAGGAGATTCGGCTTCACACCGGCAAAATGTCTTTAATTTTTTTAAATGCCTCTAATTTTTAAAAACATTTTTTAAAAATTACAAGTGTTAGCAAGCATAGGAAGAAATTTGGCCCCTTATACATTGCTGCTGGGAGTATAAAAAGGTACAGCCACTATGTAAAACAGTGTGGCAGAAGCAAAAAAATGTTAAACATAGAATTATCATATGACCCATAATTTCCACTTCTACTTATATACCCAAAAGAACAGAAAACATATATCCATATAAAAACTTGTGCACACGTATTCATATCAGCATTACTTATCATAGTCAACAAGTAGAAACAACCTAAATGTATATAAACTGAATATAATAAAATATTATTCAGCCATAAAAAGAAATGAAATATTAACATATGTTACAACATAGATGAACCTCAAAAACAATATGCTAAATGAAAGAGGCCAGAGGCAAAAGCTCACATATTATACAATTCCTTTTATGTAAATATTCAGAATTGGTAAATCCATAGAGATAGAAAGCAGATTATTAGTTGCCAGGGGCTGGAAGGGTAGTGGGGAATGACTGCTTTACGGGTAGTGGGTTCCCTTTAAGTGTATAAAAAATGTTTTGAAATAGAAGTAATAACTACACAGTATTTCAAATGTACTGAATGCCACTGAATTATATACTTTTAAATAGTAAATTTTATGTTATGGGATTTTCATTCAGTGTTTGGTTAAGAAAGAAAAAAAATGTTTCATGGACCTAAATGTAAGAGGTAAAAGTATAAAATTTTATTAGAAAAAACATAAGAGCAAGTCATTAGGAGGCTGGATTAGGAAGTCTTCTTAGATGCAGCACCAAAATCATAAATAACAAAGGAAAAAATTGATTCATGGGACTTCTCAAAAAAATAAATTTTGTGCTGCAAAAATGCTATCAAGAAAATGAAAAGACAACTGACAGAATGAGAAATAATATTTACAAATCTTCTATTTGATAAGCCTTTTATCAATTCAGAAAATAAAATCATCAAATTTTTAAATGGGTAAAAGATCTGATACATAATTCTCCCAATAAAAGTATGCTTAACATTATTAGTCATTAGAGAAATGCAAATCAAAACCACAATGAGATATTACATACCCATGAGGAAGTCTATAATGAAAAAGAACAAAAATAATGAGTGTTGAAGAGGATATAGAGAAATTGGAACCCTCATACATTGCTGATGGGATTGCAAACAGTCTGGCACTTCCTCAAACAGTTAAACATAAAATTGCTATATGATCCAGCAGTGTATACTCAAGAGAAATAAAGACACATGTCTACACAAAAACTGGTATAATAATGTTCATATCAGCATTGTTCATAAGACGAAGAGTAGAAACAACCCAAATGTCTTTCAACTGATGAATGAGTGAATAAAAGGTGGTATAACCATACAATGGAATTCTCTTCAGCAACTTACAAAACGAAGTACTGATACATGGTATAGCATGGAACCTTGGAAATATGCTAAGAGAAAGAAGCCAGTCACAACCCGCAACATAGTGTATGAATTCATTTATATGAAATGCTCCAAATAACCAAATATACTGAGACAGAAAGTAGATTAGTGGTTGCCTACATCTGAGAAAGTATGAGAAAATGGGAGTGGAGTTCTGGGATGAAATGCAGTTTAGGGGTATAAGGTTTCTTGGAGATGATGAAACTGTCCTAAAATTAGGTTGTGGTGATGGTTGTACAACTATCTGAGTATACTAAAAACATTGAACTGTGTACTTTAAATGAGAAGATTATATGGCATGTGAATTATATCTTAATATAGCTTTTTTAAAAAAAACTATCTTATGGCTTAATTATGTAGCTTTCTGATAATTCTAGCTTAATCCAAGAATAAAATTTAGAAGATCTATAGAAATGCTTCTTAACTTCTTAACTTGCCCCCAGAGTACATTTAAAAATGTCTGGAGACACTTTTGTTTGTCACAAATTGGGGGATGGGAAACTTTGCTGGCTTCTTGTGGGTAGAGGACAATGATGACATCCTGCACTGCACAGGATGGTCTCCTGCAAGAAAGAACTGTCTGCTCCAAATCACCAATTGTGCTGAGGTTGAGAAATCCAGACTTAGAGAAACAAAAGGGCAATATGTCACTGATGTCATTCCCTATAACCAGTACTTCTGACAAAAAGTCAGAGAATATTAGCTCATGTATGTATAGGGTATAGGGAATAACTGGGTGGTAGCCATGCTCTAGAGGCCTGGTTGCCATGTAGAAAATAGTACAAGAAAGTACATTACTATGGTCTAGTAAGAATTGCCTCTTAGGGTAGTAGATATTAAGCCTTAAATGTTAAGACCGTTCCATCAGTGTAATAGTCTTAAAAATCATAGCTCTAGGTTTCTCTAACCTGGAAGATCTGTTTCTTTAATAGGTATGTCCTCAGGAAGAACTGGGAGGCACCAGAAGCCTGAAACCATTTCTTTACTTGTGTCTCTATCACATATGTTAATTGTACTTCCTGTTCATTGACTTAATATTAAATCACAGTGAAAGCATCTGAAAACAAACACATTAATAAACCTATCTAACTCAAAAGCATGTTGCAAATACTAAATATGCCAGTGGTTCAAAAAAAAATGCTAGCTTCTTTTACTGTTAAAAACTATCATTTAAAATTTTAGCATAAAAATAAAAGATACCTGGGGAAAGGTTGAACAAAAATCCATGTAGAGTTAGTGTTCAACACTTACATTCAACACTTATATACAACCCTGATGCTCGTCACAAATAGTTACCTTCCGAATCCCCATCACCTTTTAACCCATTCCACCACCTCTGGTAGCCATCAGTTTGTTCTCTTGAATTAAGAGACTATGTCCTGGTTCTCCCCCTCTTTTCTTTCCCCTCTATGTTCATTTGCTTTGTTTCTTAAATTCCACATAGGAACGAAATCATACGGTATTTCTCTTTCTCTGACTGACTTATTTTACTTAGATTATACTCTCTAGCTCCATCCACATTATTGCAAATGGCAAGATTTCATTCTTTTTATGGCTGAGTAATATTCCATTGTGTATCCAGTCAGCTTTACCCATTCATCAATATCAATATCATGGACACTTGGACTACTTCCATTGTATTAACAATTGTATTCCATTGTATTAACTATTGTAAATAATGTTGCTATAAATATAGGGGTGCATGTATCCCTTTGAATTGGTGTTTTTGTATTTTGTATTTTCTCTTCTCATTTAAATACACAGTAGCATGGTTACTGAATTGTAGGGTAGTTCTATTTTTAACTTTTTGAGGAAACTCCATACTGTTTTCTGCAATGGCTGCACCAGTTTGCATTCCCACGAACAGTATACAAGAGTTTCTTTTTCCTCACATCCTTGCCAATACTTGCTGTTTCTTGTGTTTTTAATTTTAGCCATTTTGACGGGTATACGATGATATCTCGTTGTGATTTTGATTTGCATTTCCCCGATGATGAGTAATATTGAGCAACCTTTCATGTGTCCGCTGGCCATCCACATGTTGTCTTTGGATATATGTCTATTCATGTCTTCTGACCATTTTCTAATTGAACTGTTTGTTTTAAGGGTGTTGAGTTGTAGAGTTATAAGTTTTGGATACTAAGCCTTTACCAAATATGTCATTTACAAATATCTTCTCCCATTCAGTAGGTAATCTTTTTATTTTGTTGACTGTTTCCTTTGCTGTGCAGAAGCTTTTTATTGTGATGTAGTCCCAACAGTTTATTTTTGCTTTTGTTTCCCTTGCCTCAGGAGATGTAGCTAGAAATATGTTGTTATAACCAAAGTCAGAGAAATTACTGCCATATACTCTCTTCTAGAATTTTTATGGTTTCAGATCTCACATTTAAGTCTTTAATCCATTTTGAATTTATTTTTTGTATAAGGTGTAAGAAAGTGGCCTAGTTTCATTCTTTTGCATGTTGCTCCTGTTTTCCCAACACTGTTTTTTGAAGAAACTTTTTCCCATTGCATATTCTTGCCTCCTTTGTAGAAGATTAACTGATCACATAATCATGGGTTTATATATGGGCCCTCTACCCTGTTCTATTGATCAATGTGTCTATTTTTGTACCAATATCATATTATTTTGGTTACTACAGCTTTGTAGTGGATCTTGAAATCTGGAATTGTGATACCTCCAGTTGTGTTCTTTTTCAAGATTGCTATGGTTATTCAGTGTCTTTTGTGGTTCCAGACAAATTTTAGGATTATTTGTCTAGTTCTGTGAAAATTGCTGTTGGTATTTTGATAAGGATTGCATTAAATCTGTAGATTGCTCTGGGTAGTATGGGCATTTTAACAATATTTGTTTTTGAATCCATCAGCATGGAATATCTTTCCATTTGTTTGTGTTGTCTTCAATTTCTTTCATCAATGTTTTATAGTTTTCAGATATAGATGTTTTACTTTCTTGGCTAAGTTCATTCCTAGGTATTTAAATTTTTGGTGCAATTGTAAATGAAATTGTTTCCTTAATTTCTCCTTCTGTTGTTCATTACTAGTGTATAGAAATGCAAGAGATTTCTGTATATTGATTTTGCATCCTGTGTCCTTACTGAATTCATTTATCAGTTCTAGTAGTGTTTGGTGAAGTCTTTAGGGTTTTCTGTATATAGTATTATGTCATCTGCAAAAAGTGAAAGCTTTGCTTCTTCCTTACCAACTTGGATGCCTTTTATTCATTTTTCTTGTCTGATTACTGTGGGTAGGACTTCCATTATTATGTTGAATAAAAATGGGAGAGTGGATATCCTTGGCTTGTTCCTGATCTCATAGGAGAAGCTCTGTTTTTCACCAATGATGTTAACCCTGGGTTTTCACATAAGGCCTTATTACGTTGAGGTATGTTCTCTCAAAGCCTACTCTGTTGAGAGTCTTGTCATGAATGGATGTTCTACTTTGTCAAATGCTTTTTCTGCATCTATTGGAATGACCATGTGATTTTTATCTTTTCTCTTATTGATGTGATGTATCATGTTGATTGATTTGCAAATATTGAACCTTCTTTGCATCACAGAAATAAACCTACTTGATCATGGCAAATGCTTTTTTTAATGTATTGTTGAATTCAGCTTGCTCACATTATGTTGAGGATTTTTGCACCTATGTTCATCAGAGATATTGGCCTGTCATTTTCTTCCTCTCTCTCTCTTTTTTTCTCTCTCTCATAGTGTTTTTATCTAGTTTGGGTATCGAGGGGATATTGGCTCCATAGAGTGAATTTGGAAGTTTTCCTTCCTCTTCTATTTTTTGAAATGAATAGGCATTAACTCTTCTTTAAGTGTTTGATAGAATTCGTCTGTGAAGTAATGTCCTGGACATTACTTTGTTGGGAGTTTTTTAAATTACTGTTCAATTTCTTTGCTGGTAATCAGTCTGTTCAAGTTTTCTATTTCTTCCTGATCAGTTTTGGGAGATTATATGTTTCTAGGAATATATCCATTTCTTCTAAGTTACTTCTCCTCTTCATTTTTAATTTTATTTGGGTTTTCTCTCTTCTTTATTTTTGATAAGTCTAGCTAAAGTTTTATCAGTTTGTTGATCTTTTCATACAACTAGTTTGTGGTTTCATTGATCTGTTTGTTCTACTGATTTTTAATTTCTATTTGTTTATTTTTGCTCTAATCTTTATCATTTACTTCCTTTTACTGGTTTTTTTTTTTAAGATTTTATTTATTTATTTATGAAAGACACACAGAGAGAAAGGCAGAAACATAGGCAGAAGAAGAAGCAGGTTCCAGGCAGGGAGTCCAATATGGGACTCGCTCCTGAGACTGTGGATCATGCCCTGAGCCAGGGGCAGGTGCTCAACTGCAGAGCCACCCAGGCGTCCCTGGGTGGGTTTTGGGTTTTGATTGTTCTTTTGCTAGCTCTCTCATGTATAAGGTTAGGTTGTTTGAGATTTTTCTCATTTCTTGAGGTAGGCCTGTATTGCTATAAAATTCCCTGTTAGAACAGCTTTTGCTGCATCTCAAGGATTTTGGACCATTGTGTTTCATTTTCATTTGTATACTTGTATTTTTGAATTTCCCCTTTGATTTCTTAGTCGACCCATTCATTGTTTAGTAGCATGTTACTGAACTTCCATGTACTTGCATTCTTTCCAGATTTTTTTTCCTATGGTTGATTTCTAATTTCATAGTGCTATGGTCAGAACATGGTATGACTTCAATCTTTTTTAATTTGTTGATATTTGGCCTAATATGTGATATATTCTGGGAAATGTTCCATGTACACTTGAAAAGAATATGTATTCCTCTGTTTTTAGGATGGAATGTTCTGAATACAACCATTAAAACCATCTGCTCCAATATGAAATTCAGAGCCACTGTTTCCTTGTTGATTTTCTGCTGGATGATCTATCCATTGATGCAAGTAGGGTATTAAAATCTTATACTATACTTGTATTACTTCCTTTATGTTTGTTTTTAACTGTTTTATGTATTTGGTGCATAAATATTTATAATTATTATAACACATTGCATTGTTCTCTTTGTAATTATATTGTGTCTTTCTTTGTCTATTGTTAGTCTTTGTGTTAAAGTCTATTTTGTACAATATAAGTATTACTACCATGGTTTTCTTTTTGCTTCAATGTGCATGATAAATGCTTTTCCATCCCTTCACTTTCAATCTGCATATGTCTTTAGGTCTGAAATGAGTCTGTTATAGGCCACAGGTAGAGGGGTCTTCTTGCCTTTTTATCCATTCTGTCACCCTGTCTTTTGATTGGAATGTTTAGTCCATTTTACATCAACGTAACTAGTGATAGGTATGTAGTTATTGCCATGAGTTACTTGTTTTATGGTTGTTTTTGTAGTTCTTCTCTGTTCCTTTCTTGTTTTGCTCTTTTCTCTAACAGTTTTCTGGTTTTCTTTAGTGATGTACTTGGATTCCTTTCTCTGTAATTTTGAATATCTATCCCTGATTTAATTAGTGGTTAATAGGAGCACCTGGGTGGCTCAGTGGTTGAGTGTCTGCCTTTGGCTCAGATTGTGATCTTAGGATCCTGAAATCAAGTCCCACACTGGGCTCCCCACAGGGACCCTGCTTCTCCCTCTGCCTATGTCTCTGCCTCTCTCTGTATCTGTCATGAATAAATAAATGAAATATTTTTAAAAATAATAATAAATTGTGGTTAACATTAGGCTTGTGTATAACATCTTAGCATATAGTAGTCTACATTAAGTTGATGGTTGCTTAGGTTTGAACCCATTCTTTACTCCTCTTCTACACCTTGTGCTTAATGTAAATGATGTCATACTTTATATCCTTTTATTTTATTTTGTGAATCCCTTGACTGTTTTTTATAGGTATACTTAATTTTTCATAATATTTGCTTTTATGCTTCCTACTTTTCTTACTCCTGCTTACGGTCTTTCCTTTCCATTCAAAGAGTCCTCTTTAACATTTCTCATAGGGATGGTTTGTGGTCATGAATTAGTTTAACTTCTGTTTTTCCAAGGAACTCTTTATCTCTCCTTCTATTGTGAATGGAATAGAAGTTTTTCTAGATAGAGTATTCTTGGTTGTAGGCTTTTTTCTTCCAGCACATTCAATATATCATCACACTCCCTTCTGATCTGTGCAGTTTCTGCTGAAAAATCAGCTGACAGCCTTAGAAGGTTTCTCTTGTATATAACTGTTTTCCTTTCTTTTGCTAGCTTTAAAATTCTCTTTATCACTACTTTTTGCTAAGATTCTCTCTTTATTGCTACTTTTTGCTATTTTAATTATTATGTGTCTTGGTATGGACCTCCTCGGGTTGATTTTGTTGGGGACTCTGTGACTCCTGGATCTGGGTTTCTGTTTTCTTCCCTAGATTCAGGAACTTTCCAGCTATTATTTCTTCAAATAAATTTTCTGCTCCTTTTCTCTCTCTTCTCCTTCTGGGATCCCTATAATGCAAATATTATGCATGATGGTGTCACTGGGTCCCCTTAGTCTATTTTCATTTTTTTTTAAGATTTTATTTATTTATTCATGAGAGGCACAGAGAGAGAGAGGCAGAGACATAGGCAGAGAGAAAAGCAGGCTCCATGCAGGGTGCCCGATGCGGGACTTGATCCCGGGCCTCCAGGATCACGCCCTGGGCTGAAGGCAGGCACTAAACCACTGAGCCATCCAGGGATCCCCATTTTTTTGTTATTTTTTTCTTTTCTGTCCTGTTCAGCTTGATTGCTTTCCATTATTCTATCTTTTAGGTTGCTTATCTGTTCTGCTTCTTCTAATCTACTATTTATTCCATCTAGTATATTTTTTACTGAGTTCTTCATCTCTGATTGGTTTTTTCTTACCTTTTCTCTCTCTTTGTAAAGGGTCTCACTGAGGTCATCCACGCTTCTCAAGTCCAGCAAATATCTTTATGACCATTACTTTAAGTTCTCTATCAAGCATATTACTTATCTCCATTTCTTTAGTTCTGTTCCTGTGATTTTGTCTTGTTCTTTCATTTGGGACACAGTCCCCTATCTCCTAATTTTTTCTAACTCTTTGTGTTTGTTTTTATGTATTAGGAAAGCCAGCAAGTCTCTTGCTCTTGAAAGTATTTGCCTTATGAAGAAGAGGTCCTATAGTGCAATGTCCCCTTTTCACCAGAACCTGGCACTTCAGGAATGTCTCCTATGTGTGTTGTTTGTGCCCTACTGTTGTGTCTGAGCCACTTTTGCCTTCAGTACAGTAATCTATAAGGGCTCTCAGCCTGTTATGAGCAGGGTTCAGTCCCTGTGTTAGTGGACCAGTCTGGAGCTGACTTGGGCTTAATTGAATCAGACCAGGAATTTGCCAGAGCTGTTGTATCACTGAACTGCAGGGCAATTTCCCTGTGTTGTCCCCTGAGAAGCTTTAGTTGATGGGCAGGGCCTGCAGTCAACCAGATATCTGCCCCAACCCATTATTGGGGCCACAGTTGGATTGATGTGTGTGGTTACCTCCCCTCTCGTTGGGGCAGAAATCTCTTTGGAGCAGTGCTGGTCTCTCTCAGGGCTGCTTGGATACCACCAGACTTGTGGCACCTCTTTGGATGGGCTCTGGCTAACAGTGCACTGGAGGGGGCAGGCCTACAAGAGATCACAAGGGTGGGGCATGTGGTATTAGCAAGGCTTAGGCAGATCTACTGTGGGAGGGAATCTGGATCTGAGGCCTCTCTGGGTGGGGCATATTTGCAGGAGAGCAGGGTTCAGTTGTGCTATTAGCAAATTAGGTAGCTAATATTGCCACTGTGCTGGTTCCTGCAGGTGTCCAGGTATCTAGGTTGGAGGTGGGGGAGGAAAATGTCACCTACCATCTCTTTTTTTTCTTGGAAAAGTCTCCCTATAATCCATGCCCCAACAGTTCATGCTGAGATTATAAACAAATCTCTCTCCTTTATACCCCAGGATTTTTTCAAACTGCTGCTTCTATGCTGTATCTCTTCAGGGCTGCCTCTTTAGGGCTACAACTCTGCCCCCCTGGCTCTCTCAAAGCCAAGCCTGCTGACTTTTAAAGTCCCAAGTATTTTTAAATACACTTATTGTAAGAACTTGTGAAATTAGGTCCTTCTGGTTTTCAAAGCCAAATGTTATGGGGATTCATCTTCTCCGTGTGGGTTCCCTATGCCTCAGGTGCCTGGTGTGAAGGTCTCTTTCTCTCCTTTCTCTGAACCTGTAGCAGCTCTACCTCCTGTGGACAGTACTATGGATCTGTTTAATTCACAACCATGTCTCCATACTTACTACTCTCTTTAGTGTGGCCTCTTCCTTACATTTAGCTATAGAGAATCTGTTCTGCTAGTCTTTCGGTCATTTTCTGGGCTATTTACACTAATATGGGTGTTTACCTAGTTGCATCTGTGGAACAAAGTGAGCTTAGGGTCCTCCTACTCTGTCATCTTCCCTGGAAGTCTATCTAATAAAATTTAAATAATGTTTATTTAACCCTCCCAAGTCTAGTAAGTTAATAAGTGCTGGAGATTTGATTGAAAACAAATCACTCTAACTCCAGCTTTAGAGCTATGCTCCTTTCTTGAGAAAAACTATACCCAAACTTGTAGATATATATTCATATCAATAGGAAAAAACAGAGCATGTATACAATTATTATAAATTTTATCTGCATAGTCATATATTATTTACATCATAAATAATGAACAAAAATAAAAATAAAAGAACTGTTATAGAAATAGAAATACAATTATACTAACTAGAAATACAATAGAAATAGAAATACAAATTATACTAAACTTTCTCTCATTTCAGATTACCATTCTTATTACCTTTATGTTTGTCTAATTCTAATTTATATTCCTAATTCTAGTGCAAAATATATTATCTTGCCTATAGCAGCTACTCAATAAATGTTGTGAATAAAAGATTATGAAGTTTACTCTATGTTGTTACACTCTATATCAGTGCTATAACATACTGACATACTTGAATGCAAATGTGCTCAAAAGCAGTGTCCTTGAATCGATTTTTAATATATCTGCTAGCTTTCAGCTGCTAAAGGTCAAGCTTCAGTCATCTTCCTCAGAGCATTAGTTAAAAGAGAGTTTTTTATATAGCACGAACAGCTGGTATCCCAAAAGGGACATTAGCAAGGAGAAGAAGGAAAGTCCTCAAAGGCATACATATTCCATTCAAAATTGTTTGCTTAATTCTCCTATCTGTAATCCTACAGAAAATAAACGTTGTTGTCTCTTTAAAAACCCTAGATCTGCTAGGGAATTTGTGATTGTTTAATAACTATGGCTCTCAATTTTTTTTTTCAATGAATGGAATAAACTATAGGTATAGATCTTCAACCTGGAGATGATTGTCTGTGGACTGGATAGAAGTGTGTGTTTTATTTCCTTCCCCACCAGATGAGAGAGTATAAAAGCAGTCACCTGTCAACCCACTCTAGCAATGAAATTCAGCAGCCTATTGTCCCAATCACTGCTCTCAATCACCCTAAACGGCCTCCAGAGGCCATCATTATTATAGGACATGTTCCTAAGAGTAGATAAATGGAACTCCACCTGCCAGCCTGCATAGGGAAAGATGGACATTCTTGGCCAAAAATATGAAAGGGCCTGGAGCTTTATTGACATTTACATCAAAAATAGTTAGCAATGAAAGCAGCTGTTGTGGCGTGCTTTCACCACGACGTGTTTGGAATATGCTGTGAATTGAAATACAGACCTCCTGACAAGCAATTTACCTTCTGTCAGTCTCCATGTGCTTGCAGCATTACTGGGTACTCGCTGTGATAGGCCACTTAAAGCTGCACATGTGTACAGTTTGGATGAAAGATTAACTACAATTTGAGGCAGGAAGTAACGAATTGTGGAGTGTCATTCATAATGGCCTACATTGTCATCTGCAGGGTGACACCATAGCAAGAAGGTGCCTCTGTTGTGACTGCCTTATGGAATCAGATGTCATTCATTCTAATGAAGATCTGACTACAATTCTAATAAGCAGAGTGCAAGACATCTCAGGACTGGAAGCATTAATCTGCCTTGTTTGTTGACATTATAAGGATGACTAAAATGACATTATGCAAGAAATTCTTTCAGAAGTGATTCAATAGGGGCAATTGCAACACAATGTATAATGGCCCAGAACAAAAGATGTGCCAGAAGTTAATTTCTGTATTTATTCTTTGCAGTTGATTCAGTACATTGAATTCCCCCTCACTTAAAAAATTTCTACTAGATGAAATATTATGATGTCTCATGAGTAAAGTACTGATTTGATTGTTTTGTCTAAGTAATATGTAGAATTCCAGTCTCTTTAATGGAAAATTCTATATCAAGTTTTGGCAGCACTTTCCAAAAGCAATGTACCATTTATTATGAATAAGAGTAGATTAAATACTTAGCTATTCTTTCCCTAAAATTATTGCCCTAAACCATGCTGTCTGCAACTCTAGAAACAATATTTAGGCAAATCTAAAGAAAAATAAGTATGGGAAAAACTGGTGTAGTTTTTCCTCCCCTGGCTAAGAAGCTCATCATTTTCAATCTGATAAACTGCTCAACAGTGTAGTCCATGGACAACTGCCAAAGCTGATATTTCTATAGAAATCAAGTGCCTTATAAGTCATAATCAACTTTATTAGTTATTACGCATTTGATTTTGAAAAGAGGACAGAGTTTCATTTTCCTCTGTAAGTGTTGGAAAGCTGTTCTGTGTCTCTTTCCTTTCACAAACATGTGATCCTTTGGGTTCCTTGGGTTAGTGGCTGATGTGGAAACAATTCATAATAGTTTAATTCTTTGCAACTGAAGTAGGAAGAAAGCATTTAGTACAACGATATCTTCAAACATCCAATGCACTTACTCTTATGATTACGTATCCAAGATTCCTGTAGTTTATTGTCAATCCACAACCACCCTAGTATCTAATTTTGTGATTTTCACTTTACTGCTAAAATCATAGATTGTGTGTGTCCAGCATTTCTACTTCTGCTTCAGATCAAAGTGTGGTTTAAAGTCCTTAATGAGCTTGGGAATCAAGGCTTTCAACCTCCTCATGCTAGCCCAGCTGTTCCGGAAATCTAAAACTATCAAGAAAAACAAGGTTTTTGTTTGTTATTTGTTTGTTTGTTTGTTTTACGCTCTACTTTGCCAAAAAAAAAAGAAAAAAAAGAGGTGGATATTATCACTAGTCTCTGATGTATACTGAAAGATTTTACTAAACTTACTTCAGAAGTAAATTCTGTAAATAACAATTCCAAACATGTTCCTATGAGTATAAATATATGCATGTATTCCAGAGACCATAAATTCACAGAATCATTTGTTGTGATTGGCTCTTGGGGGTTTGGCAGCTAATGCTGGCTCAACCCAGAAAATTTATGTGAGGTGAGTTCTAACAGGCCTGTGTGTATCAAAGCAGAGGCGATACTGTGGGCGACTTTTCACTTTCAGTGAAACTGCCTTAATTGAGTCTTTTGGTAGCTTCCAGCCAATAAATAGCTGAAGGAAATCACCAGCAGCTGTCTAGCTGCTGGCAGACGTAGGCTTTAAGGCAGCCATGCAAATTAGCATGTTTCTGGAGCCCCTCCCAAAAAACAAATGAGCTGCAAACACCAAAGTTTTCATTGAATGGCTTACTTTTGCCTTTCTATTATCAGGCCTGTTCCTAATTCCTATTTCTATTCCTATTGTTGCTAACAATCTACCCCAAATTTAGTGGCTTAAGCAGTATAAATCTATTACCTTATAGTTCTGAAAATCAGAGCACAAAAATGGAATTTACCTAAAGTCAAGGTGTCAGAAAAATTATATTTTTTTCTGGAGCCTTTAGAGCAGAATCTGTTCCTTTCTTTTCCAATTTTTAGACACCACTTGCATACTTTGGTTTATAGCCCCTTTCTCCATCCTCAAAACCAGTAATTCAATACTCCTCTCTAACTCTGACTCTCCTGCCTCCCTCTCCCCCTAATAACAATTCCTGTGATTATACTGGACCCATCTGGATAACCTTCCCATCCAAAACCCTTAACTTAATCACATCTGCAAAATCTTTGCTGGGTAAAGAAATATAATCACGGGTTCTGGGGATTAGAATTTGGACATATTTAAGAAGCTCAAAGATGCTTCCTACACCTAATTGTAGGAATGCTTTCTATGTCCATTGCATTTTTCCCCTTTAAAAACTTCAGAAGTAGTGATGACAGGTAGGAAGGACTATCACTCCTACATGTGAGTGAGGAAATGGATGCCCTGAAATACTCTTGACTTGCCCAATCTTACATTGCTTTAGGCAGAATTGTATGTCCGGGATTGTAAAAGGGATGGAAAACTCATTGCTTATTTTTTTTTTAACTCCACTTTTGTACCTGTATGAGAGGAACTGGGCTACCACAGAGGCATGCAGAGAAGACCTGGTCCCACTTGACGATATTGCATCTAGCCAAATTCTTTTCAGTGCCAGCCTCTCACAGCTTGCGTCTCTGCTTTCCTTGGATTCTGAAGCTAGGTTTAACAGACCAAATCTTTCACTTCCCTTTCTTAATTCTCCCATCTGCTCTTCTTCTTAGGCCTATTCTCCCAAAAGCACCCATCCTCTGAAAGAATCCATCATTTCAGATGAATAAGAATCTCAAAAAATATTATTTATTGGACACAGCATTAGATGGTACTGTTTGGTAGACTGGAAGTACGGTCACAACATCACATTTCCAACAGTGAAGTAGTGAGGCCAGGATTCAAATCTCAGTATATCCTTTTCAATCCAAATAACCTTGGTCAGAATACTTTGTGCTTCTCTGAGCCTCAATACCCTTTTCTTCAAAGAGGTGATAATATGTCACAGTTGTTATAGATTAAAAAGAATGACATATGATAGTACCATGCTGGTATGTGGAGTGTTTAACAGATTTTTTTTTACCTTCTTCTCTCTTATTGCCTGGAGAAAAGAATAACTTAATCATAGGTTCATGTTAGGAGTATGTGCACATTAAAAAGCCAAGAGAGGAAATTTTTATTTGACAAAATTTAACATAGGTAAATAAAACTAAAAATTTGGAATCTTGAGTATTATGACAGGTGCAGAGGTGCTTCTGGGTGAGCATCTTCCAGCTATTTGTCAAATCTCATTACATAAGTGTAGATGCAAATTTGCAGCCATTCTAATAAATTACATGGGATATTGCTTCAGATATATGATAAAAAATGACTAGGTAATACAAATCTATTTCCTTAATACAAGACTATCATGGGGAAATGGAAAAAAGTAAAATAAAAGTTCTTGTTCTATCACCTTCATTCCACTCTCCTTCATTTTGTTCAATTCCATTTATGATTTACCCATATATTAAGTTATTTGATATTTCTTGAACATGTACTGTGTGCCATATACATGATTCTAGGAATACTATAATTAATCAAGCTTGGTTGGTTTTCCAAGATGGCACAGACTAGTAGTGACAATGAAAGAGAATGAGTACTATGATAAAAGTATGCCAAGATGCTTTAGGAGCAAAGCGAAAGGGTATCCATTTTAGCCATTACGGTAAGACAGTCAGGGTTATCTTCCTGGGAAAGGAATTTCTAATATGAGAACTGAATAATAAATAGGAATTACTCAGGTTAGGAGAGGAAGCAGCAAGAGTATTCTAGGCAAAAGCAGAGCATATACGAAGACTTGAAGAAGAGAGCATGGGGCATGTTTAAGGAAATATATGACATTCATGTGGCTGGAGCAATTTGTAAAACATTAGGAAATTAGGAAATATGCTATCCTTTTCTCCTTTCTCAGATCCAATAGCCTTCTTGAAAGAAATGTGGCCACTCTCTGCCTCCCTTCCTCACTCACACCCTCCCAGGGTAGAGGACATGCAACTGTTTTTCTACCAGAGAAAATTCCCCAAATGTTTTCCAACCAATTTAAAATGTTTCCCTCATTTTAGCACTGACCATTTTTCCACAACTCTGAACCCATACTTTGGGGGAAATATTCTCATGCTTTAGACTCCATCAGAGTAATTCCAATCTTATCATATAAGGTTAGCAAATAGGGATTGAAAAAAATATATAAGGCAGCCCATCCTACCTGGAATTAAGCAGAAAGTGTTCCAACAATTCCTGTATTTGGCCTTCCACATGCAAGGTGTGATCCAGTCAGGAGAGTGAGTGGCTATACATCTACTGAATGGATGCTACTTTGGGAGTCAGCCTGAAAACTGCCCCCCCTTACCTTGTCACAATTAATACTTCTTTTCTATAACAGAAGTAGATTGCCAACTTATATAAAACAATCATACAAGAAGCAGGAATTAGATATTATAGATTATCTTTCTTTAATCCAAGGAAATTTATTTTACACATTTAAAAGAAGAGAAAGAGGACCCCAGGTAGTAGAATATATTGGAGTTTGAGTCTTTTATGTGTTGGGGAACCAAAGGCAGGAAGAGTTGGAGGACTTTCCCCTTAATTTAAGGTCTGTCTTTTCATATGGTCTGTCTATTAAGAGCACAAGGAGCCAACAGAATAGAATACAAGGTCCTATCTCAATGCAACAGAGCTTTATTAGAGGGAAGCATGGGAAACTTTCAGAGTTAGGTGATATTAAGTTTGGACATACGAATCTATTTCCAACAACACATCTAAAAATTGGATTTAAAAGACCTCCAAATGGACCTGGAATAAAACCATTGGAAACTTAGCTAATCAATTCCTTACTGGTAAAGAATCAGATCTATAAAGCTATCTATAGTAGAAGTGAAAATGGAAAAAAGTAAACACACACGCACACAAAATAACATGAAACGAACAAACCAAACACAAGAAGATGAAAAGAATTCCATAGAACAAGGGGACTGGAAAGACTCAGAGGAAAAAGAGAACTCCTAAGGTAATTTACTGTAACTATCAAAACAATCATAAAACTGTTGAAAACTCAGTAGGATACAATAAAATACAACCTTTATAAATGGGAATTCATACATAAAGAAGACAGAAGAAAGAAAAAGAGTGAAATAAAAATGAGATGAGTATGCTAAGGAAAACTACCACTAAACAAAACACATCATAGAATTATAATAAAAAGTATAGTTGACACTACATAAAATCAACTCAGTAATAAGGAAGATAAACTTAGAAAGAAGGATTAAAATAACAAAAAAAACAAAACAAATGAGAGATGATGGTGGACCAGAAATTGCAACATAGCCTCGGAATTATTACTGCTTCAGGGATAAACCAAAAAAACTCTAACCAAAGCAATAATTCAAAGACAAAATTTCAGAAAATTTAATGAGCTCATAAGAGACCTGGGGATGCAGATTTTGATATGCACACAGGTTCTTTGCAAAAATCAGTGAGAAGCCATGAACTCAGAAAAAACATTTGACAAAATCCAACATCTTTTAATGATAAAAACTCTCAACAGACTGGGAATAGAAAGAAATCACCTCAACATAATAAAAGCTGAGGTACCTGGGTGGCTCAGTTGGTTAAGCACCTGACTCTTGGTTTCAGCTCAGGTCATGATTTCATGGATTATGAGATGGAGCCCCTTGTAGAGCTCCATGCTTAGCAGGGAGTCTCAAATTCTCCCCCTCTGCCCATTCCTCCACTTGCTTATGTGCTTGCTGTCTCAAATAAGTATTTTTAAAAAATCATAATAGAAGCTATATATGACATACCCATAGTTAACATTATACTCAACAGTGAATGACTGTAAGCTTTCCACCAAAATTAGGAACAAAGCAAGGATTCTAACTCTCATCACTTTTATATAACCTAGTACTGGAAGTTCTCACCAGAAATTGAGCAAGAAAAATAAATAAAAGACATCCAAACTAGAAAGGAAGCAGAATCACAACCACTGAGCCACACAGGTGCCCCTTCTCTGCCTCTCTCTTTCTGTTTCTCATGAATAAATAAATAAAATCTTTTTTTAAAAAAAGTTTGCAAAAAAATACCTATGAGAACTAATAAAAGAAGTCTGCAAAGTTACAGGATGTAAACTTGATATATAAAAATCATTTGTAATTCTATACACTAATAACAAACCATTTGAAAAAGGAAATTAGGAAAACAGTCTCATCTATCATAGCACCAAAAACATTAAAATGCCTAGGAATAGAAGGCCAACGTCACTAATCATCTGGGAAATGCAAATGAAAACCACAATAAGATATCACCTCACACCTGTCAGAATGGTTAGAATCCAAAAGACAAGAAATAAGTGTTGGTGAAGATACGGAGAAAAAGGAACCCTGATGCACTATTGGCGGGAATGTAAATTGGTACAGCCCCTATAGAAAACAGAATAAAGGTCCCTCAGAAATAAAAAAATGGTATACCAAGTGATCCAATAAGTCCTCTGTTGGGTATCCACCCAAAGAAAATGAAAACACTAATTTCAAAAGATACATGCATCCCAATGCTTATTGCAGCATTGTTTACAATAGCTAAGATGTGGAAGCAATCCAAGTGTCCATCAATAGGTGAATGGATAAAGGAAAGGTGGTGTATATATGTGGAATATTACCGAACCATAGAAAACGATGAGATCTTGCCATTTGTGACATCATGGATGGACCTAGGGGGTATTATACCAAGTGAAATGTGAAATAAGTCAGACAGAGAAAGACAAATACCGTATGATTTCACTTATATGTAGAATATAAAGAACAAAACAAATGAACAAACAAAAAGCAGAATCAGACCTATAGATACAGAGGATAAACTCATGGTTGCCACTGGGTAGTGGGAGATACAAACTTCCAGTTATGCACATGTTCTCTCTCTCCCAAATAAGTAAATTTTTGAAAAGAAAAGAAAAGAAACTAAGGATACCTGGGTGGTTCAGTGGTTTAGCATCTGCCTTAAGCTCAGGGCATGGTCCTGGGGTCCCCGGATCAAGTTCCACATCAGGCTCCCTTCAAGAAACCTGCTTCTCCCTCTGCCTGTGTCCCTCTCTGTGTGTCTCTCATGAATAAATAAATAAAATCTTAAAAAAAACCCTCAAATTCAGCTGTAAATTTATACAATAAACATAAAACATAATCTTGGGATGTTCGAAAGAAAAGTGATGGGATAAAGATACATTTAAATACTAGACAAAAGGAAGCTGATGAGTTGATAGGAGAACTAACAGCACTTAATGTGAGATGATAAACAAAATATTTCACCAATAACAAATGACAATCATAACCTGCATTCATTGCAACCTTGCCTCACATACAAAGCAAAAATTATCAAAATAATATGGAGATCAGCAAATCTATAATCATAGTGGTATACTTTAACAAAAATCTAGAGCCAAAATCAGTGAGGGTATAAATTTGAACAGCTTAATTAGCAAATTAAGTCCAATGGATTATTCTAAAGACACTGCTATATTCCCAAAATAGAGATAATATTTTTATTCTTCAAGGAGAGTTGGAATCATCACAAAAATTGACCATGTATTAGGCCCCAAAAGGATGTTGCAAAGTCTAAAAAACTAGAAATCTATAGTGAAAATATATTCCCCCAATTTTACGTATTTGGGAACCAAAGCAAATCTAAATAATTCAGAGTTAAGGAAGAAAATTTGTAATGGAAACTTCAAAATATTCAGACTATGTCATTGTAAATGGTGATTTTAAGAGCTCACTGCCTTCCTTAGTTTTAGTTTGGTCTGCATCTCAGTGACTCTTCCCAAAGCCTGACACCCCATCCAGACTATTCTGTCCTCAGTTTCTCCAAACCCTGTGGGAACTTTTGAAGACTGTTCCCTTTATAGTTCCTGTCATCATTTGCCCCACCCAGCAGAGGTTGGCTCTGCCTGTATCAAGATTAGTGTTCAACAACCAAACCTAGGACCCTGTGAATCTCTGGAGCTCTTTCTCTGTGACCTGCCCCCTGCCTCCCTGGTTCTCCACTCCAGATTCCAGCTGCTTGAACCTCCTCTAACTCCAGCCTCTGTCACCCTGACCCAGCTAGTCCCTTGTGGGATCCTTGCTCTGCATGCTAGTCAGGAAAATGCCTCTGGGCAGAAAGCCAGGGCAGACATTCTCAGAGATCACACAGTCCTGTTGTGCAATGTCTGAAAATAGTCCCATATATTTTTGTCCAGTTTTTAGTTATTTACAGCAGGAAGGCAAGTCCAGCACCAGGTTACTCCCTCATAACTGGAAGCAGTAGATTGACCCATATGATTTTAGCATTTTTTCCCCATTCACTATTTGAATGTGAAAATGACTCTCATGTGAAACTTTCCTTTCTACTTCTCTCTTATTTTTCTCACTAGTTTCAAAACAATTTGAAATTTGGTTTCTAAGTAAACTCCAGAAGCCACACGTCTAGGATGAGCGAAATATTTAAAAGTTAGATACTAAACAACCCAAAAGTAGGAGGTAATGCTTTTAACTCATTTAAGATGAGTACAGAATATTGACATCTATTAATATCATACCAAAGACCTCCTTTCACAACCACTAACAAAGCAAACAGAAATTCTGAGAAGGCCATGGCAGTGATACAGTGACCTCATAATTCTTTTGATTCTCCTCCCCATTATGTGATACCCTTCCTAAGTCACAAGTTGCAAGGGATAACCCTCTCCATATGATTATATTCACAGTTATCTTTACTTTTGTTTTCATCTAGATAGCAACCAATAAGACTTATATAGTCACAGAACTAACTGAACCAAATTAAGTTACTATAATCTTCACAGCTGAATTCCTATAGTACCATGGTCATTCTGTAATTACTGTTCAACTCTCCCATTTCATGTAGGTACAATTTGGCTTTCGTCATGCTGGACAGTACTCTTTTGTTGGGCTCTTTCATGCTATGCTACTATCTCTGAGTGCTCACACAAATGCAAATTTCCCAGTGGGATCTCCATAACTGTCCCTTTTCACCTCCTTCAACCAGCCCTGCATACTCCCATTGCACCTGAAGGATCAAATGCTTCATGATTAGGAAAACCTCCTTGACGCTTCTTTCCTTCACTTCTAATTTCCACTGAATAAAAGGCACCAGCATAGGGAGATCATTCCTTTGCTTCTGCCTAGCACATTATGTCACAGCAGGCCAGTTAGCAAATGTGCTGATGGCTAGTGTTCCAGTAGGTCAGAACTTTCTTTTGATTAATTACTACATGACCAATTGTGATTTTATGATTTATAAGGAATATGTATTTGGTCATTTAGGTGATCAAAATATATTTCTCACATATATTTGGTCTTCGTCCACAGTTCCTGGTTCACAGTTCTGAAAATCCTTGGAATTTACTAAGTGTTGACAATGACAAGTGTCTCTTGTTATGTTAATGAGGTAACTTTTGGACCTCATCTAAGGATGGGGCTAGTTGTCAGTGGAACCAACCCTGTTATAATAGGGTTGGAACTTTCAGTTCTACCTCAGACCTCCTATGAGAAGAGAGGGGCAGGATGTTGAATTAATCATCAATGGCCAATGATTTAATGAGTCATGACTATGTAATGAAACTTCCCTAAAAACCTAATAAGACAAGGTTCAAGGGCTGAGGGTGGTGTGCTAGTGTGCTCTGTGCACTTTCTCCATACCTTGCCTTGTACATCTCATCCACCTGGCTGTTCCTGAGCTATATCCTTTTATAATAAACAGGTAATCTAGTAAATAAAATGTTTCTTTGAGTTCTGTGAGCTGCTCTAGCAAATTAATCAAACCCAAAGAGGAGGTTGGGAACTTTTTATTTATAACCAATTGGCCAGAAGCACAGGAGCAGTTTGGGCTTGCAATTAGTATCTGAAGTTGGGATGGAGTTAGGGAGGCCATTTTGTAGAACTGAATCTTAACCTGCAGAACTGATGCTGTATCTGGGTAGACTGTCAGAATTGAGTTAAATTGTAGGACACTCAGTTAGTGTCTGCAGCATTGCTTATTGGAAGTGTGGGGAAATCTCCCCCCCACCCACATTGAATTTGGGTCCAAGAACACTAACATCAATGTTTCCTTTAGATGAGAAAATGCCATGTGCTGCTGAAGAAGTGAATGTCCTTAGTCCTTTAGGTAAATTTTAAACATAATCTCTTCTTACCTCTTCATTTCATTAAAACCATTTAAAGTAGGCAAGAAGCATAAGCATGATTGTTCCAATGAAAGAGTAAATAGGGAAAGTGAAGTTAAATGCTTGAGATGTTTTTGGTTAAGTTCATGAGAGTTTATATTACAAATTAAGACCTACTTGGTAACAGTAAAACATTCTGTTTTGCTTGTGTATATTGTCTTTCATTTTATTTTAGTTGTGTAGGTAACATTTTGGAGGTTTTAGGTTGAAGATGACTAACACATTAACAATTGCTAGTTGTTGAATTTCTTTAAATCATCCAGTCTTTTTCTTGCATTTAACTGAAAGATTGAAATTAAACATACTCTCCTCTATGCTCTATGTTATTTTCAATTTTTATGGAAGATCAAAATAATATGTAGCTTGTATTTATTCACTTTTCACGGCAGATCGTGAAAGAAAAGTTTATGCAGATAGAGCATTTTAAAGTATAATAGCTACCAAGATAAAAAAGACAACAATTTACTTATTTACTTATGAAAATGGCAAGTAGAATCTTCTAAATTGTACAGTTTTTTCTTATGAGATTCCCAAAGAAACTCCATAATAACATTTGCAAATGTTTCCATAAGAAGAAAGTTTATGAAACATGTTTAAATATTTATGGAATGTTAAAAATGAGGCATTAATTGGCAAACAACTTAATTAAAATGCTTTCTCAAGTAATTAGCAACAAATACTTCCCTATCTGTTTTGCATGCCATTTGTCTTGTGTTTGTTAAACCCGCCTGTCAGTCAAACTTTGCTTCAGGTAATTTTTTTGCTCTGTGGGGAAAATCTTCAAAAATTACATCTGAATTTAAAATATTTTGATTATCATTTTTATCTAACAAATTCTCTTTTTCACTTCATCTTCTATATGTCCCAGTAAACCACCATCCTGGGAATTTAGGGCCTGAAGATGAAATTCTGCATCAAGGCATTACTGAGTTTCCAAAAACACTCTCCAGAGAACAAACCGAATCAATCTAGAATCAACAAACAGTGCAGTTAATTAATGAGAACACCATAAGGGAGCTTTTTTAAACAATGTTGACGGCTGCTGCCTCAGGACCGATAGCACCAGAAGTTATTGCTGGTTTGAAAGAAGTGACTCTTAGGGTTCCCCCAAGGCACCTTTTGCTTACATTAGCTATTTACCACAACTTTTCCTTTTATTTGCACCCTTGGGGAAGTACACTTATTTCCTAAATTACTTTTTAAGTGATGCTTATTCCTGCCAGTAGCCTGAGGTACAGAGTGAAGGTACCACAGAGTAAACAAAAACAGGAACCAAGTCTGAAAGAGCACTGAACAAGTCTGCAGAAAAAAACCCTTATACTGTAGAATTGTTTTTCCAAACTACAAGTCCTGAGATGGCATGTAAAGTGTGGGGGCTTCTTCCTTGGGTCTGGTTTAACTGCAGGAGTTTAGAGGGGAGAGCAAGGCTCGGGGGGATGCCTCAGAAGCAGGTGGCGGTACTGGGTGTGAAGTTGAGAAGACATAAATACTTATTTTGGGCAACAAGCCTTATTAAAATTAAAAAAAAAAAACCTAAGACAACTAAGAACTAAGAGATACTTAAGCCTTATAATAAAGTCTTGCTACATCTTTGTGTTTTAAACCATCAATCTGCAAAAACTTCCTGTCCACAAAAGGTAAGCTTCTCAAAGTTAAGCCCCTGCTTTGTTCACTGGCTATTCCCAGCTCCTATACAGTGTCTGGTACATAAGTGCTCAAAAAATAGCCGTTCAATGAATGATTAAATGACTAATGATTAGAGTAATGGAAGTTCATAAAAGAATATCTTAATTCTGCCAGTAATTCCCTTGGCAACTGACAGGTACTTAAAGATATTCTTTGTTTTTAGAAGTAGCCATCTGCCATCAATGTCTAATGCATGGTACAAGAAATAAGACCTGTAAAGTTGTCATTCAATAAGTATTGACACAAAACCTACTAGATGTCATATATTGTGCTAGACTTGAAGATAACAGTAATTAAAAGACAGATTTGGTTCCTACCCTGAATTCGTAGTCTGATAGGGAATCAGATATTCATCTAGTAATCATACCAATATATCATTCAGAAAACATGGTAAGAGCCTTGAAAACAATACTGGGTTCTATGAAAGCATATGAAAGGGTTCAGAAGACTAAAGTGGTCATATAAGGCCATTTTTTAATGTGATGAAAATATTTTAGATGCAGATAATTTAAGAAAGATGTGGTGTTTAGAGGTTCATGAAACTAGAATATTCATTTCTACATCTTTTCTTGTGAATTACAATCTCATCCAAACCCCTGAAAGAGTTATTCAAGATGTCAGCTGCTTTAAACTATGTTATGCAGTTCCAAAACTTTCAAAACTTATACACCCACATACGGCTATTTTAGTAGAATAAGTAGGCATTAAATTCAGTAAATCTTAATTCCTTTTCCTATAATTAGGATTTTTAAATATCTTAGGAAAAAAAGATTAATCTTTTAATTAATGAATAACGCAATATAGTTGCTAAACGTTTTTAAGTAAAAAAGTTTAGGTTTTATATTAAGCACAATAATATAATAGAAAAATAGATATTTATTAACTGCTTTCTGTGCACCAAGAACAATGCTAGTGTCTCCCCCCGCCCCCTTTTCTTTAAGTAGCTAGGCAGGGAGCGCAACGTGATGATCATGACCCCAAGATCAAGACCCTAAGCTAAGATTAAAAGTTGGATGTTTACTTGACTGAGCCACACAGATGCCTCCTTTTATTCCCTTTTAATATTCAATTCTATTTTAGTAGTTTTATTAAATTAAAAATTTGGGTTTGCTTTCTAGGCAAGATCCCTGTTTTCACATTGTTATTCTATTCTATTCTATTCTATTCTATTCTATTCTATTTACATAAGAATGGATAAGATGAAATATTACAAATCATACTGATTAATTTTTTTGATTTAAAGAAAAATTTGGATACAGACACATAGACAATACTTTTACCCTCAGTTCTATTTATCATGTTGTGTCCAATGCATAAACAGTGCTGAGCAAATGAAGGTGCTCCATTATTGAAAAAGGTAAATGAATAAGTCATGTATTTGGAGCTACTTTAATTTTTCTGTCTATGTGTATGTGTAACTTGAGAGAGACATTGAGAGAAAGAAGGAGACAACATTTGGTATTCTAATTGCTTTTTATACAGGTTATTTGTCACCTAATAAACTTGAATTTCATTATTGATAAAAGCTATCTGAGTTTGTTAAGAACTATATTTTTAAAATTAATGGTGGCATGAGAGTTGGACAAAACAAAAAGCCAAAAACAAGAGCAGCTTGGATTTCTAGGCATAATCCATGGTGGACAGAGTCAAATGTTGGAGAGCTTAATAACGGGATATCAAACTTTTTGCAGTACAGTGGTGAGGGGAATAGGCAGGTAGGTCTATATAAATTGCTGTTTTACTCCATCTGTTTTGCCTCTATTCAGAAATACTCAACTGCTTATGTCTTGGTGAATGTAGTGCTGCTCTTCACTTTGATATTCACACATCCTCTTGATCTCTTCTTCAAGTTTGGGAATTCCAGATGGTAAGGCAAATTATCTAAACTACTACTTGAATCAAAGGTAAAAAAAAAATACAAAAAAAAAAACCCCAGAAAAACAAAAAACCAGCAGTATGACCTGGTAAGTCATAAGTCTCACTTATCAAAATAAGTGTTTTTAAAATAAAAATTTATGTACTTGGCCTCCAAGGAATCTAATGTGTACCACTTACTGAATGAAAAACTGAAAACCATAGAGTAAAAAAATAAAGATGTGATAGAAAAAAAGACCTGGAAAAGAAAAGTGAAAATCAAGGTGTTAGAAAAATTATTTTTAAGGTGACAATATTTGGGAAATGCATTAAAAACAAGCATTAAGAGAATAAAATGTTAGAATTGCATAAAATGAAGACTACAGAAAAATGCAAAGGATATAGAATGTATTAAGAAAAATAAAGGAGGAAAGGACTAGGAAATTATTTTTGGACTCTCTTTTCATTTATAAAAACCAGTAGCTCTTTGCTGAAGGGGAAGCTTAATGTAATGGTAAGAAATAATAAAAATAGACAGGAAGCAAGTATGCTTTGACAATAAAAAGTCATTTTTTAAATGAAACTAGTAGTGACTAAACATTGTTCTCTTCTCCAGTAACGAATCACAAATCAAGGAACTGAATTAAGTAGTAGTGGACTTTCAGAGGAACTGGAACATTCAGCCATAGTATATCTTGGCACATTATTTTCAGTCCAAAAATAATGAAGAAATGTCAGACACCAGAGATAATCTATTAAAAGAAAAAAAATAAAAGTATTACATGCAATAATCATAATATCTATGAAAAAATAATTTTGGTAGTCTGTGAATATTAATAGATTAAACTAAATACCCTTAATCTTAAAGTAGAAGTTCTCCAATAAGTTTCACATGTCATGGAGAATATCCAATATACTGTAATTCTAAAAAATAATTCTATGTCATTCTGTAGGTTCATTTTGTGTGTGTGTGTGTGTGTGTGTGTGTGTGTGTGAATACTACATTTCAGAGCCTAGGGTTCTGAACAAGTCTGATATAATCTCATATTACAGGCTGGGTTGTATGTGATCTAAACCTAGAAGACTCCCTTTAGTTTCATAGTTAAGATGTGAGTGATGTGGATTTGGACCAAATTAGATTCCAGATAGCCTCTTTCTTTGTGGGTGACTTGCTCTTTTCTAGAATTCTACTGTTGGGGCTTGGCCGGAATTTAGCCAAACTCCATGGTGGCAAGGACATCTGGGCATTTACCTCAATGTATTCAACACATTGTCAGATCGAGAGATATATATGCATCACAGAATGGAAAGTTTTGGTTTCATAGAGCATTGGAAATACCTCCTAAGAAGAGAAGTGTCTGTTTGGATTAGATGGTTTCCAGTTAAACAGATGGGGTACCAGCCTCCTGGGTTTAAAACTGGCAGAACCTTTTAGGGCATTCAATAAAAGAATCAACAGTGTTTAAAGAGGAAGCAAAAACACTAGGGTCAGAAACATGACATATTTTTGCACGCCAAATAATAAAGTTAACATATCTACAAGTTAAATGCTCCAATACATTGATTCTTTGCCTAAACAAAATTATATAAATTAATGGGAATTTTAACTTTTTCTTGGATTTCAATATTTTTGTCCTGCCATCACCCGAGTTAGCATAAAAATTTCAATTTTATAGAAAACTTCCAGTTTACTAAGGTATACCATTAGAATTATCCATGAAAAATGCTGCTCTCTTTCTTCTACTATTCAACCAAGGCTCCAGCTATATGTAAGTCTCAATAAAGAGTGAACTCAAATTAATTTAATTATATATTGACTATTTAATGTGCTCCAGGTACTACTCTGGTTTCAAAAGGTTAATAACCAGTTCCTCCCTTTAAGGATTTACAATCCAAGACATTAGTTCTTCACATTTTTTTTTCCTGTTTCCACATTTATCACATTGACATGACATTCCAGAAGTGAATTCTAACTTCGAGGTATGACCTTCTTAAGAGTCTGACACACTACGGGGATGCCTAGGTGGCTTAGTCAATTAGTGACTGACTCTTGATTTTGGATCAGGTTATGATCTCATGGTTGTGAGATGGAGCCCTCGCATGCTCTTTCTCTCCCTCTCTCAAATAAATATATGAATGAATAAATGAAGAATCTGACACACTATGTACCCTCATACCCTCTAGATTCTCACTTGAATATCATCGATCTAGTAGAAGGAAACAAATCTATAATCAATATATTAGATATAACAAAGGCTTTCAGGTGCAAATCTGCAAATTTAGAAATCTGAATCAAATACAATTGAAGAGGGGCAGCCCCAGTGGCGCAGCGGTTTAGCGCCGCCTGCAGCCCACGGTGTGATCCTGGAGACCCTGGATCGAATCCCACGTCTGGCTCTCTGTATGATGCCTGCTTCTCCCTCTGCCTGTGTCTCTGCCTCTCTCTCTCTCTGTCTCTATGAATAAATAAATAAAATCTTAAAAAAAATACAATTGAAGAAAACAATGAGTTCAGTTTTGAATGTGTTCTCTTAGATTGTTTTGGGATATCCACATAAACTATCCAGCATTCTATGTATATTGCATTTAGGAGACAAATTTACAATAGAAATATAGATTGCAAGATCACATATGGGTAGATGTTGGAGTTATGAATGCAGATAAACTTGTATGTGTAAAGAACATACAGAGCAAAAAACAAAAAAGATGGCAAAGGAGTCTAAGAAGTGAGTATGTCACAAAAGCTAAAGGATAAAAGTATTTCTACAAGAGAGTTAAATAATTTTAAATGTGGAAGAGATCAAATAATATAGGACTTTGTATGGTTGGGGTGTAGCAATTTAGGTACCATTGGTAACTCTTGCCTGAGCAGATTCCATAGAGAGGTGAGGAAGAGCCTAGATTTTAGAGAGAAATAAAGAAAAAAAGTGAGAGTGAGAAACTGATGGATTTAAAGACTGTCTTTTGTGTACCCTATCTATGAAAAGACAAAAAAAAATTCAAAGTAAGGACTAGAAGAGTGTTTAAGTTTAAGCAAAAAAATGAGGTAGGAGTATTATTTGTTGGTTTGCTTGCTATTTTTATTTAATTAAAATTAACTTTCACAAGATTATTAGAAAGAACTACTTACAATGGAAGACAGAAAATCCTAGAAATAAGAAAATACACTTTACAGAACTCCCCTCCATAATAACAAGGAAATTAAAGAAAAGAAGCAAATTAAGAAGAAAGAAAAACCTATATTCAAGCTAACACCTCACCAAAGTCCTAACTTCTGGAGACAAACTGCAAGATATATCATATTTAGGAACAAAATTGTTTAACAACTAAGTAGATTATTCAGCTAAGGAATTAAAAGCCATCAAAAATGTATAAAAGTCATTAACCTTTGTATATCCAACAATATTGCATTTTAATGCTAAAGCAAAAGGTATTAAAAATGTAAGAATTATACAAAACCATGGTAGTAGTGGAACACTTTTTAAAATTCTTCTAGAATTTGGTAGGTTAAAAATAATTCAATAAATAAATATACAAATGATTTTAATAACTAGCTTGATTCTATATACATGAAACATTACAAAATTTAATCATGTACTTAAAAGTGAATCATCTTTTTAGAAAAATAAGAATCATGAAGATGAAATATATAGAAGAAATATAAATGGATAATATATATTAGAAACATGCCTAACCTTAACTACTCATCAAAGATACACAAAATAAAAGTGAGATACTGTATCTTTTGTACTAGATCTAAAAATACTGAAAAAATAATAATGCCTATTGATGATGGGAATATGAGAAACTATGAAGTAATTTATGTTATTGGGGTGAGTATAAATTTGTATAGTTTCCTGGAGAAAAATCTGGCAATAAAACTAAACTTTAAATGTTCACTCATTCTGGTCAAGAGATTCCACTGCTCATAATTCCTTCAGGATATAGCAGTTTAAAGGTGAACCTACAAGGATGTTTTCTTCAGTGATGTTAAGAGTCATAAATTAAAATCAATGAGTTTAAAAATAAAATGACAGCTTTGCAAACATTAAAGAGAATGTGTCAACTATTTATGTACTGACATGGGAAAATGATAATAATAGATTATTAAGTAGAGAAAACAGGTTGAGTGAAGAATAGTAAATAAATTATAAACCCACTTACATCAATTAAAAATTTACATATACATATATGTAGCAGATAATAGTTCTTCTCTAAATTGAAATAATCTACTTTTATTTGGGGCATTGCTTAAGTTTCTCTTAGGCAAATATGGAGCTTTCTTTAATTCAGTTAAGGCTATCATTTCCAAGTAGACAAAGACAGCTGCATTTTAGGTCATCAATTGCACAAGATTCAGATTGGCTCCCTAAAATCTGAAAGTACTTAGACCTAATGAGATAGACCAAAGTTACCTCATTAAGGTCTATGTCAGGAAAGGCTCCTAAAATAAAATTACTTCAAGAAAATAGTGAATATGGGCTCATGAGCAGGGCAGAAAACAAGAAATCCCAGGATGTGTGGAGGATTGTCCTAGCAGAGCTCTTAGCTGACCATAGAAACAAATTAAGACCTTACTATGTAAGTGTTTGTGTTCCAGGAAACCATGGAATATAGATAGAAGAGAGGTACAGAGAATTTATTCAACAAATATTTTTTGAGTGCTTTCTATATGGCAGCTACTATTCAAGTTATCTTTGATACAACAGTGAACCAAAAATACACACATCCTTGCTTTCATGAAACTTGCAGTTTAGAGGAGTAAAATAACCAATAAACAAATAAACTTACTATATTGGTGACACTAAGGACTACCTAAGGAAATACTGCCAGGAGTGCAGAGGCAAAATAGGAGTATTCCTATTTTATGCAAAGTAGTCATTGAATGCCTGGTCATTGAAGATAAATTTTGAGGAGGCACCTGAAACAAGAATACAAGCCATATGGATATCTGGAAAGAGGATTCCTGACTGAGAGAACAGCTGAGCCTAATACTCAAGATGTGTTTCTTATACAAGGGACATAAACAAGCCAATGAGTTTAGGATGAAATGAAGAGAAGTGGGGAAATAGAAGATGAGAAATAGGAAAGGTCAGTCCATGCAGAGACTTCTAGGCCATTTTTAGAATTTTGGCTTTTACTCTGCAAAGAAGAGGAAGTCATTGGAGGATTCTGAGTTTAGGAGAACATTTGGTTGAGGTCTGCACTGGGAAGGTTATTCAAAGGACAACATTTGACTACATAGTGGCCTCTGTCAGCCACATTCACACGGTTAAGAAGGATGTCCTTCAAGAGACCACTACACAGAAGCAGAAAACCATAGCAATAGCTAACTTTTAAAATAAGTGATTAATTTTTGATATGTGTGGAGAATGACTTTAACTATCCCATAGGTTTTTATTTAATCTTTTGTAATAATCATGTTATCAGACAAAATAATAAAGGCACAACAACAAGAAAAATATAGTAAAAGGAAAATGCAACACAGAAAAGAAGCAATGAAAAGAAGGTTATAGAAAAGAGTTTTAAAAAAAACAACATATAATGAGTACTGAGGAAGGATTTGGTCTGTATAGGAAAAGAATACATCTCCCTAAAAGATTGGAATTAAAAACAGAAGTAGAAATAGATGTGGTTTTAGGCATAGTGATGAGAGAATTGAGGAATTTCCATTAAGATACCCTTAATCTCCTCTGTAACATATAAAAGAGGTTAATTTGCTTAGAGAAAGATTCTAGATGTTGGGGTTGGGGACTTGAAGAGTTTGGCAAGCATTTGAAATAGCTGTAATGGGAAATGGTGCTGAGAAGGCAGCTGAAATTGAGAGCCATAAAAATATAATGTCACCATTGCTCACATTTATGTGATTTCCTCTAGCAGCCCCCTAGCATCTCAGAAATAGAAGTAGAGAAGGCAGATGTTTGGACTAAACCAAGGTTCTGAATTGCAGTATAACATGGAGCAGGCTCGAGAAGACTTTCTCTCCCAGCCATGATGTGCTAACAGGGACTAGATTTGTCGTCACATCTTAAACAACTACAAATATAGACAGGATGCATGGAATAGTAATTTTCAGACAATTGATAACAGCCCAAAACAGTGATACCTGAGAAAAGGAAACAAATGAAGTGAGAACTACAGTTGTTCAAGTTAACTTCCCAGTCCTCAGTGCAAATGGAAACCCAGTCAAAGCCCGGAGGTCTGGCTGAATAAAGGAGATGAGTGGAATTTTAGGAATTTCAGGAAGGCCAAAATTGCTAAAATTTGTTGGGGAGAAGGGGAACTCAGAGAACTGCATTGTGATAGCTTTCAAGATCTGCAGAGGGTTTCTCTTGAGTGTTTGATTTAGGACTGTTCTGCACATACATGAGAGGATAGTACCAGAGGTTGATGAGAGAAGAATAAGGAAAAAAAGGAATAAATGCTACAACATCTGGAGTTAACATGAATTGAGAAGAATCTGTGTTTCAATCAGTTAGAGTAGGAAGACCTCCAAACATAAGAATTAAGTAGTGTCTAGAAAAACATTGCTTTAGTAGTGGGGCTCTGAATATGCTACATTAAAGCTTAAAAACAAACCTTAAAAGAAACGAACTGATTTCAAGTAACTGTGTCCCAGAATGAAGCCCAACAATATTTAAAGAAATATAAATTATAAAATTTACAATGACTAACATCTAATTAAAGAAACTTGATTCATGTAAAGAAGCAGAAAAATAGAACTCAAAGCAAGGAGAAAATTTAATCAATATAAACAGACACAGAAGTGGCAGATTGAAAGCAACATCAGACACTACTTAACACTCTCAGATAGCTCCCTATATTTAAAAAAAGAACAGGAAATTATGAACATGAGAATAATAATAGAATAGAAAAGACACTTCTACAGTGAAAAATAAAATAATGTGTATTTAAAAATTCACTGACTGAGATTGAGATTAGACACTGCAGAAGAAGTGATTAGTGATTTAGAAGACATAGAAATAGAACTTTACAAAATAAGCCTGAGAAAAATATGGCTAAAAAAGTCAACAGAAAAAAAGAATGAACATCAGGGAAATGTGAAGAATGTGAAGTCAAAAATGCCAAGTGTGGGTAGCCTGGGTGGCTCAGCAGTTTAGCACCTGCCTTCAGCCCAGGGCATGATCCTAGAGATCTGGGATCGAGTCCCACATCAGGCTCCCTGCATGGAGCCTACTTCTCCCTCTGCCTGTGTCTCTGCCTCTCTCTCTCTCTCTCTCTCTCTCTCTCTCATAAATAAATAAATAAAATCTTTAAAAAATGCCAAATTTTAAAATATGTATAATTTGAACCCTAAAAGACAAAGAGAAGGAAAGACAGGGAAAAATGGTTAAGAAATAATGGTAGATAATTTTCAAATTTTGATGAAAATTATTAACTTACAGATACAAGAAACTCAACAAAGTCCAAACAAAGTAAACATGAAGAAAGCTACACCAAAATATACCATAATCACTTTGTAGAACAGCAGCAATAAAGAGAAAATCTTAAATACAATCAGGAGGGGAAAAAGATTCATTATTTACAAAGGAACAAAAGAATGGTAGCAGAATTCACATCAGAAACCACAAGGCCTGAAGGTAATGGAGCAACATCTTTAAAATAGAAAGGACTAAAAACCTGTCAACTTAGATTTCTATACCCACCAAAAATGTCTCTCAGAAATGAAAGCAAGACTTCTGGCTTCCACTTTGGCTGTAGAAAGCCAAAAGGAGTGTTACTCTCATGCTTACAATAAGAAAAAGACCAATAATCTACAAAACATAATTTTTTATTTGGACATATTAGAGAGCTGAGGGCACAGGGCAATGAACAAGTAGTGTGAAGTCTCAGGAGAAAGTTGCTTCCAGAAGTAGATAGGATGAAAGACTTGTTTATCTAGAAAGCCACACTGGGGATTACACATACTGGAAAAAAGTATTTAGGTAAAATTTTTAACAATTGCTAAATGCTGAGTGTGGGCTAGCATGAAAGTATGGAACCCATGGGAGCCACAGACACAGGGAAAGGATTACCTCATTGGCAGTCTCTTTCCCCACAGATTTCACCAGGTACTTAAAAGATTGAGAACAGGGCAAGAAACCAGAGAAAGCTTCTTGCATAGAGGTCTAGATGAGGAAAACAGAAACTACTGTTTTTAGAAAAATCTCCAAGGTGCCCTGATCCTTCTATCTTTTCTCTCAAACAGAAAAGAAAACAAATAAATCCTTAAATCACTGAGGAAAGAACACATGTTACTATCAGGACTCATATGAATACCCATGAAAGCTAGAAGATGGAAACAGAAAATAAAACTCCTCTACCTCTGAGGGAAAGGCAGGAAAATATTGTGAGTTTAAATCATTAGAGAACCTTCCCTGGGAAAGATTCTGAGAAGGCCCACACCCTAAGACCCAGATACATCTGCTCATGGGACATATCTGCTCAAGTTGAAGTTTCAACCAGGACTATAGAGAATTCTCCCTGTCTACCAACACCTAGCTAGCCAAGAGGGTCAATGTACCAGAAAAGTCTAATGAAGAGGTTCCTGGTGTCCACTGGTTTACCATTTTGAAGGTTCTTCTTTGGTTGGGGTAGCTTTAGTAGAGGGGTGGAGGCAAAAAACAAAAACAAACAGAAACACTCTTTAATGAATCGTAGAAGTCAAATGGAATGTGAAAGTAATATAATGAGTGAAAACTACTCTTTGAGAAAGCTCAGTGTGAAAAGAAAGAAGCTAGATAGGGCTAGAGAAAACAGTAGTCAAGAAGAGTGGTTTATAGGCTCAGCTCAATATGTCCATTGAATAGGAAGTCATTACAAATGTTCTTTTGAATTCTCTTCTTCTCCCCTTGAAAAATTATACTGCCATTTTTTGTCTGCAAAGGTCTCAATAATATTCCCCACCCCCCAGTGGAATTGCAGCTTCAAAATTAATTGCCATGCCTTTAAGTGATATATTGTGATTTCTAAAAGATCCAAACCTTGTCACTAAAAATAATTATCAAACAAAATAATATTTCTAAATATTTGGCATTATATATTTCCACCCTATCACAAGAAAACTTCAATTCAAATGTTAATCTTCAGGGTTGGTCTTATGAAAAAATGTGGCAAAAGCAAAATTTGTCAGAAGTGGCCTTCTTCTTCATGATCTTCACACTTGCTTGTCATATCTCACCCACTGTATTGACCAGCATCATTACATGGCCCCAGACTACCCAGGCTCCTTTACTGTAACTCTGCACTGACCTAGTCTTCCTAGATATAACTCTGAATCATAGCCTTATCATTCCATATTTCCTTCACTCAAAGAAGCCTCAGTGGCCTCTTGGTCCCAGAGGACCTCTTACTCTCTATATTAACATGGGGAGGAAAATTGATTAAAACTATTCATATGAAAAAAAAAAACTATTCATATAAACATGTTAACGACCAAAAACAGTAGAACATCTTCCCTAACCCCAAAGCACATATAATTTATTGGAGGTTATTCTTTTAGATAAATGGAATTATCTTTCAGTGGTAGGATGTTATACCTTAGTGAAAACTCAGACTAGCAAGGTAGAGTTAGAAAGATGGCATTTTTCTCTTTTTACTAATTTTTAGGATTTAAGTTTCTTAAGGTTTTTAAGCATGTAATATTTTTAAGGATCTTAAGATTATGAGAACATCTCAATGAAGTAAAATTCTTGGGCAGGAAAGGTAAAAGACAAAACAGTTTAGTAGATCTGACTCCCTGAACACGGCTAGGCCTTTGATTTACAGCAATGAAAGCTGATTGTGTGTATATGTATGTGCATGCTTGCTTGGTTTTGGTTTGTTTGTTTGTTTTAAGATTTATTTATTTATTTATTTATTTATTTATTTATTTATTTATTCATGAGAGATGCACAGAGAGAGAGAGAGAGAGAGAGGCAGAGACACAGGCAGAGGGAGAAGCAGGCTCCATGCAGGGAGCCCAATGTGGGAGTCAGTCCCAGGTCTCCAGGATCACACCCTGGGTGGAAGGCAGCGCTAAACCATTGAGACACCTGGGCTGTCCATGTTTTGTTTTTTTTTTAATTAAGTAGGTTGTTTCACAGAAAGCATAGGGAAAGAAGAAAACTATGAGGAGTTTGGTTTGTAAAGCACCAATAATGTTTTCTCATTAAAGAGCAATATATAGAATTTTCATCTGACATATTGCCATGATAAGCACAAGTTGGAAAAATTCTTCTTTTGGCTCAAAGTTAGGGAACATACTACTAACAAATATTTAACACTTGTGGGGTTCTAAGAGATGCCTAAGAGGCATTTACAATGAGTCTGCTAATTTTCAGAAGTACTCCACTTTGTTTATATGCAAAGTTTGTACCGCACACTTACGAAGGAACTTTTTTCTTTATTATTTAATTGCTCGCTGACTGGTATGGCTGGAAGGAACATAAAGGTCTTGGCATCACTCCGTCCTACCCAAGAAAGACTACTCCAGACTGAAGAAAACCTATCTAAGCCTGATAGGAGAAAAATAGAGACAAAGGAGGGTTCTCCTTCCTTTAAGGAAGAATGATGAGAGGGATTAGAGAATTTTTTTCAGATGCTGTTTTATAGGTTCATCACAAATACAATTAGGAGAACCTTTTTTTTCAAGATACAAAAGAAATTCACCCTCTTAGGTTTTAGTTTTTATATGTTAAACATTTCTTATTATTTACAAAATAATACAAAACATCATGTTTTTCACTAGGGGCATCTGAAAAAGCCAAGACATGATCCTTGCTTTCAGAGGGCTAAGAATTCGGTAACAACATAAGTTTTCAAGGGGTTGACGTAGGCCCTTGTTACCTAGATTAGGATGGCCCAATTAGTTATCCTGTCTTGCCCTCAACTTTCCCATAATTAGAACAAAGGAATTGAACTAGATAATTTTATTGCTCTTTCCAGCTTTAACATAATAATACAATTCTATTCTATTCCCAGATCTCTGATTTCATTAGTTTAGTGCTTTAAGTCCTAAAATATTTAGTGTAATATGGAAGGATTCAGTATAAGTGAGGGTTATGTGGAGTTATAACCTAGTCAAACCCATGATGCAAAAATTCTCAACATGATTCCCTTGGAATCTTTGATACATATATTAACTGGCAACACATGGAGACAAGTATCAGCATGTCTATTTCATCATCGTTTGGATTAGGGAAAATCAACAAATTAATGTATTAAAAATAAAGGACTAACTGACAACCATTAGGGGATGTATGCTATGTATATACACACTATGGGATATTGTGCTTTTAAATTGAGGAGTAATGCATACAGTATGATCTTTTTGAGGAGTTAAAAAAGAAAAGACAACAAAGGAATAAAAAAGAGCAAAAGAGAGTAATTATTAGCACAGAAAAAAGGCATGAAATATATATACCTGACCTTTGTCACCTCAGGAAGGTAGATTTGAAAGAAGATGAAAGAATATACATTTCTATGTTATTTGACTCTATAATAATCATAAATTACTTTTGGAAATCAATAAATCTAACTTAGTAATAATAATTAAGTGAGGGGATCCCTGGGTGGCTCAGTGGTTTAGCGCCTGCCTTTGGCCCAGGGTGCGGTCCTGGAGTCCCAGGATGGAGTCCCATGTTGGGCTCCCAGCATGGATCCTGCTTCTCCCTCTGCCTGTGTCTCTGCCTCTCCCTCTCTCCCTCTGTCTATCATGAATAAATAAATAAAATCTTTTAAAAAAATAAATGAAACATCTTTTTGAATATCATACCAAATAAGTTTGTATTAGTGAAGTCAACACCTTGATATTTGGTACAGTGAGTTTTAACTGATTTGACTACTGGTAGCATCATGGTCAAAAGCATGGACTGTGAAGCCAGAACCTTCAGTTCAAATGCTGTTCTACCACTCTGAGCTGTGAGACTTTAGGCAAATTCCTTAACATCTCTTTGCCTCAATTTTCTCTTCTATAAAATGGGAATAATAATAACAATGTCTAACTGAGGATTTTGTGAGGATTAAGTGTGTTAGTACACATACAATTAAGTATAGCATCTAGAATATAGTAAACACTCAATAAATGTTTGCTATTTTTAGTAGTAAAGTCTGAGATTTCAACTCTTAGGATCTAAAGTAAAGAGAGTTAAGATCATAATTGCTTTAACTAGATTATCAGAATCTAAGCAAGACTCGTTTTCTTTATTACTCAAGGGAAAGAAAAAATAAAAGATCCATAAATAGAATTCTCCACCATGTCATCTAAAAAAATAAAACTTTCACAAAACCATAGCAATGAAATTGTCTTTTCTCAAAAAGGTTAAAGTATTCTTTACTCAAAATATAAGCCTGTATATTAAGCCTGACACTTTTTCCCTTTTCTTCACCTCCTCATCCAAAATTGTGGCCAGGTGCAGAAAAGGATTTGAGTTAGTAGAAGGGAATTCAGTGCCATCTAAACTCCATATGGTCGCAAGAGATACCAGAAAATGAAAGAAGGTTCAGTCAAAAAGACACTCGCAGTAAAACTGAATTTTTAAAGCTACATCTGTCATATTATTTGTGCCACATGAATCATTTGGTTGCAATGAGGACAAAAGGAACTCAGTGCTAGGAGTGCAGGACGTGTGTGTATCCGTGTATGTGTGCGCCTTTCTCACAGAACATATGTTATCCCACTTGGATTTTGCCAAAGGTGAAGTTGGACCATGTAATAAAATACAGTGTTACACAACCAAAACGTTGGGATTTATTCTTCATCTGAAGAAAAGTATTTGTTTTGGACTTGGATTCGGAGGCTTTGTTGACATTTTCCCACAACGATAGAAAAAAGATGTTTCTCATCTTTTCCAGAATAGTTCTTCTTCTTTTTCCCCTCCTCCCCTTTATTTGTGGCATTCAACAATGAGAAGGGAAACTTTGCAGACAATAAATGCAGCCGAACCATGAAAAAAAAAAGAAAATGGAATCGCTCTGTGACTCGCATGGTGTGGCTACAGCAAGGCAGATCCTAGAGAGTTGGAATCATATCATCCTGAGCATCTGCACCACTCCTCCTTGGAGAGTGCATACTAATCATCTCTCTTCATGGTCAGTAACCACATAAGGACAACACCAGACGATGCCAGTGGTTTTGGTCCTGTAGCATTTATCTGCTTCCCTGCAAAGATAGTCATGCCAGATAATATTCGTCAACCTTGTCCTTGGTCTTCTCCCCTGATTGAGGCAGATGTTTATTTTCCATCTGTACTATATGTCAGTGCAACTGCAGCCTTCATCTGGCAAAGGGTGCCTGTAATATTATGAGGCCATCACATAAGCTGCTGGAAAGATTACTCTGGTGAATAAAATCAGTTTATGGCTAAAAACATTTATTCTTCATTTTGATAAGCTCTTAACAAATGGAAATTTGCTTTCTTACACTTTTGCCAAGCATAGGACCATGTTTATTTCTCGCTATATGGGTCACGAAGGATTCCCAGCTGTTAGCTAGAGTCAGTTGTGCATTGCTGCACTCAACAACATCTGTTTCACAAAAACAGTATCCAGCTTTTAGCACTCAAATGGAGGTTATACCATATGCCGGCAGACCACTTAGTTTTTACCTTGGGAACTAACTTTACTCTAGTCAAGGTAACAGAGGAAAAACTGAATATTTAAATGTTACCCGGCTTCAGTCACATCTTCATGTGTGCTTGTCATTTCCAACTATATATAGTAAAGTTAGTTCCAAGCATATACTGCAAGCTGTTCCTCTGTTTAATTATTAATTGGAAGAAAGTTTGTTTGCAAAACAGTTGAAATGTATTTTGTGATAGACGCTGATGTTGAAAGTAGTGCCATAAGATGATTTCACAAAGAGAGCATTCTGTTAAAATGTCGATGAATATTAACTATGGACAAAAGCAAATTGGGCTTATAGCCCCTAAGTAATATGAGACATTACAGAAAATACAGACTATCAAATATTTTCTTACGTTACAAAATAGTCTTCACTGCCAGATTTTTGTCTTGGTTCCCTTATCTTAGTCTGTTATACTTTTTTAAAAGAAAATAAAATTGTGCCTTTAGTTCATTTTGTGAAAACATAAAGCTTAAAGAAACATATTCAAATGCATAGTGGTTTTCAAATGTATATCTCTGTTAGCACAGTCCTTGAATCCCTACAAAAGGTACCTAACTTGTTTCCTAGAGGCCTGAAAATAGTTTATTGACACAGATAATCTAAAGCATTGTTTTATAAGTTTTTTTCATGGGTAATGAATATTTTTTAAATAATATTAAAGAACATTAAAATTCTATGTCTCAGTTCTGCAATTTCCTTAGCTCCCAAAATGAAGACATTTAGTCCTGTTCATCTCTAAAACCTTTTCCAAGTGATGTGATTCTACAACAGTACATAATGATTACTCAAAGAAGGCCATGGTTTTATCTTCATAAGCAGAAGTATTAGTTTTTAAAGATTTCCTTGATGCTATGATAAATGATAGGAAAAGAGAACTTCCTGAATTGAAACTTTAATTATGATGTCAGAGAAATAAGAGGGCCTTATCTGGACCTCAACTGGGGAAGACCCTACATCTGATTTCATTTTCAAGAAAAATAAGGAATATGTCTATCTGAGAACTGGTTGTCCATAGAGACTCCAGAACAACCAAGTTAGAAACTATTCAGTAAGGACCACACTAATTATTAGGTTATTCATATTTTCCATCTGCGACTTGCATATAAAATTATAAAACCATCCCTGGATTAATCACACAACTAAAAAGGAGAAAAAAGATGAGTTGTCAGCATGTACAGGTTATTCCAATCCTTAACTTTGGTTATCTTCTACTTTAGAAAATTGCCTGTTTCAAAAGCCAACTCCAGATCAGTCCAGCACAGAAATGTTACTTTATCCAAGTTCATTTTGGGTCCACTCTGAAGCTGAACCCTTCTTTCCCTTTCTTAAAACTCTCTGAAGTTATCTTTTGAGTTACACCCAATGACTTCACTTTTAACTACTTATCAACAAAATTTTACTGAAACATTTGCTAATAAAATGAAAGCCCCACTCCCTTTGCCAGAAAGGGGTTTTATTTTTATAAAAAAAAAATAAAGGGAAGGAGGGATGGTAAGGATGAAAGTGGTAATGGTAATAAATGATGAGTAACCTTGTCTACAGCTTGGCTCTGCCAACAAGTACCAAGATGGCCACTGTGACTTTTAGCTGCCCTCAACTCGACAACTTTAGTTATAATGAATAGAAATCCTGACACAGTAGTACCCCATGAACTCAGGCCAGGCACTAGAAAACAGAAATCAAAGTCCTTCTCTCCATCTCTATGAGACCATTAAGTCTTTGCCTTTCTCTGAAGCAGTGCATGTAATATAATGAAAAGACATGATCACGCACTGCAGAAAATGGCTGTGCAAACCTTGTCTCTACACAACTTCAATCTCTACTGCAGATGGTGTTCTGATTCCAAATTCCCAGGAGGGAGAACCTGAATGGTCCAGGTGGAGTCGTATGTTCAACACTGATCTATTCAGCTGTGGTTAATGGGGCCATGACCACATAGAAATAACACTGAGGAGAAGCCTGTTATGTGGAGCAAACAGCTCTCAGAAATGAGATTGTGGATAGAGAATGCATTGCAGTAAGTGTCTCTTATGCAACTGATCTTTTCCTGGAGGTGCTAATGAGCACAAAAGTGTCTAAAGCCACCTTTGGGAGGCAGCTTGATGGCCTGGTTAAGAACATGGACTCTACAGCACCACCAGCTGGAAAGGGTTCTAGCATTCTCCATACAACTTAACCTCAGTGCCTTGCTTTCCTGGGTTATAAACTGAGGATCCTCCCTCATGGGTTTGCTGTGAGGATTAAACAAATTGCAAAACTCTTAGAATAGTGCCTGGCATATACTAAGAGCTACATAATTATGTAGAAATGTTGCTTTAAAAAGACAATAAAAATAAAAGCATTGTGGAGATGTCAGAAAATACCAATTCTTGGTAACATAAATTATACAACTATTTCTTGATCATATTTGGCATTAGGGATACAACCCTTCTTTAGGGAAGATATAATGCTAATAGATGGGTATCATGAATGATTGTAGGACATGAATAAAATCAGTCTATGGAATGCAATCATAATAAGGGGAGGAAAGAGCTTAAGATCTAAAATTTGAGAATCATTACATAAACTTCTTATCTCATTGTAAATATGACAGGAAGGAACACTGCCTTTGCATTTGTTCTGAGGCATTCTTAGTACTCTGTGGGCACTTGATAAATGTTAATAACAGTGAGTGTCACCTAATTTAAACTTTCCTTGCTGATAAAAAAATAAATGAATATTATGTCATCTAATAGAACAGTCCTCACTAAACAGTACTTTACTTGGTTATTTTCCACTAATCAAATATTGAAAATTTTTATGGAAGAGGACATTTATCCCTCTCAAAGAGATTATGTTGCTTAGGTATCCATTGTGGCTAAGATGCAGAAATCAGGGTGCAGTTTTCTTCCAACTAAAGAAATACATAGGGAATATTAATTAGGAAAAGAATATGATGTAAAGAAGAGATTGGGAGTGCTGTTTAGAGAGGGAACAAAGCCTTTCCATGTGTGAGAATGCAATTTAATAAGCATTACTCAGGTGCTTACAATTTAGTGGCAAGTTGGCAGGTAAATCTCCTTTTTATTTACAATACATTAAAATTCCCTCTTAAGATGTCTGTCTTGCATATGTGCATTGCAATCATTGGAGGGCTGAGAATATGCCATCTCATCATTCCCATATCTCTCTTCTCGATATGCTCAAACATAGGAAGTAATCAATGAATGTGTTAAACTTGTACTGTTTTATTAGAGTCCTAACCTAAGAGGCCCTGAAAAGGGACACACTGCAGGGCCTGATCCTAGAGACCCAGGATTGAGTCCCACGTCAGGCTCCCTGCATGGAGCCTACTTCTCCCTCTGCCTGTGTCTCTGCCTCTCTCTCTCTCTCTCTCTCTCTCTCTCTCTCTCTCTCTCCTCTGTGTGTGTGTGTGTCTCATGAATAAATAAATAAAATCTTAAAAAAAAAAAAAAAAGAGGGACATGCTGGAACATCACCAGCGAGTCAGAGGGGATGAGGAGGCAGCAGGGTCTATCTTATTAAAGCTGAGCTGGGCGTAAAGCTGACTCCCAAGAAGGGGTCTCATGAGCATGACAAAACCAAGTTTGACTAAGATCAACTGAACATGTTACTCAAAAGATTGGCCATTGTGAGTGGAGAATGGGAACAGAAGTTCCAAAGTGGGTGCACTCTGAGCATCATATCATGGTGACTGATGCTTGTCATATGTGGCAGGATGCCAGCAAAGGATCAAGATTTTAAAGGGCCCTAGGGAGATAGTGGCATGAGTTAGACAGATCATCAGAGCTTTGCCTTGGCAAGATACTGTTCAAGTTCAAATCCCAATCAAGGAAATAGAATGCTAACAGGAAAACATAGGAAGAATCCAAGTCTGGACAAATACCACAAGATTTGGGGATGATAAAACTTGGTAAATTCATGTGTAACTAGGATTCACCCTAGCTTGACAGATACCAGGCTTACAGGGGTATAATAGCCTGCTAATAATGTACCGTTGACATTAATTCTGACCTGCTCAACAGCTAGTTGAAACAACTTCTACTTATAAAACAAGGAGACTCTGAGGAAGGCAATGGCTGGTATTTGTAGATCACAAAGTATGGATTTGGTCTCAGAGAAGTTAATACACAAAATCAGAGGTGACATTTGTTCCTCTTCAGATTTAGGGCAATATGGAGGACAGTAGAACAGAAGCCAGGCTAGCAGAAAAAGCAACTGATAGTTTGTGAACAAGATTGTTTATACTGTGGCTCAACTGTTGGTTAAGAGGTAGCAGTGAAGGGGATTCCTGGGTGGCTCAGCAGTTTAGCCCCTGCCTTCAGTCCAGAACGTGATCCTGGAGACCCGGGATCGAATCCCACATCGGGCTCTGTGCGTGGAGCCTGCTTCTCCCTCTGCCTATGTCTCTGTCTCTGTGTGTGTGTGTGTGTTTCTCATGAATAAATAAATCAAATCTTAAAAAAAAAAAAGTAGCAGTGAAAGAGGAAGAATGGGAGGGCCACAGTGTTGGTCTTAGGAAAAGAAGGCCATGTGGCATTTATAGCCTTATATGTCAAGATATGGATGGCAATTTCATGACAACATATATGAAATATAGTCTTTAATTTCCTGGGGGTCAATCTTACTCAACTTGAGCTATCCATCATATAATTAACTTCCTCTATGAAAAAAGCCTCCAGTTCACGATACTTTTTAGCCATGTTATAGAGACTGATGCTCCCTTCAAATGGAATAAATTTTAATTAAAGATTCAAGAAATGAACACATTGTAAAGGGTTAATAGACCTCATAGAAAAAAACCTTTCGTGTTTCCAGAAGTCAATGTTTTGCTTCTTGACTTAAATTAATCCTCCTGCATTTCTACTATTTTCTGAATTCAAATGGTTTTGTTGAGGGACTGTGGTATTCTCAGAATTGTGTTTTAATATGTATACCAGGAAGTCATTCCCAAAAAAGCCACTTAGTTATTATACATTCATGTGTTGTATCAGTTTATTTTTTTTCTAATTAACAATCAGCTGCAATCAAAAGAAAGGATGAGAAACAAAAGACAATCTAAGATAACAAGACTCACTTTCGAGGCTCTTGAAAAGAACTCAGGGAAGCATTAGTCTTTACTGTTAATTAAAAATAATCTTACTTCCCTAAGGAAAAAGAATTCATAAATGTTTATCATTGAATAACTGATAAAAACTAAGGATAACTTCTTCTGAAGTTCTAACAAAATCCTTGTTTTCCTTTTTATTATCAGGCATGGTTGTGCAAAGCTCTGAGGAAATGTAAGTCTAATCATTGACGAACTAGGATTGGGGTACTTCACTGACTTTCTTCACATATTCTAGTTTCAGAAACAGAAAAACCTCCAAGAGTTCTTTGTGTCTGTGTAATTCTTCTTCCTCCCTTCTTTATTCCCAAAGTATTTAGAAAATGAATTACTGTAATTTATTGTAAAACCCAGGAAACTTTTGAAAACAAAAGAGGGTGTTGTTAAGAATTATTCTAGGACAACTGATATGACTGGGATATAGTATTACCCTATTTACAGAGTACTTTGAATTCATCTTTCTCTTATTATAACTGTAGAAAATGATTTATAAACTCCTTTTGGTAGCACTTTCATATAAAGGCTTTTCTCCTCAGTCCCCATTTGAAAATTATATATAAAGAGAAATGTCTTCAGGAGCTATGTGCATTTTGATCCAGAAACACAAAAGCTGCAAATGATAATTATAACAAACACATTCTCAAACCTTGACACAGTCACCTGTTCCCCCATTCATTTATTCATTCACAGGATAATTATTGAGAAACTATTGGACTTGGGATGTATTGATTAGCAAGACCCACACACTTCACTGCCTTCTGAATCTATCATCTCATGAGTAGACAGTTGGATAATGTAAATATAAGGTTAAGGATGGCTCATGGTGCCATGGCAATACCTAGGAAGAGTACCAAGTCCAGATGTGCGGTGAGGGAGTGTTTGGGATCAGCTTCCAGGAGCAGCAAGAACTTGATGATGATTTCATATTCAAGCGAAAGAAGGTCTAGAGATGGTGTGTAAGATGGAGAAAAAAAAGGGGGGATGAAGAAGTTTTCAGACAGAAAGAATAGCAAACACACAGACCCTACAAGAGATCAAGGGAGCTAAAGCTGTAGTTTGGTGTAGCTTGGGAATTTGCTGGGCAGTAGTGGGAGAGAATATAAAAAGATAGCAGAATATTTGGGGCTTAAGGAGGAGACTAATTTGGAACCAGGACTGAACTATACAAGAAACAGTAGTGACCTGAATTAGGGAAGTGAGAATGAAAACATTACACCATCAGATTTGAGGAAATTTCCAAACACCATATTGTAGTCTTCATGTTAGGCAAGAAAAAAGAGAACATTGGTTCCCAATGTCTAGATCTTTTAAACCAGGTATTTCTACTTGTGAGATATAATGTATGTTTGGCTGCAATGGCAAGAGTGTTGCCGCCATAGCACTGACAGATGATACCTAACATTTGCATCCAGTTGGGGAGAAGCTGGTTCTCTTCCTTCAGACCTAAGCACTCCACAGAGGGTTTTCCATCATCCTCAATCTCCTGTTCGGGGTTGTAGAATGATTTCAGTTTTTACTTTCTATCTCTATCTTTTGTATTGCATTTTGAAAGAAAATTTTATTTAAAATTTTAAAACAAAATTTTAATTTTGTTTAAAACAAAAGTATTGTCCTGGGATATCAAAAAATCCCTTGATAGGTTGTAGCTCCAGGGCAGGTGGAAACCACTGTGAAGTTATCCAGGACATGTCCTATGATTACAATTGTGGTTTGGATGTAAATACATATGTACAGTACTAATCAGTTCCATGAATGCATACTTTGCTAGAGAGCCAGGATCATGCACAGACTGAAACCAAAAAAATCCTCTGAGTTCCAAACTCTTCTCTCAGGGACAGACAACTGAGGACAGAGACACAGTTCCTTAAGTGGTAGCTCCTCCTCTCTTACTTCCTCCCTCTTCCTTTGACTTTTTCTCACATGGCATTGAGACCCTTTCTTTTCCTTTCACATACTGGCCCAGTCCTGACTTCAGTTACTCTCTCATTGCATATAGTCAAATGGCAGCTGGAGAATTTTTAAAAATTGTCAAAATCATTAGTTACTAAATAGTCTTCTTTAAACTAAATTTGTCTTAGTGGGTTTGGTTCCAGCAACACAGAAAGCAAATTATTTCCTACACTTAATACTGCTTCTTTCACAAGAAATGCATATATGGATCTGCATATATACTTTAGCATAATTCTGTTAAAGTATAGTTGAGAACCAAAATTTTTATTGATCATTCACTGTATGGGGGACATTGTGATAGATACCAGTATTTGAAAAATATTACTGCTCTTCTGTTGCTCTTTGGGAAGTCACAACTTTGTAAGGTGATTACAACACGTCATCAGATCATGCACAAGCTAAGAAAGGTGTTAGATGACGTTCTGTGGACGTTCAGGAAAATGCTTTCTTATGAACTTGAAAATACTTCTGTTGAATTTTTTTAGTCTCAATTCCTCTTTCATTTGTATAAATAGGGTATGTGTGCACATGCATACATGGCAAAAAATATGTTAGGGATTTTCTGAAGAAAGTCAAGAAATGAAAGAATATTGTGAGAAAAAACTACTTAAGCTCTAAAGAGTCCCTAATTTTCCATGATTTCCTGAGGCCCACCAGCTGCTGCCTATGTCTTGGACTGGAAGAAGGCTCACAGGACCCTCTAATCTGTCATGAAATATTTTTACAGACCAAAGGGCCTTTCTTTGTTTGGGATCATTGGCCCTATGATAATCCTATAAAACTGGAAGTCCTCTCATATGCATCTTTTATTCCCATCTTCTGACAGAGGGTTTGACCAAAAACTTTTTTAACAAATAGTAGGCAGTAATGATAATATTTATCTTTTAAATTTAATTTTAAAAATAAATAACATTAAACATAAATACTAAATAATAAATATAACATCACCTGATAATTATCATCTAGCATTTATTAAGTGCTTTATAAACACAAATCATTTTTCTAAGCAAAGTGTAGCTAATTGAAATCTTCACAGCAATCTTTGAGGAGGATTTTATGATCTCCCTTTTACAGATAAGGAGATGGGTCAGAGAGGCTGGGTAACTTCATCTTGGCATGAGCTCAGAAGTGATATATTCACTCCCAGACATCCTGATACCAAAGCTGGTTTTCTTGACACCATGTTAAGGAAGAAATAAATGAATGAATTAAAATCTTTTCCAGGAGTCTTAAACCTAGCAGGCCAAGATTTAAGCTGAATCTTTCTTTAGGTTCTTCTTAAGTACTTACCTAAACTTAGCTACGAGATTACAGTTCAGATTTCCTATAGTTCAAATTCACAGGCAAACAACTTATACCTTTCTACAGCCAAGAAGAAAAAGAAGAAAGAATGCCATGAAATCCCAGCTTACCTTATTCTATAAATGGTGAATACCAGTAACTTCTCTATAGGTTTTCTCATGCATCTGTGTTTTTAAGAACAAAAGGTCTGTCCTTTTATTACTAAGGCAAAAGTTCCAAACACCTAAGATAAACAAATCTTACTATGGAGTTATTTTTAAAGATAGATCATTGATTCTTCTTAATGAAATTTCCCAACAGAGAAATGCACAGTATTACTAGATTTTTGACTCCTTCTTCCTCCCCACTTGGTATTTTGATTTGTTGCTGCCCTATTTTCTCCATTTTTATAGTTTCCTATTACTTTCATCTAAGTTCTCCCATACCTATAAGTTGTCTATAAAGAAAGCAAGAAAGATATTAAAAATAAGAGCATTTTCCAGGTGGGTTCTCCCAAGCTCTCGGCTCTCTCGTTAGAGTAAAGATTTTACAGTTACATCTGCATGGTTCTTAAAAAAATGAAAAGGTAGATAAAGGGGAAAGATAGAAAACAGTCCGGGATATGTCAGCACTCCTCATCACCATCGTCCAGATGTACAGTGACATTAGAAAATGGTACAAAGACCCATGGTGAGATAAAGCATGTGTGCACTAGAGTAGAACATCCCAACTCCCTTTACAAAAGCATCAAAAGCACCTGTCCTTCTAAAACTGAAGATGCCCTTATCTATAAATGTGTCAGGGTAAAAGTATTCATTTCATATTCATAGGTTATATTATGGTTTTCTGGGATTCAATTAGTTAACAAGAATTAAGGAAAGGACACAATTCATCATTGGTCTCTAAACAAGCAACCTGAAATAAGACAAGGAGCAAGCGAGAAAAGTCTATTTCATTTCATGTAGCTGTAAAGTTGCTTTAGGAGTTTATTTTTATTCAAATTCTCTAATTTTTTATATTTGCTAATTAGATAAATGCTGTCCAATACTTACCTAACTGCAAGTATAAACATCTGTATAGAATTGTTAAATAAATGGTCTCTGAGTGACTTCTGCTTTCAGAATAACATTTCACATTATTTTTGGACTAAGAAAAATTAACCATGTAAACTCAACTCAGAATTTTAAAAAAATATTTATTTGGGGCTCCTGGGTGGCTCATTTGTTGAGTGTCTGCCTTCAGCTCAGGTCATGAGCCCCACATCAGCCTCCCTGTTCCGACTCACTGCTCGGTGGGGCACTTGCTTCTCCCTCTCCCTCTGCCACTCCCCGTGCTTGTGCTTGCTCGCTCTCTCTCTCTCTCTGTTTCTCTCTGTGTGTGTCAATAAATAAAATTTAAAAAAAAACTCAATACAAAACAAAAAAAAAGTTTATTTATTTGAGAGAAAGAGAGCATAAGCATGAGCAGAGGGAGGGGCAGAGAGAGAGAGGGAGAGAATCTCAGTTTCCTCTTTGACTATGAAGCCTGATATAGGGCTTGCTCTCAAAAATTTGAGATCATGACCTGAGCTGAAACCAAGAGTCAAACACTCAACTGATTAAGCCACCCAGATGTCCCTCAGCTCAAAATGTTTTAAAATTATCTTCCACTCATCTTGATCCATTTGCTATGAAATAGGAAGGATGGGAAAAAAGATGCCTAAATATGTAAAATTAAAAATTCCCTCATAAATTAAAAAACTGATATTTGAAATTATACCCATATTTGATTAACCCAAGGTACAATTCCAAGGCAAATAATGTGTCTGGGAGAAGTCATTTTGGTTCCTGAATTAATGTCATTATTTTACATATGGAAAGATAATAAATCAATATCCTGAAGAAAATAGGACAGTTTACTTCTCATGGGAATTAATTGAACAATAGGGAAATTTTGTGTTATGCTTATATCATTAAATGAAATGCTTACCTAATTAAAGAAATCCTTCCCTAGAAGACCTATATATTTCTAAGAGTAGAAACAAAATAGCTCTTAGGGCAAGGAACTCAGCAACAACCACATATTCATCCATCCAGAGATGGATACTCAGCATGTTGTATGCACCGGGAGCCCTTCTATGCATGAAAGATAGAGCAGCAGCAAGAGAGGTGAGCCCCAGTGGGGCTGAGATACACATTAGGAAGGATGCCTAATAAACAAGTCATCAGATAAGCAAGGCAATTTTAGTAGAAGACAGGTTCTATTTGGAAAATGACACAAGGTACGGGGATAGAGTATCCAGGGGAGGCCAAACTGAATTGAGAAATAGAGAAAGAACTTTCTAAGAAATAGGATTTGAGTTGGACCACAGGGTAAGGTACAAGCTGTGCAAAGATATGAAGAAAGAGTACTCTAGGCAGAAGGCAGAGCAGGTACCCAGATTGGGAAGTGGGAGTGGGCGGCAAGTTAGAGCCAACAAGTGAGGCAAGAAATGATGCAATGAAATGAAGGAGGGAGGCAAGAAATGAAAGCAAATCTCTTCAGGCTAACAAAGATTTTACAGATAGGCAGCTCACTTGAATGTGTAGAGTCTGGCACCAGGCCTCCCTCTAGGGCTTTGCAAGCTGAATTCAGCCCACCCCATACACAAACATCCTGACAATAAGACCAAACCAATATCTCTCAAACTTGTCAATGACACTATTCACCTTTTTCTACATGCTCTTCCTAATTGTCTAGCTGACCCTCTCAATCCCTGGTCTACCAATCTGCAATGCACCCCCAGACTCCTTGGCACATTTAGCTTCAAGCAACAGTGCTTTCTCAGGCACTATTTTGTCTTGGGTTACTGATTTCAAACACTATCTGATGGAAAAAAATACTCCTTTCCTTAGTCCAGGGCCAGAAGAGACTAGAGTAGCCAAGCCTGTCTACTCAGCTTCCTGCTGAGTAAAGGGAACTGGAAAAAAGGAAGACACCCCACTTCCCATTGTAGTCAGGGAAGTGATGGCTGGATGTAATGAAGGATTTATGGGAAGGAAGAATTTCCTCCACAGGATAGAATCCAGAGCCACAGGAGCCTAGTAAGGACATAAATGCTAATGGAGGCAAAGGCCATGCTGTGACCTGACATCATGACCTTGTTCTTCCTCTCCACATCACAGGGGATGGCAGCTTTGCTTAGTGTACAAAGTCCTATATCTTTTCTGGTGAGGCTGCTATTGGAAGTTGTCTCCACCACTAGACTATAACCTACAGAAACTATGTTGTACTCATCTTTACATCTTCAGTGGGTAGCACATAGTACTAGTTGCTCAAGTAATACGTATTAAATAATTAGAGGTATACAATGATTTATGCTTCGTAATGTTCATCACAGCATTATAATGGAAAAATGCCTAAGCATCCAAAGATGAGGTCAATTTTGGTACAACTATGATACAGAGTATTATATGATTAAAATTATATTTTAGAAAAACATGCATTATATAGAAAGTGATTCATAATGAACACCTAAATTTAATAAAATATAAAATTTGTGTACTAAAATAAAATTATAGAGAACAGTGTGTTCACATGTGAGAAAGGGAGGGAAAGGGAGGAATCAAGAGAAAGACAGAACTTTGCATCTTCCATTTCCCCTTCAGATTGATTTTTGACTTTACTCAACAGTGTGACATATAGTCTAGTTTGTGTGGGACACTCTTAGTTTATGCTTATTGTCCTGAGATTTTTGGCATTATGAGTAATTCACTCCTTCTCACTTTAAGAAGTGTCCTTGGGATCCCTGGGTGGCGCAGCGGTTTGGCGCCTGCCTTTGGCCCAGGGCGCGATCCTGGAGACCCGGGATCGAATCCCACGTTGGGCTCCCGGTGCATGGAGCCTGCTTCTCCCTCTGCCTGTGTCTCTGCCTCTCTCTCTCTCTCTGTGTGACTATCATAAATAAATAAAAATTAAAAAAAAAAAAGAAGTGTCCTTATTCTTTCAATAGATTTTAAAGTCACCCTTAGCTCTGCATCTATCCAGGAGGCCTTGCAGTATGGATAGCAATGGCCTGGCTTCTAGCCAGGTTGGTCCAGAAACAGCACTGGTAGGTGGTTGACAGTAGTGGGAGGCCAAAGAGGTGGAAGAGTTTATTCCCCCAGGTTCATCCTGGCAAAACCATTCTGGGCCTGTTGTATCTTTCCACCAAAAGACCAGGTAGCCATCTTCACACAGTTTCTCCACCTCTAGGTCTCAGGAACCTCTTGTTCCCATTACGACTTTAAGCTTCTAGGTACTAAGAGGTTTCTGCTCTCTATATTGCCCATTCTATTTTCCCTACAGCCAACCCATATCTTTGTAAATAATCTCTTTATGAAACTCTCTTCAAACTGTCCCAATGTGAATGTGCTATCTGTGTTCTGCTGATAACTGGGCTGATTGCTAGGTAGAGACAGCAGCAGAGAGAGGCATAAAGACACAGAAAAAGGGAAAAGGAGTCACCAAAATGTTCTCCATGGTTATTTCAGTGGGGCAAAATACCTGGGTAGTATTTGTAGGGTGGCCTCTGTTTGTGCTTTTGTTTTGAAAGTTTTCTAATTTTTCTCCATTTGGCATGTATTTAGTATTTGGAGAAAAAGTACAAAAGAAGGTACAAATTTGAACAAACTAATAAATTATTGAACTACACTTCTCCTACCTCTAGAATCAGAGTTCATGTTGAAACATGATTCATGTTTAAATTCAAACGTGATGCTTGTGAGCATTGCTTATTTAAAGAGCATTGTTAAGGGGTGCCTGGCTGGCTCAGGTGGTTAAGCATCTGCCTTTAGCTCAGGCCCTGATCCCAGGGTCCTGGGGATCCAGTCTCGCATGGTCCGGTGGTGATGGTGGTGGGGGCTGCTCCTCAGGGAATCTGCTTCTCCCTCTGCCCCTCCCCCCGCTCATGCTTTCTGCCTCTCTCTCTCTCTCTCTCTCTCAAAAATAAATAAAACTCTTTAAAAAAAAAATTGTTAGGGCGACCCCGGTGGCTTAGCAGTTCAGCCCAGGGTGTGATTCTGGAGACCCAGGATCGAGTCCCATGTTGAGCTCCCTGCATGGAGCCTGCTTCTCCCTCTGCCTGTGTCTCTGCCTCCCTCTCTCTCTCTCTCTCTCTCTCCCTCCCTCCCTCTCTCTCTGTATCAAAATAAATAATAAAAATCTAAAAATATAAAGAATTGTTATTATACTTGACATTTATTGAAACATCACCATGACATTCTATGTACATTATTTAATCTTTACAACAACCAAAAGGTAGATGTTATTAAATCTGTTATAAACAAGAAAATGAAACCTCCGAGAAATTCTGTCACCTGCCCAAGGCCATTTAGGTAAGAAGAGGCAAAGCCAAGATTTAAACTCACACTCTCAGCCACTGTACTACACTTCCTTCCATAAATAATATAGACATGAACATAGACAAGTTAATTAAAGCATGGCATAAAATGCCTCTGAGAACAGAACGTTCTTTTGTTCTAAGAAAAAAATTAATTGGTCTTTTGATTATGCAAAGCAAGAAAAATTCTATTCTCCTGTCTTTAGAGAATGGGCCTTGAATAGGAGAGCTATGCTCAAGAGTACTCCTGTTAGCAGCCACCCCAGAGCTTAGAGACATGGTGACACCTAAGATTAAGAAGAAAAGCTGCCAGCAGACTACCACTAGTAGAAAGGCCAGGCTTCTGAATTTTGAGATTCCTTTCTACTAGGTAATATTTGCATGTTTTCTGCACTGTAATACCCAGTTATTCCCCAGTCTTCTGTATATCTCGTTAAATAGTATGGTTGATTCTCATCTAACCTGGGATGAATTAACTATAATCTGTTTCCTCACTAAGGATAAAGTGGCTTAAGGGAAGCAAGAGAAGGCCAGCATTGGTGTGGAGCAGTGGTCCAGCATGAGACTACTTGTTGGGAGCAGGTGACCTTCAGAACCCATCTTTGGAACATTTACACATTCCCTGGAGATTCCTAAATATACATGGTGTGACAACCTTAGTGGAAGACTGGATTTCCTATAGTTAAGCAAGGTGGTGGTTCTTGCCACATTAATTTGAGTATAAAACAGGAAATGTGACCTCAGTTTGTAGTTCGTTTTTAGGAGTATCTAAATACAAAATATGTGTTTTTAATCTTGGCTCATCTCATAAATAAAAAATTATTTATCGATTTAGTTTCTTTGACAATTGAGTATGGTAGAGGCATTTATTGATTCTATCCCTTCCAAAATGAATTGCGGTATCCACTTGTGAAACTTTAAAGTGTTACAGTTGACCCTTGAACAACATGTGTTTAAACTGTGATGGTCCACTTATGCACAGATTTTTTTCAATAAATACATTACAGAACTGTGAATGTGTTTTCTCTTCCTTAGGATTTTCTTTTTTTTTTTTTAATTAAAAAAATTTTTTTTTCCTTAGGATTTTCTTAATAACATTTTCTTTTCTCTGGCTTACTTGATTTTAAGACTACAGTATACAGTACATATAATATGCAAAATATGTGTTGGTTGACTTTATGCTATCAGTAGGCTTCTAGTCGATAGTAGTTCTCTGAGAAGTTAAGTTTTGGGGAAGTCAAAAGCTACTCATGGATTTTTCACTGCATGGGGATTAGCATCCCTAGCCCCTATGTTGTTCAAAGCTCAATTGTACAAATATGTATCTGTTTTTCTTTCAGCTTTCCTCAAATTTATAAGAAGATTTGTCTTGCAAGAAGCATTTTCAAAAGATTTCTGAGGTCAAATAAGACTGAGAATGATCATGTATAATAACTTCTTAGATAGTCACAATGTATATCTGTAAATTAAACATCCTGAACATCCTAATACCTTTACACAACTTATAGTCCTAGAGTTCCTTGATGCACACCTATAAATACTGTTCTAGTATTTTCTATTGCTTTGTCTCATTATTGCAATATCAACAAGACAAAAAAATAAGTGGAATTATTGCTTCATAGTAAATGCTACTGTGTTTTAGGGAAAGTACCCCTAATGCATCTTATTTTCAAAATTGCCTGGGCAATTGCAAGCATAGTTTTGCTCACCAAAAAAATTAGAATAGTTCTGTTACATTTTAAAATCTCCCCTATTAGTATCCTTATTATGTTCACATGAATTAATTTGGAAATAAAATTTGCATATTAAAAATAGTAAATCCTCTAATTCAGAAACTTTATATTTCACTCAATTTGTTCAATTCTGTTGCACTGTTGCACTTGCCATCTACACTAAGAAATTTCAGTTTTCCTCACATAATTCCTATACATTTTTGTTAACTTATTCCTAAGTTTTCAGGAATCAAATTGCTATCCATTATTTTTAGGTGATTATTATTAATATGTAGTAAATTCAATATTTTATATTACTTCATAATCTGCCATATTATCCAACACCCATATTAATCCTAGTAGTTCTTACAGTTTATTCCCTTATGTTTAACTAAAATAAAAATAACAAAGATACTTGTCAGCTAATTTCCAGCATCTATACCCATTATACATTTTTTTCTTGCCTTATTATATTAGATAGGATTTCCAGAGCAAAATTTACCAATAGTCTTGAAAGTCACATATAAGAGTCATTTATAGCAAATGACTTTAATGATTATCTAAAAGCAGGGGACAATAGGCTAAGATTATGATGTGGAGCTAATCTCTCAAGGGGTATTGTCCTTTTCTTCAGACTACATCCTAATTGAATTTGCTTTACAAAGTAACATTACTGTTGCTAAGTAATGGGAACTCAATAGGAGATGACTGGAAAAGCCCTGAAGAAATCACATTTTTAATTCCTTAAAATATTCCCAGATATCCTCATTGCAATTACCAAGAACATATATACTCAAATCTGGGCATTAAACATAAAAAGAAACACCAGAGTTGTTTCCAGTCTTACAAATAGTGCTGCAATAACTAAAAGTGTATGTGTTTTTTCAAGAGTGCCATGTGTGCATGAGAGTATATTAGTAGGATATTAACTTACCACTGTCCTAATTCAGGTCTTTGTCTTTATTCATCATCATCTGAGGTCAATACACAGTATTCCTTCTACTATCATATCCCCCAAATCCTTGTTAAATTTGATCTGCACACAAGAGTTGGAGTATTTTATTTGAAATACAAATCTTACTGAGTGAATATACTGATGAAACCTTTAAATACTCATTCTATTGGGTTAGCTTAAGCTCCTGAATTGGCATACAAGGCTCTACGTGGTCTGATCCTATGTTTTCCTTTAACACTCAGCTTCATGCTCTACCTCCCCCTGTACTTGTTCCATGCACACAACCACTGTTGCACTTGCCAAGCCTCTGCTCAAATCTCTACTCTATGCAGAATGTCTTCCCCATCTTTGCCTACTTCTCCTGTTAGATTCAACAGAGGTAGTACCTCTTTCAAGAAGCCTCTCCTATCTTTTAGTCATCTTCTGCACTGGTCAAGTCATGTTAACTTTATCTATCTGTGATCCAGTAAGATTTGTGCCTATTTCTATTACTGCATTTAGGTTGTTTTTATAAGTAGGTGTTATAATGTCTATCAACTTGAGGTCAGGGGCTATGCTATATTTTTTGTATTTGTATTCTTTGTCCCTAGCACAGTGCTTGGCATATAGAGAGCACTCATAAGAGTTTCTTTTAAATTAAAGAAAGAAACAGAAACAAAGATATTTTAAAAATAAGTTATTCAAATTTATTGTTTCTTTTTAGGAGTTCTGTTGCCACTTATGCACCAGGAATCACATCTCATCATAGACCAGGCATCACATCTGAAGTCTTAAGATCGTACTATTTCACAACACATATTCCTGAAGTTTCTTCCTCTAAATCATGTCTTAAAATGTTTCCCAATTGATTAAATTCTTTGGGGTAATATAAGTTGCAAAATATGTGTTGGTTGACTTTATGCTATCAGTAGGCTTCTAGTCGATAGTAGTTCTCTGAGAAGTTAAGTTTTGGGGAAGTCAAAAGCTACTCATGGATTTTTCACTGCATGGGGATTAGCATCCCTAGCCCCTATGGATGGATAAGTTGCAATCAAATTGCTTTTCATAAAACAAAACTTTTTAAAGCCCTTGTTTAAAAGAGATTTAATCTTCTGAATTTAAAATTCATAATATTTCATATTAGTTAGTGATATTTAATCATTTAATTTAGTCACAGCATGTTAAACATCTAATTTGGGCACTAATGTTCAATGGATTCTAGGAAAGTAGGGGTCTACACACTGAAAATTTATTAAACATTTATTATGTATCATGCTTACTGCTTTACACAACAAACTCAATCCTCAGAAAACCTCTATTAGTTGAGCGCCATTGTTCTAATTTTGCAAATGAGGAAATTGAGTCTCAAAGAGGTTAAATAACTCTCTCAATGAAGTGTTATTCTGCTTCTTTTTAGGAGTTATACTTGCCAAAATAAATGAGCTTCTTCATAAATATCTTCACTTCCTCATTCTTACCTGTGAAGTCATACCTTTTGCATCCTAAGAACTTTCCTCTTTTTCTTTTCATTAGGAACTTTATTATAGAGGTGAAAAGGCTAGTTTACACAACTGACTGTTGAGAAATCAGATAGGAAATAGCATTTGTTACACTAGTTCCTTATAAGTATGCCCTTGTGAATGACAGGCAGATCCATGACAATTTTAGACTCCAAGCAGCAGTCCCTGATCACCTGAATAATGCACTCCATAGAGCCTTTCTTCAACACATGAAGTCTTTCTTCACTAGGAATATTCCATCTGCCCTATACAGAACTCAAATATCAGCAAGCTTTATCAACCTGAAACATAGTTAAGAAACAGAAAACAACCAAAAGTGCTTTGAATCTATTGACATATTAAACAGAAGACAGTAGACTGGAGTTCCTTCACCTTGCTGATATGTATACCTCCTTTCCTTACTCATAGGACATTTACTCCTTTGAAGCAGCTGCTTTTGGAAAGTTTGTGCTGTTAGCAAAATCCATGTCATATAAATAGCAGAAAATCACCAGAGAGAAAAGCAGCCACTCTTCTCAGATATATTCACGATCACAAGAAATGGCAATTGAGAGCAAGGAAACATACCAGGAAACTGCAGAAGCATGTGAAATGCTAATATCAATTAACAAAGCATTTAAGGTGTGTCTAGGATCAACACATTAGATTATCTTTCAAGTTGAGGGAGGGCCTTCTTACACTGCTGGTGGGAATGCAAGGTGGTACAGCCACTCTGGAAAACAGTACGGAGGTTCCTCAAAAAGTTAAAAATAGAGCAATTGTACTACTAGGTACTTACCCAAATGATATGAACATAGTGATCCAAAGGGGCACCTGCACCCCAATGTTTATAGCCTCAATGTCCACAATAACCAAACTATGGAAAGAGCCCAGATGTCCATTGACAGATGAATGAAGAAGATGTGGTGTATAGATATACAGTGGAACATTACTCAGCCATCAAGATATAAAATCTTACCATTTGCAACAATATAGATGGAACTAGAGGATATTATGCTAAACAAAATAAATCAGAGAAAGATAATTATCATATGATTTCACTCATATGTGGAATATAAGAAACAAAACAGAGGATCATAGGGGAAAGTAGGGGAAGCTGAATGGGAAGAAACCAGTAAGGGAGAAAAACCACGGAGAGACTTAATTACAGGAGACAAACTGAGGGTTGTCGGAGGGGAGGGAGGGAGGGGGATGGGATAACTGGGTCCCCCAGTGGGCATTAAGGAGGGTACGTGATGTCATGAGCACTGGGTGTTATATGCAACTGATGAATCCCTGACCTCTACCTCTGAAATTAATAATATAGTACATGTTAATTAATTGAATTTAAATTTTAAAAAAATTTTAAAAGATTATCTTTCAAGTTGAAATGTTCAAATAAGGATGTTATGAAAACAAGAACTTCTAATCAGTACTTACGGCTTCAGCTTAGGATTCTATAAACTGGTCCTCCACTGGTAATGACATGTTGAAATTGCAGTAAAGCTGTTTAGGACAAAGTATAAAGCAGATCTTGAGCAGTCCTACAATATTACAGGTCAGGAGTCACAACAGATAACAAATATGTTTTAATTAAAGGAAGCATATCATCTCAAACTGAAGCTTGCAGCAAACGTAGTCCTAGAGGTTAACTTCACAGGCAAGGTCTTCTTCAACATGGTTTACTTTCTTCCTTTCTCAAGTTTTCTTATGGAATAAGTGTGCTGTGTTGTTGTAAAATAGCTGTTTGGGAGGGTGTGCACATGTATGTTTGTGTGTGATTAATTTTTTCGTGGCAGAAAACTGCTATTGCTGATGAATTGATTTCATTTAACCAAATTAACTCTGTTAGTTACATGAAAGATTAGGCACTATTATCTTATACTGGTATGCAGAGAGTTACACAGAAGTATGAAATGTACATTGAGGGCCAATTACATATGAAGAACTACTGATAATTATGAGAGCTGGTTAATATTTCTGAATTATTAAGTCTGACAGCATAATCCTGCTTTCTGTGTTGTTTAGTCTATTGATACCAGATGCTTAATGCATAGTAAAATGTGACAGTGTAATAGAAGTTAAGGCTGTTCTGCAAAATAAAGAAAATTACTGTGTGGAACATGAAATGCAGCAGGCAGAAGCTGAAAGTTTGAATTGGTTTTAAACAAAAGGGTGGCTGCAAATCTGAAATGGTATTAAATTTCAAACATTATTGTACCTTATTTCTATGTGCATGGGGTATACAGGGCAAAGGTTGCCTTTCACCACAACAGCTGGTTAGAGATTACCCCTTCTCCTATCATGATTACTCTTTGACAAAGGCCATTTATATAGGAACATAATAATACACCTTCTATCAAATGCTGAAGCTGCTATATATACCTTCTAATAGCTCATGTTCCAAAGTCACTGGAATTTTCCCACCTGCGAGGGCATTATTTTGGGGTCATTGGTCATTTGCCATCAAGCTAATGTTCAACACAAGTTCAGTGAGGGTGCTGGTCAACTTTTTTTCTTAAATAGTCAAAACCACTTCCTATAAAGCAGCGTCAGCAATAATTGAGAACATGTACATAACTACATTTTTAAAATGCTAGTTATTAAATTCACTTAGTAGCACAAGGGAGAAAAAGTCACAAGAGCCAATTATACTTGATATGGTATAGATGATGATAAGAATGGATTAATATTCCTGAATTAATTCTGAAAGTACAATCATGATGTTTTCTTGTTTCGTCTGTTGATACCAGATGTTTCATATAGAACAAAATGTGACTGTAACATTATGTGCTATACATGTGGTTAGAAAATATAAAAAGTACATGCTATCGTTGTGAACATAAAGACATACATAGCATATAAGACAAAACAGATGTCAACTTCAAGATTTACACTCTCATTTAAAGTAGGAGAATCCCCCATAGAAAGTATGGGTAAAAGGGAATTTTCTATGGCAAACTAGATTGCATTTAATTTCTTGGATAATAAAATGTGTCACTTTTGTTAATTGGTATTATTAGTTCCAAAGGTGACAGGATGTGATATATCAGACTCTGACTACATAAATGGAAATTTCAGTTGGTACCAACCCTAGTTAGTGAAATTTCTTGATGATAATAGTTAAATAATGATATAAAATATGCTAAGTATACTACATATATTAACTAAATCTTCATAATACCCTGTGAGGTAGGAACTCTCATTGTCTTCATTTTACAGATAAATAGATATAAGTAAGTTAAGCAAGTTGCCCAATATCACACAGATATTAAGTGACAGAACTGAGATTTGAACCCAAGGGATCTGATTTCTGAAGCCACAGTCTTATAATATACATTAATACTATCACTACCAACAGCCTACCCTCAACACCCTCATTCTCCCCTTTTCCCTTACTTCCAGCCTAACATTGTTTAGAACACAAAGTCATGGCTCTAGCTGATGGGGAGACAGAATGCCTCTATCTTCTTACTAATAGAACATGGAGTAAAAAAATGCAACTATTATCACAAGCATACTTTTTTGTACGTTCTAATTACTTAACAATGGTTTATGCTTCATGCATAAATGAGCTCTTTCTGGTAAAATTCAAATTTACCACACCACTCAATTCTACCAACATTCATAAGCTAGTAGCTTACTCAAACATCAAATTTCAGTTTTAAAAGAACCTAAGCAATCATAGAAACAGAAAATGCTGAGACCAGAGATGTCTATAACTGATGTGCCAGGCTAATCAGTTAATCTTACACAAAAGGCAACAGTGGTTGTATCAGCATTTGTTGATCTTGAAATAAAAAACATATATATAAATTTCCAAAGAACTCTAGGTTGTTTATATAGAAGACAAATTCTATGGGCTTTTTTTTTTTTTTGCTACTTTTTATTTTAGTTTCAAATTCTGAAAGATATTTTTAGTCAGAGATGTTATCTTAGCAAAATATTTTAATGAAAATAATGGTTTGGTATTTATAAAGAGATAATAATTCTTGTTCAAATTTGTTTTTATGTAGTTTGTATTCTTATAAACAACTGTCATCATAATTTCTTTTAGGAATAGGAATGTCCTTACAAACAAATGTTATGAAAAAGAAGGGATGATGCATTATATAACAAAAGTTTATGCATTTAGTTCTTTAATAAAGATTTTTTTCTGATAATATTACTATTATCTTGTAAATTTGGATGTTTAAATCTCTGGCAAAGCTAAAGACAATTATAATTGGAATTATGAACAAATGAAAAACATACCATGAAAGTAGGTATCCTCTAGAAGCTGATGATACAAATCAGAATTTGCATGCGTTAAGTTTTCTTTAGAGAATGTATACTTCAGTTAGAAAAGTTAAATGATAATTTCTTCACTTTTTATGAACTTTATTATCTAGTGCATTACCTTACAGTTGACAACTTTGAGATGAGGTAAATTATTCAGATATTTAATCCATTCTTCCATCTGAGGATCTTCACACATGTTGTGACTTGAGTATATTGTTTTGAAGTGTAGAGTTGGGTAGGTGAAGTGGATTTGGTATACTGGAAGTGAATATAATGTACTCTCAATACTTATGGATAAAGTTGTTCTCAAACAAGATAAACTAATAAAAGATTGATTATTTAGAAAAATATCTCACAAATCAAAGCCCCCAGAAAAATCTTATTAACTTTATATTAAAAATGTATCCAGAATTCGACTACTTCTTACTTCAACCTGGCAGGCAACCACCTGAAAGTCTCTATATTCTTATCTAGTCTGCCAAGAATGCAAGGCTCTGACCACTCCTTATTTGAGACATTTTTTAGAGTTGTATTTGCAGTAAGTAACCTGAAGGAATGGAACAATGTCACCCTCCAGGACAAAGAGCAAGTTTGCTTACTGCCTACTACTATAAAAGAGATGGATTTCCTAAGCTCAGTGTTCCTCAGCTGCAACACATGCCCACCAATTATGTAGCATTCATCTGGGCCCATCCATAATGCCTCCAAGGGACTTGGCAGGACAAGGCGAACCAACACAAACATGAAGCTCATGCTGCTTGTTGTGCCATGAGTAATAAAGTCCTTTGTCTCTGACCCAAGAGTCTCATGTCTTCTGCCAGAATCTATGAAACAGTAGCAGTTTAATATATTACTGTATAAGTAGGATAAAATCAAATCCTAGACCCCTGACATTCATCAAATACCACCCTAATCCAAAACACCATTGTCTCTTACCTGGATGATTGCAATAGTTTCCCCCATTGGTCTCCCTGCTTGTGCCCCTTGGCTGTCTGTTCTCAACACAAAACTCAGAATGATTCTGTTAAACATAAGTCTAGCTATTCATTCTTCCATGTAAAACTCTTCAGTGGATCCTTATCTTACTCTGAATGAAAGTCAAAGTCTTTCTATGAGCCAAAAGGCCCAACATTAGCTCTCTTAACTTCACCGATTATGACTTTCATCCATGTTCTTCTATCTGAACTGTCTTCTTTCCACCAGGTACACACCACTGTCTCTCAGTTGTTCACTAGGTTAGGCCCCTCACTTCCTGCAGGTATTTACTCACTTTCTCAGTAAACTCTTCTCTGCCTATCCTACATAAAACTTCCATAACTCTACTTGTCCCTCAATATTTCATGTTTTCCTTCCTAGTTTTATTTTTTACTTCATAGGCCTTATTACTTATTTATTTTGTTTATTTTCTGACTCCCTCACTAAGATAAGATATAATATCTTTGAAGGGAGGGAATATTTCATTTCTATATTTTTCAACATCTAGAACCTGATAGTGTCTGATACATCATAGCAATACATATATGTTGTATGAATGAAGAACGCTTGTGAAAAGTCAATGAATAACTCAATATAAAATAATAAAAAGTGTATTCAATATTATAATCTAATTGAGGCAAAAGATGGACCAAGGGATGGTAGATGATTCTTTCTAAAAGATATTGCTGCATAACATATCATTCCAAAGCTTATTGGCTTAAAACAACATTATTTCTCACAGTTCTGTGGCTTCACCATCCTCAGCTGGACAGCTGTTGATTAGGGTCTCTCATGTACTTGTGATCAGATGGAACATGGGGCTAATTATCTAACGTGGGCTGGACAAAGTGGCTCACTCATAGAACTGGCAGCTGATGCTGGCTCTTGGCTGCGAGTTAAGCTTAGACTGTAACTTGAGCACCCATCCATGGTTGCTGGGTTCTGAAAGAAGATCCCATAGTCAGTGTTCCAAGAATCAGGAAAAAGAAACTCCCAACCCTATGAAGGGCTACATCCAGAATTAGCTCAGCATCACTTCTACTATATTCTATTGGCTGGAGCAATCACAAGACTCACCCAGATTAAAGGGGATAAAGACATAGGCTCTACCTTTTATTGGTGAAGTGGCAAGAATAGCATGTGAAATGGAGAGATTGTTGCAGCTATCTTTGTAAAATGCAGTCTGCCCCAGTGATTTTCAAAGAAGAATGAACTATGAGGTTAGAAATGCAAATTTAACAATATTCACTTAGGCTAAGTAAGGGAAATACCCTGATTTTAGCAGGAAATAATGTTCCATTAATTAGAAAGTTGGACTTTACTTTGTTACAGGAAAAGTTTGAGATTTTTTTTCCTGGTCTAAGGAATATTCCTCCTTAAAACCATTCATTTCCTTATGCCTTTTTTTCTCCCCTTGCCAAATCACACATTTGATTCACTATTGATACCCTCAAGAAAGAGTTAAAGTATTTCTTGAGGAGGAAAATTAACACTTGGTGTTCTGACCCATCTCTTGTCACTTTGTTCAATGTGAATCTAATTCTAGACAATCTGATCTATTTTGATCCATATAAAATAAAATTTCTCCATCTACAAATCCAGAATCCACTGGCCTCACTAACAAATTATCACTTTGTCAGGTGTATATCAGGAACCAACTAATCATCAATGTTGTATTTATACTACTTCTGCCTAAGGTTCTTGGGTTTCAATATTAAGTACCATTTTTTTTATAAAGTAGATGACAATTCTATGGAAAACTGCCCATTTAAAATACAAAAAATCTTACTGCTCTAAGTTATCTATTCAATATAGAATGTAGTCATTGTCTCCTTACATTCTATACATCTGGTAAGAGGATTTATTAAAAACTTAACACTTAATGAGTTCTTACTACATGCTAGGCATTGTGTTAAATGCTTCACTTGCATTATCTCACAAATGCATGAGTTCTATTATTTTCAATCTTTTACAGATTGGAAAAGCTAAAGAACTTGCTATAAGCTACTTGGCTAGTGGTAGATGCTAAATGGCCCTATTTCTTTAATTATTTCTCCACAGACTATCTCACTTTATATTTTTTTCTTGTTTGCAAATTATATGCAAAGCTTAAGAAAGTAAGAATTAACTACAAAAGTATTTTATGCCTACAATGCCAGTGTCAGCATTTAGTGTGATTTGTATTTTATATACATATTAAATGTAACAATAAATTTATATATATTTATATATGTATATATACCTATTATTATAATATGTTTTAAAAACTTAAAAGGAGTCTTTAAAAGCCCCAAATTAAATTTAGCTCTTCAGAAATACAGCTTTATTTGATGTTATTTACAAAAAAATTGTTGAAAGAAAAAAATTCTGTTATCCCTTTATCCAAGGTAATCAATGGTCTTGGGAAAGTTAGCCTGCCTAATCTAATGATTTATACTCTACTAATTTGAGGAAAAAAATAGCCATTTATAGCAGTTTACTTTAGGAGAATATCTGATTAAACTATTCACTTATTAGCAGTAAACATATAAAATCTGTTGGAATTAATGCTATCACTGCTCTTATAAGTCTTAAGTGTTTAGATAGGATCTGAGAAGCTGATCTGCCTGATATTTGGAAGCTCTTAGAACTCTTCACCTGGCCAAGATGCTCTGATATTATGTCGGTGAGAGGTAGAAAGTTTTCCTTGACATAACGTAACCAATCAGAAAAAAACATTACTCATAACACTATTTGGGGTTATAGCCTTTTTTTAAAACAATGAAAGTTTTAGTAAGTTACCATAATGTCAATATTCAGGGACATAACTTTCATTAAAACTAAGCAAAAACGCATAAGAAACCCTAATGATATGCTGGAGATCTACACAGTTATCCCCTACTGCCAATTCTTTGTTGGACATCTCACTTAAACTTATAGGAACACTCTATTTGCCCATTTTACCTCTCAATTTTGAATGAGACTCATTATTTCTGATGCATTTCCATAGATAAAACTGCTTGAAACAGAACTGTTTTAGTAGGATTTCTGTCTCCATATGGCTGAGATTCAAAATGAATACAACTACACATCTGTCAGATGCAACTCATTTTTTAATGAGGCTTCAGAATGTTGTTACATTTCTGTTTGCTGGGTTCGCTGTGTGGCATCACTTCTTTTATGAGCTCAGTAAACTGACCATTTTTTTTTATTCTTCCTTAGTTTCTTTCATTTATTTACAGTAATCTGTCAAAAATCTAATGCATCCTTCAAGGCATGTGACATGTATAAATACACATTGTCATTTATCACCTCCCCCCCTTTCCATTCCCTCAAAGTAACCATTGCTTATAAAAATTGACCACTTTTCAGTTATTGGGTGAAAAAAATAGTTGGAGATGCTCAGAAGACAAATATAAAAATAAGAATTCTTAGATCTCATTGTATTGCATTTTATCTACAAATGTACGAAGTGTATATAAACAACAAGAGATTCTACGAGCAGTACAAATGTACGATATATAAAGGCATGTAAAAACAGCACATTTGGTCAAATCTACATAGAATGACTGTGATTCATAAATCATGTTGGAAAGGATTAAGTTTCTTTGTTCAAAAATATCATTTAGTACTTTGTGGAAATCTAAGAAAACTCAAGGAAGAAATATATGAAAATCAATTGTTTTTACACAAATCACATAAATTGCTTATATGATTATCAACAACAGGATATAAACAATCTTCATATCTTCCTCTCCTCAACCTTACTTGGCAGGGATCTACATTCTAATTGATGAAGATCAGTCAGCCTTGCCGAAAAATATGCTTATTTTATTCCCCCAATGACTACCACTGAAGACTGTGTGAAGATGACTTTCATCACTTTCATGACTGCTAGCCATTCCCTAGAAAACTGAAAGAATGATTGTTTCTACAATTCCTAAGAGATGTGCTATGTGATGTTTAGTTAAACTCAGGTAACTTCCCATCTTCCAGAGAATTTAATATGATGATTCTACTTTACCATTTCAGATTTTGGGGAAATCATCTCCCCAGTCACACTGACCATGCTCCTTACTTCTTAACCTCTTATGATGCCTAACTTATAAATTTACTTCTCCATAGATAGCAAGAGAAAACATCAAAGCTATCCTAAGAATTGTTTTTAGTAAATATTCTTGCATTTGATCCTTCATATACATATCAGCAAAATTTGGGGCAGCAGGTGGATTTTATTTGCTTTTTATGGCAGATACAGAACAGTACGACCCAGAGCCTCCCTTTAAGGAGCACCTGTGCCCAGCTGTGGGGAATGTGGTCAGTTACAGGCTCCAGGTCTCAACTCCTTTAAAGTCTGTCTCAGTTTCAGAGAGGGCCTCTCCCAAGAGCACATAATTCCAAAGTTGTTCACATTTAGTGACTATGTGAGATAGGGATATAATGGCCTGGATAATTTGACTCAGCAAGGGACACTCTGATGGTTAATCTGTAATCTGGAGTTTCCAGTGGGATGACCAAGTTTCTTGGTCTTACATTGCCATTGGACTTCTTCTGCTCAAATCTACTCCCTCCCCCTTTCTTTCATAGATGTTGATCTCCAATAAATATCTTATACCCCCAAACTGTATCTCAGCATCTGCTTTTAGAGAGCTTAACTTATAATAGTTATTTTAACTCTTCTGTCTTGGTAACAGAACATTAAAAGACCTTTTCTTATGATCCTGAAATTGAAGATTGGGAACAAAAGCTGAAGATAAGGATATCAAATAATTGAGTATCAACGAATTGAGGTCCTACACTGTACTCTTCCCAGTCTTGCTAGAAGTAACTAAACTGGCCTTGTTATATCTAGCCATCACCCCAGAACCCATTCTCTACTTGGCTTTGTAAACTGAAGGCCAAGGAGAAAGGGAGAAAGCATTTGGCAGGACTGCTTCTATTTCCATCCCCAGTATTATGTATGAGAGTGAAGAGGAGTGTATTCCCTACCTGAGATAGGGCACCAAAAAAGGATCAGCATTTAGACATTTGCCACACAAGGAGTACTGATGGCCTCCTATACCATGCCTGATTGAAGGTAAGAGTGCAATACCAGATTCTCATGATACATGCATACTTTCCATCAATCCTGCCCTTTTCCAGCCTTAACACCAGGAAAAAGTAAGGAACTTGGTGGGGAGAGATCAAAGAAAAGAGGTGTCTCAGGAGCAGACCTTGTCCATCCCCATTGATCTCCCTCAGTGGAAGCCTGGTGAGCCCTGGGGAGAAGGAAAGAAGAGAGCATAAAATTGAATGTAAGACCAAAGGTTTAAATTGGATTAAACTGGTTTGGAACTTTTATGCCTTAAAGTAACACACAAACTTTATAGTTTGACACCCAAACTATAAAATTTGTAGCAGATGCCATTAAAAGACCTGAAAGAGCTTCAAACAGCACTGCTAAAGGCAGTGATTGGAGAAAAATGAAACCATTTACTGTTTGCACCTCATTGAGTTACTACTCCTCAATAAGCTGGGTGTATTTGCTTTCAAATGGTTATTACAGGTGTTTGCATGCCAGATGGAGAGAAGTTTTCTTTAGACTGATCGACTTTCAAAAGGTTAGATTTCCTGTCTCATTCTTATAACCTCCTTATTATATGAAGTAGGCAATGGTGAGAAATGAGAAGAAAAAAATACTTTGGGACAAAATTACAATACATTATAGAAACTGGAGTCTTTGAAATGATTTCATGCAACTGACTAAGAAGAGTGATAAAACAGCCATTACAAATAGGCTAAAATCAAGTTTAACTGTCCTTCAATATATGAACTAACTATTGCCTATGGATTCTGCCTCACAGCAGCCTCAAACATCAGAACTTTGGTAAACTTCATTACTCTTCCACACAACTTGCCTCCCCATTGGCCAACCTGTGACCTGAACATCCCTCAGACTGTTTAACTTCTGAGAGCTCGAATTTTTTGAATGTCCTCTCTGTTTACTCCTTCTTTGTCCACCACCTTCCAGACCCTCATTGCTTTTGTGCCTATTCTTCTTCACAAGGGTTCTAATCTCCCAACATCCCTTGTTGGGATGGCTTGGCTCAGAAGTCTTCCTGTGCAGCCTGAACCTGGTGGCCATTTCAGTAACTGCTCAGGTTCGACATGGAGGAAATGACAGAATGGAGACTAAAATTCAGTTGCCCTGATGAACAAATGCCCCAAAGGAAATCTCGGTTGTGGCATATGGTCTGCCTCTTCAAGGATGAGTCTCTCCAAAGAAATTCAGGTGTTGTGTCAGGAGGAAAGGAAGGTTCAAGATGAATTAGATATACCTTCATGGAGTGTCAGTTCTACTCATAAGGGCAGGTAGGAGCAGAAAATCATATGAGCTAAGATATTTAAAATATTATTGCCTTTAATAGTATTAAACTTTTTCTTGATTTTGAAGTTAAAGCATGAAAAGAGATATCATTGTTTCTGTGGGGAGGTTCAGAGCCAGCAGACCACCTGCATAGTAAATTTTCTTCTCTGTCTTAGGTAGAGGTTCTTTGACAGGAAGTGTTATAAAGCATATATCAGGGAGAAAAACCAAGATAGATTATCTGTAGAAGAGAAGAGGAAAAGGAATTTGTGTGTAAGAACATGGAGGATGCCATAGGACAGTGTGGAAAGCAATCACCAAGGAATCTGTGTCTAAGAAATCTGAATCTAAGGTAAACAGAACCTGTAATCAAGAGAAAAGAAGAAAAACTATAGAGTGAATGAATGATGCAAACCTTTATCAGTTTCCTATTGCTGTTTTAACAAAGGAACACAAGTTTAATGGCTTAAAACAATCCAAGTGTATTATCTTACCATTATCTCACTGAGGAAAAACCAGGTTCTCAGCAGCATGGAGTTACTCTGAGAGAATGCATACTTTGCCTTTTCCAGCTTCTAGAAGCTGCCCACATTCCTTGGCTTGTGACCCTCTTCCATCTTCAAAGTTAGTAATGACATTACCCTGACCTATGTGTCTATTGTCATATCTCTTCTCTGACTCTCCTGTGTCCCTCTTTCCCTTATAAAGATCTTTGTGATTACACTAAGTTTATCTGAATCCAAGATAATCTTCCTTTCTCAAGATTCTTAATTTAATTACATCTTTTTACTTTTTACTGTATAAAGGATATATTCACATGCTCCAGGGAGTTGGAAGGTAGTCTGTAAATACATGAGCAGTTCCCTTTCAATTCAATTTATATATTGAAATAATCTATAATTGAACAGATGTTCACAGAGGAGTTTAGAATGCACCATCTCATGCAACCTCACAATAATCCAGTAAGGCAAATATTAGTTCCACTGTACATGTGGGAAAACATTCTCTGCAAGGCTCCGGACTTTTCCAAGATGAAACATCTGGGAAGTATCAGAGGTGAATTAAATAGCAGGTTTTTTCCTACATTCCCACAATAAATTGATCCCATAAGTTTTCATAGCATCTCAACATAGGGAAACGCTTTTAGAGATTTAGAAGTAAAGTATATGGAAATGTGCACAAGGCAAGAAAAAGAAATAACTAAATTTGGGTGTAATGATTCTAGAGGAACTCTTAGGAACTCTTTTTGTCACCATATCAAAAATTCCAACAGAACATCTATCCAAAACAATGTATATTTCCTCATGTTCCAAATCTTCTAGTCCACATATGTAGGTAAGTGTTATGTGGCACAGAATATTAAGAGATTTATACATACTTAATTTGATGTGACTATGGCAAAGTTCTTTATACAACAGTTATGAAATCCTAATCACTATATTTCCATAGTAGTTAAAACAGAAGGGAAGGTTTGGAAAAAAGGCATTGTTGAAGACAATATTTAAAAATACATACCCCCCTCCTCCCTCACATTTATACTCATTAAAGAGTAACAGGATGTCAATATTAGTGCTTGTATTTTGATGCAAAGAAAGATAGAGAAAATAGCTTGTTCTCTAAAAGAAATACAGAAAATGAAGAAGGTCAAATGTGGAAAAGCCATTTTGAAATCATACATGAGCAAATGGTTAACTTAGGAGCTAACATTAGATGTTGGCAGCGGCATTCTAAATAACTGGCTAGGAAGGGAAAAGACTCTGGTACATTTGGAAAGTGACAGTTGGCATATGAATTAGCTTTTCCTCCCCTTCATCACTGGAATAAGATTATTAAAGGAGATTGTGACAGTTTGTATAAACATTCAACAAATAATGATTCCTCTCACTTTCCATTGTGTGTGAGGTACACTTCCCTGTCTCATTGGTACTGATTATGGACTGAATGTTTGTATCCTCCCCAAAATTCATACTGAAACCCTACTCACCCTCCCAATGTGATGGTATTAGGAGGTGGGGCCTTTGGGAGGTAATTAGGATTAGATGAAGTAATGAAGCTGGAGCCCTCTCTCATGAGATCAGCTGAGAGTTGGATTTTCTCTGCTTTCAGATGAATGGTTGTTCAGAGTTAAGAATGGTTGGGGGGGGGAAGTGGGTGAGGCTATAAAAGGGTAACAGAGATCCTACACAATGGAATTGATCTACATCTTGACTGTATCAATGTTAATGTCTTGGATGTAATATTGTACTATAGTGTGCAATATGTTACCATTGAGGGAAACTGGGTAAAGGATACAGAAGATCTCTTTATATTATTTCATATAACTCCATGTGAATTGATAATTATCACAAAATAAAAAGGTTAATTTTTGAAAATATTCTAATTTAATTAGTTATTCATATTTGAAACAAATATTTTAGAGCCTCATAATAGCTTCTGTTTATTTTTACTGCTGTCCATAATGAATGAATGAGAGATCCCTAAATAAATACTTAAACCAACTATGTGCTGAGCATTGTCTTAAGCAAAATCAGTTCCTGCTTGATTATATATATATAATATATATTTTGCACACACTGACAAATATAAACAAACCTTTCAATTTATACTTATGTTTATTTAAAATGTATATATAATTGTTTTTAATAATAACTTCTCACTTTCTCGGGGTGCCTGGGCATCTCAGTAGGTTAAGCGTCTGCCTTTGGCTCCGGTCATAATCCCAGGGTCCTGCTTCTCCTTCTCCCAATGCCACTCCTCCTGCTTGTGCTTGCTCGCGCTCTCTCTCTCTCTATCTCTGTCAAATAAATAAATAAAATCTTTAAAAAATAATAATCTCTAGTGTTATTAATTTACTCATGTAATTAAGTTAGAACTTTTCAAAATTTCAAACATGCTTGTGCTGATGTTTTAAAAGCTGAGGACAAAGTCAGTGACCTTGAAAATATAAATAGTTAGACTTTAGCTTTCAAAGGAGGCTGACTAAAATGTCATCACAAACAGCATTAGCATCCCTGGCCTTTTAGCTGCCACACTGGTTGCCAGATACTATGGTTGACATGATAAGATTCTAGAGTCATGACTGCTCAGGGCCATTAGGTACTATAATGGTAAGGAATTTTGTGCAAAAGACCCAGGAAGATGAATGAAGATGGAGAAAAATGAATGCTAAAATTAATAAAAATATACACTCCATTTATTTCAAATTTGAGATGTCTATTGTATTTTATAAAACATGAACATGTTAACATAAAAATATTTGAAATTTTTTATAAGTAACAGGTTAAAAACCTTATATTTTCCTATTTAAGCAATTAAATCTTGGAAAAAGATATAGTGAATTGTTCTTTTTTTAAAAACTTTTTTCAAGATTTTATTCATTTATTCATGAGAGACATAGAGAGAGAGAGGCAGAGACACAGGCAGAGTGAGAAGCAGGCTCCATGCAGGGAGCTCGATGCAGGACTCAATCCCGAGACTCCAGGATCATGCCCTGAGCCAAAGGCAGGCACTAAACCGCTGAGCCACCCAGGGATCCCCCATAGAGAATCATTCTTATGAAATATTTGTGACAAAAAAAACCAGTATGGCAATAAGTAAAATTCGTACAACAGAAAAAAATAGGGGAAAAAATCAGCAAAAATTATATATTATTTCATTCAGAAATAATACATAAATTCAGAAAACAGAGGAAAATTCCTACAATTAATACCTCCCAAAGAGAGTGATAATTCTTTGAGGAAAGAAATCAAATATGAGATGATAAAACAGTATATTGATGTAAAAAAAACATGAAGAATTAAGGACCAAAATATCCCCATTCAAAACTAAAATAGTATCAAATAAATAAAACTAAAATGGTAACAAAAAGAAAGAAAATAGATTGCTAAAAATTTCATTAATGGTGTAGCAAAAGGCTTAAGAGCATCTTTAGTGAACCCAAGAGCTGCTGATTGGAAGAGGGTGGATGGAAAACAAGAGACTGAATATATGGAAATGGAGGACAATGATGGACCAAGGGATAATTGACATCTGAAGAAGAGAAACCAACAAACAGAAAAATAAAGGAGGGACCAAATAAAGGCATATTCTATTCTAATAAAAGTTGTAAGAGGGACAATAGAAATTTAAAAATACATCTTTGAAACTTCTAAGGGATAAAAAAAGAATGTTTAACCTTAATAAAATAGGGAAAATCATGATCACTATTTACCTCCTGGATCCAACTGGCCTTTTTTATACATGATTTACAAAAGTAAGAATAAAGGACTAGTAAAAAATGACTGTATTTGAAATTTTAATAAGAATTTAAGCATAGCAACCCCCAATATTCCTTTCTATTTTAGTTATATATCCATTCATATGTGTATGTGTGTAAGTATAGATATAAATATAGATATATATATAGAGAGAAATATACCATTACATCAGTAAGCTTAGATAAATTTAGTCATTAGGAGACTTTTTTTAAAAAACTATCAGTTTTAAAAAAACCTGTAAAATGAAAGTTAGTTACCTCGAATCCTTTCCAATCATGAATAATCTGCCCAATTACCAATTAATCAGTTACTTAGGTAACAGATGTAATGGGCTCTTGGATGCATTGCTTATTTTATAGGATGTTAGGAGAGGTCTGTGGACCTCCTATGTCCAGCAAGCAAGCAAACAGGCAAAAAATGGGAATGGAGTCAAGCAGAAAGAGGGCAGCATCTGGTGCAGAGATCCTATGTTTCCACTTCCTACGGCCAACAGGTATAAAAGGCCCCCCCTAGAACACCAAAGAGAAACTCTGACCCCCCCAAGCAGTCCCAAAGAGGTGAAGAGTAAAGTCATAGAGGCAAGGAAGCCAGACCAGAGAAACCAAAGGTCAAACAGTAGGGAGTCAGAATGACAGAGAAATCACCCTGACCTGCAGGTAGCAGAAGGAGTGGTTTTGAACTGACGTCACAGTATTGGTAACACAAGATCTTTGAAACAAATCGTCTGCAACTCTTTTCTGAGAGTTGAAGTGTTTCTAGGGATGGGAGCTGCTTCAGGCTGCCGTTGAAGAAAAGGCCCGATGTTGGGACTATTGGACTGCCACAAATTAAAAGCAAGTATGACCTCATAAACAAAGTTTGCCAAACATAGGAGTAGGCAAGTTATGAATGACAGTCAAGAAAAAAAATGAGAAATAACAAATTCAGACACAAGGACAACAGATGTGGAAATTGTCATATACAACATGTAATTAAAACCAGATGAATAATAAAGCAAAGATGATGGAATAATATCTACAATATGTTGAGAGAAAACTATCAAGCTAGAATTCTCTACTCAGCAAATGTGTGATTTAAAATAAGGTAACAAATATAAGGGCAGAAATAACAAAAAATGCTAAAAGAAATGCATGATGAAATTACAAAGATGAGTATACCACAGGGAAAACCCTGAAAAGGTGAACAGATATTTAAGAAATGGAATATCTAAAAGTGAAAAATAATAATTGAAAGAAAAAACTCAATGCCCAGTTAAACAGCTGATGAGACTTATTTGAACAGAAAAGTAATGAGCTGGACAATATATCTGAAAAATTTATCTGAGTATACGTATGGTAATTAAGGAGATGGAAAATACAGAAGGATAGTAAGACATATAGTAGACAGAATAAAAAAATCTGATACATACCTGTTTAAAGTCTCACAAGGAAAAAAAAAAAAACTGGAGAACAGAGAGAAAAACAGATTTAAATAAAATTTTCCAGAATGAATAAACATGATTCCACAGATAACAACAGGTAAAGAAAAACTAACACCTCTATGTATGCCACTGAAACTGAAAACCCAGAACATCAAAGACTAAAAGAAAATATTTTAAGCAGCCTGAAAGCAAAGACATATTATAAAAGACTACATAGTTACATCATCTCAAACTTTTTTTCTTTTTGTTTAAGAGAGAGAAAGAGAAGGAGAGGAGGAGCAGAGGGAGAGGGAGAAAGAGAATCTCAGGCTCCACACTGAGGGTGGAGCCCAATATAAGGCTCAATCTCTAGACCCTGAGATCATGACTTGAGCTGAAATCAAGAGTCGGATACTTAACTGAGCCACCCAGGTGCCCCAATCACCTGAAACTATTTAACAGCAATGGAAACTAGAGGACAGTAAATTGTACCTATAAACTGTTGAGGGAAAACTATTGCCAACCTAGCAAAATTATTGTTCTTAAATCAGATAATAATCCTAAGGGAAATTTTTTAAAAGAAATTAGGTATGTACAAAACTGAAGCATTTTGCCACCAAGAAACTTGCTTTGGGTAAACTGTGAAAGAATCTACTTTAACAAAAGTAATCATGCTAGAAGGATGGTCTGAGACATAGGAAGTAATGGTGCAAATAGAATGATAAACATGCATGTAAATTGAAACAAACATTTCTAATATAAAACAAAAATGTCTAATGTATGGGATTAAACAAAAACAAAATACTCAACCAGACTACTAACAATATTATATAAGACATAAGAGGGAAGATGAGAGCTAAATGTTCCTTAGGGGGACAGCTTGGACACGGAGTGTCAAAGCCCTAGGGAAATGAAAAGTATGCAACCAAAATGAGGTATTGGAGCCAGGAGGGCTTCTACTCTGCAGTGTAGTCCTGCAGGATAAAGGGAAAAAGGTGTTGTCGTGGTGGCAATACAGTAGCTTGATCTAGGGAGCTCAGATGGTGGCAAAGAAGAAATCTGTGGGAAGGATAAAGTAGCAGCAGCAGTGAAAAACTGGTTGCAGACAGGAGAATTAATCAAATAAGTAAATATATTAAGGCTAATGGGAACTATAATTCTCAGAGTTGCAAAAGGGAGATACAAATATGAAAGACAGAAAGCTAGAAATAATTCTGCAGTATTAGATTGGAATGGGAGTTATTGGTGTGAACCCACGGTGTTCAATATACATACCTGAGATGACCTGAGAGCAGCAACTTCCCAACAACACTGGGCACTTAGCAGTCACAACTTGGCTGCCAAATACTATCCTCCCCCTAAAGGAACCATAGTTTCTTGGATGGCTGAGGCAAAGCATGTTTAAGATAGGCCTGGAACATCCTGTATGCTAGAGAGCAAAGAAATGGTCAAAAAATGATAAGGAGGTATCAAAAAAATAAGGGATCCATTATAAATTAGCTTCCACTGGCCAAACACTGGATAATTTGAGTATTAAGACAGAGATGATAATGGAAGACACATCTTCCATTAAAATAGGAATCATAGGACACCTGGGTGGCTCATTGGTTGAACATATGCTTTCGGCTCAGGGCATGGTCCCAGAGTCCTGGGATTGAGTCCCACATAGGGCTTTCCTCGAGGAGCCTGCTTCTCTCTCTCTCTGCCTGTTTCTCTGCCTCTCTCTGTGTGTCTCTCATGAATAAATAAATAAAACCTTTAAAAAACAAAACTAAACAAAAATAAAATAGATATAATAAGTATACACTGATGTAAATGAACAAATAAATTAAAATTTTGATGAGATACATGATTTTTACATAGTTTCCAAGTTCCAAGTATAATAATACTTCTAATGACAAAAGAAAACGGATTACTTTACAGAGAGAAGACTGCATACACTACATTAATAAACTGATCAATGTAAACATCATCTGTAAAGTGACATGAACATTAGCTATAAAACATCTAAAAAATAATACAAGTCATGTACCACCTGATAGGATGCAATAAGAATAGTGCAGCATAATTTCTGCAATATTCTTGTCAAAGAATAACCTGAATCTAATCACAAAACAGAGCAAATTTGAGGAATATTCTAGAATATAACTGGCCAATAATCTTTCCAAGTCATAAAATTTAAGAAAGCACTGAGGAACTATGCCAGACTGAAAGAGTCTAAATAAAGACATGACAGCAAAATGCAACATGATTCTGAGATGAATCCTTTCACTATAGAGGATGTTACTGGGGTAATTGACAAACTTTAAAGAGGTATTTGGATTAGATGTCAGTAATGTATCAATGTTAATTTCCTAATTTCAATAGTTGTATTGAGGTTATATAGGAGAAATGTCATTGTAGGAAACAGACATGTTCGGGTGTGATAAAGCATAAAGTTTCTAAGTTTTTCTCAAATTATTCAAGAACAAAACATGTTTTTTTGTAGTGTACTTGCAATTTTCTATAAATTTGATTTTGTTTTTAAAATACTATATATAAAAGTATGTGTATATATATATGTATGTGTGTGTACATATACATACACACACACATCAGGAAATAAAGTATTAAGTCTGTTAGGACACTTCTATTTTTTTAATTTTTTATTGGTGTTCAATTTGCCAACATATAGAATAACACCCAGTACTCATCCCATCAAGTGCCCCCCTCAGTGCCCATCACCCAGTCACCCCCACCCCCCGCCCACCTCCCTTTCTACCACCCCTTGTTCGTTTCCCAGACTTTGGAGTCTCTCATGTTCTGTCTCCCTTTCTGATATTTCCCAATCATTTTTTCTCCTTTCCCCTTTATTCCCTTTCACTATTTTTTATATTCCCCAAATGAATGAGACCATATAATGTTTAAGACTGCCAGGACACTTCTAAAAGAAAAGAATGTACTCACCAGGATATATTACACAGCGACAGGAATTAGAACACTTGGTAGTAGCTCAGGGATAGGCAAATTAACCAATGCAAAAAAAATGAATGTCCAGAAAAAGATCTTTGCATATACGGAACTTTGATATGTGGCAGAAGAAGGAAAGTTCATTCAATAAATGGTGCTGAGACAACTGGATTTTCAGGTAGGAATTCTGGATATGTTCCTCTGCTCCTTTCAATTCCTCAACCAGTCCAGGTGCTTAATCCTGGGGTTCGGGACACCTGTGTGATATTTCCAGAATTCCCAGGCAAGAGGGTTTTCACTTGTGATTTTTTAATTTTTTTTCCACTTCTTAATTGTTTGCCAACAACATTCAAAAATAAGATGATAAGACATAAAACTCTAAATGGCTATTTTTTTTCTTGAAAAATCTGAAATAAAAATGATCCTGCACTTTTACTTGATGATGATAATTTATAGCTCAGCAGTGCTGCCCCCATTTACAAGGAGCATTACTGCAATTCACTGTGGAACTTCTCCACACATTTACATTGCCTACTGAGGCCCACTAGACACTGGATTTTTCTATCACAGGGCGAGTCAAAAGTGTTCTATTGCTCCATATGGCAACCACTAGTCTTTCTCAGCTTTGCCATGGTGAGTAGAAGTCAAGTGTCAGTCATCACCGCTTTCTAGTTAGTTTCAACTTTGCACCTTGGAGAGTCACCTTTCTGTCTTCCAATCAGATGCTCAAATTGCTTTCCTTCCTGAACTCTATTAATTTATTTATTCTTCATTAAAATGTAAAATACTATTTGTATCATTTTGGAAGGAGAAGAGAAGGGCACTTTTTTTTTTTAAATTTTTATTTATTTATGATAGTCACACAGAAAGAAAGAGAGAGAGGCAGAGACACAGGCAGAGGGAGAAGCAGGCTCCATGCACCGGGAGCCCGACGTGGGATTCGATCCCGGGTCTCCAGGATCGCGCCCTGGGCCAAAGGCAGGCGCTAAACCACTGCGCCACCCAGGGATCCCGAGAAGGGCACTTTTATTAACAGTTTCATTGAGGCAAAATTCATACATCAAAAATTCAACCTTTCAATTCAGGAGTTTTTAGTATTCTCACAGTGTTGTGCAAACATCAGCATTATCTAATTTTAGAGCTTTTGTATCACCCCAAAAAGAAACCTCATACCCATTAGCAGTCACTCCCCATTCCTTGCTTTGATCTTTAAAAACATTACTTCTGCTGACGGTATTCTACTTTGGTTAAGTATTAGAGTCAGTTCAATGATCAGACAATAGACTCTAAAGGACTTTGGAGGGGAGGTGTTTGTTTATCTGGGTTCTCCTGGGGTTTTTGAAATAAGAACCTATAGATCCACACAATATTATATATTGTGTTCCCAAGAGTGTATTGCCTGGCAAATGAACTCTAAAATCAGTGAGGTTTGCTTCGATGTGCCCTCTTCATACCATAAATATCTTACACTTTTTCAGGCTTTCCTCTTTACCTCTAGGTACCCACAGTATACTCATAAATCCCCAGCCACACAGCAGAGCTCCATTCAGATTTATCTTTCTTCGTTAGAATATTCCATGTTCCAAAAATGATCATACTGTCCCCATCCCACACCCATGTCACTAGTGTTTCTGTGAACTGAAATAATTTAGGTGTTAGGAGTAAAGCAATAATGATTCAAATAAAGAAATGACAGCTAGTTGCTTTTTTAAAATAAGAGTTTGAAATGTGAAATTGTAGGCTTTAGGGGCAGAATTTTACTTCCAGTGAAGGAGGCATGAATAGGCAGGTTGGCAAGATATTTCCAGGCATGAGTGACTTGACACAAGTGGTTTTTCTACATTCTTAAGTACCATCTGTAAAGCTAAAATTTTTCTGCATTTTGCTCTAGTATAGCAACATGGTATAGTGAGATTTCCAAGCTTTTTATTTATTTCTGTGGTGCAAACAGAAAGGAACCATAGGGTTGATAAAAGCAGAATTGAAGACCTACAGAATGCAGACGGTCCTCAGTAATGCCTTTAAGGACCTCTTTCTCTAATTATAGAAGTATTACATGCTAACAAGAGAAATTTTGGAGAATACAGACAAGTATAAAAATATTTTAACTAATTTAAACCCCACTAGCCACTGTTCATATTTTGGTATATATATTTTTTTCTAATCTTTCTTACTCTGAATATGTCAATTCCTAAAACATTTTCTCCTCTTTAACTCATATGAGCCAAATTAAGCTATTAACCATTGATATAAATGTAAACCACTAACCTTAAAAATAGTTATATTACTTTCTTATGATTTTTAAAAGAAATTCAAACTCATTGAAGATATTCACAAAATGCAAAAACTTATTAAGAAGAAAATAATAGTCACTTGTAATTTTATTCTCAAGTAATAACTACTGGCTTTCATAATTTAAATAAGTTTATCAAGGAAAACTGTCACCACACTGTTGCCTAAAACAGTGCAAGTTACTAAAGCTAGTGTTCTGGGTAGACTGCCTTGTCACCCTTTCCTATCATACGCGACAAGGGCCATTCCATTCACCAAAGGTATTGGTAAGCTCCTGACAATTGTTTTTCCCTCAATAAAATTTTGGTAAATTTTCTCAAAGGCTCAAACAAAAGAGTAAAGAGATAAGAGGAAGCCGTACAGAGAGCAAATGAAATACCTTCCTGACATCCAGAAAGCCATAATCACATTGAATATGACTTACTTTGTTAATTCATCTTGCAAGTTGCATAGACATTGACATCCTATCAGTAATTCTTTAAAATAGCATCTCTTAAATCAATTTAAGTATGTGAATATAACACTGTGAGAATCTGTGATCTGGAGACAACAGTTACATGTTATGTTCACTTTTCATTTATTTTTTAATGGACAGAAGTGCAGAATTTCACAAAAATGAGGGAAAAAAGCAAAACATCCATAAGAATGATTGTTTTTACAAAGTCTTAACGACAACAACAAAAAGTTGGCACTAAATCCAGAAAAGCCAAGCCATTTCCTTGGCACATCTCACTTTTCACACTCCTTTTCCACAGTAATCAAGCATTCCCTCCGTTGTGCTCTGCTTTTAAAGCAGAATAACTTCCAAGTACTCCTTTGTCACTGTAACCATGTTAGCACTTGTGCTCTAAGCCTCTAGCTACCCTGGACTCCTCCGGGAAGGCTGGGTAATAGAGCTGGAGAGAGAGGCCAGCTTTACCAAAGAAATATCCAGCAACACAAATATTGGTTCCAGTGCACAGAGAACTCGTCATGGATTTCAGTAAGAAACTCGTTTTGTCTTATGTGTCACCAGTGAGCTGTTAATTTCTATAAATAAAGTTGCTGTCTGTTTTACTCTTTTAAACCATATCCTATGAAAACAAATGGATTTTTCACCAGACTTTAAGAATATGTTTGAAATGGTTTGATTTAAAATATAGACTATATACTATGCACAATCATGCGACTTACATATGTGGGGTAAGAGAGCATAATTTTAAAGACTTCAATTGGTTACATAGTATATATTTTGAAAAAAAATGCTTTACATTTTAAACGGAGAGGGCTCCAAATGTTCTTTAATTTTATAATATGACTTATTTCAATATTGTTTGAGCCAGAGCCATGAGAAATTATACTAGACAAAAGGCAACCTCAAAAATTAGCAACTTTTAGTTTCACATCATCAAAAGCCTAGAAACAGAAATGAGAATTTTAAGTGAGTCCAGAGGTTGCCTGTAAAGACTAATCTCTTGAGGGCACCCAGAAGAGACATGTTCTGTTAAGGACACCTGAGACTGATGCACGATGTGAGGAATGGCTGACAACCAACTAACAGGCCTCTATTCTAGAACAGCTGAAACCGAGGCATGACCAGATGCCCATGTGACTGCAAATCCAGACAGGCTTGCCACCGATAGTTAAAAGTCCAGCCTGAGGGAAATTTGGCTGCCACTCAGGAGAAACATGCCATGCATATTAAGATCCCATGGACAGAGAAAACAAACAATGGTTTTAAATATGAGCCTTAAACCAAGGAATGTAATATCAATTCAATGTCTGAAATTTGTCATTATGGATAAATAGTAAAAGAAAGTGCAAAAGTTCCAAGTTGAGGTCAATTAATTAGCCTCCAGAACTACTGTAATAGGTTATAAATAGGGCAAAATATAAACGCATAAATTTTTTTGATGACATCAGGGTAAAAAGAAAACATTGTATGGCCACAGGGTGTAATATATGGAAAATAATGTTTTATTTGCTGGATCCCACTGCTTTCCTTGAACTATCCTCAATTTGTTAAAGCTCTTAAGTTCCCATGAAGCATCTCTTCCACTCTAGACACTAATAGGCCACAAATGGAGCTATTACAAAGTGCAGGCACGGGTTGGTGATTGAGCTGTTTCTCTATGAATGCACTACACAGTGAAAATTGTATTCATGTGTTCAGTGTATAGCAAATGTACATTTATATGTGTATATATGCATAGGTGCATGTACATCTATTTACAAAGCTATAAATTATTCTAACTCCATTTTATTTGTTATAAGTGTAGGAAAATGTTACAATGTTGACTTTTAAATAAGTTTTATATAAAGATTAAGGGTACTCTAAGGAAAGTTGCTCAATATGGCTATATAAAAAAGAAAAAGAGTGGTGCCTGGGTGGTGGCTCAGTAGGTTGGCTATCTGACTCTTGGTTTTAGCACCAGTCATGATCTTGGGGTAGGAGATAGAACTCCGCATTGGGCTATGTGCTCAGTGGGGAGTCTGCTTATTTCCCTTTGTCCCTCCCCCCACTCATGCACACTCTCTTTACCTAAGATAGATTAAAAAATTAAAAAAAAAAAAAAGAAAAAGCGAATGAAGCAGAAAGAGAAATAGGAGAGAACAGAAGAAAAGAAGAGAATAGGAAAGGGGATAGGAGGGAAGGAGAACACCACTGTGGGTGCCGAATCAGAGTTTAAAATTTTAAACTAATAGAAACTAATAAGGTAACTTTTATATAGGAAGATGAACCAGATACAGATTTTGGTTCATGGTAGAAAACTGGAAAGGACTCTCCTACCCTCAATATACTTTCTCTCTTTCTTCCAATAGACCCTCAGACTTCGTCTCCTTTTTTTGTTTTTTTAACTTTAGGGAGCTTAATTCTTTGTGATTATGGTACAGTTACCAATTACAGTTATATAACCATTCCCAAAAGTGGGAACTACAAGCTACATCAGCCATATCCACCTCTGAGGGGTTTAAATTAAATATTTACTTATTTATTTTGGAGAGAGAAACTGCATGAGTGGGGGGAAGGGTAGAGGTAGAAAGAGAGAGAATCTCAAATAGACTCCTGACCCTGAGATCATAATCTGAGCTGAAACCAAGCTCAGACACTCAACCATCTGAGCAATCCAGCCACCACCGGAGGGATTTAAATTAGATCAAAGATCTATACATGCTGATATTTGTGGCTGGTTGATCCCATGAAGTCATCTTAAAAAGAGGGCTCTCAGATTCCTGAAGTTGAAAGCCACAGAGAAACTCTAGATCCTGTCTTCTTTTTTGGCAAGGTAATGTATCTTCTGCAGATAAATCTCAATTTCCTGCTTAAATTATGGTTCTTTTTGCTTTAGTCAAATGTTTTAGACTATATCTCCACGGATGCAGGGACCATTTCTAATTTCGCTCACCATTACATTTCCTGTGCTTGGCTCTGCATTGAGCTCTTGGTAGGCATTCAACTATTTGCAAAATGATGAAACAACATGAGTGAATAGGTATACCCAACCTCTAAAAATACTTCCTGCCTTTAAGATTTAAAGAGAAACTTACATTTTAAATCTAAATAGTTGAGGTAATTTTTGTTAAACATCCCAAATAATATAAGATAGATGAGCTGAGTATTATTATAAAAAGTTGGAATTTAAAAAGCAAAAAAAATTAGAATTTTTTTAAAATGACTTTTGCAGTTTCCATTAAATGTTCTATTTTATAAAAGTGTAATTTATGCCCAATTCCTACCTATTCTCATTGATGAATAACATTTTAACACACTTTTCATTCTCAGTGTGCACATTATTGGATTATTTGCATGAATTGTTGTTTTCTTAAAACCATCAATTCATTAAAATTAATTGCTTCTTCTAATTTTTTGAGTACTGTTCTGAACTAAATGTTTGTGTCTCTCCCAAAATTCATATGTTGAAATTTAATCTCGATTATGATAATATTTGGAGGTAATTGAGTTATGAGGATATAGCCTTAATATAAATAGGATTAGTGTCCTTATAAGAGAGGCCAGAGAACCTCTTTTCCACTATGTGTGAATGCAGCAAAAATTTGGCAGTCTGCAACACCAGAATCCAACAACATTGGCACCCTGATCTTAGATTTTCAGCCTTCAGAACTGTGAGAAATAAATTTCTGTTGTTTATAAGCTACCCAGTCTGTTGTACTTTGTTATAGCAACCCAAACTAAGACAAGTACATTGGCCAATAGTTACCAAATTTGGTACATGTCCCTCTGAGTATCCATGAAGGTTTTCTGAGAATTTTGTAGGCAGTGAAAGACTTAAGAAAATTCATTTTCATATTCTCAATCCTACTTTTCGCCAAAATTGATCTGCCTGAGAATTGATCAAGGCATCAATTTGGTTTATATTTTCCATCTTCCCTTCTCACAACCAAGCCTCCCCCATATTATAAGATAAACAGTAGTGTTTTAACCCTCTCAACTTTTATCAAAAGTTGTCTGAAATATTTTTTAGCCAGGTCAACATAAGCTTTTGGTAAGGCTTTTCTTTCTCACACACTTTTCTGTTCTAGACAAAGTGAGGCATTAGAAAAGGGGTATTTTGCCTGTGTTAGAATATTCTAAAATCAGATATATTTGTAGATTTGGGTTAAAGGAGTAGTGACCATTTTCTTCCAAAGATCTATCTTCTTCTATCTCCCCACTTCTTGCCAAAGAAATTGTTGATGCTGAGGAAAATTCTGAAAAAAAAAGCAATAAAAGTGTGCCAGTAGTAAATACTGAAGGGCATTGTAGGTTATTTCATGTAGGTGAAAAGCTCATAGATAAACTTTGTTCTATCTATCTAACCATCCACTCATCTATTTACTATCTATCTCATATTAAAAAAGTTAAGATTTATAAAAATGCATGCTTTCTTTCCCCACTCTATCTTTCCTTTTAGAATGATTTAACTTTAAAAACCAGTAGATATGATACACCAAAATAATACAAATAGGGGAAGTAGGAGTGCAAGCCCAGCACTGAATGTTTAAGCAAGGTAAAGAAGGTATCTGTGCACTGGCCATGTATAGGTGGTCAGAGCTAAGAGGTATGTGAGAAGGTTGTGGGAGTGGAGGGATGTTGATGTTGGTAATGGTAATGTTGTTTGCATACAGGTGGAATTGATCAAATGAGTAAATACATCCAAGTTACTTATTGTCAGAGAAGAGTTATATATGCATATACATTCATATGCATTATACATATTAAAATGTGCATTTCTAATTAAACTTTACTTTTCAGGTTTACCTATCAATTTCTGTAATATATTTAAATTTCTTTGATTAATAATGTGCCAATAATAATTGTAGTGATAACTTAATCTAGATGAAGGGAAATTAACATTTAGCTCTTCTGGTCACTGAGAATATAAAAAATTAATTTCAATTTACATATATATTTTCATAGCAGAAAGACATAAATTGTAATCAATAAAAGACTTCCAAGCATAAAATATATTATACTAAGATAAAATTCTGTGGGAGAAATGGAACGGAAATATGAGTTCAAGGAGAAGATGGAACAATGTAAAATTTCTGGTTGTTAAAGAAGAGCTTATGCATGGATTTTCAAAAAATTGATGATGGTGGGCATAAGACGTGGTATTTAAATTATATCGAATAGGTACTTTATGTCACTGTAGTATTTAAATTATATTGAATAGATCTGTTGAAAAGAATATTACAATTTTTATATCAAATATCAATAATCAAAAGTCATATCTTTTGAAATTAACTTATGATGAAAAAATTTCAGTGTCAATTTAAAAATGGACAAAAAGGTAAAACTTATTTCCAAAAAATGTTAGGGACATGCAAGCAACCCCAAAAGGTAAATAGTTCATATATGTTTACAACTAGAAATACAGAAATTCACAAAAATTTAATGTTTCCGAGTTTATAATAGTAAGTGATGAAACCAGGAAGATCTGTTTGACTGTGATCCTCTAAATTTTTCAGATTTTCCTCACTCCACTTCACTTCCTGTCCAGCTCACTGACCCTGTGGAACTGACCCACAGGGGCCTTAGGACAACCACAAGGACCACTGCTTGGCCACAGGTTCACATAAGCAATCACTGCAGAGAGGCCATAGCTTCCCATATACCTCTGCAGAAGCTCTCCCTTCTTAGTCCACTTTGGCAAATGTGTTTGGCTTCAGGATTTCTTTGCAAACTCCAACATATGCACCTGCCACAGTGCTTCAGGAGGCCAGTCAGTGCTTTCTTTTCTGGTCCTCCAAATTTCTCTTCTATACTTTCACTTCCCCAGCTCCTCCCACAATTGTGTAAAGTCTAATTCTTATAATAAATCTCTTATTCTTATAATATGTATGATGGCTCTGCTTCTTCACTGACACAATTAGTTACCTAACATAATTCTAAAATAACAAAATCTTAGTATGGGGAATCTAGAATTGGTTCTCTGTCTGGTGAGACTGAAAGAAAATTATGATCCTGTTGCCAGTGACAAATGGGGCAATCAATGGTAGTCCATTGCATGCAGTGAAAACACTACTTAAAGTATCATCTATAGCCTCTTAGAAAGACCTCACATGTCCAAGTGGTGGCTGCCACAGAAAAATTTAATGGAAATATGAGTAAATTTACCACAGAAATGTGCTGGAGAACATGGAGGGGAAAAATGAGATTAAGGCTTTAAAATTCCAGCTCAAGGTCTTGATCAGGAACCAAAAGCTACTATAATGGCCCCGAAGATAACTATTATATTCTGCAGCCACAGAATTGAAATTTCTAAAAACCAAATCCAAAATTTAATCCATTGGATAGCTGAATTACAATGCAAATTTAATTCCTAACTTCTCAGGGTCTCTTAGGGAATTGACTAGAAAAGAATGAAATTCCAAAATGTGAGAGGAGAGCATATATGCAAATTCCAGTGAAGCTGAGGCTTTTGAACACCCAAATTCTGCAGTTCTCTTTAACAATGAAATTGGAATTTCTACCATTTTCTGAGATAAGTCTCCCCTTGTCTGAATTGTAAAAGACCTCTTACTCTCAGTACTACAGATCCTCCTTAGCATCAACTCCCATCACTTCTAGTTCTATAAGCAGATTCAAATCCCAGATGGCTTGAAGGGTCCAGTTACAAAGTACAGCCATGAGGATAAACCGCATACATCAAGGGATGGAAGGGTGGATTAATATTGTTTTATTATAAAGTACTTGCACTACTTATGAAGCAGAATAATTTTATTTGAAAGTAGACTTGAATTAGCTGCAAATTCTAGGGTAAGAGCTGAATAAAATAATAAAAGAGGTATAACTGATATGCTAAGAGAGGAGAGAAAATGAGATCATGTAAAATGCCCAATTAAAACTTCAAAAGGTAGGGGGCACCTGGGTGGCTCAATCAGGTAATCATCTACCTTTGGCTCAGGTTATGATCCCAGGGATCAAGCTCTGAATCAAGCTCCCTGCTCAGCATGGAGTCTGCTTCTTCCTTTCCCTCAGCCCCTCCCATGGCTTGTCTTCTCTCTCTCTCTGAAATAAATAAATGAAATCTTAAAAAATAATTCAAAAGGTGGAGAGAGAGCAGAGAACAATATAGCAACAAAGAACAGAGGCAACAAATAGAAAATAGTAACAAATATGGTAGGAATTAGTCCATCTGTATCAATAATCACTTTAGACCATCATAATAATGATGAGGGTCTAAATGCACCAGTTGAAAGATATTATCAGGAGAGATCAGAAAACAAGACTCAACTATATGTTATTTATGACAAACTCACTTTGAATATAAAGACAGACATAAATTAAAAGTAATATACTTAAAATATAACTTAACTATTTAAAAAAATAGAAATCTTACAGTGTTAGCTCTTAGACCACAGTGGAATTAAACTAGGTCAATAATAGAATGATAGCTAGAAAATCCTCAAATACTTGGAGATAAAATAATGCACTTCTAAATAATACATGGGTCAAAAAAGACATCTCAAGAGAAAGTTAAAGATATTTTGAAGTCAGTGAAAATGGAAACACAGCTATCAAAATTATGGAGGTGTGGCAAAAACAATGTTTAGAGGGGAACTTACAGCATTGAATGCATATATTAGAAAAGAAGAAAGATCCAAAATCAGTCATCTAAGCTTCCACCTTAGGAAACTAGAAAGGGCAGTGCAAATTAAAACCAAAGTAAGCAGAAGAAAATAAGTAAGATTTAGAGTAAAAAAAATCAATGAAATTGAAAATAGAAAATCAATGGAGAAAATCAATAAAACTGATAAGCCTCTACCCAGGTTAATTAAATAAAAAAGAAAGAGGATGCAAAATACTAATATCAAAAGTGAGACAGGGAACATTAATACAGATTTCATGAATATTAAAAGGATAATCAAGATATAAAGTGTTTATAAAACTCTATGCCCACAGATTTGATAACCTTAACGAATGTACCAATCCTTTGCAGCACAGAATCTACCAAAACTCAAGCAAGAGAAATAGACAATCTGATAAGTCTGTGTCTATCAGAGATTTGAATCAATAATTAATACTTTTCCAAAACAGATAGCACCAGGCCCTGATGGGTTTACTGGTGAAGTCTATCAAACATTTATGGAATTATGCCAATTCTCTATAATCCCTTTCAAATACAGAAGCAGAGGGAATGCTTTTTAAATCATTCTATGGAGTCAGAATTACCATGATACAAAACCAGAATATCTTAATGCACCGAGACCTTTCATGTCAGGTAAGTGATTATGGTATTCCTAGAAAGGATAGATAGGTAATCTACTAAAGTCTTAGTTAATTTTTATAATCAGAAAAGCTCTAAATCTAAAAGTTTGACTTGATTTACCACAAATTATGGCCTCAACCAATTCTTTTATTTCAACCAGTTTGCAGATTTAATCTCATTTAATGAGGAATAGGCCAAATCCCCTGAAGCGAAGGCCCTGCTATCCCACCAAAAGTTTATGTTGTAAATCTTCTTCCTAGCCTGTTTCAATACCTTATCAAGAAAATAAGGAATGCAAGAGTGGTGCTTCCTACCATAGCTCCATTTAATTTGCCTACGTGGACTGTGCTGAAGACAGATAAATCTTAAAGAACAACAAGAGCATAGAGCAAGTTTATTAGGTGGTGATTTAAATTGCAGCTGCTTTTCTGCATATGGTTTGATCATTGCAGCCCATCAACACATTCCCTGGCATGGTAGCTATTAATCTGGTGAATGTAGTTTGCTTTCACCTTGAAGGGCCAGTAATAAACATTAACTGTCTTACCTATATCAAATCTCCAGCCCTTGTCATAATCATAATCCGGTCAAAGAGACCTTTATTGTTTCTCCATTCATAAGATAGCACATTGGTCCACTATATTGATGTTACCATGCTGACTGGACCTTGCAAAGAGGAAATTAAAATTCTCTAGACATCATCAGACACAGGTATGCCCCCTAAATGGAATTTCTAGGGGTCTAGTGACCAGGGGTCAAGAAGGGACAAGTTGCTGCATATGACTCCTTCTACCTTTTGGGCCTTTTTGGATTCTTGAGGCAGAATTTACCTCACTTGGGTCTGATACTCCAATCTATTTACTGAGTAACCCAGAAGACTTCCAATATTGACTAAGGTTAAAAGCAAGACAAAGTTATGAACAGGTTCAGGCTATTATGCACATATCCCTATTATTTTGCTCACCTGATCTGATGGTATCTGAAATGTCTATGGAAGATAGAGATGCTGTATGAAGCTATTGGAAGGTCTCTGAAGGTGAATCACAGAGCAAACATTTAAGATTTCAAAGCAAAGTCACCATTCTCTGCATATAACTGTTCTTTTGAGAAACAACCTTTGGCTAAACTCACAGTTCTCATGGAAACAACACACTTGATAGAGGCTACCAAAAATTACCATTCAAACTGAGCTTCTCAAATTGAACAGGGTCTGACTCATCAAACTGTAAAGCTGGATGTACACAGCAGCTCCCCATAATCAAGTAGAACTGTTCATTATCAGGCTCAAGAAAATCCTAAAAGTACAAGTTATTCTATAAGCCAGTCTCTCAGGCTTCCAAGTCTTATATTGCTGCTACTTTACCTCCTTTCTCAACCCACAACTATTTTCTGTGATCTGATGACTTCAGAAGAAAAAAAGAAAAATCTCAGCCTGTTTTACAGAGAATGCTGCATAGCTGCAATACTATAGCCCCATTCAGAAGTGCCCCTAAAAACAGTTGTGAAGGGAAATCTTCTAGGTGGGTAGAACTTAAAGCAATGTGCCCAGTAGTTTGTTATGCCTGGAAGAAAAAATGACCACAAATGCAGGTCTATATTGATCCATGGGCAATGGATAAAAATTTAGTTGTATGGCCAGTATTTAGAAGGAAAATGATCAGAAGTTTGACAGCTCTGACAATATGGCTTAAGGAAGTCATATGTAGATAAACCTCTCCAAATGAGCATAAAATGTAAGCATATTTTTCTTCCATGTTAATTCTCCCAAAGAGCAACCCTCCCAAAGAGCAACTTCCCACCTCTGCAGAGGAGGATCTTAATAAATAGCCACTTTCCTCAGCTATTCATATCCTTAGCCAATAAATTCATGAATTAAGTGGCCATGGTGGCAGGGATGGAGATTATACATCTGCAAGTTATTAATCTTTCTGTACCTGTTTTCTTCATATGTAAAATAGAGATTATAAAAGTGCCTACCCAATAGGGCTGTTGGAGGCTAACTGAAAATACATGAAAGAACTTAGAACAGTAAGTGGCACCTAAGAAGTGATTAATAAGTACTTAAGTATTTAATTAATTGATTAATTATCTATCTACGAGTATGTGTTAAGTGCCAACTATATCGAAGATCTTGTGTAAGAATACGCAGTAGCCAGAGTCCCTACTTTCAGAAGCTGACATTTTGGTGGAAGAGGCTTTCAAGAGTTCACTACAAAGAATTATTATTTAATGACAATGTTGTAAGCGCTATCAAAATGAAGTCCAGTATTCTGGGGATCCTGGGTGGTGCAGTCCATTAAGCATCCAACTCTTGGTTTTGGCCCAGGTCGTGATCTCAGCGTCATGAGATCAAGCTCCAAGCCAGGCTCTGTGCTGAGTGCACAGTCTACTTGAGACTCTCTCTCCCTCTCCCTCTGCCCTTTTGCCCTCCCCATATGCTCACTCTCTATATATATAATAAATAAATAAATCTTTTTTTTTAATAAATAAATCTTTAAAAATAGGATCCAATATTCTGAGTAGGCAAAGAACAGACTGGACTGAGGTAGTTTAAGGAATCAAGAACACTTTTCATATGCAAATAATTCAGAAGTAGATTTAGAATTTAGCTAGTCCATGAAAGGGTGGATGTCAGATTGCAAAGAGAGAGATTATGCATAAAGGCATAAAGAGAACAGGATCATTCATGGAACCAAATGTCAGTTAGTATTAGGATGCTGTGGGAGCTAGTGAGGAAAGAGAAGCCTAGGATTTAGTTGCTGAGGACCATGATGTTTAAGGATTTTGAATTTTACCCCAAAAATAATGTTATGTCTTTATAGTGATTTAAAATGGTATAGGGGCACCTGGGTAATTCAGTGGTCGAGCATCTGCTTTCAGCTCATGTGGTGATTTTGGGGTCCTGGGACTGAGGCCTGCATCAGGCTCCCCACAGGGAGCATGCTTCTTCCTCTGCCTATGTCTCTACCTCTCCCTGTGTCTCTCATGAATAAGTAAATAAAATCTTTTTAAAAAATAAAATAATAAAATATTATAGTGACATAATTAGATTTGCCTTTAAAAAATTGCTATGGTTGGGGAGCCTAGGTGGCTCAGTCGGTTAAGCATCTAACTCTTGGTTTCAGCTCAAGTCATGATCTCATGGGTCATGTGATCGAGCCTCATACTGGGCTCCCCACTCAGTGGGGAGTCTGCTTGAAGATTCTCTCCTATTGCCCCTCCCCTCACTCATGTGTGCCCTCATTCTTGCTCTCTCTTTCTCTCAAATAAGCAAATAAATCTTTAAAAACTCACTATCGTTGAGTATGGAGAATGGATGAGTGAATGAGATGAGAGTAAATCTGAGGATATCAGTTTGGATACTATTACAGGAGTCCAGGTAAGAGGTGGATGATGTCATCTTGAACTAGGGTGATGGCCAGAGAGATGGAAGAGACAGAATTAAGATGTGTTTTAAGATAGAATTTACATGACTTAGAAGCAGGGCCAACCCATTTTGGGCCCCAGTAACTAAATGGACGGTGGTGACCTAGGAAAAGGAGTGGATGTGGTGGGTATGATTAAGAGTTGTTTAGACATGTTAAATTCCAGATGTTTGTAAAACAACCATATGGGCTGTTTAATAGACAGTGTGACATGGGGCTATCAGAGAAGTCTGAAAATACATATTCAGGAACTATTTCACAGATATGATTTTTTAAAGTTTACCTGTTCAGAGTTTTTTAAATTAAGGTAGAATTGATATTTAACATTATATTAGTTTGAGGCATACAACTAATGATTCTATATTTGTATATCACAAATGATCCTGCAAGGATCAAAATGATCACAACAGTCAAGTTAAAAATGATTACCATACATAGTTACAAAAAATTATTTTTCTTGTGATGAGAATTTCTAAGACCCAATCTCTTAGCAACTTTCAAAAATGCAATAAAGTATTACTAAATATAATCACCATGCTGTACATTATACCTCCATATCTTACTTATTTTAAAACTTGGAGTTTGTACCTTTTGACACCTTCCATCCATTTTACACAGCTCTCACCCAAGCCTCTGCAACCACCAATCTGTTTTCACCAGTCTGTTTTCTGTACCTATTAGCTTGGTTTTGCTTTTATTTTCAATTTTTTTTAGATTCCACATATTAGTGATATCATACTGTATCTATCTTTCTCTGACTCATTTCATTTAGCATAGTGCCCTGAAGGTCCACCCATGTTGTCACAAATGACAAGATTTCATTCTTTTTTATGGCTGAATAATATTCTCTCTCTACATATACACGCACATATATAACACATTTCTTTGTCTATTCATCCATTGATGGACAACGTATATTGTTTTTATATCTTGACTATTGTAAATAAGACTGCAATGAACATGGCATTGCATATCTTTTCAAATTAGTGTTTTCATTTTCTTCATATAAATGCCCAGAAGTGGAATTGCTAAGTCATATGGCAGTTTTATTTATTTGCTCATTTGTTTGTTTCTGAGGAACTTCTATATTGTTTTCCACAGTGGGTACACCAGTTTATATTCCTACCAGCAATATACAGAGTGTCCCTTTTCTTCACTTCCTTGCAAATACTTGCCTGTTTGACAATAAGCATTCTTAACAGATGTGAGCTAGTATCTCCTTGTGGTTTTGATTTACATTTCCCTGATGATTAGTGATGTTGAAGATCTCTTCACGTACCTGTTGGCCATCTGTATGTCTTCTTTGAAAAAATGTCTATTCAGATATTTTGCCCATTTTTATATTGGATTGTTTGTTTTGCTATTGAATTGTATGAGTTCTTTATATATTTGGAAATTAACTCCTTATCAGATTTGCAAACATTTTCTCCATTCATTTAGTAGGTTGCCTTTTCATTTTGTTGATGGTTTCCTTTGTTGTGCAGAATCTTTTTAGTTTGATGTAGCTCCACTTTTTAATTTTTGCTTTGATTGCCTTTGGTGTCAGATCCAAGATCTTCGCCAAGACTGATGTCAAGTGGCTTACTACCTATGTTTTCTTCTAGAAGTTTTATGGTTTCAGGTCTTACATTCAAATCTTTAATCCATTTTGGGTTAATTTTTGTGTATGATACCAGATAATAGTGCGGTTTCATTCTTTTACATATGCCTATCCAGTTTTCCAAACATTTATTGATGAAGCTTCTCTTCCCCTATTCTATATTCTTGGTTTCTTTAAAATAAATTGATTGATCATATATGTGTAGGTCCATTTCTGAACTTTATTTATCTATGCGTCTGTTTTTATGCTAATACCATACTATTTTTTTGAAGGACTAATGTAAAGTTTTTTACTTATAAAATCTTTTTTAAAAATGGATTGTGGTGCTTGTCAAATCACTGTGGTATTTAGATTCCACTAGATATATTTTAAAGTGATAGAAGAGTTTCATTTTTAAAATTATATACTTACAATATATACCTACAATTATCTTTTCATAACTACTTAGGTTTACAATACAAAATCTTAAGTCTCAACTTAAAGAGTCTTTACAAATATCAAATCACTATGTTGTGTACCTGAAACTAATATTATATATATATATATATATATATATAATATCTTATAATAAAGTTCTTACAGAGATATATAAGCAAAATGTTTGCGTTGGTTAGATGTAATCTTCTGTGTTTCTACACAAATATTAGAGCTTGTTCTATTTCTGGGAAAAAATGTCATTGAAATTTTGATAGAGGTTGCACTGAATCTGTACATTTATTTGGGCACTATGGATATTTTAATGATACTAATTCTTCCAATCCATGAGCATGGAACATATTTCCCATTTATTTGTGTCTTCCTCAAATTCTTTTATTAATGTCATAATTTTCAATATACCAGCCTTTTACCTCCTTGGTTAAATTTATTCCTAAGTATCTGATTGTTTTTTATGAAATTTAAATATGATTATTATTCTTAATTTCTCTTTCTCATAGTTCATTATTAGTGTATGGCAATGCAACAGATTTTTGATATATTGATTTTGCATCACTGAATTCACTTATTAGTTCTAACAGCTTTTTGGTGTAGTCTTTTGGGTTATCTATATACAATATCACATCATCTGCACATAGTGAAATTTTTGCTTCTCCCTTTCCAAATTAGATGACTTTTATTTCTTTTTCTTGCCTACTTGCTCTGGTTAGGATTTCAAACACTATGTTGAATAAAAATAGCAAGGGTGGGTATCTTTGCTTTATTCCTGATCTTAGAGGAAAAACTTTCAAGTTTTCATTATGATGTTACCTGTAGGCTTGTCATATATGGCCTTTATTATTATACTGAGTTACATTCCCTCTCTACTCACTTTGTTAGACTTTTTATCATAAATGAAAGTTGAATTCTGTCAAATGCTCTTTCTGCATTTATTAAGATGACTATACATTTTTTTATCCTTCATTCTGTTAATGTGGTTTATCACATTGATTTGCAGATGTTCAATCATCTTTGTATCCCTGAAATAAATTTTGACTTCATCATGGTGTATGGTACCTTTAATGTGTTGATGAATTCAGTGTGCTAATATTTTTGTTGGTAATTTTACATAAAAGTTAAAATTATAGTGGCCTATAATTTTCTTTTCTTGTGGCATCCTTGTCTGGTTTAGGTATCAGGGTAATGCTGGCATCATAAAACTAATTTGAAAGAGTTCCTACCTCTTGTATCTTTACAAAGGTTTGAGAAGGATTGCTATTAATTCTTCTTTGAATGTTTCATAGAATTCACCAGTGAAGTTACCTGGTTTTGGACTTCCATTTCTTGAGATAATTTTAATTACTGATTCAATCACCTTACTGATAATAGCTCTGTTCAGATTTTCTACTTCTTCCTGATTCAGCTTGGTAGGTGCATGTTACTAGGAATTTATCCATTTCTTCTAGTTTGTCAAATTTGTTGATCTATAATTGTTCATAGGAATCTCATATGATCCATTATAATTCTGTGGCATTAACTGTAATATCTCCTCCTTCATTTCTTTGTGAGTCTATCTGAAGGTTTGCCAATTTTGCTTATCTTTTTCAAAGAACCAGCTTTTAGTTTCATTGATCTTTCCTATTGTCTTCTAGTCTCTATTTCATTTATTCTGGTCTGTTCTTTGTTATTTCCTTTCTTCTACTAACTTTGGGCTTCATGTGTTCTTCTTTTCCTGTTCCTTGAAGTATAAGGTTAGGTTGTTAATATCTGAGGTTATTCTTGTTTCTTTCTTTTTTTTTTTTTTAGAGATTTTATGTATTTATTCATGAGAGACACAGGCAGAGGGAGAAGCAGGCTCCATGCAGGAAGCCCGATGTGGGACTTGATCCTGGGACTCCAGGATTATGCCTTGGGCCAAAGGCAGGCGCTAAACCGCTGAGCCACCCAGAGATCCTTCTTGTTTCTTCATGTAGGTATTTATCACTATGAACTTCTGTCTTAGAATGGCTATTCCTGTTTTGGTATATTGCATTTGCATTTGTCTTAAGATATTTTCTAATTTCTCTTTCACTTTCTTCTTGGACTCACTGATTATTTAGTAACATGTTGTTTAAGCTCTATATATTTGTAAATTTTCCACTTTTCTTCTTGTAATTGAGTTCTAGTTTTATACTATTGTTGTTGTAAAAGATATGTTGTAAAATAAGTTTTCCATATTCTTCTTAAATTTATTACGACTTGTTTTGTGGCCTAACATATGATTTATTCTGGAGAATATTTCATGGGCACTTGAAAAGAATGTGTATTCTGTTACTTTTGGATAGAATGTTCTGTGTTTATCTATTAAATCCATCTGGTCTAATGTACCATTTGAAGCTAATGTTTCCTTATTGATTTTCAGTCTGGATTATCCTGTATATATCCATTGATGTAATTTGGGTATTAAAGTCCCCATCTATTAATTGTATTAATGTTTATACCTTTAGGTCTGTTAATATTTATATATTTAAGTGTCTCTTTCTGGGTGTCTAAATATTTAACAAATGTTACATCCTCTTGTTGGATTGACCCCTTTATCACTATGCAATGTTCTTCTTGGTCACTTAGTAAAGTCATTGTTTTAAAGTCTATTTCATGTGATATAAGAATAGATAACCCAGCTTTCTTTTGGCTTCCATTTGTAAGGAATATCTTTCCACCTCTTCATTTTCGGTCTATGTATGTCTCTATATCTGAAGTGCCTCTTTTATTGGCAACACATAGATGGATTATTTTTCTTTTATCCATTCAGTCACTCTATGATTTTTTATTGGAGTACTTTGTCCATTTAGACTTAAAGTAGTTACTGATAGCGGTCTACATACTGCGATTTTATTTATTGTTTTCTAACTATTTTAGAATTCCTCTATTCCTTTCTTCTTCTCTTGAACTTTGCTTTTGTGGTTTCATGACTTTCTTTAGCAGTATGCTTAGATTCCTTTGTCTCCGTTTAGAGTTTGTAGCAGGACAAAGTAGCATGTGGGATCAAGCCCTTTGACATGGAGTGATCAAGTAAAGGAACAACTGATCAAGGAGACTAAGAAGCAGCCAGAGATAAGAGGACCCTCAAGAGTGTATTGTCCTACAGGTGCAGAGAAGAAAGTATTTCATGAGACTGAAGTAACTGCTTAGAAAGCAAGTAAGATGTTGACTAAAAAATGAACAGTGAATCTGGCACCATGGAATTGGGTTACTGGAGATCACTAGTTACATTTAAGAATTCTATCTCAGAATTCTATCTCTGATTTTGGTCACTTGGGTCTAGGGCTTCTAGGCTGCTGCTTCATGAATTAGGAAAAATATCTCTACCCCCTTTTACATTATATGTCATTACATGTGATATGTGGGTGGAAAAATGATACTACTTTGTGCTACTAGTATCTTATAGAAATTTTAGCAAAATTGTTCTCTTTTTTCCCTTTAATAACCTTCATTTTCTAAGGCTCTGTCTTGAGTTCCAAAGGAGGTGAGGGGGGGGAGAGGTAAAGGCATAGAAAAAAGAACGGCTACTAATCCTAAAATTATCCCTTCTCTCTCCTACGGCCTCTTTATCCTCTGAACAAGTTTGTGTATTTCATGTGGCCAGAAATCTCTTCCAAGTGGACTGGTGGCAGAACCACTCCTTTCCTCTTTTGTCCTCAAGACCTATAAATCCTTACAGTAAACACAAGGAAACTGTCAAGATAAGGTCCCTGCTAGATACAATTGAGATGTTTTCTTTCTAAAACAAATATTTTACTGAGCCTGAAGAGAGACAACTGTTACTTATTTCTGTTATCTTGGAATGTGACTCTTGCAATGTCTGCAAATCTTCTACTGCGTGTAATTTTTTTAACAAAAACAAAACAAAATTCAGGAAGATCAGTCCCAAAATCTATCTCTGTGGCTTGTACCATTCTTTTCATTTCTCAGAAATAACCGATTAAGCCTATCCCTTGTTCTCTCTCAGCTAGTTCCGTATTCACGGTGTTTTCCTTGAATTAAAGCTTCAGTGTTGTGCAAATATTGACCCAAGATTTAGAAATATCTTTTAGAAAAGGAAATTATAAGGTAGGCTGAAACAAAAGAGATCTAAAATGTATTATATACAGTGAGGCAAACCTATACAGTAGAAAAAGTACTACTGATATTAAGATTAATAAATGAGTATCTATCATTTTCCACAATCTGGCTCTTGAACTTGGTCAAGCATATGGGAATATTGCATAGATAAAATGTATATGAAGCTATTTAGCTTGGTGAATGGCACATAGTGGAGTACTCAATAAATATTAATTTCATTTTATTAACTTTAGTTTTCTAATTTTCACTCATTTAACAAATATTTATTGAGAATCTACAAAGTCTCAGACACTCAGCCAAGCATTAGGTATACACTAGTGAAATGCAGACAGACACAGTGCTTGTTGTCAGGGAGGTTACCAGGTATGTATGTAAAGTGAAGATAATACTCAGTTCACTAGATCAAGTGGTCACCTGAGATAATGTTTGGAAATGGCTTATTGATTCAAAAGAACTATGCTGGCTCATTTTCAGACTTCTAATTACAAAATAATTATGTTCTGATTCCTGATACAGAAATGCAGAGAAAAGTAGGAAGGTAGAACTCTAATATATATCTCAACTTCTGTGTGAGCATTAGAAAGTTCCTTAAAGCATTATATTATGTTTGCCTTGGCATGAGCGTTGTGTAAATGCTAGAGGGCTAAGTGTTTTACTGAGAATCTAGATAAGGAATAGATTTTTTAGGTTGCTGGGATAAAGTAGGAGCAATGGCGAATAAACATGTATGAAGGCGAAAGGATTCTGAGGTCATGGAACACCCACAGGTGGAAGGAGAAAACTCTTAAAAACCTGAATTAACCCTTGTACTTCTCTTGACCAAGAATCTAGCCTGAGGGACAAGTGGAAAAAAGGCATAGTATGACTATAAATGGGACTCTCTGAGGCACCTATAAATGTAGAAGGGATGCATGTTGATATTTTTCAGTCCACATACACTCTGATTGACCAATCACTGTCATTAGAGTGTCTTTAAGGATGGGAGAGAGAGGATACTGTTCTTTCCCTAATATCTACTTGTAGTCCTAAAAGAGAAAATGATTAATTTCACTTCAATTTTTTTAAAAAATTGCTGTTATCAAAGATGATGACTATATTTTGAAAATATTACATGGTTCAGAAGAAATTTTTCTGATAGCCTCTAGACATGGTCAAATAAAAGATGTGAGTGAATTGCTTTGCATTACAAAGGCAGGAGGTAGCTTGGTCAAATAAAAGATGTGAGTGAATTGTTTTGCATACAAACGCAGGAGGTATTTGATATTTGAAGAGGAATATTCTGGAGGGAAAGTAGAACCAGAGAGGGTGGACTCTGTCTGGGAGAAGAGAAAGATGTTTCCTAATGCAATGTGGTCTGAGAGGGCTGGGGTTCATAAAATGTTAAAGATTTTTGTGTGTGCAGAATTTTGTATGCTGTATAATATGACTTTTCACAAATTTGCAGCAAAGACTTTAGTGTCTGCTGTGTTTGGTTTCTTGCAGAAACAAGTGAAGGTACGGAGTTCGCCTTCTGAATACTAGTTGCCATAGGGTCAAAACAGATTGCATACATGCCTCCATGGATGTTAGGAAGCTCTTGGCTGAGGCTGGGTTATGTGTATGTATACCCATTTTTGTTGTATTTCAATGCTGGTAAGCAAAAAATTAGAATCATTACAAATCAATTAATTTTTTAACCTTGTAGTTGTACAAGTTTTGCTCATAAATCAGAATATTCAAAACTTCTAGTGTATGTATAGTTGTTATTCTTAATTGCTTTTATAAATATAAAAATTAGGCAATCTTGGTGGAAAAAAATGTCAGATTTCAGAGAAGAAAGGAAAAAAGAATGGATCAACCATGGAAATGCTTATGACCAGAAAACTGGAGGAGGAAATAAAAAAGTTTCAGAAAACCTTGCAGGAATGAATTTGACCATTTCCAGTTGAGCCTTGAACAATTAAGAGAGTGTGGAGAGAAATCTGGAAACAGGGTTCAAACAATGAGGAATCAAAGAGGAATGGGAGATAAAGTATGAATGGATTTTTTCCTAGGTTTTAAAGAATAGGATGCGTATGGAAGGGCCAATCATTAGTCCAAGTTACAACCAGCCTGCTAAGAGGGATGGGACTCTGTGAAGGAAGGGTCACTGTGAAAGACTGAGTAAATGACATATAACTTGTTAGTGTAAAAGAAAAATTGTCTGAATCTTATCCGCAGCAGCAATTTTTGCCTAATGAGAAGAAAGAACTTAGTATTCCTAAAAAATGCTTAAGTGGTTTTCTGATAAAATTTCACAGGATTTGGACTTGTTTAGGGAAACTCATCCTTCTTGACTGTCACCCATAAGCTAAGAACTGAGTCATTTTAAGCTGTTCTTTTCCTTTTCTAGCTAATCTAACAATGCTTACCTAACATTCTCTTTCTTTAATGTTCCTAATCAGAGTAAATGTTTGAGTGGACCTCCTAGAGGCTTTCCTTGTTGCAATATTGTACTAAAACCTTGATTCATAATTAGTATATAGTTTTTTCTTTAAGATTAGAATCATTTAATAAATATGATCGCTGTATCATCTCAGAAGCTGAGAGACTAGTGTTACTATAGTTCTACTAGTAAAAAAGAAAACTCCAGGGATGTCTGGATGGCTCAGCATTTAAGCATCTGTCTTCTGCTCAGGGAGTGATCCCGGGGTCTGGGATTGAGTCCTACATCAGGCTCCCTGCGAGGAGCCCGCTTCTCCCTCTGCCTATGTCTGTGCCTCTCTTTCTCTCTCTGTGTCTCTCATGAATAAATAAATAAAATCTTAAAAAAAAAAGAAAGAAAACCCCAAAATGAATGAATCCAAGAATCATTACTATCAATGTGCTATTTACCCCTGAAATATTTTTTTTCTTTTTTTTTTAAGATTTTATTTTCAAGTAATCTCTTCACCCAATGTGGGGCTTAAACTTACAACCCTGAGATCAATAGTCACATGCTCTATCAACTGTGTCAGGCAGGTGCCCCTGCCCCTGATATATTTCTGTAGCACCATAGTAGACTCTATGTATTTAGTGGGCACTGTGTTGTGTTGCTCAGACTGTCTGTCAGAATGGGAGGATTTGTACTTCCAGCTTCTGGGTTCACCAGCTGCTTTCAGAAACTGTCTTCAGCTAAAGAGAACTCCCTTGTCTAAGGTCACTGTCTTCACTATCCTGAGGATAGTCCACAAGCAGTATTGCTATTGTGCTCTAAAGATCTAACCCTTCATCCTATTTTGCAACAAACTCAGGAGAGCCATCTGAGTTCTAGTTATCCTGAGGGGCTGAGTCTTGTTGAAACTTGCATCTCAGCCCAAATTCTCCCTCTGTCTATGTGTTTGCTTTACTCTCCCACCCCTGGTGCTGATTCTGAGAACCTGCCCTAATAATAAACTCCTGCACTGGTCTCTCTCTGAGTCTGTTTCCCAGGACTTCTCCTGTAACAGGTAGAAATAGCAAAACCTCTTAGGAGAGAGGTGGTGTGGGCAGATTTTACTTCAGACACTTTGTTGCTTCTCCAAGAACCAGCCTGACTCCAACAAAAAGAAAAGAAAAAGTTTTTGAGTCTATAGAACTTTCCTTTAGTGAACAGAACTCTGCTATAGCTGGAGAGTGAGGGTAGTGGGAATGGTTCACATGTAAAGGAATGCTCAGAGAAATCCTTGTACTTTCTGTCCTCAGAAATCTCATTTGAAGGGCTGATTGGGAAATGAAATGTTGGAAAAGGCAGTAAATGAGTCAGAGACAGAGAGAGAATAAATCTCAAATACTGGCATAGGAAGTAGGGTCAGATCGTGAGAATGAAGTAAGGTTTAACACAGGATTGTGAATTTATAAGCCAGAGTATTCAAAATTCAAGTGTGTATAAGTAATGCCAAGACTATTAAACAAGAAATGACAAAACTATTTAATCTATTCCTTGCCTCTTAGAGATAATCAGAGCCATCTGTTCTACCACTTTTAAAGCTGCTTCAAAATAATTACATCCCGGTCTCACCTAAAATTGTTCTTTTTAAAAAAGAGATTTAGGGATCCCTGGGTGGCGCAGCGGTTTGGCGCCTGCCTTTGGCCCAGGGCGCGATCCTGGAGACCCGGGATCGAATCCCACATCAGGCTCCAGGTGCATGGAGCCTGCTTCTCCCTCTGCCTATGTCTCTGCCTCTCTCTCTCTCTCTCTGTGTGACTATCATAAATAAATAAAAAAAAAAAGAGATTTAAATGTAATACAGTCTCTATTGTTGGGTCACTCTAGTCAATCAACAGCATTTCATTTAATAAGCATTTTTGCCTGCCATGTCTATAAATGTAAGCTGAGTGCTAACTTAATACTATAAACTGGCTTTGTGGGAGAAGAGAAAACTAAAAAGAAAATAAGTACCATTGTTTAAATTGTAAAGAAAGCCAGAGTAAGAGGAAGTGATTGTAATATAAGATAACTGCAGTCAGGTTTAGGGCTAGTATCTAAAATGCCTCACTCTTTACAATGCGACAACTAAACAGTAACTTCCAAGCTAATAGCAATCTCAGGTCTTAGTATATACCATTATTGTGGCCATCTCAGCCACAAGCAGGATAGTCACCTTAAGGAAACAAGAAAGTGGCACATTTTATATTTTAATAAGGCAAAAGTAGCATATCAACATGCTAACACCTCAGCTGGGCTGAATTTGTCTGATTAACTCATTTCTACTTAAACCCTATGTCAGTGAAACGGAAGGTGTTCGAATGTGAAAGAGGGAGAAGATGCAGGCATTTCTATTGTCATATATCTACTCCTCCCAACTTAATCCTCATAAACCTAGAGGGAAGGTAATCTTGTATCATTTTACAGATGGGAAAACTGAGATTAGCCTCAGAGTTGGAGCTGCTGTAGGCCAAGGTACAAAACAGAGGCCCATTTGTCGTCATGGGGTATCTTGGTTATGGGCAGCTCCAGGTAAAAACAGGATTCATAAAAATGGAGATAAGAATGACTGAACAGATATGGTGAAAGGTTAGTGAAAGAAAACTCTAAGGAAGCCAAGATGATACAGCGACAGGAGGGGCAACTTTGCAGTGGAATGGAGGAGCAGACCAACCACGAGTGCTCTAAAATTGAGTCTTGTCTCTCTGTTATGTAAAAGGAAATTAATACCTACATTTGAGATCAGTTTTAAAGATTAGATGAAACAATGGATGTAACAAAAAGCAGTACCTGGTACTTGGCAGGTCCTCTCAATCCACGTTCCTTTTTCCTTTCCTTCCTCTGCTTCACAATTTTGCCCAGAAGGGGTCTTAATTCTACAGAAAGAGAAATGAAATCAAAGTCAAGACAGAGCTCACAAAGAAGGGGGAAAAGATAACTACAATCATTATTTAGTTATAGATATGATGTAAAACCCAACAGATATTTATGTCAAAAGTCGACAGTACCTTTCAGGCTTGAGTAATCATATCCAATTTTAGGAACTTGCTGATATTGGGGGAAAAAATGTGTGGAATCCACTTTAAAGTTTTCACAGTGGTACTTTCAAATATTTCCCAACAACTGAAGCCAGAATGTAATCTACTCTTTCTCTAGCACATTATTTGCTTCCCAGGAATTCACAAAATTAAAGTCATATGAATGCATGTGTTTATAATCTCCCCATTGTCACACCACAATCTCATGTAGACTGGCCTCTTTTAGTTCTTCTTTCTGATGTCAATCCTTTTTGTTTTCTTAGTCCCAGCTCTGAAGGAAAGGTTATCTCATTCATTTTTATAGTTCCAGCAGGCCAAGTATAGTGCCATGAACAAAATCTACACTTAACAAAATGTTGACTACGAAGGTGGATTTGGAGGTGTCAATCCAGTGTATCAAAGATAATAGAGCAGAAGAATTAGAAGATACGTGAAAAGCAGAGGGATAAATCAGAATTCAAATTTTGAAGACTTCCAAACATACTCTTTAAAAGGAAAGGAAAAGGCCACAAGGGAAATTGGGCCAGAATTCAAGATTAGATTAGAAAGGGCAGAGAAAGAAGCTGGCAGCTCTGGCCAACTGGCAGATGAGGGTCACCTGGAAAGGTGGGAGAAACTTTGGTGGATGATCTGTCATCTGAATTTTCATGGCTCTTACTTTAGAGACTTGAATATATCACTGTCTCTCTTTACTCTCTCTGATTTTTCTGTTTTTTGCTTGTATTTCTCTCTCTCCACATGTTTCACAATCAATATTTTCTGGAGGCATATGACTAGGCCGGATGTTTTCTATATCAAACATACTTCCACATCTGCACACCTCAAAGTCTAAGTGCTACCCAATGACTCTTTTAGGTCCGTTAACCCTGGTCTAATTAGTACGGCCAAGGCACTAACATTGGTAAACAAGGTTGAGGAAAAACCTGTGGTTTGTTTCTGAAGGGGACTGCTGGACAGTCAGAATTTTTCAGTTGCCTCTCCCATATACCTTATGAACCCCTGTGTAGGAATTAACCTAGCATTGCCAAATTTAGTAATAAAAATATAGGATTCCCAATTAAATTTGAATTTCATATAAACAACAAATAATACCAAATGCAGTATTTGGGATATATTTATTTATATGTACTAAGCTGGCTGTTTGAGTTCCAGGCATAGTGTCCACGTTCAAAGCAGTGGAAAGGGGAAGGAAGGAAGCAAAAGGGTCTGTTCATACCTGTTAAGGGCGCTTTCCTCAAATAACACTTGAACTTAGCTTACTGGTGAGAACTTGGCTGCATAGTCACATCTAACCACAAGAAGGCTGGGAAAGCAGTCTTTTTAATGGACAAATGTTCAGTTAAAAATCAAGGACTGTTACTGAGAAGCAAGGGGGAAGCAGAAACAAAGGAGCAACTACTCATCTCTGTCAGAAAAGTGATGAGAATTAAGGCATTTCAGAGGTAAAGTAAACTGAACTAGATTGAATGTAATGATGCTGATGCTGGGTGACAAAAGATAACGATAAAAAATGTCTTTCAATTTTATTTGAACCAGGTCAGTTTACAGAATGGAGGTCCCTTTTAAAATAAATGGAAAATATAAGAGAAACATACATTCAAAATGTATTAAGTGTATACCATAAAGTGTTCAAAGTAAAGTATTATACAGATACCATAGGAATATGACACAGTTGCTAACCAAATCTAGTAGGTGACAGTGTGGTCTTCCTTCTTCCACTTCCCTAAGAGAGTGTGATTAATTGCAGGTGTTTGTTACTATTGCTATGTTTAAATAAAATGTTTAGCATGGTGCCTAGTACATAGTAAATATTTAATAGATGGATTAATGCTTAATATTTTTACCTATATTTTCAAACAGAAGCATCATCCAGGAGATCAAATGGAAAATGAAAGAAAAAGTTGAGGATCCTTGTGAAAATTAGTGAGAGGTGTTCTGCGGTGGTTGTAGAGATGCACACTATGGATATCATCCTGGTCCTGTAAACTGGCTCTGCTGGCCAGTGATGGAAACCAATTTGTTTTCCCTTGGAGGAGACAAAGTAGCTGTTGGCTCACTGTATCCTTTTGGATTTCCTGGAAATTTGAATTTACAACAGGAGGAAGGAGAGGCAGTAGAAAGACCCTGGAATAAAAATCAAAGAAGATACTCATAAGCATTGGAGTTCTAATGCTAGCCCAGCCATTTACAGCTTTAAGGCCAAGGACAGCAGTGCCTCAGTAATTCAGTTATGGAGTATTAAGAGCCAGGCACATGCAAATACTTACAACTATGTCATCTCAACTCCAGGGTGGGGATTCGGGTGGGGGAGGCAAGAGAGTGGGTGCAGACAAGGTTGTCTGAGAGATGGTCCCCACCTTCCATAGCAGGAAAGACAGACTTAGAAATAACTCAGACATGATAGAAAAATGTGACGGGGCACAAAGTTGAGATGGTGTTCAAAGTATGGAGGATGAAGAGCTTAATTACAAAAGAAGAGTTAGGGATAATTTCTAGAAGGAAGTGGGATTTGAATTGGGCCTTGAGTGGTAGGTAGAATTTTTAGTATTTAGGGAAGAGAGGAAAACTTTTCAGGCAGAGTGAATATCATAAGCAGAGGTGTAAAAGGGCTGACTGTGATGAAGAAGGAGGCTCAAGATTTAGTGTACATGGAACTGTACTAGCTGTGGGAGTTATACAATGGAGACAAATTGTGGAGGGCTTCTCATCGCAGATGGAAGATTTATGAGTTTGTCACAAAGGCAATCCTTTAGAGTTCTGAAAAACAGGGTAAAAGCGAATAGGTCTGTGTTGTAGGGATGTGCAAGGGGGAGGATGGACTGGAAAGGTCAAAGGTCTGAGGTATGGCCATCAGTCCCTAAGTTGTTATAATACTCCGGTGAACCTTGTTAATAAAATCTTCCATAAAGTAGAAAACACAGTGGGCTTGGAGTAGTCTGGTTAGAAGATTATTCGTCACTTATTAACTGAGCAACGAGGGTAAATTGGCCAGTGTCATTATATGTTCTCTAAAATACAGCCAAATATTGTATCACAAGTTTGTAACGGAGGGTAAATAAACACGTGTGAAGTCCTTGGTGAGTGGGCCTTACTCTGGCAAAAGTATTTTAAAAGTTTCTCCCTTATCCCTCGTAGGAACCACCTGTAGGGCAAGTACCACTTCTGTCTCGGCCCTTGGCGTTGCTCTGCAATAGACTGGTCTTTCTTCTCTCTTCGGGGACCCGTGTCCCTCATGGCCCCGCTCTCCATTCCCGGCCCCTCGGACAAGCCTCTGCACGTAGTAGGCTCTCAACAAAAGCGTGTGAGCTCACAGGCCGCGCGGGCAGAGGCGCCCCCGGCCCCGGCCCCGGGGTCGCGGCCCCCGCGCCCCTGCGCCCCTGCACCGTCCCAGCGCCGTGCAAGGGCCGGCGGGGTGCCCTGCGCAGGGGGGCGCGGGCTGCGGGGCTCGCTTCCAAAGCTGAACAGGAGTCTCCGTCCTCCGGGCCTCCAGAGGTTCGTCGTCAGGAGCTCCTAACCCCTTCCCGCTTCCCGGGCCTCCTTCCGGCCCCCAGGAGCCCCGGCCGCGTTCTCCAGGAGCCGCCGGGCCGGAGGCGGTCGCCGAGCGGGGCGGTGCGCGCGGGTGGGGGCTGGGCCGGGGGAGGGAGGGGAAGGCGAGAACTTGGAGACTCAGCCCGGGGGCCCGCGGTGACATTCCCGGCAGCGCCGCGCGCAGGCCCGCCTCTGGCGCCGGGACCGGGGCGGGGGTGTGGGGCGCGCCGAGAGACGCCGCGGGAGGCAGCAGAGTCGCCGCCCCGAGACACCCCAGGCTGTGCGCCGCGGCCGCGCGGGAACCGGGCGGCGGAAGACGAGTCGGCGGGCATGGGCCTCCTCTCGCTGGAGCCGTGGCTGCCGCAGCTACCCAGCGTCCCGGGCCTGCTCCTCGCCGCGGCCCTGCTGCTCTGGGCCCTGTGCCTGCGCGCCCGGCGCACCAGGTAAGCGCCCCCGCGGCCTCGCCGCGCGGCCGGGCTCCCGGGCCACGCATGCGCCCTGGTCCCCGCGGGCCGAGCGCGACCCGGGCTCCCGAGGGAGCCGCCCGCCGCCCGCCGCCCGCCGCGGCTCCAGGTGCGCCTAGTCGGAACTTGCCGCGGGCGGCGGCGGCTCGGGGACCACAGTGTGTCCTGACAAAGGCTCCTTCTTCCCCTCCCCATACATCCGCATGCATATTAAAGCGTGGGGACCGAATTCGACTTGCCGCTCCGCTCCCGTCTAGGTTGTATGCAAGAAGCCCTGGCTTTGCATTATTCATTATGCATCGCGCATGGCTTCCGAGCAGACGCGGTTTGGTGCTGAGCTACAAGGAGTTAGTTGATGCTTTATGGCCTAGAACTCGAGCATTTCGAGGGGGAATTTTCTTAACATTTCGTTCAGGTAAAAGTGAAGAGTTTCAGGAAGGCGGCAGGATGCGGTCTGGTCCATCTCTCTGGGTGTTTCTCTGTGCCTCAGTTTACTTCGTGGGAGTTTGCTGACTACTAAATGAGCGTATAGTGTGTATTTTGTGCAGTTACGGTATTCGTGTTATTAGAACAAGAGCGGTAACGACACACTAAAAGTGCGTCACTTCTTTAACTGATTTGAAATGTGGAACTAGAAACATATTCAAAATAAAAGCATTCAGTCGAAATCATTGTGTTTTCTGTTTGTGATTACAAATCTGACATTCACGTGTGTGTGCGTGCGTTTGTACATACACACTCAGATGTGTTTCTATGAATAAATATGTGTGTGATACAGGTTGTTTCTCAATAGTTTGGGAAAAATGGCACCGTTGTACTGCGTTCAAATACCTGTGGACGTTTCTAGAATGTGCATGGATGAATACTCCAGAAGGGAGCTTTTGCTTGCCCCCCCACCCCCCGCCGCATGAAAATTTTTAGTGATTTTTCCCGAGATGTGCCATTCCCGCCCCCAGGTTGTCTTTTCCAATGGCTGTGCTCTTGCTTTAGAGCCCAACGTGAGGATTTAGGATAGTTACATTTCAGTGTTACTTGATTCTTTGTAGGTTCCATCTTCCACCGTGTCTACGCCTCGCCAACACCACATTTAAAATCGATAAATTCAAGATATGATTTAGGTGGTGCTAGGAACCTCAGTTCGTTTCCAGCAAGTCGATAATTAGATACATATGTTTTTAAAAATCACCACTTTTTACTAATAATTGACTTACATATAGATACTTTTTTTTAAAAAAAATATTTTATTTATTTATTCATGAGAGACAGAGAGAGAGAGAGAGGCAGAGACACAGGCAGAAGGAGAAGCAGGCTCCATGCAGGGAGCCCGACGTGGGACTGGATCCCAGGTCTCCAGGATCAGCCCTGAGCTGAAGGCGGCGCTAAACTGCTGAGCCACCCAGGGATCCCCGATACTTTCTAAATTATTATAAAGACAACATATGAAAACGGAGTCTGGTTAGCAAGGCCAACTTGAAAACAAACATGTCTCTATTATTCTTTCCCTACCTCCCATTCCGTGTAAAAATGACAAAGTCCTATCAGAACAATATAAAATAAATATAAAATGGGTAAATTCTTCTAAATAAATGAAATACAGAGTGGCACTAAATTATATATGTGTTAAAGGGGACACTTAGAATTAAAGAGCTTATTATGAATAGAGGAAAGTGTTCACAGAAAATATGATAGGGAGGGGGCAGTAACAGATTTTTAAATCCTGCAGTTCTGGAAATTAGAAGTCTGAAATGGGCCTTAGTTGATGAAGTTTTGGAATATAGGTGAGGTTTGGTGGGGTGAGGCCCGGAGCCAACGACCAAGATAGAATTCTTGAGACGTCTGTGGTGCAAAATGGTGGTTTTATTAAAGCACTGGGACAGTACCTGTGGGCAGGAATAGCTGCTGCTCCAGGCCTGTGAGGGGTGGCTCTTTATATACTTGGGAGTTGGGAGAGGTTTGAGAGTACCCTATTCGTGTACTCTCTAACGAATTTTGGAAGCAAGGTTTCCAGGACCTTGAGGGGGCTGGATATTGTTGGGAAAAGGTCACTTATTACCGTCTAATAAAACCTGAGTCATGAGACCCTTCAGATGTATATCGGTGGGCCATGTGCTTAGAGGATGATTGCCAACACGTATCTTGGGGGTTTAGAGATAAAGGGAAATTTCTAAGGGAATTTTTATATGTTAAAGTAGGCTTACAGGATCCTGGGGGGGGTCGGGCTAAGATTGCCTTCTGCCCTTAGCAAAGTGTGAACATCGAGACAGTTGAGTCTGTAGAGGAATGCCACTCACCTATTTCAAGGACTTGTCAATGTGCTTTTTGTCCTCAGCTAGTCCTCTGTTCCCCCATCATACTGGCCTCTATCAAGGTGTTGGCAGGACTGCATTACTTTTGGTGGACCTAGGGAGAATCCATTTCCTTATCTCTTCTAGTTTCTAAAGACCACCAGAGTTCAATTTTTTTTCATACTCTAATATTCCTGCCTCTATTTTATAAGAACCCTTGTGATTATGTTGAACTCACCCAGATAATCCAGGATAATCTTCCCATCTCAAGGTCCTTAATTTAGTCACATCTGCAAAGTCCTTTTTGTCATGTAAGGTAACATATTCATAGGTTTGGGGGATTAACACATGGATGTATTTGGGAAACATTATTCTTCCTCGCACAGTACTCCCTCTAACCTCCAAAGATTTATGTCCATTTTACATGCAAAATATATCACCCCACCCAACATTCACAAAAATCTCAACCTATTACAAGGTCCAAGATCTCATATAAATCTCATTCAACTCGAAAGTCCCGAATCTCACCATTTAAATCATTTAAATTAGTGTGGGGATCTTGATATGATCCATCCTAGGACAAAAATTCCCATGAACATCATGGGTCTTCCATGTACGGAAGGATTGACTCAATCAGAAGAGGTTCCTCCACAGATTTTTCTTGGATCATACCATTTATATTCCTGGCTTTTTTTTTTCGTCATGGCTAAGGGGAAACAGTCACATGCATCATCTTTTCAATGACTGACTAATGCTCTACATGTGAATGAGTGTGTATGACTGAATGTCAAAAGTTCAAAATAGCCAATGAATCACTGAAGTAGTAATTAGTAAGAAATAGTTGTGCACACACCAGAAAGACAGTTCGCAGACTGGAAGTGCTCAAACCAGAACATGGAATGAGTCTCGGGTATATTTTTATAAAGTGGCTTATGTAGTGAGAGAGCAGTGAGTGTTTTATCTTCACAGTAATGGGTTACATTATTACAGTTTTCAGTGGTTACCTCATATAAACCTTGGGAAACAATTCAAGTTTTGCTTATCATTTCCAGAGGCATAGGCTAGAAATAATCCAGATCAAGTTAGCCTCACAAAATAAGCTAAATTAAGCTTGGCCTGAATGACTAAAAACTAGTTCTATCCAGGGAAGCTTTAAGGCTGGTCTCCATCTATCCCTGATTTTAACAGAATACTCCATCCTTTTGATTTTTCCCAGGCACTAGAAAAATTTGTCCAGCAACATGCTTGGCTTTCTGTCCAGAGCAGTCTTTCTTGACAGTGAATCTCTGGGTTTGCAGTCTGGATAGGCTGAGAATTTCCCAAAACATCAGTTCCTGGTTCCTTGGTGCCCAAGAATTCTTCCCTGCTTCTACATTTTTCCTCTCACATTTTACTATAAGCAACAGGACAAACTGGGCTGCTCCTTCAACACTTTGCTTAGAAATCTCCTCAGCTCAATATCCAAGTTCATCCTGTATAGATTCTGCTTTCCACATAACTGCAGGACACAATGTAGATGAGCTTTCTGCAACTCTAAGACAAGGATCCCTTTCGTCCAGTTCACAATGGCATGTCCTCATATAATCTGAGCCCTCACTAGCTGTGCCTTTAATGTTAATATTTTTACTTATGGTCTATTCAGGCTTTAACTTATGATCTATTAGGCTTTTAGATGATATTTATGTTCTCTCCCACAGTCCTCACTTTCTTCTGAGTCCTTACTAGGGGAGTTGCTATCATCTGTATTTCTACATCTGTTCATGGCAGTCTGGATATTTTTCTGTCGTCTTCCTCAAAATTCTTCCAACCTCTGCCCATTCCCCAAGTCTAGGTATTTGTCACAGCAGGATGCCAATTTCAACTACCAAAATTGCACTAGTTTCCTATTGCTGCTATACCAAATTTTTACAAATTCAGTGGTTTAAGACACACAGACTTATTTTCTTACAGTTCTGGAGGTCAGAGTCTTACTGGACTAAGATTAAGGTTTTGACCGAGCTGAGACCCTTCTGAAGGTGCTATTAGAGAATAGTAGGTCCTGAGAGCACAACTGAACTTGCACTATGTAAATCTTCAACTGGAAAAAACACCTCAAAGAGTGAGCCCAGAAGAGGTTGCCTCACCAAATGACATTTTCCAGACTACCTCAGAGAGAATCTCCTTCCTCAGCAAGAGATTCAAAAGATCCATGAATTCTGTGACCCCTGACTATGCCTAACTGGAAAATGGAAAGAGCAGCTACCACACAAGGTAGAAGTGAGAAGCGAAGTGCATGAGAAATGTAAACACAATTTGTAAAGTATGATATCAACTTCAAAGACAATTGACTCGTACCTTTAGGTTTCTTTATCACTACTCAGAAACCTTTTTATCCTAGTTACTATTTAGGAGAAAAATGGGATGGTTTTCCTTCCCTCTTGCATCCCTCTTCCCCAACACACATATCCCTTTGCCCCCCAAATGCTGTAATTGGTAAGAAATAAGATTTAAATGCTGTTAAGATTAGTATGAGCCAAAGTAAAAGTTCAGTGATTTCAAGTTGTAAGATGTCAAGGTTATATGGATAATGTGTTATTTTGAAATGTTGATTTGTTGACATCACTGTATCACATAGGTCAGTTATTTCCTCATTCTAATGGATTGCTCCCAAACAAGACCCATGGTGTTCTGGATCTCTCAAATTGTTACCACTCCCTAGACAATCAGAAGAGCTAGGTTGCAATCACTAGTGGATTTTTTTCTTGTTTCTTCCTCTTTTCTCATAACAAAGTATAGGACAAAGATGTGGGCAGCTGAAAGCAAAGTAATTTTCTACTCAAGATTGTGCTGAATTTAACAGGTGGGTTTTAATGTTTTTACATAGGAGGTGCTAGAGAGATATCCAGGCACATTTGTGGCAAGGAGTAATCAGTTATGCATGGTGCTACACTTTCCCTTATGAAACTTAAGTGTTTGGATTGGTCTTGTTACCATTTAAGACAGATTTCAGGCTTGCCTTGCTGTTTTATTTTATAACTTAAAAAGGAGAAGGTTCTGAAGGTAGAGAATCTTCCAATTGTGTAATTATAGGAACATGTGAGCTCGTTGAAGACACTTCACTATTTCTTTGTGTGCCCTTCAAGGTGACCATTTAATATGTTGTGAATTGGGTCAGCACTAAGGATTACTGAATGCTGTGATCATATTTGCTGATAAATCATGGCTATCCCTTAGAAGATAGTATCTGTTTGCTTAAGAAAAATCAATTCAGAATTTATACTAGGTCAGGGGAGCCTAGGTGGCTCAGTCAGTTAAGCATCTGCCTTTGGCTCAGGTCATGATCTCAGGGTCCTGGGATTGAGCCCTGCATTAGGCTTCCTACTCAGCAGTGAGTCTGCTTCTCCCTCTCCCACTGTTCCTCCTCTCTGCTTGTTCTGTGTCTCTGTCTCAAATAAATAAAATCTTAAAAAAAAAAATTTATACTAGATCAGCACAAATCCATTACCTCTATAAGAATAAAATCTTGGAGTGCTGACCTTAGACACGTGGGACTATTTATGTATGTCAAGTCCTCCATGACTTTAGTGTTTCCCAGCAATGAGACCTTCTTGTAGAAGACAGTGTAGTGTAAGGCAAAGAGCATAGTTATAAAGCCCAATGGACCTGGATCCAGTATCCAGCTCCAGCCCACTAGCATGTTGACTTTTGAGAGGAAGATAAGGGAAGACAGAATTGAACAATGTTGAGGCACTACTTTATGCCACACTTTCTCCTGAGATGTTTTGCATATATTATCTCATTTAACCTTCACTGTGGTTCATGAGATAACTGTTACCGAGCTATTTTTCAGAAGAAGAGACTAACACAATAAGAGATTAGCTCATTTGCCTAAGGTTGCAGATTGACTCAGAAGTAGAACTGGGTTTTTGATCCCTCAACACCAAAGTTGTTCTCACTTCAGTTCTCAGAGCCTATGAATCTGTTAGGTTACTTGGCAAAGGGGAGATTAGGGTTGCAGGTAACATGAAGGTTGTTAATCAAGTAATCTTATCCTGAATTTTTGGATGGGCTCAATGTAATCACATATTAACACAGGAAGAAGGAGGTGGGAGAGGACGTCTACTAACCACTGGTAGCTTTGGAAATGGAGTAAGGAGTCCAAGAGACAAAGAATGAGGGCAGCCTCTTGAAGCTAGAGAGACAAAAGAAATAGACTCCCCTCTAGAACCTCCAGAAAAGGACCAAGCCCTGCTAACATCTTGGTTTTAGCCCAATGAGACCCACTTTGGGCTACAGAGCTGTAAGATAATATTTGTGTTGTGTAAGCCACAGATTTGTGGTAATTTGTTATAGTAACCACAGAGAACTAATACAATGGCCGTATCTGCCATGCCCTGGGCCTTAAACTACACTGCCTCTTGCAAGAAAGTTCAGAGTGGGAAAGACGGGGCCTTAGGTGACTTTGCTGGTTACCTATTAGGAGTAGGACAGAAAATAAATATTTCTAAATACTCAGTGCCTTCATCACTATTTTAATGCATAGTAATTTGAGAACTTGAGGTCCTAAACTTCACAGATCATTATGGGCTGCTCATCAGTCTCTCTTACTTATCCATCAATATACAAGTAAGTTTTGAATGCTTGTTATATATCCTACATCTCTGAATCTCTAAAATCATTTTGAAAATAAGTCATAGGCTATAGACATTGAGATCCAGATGTGAACTGGTCAGATTTCTGATTTCCCAGACATGGTGCATCCCTGCATCCTGCTGTCCACAGTGTGGAGGATAAAGCAAAGAGGACTCTGAGGATTTGAAGGGACCTAGAGGGATGGGATGCTGCGCTTCACTGACTTCCCAAAAGTAGTAGAGCAGAGAGAACCATCAGCTATAGAAGAAAGATTAACAACCTCTTGTAGGAGAGTATTTTTGTATTTTATCCAAAGTAAAATCCCACTGAAACTACTTCACGTTACTCTTGTGTGAAAGGCAAAGGACAAAATTATAGAAAGCTACTTTGCTGAATAAGAGAAGGTGACATCTATTATATTGTGCATTTTTATAGCCAGAGTGCTCATTTTTATGGCTTTGGCATTTTTTTCAACACAGAAATATTTGGGATGGGATTTCTCTTTCTTTCTTTCTTTTTTTCTTTCTTTCTTTCTTTCTTTCTTTCTTTCTTTCTTTCTTTCTCTTTTCTTTTCTTTTCTTTTCTTTTTTTGGTTTATAGGAAAGTGGAAAGGATTAATTAAGTCTATAATTGCTTAATACAGAAATTAATAGAAATTTTAATAAAAGTGCAACCATAACAGGATTTAAATCCATTGTCATTTCTCCTCATAATTTTATCCTAAATAGTTGATATTAATAAAGAAGAAACTTTCGATGCTTTACTGACTAGTTTCTCAGTGTATATTTGTCATAAGAAATGAAGGATGAATAAATAAATGGACAATTCAATGTGGTAATTCTTTATTTCTAATGTGAATATTTTAGAGTTGTAGATATTGATGTCAAAATATACAAACTGCATACAAAAATGATTCATCAAATGTCATACATAACACGTTTTCTGCTGCTGTAATTAAATAGTGAAGATGTCATAGCAAGTGCTTACCTATCATGAGTATTTATAAATAGAGAACCTAACAGTGCAATGGTTATTCTTTAGCATAAACCTAACTGAAAACATAGCAATTGGAGTGCAGCCAAGTCCTAAAATTCCTGTTTCTTCAAATTCAGAGTTTAAACATAGGTACTATTAACTTTTAGTTCTAAGTGCTGGATTTGATAACTGTGCTTATGATTCTCTTCCCTGGCATAGGTGGACAGTGTACTTTATTTAACAGATCAGAGCTCCTTTGAGAAAGGGCTGAGCCTAGTTTGGTTAATCACATACAATCACACGCATTTTGGTCCTTAGTATGCTTCAATAATCGTAGGATAATTACTTATAAACTATTAGAAACACCATGTTTTCTGCTTGAAAATCAAAATTGTCCTGGTGAAAGCATTGCTTTGTATTAGCTGTAACTTGGAACTATGAACATCCAAACAATTTTATCTCAGGAAGACAAGCGGCTTGTTGCTCAGTCTTGTCTAGTGAGGATTTAGTGTCATGATATTGTATTTTGGCAGTGCTGTCCTTTTGGGGCAAGATGTAAGGGGATTAACTTCTTTGGACGATGGACAGTTACCACTTTAGGGTTAGCTACTATAGTATTGTTGACTCTTATCTGTTTTTGTGTATTGAGTATATAATACTATGAAATTATTTTTGACTTGTTATAATAATAACAGCCAATACTTTTAAGCACTTCCTATGCCTACTGGACATAGAGGCAAGTATTTCATATTCATTATTAAATTGTTAAATTTATTGAGTCTTCCCTCACAATAACTTTTCTCATTTTGTAGAGGTAAAAAGTAAGTCTCATTTAAATAATGTTCCAAAGTCATACAACCAAAATGTAGTGCAGTCTAGTATTCAGATCCACCAAGTTTAACTTTATGTCCAAAAATTTAACACTATTTTATCTTTTTCTCTTATTCTTTTTAAATCTTTGCAATAATGTTCTGACATACACATTTACCCTTAACTGAAAACTAAAGTATTAAGATCTAATACAACTTTTAAGCATCACTAGTGGAAATTTAATTAAGACAAGAAGACATATTTTAGGACTTTAAAAGAAGAATGTGTTAAATCTAAGAAAAGCAAATAATAATAGTCTATCTCCCTCTTGCACTAGACTGTGTGAAAGTCACATCTGATGGACAATGTGAGAAAATATGTCTTTTTCCTTATCTTATACACTGGCTTTTTCTCCTATTCATTTAATGATTCAGCAGAGAATTTAAGATTCACTGCTTGCCCAGACTGCCCTTTTTTCAGATACAATGGAGAATAGGACAAATGATCCTATTCTCCTAGGTCCCCCTGCCCTTTTTTCCCCTTTTGGACATATACAAGTCTGCACATATTTAATATGTATAATTTGATGAGTTTGTAGTTAAGTATACATCCATGAAACTGCCATAAACATGTCCATCACATGCAAATTTCCTCCCATCTTTATTTATGATGATGATGAAAAGAACACTTGACATAGTATCTATGCTCTTAGCAGATTTTTAAGTATGTAATATAGTATTATTAACCCTAATCACAATACTGTACAGATTTCTAGGAGTTATTCATCTTGTATAACTGAAATTTTATACCCTTTGACTAATGCTTCTTTGTTACACCCTCTTCTTGCCCCTAGTAATGTTCATTCGTTCTACTTTCTTCTTCTGAGTTTGACTATTTTAGATTCCATAAATTATATGTGGTATCATGTAGTATTTGTCCTACATTTGGCTTATTTTTCTTAGCGTAATGTCTTTCAGCTTCATCCAAGTTATCTCAAATGGTGGGATTTCCCACCTTTTTAGGGGTTACTAATATTCCGTTTTATTTATATATCACATTTTCTTTATCCACTTATCTGTAGATAGATACTTAGATTGCTTCCATATCTTGACTATTGTGAATAATGCTTTAATGAACATGGGAATGCATATCATAGGATCCTGATTAAAATTTTTTTTGAATATATACCCAGAAATGTGATTGCTGGATTACTCGGTAGTTTCATTTTTAATTTTTTGAAGAAATTCTGTATTGCTATTCAGAATAGCGGTACCAACATTCCCACCCATACTGTATAAAGGTCCCATTTTCTCCACATATTTGCCAACACTTGTTATTCTTTGTTTTTGTTTTTATTTTTTTAAGATTTATTTATTTATTTGAGAGAGAGAGAGAGTGCACATGGGTAGGAGAAGTGGCAGAGCAAGAGAGGGAATCTCAAACAGACTCCCCACTGAGCATAGAGCTAGACAGGGGGCTTGATCCCATGACTTTAGAACATGACCTGAGCCAAAATCAAGAATCAGAGCTTAAGTGACTGAACCAACCATGTACCCCTTGGTTTTTTGATAATAGCCATCCTGGGTGATATCATTCTGGTTTTTATTTGCATTAACCTGATGATTAGCACCTTTTCATAACCTGTCGGCCATTAATACATCTTCTTAAGAAAAATGTCTATTTAGTTCCTTTGTCCATTTTAAAATCAGTTTTTTGTTTGTTTGCTTTCCATTTGAATTGTAGGACTTCCTTATACATTTTGGAGATGAATGCTTCAGCAAGTATATGGTTTGTAAATATTTCTCCCATTTTGTAGGTTGCTTTTTCATTTTATTGTTTCATTTGCTGTGCAAAAGCTTTTTGGTTAGATGTAGTCCCACTTCTTTATTTTTGCTTGTTTCTTGTGCTTTTGGGGTCATCTCCAAGAAGTCGTTGTCAGGAAGCTTTTCCTCTATGTTTGCTTCTAGTGGAACATGCCTCTTGACCACAAAGAATAGTAAGCAGGCCAAGAGACACCTTAATCTATCTGAAAACTTGTAAAATTTGATTCAAGATCACTGTTTTCAGAGGGTTGAAAACAATGTTGAAGCAACCTGAAATCAAAGAGTAAGTCTTTTTCACCCTTTGGGAATCAATTAAAGACAGTTTAGTGTATTTCCCATTTGAACAATTCTTTAGAAGTGGATTATACAAGCTGTTGCACCTATCATTGCTGCAGTTACTGTTGCACTTGCAGAAGCAGCATTAAATATTGTGTGAGAGAGTGTTATAGACAGTTCAAATATTACTCGATGTAGCAAAGCATAGTGGTTCTTGATATGTCTCTTGAATGCTTTCAGGCCTATAGTGAACTTTCAATCTTGCTTTGGATTTTGATGGACTTTTTCACATGGACAAAAATCTCAGCACTATATGCAGAATGTGTAACTTTGCCCTTATATTTCTTTGCAGGCATACATGCAAATTCTTTCACTATACATTCAGTGTGTGTGTGTGTGTGAATATATAAATGTATAAATATATGTGTGTATATATGTGTATATATTTCAAACTAGTTCTACCCTTTTTGCTTGTCAGTGTGTTGTGCCATATGGTATAGAGCATCATGCCAAAAGATAAAAATATTTCTAGAACATATGAAATCACCAGTCAACTGAAGAAGGGTAAAGACTTTTGACCACAGCATTTGTGACTCTGATGCATTTGTGGGCAATAGTACGTAGCTTAATACCCCAATTCTAAAAACAGGACATATTTTGAAGTTGAAATGGCACTTACTTTTTAAGGGAAGGAATCCAGAAGCAGAAGCTTCGAAAATTTTATTTTTCTAAAGGAATTGATTCAAATCAGTGTTTTCTCTCTATACTGAAATTCTCCATATTTATTTATAGAACTTTCCCCCTCTTATTTTAATCTCTAGAGTTACCATACAGAGAGGCCTTGGAGATGGAACCTACCCCACTGCAGGTGGATAGAGTCTTTTGGCTGTGGATAACATGGCCACCACATAGCTTTTCTAACTTATTCTGTAAATGGGATGTTTTAACCAAAAAAAGAAAGGTGTGGAAAACCAATTCCCACAGCATTCTTAGGGACCATGGAATAAAGCCATAATAACAATGATTCAGAGCTATTTACTCTACAACAGTAAGCAATAAGCATAAGCAACCTGCAGGTGGTCTATAATATGTGTTGCTATGCTTCTTGGATTTTCCTCATTTTAGGTCTCAAGTAAACCTGGATTCCTTTGTGCCACATTGAATATTGTTTTCAACTACTTAACAAAAACGAGGTGAAAAAAGTTCAGCAGTTTATTTGCTAGCCAAGGGTTGAGTGTATTTTTTTTTTTTACTAGAGAGATAAACTATTACGTAAAAAAGAGTGTCATTGCCATGACATTTGTGATTAACAGTTCTGTAAATAGTAATGATGTTCTTTGACAAAGATCCAGCCCTAAGTTTTCATCTCTTCACAAACTGTTCTTCTTTCGTATTTATTCACCTTCCCCCATCGTCTTTTTGTTGTTGTTGTTTTATAAAATGACGCTACATGGGCTTGTTTTTTTACAAGATGAATCTATAATAGAATAGTCTTGCTAGAGTGCATCTTAGCACAATACTCCTTCTCATTTTATGCTTGAACCCTGGTATATTGTGATTGACTTCGTAGGCAATGTTTGCCTTACCTTGAGACAAATATAGATCCCAAAAATATTCAAGCAAAAAATCATATTCGAGAAGCATCTATATATTTTATTTGTTCTTGTGTTTTTCCCTTTGTTCACTAGAGATCTACTATAGAAAGTTTCTCTAGTTCTAAATATAAGTTAATGAAGTTGAGGAGGTAGGTGAAAATGTTCTTAATTACACTGCATTGGAAGATATATGTAAATTATGCTCCACTTTATAGGCAACTATAATATTTTTAAAGGGCTAGTCTTTCCTTTTTTAGAAGCTAAAGTGACTGATTCATGTCAGTTTCCTCAATCTGCTTTAGTGGGACTAAGATAACTCAGTCCCTCTTTGAAACTCTGTATTTGTACTCCTTTAAAACAGTCATGTTTGAGAAGAAATGCTGGCCAAATAGAACCAAAAACTGAAATAGTGTCTATTTTTGGACTTTAAAAATTGTTCGTGTCTTAGGAACACATAGCCAAAGAGTCTCAAGCACTGTTTATATGATAGGGTAAGAGGGCCTTCAGGTATTTTAGGATAACTCAGATTTGTAGGACATCTCATGACTTCTTTGGGAAATTTAGAATAATGCTAAGTTATTTAATCACTTAATATTGGGGATGCCTGGGTGGCTCAGTGGTTGAATGCCTGCCTTTGGCCCAGGGCTGATCCTGGAGACCTGGGATCGAGTCCCACATTGGGCTCCCTGCATGGACCCTGCTTCTCTCTCTGCCTATGTCTCTGCCTCTCTCTTTGTGTCTCTCATGAATAAATAAATAAATAAATAAATAAATAAATAAATAAATGAATAAAATCTTTAAAAAGAAATCACTTAAAATTGATCAGCTTTCATTTGTCAACAGCTTTGAACAATGACAGTTTTATTACTCTAATATGATATGCATAAGCTTATCTTCAAATCCCCCTCCTTTTTTAGAATTTATTATCAACAAAAGGAAAAATAGGGAAGAAACATATAAGGAGAGATGTCTCTGTCAATTCCACAACCAATTCCCACAGCATTCTTAGGGACCATGGAATAAAGCCATAATAACAATGATTCAGAGCTATTTACTCTACAACAGTAAGCAATAAGCATAAGCAACCTGCAGGTGGTCTATAATATGTGTTGCTATGCTTCTTGGATTTTTCTCATTTTAGGTCTCAAGTAAACCTGGATTCCTTTGTGCCACATTGGATATTGTTTTCAACTACTTAACAAAAACGAGGTGAAAAAAGTTCAGCAGTTTATTTGCTAGCCAAGGGTTGAGTGTATTTTTTTTTTTTACTAGAGAGATAAACTATTACATAAAAAAGAGTGTCATTGCCATGACATTTGTGATTAACAGTTCTGTAAATAGTAATGATGTTCTTTGACAAAGATCCAGCCCTAAGTTTTCATCTCTTCACAAACTGTTCTTCTTTCGTATTTATTCACCTTCCCCCATTGTCTTTTTTTGTTGTTTTACAACTGCCTGTCACAGGTTGACTTTAGAAAAATGACTAGAATTTTGGCTACAGATATCTGGAGCTTATTTTTCACAGGTCTCTGAAGCCTTGGTAAGATCAAGTAAAGAAGAATCTATAGTAGTGAATGCTTTTCTTTTCCAACTACTCTCCAGGCTTTCATTGGAATTCTACAATTTAACAGGTTAAAGAAATAACTTAGAGGGGCTCCTGAACCTTCTGCCTTCAGCCCAGGTCATGATCCCAGGGTCCTGGGATTGAGCCCCATGTTGGGCTCTCTGCTTGGTGGGGAGCCTGCTTCTCCCTCTCCCTCTGCCTGCCGCTCCCCCTGCTTGTGCTCTCTCTCTCTCTCTCTGACAAATAAATAAAAGTATAATCTTTTAAAAAATCCATTTCAAAAGGAAAGAAAAGAGCTTAGAAAACTTATCTTTAATAGAACAACTAGGATCATGATATTTATGAAATCAGAAATAATGGAATTCCCATGACAGAGGAAATGGCATGATAATATTTCTCACTCTCTCTGAGCCTCAGTTTTCACATGTGTAAATAAGGAAGTCAGACTAGGGCAGCCCCCATGGCGCGGTGGTTTAGCGCCGCCTGCAGCCTAGGGTGTGATCCTGGAGACCCGGGATCAAGTCCCACGTCGGGCTCCCTGCATGGTGCCTGTTTCTCCCTCTGCCTGTGTCTCTGCCTCTCTCTCTAGCTGTGTCTCTATGAATAAATAAATTAAAAAAAAAAAAAAAAAAAAAAAAAAAAAAAAAGGAAGTCAGACTAGATAATCACTTTGGGAATAATCTGATTCTATAGGGACATTGCCATTCTCACATTAACCTCTCAGATTACACATATTTCAGCTATACACAATGTACGTGTCCTCAAACACAGTATGTCTTCTGACTCCATTGCAATACCCTTCTTTCTAACCTTTTAGACCTAACATAAAAGCTGCACCTCTCTGGAGCTTTTCCAGCTTCTTCTCAGGCAAAGTTTACTATCTCCTTCAGCTTCCACCAGCACCTTAGATTTCACATCACAATGTATCATAATTACTAACCAATATACATTGCTCCTTGGCCAGTGTGTCAGCAACTAGGATGAGAATCAGAGTCTGCTTTTTATTCATCTCTATGTCCCTAGCACCTAGAAATAAATGCTGGCTTATTGTAGGTACTCAATAAGTAATACATTAATAATTTAAAAAGAACTATCCTTAAATAGAACCAATGCTCATCACAATATGGACTATAAATAAAGCCTGTGGACATTTTTCTTTTTAGTCAATTTTGGTTCACAAAAGGATATGAAACCTGACATACACAGTTGGACTGTAAAGAATATGACATATGTCTCCATGTGAGTTAGAGCTAAGCCAATTATTGGGAATTACTCTTAGACTACTTGTAAACTACAAGAGTAGTTTAAAGGCACAACATATAATGATTTTAAGACCTTGAATCCCATAGTGAGTTCAGGACCATAAGAAACATCTCATTCCTGAAGACTGAGAACAACATTCTTTTTGAGAATTAGAGAAAAGAGTTATTTGAATGGGATTGGGTAGGGACATTTGGAAATCTAAGCATGTCCCCAGAACTCAGATCAGAAACAGGAAGTCCATTTCAAAAAATAAATCAGAAGAACCTTGGTACAAAAGTGAAATAGAAGAGGGTGAGGTATTTGACCACCCATATTTACATTTATTCAGAATATTTCAGGTGCCAATATGGCAGAATGATTGACGGTAAGGGCTTTAGAACCAGAGAGAGAAGGAGGAGTTTGAATACTAGCTCTGCTATTTATTTGAGGTAAGACTTTCCACAAGTTATTTTACCCCGGAGGATCAGAAATAATTTTGGAGGCAGATGGATGAATATGAAAGGTTTCTTTGCTCAGACCCTTGAAGAAAAGCAGATATGCACTATTTAGTAAATAGTTCTTGAATTCCTACAACATGGGATACCTCGAGGTGAGTAGAAAGAATAAAATACCATTTCTGCCTCCAAGGAATTTATAACTGAATTGGGAAGATATATACAAATAAGTCCCAATCTCAGTCTTTAGTGTTCACATTTCCCTACTCTATTAATTCAGTATTGCTTAACACCTATATTGGTCCATGTTTACCTACTTAGTTTCTTTCACATGATCTTCTAAGGCTGACTTGCACTGGGAGGAGAAGTTGAGGCTACTGGTGTCAATTGTTAGTACTGACATGAATTTCTTAACAATCATAAAGGCAAAAGAAGTAGATTTTCTATCCCAACACCTATCTCTTAAATCCATTAGTTTCCCCTTAGTATGTTCTTTTTGGTTCAATTGAACAAATATTTATTGCTTACCTACAGAGATAAAAGTCAGTTTCTGTCCTCAAGGAACTCAAAATCTATAGAGACACATAAATAATCAAGCAATTCCACTGTTCAATATAATAGATAATCAGGATGGAGATAAAGCACAGAAAAACAAGTGTTGATGGTGGGGGGCTAGATTAAAGAAATTCTTAGGAGAAGGAACTACTAGACTTGGCGTTAGATTACGTGTAGATGGAAGGAGGGGGATGGGAAAGGTGTAAGGATTACTCTTTTGTTATGGTCTGAGTGACTGGAACTGGGCCATTTGATAAGATAGAGACTGTTTACTAGGAGGATTTGGGGCTAAGAGTATGAGTCCACTTTTTGGATATATTGAATATTCAGTGTCTGTGAGATGCTGTGTTATAGTATTATCTTTGTATAATTATATTTGCAGTTGTATGCATAGACATTATTTTTCCTTCAGTTCTACCTTCATGGTTTTTATTGGGAAAAAGGAAAGAGTGATGGGTAGTTAGTAGAAATAAATTGAGGTAACTAACTGCCAGCTCAGGACAATGCTCATCAATGTCATATCTTCACCAACATCTTATGTTACATATAAATGTTATCTGCCATTCTTTCACAAGATATGTCTTCTAGGCCAAAGTAATTGGTTAAAGGTAAGGCATATGACCTGAGTCTTCCACCTGAAATTTTCAAACTGCAGTTGACAGGGTATATCCCATTCATTTATGGTCCTAGAGTTGTAAAGATGTGAACCTGGACATGACTAACAGCCATTTGTCTTATCTTGAGGGAAGCAGTTCTACATTAGGAGAAGATTTTGCTAATAAACAAAAATCAAAGAGATTAGCTGAACATCATCCTTCTTCATTCACTCAACAAATGTTTCTTGAGTGTCAAAATATGTGCCAGGCATTGTTTCAGATGCTTGGGGAATGCCAGTGAACAAAACAGACACAAAAAATCTGCACTTGTGGAACTTGGAGACAGACATTAAATACAAACAAAATAAATAAGTAAATTATATACCATGTGAATAAACGCTATGGAAAAAGTAGAGCAGGATAAGAAGAATCTGAAAGTGGGACTAGTTGTAATTTTAATAGGTTCATAAGGTTAGCCATCATTGAGGAGGTAATATTGAGCAAAGAATTGAAAAAATCGAGGAGGAGGAGATTGTGAAGATTCCAGTAAGAAGGAACAACCAGTGTAAGGAATGAAAGGTGAGGCATGCCTGGTGTCTCTGGTGTATGGTGAGCTGATCAGCATTGCAGGAGAGAAATGTGATATGATGTTGAAAATCAGGTCAGAGGACTAATAAATAGTCAGATTGTGAAAGGCCTTCAAGACCATTGTAAGGCTTTGGCTTTAATTCCTAGGAAAATGAGGAGCCATTGGAGTATTAGCAAGAGTGGAATCAGGTAGTCTGATTCGTGATTTAAAATGATCACTCTGGCTGCAGCATAGAGAGAAGGGTGGAGGCCACAAACCACCAGGAGGTTAAGAAGTGATTGTGACTTGGGTCAAATGGGTTTTTGGCAGTGGAAGTAGTGAAAATAGTCAGAAGCTGATTAGATTTTGAAGGTAGAATTGTCAAGATTTCCTGGAAGAGAGAAGTGAGACTCTAAGATTTCTTGACAACTGAAGGATAGAATTGCCATGAATTCATGTAGAGAACTGCAGATTGGGTGGATTTGGGAGGGAAGATCAGTGGCTTTGGACAGTTAAATGAACATGCTCTGTGGGCAGTTGGATATTTGAGTCTCAAGGTCAGGAGAGAGGTCTGGATTGGAGATACAAATTTGTGGGTCATTAGTATGTAGATAGAGAAGTAAGGCAATGATAGTAGATGAGTGTAAGGGGATAGTGTAGGCCTAAAAGAGCAGAAGGACCAAAGGTTGAGCCTTAGCTACTCCCACATTCAGAATTTAAGTGAAAGAGGACTGGCAAGGGGCAATCAGTAAGGTAGAAGGAAACCCTTGGAGTATGGTGTCCAAGTGAAGAAATAATGTCAAGGAAGAAAGACTGATGAACTGTACTGAATGCTGCTGACAAGTCAGGTGAGAAGAGGACCAAGAAAGGACTCTTGAATTTACTGAGATAGAGACCACTGTTGATCTTAACAAGATAAGTTTTTGTGGAGTGAGATTGCTGAAAACCTGTTTGGGGGAGGCTTAATGGAAAAAGGGAGGAATGAAATTGAAGGCAGTGACTACAGATAAATCTTTCAACAAAGATTGTTCAAAAAGTTTTGTTGCAGAAGGAATCAGAGAAATGGGGGCAGGAGCTGATGGAGGACATTTAATTAAGCAAGGTTTTTTTTTTGTTTGTTTTTTTGTTTTTTTTTTTAGATATATGTAAGAGAAATGACAGGATGTTTGAATGCAAATGGGTAGGATCCTATAGAAAGAGAAAATGATGATATACACCAGAGAGGTAAGAATTTCTAGACAGAATTTCTTGTGTTAATGAAAGGGATGGTGTATTAGTCAGGGGTCTCCAGAGAAACAGAACCAATAAGGTTGTGTGTGTGGGTGTGTGTGTATAATAAATACATATATTATAAAGAATTGGCTCATGTGATTATGGAAGTTGGCAAGTCCAAAATTTGCAGCCAATAGGCTGAAGACCCAGTAAAGAGCCAATGTTGCAGTTCAAGTCCAGAGGCCATCTGCTGCAGAATCCCTTCTTGCTTGGAGGAAGTCACCTTTTTTGTTCTATTCAGCTTTGTGTGTGTGTGTGTGTGTGTGTGTGTGTGTGTGTGTGTGTCTATTCAGGCCTTTAACTGGTTGAATAAGGCTGATCAACATTATGGAGAGCAATCTGATTTATTGAGAGTCTACCAATTTAAATGTTAATCTGATCCAAAAACACCCTCACAAGAATAGTCAGGATAATGTTTTACCACATGTCTGGGCACCAAGGCCTAGTCAAATTGACACAGAATTAACCATTCGAGGCAGGATCTCATGTGCAAGAGGAGGGTTGGATTACACAGGAGCCTGAATTGTCCCTTCATAGAATAAGGCAGGAAGGCAGAGCACGGGTGTGCAGTGCTGGTTGGTGCCTGGATGTGGTGCTGAGAGCCTGTGAAGGTTGTCCTCAGATTACTTTAGTTTTCCTGTAAAGTAGAAAGCAGTGTCATCGGATGAGAGTAAAATGGGGAGGGGGCGCAAGGTGTTAGAAATTTGAGGAACAAAGGGAAGAGAAAATATGATTTAGTTGTTCAGCAACATGGGATAGTGAATGGAGTAGGGAAATGTGGCATGATTGCTAGACAGAATTCAGGGCCATTTGAGATTTGAGGTCATTGATTTAAAGTGAGACTCATCAGCAGGATTATGCTTTTCTCTGGCCATGTTCACTGCACACGCTAGGTGAGAAGAAGGCAGTGCTTCCTCCTATGCATTTATGGCTTTGCCTGTAAGCTGCCTGTCATGTGAGAGGCACAGTAGTTGAAGGAGTAAGCCGGGGAATGATTGGCAGGACTGGGCATAGAATTTGAGCTAGGAAAACAGGCACAGGAGGGCACCAAGTGGGAGAGAGACTCCAAAGGTGGATATCCTGAGGGCAGTAAGCTCCTGGTGCGTCTCACTCCCAGGGCCACGTTCGGTCCTGACTTCAGGTATAAGAGCAGGTTTTCTTTTGAGCCTAAGTAGGTTGGGTTTCTGTCCCTTGAAACTGAAAAAATTCTGCTAGTCTGGGTAGAAAATATAAGAAAAAAAGAGGGAAGGACCTACCTGACCAAACATCTATCTCCAAATAAGTAGCTCATAGCTCTCACAGTGTATCAGAATTAAAGTATATTGATTAAAAAAAAAATGATGCTCAGATCCCACCCCTGAGATTCTGATGCAATTGGTGAGGACTGAGGAAATTGTTTTCAAAACTCCCCACATAAACCAGCATTCACCCTGGGTTCAGAGTGATAGTTCTAAATCCTCTCAATTAAGGTTTTTAGTGACAGCTTCAAATTATTTACATGCTGCAAATTAATCTTTGAATTAAATGATCAATTAATTTTTGGATTATCTCTGCATGCTACTGGGAGATTTATGGGAGAAGGAAAAGGTGTTCAGATTTCCCCTGGATAGTTTTTATAGCTCTAGTGACCAGCCGTGTGTGAAGCCTAAGGAGGCCAGTGATGGACTGTGGGTTCACCCACAGCATACATGTGACCCTGGTGTGCCAGGAACCGTGGGAACAAATGCATGGCTATGCTCTCCAGGAGCTTGCTGGGGGTTTTTATTTGTGTTATTGTTTGTTTAATGTTTATTATGGGGAGTATATTGGTTTTAGATTTATGGTTCAGTAGTTTTATTCTTTATGGTAGATGAACACTTTATTGCAAATTAAGCCTCCTTAAATAATCAGTGTGTAAAGTATGCATGCCCCTTTTAATAGGCATTTATAGCAGGGCAGCAGAGTATACTAGAAAGGGCTTTGGTCTGTGTGTCAACAGAGCTGTGCTTGAGTTCCATTCCACTCTATCCAGTTCTGAAATTCAGGGCACATTTCTCACCGCCTTTGTGCCCTGGATCCCCACCTGTGAAGTGAGGTGCTTGTACTAGAGATCTCATATCCATTATAGCCCTACAGCACTATGACTTAAGCCATAGTTTTATTTCTCCCCCAAATTCCATTTGAGATATGGAGGTGTTGTATTTTTTTTGGTTTTATAACACACTGTTGGTCTCACCTCTGGTTTATGTGTTACCCCTTGTTATTGGAATAATGCATGGTGCCAAGTAGAAAACATGAATCAAAGTCTACTTTCCTTTATAACTTTTAGGGATGCATTGTGTTGAATGGTGAGGAGATCTATTCACAGAACAACTGAGTGTTTGAGAATAGTAAGCAATAAAGATGAAGTAAAGAATAATGGTAGGAGGGGCGCCTGGGTGGCTCAGTCGGTTGAGCATCTGTTGTCAGCTCAGGTCACGATCCCAGGGTCCTGGGATGGAGCCCTTCATTGGGGGCTCCCTGCCTAGCAGGGAGTCCTGCCTTTCTCTCTCTCTCTTCCCTGCTCATGCTCGCTCTCTCCAATTCTCTCTCTCTTTCTCAAATAAATAAAATCTTAAAAAAAAAAAAAAGAAGAATGATAACACTGGTTCTCACTGGATGTCAGAAAGGAAGGAGAGAGAGCTGTTCCCATGTTGTTCTGAAAGGACTTCAGGAAAGAGCTGGTAATTGACCCAGGGTTTGCAAGATGAGCGGGATCTCAGTTTTCAGGAGGAAAACTGTGTGTGTGGCTGGGGTGGTGGAATGAGGGTGAAGGCATGGGCCAAGGCATGCCAAGGGGGCTGAGGTGGAGGCAAAAGTTATGTTTGGAAGATGGGTGGAGCAATCATTTTGCTTTGGAGAAGCAAAAGAAAAGACTGGTGGTGATACAGAAAGGTTGATGTTGAACTGAATACCGGTGGTTGACACTGCTATGAAATGTAATTGATAGAGCTCATTCAAATATTAATTATTTGTTAATTCTTTTTATTAAAGGTTATACAATTATAATGGGGAATGGGGACTTAGCAAAGGGTGAGAAATCTTTGGAAAAGCAGAATACAAAGTGAGGCTTGTACCTCCCTGGGAGGACACACAGAGGACAGTGTGAAGGTAGTTTGGGGCTCTCAATTTTTCTATACTTTATAAACTTTTAATCTAACACTGATATGCCCAGAACATGTTTGAATGCTGAGGAGACTCTCCTACTTCCTCTTTTACAATCTTCCAGCTCTTACTGAATCTAACCATTGTTCAAGGTATAAAAGTCTCTTGGGTGGGGGAAAAAAGTGAAGATTCAAAATGTGTTTGTCAAGACTCCTTTAATTAGGGCACTGCACCATCCTTCCCATGCATTTCATTAAAGGATTAGATTCCAATAAATTTTGCTTTTTAGGTTGAATAATAATGTGTCAAAATGTGTAATGCATTTAATTTGTTTTGTTCAATTGTGTGCTGCTAATGATTGAAATACTTTAATGATAATTTAACCCAGAAGAACATTTTTAACAGAGTATGATGCCCATGAGCATTAAAAACAGTATTTTAATTTTTAATAGACATATTTTTTTTGCAGAGACGTGTAATGGGGTGATCTAAAAAAATGCTAGTGTGTAGCTAATAATCCTGTGCAACTGATTTTATACAGTTTGTAGTCCCACCTTGGAAAATCTGTCAGGAATTGGAACCACTCAAAGGGAACTATTGATTTGTTTTCATTTTCCGAATGGCCAAGTCTGGCCAAGTCCGGTGGCTACAGAGATGGCTCTTCCCAGGGCTAACCCTAAAATCAAACAACCCTTTGAATTCAAATATAGCCAGCTGCCAACTATATAATCTTTAATAAATTGCCTAACTTCTCTGGGCCTCAGTTTTCTCCTATGTAAATTGGGGATATAAGACATATCTCATAGTTTTGATTTGAAAAAGAAATGAGATTGATATGAAATGCTCAGTACAGTTTCAGGTACATGTAAGACTCTCAGTCAAAGGTCTCGCTCTTTCTCTTGCGCTCAATACGTATAAAAACTTAAGTTGATTGTAGATCAATCATTAAGTTAAATGTAGCTTTAAAAAGTAATTTTGCAGGTACCTGAGTGGCACAGTTGGTTAAGGAGCAGACTAGGTTTCAACTCAGGTTGTGTGTGATCTCAGGGTTGTGAGATCAAGCCCCTGGAGAGGTTCCATGGTCAGCCTGGAATCTGCTTCAGATTTTCTCTCCCTTTCCCTCTGCCCCTCCCATTCATGCACGTGCCCTCTCTCTAAAATAAATAAATAAATAAATAAATAAATAAATAAATAAATAAATAAATAAATAAATAAATAAATCTATCTTTAAAAAAGATAACTTCACTTGTAAAATATCATAGAAGGTGAATAAATTAGTTTTTTTTAAAAAAGAAACCAAGTATTGGAAAGGCATCAGAAGAGCAAGTTACAAAATAATTGCTCCTTGAAATATAAATAATAACTTTGTTCACCTCATGTTTTAGGTTTTTTGTGCATTATTCATATCCATCTATCTATCTAGCTACCTACCTACCTGTTTATTAATGTAAGAAATAGCTGAAAAACATTTTTTATTCACTAGTAGTTATAACAATGAATAATAAAATAGGGGGGAAGAATACTATAGAATCTTCTAGTTAATTTCGGTTTATAAGATTAATGCATACAGCAGTTACCTGAAAGCTGATTGGAGGTATTTGAACTTTTAGGTGAATAATGGCCACCCAAAATGGTTTCTTCACAAAAATGTATGCCTTTAATAGTGTGCAAACTTGTGCTATAGCAAACAATTGGCAGCCTTGATCTTTGCATCATTTAACCAAGGTTTCAAATGAATTATGAAAATTTAGTGAAAGAATCCATTTTCTTACTTATTTGTATTGTCCTTTCAAACTAATTCACACAAGTGTTGATAATTCATTGTCTTGATTTCCTTGCATGTAAACTACTACCAGAAATTCTAGGAACTTTTTTGGCTAGTTGTTTGGTTAGTATAAGTAAAATTGATCATTAGACCTGTAATTGAAGAAAAGTCAAAAATCAATATGATCACTCATGAACAGGTAGGTTTATTCTCATACATCAAAATAATTTTATACTTCCCAATGACCCTTTTCAGACTTATATGCAGCTTAGACTTATATGTAGCTTTACAAATAATTCTTTTAGATAAGATAAGATTGCACGCATAATATTCTTACTGATGCACTAAAAAAATCTACCATAGTAGGTTTTTGAGCTGTAATTAGGATAACTACCATACTGTGTGACTCTCCATAAGCTGAATGTGTATGTTCTGTGCTATCATTTATAACAGTTTTTGCAAACTAAAGAAATTTTCACATTTGAAAATTTGGAAAGCAGTTTCAGAATCTCAACTTTGGAACATGCCTGTCTTTCTCATTTCCTGCCTCCCTCATAATCCCTGCATTTCTCCTCACCATGGAATATGCATAGGAGCGAATGGTTTGAAGACAGTACTGTACACAGTTCACACAAGGTCTTGTTAAGAAGATGGGACTGCATCTTCAACCATATGGAGTGCTGAAATTTTTGGGAACAAACCAAAATGGTAATCTGAAGTCTTATTTAGGAAACAAAACTTGTGTGACTAGAAATAGACCAACTCCTAAATATATTCTGGTTTATGTGCATTCTGGTATAAACCACATGTCACTAAGTAGGGTTTTAGGGGGTCAGTAGAGGGCAGACATATTTTTTACCTAAGGAATATGTATGCCAAGTCCATGAACTGATTATATTCTTTTCTAGCTTGATAATTTCAAGTCTTCTCTACTCTACTGACAAATCTATTCTTTATATACAGATTTTTTAATATTGTCAATCCCTTTGAGGAAATGAGTGTTCATTTTAAGACAACTTTGATTATAAATTATGACTTCAGAAACCTTATTTCTACGTTTCGATTTTCAAATTATCATATAAAATATAATCTGAAATATTGGTTTTCTCTTGGGCTTAAATAACTGAAAATAAAATTGAAAACTCCTACTATAATTTTTACTTTTTTCACCAAATAATCTGTTACCTGTGATATGCAGTTATGATAAAGTGGGTTCAAATTGCTAGGCTTTGAAGCATCAATATCTTTCTCATTAATTAGCTGCTTTATCTTAATGCAAATTATTCAACCACTGTGAACTTCAGTATCCTTGTTCATAAAATTAAAAAAAAAAATTTACTTCATGATCTAAGACTCATTCCAGGTCTGAATATCCATTTTCACAGAGGTCTAACGTCCCATCCTCATAGTTTGATCATTTTTCATATTTTTGTCTTATAATTCATTTACCTGTCAGATTGCTTATTTGCTGGTTCTCATAATTTAGCATATGGCTGTTTTCTTTGTTGCTGGCTGTTCCTTTGATCTTCTGGTATATTTCTTGTGCAGTTATAGAGGGGAGCCCACTAGAATTTATTGTTGTGGAAAAGTATAGATATTTAGAGATACATGTGATTATCAACAATATTCAGTCCATCCATTAGAAATGAGAAAAGTTGGGATGCCTGGTGGCTCAGCGGTTGAGCGTCTGCCTTTAGCCCAGGGCGTGATCTTGGGATCTGGGATCGAGTCCCATATGAGGCTCCTTGCGTGGAGCCTGCTTCTCCCTCAGCCTATGTCTCTGCCTCCCTATCTCGCTGTGTCTCTCATGAATAAATAAATAAAAATATTTTTTTTAAAATGAGAAAATTTCTAGCAGAATTATTGAAAGACTTGATTTTGGTTTAGAGGGAGGATCTATGAACTCAGATTAACAGACTGATGACCTTTCACATCAGTTGGATGTACTGCCGTTTGGCTGTGTTCTCAGCTCTAATATTTCTACTCTGATGTAATCTCTGCTGGTGACATTTATGAATAAATCTTTGGTTCTGGTGACCTATAACTATTCTAGTTTCTGTACCCAGGGCTCCATTTCCTCCCTCCCTCATTGGTTCAGAGCTGACCGGGCTATGGAGGCCACCCTAACAATTATTTTGCTTCCTCCTCTTCTGCTTTCCCACAGTACAGCAGGACCCCACAATGCTCCATGAACTCCTTGGACAGCCTTTGTTTATCAGCAGACTCTGCCTTGGGCTTGTCTTCCTGTAGGTAGTGGTTGGAATGGTCGGATGCCCCAGATAGGAGGCAGCATAGTGTGATAGGAGGAGGGACTGAGGGGTTTGCCTTTAATTAGGTAGGTGATTTTGATTTCTTAACCCCACTGTTTTAAAAGATAGATTTTATTATTATTCATATATAGTGAATAATATGACCACACAGGGGAGGAGGAGGAACAACACCCACCAGCAAGCCCCAGCGCTGGTCAGGTGGTGAAGAAAGCAAAAGAAAAACATGGGGAAAAGAAGGTAGGCAGGGTAAGTAGGTTTTAAGATTGGAAGGTTTGAATGATTTGAGCAGGCTCTGGAGCATAGGAGTTATCCCTAGTTTTCTGGTCCTTGGCTCTGGGGTGATTAGGGCAGGGGTATAGTCACCCAGATGAGAGCCCAAGGTAAGAGGAGATGTTGGGGCAGTGGGGTCTAGATTGGTTGGTTTGCATATGAAAAATATGCTAGCAGGTGAGTGATTTATTATCAATGGGAATTGGCTAACCGGGAAGGAACAATCCCTTCAAGGGATTGCAAGGCCCTAAAATGTCAAAGTTTCAAAATATGGAATAAAGAGACATGGTTAATATAACTTACAAAGCCTCAGAATTTTTCATTTGAAATAATATGCATAATTATATTAGTAATAATCTTATACTATAACTGAAAACTGTTAAGGTCCATTTATTCACATTTGCTCCTCACCACAGTGAGGAATGAGGTGTGAATTTATCCTTTACACAGATGTAAAATATAAAGATAGGGGTTTACTTGCCAGTTTTACCAATAAATCATCGTGTCTGTTCTTATCTGTTGATCGTGTTTCAAAATAAAAGGGGAGGAGTGTGGGTGGCTCAGTTGGTTAGGTGTCTGACTTGACCTCAGGGTCCTGAGATCGAGCTCCCTTGACAAGTGTCCCAGGTTAATCCCTTGGGGGGAGCCCCTTACCACATCCGGTCCCCCTTTGTGGAGCCCCTCACTCAGCAAGGAGCCTAACTCTCCCTCTCCCCCCACCTATGTTCTTTCTTTCATATAAATTAATAAAGTCTTTGAAGAAAGGGAGAACAGAATAAAATTTATCGAGTATCTCTTATGTGTCAAATATCTTCTTAGGTGCTTTTGAATATTATGTTATTAAATATTAAGTCATTAAATTTGAATGGTACTAACTACACTTTATAACAATGTGGAACAGAAATTATTATGCCCATTTCATTGATGAGAAAAAATGAGGTTAATGAAATTTAGGAAAGGTGTTTCAAGCTTACATACATAAGTGGCAGAACTGAGATTTCAACCAGCTTGGTCTCTTGTGTCCAAGGCAGCAAATGAATTTCATTTCAAGCATCAGCTTCAGTTAGTTGGCAGAGACATGTGAAGTAGCAGTTAGGAAAGGATTCTGGGACTGTGTCTAGGCTCACTGGAAAAGAATGTCACCATTAGTTAGTGACTGTTGTCATAGGAGCAAGGGAAGAGCGACAATACCCAGCCATTTATTTCTCATCCTTGAAGTAGATTCCTCTTTACTGTCTTTTCAACTCCACGAATCTGTTATTCTAGGTAACTGTCAGAATAGGTGATGTCTTAGCCCACATTTCCCTCAGAGCAGATCATGACACAGAGGCTTGTGTGCTGGAAGTCTCTTTGAGGATATGACCCAGGGAGCAAGAGCAAAAGGTGGGGAAGGTGGGGAAGCCAAGGTTGTGTTATGGAGGAGACCACCACTTAGAGGGACAAATGCATCGGGTCTGACCTCTTGAGAAGCTGTATGAAATGTCTTTGAGCGCTCTCCATATGAGCGGTCACTGGGGAAGTATTTATGCACAGACTTCTGTGCCATCTTGCACTGGGGCAGTACAACGAGTGTTAATTCCTCTATACTGCCAGGTGGCACATGTGTGTGTGTTTAGAAAGGTGATTGTGTGTGGTCTACCCGTAGTCTCAGTGAAACCCAAAGGTAGAAAGCAAGAAATAGGCATTGCAGATCAGGGAGGTGCCATTAAGTTGCACATGAGTAAAGCTGATAGAAGCGTGTGCTGTACTTGCTCAACTCAGGAGTGGCAGGTGTAGGCAGTGGGACTAAGGTTGTTGAAGTGGTAGAAAAGAGGACACTACACTGACCGTTCTTGAACTCTGTAACTCCTATAAGGCCTGGGAGACTCCATGACCTTGAAAAGCTATGTTTATCCCAAGGGAGTACTGACTGATATCTAGTCTTAAGTACTTCCTGAACTTTCCCTCTCTCCATCCTTTTCCAAATAATAGGAAGTTGAGCTCATGAATATCAGTCTGTTTATAAAAGAATAAGGACGTTGTGGTTTTAATAATCCTATCTTTTTGTTTAATCTATTATGTGCCAGTCCCTGTGCTAGACTCTCTAAGCCCACGATCTCACTCAATCGTAACCATGCTGTTGTAGGCAGGTATTGTTCGCCTGGCCATCTCAGAGGAAACAGGAGAGAAGCCCAGCTGAACTGAGCAGGGCCACCCCCACAGAGCATCCAGCTGAAATTCAGCCACACTTCTAGCTGATTTCTACACCCACATTCATTTCACTCTAGGTTTTCTGATGGCGTAAGCCTGGACTGTCCTTTGCCCAGAGCAGTTGAGTTCTCACTGTGGGACTCTACAAAATGAACTCACTTTTGTGAGTCAGCCTCGTCAGCATTTTGCAAGTGAATCAACTGGAGACCTGGCCTGTGTCCACCATTAGTGCTGGAAATTCCCACCACATCTCTGACTCAGAGATGTATTTCTTAGCCCATGAATCTTTCAGCCGTCTGGGTAAGCATACACTGAAGTTGAAAGTTCCTAGAAACTGTACCTTTTTTTTTTTTTTTTTTTTTTTTTCTCAGAAGTTCTGTAAGGCCACATTTTCTCTAGAACTGAGAAACATGAAACAGCACATCTGAGACTGAAGCTAAGGTTCCCAGCAATGTGGCTGCAACGTATCTCTCTCCTTGGTATTTAGCACAGAGCAGAATCTGAACCTGGATTTGCCACAGCAGGCAAAACTGACAGGTCCCCTTTTTGCCTTCCTTTTCTCCATTCCTTGATAGTTCTTCATCCCATCCTAGCACCTATAAATTCTTCCAACACAAACCCTGTGCTAAAAAGTGGTTGGACCGGGGATCCCTGGGTGGGTCAGCAGTTAATCGCCTGCCTTCGGCCCAGGCCATGATTCTGGAGTCCCGGGATCAAATCCCACATCAGGCTCTCTGCGTGGAGCCTGCTTCTCCCTCTGACTGTGTCTCTGCCTCTCTCTCTCTCTGTGTGTCTCTCATGAATAAATAAATAAAATCTTAAAAAAATAAAAAAGGTTGGACCTTAGTGTGAAGGATCTCAAAGCAGTGTATTCTCCTCCTCAGGTATATTTGCATATTGATATTTGCATTAACTGGGAAATTAAAAGATGTGCCCTCCCATTAAAAAAATTTCACACATCAGCCAATTTCATTTTTTTAAAGATTTTATTTATTCACGAGAGACACACAGAAGCAGAGACATCGGCAGAGGGAGAAGTAGGCTCCCCTGGGATCACGACCTGAGCCAAAGGCAGATGCTCAACCATTGAGCCACCCAGGCGTCCCGCCAAATTTCATTTTTTGAAGAATGATGTCTTTCTGAAGCTCTAAAACCATTCCATTGGACATAAAATGCACATTACCCATTTGGCCATCATAGCCTAGGAAAGAGCACTTTTTCCATCAAGGACATCGGTGGGGAGGAAGGATGAGAGAAAGGAGTGGAGAGTGGAACATGAAGCCACCATGGTCACACTATGGAAACCAGACTCTCCTTTCCTTGTTGCTGCAAATTCACCAGGTATAAAGCCTACAAGATAGGCAAATGACGTGACTGTTCTAAGCAGAGGCCAGGAAACTGTGGTCCAAGTCCAGCTCAATGCCTGTGCCTCTTTTTGTATAGCATGCGAGCCAAGAATGGTGTTTGCAGGTGAATATATACAACTAATTTGGTGATTGAGAACACTAACTTCAATCAAGTGAAATGTTAATCCTCTCAAAAGAATTTGATTCCTTTTATTAAGACCTATATTATTAAAAAATCATACTGTTATTATTATTATTTTTTTCTTTTTTTTTTTTTTTTTTTTTTATGATAGGCACACAGTGAGAGAGAGAGAGAGAGAGAGGCAGAGACACAGGCAGAGGGAGAAGCAGGCTCCATGCACCGGGAGCCCGACGTGGGATTCGATCCCGGGTCTCCAGGATCGCGCCCTGGGCCAAAGGCAGGCGCTAAACCGCTGCGCCACCCAGGGATCCCCATACTGTTATTATTATACTTTAAATTTCATCAGTGAGAAATATGAAGAAATTTTGTCCCCCTTTTCTTATATAAATACCTATATAATTGATTTTAACTCTTGGTCCACAATGCTTGAAATATTCACTATCCAACTCTTTACAGAAAAAAAATGTGCCATCACCCTGTTACAAGGAAAAGAAACAAGACAATAGAAGAGAAAGGCTATGGGAAAGGGTAAAAGGAACAAAGGCAAATGAAATGATGCTACAAATAAAATAGAGGTGGAATGTTCTTTCTGTACTCATGTGAAGCACTTACATAGAATCTTTGAGGACTGGCTGTCTCCTCCCTACCCCACCAAAACATTATCTTCTCTATTAAAATACACAGATGCACGTGCACACATACGTAGCACATGCTATGAGGCCTGCTATGAGGGAAAAGTGACCCTACGCCAAAATTTCAACTTTGCCATGAACTCATCATGTGATTTGGGGAGGCATTTCTCCTCTGGCCTCACCACAATTCCCTAAAGTGCCAGTGGAACTTGTAATTATTAAAGCCAATGGGTTTTCCCACTTCCTGATCTCCTTAAGACCTTATCACTAATGCTGCTCTCATAATCTTTTATTCTGGTTCTCTACACAAATCTAGGCCTTGCCTAGACTTGTCCTCAGAATCCTGCCCTCGTGTCTTCACACTTTTCCTCAGAGAGCTCATTCCTTCTCTAATCTGATTACATTATAGCTTTCACTACTCTAGCAAATGTTACACAGCTATCTGTGGTATATGAGGCATTTACCTCTGCACCTCCATCCTCACCAACCCTAACAGATGCATGCATGCTGTCACCATGCCTTCTTCCAGTCATGCTTCAGCATTGCTAAATGGCTGGCCTCAAGATCCCAGGGCTCATGCCTGCCTGCCGGCTTTGTCTGCCAGGATCCTCAGCCTTCTCTCCTCTCACGTGTGCTAGACCAACTTCTAGCCTTCAGATCCCCGTCTGCCTCAACTCTTGCCTGTAAGAGAAGGTATGTTGAGCATGTAAATGTCATTTTAAATTCAACATATTAGATTGTCTTTTTGAGCACTTGCAGTTACTGTCAGGGCAATCACAGCTCCAGGGCTACGACATTCTCAGCTGCAGAGACCTTGCAGATCTGAAAAATTAGATTGATCAACGTACTCTGTCAAGAATGCAAAAATATTCCAATATTAAAAAAGAGATCCTGCGCTTTGTGGGCAGGCTTTTAAAAACTTAATCAGATCCTGTGTGCTACCTCTCTGCCTCAGACTCTACATGGTCTTCTGTTTCTCAGAAGAGAATGCACAGGGCACCAGCCACACTGGCCTTTTTGTTCCTTAATGTGCCAAGCTGTCTCCCCTTTGGCACTCCTGCTCGTTTGACTACAGCTCTGCCCCCACGTTCCCATGATGGGCTTGAGACTGTCATCTAAAGCACAGCTCAAATGTCATCTCCACAGAAAGGCTTTTACTTAACCACCCTCTCCAAAAGCTATTCTCTCATCGTGTCAAGTGAATCCATTTCGTTTTCTTTATAAATTTATCACAATCTGAAACTTTCTGGCTCATGTCTTTGTGTATTTATTTATGTCTATTTGCAACAACTAAAATGTACACTTCATGAGAGGAGGAATCATGTCTCTTTTGCCGTTATGATGCCCCTGTTGTTCTGGCACATATTCATTCCTTTAGAATGAACAAGCAAAAGTCAGCCTGAAAAGTCTGATTCTAGGTGCCTGGTTGGGCTCAGTTGGTTAAGCATTTGATTCTTAATTTTAGCTTAGGTCATGATCTTGGGGTCCTGAGATTGAGCTCCATGTAAGGCTCCCCACTCAACGGCGAGTCTGCTTGAGGATTCTCTTCTTCGTTTGCTCAAACTCTCTCTTAAATAAATAATAAGTCTTAAAAAAAATGAAAGGTCTGATTCATTCTATATAGAAAATGTGTTATTTTTCCTCAATGTGAATGTTAATCTTTGGTGTAACAGGGTTACATATATCAGTTTCAAAGAAATATTGTGTGTACCTGGCTAATACATGGAGAGGAATCAGGTATGTTTGCAAAGTGGTGGGAGCTGAAGCAATGCTAAATGATTGTATAATGCTTCATATTTTAATAAAAGAAAACAAATATTTGTAGCTTATCAGTAAATTAGAATCAAGAATAGCTGAAGATAGTTTTTGGCATTTTTTTTTGTTTTGAAAAATTATTATAAAATTTTCATAAGAAATTCCTGTCAGTCTTTCCAAATCTGAGTCCATCATCTTCGTTTTTTAAAAAGTGTTAGCCATTTAAAGAGAACCATTGAATTCTGATACATTGTAAGAAAAAGTCTTCTCTTTAGATCTTGGAGAAGAACATTTCAAACACTGGATGACCTTAGAAAGTTCATATTTGACCTTTACTTTTTGTACATTCTGTTAACTTTTCCAGATTGTTAATCCTGTGTGTATTTGAGAAGGAGGCGTTTCTCTCACATTTCTTCTCACCCTTTTAACATATAATAGGAGTAGTACATGCATGGTGAATTTACCAAAGCTGTCATAATCCCTGACTAGAAAACCTAAATGAAGATATTCAGTAAGAAAATATTGATAGTTGCCATTAAAGTATAGAAATTTCTCAGATTTTACTTTCTTCATACATTGCATGAGAAATGGTGACAAAATTATATATAATATATATAAATATATAATGTTTGTATATAGGGTCAAAGTTGCAGATATATAATATCTATATATATGTATAGACTTACATATATAGAAAAAGACATAAGGTTTTGCAGTTTTCCTTCAAATACCAAGTGTATAAATTCACACAGAGAACATTGGAAAAAAAAAATTCTATCCTTGAGTCCCATTCTGTATCCCTTACCACCTACCTCAGCTCTACATAATATCCCATATGTCTTTCCTCATTACTAGCATATTTTAAAGTCATTAGAACTCTGTGGGTGGCAGAGATACATTGGAGAACAGCTCATAATTAATATAAACCTCTTGAGGGAACTTTAGAATTTATCTTGATATATACATGTACATATACATACACACACACACACACACACACACACACACACCGAACACAGTATTTTAACAGAAAGTTCGACATGTCGTTTAGTTATGAAAATATATTACAAAGTATGTAGCCCTGCTTGTAAGTAAACTTCCTTTACATAATTTTTACATAATCTCAGCTGTGTACCAATCATGATCCAGCTAGAACTTTGATTTGCTTACAGGACCTGGAACCTCACACTAGAAATTTTTTTCTGGTATACATCATGGATCAGGTAGTGGCATCTGCTGGCAATGAGTGATATTGCCTTCTAATTCTATAGGTGGCCTGGCTTTTCATCACAGTATATCCCTGGAAAGGAGATCACGGTGCTTTTTTTTTTTTTTTCCCCAAACATATACATGAAAAGATAAATAACAAAACAGAATGGTGATGGTAATTTATGTATTGACTGGCTTGTGACATATGGAAGGAAGAAAATGAACTTTTATTGGAATGTACTGTGTGGTTATGTGGTGGGTCTTCTTTCACATGCTAGCAGAGGTAAGAGATCAGAGAGGTTAAGAAACACTCCCAGGTTCACAGGCTAGGGAAGACTTGTGCTGTGGTAAAGAGTTAAGATGACCTAGTTTTTGAGGAAAGGAAAGAAAAGGCTATTCAAACCAGGATTTGGGTAACAACGAACACTGTCGCGTACTGCTAGTTGTAGCCTATGCTGCTTCAGTTTTTCTGAAGGACAACTTTTCCATATGCATTGAAAGCCTTGAAAACATTCATGCCATTTGAAGAAACAATTCTTATTAAAGTAATTTATCCTCGGAAGTAATCGTAGAGGTGCTTGAATATTTATTAATATATATGATTATTGCGTCTGTATGTATGTATACGATATATTATAGCATTTACTGTAATAGTGAAACATAAATGATCCAAACAATAACTAATAACAAAGGATTATTAACATAGATTATAGTATGACCCTAAAAGGAATTATATTCACTTGCAATAAGTATGTTGTATAGGAATATTCAGTGACATGAAAAAATGTTTATTCCATGTTATTAAGTAAAAAAAACTAGTTTATGATGTATTTTCAACATTTTCAAAGTGCCATTTTCAAAGTAAAATTCTACATATAGACATATGAGTTGTGTGGGTTTATAAAGATGATATACCCAAATGCCAGCAATGGTTAAGATAAGGTGACAAAACACATTTATTTTCTTTTTTTCCTCATCTTTATTTTATAAATTTTCTTCAGTGAGAGCACATCACTTTTAAAATTCAAAACCTTTTTAATTTTATTCTGTTTTTAAAATATTTATTTATTCATCAGAGACACAGAGAGACAGAGGCAGAGGGAGAGGCAGGCTCCTTGTCGGGAGCCTGATGAGGGACTCGATCCTGGGACTCCAGGATCACGCCCTGAGTTGAAGGCAGATGCTCAACCGCTGAGCTACTCAGGTGTCCCCAAAACCTTTTATATTTTAAGAAAAGAATTAAGAATATGGTCATAGGAACCAACTAGGGGACCTAGAATACAGAGAGTCTTGAGGACAGAACAGGGGCCGAGGGAATGATGAACCCTGAAGCAAGAAGTTAATGGGAAGTTGATGTAAAACAGCAGAAAAATCCAGTATTGGGCATAAGATGGTATCTTAGCATGTCATCAAGGGCAGGGCAAGAGGCATCTATAGGGATACACAGGTAGCATCAGAGATGTTTAAGTGGCAGCCGTGGTTCCTGGAGAGTAGCCCTAGGATATAAGCCAGTTTTGTCCTCCCACAGGGAGAGCAAAAGTTAGGAATTAGGGTTGGCTCTGAAGCGGATGTAAAAGCCAGGATAGAGGGAGAAGCAAACCCAGTTCAATACTGGTTGCTGAACAAGTGTCCCAGGACTCTTCATGTTTCCCCTTGATAATGCTCCAGATAAACTTTGTTCCCTCTCTTGCATCCACGCTGAATATTAGAATCATTTGTCTGCGGAGAAATGAACCACAATATATCGTGTACTAAAGCTTGCTTAAGGCTACTAATGTACTTGGAATGAGTTGGGAAACATACAGATAAAACTAAACCAACAGATGGAGCCAATATCTTTTTTTCCCCACTTAATTTTTCCCTAGGCAGCAAAGGTGATTAAATTCATTCCTTTGACTTCAGACATGCCCTTAGATTGGGATCATTTGCAACATCTACATGTTTTAAACCTTTTGAAAGCTTTTAATTATAAACTTTTGTAGAGAAAAAGACTATTGGCCTCAGATCAGTAGATCTAGATCCTTTTGTGCTACCATGCCTGACTGGGAAGGTGACTTCAACTTTTTAGATTTCAATTCCCTCATCTGTAAAATGAGATAAAGTGAGATAAAGATGGAGGATTCTTTCAGCCCTGAAACTCCGGAACTCTCTGGATCTGAAACTTTACTCTCATTTTCATATCCATATCTTCCGTCATATCTACCAACCCCTAGCCCCAAATAAAAAAGCCACAAAAGGGAAAATCAATCACAGAAATTCAGACTGAAGGGAGAGCTGGCTCTTTTCTCTTTTTCTGGAATATCCTTAAAGACTGATTGCATGGCTAAAAACCTAGGAGCATTTTAGCATTCGTTTATTCACCTACACATTCATTCAAGAAACACTGAACACCCCAGTCTTGTTGCAGATACTGTTCTGGGTTTTAGGTAAACAAAATTTGAAAGGATAGTTCTCCTGCTGTCAAGAAACTTTCTATGCAGTGGAGGATTTTCAGTTCTCCTACTATCTATTCCCCTGGAGATTTTGAACTTCCTCCTTCTTCTCTTCCCACTTCTACCCACATTGCTTTTTGTAAGAAACATTATGATGGAAGCTGATTGAATATATGGATGGTAGGTAAAAAAAATAGGGAAAACCATTGACTGGGTGCAGGAGACAGATTTACAAATTGCTGTCATACAATCTATAACAGGGTGATACTCTTTGGGTCATGAAGCATAGCCATGTGAACATGCCTGATCCCATGTTTTCTGCCCTGCTTCTAGGAGTTTGTTGCATATCCAGATTCAAGGCTCAATTAACAAGTATTGTAGATCTCTTTAATAGATTGCTCTGAAGTCCATCTATTTCTTTCTATCCCCTATGCTTCTCCCTTAATCCAGTTTTCCATCATCATTTACCTAGATTAGCATCTTCTAACTCCTCTCCCTGCCCCCTTTGAATCCATTTTTCACATGAGAGACAGAGTGAGCTTTCTAAAGCACAAATTTGGTGTCTTTTTTCCTGCTGTTAAAGACTTGAAGTAGAAACCCTCCGTGCAAGTTAGGCTAACCTTCTCTGTGCATTTATCTCTGTGCATCATTCAATATTGTAATTACCGACATAGTTATCTTTCTTCTAGACCACTACAGAAAGCTTTCTGAAGATGGAGACTAGTTTATTTGTCGGTCAATAAAGGAACCTAGCCCTGTGTTTCTGGCACAGAATGAGTGCTTAACAGTATTTGCTAGATGAATGCAGCATATAAGTTTAGAGGTCATATTTGGTTGAAGTCATAGGCATAGATAAAATTTGGATATAGGAGGTACTCAGGATTTTGTTGAAGGAATAGATAGATAATGAAGATTGGTAAACTAAGAACCTAGACAGTAGAACCCCGAAGAAACACTAACATTTTACTGGGTGATGGAGAAAGGTAAATCTGTGAGAGGGACTGAAAAGATGGGAGGAAAGCAAGGAGAGAATATTGGAGGGGTGCCAAGAAGCAGAGGATCTTAGTAAGTGCTTCTTGGTATCCCCAAGGCCCAGGACAGGGGCAAGTAAATGAATGAGTGGAGTAAATGGTCGTCACAGATTCAGATTCTGCAGCACAGAGACAGAGAGGTGTTCTTTGGATTTGGCAGTTAGGGGATTTTTGGTAATCAAATGGATAATTACAGCTTCAACGGAGCATTTGATGCAGCTGCAGAGGTCCAGGGTGGGACACTCCAGGAAGGAGATGAGGAAGGAGAGCTGGCGAGTCTAGATCAAGTTTAGAAGGAAAGGCAGGGAGAGGAAAGGGGAGTTTCTGTTTGCTTGTGTTGAAAGGTGGGCCATCTGTGATGATATATGCACATTGGCATTGAAAAACTTCACCTCCTGTCTTGTTGCTTACCTGGAGTCATTGCCCCTCAGCAGATGCTGAATGGTGGATGTACTGTGAGTTCAGGGAGTACAGGTGTTTACTAGGCAGCATCAAGTGAGAGAGGTTGAAGTGGAAAGTGTCTTAGCAATAGCTGTGCTCTGGAGGTCCCAGAAACATCTGATAGTCCCCAGAAGAGGAGTTTTGTTGAGAAGGGTTAAGCACAGATCTGGAAGTTGTGAAGGTCCTGCTTCTTCCAGACTAAAGCACAGAAAGTCACAGACTAGGCCAGGACCTTAATTTTTCCCTTTCAAGTGCTCAGCTTTGCCCATTGGGTAACTTGATACTTCCTTCTGACAATGATGGTGATGGTGATGATAATAATAGTAATCATAAGCCAGGTCCTGTCTTAAGTGCTTTTTATTTCATTAAATATTTTATTTATTTATTCATGAGAGACAGAGAGAGAGAGAGAGAGAGAGAGAGAGAGGCAGAGACACAGGCAGAGGGAGAAGCAGGCTCCATGCAGGGAGACGTGGGATTTGATCCCGGGTCTCCAGGATCAGGCCCTGGGCTAAAGGCGGCACTAAACCGCTAAGCCCCTGGGGCCACTCCTTAAGTGCTTTTTATAAGAATTAATTTAATGTAGCTAATAACTCAATGATAAAGATAAAATTATTATGCCCATTTTATAGATATGTAAAATTAGTTGAATAATTGAATATTTTCTATTAATTTGTAATAAAGTTAATGACAAAACAGAATTATTTATATAAACTTACTTTGTGCTCAAATTTTAGGAATAAAATCTTTCATAAAGTGAGAGTATATACAGTGTTGTAGACTTATAAATGCAAATTGGGGCTAAACATATTCCACAAAAAACAGTTGGTAACAAGAGTATGTCAAAATGTTCCTTTTAGTCTCTTTTGTGTCCTTAGAGAGTTATGACATAAACAAATGGTCTCTAGAAAAAAATATGTAGCATTGGGTTAGGTACCTTTTCCAAAATTTTATATCCCAGGCATTGAAAAACCTTGATTTTAAACTTAATATCCTGTTTCTAATAATTTATTTTTGAAATTAATTCTCCTGGCTAATGGGCAAAACTTTTTACTATAAAAATGAATAGGTAAAGCAGTATTGGGATGATAGCTCACATATAAAACATAGATATTCTTTCTTATAAAGCACCAAAAACTGAGTATCTTTAGGATCACACCATTGCAACCAACTGAATACAAAATATATTTTAATGTATTTTATGAATGAGTGATATTAACACACAAGAATGGCAGGGTTTCTTGTGTTATCCTCTATGTAATTCTCAGAACTATTTTTTTTGTTGTTGTTGTGTATGGTAAAACAAAACCAGGCAAAAAATACATTGCTTTTAAAGTAATCTTAAAGACCTGTCTTTAAATAGATGACAGCAGCTAGGAGACCAACGCCAGGGGATCCTAGCTGCATTATTAATCTACCTTTTTGTGTTGCAGAATTACTGCACATAACATACATGAGGGTCTACACTGCACTTTCAACAAAAGATCTTGGCTGTACTGACTTAAGAAAAGGATTTTATTCTCACCTCCTACATACCTACTTCTTTCTTTTTAATTCAACTTAGATTCAGCAAAAGAATTTAAATACATTTGAAAAATTTAGTGGAGAGAAATACTCCTTAATATGAAATAGATGAAAAAACATGCGTTGAATGCTTGACTCAGGGGCTTTCACTAAACTGGCCATGAATGCTGAAACCATCTGTTTTTCTGGACGTTGTCAGGGTGAGTGTGGCAGAGGCAGCTGTTTGAAAAGGGACGCTTTGGATGATGAACCAGCCCATTGTTTCTAAGCAATTCACTTGCATTCAGAGGCTCTACCCAAGCGTACTATAGAGCAATCAAAATCAAACTATTGTTTGTACCAATCATATTGATCTGAAAAGAACGTGGTGGGATGACCACATTGTAGATGCAAATAGTTGTTCTGAGCAGCTGTATGCTGGCCAATATGTACCTCAGTAGGAAACAGGCTTGGAAGCTAGAGGGCTCTCTGCACCCTACTGGGGGAGGAAAAAAGATTATACCAGATTGAAGTGCAGTTTAAGGGGACTGAGGAGAATGAAGACACAGGTCTGCTGGTATCAGTGGTAATTTTCTCTTGCAAAAAAAATTGTCAACATGAACTCCATGGTGGTGAAGCTATTTTTATATTAAAGCTTTCTGCAAACTAGAAATCTAGAATCTCCATAAAATTAGATAATGACTTAAAACTGTAGCACAAAAAGTGATTTGCTTTGGTTGCAAATGTCAAGTCCTGACTAGCTCTGCAAATTAGAAAATGCACAATCTTGCCCTGTCTGGAATTATTCATATGCTGTTTAAAGTTTTATAATTTATTTACAACTCAGAAAAATGTAGAAACAATCTTGATATTGCAATATTTGCATGAATATGAAAAAGGACAGTTTTGTCTTCAGAGAGGAAATGGAAGCACACAAAATGAAAATTATATTGTTTCAGGTTTTGTTTTTTTTTTAAATAACCTGAACGCTATCTTTTATCCATTAACATTTAAGCTTTTTGGTTGTCCTTGTCAGTTCATTGCATGCATGCTAATATCTTCTCATATAAAATTTAATCTGTTGAACTAAATGAAGGAATTAGTATCTGAAAGACATCTTTCATTAAGCAATTAACGAATCTCTCCAACAAATCTACAAAAGCATATGTGTTTATATTTAATAATTATTTGTATGATCAGCCAGTTATAACACATGCATACATTTTGTTTTAGTCATGATATTTATTACTACACCTAAACTTATTGCCGTTGTACTACAGAGTCCTGTAGTACTATGGTTAAAAACTGATTATTTGCTAAAGAAGATATACATCTACAGTTTATCGACTTTTGAAATTCCTTTGTACTTCAGAATAGAGCAAAGACAGTTCCTCCAAACAGAACTATTTGGTTGTGGATGAAGTTTTGCCTTATATTTTGGTGAAAACCAGAAATAACATGGTAAAGTTAAGATAATTCAGAGATTTATGAAATATGTTTAAAGGAAGTTTCAATATCATGTGCCAACCAATCTTTATTGTCAAATATAGAGGCCATGATAAGACTTTGAGTCTTTCTGAAGAAAATAAAAGAAACTATCTTATCTGAATTATCCACAATTTTCATTGCTTAAATAAAATCACTTCTGAGCAACACTTTAATTAGTAGCCTATCCTTCTTCTTCCTGAATATATTCAGTTATCTTGGTGTCACTGTGAGTATGGCATGGTGTAGAGCCTATGGAACGTTTTAAATGGCAAATTAAGTCCATCACTAGGTTGGTAGGCCAATGTAATATGAAAGAAAAATAGTACTTTTAGGAGAATGAGACCAATTAGAATTTTTTAAGCCAATGCAAAGGATTTATTCCAAAGAGCAATTCCCAGTTTATATTCCTAGTATGAGTAAACATTTGGCCAAATTTCCCATGCCTATATGTAGAAATAACTATAACTATAGTAAGTAATATTTTAATTGATGACAGCCTGAGGTGCCATAGTGACATGTCAGCCACCAAAGAATAATTAGATCGTGTTCATAATACTGTACTTAACAATAGCCATTTATTACTGGATTTTACTATGTGCCTATCGGGAAATTCAGTTTCTGTATATGTAAAGAAACGATGTCCTCCTCTAAACTAATAAAATGAAAAATATATTAGTGTGTGTTATGGGCTGAATTGTGCTCTCTCCCTAAATTCATATCTTGAAGCCATAACACTCAGAATGTGATATTTGAAGGTAGAACATTTCAAGAGGTTAGGTGAGGTCATATGAGTGGGCCCTAATTTGATCTGAGTGGTGTCCTCATAAGAAAAGGAATTTGGACATAGAGAAACACCAGGAATGTGTATGCACAGAATAAAAACCAAGTGAAGGCATAGAAGACAGCCATCTACAAGCCAAGAAAAGAGGCCTCAGAAGAAACCAAACCTGCCAACACCTTGAAAGGTAGGTTTTTGTTTTCAGTATACTTAAGGAAACAGAGGCTAGGGAAGATTCAGGTTGACCATGAGTTCCACAAGGAATAACTGGGAATCTTGGTTTTGAACACATGTTTTTGTGTTTCTAAAGCCTTTCTCTTGACCATTGCACACTCTCTCTCTCTCTCTCTCTCTCTCTCTCAAGCAAGTAAAGGAGTGTATCAATGCTTTTGAGAAAGAATTTCAGCAATATATGTAGAACTATAAAGCGTCTTTATATTTTTAACTCTTATTAATAAAACAGCTAGCTAACAAAAATAGTTGTAATAATATTACCAAGATTTTTGTTAATATAGACTAATATTACATGTTAAATATTTCACCTTTGGTAATTTTATTTCTATTAGTGAATTCAGAAAAAACTCGACTTGTATTGATTCTGTAGTATGTAATCTTAACAAGACAAATTCCTCCAGGAAATGCTAACAGAAAGAGTTTAAGTCTATAAGAAAATTGTGCCTAGATATAGAATATTGTATAATAAATAATTTAGGAAATTAGTAACATTATTTTTTAAGGAACTAAATGTGTTTAGAGGGAAGTTTAACTTCTTTATATGGAATGAAATGATTGACTGACTACTCTAAGCTAATAAAATGAAGTGTGTTAGTATGTGAAGCTTGTGTCATTTACACCATTTTTTAAAATTTTGGCTGAACTATGTGATTAAGGGGGTGGTTAGAAGTTAAAGCCAAGAAAACAATAAAATAACCTATTTGATATTTGCTCATATATCCTAGGAGTTAGGGGGACCATAATTTATCCAAAAAACTATGGATGTAATGATTCCTTTTCTTTTTGATTTCTGTCCTGTCATCACCTGATATCTTAAATACTTGTCAAGAAGAAAAACATTCAGAAAATCCTATAGACCTGGTTTTTATTCTTTAAACATACAAAGAATGCTTACTTTAAAGTTATTCAAAAGTAATCTTTTATTTTTTTATTTTTTTAAAGTAATCTTTTAAATTAAAGGTTTGCGATAGATCAAGGAAATAAGAAGGGCTACACCATGCACTAATCAGGAAATAGAACATTATAAATAATACTGACAACTTTTTTTTTAAGGAGAGATAGAGAGTGTTCATGTGCATTATGGGGTGGGGGTGGGGGGGCAGTGGGAGAAGAAGACAGAATTTTGAGCAGGCTTCATGCTCAGCACATAGCCCAGCTCAGGGCTCCATCTAATGACCCTGAGATCATGACCTGAGCTGAAATCAAGAGTTGGATACTTAACCAACTAAGCCACTCAGGTATCCCAATACTGACAACTTGCTAAAGGAAGTAGCCAAAATTGGATCTCCTCATCTCTTCCCGTGGAATTCTTATCTCCTTGATCATGGGTCAGCAATTGGTTTTTTCAAAATATTCTGGACTAAAAGGAGTTCCAGAAATCCAGCCCAGTACTCTATAGTGTATTATGCCAGTTGTCTAGACTATTTGAACTTGGAAGCTTGAACCTATATTATAATAATTGAAATGTCAGTAGTCAAGACTATCCCATACTTTCCATCACAGCTCAGAGTCTGTCCCTTGCTGAAGATGCATTATTTTTAGTGTGGAGTTTATAGCAGAGCCTTTAGGCACACATAAGAAGAAAGCAGAAACCTCTTGCTGCTGACAGTATCCAATGGCTGTATTAATGATTATGGTAACCAATGTAATGTTAGAAGATATGAGAGTAAAATTTTCTATTAAAGTATAATAGAAAAAAAATAAAGTATAATAGAAAATATAAAAATATAAAAATCCTGTGTTATAAGAATTTTGTTGTGTTCCCCCTGAGGAAAGAACAGCAGTAATGACACTGACAAATAGTATCCCTGAGATATATTTATATTAAGAACATGTTACCATATAAAATTAACTTATGGAAAGCTGTTTCTCCTTCGATTTGACTGCTCTTTCCTGCAGCTCTTACAACTAATTAGTGCTAAATCAAATAAGAAATATTGAGGCAACTAAACAAACCTAATTCTTTCTAGTGTCCTTTTTTTTTTTTTAATAAAGAAAACAAATCTTTATGATTGCCCAGGAGCCATCTGAGAAACTTTAGAAATTGTTTGGGTATAAGAAATAAATTCAAAAAAAGGTTTTTTGGGGGAATCTATTCTTGGGAAGGCAAAATCAAGAGTTGTTAGTGGAAATTTGGCCAGTTGATTGGGAGGATCATAGATGGCTGGAAAAAATGGATGGTGTTAGCTACTTATAATCAGAGTGGCAATACAGTATTTTTAAGTAAACATAGAGGAAGGGAAAAGAATTATAATGAGCCTGAGCAGTCTTAGAAACAAGAAACATTTTTACTGATTAAGGATATTATAAAGTAAGCAAAAAGCATAGAAAATTATTCTATAACATATAGTAGGATACAAAGAAAAATAACCCTTTCATACAATATACTGAATTCTCCAAGACCAACTTGACATTTTAACAGAGAACAAAATTCTATTTTTCCACTAAAGTGTTCATGAATTCTTTTTTCTCATAAATAAGCTCATCAAAACTGAGACAGTTTTCCCAAAGTTTTAATGTATTTCAGTGCTTCTTTTCAGTCTTATTATTTGCAGTAATTGTAAACCAAGACAAATGAATTTTACAAAATTCCTACAGTTTTCTGTATGTATTCAAATTATGTATTCACTATCCTCTTTTGTACTCTGGAAAAGCCAGATACTTTACGTTAGGGCAAAACTACTCTTTTTCCTTTGATAAACACATCTCATTACCTTGCATAGACAATCTATTTCTCTGCTACTACTACTTATATTAATTATAGTATATATATTAATATAACTATTAACTATATTAGTTATACCTTATAAATATAACTGTATTAACTATATTAATTATAACTTTTATCTAAGGTAACTTCTGTTTTTCAGGAAATTTTTTATTTTTTATGTTTTTTTATGTTTTTGTTATTATAAAATATTTGTCAGAATTATAATTCAATTTAGTCAAACATGATTTTCTAGTTTTCATCATCCAAGAGCTTTTTTTTTTAAGATTTACTTCTAGATTTATTATTTGAAGAATAATCCAGCAACTCAGTGTTAAATAAAGCCAGCTAAGAACTTGGCCAACTTGATTAGAGTCAGTTTCAGTTTTCTGAAATTCTCATGTCTTTGGAAAGTCACATGAATGTGCCAGGCCAAGATGTCCATGAAGAATAGCCTCAAATGTTTTAAGATGCTATAAAACAATGACTATGTATATGGGAATAATGATAACTTATATGATAAGTAAATCAGTATTAGAAGTTTAGGGAGTTTATATTAGTTTGTCTTTGTTGTTGTCTACCAAATACATTGCTGGGATTTTAAATGGGATTGTGCTGAATCTATAGATCAAGTTGCAAAGAATTAATATCTTCATATTGAGTCTTCCAATCCATGAACATAGAATATCTCTCCATTTATTAAAATCTTTTAATTTCTTTTATCAGAGTTTTATAGTTGTATATGTATAGATCTTGTACATATTTTGTTAGATTTACACCTAAATATTTTATTTTTGCTACCTGTGCTAATGTAAATGGTCTTGTGTTTTTCATTTTAAATTCCCAATTTTCCCATTGCTGGTATACAGAAAACAATTTTCTTTTGTATGTTAGTCTTGTATCATGTAACTTTGCTATAATTAATTGTGCAAGGATTTTGTTTGACTCTCTGGAATTTGTATATAAAAAATCATGTCTTCTACAAATAAAGACAGTTTTGTTTCTTCCTTTTTCTCTGACTCTCCCAGTAGGTATACTTTTTGTTTCCTTTTGTGGTCTTATTATACTAGCTTAGATTTCCATTATGATGTTAGGAGTGGTGAGAAGGGACATCCTTTCCTTCTTTTCTATCTTAGGAGGAAAGTGTCCAGTCTTTTACTATGAAGCATTATGTTTTTGGTATATCCTTTATCTAGTTAAGGAAGATCCTTTTTATTCCTAGTTTCCTGAGAGTTTTTATCATGACAGATGTTGGATTTTGTCAAATGCTTTTCTCCATCATTTAATATTGTCAACTAATCAGTTAATATTATGACTTTCTTTTTTAGTCTGTTGATGTGGTAAATTACATTAGCTGATTTCCCAATGTTGAATTAGACTTGCAGACCTGCAGTAAAACTTACATGATTGTGGTGTATAATTCTATTTACACATTGTTAGATTTGACTTGCTAATATTTTTTGAGGATTTTTGCGTGTATGTTCATTAGACATATTGGTCTGTAATTTTCTATTCTTGTAATGTATTTATCTGGTTTTAGTATTAGAGTGAGACTGGCATTCTAGGATGAGTTAGGAAGTGTTTTGAAAGGTTTGTAAAAATAGATATCATTTCTTAAAATGTTTGGAAGAATTCACCAATGGTACCATCTGGGCCTGGTGCTTTTTTAAAAAAATAATTATTATTGGTTGGATTTCATTAATACATATAAGCCTATTCAAGTGATCTGTTTCTCCATTTATGAGTTTGGGTAGTTTCTGTCTTTCAAGGCATTGGTGCATTTCATCTAAGTTATCAAATCTATGGGCACAGAGCTGTTCACAATATTTCTATATTATTCTTTTAACATCCATGGGATCTCTAATGACCCCTTTTTCATTTTTTATATTAGTAAATTATGCCTCCTCTCTCTCTCTCTCTCTTTTTTTTATAGTTATCCTGGATAGAGGCTTATTGATTTCATGGATATTTACAATGTACCAATTTTGGTTTGGTTGACTTTTTTTCTCTTTTTTTTATCCTACTTTTATTTTTATTTATTTATTTATTTTAAACAATTTTATTTATTTATTCATGGGAGACAGAAAGAGAGAGAGAGAGAGAGAGAGCAGAGACACAGGCAGAGGGAGAAGCAGGCTCCATGCAGGGAGCCTGACATGGGACTCCATCCCAGGTCTCCAGGATCACACCCTGAGCCAAAGGCGGTGCTAAACCACTGAGCCACCCAGGCTGCCCCTTATCCTATTTTAATTTAATTAATTTCTGTATTATTTTTAATGCATGCTTTATGCTTAAATTGCTGCTCTTTCTCTGATTTCTTAAAATAGAATGTTAGATTATTGATCTTTCTACCTTTATGACATGTACATAAAATGCTATAAATTTCTCTCTAAGCTTGACTTGCTGTATCCCACAAGTTTTGATTAATTGTATTTTCATTTTTACTTAGTTCAAAATGTCTGTAATTTATCTCAGGACTTCTTTGATCTGTATGTTCTGTATGAACCATGTAGCACAAAAGTGTATCTAATTCCCAAGCATGTGGGGACTTTCCAGCTATCTTTTTGTTACTCATTTCTATTTAATATCACTGTGGTCTGAGAGCACACTTTGTATGTTCTTAACTTTTTAAGGTGTGTTTCCTGGTCCGTCTTGGCAAATATTCTTTGTAAGCATGAGAAGAATGCTTATTTTGCTGTTGTTCTTTCTCGAGTGCTCTTTTTTTTCTTTATGTAGAGCCAAGCTTTTGTCCTATTATCATTTTCCTTCTCTCTCAAGAAACTTTTCACATTTCTTGCAGGGCAGGTTGGCTGATGATGAATTCCTTCAGGTTTTGTTTCTCTGAGAAAATCTTTATATCTTTTATACCTTTGCAGGATAATTTTGGTGCCTTTGGAATTCTGACATTTTTTAAGAAAGATTTTATTTTTAAGTAATCTCTATCCAATGTGGCACTTGAACTTACCAGCCTGAGATCGAGTCACATGGTCTAGGAACTGAGCAAGCCAGTTAGAATCCACCCCTATGGAATTCTATTTTTTTTTTTTTAATTTAACACTGAATATTTCAATTCGCTTTCTTCCTTCTTGCATGAAGAAAGAAGTCTGCTGTAATTCTTACCTGTGTTCCTCCTTAAGAGTAAGAGGGGTATTTTTTCCCTTCTAATTTCTTTAAAGAATTTGTCTTTGGTTTTCTGCAGTTTGAATATGATATGCCCAGTTATGGATTGTCAGGATAACTGCTTGATACCCTAAGTTTCCTGTATATATGGCTTGGTGTCTCTCATTAATTTTGAAAATTCTTAGTCATCATCACATCAAATATTTTTCCATTTTGTTCTCTTTTTTCCTTGTTATGTATTTAAATTATGTATATGTTGCCATATTTTGAAATTGACCCATAGTTTGTAGATGCTTGATTATGTATGGTTTTAAATATTGTTATCTTTTGCATTTCAGTTTGGTAAGTTCCACTGAACTATCTTAAGCTCACTAATTCTTTGGCTGTGTCTAGTTTATAGATAAGCCCATCAGAAGTATTCTGTGTCTCTGTTATACTGTATTTTGATTTCTAGTATTTCCTTTTGGTTCTTTCTTAGAGTTTTTATCCTGCTGTCTCTAACATCTGTGCTTTCATGTTGTATACTTTTTCCATTAGAGCCATTAATATGTTTATCACAGTTAAATTCCCTATCTTATAAAACCACAATCTGTGTTATATTGGAGTCTGGTGCTGGTGCTTGCTTTGTCTGTTCAGACTGCTTTTCCCCCCCATTGATTATTAAGATAATTTTGCTCAGTTTCAGCATATATAGTTATTTTTATGGTTCTGCACTGTGCAAAATGAGGACTGCCTCTGTGTGTGTGTGTGTGTGTGTGTGTGTGTGTTTTGATCAAATAATGAAGTACTTAGTGTAGGAGGTCCTGGGTTAATGTTTTCATTTTGCTTTGATATACCAAATAACACAAAAACATCTGAACATATTCTTTAAATAAGCTGTTATCCTTTAGTTTCTCTTTGATTTCGTTGTGGAGCTTTCTTTCCTCAGTCTCAGATTGTTATAGAGTAGAATTCCTTCTGCGAAGTTTTCTTTCTTAACAGACCTTTTCTATAATTGCATTATGAAGAACTGAGAAAATAGCAGAAATTCCCTAAACATCTTGAAATCAAATTTCAGTTATTTTCCTGATTTTTTAGAAGCATGTGATAATTCCCTGCAGTTTTTCTTAATGATAGTAATAATTATAATAATAGCATCTAACACTTACTGAACATTTGGTCTGTGTCAGCTTCTTTACAAAGAACTTTATATATATTATGAGAGAATATGATGCTTTTCTTCTACCCGACAGACATAATAACTTGAAACTCGAATAGCCAGAAGAAAAAAATCTTTTACACATCAATATTATTGATGCAAATTATATCTTAGACTTTTTCCCAGCTGAGGCAAGGGGCTGACAGAGTGTGAGGAAGAATCTTTTTAAGATCCAGGCACTGTCTGTTCCCTGCATGGGCTGCATAGACCATGTGGCTCTAATGGCCTGAGACTTGCCCTTGGGAGAATGGGTGCAGGGGCTGCTCACTGAAAGCAGCAAGGAAATCTAAAATTTGATTTTATGTTACTCTTAGTTACAGCCTACTTGGTAACTTGGTTGTATGATATAAAAACTTACACACAGCCCTAGTTTAGAAAAGGAACCAGCCTACTGCCTGGAGATACTGGCAATGCATGATAATTATACTCTCCAAATCCTCCCATAGAAAACTCAATGAGCTGTATTTACTTCTTTCTGGCATTATAAAAATTATGTATCCTTTTATGCGCAGAGACAGTTCCTTGGGGATGAAGAGTTATGCATGCTCATTAACAGAAGAATATGTACCACAGCAGGTACTGCATGCTAAACCCAAGACTTATGACCCTATTGTCCACATGAGTGGCAAGCATAACTTCTCCATTGTGGTGGTGAATGAGAGGATGAAGAGATAATGATGATAATGAAAGAAGATAATTTAAATGTTCTTGCTCCAAACTTTGGTTGAATATTCAGATACATTTCCAATTAACCATGCTTCTTCAGAGGTTGGAATCCAAGTGTGATTCAGACATTACTTTTTTGCTTAATTTGCTGTGTTTTGAAATGGAAGATACCTTGGAATTCTGTCTTAGAATTGGCAAAGCACTTTGCCCTAGCTGTGAACTTTGAGTATCGGTTTTAAGTCTTTGGGCTCAAAAAGATTGTTCTCATTGGTTTTTCTAGACCGACCTTCTCTGATTTAGTTGGCAAGTATATTAGCATGGTCTTTGCTTAAAGATTTTTACGTGGTCAACTGTTCCGTTTAGTAGTCCCTTTCAGTTTAGAAGAATGAAGTTGTGGGACAGATGCGGTCACTTTGATGTTGGAATCTTCACGATAATTATTCTTTTCAAGAATTCAGGTCCTTTGTTTTGTTTACTGTTATGATCAATGTATATATTGTGTGAAGACCCGATGCATGAGAATGATAATGAAAATTGATTCACTGGTAATACATACATTAAAAGATCTCAAGTGAACAGAAAATAATTTGTGAGGAGAAAATTTAAGGAAAGCAGTGAATGCTCACAATTATGTCATTATGAAATGTAGTCAGCAAAGAGAAATGGCAAATTATTACACGTATTCTTTAAAAGAAATAAGTGGTAGGAAAATGTAAGCTCCAAAATTAAGTAAAATAAGTTACAAGGGACTTTGTAATAACACATTTTATTAAGTTGGGGCTTTTAGAAGCAGAACTTCTGAGAAAGAGTTCCCAGGGAAGCCTTAGGTGAAGAGGGAAAGACAGGGAAAGGAAGAAGCAAAGGAGGGGAAGGGGATCTCAGGCAGAGTTCCCCAGAAGTTGGGCTTTAAGCCTAATCCTGCAGAAGAACTCTGGAATATGAATTATATTTATATGTATTGAAGGCTTATATTCCCTTACCACATAGGGTGTGTGGGAAGGTCATTGACCCTCAAGCCCTTCCCACTCTCTACCTGCAGCAAAGTAGCCTCAGCAGCCCAAGAGTTGTCTTCTAAAGAGCTGCAGGCCTGGCCATCAAAAGCACTAGGTTACAAATTCAGGGGGTGGGGTGCATACAGAAATGGCCAAAAATAGTGGGAGAGCGTTCAACATTGTCTGCTAAACAGATGATCCTAAGTTACATAAGCGTAATATGAAAAAATATGTATAAAAATTCAGTGAGGATAATTCAAATCTGTATAATTTCTTAGATTAAAGAAAATCATCAAATCAGCCATATCAGGAATCTTTGTTGCTTTGTTCTTTTATTATTATTATTATTATTATTATTATTATTATTATTAATTTGACACAGCACAAGCAGGGGAAGTGACAGGCAGAGGGAGAGGGAGAAGCAGGCTCCCCACTGAGCAGGGAGCCTGCCGACATGGGGCTTCATCCCAAGACCCCGAGATCATGACCTGAGTTGAAGGCAGATGCTTAACCTACTGAGCCACCCAGGTGCCCTTGTTGCTCTTAATCATATAACAAACAAACCCTAGTATTTATTGAGCCCCTGCTGTAGGTTGGTAACTGTACCAGGCACTCAAAGTGCAGTAACTCTTTGATCCTCAGAGCAATGAGTATGGGTGTTAGGAAGGTAGAGACTCTGCTGAGTGTGGTGGTACGCCAAAAATGATTGTTGAATGAGCAAATGGATGAATAGGCCATATGGAATCAAACACAGCCTGGCTATGTACTTTTATTCCATTTATCTCATTAAATTAATTGTAGCTAGTAAGTAAGTGGTTCACTCAAAACACAGGTGTATGTCTGTCTAATTCTAAAGCCCCAGGAGTAGTCTGTTCCTGTACACTGCCTTTCTAGAAGAAAACTGTTTTTAAATACATTTAATCTCTATTTCCCAAATAATAATAACTCTCTGCAGTTGTACAGCATTATACAGTTAACACACCCTTTCATTCATTATCTTTCATTCAGTCTTCCTTCTACCAGAGAGGTATAACACCCTCCTTCCTCACAAGTTAGACAGCTGATGTTTAGAGAGGTTAGGTAACTTACTGAAGGTCACAGAGCCAGCAAACAGTAGGGCTAAAGCCAAAACCAGCTCTCCTGAAGCCCAGTGCTTTTTCCAAAATAAGAAGTTGTTTTGATTATGTACCTTTTTTTTTTTTTAACATTGTGAGTTTCCCTGTGGGATTCTAGGTATTTTGCAGAATTTGTGCCATTACAGGATCATTAGTCAATACGTATTTTCCATTCTGATTTCTATGAAATTGCACTAAAATGAAGGACTTTCTGATGCCCCCAAGGTATGTGTTCAGTCTCTTTAGTTTCTCAGATACATGTAGCTTTTTGGGTTGGCTTATGGTTCATTTTAAATCACGTTTGAAACAATTTGCTAATTAAAAGATGAAAAGCTTAGGGAATAAGGGAAACAATGGAGGGGATTTTTTTTTTTCCTTTAAAGATCAGAGGGCTGAAAGAAGGTGTCTTATCCTACAACTTGTTCTATAAAAGGGATATATTTTTCCTTTAGTTTCATCTCAAGAAGACAACACCTTAATTAAACTCCAGTGGGCCAGTTTAATTAAAAAATGTCAGTTAGATCCTCATAAGGGGACCAGATACCCATGAAACACACCGTCTGCTTTCTTTGTGATTACTCAGAAACTCTGACCCCACGGTGGGCAGAGCACGTTGAGTTTCCACTGCTGAAACTGCTGCAGAGCAGGCCTTTGGTGGGCCAGTGAGCTGGATCAATAAAGAAGGGATACAACATAGCTCATTAGGACTCCGATTTTGGACATTGAGACACTTGTCTATCACTGTACCAAACTAAGAGATTCGTAGCATATGTTCTTTTCGCAAGCATACGGAGAAGCTAGGAATTGACCTGCAAAGCTATCCATGACTGGAAAAGCTTCCAACTAGACGTACTTCTTAGCCATCTCTTCTTCTTTATTTAGGAAAGTGGCTTTATGGTTTTAATCTGATTATATCAGAATAATAGCTGTTTTTATTGAAGAATGTTGAAAAAATAATTCTCTTTGTTATCAGCCAATCTTCCAATCCCCTACTCCCTACTTGCCTCCCCCCTCCTCCAGCACCTTCCATGCTTATGTCAACAACCTGTTAACATATTCTTTCAAACCTTTCTCCAAAAGCATATAATCAGAACAAACTAGCATGTGTGCACACATCTATGAATAGGGATTTTGATATTGTTAGTTTTTTTTTTTTTTTTTTTTAATGTGCTCTCTGCATCTTATTTTTCCTTCAGGAGCACATTATGGAAAAAAATTCTGGTCAACTGGTATAGCTCTAACACTTTCTTTGAAAGATATTTAATATTCCATAGTGTGGAGAGTCCATAATTTTCTACTTTTGTTTCAGGTTTTTTGGGGGTTTGTTTGGTTTTCTTTTTCCTTTTTTTTCTCCCCTAAGAAACATTTACTACATATATTTGATTACATAGGATTTCATAATGGTGCTTTAATTTCTATGGGACAGATTTCCTAGAGGTGAGGTTTTGGGGTTTAAGAGTATATGTTTTTTTTTTTTTATTTTAATAGAGATTTCCAGATTGCCCAGTTTCTAGGACATGTGATTATACCTTTAATCAACAACTCATCAGACATACATAAGAATGGATACTTTTGTTCCCAACTAAAATTTGGTTTTCACAGACCTTGACTATCCCTTGTCAAATATTACAAAGGTTTCAGCTGGGAATTAGGTAAAGACTGGAATCCATAGGAACAAATTGAAACAAATTGTCAGAGATAGTATGTTTACTTAGTTACACCCCTACTGAATTTTTGGGTTACTTAAAACTCACAAAAGTTCTACAGATATTATTTAGTGGCATTTGGGTAGCAAATCAATCTGGGCATTTATTTATAGACTCTCTCTATGAGGAACCACTATAGAATCGTAAGAGTTTAGGGCTAGAAGTGTGACATTGACAGTTCCCCCATATATTATAGAGAATCTCTGGGACTCACATCTTGATGAGATGTGCCTTTGAAGCATGCTACAATGTTATCTCATTTAGTGCTTTGCTGAAAGCCTATTTCCAAAATGTTTTTCAAAATGTTCAAGTTTTTAAAAAGAATGAGACATTTATTTAAATTTACTTTAAAGACCACTGATTCAGGGCTAATGATTGTATAGTTTATTAATCAAATGTATTTAGCAGAAAAAAAGCCAGCTACAATTCACTTACAATTGAGATTTTACTCTATTTTAACGTTATTTTAATGAGCTACAGATTTGAATGTGGGCTTTGTTCATCTGTTGCTTCCGCTCAATTGCAGTTTCACCCTAAGAAGACACAAGACAGATTGATCAGGCTCCCAGTCATTGTGAGGCTTAAATGAAGTGAACAGGGCCTTATGTTTCTAAACCAAATGAGAGGATTAAGGCAAAAAGAAAAAGAAGGCAAAAAAATTTTTAAAGTCCCCCCCCCCGAAAACACTATATACATCCTTTAAATAATCTGTTTGCTATTCTTGAATTTGCTACTACAGTATCCCAGTTTTCCTAGGAGAGCATCAGAAGATACCATAAAAATGAAAATCGCAAACATTCCAGACAATTTAGCATGGGTAGATGTAAGGAGAAAGCTACTGTCCCAACTCATTTTGAGACACACTACAATTTCAATGCAGAAGTAAAAGCATTTTAATTATGTTGGATTTTCTGTAGTAGATAATGTCCTATGTCCAAATTTTAAAAAGCTAGTTACTATCTAATACTTTGTTAAAACCTATTCCACATATATAGAATTTATTTAAATGAAAATAAAATTTGTTTGAATTAAAAGTGATTTGGGGGATGAATATTTATACCCATATTTTCAACACTGGGTATATTTTGGGGGAACTTTTCTGATGGGCTCTTTTTCTGATGGGCCCTTTAAGTTCTGCGAACACATAGTGATCAGGTTTGGGCTACTCTTGTTTTTAATTTGCTAGGGTGGCCTGGAGAGGCCATAGCTTCCAACATGCAGTTTTCCATTGTATTTATACACTAGCTATGCTTTTTGAAGATGAAAAAGGAACTTCCAGGAAGCAGAACTTACAAAGTGGCCTTAAGGCTGTGGGAAGCTTTATGGCAGCTGTGGCCAACCGCATAAAACAAGAAATTAATCATAGTTCCTGAAGTTCCATGATTTAACCTTCTGATAAGAAAGCATTGCATTTCTTTTCTTTTTAAATTGTAAATGGTTTATATTTAACATGAGTTTCATAAGTTAAGTTTTTAGTTAAGAACAGCTTTTTTTTTTTTTAAGAACAGCTTCTAATTAACAATAATCCTATTTTTATGAACTAACATTCTTGGCAGAGTAATACAGATTCTATGGACTTATTTGAATAATATAATAAACAAAAACATTTGCAATAGGTAATATACTATAAATATGAAATATTAGTTTGTGTATTAGATACACTCTAGGACAGTTGTAAGTAATATATATTTTTAAAACTGCAAATTTCATTAGGAGAGCTCACTACTAAAGAATTCCTATTGCTAATGCCTTGTATTACAAATATAATCTTTTAACCATCCTACACCTACATTTATATGTTGCTTTTGCTTAAAGTGAGACAGACCTATTTTAGTTTTCCCTGAGAGTTTGTTGCTTATTTTAATTTCTTTCTTTCATACTGATAATAAATCGATGTGGTAACACCAAAAACAATATAAAGTAAAATATAGAAACTAGATATTTTTTAAAAGGGTGGAGAAACACTGTATCTGTGTGGTTCTGACTGAGCAGCGCCACAGAATTCACTTAGAGCTTCCTGACAGGGCAGATGTTTATCTTCTACTTCAGCTAGCTGTGTAACTTGGTGAATGACAGAGTTGTTTGTAATTTCAATGAAGATAAATTTTGTTTCATTATTTGTTAGTTAAAATTAATGTTGAAGTTTCAACACATCCCCTATTAAAAATAAAAACAATCACAGAGCAAAAATAGGCAAGAAAGTTGATACTGATTTATGGATAAAAAACTAAGTCAGGATCAAGTGTTTTTTCTATAATTTGCCATTTGTGATTGTGTGTGGCTTTGTAATATTTTAGACTTTAATCTTCTGTTTTGCTTTTAATAATAGACTTTGTTTAAAAAAACGTTTTATTTATATATTTTGATAAACTTTGCATAAAGAAGAAGCCTACTTGGAAGTAATTTACAAATAGATTAAATTCAGAATATAATTGAGAGGCTTTTAGCAAGCTCTGTTGAAAAATTTTGCTGAAAAATTATATAACACTTCCATTACACAGAGACCATTATGCTAGTTATTAATTATGATAAAATTTAAAATGCATCTACATGTAGTTTTATAATTATATAATGTAAAGGAATACTTTCCTCACGAGAGATTTATCTTTGTTTATTTAGTATATCTTTTAAAATATGCACATGACATACGTTTTGGCCTCAGACAAAGATGCATGAATTAAAATTATATAGTGACATACAACCAACCTTACAGAGCTTAATAACCTTTTGATGACATGTGTGTACACCATTGTGTAGATGTTTTTGCATTGCTTTGAGCGTTAACATTTTCTCTGAATATTCTGTGTATCTAAGTAACCATGATTGTGGTTCATTTCACTTAATGGTCATTCATATAAAATTAAAGCTTTGAGAATATTAGTATTTGCTTCAGGTAATACCAGTTATATTACCCTTTTATAGGATGGCTGATATTTTCACATAACAGATTTTCTCAGTCCCTTGACTTTTCATTTTATTGTGTTGTTCCTTTCACTGAAATACACTCATAATAAGTTCAAGGTGAAGTTTTCAGTCTCAAAGCGGAAAGTCAGTTTTCACGTAAACAATTGGCAACAGTCATCTTTGACATCATCCTTTTATTCATTCATTGGGTTTTTCATTCTGTGATGCAAATGACCATACCTGTATGTTTTTTAAAAAAATCATTCTTGCTAATGGACATATTAAAAAAATTCCTTAAGTATTCAGTGCTTTTCTGCAAACAAATGTAAAGCGAGTATATTGCACCCTAGATTAAATTTAGGCCAGCAAGGCAGACAAAAGGGACACCATTGCAAATTAAACCATAAAAGTCTGAAGTATTATTAAGAGGTTCACAGATACTATGTTCCAGTCAGGCTCAATAAGGGATGAATTCCTATTATGTTTCTAAAGCCTCCAAAAAACATGGGAAGGGACCCAAAGTTAAAGTCGTCAAATAGAAAGCACTTAGGCCAAGAGCACATGAATGTATGACTGCGTAATGGGCCTTTCATCTTTGAAATAAAAACAGTCCAGTTCAATTGGAACCAAAGTTTCCCCCTTTGAGAAAGTTTATTTTAATGAGTTTCCATTTTATGCGTGGGCTGCTCTTTAATCCAGGCTGTTCCATTGAAGTCTTCCCCAATGAAGACGCAAGACAGATTGTCCTAGCTTGCGGCTATTGTTAGGGGTTGATGAAGTGTATGGGCCCTTATGGTTGATAACAGAAGTAGATGGTCAAAGCCAATAAATAAAACTTTAACTCTGATTGTTGGGTACTTTATGCTGAAAAGGTTTCCATTAGCATGGATCTTTGGTTTTGAAGGACTTGTGAACCCAAAGGCAGCTTGTAGCTCTGTCACACAAACTAAGTCACTCAGACAAGCAGCAATCTGTCCTAGCCGATCAACTCAGTGTGGATTTTAAAATTCTAGACTTCTTTGTAGAAATCAACACTGTTAATATCTTGACAGACAATTAACTTAACAATATGTGAATCTGCTGCACTATCGATGTATCACTAAAGTGGTTTAAGATGGAGGGAGTTTGTGCTTTGCTCTGTAGAGTCTTAATAATGAACATTTTAGTATATTTTAAGTTGTTGATATTTGAGTGTTGGGGGGCGGAGGATATTTTACAAACAGTGTCAGTAATGAGACCATCTCAAGTGTCCTGTATTGGTTGCTCATCTAAACGACATTCATAAGCTCTCTAAATTTTTGTCCTTGTAGATCCCACTTAATCTAATTTTTTGGATGATGGATATGTACCCATAACTGTCCTAAAACCTACCCAAACCATTTGCTGTGAGCTGAAGTTCCTTAAAAATTTTCACCATGACCTTGAAATTATACAACATTGACTTAGCACTTTAGAAGCCACTATATCCCATGACTGTTCAAATCATGATTATTGTAGCTCAGCAGGTGGAACCCTGAAGACCTTGAAGGCATAAGCTTACCCATTGTTGCCTTGAAATGTTAGTTAGGCCCTTGAGGAAATCTCCCTCACATTCACCTTTCCAGTTACCCTGTGGAAAATCCACCTCTGATATTTTTGAGGCAGAGATGCCAGTGGCAGCACATTCTGCATCTGCCACTGTACAAGGGACCTTGCATACCTGGAGTGGACCACTCTACCCATGGAATCATCATCAGACTTGACCCACCCCCAACAACTGCCACTGGCTAACTACATACCTGGAGGTGAACGTGACTGTGGTATGGAGAAATAGAGGCAGAATCCTGAGGTTGTGGCAGAATAGGATATTCTCTTTTCTTTTCTGGATTTTGTAGTAAAGTTTGTAAGAGTGAATAGTGACTAGCAAGGATAACAATGAGAAAAATCAGAGCCAATGACTTTGAGGAATGAGGAAATGAACGAGCCAATGAGGAAATGAAAGAAGCTGAATTAGGAAGCTTAGTGAGGAGAGGACATGGGAGTGTTGTTTGCTTATTTATATAAATTATCCAAAGAGTGTCCTTTTCCGTCCACTTTCCCCTTTAAAGAATACAGCTTATAGTTTATAACCATGTTCACAGTTAGTGATTTCTCATTCTTTCTCAATAATATTACAATTCTTTTATAGCCTTTTAACATTTCTCAATGGTGTCAGACTTTATGTATCATTAAAATTTTCTAGCATTTTTTTCTTCCAGAAAGGAGAACTTAAGTAATTAAATGCTCACTATTATTAAATTATGGTCTTTGAAAAGTGACAAAAATCCTAATTGCCATCAAATTTCCAGGTAGATATCTTAGGAAGCAACAAAGATGCTTCCAGAATTCTAGCCTATAATTTATTGGTTGGAGGCCTTGGGAATCTTTAGGGTCTCAGTTCTTCCCCCAAATTCCCCAACTCCCTTATTTGATTTGTTTAGTGGTTTGAATTCACAAACAAGGAGCAGGGTCACCTTTATTCATACATAGGCAGAAAGGAGTCTTCATCTTTCTATAAGACATCCCTTCTCTCTGCATCATTAGATTAAATATTTGTTTAGAATATGGTTAAATGTTGAGTTTATCTTGATTTTTTTTAACCTTCAAAAATCTCATTATCATTGTATACAGCTATTTGTCTGAGAGTAGAGTGAGGGGGACATCAGTTTTCATATGGTATGTGACATGGAACCAGAAGTGGGATATTGCATGTCTAGATCTGTCCATCATTAAGGAATGACCTTAGACTTACTGATCAATTCTGACAAGTCACTGACAGTTTGCAGGGAAAGCACATATGTGACAAAGGACAAGCAGAGGCTACATGTGTCAGCAAGAACCTTACGATTCTGAATAGGAGTCAAGTTGCTGACAACTCTGGTATTTGGATACTCTTGGTTTTCTTAAATATGGCTTCAGAAAATTACAGGTGCTCATTCTTCCAGATACAGAGTTTTCCTGCTAATTTAGTCACTGGCTAAATGGCCACAGGTCACTCTGATTTGGATGCTAACATGTTTTTGGTATTTTTGCCAGTTTGTTTATAAATTTGCATACATTTGCATACATTAATTCTGGATCCTGGATGATCAGGGGTAAATTGATGTTATTTATAAAAACCACAATGGAATCAAATCGTTTTAAAATCATGTTTTGCATAAAAATGGACACTTCTGACTCAGGTTTGAGTCTTAAAGTGTTCATGTGTATCCCCTGTACAGGTAGAACAGAGGTTGTATAGTGTAGTGGATAGGAACTTGGATGTCTAAGCCAGACTTCATGAATTTAAGTCCTGGATTCACTTAAGAGTTGGGCTATGTTGACCACACCACCTGATATTTCTGGGAGTCAGTATCTTTATCTGTAAAATGGAGATAATGAGCTCGTACCTCCTCAGGTGGTGTGGATTATGTGGGTTACTACTTTGGAAGCTTTTAAAACAGGCACTGGCATATGGCAGGTGCCATCTAAGTGTTTGCAGTTATTATGTTGCTGAATTTTTACATATCCAATATACAGGATAGAATCATGTAAAAAGAAAGGCTACATGAGTTTAGAATTTTGATCAAATTTGGAAAAATTTGAACCATTATTCTTTGAAAATGTTCGTATCTCACCCCTTTTGCTTCTCTCCTAGAATTTCAATTGCTCATACTGCTTAAGCTGCTCTAAGTTGTCCCACATGTCATTACAATTCTTATTTCTTTTGTCCTTTCTCTCTTTTCTTTCTTTTGGATAGTTTCTATTGCCATATCTTCAGGTTGACTGATCTTTTCTTCTATAGTATCTAATCTAATCTACTGTTGATCTTATCTAGTATTGTTATTTCATTTTTCATTTCTAAAATTTCCCTTTTTTGAATCTCATTTATCTTTATTCAAATTCCTGTCTTCTACATTCTTGAAGAAATGGAACATGTTTATGTTTATCATTTTTACGTCCTCTTTGCTAATTTTTTATCCTTTCCCCCCATTTTCATTTTTTATTGAAAGCTTTTTTATAGCAGCTTCTATTGATTGATTTTATTTTTTGTATTTTCCTGCTTCTTTGCATGTGTGATAGCTTTTATTGCATACTGAACATTGAAGGTTTTATTTTGGGGTGCTGAATTTTGTTGTATATCTTCTAGTAGTGTTGGGCTTTGTTTTGGCATGAACTTAAGCTTCTTTCTATCAGTGTGATTAATTTAAAACTAGCTTTTAAACTTCTAGGGTTAGATCCTGAAACAGATCATTTGACAGGTCTCATACGATACATTGACAATTTTTGTTTGATGGTGCCACATATTAACTTAGTAATCAGCTTTCTCCCCATTCATTCAACTAATGTTTTATTGAATTTCTCTAATATGGTAGAATAAAGATGAATAAGGAATCCTCAAAAAACTTACAGTTTAGGAGAGAAGATCAGTGATATGCCCTGATAGAATTATATGCAAAGTGCTATAGAATCTGCTGGTATCTTACTTTCCTCATGTGTATATATAATGTTCAACCAAAATGTACCCTCTTATACTGAATTTTCTTTTCTCCTTGACTATTCTGTCTTGGCCTCACAATGTTTAAGAAAGTTTTAGTATTATAGAACTATACATATATAAAATGTGGAGAAAACAACATCTCCTTTTATAAAAATTCAAACGTTTATTCAACAAATATATCTTGATTAGCTATAATGTGCCAGTTCACAGCTGGAATGACAATCATGAACAAAACAAAGTCCTTTCAAAATGCAAATTCAAAGTACACAAATCAAGTAGTGATAATATATACCATATTTTGAAATTATGGCTTTGTATTTATCTTACTGCTTTGAAAGTGACATGATGATTGAGTTAATAGTAGCAAAATTGCCCTTGGGCAGTCCAGCTTGTTCCCTGTTCTGAGCTCCAGATTATAAATGCTGCTGAAAATGGCTAGTTCCAGAGAAGTGTTTTAAAAAAGGATTGCTGATGTATCTATACTTTTGTCTGTGGGAGTGCTATTTTTGCAGATACAAATTGGATTCCTTTTTTTAGAGTTTTAGGGTATGAATTTCAAGAAGATTCTTAATTGCAAAAGGAAAGCCAGGCTAGGAGCTACTACTACAAATGTTACTACTACTGTTATTGCTGCTGCTGCTCGCTATAATTTCCTGAATTGTCAACATCTGCCAGTGCTTTGTGATGTTTTTGACTTAATTTCTTTCATCCTTAAAAGAATCCTATGAGGTGTAGGACATTTGCAGTACAGAAGAAAAAAGTGAGATGGCCACAGAGTCATTTTTTAAAGTATTTATGAAAATGAGACATAGTCACTGTCAACCTTAAAAATAAAATACCCAGTTATTTTACTAGCAAAATTAGTTTATTTGGGAATAACCGAGGAATTGTAATTCAGAACCTGCAAGCTCTGGCAAACCATAGGCAAGCCTCAAAAGACAAAGGGAAGATCAGCTGTTCAGAGGTTTTAGAAGAAACTGGGAGGATTGTTTTGAATAGTTCATTGGAGAACCAGAGTTCGAGATTGTGACAATTCTCATTGACTGCAAGCAGTGGTTAGTGTGTTGTTGCTGGAGCAGGGAGGGATCTTCCTTCTTGTTCTTAAAAGCAGATGAAATTCCTGTATGAAAAATGTCCTCCCTTGTCAAGATAATTCTTATCTTCCTTCTTCCTGCCGGTTATGCAAGCAAGCAATGAGCGGTTCATGTGTGAGAGCTCCCCCTTCAGGGAGTCCTGACTCCGGTTTAAATGAGGTGTCCTTCATCTCCACAGTAATAAAGACAGACATCCCTTTAAATCTGCATTATCAAAAGTACTATAATAAGACTATTAGCACATGCTACATTGCATATTGTAAATTACAATTAGCATTATTGATTTCATGACTAAGTAGACGGCTTCCCAAGCAAGCCTTATTTGGAAGATTCAAATCAAATTCTACATTATTTTCTAGAAGAAAGGTATATTATAAGAATATTTGGAACTGGGCAGCCCTGGTGGCACAGCGGTGTGGCGCCGCCTGCAGCCTGGGGTGTGATCCTGGAGACCCGGGATCGAGTCCCACGTCGGGCTCCCTGCATGGAGCCTGCTTCTCCCTCTCCCTGTGTCTCTGCCTCTCTCTCTGTGTGTCTATGAATAAATAAATAAAATCTTTAAAAAAAAAGAATATTTGGAACTTAAAATAGCCTTCACAAGAGTGCCTTCTTAGTGTCTCTGCCTTAGTAAATGGCAAATATCTCACTTAGCTAGCTTTCCGAGGAAGTAACAGAGTTGAGTGGGAGACAAGATTTGAATGGTCAATGGAGATGCACACAGGGATTATTTTCTGCAGACCTCTGCTTCCCTCTCTAAGGCAGAAGCTCCTTTCAGATAGTGACAGCTGACAAGATCAACACCAGGCAGATGATCTTCCCTTGATAACTTGTCCTCTGGTAGCAAGCACCACCATTTGCCCCTTCTTAGCAAGTGGAGGTAGTGGGTTGTTCTGCAGTAACTGGACCCAGGGTGGTGGGGTTGCTGATCTGGAAAGACACCAGTGGGTTTACCTTGCAGATGTGAAATTATTTTCACTCAGAAGTGAAGTGTGTAAAAATATAGAGTTGGTTTGCAATAATTCTCCTGTTCAAAGTGTTGTAGCAGATCTTTTTACTTATCTGTGCTGAGATGATAGAAAATATTACTGATAATGTTAGAGCTAAAGTTTCAGCACCTCCAGCATTGTCTTCTTCTGGTAGATTAAACCAAAAGATTAGAAAATGAAACTTTTACTCTACCCCTCCACCCAGCGCTCTCCCTCTTCTAAAATTATGAAATGGAAATGTACTTACTGCTATACATGCAATTTGTTATGATGGGAGAGAAAGTATTTTTAAGCTGAAAAGTTATGTGACTTTTATTTTGTAAGATATTGCAAAAGTTTTCCTGTTTTAAACTACAACAAAGAAGTTATTTCCTTTTCAAATTAGTTTAGTTGAATATTTATGTAATTTTAAATATTAAGCTTAATTTGAAAGTAAAATATTTTATCTGTTTTTATAAGGTGCTTTATGCTTCTGTATGTTTATATTTATATGAATATAATGTAAATAAATATAAATAAAAACATACTATCTGTATTTTACAAGGTGCTCTATATTTACATTTTCATCTGTAACTCAACTAGTGATAACCCATGCATGAAATTTATCAAGTTCCTGTTATGTGCCAAGTACTGTGAGCCTACAGTGATATATGAAACAGTTTTCTGAACCTAAATATGGTTAAGTGTCTTAAGGTACAAAGTGCAGAATTGAAAAGCCAAGATTGCTTCCAAGTAAGATTAAAGGATCTAGTAATGTAAGATTAGTTTAAGAGAGAAAGTGCCTAACACGGTGCCTGGCATACAGTAACAGCTTATACAGAATTTGTTCCATGAATGAATGGTGAATGAACAAGTGAGAGAGAAATGGCACTTGACCATGCAAAACAAGTCAATTGGACTTGAAACAATTCCAGAGCAAAGGCAATCATGTGAGCAAAGAAAGAGAAGAGAAAATTTAAGGCAAGTTTAGGGAGTGGTGAACAGTTTCGTTTGACTGGACTTCAGGGATGAGTGGTGTGTCTTAAAAGTAGGTCAGAGCCAGATAGTAGATGCCTCAGACTCCACTCTAAAGATTCTGGCTTTTATCTGTACCATGGGAAGCCTTTGAGAGCCTTTCAGAAAGAAGTGGTGACCTGACAGATTGGTGCTTTAAAAAGACCTAGCTGGTGACACTGTTCAGCCAGGAGGAATGGAGAGATTCTAGAATCACTGGATTCTGAGCAGTTAGCTGGTTCTGAGACTAATGCAGTCATTGAGATTGAATCTGCTGTGATTGGCTGCTGCTTGAACAACTCCCTCAGAGTGAACTGAGCCCCATTGTTGTTATCTGACAGAACTGTGTTTGATATGGCCCACAGAAAAATGTCAACCAAATGCTGTGGCATGACACAATCAGTCATGAAATTGGACTGAAATACATTGTTCCCAAATGGTGAAAAACAAGGTGAAATAGCTCATGAAAAATAAAAATCTATAAGTATAGTGAAACTAACTTAGAAATAAAATCCTTAAAAAAAAAAGAAATAAAATCCTTTGCCATCTTGTTGGTGCTTCATTTTTGACCGTGTTACGTGCTTGAGGGCAGTACTTTGTAAACTGATATTTTCTTTTTCTTTGAAAAGACTACACATTGTTTATACCATTTATTCTTTTTCTTGTGCTTAAATTGTAAATTATGGTTCCATCCAGACCAGTGCTAAGCAGTTTTAATATCCTTAAGAACAACTTCATTCTTTGTAAAACATACACAATCAAAAATATTAACATAGAAAGTAGTCCAGTTTTTCATGAACAGCCTTATAAGTTCCAGAATTTTAATTTCTTAATAATTTTCACCATGACAGATTACTGTAAAGTATTCACTTTACACACGTCCTGAGTAGTAATGAAGGTATTACTTGAATAGACACACACACACACACACACACACACACACTCATACCATTAGTTTGGCAGGGAGTAGTGACAAATCAATGCACAATGCTCCTTTCTTTGCCCTCTATCCCATTTACTCAGAAACAACTGATAAATAAGCTAGAAGACAGAAAGTTGGAAATAAAAATATTGAATTTAGTGTTCTTCAAGCTGGTTGGAAAAATGAGGCTTGATGTTTGTAGCTACAGGGATTTGCTTAACATTCTCTATTTCTGCTCTTCTTCCCAACACATGAGGGTGATGGCCCACCTACGAAAATCATTGTGTTTTCAGAGCACACACATTTTACCAGGAAGATAACTGTCCCCCTTGGTCTGGAGCTGATATGGCAGAAGAAAAGATACCCCCACTTCTACTTTTTCAAGATTAGCTCTACCCATTGGAGTAACGGGGACCAGTGCTTGTCAGATCATAGTCATCCACACTTAAACGAGTTAGCATTTCTTCTTTGTGGGGAGGCAAATGAGGAGGTAAGTACAGGATAGACCAAGAGAGTGATTGTGTTAACTAGGGAAAATCCCTCCACCTAGCTACACAAATCAGTGGAAGGCACCTTGCCCTGTAATACACACATATATACACTCTCATTCATAAATATCTTCAGGCTTCATTTGGAGGAAAAGTTTTTGGAAGTATTATTGACTATGATTTTGCTATGTGTGTTGTGATTATAACTAATAGCTTTAGTTTTGAATATTTAACAGATCAGAATGCATGTATTATTACATACTTATATACATCCAAGAATGAAAAATACATTAAAGCTATATTTTTAAAAATAATGAATTTTTAATAAGGCATTAATTTGGAAAAATAACAAGTTAAATTTCAAAAATCGTTAAAATATTAAATATGAAAATTATGGTATTGTTTTAGAAATCCTAGTATAGCTTATGATGATCAACAAAAAAATTTAGCTGCTCAAACTTTGTTTACACATCTTATTCTTAGTTCTTCTTTTATTACCTTTCCTGGAAGCTTTTCATGTGTTTTTTTAATTTTGTTATATGGCTTCTCTCCAGTTACCTTCTAGAAAGTCTTCATTACTCAGGATCAAATGGCTAACAGGAAGATATCACACAAACAGTGCATAAAGCAACAAACTGAAATGTCGAGACTACATAATAGTCCTGATATTGAAGTAGTACTGATATTGACATTAAACTTTGAGAAGTGTTTTATTCATACCTTTGTGGTTTTTCATGGGAGACGTCTTAGAGATTTCGGTTACAACCAAGTAGTGAAAAATAAATGTTATAAAATAACAGGAGTACCTGTGTGGCCCAGTCTGTTTAGCATCTGACTCTTGATTTCGGTTCAGGTCATGATCTCAAGGTCATAAGATGGGGCTCTGTAGTCAGCAGGGAGGTTGCTTGAGATTCTATCTCTTCCTGTCCCTCTGCTCCTCCCCTGCTCTCTAAATTAAGATAAATGAATATTAAAGAAAGATAAGTTTTACAAAATACAAAGCACAGTGGGATATTGGCTGTTGTGAATGGAGTAAGAATATCTTGTTGAGTAGGATGAACTGGGAGCCACAATGGAGGCAAAGTAGAGAGAAGATGATATCATAGCACCACCAAACCCAGTAAATTTAAGAGAGTAAAGCTAAGATTTCATTAAAATCTTTTATAATCCAGGCAACCCAGGTGGCTCAGCAGTTTAGCACCATCTTCGGTCTAGGGCATGATCCTGCAGACCCCGGGATCGAGTCCTGTGTCAGACTCCCTGCATGGAGCCTGCTTCTCCCTCTGCCTGTGTCTCTGCCTCTCCCTCTCTCTCTGTGTCTCTCATGAATAAATAAGTAAAATCTTAAAATCTTTTATAATCCCATGTGAAATATATAGATTAGATAAAAGTAATACTCAAGAATCAATATTGAATTTATATTGAGTATAAGATTTATACTCTATTGGGGGACCTGGGTGGCTCAGTGGTTGAGCATCTGCCTTTGGCTCAGGTGGTGATCCTGGGGTCCTGGGATCGAGTCCCACATCAGGCTCTATGCAGGGAACCTGCTTCTCCCTCTACCTATGTCTCTGCCTCTCTCTCTGTGTCTCTCATGAATAAATAAATAAAACATTTTTTAAAAAAGCTTTAGACTTTGTTGTCCAAATCTGTTTCTCAATCCAGATAACTTGGTGCTGAGACAGACTGAAGGACAGTCAGTCAAGGGAGGACAGAGAAGTTCCTTTGCCTCTTGCTGCCCATAGCCAGTGCACCCAGAGGCCATGGTATTATTTAGATATTTCAAAAGAAACAACAGTGAACCTGAGGGCATTTGAATTATGTAATTAGCACATCTGACCCCAGCATAGTTCCCATAGTTCCCATCTCTGTCCCCCCATCTCATTGCCCATTCTACACCAGTGTGTATTTCTCTTTACAGTTTTCTCTTTACTTTGGTAGCAAATTATGAAAAATGGTTTCATCTCATTTCCTATGTATATTTACCAGTACCTTCTTCAGAAGTCTGGAGTTTCTGATTGGTCAGAATAGAGAAAATTTTGCATTTGATTTGGAATTTTAAGTCTTTAGAAAAACAAGTTGGAGTCCAAGAAAATGAAATAAAAAATCCCAATGTTAATATTCTGTTGAAATGGTTTACTAGTATGGCTTGGGGATAACTGACTCTATCCAGTTGATCCCTGCCAAGTTAGTGACTAGGGAGACTCTTCATTTCAAATGGCAGTGAATTCCATTCCCAGTGATTAGCTTTTGATTGCCAGTCATGTTTGCAATACAATCTATTGAGTTTTTAAATAGCTCTAGTCTGATTGGGCTTGTGGAGTCTCTGTTTACTCAAAAGAGAGGAAGAGGTTACTCTTTGGTACCAAATAAACCCCCTTGGTTTACACTTTTGCCTAGAAAAGAACTTTCACCTGGAGATGACATCGGAAAGCTGACTAGTTAGTTACCAGGGGAATGTGGCCTTGAATCAGAATAGATAATAGACTCTGGAATTTGGGAAATAATGTTGGCTCAGATATTCATTTGTTGGCCTCTAGAGACCCTCAAAACTAAATGAAAATGAACTCCATTAAAGATGAAAGTATTATCTTAGTAGAACTCTCAGACTTTCATTTTCTCTCTTGCAGGCTTGTTTGGTACACACATATGTTGCAGAGCATATGCATTTTGAGTTATTCAGGTGTAGATTCTAAATGCATACTAATTTGTTATTGTTTTAAAGCTGAATCATTCAGGGTTTCTAATACAAATTTTGATTCTAGGAGCTACTAGATGGCAGTAAGTAGATGAATTGCTCAGTTCCATTTTTTATAGCAATTTAAATACCTTCTTTAAGAAAACATTTTTCTGATAACAATCCTTGCTCTCATTTCTAAAAGGCTTACCATGTGCCTATGAAGCACTACTATCCCTGTCCACTTTAGAGATGCAATTCAAAGTAGTAGGACACATGTATCATGTGAATAGCTGAGACAGGCACAATCCAGGTCTTCTTTGAAAGCCTATTTTTGGTAATGGTGCTGGACAGCCTCTCTCTGAAGCAATGTCATTCTTTTATTGGGGTTAGTTTAATATTTTTTTAAATAGGGAATGAAGTGGACCTAATTAAATCCAATTGATAAGAATACTAGGCTGTTATTTAGGACAAAAACTTATTTCCATTATCCGGAAGCAACAAAAGAATTTCTTGCTGCAGCTTGCTTATCAGAAACCAAGTAAGTGAAGGAAACTTCCATATTTGATAAACTTTTGATAACTATTTCTATGCCATTAAAATTGGGATATTACCAAAGTTAGAAAGATGAGAAGTTTGTACCTAAATGCTAACAATTGCTCAGTTAGTAGATGGGAAGAATAATTGTTTTAAGAACTAACTTAAGCACATTAAGGAGCACCTGAATTAAATTTTTTAAATTAAATTACCTCATTTTACTTGAATCTCATAGTCAATTTTACCAGGAACTCTGAACTTCAGCTTCACCTTTGCATTCTAAAATTTCCTTGAGTTCAGATCCCATTTACCGATAAATAAGGTATTCATTTGTTTCAAAGACAGTGCTACTGAATATATTTTCAGAGAATTGTTATTGTAAGTAACCACAAACATCTAATTAGAGACATTCTGTTTTCTTTTTCTAGCAAAGTATTTTCCAATGGATATTTAGTAAAAAGTAGTTCTTATATAAATAAAAAATTTAAGGTTGATTTTAGGTCTCGAGGGTTATCATAACCTGTTGGAGTTCAGAAGTCTTTTTTCCTCTGAGAGAAAGAGAGAGAGTGCACAAGATGGGGGGAGGGGCAGAGGGAGAGGGAGAAGCAGGCCCCTGGCTGAGCAGAGAATCTGAATCAGGACTCCATCCCAGGACCCCAGGATCATGACCTGAGCCGCAGGCAGAGGCTTAACTGACTGAACCACTGAGGTGCCCCTTGAGTTCGGAAGTCTTAAATGTACAATACAATGTTAAATGCTCCAAATATCAGAGTGCCATGTTTCTGAATTTTATTGTTCTCACTGAATCACTGTATTATCTTGATACTTTCTAGCATTTTCAGTACAATTATTAAAACAGTTATAGTGGCTCTAAAGGAATGTAATTGGAAAAGAAAGATGGCCTGTACTGGATGAAATTCTTAATTAATCTTTCACTGTTAAATTGTTCAAAATTAATCAAGTATATTGCCTATAAGAAGGCAACTACACTTTACATACCTCAGTATTATCATCACCAAGCCATATATTAAAAGTTAATTTCTGATTTAAAAGTGTTCTTTAACTGCAAAACCATCAATCCTAAATAATTCCATTACCAAAAAAAAAAAAAAAAAATCTTATAACACCAAAGAACAGGATAGAGAAAGTAGTTTGCATTTATCGTTTTGAGATTTCTTTTTGATGTGAGCTTTGCAACATCAAATTAGGATATACATTTTTTTAAATAACTAACTTGAAGAATACCATTTATTTACTCAGTGATTCATTCATTCATTCATTCATTCATTCATTTCTTCAACAGTATTCATTAGAGAAAGTGAGGTTCCAGGCATTCAGAATAATGACCATGAGGGATCCCTGGGTGGCGCAGCGGTTTGGCGCCTGCCTTTGGCCCAGGGCGCGATCCTGGAGACCCGGGATCGAATCCCACGTCGGGCTCCCTGCATGGAGCCTGCTCTTGCTCTGCCTGTGTCTCTGCCTCTCTCTCTCTCTCTCTGTGACTATCATGAATAAATAAATAAAATCTTAAAAAAAAAAAAAAGAATAATGACCATGAAATGCAATAACAATTCTCTGATATATAAGGAGAAAATAAACCACTTGAATTGTAATCAAATTCGTTGATAAATCTCCTTGGGGCTATTTCAGAAAATTATGGAAAGGTGGTCTTCCCCCCCAACTTGTTTTGAATTATGAAGATTATACTCTTCACTGGTTCTCAATATTTTTATCACTGCAATACACCAGAGTGACAAGACTCACTCCACTAGACACACTTAGCCCCTAGGACAGTGCTTCTTCACAGCTGGAGGGAAGAAGTCACTTGTCCTTTGTCTTGAGCTGCAGATAAGGGAAAGAGTCTCTTGGCTGTCTGCCCCATTCATAGTTTAAGAATCACTGCTAAGTGTAAGCATGCTTAATTATTGAGCAGGCCAGGGGTGCCTGGTGGTGGTTCAGTTGGTTAAGCATCCGACTCTTGGTTTTAGCTCAGGTTGTGGTCTCAGGGTTGTGAGAAGGAGCCCCAAGTGGAGCCCATGACCTTGGGTACTGTCCTCAGTGGGGAGTCTGTTCCTTTACCTCCCCTTCTGCTCCTCCCTTCACCTCCTTCTTTTCCTCCCCACCCCCCCATCCTTGCTCAGCCTCTCTCTCTCAAAAAAAATAAAATAAAATTAATTAAATCTTAAAAAAAAATTATTGAGCAGGCCACAGAGATGAATGCCTCAGTAGATCCAATGCAAGAAGATGCATATGGTCCAAATTCTGACAGTAGAACTAGGTGAATTCAGTTGATTTTTTCCCCCATTAAAATCAGCTAGTTGTTCAATTTAATCCATTAACTTAACCAGATGTTTTTGGGCCACACACAAATAATCAACGTAAAATAAATATATTATTTGGTTGGATATTTTGTTAAGATGTGATTGTGATCAGGATCATTTTATGATAACAAATGATGCTCCTGTAACAGATGCTCCTCAAAACCAGAATAGCATGAAATACTGGATTTCGTTACAGTATTTCAATACAAGAGTCAAGAGTCAAGTCTAAGGTACTTTGATGCTAGAGTGCTCTTGATCTTTTTGAAGGTGTCAACAGCTGCCACCTGGCTGACAAAGATTTTAAGAAGCTATTTCAAAGAAGTAAGATGTAAAAAAAAAAAAAAAAAAAAAAAAAGTGCTGTTGTTCTTATCAATGAAGTAGGGGGTAATACCTTTTCCTAAGCTTTTTGTCTATGTCTCTGCCTTGCCTCTTCTATAAAATAGAAGTGCTTTCCTGAGAATTAACTTATCATTCTCCTAACAAGTTAGTATGAGTTAGCCTGATGGCTTTCTTTACTGACTAGGAATACAGAAAGAAAAATGCAGAAAACAAAAGGATAACGCTGAAGAAAAACTTGAGCCATTTCTCTGGTTTGCTTAATCTCCTGTCAGGACTTCATTTATCACCTACAATATTAATTTTAGAAAACAACTTTAAGGAACCAGCAAACAAAACGTTAAATAATGAAGATGAGGTTCTTCTGCAGTTACAGTCACTTGTGTGATTTGAAATGTGAGAATGGATGATGCTCAATTAAAATTTATTTAAAATGACTTCTTTTTAAAAGGCAGACCGTTGCGTTAATTTTATGAATTCGCACTACCCAAAGTTTCCAAAATAAACACACACTCTTGCTATAAAGATAAGAAGACTGGATTAAAACAATCAAAATATGCCAGTGTGTTTTCTTTAATATTCATCTATTCTCTTTCCTTTCTGGATGACAGAGCTGTGGCTTTCTAATGCTTCATCCTCGAGACAAGGGATTTGTCCTGATGGCCTAGCGGCTACTTAGATTTTCCTGGTTTCTTTTGCATGGTCTTAAATATGATTTAGAGATGTCATCAAATTTCATTTGCATTAAAGGAAAAAAGCAAACAAGCATGCAAGAGTTGGACAGTTTTATAAGAATAGTAGAGTATCACGGTGTGGAAGATTATTCTGTGTTTCTGTTGTAAGAGTTGGGCAATTCGTTGCAAATCAAGGTAATTTGTCTTAGAAATCAATCGATTAGTTTTCTCCTATTGAATAGGGGCTATCCTTTATTTCGTTCAAAAATGCATTCTTACCTTACATGTTGGAACTGAATAGGAACCTTTAAAAAGATAGAATTTTGTATTATCGAGAGAAATGGGAGACAAAGCCCCCAACCTTTTCATAAGCCTCTTTCAGTCCATCTCCAACATGGTGACATTGGTACAGACAGGGTTTGTCACCCATAAATTTACAGCTTATTCCAGTCTCTTCATAAATTGACTAATTTTTTTGAAAGAAAAAAAATATATAGGTGTATAAAATACCCAGTTACAGGTTGTGTTCTATTTAGCCCTTGATTGAAACGTATTGCTCCTCAGTATCTTTTAGCTATGAAAATTATAATATGGAACAGAGATTAGAATGAAATTATCATGGCTAGAAGGCATTTACTCAGTGGTGGCAGCCACATAAACCTGGGTCCTGAGAATGATGATAATACATTAGGTTCTGCATGCCCGATATTATTGCCGTACATTATGTATGTTTCATTTATACTATTTCGCACACACCAGCAACGCTGACAGATAGGTAATTACTCTCTGCGCCAATGAACAGTTATCAGCACCACCGCTGTTTATTGCTGGAATGAAGTGCGTTTGTCAGTCAAGGTCACTTGTTTGTGTGTCCTCTTTAATAGTTCCTTCACAGTTGTTGAACTTTGCACGCAGTTCTTATTGCAGGGTTCCTGGAGGTTACTTTACTGCATAATGCGTTTCCTGTGTTATCAAAGTCACTTGTATTTATCAATTTAATTGATAAACAACGAAGTTGCAGGAAGCAGAACTGAAGATGCGAAAGAACATATTTTGCTAGTCAGCTGATCCCACTAGGTATTCAGTAATGAATGCTCTCAAGAAGATGCATTCAGCACAAACCCTCCTAGGTTGTGATACGCCGTCAGCCTGAGCTAGTGAGATTTCATTTTATAACGTTAACCTTAATTTCAGCCGCTGATGGATACTGCCACAATTTCATGACTACTATAGACCACATTTGTACCCTCTAGAAGTATGTTTTTGTTGTTCATTTCTTGGGCAGTGCAGAGGTTATTTTCACGTTTAGTATACTTACATAATGGGCTAAATCCATTTGGTTTGACTTTACACCGATCGTGTTTATTTTTTAGATACGTGCCATTAAGCCTCCCCTTCCCATAAAAAATGTTATCAGTCTAATGCCGGTTATCATCGTTGTGTTAAAACCCCAGTCTTGTTCCAAAATGAACATTGTATGGTGCATTTTTGAGAGTAAAAATAAATTCAGTGCCATTGTGTCTTATCCTATGCAGCCTGTAATTTCATCTGTTAGAAAATAAAGAAAATGGTTGATCTTTTTATTTTTGTTTGTTAGCCACAGTGCTTTATTAGAAACTGGAATAACCTCTAGGATATAATAATTTATCCAGTCAAGATAACTGGAGCTATTTCCTTAAGCCTGTGATCAGCTTGAGTTTGTGTGTTGGGAGATTTATACTGCCGTTGCTTATTACCAAAGAAACAGTTAAAAAGGATTTATGGTAGTGCACATTATGTGTGTGTCTGGAATTTTTGTGTATTTAACTTCTTCCCTTGCCTAGCTCTGTTTTTCCTCTCTTAACATTATTGTCAAATAGAGGGAATATCTATACCTACTATTAAATGCAAATTTTATTCAGGCATTTAAGCAGAATCACATTCATTCATTAAACTAAATGATTCTTTTATTTGAAAAAATATATCAGCACATGGTAATATCACACCCTGTTTACAAGGGACTGTAGTTCTCCGGCAGTGCAAAAGTTTACTATTTCATTATTAAAGGATTAAACTATGGCAAAAGGTGCCTGGTGACCGTGAATGTTTTAGTTAATTTGATTATACCCATAAAAAAAGAATTTAATTCCAGAGCAGCCACTGGGTCGTATGCCTGGCGGTGTGGTTCCAATGCATCACGGTTCTGATCTTGTCCTGGGAGGGACTGAAATTGCCATTTGGACGAGGCGTGAAGGAAGAGATGAGCAATTCGGTTCACTCATGAACCCAGGTTAACACCATGCCTCGACGTTTTCAAAACGCTTCCTTTTCTTAGTTCTTAGTTACCAGAGTGTTACAAAGAAAGGGTTTTGATCTCATGTAGATAGCATAGCATTAATTACCCTGACACTAATTAAACTGCATCAAACAAATACCACCGTGTTCCTCAGGGGGACAACAGAAGGCAGTTTAAAATAATTACTGGAGCTTCATGCATGTGTGAAGTTTTCATTACTCTTAGGACACAAGCAAAAGAGATTTGATAGCATTAAAATAGCCACCCTTTAGTGATTGCAACAACAACAAAAAAAGTGACTAAATTTTCCTTGGAGCATATTGATGTCTAAATAGTAGTGGCTTCAATCCTTGAGAATGGTAACTTTTCCTTAAGAATTGCAAGTCTGTGAAGCAGGAACAGGTGTTCCAGTTCACATTCTGGTATGATTATGTATTAGCTTATGTTTGTCAGACCATTTCATTAACCACCCACTGCTATCACATATACATATACTTTGTTCTTTCTGAACCATGAAATGAAATGCATATATCTTCACTAATGCTTGCTATCAATGTAAATGAGAAAAAGAGGCTTATTACCAATCATGGCTGCTGTGAAGCCCACACCTCTGTACACTTACAGGTAATAAACATCTTCTCATAAGTAGGACACAAGATATATTGAGTTCTGCCTGTAATAAGAAATGGCGATCTTGTCCTACTTTTTGTATTAATGGATGGTACTTCCCATACGTATTTAGACACCATGCAATGGTACCGTTTTGAAGAAAGCTTCTTCTCTCAGTACTGGAGGTGGTCATTACTTTTTGAGATCTTTTGTCATCCTGGAGGTAAGCAGACCTTTCTGGTCACAGGTAGTGGGGTTTTTTTTTCTTTTCTTTTCTTTTTTTTTTTTTTGCAACTGGACAAGTGCACCAAGTCAGTGGCCACTCTCAGAGGGATCGTAGACAGTCTCTGAAAGGGAGCTATTAAGAAACACTGAGGTAAAAATCCACTAAATCCTAGCTCAGTGAAGTCATGTAAGTGAATGATAGTATCATGGACAGGTGCAGTGGTTGCAGAAGTTGTACTTTTGATTCTTTCAGTAGCAGGTGTGCCTGTGAGCGTGGGTATGCATGTTTGTGCATTCATGTATCCCCGCACATGTGTGCATGCGTGTGTGTGTGTGTGTATGGTGGATTTTCCCTTCCGGTCTGTTCTGCATATATACACATTGCATAGTCCATGATCTTTACTTCACAAGGTCACTTATCCTGTTTGTTTCAGTGACATATGAGCAGTGGAATCAAGTTGCCTGGGTTCCAGCACCAGGTGCCAGCCATCCTCCCTAAAAGGTATTGGGAATTAAATCGAGAGAGTGGTCATTTCCAGATTTATGCAACTCATATTTCATTCGGTGAATGACTCTTTGAATGTGATTATGGAGTGTTTCTGCGTATGCAGTACTGCATATTATAAGCCATTTATTTTTTACTTCCCTCTGAAAGCAATAATTTAAGGGAATTATGCATTATGAGGGTTTTCCAGTGATTTTTTAAAAATTAAAATAATACCAGATATTTTAGGAAACCTGTTTAAGAAAATAACACTGAATTAGTGTTTTATAATTGTCACACTAAGCAAAAAATGGATCAAAACTGATTGTAGAAGAATAAAATTTAATCCAGTTGTAGAAATTTGATGGGTCCAAAAAATATGCAAAAAATATACTTTTGTTCCTTTATAAGCCAGATGGTTTGTCCTATTTTAAGCCGATAGTATCTTCATACATCTCTCTTGAATGTCATTGGTTTTAACTGGCAGACAGTGTCTACTATTAGAATTTTCCTTATTCCTGGATGATCTAAAGTATATTTTTGGAACATTTGGATGATCATACTGTACACCAAGAAATTTTTTTTCATTACACTTAGCTCATACTCAAAAAAGTGTTTATATAATTAAAAAAAAAACCTCTAAAAATGAACAGTTCTTTTGACATGATGTTGACAGAAGTCACTTTGATATAGTTTAGAGTCATGAATTTTCTATCTGTTCCATTTTTCCTGGGGCTCCATCAACTCAGACATCCTGATCTGTCATTTTCCAACTCTTTGTGAAGGCCTTGACAGATAGAGGTTTTGACAAGTGCTGGACATCAGCGGCAATGCAGAATAAGCAGTGTATATTTCTCCAGGTAAAGTGACAAAATGTCTAAAAGCGTCAGAGGAACTGTGTGGTCTTCAATCATATCTAATATTATAAAGTAAGCCTTTGTTTATGTTCGGTGTTTTAGGACTGTATCATGGAGAAGATTTAAAATTATGTCAGAACCTGAGATTAGAGATCTGTTACCTTAGTTGCCAGTGTTTACAGTAATAAGAATATTTCAGTCACTAGAAAAATTCTTTACATTCCTACTGAGTGAATGATGGGAATAATCGCATGATGAACAGGAGTCTTTAAAACTGTAACATGTCATTATGTATTCTTTTTTGTGTGTGTCTGCTGCACTGATTCGAGTAATTCTGCTTGATTAAAAATACTTTCTCATCCTTCTCCAGAGTTGACAGTTCAGAGTTCAATTGAGAACTTTTATTGAGCACTAATTAGAACTGTTGACAGGGCATTAACTTTTTAGACATGTCAGCATCTTTCATCGTTATATCCTCTGTTAATGGCTATGTAATAAATGTAAACATTGTCCCACTTATCGAATATGTTGTTCTTTTCGTATAATTATTTTGCGTCTGCATTCGCTCAAGAAACAGCTGTTGGAAGTAGAGTGGGATGCAAAATGGCACAGCCTGAAGATGTTCTTGTTCATGCAGCTCACTCCTTTTTGATGTGATACCTACTGGCAGGGTTGTGCGATGAATTCAACTTCTTTGACAGCCATCAGCACTACTGACCAGTGGTTTCGGGTTTTCTAGTGATGGAAAAGAGTAAGAAAGGATTCCATAGTTTAGTTTTTTTCCCCCTGCTGCTGGATCTAAAGCTTCTGCCAACAACCATCTAAATCAACACCATGCCAATGTGCTCTGCAGACCGAAGGTCACCCCAACATCTGGCCCCACTGTCTGCTTCTTTCAGGTTTGTCACTGGGCAGCATCTGCTTATGGATTCTTTCTCAACCTCTCTTTGATCTCTCTGACAGTAAAAAGAAGCTTCTATCACCCATCATGTGTTAGGATTTAGGAAAAAAAAAACATTAAAAAACATGAAACATTGGAAAACAAGTGGAATTTCACAGGTTTTCAGCTCTCTTTTTTAAGTTGAGCATTTTGTTTGACAGACACATGGAATGAGGTGATTCTACTCTTGGTTTTCAAAAATATTGTCACAATCAATAAGTCTAATATGTGAAGACATCTAGTCTAAATGAGCCCTATTTTTTCTGTTTTGGTCAGCCTTTAAAGAGTAAAAAGGTAAATCGTGTGAACTGGTTTTGTTTTTGTATGCATTTTGTTTTTTATTAACGCTGAAGAATCAATGTTGATATCTATTGCCTGCTTTTCTGACATTTCTATCAGTGGTTAAGATTTCACACTTTTTTTTTTTTATCCAGCAACTTGGAATACAGAGGACAGTTTGGGGTTGCTATGTAATCTGTGGATAAGTATTGGCAGATGTGGTCACTATTTACCCACCTGAAAAGTGAAGCTCCAACTGAGTGTCCTCCCGAAGGTTTAGGTAGTATGCTGTTTACAAAGGTGCACATCTCCTGAGCAAGGCACTAAACCACCTCCATCCCTCCCTCCGTAGCTCACTTCCTCTTTCAACCCTTCAAGCCTTTGCCCTCCAGATGGGCTCTTCTGGTTTCCAGTCTGGAGTTCAGCAAATGCAGAGTGAATGTTCACGCCGCACCTGGAGCTATCCTAGGTGCAGGGCACACGGAAGCAGACAAGACAGACACACTTCCTGTTTTCTCAGAGTTCAGTTTGGATTGATAAGGGGGTCTTCTACATTTTTAAGACATGAAATCTCTGAATGATTCAAAATGTGTCCGGCCTTCCCCAAGATTTAAAAATTCATTGTTTTTAGATGAGTATAATTGTGATAGTTCACAGCTATGTTTATGACAAGAGTTTAATTCTCATCCAGATCAAATGCTAAAACTTTCAGGAGATACATTCTTCCGCCCCTAGCACAGAACCTGCCACTCAGTACACATTTGTGGAGATAATGGGTGATTTTCTTCTGTTTTCCTTCATTCTCCCAAAAAATAGGTGATTTCGTTCTTTTTCTTTCATCTTTCAGAAAACTAAAGCAAGAATTTTTTTATAGCATTTACCACAATTTTCAAAGCACTTTTACTAATCTGTCATCATTTGTTCTTCACACACACAAAAAAAAAAACCACAGAAATTTACAAGAAACTCAGAGTTAAGTTTTAAGTCCATGGTAATTAGGAAAGCATTGGTGCCAGGAATCTGCATATATTATTGTTATCATTAATTAGTAATTTCTCATTTTCATTCCATAAAAGGAATTCTCTAGGAGTTTGTTCTGTCTGCTAGCAAATGCTTCTGAAAGTCCTCAAATAATTGCTACAATGTAAAAAAAATAATGTGATATGTCTAAAGGAATGAGCCTTTTTCACCCGGAAATCATTCTAAATACAGTATAGTCACAAGTCAGGGCTAAGATGCAAGCGGAAAGAACATAACTTGAGGACTATTTCTCCTCAGTCGTCTGTAGACTGAGAGAATCAGGGGAGTCAGATTCTAGCTCCCTCTTCTCTGAACCAGTTCAAGGACCTGGTTATTGCAAGTCATTTGAGCTTTCTGGTTTTCAGGTTTTTATTTTTCATCTGTAAAACAAGGCTTCGGGAGTACATGGAAAAAATGAGTTATATACAATTTTATTTATTTATTTATTTTTGCTTTGGAGGTTGTAGAATTACCACATGTGTTATCTTCTTTATCCAGAACTTATGGTTCTAACATTTTAGGAATCTGTCATTTCCCCTGAAAGGATAAATGCTTATTATGTTAAATAAAGCCTTCATCACAGGCATCAGATTATAATGATTCTGTTTAATGACCTGATACCTGCTTTGGAAATAATCTCTCTGTAGAAATACAGTCACCTAAGTGATAAGCACTAGTATTGGTAAAGAATAATTATGGACCTATTAATAAATTTAATGAGTATTCTTTGTTCTGAACATTTAATATTACAAATTCAGAAGATGAATTTCTGTCTAATCAATTACAAGAATTATAACTAAATACATATCATATACACTTAATTTAAGAATAAAATCTACATTTTGCACTTTCTTTGATTTATATGTAATTACCTCATGTGAAGTACTCCAAAAAGAAATTGTACATCAAAGAAAATTATTTTCTTTTGAAAACAGCCAAATCACAAAAGATAACTCTTTTTTTTTTTTTTTTTTTTTGTTAACAAACCTGTGAATTTACGTATGTTCCTTTGGCCACTAGAGGGAGTCCGCATTGTCATGAAGCCCAAGAAACCCGGTAACAGGAAACGCGGGCAGTTTTAGAGTGTTGATAACACATCCATTGTCTCCTGACAAAATTATATGCAATCAAAATATCATGGTTAATCAGACTTAATTTTATCGGGCCCATTATCTCCCCTCCCCCCAAAAAAGAATTTTCCATCATACCTCCTTTTGTCGTTAAAAAAATGTATAACTTTCAAAAGGTGGTAATTTACAGTGCTTCCTCAAAAAGACAGATTTAACCATCTGAACGATGAGGATTAAAAAGCCTAATATTCAGGATCACCGGATCACTGATTATCTTAAGTCAGTTTTAGCACGGGTCAAAGAAGGAATCTGGAAATGAAAATCTTCCCTTTCTCCCCCAGGCCCTCACCACATAGGCAGCAGATGTGCTGGCTTTTTTCATCCTGACCTGCTGATAGACATCACCCCTAACCTGCAGGGACTTCCTTCTAGGGTGAGAGGGTAATTGTGTCTCATGTCCGGTCAGTCTTGTGCCCTCTTCTGAGACCACCCAACAAGTGGCTTCATGCGTGTATATTTTTGCAGAGCCAGTTTATAAATGAGGAACTGAACCGAAACCACCTGCTCACTTCACCTCAGCTCCCAAAAAGCAGAGGGAGGGTGGGGACAGCCATGCCTGTCTCAGCGTGACCGGTTTTGGTCGGCAGCATCTGATCGAAGAGTTCAAGTGTTTAAAATTTCAGGTTTTCAGCAGGATCCCTTGGGTTTATGCTTAAATATCTTACCTTGTACAATGACTGACATTTGATTTTTTTCATTTCTGGGTTGTTTGCTTCCCTTTACCCAGAGGATCACAATGCAATGGATAATCAAAAGTGTAGGCAGTTATTACAGAGCTATACTTCTGTTACCTTATGTTCTCACAGTGAGATGTAGGTATCCTTGATATTCTAAGAAATCACTATATTCCTCCCACATAAAACATGACTCAGAAGACCTGGTGGGGTTGGCTGACACAGTGCTTCTGTCTCTGCACTGCCTGTGCTGAAAGACCAGTTCTTTTGCTTCTTTTCCAATTTGTCGTGGATCAATACTTCTGTAAGACACAATAAAAACAAATGACTAGAAAAGTGAAATAAAAAAGCATTTGTGATACTACCTCCTTTTTTATTATTATATTCAACAGACATAAAACTGCTCTGTGAAATTGCTATAAGAGTTTCTAAACACAGGGCGCCCTGGTGGCTCAGCGCTTTAAGCATCTGCCTTTAGCACAGGTCATGATCTCTGGGGTCCTGGGATGGAGTCCACATTGAACTCTCTGCTCAGCAAGGAACCTGCTTCTCCCTCTCCCTCTTCCTGCCACTCCCCCTGCTTGTGCTCTCTGTTAAGTGAATAAATAAAATCTTTTAAAAAATTAGAGTTCTAAACACTTGCTCTCCTTTTCTGTGTCTGATGATGGACGGCATGCACACTGGTCATGGGTGGGCTGCATGGATGTTGCAGTGGCCGGCTGGTTTTCTTAGTTCTCACTGCAGTTCCATACCTGCCTGACGATCCACTCAGAGAGTAGGTGACACTGCCTCCCAGCCTGCTGCAGAACAGCGACAGGCTCAGAACTCCCTTATTCTCCCTCATCTGGAGCAAAGGAGGAGCTGGAAGGTCGTGCTTCGGAGCCGAATGCAGGGCGGGGGGAAATAGAAAGGGAGCTGTGTGAAAAATTAAAAGGCAGGGTTGATGGCAGTGCCAGCTTAATGAAAATAAGGTTTCAAATGTTTGACCCTGAGCATATAATTAAAAGTTTGTTGCAGATGATATTTTCTAATCACCTCACACTACAAAAAGGTTCAAAATTAAAATTATTTTTGTCTTATGAATTTGGTCCAGGAATGAAGTAATTAAAGGGGGTCTTCATGTTCATGAAAAATTCAATAGGGAAAGAATCTGGAGAGCTTAGTAAAATAATAGACTGAACACATTGTCTTATTTTTCTCTTTCTTTTTAGTTGCCCTTTTGAAATGGAGCTGATGGTAATTTTGTCTCCCAAGCCTCAATGCATATTGAGGATAGATTAACTAAACAAACACACTGGTCTAGGAATCAAGGACCCCAGTTATCATCTTGTCACTACTTACTAGCCATCTGGCCTCCAATAGATCACTTTAGACCTCAGTTTTCTCTTCTTAAGATAGGAAGACTGTTACTTCTCTGTCTTACTCAGAGGACTTCTCTGTCTTTCTAGGAGGACCGGGTTAGTTAGTGGACTTTGGAGATCATCAGGCATGTTATACGCACTTAGATATGTGTACGTATCTATGTACGTATACACATAGGTATGTGTACATATCTATGTACGTATGGCATCACTCTTCATTTTTATCAAATATTTATTTTCTTGAACTCTCTTGAGTACATCCTAAGTTTATTATTAACTCATCCATGTATATTTTAGGGGCCTTTCATCCTAACCTCAGTATATCCATGATTTTCAACATAAAATTTTTCTATTCTTGTTTTAAAATGTAGAGGAAAGAATGAATCATTTAAATATCATCTCCAAGATGAACCTCATTTGACCAGTGATGCTAAGCATTGCTGTGGTGCTAAGCTTCCTGGACTGGATGAAAGGGAGTCCTGCACGCACATACACACCCAAGCCCTTGACACTCTGCTGTCTCATGGTACCCCCTGGTCAGGCCTTCAATTTCCACATGATCATACTTTATTGTCCTTGTTATGCTTCACAATTGGTCACAATGGGACTTCCTTTGGAGAACAGTCATTGCAAATGAGAACACAAAGGAGGTCATTGCCCTGGGAACAAAGAAGCAGGTGGTCTCAAGGCTATGACACTTGGCAGAACCTAGTCCTAATCAGCCTCTTTGACCCCTGGGGAGAGAGGTCTGAACAACCTAAATCTAAATAGGAAAAGTTCTGGAAATGGAAAATGGAAGAGTACTTTTCACCCTAGTAACTGGAAGGATCTACGTTAGCCTCCAGAAAAGTTACTTAAGACTCAAGAACAGGTTGGAGGATCTACCCATCCATTCAAGTATTATTTGAGCACCTATCCTGAACCAGGGCCAGTGCTTGGTGCTGGGTAAAAAGAAACAATAATCTGGATCCTGCTCCTGAAAAATACAGATTATTGTAATATCACATGTGGAAATAGCTTCAGGAAACTTGTTTTCCTTTTCTGCTTTGAAGGTTAATGCCGTGTCATAAGGTCAGAGGAAGTTGCAAAAGATCAGCTTGAGTTTATTTTCACCTTTATACAGTTATAGCTGTGATTTGCTTAGACCACTGCTCCAGCTTTTACTATGTTCCGTCCACTAGACATTCTTCAAAATGTCTGTGCCCAGTTTCTGTTGTTTTTAGGGCTGAGCTAGCAATGTCAAGGGAAGCATTTGACAGGCCAGAGTGAGGTCCTGGCTCCCTCCAGGGTGTGGTTCTTTGTCCTGCAGTCCAAACACTTGCCTTTGTCAGTGATCACAGATTAAGCATCCTCTTGTGGATTGATGTGTACTTATTGTCTAACAAGAGACATGAGTAAATGAGAATGCCCATTTGTTAATTTACAATTGGGTTGGACCCTTTCTGAGATATAAATGCTTGTATATTATAATCGGGACAACTCCTCACTGATACTCAGGTAACTTGAGGTCACTCTGGTCTTCCAGAGGCTGCTTCCTGAGACTGGAATCAAAAGCAATGGCAAATAATCTTGGGGCTACTTGGGACAGGCACCTAATGTCAATGTATTGTGTATTCATTTCCATGATTCTTTCTCTTTCCTTCATCTGTAAGTTTATTTTCTGATCATGTTTTGCCCACAGAGGACACTTGGTTAATGCTGACTGCCTGCAGGCCTTGAGAATCTGGAATCTAGAAATCTGCACTCTGTACTTTCCAGTAGAAACACATTTGAGGGATGCCTGGGTGGCTCAGCTGTTGAGCGCCTGCCTTTGGTCCAGGGCATGATCCTGGAGTCTCAGGATCAAGTCCCATATCGGGCTCCCTGCATGGAGCCTGCTTTTCCCTCTGCCTATGTTTATGCCTCTCTCTCCATGTCTCTCATGAATAAATAAATAAATAAAATCTTAAAAAAAGGAAAAAAAACCACATTTGAATTATGTCAAAAAGTACAGCTCTTTGGGTGTCCCCAGGAACTCTTTGACAAGTCTGGTCAGTATTGAAGAATCGTGAGTGTGGAAAGCACCCTGATCTATGAGTTAGGAGGCAAGAGGCTTGGTCTGGCTCCTCCCCATTGGTGCAACAGTGGCTTAACTCCTCAGCAGGAGGAGGAAGTTAGAAAGGGTGAGCAGTAAGGACTTGTAATGTTCCAGTGATCCTGGGCTGCTGGAGCTAGACACAGACTTGTTAGTTCCTCAGGCTACATTGAAGTGGAAAGTACTCTGTGTGCCATTGCCATTTTGTTAAGTGTATTCCTTTATATACCTACTATGTCTCAAGGACTTGGGAGTCAGTGGTGAGCAGAGACAAGACTATTGCATATAGACTTGAAAAGGACTCTGCAGACCATCCAAGTCCCACATTTAACCCTCACGATCTCCCCACCCCCATTGCTATCACAACCAGATGTTTGTATTGGTGCCTACTTATACATATGTTGGATGCATGTGCCAGTGCGATGCCTGCTTTTCTGGCAGTCTGTATCCTTTGAGAGTGGACAGAGGGGTTAAATAGAGAGATGTGGATATCTGTTTGGCTTCTCTCATCTTTTATTTCAGAGCTTTTGGGAGAGCTGATAAGTCATTTTCTGCTGTGGTCACTAAGCCAACTTAATTTCCCTAACCTATATTATCTATTTAGTGGTTGAATTTGTGTTGATAAATGTGACATTTATACTTTTTGGTAAAGAATACAATTTTGATAAATGTTTATGTCAATTTAGGCTTTTTGAAACCGTTTAGAAACTGTGAATGTTGATGTAGAATGTTTAAATTATACTTAAGCTATTTATACGACTCTTCTCACTTTCATTGTTAAACTGCCCCCACCCCCAGCCCTAAGCAGCATTTCACCCCAGGAGCTGCACCATCCCAAAGCACTGAATTGTTATAAAATCAGCAGGGGGGATGGAGTGCTGAATCCCGGGCACAGTGACACACGTGCAATCCCTTCATACCATGAGTATTCGGTTCCATTTCTTACTGGAAGGCATAAAACTAATTGCTATGTGCATTTTTAAACCACAAAAATGTCCTGGCAGAAAATGAATGCCTGGGGATATTTGTATCCACATCCCACAGTGGAGTAAGCAGGAGAAGTAGTTCCAGTGAAGGGAGAAGCATAAGTCTGCCTTGAAAAATCTCTTCAATTTCCCAAATTTATTTTATATATTCTCTTTTGAATAGAACAAATTTCAAATATTTCTTCACAGCTCAACAGATATATGTTATTGAAAGTGCATATTATCCCTTCAAGTTTGGGAATGAAGAATACATACATTTTCTATGGGGTGTGTGTGTGTGTGTGTGTGTGTGTGTGTGTGTGTTTAACCAGCATTTTCTAAGCAGAAAAGGGGATTGCAAATACAAGGATCTTAGAGCTACTTGACTTAAGTGTAGACTGCAAATAAGAGTTGCTCTCCAAGCTTCAAAATACACAACATCTGGGTTTGTTCATTACTTTTTAAATAGAATGTTTTATCGTAAACATGGAAAACGTGATGACATTGAATAGTTGGTCTTATTTTAAAGACTCTGTAGAGCTGGGATATTCTTTTCAACTTAGAAAAAAAATATTTCATCAAAATGTATTTCTCCTTATTTGTAAGGGAAATAACATATTTTAATGTAGGAAGTACACAGCTGCAATTTATTTGAGGCGTTTTCCAAGAGTGGAGATGCCAATTGAAACTCAGAATCAAGTAAGTTTTTTTGCTAGACTATTACCCAGTGAGGGGTTGCGTATAATCAATGCAGACAATGGGCATTTTAACATTCATTAATTTGTTTAATAAATAATTGTGCAGAAGAGAAAATGTATCATGCTTTTCATGATTTGGGAGATAATAATATCTCTAGGTGTCTGTAGGTGTCAGCATATACGATAGGTCCTTCTGGTTTCTGCCAATAAACAAGGAGCTTTGTGTGTACGTGCATTGTGTGAAAATTCAGTTGTAAATATGTCCCCTCTCCTTTTTAAGGAAATCCTAGAAAGAACATAGAATTTGTCATCTGGGTATGAGTATTTTTAATTTATATTAAGTATTTATTCATTATTTAAATATTGAGCTTCAGTAGGACATTGTAAATATAACCTATATGAAAGTTTGATGTTCATGTGTATGTTAAAGAATTTATCTCAAAAAGTATGCATTATATTTTGAAGTAAATAAGAAAATTTTGAAAAGTTAAAAAAAGTAGATAGCTATTTTATAAAACCAATTAAACACTAGGAAAGAAATGAAAGGCTATTTAAAATTTAATAACAGACATCTTAAGAATTTATCTTTAAATCAGAAAATGTTTAACTGCCAGTGCTAGAAACACAGAACCCCAGAAACTTGTACTTCCATGAAAATTGAACTAATATAAAAGTTTACTGGGAGAAGTGCCTTTCAAAATGAAGTGTAAGCTCCTCATAGGTATGTCTTTCTTTGATTCTGTGTATTCTTTTTTCACTCAGTATATCCTCAACGATCTTCATTCAGTGTTTCGCACCTAGTCCATATCTATTAAATAGTTCTTGCTAAATTAATAGGTGAATTTTTAAAAAAGATTTTATCTATTTATTCATGAGAGACACAGACAGAGAGGCAGAGACATAGGCAGAGGGAGAAGTAGGCTCCCTGTGGGGAGCCCAATGTGGGACTCAATCCCAGGACCCTGGGATCAAGCCCTGAGCTAAAGGCAGACGTTCAGCCACTGAGCCACCCAGGGGACCCAATAGGTGAATTTTTAAAAGGTGAAGGAGGAAAGAAAAAAGGAAGAAGGGGCCTAGAAAATGGGAAGCTCCACAGAAAGTGTTTTAGATGCCTTTTACACATTCATTGTAGCCAGCGACCCAGTCTCTAAAGCTTTGCCAGGGGGAGGTGATGGAGATGAACGGGTAGAAGGACGCTTGCAGGAGCTGCTGCAGAAGCATCACAGGCACAATGATCCAGCTTGAATCTGGGGTTTCATGTGCAGATATCTTTACTATCACCATGGATCTCGCTGAGTCAGGAACTGCTTTTATGCTGATGACAGGAGCTGAGGGCTTAGGGAACAATGGTTGAGTACTACTATTCGGTACTAAATGTATTTGTCTGGATTGTGATTTGGGCTGAGAGAACTCTGCAAACCCAGGGTGATGGCTGAGAAGGGAAACAAGACTGGCAGGGTGTTACCTAGGCTCCTTGAACATCATGTCCTGACTCCCTTCCCAGGGCCCAAAGCAGTTGTTAAGCCACATGCCTCAGACTGAAGAGAGTTTTGCAGATAACGTCAGGTAAATCCACTGGAATGCAGAAATATTTTATCTGGAGAAAAGATCTATAACAAGCCAGTGAGACTTATTTATCCCTCCTTTCACAATGTTCAAAGCAGGTAGAGTTATTTTCCCAGCTATGCAGAGTAACACACACTTGGAAAATGTTTAGAGGGGCACCTGGGTGGCTGAGTGGTTGAGCGTCTCCCTTTGGCTCAGGTCATGATCCTGGGGTCCTGGGATCTAGTCCCACATCAGGCTCCCCGGAGGGAGCCTGCTTCTCCCTCTGCCTATGTCTCTGTCTCTCTCTGTCTCTCATGAATAAATAAATAAAATTTTAAAAACAAATAAAAAGAACATGCTTAGAGAAAGTTTGAATTATCCAGGAGTAATTTTTTTTAAAGAAGTTTACATTTCTTTTTTTTTTAAATTTACATTCTTGAGCATCTGTTGTATGCCACATACTTTTAGATGTTATTGAGTTTGGGTTTTTTTTTTTTTTTGCATTGATTTATTTTCTTAATTGAGATGTAATTCACACACTGTAAAATCTGCCTTCTAAAAGTGTACAATTAATCATCTTTCAGTATATCAATGAGGATGTACAACCCTCACTACCATCTAATTCCAGAACATTTTCATTAGCCCCCCCAAAAAAATATCCCATTACCAGTCACTCCCCATTTCTTCTCCTCATCCCTAAGTAATCAGTAATCTATTTCTATTTTTATGGACTTGCCCGTTCTGGACATTTCATATCAATTGAATCATACAATATGTGACCTTTCATGTCTGACCTCTTTCACTGAGCATAATGTTTTCAAGGTCCATCCATGGTGTAGCATGTACTGTACTTCATTCCCTTTTATGGAATATAAATATAATAATAATAATTATATTATTATTGCTAAATTTATGGAATATAAATATTATAATAATAATTATATTATTATTGCTAAATAATATGCTGACATGTAACCATATACCGCATTTGTTTATCCAAATGAATATTTGGATTTTGTTTCCTTTTTGGTAATTAGGAATAATACTACTATTAACATTTATGTACTAGTTTTTAAGTGGATGTATGCTTGCATTTTTTCCCGTGTATTTACCTAGCAGTGGAATTGCTGGTCTGTTTGATAGTTCTGTGTTTAATTTTGTCAGGACTGTTTTTCACAGTGGCTGTGCTACATTACAGCCATCTAAGTGGGTGTGAAGTGCCATCTCATTGTGGTTTTGACTTCCATTTCTCTAATGCCAGGGATATCAAGCATCTTCTCATGTGCTGATTGGTCATTTGTACATTATCAGAGGTGGAAAAATGTGGAGGAGTAATTTTGTTTAGTATTATTATGCATTTCTGAATTATTCCAGGAGATAAAAATTAACAGACTTCAATTCTCTTCATCAGCGAACATTTATTGATCATCGTCTATGTACCTGCTGGCAATTGCTTGGGAAGATGGCATTCATTCATACTTTTGAGTGAAATTGTCTCTGAACTCAAAAGAAATTTTTGGATGCTGATTATGAGTTTACATATTTCTATTCTTTAAAATATTTTTAAACATATTATTTGTAAATACTCCTTACACCCATCATGGGGCTCAACTCACAACCCTAAGATCAAGAGTTGTATACTCTTCTGACTAAGCCAGCCAGACCCCCCGAGTTTATGTATTTTTAAAAGTAAAACTCTTTTTATGTCTGATTTCTATAATAAATTATATTTTACTATTATTTCTGCTGCTTAGATAATCTATTAATTTAATTATTAACAAGTCTGTATACAGTGTTTGGTGTTTATTTAGGCATTGTTGTAAGCATGTTAAAAATGTCAATTCATTTAATCCTCATTACAACCAATAGCAGATATTGTTATCATTCCCATTTTACAGATGAAGAGACTGAGGCAAAAAGAGATCAAGTAACTTGCTCAGTGTTACACAGTTAGTAAGGCGGTGTGGCTCTGGAACCATGCTCTGCCGTCCCTCTTCTATATGATCTTACTCATGTCAGTATATGGGATAAGGAATTTATAGCCCAATCATGTATTTATTTGACAAATATTTGTTGAATACTCTCTGCCAGCCACATTCTAGGCACTGGGGAAGCACCAGTGAGGAAATTGAGCAGAGGTCCTGCCCTTAAGGAGTTTCTCTTCTAGTCCATACGATAGACCATATTTTATAACCAGAGAGACCTATTATCTATAAGGTGGTATTTTCTTTTCTTTCTTTCTTTCTTTCTTTCTTTCTTTCTTTCTTTCTTTCTTTCTTTCTTTCTTTCTTTCTTTCTTTCAAGTAACACAAGGTAAGGGGAGAGATAGTGATGAGGTGGTAGGAGAAGTGGTTAGGTAAAGAGTCAGGGGAAGCTTTTCTGAGTAAGTGGCATTTGAACAGCAAAGGGGAATGAAGTGAACCATAACGATGTCTAGAAGAACAGTATTCTAGACTAAAGAACTATAGGTGTAGAGGCCCTGAGATCAGAGCTTCACTGGCAAGCTCCAGGAACAGAAAGGAAGGTGTTTTTAAAGGATTGCTAGAATTGATAACTGGAGAAGAAGCTGTTGTGGGGCAAGCATTCAACCAGGGACAGGCCATTGCAGTTGTACAGGAAAGGGGTGATGCTGGCCTAGACCGGGATGGAACACTACTTGGATTTAGGAAATATCTTAAAGGTAGGACCCAAATGACTTAGTGATGTTATGCGAGGGTTATCAGAAAAAAGATAGAGTCAAGATTAAATCCAGATTTCTGGGTCTGAGCTACTGGGGTGTGTGGGCCTGCCATTTGTCAAGTTACAGAACCACTGAAGAAGAACATTCTTGGTAGGAAAATTCAGAGCTCATTTTGAATAGGTCAAATTTAAGATGCCGTTAATCTCTTAGTGGAGATGTTGAATCAGCCCTAGGATCAGGAGTCTGGCATTCAGGGAAGAGGTCCACCTGGAGGTTCAAACTCAGGTGTTTTCAGAATGTCAGTGGTACTGAGCGAGATCTGAGGCGCTGGCCTAGACACCAGGCTAGAGCATTTGGAGAAAAGAGCAGAGGTCTGAAAACCAAGCTCTGAGCTGCTCCTGTGTTCAGGGATACCCAAGATGGGGACATGGGAAAGGAGATTGCAGGGAGGCAGCCAGTGAGGTAGGAGCTAAATGAAGAAGCAGGATAAAGAGTGTTTCCAGAGAAGTTAGTGAGGTGTAAGCCCACCTGGGCTCTCAATGGTTGAAATAAGGAATGGAGGAAATATTATCCCAAATCAGAAATGAGCAACTCTGCTAATCTGTGTTGCTAGCAGTAACAATGAGTGGTACCTTTTAGTTAGTTTCCTACTTAAAAAAAAAAAAAAATGCTTCCTTTGTCTCGCATTACAAATGCTTTACTACCTGACTCATCCTACCTCTTTTCTAACTATATCTTCCACAATCCACCACTCCCAAACCCAGACAACTCTATTAATCTGGCAGTAACAAGCTGCTTCTGCCATTCCATCTATGTGGCCCATCATTTCTTCCTCTTTATTCCCTAATGGGAATAAATATACAGTTTAGGTGGTATGTTCAGTGGAATACTCCAATAAGGACTTTCCTGGGCTTTCCTCTTAATACCTATATTATTCAGGGTTCTCCAGAGGTACAGAGCTATATATATCTGAGAGAGAGACTTTAAGAAATTGGCTCATGCAATTGAGGGGCTGGCAAGTCTGAAATCTGCAGGGTTGTAAGGACTAATGTTGCAATTTTGAGTCCAAAATCCGTAGAGCAGGCCAACAAGCAGGAAACCTGATAGGGTTTCTATGTTACAGTCTTCAGGCAAAATTGTTTCTCCCTCAGGAAACCTGTTTGTATATTAAACTCCTTCAACTGATTAGATGAGGCCCACCCACATTGCAGACGTTAATCTGCTTTACTTAGAGTCAGTTTATGAAATGTTAATCACATCCACAAGTACCTTTACAGCAACATCGAGATTAGCATTTGACCAAGCAACTAGTCACCTTAGCCCAGCCAAGTTGGCATATAAAATTAACCATCACAATAATTTCATAATTTGCTTGGTCTATGATTCTATTTCAGCTACAGCTCTTTCCACTAGACTTACGTCTTGGGCTGTCTCTCTGTTCCAAATGCATATTAGTTATCTATTGTGGTGTAATAAGTTACCCTCTGACCCCAACTTTAGCAGCTTAAAGCAACAAACATTTGTTACCTCACAGTTTCTGAGACTTGGGGGATCTGTGAGTGGCTTCGATATCTGGTTGGGGCTTAGGGTCACTCATGAGGTGGCAGTCACAATGTCAGGGGGGCTGTAGCCATCTCAAGATGTCACTGGGGCTGAAGAATCTGCTCCCCGTCCAGGCCTTTGCAACACAGCAGCTTGTTTCCCAGAAAAGTGGTTGGAAAAAGAGAGAACCCAGTACAGAAACCACAGTCTTTTATAACCTAATCTTGGAAGTGACATAACTTCTTTTCTGCTGAATATCACAATGTCGCACAAACCCATCCAGTCCAGTGGGAGGGTGTGAATACCAGGAGGTAGAGCTCTCTGGGGGCCATCCCGGAGGCTGAAGCACCCCTGTATTCTCAGCTTCTTCTCCCACCACACCAGTCATGGCGTATGGCATGCAGAGGACACACACTCAGTGGATGTTTGTGGGATGAATAGCTGATCGAATGAGGACACAAACCCAGAGAATATGAGGTTGTGTTGAAATTCTGATGGCATTTTCCACTAAAAAATAATGTGCAAGGAGGGAGCGTTCCTTTCCCTATATTATTAGAAATGTTTGCATTGCCAGTAATAACCATTCATGTCTGCAAATATTTTAAAACTCCTGTTAAAAGTCAGAATGACCCAGTCACTTTGCTTTTATTTTAAACAGTTGAAATAATTCCCACTGAAAAAAATAGGGATTTTTTTTGGGGGGGGTGGATATTGGGTGATGTCTGGGTCAATAAGGAGGTAATTTGGGAATGGACCCAGTTATAGGTAGAGTGGATCTGGGTGATACTGGTTGCAGCAGTACAAAACTTGAAGTGGCATGCATGCATTGGGTACTGGGATTCTTATGCAAAATGGGATTGGAAGGATGCTTAAGAAAACCTTCCTTTCTCACGAATATAGCATTGTTAAATATTGCTTCAGATTTTAATTTCAACTTTGAAAGCTAAGCAAAAGTGAAAGTATGTAATGGTCAGGATCCTCTGGGTCTTCTTATTGTCCTTAAATGTGCTTCATTGGAACCATACTTCTGGATAGAATTTTGGAAATTGTGTCACTGGCAACTGTTACCACCTTTCTTAATTTTGTTTTTAATTTTCTAAGGTCCCATGAGTTGATTATGAATTCTTAGAAATCATAAAAAAATATTTTTGAAATGAAACAATGCCTCAGTGCTGCAGGACATGTAAATTTTGATTTTCATATTTTTAATTTAAATAAAGTAAAAACTTTGGGGCTTTTCTCTCCTGGTTGCAGACCTGAGTGGCGCATGGACTGTCATTTTTCCCTCTAATAAGAAGATGAGGGACTAGTCCAGCTCATTAGTGGGAAATAGCATAAGAAACATACCAGGAAAATAAGTGTATTTGAAAGGAAGGCTAACTGGTTAGAACACAGTAGCATGTACAACACTGCAGAGAAAAATGAAGGTATGATGCCAAAAAAAGCTTAAAAGAAAAAAAAAATCACAGAATGACTGGGAGAAGAAGAGGCTGGTTATCCTAACAAAGAATAAAATCTACTATACCTGAAAGCAAGAAAGACAGAAAGAAAGAAAGAAAAAGAAAGAAAGGAAGGCAGGAAGAAAGGAAGGAAGGAAGGAAGGAAGGAAGGAAGGAAGGAAGGAAGGAAGGAAGGAAGGAAGGAAGGAATCAAGGGGGAAAAGTTTTCTTTTTTCTTTAAAATAAAATAAAAAAAAATCAGAGGGAACCTGAATGGTTCAGTTGGTTGAGCATCTGCCTTTGGCTCACATTGTGATCCTGGGGTCCTGGGATGGAGTACTCCATCATGCTCACCTCAGGGAGACTGTTTCTCCCTCTGCCTGTGTCTCTGTATCTCTCATGAATAAATAAGTAAAGTCCTTAAAAAAAAAAAAAAAAGAGGGGCAGCCTGGGTGGCTCAGCGGTTTAGCGCTGCCTTCAGCCCAGGGCCTGATCCTGGAGACCCGGGATCGAGTCCCACGTCGGGCTCCCTGGATGGAGCCTGCTTGTCTCTGCATCTCTCTCTCTCTCTCTCTCTCTCTCTCTCTGTCTCTCATGAATAAATAAATAAAATCATAAAAAAAAAGAAATCAGAAAGCAAAAAAAAAGTTGAAAAACGTATAATAATTTCTATTGAAAAGGACTTGAGCTATCTCTGCTAGCATTCACCCAGTTGAACCTTTTGCCCAAAATGATTACATTTTATGAATCATATTTAACTGATAGCAACAAAAATATTTTCAAAAGCAAGAGAATATTTTAAAGCTTTCATCTACTTACATAACACAAATCCTAGGGAAAGGTTCATACGTTTAGTATGTGGGGCTCAGAAGGCCAGCTGAGGTGATCAAAGCCAATAGATTTGGCATGTATTTACAGACTCACAACATCTTCCTTTTACAGAGAGTTTCCTGGTTCACTGTTCCCTTGCTCCTCAGGCCTGGTCACCAGCCAGTGAAGTAGGAATGACATAATACCTGTCTACTGACTTCCCCAAGAAGTCCATTAACTGTCAAAGTGCAGGCTGTGTTTGGCCATCACTTAAATCTTGCAAGCAGACTTTGAATGAATGTGGAGGTCGAGGCATTCTCGTTTGACTATCCTATTGAAGCTGAATTCCAACGGAAAGATTGGGAATTTTCTAGGTCTATAAATCATCAACTCTATACTTTTCCTGCCCCCCTAGAAACTCAGAACATAGAAGGACTGTCATAATTAAGCAACTAAATACATTTTCTTAAGGGTCTCCTGCCCAATTGCCAGTATGCTTTCTTTTCAGAAACTGGTTCCACAATCTCTACTTCTCTCTCTTTGATGATAGGTAGATGATAGAGAGATATTCGTGTACACACATACACACATACACACACACAATGATGTTGCATATATATGGGATTGCTTTTATTTTTTTTTTAAAGATTTTATTTATTCATGACAGACACAGAGAGAGAGAGGCAGAGACACAGGCAGAGGAAGAAGCAGGCTCCATGTAGATAGCCTGATGCAGGACTCGATCCTGGGACTCCAGGATCATGCCCTGGGCTGAAGGCAGGCGCTAAACCACTGAGCCACCTAGGGATCCCCTATATCATCTTATTTAAACAAAAATAATAATCAAAATGTTTAAAGAGAGATGCCTGGGTGGCTCAGTGGTTGAGCTTCTTGACAAGCAGGAGGAGCCCTGGGCTTCATGTGAGGGAGGTTTTGCTCATAGCCCAGAGAATGATATGAAAGACAAAGTTGGGGGTGATGTGAGCATAAAAAGCAAGACATACAGGTCAGAGAGCCTCAGTCCTAAGCATTTAGGCAAAGAGGGTGAATTTACACAAAAGATGAGAATTTGGAACTAGTGTGCTAAATGAGAGCAAAAATATGTAGCAAGAAGGATAGAGACAGAATTAGCTGAAATTATTTTATGGTTGAGCCACAAGAAATTCTTCCGGGGTTCTTTTAAACCTTCGGAAGGAACCATGAAAAGCATTGAGCTAATTCTGACACCACAATAATAACAACAATAATAAGAGCAGCTAACATTATCAGACACTTTCTGTGTGCCAAAATGTATGCTAACTGCTTTATAACAATGATCTCATTTGGCAGACCAGATTTTATGTTTAGTTTATTTGAAAATGTAAGTCCTGCGATATATTTCTGTGTAAAGAAATCAAAGAATGTAGTTCCTTCTTATGCATTCCTTACAGCACATAACCTTTGGGAATATTTTGATGAATCCTTAATTTTCTGACATGCAATGATTTTAGATTAGATTTTTAATGTGATGGTGATAGAGCTTTTACGGCTTGTCCTCCTCAGTTGCTTGAGAACGTTCTGGTGAGCTGTTAGTTCTGTACTTGTATATAATTGTCGTTTCTCTGGCAATTGGCTAATATAATCATCAGGAAATCATTGCTTTTTTAGCCTTTAAAAATGTGCTATTTACCTCATTTCTATGGCTTTTCTCTAAGAACTTTTAGTTCTTATTTAGGTGTTATTTAAACATTATTATTACCTCTCTTGACAGCTTATGTTCCAGCATATCATGTTGGTCTGCTTTAAAAGGTTTAATTTTTTTCTTAGGATTTCTGATTGTCCAGAGAGCACATGAGACTGCTTTGTTCCGAATTTTAATGACCAGTTAGGGTAGCAAGCGCCACTTTTTGTTTTGAATATATTTTGCCATGAGTGTATATTTTTTTCCTATAACTCAAAATATTGTATGCGCATTAGGCTTATAACAAGCTTAATTCAAATCGTACATGTAAATATATTTTGTCTAGTGGGCTTTTCTGTTAACATTCCTGAGTTTTTGTTTTAGCATCATAATGTGCTGCCTTTTACATTAGAACAAAAGCCCCCAAATGTCGGTTCATCAGCTGACAATACCAGTTTTGTCTCTTAATTAGAAAAGAGAATAAAGCTGTTTAGGGGTGTCAATAAAATGACAGATGCATCATTAGCAGACGGCTATGGTGGATCAGTTCTGTGCAAATACTTGGAATGGAATTAATAGGAATTTCGGCTAGCATATTTAAATCACAAGCTGGGAGAAGAAAGCAGTGTTTTAATGCAGTGAAGTAGTAAAAGAAAACGGGAGTGAACGGCCATTTAAGACTGAATTAAGAGTGTAAGAGAAATCAGGTTGCAATAGATAATAAATTACTGAGAATTTTATATATTATTAATATATCACAAATGAGCCATTATGGGTATTGTATGATTAATTCATTTAATAAATATTTATTGAGGGTCTACTACATGCCAGGTGGTAAATTTAATGAGAGAGTACAAGCCCTGAGTCCAAACCCAATGTGACTGTCCCTTGTAATTAGTAGGACAGAATTTCAGTTCAACCATAAATCTCTGAAGAGGTTCTTTGAAGTTTTTGCATTTGGATGGTCTCACACTGTGTAAAACCCAGGTCACTCAGTGTGATTCAGAAGAGAATTCCATTTAGTTCCTATTTCCTCAATGGTTGGCGAGGTTGCTTTAGCAAGCTAGGCAGGTGCACATGGGTGTGTCCTGCACAAGGTGTTAAGATCATGTTATTCAGTGATCAAGAAGCACTTTACTCACAAGACTAATCACTATACTTATTCAATTATTATATTCCCAGTACTTCAAATAGTGCCTCCATAGAGTAGGCAACAGCACATACTTATTAATAAATGATTGAGAAAAAATCCATATGAAACTGAAGGCAAGCAATAGACTAATTAGATAAACTGTAAGAAAGGTATGAATTATGCTAAAAGATCTTCATTTTGTTTGAAATCTATTCAGTGCTTGCTCACTCTGTCAACGCTTAGAACACCTGAGTTATGCCATATACTGTCATTGTCCTAGAGGGTTGAAAATGAAACATACAGTCCCTGCCCTCCAGGAGCTGCCAGTTTAGCCTTTCTTTTGGAGTGATTCTGGCCAAACTAGAAATCCTCCCCATGATGTATGATCCTATGAAGTAGAAGAATACAAAATCTCACAGACCTCTAAGGGTTGGCCTTGGAGCTGTGTAAAAATGCCACTTTTTGGTAAATCTCTGCAGGAAAAATGTATCCACCCTGAGTCAAGACCCACATACATAGTATTGTGGGTGACCCTCAGATTATGTCTGGAAATTTTAAGTGTGCCCTCTCAGGAATTGCCATGCTCTCTCTTTTACCTCATATCCCCCATTTCAGCCACCTTTGTTCCAATGATGTCTCTAGTGTGTTTAACACTAGACACTCTAGTGTCTCTAGTGTGTTTAGCACTCGTTTCTCTATATGACAATATCATCTAATGATAAATGATAAAGAATCAGGAACAAGTATTTTCTTAACATTTTAGTTTTTTTAAAAAAAATTTAGTTTTTACATTAATAAAGAAATTAAATTTAATAGGTATTATTCAAAATCAGTAAATAAGTAGGAATAGGAATAATGGGTATTATTCAAAATCAGTAAATAAGTAGGAATAGGAATAATAGGTATTATTCAAAATCAGTAAAATACTTCACGTGTGAGCTGAAATTTTCATTTCGCAAACAAAAGTACTACATCTTGCAGTTTGCATTGTCTCATTGTTTAAGATTTTAAGCATAAAAAAAAATTCCAGAGGGTTACAAAGAATGGCAGAATTGTGACTGGTTCTCTTCCTTCATCATTACGATCACTGTGCTATCATATATATTTAGAATCTACTATTTAAATAAACCACCGAGGTTAGGAAACATTAATTACATTAAAAGTGAATTTATATATTTTCAAGCAGTTAAGAATTGTACTCTTGAAATAATGCATGTAGTTGAGTCTGGGTCAGGAGAGACAGCTGTATAATTGGTAATTCTTCTAATTTAACTTTCTTGCAGAATACCATGTTCATAAGAGGAAAGGTAAGAAAATTGCTTATTTGTGTAAGCCCAACAATTACTTAGACCTTAGGTCAATAAAAGGAGTACTTATCTCTTAGATTGTTTAGAAGTGTTGACACATGGTAATTATAAAAAGCAGACCTACTTTTAATAGTTTCATCATTGTTTCTCAATCGTCTGTGGAGTGACCACCTTATTGTCTGTGTCCTAGTAGATAGCTCCCGCCATTCTGCCCTTGGTCTGCCATTGTAACTATCTGCCAAACCTGTGGACCAAGACTTACCTGAACCTAAAACCAGTGTTCTCCTCAAGCAGACCCTAGCAGGGCTTGGTGGCCCTCACTCTGACTTCTCTTTAAACCCTGATCTGTGTGGGACCACTTGGTTGGTCCCTGAGTATGAATCTGTTATTACTCTACCCTGGTATGATTCCTTGACTTAATTGACATTCTAGACTTTGAAACTTGTCTGCCTGAACCTGCTGTGCCTAACTGCCCCTCTTTGTCTTCAGTGACAGTGGTCTTCCTATCTTTTGTTACTAATCAGCTCACATCTGCCCTTTGCCTTTGTCCACATTTTGTCCCTGGCACACCTACCTTCCTGGCTTGTTTGCTGGCCCAGCTTCATTACTCTACCACTAATTTCCTTAGTTTGGGTAGTCAGCACTTAAGGAGGAGCACATTGATAAGTCAGAGTATGGTTGTATAGATTTCTTCCAGGTCTGCTGGTAGAGATGGGACACAGTGTTGCTTTGACCAGATGAGCACACTGGCAAATGCCAACTGACTAAGGCAAAGGGCAATGAAAGCACCTGTCTGCCCACTGTCTCCTGCTGCCTATGTGCTGTTTCACTAAAGTGACCAGGTAGAGGGTTTTTAGGTTTCCCTGGTTTTTCAAGTATTTTCTCACTTTTGCTTATTTGTCAGTGCCACCAGAAGGATTTTAAAAATAATCCATCCTCACCCCTAATGCAAAACCTTTAATGACTTGACCTTTTCAGTCTGATAACAAATTTTCCAGCTGGTTTACAGACACCAGATTGCACTCTCTACCCTAACCTTCACCCTTCACCCACCCACAACCAGTTCCTGCCCCATGCTTGGATTGTGTTAATTCCATCTCATCCCCTACTCCATCTGCTAAAATTTTGCTTAGCCTCCAAGGCATCAGTGCCTGGGTAGACTCTACGTCTACCCCCTTCCTATTCTATGCGGGTCTCTGCTGTCTTCTCTCTGCCCTGCGGCCCATTTGTGGACACCTGTGTTTAGTACTACTACATTGTTGGATTTTTGTATTTTTTGCATCTGGGCTTCAGACCTCCTAAAGGAGGGACTGTGTTTTGTTCATTGTATATATATATTCAGTGTCCAGCCCTGTTGTTGGTGATAGTATTTTTTAAGTGGTTAAAGAATGAAAGAGAGAAACAAAAATAATGCTATAGTGACTTTGTGAATTACTGTTCTTATTTATTAGAGCTATGTTTGTCTTAGAGTTTAGAGTGAGGATGGAGGTAAAGTGGTCCAAACTGCCAAGTTTAAAGGGATCAAAAAGAATACAGACAAGCAGCCCTGTGAAACTTAGAGGACTGAAACAATCACTGTTGTACAGAATACGATCTGATAGTTGCTATTTATGGTTAAGACCTACAGTCATGAAAAAATCTTTAAATTTATGTGATCATTGTTTAATGATATCAAGTCAGGGAAATTTGTGATAAAATTTACAAGTACTACTATCCTGAACATTTTGTAATAGAGCTATACAAAGCTGACTCATCAGAAATATTTCCATTCCTCTGTGATCCAAAACAAAGGTATTGCTTTATTTTTCACCAATAGCACTTCAAGTATATGTCAATCTTAATTGGCAGCAGGTCTACTTAGAGCTAGGCCACTACGAAAGATTCTTCTACTTACTGCATAAGGTTACATACATTGACTTACTTAGTTTCTGCAAGGAAGAAAGTGCTCAGTTCACTTTATCTTTCCTTTTTTATTTTTTCACACAATAACCACAAGGTGAGGAAAAGAAGCTGTAATGTCAATGCCATCACTTATTATCACTGATTTTTTTAAGTTATAATTACTGACTCATTCACACATTCATTCTTTCAACAAACATGTATCAAACACTTGCCATATGTCAGATACCTTGCCAGGCTCCAGGCGAACTAGATCCACCAAGGTCAAGGGTATATGGTATCAATAGACAAGGAACCGTCCTCTGTATATTGGCATGGCCTGTACCTATGGCAGAGATGGGCCCTCTCTGCTTTGGGAAAATAGGCTCTTTTGGAAATGGGAACACGAAAGCACACAAGAGAAAAATGGAAATGAATTTAAAATATCTGTCTCTGTGTGCATTATAGCTATAGTCAGTACTCAGCTGTTAAATCCAGCAAAAATTCCATTGCTTTAATTAATTTCTTTGTGCTGATTCTTCCTAGTAAGCCTTAATTTTAACAAAGTTAATTAGGTTGAAGATTAAAAATCCCATTAGTGTCGATCATTCACTTCTTGGCTCTGTCAACAAGGTGCTAAAACCTTGCTCGGTTCCGGAGGGGCAGGGGAGGAAAGGGGCAGAAAGAAGCACTCAAGCTAGCCATTTGGCATTCTTCAGAACCAGATATTTAATGCTGTTTTTAAAGCTTTAAATGGATATCTGATACTAGTGTCATTTAAAAGCATATTTTTGTACTTTTCCAAACATGGCTTATCTGAAATTCTTTAGACCCATGGCTGTTTGTTTTCTGAGAAGTCTATGGCAATTGTATGTTTGCTGAGAAACTCTATCCCATCTACTCTGATTATCTAATTTGCAGGTTTGCAGAACATAGATTTTTAATCAAGGACCTGTTTCTACTGTCACCTCGTCCGTCTGTTTATTATGGTTAAAGACTCAATGGTGGCTAATATCTCACCCAGAGCAGGAAAAAACAAACCATTAATAAATTCATGAATTACCTACAAGCCCTAATTGTGTTCAAAATACTCGTTTGTTCAAGTTATACTTTCTGCTTTGGCTCCCATACCCAACATAGAGTGGCAGGAACTGCAGAAATCCAAACACATGCTGTCGACACTCACTCCCAGGTGGTGGCTATAATGCTAATGCAGCAGCCACACAGATAGAAGGGGGGCCAAGACCAGAGCAAGGGAGCCCAACTGCAGGCCTAAATATATTATCTTGCTCACAGTGGAAAGTTACTGGTGAGGAGGAAGCCAGAGAAGGTGGAGGAGGTGGGAAGCTATTGAAATCAAATTCAGACAGGGACAGGGCAAGGGCACTCCACTTCTGACCAGAGTTGAAGGCCATGGGAAATTTGATCAAGGGAAGATTTGAAAAACAAAGTAAACGTTATCCAGAACATTTTTCTCCAAGCAGATGCACCTAAAAATTAGGAACAGTCAGAACAAGGCATAGCCCATAAAATTTCTCTGGGACATGTGAGCCCACAAAAGATGGAGGAACTCCAAAAGACTAGAGTAAATGGGAGGGCAAGTAGGTAGCTTGAACCCTCAACATGTGTGTGTGTGTGTGTGTGTCAAAGGGAGTGTGTAGTGGTGCATAGAATGTTCTGCACATAGTGCATCATCAGAAGTATTGTGTTCACATGGGAAAGCAGAACTTCTTTCCTTGAGCTACTGCACATAAATCCCTACCACTGGCATTACTATTATGTAGACAGGTTAAGTTGGTATGAATAGGTGTGATCACAACAGGCCAACACATGAAATGCAAAAACGGGCGCCTGGGTGGCTCAGTGGTGGGACATCTGTCTTTGGCTCAGATGGTGATCCAGGGTCCTGGGATCAATTCCCACATTGGGCTCCCCACAGGGAGCCTGCTTTTCCCTCTGCCTGTGTCTCTGTCTCTGTCTCTCTCTCTCTGTGTCTCTCATGAATAAATAAGCAAAATCTTTAAAAAAAAAAAAAAGAAATGGAAAAACACAGAGTTTAATTTATAGATGGTCTCTAGCTATCATATCTTGGAAAACTAGGGCCTGGAGCAAGCTCTGTAGAGATGGTTTCCTGTCAAAAACCTATTGATAGACTCGGGTGGGTTGCCTCCACCCGGGGAATATAAGTACCTATTCATGGTGAAGCAAGATGGGATTTCTTCAGGGGAAATGTGTTTCTCTTCGGGCTTTGGGCTCATCATTTAAATAATGAAGATGGGAAACTCCGTTATTTCTGTGGTCCATTTTAATTCTGAAAATCTCTGATTCTTGGCTCTATGAGTGTTGTTATCTACGCTTATCATTCCCTTTTCCCCTCTTCTTTTCTGAAAAAACTCTGAATCTATCGCCTATGAATCCACCCCAAAACATAGCCTGCTACTGTGGAAATCCTGTTCAGACCTGTTGGGCAGAGTATTCTGTTTCTCAGAGCTTAGGTGTTAATTAAGCCTTTAGCACCGCCTCTTATCTCTTCACACACTCCCTGTTCTGGTCAACCTCTACTGCCTATGAGAGTCTGCTTGAAAATGTTCCAACGTACCTTCTCTGTTCAGAGCATCAGCCTTTGCTCATGCATTTTGCATCACAGTTCAAGATAGGAAGGAAAGAAGTTGTATTGACATCTTGCAAAGGGACAGACTGCACAGTCCTAGCTCACTCAGTTAATTCCTCTCAATAAGTGGAATCATTGTTTTAATGATTCTCTGCTAGAAACTTTATGGACATTTAAAGATGCCAGTAAAAAAAAAAAAAAAGAAAAGAAAAGAAAAAAAATAAAGATGCCAGTAACTTACCTGGCCCTATATTTGCGCGTGTGTGTGTGTGCACGCGCACGTGTGTGTGTATACTCACTTAGCATATTCTCATGTGCCAAGAACATAAACTTATGAACTTTAAGCCTGCATTTCTTGGGAGACAGATATGGGTCTGGTTGCCCCATCTGAAATGGTTATCTGTCCAGGTGTCTCCTAATTAATATGAGGTACGGCTCTGAGATGATAAAAATGTCTCTTGGGTTAAAGTTTGAAGGAATCTCAATTTTCTATCTGCCCCTCCTCCCCTTACACACACACACACACACACACACACACACACACAAAACCATTCAATAAAAAGATAGTGTGATTGTTTAGATAGTAGGAATCATGGACGAGAAAGGTGAAATATGGGATCTTTTCTCCCTGATAAATAATCCATCAAGTCTTGTGGGTTTAGGGTGGGTGAGTATCAGTATGCTTTGAGGAAAGGAGGGGAAGAATGAGGTAGGAAGAGACAGAATAGGGTCTGCTTTGTACTTTGTCTACCAACTGTGTTACATCATATTGTTTTCAAATTAGTGCAGGTAAAAGGCATTGCATACCCAGAACGACTTAATCAGTCACCTCCATTCATTAATCAAGTCAGAAACAAGAGCGTCCAGGTCCATGTTGATGTAATTTCAGCTTGGAGGAAAGACTTTCTTCTCATTAAGGTCTTAAACTTGGCTCGCTTCTTAGTTACCTAAAATTAGAATGGCCAATCTTCCATAAGTACATATTATTAATCTTCTCATTATTATTCAAAATAATTTATTGAGTGCATACTATGTAAATCACTTTGTACAAGCTCTATGAAAGGAACGAAAAAAAGGAATGAAAATATCAACTCCTGTTTCAGTTTAAACATCCCTGCTTCAGAGAAGCCTTCCCAGACCATGTGGTCCAAATGCAGCATTCCAGCCACTTGGAATCATATCCATCTTGCTTTATTTTCTATGCAACTTTGTCACTCACTCTGTTTCTTTCAATTAGTGATATGTTCAGGTGATAACTAGTTTTCCCCAAGGAGGATATAAGTTTCATGATAATAGAATCTCGTTCAGTTTTATATTAATCGTCTCCAGAGAAACAGAATCATTTGGACATATAGGTATATGTATGGGTATATGTATATGTGATATGTATACAAGAGATGACATGTATATATGATATTTACATATGTATGTGTATATGTTTTATTTTAAGGAATTGGCTCACAGAATTACAGGAGATGTCAAGTCTAAAATCAGTTGGACAGGATGGCAGGCTGGAGAAGTTGATACTGTATTCTTGAGACAGAATTTCTACTTTCTAAGGAAAAATACAGTTTTGCTTTTTATTTTTTTCATAGAGACAGTGACTTTATTTTTTTTTAGATTTTATTTATTTTTATTTGACAGAGAGATAAGGAGGATAAAGAGAGCCAGAGAGCACAAGTGAGAGGAATGGCAGAGGGAGAGAGAACAGACTTCCCACTGAGCAGGGAGCCCGATGCTGTGATGTTGGGCTCAATCCCAGAACCCTGGGATCATGATGTGAGCCAAAGTCAGACGCTTATCTGACTGAGCCACCCAGGCACCCTCAGTCTTGGTTTTTAGACCTTTCAACTGATTGGATAAGTCTGACTCCCATTGTTGATGGTAATCTCCTTTACTTAAAGTCAACTGATTGTAGACATTGACCACATCTATAAAATACCTTCATATCAACACCTAGATTAGTGTTGGATCCAGTAACTTGGTACTATAACCCAATCAAGTTGACACATAAAATGAATGGCCATACCTCTGGATCTCTACAGTTTAGTACAGTGCCTAGTGCATGGTAGGTAGTCATTAATATCCATCAACTACCTACTAATTAGTTCATTGTATAGGCTTTACAAAATACCCTATAAGATACAATGCTGCCCTCCTGTACTTATGATCAAGATCGAAAGATACATCCCATGCAAGGAAATTAAGCCACCAGCACCAGGCAGTGTGTGATTCAGAGCTAACATGAGTGATACTAACACCAATTAAAGAAAAAAACAAAAAAAAGACGGTACTGAGAGAAGGGAAGATCCTTGTTAGCAGGAGGAATGTGAAAAGTCCTGTTTGGGGGTCTGGTAGTCTATGTCAGGTTGTTATTTCATTGCCATTTTTTCACTGTTTGACAATAACTAACAACCCAGTGGGGTGGCTTTTTCTTTGCCCTCTCTGGGTCTGTAGCTGTCTGTCTTCAATTCATCTCTGCAGGTGAGAATGGCAATGAACTGTTTTCTTGGGGGGACGTGCCTCTGTGGTTTGGTTCCTGCAGAAAGAGTGGCCCTTCTGCCTTCTTTGAACTATCATCCTCTTGGATCTTGTGGGTCAGCTCTTAATTGGGTGGGTGAGGTGACTCATTTAAGCTATTTTGTACTTAGTGACTTCAGTGTTAATACTTTACTGACTGCAATAAATGTCATTTTGTTAATTAGTTTGGGAATCTTTTTATCTTGGAGAAAATAGTGGAAACTATTTTATGTACTTACTCAGATCATCTCCTATAAAAGTTATCCTTCTTAAGAAGCTAGAAGGCTTTATGTTATTCCACTATATATGATATTAAAAGATAAATATAAACATTTAAGGAAAAATGAATAGGAAAGCTGGTGTAGGGTGAAGTGTATTCATCCCTTTGCCTCTATTGCTGGCTGCTTCTGACTTACAAGGGAGGGTATCTGTGATATATGTATGAGAGGAAGGCACCCCGGGATTACAAAGAAGCCATGTAGTACAGAGCAAGAGACCTACTATTCTCTGGGATCTGACACTGGGGTGTGGCCTTTAGCAAATGCATCGTCATTGTGGGGACAAATTCAAAATAGTTGGAATTGGAATAGTCTTTAAACATTTTTAAGTCCTGAAACACTGTTTACACACAGAATTTTACATTTTTTAAAGACTTATTTATTTTACTTTAGAAAGAGAGAGACCACAAGTGAGTAAGGCAGAGAGAGGGAGAGAGAATCTCAAGCAGACTCTATGCTGAGCATGGAGCCCAAGGCTCAGCCTCACAACCCTGAGATCACAACCTGAGCCAAAACCAAGAGTTGGGTGCTTAACCGACTGTGTCACCTAGGCACCCCCACAAAATTGTACATTTAATTCTAATCTATGAAACAGCGAAAGCCAATGCTGGAAGCCAGAGTTGGCATGGAGGTGGCTGGGTGTAGGTGTGTGTATATGTGTGTGTGTATGTGTGTGTGTGTTAGTGGCTGAAGCCCACCAGCTGCGGCCTTCATTCTCTGTCCCGCAGGGGACTTTAGAAAATCCCTAAGGCTTCAGAGTACAGTGTGCAAACTATAAATTCAGTGAAATGGAATGATGCCTTTGCCTGCTTTGAAATCCTCTGGGAAAAAAAGTAAGTGACATAACTCATAAACGAGTTTTTACAAAAAAATGTTTTCTTTAAAATAATAATTATGTAAGAAATATGGGGACATGTCTTGCCGTACAATGTTAAATTGATACAGGAGTATCTAGAGTTACAGTGTGAAAAACCCCTTCAGTTGGCTTCTCTTTGCTGCCTCTCCCATGCTCACCCCAAGCTTTATTGGGAGTTTGGTGTGAAAGTTCCTAGATCTTTATTGTTGCATTATTTTATTAATACATGAGGGGAAAGGAGGCATTTATATAAATTGGTTTATATAAGACTTCTTACTCTATAGCTTTCCTATTTCACTTAATAGCATGCCTTAGAAGTCTTTCTGTGTCAATAAGATATACCTTATTTTTTCTAACGTTGTGTGTGAGAATCCCCATTTACCCCATGCTATCAGTAGCCCTGGAAATTATCAATCTTTGAAATATTTCCTGTCAGAACAGCAAATTTAAAATCTTCCTGTTGTTTTATTTTCTCTGATTGCTCATTCATTTGAGCATTATAAATTGGCAAGGTAGATTTTCTAGATCTGTTATGTTGAAGGCTGCCTAATGTCTAAAAAGAGATTTTAACCATGGAATCTGTTTAACAAATCTATTAACTGTTATGCTTTATGTCTCTCAAAAGAAAGTAAGGCCCTGAAACCTGTAAAGCAGTTTTCTTCTAGGATTCAAACATATATTCATGGACTTATAGTTATTAGTGGTCTTGAGTAGAGAACATTTTATTAATTAGAAGAAACTCATTGTTCTCATGATGAAATGTAAATAGAATTTGAATTAATAAATGCAATAGTTACCATCCCTACTTTGATTTAAAATACCAGGTCTAGTATTAAAGTCCCAGCATTCTCTTTTTAACTGGGTTTTGGGTTCGTTTGTTTGTTTGTTTTTAGATCTTATTTATTTATTCATGAGAGGCAGAGACACAGGCAGAGGGAAAAGCAGGCTCCCTGCAAGGAGCCTAATGCAGGACTCAATCCCAGGACCCCAAGGATCACGACCTGAGCCAAAGGCAGATGCTCAACCACTGAGCCATCCAAGCATCCCTCCTTTTAACTGTTTTTAGCCCAGTTTACTTGTCAGTTTAATAGAGATTTTTAAAATAGAGATTTAATAGATATTTTTTCCTTTAAAGGCAAAACAAAACAAAACTGAGTATCAAGCTTTGACTTCTTATTTCATATACTAGTACATCCAGTAAGTTGCCAAACCAATCCATCATAAGGGGGCACAGATCTCCTAAGTAAATGCCACTAAAAAGGAATAGACTTAGTAAGATTAATAATCATTTTAATTTATAGCACTCTCTCTCCCAAAGACACTTGGGAAGCTTTGCAAACATTTGAACCAAAATGTACTTTAAACCACTGGGAAACAGATATGTAAACTTGCTTTAAAAAAAATAAAATACGAGCCTCTTAGAGTGGTCCTTCATATTCAGGGATGACACATTCATATTATATAGTTATCAGTTCAACAAGTTTTTACTGCATTTTATTTGTTCTCCCCGAAGCCTTATTTTTGATAGATGATGCCTAAGATATACTGGGAGCGTCCTTTCAATATCGTGTGACTGATGAAAGGCAAAACAAAACAATTTATCAAATCACACTGCATACATCCCTATAAATTTGGAGAGTGATGAATCTGTAGACCCATAGAACTTGGCATGTCATGTATTCATCAAAGGTAAAGCCCCAAACATCTCAAACACTCTGATGACAGGAAGGCTGATCTTACATGGGGGGAAAAAGAAAGTAATTACTCTCTGCAACTATTCCTATACTATAAGAATTCTTTGAGAGATTGAGAAGTTGTCTGTAGAGTTTGAGTTCAGAGATGTATGGAGAATTTGATATGAATATTTGAACAGAGGATGATGTCATCATATTCCTTTCTTATTTAGCAAAGTAAACGGGTTTACAAAAGGGTCAAAAACACCTACTATGCATTATGCTCTGTCTCATATTTATAGCTGCTTTATAAAGTTCCAAATAAAACATTTCCATTCTGCTCCAAGGAACTAAAAGACGATTATTTTGCCCATCACAGATATTTTACAAATGCAGATAAGAAACATATTGACCTAACTTCATTCTCTAATGGCAAGGTGCCCACCCAATACCTAATTAGAAATGAGTTTCATCCCTTGTAACTTGGTGAGTAGACTAATGAATTTTTGCAGTGTGCTTTTTAGTACAAAAGGATCAGAGAATAATTGTCTTCCTTGTCTGCTTCAAAAGCTCAAGATTTTTAAAGGTCAGTATTATTACCAACTCCTAAAACACTTACAATATTTCCTGAAAGCATTAGGAAAGTGGTGGCTTTTTTTTTTTTTTTTAAGTGGTGGCTTTTTAGGATCCTTTGTGTTAGGATGTTCAAAATAGGCAAGAATTAATCTCCAGCTCTTGCCGTGGCCCTCTTGGGCCAGAATGCTCTGTCGAACCATACACTGTACTACTACAAGGACGTTAATATAGTGACCCCTGAGGGAATGTGTAATTCTGCCCAATTTGAAATTACCTAGTTATTATGAGATCCTTGCTTCAAAAGCCTTTTTATGCCTGTTTGTTGGTTGGTTTAGTTCTACTAGCACAACTTAGCATATAGTGATAGGGTGGTGTAAGGTTTTTTTTTTCCTTCTATTTTCCCCAGGCATTCAGAACTTCCCCCACTCACTTTGAGAAGAAGTAGTTATATTTAATTAAAGAAAATACCTTCCATATTTACCAGAAACCTTATTTTGGTGGCTAGCCCTTGATTCCCTGAGAATCCTGGCCTCTTTCTAGAATATCCTGGTAACTTTGAAGTTGTTTGAGTGAGAAGCTGGATGACAATAAATGCAGTTGAGTGGAAATATCCTCTTACAGGATTGTGAAGACATTAGAACTAGAACAAATGAACATTTCAGGGTAGATACTTTTTCACCTCAATTCCCAGATTAATTAATAATACTAGCTTAACACAACTTTTTTTTTTTAATAGCCAACAATATTTGTTATCTGGTGGTTTGTGCACTTTTTTTTTTTAAGGCAGATAACTAGTCTAGCAGACTAACTAATCATGATGTTAAATAATAAGAATCATCAACACTGTTGAAAGGAGAAAATCCAAACAAATAAATGGATACTAGACTGTTTTCTCTTCAGTTCAATTCAGTTTTTTTCCTGTTGGTAAGTTATACTCATTCTCCTTTACTAAAACAGCTATAAGTTAGTGTCATCAAAACTCACCATTTTGCAAAACACAAACACACACTCCTGTGTGGTCATTTAAAATTTTTTTCCTTCCATTTGCATTTCCTCTCTTGAGTTAGATCCTGTAAAGTACATTTGTGATAACATGAAAATTAGGCTTGCCTAGCAGTGTACAGTATATTGGCTTATTCCAATTCCAGTTAAATTTAATGATGCAAACCTAAAACAATGTTTTAAAAAATAGTATGTATGTACATGTGTGTTTGGGTGTATGGGTAATTATATTTATACAAGCTTGTTTCTTTTTTATAAAATCTGATACCCTAAAAACAGGCTCTTTAATTATATATCTCTCTTAGTTATATAAAGAAAAAACTAATACGTGTTACTTTGGGTTTTATCTCTGAAAAGAAGTAATGGAAAGGATTTTTTACACTCCCCAAAAATCTGCTTGGTAATAACCATAATTATTTTTCTAAATTGATTACCATGCTCTCGGTGCTATTCTTCAAATATGTTATCTCTTACTTACCCCTAACTACCACTTTACCATCATGAGGGTGGGGTTAGTTCCTTTCTCCAGATGAATAAGGTGGAGTTTAGAGAAGCTGAGTAGGAGCATCTCCAAGGGAAATCTGGGGTTCATTCCAGGGCCAGTTGACTCAAGCATCAGAGCTCTTTGCCCCTGTCTCTCATTGCCTTGAGTTTCTACTAGTTACTCTTTTTTTAAAGATTTTATTTATTTGAGAGAGATAAAGTAAAAGAGAATGTGTGAGCACAAGGATCGAGGAGGGAGGGCAGAGGAACAAGCAGACTCCCCACTGAACAGGAAGCCCAATAAAGTGGGGCTTCATCCCAAGACCCTGAGATCATCCTGAGCCAAAGGCAGCTGCTTAACTGACTGAGCTACCCAGGTGCCCCCACCCTTTCCCGAGCTAAATACTCTTGAGCACCAATTTAGTTACCAGCAGAAAACAGTTTGTAAGTTCCTATGAGATCTCGACTTCCTCATTGCTCCAATTTCTCTCACCCGGTCCATCCTTCCCATCAGAGTACTCCAGCCCTATGTCATTAGTCCTGCCACTAGGCTCAGCTAGGTTCCACCCCAGGGCAGAAGCACGCTTCCCGCTCACCCCAGCTGGACGCTCTTCCCCAGTGCGCCCTACTCACCTTCAAATCTAGCCCCAGACACCACCTGCTCTGCCCTCTCCCTGCCACCATTTTCATCATGTTTGTTCCCATGACTCCCTTTCACAGGACCCTGTTCCTCTCTTCCTTTATGTCATAATGATATATATATATATATATATATATATATATATATATATGATATATGTCATTATATATATAATGATTATATATAATGATATAATGTAATCTATCTAAGTCATTTGATTTCTTTCCCCTCAGTAGACTGCAAACTCCGTAAGGGGACTGTGACTCACCTTTGCATCCATGACAAGGACAGTGTCTGGCATGTGAGTGGACTTACATATTTGTTAAACACGTGAACTTACTAGCTGTGACTCTTTATCTAGAATAACACAGGTAAAGGACCATTCTGAGTAACTTTTGTGCTTTTAACTGGTTACAGAACAAATATATCTTTATTACTGGAAATTTGGGAAGCTCAGAAAAGCACAAAGAAGAAAATGGAAATTAATCATAGTCCCAATACCCAGAAAATATCAGTTAACATTATGGGGAAATCCTTCAAGTCTTTTTTTTTTTTTGTCCTTTTTTTTCATGTTTTTATTTAAATTCCAGTTAGTTAACATACAGTGTAATATTAGTTTCAGGTGTAGAATTTAGTGATTCATCACTTCCATACAATGCCCAGTGCTCATCACAAGTGCCCTCCTTAATCCCCATCACCCAAAACCCATCCACCATCCACCTCCACTAACCCTGTGTGTTCTCTGTAGTTAAGAGTCTGTTTTTTGGTTTGCCTCTCTTTTTTCTTCCCCCTCTGTTCATGTTTTGTTTTTTAAATTCTACATGAGAATGAAATCATATAGTATTTGTCTTTCACTGACTTATATCACTTAGCATAATGCACTCTAGCTCTATCTACATTATCACAAATGGCAAGATTTCATTTTTTATGGTTGAGTAACCTTGTACGATATATACACATATACATATACACACACACATACATACCTCATCTTCTTTTTCTATTCATCAGTCAATGGACATTTGGGCTCTTTCTATAAATTGGCTATTACTGATGATGCTGCTATAAACATCACAGTGCATATATCCCTTCAAATCAGCAATTTTGTGTCCTTTGGGTAAATATCCAGTAGTGCAATTGCTGAGTCGTAGGGTAGTTCCCTTTTTAATTTTTCAAGGCACTTCCATCCTGTTTTCCAGAGTGGCTGCACCAGTGTGCATTCCCACCAACAGTGCAAGAGGGTTCCCTTTCTCTCCATCCTTGCCAACACTTGTTTCCTGTGTTGTTGATTTTAGCCATTCTAATAGGTATGAGGTGATATCTCATCAAGTCTTTCTTCTGTTAGCAATACACTTATAAAGCAAACCATTTTAAATAAAGCATTAACATTAAAGAAAGAGTACCTCAAGCTTTCAAATATTTAAAGCGCATCTTCCATTTGTTAGTGAGCTAATATTTTAGGACTGGACAGTCATTTAAAAAAAATTGAAGAAATTGTATTCATTTTTTAAGTTGCCCTGAAGGTGAAGCAGTTTGTGTGAGTTAAAACCATTTGCCCAAACTCAGTTTGCCTATCTTAGTTTATATAGCTTTTTAGATGTTGACTTTTTTTTTTTTTCAAATGACTTCCTCCAGCGTTTCTACTCTTCGACGTAAAATGCCCCCTCTTTCTTGAAGACTTTCCAGATCACTAGAGAGGAACCTGACCCTGATCTCCAAAACTTGAGGGTACCGGATACTCCATGTTTAATCTCCCCTGAAGTCATCTGAGTTTATCCCCTCTTCTTGATGATGATGCACTCTTAGCAGACGGCAAAAGTCCTAGCTTTTCATTTAGCTATTGCACATGGAGCCTGCCACAGCATCTGTAACATGCTAGGCATTCAGTAAATGCCTGCCAAATTAATAATTATTAATATGTGTCCCATTGACAATAATAGACTAGCATCATTTTCATATATGACACATAGAAAATAATTATAAAAGTTGCCAGGGGGCAACCCAGGTGGCTCAGCAGTTTAGCGCCGCCTTCATCCCAGAGTGTGATCCTGGAGACCCAGGATTGAGTCCCACATCGGGCTCCCTGCATGGAGCCTGCTTCTTCCTCTGCCTGTGTCTCTGCCTCTCTCTCTCTCTCTGTGTCTCTCATAAATAAATAAATAAAATCTTTAAAAGAAAAAAAAAGTTGCCAGGGTCCAATTCACTGGCCAGCCTTGGTGGTCTGGGTTCCTTTCTTATGATGATGCCAATGTGATTGGCAGAGACAAATTTTAATTCCATGCATAATCAAGCCAAATTTCAGTTGGCTTGTGTTCCTTTGGACAAACTAAATTATGCCATTGTTCTGTCGGTATTTCAACTCTATAATCTGTCTCAATGTTTCTCATGCTTCAGTGCCTTTAGGACAGACAAGAATTTATAGATAAAGGACAGGTGCAACCAGAGTAACTCCCTCATGGAGATTACTGCTCAGCTCACAGCCTTGTCCTTATTACAGAGTCTCGAACACACATGTACCCCTTAAGTCAGCACTGAAGTGAAGAGCCATGAAACTTGGGGGGAAAGCATCAGCTTAATTCAGTAGCAGTTTTGGGGTGTGGTTTTCATGTAACACTTAGCCTACTGACTGGGAGCCCAAGTCCAGCTTGGTGGCTCAGCACCACTCAAATGCCAGCTTCTCTGCTGTGCGATGTGGGACAAGTTTCTTATCTCTCCATGTCTTGGCTTTTCTCTTTGTAAAAAAAGAAAATTATAAAATCTGCTTCAGAAGGTGATTGTAAAGATGAAATAAGATAATCCATTCAAAGCATTTAGCATGATGTCTGATATAAACAGGTTCTTTAAATAATAGCTATTATTATTAAAATTAGGCCAGAAGCAATAGCAGTGTGTGTATGTCTGTGGGTACCTGTGTGTCTGTAACTAGATATGGTGTGGCCTGAAAAAAGGTGAAGTCTTGTTGGCTGAATTACTCAAATTGCAAATAGGTCAGATTTTAACCCCATTCCCATCTCCACACATATATACGCATGCACGCTTACACTCCACAGCTGATCTTAGGCGGGGACAGTATGTGTGATCTAAGACACAGCAATGAGAAACAGTGCAAGCAGGGATGCCTGGGTGGCTCAACGGTTGAGAGTCTGCCTTGGGCTCAGGATATGATCCCGAGTCCAAGGATCGAGTCCTGCATCAGGCTCCCTGCAGGGAGCCTGCTTCTCCCTCTGTCTATGTCTCTGCCTCTCTCTGTGTCTCTCATGAATAAATAAATAAAATCTTTAAATAAAAAAAAAAGAGAGAGAGAGAGAAACAGTGCAAGCAGCCTTTTCCTTTCCCTGGCCTGGGTGAATCCTGGAACTGCCCAACTGCAGTCTGTATTTCCAGCTCTTCTGGAGTGGGCAGTGTGTCTGACCAGGGAGAGCAGTGGCAGGGACAGTGTGCTGAGAACTAGGAAGCATTGGACACCTGGGTGTCAGGAGGCAGGCAAGAGGGAACCATGGTGCTTCCAGGTCAGAGTAAACAAAAACTCTTGGTCCTCGGGATCTAAGGAAAAAGCTCAGTTCAACCTGGTGGTGCCTTGTAGTGAAACAGTCACTGAAACACGCAGAACTTAGCCAAGAAAGGATGAAGAGCACGGCTGTCTATGCCCTTGCCTATGTTCTGTCTATGAAACACACCTTGGTGTTGTGAACAGTTTGGATGCTGGTTGACACAGGATGGGTGAGAGAGTTGGAGAGCTCAAGGCGAGAGGGCTCACTCTGTTGGAATTACCTGAGACGAAGTTTTCTTTGTATTTGGAATCTTCAGGATTTAGAAGCATTCCTTGGCTATTTAATGCATGTTTTAAAACTTGGTATTTAGATCTAGGAGGCCCTGTCCACAAAAGAAGACAAGTGAATCATGGCTAACCATATTTCAGGAGCTTTGAAGTCTGACTCAGAAATGACTGCTGTTGATTTAGCTCCTGCAAATTCCTGAGTGAAGCCCCCATTTATTTAGTCATTCATTCATGTAGCCATTTTCTTGACTATTTAAGTGTCAAGCACTGTGTTAAAAGCTGGGAAAACAGAGATAAATATTAGACACATCAGTAGGCATTTAGGAATAATTAGTTATACAAAATGAATCAATATATGATTCTCTGTCACCATCTATTATAAAGAAATGTGTGTAACAAAATAATTTATTTTTTATTTTTTATTTTTTAAAGTTTTTATTTATTTATGATAGTCACAGAGAGAGAGAGAGTGAGAGAGGCAGAAACACAGGCAGAGGGAGAAGCAGGCTCCATGCGCCGGGAGCCCGACGTGGGATTCGATCCCGGGTCTCCAGGATCACGCCCTGGGCCAAAGGCGGGCGCCAAACCACTGCGCCACCCAGGGATCCCTGTGTGTAACAAAATAAGGATACAGCCTCCTCACAACTATTTATGAAGTATCATTGAAAATAATCATCTTCCAGCAAGGAGAGGGTGGTGGAGGAAAATTTTTTTTTAAAAAAGAAAAAGGCCCAGAAGAAGCTGACTCTTAAATGATATCTTGAAGAAGCCTGCCAGATGAGCAAGAAAAATAAAGAAATTCTGGATATAGGAAAGAGAACGTTTCAGAAATTGCCTGTGTTCTAAAATTGCTTGAGCATAAGAGTAGAATGCAGGGAGGAGAAGGAAGAGGGGAAGAGGAAGCGATATGGGTTGGTAGACGTGAGGTGTTAAGAAAGGCAGAGTGGCAAGGAGAAAATACAGAACATGGTTTGAATCCCATCTCTGCCAATTGATAATTGCTTTGTGACCTTGGAAATCACCCCAAGGTTTCATTTCTTCACCTACCACAATGCAAAGCACACATCTCTTACAGGGTTGAGGTAAGAATTTGTAGCCATGTGGACATGTAGGAAGTGCTCCATATTCGACTACAATAATTTTTCTTTAGCGAATTTGTGCTTCATTTGCTTGTTGAGAAGAGTCAAGATTTCAGTTGGCGAAGTGGCACCGTTTGCATTCATGTTCTAGCTGAATGGGAAGAATAGAATTGACTTAGGATTTGAGTCAGCTGCTCATCCTCTCTGAGTTTTTGCATCTGTAGAATGGTCAGCAATAGAACTTACCTTCCCACCTTATTATGAAGATTAAGTGAGATTGTGAACAGCGTTTAGCATTTAGTACCGTGCCTAACTCAACAGGAATCTCTCAGTATATGTTAGCTATTGTTCTGACTCTCTTGATAGGGGTGAGGTTGAAAGCAAGGAGATCAGCAAGCAAGGTAGGGCCAGGCCTTGTGAGATGGGCTGCAGAACCAGATGTTAATTTAAGAATGAAAATCAACAAGCCTACTATTCATTGAACGTGGAAGATAATCTCGCTGTTGATATTCTTTTCTTCACAATGTGCTTTTTCCTCTCCAGAATAAAAACTGTCACTACATTTATTTTTCTAAAGTATGCATTTCGTATTAAAGGCATACATTTCCCAAACAGTCAGGTCCACATTCCCTGAATGTCCCTACAAATGAACCATTGCAGTTGAGCGTCAGCTTAAAGGAAGAGGTTACTTTGAGTTCAATAAAATTGGAACAAGTACTAGAGACCACAGTTGGATTTAACAAATCAACAGAAGTCCAGCAGAAGCTGTGACTTCCAATCTGTACCAGATCTGCCCCCTTTACCCTGCACACAAATTTAAATATATTAAAAGGATTATTAGCCACATTAAACAGTTTAACAGAAATCAGCCTAAGTGACGAAACCATCTGGATATAGCTAGGATCAACTACTCTGGCTCCACTATAATAAAAAAAAAGTTGAAATCATCTCTGGTTCTCAAAAAGAAGGACACAAACTAAAAGCTGGCTTCCTTGCAAACAAATGGCAATAAATCGTATCGGAGTTCTTGAACTAGCAGAAACTAACTTTCAAGAACACCAGCGTGGCCATACATCGAAGATTTGGCTGTTGTCATCCAAACATTTACAAAGTCCTTTTTAATCTTGCAAGGACTTTAGAAGAAACCTACATTTGATCTAACCTCTCATGTTCAGGAAGGGCCGCCGTTGTACTACTCAGACTTGCAAGAATATGTGTGAATTACAGTCTCCATTTTTGCACTTAGCAGTTCCCATGAAGGCTTTGCCCTTGGGGCACCTGGGTGGCTCAGTGGTTGAGTGTCTGCCTTTGGCTCAGGTCAAGATCCCTGGGGTCCCGTATCAGGCTTCCCACAGGGAGCCTGCTTCTTCCTCTGCTTATGTCTCTGCCTCTCTCTGTGTGTCTCTCATGAATAAATAAATAAAATCTTTAAAACAAAAAAAGGCTTTGCCCTTTGTGCTTACATAAGACCCTGCATATTGCTGTGAAGGTCACCAGTTTTCTTCATTCTCGTTTAAGTTGAAGAGCTGCAAATCATCATAAATCCTCTTTCACATCTGTAGTACTCCAGTAAGTTTCTCCTGGATTTTCTGAAGATGTTAAAGTGTTTTTCAACCTCTCAAGTGTTAGCTGTGTGAGTTTTCTCATTCATTATATTTTCCAGGTTATATTCTTCCCTCATAGCAGCTCAAGAACTAAAATGATAGCCTAGATTCTAGAGTATTGCTCAGTAAAGTGTAAGTACCCATTCCTTGGTTCCTGAGTCCTTCTAGTTAACCTGGTATGATGCTCACAGAATGTGATGAAAGAAGCATTACCTGCTTCTCCCTCTTATTTGGAAGGCACCTGGTGATCCTTGACTCCTTATCCCTTTGTATGTTCCCCTCCCTTTGAGTATGGGCTGGTCTTAGTGGCTTGCTTCTAACAAATAGAATACAGCAGAAATACTGGGATGCCATTCTAGCATTTGGCTACAAAAAGATTAGCTTCTTTAGGCACTCACTCATTCACTCTTGCTCTTTTGGGTCACTCCTTTTGGAGATGCCAGCACTTGTGACACAAAGCAGTCCTATGGAAGGGCCCATGTAGCAAGGGACCAAGGTCTTGCAATGACCCTACCCAAGCAATCCTTCCAGTGAAGGATCGTCCACAGCCCCAGTCGACACTTGAGTACAATTTCATCAAAGACTTTGAGCCAGAGGCACCCTAAACCTTGCCTTGATTCTAGATTCACAGAAATGGTGAAATAAAAAAAATTTATTGTTTTAAGCCTCTCAGTTTGGGGGTGATTTGTTATACAGCAATGATAATAAATACAGAGGCTAAGACTATAGATTCTGTAAACATAATATATGCATGAAAATCTTGCCTGAATCATGCATTAGTAAGTGGCCAAGGACTACTTATTTAATTTTTGTAAGCCTCAGTTTCTAATCTATAGAAAGTCTATACTAATAATAGTACCTTTTTCATAAAGATGATTATTTGGGAATTAATTGAGATAATAATATACATGAAGTGCATGACAGACCATCTGGCTCATAGAAAGCCCTCATTGAATGTTGTTTTATTATTATATTTAATGCTTACCACTTTCAGACACTGATTTTTGCCTAGAGTTCTGTCCTTTATCTTTCCATGACTTATCTCTGGGTGGTTCTCTTTTACTCCAGGATGTTACTTCCCACCTATGTACTCGTAACTACCAAGCCTCTGCACCTCCTACAAATTCAAGATGTATGTTTGTTTCCTACTCAACAATTCCACCAAACTGTCCCACTCAAGGTATCTCAACTGAGAAATTCATTTACTTTTCCTCTCAGCCTCACACTAGCTATGGCTGCTATGTTGTCTTACTTAGGAGAAGCCATCATCTAAGAATCTTATTCCGAGTATGAATAGCCAAGATTGTGATAATCCTTTAAAACAATTACTGCAAGCACACAGTGCTCAATGTACAAAGATATTAATCATAATGTGCTAACAATTAGGGACTGTCTAAGCATCCATCAATAGAAAATCAATTTAAAAAAAAGAAAATCAATTAAATTATGCTCTAAATAATAACATTTATTTAGTCCTTGCTATGTGGTAGGCCCAATGCTAAGAGCATATATATATATTGTGTCACTTAAATCATAGCAAGCCTGTTTATATTCATATTCATGGAATTCACACAGCCTGTTTTAAAGGATGCTAGAGGTATAGATTTACTACTATAGAAAGATACTCATGATATATTATACAATGAGAAAAGAAAATTATGAAAGATACATAGAATAGCAGAACATTAAAACACATCTATGTACAGATGTGAGCATATATATGGTAAATAATTTTTCATTATAGGCACTTTGCACAGTTTCAATATGCACAAATTTTCAGTTACCACGATTTAGTGAAGTAATGCCAATTCCACACCAGCGCAATTCAAATGTCGGTTGTTATGGTATATTTCTATGAAAAATAAGGTACAGAGTTCATTTGTAGCTCTTCAACCCACAAGTCACTATGTAAATAGCATGCACATTATGATAGGTGACCAGTCACATCGTTCTTTCAAAGTCAGTTGGTGATCAGTTTCTGCACACCTGTCATTCAGTTTATACAAGTGTATAGTTGTCTTGCCACCTGGTCTTCAGGAGAACACTTGGGGTACTTGAAAGCGAATGGACCAAGAAGGGTGAAAGTGCAGCAAAGAGACAAAAAGTGACAGAACTGCAAGTGAGGTGTGAATATAATGTGAATGGAGACAGAGCAGAAATGTCAGCACCACCACCATCTGGAGGTTCCACGTGGGCAGCAATTCAGTGGATGGGACCTAGCAGCACAAAGGAGGAGAGGGGTTGTGATGAGCAGATATCTCCCAGGTGAAGCAACCACAACAAGTAACTTCCTTCCCATGAAAGGAATTCTTGGGGTTATTTCACAGCACTGAATGCACAGAGGATCTAATGTTCGATGCTGATCCAGAAGGAGAAAGGAGTGTGACAATTGGCCAGGGCATAGAAAAAAGATGCTCACACCATATCCAAATGCTGTGACAAGAAGAGGAAGGCAACCACTGGTCAAACGACTCAAACTTCTTCTGTAAAACAAAGTTACTTTTCAGTGTTTCTAATGTTTTAAATTACAGCACCCTAAATAAATATCAATGTTACGATTTTTTTTTCATATCCCTGTAGATTTATGGCCGACAGTAAGAGAGATTTTAATGCTTTGACCAAATCTTTTAAGGATCCTAATAGTCCCCAGCAATAATTAAGATAATTTTGCACAGTTTTATTTTACACAGTTTTATGGTCCTATACTACTGGGAGAGCAAGAGTTGTCTGCATATGTTAGTTAGAGAGAGAGAGAGAGAGAGAGAGACCCCTGGGTGACTCAGTGGTTGAGCATTTGCCTTCAGCTCGGGTCATAGTCCCGGGGTCCTAGGATCGAGTCCTGCAATGGGCTCCCCACAGGGAGCCTGCTTCTCCCTCTGCCTATGTCTTCCTCTCTCTTTGTGTCTCTCATGATAAATAAATAAAATTTAAAGAAAAAAGTCTTTAAGATGTACATTAAGATGCTAATGATACTGTTTTGGAATGGCTGGATTACAGGTGACTTTTAGTTACCTCCATTTTGTAATGTCTCTACAATGAATATAGATTTCTAAAACCTAATCTAATCATTTAGGCATTTCTTCTTTAACATACATTTTTTTTAAAGATTTTATTTATTTATTTATTCATGAAAGACACAGAGAGAGAGGCAGAGACACAGGCAGAGAGGGAAGCAGGCTCCCTGTGGGGAGCCTGATGTGGGACTTGATCCCGGGACTCCAGGACCATGACCTGAGCCAAAGGCAGATGTTCAACCCCTGAGCCACCAGGCATCCCTTTAACATACATTTTGAGTCCCTACTAATTAAAGGAATTTGGCAAGTGCTGGACATTTAAGGAAGAGAAAGACATGGTCCTTCCCAGCAGAAGGTCGTGGAATAGTGCCACCGTCTGCCACATTACACAGGATTTTCACACTGCATGCCAAGTATAGTAGAGGCATCAAAACCAGTGAGAACACCGTAGAGAGAGCCCTAACTGCCTACAGAAGTTGGACAGGGCCTCAGGCCTTTTACCCTCCAATGTTTTACCCCCAAGGAAAAATGGATCCTAAATGGCCACACTATTTTATGCTGGAAGTTAGTAAGATCCATAACCCACTTTCTAGAAAACCCACTTTAGTTATAGGGCTCACAGATTAAAAAAGCAAAGTAACAATGTAGGGTAAAAGTCCACTGAATCTCCTGCCAAAAGTTATTCAGATACTTGTTTTATCTGCTTCCTTCAGTCGTTGAACCTCGACCAAAAGGCATCTCACGTTGGTTTGTTTTGTTTTTGCTCTACACGCAGTTTTTTTTAGAAAAGCCAAGCCTTTGTAATCAAAACTCTGAATAGCAAGGAGCACTGAGGCTATTTGGTCTGTTCTGGGCCTGGGGATGTAACTATCACAGACTGCTTCTGCACTATTCCAGTGCATTGTCACTGTTTGTGGTTTGCTTTCCATTTTGAGAGTTTCTAAATGTGTTTAGAGAGTTTAAAGTGTTTGTGGTGGCTTAAAATTCAATGTCTTCCCCAATTTCACTGCATTTGTGAGGTCACCTTGTTATTAAACTAACAACACCAAGTAGGGATACTTCCTAACATCAATAAATGGAATTCAGAAACAAAAAATCTGAGTACTGGATGAAAAACCTGTATGATTGGGGTTTTTCCCCCCCTATCTCTTCCCTGAATTCTTGTTGGTTAGAATGGTTTTATCTTTGATTCTGTGGCCTTATTTAGAGCACTTCCTCCTACCTCATATATTGAGGTACGATGGTAAATGAAAAACCTCACTGGTGTCTTGGCAAATGAGGCCTCCCGAGGTCAAGAGGCAATTGTGTGGTCAAGAGGGGGGATCCCTGGGTGGCGCAGCGGTTTGGCGCCTGCCTTTAGCCCAGGGCGCGATCCTGGAGACCGGGGATCGAATCCCACGTCGGGCTCCCGGTGCATGGAGCCTGCTTCTCCCTCTGTCTATGTCTCTGCCTCTCTCTCTCTCTGTGTGACTATCATAAAAAAAAAAAAAAAAAAAAAAAAAAACAGCTTTAAAAAAAAAGAGGCAATCAACATCAAATCATCTTGTGAAAAAGTTAGCCCTTTTCTAGTTTGCTTTCAACCTTATGAAGTCAAGGACTGAGTATCCTCTGTCCATAACACTTGCTAATCTTCCTTTTAGTTCAAGAATAGGTTCTCAGCTTAAGTTTTCAGCAGACTAGCACATTTAGCTAGAATTTAATATGGTGTATTTAATGTGGTATTTAATCTATGTGGTGGTAATTTATTTATCTAAAAGAAGTGGGCCCATTTAAAGAAGGATGCAAAGAAAATAGTATGAGCATATGTTTCATGGATATGGCCAAAAATTTTACCAATGGATTCTGAAGAAGTAAAGTTTGGGAATATCAGTAATTTGGAAAAATTGTAGGCTGGGTCTTTGTAATTTGGGGATGGTTGCAAGTCATAACATAGCTATATCTCAGTATTCTCATCAATGGATAGGCTAAGTTATATGTGATTCACAATAATAGCTATCATTAATAGAACCTTTCTTTTAAAGTTGACATGCTCCTAAATATTTTATATATTTATATTGAGTCTTCACAACCACCCAATGAGGGATTAGCCCTACTTTGCAGAAAATGGAGCCAAGTTACAGAAAGATTTTGCCCCAGAAATATCCATTGAGTGGGGTGGAAATCAATCAAATCCAGATAGGCTCCCGATCTTGTGCTCTTAGCCTCCAAGATTATCAACCTAGGTTCTCTAGAAGCATTGCAATATTTGTTTTGAATTCCAGAGTCTCATATGTTCATCCACTTCCCCTAGATTACCTTCCAGCAATACCATTTTATTTTATAGAAATAGCTTCAGCTATTAGCATCCTCATTCATGCATCCTTGGAAGTTTGACAGTTGATGGCTTTACAGTATGGAATCTACCAATCACTTACTTGACTCTCCCATATCTCATTCAGCAGAGATTGCAACATGCATTTTGGAGAGTTAAATTTTTAGAAAAAATGTACACTATCTGATAGATAAAACATGGGTAAAGTATTTCAACACCTCTCACTAAACTGATTTTTTTTTAAAAACTGCTTTTAACATTACCTTCTTATGATATGGCTATTATTATATCACAAGAAAAATAATTATTACAGAGTTGCCAGTGACTAGCAAAGGCTAGAACAAAATAAGAGGAATTGAATACTAAGTTCCTACTTCACAAAAATATAGCAATAGTAATGAGGAGGGGAGGGCATTGAAACACTGCTTAGCAAGCTCAGCAGTTAAGTAACATGTTAATGACATGTGTTGAGAAAAGATGTGAGTATATCCTGCAGGATTGTGAATAAATCATTCTGGAAGTTGCATGTTTATTTTGGGATTTGAGCAGAGTGTTATGTGACCAGGACAGGTACATTCAGCAAATATCATTGTATTTCTGTTGAGCAACAGTATTCCTTTGGTGAGGGTATATGGACACTAGATACAGAGGGAAGAGAAGCAGATGCATGGATGAGGGTGTTAAATTCAATAGAGGTTAATGATAAGGAACAATGAATTACAGAAGCTTCTGAAAATCTGTAATCAAAATAAGAAGTGAGCTACAAGTAGAAACTGTAATCCATAATAACGCCATCACAGTGTATCTTAATTATTTGTTTGTATATAGCTAACACCTACCTCCATCAACCCTGAGCTCTCACAAGAAAATCCTGGGACTCTTATTCTTCCTTGTGCCCTTGTCATGTGGAGTAATGTCCGACACAAATTGAGTACAGAGTAATTGTTTGAATTAATAAATTGATTGATTCAGTGATTAATGGATGACCCAACTAAGTGAGATTGCTACAAGTAGCCAAAATTTATTTGACATCATTGGCATCTAAAGGGAGTCATATAACAGGATAAAACACAATTTCAGGACCCCCTGTGATGGTGACCAAATTAAGGTAGAAGATTTTCAGGAACAAAAACATGCATATTAGTATAAAACAAATACATACCTAAATGATTTATATGAAAGTTGATATTACATGTATGTTGCAACAATTCATTTTAATATATTCATTTTTTAAAAATCACTATCACTAATGTTGGAGAGCAGTATATTTAAAAAATCTTCCTGATGGTTCTGTGATGAATCCAGGGTCAAGTACTATTGGATTAAAATTGGGGAGAAGAAAAATAACAGGAAGACACATTTAAGGATCATTCAACAAGGTAGACAATAGGTAGAAAGTAGGATAATGGGTCGTGACCCAATAGTGGGACTTGAAATGGATTTAGTGGCTTCTGGCAAACATTTAAAAATTTAAATAGAAAATAGCAGAGTACATAACACATAATAAGAATAAATATTGTTTTCTGTCTCTATATATGTATATATCCATATATGTATATGCATATCATAGTGTACATGTTTGACAAAAAGGTGTTTATAAAACATTGGTTTAGGATGATGGGAGTATATATCAACATTTTTATTTTGCAGTGTGAGATCTGCAAAGTATCATATAGTCCATTAATAAGACCATTCTTGGGGCACCTGAGTGGCTCAGTTGGTCAGGCATCTGCCTTTGGCTCAGGTCATAATCCCAGGGTCCTGGGATTGAGCCCCGTATCAGGTTTCTTCTTCAGTGGGTAGCCTGCTTCTCTCTTTGCCCCTCATTCCACTTGTGCCCTCTCTCTCTGTCATGCTCTCTCTCTCTCTCTCTCTCTCAAATAAATAAATAAAATCTTAAAAAGAAAAAGAACAGTCTCTTTTTGTTTAGCTATTGTTTCAGTCATCTTTGGCTAGGTTACACTACAGTGACAAAGTAGCTAGGTGGCTTACAACTGAAAGATTATTCATTGTTCAATCTTTTTGTTCAACGTGAGTCATAGTCTTCATTCCAGCTTCCAAATCTAAGGAGAATCTCCGTGTGGGATATTTTTAAAACTGTGTAGATAGGAAGAGAACATAGTAGAACTATATGATGGTTCATAAAGCTTCTGGTGGGCAGTAGGATGTGTCACTGCTCTCAATTTACTGGCCAAGGAAAGTCACATGGTTAAGCCTGGCATCAATAAGGCATCAATGAATAGTGCCCCCGAGGAAGAACAGTGGGTATTTTGAACAGTATGGCAATTTATCACAGCCCTTAAGCAATTTCCTTGAAATTTTATGTTTGAGGGATATCGAGTCCTCGTACTTATTTTTTGTAGGAGTTAACTGAGATTTTGGTAAGAATTAGTTTGCCTGAGTCCTTTTGGGTAAATACTGCTGGTCTCTCTCAGAACTGGGATGCCACAAATCATTCAGTCTTCTGTCACTTTGCTACAAACAATGCAGCCCTCTGAATTGATGCTATTGTAGTTGAAAACTTTGTGAGACTCAGATGTCCTCATCTTTTCCTGTTCTTCAGATACCTAATGTTTGGCCTTGTATTAAACTTTGATCTACTGAAGGTGATTTTTAAAAGCAAACATTAAACTAGACTAAGATTCAATTTAAGAAATTTTCTAGAGATACTCTTGGAATCTGGAAATGCAGAATAGGTATGGATAGGTGGTAGAATTTGGAACTCTTTAGCTACCAAACTCTGGCTGGTACCAACTGGCTCATTTTGTTTCCAGAGAATTAATGTTGTTTCCAAAAATTAGCTCTCGTATGGCTCATTCAGGTAACCAGCATTGAATATGGAAATTAGATTTTTGTTCATACAAGTTTATTACATTATAGTTTATGAATCATAGTGGCTATGTGCCAGACTCCCTTTCAAGCTAAGCAACCTCTTCGCTATGTTATTCCAGCTGAGTCTTTTATTTGAAGTGTTTCTTCATCTTGGCTCATTTAGCCACAGACAGAAGTTGCCCTATGGGAGATAACATCTTATGTTTATTTACTTTATAGGATGATCACCTTTGGGCTCATTGCAAGAGCAGAACATATCAGAAAAGAGAAAAATCTGATTTCAGAAAGTCAGGACTCCGTTAACCTTGACATGTGCCTATCTTTCTTTGAGTAGTGTGATACAGAGAAAACAAATCATTGGATTGGGAGTCAGGAAACCTGGACTCTGATCTCTTTTGCTGGTTTGTTGTGGTGTGACTGGACAAGTTATTTTACTTCTCTGCTTCTGTTTTCTTATTTGTAAAACACATGATGAGTCTCCCCAAACTTCCAGTTTCAAGACCCTATTCTACTTACGGAGTTTTGTGGAAGTCATAGATGGCTCAGCATAATCGTTAAAGGAGTTTTCTGTTTAGAAAATATGAAATAAAAATATATTTCCTCATATTTAGAAATGGTACGAAAAACAGAAAACCTACTGTTTAAGTTCTGTTAAATGATCCTTGCTTTTTCTCTGCTTAATGACAAATTCAAATTTAATTTTTGGCATGATACATTTTTTAAAGACTTGTCTGATAATTGAGATATTTAACTAATCATACAAAATATCTTTTTTTTTTCCAGCAGGCTCATTGAGATATTTACATATCATTAAATTCATTCACTTTAAGTGTACAGTTTGATGGGTTTATTAAATTGATACAGTTGTGCACCCATCATCGTAGTCCAGTTTATTTATTTATTTATTTATTTATTTATTTATTTATTTATTAAAGATTTTACTTATGTATTAGAGACAGAGAGAGAGAGGCAGAAACACAGGCAGATGGAGAAGCAGGCTCCATGCAGGGAGCCCGACGTGAGACTCAATCCCAGGACTCCAGGATCACACCCCCGGCTGAAAGCAGCACTAAACCGCTGAGCCACCGGGGCTGCCCCATAGTCCAGTTTAGAATACTTCCATCATCCAAAAAGTTTCCTTATGGTTCTTTGCATTTAATTCCTGTTCCTACCCCCAATCCCAAGGGAGAACTAACTTGCCTTCTGCCTCAATTTTTATCTTTTCTGGAAATTACATATAACTAAAATTATGTGCCTGGCTTCTTTCTCTTAGCATAATGCTTTTGGGGTTTATCAGTACTGTTGCATACATCAGTGAGTTGTTCCTTTTTCGTTGCTGAATAATATTCTGTTATACAGCTATCCCAGCTTTTGTTTATCTACTCACTAGCTGATAGACATTTGAATTGTTTCTCATTTTGGCTATTATGATGAATGCACCTGTGAACATTCACATATGAGTCTTTGTGTGGACATATGGTTTTACTTCTCTTGGGTGAAGAGATACCTAGAATTGGAATTGCTGGATTGTACTATTAGTGTATTTTTAACATTATAAGAAATTGCTTGCCTGTTTTCCAAAGTGATTGTACTATTTCATATCCCCACAGGCAGTGTATCAAAGTTCCAATTTTTCTTCATCTTTGCCAACAGTACATTCTTTTTGATTTTTTTCCATTTTAGCAAGTGAGTAGTAGTATCTCATTTTAGTTTTTAATTTCCATTTCCTTAAAAATTAGTGATGTTCAGCATCTTTTCATGTGTCTGTTGGCCATTTGTATATCTTCTTTGGTGAAATATTTATTCAGATTTTTTGCTCATTTTTATTGGATTGTCTCCTTATTGCAGAATTATAAGACTTCTTTACGTATTTGTCCCTAATTTTTAAGAGATTATCCCTGCTATTAGCATGCATGTGTATGCACTCTCACACACATATATAATATGCATTTATTTACTTACATAAAATTGTATATATATACATACTTACATGAAATCCTTTGGAAATAACAGAGTAGAACTTTTAATTCTGGGAAAGAAGCAGAATTAATTTTAAATGGTCGTTAACAATCATTAAACGAATATTTTGAGTAGTCACCTATAAGCTCTCAATATGTAGAATGGTCATTTACAAATCAAAAAATGGTTTCTGTTTTTTTAGTTTGTACCCTATTTAAGGAGAAAAAAACACCTTCTATAAATGTGTGAGTCCTGTCAAAATTATGTATTTCTGAGGAGGGATGAAGAAGTATCTGAGGAACTAGAAGGAGAGAGCTACAAGTCCTTTTTTAATGCTTTTTACTCTACCAGGAATTAAAACATCTGCTATATGAAGGGTGGTCTGTGGAAAGAATTAATGTTTTTCTGACATTGGCATCACTTTAAGTCACGATTCAAAATAAAGTTGCATGTGCACATGTGTGTTCCTGTGTGTGCATGCATGTGCATGCATGTGCACACATACACACACTTCCCCCATGAGAAAAAAGAATATATCTGTACTTCAGGTTTTTCTGCCAATTCTTCCTATTCCTTCCAGCCCTGAAACAAGATAATATCACTTATAGGAGTGTTGGACTAATTTTGGGAACAGTGAAATAATAAAATCCCTTACTCCACCCTGCAATTCTGACAAATTTGCAAACTGTACAACCCATCATCTGTTCCTCTTTCTGACCTCTTATGCCAGACTTTCATATTGTGATATCTTCCATCTATTCTCACCACTGTACGTAGAAATGAACTCTAAAATTTTTTATAACAAACATGACTGCAAGTGATTTTGGCAATAATCTCCAAAAAACTATAATTAAGACAAATTCAAAATTGGTTAATGTTAACTCTTTACAGAAAATGTGTTTACATATAGTTGTATACAGTGTTCTATTCCCAGAGTTCCCAAAGCAAAATTAAAATTCACGAAAAGTTATAGCCTCATCCATTTAAGTAGCAAAGATAAGTCGTTCATTAAAATGACTAGGTCCCTTTCCAGTTACAATATGGTGAAGTCCATCAGCCCCACCAACACCCACGCAGCAGTGTCTCTCATGAATAAATAAATAAAATATTTTTAAAAAGCTAAGGATCATGAGACACTTAGGAAAGTTCCATCTTAAAAGAGAAAAAGCACAGCAGAGAAACAAAAAGAAGAGCCTTGTAGGAAACACAATTTGGAGACAGAAAAAACAACTCCCCCAAAATTATACTTAGTAGTCTTAGATAAGAGAAGAAATTGCATTCATAAAACAAGAATGGAATTTAATTTGTATAATGTATAATCAGAGAGCACAAAAGAACTCTGAGAAATTAGAAATCTAAAACTACAAATAAAATAATCTGTGAAAGAGATTAAGCCAAGAAAGTCTCTCATTAAATGGAGCAAAAGAAAAATTGATGGAAAATAGGAGAGCTATATGAAAATTGCAAGACCATATGTCTGACCATATTGAGAGAGATTTTAGAGAGTACTAAAAGAGATTGATAGGAATTAGTGGTGGGTTCACAGAAAACAAAGCAAACACAAAAATGAAGAAATTGAGCACGCTTTAATAATGATTATGGTATAAATACTGAAAATTGACTTTACAAAACAGTGGGAGAATGCACATAAGAGAGGATAGCATGAGCAAAGGACATTTGCAGTGTATTATGTTTAAAATAAGTAAGAGGTTATCTTCAATTTTAGAAATTGCAAACCTTAGTGATTTCTGTGTATAAATATGATGCCGAGTCTTATATGTTCCATGTTGTAATATTAGTGATGATGGATTTCCTGAGGGAGTCATATGCTCCTTTTATGTAGTGGCCTAAAATCATAGGGCAAAGTTAGGAACCAATCTTTGGAAACGAATAGTATTTTTCCCTTTGAAAAGCCCTCTCATTCATGACAAAATCAAAACATTGCCCTTCTCAGTGCCATGTGCTATGTTATAAATACAGAGATACTATTAACTTTTCCTATGCTAAGAGTTGACTCAATGTAAAATATGGTTATGAATTTTTGCATTCTGAAGCAGATGTAGCATATGGTCATCAGGCCTTTTACTAGCTTCCCACCTCGGCGAACTGGAGTACCCTTGTATTGCCTTTTCTATGGTTCTGGTAAGCTGTGCTTGATTATTTCAGTCTAAACCTTCAGAATGTGAAACTTCGTGTCTTAATTGGCTTTACTTGTTGAAATGTCACTTGATAACTTGACTATGCATTTATGTGGGCATTGATCTCTATATTGTCATTACCAAGGCTTTCTGGGTTAGCCTTCTGGTATGATTCAGTTTCCACAAAACTGTGGGTTCTGAGTTTTGATTAAACATTTCAAAATCAAGCAATTTAATCAAATGTAAGAAATGATGAGTTAATGGAATTGATATCTCTTCCATGAAGTCCAATCAAATCTCATCTGTAAAATAAATTAGCAACTGATCATCTCAGAAATTACAAATTCAGTTGCATGATTTTCTATTTTAATTAAAGAGTTGAAATAACTTTCAATTATGAATCGATTTCCCTCTTTCAGAATTGTCTAGGCTGTTTAAACATTCTTGACTGACTTTCTCCTAAGATGCAGTGCTCTTCTGAGCCACTTTTGATCCTTTAAGTGTGTTTGCCCAGAGAATACAAAGCCCGAAAAGCTAGAGTTACTTTCCAAGTGGATATATGGTTCTGGTGCCCCATCCCCTGACCAGCGAATCATAGATTGTAGCCTAAACTAATACCTAAATTAGGCAAGGAAGTATGCAAGCAAATGAAAAAAAAATCTTAAAAATTGGTACTCAGTTGAAAACTTAGGGCACCTGGATGGCTCAGTGGTTGAGCATCTACTTTTGTCTCAGGTTGTGATCTTCAAGTCCTGGGATCCAGTCCCACAGGGAGCCTGTTTCTTCCTATGCCTGTGTCTCTGCCTCTCTCTTTCTCTCATGAATAAATAAAATCTTAAAAAAAAAAAAAAAAACTTTTAGGAAAGAGAAATCAGGAGAGAACCACAATTGGATTTGTATTTTAGGTGATCTCAGGTAGTGATATGGAGATCAATAATAATAATAACAGTTAACGTTCTGAGTGCTTCCTGCATGCAACTCATTGCCTGCAGTTCTTTACATGCATCAACTTATTTTTTTACATGAAGAATGCACAGCAGAATATCCATTTTACAGGTGAGAAACTCGAGGCACAAATTGGTTAAGTAAATTGGCCAAAGTCAGCAAACTACTGGTGGTTGGTAGTCTGAACCATGCAGTGTGGCAAGATCAATCAGGAAGCTATTGCAATAGTGCACATGAGAATGGATGAGGGCTTGAACTAGGCCCTGCAAACCGAGGGTCAACTTCATAAAAAAACATCTTCCAGTGTTGTCGTCATTGTGGGGCATGCCTGAGACTCAGTTAAATTCTAAGTGATAATTACTGTGTTGGTGTGTATGTGTGTGTGTGTGTGTGTGTGTGTGTGTGTGTTTTAAACTATGTCTTGACATTATTCCAGTGGTGCCAACCTGGGCATTCCTCCCAGATTTTTTTTTTTTTAAAAAAAGCTCAATCATAGACTTCTCTGAAATCCTACATAGATGTGGTTTGGCTTCTTATCCAAAGAAGCACTTATAAATAACTCAGTTGATCAAGGCATTAGTACAAATCTGCTAATGGAACGGAGTTTACAAGGCACGTTCCACAGACAAAGCTTTATTCAGATCATACAATCACATAGATGAACTGACAACCAGAGGTTCAACTGAAATATGGCTTGAAAAGTTACACTTTCAGGTGTGAGGATATAGGCATGTTTATATTGGTTTTGCTATGATTCCATGCTAATAACGGAGAAATTTGTGACCATCATTGCTTGCTGTTACATTTAATGCTTTGATCAAAAGTGCTTGAACAGTGATATCTTTCCTACCAGGAAACTAAATCAAGTTTTTTTTTTTAATCAAGTTTTAAGTCAATTGCCATCCTGATAGAGCCAAAACATTTCAAGAGTAAAGACTGCAAAGGTAACAGAACTTTCTAGAGTAGTACAAAAGTTATCAAAGAGCAGAGGGTTGGATCACTGAAAAAGTGGCTTTTTTATCTAGGGATTTTTCATTTATTCTCTGTGAGGCAGAGGTTGTATGAACACCAGATGCCAATCACACAGCACCAGTGGATTTGCAAGATTATAAGACTGGGGGAAAGTGAAGGTTAAGCACAGGGTACAATAGAGATTACTTATGGTAATGAATTGTATATTTTTTCTAGACAGAGTTGGATTAATGTCCATCCTGAAAAGAGATTACAATAGTTCTGAATCTTGCAGCAAACAATTAAGCAGATCATCCATGTTCAACATGTGAATCAAAAGTCCTAAAGAATATATGATTTATCATATACAAGGAGAAAAATTAGCCCACTACCTAACTGTAAGCACGAGATACCCTGGGGTGTTGTGAGGCAATGGAAGCAGTGTGCTCTGTGCCACAAAGTTTCTTTGTCCGAGTGCAGCCTTGAAGAGATCGGGGAACTCAGTTGTCACAGTCCACTAGTTACAACCCCATTGGTAAAGAGCATTCCTACCTTTCATGGCTGTCACAGAAGTCAACTCTGCCTGCCTCATTAGTATGTCACCTGGCCTCTGGTGGAAGTAATGAGGTATCCCAGGTGGCACTGCGTGTCCATATTTTGTGCGGTTACAGAATCTGACCCCAATGTCTGTTCTTCATTTTTGGGATGTGGGTGAGGAGAGTGCTGTTTGTCCTTATGGTGAATCTCAGGCTGATTCTTTACTCACCCGATTAGGAATGTTGAGCTCATTTTTTAAATCTGTCTTTGATTCATTTGTAGAGTATACTTTTTTGCCATCGACTACTTTTTTAGAAGATAGTACCTTCTGTACGTGGCTTTCATCTGACCACCAAAAGAGCATTTTTTTTTCACACTGAGAATGGCACATTGCTTCTGAGATTCTTCCCCCAAATGTTATCACCTCAATCTTATCACGAGAAAACATCAGACAACCCAAATTGAGGGACGTTCTACAAAATGATTGGCAAATATCCTTCAAAAGCAGTATGCTTGTGCCATGCAAATTAGAAGATACCAGTAACCAAACCCCCATAATCTTACTACCCAGCAATAATGACCATCGACATCTTCAGGTATACCAGATCTTTCTCTGTGTGTTTATATTCCTTCCCACATTTTTTGGGGGAGGGAAACAATATTATGCTGTTGTGCTTATGGTTACTTAACTACTTAACTAACTTCTTTATTCTTTATTCACTTAAAGATATATTGTAGACAAATTTCTTTGAAAAGTCAATATTGACCTACTCTTTGAGTGTCATATGGTGACCTATGGTGTCTCTGTCTATGGAAAAGGACTCAAAGCAGATAATCTCACAGCCTTCACATTATGCCATTGCTTCTACCTGCCCCTCTTCATACTGTGAAGCCAGTGGACACCATTAGCTCAGTCCACCAGAGTCTTTGTCCCAGGGGAGTAACTCCATGTAAGGCTTTTAGCTCTTCATCTTCATGAGGTGCATTCATTCATGGAATTATCATGATTTGCTCTAATACACCTTTCAGTGAGATTGAGGATGAGAAATGTCTTGATGGAGAGCCCCGGTGGATCAGCGGTTTAGCGCTGCCTTCAGTCCAGGGCATGATCCTGGAGACCCGGGATCAAGTCCCACGTCAGGCTCCCTGCATGGAGCCTGCTTCTCCCTCTGCCTGTGTCTCTGCCTCTCTCTCTCTCTCTGTCTGTCTCTCATGAATAAATAAAATCTTAAAAAGAAAGAGAGAGGGAGATGTTTTGAGCAGGTTTTCATGCTAAGGACAAGTGATTCACTTCACAAGAAGTGAATATGGTTATGTTCTGCTCAGTACTGCTTTCCTTGATCCTTTAAGTTGTCTATCAAAAGGGATCTGCTCACCAGAGTATAAAACATTACTGTCAGACTCCATACATCCACCATGAAGCCTTCTTACTTTTGGCCTTGGAAAGAGTTCCAAGGAATCATAAGGAAGCTGCCACACGTTATCCAACTTATTGCCAAAGGAGAATTCATTGCTGTAGCCAAAGTCTGCAGCCTTGATGTTCATGTCAGTTTCCAATAGTTAGTTTTCTGCCTTTAAGTCTATGGACAATACCTTTTTGGTGGCAATATTTTGCAGCAGACATTCTCAGCAGAATTTGCCTGGGGTCTCTTTCTCTTTCATGCTGCCATGATCCACCAGGTAATTGGATAGCTCTTCCCTACCAGCTATTGACAAGGTAGACTGTTTCTGTCTCCATCACTTCAAATAATTTCAAAATGTTGGTGTGATCCAAGGCCCTCATTATTTTGACTTTATAGGGTAGTTAACAAGATTGACTTGTTAATGATTGTCATGATCATCTCTTTCCCAATCAGATGTGTTGGGCCAATTTTACCTTGGCAAATATATCCTTGCCGATGGTAGTTGCCAATAAGGGTCTTTTCCTCAGCAGAGATGGCCGAGAGGCCTGGCAGTGTGTTGCACTTACTTGGAAGCAGCGTGTCCCAACATCAGCTTAAACCTGGGAAAAGCTGGGGAGAAAGTTGATCCAAATTACTTGAAAATCACTTTCAAGGCCAACTTGAAAAAACTGATCTTTATGATGGAATTGACATAATGCCAAAGAAAAATAAAGGTAAAAAAAATTAACAAATTAAATTTTAAAAATGCAAAAAAAAATAAAGAAAATAAAAAGATTAAAAGAAACTTCTTTTATTATCAAGCTTTTTCAGTTTTTCTTTAAAGTAAAAAAAAAAAAAATATATATATATATATATATATATATATATATATATATATATATATATGCAAAATAGATAAAAGCCCTGCAGTGCCAAGGAAGAAACTAACTTGGATCAAAGTCCCCTCAGGTCATTGAAAACCAGCTTCCTGATCTAGAACGTACAAAATCCTCAGTCCTGCCAAGGTCTTAATAGGTGCTTTAGGATTCCTTAACAATGGCTCCTTGTGAGGTCATAGCAAGAAATGGGCCTCTTGCAGCTGGGGATAATCCACAGCAATTTTCTCACTTTATGAATTACCCTATACCCTCAAAAACTTTTTTTCAATTTAAATTCCAGGTAGTTAACATACAGTGTAATATTGTTTCAGGTGTACAATATAGTGATTCAACACTTCCAGGGATCCCTGGGTGGCGCAGTGGTTTGGCGCCTGCCTTTGGCCCAGGGCGTGATCCTGGAGACCCGGGATCGAATCCCACGTCGGGCTCCCGGTGCTTGGAGCCTGCTTCTCCCTCTGCCTATGTCTCTGCCTCTCTCTCTCTCTGTGACTATCATAAATAAATTTAAAAAAAAAGAAAAACACTTCCATACATAACCCAATGCTCATCAGGTCAAGTGTGCTCCTTAATCACCCCACTTATTTAACCCATCCCTCCAGCCATCTCCTCTCTGGCAACCATCAGATTAGAACTCTTTACTCTGAAAAAAGTACTGTATTTTTAATCAATTTACGCACTGCCCACTACCGATACTTTAGAATTGCCCGTCTTTTTTTAAATGTACTTTTTTGAAAAATGGAAACTTCATATCAGTTTCCTGCTTAAAACTTATTATTATATATAGATATCTATATCCATATAGACAAATACACTTTATTTTATAGAGCAGTTTGAGGTTAATAGAAAAATTGAGAGGAAATCGTAGAGCTCCCTTATACCCCCTCCTCATCTGCCTACTCCTGTAGTTTTCACAAATATTAATATCAGTAGTATAGTATATTTGTTACAGATGAGCCAACATTCACACATTAGTATCAACTAAAGTCCTAGTTTACATCAGGGATCATTTTTGTGTTGTATATTATACGGGTTTTAACAAATGCATAATGACATAGATGCATCATTGCAGTAACATACGGAATAGTTTCACTGCCCTAAAAATCCCATGTGCTACACCGATTCATTCCTCTTTCCCCCAAACCCCTGACAACTACTGATCTTTTAATAATCTCCATAGTTTTGGCTTTTCCAGAATGTCATATAGTTGTAATTACAGTATGTAGCCTTTTCAGATTGGCTTCTTTCACTTAGCAATATGTGGTTAAGGTTCTTCCGTGTCTTTTTGTGGCATGATAGTGCATTTTTTTTATCACTGAATAATATTCTACCAACCAGATTTACCACAGTTTGTTTATCCATTCACCAATTGAAGGATATCTTGATTGTTCCCAAGTTTTGGCAATTGTGAATAAAGTTGCTATAAACATTTGTGTGCAGGTTTTTGTGTGGACACAAGTTTTCAACTCATTTGGGTAAATACCAAGGATCACAGTTGCTGGGTCATATGGTAAGAGTATGTTTAGTTTTATGAGAAACTGCCAAACTGTCTTCCACAGTAGCTGTACCATTTTGCATTCCCACCAGCAAGGAGGGGTTCTGTTGTTCCACATTTTTGTCAGCATTTGGGGCAGTCAATGTTTTGAGTTTGGCCATTCTAATAGGTATGTGGTGGTAGCTCATTGTTGTTTTAATTCCCTGATAATACATGATGTGGGGCATCTTTTCATATATTTACTTGCCAGCTGTATGTCTTCCGTGGTAAGGTGTCTGTTCAGATCTTTTGCCCATTTTTTAATTGTTTTTTTTTTCCTCCTATTTTTGAGTTTTAAGAGTTCTTTGTGTATGTTGGTTATTAGTCCTTTATCAGGTATTTGTTTTGCAAAGATTTCTCTCCTGGTATCAAGCATGGGGTTCCATTCTCTTAACAGTATATTTTGCAGAACAGAATTTTTTAACTTTGATGAAGTTTTTTCTTTTCTTTCATGGGTTGTACATTTGATTTTGTATCTAAAAACTCATTGCCAGCCCCAAGATCAACTAGATTTTCCTTATGTTATTTGCTAGGAGTTTTATAGTTTTGCACTTTACAATTAGATCTCTGATCTATTTTGAGTTAATTTTTGTGAAAGGTATAGAATTGTGTCTATAGTTATATTTTTGCAGGAGGATTCCCAGTTGTTCTACCACCATTTGTTGAAAAGGCTATCCTTTTTCCATTGAATAACTTTGCTCCTTTGTCAAAGATCAATTGACTATATTTGTGTTGGTCTGTTTTGGGGCTTTCTCTTCTGTTCTACTGATATGCTTGTCTATTTTGTCACCAATACCGCACTGTCTTGATTACTGTTGCTTTTAGTAAATATTGAAGTTGAATGATGTCAGTCTTCCCACTTTGTTCTTCTCCTTCAATATTACATTGGCTAATCTGGATCCTTTCCCTTCCCATATAAACTTTAGAATCAGTTTGTCAATGTCCACAGAACTATTTTCTGGGATTCTGATCAGGATTGTGTTGAATCTATAGATCAGGTTGAGAACTGACATCTTGACAATATTGAGTCTCCCTGCTGATGTGGATGAGTTAACTTTCCTTTATTTAAATTTTATTTGATTCCTTCCATCACAGTTTTATAGTTTTTCTTATGCAGACTTTATACATATTTTGTATACCAAGTATTTCAGTTTTATGGGTGCCAATGTAAGTGGTCTTGTTTTTTTATTTCAAATTCCACGTATTCATTGCTGGAAAATAGAAAAGCAATTTACTTTTGTGTATTAACCTTGTATTCTGCTACCTTGCTAAAATTGCTTATTAGTTACAAGAGGGTTTTTTGTTGATTCTTTGAAACTTTTTTATAGACAGTCATGTCATCTGCAATAAGAACAGTTTTAATTCTTCTCAATCTGTATGCCTTTTATTTCTTTTTCTTGTCTTACTGCATTAGCTAGGACTTCCAGTATAATGTCAAATAGGAGTGGTGAGAAGGGCATCTTTGCCTTATTTCGGATGTTAGCAGGAAAGTTTCTAGTTTCTCACTAATACCTACGATGTTAGCCGTAAGGTTTTTTGTAGATGTTCTATATCAAGTTGAGGAAGTTTCCTCTAATCCTAGTTTTCTGAGAGTTTTATCATGAATACGTGTTAGATTTTATTAAATGATGTTTCTGTAACTATTGATATGGTCATATTTTTCTTCTTTATCCCTTTGAGGTAATGGATTACATTAATTACATTCATTGATTTTTGAACATTGAAGCAGCCTTACATATCTGGAATAAATTTCACTTGCTTCTCATATATAATTCTTTCTATACACTGTTGAGTTCAATTTACTATTATTTTATTGAGGATTTTCACATCTATGTTATGTTTATTGATCTATAATTTTCCTTTTGGTGATGTTTTTGTCTACTTTAGTATTAGGGTAATGCTAACCTCATAGAATGAGTTAGGAAGTCTTTTCTCTGCTTCTATTTTCTGGAAGAGATTATAGAGAATTGGTAGTATTTTTTCCTTAACTGTTTGATAAAATTCACCAATGAGATCTAGAGCTGCTACCTTCTCCTTTGGAGAATTATAAATTATTGACCCTATTTATTTCCTAGATGCATATTAATTGAGATTATCTATTTCTCCTTGTGTAAACACTGCGGAGGCTCTCATAAGGCTGGGTCCTTAGATTTTATATCACAAGTTAGTTCTTGCTCAGGCTCCAGGAATGAGTCAATTACCTTTTCAGTGTCTCTCGAAGGCTGTAGAAGCAGCTTCTGCTCCCAGTAAACTATGATCTTCTGTATTCACCTGTCTCTGTAGCTTTCAGGGCAGTGGTTTACGCCCTGTGGCATCAATTTTCCAATGAATCTAAGAGGAGTTGTTGATATTCAGTTTCTTCAGCTTTTTTCTTGTGGTGAAGATGGGAGTGATGCCTTCCAAGCTCCTTTAGATAGCAGGGAAGGTTGACAAAACAGTTCATACGGAGAATAGGAGAGCAAAACCACTTATGTGCAACTGCTTCCAGCATATGAGTAGCCGGAAAAATTAATCCTGCTCTGTATATCAGCTATTTCAAATACTCTCTCCCAATCAGAATGGTAAACCTATAAGGTTGATACTATCATTATTTTCAAGTTAAAACAACAACTGCATGTCTACATAGCTCGTATACTGGATTTAAAACTTCCCAGTATTAGATAGGCACAAATGTAATTTTCTATAACTGAACTCAAATTTCTCATGAACCCCTATTTCTGCTGATGGCAGAAAACCCTATTTCTAGTGAAAAGTAGTTCCAGTCACTTTGAGTTTAAAACTTTTTATCCTTTATCTGCATATTAAATGAGATTTAGGGTTCTCCCTTCCCCTTTTCTGTTGACCTGGAGAGTCTTGTTGTACTGATGTTTGTGTGGTCATCTTTGGCTTCCCAGCATGCCTCCTGGCTAGGACTTTGAGTGTGATCCTCCAACTTTGCATCCCCTTCTCAAGTGCCCCCACTTGGTAACCCCCACCTAGCTTCCAGGCAATGCATGTGATTCTGTGTTTCGTTGGCCCCATGTAAGCTCTCACAGAGGCTTCAGATATGCCAGCACCCTGCAGTGCCTTCTACTCGCTCCTCCTTTTTTTGGATCTTCCATCTCAATCCTGCAAAGAAGCCCCTTCTCCCCGGTACCCTGAAAAACATATTGATTCTCAATTATCCAGACTTATGGGAACATATTTAGCATCCTCATGCCTGCATTGAAGTCCAGGAAGGGTAGAAAAATAGAGAATGATTCAAAAGTACAGTTGCAAGAGACACTCTGAACCAAATTATATTATCCAATTAAGTAGCTTCTAAATTAAGTCAAGGAAAGGTAAAATAGCAGCTTCAAAAGTTCTTTGCTCAACCCAAAGTTTGTTCAAAAGGTTGGTATTATAATCAGATACTGCAATGCGCATCAGTTGTGTAGCTTCTGAAATTTTAACAACACGTGCAAAGGAAAATATTAATTAGGAATTTTTTTTTAATTATTAAGGCATTGTTATAGATATCAGATGACCTAATACAAATATTTTATGCCTTCAAAAACTTAATCAATGCATAATTTTTTTCCTGAATTGGGGTACATGTATAAAAGTTGAGTAACCATGTATAAAGGTTGAGCAACTACTTACTTAAAGGGTTGTTAACAATAACTCGGATTCCTAGCATAGAACGATCCCAGGAAAAGTAGAATAGAAGAAATTTCTTTTTTTTTTAAAGAAATTTCTTGATAAATATAGATTGCTGTGTAAAGTGCTGTCCTTAAAATGTCTAAGGGAACAACGCATGATAGGCCACTCACAAAACCTATTACCTATTTATTTAACTAAAGATATAGCATAAAGACAAACTGCAGCTATTATCAAAAATGAAGTATACTGTGTTGGTTCACCTCTTTAAATTTTATATGCTTCTTTTTAACCAAAGGAAAATGTCTAAAACATCTTTTATGTTTCATTGCCATTTTATGTATTTAGACTCTTCTCCACTATTTGCTTCCAGATAAATTTAGACTGTACTTGACATTTTTCATAAACTTCAAGATGTGTCCCACTATTTGTATAGAAGAAGTTGCAAGTGGTGATAGTTGTTTATGCATAGAACTTGGGTTTAATCATTGAAAATCTTTGTACCTCTAATTTGTATAACTTATAAGACATTTCCTTCTAGTGTCCTACCTAAATAGTAAAGAGGATGTTTGAGGAAGTATATACTATTGGAGTGGGTGGGGTTAAGTGGGGGTGTGGGAGCATGAGAGAGACAAATAACAGTAGTTGTACTTGCTATATGTCAGCAGGTCTTTCTGGACCATTATGGTGATGTCTTTCCTCTCTAAATAATTTTTACAAATATACTGATGAAGACAGATTTCTGTTGCCTATCTTCGATGAGTCATAGAACTAACATTATATTTTTTCCTGAAAATACACAGTTGTGACATGGTGTTTTATAGTTTTAAGCTCATTGCTGCCAAAATGAACACAGCTGTAAGAAACGATGATCCTCTCATCTTTGTAACAATAAAATGGCTTCCTAATGTGTTTCTCTAACCCTGAACATTAACTTAATATTCCTCTGGATTTCTGAATTCCATCCTTCCCCCGCCCCCCCACGGAAATCCATGAAGAATACAGCTTTTGACCAAATGACAGAGCATAGAGGATGAAATTAGTTGCATTAAATTATGATATGACAAAAAGCCTTTCAAAATCTTTGTCACAATGCAACATTCAAGCAACATTAAACAAAATAGCATAAAAATAGACCATGAAAGAGAGTTAATATTTTGAAAGGAAATTTTGTGAACTAAGATCACTTGCAAATTTTGAAAGCCATTGATTGATAGCCTGCATGCTATGGGAATTTCTGACTTGGAGATCCTACTCTACAATCATATATGTTGTCTGGTTTAATCTTTGGATACAGAGTTAACTGTTACTATACTTTTTGATACACTTTTATATTTCTTTCATGTTCATAAAATGCAAGTCTCCATTGGTAAAGCTAGCATTTAAGAAAATAGCGGGGAAAGGGATGAAGCACAAGATATACATTTTTATGTAGTGTTTCTTGTCTTCCTATTTCTTTCTTTTTGTCTTATTTCTAAGTACATAGATTTAAATGACAGCACATATTTTGTAAATTAGCATAAAAATCAGTTGTATTCTAAAAACAGAAAGGAGAGTTTTGATACCCATTTCCTTCATTCCTATCAAACCTTAGGTTTATTTTGTGTCCTTTTTTTTTCCCTGAAAGATCTGATGTTTATTTTTTATTTTTTAACCCAACCATGTTGGGTTGTGGGGAAATTAAAGCTTTTGATAGGGTTAATCTAGCTACATAAAAATCCATGTTGAGTATGATCATAATCTTGATCTTTGATTAGGTCTGAGCTAGTAATATCTTGTGATTAATCAAAATGGGTTGTACTCCCTATAGTGTAAGTCATCTTCACAGATGGGCTAGAGAATCATCAGAGTTCTCTTGAATATTTGTTTTAATCCCTTCTAGGATAAAATGGCTTTGGATTTTTTTTTTTTAACTTTAAATCAGATTGAGTTCACCAAATAAATGAAGAAGAAGAAATTTTGGAGTGCAGTTTTGCTAAGATTATAGGTCAAAAAGAAACTTGTTTTTTAATTCACAGTATTTCAGTGTTTCATTGAATGTGTTTCATATGTTTTATAAAATTTAGCGAATATTCCTATTCATTGTAGTTTGAATAAAAACTCTATAAAAGAATATAACAAGATATGCTTCATGGAAATAGTGTTGAGCTTTTTATTCTCAACAGCATAAAAGATTTTTTAAGATTATTAACTGCCCCTCTTCTAATTATATAATTCCAGTCTAAAGTGACATCTGATAACAAAGAGCTTTACTTTGGCAAGTAAACTACCTGACATCTAACACTCAGAGCAGCACAGCAAGAGCTCTCATACATAAAATGTTTACTGAATGTAGCTGTCATTTCAGCCAGCCATTTGGGTCTTACAAGATAAAATCTCTCAAAAATGTTGCTCACCAAAAGCTGTGAATTGAACTGTCTACCCAAAGTCACACATACTGGTGGAGCTCAATAAGTCCATGTCTATGATTATATAACAATCATTAAATAAAAGAATTGAAAAAACTGTGCATTTCATCCATTCACTTAGAGACTGGATTAATAATACATGTGTATTAAAATAAGGACTTAATTTTTTCTTGTTTTTGTTTGCTTTTTAGGAGACCTGGTGAGCCTCCATTGATAAAAGGCTGGCTACCTTACCTTGGAGAGGCTCTGAAATTACAAAAGGATCCTTTAGGTTTCCTGAGAACTCTTCAAAAGCAACATGGTGACACTTTCACTCTTTTCGCTGGAGGTAAGCAGCACTTCTATAAGTACCTTCCATAAATCATAAGCTCTCAATTATTCCTTAAGTTATTACATTTTTATATAGGCAAAATATGAAATATTTATATTATTGTTTTGTTTGTAGGTTAATACAAAAGGAAACTATGTTTTCGAGTACAGTAATTTTCACATTAAAAAATGAATTATGAAAATCTTGAGAGTATCTTAGGGAACCCTATTCTCCTGCCATCACCTGAGATTTTGGTTTGGTTTGCTTGGATTGGTTATAAGAATGGTTAAAAGAAAGAAAAAACCTAGAATGTATTAACAGACTTCATTTTGTAGAGCAGTTTTAGGTTTAAAGAAAATTGATCAAGTCTGAGATTTCCCATATATCCTATTTCCCTCAATCATAATTTTCCCTGTTATATCCTAATGTATTATATCCTATAATTTGTTACAGCTGATGAGCCAATGTTGATACATTATTAAAAGTCTGTGGCTTACATTAAGGTCCGTTCTTTGTGTTGTACAGTTCTTTGAATTTTGATAAATGCGTGTCATGAAGCCATCATTCAATGGATATTATTCACTATCATTGAGAATAGTTTAACTATTAAACTATTTAATAGTTTAACTGTCCTAAAAATTCTCTGTTTTCTAAATATTTGTGCCCAACCAAAACCCCTAGCAACCACTGTTGGTCAAATGTATTTTTAACTTTAAAAAGTTTGATATATTATGCTTCTAGCATGAATAAAATGCTTACAAAAGAAAAAAGAAAACTGCAGCAAGATCATTAAACATCCTGGGATCCCTGTGTGGCTCAGCGGTTTAGCGCCTGCCTTTGGCACAGGGCTTGATCCTGGAGTCCTGGGATCAGTTCCCACATCGGGCTCCCTGCATGCGCCTGCTTCTCCCTCTGCCTGTGTCTCTGCCTCTCTCTTTCTGTCTCTCATGAATAAATAAATAAAATCTTAAAAAAAAAATCATTAAACATCCCAACATCTTAGGGCAAAGAGGAAAAGTTGGAATGTTCTTCGCTCATCCTCATTTAAGGCCCATGTTGTCCAGCTGTATCTGCTATCTATTGCTGCATGACATACCTGTCCCAACTTAAAGCAACAGTCTTGCCCCAGTCACTTTGTCACTTGAGTCATCTGGCTAGTCCTCCTTTTGCACATGATGCTTCATTCTCAAGAAGATGCCCTTACATGGCAGCTAGTATTTTTGGTGGGTGAGAGGAAAGGCTGCAAAGCCTCTTGAGGTCTAGGCTGAGATATATGAAACCTCACTTTATACCACATTTTATTATTAGTCAGAATGGTCACAGGCCAGTCCCAACTCAAGGGTAAGGAAATACATTCCACCACTTCCTGGGAAGAATGGCAGAGTCCCATTGCAAAGGAGCACATGTAGAGAGATAGAAAGAATTTGCTGTGGCCATTTTTGCACACAATCTTCCATATCAGCTTATCAATGAACTAGCTGTACCTTTGCTTCACTTTTGTAGTCCTATGTCCCAGAAGTCTGATCTTTACAGACTAGATTATCTACACTTCTTTGCCTGAGCACTCTGGCTGGGAGGGCAGGAAAGGCTGTGTTCCAGGTCCCCATCTATCACTGGGCTCTCGCAACACAGTTCACCCTCCTTCTTTTCCTTCTCAAGAAAAATGAAGGCATCGGGTATGATCTCACTCAGACTCTCACATATCTGCCAGATAGCCCTATGTCTCACAACTGTCTTCATTATCTTTTCTCCAATTTGAAAGAATATTTAAGAAAATCCATTATATGGTCTCATTCATTCAGGGAATATAAAAAATAGCGAAAGGGATTAAAAGGGAAAGGAGAGAAAATGAGTGGGAAATATCAGAGAGGGAGACAGAACATGAGAGACTTCTAACTCTGGGAAATGAACAAGGGTGGTGGAAGGGGAGATGGGTGGGGGGTTGGGGTGACTGGGTGATGGACACTGAGGGGGGCACTTGGCGGGATGAGCACTGAGTGTTATGCTATATGTTGGCAAATCGAACTCCAAAATATATATATATACAAAAAAGAAAATCCATTCCCTGTCCCCATGACCCTTACTTCCTGCCTCCACAGGACTGGTGTTCATTATTTATTCCTCCCACACATATATCTTTATTTTTTTCTCTCTCTCTTGGGTCCTACTTGTAGCTTAAAACCATGCTTCTCCTCTATTCTCCTTCTAGTTACCTTTCATTTCTTTTTTCCTTTTTTGCATCCCAATTTTTCAAGAGTTTCCTACATTTGCTGACCATGCTTTATCTCCTAGAGATCTCCTACCTGGAACCAACCATCTGCCTTGCTGAGGCCATTTATGGACCTTTGCCTGACTAAACCTCTCTACTTGGTTTGACAATGCAGATCCCTCATTCCTTCTTAAAACACCCTATTCCTTCTCTCTTGACATTGCACCTTCTGATTCTTTCACTGACTGCATATTGCTTATCTGGATCATCTTTACTTACATCCCTTTCTTTTCTCATCCCTTTTATATCTTCCTCTAACCAGCCTTGGAATTTTATGTTCTATTCCTAAAGAGTTTAGGTAATTTCTTCTTACTGTAATTACTTTGTTGAGTATCAGAAGCAACCTTTTGTGCATAGGGCAACTTCATTTCACTGCCGCCGTTTTAATGTAATTGGGAGAAAAAACAATGATCCAACTGGATGATACTGTCAGCATGGCTGTGTTCTCACATGAACAGGCAATATCCATTTCTTCACAAGTTACTCCTTTGCCTGGCAAGTCTCTTCCAACAGTCTGATTTCAGAAAAATTGAAATGGAAAAAAAAATCCTGCATCTTAGAGCAATTGTAGTGTATAATGTCATCCGCACAACACTCTCTAAGATCTGGGCTCCTCCATCTCTGGCCTACTCTCTTGCTACTGCTTGCCTTGTGCTTAATGCATTATCAAGTGCACCAAATTATTTGAAATTTCCCTCTCACACACCATTCCCTTTGTGCTTGTGTTTTCTCTTACTGTTTTTTCTGCCTGAGTGCTCTTTGTGAGTCACCCTAAAAAGATGGCTGACACAGATTCATCTGAGGCTATAGTTACATATCACTTCCTCCCAAAAGCCTCACTGACCATCTCTTCTCCTGGTTTATGTTTGATGCCTCTTCTACAGGCTCCCATTACTCAATATCACACTGTCATGGCATTGAATAAATTGTGAATTTATTGCTAATCCATTTGTCTGTTTCCCTTCATTATTCTTTAGCTCCTCTATTGCCAACATTTAGACCAGAGTTCAGCACTGATTGATCCATAACAAATATTTGATGAGGATATTCCCAATACTTTCGAGCTGTTGAAATACTTTCTATAATACAATAAAGGCCATAGCTGGTGCTTCTTATTCTAAGTGAGCTTTTGCCTTCATAATAACAAAACTCTATTCTTCACTTTAAAAATAAGTTACTCTTACTTTAAAAATTAAACTTTATGTTTTAATGAGTAGATATAACAAATTATTGAACTTTTCAGTTTTCCCTTTTAATACATTATACAAAAATAATCTAAGCTGATTAAGCAGAAACTTGTGGCAATGAATTTTATTCACTGTTCATACATCAGCCAATTTCTGCTGATATATGATATTTTAATCTTAGACACCCAGAAACCTTGTTGGATTTCTGATGTCCAAATAATTTGCCAATGGCAGTGTCTTTGAACTCAACAGCACACAAACACAGGTTAAATATGTACTACCTATTCCCTTTGGCTTCTTACTAGAGCTTGACGAGATTCCTGTCAAGAAATCCTGTAATGTCTATGGTTCTAATGATCAGTTTGCAAATAGCTCCTTTGGAAAATGTGAAATGAGGACCAGAATCTTCCACCCTTGTCCCATAATATGGTTTCAGTTAGTGTATGTTCTTGCATGATGAACAAATGATTGTCATCCCCAAAAGTTTCAAAGGACACGGATGTCATCTTAATAAAGAAATTAAAAGGTACATCTTTTCATGAGAAACCACGTAAATTCATGACCTGTCGCAGAAAATAGTTCTCTAATTGATTTTGTGTGGTGGTGCAGCAGAGTTGTTTTCCCTAGATGTCACCCCAGTGAAGCACCACTGTACATCATTGTCAACAGCTAGAGAAATCTCCCTAATAAGAGGGGGAGTATGTAATGTGGTCATCCTCATAAAATAAAAAGTTGGTTCATATTTCACTTTCCAACTAATGTTTTCAGCTTGATTTTCTAGAAAATTCTACTGAAGAACAAACTAAGCATGAAAATTAAAAGCTTATAATCATGGAAAATCTCTTTAAAACCAAATTCATCTCCTATTTGTTGACAAGACATGTCTAAATCTAAATGCTCAAATAGTTGATCTGAATTCCCATGAGTGTTGTCTCTGTATAGCACCAAATACCTGAGATGAAAACATCAAAATTTAATTTATAATGATCCAGATGTCAAACTTTTTTGTATATAAAACCTTAATCAGGGTGAATGATTTAATTTTTTTACACTTAATGATGTACTTTGCATCATGCAGCTCCACCTTCCTATAAGAATTAATTTTGGAAGAAGTGAAAAGGCTGTTGAGTTAGTAAAGGATATGTGCAGGTTATATAGGAATGCTAGAGTAAATATCTTAAGACCCGGTCAGCTCTGAAAAGGGAAGAGAATAAAATTAGTGGCAAAGAAGACATTAAAAATTTTGACCCCATTTCAAATTTACTGCTCAAAAAAGATGATTATATACGTTATATGTTATATATTATATATAATATTACATATAATATATATTTATATTTTTGCAGAAGTGAGCCCCATTTTGACATTTCTATTTAAGACAAGTGCAAACTCTGAAATTCTTTAAATCAATATTTCATATCAACTACTGACAGCATTCTTTTCTCTTTTGAAAACATGGCAGTGGATATTGTTTCCACCTTGTGATCTTGGTAAACTAGGCAACTTGCCTATCGACACTTGGTATTCATTTACATAAAATCACACTGGAGCAAAAGTTAATTTCGCTCCAAGAATACATGGCCTTCAGAATAACTTTTCAGATTTCCTTTGTTAAGAAATTTAAATTCATTTTATGAATGTATATGTGTTTTCCTAACTGTCTGATTAAAGATTACAAAGAAACTCTGGTTTTGCATCTCACATTAGCAGATGGTGGACAGATGGTTTAAATTAATATTAATTTTGGAAAACTTAGCTTAAATTGTTTATACTGAAGATTAAAAGTTGGAAAGCTAACTAACATCTCCAGGGTTATTAGTACTTCCAAACCCACTTGAAAAGTAAAATCCAGAAAATCAAAACGTCTACTTTTAAAGCAATCCACATCTTAACTCAGAAAGACAGTTGATAAAACACAATGCCTTGAGGTTGAAGAAAATTAAAATAAGAATGAGAAAGAGAAAATACAGATCCTAGAGTATAAAGAACCTTGAAGAGGGAGAATTTTATCTACAAATAGATTTGTAACTAGTCACTGATGATTTTTAAAAAGAATCTATATGTAATAACTGCTTATTTTTTAAAAATATTAATAATTGGCTGCTAACTGGAACCAGTTTTTCCACATTTAGCTTTTATTTCTTTTATTTGAAATGATCTTAGAGTTTCTTCCTGTATATACTTACCCCCAAGAGTGAGAGAGAGAGGGGGAAATATATGTGTATTTGTGACGAATTGTAGACAAAAACTCACATGTACACAGCCTCTACTTCAGTAGGCCAATGGCCAGTAGCTCATGCTGTCATGGCCAAACACAGTTTTATCTTTCCACTTGGATTTTAATGAATAAAATTAGTAGGAAAAATTCAAAATATTCCTTAAAAATTGTGTGTTTTACAAACTGAACCTTTTATAACATTCTCTGAATTTTAGTGACTAATTTAAAATAACCCTAAAGATATTTAGCAAAATCTTCTCATTTGGTGAAAGGAGGAAAGTATGAATCACCACCTGTGAAAATACATAGCTTTGCCTAAAATTACATCTTTTGCAAAATAAGAAAATTCACTCTTTTTTTCAATTATTTGTCGGGCAGATGCTGGCAATTTTATTTAATTAAGATGCTATGGTAAAGCAGGTGTCATAAAATATGCTCCAATCCAGTTGAGTCCTTTTTTGGGGAAAAAATCCAGTTTACTTTATAGATACAGCTTTGGGATCTGACCAGAATGAAGCCACTTCTAACTTTACCCTTATATCTAGATTGGCCCACTTTATTAAATAAATCAAGCAGAAATATGGTGAATGCAATTCAAGACATACAATTTATTTTTAGAAAAAAAATCTTTGCATAGGTATATTAATGTACATTAAAAGCTTAAATTATGTTTTTAAATTGTAAAACAAAGACACATTTATCCTATTTCAAGAATTAAGTTGAAAATTCTTCAAAGCTTGATTCTAAATCCCATACCATGTTGAATTTGATTTCTGTGTTGCTGTTTGAGTTACCAGTAAATAACAAATGAGATGTTGTTGGTCTGAGAAAGTACAGTCACACACACACACACACACACACACACAGAGAAATGATAAAATGAAGAGGAAAGTGTGGATGATTCTACAAACTTTAATGTCTATTAATTGTTTTCTAGAAGGCAGTAAAAAGGTATTAGCGTTTGTAGGATCATCTAAACTTCATGTGATGTGTGTTCTTGGAAAACAAGAAGGATTTATTAAATGGCATTATTAAATACTATTTGCAGAACACTTCTAATTGGGAGTCTTTAAGCAGCACTCCAGTGAAAAGAAGTCAACATTGGGTAAGGAAAAGAACAATGCATGGGCAGTGACTCCTTGTCCAGGCTCTGCTACTAAGAATGGCAATGTGATCTTGGCCCTTTAACCCCTCTTTGACTTTGTTTAGCTTTTTCAACTGGTAAATGTAAAGTGCATGGCATTGGGAGAAGAGGGGCAGGGGAGGGCTGAGAACTCCTACCAGTTCTGCCAGTTTTGTGGGCCCTACCCACCATAGTGTTGACTATGTTCCTCAGTATGCTGCCTTTAATCACTTGAGGCCCCTGTTAAAAATGGAGACTTGTAGGGGCCACATCTAAACCTTATGAATCAGAATCAGGCAGGAATGTGTATTTTTTACCAGCACCTTTAGTCTTTTAATTGGGTAAATTTGGACAACACTGAGCTATGAAAAGACTTAAATGTCATCACCTCAAAGAACACTTGCAGATGGGGAACTCCAGGCAGACCAAGGCAGATTTCACTTTCTGGTTCCCTTACATTGTGTTCACACCTCTGCTATAACACCATCCATGATGATACAATGATTTCTTTGCATTTTTTTATTTTAAAAGGAAAGAGAACCAAACAAGTATCTGAATCTCAATAAATGTTGAATGTAGGGGTGAATGCATGAATGGACAGGTTCTAGTTTGGAATGCTGTTTTAGTCACAAATCAGTAGGTAACCTTGGACATGTTACTAAATCTCCATGAACCACTGTTTTCTCATCTATAAAAAAGAAAATGCTGGCATTTGTGATTTGGTATTAATGTCACACTAAACATCAACTTATGAGTACCTGCTTCATTCCACATAGTCACTTGTCTGAGTTAAAATTGTATCCAACCAAAGCTAAGATGATATCAAGTATGAAAGGGTTCTTTATGAAGTGTAAATAATAATTTGATTTGTTTGATGTTTGTTTTCTGTTTGTATTATTAGGGAAAATATGAGAAATGTTCAAGTCAAATGGTTCTGAGGATATTTTAACGGTAGTTTAAATATTTGGGTATTTAGTTAAAATAAGAGTATCTTTTTAAAAGTCATTCAGAATTTAATTTTTCCCACTATCTTCTGTTTTTAAAGGATACATGTAAGGAATCTTTGAACAACAATGGATTTTATTAAACTTTGCACATCTCTAGATGTTAGTTTTTAAGGTCTTTGTAATTTTTATTAAAATATTTTCAAATTTCAGGATTTTGTTTATCTTGCTACCAACTGAGCTCATATTCTCACTTATTTCTTTTAGGAAAGTATATAACATTTATCCTGGACCCTTTTCAGTACCAGTTAATAATGAAAACTCACAAATTAAGCTTTCGAATATTCAGTAATAAACTATCAAGGAAAGTATTTTCCATCAAAAAGTTGGAAACCACTGATGACCTGAGTAATGACCTCCATGGCTGCTATCATCTTTTACAAGGGAAGTCTTTGGATGTACTCACAGAAACCATGATGCAGAATTTAAAACAAGTTTTTGAACTCCATCTATTAAAAACCACAAATTGGGACATGGCACACCTGTTGACATTTTGCAGCTCAATTATATTTGAGATCACGCTTAAAACCATATATGGAAAATCTCTTGCTGGCAATGGAGAAAAATTTATTACTGAGCTAAGAGATAATTTCTTAAAATTCGATGACAAATTCCCATATTTAATATCAGATATACCTATAGAGCTTCTAGGAAATATCAAGTCTATTAGAAAGAAACTTATTAAACACTTGGCATCAGAACACTTAGGTAAGACACAAGGATGGTCAGAAATTGTTCAAATGAGGCAAGATGTCCTGGAGAAATACTACACGCTTGAGGACTTTGAAGTAGGAGGTAAGAAAGTTCTGAATGATTACTTGTCTAAAATAAAATAATTTACAATAGACCTTTGAAATAAAAAGAGAAAATGGTGACCTTGAAAATTTTTATGCTCTTTCTAATTGGCTAATGATAAAATGTTTTACTCTGAAACAACCTTCTGTGATAATTGATTTTTTTCCTCTTTTCTTTCTTTCTTTCTTTTTCTTTTTTTTTTTTTTCTTTTTTCTTTTTTCTTTTTTTTTTTTTTGCTGATCTGGTAAAACAAGATACTTAATGGGGATAATGAGAAAGAGTATAACTAAGCTGCATTTACTCCTCTTATCTCATCCCCCACCTCCCCACCCCCCATGCGCACATTACATTTTAAACTATTCTCATTAAGCAGAAAATTAGACTTCAGAAGCCTATTGGTCCTCATTAGCATGCACTGATCCTTGGCTGGGTCTGTGTCCTAACATCTTTTAATTAGCACACTGCAAATCTAATCAGTGTAATAAACGCTATTAATCTTCCTTTTCACTTATTTTCTCCCAGCACATCATTTAGGCTTTCTCTGGGCTTCTGTGACAAACACTATTCCAACTATGTTCTGGGCGATGTATTACCTCCTACAGCACCCAGAAGCTATGGCAGTGCTGCGTGACGAAATTGACCATTTGCTGCAGTCAACAGGTCAAAAGAAAGGGTCTGGATTTCCCATGCACCTCACCAGAGAACAATTGGACAACCTGGTCTACCTAGGTAATTTATTTTTATCTGTTATGAAGAAAAGAAGGTACCTCTCTGCAAACTCAGTTTATCACTCAAAGCTGTTTACCAAGAGGTGGAGGACACAGCTGCCTAATTGACATAATAACACCCATTTACATCAATTATAAATTATGTAGTTTATAGCTGTAGATACTCTCATTACATGTAAACATTAAGGCCTAGGTAATTAACTATGCAAGGTATGCAAAAGGCTAACCCAAAGCTTTGCAATTATTTGAAAAAAAAAGTTTATGCCTATTAAGTCATTTGATTCTGAGCATCTGTTGGTGTGCTAACGCTTTCCAAACACTGCTACACTATCTTGACAAGAAAGGTATTTGGGGATTGAAAAAGAAAGTATTTCAGAAAGGCAACTTGTGTACAAGATGTATTTATTCTTCCCTAAAATGGTCTCTATATTTTCAGGCAGAGGTTAGAATTTATACAGCTTAAGTGTATGATTCTCAAAAATGTAGTAAAAGTGATTTCCACTGGAACTCCTTGATTTAAACATACTTGATGGGGAAAAAAGGATGAAGATGGGGGGAAAAAAAGGAGACAGGTAGGAAAAGAAGAAGCAACAGCTACTAATTACTGCATGTGAAATATAAGTATTTTATAAACTATTCACTGACTCGTGAGATCTGCATGGTCACTATTTCAAATATGTTTGAGGTCAGGAGTGACTATCATTTGTGTATTTCTACATAGACATGTTCCTATGACAGGGACATGAGCTTTTGATGACAATGGATTGCATTCTCCTTTTACTGGTTTTGATAAAATGCTTTGTGTCTTTGTGTAATAAACTTTAACTCCCCAAGTTAAATTCCATATTAATGAGTTCCTTCTGTATTGGCATTTCCTCCTGTGGTACCCTATACTGTACAATAATCCAAGTCCCTTTGGAAGCATGTAAGAGTAAATCTTTATACATCTCTGTTGCTTCACTCCTCTGATAATATAGGCAAGTATTTTAGCCTATGTTGGCCTCAGTTTTTCTTCTTTTAAATATGTTCCAGTTTCTTTGATGGGATCTTCTGGGAGATCTTGAGTGGTGTTGACTATCGGACAACATTAGAAAGGACAGCCCGTGTGTTCTAGAGATTGTTCCCACGGAGTAGGCTAAGATCCATCAGAGGCAATAGCAGGAGGAGGCTTGTCTTGTATTGACAATTGGTTAGCTTGTTCAGTCAATTGGGATAAATTTGTCACCTTATAGTTTGCTGTTTTTAGCATACATTAGCAAATTAATTTTATATTTGCATGGTGAAAGAAAATAATCTCAACATTATTAAACTACAAATATTATTTTGGTTTGGTTTGCAAAATTATTGGTGAACAAATCCAAAAAATTTGCATAAAATTCTGGGCAGTAACCTTCACATGGATACGCAGTATTTTCTGAGTAGAAGATTTATAGTTCTATGAAAATCAAGGTTGCCTTCCCATGTATTCAAGTAATTTCAGTTGTATTTTATGAATCAGGTGATGCACACTGGGAGGTAAAGCAAATAAACTTAAAGGAATGTGTTTGTATTCTGTACACAGTTATTACCCTTAAAAATTTAGTTGAAAGTCATCAACTCTCAGTGTCTTATTGAAAGAGAAGATCATTTTAAGATTATGATATTGAAGCACAAGTGTTTAAACGTATTTGATCAGAAGAAATGACAAGTTCCAGAGCTACAGTTTGGGTCCATTTAAGTCCATAGCTAGAGCTCGAGATTTTCATGCTTGGAGCCTCATAAATTTATGGCTCACTTATCATCAACAAATGAACAACAACAATCTCGAGAGAGTGTGGATCTACCTGGATAAAGGCAGCACCTTCAACGGTCTAGAAAAGGTGGACGTCTGTTCATCGTGACCTTGGTTACCAGCAGAGGCCAGTGTTGTTCATTACGAGAATATAATCTTCTAGAAAATAATGTGCATTTTTTCTTACACAAGATAGACAGTTTTAGGTAGATTTAAACAAAATTTTATATGAATCAGTTACACAACAGATAACCTCTGTATCTAGTCATAGCTCAATTGTGAATATTTCCTTATGTCAGAAGAGTATGAACTATATGTACAAAGGGAAGATTTACAAGATTAAACATTAACAGTGTACCCCATGGTATGGGTGTATGTGTTTCCCCTTTTTCATGTCTTTAAGGACAGAGTTCTATGTATTCTAAGTACATTTTTTTAAAAAGAAAGATATCTTGAATCTTCAGTTTTATAAGGAAAAAGGTCACAAGGATGAGATGAATGCTTTTTTTAACTAGCAAGAAGAAAGATTTTTTTTTTTAACAAAGATTTTGCATGTCAACATACATTGATTATAAAGTAAGGTTGAAAGGAAAGTTAGAATGCCATAGAAATGAGTGACTCATTCCTGGAAAAAAAAAAAAAAAAAAAAGATTTCTCTTGTTTAGAGTGATTATAAAAGAGCCCAATGGAGCATAGGTTTATCATGGTGTGAGTAATTGTGCAAATTTTATTGACATTTGTGACTCAATCCTGTGGGCTTGCATGTATCCAATTTCCTCTGACATCAATATACACTTAATGTCAGCAAAAGTTAAAATATGTAACATAGATTGGGCTTTTAAGTACCAAGCCTGTTTAAGTAATTCAAAGCAATCATCTGTTGTAAGGGGATGTGAGGGATTTATGCCTTTTTCCAGTGCTCTTGAGAATCTTTCTCTAAAACCATTCTACTCTTTTCTTTTAGATAAAGAAAAACACAACTTTCTATTTTCGTATATTTATGTACCTTATTATAAGGACTCTGCCTATCATGACCTCACTAAAATTTTATACCTGTCAATGTTTTTGTAAAGGTCTTTACAACTAAATTTAAATGTAAATTTAAAATCAATTAGTAAATTTAAGAAGGCTCAGAAAAATGTAAGTTGGGGCCTAAATCTCTATAGGAAGAGTTGCTGTTAGAACGGAAGTTTGAGAAACTCTAAAAGTAAGAATTTTTCAGTTTTCCCAGAAAGAAAAATCTGGGGTGGAAGTAGGGTTTAGAACTACAGATTTCCTTTTTTTTTTTTTTACTTTTTTTTTTTTTATGATAGTCACAGAGAGAGAGAGAGGCAGAGACACAGGCAGAGGGAGAAGCAGGCTCCATGCAATGGGAGCCCGATGTGGGATTCGATCCCGGGTCTCCAGGATCGCGCCCTGGGCCAAAGGCAGGCGCTAAACCGCTGCGCCACCCAGGGATCCCTAGAACTACAGATTTCCTAAATAGGCAAAGGAAAAGGAGAAAAAAATGAGTCAGAGAGAAGGTAAGACAAAAGAGAATGCAAGGAGAGGAAGCTCTCAAAATTAGAATGTTGGCAAATGGATAGCAAATAATCTCACTGAGCACTACTTCTTACTTTATATTTACCTAAATTATGTATGTAAATAAGTTAAAAAGTATAGATTCAGTAAATGTTATCTAATGCTATCACCAAAATAATATTTAACCTCCATGCCATCCCTACAATGGTGATGTTGTTTTCTTCCTTTTCAATTATTTGTGAACCACGCTGGTTGCAAATTCAAATCTACCTTACCTCACAGGAGTTCTCTTTCTGTGCAACACAGAGAAAAAGAACAAGCATACTTTAAGAAGTACATACGTCGAAGTGGATTATAACTTCTGAACTGAATAACTGAATAACTCAGGTGAATTGCAGGCACCTAATCTTGTTCAGTTACATATCTGCAAAATGAGAAAATCTGCACACGTGGCATTAGTGTGTGTGAGGTATTAGAATAAAAGGAGGGATATTGGAATAAAAGGAGGTGTTATAAAACTAAAGCTCAGCAAAATTTGTAATACTTTTTTGAAAGGAGATTGTATATTATAAAAGCCCTAGAATTATGAGCCTGCAATGATTCTCCAACAAAATTCTGTCAAAAATTGCTAAGCCCATTGTTTGTAATCAGTAAGGAAAAAGAAACAGAAAGAAATGATCAGTTGGAAAAGATAAAGATCCTTTAATAACAAATAATGAGTATTAGGTGTAGTTGGTATTAAATATATTAATGACTTCAAAATTTTAAGGCAGTTTTATGAAGACTCAAATATTGTTTCATGTGATCTTCACCAAAATACTAGGGGACTGGGGCAGCTATTATTTTGTCATGACTTTTACAGATGAGAAAAATATTACAGTCCTAAATAACTTGCATGAAAGTAAAGGGTTTTCTGTTCACGCTCATGCTTTTCTCTCGACTTATCTGATAGTAGAATCCTTGGAGTCCTTTTTCATTATCTAAGCTGAGAGGGGAGAGGGAATCTTTGTATCTTGATTCAGCAAAGCTAGCCATAATATGCACATGTACAAGATCAGATAATTTGAACAAGATGACGATAGTGTTAACTATATTTTTAATTTCCAGATGAGACAGTATGAATGACAATGTTAACAATTATCATTTTATTTCATGGTAGGCACTGTGCTACCTGCTTTACATATATTAGCTTATTTAACCCTCAAGTATTATTATCTTCATTTAATTATTAGGTAACAAGATTCAGAAAGATTAGTTAACCAGGTCAAACCATATAATTAGATTGTGGCAGGACCAGAAATTGATGCGAGGTCTAACTTAAATGCTACCCCATAAATACTGTCACTTCAAGGGGAAAATGCTCCAGAACTATACCAGAGAACTTGACCACTATTTACAAGGATATGTATCACTAATTCTCAAATGCAATTGAGTTTGAGAGTAAGGATGGGGCTAGGGATTCACATCAGAATCTCTGTGTTTTTTAAATAAAAATAAATCTTTCATCTTAGAATAGATTTATATTTACAGAAAAATTACAAAGATGATAGAGTTCCTATATACCCCCCATGCGCGCGCACACACACGTACAGTTCTCCTTATCATTAACATCTTACTGTGGATGTTTGTCACAATTGTAGGTATTATTTTGAAAGAGTCCATTGAGTATTAAAAATAATCATGTATTTGAAAAATCATACAGGGCACCTGGGTAGCCCAGTCAGTTAAACAGTGGACTCTTGATTTTGGCTCGGGTTACGATCTCAGGGTCCTGAGATCAAGCCCCGCATCCAGCTCCCCACTCAGCAGGGAGTCTGCTTGAGATTCTTTCCCTGTCCCTCCTTTTAGCGCATGTGTGTGTATGCATGCTCTCTCCCTCTCTCTCAAATTAATTTTTAAATGAAAAAGTATACATAATTTAGACAATTTGTTTAATAAAATCCTGTCTTCTGGTGGGTATGTTCAGAAGGTATAAATTCTTCTTCATTTAGAAAATTCTATCTGGAGAAGGAGAGAGAAGTATCTTCCACAAGGGAGTACACCAGAGATCAGATAGTGAGATTTTTCTAGGTAAGGAAACATTGGTCAAAAAGTGAAAAAGACTGATTTGCACATGTATCAGGTTTTCAATTCAGCACAAACCTGAGAGGGTTAGATAGTATACTGACTATTGGAAACATGAATTGAGAGGTCAACGATGAAAATGCAAGGAATTGTACTTAGGTCAAACATAACTGCCTAGGAATAGGGCAAGAAAATGTGTGGCTTACCAGAAAGCTGTTTAAAGCAGTGGTTCTTAACCTTGATTACTCATTGGAAGCAACTGGGGAGCTTTAAAAACTACTCCTACCTGGTCCCACCCCCGGAGGTTCTGATTTCATTGGTTTGGAGTGGAGGCTGATGGCTTCAAAAGCTCCCCCAGGTGATTCTAATGTGCAACCAAGGTTCAAAACCACTAATGTAAAGGTTTAGTTAATGCAGTGGTTCTGATTCCATTGGTATAGAATGGAGCATTTATTTTTTTAAAAGCATTTCAAGTGATTCTAATAGGCCGCGAGGGCTAATAACCTTTGGGATATCAGAAAGCTTAAGGCAAGTCAGTGGTGATATGATTTCAAAAGTCCATTGTTCCTCTGCTCCTAAAAACATTAATAGAAGTCTAGTATGCAAGGTAAAGAAAGTAGTTCCTCTCTATATTTGTAATTGAAATACCACGCCAATTTCTGCCACCTTTTAAGAGGCACGTTGACTAATTGAATTCATCTAGGATGTCAAAACACTGAAGGCCGTGTCATCTCTGCTGTACAATTTAAAGATGACATGATAGTTGTCTTTAAGTATTTTTAGAGTGCTGTTATGTGGAAGAGGGGTTAGATTTTTTTTTTTTTTTTTAGCCCTGTCTTTTTGAAAGGGTAGAAATTAAAAGGAGGAAAGTTTCAGCTCAGTACCAAATGCCATCTTTAGAAGTATCTATTCAGAAATCGTGCAGAATCTTCCCTGGGATCTTGTGTCGCATTCCTATTTATATGTACCTCCCAACTTTGAACTACCCAGATTACAGTGTCCATGAAGGCCAAATCCATATGCTGTGTTTTCTCTTTTTCACTAGTAGCAGTGGTTCTGAAGAGAATAGGACCTTAATAAACATTTATTGAACAAATGAATGTTGAATTTCTTTTTCTATATACTTTAGCAGGAACAAAGGTTGTGTCTACAATGCAAAGTGAAAGTAGACATTTGTACCAATTCAGATTTAGTTTTAACTTTATTTAAAACACAGTTGTTGAGCCAAAAATTAGTTATTTGCTTCAGGTTACCGAATTGTTATAATTTCTTTAAAAAAAAGATTTATGATGTATTTATTTTAGAGAGAGAGAGAGAGAGAGAGCCTGCAGGGAGAGGGGCAGAGGGTGAAAAATCTCAAGTAAACTCCCCACTGAGCAGGGAGCCCAACACAGGGCTCAGTCCCACCACCTGAGATCATGACCCCAGCCAAAACCAAGAGTTGGATGCTCAACTGACTGAGCCACCCAGGCATCCCTGATTATTATAATTTCTAATTTACCGTCTCACTTGTCTTGAAAGCAATTATGTAAAAAATGTGCGCACACGCACACACGCACACACATCTGGGGCCTCACTCCATTTCTTCACACCTTCTATAGTACTGCCTACAGATCCTCTTCTCCCCCTTTCTCATCCACCTTGTAAGACCGCCCAAGTGTTCAGCCCCAGTGGACTGCAGTGGGTCTTGGCTGTCCATTTCACTCCAGCCATCACCGCTATCCACTGATCACCATGGCTAATCAGATGGTATGACAGTCTGCACCAATCATTAAGATGACCCAAATTAACAGCCTGGCCATGTCACAGTACATTCATTCCACATATACAGACATGGCCTAAGTGTGAGGCAGAAACTTGGACGTGCTTATTTGTGTTTGCATCGTTACATGCATTATTGATTGTCATGAGCTGCTTCAGCGCTTTAAATCTGCAAATGAGAATCATCTGTCAATTATTACAGCCAGAATGGAGATCTGAGGGCAAAAGAGAAGGTGTACATGCCTTTTTCTACCAGCATGTCCTTTCATTTGCTATTTTCCTTCACAGTTATGGTAAAGCATCTTAGCTCAAAACGTTCCCAGCTTTTTGCTTAGAAGGGATACTTTATCAGAATATATTTAGACCCTGAAAAGAGAAACAGATCTCTCCCAGCCAGGTGAAGAAGATAGTTCAGGCTCTGAAATATAAGTTCTTTGTGGGAATTCTGTAATCCACTTTCCTACTGAATACTGCTTAGTAAAGCTCAGTTCTTAATAAAACACAGGCAGACTTATCTTAATCGCAACCGCAATTGTTGGCACCTTGTGGTGCCTGGTGTAAATTATCCCCAAAATATTTGCATTCTTGATAACCATTTCTCTACAATGCATTTAATAAGTAGAGGGTCCTATTACCTGCTAAATGTTAGTATAAATTAACAATCCATTATGCACAATAAGTTTTATAAAACATTTACAGATAGAGATCATGTTTAATTAAAATTAACTTGCATATGAAAGCCAAGTGTACTAATGATCACAATGACCTTTTATTACCTACAGTCCCTTGTTTTGGCTGGATGATTGACAGCTTGCTGTTTGGCTACCATGTTGAATTTCAGCTGACAAGACTTTTCATTTTAACTCAATTTGCCCGCCTATCACAAGCTGGTGGCAGGCCAGACCCAAGTCACCCAGCTTTGCCTCAGCAGCTTGCTCTACTTCTCATTAGTACGCATTTATTCAGTGGAAATTGGAAGACAAATGCTTGAAGGCATGTGAACTAAGTATAGCAAATTAGGTTTAAAGACTGAATATTTATAAGTATATGGAAAGTTTTTTTTTTTTTAATTCTAGAGCGAATTGAGAACTGAGTGCTAGCTTTGGTATAAAAGAAATGAAGATAGAAGGGGGAAGGAAGATTCTAAGAATAACAATACTATAAGCTTTTCCTTTCCATTTTGGAAATATGTAAAATCTCTCTGACAACACCTTATCAAATACCAACCTGGCCTCTCTTTCGTGGAGTGCTTGCACAATGAAGTTTAACACCTCGTGTGTGAGAACGGGGAAAAAAATGAGGGTCATGTTCATTTGTTGCTTGGTTATCCCTTGGTATGTTTTAAATTGCCTTGTTTGTTCGGCACTAGCACAGAAACAGATGTTGCTCTACCGTGCAGGATAATTTACTGTACCTCCTGGTGTAGCATGGAAGTCCTCCCAGGGCCCAGCTGGTCTGTCAGTGGCACTGGCTGGTGTCTGCTCAACTATGACAACTACAAGTAGAGGCTGCAGTTTTTTTTATTGTGCAGTTGTCATTCTTCTCAACATATAGCCCTGCCCGCATTCTTACTGGGGCTGGTGGAAAAAGCTGCTGGCTTTTGTGTCTGTGTGTTGTAACACAGAGCCATGGAAGCTCTCCTCTCCATTGTTGATAATAATGCAACTCATTACTTTTGTCATCTAATGATTATCGGCATGATCGCTCAGAGCGAGAGCCAACCTCGTCTTGCACACATAACTGGTACTGGAAAGTAAAACAGATTTGTCATTTACGATCTGACCGCTAAGCCACACTTTGTGCTCCATTATTGTGATTAACTTCTGCATAAGATATGCTTGCCCAATTGTCATTTGTGATACTGCAGTGGGCACAAGCTGCCATGCTTCCCTTGAGCACGTCGGCCAATCGGATGTGACCATGTTATTCGGATTGGTAAATGCCCACCCTGTCACCGAGCCACCCCACAATTATTTTGCTTTTGTATTTCTTCTTCCCACACCCCTACTGGACTTGTTGGGTGAACAGCACTGCTACATATGTCAGCTACCATTTCACACCACAAGCTACAATGACGCTATCCTGTCGTTGAACCAACAGCCAGCAGCAGTACATGGGAAAGCTGACCCTTGCTTTTCACCATAAAAATGTTGGTCACTGGTGTCCTGCCAGCTGAAATCCGTCGTGTCAGGTGCCTTGTGGCTATCTGCAGTAGAGTCCATAGTCCAAAACCAAAGTTCTTTTCTGGCCTCATCACCAACAAACCGATTTGACTCCGCCTGATTATAATAACGAAGGCAGTCCAAAAGAATATGCACAGCCTCACTGTACGTCACATTGAATCACCACACTGGCCACACAGAGCTGACCGCAGCCTCATTTCTTTAGACAAATGCATGCTTGGGGGAAAAATGTCCTGGGAGAAGGCACCCAAAGCTACTTGATATCCTGGGCGAGAGCTGTGCATAGATTTAAATTTCAGTGAAATTGCATGTATTTTTCTTTTTTGGCTGATCTAAACCCTCACTGACCAGTGCACTGCTCTAATCTAACAATTGAGTGCTCTGTGTTTCAGAGCTCTGCTGAACACTAAGACATTGGGGTACGGGGAGTGTGTGTGTGTGTGTGTGTGTGTGTGTGTGTGATTCTAAATTGCAAGCCATAAACAACCATTTGTTACCATGTGAAAGGGGGAAAACACTCAATTTGGAGCTTTTTTTTTTCACATTGCTGATTAGAAAGAATCAAGCTTTATATTCTAGGACCCATTCACGCTGGTGAAAACATAGTCAGTTTTGATTATGAAGGCAGAGATGCAGACCTAGACAGGAGCTACATGCTGATATGCATGCTATCAGAATGATTTATGCAAATTATGCATATTATTCCCAAAGGAATTCCTCCTCAAACTGCCAGGATAAATTGCCGGAAATTAGCCATAAAATCTGTCGTGCTAGGAGCAAAAGGTGAAGGCCACTGGGAAAGCAAGGACATTCAGCTTCTGGAATCTTCCAGGTTATGATGGTGGCTGTTATTTTCCCTGGATGCTGAGGAAAATACGGTTTTCTTCTGAATCCTATAAAACTCTCTTTTCTTTGAAATTTTTCTAACAAATGCTGACCCACATTTTATTTACAGCTAGCATAAAAGAAATTAAGTGTTAAGCCATCGCAGAAAGCACTACTACAGTTACTTTACTATTAACTACCTAAGTGGTTATTAAATGCCTAAGCCTGGCTTTAAAGATGTAGCTCTGGGCAGCCCCGGTGGTGCAGCGGTTTGGCGCCGCCTGCAGCTTGGGGTGTGATCCTGGAGACCCAGGATCGAGTCCCACATCGGGCTCCCTGCATGGAGCCTGCTTCTCCCTCTGTCTGTGTCTCTGCCTCTCTTTCTCTGTGTCTATGAATAAATAAATAAAATCTTTTAAAAATAAATAAATAAAAATAAAGATGTAGCTCTTCTGTAGGGTAGTTAAATAACCCACCAGCAGTGTACTCCAGCTGGAATATGGTTTTAATGTTCAATGGATATACCTATAACACAGCATTCCCTCTTGCAAACCTTTCCTTTCTACAAAAATTGTAGCTAATGACTTTCTGCCCAAGTACAGCACAGCAGCCTCGTGTCTGTGACTGGGGTCAGGTCAAGGCTCTCCCCTGCCTCTTCCTTGCTCTGGTCATCCAAAACCACCAGGGCTCCCTTTTGGTGTTCAATGGATCTGATTAGGAAAGGGTTCCCTTTTCAGTCAAAGCTATTGATAATGAGCTCACTGACAAATTGAGAGCACTGTTCAGGAGCAGTCATATTTTAATAAACTGTTGCTTGCTTGTGTCCTTCAGAAAGCACCGTTCTCGAGGTTTTACGAATACGCTCATTTTCAAGCATCATTCGTTTTGTTCAAGAGGATTTGACTCTACATTCAGAGACGCAGGACTACTGTTTGCGAAAGGGGGACTTGGTAGCCCTCTTTCCTCCAGCCATACATTACGACCCGGAAATCTTTGAAGCTCCAGAGGTAAACAAGCATAAAGCAGTCGTTGCTACTTCTTAGATAACTGCAGACACATTTCTCTTCCTCACATTCTTTTTTCTGTAGCTTCCTTCTGCCATCTTGTTCCAGAAGGAATCTGAGATGGATTGATGACTTCTGTCTGCCTTCAATGGGAAAATTTTCCTATTTACTGAAGTGTTTCCAAAGGATCTCTCTTCAAAGGGTTTGTGGTCTATTAATAGAAATAGAATGATGAGACTAAATGCTGGCTTCTTCAAATGAAATGGGCATTGTACCTTGGCCATCATTACCTGTAGGCCCAAAACAGGTTTTGCTTGGCAGAGAATTATTGAAAACCATGGAGAGCCAGCTATTGACAGGTGGCTTAGAGAATAAAGAATGATGACTGTTTTGCTAAGTGTCTCTAGAGTGGGGTTGACTGTCCCCAAATCAAATACCATCATTGCCATAGTTAAGCCCATATACTTTTTCACCTCTTACCAAAGGTATATGCCCCTTTCTGATCAATCAGGGTGGCATTATGAACCTGAGATTGTAAAGCTGCTGCTCACGGGTGAAGCTCTGAGGGTAATTGTGTCATCTCCTTGTATTTTTTTCTGAAGCTGGAGTTAATGAATATCAAAGACTGGAAATTAATCCACCCTGGCTCATCCCTTAATACCACTTCAGAGGTTCACCACCTGCATGCAAATTGAATGCACTCGATTCTGCCTGTGTGTCTCATGAACTAATGTTGTTGCGATAGTGGTTTTTTGTGAATAAAATGCTATTTTTCAAAGGTAAACTTCTGTGCTCTTTGAGCAGTTCATAGCTGGATCACTTTTAACCCATTTCTAAGTTTGATGCTTTGTAGCCAGGCTAGATTAAAATATTATTGAATTTTGGAAATTAATAAGAAGAGGACAGACTCCAAATACAGTGAGATAATTTGCATCTGTGTCATCAGCAAAGGCTAAATTTTTTAAGTGAAGTGTACATATGGTTTCTATATGTTTCAGAAGAAGAGACATTTTATGTATGGTGATAGCAAATTGGAAGTAGGGTATTAGTGAGTGAATGAACATTCTGTGGACAACTAGCTTTGTCTCCACATTTGTAAATATTTTTAAAAATTCTATATATAGCTATTCCGTAAATAGGGCAAGTTATAAGCTAATATTTGAAAAATATTTTAAGTGTTATCTCTATAGTTTTTTACATTTATTTATTTTCCGTTTATTTTTATTATGTGACTATTCCACTAGTCATTAAGTTTACCATTCATACCATGATAGCAAAATCAACATTAAAGTTATCAGCAAAGCCTGGGTGGTTCAGTGGTTGAACGTCTGCCTTCCGCTCAGGGTATGATCCTGGAGTCCCAGGATCGAGTCCCACATCAGGCTTCCCGCAGGGAGCCTACTTCTCCCTCTGTTTATGTCTCTGCCTCTCCGTGTCTCTTGTGAATAAATAAATAAAATCTTTTTAAAAAACTTAAAAATAAAGTTACCAACAAATATTTGGTAAATGTTTACCAGATTACCACTGATATGCAGTACTGTTCTTTGGTCTCCAAAATTAACTAGCTAATTTTTTGTGAACATTGTTTTTTTTTTAAATTAGTTGTGGAATGCTGATCATTATTGGCACAGAAAAATATGACATGGTTCAGAACCATTTTTATATGATTTGGCAAGTCCTTATATAATTATTCATTCTATAAACATTTACTGAGCACCTACTGCTATCAGGCGTATAGATTTATTCCTGTCATTTTTATCAACTTAGGATGATAATAAGTAGATGCTATCAATGCTCATCTGAAACCACCATCCACTGACAGTAAAAAAGAGGAGGAAATCCTAGGAAATTCTGTCCTTGTCCATTTGTCACTGAGAGTACTGGCCCAGAACCTCTTCAGAGGCTCATATTCCCCACTGCCTGTCTTTTGTGCCTTACGGATCTTGTATGGGAAGACCAGGCCTTACATAGAGAAAAAAGACAGTAGCTATTAGTCCAGAAACGTGAGGAAGACTACCTACAGATGTAAGTATAGTTATTCTTGGAGGACACAGAGACCGAAGAGCCTTAGGAGGACATAGGTTCTCCCAACCCAAAGAAGTATGGATTCAGGATGTTCAAGCCCAGGAGTCTCTAGAATATTACATTCCAAAAAGAGTCCATAGTCTTCCTTCATATACCACCCTATAGAATGTTCATCCTTACTTGTCCACCCAGGAGGTTCCACATTACTCCACAAGAATCAGCCTTAATCACCTCTTCTTTGGCAGTGTTACTGATTCCCACCTCATTCCTCCGAGAATGAGGCCACTCTGTAGCCTGTTGTACCTTCGTTATAGTGCATGCCACCTGCTGCTTTCCAAGTACTTGTGTGTTTGTCTGTGCTAACCATATGCTGTAATCTCCAGAAGGAGAAAGATCACATCACTGCCTCATCGGCATTCTCAGTGCCTAGCTCACGAGGGTGTCCACAGGGTGAATAAATAAGGGGATGCTGGAATGGATGGCTGTTCTAAAAATGAAGATACACTTGAATTAGAATTTTAAGTCACCACCAATATCGCATATTCAAATATGTACTGGGCCTAACTAGAACAAATGGATGAAGTGGTTTATGCATAAATGTAACCATATTATCAGGATACTGTCAGGAGTGGTGAGGACTATGGGGAAAGGAGACCCCAGGGGCATCTAAATAAGACCATTTGGGTACTTTTGAATTAACCTTCAGCTCTCACAAGCAGATAAACCTAGCATGGCTGAGTCATTTAAAAAACAACTCAGAAAACACATTTTGGGGTAAACTAGAATTTTTTAAGTTTGGAAAAATAGTGTTTAAAAAACACAACATGAGCTAAACAGGATCTAATAGGGGCTATACACTCCCAACATGTACCTTCTATGTGAAGAATTATTCTTTCTGAATATCGGCTGCTTAGTTTATTATAATATTAGCCACTCAGGTGGCCCTTCCCTCTGTGGGGAATAAATTGGCAACTAAAATTGAAGACAATGAGAGAGGGCACAGGAAACACCCCTTCTCAGTTTTCCTTTCTCTCTCTTTGTTGGTCTAAATGCAATTCAAAAAAGTCTAGGTAATTTAACTAGAACAGAAAGCCTTTTAAATTTTTCTGAAGGCTTCCTCAAATTGACATCTCTTATTAGCCAGAATTCATGCAACTGGCTCTCGAATAATCCATAAATAGTGATGATCTCCTTTCTGCCAAAGTGCAGTATTTCCACCTGGAACTAGGGAAAGGAGTGCGTCTACTAGTTGGTTTTTCTGTGGCCAGAGGTGGTAAGGTACAAAGGGAAGCCTAGGCATACTGTGGAGCCAACTTTTCAGGTGGTAGCACTTTGTAGCAGCCACACAACCTCCTAAAGAAAGGGCACAGAGAAACAACAAAGCTATGGGGCACTCCCAAAAGCTCCAAATTTGCACGACCTCATTTGACCTCATGCAAGTCTGCTCTAGCTAACTTCTCAGCCATCTAGGGTTTATAAAATGATAAATGAATTTGAAAGCCCTTGAATAAATCCCAAGTCACTATAAAAAACTATTGTATCAGTATTATTTTGATTATTGTCACCATTCTACGAATATGCTAGTCGTAACAAATGAGGAAATATTCTGATTTTGTCTATACCTCAAATTGGAATGGAGATTATGCCACCAGGATACCTCAAGGAAACAAATGTATACTGAGAATCTGTTATCCAAAAAGCGCTCTGATGGGCATAATGGATGGCACAGAAATTTAAAAGGCCCTTGTCTTTAAGAGCTTAGAGTTTCAGGAATTGGCCTTAGCACATGGCTATGTTCTCAGAGCGAAGTGCTTCCTGTTGGAGGGTTTCTGCTGAACCAGTATATTGGCCTCCACACCTACTATGTTGGATCCAGCAGGGTGCTGGTAAAACAGCAACTGGAAAAACTGATTTTGTCCATTTTTGTGGTTTCAATACTCCCACATGGCTGATTTCATGTGAGTAATATGAAGACTGTAAACAGAGTTGGGAGATGTGCACAGTCTGCTGAGCTAGTACAAACTAAATGGAACTTAAGTCATGCAGATAAAAAGGAACTCTGTTGTCCTGCTCCCAGCAGGACTGACTGTGAACACAAGACAAGAGTGCAGCCCCTTAGTCATCCCCTCAAAACACTGACAGTTCTTATTTTGGGAGGTCGTATCTTTTGTCTAATCTGGAATCCTACACCCAGAATGAAGATTGAGTGAATATAAAACTTGATTATATTGTATGTCACCTATCTCAGTAAGACTACATTTTATTAATGTTTTTTTAGACTATGTTTTAATGCCTTATTTTAACTTCAAAGTCTCACATACGGGAAATGTTCAAAAAAAATCTCTTAAACTGAACTAAACACAATATTTGGAGCACACAAATTAGGGGGTTCAATGTTCCTCAGCCACTTGTACCAAAACTCCTTTCTACCCAGAAAATTGTGTCATCTCTCCTATCTTGATTTCTAGTGCTAAATATTATACCATTCTCTATTTATGAACGTTGAATATTCATCTACGCTTCATTCTCTACATGTTTATTTACTCATCCAATATCTGTGTTTTCTTCAAAAGCCTGAAGATTGCTTTTAAAATATACTTTATTGTCATGTATTTATTCATTAATTCAACAAATGTATATGGAACCTCTACTGTGCGCATAGCACTATGTTGGGTGCTTTGAAAATACAGAGATAAATAAGACAATGTGACAACTCCGATCTCCTGGGATTTCTTGGCTCTGCTATCTCCTGTGGGTTAGCTCCATCTTCAGTGCGGCGGCCATGGCAGTCGCAGGCATCATATTCACATATATCTAGGGCCAGAAGAGAAGAGGTGATTAACCATTTTTTAGTTTGTTTGTTTTTCTTTCTTCACAAGAAAGAAACTTCTCTCAGATGTCCTCACAGACGGTTCCTCCATAGCGCCGACGAGGCCGATTCCCACACCCTATCTTTAATCAGTCAGAGGCCAGAGCAGTGTGATTACTGTGATTGGTGCCTACACAAACCTTGTTTTTCCTACCTTAAATAGTGCAGCTACAGTGACACCTTTGTCCCATATATCATGAGGAAGTTAATTTGAACTGACTTGGCTAAGTGAGGAGCTCTTGTGGGGTATTCTCTCCTCACATTGGTCAGTGAGAAGGAGGAAGGAGCAGTCCTAAGTTCAGGCAACAAGCATGGGCCCCAGTAATGGAAGAGGTCATCAGGAGAGAGTACCATATTGTACTCCATCTCCAGTGACAAAATGCATGTCCACAAAAGTGTCCTTGTCATTACTACAGCGATGCATGCTTATTTTTAGTTCAGTACTGGTTAGATCCCATTCAGATACATCTCAGCACCGTTTGTGGGGTGGGGGAAATACTTGTGTTCAACTAGCAAGTTGAAGGGGGAATTGAAACCATCCAAAGGTGTTTTCCAAGCCTGTATATTTATCAAAATCAGTATCTAGGTAAATGAAGACAGACCCAGTACTTTTAAGAAAATTATTTTGATGTCATTCTTACTGAATGACTTGACCCAGTATTTTTTTTAAGATTTTTTTTTAATTTATTCATGATAGACACAGAGAGAAAGGCAGTGACATAGGCAGAGGGAGAAGCAGGCTTCCTGCAGGGGGCCTGATGCGTGACTTGATCCCAGGACCCCAGGATCACCACCTGAGCCAAAGGCAGACACTCAACCACTGAGCCACCCAGGTGCCCAGACCCAGTACTTTTAAAGGAAATTACTTTGATGGCATTCATATTGAGTGAGAAAATTAGATCATTGTGATGGGTTCAGAATCCATCAACATTTTGTAGGGTTTTCGCTATAGCATGAAATGCTTTCTATCTGACCTGCTTCTTTGCCTCTTACTTCATGTAGTTCATATCAAAGTTGTGTGCTGAGCAGGTTTAATGCTAATGAGCACCAAGTATGGGAAATACTTGGTCATTTTCATGCATGCCACGTGCATTAATTTAATCAATGGCTTAATTCACCATGGGCTGAAATAAGGTCACTCAGTTTCTTCTCAGAAACTCAAGTGAGAGTAAATTAATGCCAGGCTAAACACCCTAGATAAACCAGTCCCATAATTTTCTGTAACAAATAATAGAACTTTTTAATAAAAACATATGGGAAATAACCTGCCACCCTAGAGTTAACCCAAAAGAGAGTCCATTGTATTAGCACCGTGAGAGGGGAAATTCAGTACAACACCAAAAAAGAAGTAAGATAGATTTTTGTGGCTTAGTGCCTCTCGGGGACTTCATATAAGTTTCAAATTTCATTTTATGTCTATTTAAAAACATAAGCACTGAATCCTAAGCTCACAGTCCTCATCCTTATCCATTGGTAGCTGACTGGGAAAAAATAGAAAAAGCGTATTGAGCAGCTCCTGTGGCCAATAGATCATTATTCCATAGTAACAATGGCAGCAGCACAGCAGCCCTTACCTTTTACCCAACATCAGCCCACCAAGTGCCCATCAGTCGACCTTTTTTAGGGAACAAAAATACAGAGACTACCTCTAAACTTAGGAAACTGAGAATAAGAGAGAGATGTGAGGGGTGCCTGGGTGGCTCCATATAGTTAAACATTTGCCTTCAGCTCAGGTTGTGATCTCAGGGTCCTGGGATCAGGGTCCCCCAACTCAGCGGAGAGCCTGCTTTTTCTCTCTCCCCCTGCTTGTGCTCTCTTGCTCTTTCTCTGTCAAATAATAAATAAAATCTTAAGAAAAAAAAAGAACTTAGAGAGAGAGAGAGAGATGCAAATTGGGAAGAAGAGTCCTATAGGTGTTAGCATTTCACTATGATAAGGGAGAAATCATTTCCCAGTAGTATTTGAGTTATTTGAAAGTTCATGTATAATCTATAGTCAAGTTTTGCTTTCTGGCATCTGCAGGATTAAAAAGAGCCTTTTAAGACAGAGAGCTGGCAACTTTGTGGACCTGACCTCAAACTATTTCATGTAAATTTTGCATTTTAACACTCCTTATTTCTTCCCTCTAGGAGTTTAGATTTGATCGTTTTGTAGAAGATGGTAAGAAGAAAACCACCTTTTTCAAAAAAGGAAAAAGGCTGAAGTATTACCTGTTGCCATTTGGTATTGGAACCAGCAAATGTCCAGGCCGATTTTTAGCAGTTGTTGAAATAAAGCAATTGTTGGTTGTACTTTTAACTTATTTTGATTTAGAACTAATTGATGATAAACCTGTAGTAGCAAACCGAAGCCGCCTTTTGCTTGGTGTTCAGCATCCAGCTTCTGATGTTTTCTTTAGGTACAAAGTAAAAACTTAAAGGAGCTAAAAAGAAAGAAAAGAAATCTATCCGAACTAACCTAAATATCCTCAGCTCACCTATTTGTTTTGAATTTCTGCAAATATAATTGTTTTATTTTTTTTTTTTTGTTTAAAAAGTGCCAACTTATATTTGACCTGTGATCAGTCCAGTTTGTACTTGGTCACAAAACTCATCATAAACTAAAATACGATGTTGACATGAAAATAGACATAAAAATCAGCATAATGATAAACTCAAAATAGCATTTTTATGTTTTTCTACATATTGTGATTTTCTCCTGTCATAGCAAATGTACCACAATAAATTTGGCACTGTGAGATTTTTTTTAAGTCACTCAGATTCTTCTCTAATATGTAAACCCACACTTTATGTACTAGTGGAAATTTGTGCTGGAGATGGACACAGTCTAACAAATTCAAAGTTCTCAGAGAAGAAGGAAATTAAATTTTCATGAGATAAACTGGATGAAAATGTTCCCTTCAAGTGTAATATCAATAATATCTACGTCGCCTAGGTACGCTTGCCTTAAATGAGTTTTGCAGTAGATTAAATGCTTCAACTTCACTTCAATATTTAATCATCCATAAATGTCCTTTATTACTTTGTATACTATAGCTCAATGCAACAAAATTTCTTGTCATGTAAGACCACTCACATTAAGTTAGATACTGATAAGATTTAATGTATAAGAACACACAAAACCCATTATATTTTTAGCAATTGCTGGAGACATTAGTATTAGGTTTGTTGTTAAGAGCAAATGTTGAAATCATGACAGGATTGATGGTAGCATTTGATTTAAGTGTAAACTATGAGAGTTATGCCAGTATTGCAATGAACTCTTTCCTGAACGCTTCCATTTATATAAACTGAGAAACCAGATAGCGGTATTTGTTCTTGACACGTCACCTTTTTGACTTAGAGTTTATCTGTATTCTTTTGAGTTACACCATTATGTAATGCCATATAATTTTATATGCCACAGTGCAGCATTGTGTCCACGATTCAGTGCTTTCTAATTTCAGGTTACTGGGTGGTGGTTTGGCATCTGACCTAAATGATGCTGCTGTATTTAACAGGAAAAGCAGATAATAAGATTCAGTTAATATGCATTGCGTGGATTGGAACTTCTACTATTTCAGCTTCGTGCTATTGTTTTTAAAAAGGAAACTGATTTTTAAAGTAACATATATAAAATACTTACAATATTTAATAATTAATAGATGTTCTAGCATTTATAGTCTCCTTCTTGAAATCCATGCTCTAAACATTTCTTAGTAAGGCTCTGCTGGGTTTTGATGGATTGGAGATGTCTTTATTTTCGCCCTTGTTCTTGAAAGATGTTTTTGCTGTGCATACAGATCTCTTTCCTCCCAGTACTCTGAAGATACTGTGTGTTCTTAAGGCTTCCACTGTTGCTATCAAGAGGCTAGCCCTTAGTTTAATTATTCAGAGGGCAGTCTACCTCTTCTCTCTGACAGTGTCAACATGTTCTTTTTGTCTTTGATGTTCTTAGTCTCTATCATGCTTGCATGTCATGGTGCCTCTTGAGTCTGAAAATGTGTGTCTTTTAGGAAAGTAGGAAATATTCTTAACCATCACCTCTGAGTAATACCTCTCCCAGACTCCTTTAGATCCTCCCACTCTGCACACCATGTTATTTGACCTTTCCTCCCCGGATTTTCTACTTCTAATTTACATCCTGGGTCATTTGTTTAGATCTCACTCTCAGTTTAGTCTCTGTACAGTGTACCTAATCTGCTCTTTATCTCATCCATGGAGTTTGTTTCTTTCTTCTTCTTCTTTCTTTTTTAAATATCTATTTATTTATTTATTCATGAGAGACACAGACAGAGAGGCAGAGACACAGACAGAGGGAGAAGCAGGCTCCATGCAGGGAGCCCGATGCGGCACTTGATCCCGGGACTCCAGGATCACGCTCTGAGCCAAAGGCAGACGCTTTAACCACTGAGCCACTCAGGCGTCCCTCTTTTTTCTTTTTTTTTTTTAACTTCATGGGATTGAGTAATCATATCCCTTATACTTCTTAGTTCATGGTACACAATTATGATTTGTCCAAGCAAGGCCTCTCTGGCTTTATCTCCTTCTTCTATCTTACCCCGAATCTTCACTATTATACTCCTCCCCATCATAAGCAAACATTCTAATGTTTTTAATATGTATCTTTTCATAACTAAATATTTTTATAAAACGTATTACCTATGTGCATGTTAATGTACATAAACATACTTTCTATAGATGAGATCCTTCTTAATTTTCTTATTGAGCTCTGTGTTTTTAAAGATATATTCATATAACTTTATATATATATACACACACAAATATATACAGATGTATATTAATCTGTTGCTTCTGACACCTATGTAGTATTCCGTAACATGCACCCACCATGATTTAATGATCTCTTCACCCTGGGATGGAAACTATATCCATTGGACCCTTAATTTGAGGGAGAGGCCAAAGCAAGAACTAAAAACTCTACCCCTACCTACCCTCCGACTGCTGTGTCCACCATCCACTACCCTGCGCTGCCGCAAACTCTGTTCCCAACCCTTGTGGTGTGCACACACACGTACACACATGCACACACACAGTTCACAACTGCCTTCATTCACCCTTTGTATGTGTGTATGTGTTAATAATTTGTTACGTTCTATCCTCAGGTCCTTACAACCCTCTCCCTTCTGTGGGTTGATTCTGAGCCAGAGTGCCAGCTGCCAACTTGTCAGCTTTTGGTTTTTCTGATCCCACTGAATTTGCTAAGTTCAATGATTACATTTTCAGTTTGAGAATTCTCTTTTGTTCTTCATATCTGCCTGGTAATTTTTGATGTCTTTGCCCTTCATCATAGGCTCAATATCCTCTTTCATTTTTTAAAGTATATTAAGAAACCTGTTTTATATTACGTGTCTGACACTTCTAAATCATTAGTGTTTTGTGGGTCTGATTCTATAGTTTGTTTGTTTGTTTAACTCTTAGTACAGCATGCTTATTGAGCCCATATTCCTTGGAATTTTATCTCTGGAAGCATGTTTATTGAGCCCATATTCCTTGGAATTTTATCTCTGGAAATATTTTAAGTCCTGAGTTTAAAACTCACTCCTTCAGGGAGAAGTCGAGTTTCTTTTGTCTGACTGCTGATGTTATTATCAAACACAGTTCACTTTAAGTTTGCAGCTTGAGTATTTTGGGAGGGGATGAGGGATGGGAGATACATAAGTATTGTGTGTGGGTTCTAGCCTTGAATCAGCTACAAAGCTCCCTATGACTAGGAATAGACAGGAGAGACTTTCTGATTGTTTTTGTTTTCCTTCACCATCGCTGAGAGAGGCAAGTCTACTCACAGTTTTGCTCTGTAGAACAAGGTTTCTTTCTAGTTCCCCTACTAAGGAAATTCGCTTTGCAAGTTCTTGACTTTGGGTGGCAGTCTTGGATTTCACACATACACACCCAGCTTGGAACCTAGGCTTTATCTTCTGCCTGCCACAAAGCATAGCCCCTTCTTTTTATACTAGGAGGACATCTAGTCCACCATATGACCTGAAGCAGAAACCTCCATATTCTTATATTTGTCTCAGTAGTACACTTCTGCAATGGTATAGTAGAAAGAACACAGGAAATTATTCAGTTCTAATTTCTGCTTAACATATAATTAGAAGTGTGTATAGGAATGTAGAATACAAAGTAAGAATAAACAAAATGAGAAAATATTATATAAAAGGGATGGACAGTAGAAGCAAAATAAGAGAGTCTTATTATAGGCTTACAGCTAGTCTTTAAAGTGTGTTTATGAGTAGAAAAAAATGCCATGGACAAATAAGTTTAAAAACATGGATTCTAGCTATGATATGACTAGTTTGTTATCATCGACCAGTCATTTTGCCTGTCATTGCTTCAGTTCTTTATATGCAAAATAAAAATAATAAGGCTTTTTTGACATGAGGGTTCATGATAAGGATTAAACATAGTAAGATGTGTGAATTTATTTTGAAAAGTGTAATGCAGTATGCAAACATGAAGTTGTAAAGGAGATAATTTAACAAAGTTGTGTCTTTTTAAGACTGTTCTTATGTATTTGTTAAAGGGAATACTATTTTTAGTCATACATAGTTCATTATTCATTAATTCGATCAAACATTTATTAAGCATTGCCTCTGTTCTAGATATGTTGCTATGTACTGGATTACCCTCCTTCAAGAACACACAGTGTATTTGGGGAAAACAACACATACACAACTAATTTAATGTATGTGTCCTTGTAAGAAATAAATTCATCTCTTTAAAACAGTTCTACAACTCTCATCTATCACTAGATCTAACCTTCCATCACTCATTCCAAAGTAGCGTTCTATAATGAGAAATTACTATGTACATAATTATACACAATAAAACATATACACTGGGTATTGTGATTATGTGACAAAAATAGCCAAACCAAATACAATCATTGAGACTCTAAAATGTTTTAAAGGGGATCCCTGGGTGGCTCAGCGGTTTAGCACCTGCTTTTGGCCCAGGGAATGATCCTGGAATCCCGGGATCGAGTCCCACGTCAGGATCCCTGCATGGAGCCTACTTCTCCCTCTGCCTATGTCTCTGCCTCTCTCTCTCTCTCTCTCTGTCTGTCTCTCATGAATAAATAAATAAAATCTTAAAAAAATAAAATGTTTTGAAAACAATAGTTTACATATCATAAGAATCCATCTTTTCATTTTTACAGCCTCCTTAAGTTTGAAATTAAAGGAAATGAATAATAATACTGTTTTATGTCAGTGACCAACAGTAATAAAGCATTCAGTTAGCAAAAACTAAATGCTCTGAGGATATTAAGAAAAAACCCTGTTTACCACTAAATAAGGCACGCTGCTAAGCAACCCTATATGGGAACATTTATTTGCCTTCTTTTGGCTTTCTTGGCACATGTAATTATATTTTCTCCATTTTATCATTAAGTGTGAGGTCACTAGTCTAAGGTAAAGGAGTTTCCATACCGAAAATCTACATAATTACTCCTGTTTATTTTCTCATAAAAAAATAATTTGGGTAACACTTCTTGTAAGTGTCTTCTAATTTAACGGTGGAATCTTAAAACCAATTTCAAAGATCAAAGTACAAAAGTTATTCAGGTTTTGATCTTAGTATAAAATAATGTCAATAATTATAAAAGAATCATTATGCCCTTAGAATGAGCACTGTTTTTAACCTATTAAATTCACACTAAGGCAAACTATTATTTACTTGAACTGCATTATTAGGTATTCATATTCACATACTCAATTAAGAAAAAGTTAGCAAGCCAAGATTACATTCCCTGTAGCATTATTTTAAATTATAATGAGCAATCACATAAAACTCTCTACTATTTCTCTAAAGTAATTATTACTCAGTCTTCTTCATAGTGTTAATCTAAATCAGTGATCAATGATGTTTGGCCTTTTAGCTTAAATCTTTATTTTGTTTATAATACTTTTCTTAAATAAGATACATTTAATTTGTGAAAAACTCCATTGTACAATTTTAAATAGATAATTTGGCAATACTTATGTTTAAAAATATTTTTTTAGTCAAAGGAGTTCTGTATATTCCAAAAAACTGTTGTTCTGAATTGTTTAATATTACCCTTTGATTCTAAAATGGTATTTATGTGGATTTATGAGGAAGCAAATCTTAAAAAGACATTAGGTAAGAAATGCAAATGCTTTGTAAATCTATTTAATTACCTTTTATTCACAACAATAATTCAATAAATCAACTTTTAAAGCACAGTTGAATGACTATATGTCCTTATTTCCCTACTAGGAGTATGTTCGGTAACAGAAGATTTGGTTTCAAATAACAAGTTATTTGGAAATCATTTTGCTGTCTGAATATCCTCATATCCCTGTCTTCCCCCCACTTCAAACACACACATAAACACACACACACACACACGCACACAATGTTCTTATTTTCTGATATTCTCCCTAAAAGTACATTTGTTGTTACATTCAAAGTATTTCTCAGTATATTTTAACTTAGCTATTTCATGTGGGAAATTATAAAAGCAGATTCAAGAAATAGCAGGGACTGATAAGTTTTAATAAGTTTCTTTTAGCCAGGCTGACCTTGCCAGACCATAGTTCTTAATAATTGCAGTCATTCCATGGAGAGATGTAAAAGAACAACAAAAATGGAAGAGAGTGGTCTTTGTCTTCCATAGATCACTTATCAATATCATGAATGAAGCTGAATAATACTCAGACAGTATTTTATTTATCCATAAAGCTGAAATCCAAAACTGTAAATAAAGCAAGTACTACAATGGTGTTGATGAAGACTAGATGTGGCTCCTTCCGTAACTGTACATAACAGCGTTTCACTGGACACTTGGCCTAAGAAACACTCCCGTGAGTCATTAACATTTTACCGGAACTCGTCTTAGACTCTAAAGGTGTTCTGTGTATTTCAACTAGTCAGTTCAGTGTTGTTTAACAACTAAGATAAATTATGTCAGTAAATGGGCAATCTGTGAAATAATCAGCTCTGCTTTCAATTCTATTCTAAAAACACTTAGTGAGTAAATAAAAATTGTATTTTTAATTGTCTGGAATTAGCCCTGATCATGTGAGTAATAATATGCGTTTTCTATTCAGGATATTGCTGGATAGAAAAAAATGCTCAGTGGTTATGCTGGATAAGTTTAAGTGGGTTTGATATAGTTTATTGTTAATTATTATTATATTCTCAATTCCTAAACATATTCATTTTTATAAGGAGAGATATATTACAGATGATACAGAAGTAAGTGTTTAGAGACACACTCATGAAGCATTTTTCTTATAACATTTTGTGCCTTTAGAAGAAACTAGAGTTAAAGGTAACTATAATCTAATAACAGGTATATAACAGGTAAAGGTATGAATGATTCATTATTGAGTCAAATTTAAACAGTTATAAAGTATGTATTAGTTTGAGATTTTTATTTATTTACAAGAGAACATTTACTCCATATAACATTTATTTCTAAGAACTAGCCATTATAGTTAACAAAAAAAATGTCATTATTACCTGACAACACGAAATTTTTAGTACATTCTTTTATCTTTTATGCTTAATGTTTAAATGAAATAGACCTTTATTTCACAAATTCTTAGAACCATCCAATATAGTTAAAGTTTTCCAAATGTCTTTGCCTTTTTATTTTTAGCTTATTTTTTCTTAACCTTTTTAAATGGAATTTTTAAAAATATTTGAAATCACTTTTGAAACTTTTTAAATGAATCTTAAGTATACAGAAAATACTCTGTGTTTTGAAAATTAAGTATCCATTTTGTTAAACTTTTTATTTTGAACTAATTTTCGGTTTACACAAAAGCTATGAAATAACATTCAATTCTACAGAAGAAAGTCCTCAGACTAAACAGTGTTTGCAAAAACCATAAGAGTGGTCCCAGGACTTAGCCAGTTGAAGACCTTACTTAGTTAATCCTTGAACTTTGGAGATGTTCATCCACAAAAACTACCCTGTAGGACAACCTACTGTAAACAAGGATTGAGTGGCAGAGATAATTTGATTATGTATGCCATGCAGATCCTCTATAGTCCAAGTAAGTTTGGTTTTCAGAAAACATTTTTTTAATTTAAAAAAGAGCTTACTTTGATCAGTCATTCTAGATTGTATTTAATTTCACTCTCTTGAGAAATCAGTATTTTAAAAGATATATATGCCTGATGCTTCACCAAAAAAAAAAAAAAAAAAAAAAAATTGTTACTCCCTGACCCTGCCTCCTGATATATGCGATATTCAGAAGATAGATTTCTTTTCCCCTTCCATGGCTCTTCATGTTTCTGTGGAGGCCTGGTTGGAAAATTGTTTCTTTTCGTGGGTGTCTCAGATGGAGGGCACAGGCTCAGCCTGATATCAAAATTTTGACCATAGCTCTGCAGAGAAACTGTACATGGCAAATATAGTTGTACTTACTTAAATAGTCAGTGCATGATTTAATGTTTTAACCAGTTAGGTATACAATCTGGGTCTCTCCCATTATAATAAAGTATTATTTGCCTTCTCCCTTTAAAGGGGAGATGAAGATATCTAACAAAGAAATCCTTATACCAAGTTCTTCAATAATTGCCAGAGCAGAATAAATGCATAAAATGAGCTTAGGCCATGAAGCATTTTTATGTTTAAATCTAAATTCTCATCTCTAAACATCTCTATTAACACAGCAGATTTGCGTTACAACCATCCTCCTAATAAAATGTGAAATCTTTAAGATTGTGAAGCATTTGTAAATAATGGATCCTTTAAATATCCCTGAACTTTATTCAAAAACTTATAAGGAGAAATAATAATTGCTTTATATAACCACTGATACCATTTTAGCATTTGATGAAGATGTTAATTTATGGTTGGTTAGCAGTTTATGGCTGTCATTAGTTTTTCAGTTTGGTCCACATTAGAAATCTATTTTTCTTTTTTATTTTAATCTGAGACAATTATATAAAGATATGGTTATGTTTTATCTAAAATGTATCATTCTACTATAGCATTTCAAATTATTCACAGATCATAGTTCTTATATGTGCATATATGAATTTAAAAATACAGCAATAAAATGCTTGAAACAGATCATAAATTTGCTTCATATTTTATTGCATCTCTGAATCAGGTTGAGAAGACAAGGGCAACTATGGTCTTTGGGAAAGAATTAACTCTTTCCCAAGCTGGAAAGGAGAATGATATCACAGTGTGCATAATTAAAGCTAACTCCCCATCAACGCATCCTGGAGGCTTACTTGTAAGATAGGCATGTCTATTTGATTATATGGGGGGGGGGGGGCTGCAAAATCCTCTTTCTCTTTGCAGTCTAACCTTTCCAGCCCAGTCATTTCTCATAAAGTTTCTAATCTGTATTTCCATATTGCCCGAGTTAGGGGCACTATAGCGGAAGGGAAAAAAAAGTCACACACACGCGCATGCACATGCACTCAAGGGTACCTGATAATTTTGTAATAGTCCAGAAATCTCCTGGATCATGTTAAGGCGAGTAATTTAGAATTGAACCCAAATTAAACCTCAGGAAAAGCGAGCAAAGAGTTTCTCTGCCTTGTTAGGAAGCGAAGAGCTCTTTGAGGTTTAAAAACGGGGCGTTTTCACAGAATTCCTGGGTTAAGCACGGCTGTGGGGTGCTCCTGACAAGCCTGGCATCTGGACGTGAAGCCACCTGCCTTGAGGGCGCAGGGGACACCTCGATCTTAGTGCCACCTCTAGAAATAGAGTTTGAGGCAGGGTCCCTGAACTTCGCTTTTTGTGCGAAGAAACTTGGAGGTTGGATGCTTTTGCTCCGTCAGGAGGGGCTGGGAACCCAGTCTAGGGGAAGCACCGGGAGAAGGGGTGCTCCGCGGCTGCGGAGACCCAGTCCCTCCCAGGGCGCGGCGCGAGCAGGGCAGCGCGGTGGGCACCTGTGCTGTGCGCGCTCCGTCTGCACCCTCCCTTCTCCTCCCCTCCCAAATCCCCAGTCCCCACTCCTGGCCTCGGGGAGAGACAGACACCCGGTTACTCAGCACAACCTTGGAACCCTGGTTCCAGTAATCACTCATCAGTGAATCAGAAGAGCCAGAGATCCTGCGGGAAGAAAAGGACGCTCACCCTGAGAGTTGTTTCTGCTCTTAAACTTAAGTCATTGTCTCCTGGTTCCCCCACCCCCGCTCCCCTCCTTCCGCCTCCTGTGCCCAATGTCTGATTTAAAAGGCCACATTTAAATCAACCTCCACGTCATTGGCTTGGCGGATCCAGGGGCATATCTGAGTTATAAGTGCCAACGCAGAGCGCGCAGGAGACGGGCTCATTTATTTTGCGCACACAACAACAACAACAACAACAAAAAACTGTTAATTGATGTAAAGTTCCTTGGCACGTGGATAATTTAATCTGACCTGCATTTTAATTAAAAGAAAACTTATTTATGTTTCTGATGTTTACGTCTTGCAGTTTAATTTTGTTTGGTGGCGTTCTTGGCCCCCCCCCCCCCCCCCCCCCCGTCCCCCACTGAAGCACAGCTTCATTACAGGTTTCGCTACAGAGGCTCGTCGGACCAGGATTCACTACCTCCTGCCTCCTATGAGCCCACCGCGGGCTCTCCTCACTCAGGCGCTCCAGCCGGCAGGGCCGCCAGTGTGCTGCGAGCCGGGAAGTGAACTCTCATCATTATTTTTCAAAGTCTGGGAAGTGTATTATCCTTTTTCCTAGTGGTAATTAGTTACCATAGCATCTAATACGTAAATGTGCCCAGAGCACACCATTAACAGTTAAACGGAGGATTCAATTTAACACATGATTATATCTTTCATAAGTCATTACGTTGGAAAAGTCAGTGCCAGTCATGCTGGAGCAGTCTCGGGGTCCGGGGCGCGTGGAAGGGTTCGGTTCCAGAATCCGAGACCAAGAGCGCGTGGAGAAGGGAACCCCGGGAGCCTGGGCCCTCCCTGGTGAGCTGTCGGCAGTAAGGATGGGCGGTGGGTGGGATAGAAGGGAAAAGAATTTAAGCTCAACACGGGATCTTGGGGGGATGCCCAGCTGCGGAGAGTGAAGACGCGCGCGCACTCGCACTCACTCACACTCACACTCACACATACACACACACACACACATACACACACTGAAGATGGGGAGGGGAGAGGAGGGTTAACCCGCCAGATCTTCGGAGATGATCATTTGGTGGTCCTGGAGGAGTCCACGAATAGCCCCGACGCCTCTGTAGGTGCCTAGTGTCCAGGTGGAGATGGGACCTAAGTAGGAACTGGAATGTAGAGAAGATAACCGAAATTAGAGAAAATTCGAGAAGGAAACCGGTGGACTAGGAGGCCAAGTGGGACCCAGGGTCCTCCCTCTGCCTCATATGCCTACTTTCTGTTCTCTATGACAAAACCGGAGGAGCAGGATGCCTCCGGCAGGTGGCTCAGGACAGGCGCCCAGAGGTGCGTGGGTGTGGAGCGGGCTCAGGGCCGGGCCAGGTGCCGGCAGCCCGCGAGCCTCCAGGCCGGCCTGTCCGCGCGGGCCCCAGACCACACGCTGCCCCTTCCACCCAGCCACTCGGTCCCCACGTGCTTGCTCCACGTGCTTGGGGCACAGGTGTGTGGGCCAGCTTTCCAGAGGGGGCCCCAATTCAGGACTCAAGCCTCAAGAGAGGAAACGGGCGCCCGCCGGCTGGGGGGGTTGGCCGGGTGGGGGAAGGACAGTTTCTCCAGCCATCGGTTCCCTTCCCTAAAAGCTGCTGCTGAAGAAACTTTGAAAAGTTTGAGGCCCTATGGAGGGCCACCTAAATAAATCCCTGGAAGGAAACCCCTCTCTCCCTCCTTCCAGATGCCCTACCTTTATTCCTAGAACCAAACGCTGGCCAACTCCTGGACTTGGAAGGAGAATTGATCTGTCTGAAATTAACAACATGAAAATGGGTATTATTAACCCTGCTATTTTTTAATAATTGTGCATATTCGTCTGACATTTCAACTTCTTCTCAACATTGCTTCCCTTTCCCCAACCATTCCAAGTCTCTTTCTGGACTAAGACTGCAGGTTGAATTATTAAAGAGCGAAAGAAGGATGAGCATTTCTTTTTCTCCTGAAGTTTAAGGTTTGTTATTTGCACATTTCCTAATAATAGTTGCACAGTACAGAGGTTACAGAGTAAGCATTTCAAGGAGGCCCTCTTAATGAGAAGTATTAAGCAGTAAACCTTGCAGCAAATGTATCCCCTATAATGTTAATATGCAAAAAGGAAAAAAATTCAACTGATGGTGGCTGTGGTTAATTCCTAATCAGAATGATGGACAGCAGGGCCAGAACAATACAAACTAATGGCTGTGTTGCTGATCACTTTACCCCTTGATTAAAGACACCCAATTATGGCGCAGAACAGTGTCGTAATTATGTTTCTTAATCACATCCAGGAGGTTTAATTGCCTTAACGATGTGTTTCATTAAATGAATTTAGGTATTATAGTCGACAGTTTTCATACACAGTTGTTTTCAAATTAACATAATATTAGACATCGTCATGGAAATTGTTTTAATAATCATAATTAGACGCACCCAGGCTTTGTCTGGTAAATGCTGAGAGACGGTCTCTTCCTGCCTGGGGGCTGCCCTGGTCTGTTCCCTCCCTCTACCCCCACTCCCTGACTGGGAGGGCTTCAGCTTCAAGGCCCTTCGCTGTTATGTTTTCTGAAAAGTTACAGGTTCTGATTAATCTTTTTTGATGGCAAGTGGAGCAGAAAATATCCTCCCTCACCCCCCACTAAGTTTGATGTCATTTAGGGATATCATTATGAGCTGAGGCTATGCAGACAAAAATGCATGTAGCTTACTGCCTACAGAGGAAACACCACCACCACCACCACCACCACCACCACTACCATCACCACCACCACCACCACCACCACTACCACCACAGTAAAAATCAAGCCTTCTATATTTGAAGACATTATTAAGGTCCAAATACAAGCCTACACAGACAATCCCATATAGACCCTAAAACTCTCATTAACAAGCAACACCAGTAAGTTCTGAAAATCTCTATGGGCATTGTTTTACACTTATAATTAAACCTGGTTGATTCTCCTGTTACCAAAAAAACAAAAAACAAAAAAACAAAAAAAAAAAGAAAAGAAAAGAAAGAAAAAAAAGTGGAAAGCCACAATAAAATCCATTCTCAGAGAATCCAAGTCCATCTCTTTTCCTTGGCTTTCAGGCAGTTGGAACTATCAATTTTGATTAGAACTCTTTAAAAAAACTTTACCCTCTTCAGTGGGCCCTGGCATGGTTACCAATGCCATACAAGTGGGGAAAAAGAGTTCAAGGGACAGCACGGCCTTCAAAGTTCATGCCAGCAGATAGGAACTCTGAATCTCCTCTGGGTCTCACCAGTGACCCCATTTATCTCTCCTCCAATGAGCAGGCCCAGCCAGCCATCATCCTATTAACAAGTAAACAAGTGAACAGGGCTACTCTTAATTGTGTAACCCTGCCAAAACTTTAGTTTCACCTTCTCTGAAACTCCTTTTTTGTTACCTTTCAAGCAAAGAGTAACACAGAAGAGAGGTGATTGCTCCTTCCACAAAGCACAGCATAATAAAATGTTTGATCAAAATATTTTAATAAAGATTCTTTCTGACATAGATACACATACAAATGGTCGTACATAGCTGTCATAGTCTGATTGACCTATTTAATATATATATCATTCTTTACACATCCAAAACCCGCCAGTAGATCCATCATAGCTCCCAACTCGCCATCCAACCTGACAAACTGAATTTGTATTATCTGCAAGGAGTGGAAAATAGCAGGACTCCATTTTTAAAAAAGGTTTTCTTGATTTTCATAGGATAGAAAGGCAGGCAAACAGCCATGCAAACTAAAACTGAAAGCTCACTTTGGGTAAATAGCTTCTTGCTCTTCCTTAGTTTTATTTTATTTCTTTTTAAATTTTATTATTTTTTTTTAGAAAAATAACAAAGGATTTCACACCATAGGCAAATCAAACCAGTCTTTTAACTTAAATAATTCTCCACAGTTAAAATAACTTATATATGTACATATACATTAAAAGCAATTAAATTAGACCTTTTAAAAATGCACAGCACAGCCTGGAAAAATATTTGCTTAGCATGTTCTTACTTATAGGATCTATTGCTGTGATGTCTTTCCCTTTTAGAATGCAAAGGAGTCCCCTTTCAAAAAAAGAGATCAATTCATTCATCAATTAAGAATACACCTTTCCTGTAATTTTTGGACTGAAGCAATTTATTAAAGCTCAATTTAAATACAGGGATGATGCAACTGAAAGTATCCAGGTGACCTTTGATAAACCTAAGCAGCTCAGATACATCAATATGTCTCTTCATACTTGTTGGCAAATAAACCTTTTAAACACTTGGCACACAGTATAAGTTAATCTATAAAACAGAATTTTAGAGGCATTAAAAAAATCTGCACATAAGACCCATGACCTTAACACATGATAAATACTGTTGATGTGGAAGGGTCATTGAAGAATAACAAATAAATACCATGAATTGTTAATACATCATCGCAGAGTGAAAAGTAACAAGGTGCACATAAATATTTTTAAATGCAATTCTTTCAGCCACAGTCAGTTTTTTTTTTTTTTTATATCACTCTTGCCAAAACTTTTGAGCATTTTCACAGGATTAAAGTTCAGAGACAATAAAAAATACAAGTCTTTTCATAGCAACGTGTCTCTTTCTGGTTTTTTTCCCCCACTTAAATAAGTCTACATTTCAAGTTTTTTTTTCTCCTGGCTCAGAATCAAAATTTATTTTCAAGTGCCCTTTCTGATTTGTCTGAATGAATATTCTGTCCCACAAGCCACCCAACCCCGGACTCCTCCTCTGCCCCTCAGCACTAGCCAAATCCACAATCATGAGTAGGATTAGTATTTTGCCATTGAATAAATAACGCTCCACGCTTAATAACCAAGCGACTACTTCCCAACTTATTTTTAAGCTTCCTCTCGGTCTGGGCTGCCACCGAAGTCGCCACTTTTCTGAGAAAAAAAAAAAAAAAAAGACACCCATACTTCATCCCAACTCCACCTCCCTCCTCCCTCCCTCCCCACCCCGAAGACCGAGATTCCGGGGATGTCAAGGCTAAGAGTCCCGTTTGTCTCTGATACTGCTCCTCAGTTCTCGCCTCTGCTTTGTTTGCTTTGCAAGTGTTTCACAACTACGAGGGGACCAAAATAAAAGGGGGGGCAGCTTTTCACTTTCCTCTAGCTTTTGGGTCGGTCTTGGGTTTTCCGGGGCGGGGGGGTGTTTAAGGCTTCTCCGTGCACTGTTTGCAGAGGCTGGAGGAGACGCTGTTGAACAGGGCGCACTTCTCCGGGCAGGAGGCGGCCGGGGGCAGCCCGGCGCTGAACGGGTAGCCGGCGGCCTGCTCGTAGGCGCCGAGCGCGGGGTGCAGGGCAGCGGCCGCCGCCGCCGCCGCCGCGGAGCTGGGCAGGGAGGCGGCCGAGATGGCCTGGCCCTGGTTGAGGTAGGCGACGAGGCGCCGCATCTCCTCTAGGGCCTGCGCCTGCATGAGGATGTAGTTCTTGGCGAGCAGCAGCGTGGCGATCTTGGAGAGCTTCCGCACCGAGGGGCTGTGCGCGTAGGGGATGACCGCGCGCAGCTCGTCCAGCGCGTCGTTCAGGTCGTGCATCCGCCGGCGCTCCCGGGCGTTGATGTTGAGCCGCAGCGCCTTCTGCTCTTTGGATTTCTTGCTGCTGCCGCCGCCGCCGCCGCCGCCGCCGCCGCTGCCCCCGCCGCCGCCGCCGCCGCCGCCGCCGCCGCCGCCGCCGCCGCCGGGGCCCCCCGGGGGGGCGCTGGCGCCGCCGTGGAGGTGGGCGTTGGAGCAGCCCTCGGCCGCCTTGCCGCCGCCGCCGCCTCCCGCGCCCGGGGAGGCCCGCGGGTCGCCGCCCCCGGCCCGCAGCACCAGCTCGCAGCGGCCGTCGCTGTCGTCGTCGGGGCTCTGCTCGCCGCCACTGCTCTCGGCCACCGAGCCCCGGCCCGCGCCCTCGCCGTACTTGAGGCACAGGGCGGCCCCGGCCGGCAGGCTGCTCAGGCTGGGGTCGCCCCCCACGCCGGCAGAGCCCACGAGCAGCCCGGGGACGCCCACCCCGCCGCCGCCGCCGCCGCCGCCGCCCGCGCCGCCACCGCCTCCCCCAGGCGGAGGCAGCAGCAGCCCTGCCCCCTCGGGGTCAGCCGGCTCGAAGCAGCCCAGGGGCGACGAGGACGACGACGCCGGGCGCTCCCGGGGCGGCGGCGCCAGGGACAGGTCCATGCCCGGGGGCGTGGAGCGGAAAGCCGCCTCCAAGCGCTTGGCGGTGGAGGCGCTCAGGCTCTTGTGCAGAAAGAGGTCGTCTTCGCCCGCGGCGGCCGCGCCGAGGTGCAGCCCGCGCTCCATGGTCCGGCGCCGGCGCGCAGCCCCAGCCCCAGCCCCGGCCCCAGCCCCAGCCCCAGCCCCGGCCCCGGCCCCGGCCCCGGCCCCGGCCCCAGCCCCGGCCCCAGCCCGCCGCGCCGGCCGCCGCCGCCTCGGCTGGGGAGTCAGGCGGCGCCGCGGACGCGCCCGAGCCGGGCTCCCGGGCTGGTGCGCGCGTCGGTCCCGGTGCCGCTGGCAGCCCTCTCCCCTTCTTTTTCTTTTTCGCCTTCCCCCGCGCTCTCCGCCTCCTCTTCTTCTTCTTCTTCGTCTCCAGCCGATGGTGCTGGCTGCTGGGGCTCACCATGGGCCGCGGCCCCGCATGGTGGGAGGGTGGGCGCGGAGGGAGTGGAGCCGCCGCCGCCGCCGCCGCCGCTCTGAGCCCAGCCCCGCGCCGCCTCTCCGCACCGTTTATCTTGCTTGGATTCACCTTCAAGAGATTTCCGGACCCATCAACCAGCCGCCGCCACAGACGGGGGAGTCTTTTACATCATTATCTCTGAGTAGGTTATTATGAAGAAGACTCGCCTGTTGGGACAGCGCTTTCTACCCAATCAGGTTAACGTTTTAATTAATAGGATTAAAACGGTAACAAACAATCGCAGGCGCTATCTGGCCGCGAGTCTGAATAGTTTCATTTCCCAGGTCTGAAGACAGGCAGCAGCTAGAGCTTTATAAAAGGCGCCTGCTCCATTATTCTGCGTGCCATCTGTATACACAGCTTAGCGCATATGTTTGCAAGGCGCTGGGTCCTGTTAGTAACCCAACAACTGCCTTTAGCTTGACATGTGTGGCGACTTTCACTCATCAATGAGCACACTAAAAGCCCTACTTAGAGCCGAGGATGTTCTTTGCTCCTTCAGCAAATTGTAGATCGGCGGCAAAGCCTGGGAGTCCCGGGGAAAGCAGACGCCCCCCCACCCGCCGCACCCCACCCCCACTGCCCTTCCCTCGCCGCTGCTGTCTCATCTTGTGCTAAATTACCCTTGCGGGCGACAATTCCACTCCACCCCTGTTCGTAGGATGACTCTGATCTGGATTTGGTGATGGGAGCTTCGAGGGGAAGTAGAGTCCCGCTGGCTCGCCCCAAATTCACCCAAGGTTCTCAGCTAGTAAGAGAGCAGAGCACCGGTCCCCCTGGAACACACCACACCGCCTTACTGCCACCCGCACGCCCACTGCCCATTTCCTATCCGGATTGGGGGGGGGGGGGGAAGGAAAATGGAGAGCAACTTGATTATGCAGCCCATTAGATTAAAAAAGGAAGAAGAGAGAAAAAGGAAGGGGTGCTTTTGCAGCCGTCTCCAAATAACTGCGACAGTCATGGTGATTGGGAAGCCTACGATTTCCTAAACGGCAGGAAACTGATTTCTCAAACTTTGCTCCAGATTATTACAACCCAGTGGTTTCAGAATAGCCAACTCCACCAGGAGTCGAATCCTCTCACTCACCAAGTGGGGCATTTGTGCCTCTCTATTTACCCGGAAGCAAACCCGACAGCTAGGAAGGGAGTCAGGGACCTCTGGCTCTGCCTCGGTGGTTCCTGGAGGGCTGGGGCTGGGGCTGGGGGTGGGGTGGGGTGGGGTGGGGTGGGGTGGGGGAGAGCTGGGAGAACGAGTGCTCCTTTAGGGATGGGAAAGGGTGCACGCGGTCCCCTCGCTCCGGAGTTCCATCTGGGAGCACATGGTATTTAGCGGCTGCTTTCCATCCTTATGACATAAGTAAAAACAATATTTCCCAACACCTCCAATAAATCTTTCTTATGTGGCAGAACTACCGAAGCCTATGAAATTTTTGGTTTCTCCGGTTTCATTAAAAACCTTTTAATTGTGGCTTTCAGAGTTGGCCTCAGGTGTTAGGCTCTTTTCATTACATTTTGCTCTAATGTGATGAAATTCTAATTCTCTCCTTACCATATGGTTAAATTTCCCCACTGAGAATTAGTTGAAAAAGGAGAAATAATCTATTAATCTCTGTAATAGATTCACAAATGAGGTTCGCCACAGAACCTGTTTTTGAATGGTAATATCCGAACAGTTGGGCGCCTCGTTTCACAGAGGAGGGGCGAGGGCGACACTGAGGCGTCTGCATTTTCACCTGGAAAGAATGCAAAGGGGGCTCAGCGGAATCTTTCCAAAATAACTGCCTGAGATTCAGTCCCCTGGGGACAGAAATACTCCGCCGCCGTCGGTCACTTTCGCGCCTTCGGGTTTCCTGGAATCCCAAGCCCGGGGAAGAGCCAGCGGGCTGCGGGAGGCCGCGCAGCCCAGGCCCGAGGCCGGGGTCCTGGGAGGCTGCTGCTGGCCCACGTGCCTCGCCCGGGACTTGGTGGCACGTCGACGCGCGCGGCGGCCTGGGGCTCGGCGCTGCCCTCCCCCGCCCTCCCCGGGCCCGCAGCTGTTAACCTCTCCCTTTAGGAAGCTGCAGACACGCTCCTGTTATTGTTTTTCAATTAGCAGCTTCGTTTTCCCTGGGACCGTGAACAAAGGTTCTCTGTAAACGTACGTGGGTCCCGTGCGCCTGCCGGTCACTCCCCAGAGGCCTCGGGCCGCGGGGCGAGGGCTGAGGCTGGCAGCGCGGGGCTCCGGGCTCCGGGGCGCTCCCGCCCCCTCCCGCCCCCTCCCTCCCCGGGGCTGGCCCGCGCCGCCAGCCTCCCCGAGGGCCCCGAGCTGGGGGCCGGACGGGCGGGGGCTCGGGCTCAGCTCGCGGCCGCACCCCGAGGGTGGCAACGGCGCCGTCCGCCCCGCGGGGATCGCGGCCCCGGGCCACACCCTGGCCCTTCGCGGCCGCCGCGTACCCCTGCACCGCCGAGCACCTGGCCGCGGCCCTTCCCGACCCCACCTCCACGCCTCTCGTCCACCCGCTGCCCTCCCCGGCCACCCAGACTTCTGGAACAAACTTTTGGCACAACTTTATTTCACTCGGTAGGAGCCCAAAGCCCTCTCTCTCTCTGGTGGTTCTGGGAAGTCCTCCCGGGCTCCCCGGAGGAGGTGCCGCTTCATAGTCCCTGGGGACTTGGCTTTGGGAAGCCGCGGGGGGGATTCATAGAAGCTCTAAATGCGGGCCTTGTAGCAACCGTCGGGGAGCGGTGGCGGCGAAGGTCTGCGCTCTCGCCAGCTTCTGCCGATTGCCTCTGGGAAGTTGTCAGGCTCTGAGCGCTGCACCCATCTGACCGGGCAATGCAAACGCATCTGCCTGGCGGCTGCTTAGCGGCTTACCCGTCGCCGCCCTCAGGCACGGCCTAGGCTCCCTCTCCTCGCTCGAGTGCGCTCCCGCCGCCTGGTTTCGCCCGGCAAAGGGCCGCCGCCGGCCGCGGGAACTCGGGCTAACTGCGCTGGAACTTTATTCCGCCCCGAGACCGGGAAAGGCCCCGAGCGCCCTTAGCGACTGGCAAGTGAGAAAGGTAGCAGGGAACCAACCAAAATAAACACCCCCTGGCTGCCGGGAAAGAGAGGGCAGGAAATCAGGCCGCGGCGAAAACGCCTGACCCACAGATGACCCCTTGAGGGTGATGCACAGGAAGCCAAAGGCTCGGACTCTGTGCAGTTTCAGAGAATGTCACCGTGAGTTACCAAAGCAGTTGGGGGACAGGAAGGGGGTACTGTCTCCTCCGCCCTCGGAGTGGGGGCGGGAAGGGCGGGTGGGCGTCCTCCACCGACCCCGGGGCGCCCCCGATGCCGCCCGGGTGGGCGCTGCGAGGCCCCTGGTCCTGCACGCACCGGCCGGGGAGCAGGCTCTGCCGAGTGTCGGATACCAAGTCCGCAGACGCCAGGGCGTGCTGTGCAAGGGTGAATAGAGTTTTGTTACAGCGGGAGGGGACAGACCTAGGGCCGTGCCAGCACGCCAAAAAATTCAGCGGTGAGAGGAGAGAATTGAACTTCAGACCAAACTAATTTTCTCGGTCACATTTAAAGTTCTTAGTGATCATGATCATCTTTATCAGTAGTTGCTCGAAATTCGAAATAGGAACCTAAAAAAGAAAAAAAAAAAAGTAAGAACCGAACACAATCCCATCTACTTTTAAAGAGCAAAACAAGGAGCTTTTCTTTGTTATTTCTCTAGCCCTGATAAACAGTTTACTTGTCTGGATTAAACAGTGAGGAGAACCCTCGAACACTGGGATTTGGGGATCTGTGTGCGTTTTCTGAAAGGGAAAATCGTCCCGTGCGTGAGGGAGAAGATTCTAAAAAGTAAAAGCAAAGTTTGGCAAAAAGGAAGAAAGAAAGAAAATGCCATGAACTTTCGCCTGGGAGCTGCCCTGGAAAAGCGAATTTCCTGAGAGTGATGAGAACCGTCTCGGGGCTGGGGCTGCGCTTCCCTGGAGGAGTCCTCTGCCTGCCAGGTGGCAGGTGGCGGGGCCCGCCGGGGTGGGGGGGGGGCTGTCCCCGAGCCCTCCGGGACCCAGGCCAGCGCCGGCAGGGCGTGTCCCCAGCGCCAGCCGGAGGCGGGCTGACCTGGGGGCTCACCTGCCTTCCCCTGCGCCTCGCCCGCCGCGTGCTGCCTGGTGGCACTTGGGTCAGCCTGAAGCCCGCACAGCCGAGCTTCGTCGCCCCGCACCTCCCGGCGTCGGGCAAAGCGGGATCCCATCGGGGGCGGAAAGAGCGAAGCCCATCCGTCGAGCGCGAGTCAGGCCTTTGGGTGTGTGGTTGTCATCAGCATCTTCCCACCGTATTCGCCAGGTCCTGCACAGCTCACTTGCAGACAGACTGTGGTTCAGGTGTGTCTTGGGGACCGGCGGGGCCAACGCAGGGGGCAGCGGGGGTGCTTGGGGCCACGGGAGCTGGAGCCCTGCTGGCAGCGCGCCAAGGGCCCCAGCGTTGCAATCGCTCCGAAGTGCGTGGCAAATTCCAAGGACTTCGACCGTGGAAAAGTTGAAACCTGTTGATCTAAAGTTCTTTCGGGAAGACTTTCCTTTTTTCTTTATCTTAAAGAAAAAAAAAAATAAAAAAGGTTGGCCCTCAAGACAGTTTGGACACACAGAGAAGAGAAAGCCTCAGAGAACCCGGAGAAACAGCTGATCGGCACAACCGTGCGCCCCACCTGGGCGCGCAGGTGGTTCCCTAACCCGCCACGGAGGGCTCATTTGGCTCCCGCGGGCACTTTCCGATTATGGGGGCTGCTAAGGGGAGGGGCGCAGACGGCCAGCGTAAAAGCGGGCTTGCCTACCGATGCCGAGACTGCCGAGAACCAGGGGACGTGCGCACGGAGGTCGAGGAAGACGAGTCACTCCCTTCTTGGTTACCTGGGACTTACTCCTGCATTCAGTTGCCCTCCCTAAGGGCTGAAACACTTATTCGTGTTACACGTGTTTCCTCCCTGGAACCTCACCTTCCGCGAATATTGAAAAACATTTTTAAAAGAAAAATTGTTCGCACACACGGAAAAAAAAAAAAAAAAAAGGTGAACAATTTTAAGGCTCGCCTTGTGGCCACCAATTAAGAGACACCGCCGAGGGTTCAGTTTGGCTTTAGGATTTTAGCGCAGCGATTTAAAACCCACAGCGCCATCTCCTGGCTGTAAGGCGAATAGCGCGGTGGATGGCAGTAACACTTAAATGCTGAAAATGAAATATTCAAGTATGAGACACTTTATTTTACGCCTCCAAAATTATTTCAGTGATAAATTGATTATAACTACAAAACGTGAGCTGGAAATTTATGATCATTAAAAGTTTTCAGACAGTCCTGGAAGCTAGTTATTTGTAAATAGAAGTTTGTATATTTACACACACATAGTTTTGACAGAGTCAGGTATAAATCTTGTTCTAAGGACTTCTGATAAAATTTGATTATTTAATTTGTCATAAATACATAATTTGAAGGAAGGGGATAACCAGAGCTTAATTTTTAAATCGGGATTTTAATTAGTCATTTTATGCAAAAGATACTGTAACTTTATAAACACCTCAGTGCTCTCAGGAATTAATTGCCTAGTGAAACCCAAGTGCTGAATACTATTGAGATATTTTAATCACCAAAGGATTTATTTTCCAAGTGTGGATATTGTCTGTAAAAACAGTTCTCTTCTTTTGCTTTCTGTGGGCACTACTTATCATATATGGTAGAAAGGAGACTAATGGGAGATGATGGTGTGTTGAAATATGAATTCTCCTAATAATTCATTGAATTTTACCATCAACATTAGTAAATAATATTCCCCCATTTTTCTTCGTAGCCCTTTGCTTCCTCTACTTAATAGCCTTCTTACCACACAGTCTTTCAGAATGTCTTATTTAGATTTTCTGAGCTTGACATATTATCCGAAGTCAAATTTTTTCCTCAAGTTTAACGCATATAATAGAATTATGGATACCTAACGCTTTTATGAATTAAAATGTTTCTGCGGTGTATTTTCACGAGCTTTTATCCCTTTTATAATTACAATTACAATCCAGTAAAACTTTGAGATGATATCCTAATTAAAAACATTTCTCATCTACGATTATATACACAGGCCAGCTGCTTGTAATACAAATAAAAGTAGATATGCTTTGGATAGTGTACAAAATATTATGAATATCCTTCAAAAATATTGTAGATCAAACAGACAAATGTAAACTTTACTTCAGTTGAAAGATTAATTTTACTTGATTCATTAAAGTGAAAAATCTATTAAGCCAAATATTTGGACTCATTTACTCTGTCAATGTAAGAGTTCCTGTTTGAAAGAAATTTGATTATGTATAGGAGAAACTAGATAAACAGATGGTTAGCTAGAGAGCTTTTCACAGTTAAATTTTGAAATTTAACATGGATAAGTTTGACACCTTCTCAAACATTTTTGATGAGGTCATTTGATCTACTCTAGCGTTGCAGGATTATTGCACATAATCAATTTAACTTATGTTGAAGAAACATTAACTGGGCTTTTCTAGTAATGTGTTTGGCTGACAACTGTACTGACTGAGTTGTCCATTTGGACATACACACACACACACACACACAAGCGCACACACACATTTGTGCTATATTTACACAGTGGTAAGCAAGTATTATAAAAAGGAAACCAACAGTGCTGATCATGTCAAAAGTGCCTTAACATAAAAATAACATTCAGACTTCCTGAAGGAGACCATCATTTGCAAACAACCGTGTTGGCAGACAATTCAGATAGTATGTCTATGGTAGAACAATGCGATATTGCTATCGCAATGGATATTGATATCCATGGAGAGAATGGATATTACTATGTGGGTGGCATGGGGACATTAAAGTTAATTCCCAAAGTGATTTAAGAACCTCCTGGCCTCAGGTACTTAGGAAAGAAATCTCTTCCATTATGGATGGGAAGTCAAGATTTTCCCAGAAAGATTATTTTGTAATCCATGTACTCACACATTCTTACTCCCTTGTGTCACTTCCCATATTTATTTTTAAAGATTTTTATTTATTTATTCATGCAAGACACAGAGAGAGAGGCAGAGACATAGGCAGAGGGAGAAGAAGGCTACCCATGAGGAGCCTGATGCAGGACTTGGTCCCGGGACCCCAGGATCATGACCTGAGCCAAGGACAGACGCTCAACCATTGAGACACCCAGGCACCCCTGTCACTTCCCAATATTCCCATTGTTTTTCAGAACAAGGATCATGGGGAGACAAAAAGGAAGAAAAAAGGAAGGAAGGAAGGAAGGGAGGGAGGGAGGGAGGAAGGGAGGGAGGAAGGGAGGGAGGAAGATTTGAAGCCAAAGAATGCATTTAGTACATTCAGTGTTTGTGGAAGGTCCTTGTCTCATAAAGATGCCATCAGCTCTCCTTTTGAAAAGACGTTTTTGAATGATGATTTTTACCTATGTGCAAACCTGATTGCACTTCTCTGTAAATTGCTTTAAAAGGTATGAGTAGGTATAGTAGAAATAGCAGATCCTCTGCAGTGTAACTATGTACTCTTTGGCAATTTTTTTGATACTGCTCAGCTTCAGGAGGAATATGGATCCACTCATCATGCCTTTCCTGACTGGCTCAAATGAGATGATGTGGAAGCGTTTTGTAAACGTTAAAATGTTTTGTGAATTTAATGTTAACACTTTACTATGTTTCTTTGCCTGTTCCATCTAAACCAGTTCAGTCACCTTTAATTATCGTTATTGGTTTGTCTTTTGTTTACTTTTTCTATCACAACGTTCAGATGCTGGCAGACTTGAGAGCATCTTCCACTGCTTCCGCATGCTGGAGGGTCATGGGAGTAGGAGCCATGGCTGTTGGACACTTTACATTCCCACATCTTCAGTGCCCATATCTCCATTCCCCATCCCTTCTAAATATCCCTAACTGCCCTGCTTGTGGAGTGTTTGCTCTCTTTCTGCTCTCTTGAACTGAATGGATTTGTCTCTAATCAGTTACAAAGTAGTCACCATAGTGTGATTTGATTGAACTGGTTTATGGATAGAGAAATGGCCATGGATTTAGCTCAAAGTCAATTCTTACTTAAATATCCCACCGTATTTCTATCCTTCACAACCATCTTCTATTATAATGTTTCCAAATGTGTGGAGCACACTTTTCAGTTCAATGACATTTGTTAAATTAATGATTACATCATTTTCTTCCTTCCTTCTAGATCATTGATATAAAAACTTTGCGAATCCAGATCTATCACTGATCTTAGTATGGTATTTGTTTCTTCCTCACCGCTCTATTATTTTTCTGTTGTTTATGGTCCATCAGGCAGTATTCAATTCAGTTGACAGTATTCATCTCCAAGCCAATTTGAATTAATTTTTTATGAAAGATTTATGGAGACAATGTATATCAAAGGTCTAAATTTATCACACACCTTGCCTTCCATTACTCACTAATTTAGTTATTTTTATCAAGAAAGGAAATCAGCTCAGCTGATTTCTTGCCCCCATGTTTTAATATTCTGTAAGTGTTTGAGGAAAATGTCTACTTAAAATCTGTTTTATTATTTTATTAGAACAGAGTTAAATCAATTCTATGTAGATTGAGAGTACATTTAAAGTAACACAATGGTAACATACTATATTTATAGAGATAGATGGTTTTTATACACAGGGTAGAAAGGCTTTCCTAGGCAAGGCAACAATCCAAGGACTCACACAAGAAAAGGGTGACACTTTTAACTACACACACACAAAAATTAAATTCCCATTCTGCAAGGAAAGACACCATAAACAAAGTTAAAAGACAAATGGCAGACTAGGAGGAGAAAATAAATACGTCCAGTATACAAAGAGCGTCTACAAAACAACAAGAAGCTATCTAGTGGGAAAAAAAAAAGGAAAATAATTTAATCTGGCAACTAGCAGAAGAAATTTAAATGTCCAAAGCATGATATTAAAAAATGTTCAGGATCATTAATAAAAAGAAAATACAAATTAGAAGAATTTTTAAAATAGGCCTAAGTTTTGAAGAATTTAACAATGTACAGAGTTGTCAGGAAAACAGTTTTAGTCAAAATCAGTACAGTTTTTTGGGAAGGTGATTTGCAATCTGATACCTAAGAATGTGTCCTATAGAAAAAATGGACTGAGCACCATACATATATGTATAAAGATTTTCTAAGGATGCCTGGGTGGCTCAGTGACTGAGTGTCTGCCATTGGCTTAGGTGGTGATCCCGGAGCCCCAGGATAGAGTCCCGCATCGGGCTCCCTGCAGAGAACCTGCTTCTCCCTCTGCTTTTGTCTCTGCCTCTCTCTGTGTTTCTCTCATGAATAAATAAAATCTTTAAAAAAAGATTTTCTAAAATGACAGAAAATATGAAACAACCTAAGTGCTCTTCAGTAAGCAAATAATTACATAAATGATGCCTCCATTCTACAAAACAGTATGCTTTTATACAAAGTAAATGAACTGACCTGAAAAGACATTCCTGATGCATAATTAAGTTCAAAAAGAAAGATGCAGAATATAATATGGTTATTTTTGGTATTATGAAAGGTATGTGGGTAGGTACATGCAAGAAAAAGTCTGTAAGAAGTTTACTTACAGTAAACCCCGGTTCCCTTGAATCAGAGAGCCAAGGGTGGGGTTTCTTATGAGTTACTTTAAATATTTTGATAAAAATTATGGGTGATGGGTATTTGCTGTCATTTGTATAGTTTTTTTTAACAATTATAAAATCTTAAGAATAAAAGATTAAATAAGGTGCTTATATTTTCCCTAGGTTCTTTGCATCATTATTCTTTTTTCCTTTTAAAATATTAAAGATAGGGCAGCCCGGGTGGCTCAGTGGTTTAGTGCCGCCTTCAGTCCAGGACCTGATCCTGGAGACCCTGGATCAAGTCCCACATCTGGCTCCCTGCATGGAGCCTGCTTCTCCCTCTGCCTGTCTCTGCCTCTCTCCCTCTCTCTCTGTGTCTCTCATGAATAAATAAATAAAATCTTTAAAAAATATATTAATGATAGCTTTCTTAATTTTAACCATTTGCTCTCCATATTTTTGTTCCTCAGATTTCATTACCTAAAACCATTTTCTCTCATGTCATTCGGATCAAAAATGCATTTCAAAATAATAATGACAAAAAAACCCCAAAATAATAATGACACTTACGAAACAATATATATTTTCACTTACTCACAGTTATCTGCCATTTATCAGCAATTACATTCGTGAAAAAAAAATCGATGGCATTAAAAACAGACAGTGATTGTACCACATCAGTGACTTTATTGCATTTCAATAAAGAATAACATAGTTTTACTTTGTAAATTGAGCCATTTTATGATTTAGCACGACCACAGAGCTGGCTTTTAAATATCAGAAGAAATACAGATTTTCGTGGAACAAGAATTGTCACTTTCAGTGATTCTGGGGTCCAGCTTCACCCTTTCAGTCTCTTTCCATGCATTTGTATTATCATTTGCCCATTCTGTCTACAGGTTCAAGAGCGAAAGAACAATGGCTTTTGCCTTAGAGGTTACTAAAATTCCCGCTCTAATCTTTCAGGGAGTGGTATTTTCCAGTTCCACTCAGATGTCTGATTGTCAGCTTTATGTCTCAGGAAGTATTCCTCGCAATTCAGGTACAGTAAAGTATCTAGCTCCCGCTAGCCTCTGTGTACTATATAACTTTTATAGTCATTATAAAAAATAATTTATTGAAAAAACTTAAACCTTATCCAACTCAGGTGACTTTTGATTTAAATGTCTGTGAGCCTGGCTATGGTAATCAGTGATGGCAGGGTTTTTTTTTTTTTTTTTTCCTGAATTAAGTTTGCTGTTTATATCACAAAGTTAGAAGGTATGAAAATAAAGTCATCTCAAAGATAACCAGTTAGAAGAAATGGAGAGTCCATAGCCCCCATTTTACCATTACTGGCTTTGGAATCACATTTAATACAAGGCCTGGAGAAATTTCCTATTCTTTGTGCCATATTTTTTCTCTTCTATATATTTTTACTTTATTTGCGCTGCTACATAGTAAAGCCTAAAATACAGCAAGCCTCACTCCCTATGACTATTTATTGGAAATACTTTGTTAGATGAAATTATGAGGAACAACGTAAGCTATTAACAGTAATATTAGAGGTTCAGAATAAGAATTAATTATTAAAATATTTTTAGGAGGTTATTTAAAGGTGATGGTATAGGCAACAAATCTCTATGAATGCTTAACTGCTTAACCTCTAAAGACATAAACTCTCGGTATATTGTGATCTGAATTTGAAGGTGCTGTGCTGACAGCAGTATTTCCTATGCACACGGATGGAGCTGACAAGATCAATGTGTCCTCTGCACCCCTTACACACTCTGGTTAGCGATTGTATCCACTGCTTACAAGGTGTGTTTCACTACCTGTGGGTCGCTTTGTTACTTAGACGTTAAACATCAGAATGAAATCACTCCTTACTGAAATGCAAATGCAAATAGCACCAAGCTATTTTTATATTTGCCAACTGAGCTCTTCTGACTCGGACTGTGGTCAAAGCAATTAAGTCATCTTTCATCTGTGGGTAGTTTGATGTGCCAAGACCCAGAAATATCATTTGTGTTGATCATGCTACCATTTAAAAGAAAGCAATTTGCATACTACTTAAGGTCAGAGCGGCTCTTCACTCTGTGCATGTGTGTGTGTGTGTGTGTGTGTGTGTGTGTGTGGTTTTTGTTGTTGTTGTTTTTGACACTCTCAAACTCCTTATATTTTCTAGTTACCCATGCTGATGTTACAGCTTTTTTTTTCCTTTTAAGTGCATGGGCTTATTTGTTAATTTCAAAAAGATCTTATGATACAGAAATAGACCTGTCGAAAGCAATCTCAGACTACAGTTAAGAGGATGAACGTAATGAATACAGGCATCTTTGGTAGAACCCGATGCCGGATAAGGTATGAAGACATAATTGTTATCTACAGAAGCTTTAAAATCAGTATCTTCAGTCTACCTCAAATTATGTTGAAGGATAATGAAAGACAAGAGAACAAAACTTTAAGGAGACACAAAGAGATCTGAGAACTGCTAACTTAATAGAACATCGTAAATGAATATTCAGAAAAAAAGAGCTTCTCACATTAAAAGAAGCTTCAGAAGAGGAAATGTATCAGAGAGGCTTACAGATGACAATGTATCCAGGAAAGCACTGATTCTTAGTGAGTGGGACTCATGACAGAGGTGACAGTTTTGAACCATGGGTAGGTTCGAGAGGGAAGAGAAAAAGCAGAGGGCTCCAGCAAGAATTTCATCAGCCTATTTTTGAAAAGTAACAGTCCTGCAAGGAGAAACTGTGCTTCAAAGCTCATTAGCAGGATAAAATTTGATCTTCATCTTGAGAAGAGTAAGCAGACAGTGTAAAACTCACCTGAAGGAGCAGAATCAGGAAAGCTCCTGCCTCTACCAAACATGTCAGAGTAATTTTGTAACCTAAATTAAGGTAAGTGGTGACAAAACCTATTTAAGCATTCCAGCAATGCATCTATCTATATTAACGTGATTCAGTTCATGCAGCACAATTCAACTCAATTGGATGCAGAGCAATGCAGCAAATATTCAGTCGTCACGTACAGAGCTTTTTTTAAATCTTGAGTCTCAGATTTCTGCTCCTGGAAATAGATATCTAATTAATCCTTTTTGGCTAATGTGGTTGTATTTTAGTAATAACCAAAAAAATTCTCAATGAGACATGTGTTAACTGTCCAGAAGCTCCAGAGAGAAGGTGTTGCACAATTAAGATGAAGCTGTCTTATGAGGTCAATGCTACCCTAGATGGTGCCACTGCCACCTAGTGGCACGAATTTATAGACGTGGTACATGTAGTACATAGAGAATCTCGTTAGTTAATTCGATACAATTCCAGTAGCTGTGACCGTTATACCAGACATCATAAAAAGAAAATTTCTATTAGAGATTGAAAATATCAAATTGTAGCTTTTTCTTTACCTCAAGGATAGACATCCCCTTTATCACAGTCTCCCCTTCTTCTTAACTATATACACTCCATTGCCCTTATAATTGCATATACATAGTTTACTTTGGGAAAGATATAGAAAATAATCACAGTCTGCAAGGCTTGTGAATTTATTTGGAGGTTACAAAGACACTTATTGCAAAATGGGCCATTAGATAGACAAACAGATACTTCTTAAAATCTCATTTTATAATATAAAAATGGATTTTATGGATTTTACATTTGCTCAAGTGCATAACATAATTTCAACACTTCACATCCTTGTAATTATTTAAGGTTTTTGAGAGTGCCTGGTGAATGCCTTCATATATCTTAGTTTTTTTTCTGTTTCACTTATTCTCATCTTTATTTGTTTATAACACATCTGTAAACACACATTTGATATTTTATATTCATCATATTCAGGTTTCATCTTATTTTTATTGTGATCTTACTTTAATTTGTGACTGTGAATGATTACACATTTTATCTTATGTCTTAAAGAGAAAAAAAATACTTGCAGCCTTTTTCTATAGTTTTTACATAGAGATGCAGATTGCTCCATTACTTGTCCTTTTACATTCTACAGCCCTGTTTAAAATAAGTAAGGAACGGCCATCTTCGGAAGCACATTGAAACACGATATTCATAGGGATAGAAGAAAACAACGTGAATGTTTGCCACAGTAAGCACTTTCTTGATTTTCTATTATGAACTTCAGGAAGTCCTGGTACCTGGAGTCTTCTTGTTAAATTATATGACCATTAATAAGTCTTTTTTTCCTGACCCACAGTTTCTAAATCTATATAATGAGTATAGTGTTTTCCTATATGGCATGTATCAGAGGGAGGAGTGGGCTGGCTTCAGATTTCTTCATGGCAATATTCAGTGCCCAAAGACAATGGAGTAAAAAAAGAAAGCTAATTCAGAGGCAGAGGTGATCCAAGTATGTAACATGCATCAAAGCTGTCCATTAAGTCTGAAGGCAAAGAGGCAGCTGTTCCCTAACAAGAATAAACTCAACGCTGTTGAGTCCATCCTGGAAGCACCACTTGATATTGAAATTTGGCCAGCCATGCAATTAATTAAAAGAACTCAGGAATTCCGAAGATTTGATAAAAGGAATGGAGGTGAGTATTTTATTCCAATGGAAACTAAGACAAAATATCTATGGGGATCATTAGAATTGGGACAGAAAGTAAAACATGGTAGCCCAAAGAAAATATTTAATTAATAAAAAATGAAATGAAAGTAGGTAAACGTATTAGTGTAGCAATTTCCTCATCTTTCGACATGAATCAATACTATTTAAAAGTGAAATATTGTTTTAAAGTAGCCATAATAATTCCAATTGCTCAGTTTTTTTCTGTGATTTTGATTAATTTTTGTGGTAAGTTGAATAATTTTGAAATATGCAGAAAACAATTCCTATTTTATAGCCATTTATATATTTTTAATTTATAAGTTATCAATATTTATGCATATGGAGATGTCTAGGCATATGCTCACTTGTTTAATAAGTTCCAGCTAGTCAAATTGAAAGTCGTTACTTCTTTGTTTCTTGGCTTAAAAAAAATACATCCCATTTAGAAAAGTAAATTTTAAATAACAGAATAAAGTTAGTTTTAATAAAATAGAATAAAATAAAGTTTTAACTTTAGCTCCTACCATTTCCTTTTCTTACGATTTTTGGTTTGAGGCTTTGTTGGTCATAGACTTGGAATGAAGCATTTAAATGTTTTGTTAATTTGGGTGACTGAAATAACTGGTACTATTTGACATGCTGAGTGCGTACCACAAAGATAGTATTCAAATTAAATATTATACCAGATGTACCCACGCTCCATACGGGTAGTTTGCAAATGTTGCTTATTGTGCATTATGCATATCATGATTTCCTTTGATACCTAAAACTGTGAACTTTTGTTAGAATATGCATTATTTTGCTTCCAAACTCTTAACTCTATGTTGTTAAAATTGTATATGTTAAAATGCAGTCTGTAATAGAAAGGCTCTTTGGGCTTCTCAAATGGAGTCAGAAAAAGGGTTAAAATCAACTTAAGCAAAAGTTATTTGTAGTGTGAACATGGAAATGTATTTTAAAATTCAATATAGGTTTTGAGAAAAACAAAGCATTTGGAAATCTTTGATAGTGATTAATTGACAATATGATGTTTAGACTTTTTGAGTGCACCCACTTAAAAAAAATATTAGGATGTGGCACAGAGCAAGAATGTGCTATCCTTGTCCACTGACAGTGACAGAGCTTCCACTATCATCAGCATGTGCAAATCACTCAAATAACCCTTGCAATTATGTATGCTGTTCTGCACAATCTATGCCATCAATTGCTTTTTCATCTTGGTTATTTCTTGATTATCTTATTATAAGTTTTCCTTTAAAATTCTGTTCTTTCTTTCATTTATCTTCCTTTGTAATATTTTTATTTTATCCTCCTGTGAATATTAAAATAGCCATAAGGAAATTAAACCTATAATCACTGTTGGATGTCTTCAATATACTTAAATGCTGTGCAATGCCTAGTGAGATAAAGGTAAAAAAAAGATGTATATAATATACTGATTCTGGTTTATTTGTCACCAAAGTGAATATTGTCTCATTCCCTAAAGTGGTAACAGTTTTCAAGTATAATGAGATGAGTTTTTAAGTCACACAGACATGAGTCTGAACCCTAGTTCTGTTACTTAGTAACTGTGAATTGAATTCCAGTTTGTTCAAGTTAAAATAAAAAAAGGAAATGATACCGTATGCAATTATGATGTGGAATAAATGAGAAAATATTTGTAAAACCAGTCCACTCTGTGACACATTGGGTTCCCTTGATAGTAATTAGTTTTCTTCTTTCTCACTTTACTCAAAATGCAAGGCAACTATCAACTACATTCCCTGTATCTATGAAAAAAACTATCTTTTCCTGCTATGTTTTGTCTCACTATATTTCACACCTGTGTTCTTATATATGTCTCTATCTCTGTATCTATCTCTATCTCTATCCTTGCCAATTTCCACTTTACTTGGCTTTATACATTTTCATTCTTACATTGTCTTGATTGATTTTACATTGTCTTGACATTATTCCCATTTTTAATTTTTTTCATTATTCATCAAAACATTATTGCCCATGGTAAAGTCCCCATAATGAGAGCATGCAGCCATTCCTCCCATAACCAAGTCCGAACTAGTTCTGCTCGTCCTAGGACAAGCCTGTAAGTTGTGAGGCAAGACGTTGAGATAAGGAAAGTGATTTTATTCAGAAAGCCAGCAAACTGAGAAGACAAGGACTATTGTCCTAAAGAACCATCTTTGCCCAACTTGAAATTTGAGCTTGAACATTAGGAAGAGGGGGAAAGCGGGAAGGGGCTGGAGTCAAGATGTGACTGATGCCTATAGACTTGCAGGTACCCACAAGGATCAGAGGAAGGTTGTGATATTTTCTGTCCCCTCCCAATTCAGTTGATCTTTGCCCACAGCATTCCAGTGATGATGCTCCTATAAATCTTAGACATGGCAAATGCTATTCCTGTACATACTTCCTTATCTCCTCAGTGGAATGTGGGTTTCAGATAGGAGAGGTTGGCATAAATGTTAACATGTCTATGTGTAGAGTGAAGCAGAAGTTTTGAAGCGATCCATCACAGCAGCAAAAGAAATCAAAACAATATCGAATCAAATATGCACACGTCATTTCTATTCACACTGCATCAGCCAAACTAGCCACATGGCTTCCCATAGACTCGAGGCAGCCCGGTGGCAACACAACCTCTAGAAGGGGAGTGCGGATCTTCAATGTTAGCCAGCCCCAATTTATTACATTTTTCAACTTTTATATGACTTCAACAATTCTCAGTAATGATTACATTACTCTCCCAAAGGGTAATTAAGTGCTCTTTTGTGTCTCACCAATGATCACCATTAACATTCATTGTTATTTGAGATGCTGATGCATTTAATGTTATAATGAGGTCCCAGGGAATGTAGCAGATTGTCTAAGGAGAGACCTTGTCTGTAGCTTCTCTCAAGTAAAACAGCTTTCTAGTGCCTCTCTGCCTCATTGATTCACCCTCTCTTTTAAAATCTCATCTGGAAACATGCCCTTATCCCTGGACTATGCCTCTTGATTTATTTCTTCCCCTGGTCTTTATTATTTAACTTTGTACAGTTTAATTAAATTAGGTTACATTATTGAGTATTGAAGATGCTATTCAAAGGAAAGCTGTTATGCAATGTTCAGCATTTTTATTTCACTTGATGTTTACAAAGCCCCTTACAATATTAATTAGCCAATATTCACAACATTCTGGGGGGCTAAATTGATTATATCTTTTTTTTTTCCTTTGAGAAATAGCCCATCTCAGTAAAGAGATATACTTGGCTTCACAGATATATCTATATTAAATAGCTTTCCTTGGTTTAGACCAATGAACATTTATAATGATCGAAGTACTAGCAATGATTTCTTGAAGTCCTATAGTACATCAGAAACCATGGCAAATACCTTGTGCAGGCTAAATCTTCAAATCTCCACATGATCCTAACTGGGTACTTGAGGTATTGTGCCTGAGATCACCCACCTCACAACCTGAGTTGTCCCATTCACATTTTTTTTAAAAGATTTTATTTATTTATTCATGAGAGAGAGAGAGAGAGAGAGAGAGACAGGCAGAGACACAGGCAGAGGGAGAAGCAGGCTTCATGCAGGGAGATTGAATCCCGGGTCTCCAGGAATCACGCCCTGGGCTGAAAAGGCAGCGCTAAACCGCTGAGCCACCCCAGGCCACCCGGGCTGCCCCCAGTCACATTGTTTAAAGCTGCTCATCTAGTGCAGCACTAGGTGGGTACCTTGCAGTTCATTCTAGGCTTGTGACATCAACATGTTTTAAAACTCTTCAGTAGTTATCCAAAACTTCCCTACCAAGGTCTTCTGAGGAAAAGGCCTCTGTGTTGATAGGTTTCTCTGTGGCATAGAGCAATTTAAGTAGAATTTAATCCAGACTGTATTTTATATTCCCAAGAATAATTAGGGTTTAAGACTTGGCAAGCTAGCAATCTAGACTATCCAATGGGCAGCTTCAAATTGGATCATAGGGTGTTTTACTTTGGGTATCTTAAGGCCATTTTAGTAAGAAATCTCAAACTAATGAAGTCAAACCCGTGCAAAATTTTGAAGTATCATTTTGATGCCACCTTTCTGCCTATTCTTTTCTGTACTCTTTTCCCCTGATGGTGAGCCCATTCCATTTAGAAAGTCCCTTTTCTGAATGTGTTCATTCTTTCTTGTCCTGTTGAACTAGGTAGGGATGGATTAAAGAATCTCCAGCCAGTTGAGATGACTTCATTATACCAACCCCTTCTGAGAACTTTGGAGGACTTTGCACATTCACACACACACATTCCCAGGAGTTCCTCCCTTAAATCTTGCCTTGCTTGGTCCCACATGACCCTACATTTTTTTAAGCTAATTTTAACACTTTACATAGTAGAAAACCAACAGAATATCCTTCTCCTATAGGGGTGACTAGGTAATTATGTAAAGGTATTAGTGTAAATGTAAGGAGTGGAACAAATACGGGCAGCCCGGGTGGCTCAGCAGTTTAGCGCCACCTTTGGTCCAGGGCCTGATCCTAGAGACCTGGGATTGAGTCCCACGTCGGGCTTCCTGAGTGGAGCCTGTTCTCCCTCTGCCTGTGTCTCTGCCTCTCTGTCTCTCATGAATAAAAAAATTTAAAAAAATAAAAAAAAAAGCTTGAAAAAAAAGGAGTGGAACAAATATACAAACTTTCCTAAAGCTAACTAAATAAGTATGTGGATAAATGAATGAATGAATGAATGAGTAAACAAAATGAAAAGAGACCACATGATACATAGTAAATGTAACACACAATAACATGGTATTATCAGTAGCAAATATATCAGTAATATCAATAAAATGAATGGCTTATCTCAATTACCAAAAAAAGGTGATTCTTCTATCAACTAGCAAAGCTAACCCAACTCTATGCTACACCCATGACACACAATTAAAATAAACAAATTCGAAAGGTTAAAATTAAAAGGATGGGAAAAGATATAACAGACAAATGTAAGTAAAAATAAAGCAGGGTTCGCAATTTTGTTTTCAGAAAAGATAGAATTCTGGCCAAAAAACATTAACCAAGTTAATGAAGTACAGTTTCATGAAGCTGAGCCCTGCAATTAACAACAAATAGCATAATAGCAGCATCTACAAATCAGATGTTGCAGGAGGAGGGAAAGGAAAAATAAAGACCAACTAATAAATAGGAGGCATTAACATACCTCTTACAGAACAGACAAAACAAGTAGACAAAACTTAGTAAGTATATAGAAAGTGCAAAGAAGAAAATTAATGAATAACTTGATAGGTATATTTTTTCCCTCAAAATTAAAGAATATCCCTTTTCCAGCGCACATGAATCATTTATAAAATATTGACCAGACTAGACCACAAGGAAAACCTCAATAAATTCCAAAGTTTAAAACTCTGTATTAAACAATTTTGAATCAAGGGGAAAATTAAAACAAAGTTGCAAAATATCTAGAAAATAATGGCAAAGAACACATGACACATAAAAATCTGTGGAAAGCTGCTGTGCCTGGCTCCGTCAGTTGGTGGAGCATGCAACTCTTGATCTTGGGGTTGCAAGTTCAAGCCCCACATTTGGTATAGAAATTACTTTTTAAAAAATCTATGGAAAACTGATAAAATTTTTTTTCTGAGGAATATTCACAGCATTTAATATTTGTATCATAAAAATGAGTAAAGAAAGTAACTTAAAATTTTAATCCCAAAGCTAAAAGTGCTCAGCATAGCAAACCAAAAGAAAAGTAAAAAGAAGAATTAACAAGATAAAAGTAAAGATAAACAAATTAAAAAAGAAAAACAATATGAACACAATGAAAGAAACGAATATATTGGTTCTTTGGAAAAACGAAAATTTGAAATCTAGCCAACTAAATTTAATGAAATGAAAATGAGAATGGAGGAATTTTACAATGAAGCAGAAAAAATTTTTGAAAATCACTATTGTACAACTACATATGAATAACTAATATTGATAACTTAGATGAAATGGAAAACTTTTTAGGATCATATAATGACCAAAACTGACCCGGCAGACAAAAATCTAAACATATCAATTATTGCAGACAAAACAGAAAAAATTGAGCATTTTCCTTTAGAAAAAGACCAAAATTACTAGAGGATTGTAATAGGGAATTCTACCAAACTTTTAAAATTTAGATATCAATTTTTCTTAAATTGCTCCAGACAATAGAAAAAAAAAGGTAAACTCCCGATTTTTTATTATGTAAATATGACATTCGTGTCAAACTGATAATGATTGCACAAAATGTAAATTGATGAGCAAATCACACTTAATTTTAAATTTACTCTTATTATTGATTTTAAAATTCTTAAAATAGCAGCAAATGATATCGCTCAGCACATTAAAATCAACATAATTTTCAAGTGGAGTTCATTGAAGAAATGCAAAGATGTTCAATATAATCATCTTCATCGAGACAGAAACGACAAACTTGAACATTCATTCCTCAAAAAAGTTCAATAAAATGGGAAAGGACGAATCCTTTCTCTCTTTTTTTTTTTTAAATTTTATTTATTTATTCATGAGAGACACAGAGAGAGAGACAGAGACACAGGCAGAGGGAGAAGCAGGCTCCATGCAGGGAGCCTGATGTGGGACTTGATCCTGGGACTCCAGGATCACGCTCTGGGCTAAAGGCAGGCACTCAACCCCTGAGCCACCCAGGTGTTCCTGAATCCTTTCTTAATATAAAATATATACTCCTCAGCATGAAAGACAGCTTCACACTAAACGAGAAATTATATCCTGCTGAAGTCAAATATTGTCATGGAATTAAAGTTCAAGAAGATAACATGATTAATAACTTCATAATCTGAAAGTGGGAAGAAACCCAACTGTGATTCAAAGTTCAGAAGCAATAAAAATAATAAAAAATAAGAAAGATGATATGACATGATATGTTAGAAAGCTTTTGTAGGGCAAAAAAAAAATCAAAGCAAATAACAAAAGGGAAACATATATTTACAATTTTTATAAAAAATGCTGCCAAAATATTAAAAAGTTTCCTACAGCAGAAAAAAAAGATCAACCATTTTATGGCTAAGTAAGCAAATGATATAAACAAATATTTCAAAAACATGAAAATCATTCCTAAATACACAAAAAATTTGCTTAAATAGATCCAATATAAGACTGAAGAATTTTAAAATGACCCAAGAGGGGATCCCTGGGTGGCTCAGGGGTTTGGCGCCTGCCTTCGGCCTAGGGTGTGATCCTGGAGTCCTGGGATCAAGTCCCACATCAGGCTCCCTGCATGGAGCTTGCTTCTTGTCTGTGTCTCTGCCTCTCTCTCCCTCTCTCTCTCTCTCTCTGTCTCTCATGAATAAATAAATAAAATCTTAAAAAAATAAAATAACCCAAGATACACTAATCACATTGCAGACTGACAAAATCCAAAGTTTAGTAAATTCTCTTTTAACAAGGCTGTGAGGAAACAAACACTCTCACAAGTTTCTGGTGGGAATGTAAAATGAAATAACTTCTAAGGAAAAGAATTTAAAATCATTACATAAACATTTTTCCTTGATTTAGCAATTCCATTTTTAGGAATCTGAACCAACATAAATAGGTAAAAATATTAATTGATTTATGCATAATATTATTCACTATGACTTTATTTGAAATAGCAAAATATGAGAAACAATCCTAATGTCTATCAAGAGGGGACTGGTTGAATAAATTATTGCTCATCTGTACAGTTGAATACTATGCAGATGTAAAAGGCAAATAAAAAAATACAGTAAGTAGATTAATGGTACCTGGGCTTGAGGTTAACAATATGGATTATCTGTAAAAGGGTCTGAAGTATCTTATTGGGCTGATGAAAGTGTCCCCAAACTGGATTATGAGGTCGGTTGCACAACTCAGTGAATTCACTGAAAAATCATTGAATTGTGTACTAAAGAGTGGATAAAGTTTATAGTGTGTAAATTGTATCTTAATAATATGTTTATAGCCTAAGACACAGCAAATTCTTGTATAAATTAACTAAAAAAAGCATGATACAGAACAGTATATAAAGTATATAGATTTTCATTGCTTTCAGACAGTTTTAGTGAACATAGCCAGAAAATACATATTTTTGAAATAGGAAAGCAATCATGAATTCACAATGATAATTCCAATGAAAATTTAACATTACAGAATTTATTTTATTAAATACTTAATGAAAATATTATTTTATTTTGAGCTTTTAAAAATATTTTACTCCTTTATATGTTTTATTTTTTATCGAATACATATAGAAAAGTTTATGCATTAGTCTATGTGTACGTAAGTATATATGTAAGTGTTTTCATAAAGTAAACACATGGAAGTAACTACCACCCAGATAAAGAAATAGTACAGTTTTGGAACTCCAGAAATCTTGCCTATGTCCCTGCCAGTTGCTACTCCTTCCCCTCAAAATTACTCATCCTGACTTCAAACACAATAAACCAGTTTTGCCTGTTTTTATTCTCCATATAAACAGAATCATACACTGTGTCCATACACTTGTCGGACTTCTTTCACTGGACATTACATTTATGAGATTTCACCCATATTGCTGCATGTAGCACTTGTTTGTTCATGTTCTTTGCTGAATTGTATACCACTGAATGAATAAAACACCATCAAGTCTGTGTTTATAGATTCGGATTGTTCCCAGTTTTCACTATTATGAATGCTTAAGAATGTGCACATTCACGTACTTGACTTCTGTTTTTCATGTACCTACTATATGTATACCTAAGAGTGGAATCGCTAAGTACTTGGCTGTGCATTTGCTCAGTTTCTTTTTTTTTTAATTTAAATTCAATTAGCCAACATATAGTACATCATTAGTTTCAGATGTAGAGTTTATTTTGAGCTTTTAGCTTTTTTATTGTACACTAAAGTTCTTTATTCTTATCATTACCATAGACTTATTTATATTATCCTGCAATAATATATTATCCTGCAATATGCACATGTCTATATACATATATACACACACAAAAATATACATTGTTTATATTGGCTAAAAGGAACACCTGGAATAATAAAGAAAATTAAGTTAAGATGGTTTTCTACTGGGGGAAGAAAGGAATAGAATAGGGGAGCAGGAAGGGATATGAGACTCTTCTAAATAACGTTCTTTATTTTACCTATAAGTAAATATAGAAAATATCCTGCATTCCATATATTTAACAATATTTTTAAATAATCAAAAATACATTTTGCAGATAGCTTTGGAAGCATAAATATTTTGCATAATTGAAAAAAATTATATGTAAAACCAGCGGTCTGTAAAAATAGGGAGTAAAAGGAAATAAATGTACCTAAATACATCAGATTGCAGACAGAAACATTATTTCAAATGAGTTTAGAATAAACTATTTTGATTATATATCTTCAAAGAAGAAAGAAAGCTTTTTTTTTTTAAAGATTTTATTTATTTATTTCTGAGAATACACAGAGAGGAGAGAGAGAAGCAGAGACACAGGCAGAGGAAAAGCAGGCACCATGCAAGGAGCCTGACATGGGACTCGATCCTGGGTCTCCAGGGTCAGGCCCTGGGCCAAAGGCAGTGCTAAACTGCTTGTGCCACCTGGGCTGCCCAAAAGAAAGCTTTTTTAATTAAAGATTTATTTATTTACTCTAAAGCAAGCAAGCAAGCAAGCAAGAGAGCACAAATGTGGGGAGAGGCAGAGACAGAGAAAGAATCTCAAGCCAACTTTGCTGCTGAGTGCAGAGTGGGACACAGGCCTAGATCCCACGACTCTGAGATCATGATCTGAGCCAAAGTCTAGAGTGGACCCCATCCGACTGAGCCACCCAGGCAACTCCTCCCAAGAAGTCTTAAATTATATTTAGTAGTCTAATTATCAGTTAAGTTATTGGTATTATTATTTTGAAACTATTTTTTATACAATGTAAAATCATATATTAAGTAACAATAACTATAGAGAAGGAGCCAAGGTTTTCAGTGTAAGAGAAAAGAGATAAAAGTATAAAATAGCATAATTAAAGTGAAAATCCTATACTATTAACTTTCCTTTGGAAATATCCATATGAATTCATTTTTCTTCCCCAAAATGTATTTTCTAGCTGTATTTACTGAAAAAGCCTAAGGGCAATGACAGTGTGATAGCACTGAGCATACTCACTCCTCAGTTTGTTGTCTTTAAATATGATTTCACCTTCAGAAAAACAAAGTTCTTTGAGGCAGGGCTGATTACAGATCTGGGATGGGAAATATACAAGATGACTTCAGATATTAAAACTATTAATAATCAAGACAAGTCTGAGAAACTATCACAAGTTCTTAGCTGAGAAGTCTAGGGAGACATGACAACAAAATATAATATGGTATTCTGGATGGAATCTTATAGGCAGACATAGAGCATTAGGTAAAAACTAAGGAATTCTGAATAAAGTATGAACTTTAGTTAATAACAATGTATCAGGATTGACCCACTAATTGTGGTGATCTTACTATACTAATATAAGACGGTAATAATAGGGAAAAATGGATTGAGGTATATGGGAATTCTTTGTACTATCTTTGCAATTTTTCTAATGTAAAACTTCTAATTTTCTAATGTAAAACTTCTAAAATTAAGTTTATTTTTTAAAAACTATTAATTTTATGCCAAAGGACACAGAAGCCAGTGTAAAAGTTCTCCCAATGGCAAAAAATGGGGCAATCTGTAAATGCAAATGACGGTACACATTGAATATACAAAAACTCCTAGGTTTGTGATGAATTCACAAAAACAGAATTCAGGGCAACTACACACCTATAGCTATTGTGAAAGCAAAATTAATTCACTGATCAAACTTAACATCAGTGGAACAATTAGATATTGTTTGACTTATGATATGATGTTGTATGAAGCTTAAAGTAACCACCTATTAAGTATTCTTGCTAAAAAAAAAAAAAAAAAAAAAAAAAAAAAAAAAATCTAAGCCCAAGTCTAATGTCTCTAGAGCAAGCTTCTATTGATAGGAATTATAAGAAGAAAAAAATGAGTTAAATGAAACCACAAGAAAGTAGATAACGACTGAAAAGTGGAAATACTGTTTAGGACAATAGATCTAGGGTCTCCCACAATTCAGTGATACCAACTCATTTCAGCAAGAAAAAAAAAGAAAGAAAAAAAATAGGCGAGAACTTCTTAGGTTAAAAGAGATCTACAAGATGAGAAATTCACCAAGTCCTTTTGGGCCTTATTTAGACACAATTAAAACCAACCAGCTATAAAAGATACTTTTAGGTCAATTAGGGACATTTAATAATGATTGAAATATACCATCCCAAGGAATCATTGTTAATTTTGTTATTTGTAAATATTACTGTGGATTTGTAACAAAGTTGTTTTTAGAGATGTATAGTGAATGATACAGAAGTAATAGGCTGCTAGGAATCTGCGTTTTGCAATACTGTGGCAAAAAACAAACAAACAGAAAACCCCCAAAACCAAAAAAATCAAAAACTGGAAAAACAAAAACACCTGGTAAAACAGATCTAGGGATAAATACAGCAAGAGTTGAAAAGGCTTGATAATTGTTGACTTTGTAATGGGCTTTTGTAATGGGCCTCCATTTTTACATACATTTGAAATTTTTCATAATGAAACATTTTTTAAAAAGTAAATATATATATTAAAAAAAGTAAATATAGTAAATATTTCTAATACTTGTGCCAGATGGGAAAGACTTTTTGAAAATGACACCAAGTATAGGAGCTATAAAGGAGAAATGTAAAGGTATGATCATGTAGAAATTAGTTTTTATAATGAAAAAATTAACATAAACAAAGGTCAAACACAACTATATTTGGAGAAACTATTTGCAACACATATGCAAAGTTAATATTTTTAATATCACAAGGATTTTCTTTAAATAGGAAGAGTATAAAATAGAAAAAAGTAGAATAGAAAAATCAGCAAATTTATGTTCCATATGTTAAAAAAGAATTACCAAATAAAGCGATGGGAGTTATATATATTTTTTACCTATAAGAAAGACATTGTTCAAAAAGATTTTTAACATTCTCTTAAGGGTATGGAAAAAATAGTACCTGTAAATTACTTGTAGGAATAAATTGCTACAGCTTTTTAAACCTATACATTTATATTTTAAATGGGTACACTTTGACTTAGTAATTCTACATATGGGAATTAATGTTAAGGAAATAGTTGGAGACATAAACAAAGATGTGATTAGTAGGATGCTCTCTGAAACATTTTTAACAAAAATTAAGTCTTGAAAGGTACTCAATGCCTATCAGCATGGAAATGGATATATAAATAATTATACATTCCCACAATGCAATATTATAAAGCCATTAAAATTGATTATGTAGATCTGAATTTATTGACAGAAATATGCCACATGGGAGATGGCGTGGAGGTGAATGAGCCAATCTGCTTTGTGATTCTCAGAATTTTTGTTTTAAAGATTTATTTATTTATTCATGAGAGACAGAGAGAGAGAGAGAGGCAGAGACACAGGCAGAGGGAGAAGCAGGCTCCCCGCAGGGAGCCCAATGCAGGACTCCATCCAGGATCCCAGGATCACGCCCTGAGCCAAAGGCAGACGCTCAACCACTGAGCCACCCAGGCGTCCCAAGTGATTCTCAGAATTTTGAATTAAATTGCCATTTGTGCTTACTACATAAGAAATATTTCCAGGAGTGAGAACCTTGGGAGAAGGGGCAAGAACAATTCGAGTTCTTTTCATCATATTGCTTGAATGATTTCAGAAGATGTATATTAATTTATGCTTCTCAGAAGTATCATTTTTCCACACACTTGCTAATCCCTGAATTTTAGCTTTAAGAAATCTTTGGTAATCTGATGGATGAAAAATAGCATCTCATTATTGTTTTAATTGAATTTCCTTAATTGCTAGTACTTTGTACATCTTTTTCATGTGCTTACAACTGGTTGATTTCATCTTTTGTGAAGTCCTTTTTCATCTCATTGGTCATTTTTTTTTCTACTGGTGTTTTCACTTTTCTAATTTGTGAGAGAATTTTAATACCTCAATTCTTTCCTCATCGTATATTGCAACTATTTTTTTCAACTGTTTATGTTGCTTTAATTTTTTTCAGAATGGATCTTTGATATACATAAGTTCTAATTTTTATGTGATTAAATTTAATGATATCTTTTCTTTGAAAAAAGAAAAGGTTTTTGCTTTTGGCACAATCCTTATAGACCCTTCTCCACACCATGATTATATAAATCATTGCTCCTACTTTCTGTTAACATTTTATGATTTTATTTTTATATTTAAATCTGTAATCCATGTGGAATTTACTTTGGTGCTGTATAATATATGAACTACTGTAATTTGTCATACAAATGACTGGTAATGTGTTTCAACACCATTTAGTGAATAATACATCATTTCCTCAGTGATCATAAGTTCCGGCTTTATCACAAAGTGTTATTTTTTAATGTAGTGTTTATAATCAATAGTTAATAATTTATAAAATTTATTTCTTCTTCACTCTTAATAATATGGCTTTCTACCCCTACTTTTAGTCTAGTGATTTTGGCTACCTGGGAAAGAAAAAATAGGATATTAATGGGGGGGGGATGTTATGTCAGTGCTCTGAAGAAGAGTTGTATGACTAATATTGTATGTCACCCACAGCACCATGAAAGATACCACTGTAGACATAACTTAACTCTGGGTAGAACCATACAATTGCTAGAAAAAACTTGGGCCAACTTAAGCTTGAATGCTACTTTGAGTTTTGGTGATGACTGTTTTTCTTTTGGGGAGAGAGGGAATAATTTGTATTAAATTCTACTGGGAGTAACTTGGAGTACTCATGTTGTCTTTCCTTTAGTTGTGAGACATGTACTGTTGATCTCTATCAGGGTACATCTTTTCTGGAAGGAATTAAATATTTGCACAATCTGAGAAAGGGAAATGAAAAACATTTACAAAGTACTAATGGAGAAGTTTGAAGATCACCCAAGTAGAAATAGTAAATACAAATTTGGAGGAATACAAGAATCTTATAGCAAGTAATTTCTCCCTGGCGCCATAATTTTGCCCAGGATAGAACTATGTCCAGACTTGGAAAGTTCTGCTTTTGAGATAGAAGAGGGCATTTTTATTTTTCTGCTGTAAATGAAGCTAGTTTCTACCACCCCTCTCTTTCACTTAATCAAGAAAGTTCGCAGGCATGATTCACTCTATGATGCTGATCCCAGAGCTGGCTCTGGAAGATGCTTTCTCAGCTGAAACTAAATGATACTTTATGTGTCTACCCCAAATAGAGAGATTAGAAAGTTATATATATATAAAAGTGGTAGGGGAGCACATTAAATATGTGATAAAGTAAGTGGTTTTGTAACTGATTTTATTACTTAAGTTCAAACACTTTTTTCTTAGTAGTCTTTGTCAACTATAAATTAAGATAGAAGAAGTTGGACAAGGGACAACCAGAGCAGTGCAGAATGCTTCAGAGATCACGTCTTTAAGGGTTATTAAACACAATTTGTTTTTGTCAGATTCCAATTTATCTGTATCTTAGCAAATCCAGGGAACGTGAGCTCTGACATCTTGTACATCCTTATTAATTATTCATGCTTGAGATTCTGTACTTGCTTGACCTTAAGGAATATGTGCTGTTTACTCCAATGAGAATGGAATAGAATACTCTGCCCACTTTGAATGAACACGGCTGACTTCCTCCCCACCCACTTTGCTGATTTCAGACATAACAAATATCTGGTACCCACCCCCCTCATCCTAGTCCTTCCTTCAGAGAAAAAACAGATAAAAAATAAAAAATAAGGATAATATAAACACCTGGGGAATTTTTTAAAGTTATAAAGTTCTGAAAATTCAATGTTACAGGCCCCAGAGAATTTTATTGTCAGAAATAATCACTACACATCTGAATTTTGTGATTATGCTTTTTAACCCTCTATTTCCAAGAATCCTTCTGATGTGCAAAAAATAATGTAACTTCCTTCGTGGCTTATAACTGATGCTATCTGGCACCAGAGCTCTCCTTCTCTTTGATGAAGTAGGGAGAGGGGAGGGGTAAACTAAAGTCTTCTATAAAAACATAATTCATTATCCTATCCTCTAGTTTGCAGTATATCCCTTGGTAAATATTTAACCAATTCAAAGATCCAGTCCCTTTTGGGAGTGATTCCTTTTTGTTACATACTGCTCTTTCTCCCTTCACCTTCCCAAATTGGTTCATTAGCGCTCTGGGAAAATCATAGACAGCTTTGTTGACAGGGAGGGCTGATAAGAGCAGGTGGCTCTGGCCTGTGTGCTATTCTCCAAGTATTGGCTACACCTTTGAAATCTCATTCCCTGGGATCCATTGGGTATTTGGTGCTGGTGCCTGCCGGGATCTGGCCCTGTCCTGGTCTTTCTGCTGACAGCCCAAGACGAAGGCTATTGTCCTTGCCATAGCCAAGTTATCAATGTCCTGTACCATTGGAAATTCTCATCTCTGAGAATCTTCTGATGCCCCCATCCTCTCAGAATTGTTCACCTCACCACTCATCCGTCTGCTCCCAACTCAGCAGGGAGCCTGCTTCTCCCTCTCCCAATCCCCCTGGTTGTGCTCTCTATCTCTCTTTCTCTCTGTGTGTCAAATAAGTGAATAAAATATTTTTTATTTTTAAAGATTTTATTTATTTATTCATGACACACACACACACACAGAGAGAGAGAGAGAGAGAGAGGCAGAGACATAGGCAGAGGGAGAAGCAGGCTCCATGCAGGGAACCTGATGCAGGACTTGATCCCAGGACTCTAGGATCACTCCCTAAGCCAAAGGCAGATGCTCAACTGCTGAGCCACCCAGGTGTCCCAAATCTTCTTTAAAAAAGAAAATCATAAGGAAGAGAAATATATTTACAGTACTATACTGTGCTTAGAAAAAAACAATCCCGACATAAGTGGACTCACGCAGTTCAAACCTGTTATTCAAGGGTCAACTTCAGTCAGCCATTGTTTCCCTAGTTTTGTTTCTATGGAGATAGTGAAAATACAGCCATCACCCCTATAGTTCATGCTCCCTGTCCCTCTCATCCCCTACTTTGGAGGACAAACTCTGTACATAGTTGTGTACCACCAACCAGGAGAAGAAATATTGGGTAGTGTCTGCAAATGGCCCTTCATTCCCCCTGAACTCCAGGAGCGCTCTTTACATCTTGTCTTCAGTTCATGGTTGGGTAATTATTTATAGTCTTTCTTCCAACTAGACTAGTTGGATAGGGACTGGCTGTTCCTCATTGTTTAATCCTCTCATCACAGCACAGTTCCTGGCACATAGGTCCTCAATGATATTTGCTAAACTAATGACTGCAGGGATCTCATATTCCTCTATAAAGTGGACCCTCTGACTCTCTTCTTTTTCTCCCTCTTCTGACATCTTTTCTTCCCCTTCAGCATATGCTCTCCCCCAGGCACAATCCTTTTCCCCAGAGAGAGACTTCCACAGTGTGTGATGGTGGGGTGTTCATCTGACATGCTCCCTGGAGCTAGAGTTCTCTGCAACTTCAATTCTTCCTAGTCCTAACGATCAATTATTTCTCCCAGATGATTAGAAGGCATAAGAAGTCCTTGGTACCTGTTTTTCCTGAAATTATTTTTAACCATCTCAGTCTCAGTATCGTTTCACTGGCTTTCATGATTTTAAGACCTCTATTCATTTATAACTACCTGTTAGTTTGGTTAATTATATTGCCCTAAGTAATGGGTATGATGTTAAACCAAATAGGAGGAGAGAGTAGTTACAAAATAATGCATGATTGCCAAGGTAGCTACAAAATCTACTAGACATGCCTGTGCTTGATCACCTGGAAGGTTGTGTTTCACTCAATCTAAGCCACCACTGGTGGCAAGAATTTTTGCCATTATTTTATATACCACTAAAGAAGAAAAATTGCTGCCAAATAAACTATAGCATAATAACTCCTTATCAGGTGGAATATTCATTTTATCCTTGTTGAAAAGAATTCTTTTAGCTTCAATTAGACTTTGATTGGATGTCTTTTATCACATATCACTATGCATACCTAAAAAGGAAGCCAGAAGCAGAATAAATTGGTCACATGTCACTAAAACTAGGTTGCACTACAGGGTCTAATTCTTCAGTATTACTACGTCAAACTTGCCTATGATTATTGATGATGCAGCAGTTTGAGGGGAGCTTTGCTATTGTTTATGGAATTTTCCTCAAACTACTGAACTCTGTTCTACAAGTTTCAGGGAACAGAGTAGGTAGTGGTAACAGCAGCATGACTGCAGACAGGCTCGATTTGAGCTCAGTAAAGTGTGCCTATGCACTCTTTTTTAAGTTGATGGATTTTTTTAAAAGATTATTTATTTGTTTGTTTGTTTGTTTATTTATTTCACACACACACAGAGCACAAGCAGACCGAGTGGCAGAGGGAAACAGAGAAGCAGGCTCCCTGCCAAGCAAGGAGCCCAATGCAGGACTCAATCCCAGACCCTGAGGATCATGATCTGAGCTGAAGGCAGACGCTTAACTGACTGAGCCACCCAGGTGCCCCCCAAATTGATGGATTTTAAGTGGATTTATATTTTCACATTTTTATGAGTAATTTAATAATATTACAGAAAGTTTTGAAGGCAGAGAAGGGGGAAAAATGTTCTAGATGTAGCTGGACCGCTGGCAGTTTCATGTAGATCTTAACATACATGCAGATATAATCATTGATTGAATGAAATCATGCATATGCATTTCCTCCTGTATGTGATATTATGTAACAATAGTTTTATTATTTTAAAGTTGCTGTAATATTTTTATAACCATCATTTAACATTTTCCTGGAGAAATTCTGAAATGGGATTCAGTCTTTTCCATCCAGTGTACCTAAAAGCATTGATGCTCCTTCTTCTTGGGTTTCATGTTTCTTCCTTCTCAGAAGCTTGATGTAACTCATTACTATGGACCCTAACTTAGCATTATTTATAGAATTTTTAATTATCTTTTCTTTTTCTCAAACTTGTTAGAAATTGATCCTCTTTTCCTATAGCAACCTTCTTTTTCAAGCCATCTCAGTTTTTTTCTTTTTAAATCCAGCTGCCTCAGTCATTAATTACAAACTTAAATCTATTAGCCAAAAGTAAAATACAATCAGTCCAACTATTTGTCAACATGCACCTGACAGGACCTTTGGAGAGGTGGAATGTTCTGGCTGTTTGAGCCTCACATAGCTTGCACCAGGCAGTAGGCTGGGCTGTACCATGATTCTGTTATCTGCAAGGCTTCAGAGTTGCTTCCTTGGCTGGCACGAAAATGGCTGTCTTGTTTCACTCTAGGTACTTGGGTTCAAAGTCCTGGCCAAGAAGGACATCTGTCAAAATAAAGATCATTTGTTGTTTGAAAGATGATTAAACATTCAGATTTGATTCATTAGAACAGGAAAACAACACAAACACTTTCCTTCTAAATATATAATATGAAGCAGTTGGGAAGATTCATTTTAGGATCACTGTGTCAATACTTTCCTGAAAATAGTTTCTTATAGCTATTTTGGGCCTATAGACACTCAAGCAGAAGGATGCACTAACTCTGAGAGTTCAGATTTTTATTTATTTTTTCTCTGCTGTGGCTTGAACAAATAAGCCAAACTGAAATTACCGTATTGTGAAATATATCTGGCTGATCAAAAGATTAATCCTTCTGCTCTTCAGAGATTTTATTTTTCACTTAGGAATTTCATATTTCATTTCCTTCACACCCCAACAATCCTGTCCAACTCATGATAAGAGAGTCAAAGAGAGGGACCAGGTATCATGGAATTATATTTCTAGCCCCCTATTTGCCACTCAAAAGAGAATAAGAGCAGACAAAAGAGAGGAGGGCAGGTGTGGCTTTTGGGAATCTTCATTCCCAAAATTTTGGCCAGTGAAAACCAATGAGTAAAAAGCAAATCAGCAATAAACAAAAACTAAAAAAATCAATGTGGTATGGAGTAGTATGATGTAATAATATATTGGGAATGTTCATTAGGATCTCCCCCATTAATTTCTCCTCTTTCCCCCTTCCTCCCATCTCCTATGTGGCCTCAGGAAGAGATGTGGCATGGTACCAAGCAAATGGCACAGTCTACTCCTAGCCTGCCTCCACCCTCAACTTCTGTTTTCATCAGCTGAAAGGCAAGGATGGAAGGGTAAGAGCAGGTTGAGTCTAGAACCTTTCACCACCTTCAACTAGAGAGTGACACTGAGCTTGGGCAGAAGGAAGGACAAAGGCAAGTAATGAGAGTGTCCATGTTAGTGGGTCCTGGACAGTTGGGTATTATTCTCAGACTTTGTGGCAAAAATCTAGAGGTTAGTTTCCTCAGGAGCAGATATTAAGTGGAAGATTACTGTAAAAGTACTTTATTAAGGAAGGGCTCCCGGGAGATACTAGTGGGGAAGTGAGCAGGATGGGACAGGAAAGGGGAAAAAAGCCATGCAAAAGTACAATCTCAGACTAACTTCTAGAGCCCCAATCTTGCAGAGATGCTCTGCAGAGTAGCTTATGCCTTAGTTGTCCTGACCTGAGCAGGTGAGCTGTCCTTTCTCACTTCCTCAACGTGAGCTTTTGGACAAAGGCCTCCCTCCCTTCATGCACATGAATGTCTGAAGCAGCAGCAGCTTCAGTTGTCCCAGGCCAGCCCTCAGAAGGGCCACAGGGGCTGGTTGTTGGTATGGGAAGTGAGGTTTGCAAAAAACAGCAAAAACAAGATCTAGGTTATTCTAGATAGAGCCCTGAAGTCTGATTCAGCCAGGGAATAAGGAAAATAATACTATAGTGATAAATGTATGATAAGTGTGTATATAGCACTCCCTCTCCTTGCAACATTCTCTTTTCTGATCTCCATTACAACCCTGGAAGATACTAGAATATATTGGGGTATGTATTATGATACCTATCTTAGATAGGTAAAGTTGACATACACCACCATTAAGTGACTTATTTAAATGATAAAAGCTCCAAACCCAGCAGTCTGTGTGTGAGTTTCCATAACTCACTGAAGTTCTCTAAGTCTTACTTTGGTTATCTGCAAAACTGGGCAGTGTTAGTAGTAACCATAAAGGGTTAAGTTGATTCGACAAGATGGTATTGGTAAAGTGCTAAGCTCAGGGCTCAGCAAAGAGTAAGTTCCCAATAAGCATTATCTATTATAATTTCAATATTATTAATCCTCAGACTTTCCCTCAAATTACTCAAACTCAGATCCTTTTTCTAAAAGGATGTTTTCCCCCCCACACCACACTGAATGTCAGTGTGGACCACTTTTCAGGAGTTGAAATTGATTCAGCAAAGTGAACCTTTTGGTTAATGTTGTTTACTGAAGTGGGATTTGAGCTGTAGCAATTTAGACACTTGGCTGGCAGATGGTGGATGGCCTTGGGAGGCTATACCATTTGCTTAGAATACAGGGTTTGTAGTCTCTCTTCACCAGTCATTTCAGAAATGAGTCTCACTCAGTATTTTGCAGAAGCAAATGAGCCTGTAGTTAAAATCCTGGTGAAACAGCTCCTAGTTTAGTATTTATTTACAACCTAGAAACCCAGCAGGTACAGCCCCAGGTGTACTTAATCTTAAAAGCAAATTCTATAGTTCCCTTAGAATTCCTGTTTTCTGGGGCATCCAGAAAGATACATTTGAAAACCAGCTTCCTTTCAGCCCTCAGCCCCATGACAGAGATTAAAAAAAAAGAAAAAAACAGGAAAGAATTTTTCTCTCTAATTTGTAAAGCAAACAAGAGAAATAAAAAGAACAGGAGGAAGCCAGCTGCTAGAATGACACCCAAATAGAACAGTTTTGAATAGGTGAGAAATCACAGCATGAATGAAGCCAGAACAAGGGTGGTCTCCAGGCTTTCAGACCTTTCATCACATACATAAGAGGCAAGAAGCACCAAGTGATGATTGAGGGACCCTGATGACAGAATTGAGATGAAAAATAATGGTTCATCTGTGTAAACAGAGCACAAGAGCAAAGCCTGCTGTGAAGGCTCTTCCATCAATCACGGAGGCCTAACGGGATAATCCCAGAACTGCAGGACATAGAGGGGATTCAGGGCAGCCCCTCATTCAGATCGTGGCCAGAGACCCAAGGGAGTGGTCTTTGCCCTGCCAGCGAGACCAATGCACAGGACACATGCGTTTCCACATTGCCACAGGCCAGCCGCCTTCCCAGAGTGCTAGCGGGCGTGAAACAACCTGCTGGGAGCTTTAGTAGGAAAGGGGGGATAGTGGAGAACATAGTTAATGAGGGAGATCTCGTCTGTACTGTGCTTTCCTGTGTGCTCGGAGCTGCTGGGGTCTTAATATACTTTATCTCAGCAATCTTCAAAATGACCCTATCAGGGGCACCTGGGCGGCTCAGTTAGGCTCTGCCTTCAGCTCCAAGTCATGGTCCTAGGGTCGAGCCCCAAGTTGGGCTCTCTGCTCAGCGGAGAGTCTGCTTCTCCCTCTCCTGCTGCTGCTTCTCTTGGTTGTGCGTGCTCTCTCTATCAAATAAATAAATAAAATATTTTTAAAAAAATGATCCTATCAAAACTGCACTTTTCCTGTTTTATAGGGAAAGGCACTAACTTTCCAAAACTAGTAAGTATAAGTAACTTACTAGTGACTAGTAAGTGGCAAAACTCACCTCTCATCCCAGGAATTCTGTTTCCAGAGAGCCTGTGACCTATACTGTCTGGCTATGCTAGCTTACAGCAAAGGAAACTCCTTCACTACAGATAATTTAATGAAGCCTCCCAATGTCATGAGAGGCAAAGAAGAAAGAAATGTGCACAACTCAAGTGCTTCTCTGGTGAGATTTGCTTTATTCTTTTAGGGTTATACCACAAGACATTGAAAAACAGGGGTTGCTCTTGTATGGAAAAGAGGAATGAATAGGCCCGTGTTCACACAGTGGAAGTGGAGTTGGGGGCTGGGTAGGACAGGAAATAGGGCCTAGCTGTCCAGACCCTTACAGAGATCCCCTTCTCAAGTCCCTACTATGCGCCAAACACTGTAGAGATGGGAGCAACGGAGGATGGATAATAAACAATGGTTTCTTCTCACGAGAATCTCACCATACCAGGAGAAAGTCAGACAAACAGATCATTACAAAGCAGTATGTAAATGTTACAATAGTGTAACAGTGGTAGCAGTGTAATTGTGCTAAATTTTAACCCAGTCCTTAAAGATCACAAAACAGATATGGAGCAAAGAAGATTTTAGCTCAAATATGTGGATGAAAATGGCATTCTAAGTTGAAAGCAATGATAGAGAAAAAAAAAATTAGGTTTTAACTTAATAAGTTCCAGAGAAATTTAAGTTCTTGTTTTTTCAAGGAAATTAGTAAAATAGATAAAAAGGTAGAAATCCAAGGGATTCTACAATCTCTGTAACACAAAAAAATAAAATGAAATAAAATAAAAAATAAAAGCTATATAAAAATAACTTAAGAAAAGATAGGAAAAAGCCATATAACTATGTTCTTGTGACACCACTTATAATAAACTACTGACATGTCCAACAATAGGGAAATGATTAAATTAAGCAAGACAAATTTTTTTGGTGGAATATTTTGCATGATTTACGAGAGACTTTTCAAGTTATTAGCATTTATTAAGTACACTGTGCTAGGCATACAGAACTCAGGCAAGAGTTTCTATCCCTGAACATCTTACTTGAATATGTACTTAGTTCTCATGTATCATGGTTTGATTTCTTTGGTCAGAAAATGCATTTTATCAGACATATTCCCCATGGATTAATTTTAGACCTGTAAGATGCTTTTGGTTTTGGCAAATATATACAGTCATGTAATAATTACCCCAATTTCCTTCATCCCCCTTTGCAATCTCCCCTTTACTAATTCCAGCCCCCCATGACCACTGATCTGATGTCTGTCTCTATAGTTTTGCTTTTTTTTTTTTTTTTTTTTTTACCAAATGTCAGATAAATTGAGTATATAGTTTTCTTTGTCTTTCCCCTTTCATATAACATAATGTGTTTGAGATTCATCTATGCTGTTGCATATATTGGTAATTTGTTCCTTTTTATTGTTCTATTCTATGCTATTCTATTCTATTCTATTCTATTCTATGGATGTTCCCCAATTCATCTGTCCATCTACCAGGCATTGAATATTTGACATTTTTGGCAATTATGGATAAGGCTGACAAAGACACTGGCATTCATGTCTTTGTGTGGACATATACTTTCATGTCTTTGTTAATATATCTAGGAATAGGATTGCTGGGTCATATGATAAGTGTATTTCACTTTATGAAAAACTGCCAAGTTGTTTCCAAAGAAGCTGTATAATTTTGCATCCCCACGAGCAATCTAGAAAGTTCCAGGTGCTTTCAATCCTTGCCAAATTGTAGATTGTCAATTGACATGTCAATCTTTTTCATTTCATCCATTCAAGTCGGTATGTAATATTGTTTCATTGCATCAGCCAGCGGTGAGTGGGAGGGGTGGCGATACCACCCTTAGGCTTGGTGTTTTGCAAGAGGAACTTTATAGGACTCAAAAAAAGCTGTTATATTCATGGTTATAACTTATTACAGTGAAAGAATGTACACTAAAGTTAGCAAAGGGAAAAGGTACATGGGGTTAAGTACAGGGGATAACAAGTGTAAGCTTCCAGGTGCACACTCCAGGGAACATGCCTTAATTCTTCCAGCAATGACATATGACATGTGCGAAATGTTGCCAGCTAAGCTTACTGGAGCCTTGGTGCCTAGACTTTTACTGGGGATTCAGTAATGTAGGTAGGCTGCACTTGTGTGACCTCAGATACCCTCATTCAGGGCCTCCCTCTCCCTCCAGCAAAACCAGGTGTTCCCTACAAATTGCTTTGTCAGGATAAGCTTGCCTGGTCAAATTGGAATAGTGTGATCCAAGGCCTTGGGCGTAAAAAATAGGTTTCCAACATAAATGTAGCATGACTCAAGGGCTCAGACATACAAAAACACTGTCAGGAGGCAGGAAGAATATCCATGGAATATTCCAGGGGTCAGTCGAAAACACAGGACTTTCTTTGGAATATCCAAGGTTTGGGCAACCCAGGCCCACCCTGTCCCAAGCACTTGGGATCTTAATTTGCCTTCCCAAATGACTACTAATGTTGAACTTCTTTGCATGTGCTTATTTGTCAGTCATGCATTTTCTTCAGTAAAGTGTCCAAATCTGTTGTCATTTTTTTAATGATTTGTTTTCTTTTTATTGAGTTGTAGGAGTTCTTTGTATATTCTGGATAGAAATCACTTATCAGATTATTTTGCAAATAGATTCTCCCAGTTTGTGATTTGTCTTTTCTGTTACTTAATAGTACTTTAAGAGAGCGAAAGTTCTTGATTTTGATAAAGTCCAATTTATTAATATTTTGTTTTATGATTTGTGCTTTTGTATCTTTTCCAAGAAATCTTTCTATATCAAGGTCACAGACTTTGTCTCATATATTCTTTCTGGAAGTTTTATAGTTTTAATATTTTCGTGTAGTTCTATGACCCATTTTGAGTTAATTTATATATATGATGCAATGGAAGAGTTGAAGTTCTTTTCTTTTTTTAATTATAACATGCAGTTCTTTCAGAACTATTTCTTGAAAAGAAGATCTTTTCTCTCCATTAAATTATCTTGGTACCTTTGTCAAAAATCATTTGATATATGTTATCCATTTATATTATTATGTATATTTCATATTCATATACAATTATATTAACATATATTATATATTTATAGGATTATATATTAACATATATTATATTATATATAGATATTTATTTATATAACTATATATTAATATATTATATAAATATTTATTATATATTTATAAATAAATATTTATAATTTGTATATAATATATATTTGATATATAAATATATATTACCATTTATATATTTTATATAAATACCATTATATATTTTATTTTATTTTACTTTATTTTTTTAAATATTTTTTTAAATTTATTCATGAGAGACACAGAGAGAGAGAGAGGCAGAGACACAGGCAGGCAGAGGGAGAAGCAGGCTCCATTCAGGGAGCCCGACGTGGCACTCGATCCCGGGTCTCCAGGATCAGGCCCTGGGCTGAAGGCAGGCGCTAAACCACTGAGCCACCGGGGCTGCCCCCCATTATATATTTTATAAAAACTTTGAACATATTCTGCTGGGTTTATCCCTGAATATTTCATGCTTTTTGACCCTTTTGGAAGTGACAGGCTTTTTTCAATTTCCAATTGTTTACTGCTAATATATAGAAATGCAATTTTTTTGTATATTTACTTTGCGTGTCTTGTAATGATGCTAAATTTACTTATCAGATATAGCAGTTTTTTGGTTTTATTGAGGTTCTTTGGGATTGTTTCTGTAGATGAAACCAATGTATATGCTAATAAAGACAGCTTTATTGCTTCATTTCCATTCTCTGTGTATTTTATTTATATTTTTCCTGCAGTGGCCAGGACCTCCAGTCCACTATTAAGCAGAAGTTTTATCTTTGTCTTGTTTGATTTATTTATTTATTTATTTATTTATTTATTTATTTATTTATTTTAGAGAAAGAGAGATGAGTGGAGGGCCAAGGGAGAGATAGAATCTTAGGTGGGTTCCATGTTCAGCATGGAGCCCGTTTTTGGGCTTGATCTCATGATTCTGAGACCATGACCTGAGCCAAAATGAAGAGTTAGATGCTTAACCGACTGAGCCACCCAGGCACCCAATCCTTGTATTGTTTTTGCTCTTTGTAGGGAGGCATTCAGTTTTTCACCATAAGTGTGATGTTAATGATATTTTTGTTATTGCTATTTTTCTTTTAAAAGCTACCTGCCTGTATTAACTTCCTAGGGCCACCATAATGTACCACAAATTGGATGACTTCAAATAACAGAAATTTATGGTCTCACTACTCTGATGGCTAGAAGTCTGAAATCAAGGTGCAGGCAATGTTGGCTCCTTCTGAGAACTGTGAATGAGAATCTGTTCCATGCCCCTCTCTTAGCCTCTAAGGGTTGCCAGCAATCTTTGGCATTTCCTGGCTTATAAGTACATTTTTTCAATCCTTTACATGGCACTTTCTGCATCTCTTCACACAGTCTTCTTTCTATTCATATCTGTTTCTGTGTCTGAATTTCTCAATTTTATGAAGACACAAGTCATATTGAATTAAGGGCTACTCTAAAGACCTCAGCTTTACTCAACTACATGTGCAAACACCCTATTTCCAAATGAGGTCTCATTCTGAGGCACTAGGTATATAGGTATATTCAACATGTTTTTTTTGGGGGGGGGTTATAATTCAACCCATAATTATGCCCCTTATCAAAATGAAAAAGTTCTCTTCTATTACTAGTTTGCTAAAAGATGCTTTTCAAGAATTGTTGTTAAACTTTGGCAAATACTTTCTCTGCATCTCCTGAGATGATCATTTGCTTTTGTTTTAGTCTTTTGATATAGTGATATAGTGAATTATGTTGATTGGTTTCCAAATGTTGAAAAACTTTCAGATCCAGGGTAAATGATGGTTGTGATATCTATCTGTCTATCTATGTATCTATCTATGTATCTATCTTACTAAATTATTACTAAATTAAGTTTGCTAATTCTTTTTAAGGATTTTTGTGTCTGTGTTTGTTACGGATTTTCATCTGAGCTTTGTGTTTTTGTTGTTGTTTTGTTTTGTGGTTTTTGTTTGTTTCTGCAAAAAGCTTTATAGTTTCCATTTGGTCCACAGCTTGGGAGAGGGCTCCAAGGTGTTAAAAAGCTGCGCAGTGGCTGCAGGGAGAGGCTCAGGCATAAGCCCCAGCACCAGGGGAAATCCCAGAGGAGCACTCCAAGGCTGCTAGCCTTCAGAGGCTCCTAGTCATGGTTGAGGGTGAGTCTTTCTTTCTTCCTTCCTTTCTTTCTTTCTTTCTTTCTTTCTTTCTTTCTTTCTTTCTTTCTTTCTTTCTTTCTTTCTTTCTTCTTTCTTTCTTTCCTCTTTCTTTCCTCTTTCTTTCTTCTTTCTTTCTTTCTTTCTTTCTTTCTTTCTTTCTTTCTTTCTTCCTTCCTTCCTTCCTTCCTTCCTTCCTTCCTTCCTTCCTTCCTTCCTTTCTTTCTTTCTTTCTTTCTTTCTTTCTTTCTTTCTTTCTTCTTTTTCTTTCTTTCTTTCTTTCTTTCTTTCTTTCTTTCTTTCTTTCCTCTTTCTTTCTTCTTTCTTTCTTTCTTTCTTTCTTTCTTTCTTTCTTTCTTTCTTCTTATTTCTTTCTCTTTCTTTCTTTTTAAGATTTTATTTATTTATTCATGAGAGACACACAGAGAGGCAGAGACACAAGCAAAGGGAGAAGCAGGCTCCCTGCAGGCAGCCCAAGGTGGGACTGGATCCCAGGACCCTGGGGACCACAACCTGAGCTGAAGGCAGATGCTCAACCACTGAGCCACCAAGCGTCCTGAGGGTGAGCCTTTGGAAGAGATCCTTACCCAACCCAGCCTGGGAGCCAGCCACCTTGGAGAGGTTTGTAAGGTAGTTACCCCTCTTCTTGATGAGTTTCACCTCCTCATTCCGGAAGTGGATCTCCAGGATGTCTGAGAGCTGGTAGTCTGTGGCGCAGAACCCAGGGCATGCACATCCAAAAGGCGTGGGTTCAGAATCTTCTCCTGAACCATGGCAGCTTCCATGGTGTCCAGGGTTTTATGCCATTCATCTTGGGAGGGTTTCTGCATGCCCTGGAAGAGGGTGTCCATGCTGTGCTGGTTTTGCACCTTCAGGAGTGCAAAGTGCCCTTACACTTTTCCTTAGCCAATTTGAGGAGGAAGTGGCCCACGCCCTCCAGAGCCACACCATTGCGATGGAAATAGAAGCCCAGAGAGAGAGAGGTGTAGGAGACCCACAGATGGATGTGGACCAGGTGCTGGACGGCTGCCTCCACCTCTGTGGAATAATTCTGATGTATCTGGGAGCTTATGGTTGATGGATAATAAGGAGCTAAGCCCAGAATAGGGTGTTGGCTGGTCCTGGAGGCAGAAGGTGGCTGGGAAGATGGCTCTGAAGGTTAAGATTAGGAAAAAGGTTGGAGATACCCTAGATGGGGTGTCTCTCGGTCTGTTCTGTCCAAACACTGTTGAAGCAAGAGACAGATCTGGGGGACTCCCAGGTGCATTGGCTGAGCTTTGTTCTTTTAATGTTTTTTTTTTTAATTTTGAAATCAAAGTAATAAATGCTTCATTAAATTAAGTTGGAAAGTATTTTCTCCTTACCTAGTTTCTGTAAAAGTTTGGAATGATTGGTATTATTTCTTACTTAAATATTTGGTAATTCACCAGTGAAGTCAAATTGTCTTGGGATTTTCTTTGTGGGAAAGTGTTGAACCACTACTCAGGTTATTTCTTATTGAATAAGTTTTGCTTATTTGTGCCTTTCCTGGATTTTGTACCTTTCACCTAGATTCTTAAACTTATTGGCATACCATTATTTGTGATATTCCTTATCCTTTAAAATGTAGGGAGTGTAGTGATGCCCTCCTTTTTCTTTATGATATTGCTAATTCAAGTCTTTTCCTCAGCCCAACAAAACCATCTCCCCTCATTTTCCAATATTCATTCTTTCTGATCAAGTTTGGTGGGAGATGTATCAAATTTATTGATCTTTTCAAAGAATTAGCCTTGGAGTACATTGATCTTTATTGTTTTTTCAGTTTTCCATTTCATTAGAAATTACCTTTATCATTTTTTTTGATCTGCTTACTGCAGGTTTCATTTTAATTTTTTTTCTTTTTCTAATTTCTTAAGGTAAAACCTTAGGTCATTTCTTTCTTTCTTCTTTTTTAATGCAAGTGTTTAATGATATAAGTTTTCCTCTAAGTACCATTTTATTGCATCTGATAAATATTGATATGTTGTGTTTTCCTTGCATTCAAGTTAAAATATTTTATAATTTTATTTTTTCCCCTTAAACTTGTGGGCTATTTAGAAATGTATCATTTACTCTTAAATATGTGAGGAGATTTCACAGATTTCTGGTGAATTCCACTGTGGTCAGATAACACATATTTTATGATTTCATTCCTTTCATATTATTTTTTAAATATTTTATTAATTTATTCATGAGAGAGACAGAAAGAGAGAGAGAGAGAGAGGCAGAGACACAGGCAGAGGGAGAAGCAGGTTCCCTGTGGGGAGCCCAATGCGGGACTCCATCTGGATCCCAGGATCACACCCTGAGCCAAAGGCAGATGCTTAACCTCTGAGCCATCCAGGCGTCCCTCCCTTCATATTATTGAGGTTTGTTTTTATCTGATAACATGGCCTGTCTAGGTAAATGTTTCATGTGCCCTTAGAATGTATTGTTTGGGGATGAATAGAGTGTTCTATAAATGTCAATTAAGTCAGTTTCTTTGGTAATGTTCAAGTCTCCAATATCTTTACTGATTTTCTACTTGTTCTATTTATTGACTACTGAGAGGGAAGTATTGAAATCTCTAATTTTAATTATAAATTTGTTTATTTCTCTGTTCAGTTCTATCCATTTTTTTTCTGTATGTATGCCAAAGTTCTATTGTGGCATAATCTTTGTTTATAGCAGTTCCTTTTGATTTTTAATTATTGTTTCCATTTCCCTGCAGAATTCCCCATGTGTTCACACATGTTGTCCATATTTTCCATTTGGCTCTTGAACATATTAATAATCATAGTTATATAGTGTCCTTGTGTGTTATCTGGGGCATCTCTGGGTTTCTTTTATTTGTTTTATCTTCTGACAATACACTGATTTTCCTCCCCCCGTGATTTTATATGTGTCTCATAATTTTTTATAGAATGCTGGATACTGCATGTATAAGAGCAGAGAGTAGATAAGTATTGTTCTTGCGTAGAAATGGGCAAGCCTCTTTTCCTTTCAAGTTGCTAGTAAGGTCTTTGATTCGATCTGGTCTGTACTTGAGTTGGGTTTGAGATCTGCTGCTATCACTGCCTTCAGTGGGTATAGCCTTTCTTTTCCTTCATCAGTGAGCTACTTCTCTGCTGTGCTTGGTGTGGAGTTGTGTATTTTTCTCAGTATTCCTATCCTGCCCTTACCTTTCAGCAGATCGTGTATATCTGCAGCATATAGATGTCTCTCTCTCTCTCTCTCTTTTTTTTTTTCTCTTCATTCCCTGGAAAATTGACTCTACTTGTAACCTAATGTGAGGCTTGTGGTGGGCATCCTGGTGCCAGCTCCTGCATCAGTCTTAACCAATTGTAGCACAGCTTTGTATCTGAGCAAGATCCTGCACTCAAAAGTATTTCCTCCCCTTCAGAAGCGAAGTTTCGCTGTTACTTTTTTTTTTTTTTTTGAGGTCAAGATTTTTTCTTTTTTTCTTTTTTTTTTTATGATAGACATAGAGAGAGAGAGGCAGAGACACAGGAGGAGGGAGAAGCAGGCTCCACGCCAGGAGCCCGATGTGGGACTCGATTCCAGGACTCCAGGATCGCGCCCTGGGCCAAAGGCAGGCGCTAAACTGCTGAGCCACCCAGGGATCCCCTTTTTGCTGTTACTCTTAGCAACAGTCTATCTTGTGATCTCAGCCTGCTGATGAGCTTAAGAAAATTTATGGTTTTGTAGACTAGCTAGATATTTCTTGTGTTTAAGGTAGAGTGATAGAGTGATAGTCTCTTGTATCTTTCTACATCCTACACTGAAATGGAACTCTCATGAGCAACAGTTTAAAATGTGAGAAAAATGATAGGATTTTAACAACAGTTTCCCAAACTGGAAAATACTGAATACGCAAAACTCTGTGTACAATATAATTCCAATATTAATTCATCTTCTATTATGCATTAGGCCTTTTGGTAGATACTGATGAGCAAGATTAATGTTGTCCCTTCTTTTCAAAGAAATTATAATTAAAAATTAAAATTCTTCTACATAAACACTGAATAGATTTGTACATCAAGAAATAACAAAACCAGAATTAAAAATCCAATGGTGGGATGCCAATGGTGGCTCAGTGGTTGAGCGTCTGCCTTTGGCTCAGGTCATGATCCCAGGATTCTGGGATCAAGCCCCGCATTGGGCTCCCAGCGGGAAGCCTGCTTCTCCCTCTTTGTATGTCTCTGCCTCTCTCTCTGTGTCTCTCATGAGTAAATAAAATCTTTAAAAAAAAATCCAATGGTGTTCTTGGGAAGATATATATTCTAATAAGTATGACACAAGTTAACATCATTAATGTATGAAGTACACATGCAGTAACTTATAGCAAATACTGTTGGTGCTTTACTCATATTCCCTAGGATCCTTTACTGTTTTTGTCCCACTGGCTTCTGGTACGCTTTCCCTTCTAAATACTGGTACCTGCAGTTCTTGTTTGGAGACTTCTCTTAGCCCACTTGCCTGTCCCCCCACTCCCCGGGCCCGCCCCTACTCTGAGATAGTCTTTAGCCAAGGATGGAGGGTAAAATTTCTCTTGTCCCCTAATCAGGACAATTTAGAGGTATGATCTCTATTGTCCCCAGAGTTTTCCTGGGGAGTTATGCCAAAGTTTTCCTCCATGGGACTTTATCTGATACCACATAGTTCTTTGGTTGCCCTCCCCTTCCTGTCTTATAACTTTTTCCTAGGAATATTTCCTAAGAAGTCACTTTGGTACAACTCCTCATCTCAGAGATGTCTAGAGACCTGAACTATGGCATATATCAAAGTAAAAGTACTAAAAGTACAACAGGAAAAAAAATGAGCTAAGGGCATAGACTGGGAATTCACATGTAAAATTAAAATATATCCTTTCCAAGGGTAACCTTTCTTTAGTGTATTTTGGAGGGAAAGGAGAATTTTGTCTCATCTGCTCTCTAGTCCTTCCATGGTTCATTATGTATCTACAATACTTCCAATCTCTCATTCCTCTCAGCTCTGCTTCAGATGTCTTCTTACTTTGATGCTGCCCCCCAAAACCCTGGGCCTACTTTCCTCCTTCAATTGGTGGCTTACCTTGTGATGTTGGCCACTGTGGATAGGTGACGGTACTCTCAGGGTTCAGGAATAGGTATAAATATTTCACGTAGAAAAAACCCTTAAATCAAATGACTAAAAATGACTATTCCCAAAACCTAAGAGGGAAAACTTCAAAATCTTTCTTAGTCATCATGGTCGATTATTTCTTTGTCTTGAAGCCCACCTTACCCTCTACCTTTTCTTGAGAGTCTCTTCTTTGGTTCCTATTGTGACCACCTGCCACTCAGTTTAGGAAAATTCTGTTCTCTGTCATAGGGGTTAGCTATCTTCTGGTTCTGATTCTCCATATCAGGATACTTCCTGGGATGAAATTTTCCGAAGTCTAATTTATCAGTCTAACTGATAATAGTTAGACTAATAAATAGCTTGATGTGTATGTAGTATACGAAGCATTTATAGAGTGGGATTGGAGATTTAGCAGGACAATTTTTATGGGATCTGGTACTTTTGCTTGGGAATTCTTTTTTGGGCCAGTGACAGGGAGAGAGAGGTAACTGTGTGTACTTCCTCCCACTATTCCTTCAGAGATGTCTTATTGGTAGCTTGTAACCAGTCATGGGGGAGCGTTTACACAGTAGAAATCAGGAATTGCTACAAGTGGGCTTTTCTCTTACCTTAGAGAGTCAGTTGTTAAACATCTCCTAATATACACTGTCCCAACATTTGAGGGGACCATAATCCTTCCATTCATAGCCTAGATGGTTCAGCTATTCCCTAGCTCCTGGCTTTGATGATTGGTGCAAAAATGAGTAAATATTCTCAGATGGGCTGATCAAAGTCTTCTCTGATTTTTGCTGAAATGATTGGGGAAAAGACATGCTCTATTTTTGATACCTTGGATACTAAGCGTCCATAATGTCTGGAGCTGGTGAAGGTTATGTGGGCCAGTGCATAAAGATAGCCTGTGTGAGAATAAAGCCAGTCTAGAGGAAAATAAAGCCTAAACAAAGAGTGAATAAATGACAGGGCTTGTGCTCATCATTTTATTTCCTGTATGGAACTTCTAAATTTCAATTACTGATAGCAACCAATGCCTATTATTGTTTTAGCTATTTTGAGTTCAGTTTCTGTCACATGCAACCATGTGAATTCTGACTTATATAATTATGAAGAGTGCTCTCTCTCTCTCTCTCTCTCTCTCACACACACACACACACACCAAAGGCAGTAGTACCTGCCAGAAAACGGGAGGAAATTTTCCCTACAGACAATGTAGAGCATTACATTATTATGCAGAGCAATGTCAATTCTCCTTTTCTCATCCTTCTACTTCCAGATCATGCACAGGAACTTACCAAACAACAGAGGCAGCAACTGTTAGTTATTCCAACACTAGGTGGGGGTTCTGAAATTAAGGGCTCTCATCCTCCATCCTCCCCCTCTCCTCCAGTTAAACCAGGTCAAAATGTTAGGCAGTACTCCTTCCACTCCCTAGATTATGTAGATGGAAGCAATATAGAAATTGATATTCTCCCTGTCAGAGCAATTTTTCCAAAAGAAGAGGGTGGTACTATGCACAGAGAACAAATGATGATTTTGCTTTAGGATGAAATTGTTCAAAGAAATATAAATTCAAACAATGACACTAGTTTACCTCAAGTCTTGATGAAATTAATAGCCCTTAGTGGAAGTGATTTGGTGAAATAAGCACTGTCTTATATAGCTGGATGGAAAGTCAGATGACACAACTTTTCTGGAAAACAGTTTGTCAGTATATATCTAGAATGGAAGTATTTCCATTCCCTTTTGCTGAACATTTCTACTTCTGGGAATATATACTAACTATATTATCAGAAAATCAGATGGAAATTCATACACTGATATTCTTTATAGCCTTGCTTATGATATAAAAAGGTTGGAAAAAAACCTAAATGCCCAAGAGTAAATGAATGCTTAAATAAAGTGGGACCTATCTATATAATAAAATATCACTTCCAAAATAGCCTTTTTAAGAATTTAAAACATAATCCTGATTATAACATTTAAGAAAAAGCCCTACACAAACTGGTAAATGGCGTGATCTCTCATAAAAATGCATGTGTACCTCATGACTCATCTTGATACAGGCTGAGAATATTCCAATCCCTTAATGTTTTTGCATCTGCTAAGCCCTCACCCACTTTCCCACCTGGTGAATTCTTATTTTTCCTTAAAAATCCAGCTCACATATTATACCTTTCATGGAATTTTTTTTGGGAGGATGGTTCATAAAGGGGGTTGATCATTCTGTCCTAAAGAACACTAAAGAATAGACTGTATTTCCTGAGAATCTCTAAGTCCCTCCCCTCCATCTAGACTATTGTTCTCTGCAGCTTCTCCCATCCACTGGCACTGGTACCTAAGGTGAGATGAGATCATTTGCCATTCTGCCTCTGTAATGTCCTGGGGACCTCTGTGAGGCTGTGGCCAGCAAGGGCCAATAAGGCTGTCCTGGTTCCCATCAGCAACAGGAGCCTACAGATGGGTACTCTGAGCAGGAATGCTGTAGATGCATATCATTTTTAAAAGACCTTTCTACTCTAGAATGTAATACTTCATAACTGTGAGATGTTGATATACATTACAAAATATGGACTTATGCCACTTGTAATGAGTCAACTATTGGGTGGATTCCATGAATAAAATCAGCCAAGCTTTAAAAATATATATAATTGTCTCTAGAAACCATAAGGGAACCATGGAAATGACTCTTCTGTTACTAACACAAACAGCAACCGAGGGCTGCTGCCTCAGGCGATATGAAACCACAGCATGGTGTGACAAGTATACTGAAGGTGAATCCTTACCCTATTCTTAGTAGTCTGTGAAATGGATGAAGGATGCTAGAAGTAAAGTCCCTGCACTTGCCTTTGACAATGTGTCTTCACCAAAGATCATTCTTCTTACTGCCCAGGCTGTCCCATTTTCTGGCACTATGCTGTTATTATTGTTATCACTACTGTTTTGCCAATAATTGATTGCTAATGACACCAAAACTTACTTTTACTATCATAATATTTTCCTAAAGGATTGGTAGCTTTCAGATAGGCATACCTCTGTCTTTTCTGGTTCTGTATTCTTGGGCAGTTTTTTAAACATACTTGAGGACCAATTGGAGAAATATTGGGGGTAATAAGGTGACCTGATATTTTATAGATAGACTGCAAAGATTATGAGAAATCTGCAAATGTTTATTGCCAACTCATCAGATTAAGTGACAAGATTCTGATATAACATGGGATAAATAAGGGGAGTACCTTGAAGGGATTTCTGGGCTTGCATTCCCATAGCCCTTTATTTCTGTGACCAGTGTCACTTATCAAAGAGTTGTTGTGTCTTTCTGTGCTTTTAAGGGTAGAAATAGAGTCCATTATTGTCTTATTCAGCAAATAATCTACTAAGTGATCACAATGCCTTTTGTATTTCTAGTGCCTAGCAGAGTAGCTGGCACATAATTGGTTTGTAACACATGTTTGAGAAGTAAATTGGAAAACGTATGTAGCTTTATGACATGTGGAAAAGAGGATTGCTATGACCATAGTGAGAGAGCCCAATGTATAGAGAAGGAGGTCAGTTAGAAAACTCCTCAAGAATGTAGACATACTACAACCAAATAGTTAAAGTTGTGGTTTAGCAAGTGAATATAGCCTCATTGAGCAAAAATAGTGGTGACAGTAGACAAGGAAAGGGATAAAAGGAATAGGAAAAAGAGAATACTAAATTTAGTATTGGATTGGATAAATACTAAATTTAGGAGTTAGCCTCTTGGCAGGAGGGAAGAATTGGGTTTTGGGAAGAGCATATTATGGATTTTATTTATATTTGTAGCATTTTCTTTCTTTCTTTTTTTTTTTTTAAAGATTCTCTTTATTTATTCATGAGAGACACACACAGAGAGGCAGAGACCTAGGAAGAGGAAGAAGCAGTCTTCCCTCAAGGAGCCCAATATGGGACTTGATTCCAGGACTCCCACATCACAACCTGAGCCGAAGGCAGACACTCAACTACTGAGCCACCAAGGCATCCTTGTAGCATTTTATTTCTAAAGCTGGTATTAGGTGAAAATACTCACAGTATTTTCTCTATATTTTTCATATTTTATTAAAAAATAAAATGCTCATTATTGATGCTTCATCACCTCTAGGTATTTTAATAATTTTATTAGAATTTACAGAATTATAAAATCAGTCACCAAGTTTAATCAGGTTGAGGTCAGTAATATTCCTTCTACACTTAGACCCACCTACTCAGGACCTTGGTAAGTTCTTTTCAAGGGCTCAGTCATTATTTTCTAACTGTTCTGACCTCCAGGGTTGGCTCTTTCTGAGCCATTCCTCATTCTGCTCCAAAGAGTTCTCCCTAAAATGTAGATAGTGTCATTTTTTTTTTTTTTTGCTTCTAAAAAGTTTGTGAAGCAAAATCTAAACTTGCCAACCTAGCATTGAAAGAATCCCACAGCTTAGGTCCTATTTAACTCTTTGGCCTGTTGTTTTCCGCTATAGGACACTTGCCACGAACTCACCTACTATGCTCTCATCATTCTTTACTCTGTCCATTACACTTATTTTTTCAAAAAAATATTTATTTATTTATTTATTTATTTATTCATGAGAGACACACAGAGAGAGGCAGAGACATAGGCAGAGGGAGAAGCAGGCTACCTGCGGGGAACCTGATACGGGACTCGATCCCAGGACCCTGGGATCATGCCCTGAGCCAAAGGCTCAACCACTGTGCCATCCAGGCACCCCCTGTCCATTACACCTTTAAAGATGAGTGCAAAAACCAGATGACTTTACTTTTCTTGTTCAATTTGGGAAGATGCCTTCGAATAAATGAGAGTCTTAGGTAAGGTGGAGACTAATTTTAGACATTGGGTAATATATTGGTGTCCATAGGATCTAGAAAAGTCCATTTCCTTTTAAAATCATCAGCTTTCAATATAATACCTACTTAGTGAGAAAGAAATGTAAGCAAATATTGAGATAATAATAATAAGTCCACACAATATTTAAAAAAATATTGTGCAAGAGCTGAGGATTTGATTGGTGTGTTTTGTTTTCAGGATTTCTTGCATATGGCTGTGTGTGATTGGTAGGTAGGTTGAAGATATAAGAGATAAAACACTAGTTTGCAAACTTTGATTTCAATTCTAATTTTGCAAGAACCTTATTTTATTCAAATGCTTAAATTCTTAGAGTTTCAATTACCTTCTCTATTAATCAGAAATAGTCACACAACTTTAATTCCAGAATCTAATCTGTCATGGGTTTGCAAGTCTTGTGTCCTGTTTTACTGAAACCTAGTAGAGAGTCCTTATCCAGTTCCTACTGCAGAACAGCTTGTCCATGAGGGATGAGTTTGCTTCTAGTGTTTTATGAATCCCTTGTAGTTATATGAGTTCAAGGAAATAGACTTAATTTGTTACAAAAGCTGTTGACTTAACAGTCATGGTTTGAGCAAATAAGATCATAGCATACTCTCCAAACTAAATTAAACTCATTCTTCACCATGCTGTCTTTAATAATACCTGCTGCTGTAGTAGAGTCCAAATGGCGGCAGATGTGTTAAGAGGAATGACATTTACTACCTCTCTAGTTTGGTTTTAGAGAACCCCTGGAGGTCCCAGCAGCTTCTTTACACTCAACTCCAGCCCTGAAATGCCATTCTAAGAGTTTTCTCTTTATTTTTAAGACTTTCATAAATACTACCTATATTAAAAACTCCAGCTGGTGTTAAGATCTAAGAAAAGACTTTGATGGGAGAAGGGAGAAGTAATAAGAAAATCTTTAAAATAGAGAAGGAAAGGTTATGTGTCCATAAGAAATAGAAAAGGATAAACACTACAGAGGTGGGAAACCATTGGTATTTTTACTTGTTTCTCAATCCTACTAAGATTCAGCACTTGTGTATTATTATTATTTAAATAAAATCCATGTATCCTAAATGAGAAGACGTGATATTTTATACAATGGTAGATATGGTTCATTGGGTTGTTGCTCAGCAAATATTCCCTTCCTACCTTCCCTTCTGCACCATCTCCATGGGAGAGTTATACTTTCTCTCCCCATAGATATTGGGTTTGGCTATGTGACTTGCTTTGCTTCTAATGGTTAGAAACTATAAAAAGGTCAGACAGATATTTTACCTCATTTGCAAAGTAACAAATTATTCTGCTGAAGTTTCATGGATGCTGCCAGGAGACATGAAACTTCTATGTCAGAGACAAAGAACTTTATTACACCATTAACAGTAACAAAGGTCTGTGTTTTCTTGGGTTGGTTCCCCAAGCCCTAGTTTCCGTGGGCTGATATGAAGATGGTCAGCTGACATCTGCACTCACAGTGAGTTGCATTGCATGTGAAAAGCCTGAGCTTAAGGAACTCAAATTTTTTGTAAAGGACAATGAGCATGTGTGCTTTTTATTCCAGAGGGAGACCCTATTTCTATTTTATTTTTTAGATTTTATTTATTTATTTGAGAGAGAGAGAGAGAGAGAGGGCACAAGCAGAGGGAATAGCAGGCAGGGGAAGAGGGAGAAGCAGGTTTCCTGCTCAGCAGGGAGCCAGATGTGGAGCTTGATTCCAGGACCCTGAGATCATGACCTGAGCTGAAGGCAGACACCTAACCAACTGGGCCAGGTGCCCCGACCCTATTTCTATCTTTGAAGGCTGTTTGCTATCCATCTTTGAAAGAAAAGTGCAGAATAAAGGCAATCAGTGTCTCTAAGTACAAGATGCACAGAAATGTGAGTGATCTGTAGAACTCCTTTCCTGACACTAGCCTCTTCCACTTCCTATGGATCTGTTGCCATGTGGGAATAAGGCCAGCTAAGTTACAGCCTGACATAGAGACACCACTCTAAACTGAACTTGAATCAGTTGAACAGTAGTCAGCATGAAAATACATAAACATGGGGAAAAAATGTTTATGATTGGGATGGATTGTTATGTAGTATTGTTGTAACAATAATTGAGTATATATAAATTGGTAAGGGAAAGGAGAGCCTCCCACATAAAAACCTCAAATATTTTGCATGGCTTTGGCTTTGGGATCACTCAGTGGGTGGTAAGGAAGCTGTTTTAGGAAGTTGAAAAATGGTGATTTGTGTTATAGAATGACAAAATATTATGTAAAACTATTGCTTGCAAAATGCTACAGGAAAAAGGTAAGCTCAGTAAAAACTGGTTAGTTTGGAAGGATTTGGAAGAAATTCAGAGAGCCCAGAAATCTCAGGTTTGGAAAATAAAAGGTGGGGTTTTTTTGTTTTTTGTTTTTTTTATTTGTTTGTTTAAATAAAAACTGAGTGTGGTCATTACAAAGACCAGATCAACAATGGATCTAACATCCTTTCTTAAGATATATCAACAGAAAAAAAAGATATATCAACAGATTAAAATGTGGCTTGATAGATCCTCTGAGCTGGACAAAAGGGCTTCTAGAAAAATTAAGGTCTCACAGAATGCTAATATATCCAAAGTATCTATAATTCAGTTGGTCTAGGGAGACATGCCTTGGAAAGAATTTGGGGTGTGGCTCTTCGCACTTGGATTTAACTTGAATTAAGTACATAGAAGATAAACCAAGCTTTTGAGAGACCTATATTGGCAAACCTAGACTGAAAGACACTGAGACTGTTACAGATATAAAAAGTCTCCTTGTGGGGTGCCTTGGTTAAACATCTGCATTTGGCTCGGGTCATGATCCCAGGGTCCTAGGATCTAGCCCCACGTGTGTGTGTGTGTGTGTGTGTGTGTGTTTAGGTCCCTGCTCAGTGGGGAGTCCGCCTCTCCCTCTTCCTCTGCCATTCCAACTCCTTGTTCTTTCTCTCTCTCTCTCTCTCTCTAACAAATAAATAAGATCTTAAAAAATAAAAAGACCCTTTGATTTCCAGTTTTATACAGTCAGGAATTGAGCTAAAATCAAACCAAATCAAACCACTTCCTTCAAAACATCATGACACTGCTCAGCCACCAAGAAAAGCTTATTTTCAAATGCTTTCTTTAAAAAAAAAAAACAAAGATTTTATTTATTTATTCATGAGAGACAGAGAGTGAGGCAGAGACACAGGCAGAGGGAGAAGCAGGCTCCATGCAGGGAGCCTGACGTGGGACTCAATACCGGGTCTCCAGGATCAGGCCCTGGGCCAAAGGCGGTGCTAAACCGCTGAGCCACCTGGGCTGCCCTCAAATGCCTTCTTTAGAATAACTCAAGCAGGATTATGGCAGAGGAAGGACCTCTAGGAGAGCCAACTCAAAGTTTGTGGAGAACGGTGGACTGAGAGCTTCTACCAGGGAGCAGTGCCAAGGTCTTATCAAGTACCATGACCATGATTCTGTTATTTGTGGGTTCCAGATTAGCCGAAGATGAAGCAAATCACCTTTTCTTGATGCACATGATTGTACAGACACAGGATTGCAATGAGTAGGCTTGTGCAGGAAGGCTCATCTGCCTCCTAAGGGGAGAGCACAGACATCATTCATTATTGTTCCTAGTCCTTCTAGTTGCATTATAGTATGTATCAATTTTGGCCCCTCTTTGGGGCCAGGGCAGTTAGCAAGCGATCATTTAAGTTTCCTACCCAGTTTGAAGACTGAACAATATTTGCTCTTCAGGGTTCCAGAATTGCTATGGACAGTGACTATCATATATTACTTTAAAAAAACAGGAGTTGTTTGTTGTGAATATCTTACCCAAGTTTCATCATTGTATAATGCGTGTTTGAGGACAGACAACTTGTGTTTTTAGTTCATAGGTCAGTGGGTCAAAAGGAGTCACATTCAGACCACATGTAGATTTTTTGGATTTTGACCCTTCATTCTGACCAGATGTAGTCCTGGATTTTGACTCTGATAGTGATTTTTAGTAGTGTAATGGGATGAGTTTGTTTTGCATGTGGGAAGAGAGTGACTACTTGAGAACCAAAGGGTGGATTGCGTTGGTTGGTTGACTAAGTTGGTTGATTGTTAAGTAAATATTCATTTCCTCATCCTCCCTCCATGGGAAACCATATCTTCCTTCTCCTTGACATTGGGCTTGACTCTGTAATTTACTTGGCCAATGAGATATTAGCAGATGTGATGCAAGGAGAGGCTTAAAATGTGTTTGCATGGCTGGATGTCCTCCCCTGGGTATTGCCATAAAAGGCATGCTGGAGAAGCTGCTGGCCCTCCAACCTTGCTCCAGTGTTAAATGCTTATAGCAGAGCTGCTCCCCAACCCACAGACCTACGGCCAAAGCAGAACTGCCTCAGCAGTTTCTCATGGGTGCATGAGAAAATAATATATGCCCCTTGTTATGCCACGGAGATTTTGTGATCATTTTCTTTACACAAAAAAGCTGACTTACATTTAAAGACACAGAAAATGCTCACGTTTAGAAGACAATACTAGCAATAGTATGGATCATGGATGGTGGAAGGAGGGCAAGTCCTGAATCTCAGGCCAGGTTAGAGCTCCAGAGAGATGATCTGCAGTGAGTTTTGAAAGAGGTCTATGGCCTTCTGAAATTACCCATTTCTCTACTTCCCAAATTGGCCTTAATGAATTTCCATCCTATCCCATGCATCTCTCTCTGAGGGTTCTTAAAATTAAATACTAGGTGTTACTTGTTTGTTTGTAGTATGCAAAGTGTTGGCATCCGCTATCCCTGGGGACAGTGAGCAGGAGTGGAATTTGGGCTCACTTGAAGTGCAGTGGCTTAGTTGATCATGTTTTGCAGAATTCTATTTGCAAGTTTAGAAAATTACCACACACAGTTCACCATATGGCACAACCGAGCTAGCTAAGGGGACTATTGTATTTGAAAAATCAAAAACACTCACTAAATTCCCAAATCTCCCTTTTTTTCTCTACTGTCATGGTTTCCATGACTACATTTCACAGCTCCATTTTACATCTTAAATGTAAATGATTTCTACTGAGAAACACTATATAGAATTTTCAGATGGAAGAAAGTGAAAGAGGTTTACTCGTCCAGGCAAATGGTATGTGCTGATTTCCACAACTCTGTCTGGGATTGGGTACAACACAAATGAAAAGCGTGATTTTTAAAGCATGATTTCTCAAGTTCTTAAGATGGATCATGTGACAGGCTAGAGATGTCAGAGATACAGAACTTCCAGTGGCAGATAGGGGTTGGTAACATTACACTTGCCTGTAGTGAGTTGGGTTCTCGTACCTCCTAGCAGCCCTTAAATATTCCATTAGTCTTTTATTTTTGCAGTTTAAATAATGCTCTCACCATTACTTTTTGAGTGGGAAAATGGAGAGTCACATACATTTTCCCCTCATGAATTTCTTGGAATAATAATAAAAAAAAAAGCAGATAAAATTTGCTGTTTTTTTCTTTTTTTTTTTTTGTATTAGGAAAGGACATGTTAAATTTAATTCTATCCCCACTTCTTAAAAATATTCTTCAGATCTGGCCTTTCCTAGTGTACCTTTCATTTTATTGAAGACCATATGTTGTTTTCAGTTGCATGAATACTGTCTAGTCCACAAAGTTATTATTGTATTTAAAATGAATACTACTCAGCTTCTGGCAAGCTGCATCCAGAGCCAGGGATCTTCACTGGTGTGTATTATAAACTCTGGTAAGGACCTTCCAGAGTTGCTACTTGAAAAGAGAAATCCAAATGGGCGTCATCTTGCAAAGAGACAACACTGCATACAAGTTTCCCACTTGTAGAATAACATCATGCTGCTTCCAGAGGAGTAACACTTGCAAGGTAGGCTTAATGCAAATAGACATTACTTTTATTCATTTGCGTATTTCAAGGTTTCATGCCATTTCTTGTTAGTAATTAGCACAACTAAAATTGGCCCAACATTAGCCGTGCAATCTCTACCTAAGTTTTCTTAGGTTTTCAGTGAAGTCTACAGGTTGATTCTCCACATTGGGCAGATTGAGAACTGGGTGTCTTGAAAAATGCATGGGCCACATCAGAAGATAATCTTAAAGTATCTTAAAGTCCTAGATCTTTGTCTTCTATTTCATAGCAAAGAGTGGGTAGTAATGTGAAGAGAGACTTATTGCATTTCCAGTTTCTTTGCTCATTAACTTTTGAAGGCCCTTCTGATGAAGGTTGAATGGTAGTGGCATAAGGTGGTAGGGTCACTATCCTTGTTGAAATTGCTGCCTCTGCCATATTCTGGCTCCTACTTGTTTCTCTCCTATGTAACTAGAGGTAAGTCAAATGATAAGCATGAAGAACAGAAATTAGTGCACACAGGGGGCACAATAAGAGTTGTATGAAGGGGTAGATTGCATTTGTGTGTGTATACGTGACTCTTAGGATATTTTGTGAATAAGATACCTCCTTTTATGACTGTAGGAAACTGCAAATATGCATAAGTGTAAATGGAAATTTTATTAGTAACATATGTTAAATGAGGTCCCAAGGAGAACTTAGAATTCCAAAACTGGCAAAAGTCTCCATATCAGATGAATAAAAAGGATGTGCATTGAATCAGGGGTTGGGGAGGGTTGTTGGTTGTGGACTTGATCAACCCTACATGGCGAGTTGACTTGGATGTTTAGACTGATGATGCCACATACTCAGCAAAAAAGCATGAAAATATTTAATGCTCACATAATGGGAAAGCAGGGAAAATGCCCAAGCTGGTCCAGGATGACATGAGCAAGAGATAGACTAAAGGCTCCAGTTTTTATTGAGGTTGGGGGTAGAGCCAAGGTGAATGTTTCCGTGGTCTGGAGTCTGCGTGCTTTGAACATTCTTCCCTCCAGTGCCAAAGGAAGGGGTGCCCATGCTTTGTTATTGGCTTGCTCAGATATGGGCAAAAGGGAGAGAGGGAAAGGGAGGGTTGGAAGTTATCAAAACATCAAAAATCATGGTAAAACATCAAAATGTTGTCAGTCTCCTTATTCCATATGTTTTCATTTCTTTAGGGTAAATATCTAGGAGTAGAAATGGGTCATAAGGATCCTATATCTAACCTCATAGGAAACTATGTTTTCCAAAGTCACTGCATCATTTTATAATCCTATAAACCATATATGAGAGATCTAATTGCTTTGTATCTTGTCCAAAACTGACTGTTCATAGTCTTTTTAATTGTAGCTATTCTAGTAGATGTGAATGAGATGGTGTCTCATTGTGATTTCTATTTTTATTTTGCTGATGACAGTAAAGTTAAGAATTTTCATGGGCTTATTGGTCATTTTTATACCTCTTTTGTGAAGTGTCTGAATCTTCTCACTCTTTAGAAGTTGAATTTTTTTCATTACTGAGTTCTTTATATATTCTGTCATATATATTTCTTTCTTTTTTAATTCTTTTTAAAAAGATTTTTAAAAAGTAATCTCTACAACTAGCATGGGACTCAAACTGTAACTCTGAGATCAAGAGTTGTGTACTCTATCAACTGAGCCAGCCACGTACATCTGTGTCATATATGTTTCTAATGGTTTCTTCTGTCTTTAGACTATTCAAAAAATTTTTTTTATAATGTCCTTTAAATAACAGAATATTTTAGTTTTGACAAAGCCCAATTCATCAATTTTTCCTTTAAGATTAGTGGGTTTTTTTTGAACACTAAGAAATATTTTCCTCAAGGTCTCAAATATTTTCTCCTATGTTCTCATAGATGTTTTATATCTTTAGCTCTTACATTTAGGTCTGTGATTCATTTTGAGTTAATTTTCGTTTATGGTGTGAGATAAAGTTGGCAAAGTTTAAAGTTCTTTCTTTTTAAAAATGCCGATAATGTAGTTTTCCCAATGCCACTGGTTTAAAGAAGAAAGCAATTCTTTTGTCACTAAATAACTTTAGCACTTTTGTGAAAGACTAATTGACCATATACACGTGAGTCTATTTCTGGTATGTTTATTCATTTTAATAATGTATATGTCAATCTTTACATCAATACTATACCAGCTTGATTAATGTAGCTGTAGAGCAAGATTGGAAATCAGCGCCTAAATGTTCTCAAACTTTGCTCTTTTTAGGCTTTGTTTTATTGTTCTATCATTGACATTTCCATATACATTTTAAGCTTAGCTTGTCATATTCTACAAGAAATGCTGCTGTGGTGTGAGTAGAGCTGACATTGAGTCTGTAGATTATAATGGTTTGATTGTCATGTGCCTTGGCATAGTTTTCTTCATGTTTGCTGTGTCCTTTGCGGTTGGAATTTGTGAGTTTTCTGTATCTGTGAGTTTATAGTTTTCTTCAAATTTGGAAAAAATTTTGGCCATTTTTTCCTACAGCATTTTTTAAGTCTTTCTCTTTCTTACAACTCCTTCAGAGGTTCCAATTGCAGGTGTATTTGACTAGTTGAAGCTATCCTACAATTAGCTGATGCTGTTTTATTCATTCTTTTGTCTTCTTGAGTTTTTTCTTAAATAGGACCTGTTATGTCTTCAAGCTTGCTAACTCTTTCTTCCATATTTTATCTTCAATAAATCCCATCCAGTATATTTTTTATCCCAGACATTTTAGTTTTCAACTCTAGGAGTTCAATTTGAGTTTTTGTTGTATCTTTCACAACTTTTCTTAATATATTCAGTATTTCCTATAGTTTCTTGAACATATGGAATGCAGTGATGTCTACTATTTTAATGTCCTTGTTTACTAGTTTTAATATTTGTGTCATTTCTGAATCAGTTTTAATTGATTGATTTTGTCTTCATTGTAGTTTGTATTTTTGTTTGTATTTTTGTTTCTTTTCATGATCAAAAATTTTGATTGGATGACAGACATTGTGAATTTTACCTTGTTAGGTATTAGATATTTTTGTATTCTTACAATTATTACTAAATTTTGTTTTGGGGTGTGATTAGGTTACTTTGCAACTAGCAGGTCTTGCTTTTAAGCTTTGTTGGGTAGGACTAGAACTGTATTTAGTCCAGGATTAATTTTCCCCTCCACTGATCCAAAACTCTCCTTAGTGCTCTGACAAATAACTCCCAAAATATTAGGTTTTCCATTCTAGCTGTTGGAAATAAGCCCTATTTCTTGACTTGACTTTGGTCTGAACACTTTTCCTTCTATTCCCTTAGCATGGCTCTTTCCCCGGGCTTTCCTCTCATGTAGGCACTGACTTGTGCTCAGCTCAAGATTTGAAGGGATCATATGCAGATCTCCAGAGTTTTCTTTTTATGTAGCTCTTGCTTCTTTGGTACTCGACTTCATGAACTCTGGCTTCCCAGACATCTAGTTCCTATTCTTCAATTCAGGGAGACTTCTGAGCTCTGCTTGGGCTCCTCCTCCCTGTGCTGTCACCCAGACACTTCCTCAAGACAGTTATCTGGCCAGTCATAGTGCTCACCTCATTTGTTTCCCATTTCTCAAGGAGCACTATTCTTTGCTGCCTGATGTCCCATGTCCTGGATATCGTTGTTTCACCTACTTTGTCTGGTATTTTAATTATTTTACGTCAGAATGTAAATTCCATCTGGGGAGAGGTAAGATATAGAGCTTGGTAATTATGCCTGAATGCTCCTGAAACATGTCCTCAATAATTTTAACATATTAATGGGGGATATTAGAAGAACAAAGCCAGCAATTTCAAACTGCAAGAATTTTCCCTTCTGTGTTACAGGATGTGGGACTTAGGGCAGTCTCTTCCTTTGAAATGGAAGAGCCCCATAAAAGGAATCATTTAACTCTTTAACCATAGAGCCCAATTGCTACTGGGAAAGCTGCATTGGTGTCACTCTAAATGACTAAATTGCTACTACAGATAATCTAAAAATTTTTTTGTGTGGTAAGCAGAATTGTACTTCTTCTGTGTTTGAGTCTCGTGAGATAAATTGTTTTGTTTCTTCCTGAAAAATTCAGGAGGAATGTGTTTCTTTCCCCATCTCGCAGAGGCGAGATGTCTGTTTTTTTGGATCGGGTGCTGGGAGCCAGATGCTGAAGGAACTGACTTCTTGAGACACGTGGTGAGACACTAGGCATGGCAGCTTTCCTCAAGGACTCAGGGGTGATACTCTGAGGAGAAGTCAGTACTTCAGACCAAGACATGGGACCTTGGGAGAATCTGGCACTGCTGGAAGCAAAAGCTGAGGAAACTAGGTAGAGAGTCCATGTTAGGTGTACATGGGGGAGCTGCATACTTACAGAAAGTGCTTGCAGCAGCAGTGGACACAAATGAGCTTGAGATAACACCTGGGTATCCTCAAAAGTAACCCAAGACCCCCTGAAGGAGGCTAAGCCCCTGTAGAGAAAGGTAGAGCTCCAAGTCTTGATAATTGCAGCACTAAGGTAATGGCAACCTTAATTGGATCTCCCAGCTGGTGAAATCCACCCCATCCATGGTTTTATATGGCACTGCCCTCTATGAAGTTGGCAAGAAAAACACTGATCTTACCTTAAGTTCTAGAAAACAAGAAACAATGAGACACCAAAGATAATCAAAAGGCTTAATAAATACTGCAGTAAGATCATCTCATGGAATTATCCTGCCATTTTGTCCCACTTTATGCAGTGTGATGATCAAACGTATCTCTTTTTAAAGGGGTCACTCTAGCACATACTCATTGTCCTGGTTGTTGGACTGATTTTCTTTAAAAGAAAAGCATTAAATGCGCTAGTTAGTAATCCATTACTTCATGGCAAGAACCACATTTGGAAGCAGCAAGCCCTCCTGGAGTTAGCTGGGTTGAATTTTTGGCTTCTACATTTTTTCAAGGCCTATATTTTAAAATAAAAAGATTTGTTATCATGAAGTTTAGTACACACAGAGTACTGTTGCATTAAGATTAGTCTCTGTACATGTATTATCTAATTGGAAAGATGACAAGTGAAAGATAATGCAGCCTCTGTTATGGTGACAGTTATGCTTTCAATAGTTTATAGTTCTCAAAATGAAGGGTGAGTCAGATCAGTAAATTAAGTGTATAAAAATATAAAGCAATATGAATAAAACATTTTAGAAATGAAAGGCTTTTAAACTATTCTTGCTTCATTTTTCTACTTGCTGAATCCCCTTATTAATAAGAATTATGTTTTTACTAACAGTCAAAGGAACCAAAAAGCTATTATCCACCAGCAAACTGTTATTACTGCAATGCATAAACCTTCAAGTGTATATACAAGAAGTTCCTTTGAATACAGAAAAAAACAAAACCAGGAATTGGATTTATTTTATTTTATTTTATTTTATTTTATTTTATTTTATTTATTTAGAGATTTTATTTATTTATTTATTAATGAGAGACACACAGAGAGAGAGGCAAAGACATCAGCGGAGGGAGAAGCAGGCTCCCCACGGGGAGCCTGATACGGGACTCAATTCCAGAACCCTGGGATCGAGACCTGAGTCAAAGGCAGACACTCAACCACTGAGGCACCCAGGTGTCTCCAGGAATTGGATTTTTGTATACAGTATTTCAATAGTAAGTTTAGGCAAATAGGGGAAGAGTTTCCTTGAGGTATTGCCATATTGATCCTTGATGTAAGGGTTATGATCAATCAATCAAGGGAAGTAAAAGCCAAGTAATGTCATGTGGTGATTATAACTCTACGGGATGGGATATGAAGACCCTTGGAAAACATTGTATGTCCACATGGTTTGTTGACTGAACTTTTTTTGGTTCCCAAATCTTTGCATTAAATAGGTTATTATATTGCAGATGTGTTAGAGATGTTTACTTCCTACAACAGAAAATGTTACTATAATTCTTAATATTATGATCAAGGTTCTGTTTGAAATTCCTGCATACTGGGAAAATCCAGTAGCATCTGTGACATAGAAGTTAAGAATCAACCTAAAGGTAAACTCATGTAGTTTTTTTCTACATGTTGTGTGTGTGTGTGTGTGTGTGTGTGTGTGAGTGTGTGATTTATTACTCTTTTTTCTAACCACTTTCGGAGATGTTGTAAGTGACAGAATCAAAAGACTAGGGATCTTTTGGTTTGGAGTCCTGCCAAAACCAGATCCTAAAATGAGTATCTAACTACATGGTTCATTTGGGAGGAGTTCACAGAAAGTGCAAGTGAAAGAATGGGAAAAGTGATACAGGGAAAGGAGGAAAGAAATAAACCCTCTGTTAATGAGCAGGTTGTTGCTGGACAGCAGGATCTAGATGGGTCTGAAGAATCTCTGAAAAGCCAAGAGGGAATTCTCCTCAGTTCTCCAGCAAAGGATGAGGGGACTGGATGTATAGCCACCTATTTCTAATCCTCTTTGGTTGAGAGCTACCACAAACACATCACTTCCTCTGCCTTTCTGGGTTGCCCAGAGGAAGATGCAGTGAGCTCCCATGATACCAGAGAAAGCCCTCAAGCAGAGACCACTAGTGATGTGGGTACTGAGGCTCAGAGACATGCTGGGAATTGCCTGAGGCATCTACAGGGGAATGCATGTGGACCAAGGGCCCCTGACAATGGATGCCATAGGGACTGTCCTGACACGTCACTTTTGTATCTGGAATAAGGTTGTGAGATAGTTTGTATGCTGGCATGTTCCTACCCCTGACATGGTAATCAATGCAAATAGAGTGGCATAGTGTTAGTCTTCTTGAAAAGAAGAGAGATGATATCTTAAAATATGTTTGGCTTCTGTGAAAGAGACTGAAAATAGGAGTAGCTTATAAAGGGAGATGTTTGTTCTCTACTCACGTATGTAATTTCAAGCTCATAAGCTGAATAATCAAGGGTCCAAGTACCTTCTATCTTGTTCTGCTATCCCTAGGGGATTGTTCTTTTCACCCAGACTAATATGGCCTGCACCACTTCCTCTACATTCTGGCCATCAGGAGGTGAGAAAGGGAAGTGGAGGGCACACACTTTCCCTTCAAGGGTCCAGCTCCGAAACTGCACACAGAAATTTCCCTCTTACACCATTGGCCAGAACTTAATCCTTACTCCAAGAGGGCTTGGAAATGTTGTTTTTATTTTGGACATCATTTGCCCAATGATTACTCCACCAGGAAGAAGGGGAAACAGATACTTAAGGGCAAATAGCAAGTTCTGTCACACACCCCACCTTGATTATGGTGCGTCTTACAGGGAAGATATGCCTGGATTTCCCTAGTCTCAAAACAGAATCTTTGAATTATATACAATCATTATTTAAAGTTCTTTAATGCCATTGTGAAAGTTTTAAAACACTGTAAATATGTGTGCTTTGATTGTGTTGGTATTCATAAAGTTACACATCGTTTTTACTCTGTTGGGAGATTTTATCGTTATGGGAGTGATTTCATGTTACTGTGGGAAGTTATATCTGTATATTTTATCTACCATAGTTTACTGCTTCTATCCTGTGGTTCTAATCTCCCTCCCTCCCTCCTTTCCTTCCTCTCTCTCTTTCATACACACACACACACACACACACACACACACACACACTTAGATGCCTTCATGTTTATTGGTATTTGACTAATAATTAGCCTGCAGGATAAGGAAATTAATCTTGATGGAACTTTGTTTCCTTTTTTAAAAAGTATTACAATTAGACTTTTAACTTATTTTTTTCTGCTCAGTTGGTGCACCTAATCAGTCAGATTTTCTCTGTTTTCCAGCTTTCCATTTCTCCGTCTTTGCCCATATTTCCAGAAAAGGGACATTCCCATCTTCATTCCTTAGGACTGGAATAATCTTCCATTATTGACTGAAAGGCTATGGATGCCTGCTTCAAAAGTTGGGAAAAAATTTCCTCATTTGTAAGTTAAAACTCCACACTCCGTGAAACTGGACGTTAGGATGTTCTTGGTGATTGTTGGAAAGAGTACAGTGGAGTCAAGGCCAAGTGCTATGCTCCTAAGGGTGTAAAATATATCTATATCTACATGTACATCTACATCTGTGCCCAACATGTCTGTATGCTACGAATTGATATTATTAATATTGTGACAGTGATTTTCTTTGAAAATCTTTGTAGACCTGGAAAATTGATGACTCTTAGTAAGTGGCAGAGCTGGGATTTGAGTGCAGGCCCACATTACAAGCATATGCTGCTGGTTTTAGATTGAAGACAATCAAGGAAAACTAGGTGTGTGACAGTAGGGTGAGTCTCAGGCAAAGCTTTAGGGCTGAGCTTCTGGAGACCCTGGCTTAGGTTCCTACGTTGGGAGTGTTTCCAGTGAATTTAAAGCCTGTCATCACTCAGATCCCTGGACAGCTCCCACACTTGATGGGTAATAGCACCTTCCCTTTGGAGAAGAAGATGCTATGGGTTTTTGCATGGGAGCAGCACACGTACTGCAACACAGAAGGCCTGCAGCCCTAGAGCAGTTGCAGAAGCAAGGAACTCCCTTAGGATACAGGGAAAGGCAGTCACCCCTTCACCCACTTCCCTACCCTCACCTCCGGGCTCCCATGAGGTGGAGTCAGAGAATGCTCTGGGCAGCATAGAACTGCAAATGTTCTAAACATGTCTCAGTTGACTTTGGTGAATTTGCAGAGTGAACTTTTTGAGAAGGATTATTGTTTATCCTAAGTTGGGAGATCTGACCTCATAATAGAACTGTGTGGGTGCCAGAAGATGGCAACTTAAAAAAAATGACATTTCTATAGAGCTTAAAGCTGGCCAAGTACTCCCTTCACATATGGCTTCTCTTTTGATCTATTCTACATCTCATTTTCTTATCTTCATGATTACTGTTCCCATTTTATGGATGAGAAGCTGAGGTCTACAGAGTTCAAATGACTTACTGACACCCAGCTAGGAAATTCTGAAACTTTTGGAAGGATTGGGCTGTTTTTCCTGAATACATTCTATCTTTGAAACTCAGGGCAGAAATGGGCTGGGTGCAAGTGTAGCACAAATTGTAACAAGTAGGAAAATTAGAAGGATTCAATTATCTATTCCTAGGTCCTTTCATTTTCTCTCTGATTTATCTTCCTGATTATTTTTAAAGATTTTATTTATTTATTCATGAGAGACAGACAGGCAGAAACTAGACAGAGGGAGAAGTAGGCTCCCTGGGATCCCGACATGTGCCAAAGGCAGACGCTCAACCACTGAGCTACCCAGGTGCCCCTATCTTCCTGATTCTTAATTGCAAAGCCTAATCTGCTGCTCAACACTCTTGATACTGCAGATACACAACACTTTCTGTTGAGTTCAGAAAGCACTCCCCGGTGACTCAGGCTCATCTAGAATGCCAGGGGTCCTTACTATCCCAGTGCGGGCATTTCCTGAGGACCTCTGACCTCCACGGTCAGCCTATTCTGTCCTCTCAAGATGATGAGAGCAGTCCACATGAGCCCATAAAAAGCACCAGCACTTGGATAAGATTTTTTAAATGTATTATTGTGTTTAATCCTCACATATGCATTTAGGATATTGGTGATATCATTGTCCCATTTCATAGTTGAGAGACTTGAGCTTAGGATTTTTATCTCACCTGCCCAAAGTCATGGGGTTAATGCAGAGTCAAGATGCAGACCCAGATCATTTCTGTCCCCAGAGCACCCACTCTTGGATACCTGGACAGGTTCTGTCTCCCTCACTGAGGACCTTGGGTCATTGGACTGCCTTCCACTCCAACTGAATGATTTACATAAGCTTCATGTAAGAGAATACCATGAGTGTACCAAATACATGATGATACCCACATTCCTTGTTACCTCTGCTGCCATCAGCCGACAAAGGTGATTTCTCCTTCTAGAACTGAGTCCTTCTTCTCAATCAATGCTATTTCCCTACATAGGCATTTACAGTCTCATAATTTGTCTCCCTTGCTCCACAGGTTCCTAGTCATAATTCATCCTGTCCTTAAATTTCTCCTTGCCTCTACTACATCCTTACTTTTCCTCTGAAATTCACAAATGGCACCTCGCTCAGGGTGGAATTCCAAGCCGACAGCAACCTATTGTATGTTTCATGAATCAATCTTTATAATACCTTTAAATTAATATGGAACCCTGTAAAGGTAACACAAAATATGCAATTGAAAGCAGAATTATTCCACAAACAATTAAGTAATGGCTAGTGCTTTTTATGCTAGGAATCTCATCAAAATTCCTGAACTTGGTGACAAAATACATTTTTTGAGTTTTGTTCTCTATTCTGGCTACATGTCTGCATTTCATTTTGTCTGACATCTATCACATTTTAGATACTCAAAAATTGCTAAACGATGAAGTCATAAATGGGTAACTAGAATTCTTTATGAAAACACTTTCCCTGTAAAACCCAAACTTATTAACAGGTAGGGCTAATATATATGTATATGTATGTGTATATTTTGTACACACACATATTTATATATTTTTATATCATTTATATATGATTTTACATATAAATTATATAAAATTATGTAAATGTATGAAACAAAATGTTAACATGTAAACATGTATGTAAAAGCCATATATATGGGGTAACTATATTCTATATAAAATAATATGTGTATACAATATATGTATAAAATAGTAAATATGACATGGATTTTATATGTGCATGATTATATATATGTTTCTCTCATACATATGATTTTATATGTACATATGATTTTAACATTTTAAACAAAGCCTAGGGTTTTCTTGTAGACTAAAAGTGTCATCTCTGAAGGAATAATGACAGTATTCTGTGGTCTTCCCTCCTAACACTCCTGGGAATTCTCCGGCTGCCTAAGCCAAGAGTGGAACCAGGAGGGGTTCAGAGTGGATTCAGGGTGGTGAGATCTGGCCACAGCTATGAAGGTATTTAATGAGCATGTAATGAGTGTTCCCATTGGCATGCCAGACTGAGTCTAAATGATTTGGGATAGTGCTCACTCCTTGAGGGCTATGGAAGTGTACCTCGTTTGTGTCCTGGCTCCTAAGCTTCTATGCACATGCCCAGACTGACCCCATTTGCTCCTTAGGGGGACCTGCTCAGGCATCATCAGAGGCATCACTGGCTTTATTGTAAGGAAGGGGATGCCGATGTCTCCTTATGTAAATTGTAAACGAACTCGTCATGGTGCGGCTAATAAATGCCAGAAACGAGGTTAGAGCTTAGTTGTTCTGTTTCTCAGTGTATAGCTTCTCTTCATCCACCTTGCTCCTCCTTGCTTCCCCTCCAGTTGTTAAATAGGCCTCCTACCACTCACGGGCAGGGCAGGCAAGCTCGTTAGCTTAGATAAGGTATGTGTTACACTATTTTAAATAGTGTAAGTATGGACCACAAATAAATTCTTTCTCCTTTAGAAGTCATGGTTTAAAAGTCCTACCCTGGTTGGCAACCTGCTTTCAGCCTCATGTCATTTTACACGGTTGACATATGAGCCCATCTCTCCTTCCTGTCCTCTCCCCACCCCCCTTCAGTAAATTGGGTTTGTAATAGAAACACTAACTCAACGTTAACTAAAGTGATACTGTCAGGTGATATGATAAGACTGCTGGGTGATGTTTTATGGTAATAGATTCTCTTTGGGCTTCGTTTCCAAGATCATGAGATGTTGCCTCATCCCTTAAAGGGCAAATAGAAAGCATGGAAGGTACTACAGAAGGCAATCTACGGCAGGTATGTCTCCACTGTATTTTCATTCCTGGCTCAGTAAAACAACAGTAACAACCCCCAAACCAAAAAACCAACAAAAGAAAAACACCAAGCACAAACTGATGTTTTGTGAAAACAAAACACAGACAGGATTATTTTTTTTAAGAAAAAGAATCTCTATGTAAGATGAGGCCTATAAAATGAATCATAATATTGTCCAGATGTCCAATCTTGCCTTCCCATGAGGTTGTTTAACATAGTTCATCTGGTCACATTCCTATGAACATCTTTATTTTAATTCCTTAGTGCTTGAAGTATTAATCCTTTCATTGGTTTCTTTTACCTGGTTTAAGACAGACAGTTTTCAAAGGGGAAAAAAAAAGGAAACCAATGCACAGAGAATGTAAAGAAATGTAAAGAGTATTAGAACAGTGAGGCTTGAGGGGCACCTGGGTGGTTCAGTGCTTGAGCATCTGCCTTTGGCTCAGGTTGTGATCCTGGGGTCCTGGGGTGGAGTCTTGCATTGGACTCCCTGTGGGAAGCTTGCCTCTCCCTCTGCCTATGTCTCTGCCTTTTTCTCTCTCTCAGTGTCTCTCATGAATAAATAAATAAAAAGAACAGTGAGCCTTGAAAAGATTTCTGCTCCTATCTTAGTAACTTCTGGTGCCAGGATTGATAGAATTCTGTAGCTACCTGGCTAGGGTTTGGTCTTTCCAAATCTGTTCCTTATGCCAGGCATCAACTTAAAACTTGGCTTTGGCACTTATGATCTGTGTGATACGTTGCAAGTTACAAAACCTCAATTATTTAGTTTGACAAATGGAAATAATAAGAAACATCTATTCTACTGGATTGTTAGAAAGATTAAATATTGCTAAGTACTTGCATAGGCCTGACATAGAATTAATACTCATTAAATATTACCTATAATTATTGTCATATATCTTGGTGGATAAGACCAAGTGCCTGAGAATTTAGTCATCTTCTGTGATAACGTAAAAAGAGAGAGAGGATTCCAGATTTTTAACCCCCCAAGACCAACCCATTTGGCTTTTGCTTCTGGTCAGAGGGATGTATTCTTTTCTTAGGACCCTAGTGATGCAATGAAAGATTCTACCCATTAGTTGAAGTCTCTCCTTCTAGATATGGGGGCATGGAAGCTTGTCATACTCTGTATAATTCTCTAAGAAGCCAAAGGCCACAGAAGCCAAGCAGAATAGAATTGCACAAATTTAACAAACCAAGGGTAACTTGCTCAACCTCTACAAGCCAGCAGGCCTTGTTTCAAATACGGAAAGCAACCCTTTATTTTTAAAACTATATATTTGTGTTATGATACATAGCGTAGAGAAACTTTTAAATTTGGAGGAAGATTTTTAAGAATAAGGTAGGAAGCTTATTGGGTTACTAACTGATGAAGGATTTGGGGGAAGAGGATAGCTATCATAAGGTTCGACTGAACCCTAAAGTTATACTGTTACAGTGTTAGATATTGGGTCCAACAGCCTTGCACATTTTTACAGTCCCATATTTTGAAGACCCAAAGACCTATCCAGAAAATAAAGCTGTCTTTACAAACTTGCCGAATTTTAGAAAACCATGAGTCTATGACCCAAACCACTGCTATCTAGATACTCAAGCTACGGACTCACTGGTTGTGCTTACCATGTGTACTTGCTGCATGGAGGTTCTTGAGAATTATTTTTCTGGTCTGAGGATTTTTGGACAATTATACCATTTCTGGGCAAGAAGCAGAAAAATACTTCAAATTCCTTGTTTTGTTTATTTTTGTGGTGGGCGCAGAATAGATGCCACTGTAGGAGACAGCAGGGTGGCCTGAAAATTGTGTTTGGCGAGTTCAATAAGTATAATGCTTATATATCCATTCTTGAGCCAAAAATCACTCTATTTGCACATGTTAGGTCTGGGAAATAAGGGTCAGTGCGTTGTGTTAGAAAGAGGGCAGATGGCTGGATTTTTCCCGGCAAGCAGATTGCTCGACCCGCAAACCCTTGCATCTGATTGCCCTGCTGCCTGGAAGTCTGGAAGTCTCTTGGATGACTTGGTCACTCCTACTCCACAAAGATAGGTATGCATATGTGCACTGTATTTTTTCAGTCTGGAAAAGGATGTAGGTATTTCCAGTGGATTTGCATCTAATCTGAGGAGAAACCTGATTCTTAAGAGCAAAATGCTACTGAGCAGGTGTGTGTACTTCTTTATACAATCCAAATGGCCAAGATTCTTCTCCAAATTTTCAAAAGAAAATGTGACTGCTGCTAAGCAGAGCCACCTTTAAATTAATTGTATTAGAGATCTGTTTCCTTTTTTTCTCTGCAGAGATTCTTTACAAAGTAAAACAATACCCTAAGGGTATCGCCCACGCAGGGCAACGTGGAACTCAATTTAGACAAAGCCACTGTGATCAAATTCACCTTCACAAACTGCTCTGGTTGCAACTATATTACCAGGGCTTAAGCCTGGAACATTCTTTCTTTGCTCAGCTGCTCATGACAGCCTCTCAAAGGAGCAGGTAGTCTGGCAGGAATTATTGATGGGGAGAAGAGATGGATTTAAGAACCAAAATTGTGTAGCTTTGTGGTTCTGTGCCTTTCATGGAAGCAGAACAAGGAGGCTTAAAGATGAAGTCCAAAGTGTGAAGTCTGTGATATAACAACTTGTCCCAGTATAAAATAAGTCTGGGCATCACTCTAATCTGTCTGGGACCGCAACTGAATTAGAATATCACAGTGGGATGGCACCTTGGAGGTGCTCGGACTATGCAACTCTGAATGAGCCACACTGATCTTTGATACCACGGTATTGGAGAAGGGGTTGGGAGTGAAGGTGGGCTGGGGGCCAAGCACAGAGATTCAGGTGCCTGTTCCTGCCTTGATGCCACAGACAAGAAATCTCATTCTGGCTAAGGTTGCCTGGCAAGTAATTGCCAGGATGGAGTGCTAAGCAAGCAGCCGCAGTGTCAGAGAATCTGACCTTGGGAAGATAATGAGACAAGGAGAATTCAGAACAGATGAAAGCCAGGAGCACCTACTTTATCTACTGACAGCCAGAGAACACCTTCATGCTCAATCAGTTCCCGCTAATGAGACAAGATGGGGCAAGATGGTAAAACAGCAGTAACAGGCAAACTTTTTTTTTTCAGCTTAATGATCTATAACTTAGTTAGATAAAATTGTCTTTTAGGTCAGACAGCAACATAAGTCTGAGTATAAAAAAATACAAAAGCAACACCTGAATCATTTGGGTTTTGTTTACTTAGTAAGGGGAGTGCCAAGGTTGAAGGCAATAATGAAATCCCCGTACACTTTGGCCATGCCATTTCCCGATCGACTCTACTAGAAGGACAGCGTTTTAATATGGTGGTGCCATGGCCAGTGAATGCCTTAAATCATCCTCTTTTACAAATCCTGTCACTAGCTGTTTTAACGTTCAACAGGAATTTTAACATGCACCTGACACTTTTAATTAATCACTGCTTTAGTCTTCCTCTGCTGTGCTCTAAGTTATTACATGCCTCCTGGAGATGACAGTGCAATTCCCATAAAGATTTGAATACCTATCGACAGGGGAGTTTTGGATACCTCCTGCTTTTGTTGCAGTTGCAGAGATGGTGCCCGGGTCCCTGGAGAAGGGACCATTTGCTGTGTAACTTTCATGCGGTTGACATTTGCTAGGTGCTATATGCATAGTATCATTTGGCCTGCCCCTCCGGCCCTGGGTTGCAGTTCTTACTTAGCTTTGTTTATTGAAGAGCAGCTGAGAGCTCACAGAAATTATGAAATTTCTCCAGAATCTGATGATTAGTTTGTTATCATTTGTCTTCTTATTGCCAACGTCCCGTCCTTTTCACCGCACCTTGATGCTAATAGACGATTTTTCAAGATAGATAGATACATGGGAAGGGATGAAAGGTATAACCCAGAAAACCAGAATCAACATCTTTAGCACATGAGAAAAATGTTTCTGTTTCTGAATTGACTTTCTAGGAGAAATGTTTTTAAAGTAGTCTGATAAGACATTAGTATATTGTCTTTGGCAATACCAGTGACAGCTCGTCTGGGTCAGAAGCAGGTTGGTGGCTTCTTAAGCGGCGGAAGACAGTGTTTTTATTTGATGCTACTGATGTCTGCATGAGGGTTTCCTTGCCTTGTGAAGAGGGGAAAGGCCACATCATGGCCTTTATTCTCTCTCCCCGCACAACTCCTCCTTCAATACAGGCACACATGGATGCACATACGCGCGTGCGCACACACACACGCACACACACACATGCACACATGTGAGATCACAAGCACATTGAAGGCTTCTCTCAGGAGTGATAGATGAAGGAAATTAGGGCTCCTGTGGAGACTTTGGAAGTGGACCTACCTTTTGCATATGACCTACTAAGATACAAACTGGGCCTCATCTCAGCAAACCTCAGACAGAGGGAGCCTTTGGAAGCAGTTAGTCGTTTCTTTCTGTCAGTGAAAAATATCTGAGGAAGTATTTCTAATGACGGGAAGGTGGCTGCTTTCTCAGTGTGGCTCATGCTGACTCTGCTCAGTGGTGTCACAGGGTTCGCTTTCATAATAGAGTGACACCATGACATGGCCTTGAGGACCATGTTCAAGCCACTGCTTATTTTTCTCTATTGCTTACAGAATCTGCCCAAGCAGCCCATGCATGGGTGGAGGAGATGGTTGGGTTAGTGGAAGGAAAGGGTCAGAAAAGAGAATGCTTTTACTGTTTATTTTGTAACCTCAGTAAAACAAAACAAAACAAAACAAAACAAACCCGCAAAACGGTCCCTCTTCCTGTAGGCAAATGCCACATATCCATATGCCTCTGTATCAATGATCAACCTTTTTTTTCTGCATCAAATTGCTCATCCTGATATATTAGGGTTTTTGTCTGTCTCTCCTTTTGTTAAAATGAAATCATTTTTTTTACAACATTCATATTTGTTATAGAAAAAAATAGAAAATACGAAGAGGCAAAAAGACAACTATTTGACCATATTTACTCTTCTAGCGATAATCATTTTTAAAGGTGTTAAAATGTGTAGTATAGTCCCCTATTCCTATTTCTATTCACATACTTTTCTCCACACACATATGTACACAAAGTAAAACAGTAACACGAAGTCCTTTTCTGTAAACTGTTTCACCACTTGATATATGCGAACCTCTTCCATATTAAGAAATGTATTTTCACATAACACATTCCACCCGACATTCCACAGTATGGAAATCTCATACTTTATTTAATCAGTTATTGAAATTTCAGGCTGTTGGAAAATTTCTCATATTTTTCAACAAGGCAGAGTTTATGTTTTTACACTGCTCTCATTTACTACTTGTCCAATCAATTTCTCAGAACAAATGTCTTTAAATGGAATTTCTAGGTCAAAGATTATGCACCTTAAAAAGCAATTTCCCTGTTTCTTGAAAAACTACAGAAAAATGGGTTTCCCATTGTTGTTTCGATTTGTAAATCCTGGGAAGTGCTACCACATGGGCATTTGGCTCTTGCAGTAGCAGTGCCCACTTCTCTTCCTTTGAAGAAATAGCCTTGGTCCAAGTCGATACTCTGCACAGTAGGAATACCACAGGGGAGCGGTTCTCTGAAGGAGACGGGGTCTTCGCGACACACGACACCTGAAGATACAGATGCACATGCGTGTGGCAGGGAGGTGAAGGGATGGTGTGGAAGAGAAGTGCTAAATCCTACAATGTGCCAAACAAAGCAAAAATAAATAAAAAATAAAAACTTCAGTTTGGTTACAGACCAACTTTAGGCAATTTATATTCCCAATAGCTGAGAAAGCTTGCAAAGATGCTCATCAAAGCATTGATGATTTTAATACTCAAATGATTAAAAATTGCTAGGAGGTTGATGATGGGAAAATTATTTTTTCCTTAATTTTAAGTAGTTGTTCATTGGTTTCTGGTTGTTTTGTAGACCCATTGTTCCTTGTTTCTAATTTTGCCATCTTTTTTTGTATTTAATGTCTTCTGGTATCAATATGCTTATATTTGTTTTTTTTTTAAGATTTTATTTATTTATTCATGAGAGACACAGAGAGAGAGGCAGAGACCTCGGCAGAGGGAGAAAGAAGCGGGCTTCCCTCAGGAAGCCCGATGTGGGACTCGATCCCTGAACTCCAAGATCATGCCCTGAGCCAAAAGCAGAGCTCAACCGCTGAGCCATCCAGGTGTCCCATATGCTTATATTTGCAGCATTGAATTCTTTTGTGTAATTCCGTGAGATCTTCCCTTGTAGTTACCATTACTACATAAATTATCTTAAGACTTTAATACTCTATTTTAAACTGATAACAATTTGACTTCAATAGAATTCATATACTTTACACGTCTGCTTCTTCTCCTCCTCACATTTTGGATTGGATAGGGCTGCCAGCTTGGTTTCCTCCCCGAGTGAAGCTGTAGGATGGGCTTTGCAGTCTGAATTCTCTGGTCAGGCTCACTAGACGATGACAGGGACTGGGATCTGTATTCAGTCATATATGGGGCCCCGAATCAGCTTCCCTGCCCTAGCAGGGTCTATACAGGCTGTTGTTTGGGGGCCCACATCAGGCCTGAGCTGCACTGAATTCCCCATTTAGATGAGGCCACCAATTTTGCTCTACAGATGGATGAAGCCGTGGGCTGGGCTCAAGTGCTGTGGACCAGGCTATCTAGCTTCCTGGGGACCCTGGTCGGGTTCCTGGCTGGAGGGGCTGAAGGCTATATTCTGTGATGAGTGGGGCTACGGAGTAGATTCTCTGCCCCAGTGCAGAGGGAGAAGCAGCTCTAAAATCAGTAAAATTCTTTGTTGTCCTAACTCAAACTGACTTGCACCCCAAATTCTCTGAGTGAAGAGGACCCCTGGCTTTGCTATGAAAACTACTGGCTCTGTCTGCCTTTCTCTTGGTTTACGTATGCTGGGTGTCTTCACCGGCCCTTCTAGTTATATGGGACCTGAAGACTCTCCACAGAGAGTGGGGCCATTCTCAGGCCCCTTGCCTGGGCCTGGGGGAGGGGGCTCTCTAGTTGGGAGGGGCCAGGAGCTTCCTCAGCCTGGAGAGGACTGAATGCCCCCACCTGTGCTTAGCATAGGAAGCCTCTGTGACTGATACTAGCTTTGCTCTGGGTGTGATGGCTCTGCTTGCCCTCTTGGCTCGAGCACCTTTGGGCTGCACAGCTTCCAGATGGCGCCAGGAGGCTCTCTCCTCCACAGCAGCAGGTGGGGCTGTGACTCAGCACCTTGCCAGGGGTATGGGCAAACCAGCCTCTAGGGCTGGCAAAACTCATTTGAGGTTCTGAATCAGGCATATCTGTACCCTGCCAAGTTCCCTGGTCAGAGTGCACTTTTAACCTAGCTCTGCAGATGAACAGAGCTGCTGGGTGGGATTACTACTTGGACACCACAGGTATGAACTCTTGTCTGCCAAGATCTACGTGCTGCCTTTTGCAATTCCCTCTCCCCTTCTCCTTCATAGACTCCCAATGGTTGAGCCCCCACAGATTCCCATGCAATCCCCATGGTACAGAATCAGAGTAGGGTCTCCTGCAAAGTGACCCACGATGCTGAAGTGTACTGGTTGTTCCTCCTGGGTTCTCTTTTCCCACTTGAGGAAACAGAGGCTCAAGGAAGACCTTTCTACTTGGTGCTGTGCTGCTCTGGGGGAGGGGCAATGAGGTCAATGTGTAGGTGATCCTTTTAGACTTCTAATGCAGTCTGTCTTGATCTGAGGTGCCTGGGGGTGCGTCAGCCTCACGACCATGCTCTAGGATTCTCTCCATGATGTCTTGTTCTTGAATAGTTTTTGTTTGTCTTGATGCGAAGTGATGTCAGAAATGCCATATGTCACCATATTTCCTCTTAACAGAAATAACTTTTAAAACATCTGCAGCGTTCTGAAAATGGCATCCATTGACTAGGGGTAGTGAGTTAATTGCCACTCTTTATTGAAATCCTATATTCTGAGAGATTATGGAAAATATTTCTGCATTTGGTGAGGGATTGTTCTAGATTACCATTAAAGTTCTGTCCAAATTAAGGTTCTATGGCTTGTTGGTAATGTTGTATGAATGCCATATATCTATTTCTCCATCATAGAATGATATAAAAGGGGTCCATGCTTATTTTTATTTCCTCAAATAATAAAAGTTTTACATTTTCTCATATCTACATAAGTGTTCTTGAGTATCAATAAGATGCTGTCTTTCTGACTCATTTATCCATTTATTATAGTATGAATTTTCCCCAGATTTTTAAAATATTTGCTGGCGAAACAAAAACAGAAACAAAACCCAAATGAGTTAAACAAAAGTTGAAGTCAGCAGTGCATCGGGTCAGCATCAAGTGAAAGGCATGACCAATTATTAGTAAACTGTGGGGCAGAGTGGGGACCAGAAGGAGGGCCAGTATACAATATTCAAGATTTATAACGTGGAACCAAAAATTTTGCCATGGAGGTTCCAAAACTCTGCTACAGAATGGAGACAAGTACAGGAATCAAGGAACACAACCAAATACCTGGGTAAGCAGCAGAGTAAAGGAGAGCGGTTTAATTCTGTTGTACATCTTCCCAATGCCCTTAAGATATCGTTATATTATATCATATTATATTATAAAATATAGTGGATTTTGTCCTTGTGGCAGATGGACTAATTCACTCAGTCTCTAGTAATTTCATATTTCAACTGTTTTCCTCTAAACACGTTATCTATCTTATTATACCTTGAAGTATCCCTACTCCTTATATAGGCACCTATTTAGCCATGTGTGTCCTTTTGTAGCTTGGTTGAAGGAATCTTAGACATTTTTGCATTGTAATGAAATCTACTTTTCCAGTTGTTCTTTTGAGTGTTATTTCTTGGACAATCTAACCACAAACTGCAATGAAAGGATTGATGGTCTTAGCCTTTGTCCTACTTTCCTCTAGGTTGTCAGAAATGGAAAAGCATCTTGGAGTGTTTACTTCCTAGAACTCTACTGAAGCTCAAACTCTCAGCTTAGCTCTCCTTGGACTTTACCATGGGGGAAATCTACAGAACAAGAGCTGAGAGGTTGAATCTTCTTTGTACACGTGAGTCACACATTCACACACTTCCTCCCCCTCCTCCCCCTGATTCTACCTGTCCAATGGTACCACCTTTACATTCCATGCTCCATCCCCTATTCCATCCCTCCAAAGCCTACAAGTCTCATAATCAGAATGTAGATGGGGGAAAAAAGCTAAATGTGTTTCCTGCTTCAATTACTGGGAACATTTTTTCATTTGAAAAAATGTTATGTGGATAATCTATTTTTAAAGAAGATTTTATTTATTTATTTGAGAGAGAGAGAGAGAGAGAGAGAGAGAGAGAGAGAGAGAGAGAATCAGACTCCTGGCTGAACAGGGAGCCTGATTCAGGGCTTGATCCAGGACTCTGGGATCATGACCTGAGCTGAAGGCAGATGCTTAATCAACTGAGCCACCCAGGTGCCCTGGAGAGCCAATTCTTTCAATCATGATGACATAAGTTTGAGATCACACATTTCTACATACCAGCCCTGCACTGTGTCTAAATTTTACTTCCTGCCCTATTCACAATTAGTGTTGGATTTGAAGGGACTTAGCATTCAGGCATGCAGCATTAGTGATGAATTGAGAGGATATGGGGAAGTCTAGGCTTCCTGTAAACTATGCCAAGTCCCCTTTTTTTATGTCCTTTAAGAGACATTTCTCTTAATTTTTAAGTAATTAGAAATAGAAGATCTTTCTTAAACCAATCAAAAGCTGTTTTTATCCCCTTACTCTATTATCTTTGGAAGCACTTTAAAATTTATTGTAGCTCTTAATCGTATCATATACTGCTATTGTTCCTTTAGACTATAGGTGTTTTGAAGGTAAAGTCTGTGTTTTGCCAAACTCCTGGCATCATAGGCCCTTTATACAAATATTTTATTTATTTATTTGAGAGAAAAGAGAGAGAGAAAGTAGAGGGAAGGGGAGGAGAGAGGGAGAGAGAGAAGACAAAGCCCAATGTGGGGCTTGATCCCATGACCCTGGGATCAGGACCTGAGCTGAAATCAAGATCGGACACTCAACCCACTGGGCTAACCAGGTACCCAGCATTGTAGGCTCTTAATAAGGGTTTATTAAATGAATAAATATTGTTAACCCAGTTGTGCTCTATGTGGCAGAATGGACCTTAGACTGGGAGGCAGTGAATCTATGCTATAGATTGGATGCTGCCAGGAACTAGCTGTAGAGTCCTCAAGGAATTTAACTTTTCTCATCAGTTTCCTCACTGGTATAATAAAGGAGTTGGAGTAGCTATTCTCTTCTAGAGCTCTTCGATGGCCTATTTTTCTTAGTGACATTTAAAGTCATTCTCCATCACCTATGATAAATGACTCTTTAACAGAGAAAAAAGACAGGTAGGAGGAGGTAGGGCTGTGAAGTGGCTCCGATAAATCTGGGGCAGTGGACAATCTCCAAATCCTATTCCTTGCTTTTATAATTCAGCAGATGACTTTGCCCCCGTCCCCAAGTTTTCTTTACCTAATTGCTTATAAAAATGTTTAAAAGATTGTATTTTTCATTCTTTGAGTACCTGTCACTGATGTCAGGGGAAGGTGACTCAGAGTCATGCTGGGTAGCCCGCAGAAGGAAGCTGGGTGAGGATTAAAATGTGACCACTACTCAGACATTGATTCCTAAGCCTTTGTTTTAGTCAAGTGATTTTAGCCACCTGGCTGGGAGCTATTTTTTTTTTTTTAATCTCTCTTTGTAATTGCACCTTCTTAGAGGCATGATGGATGGTCAGGGTGACAGGCAACATCTGCCCCTGACGGCATGTTATGTTGTCCTGCAGAGAGGCAGTGTGGCCCAGTGGACCTCTCAGGGTGGGACGAGTCAGAGAGTACAAGTTCTAACCCCAGCTCTGTCCTTCAAACTCGTGGGATGACCTTATAGAAGACACTTAACTAATCTGTAGCTTTTTTTTTTTTTTAATCATCCATAAACATGGAGGAAATAACAACTTTTCAGCCTTTAGTGGAGGACTAGCTAATAAATCATTAGAACGTGCTTGGCAATAAAATGCTCGGCAGCAAAGCCAAGGACTAACAGCATGCAAATGGAGTAGAAATTGCATTTGTCCGGGAAAAGTAAACCCTTGCTCAAATCTGTATGAGGGGAAGTGAACATATTCTCAGCAGAACACCTGTGAAACAAAAGTTTGACTTGATCTGTCTGGTTCCAGGAGGGAAGGGGCTGGCCCAGGGTGGGTTTCAACGCAGCTTGAATTGAAGAATGTGGTCCCTTACGTAGTATTACGTGCTGTTGGGGTTCTAATTCTGCTATGAGAGAAGAATCTGAACTGAGATGCCAGTTCCCAAAAATCAGTGCAGAGCCTGGGAGCAGATAGTCAGGGAAGGAGCAGGAGACAGGAGGCCTTTGAAGGAGAGAGCATCCAGTTACATGGATCTTTTTTATGTATTCATCCTCATGCTAGTATGTCTGTGCCCTGAAGGCTAAAGCCCAGAGTTCCTCAGACTGAAGAGACTGCTACCTTGGTAGTTTTTTTAATCCAACTAATATCCCCCCATGAACTTTGTTATTTAAATTTCTTTCTATGGTTATGTAAAATTGCTTCCTCTCTCCCCCCGCTTCTCCAATAAGAATCCCATTCATCCTCAAAGGCCCTTCCTCCAGTTGTTTCTCCCAACTATGCCAACTTTGGTCTTTATCTTCAATGATTTTGGACTCCAAAGGGCTTCCATATTTGGCCTCAGCTCATGTTGCTAATCTTGACTGCCGCTAACACGTGTGGTACCTTTGTGCAAATGACATAAATGTTCCCTACCTGGCAGATGAGTAAACTACAAAACATTCCACCTCTTTTATTCCAGCCCCCCTTCTTCCCTGACCTTCTCACCTCCTCTCCTCGTCTTCTTCAGTCCTTACTTTTAGTGCACAAACTGCTGGTTTCTATGTGGGGCTCTGGGTGCAGTATTCTTACCATCTCTGGTCCTGTCAATATGTGGCTTTCCAGTGTTTTTGGGGAGCAAATACTGAAGATCATTTCTCTGCAAGCCCAGCTTCCTCAGTGCATGGGCCGGGCCTGACCAAGCCTGGTGGACTTGCTGAGGAGCATGTAGCTGAAGGGCTGATCTGGCATTAAGCCCACATTCATGCCATCATCCCTGTCAGCCCATGTCTCAAATCCCCATTAGTCTTTAGTCTTTATGGTTATGATGTGGTCTTTTTATTCTCCCCAAATAATTTTGGTCTTGCTCTGGAAACAATGCATGCTCTTGCAGAAATAGTTGAAAAGTAGAGGGTACAAAATAGAAAATATAATTCATAAGTGTCCCAACAACCACACCATTTTGTGTTACTTTCTAGATCTTTTAGTGTTGCACACACGCACACACACACATTTATCAGAAGATCATCTAAAATGTTTATTCTTATACTTATGTTTTTCATTTAGCATGATCTCAGTTAAGAATGGATGGTACCTTTTGTGCTTATTATTAAATAGGATTGGGAAAAGTGGTTTTGAGTAGCTACATGGTATTACTTTATGTAAACGTGTTATAATTTATTATCCATCCCCTAATGTTGAACATTAACATTGTTTCTCACTTTCTGCGCTGGTAGATAAATATAAACACAAATGTATCCTCAGTCTGTCAGCTTCTGTCCATGACCACTGCCACCCCCTATTCCCAGTGACCACTGTTTCCTGCACGCATGACTTCAGTCCAGCTCAGTGGTTCAGGGTGGGCTAGGGTCAGAATGCTTAAGAATGGATTCTGGCTCTGCATCTTATAACTGTGGCCGTGGGGAAGTGATTTGGTCTCCCTTTACCTCGGTTCCCTCATCTGTTCTATGGAGGTATCACTGGTAATGGCACTTGCTTAAAGAGGTATTAAGAGAAACAATGAAATACCATAGGGACGCCTGGGTGGCTCAGTGGTTGAGCATCTGCCTTTGGCTCAGGGTATTATCCTGGGGTCCGGCTCCTTGCGGGGCGCCTGCTGCTCCCTCTGCCTGTGTCTCTGCCTCTCTCTCTCTCTCTCTCTCTGTCTCTCATGAATAAATAAATAAATCTAAAAAGAAAAAGAAAAAGAAATACCGCATATGAGGCACTTGGAATAGTGACTAGAACGTAAGAAATTTTCAACAAATACTATTTCTTCAAGAATTCAGTCATCACTCTCATACATTCTTGCCTGGATGTGCTCCTTTCTCCACGTGGTGGCTAACATCTCATCCATGCACTTATCCAACCAAACTTCACAAATATGTGCATGTCCACTGAATATATGCAATATAACTTCTCTTTAGATGGAATGGGGGAGCTCAAGTATATGTATTATGGAAAAGGAGGTTATTCATCTCCTTTCAGAGAAAAACATGTTATGATTTGAAGCACTTTTTTTGGCATTCATTAGGCCTTAGAGTAAAGCAATAGGCTTTTGTTCTCTGCATTTTCCAAACATTATGCCACATATCACCATAATTTGTCCCTCAGTTCATCCCCACCTCAGACAGAAGTTTCATATTGAGGTCATTAGGAGTCTGTAGTGATTCATGGAGAACTTTGTGGGAGAAGGCAGCCCAGATTTTATTTGATAAATTCTTCAGAACATTAATTTAACATCTTGTTCTCTAAAATATGTTCTCTTTGGTGGTGATAATTATTGCGGATGTGAGTGAAGCTGAGTTTGAATCATTTAAGACCTCAACATTCACAAATAATGCCCAGTGGAGCTTATTTCTGAGATTGATATTTAGGCAGTAATTCAAATAATGAAGTCTCGTTGCGTTTCAAGAAAATCAGCAACCAAGTAAACAGTTTGTACCATGGAGATGATTAAGTATAGGGGGTTCTGTAAAGACAGACATTCTCTCATTCAGTTATAGAAACATTTTGGGGTTTATAAAGTGTGCCATCTTTGAAGAAACATTTGCTTGGGATTAGGAGGATCATAGGAGAAGTTTTAGTCAAATTATAAAATTTATCAACAATGATAAACTCGTGAAATTAGTCAAATGAAAGGGTCCATGTAATTGCCAATTGATACTGAGAGATGCCCCCAATTCATACTTTTAACACAGCCATTTCTACCAGGAGTGATTTTTGTCTAACTCATGGCAAGTTTCTTTACAACAACTTAATCTCTTGTAGGTTATTTCTTTGGGTTTTGAAGAGTTGACAGTTTTCTAAAAATGAATCAAACTAATAGAAAAATAGGGCAATTATGAATATTAAGCATAGCATATACTTTTTGTCAGGAGCTGTGTGTGTGTGCGTGTGCGTGTGTGTGTGTGTGTGTGTGTGTGTGTGGTAGTGAGGCTATCTTTTGGGTGGGCACTCCAGGCAAGGTGGCCTGAAGCTATTTGGGTGAAGTGCAAATTAGATCATTTTGAGCAGGATGGGATAAACTTTGGATCAGTGGAGTCATTGCTTTCATTTTACAAGTAGAAAAACAGCTACAAAGAATTTAAAGACTATCCCAAAGTCACACCACATTTGTGACTTAGGGCAAATGGAAAAACAGCTTGGCCCACCAAATTTAGGAATAGTCAGTAAGATCACAATTTCTGATTTATTTTTTTGTAAAATTAAAAAAAAGAAAGGAACCATGGTAAAACTGTTTCTAGTATGAGCTGTTTTGATTAAATTCAGGCCTGTCAAATTTCATGTTTTCCGAGATAGCAATAGCCTCTATTCAAACCACTAGGGCAGGGATTGTATCCCTGACTTGCCTTGGCAAGGAAGATGAATCATATTTCCAGAAAGCAAAATGGAAGGGAAGGCTGTAAGCATGTAGCTGGATATGAATGTTCAGACATATTTTCATACAAAAAGCTTTTTCTCTTTTCTTTGCTGCATTAGAGGAAATTGAAGTTTAAATCTCTCCTTACCTTTGAGGAAAAGAGAACCAGTTTCAGGCTGTTTTGGGGTGTTTAGATTAAAGGGCCATTAGGGCCTGCCAGGAAAAAATAAAGAGGTGGTGCACTGAGGAGCAGGTGGCTGAGAAGGAAGGGAAATAAGTGGCACAGACAACATGTCTTAGAGAAGCAGTGAGAGAACAGGCTTTCCCCCTCACGCCCTGGACTAAAAAGCTCTCCCCAGACCTAGGAGAAGGCAATGTTAGAGAGAAGCCTGTGAGTCTGTGGTGTTGGGAGCACTGAAGCCCTGTGTCCCAGCAGCACCTTTCCAGAGGTAAGGAGTTCTGAGAGAAAAGGAGAGTGGTAGGGTTCAGCTGGGGTGATTAGGCCAGAGTCTTTGCAAAGCTTCTTAGAGACCTGAGTGATAAGCAAGTGTGGAGGCCTGCAAGGCTTTCCAGCAGAGTCCCCATTGTCTGCACTGGGTTCTTTGCTAGTGCTCCCTTCTCTCAGAGGCCAACAAGGAGCCCAGCTCATCAACAGTGTTTTACCAGACAGACTTTATATGATTTGGGTGCCAAGCCCAAGCAGAGTTGGGTGGATGCTGGACACCTAGTGGAGTTAGGGTGGGGTCTGAAGGTTCAGAAGCCTTTCCTTTTGTCTTTGGAGAGACTTGAGCTGAATTAGCTCAGACCTCCTCAGGTGGAAGTATGGTTAGTGACATCCCTCCAAACAGAGGAACCCCAACTCAGAATATCTCAAAAAGCCTGAGACAGGTACTGACAGCTTTTGTAAGTCACTTTTCTATCTCTTAAATTCACAGACTCTTAGGACCTGGAAAAATGGCATTTCTTAAATAATGAATAAAGATGAAAATCTCATTATTGCATATCAATGAGGCAAGCTTTCTCCCAAATCTCCAGCTCAGACTCTTTGAGCAAACCTCTTTGCAACATTTACACTAAAAAGATAGAACTGGGGAATGGAGACTCAAGTATAAACAAAATAGACCCTGGGCTGGCTTGGAGTTCCATCTACCCTATACTTGATCTTGGCCAAAAGGCTGAGAAGCAATAGTTCCATCTACTTCCTTTCTTGACCTTTTACCACTCATCCACTTGGGACTTGCCTGAGACTTGCACCATTGACAGTTTCTAATCTTGTGCGCTTCCATCACAGTTGGACTTTGGTACGATCATTTATTAGCTTTCTTGGCATGATGTTTCTTTTACCTGCAGCAGAAACAGGGAGGTTGAGATTATGCAGACCCCTCGGACGCACCTGACTGAGTGTCCTTTGGCTTAATCAAGTAGCCAAAATGACAAACCTAGGTCAGTGGGTGTCTCTCCGAATAGTAATAAGAGGTAAAAATACATTGATACACTGTACTCAGAATTTGAGCTATTCCACACATTCTACAGGGCAACTGATCTGGCCTTCTAAATAAAGCAATGACATGAAAAGGAGGACTGTTATGAATTTAAGATAACTTTAAAAACATAACAGACAAATGCGGTGTGTGGGTCTTTTTTTTCTGATATTAATTCAAACAAACCAGCTGGAGAGAGATAGTTGTCGGACAGTTGGAGGAGTTAGAATATGGCTTGGTAGTAGGTGATATTAAGGAATTGTTGATTTTATTAGTTATAATAATGATACTGTGTTCATACAAGAAAATGCCTCTTTAAGAGCTGTTTATAGAAGTACTTATAGATAAAATGTCATGTTTAAGGATTTGCTTTAATCTGCTTCAGCAGATAAAAAGATGCAAATATGGAAAATGTTGATCATTGCTCATTGTGGATCATCAGTTTATGGAGATGAACTCTACCATTCTCTCAATTATTATTTCTATTTTTAAGTTTTCAAATTAAAAAGTTAAAAAAATGTACAGACACTGGTTTTTCAAAGCTGGTTAATGTGAAAACCCGGTGAGGCACTTGATTGCTTCAGTTGTTCCTGCCTAATGAATTAATTGATAAATAAATGTTATTTTGTCTGATGCACTTTAGTGCTATCACTGTTTACTTCTCTAAACATTTAGTACCGATTACTCATTTGTTCATTTATTCAGCCAACCCAAAAGGACTTGCTGCCAGCTGTAAGCATGAACAGAATGCTCTTTCTTTTCCTCCCTCAGGTTCTGGAACTCAGAGAATGATATTCTTCCCTCTGCTATCAGCCATTTCCCCTCCCAGCTTTGCTCCCGTTCAAATTAACCACATCATGGGGTTTATTCCTTCAGCATATTCCATTTGAGTGGGGAAGGAAGCATGGCAAAATAAAAAAGACGATGAACTTTAGAGTTGGATCTGAATTCAGTTTCTCTCTGCCACTTCCGTGCTCTGTGGCTCTTGGGTCCATGTCATACTTTCTGAGACCCCCAACAGTAATATAAAGGTGATGCCTGCTTACTGCTGGTGGGGCAGATGCTGCAGGTGCCCCACCCCTGTCCTGCTGGTGTTCACGTTCCCATGTATACCAACAGCATCCCTGCAAGTGTCTCTGAGTCTGCCTGAAGGCTCTTTCTGGACACAGAGGCCTTTCTTTCTTGTGCTTCAGTTTCCCTTGTGTTCTCAAAATACAAAGTAAAATTTTATTAATTACTTGGGGTCCAAATGTATGGTTAAGTGAGAAAGTGGGAAGAAGAGCTTGGGAAAGAAAATGCAGCAATGGTCCAGAGCAAGGGGTGATAACTGACAACTAGGATTTGTAGATACTAGCTAGCCCTTAGAATTCTTAGAAGTATCTGGGGAAGTACTCTAAACTTTCTGCAGTTATCTAAGAGAGGGCTATGATTATTTTCCTTTGGGATAAGTGACTCTGTAATTCTGGAAAACTTGGGATCATAAGTCATACCAAGCTTCCAAAATTAACACATTTGTCATCATTCAGATGATCTAATTGTAGAAATTCTGAAACCTCTCCAGTGGGTCAGTGAGGCACAAGCCTATTGGGAGAAAAAATTCTCAACTGTTGGGTGGCCAGCAATCCAAATCAGAGTCTAACATTGCTGGGAATACCCATGTGGTTCCAGGCAGTACATACAGTCTGAAACAGAACTCCAATAAGAACAACACTCTTCCTATGTATATCAATGGTTTAATTAATTCTTCCTTTGTAATTTAATAATAAATCAGAGATAATAATAGTACCACCTCAAAATATTGTACTAACAATTAAATGAATTTATATATATGAAATACTTATAGCAACGTGTAACATATAGCATATGCAATGTAAGCTTTGGATAGTTACTGTATTATCATACATCCTGCTAGGAGATAGATGTGGGAAAAGGAGGAAGTTTCTCAACTCAAGGTCAGAGTCTGGTCCCAGTGGGGAGACTGATAAATTTATCGGGGAACAGAGATAATCCTAGTGCATAAACTAGGCAAATTGGCCAGAGCTGGGAGAAAAATCAGTAACACTATGATTCCCAACCACATGGCAAGTATTGTCATACAGACACTGTCTTCCTAACTTTATCCTTAACCTAGTACAGAGTCTGGCACATAGTGGATACTCAGTACATGATTGCTGAATGAATGACTGAACGAAATGAGAGTGTAGGTGGAATGAATCTTATATAAACATAGCAAAATGTTTCCAGATCTTGTTCCTAGTGTATTTACTTCTATTTCCTAGGACTGTTTGGAGGATGGCACCTAATTGCTACAGTTCAAGGCAACATGGCCTCCAGGTGATGGGACTTAATGGAAAGTGGGAAAACAAAAATTCTCTCCTTTCTGACTTTCTTGCATGTCACCACTCTCTACAATTTTGGAAATCTCTGATATAAATCTTACTTAGGAAAAAGGACTTAATTTCTCTTCTCTCAAATCCCCCAACTCAACAGTGCTTGGATTAGGTGTCATATTGAGCTGCCCAGAGCAGTCTCAGTTAATTTGTTTGGGGTTTGGCAGTGTATCTGGTACATCTAGAAAAATCTCTTTACATATATGGATATATGCTTAGTCACCTGTTTTAGTGAAGAGGGCCCATTCATTTGGGCCCCCCAAATTTAGTGTTTTTGCACACACACACACACACGGAAGCTCCTTGGGTTTCCGTGAACTTTCAAGTGATATCAACTAAGAAGCCTTCCTTCCAGCTGGAAATTGGTTTCCTCCTCAGGGATTCCTGACAGACTTCCTTTTTTTTGTGTGTGGTTTTAATATACCTCTGCTTCAAGACGTTTGCTTCCAGCTATAACTAAGTGGCTATATCAGTCTAATCTTCCCACTGGAAACAATTATAAAAGCTAGAGAAGATAAATAAAGTACAAATTTAAAGACATTGGGGAGTAACCAACACAGGATAGGACATGAAGCTATGATTTCTGAGAGGAGGAAGCAATGGGGGAAGTGTTGTATTCACACCATAGTCCCCTCCCGTCCCGATCCCTCGAAGCATTTTCCAGTTTCAGCACAGGAGGATTGAGTCTCAGCAGAAACCAATGGGCTGAGCAATAGAGGTGTGAATTCAAAACTTCTAAAGCAGATACGACCAGAAGAACAAAATCTTTAAGAGGAGAAAACCATAGAGAACTGAGCTAAAAAATCTGTTCACTGTTTCCCCTGGAAATCTGTAGAGGGAGACTCCAAGCAACCCAGCAGAAAATAGCAACTAAAAAGCTGAACTGCTGAGTAGATAGATACTTCAATAGCCATGTAGTGCTAGAGACAGAGGTCGCTGTCCAATTTTTGCCCTGGTGGGTGGGCTCTGGGCAAACATGTCAGACTTTCACTGGAGATCTCACAAGGGCCATGCTGTAGGAATAAGGGCAAAATCGAAGTAGACTAGCTACTAACAAAGCCAAAAACAGCTCTTGACAAGATCTGAATGATCTGGTACTCCACATACCTGCCAAAGAAACTGTAAGTCTCTTTGTAGGAAGAGGACATCATTTAGTACCTCCATACTCTTTCATATGGAATGTGTGGAATATATATAACATTATTTCTCACGCTAATAAAACAACAGGACCAAGTGACCAAGTGACTCTATATTAAAAGAAAAAATACAAGGTAAATATAATACCGTGGTGATTTAGATGTTAGAGTTATCATATGGGAACTTTAAAATTACTGATTAACATGACCATGAAAGTAGAAAAGATAAAAAATTACAGATGATGCATGGAATCTATAAAAGTGAAATGGAAATTCTAGAATTAAAATGTACAACAACTAAAATTGAGAATTCAATAAATCAGTTTAATTAGAAAATTAGAGCAGAACTGAGGATTAGAAAACTAGAAGTCAGGTTATTAGATAGAAAAGAGATGGAAAATACAGGACAGAGCAGAAAATACATATATGATATTGTTAAAAAGGTCACCATGCTTGTAATTGGAATCCCACGAGCAAAGAAGGAGAACTGTTCAGAAGTAACAGTTGAAGAAATATAAAAACCAACCAAAAGAAACAAAACAAAACAAACAAAAAACTACACACACTTAATTACATCAAACTATTAAAAACCAAAGACAAAGATAGGATGTCTTAAAATCAGACAGGGAATGGGAAAAATATTATTTTCAAGAGTGACAATAATAAAATTCATAGCTAACTTTTTCATAGAAGTTGTGGAAGCTAGAAGACAGTGGAATACCTATATTAAGAGAAAAAAAACTTAGTAAATATAAGTGAAACAGAGACATTTACAGACATAAAAACTGAGAATTAGTTGCCAGTAGACTCACACTGAAAGAAATATTTAAACAACTTTTTCAAGTGGAGAAATGTAATCCCATAGGGAAGCAGGGGTGTACGAGAAGCAATGAAGGACACTAGGAGAGTAAATACATAGATAAATATAAATAAAGATTGACCATTTAAAACAATAGTGATGTCTTCTGGCATTCAGATCTATGAAGAGATATCAAAAATAATGCAAAAGGCACAGGGGTGATAAATAAGGGTAACCTGTGGTAGGTCATTGGGTGTTTTTTGGAGGGACTGGTAAATGTGTTAATTAAAGTAGACCTACTAGATATTCATGTGGTAATCTCCAAGGTAATAATATAAATGTTCAACTAATAAGCCAATAAAATTTGTGTTTGGGAGGATGTCCACCATATTGTGGGGACTTATTAAAGGTAGACCTAGGGGAGCCCTGAGTTATTAAAGGTAGACCTAGGGGAGCCCTGAGTGGCTCGGCAGTTTAGTGCCTGCCTTTGGCCCAGGGTGTGATTCTGGAGTCCTGGGATCGAGTCCCACATCGGGCTCCCTGCATGGGGCCTGCTTCTCCCTCTGCCTGTGTCTCTGCCTCTCTCTCTCTCTCTCTCTGTGTCTCTCATGAATAAATAAATAAAATCTTAAAAAAAAATAAATAAAGGTAGACCTAAAGTCAATTCTCAGTGACCTTCACTGGGTAAGAGATGGAATGCTGACTCAGGCACACTTAGCTTAAGGTTGTAAGGAAGCACAGTACTCCCATAACTCCCCAAATAAGCCTTCTCCCATTCTGTCAGTGAATTTTGTTTTTTCCTAGCATGGTGGTGGGGGAGGGGCTAAGATTGCATAATTTATTGACAAGCCCTGCACAAATGGCCTAGGACTTCTCTCTAGATTGAGGAACCAGAGCACCCACTCTTCAGCCTTTCAGCCTAACTGAGAAAGCAGGTGAAATCTCATGTAATAGCCTGCTCCAGCATGGTGCTCTTGCTTGTTCTCTTATTCAGGCATGTTTGCACAGCACAGCAGGAACACAACCAAGTCCCTGGATTTTCCTACTTGATCATCTATACTAAGGTCAAGTGAAAATGAAGAGGCCACATTATCATCTTTCATTTAGATAGGAATTTAAAGTTTATGATGCATGTTTCACTTTTATGAACCTCATCATAACCCTATGAGGTAGTCAGAGAAGTTGTGATTAGTTCCTATATTCCAGATTTATTAAAAAGTTTCTGAAGATCTAAGAAACTTGTCCCAGCTTGCTTTCTGGCCTCTTCTTATAAGGGCACTAATCCCATTCCTAGGTTACCTGTTCGGAGTTCCAGTAAAGACCAATGGGAGAAGGAATTTAAGCGGTCGATCTGGTTGAAACAACATCTCACATGTCCCCATGTTTCATGTTTCCTCGTAGGCCTTCCAAATTGGGAGTTCTTTCCACATTTGAATTCAGAACTCCTCTGGATTCATAGTTTCATGTTTTAATAACAGGTTTGTCTTGTCAATGCAATTATCACTTTGATAGTGACTCTTCTACTTTAAAGTTCCTCTGTTTTCACAAAATATTTTCTATTGGATACTTTTTCCTATTTACAAAAGAAGTTCTATTATTATGGCAATTTTCAAATCTCACTCCCTAAAAACGACCATTTCTAATATTTGATTTATATCAAAAATATTAGAAAAAATTCTTTTTTCTCTTTGTATTATACAATACATATTCCGTTACAAGACTTTGATCAGAGTTTCTGTAAACACTTTTTTGTTAAAAATATGTGAGGGGTGTCTGGGTGGCTCAGTCAGTAAAATGTCTAATACTTGGTCCCAGCTCAGGTCTTGATTGCGGTGGTGAGTTCAAGTCCATTTTTGCTCCATGCTATGCATGGAGCCTACTATATATATATATATATATATATATATATATATATATATATATATATATGCAATATTATTTAAATAACAATGATAAAATTGCCTTATTTCTTATTTCTATTATTGGACATATTTGCTTTTTTCTCATTTTCTGTTAATAAATACTGAAGTGATGAATGTCTTTCTATACAAATCTTTAAAGCTTTAAATAGATGAATAATTACTTCCTCAGAATAAATTCATAGAAGTGTAATTTCTGAGTGAGCAATACCTTAGCACGGACTGCTCTGACAAAGTACCACAGACTGGGTAGGTTATAAACAGCAAAAATTTATCTCTCATAGTCCTAAGGCTGGAGTTTGAGATCAGAGTTCTGCTGGGGACTCTCTTATAGATTGCAGACTACCATTTTTCCACTGTGGCCTCACATGGCAGAAAGAGAGTGAGCTAACTTTCTGGCCTCTTCTTATAAGGGCACTAATCCCATTCCTGAGGGCTCTTCCCTCATGAACTTCTCCATAATCACCATAATCACCTCCCAGAGCCCCCCCCCCCCCCCCCGCCACCATACTTTAATATCAAGGCATTAGGGATTAGGACTCAACATGTGAATTTGTGGCTGAGGGGGCAGGGTAAGGGTGGAGTCACAAACATTCAGGCAATTCTTTAAAAAAAAATTTTATACAGATTGCCAAATAAGCATCCAGAAAGGTGGCACCAGTATATAGTCATGTCTAGTTTTTTGTGTGTTTAGTTGTTTTTAAGTTCTTCCCATGATTTTTTCTTCATTGCAAAGCTCTACCTTGATTTTCATTGTTTTCCTCTATAAAATAATTAGATGAGAAAAATAAAATGATATTGGAAAAGCAAATATGAAAACCTATTTTTCTACTGTTGGATGTCTCTGTGAAGTGTTGGAGGGGCTCAGACATGTTCCAAGCTGTCACCATAGTCTGCCTTTCAACTTTCTAGGGTCAGTTCTCAGCGATCTATCATGGTTCTTGAAAAAACTGAGGGCTCATGTGAATGCAGAGAACAATAACTCCGAAGACTCATTTCCCCTTCCTATGGTTTTCCCACAGATCTCCCATAGGTCAAAAGCTGCAGTTCTCCCAACTTACCACTAAGTGTCAGGCAGGGAATAGTCAATCGCACATTTTTTGCTTATTTTTCCACACTTGCAGCCTCTTTCATATGGACGTGTTCAATGAGAAAGCACATTATGTAAGCACACAGTGAACTTTCTCTTCCACTTCTCTTTAGATCCTGAGAAGAAAATAATAATGTGCTGCTCTTCTCTCAAAATTTTTTTTTAAAAATTACCTTTCTATTCACAAAAATGTTCTTAAACTTCTTTTCCTCTTTTCAGTTCCTTGGTATTTTAAACACTTTTCAGTGATAAATCTTCATTGTAGTGTTTATATTTGCAAGAAACACAATCCTGACTGAATGCAAATCATGCCCAAACAGTCCAAATTAATAAACTCTCTAAAAATAAAATACTTATTCGACTCCAACTATATATTTGAAAAGACTAAGCTAAACCATCCCCCATCTTTACCACTCAGGATTTTCCTACTGGATTATATCAAGAAGACAGTCTTGTCAGGTGGTCCATAAAAAGAGCCATGATTCAAGTAAAAAAACATATGGCTCAGCACAGCATTGTAGTCAACAATTTCATAAATAACTTTTTCTGAGATGTGAGAGCCCCAAAGTTATTTCCTGCTGCTTAGAAATTTTTTTTACCCACATCAACTCCTGATTCCAGATTGGAGACATTGACAATTATTGTGGAGAATTCATACCTTAAAGAAACATCCAGAGAAATTTAAACACTTTCATCAAATAACCAAACAGCCTGTAGAGTTAAAGATATTTTATTATTTTGATTTGACTTTACCACACATTTAGATCTATTTCAAGGTTTACTTTTGTTGTGGGTTGAACTGTGTTCACCCAAAAAAGATCCACTGATGTCCTAATCCCCAGTAGCTCAGAATGGGACATTATTTGGAAAGAAGGTCATTGTAGATGTAATTATAATTAAAGATGAGGTCACATTAGAATAGGATGATTCCATCTTCTGGTGTGACTGGTGTCTGTAAGATGATTATATAAGGGCAACTGATTGGTTCAGTGTGTTAAGCAGCCAGCTCTTAATTTTGGCTCAGGTCATGATCTCAGAATCTAGGGATAGAGCCTTTCAGTAGGCTCCCTGCTCAGCACTGAATCTGCTGGAGGATTCTCCTTCCTCTCCTCTGTCCCTCACTCCCCCACCGCTCACATGCACTCTTTCTCACTCAAATAAATAAATAAATCTTAAAAAAAAAAAAAAAAAAAAAGGTGACCATATGAAGACAGACCCACAGGGAGAATGAATGTCACAAAATGACAAAGGAAGGAGATTGAAGACTGGTGCAGCTGCAAGTCATGGAATGCCAAAGATTACTTGCAAAGGATTCCTTTAAAGGAAGGATTCTGCTACAGGTTTCAGAGGGAGCATGAACATGTCAGCACTTTAATTTTGAACTTTAAGACCCCAGAACAGAGATATAATACATTTCTGTTGTTTTAAGCTACCCATTTTGTGGTACTTTGGTAAGGGAGCCCCAGGAAACTCATTAAACTGTCTTTAAAACAATACAGATTCATTAAAACTGCTTAACATTATACCTATTTGTGAGTTAGGGAACTAGTTCAAGAATTTGCTAGAGTTAATGATTAACCATGTATAACATACAAATAAATATATATCCAGCATTTTGCAAATAGTACTAAAGGGCATTCTTCTCAATTTGTTAATGAATTTGTTTTATAATGATACAACTTTGTAGCTCGCGCTTGGGCAGCCCCGGTGGTGCAGCGGTTTAGCGCCGCCTGCAGTCCAGGGCGTGATCCTGGAGACCCGGGATTGAGTCCTGTGCCGGGCTCCCGCATGGAGCCTGCTTCTCCCTCTGCCTGTGTCTCTGCCTTTTTCTCTCTCTGTGCGTCTCTATGAATAAATAAATAAAATCTTAAAAAAAAATGATATAACTTTGTAATCTGACAGACTGCCATCTGATGGTGGTAGGAATCGATAACCTTATAGCATGCCTTCAAAAGGTGGGATGTTCATTTGGTATCTCTTTAGGTTTGCTTGTCCACGTGCTAACATGTCTCTGAAGACAACGGTCCTTCAGAAGACCTTTCAAGGCCAATTTTCAAGACTGGTGGGAAGAGCACAGATCAAGTGTGCTCCTGGGAGCATGCTATTCCATTCACAATGTCTCAAGTAGAGCTTTAGACTTCCAAGACGGCCCATAAATATCTGTTGAATGTAATTGAAAAAGGAACGAATTAGAAAAATATTTCATCAAGGTAAAATGTATTTATTAATTTATTCACTATGTATTTATTGAGTACTATGACAATGTTTTTGGCAAAAAAAAAAAAATATATATATATATATCTCCAAAGAAGCACGATACTATTGTAGAACAACAGGAGAAAGCATGGACCAGCCACACTTTGTAATTCATCTCCCTTGCCAGTAAAGGCCGGATTCGCTCAATAAATAATTGATGATTTACTGCCTAAAATGAATTGTGAGAGGCGTGTCTGGGTAGCATAATCTGTTAAGTGTCTGACTCTTGATTTTGGCTCAGGTCATGATTACAAGGTCGTGAGATAGAGCCTTGTGTCAAGGACCATGCTCAGCTCTCAGTCTGCTTGAGATTCTCTCCTTCACCGTCTGCCACTCTCCCCTCTTTCTCTCTCTAAATTAAATAAACAAAACTTTTTAAAAGTCAAATTAATTGTGAAGTATAATTTAAAGATGAGTTAGCACAATTATTTTAGGAGAATAGACATTACTGATATTGATCATTTCATAGTATCATTGTTGTCTATGAGTTTTCAGAGTGTGGAAGTTCAAGGAAAATTCATCAGACTCCATTTTCTGAACCTCCAAATGGCTATTTCTTAACCCCCCTAAAAGAAGATACCTTAACTCTATGCTGTGAAAATGAAATAAAACTCTCAATTTTTCCCTTAGTGGGAAGGCCGCATATGTGAACCATTGGAAATTCGTTCCAAGAACCCAGACAAATCCAAATTATTACCCTAATCAGAAAAGCAACTGTTTATTGAGGGTTTGCACTGTCCCAAACACAAAGGTGGACTACTCTTTCTTACCACAGCCCTGTGGGAAGGGTGCTGATATGAAAAGCCAAGTGTGAGAGTTAGTAACTCAGTGGAGTCTAACGACTGGTCATTGGTGGAGACTGAGCAGGAATTCTGACTTCAAAGCCTGAGAGCACTTGTGGTGCACCTACTGCATGCTGGAAGTACCACAGTGAACAAGACAGGGGACACATGTGGAGCTGGAGCTGACATTGTAGCAAGTCGAACCCCCACGGTACAGATCGTCACTTTCTCCTCCAGGGATTTTTTTCTTCCTCTTATTGAGTAAGCTGTCTCACGTTACTGGTGCGCAATCAGCCATTGTACTGATGTGGGTGGTTTTGCTGTTAAGATGTCAGGTGCTCTGGGAGTGTAATTGTTTGCGGGTCCCTGCCTACAAAGTTGATGGCACCAAACCTTGGATCTAACTTGTTCAGACTACAACAGTTCATTCACAAAGCAAGAAGCACCATCTGACTAATGTTTTGCACATATCATTTCACTTCCAAATGTCAAGTACTATTTTTTTTAAACTGTAAAGTAGTTAACAACACACTAAAAATCCTTTAAATGTGTTACAGTTGAGGTATTCACATGCACATAAGTTGTGGCTGCAGCTTACTCACTTTTCACATGTTTGACAAACATAGTTTTACTACCAAGCTGCAACTCCCTGAAACTGACCTTAATTTCAAAAGGGTCCCATGCCCGTTTTTAACAATGGGTCTTTGTACGGTGTACACAAAGTTTTGTTATTGCTTTTTTTTAAATTCACAATTGACAGGCAGAAATTCTGTTCTTGTGTAGGTCACTTTTTTTTTAAGGGTTTTATTTATGTATTCATGAGAGACACAGAGAGAGAGGCAGAGACATAGGCAGAGAGAGAAGCAGGCTCCCTGCCAGGAGCCTGATGTGGGGCTTGAACCCAGGACCCCAGGATCACAACCCAAGCCTAAGGCAGACACTCAACCACTGAGCCACCCAGGTGCCCCATTTAGGTCACTTTTAACCCTGAACTTCCCTCCACATTTTTACTTCCTGTGCTTCCTTTTGCATTATGAGTTCAAATTAAACTGAGCAAGTCAATCTCCTACTCTTAGAAAACATTTCAAACCAATGTACATTTTACTTATGGGAGCAAAATCATTCACCAAACCCTAAAGAAGGCTTTTGTTTCAGCCAAGACATACTTGCATTTTTATTGGAATACCAAAAATTCGATACTTTTTGTTTTCTATTTTGACTTTGGTCCATAATTGGTCTGCCAGACACTTCTGATGGCACTTACTTTCCTTCACCCAGGCTCGCTTCTTTCCCTAGTTCTGGCGTCTTTCTCCTTTCTAAGGTTTCGTTCTCATTGGAGATGTTTGCGTTGGTAACGTGATGGTTATGCATGGTCAGTAGGAAGAGACCCAGGTAATTACATGTAAGTCTGTAGAAATGTGCCAGAAACCTGGGTGAGTCTCCTGGAAAATCCAAATTGTGAATGATATCACCACTCCTTTCTCAGATATGTCCTCTTCCCATTAAGCATTCCACCTGTACTTGTTTACCTGTGTTTAGACAGAGCAGCACCTGATTCTTGAAAGTTTTGGTGAAGTCACAGAAAGGAGTCATTTTTTTCATCGCAGAGCATAATAAGAGGTAGGTTAATGAAATCGTTTTGTTCTTAGCATTACCAAATTTAGTACTAGGAACAGTCAATTTCCTCACAATTTAGCACCTTTATTCTTCCAAGTCAAAGAGCACATCTGAACTGTCTTTAATGCAAAGTTCTTAATGTAGGGCCGAGCACACTCTGGCACTCGATAGCTGTGACTGACCACCCTACAACTGTTTGTCTGAGGTTGCCAAGAAGGTTTGGCACACATGTCCTCAATTAACAGATTGGATAGTTGCTAATTATCTGGATGAAGGATTTGGCTCTCAGAGCTTGCCTTTTCCTGCAAACAGGAAGAAAGATTCCACCATAGTGTTCTGAATTGTTGGAGTTCTCCCGTGTGGCCTACAATGATGTCACACTGACATTTTCTCACCAGAAATGTTTGAGGTGCATTTGGAGTTTAGCAAATTAACCCAAATGGATTAAATAAATGACTAAGGTTTTAAAGAACACTAACCTGAATGCTTTAATTGCAATGAAGACTTTAGAAATGCAGGTTTGGGGAAAATGTCATTTTCAGGAAATTTAATTATTTCTGTGGTTAACTACTAACAATCCCTTGGGAGACAACCTGCTAAGTGGGTTGTCCATGACAAGTTGTCTAAACTGGCTTCTTTTGCCACCCAGTGTACTTCTGATGCTTCCCAAATTGCAGCCCACCCTTATCTGCAATACAAACTCATTTCACATCAGCACAACAAAATTGCACTGCAAAAGGGAAAGTTTTAGATCAAATACAGAATATGTTGCACATGCATAAGCATTTTATGAAAGTTAGTTAGAAATTCCTTTCACTTTTAGTTATTATAGATTATTTTTATAAACATATAGTGTATTTCAAGTATAGTGAATATCTGTCTTTGATGACTGAGAATCTTACTGAATTCCAGGGAGTTCAATTTCAACATCAATTTTCATCATAGACTACAACAACTGTGTTAGAAGACAAATTAGATTGAGTACACCAATTTCAATCTTTGAAAGCTTTTCATGTTGTAAAACATGCCAAAAGAAAGTGAGACTAACAACAAAAACAAAACAACAACTACACCAATTAAACCTAGATAGAATATTAATTCTTAAGCCAAACTTCCTAGAATTGAAAATGGCTCTCCCACTTCCTAGCTTTGTGACCAAGAGCAATTACTTAAGCCTTCTGTGCATTAATAGCCTCATCTGTAAAGTGGGGATGATAATAATTATACCTACCTCATAGGGCTGTTAGAAGATTAAATGAGTCCATTAATATAAAGGACTTAGTGCAGTGGCTGATACATCATGTATGCTAACATTAATAAATACTATTTTTAATTTGAAATTTTTAATTTTATTTGTTTATTATCATGTTATTTGAAAAAGCTGACATCATGCTTTTATATATATATTTTTAGAATTTTAATTCCAGAGACACCTGGGTGGCTCAATTGATTAAGCGTCTGCCTATCTATCTCAGGGTCCTGGAATCAAGCCCCATGTCAAGCTCCCTGCCCAGTGTAAATTCTGCTTCTCCTTCTCCTTCTGCCTCCTCCCCTCTACTTATGCTCTGTCTCTCCCAAATAAATAAATAAATAAATAAATAAATAAATAAATAAATAAAATCTTTTAAAAATTAATTCCACTGTAGTTAATATATACTGTCATATTAGCTTCAGGTGTACAATATAGTGATTTGACAGTTCCATACATCATTCAGTACTCATCAATATTTACTTAAGTTTTAAGCATAACACATATAGCAAATTGCCCAATATAAAGTAACTTACAAAAATTTTCTAAAAGATATACATGTCCTATATTTATCACAGTGTTATATACAATAGTCAAGATATGGAATCAACCTATGTGTCCATCAATAGATGAATAGATAAGGAATATGTGATATTATAATGTGTCTGTGTATTATGTGCATGTGTAACAGATACATATATAAACTATATAAAGTATTCTGTAACCATAAAAAAGGATGAGATCTTACCCTTTATGACAACATGGATGGACTTAGAGGGTATTATGTTAAGTGAAATAAGTCAGACTGAGAAAGGCAAATACCATATGATATCACTTATATTTGGAATCTAAAAAACAAAACGGATGAATAAACAAACAAACAAAAAACAGAATCAGACTTATAAATACAGAGAACAAACTGATGGTTTCCAGAGGAAAAGACATGAAGGGATCGACAAAGTGGGTGAACAGGAGTGAGAGATACAGGCTTCCAGTGATGGAATGAATAAATCATGAGAATAAAAGGCACATGAAATAATGGAATTTGAGGTGAATTTGTAGTTTAGAAAATTAACACTAATGGATTAAATAAATGACTAAGGTTTGGAATATGGATCAATGGGGAATATAATCAATGATATTGTAATACTATTGCATGGTTATGGTGACATATTGTAGCTACTCTTGTGGTGTGGGTAGTATAATATATAGGGAAATTGAATTACTATGTTGTACACTTGAAACTAATGTAACACTGTGGGTCAACTATACTTAAATTAAAAAAAAAAAAAAAAAACAACTTTTAATTTACAAAGTCTTGGGGCACCTGGGTGGCCCAGTCAGTTGAGTATCTGACATGTGATTGTGGCTCAGGCCATGATCTTAGGGTCATGAAATCAAGCCCCGCATCGGGCTCCAGGCTAGGTGTGGAGTCTGCTTGGGATTCTCTCTCCCTCTCCCCCACTCCTCCTCCTTCTTAGTGCGTGCACTCTCTCTCTTAAAAAAAATATTTAAAAACTCTTTTTAAAGAAACTACATTGTATAAAGTTGTTGGCAATTTCAGTTTCTAGAAGTGAAAATATTATTAACTCATGTTGATAAACTCTCCAAGATAAATAAGCCTCTTAGTCAAACATTTGAGACTTTCTGGAATGCACAGAGAAGCTATGCCTAGGTTAATGTTTGTGGCGCTTAGGGAAGTAAATGGTATGCATCATTGCCTAGTTTTCAAGGCAGAAGAAAAATGTTGTCCTGAAAAAATTTAAGGTTTAAAGTTCTAGTGCCCCATACAAGCTAAAAATCCTAGATCTGGAAAATGGGTTGGAACTGTTATTGTTGCCTTCTATAGACTGTTCAGGCTGCCTTCAGCCAGCCGAGGAAGAGTGGTTCTGGGGAAAGGACAGTGTCAAGGCAGGGGGTAAGCAAGGTGGGAGCTCTGCTGCTGACATAAATGCTGGTCTTTCTTGACTTGACACCCAGGGAAATCAGTGCCTGGTATAGGGGAAGTAACTTTGAATAGATGTTGGTTCCAGATATTCCTAGTTTTCAGGTCCAAGGTAACAACCTGCAGAGATAGAAGTGGGGAATGAGACCCTTTAGTAGACCAACTAGACCAACAGGTGACAACCCAGGTCCAGAGGAGTTAAGTGGCTTGCAAAGTTTGCTCCGGTAGCCTGTGATAAAGGTAGAGCAAAGCTCTGGTTTCATACCTTCTCATCAAATGCCCTGTCAGTTTCCTTCTAAGTCATTTTAGAAATTTAAAGATTGGATTAGAGCTGTAATGATGCCTGTAACTCTTAGATGCTAATGTTGCAAACCTTGTCAGTGTACTGTCTTATTCTTCAAGGGGATGTGCATGTGTCTGGGTAGAAACTACCTGGTAGAGTGTTGCTTCAGATAAACACATCAAGAGCCGTGCTTGACAATGTGTGGAATATGAAATATGCTTTGGTCCACTCCTGCTCTCTAGTTATACCACTTCTATTTCTGTGTACTGACAAAAGCAGAGGACACCAAATGAAGCTTCCTACATATAATATACAGGAGGGTGGTTTGGAGCCTGTCCTCCTATAATTAGGGCAGGCAAAGGTGTTCTCAATGTTTCTTCCTGAGTTATGAGAATGAATATCTTGAGCTTTCCCCTCCAGCAAAGACTGTCTGTTAATATCCAAAGTACTTTCAGATTTATTGTGACAAGTGATACAGTACCATGTTCAAGGAAGAATTTTGGGATGCGTGCCTTGGAAACTTTTTTTTTTTTGTTGCCCATCTGTTTTGCTTGTCGCAATTCCTGTTTGTTTAAGATGTATGTGTGCCAGAAATGTGGAAAGAATGTGTGTAGCGACAAGTGCTATCGAGCCATTTTCACACTGGACTTATGGGAAGCATGTGCTGCCCATCTGTGAAGTTCTCATTTTATGCAAATTTAGAAAATATATTCTTATGTCATGTTGCCTTAATGCCCAGGGGTAAATTGGAACATACATAAGGAGGAGAGAGACAGGGAGGAAATAACCTCGTGCCCAGTGACAGGGTGGCCTTGCTATGACTAAAGGAAAGTCTGAGATGCAAGTTATTTGTCAAAAAAGTGGAAGGCCGAAGGGAAATTTTCTCCTTAAGAGTGTTGCATGCAGTAAAGCAGTATGTCTTTAAGAAGATTGATTTTTAATCTATGAATGAGATTATAGGAGCCCCTATCTCAACAAGCTTTGAATTGGAGAGAGAGAGAGAGAACACGCTTCTCTGTGGGTCTTGCCTATCTTTTGGAACATTCTGTGATCATGGCCTCAGATATATTCTGAGTTCTAAAGCAGAGTATTTTTAAGGAGGACATCAGTGGATTGACAGGTCAGTAAATATTTCTGAGAAGTTATTCTCTCTGCACCTTTAGGACTATGATTGGAGTTCTGTTTATTCCATGCACCAACCTAGTCGATAACATGCTAAAGTCACCAGAAGTAAATGAGGACAGGAATGGCTTTAGAACAAAGCGCTGCAGACCTAATGTGCATTAGAGAAGCTGTCTGAAACTCTGACTGCTTGTGGATCATCCTGAGACAAGATCAAGTGAAAGATCTCCTATATCAAGAGTACACCACTTCGGGGTGTCGGGTGGAAGTAACTCTTCATGTTTCCTACCAGCATGAATATAACTACTTACAATTTATCAGAACCAATTCTCAGTCTTCAAGACAATAGTACAGTAAGAAACTGAATAGAAATGAATTTTTTATACAACTAAGAGAGTAAGGACTCTGAGAAACAGATGGTGAAGGGGTCTCGGAGAAGCAGCTGAAATGATGAGTGCAGTTAGTGGTGTTCAGGCTGCCCAGAGCATGTGCTCTAAACCCAGAGCAGGACTGAGCCAACCAGGGCAGGCTTCAAGGATGTGTGACCTGTGTAGTCCCATGACATCCCATCCTTAGAAGGGGCCTCAACTTGGTTTAATGCCCTGCTGTTGCCATCTTGAAGTTATTAATTATTAATTATTTTTAAATGGAGGGCCCCTCATTTTCTGTTTGCACTGGACTTTGCAAATTATCTTGCTTGTCCCACTGAACAAGCAAATATTAGCAAACCCAAGCAGAGTTTGAAAAGGAAAATTGAGATGACGGGTCAAACCTGATGAACAAGAGGGCCAAGTGTAGCCACGGGTCTGCTTCTCCCTCACTTTGTCCTCAGTATTTGGCATCCGCCTATATGTAGTGGGAACCTGGAGATTGAGGCTAAGTCCCTCGGTGTAGGCTTGTCGGTGCTCATCCTCACAGCCACGGACTCCTCTTCGTTACTTGCACCCTGGCCTTGGTTCAACAACTGTTTTGCGTCTGGTAATTTTCTGGAACTCCTCAACAAAATGCTTTCTTAAATGTTGTGCCACTTACCTGGTGGTGATGAGGAGGGTATTAAATGCAAGAGTTCTGTTTAAGTGGTTAAACTTGAGGTAAACTCTATTCTAAGGTAGTGCAGGTAAGGGTATAATGTGGACAGTTGGATGTCCCTCAGGTAAGTTCAGACGGGCCCCATAATTGAACTTCTTAGTATCCATTTCCTTTTGTTCACGGTGACCCAAATACCAGTTAAAGATCACCTCTCCTAAGGACTCAATGAAATACTTATTCTGGGCTTTTTGTTGTTGTTTTTGTTTTGCTTGTCTAGGGAAGAAGGCAAAGGATCACTTTAATCCTCCATTTATGTACTTATTCTGTGTTTATATAATGATAAACAGGTCACTAGGTGACAACAGTGAGTTGAGGATGGCATGAGATAGAAGTGAATATTAAGATGCAAAGGAGCAGCTGGAGATAGCCACACTTGGCTGAATATTTTTAATTGCCATGACCTGACTCTTTTACCAGCCCACTGAGTCTGCCTTATGATGGACTTGCTGCCTGAGAGTAGGTCAACTAGCTCAGAGCCTGGCACATACCAGGAGCTCAATAAACATCTGTTAAATCAATGGCATGCCCTCAAAAAAGAAAAGACTTTCTTTAAATTGAATATAGGGTAAGTTACCTAGGGTCACACAGACCCTGGGGAGACCTACTCAGATTCAGAGCTTTTGTCTCTGTAAGTGGAAATATGTTGCTATTATAGCTGATATCATCCATTATTGATTTACCTCATGTGCTGTGCATGCTGGACACACACACACACACACACACACACACACACAGAATGAAAGAATACTAGTAAAGAAGAAGAAACACTTTTTTTTTTCATTTCTTTTGTACTTCTCAGTAAGGCTTCATACTTAAAAATGCATCTGTAGTAAGTTCCAGGAGATTCTCTACCACCTGCCCCCCACCAAGGACCTAGTTGAGTGTACCTCTTTTAAATACAAAACAGAAAAAGGATAAGAAAAAGAATGGTACATTTTTTATTCACAGCATAAATAGAACATGTTGGTAAAACCAAGTTTGGAGTCTCTACAGCACACCATTTCTAAAGCCAACCTCCAATTTTATCCTATATAACAATATATGACCTCAGGGTGGCACTACATTCTACCCATTTAAGCCAATGCCCTGGAAATAATCCCTGATTCTCTCATTTTCTAAAATTTAGTCCATTAGCAGCAAGTCCCATTGGCTTTACTTCTAAAATATCTCAATTGTGTTCACTGAACTTTATGTTTGTTTTCATACTCTTGGTCCAAGCTACCATCACCTCCTGCCTGTAATTTTGAAAAATCTTGCTAACTGGTCTCCCTTCAACCACTTTGTCCATAACCTAATCCATTTTCCATACAATAGTCACAGTAATCATAGTCATCTGTGCCCCAGTTTTCTCTTGTGTAAAATGGGAAGCGTAAATACCTACCTTACAGGATTTTTGTAAGGATTGTGCAAGACCTGGTATAAATATAAATAAACAAACAAACAAATAAATAAATGTAAAGCACCTAGTACAGTGCCTGACACAATCAATCGTTGTTGTTGCCATAATTAAGCCCTTAAACAGCCTTCTTTTATCTTGCTAACTCTAATCTCCTTATCACATATAACCAGAGAAATTTTTCTGAAATGTACATCTGATCCAGTCATTTCAAAATCTTCCTATTGCCTTCAGGATAAACTCAAGTTTCTTACCCTGACATGTGTGGTCCTAAGATCTATTCCCTGCCTACTACTTCTCTTTCTTCACCTTCTGTCATAGATCCTTGCATTTGTTTCCCCTCCCAATTCCAAAAAGGCAAGGTGTACTCTCTCCATCCAGGTCTTTGCAAATGTTTTTTTTTTTTTAAATCTGCCTTAATTCTTTCCTCCCCTTTCTCTCCTTTCCATCCCCCACCATACATGGGTGTACCCATTCACATGGATAACTCCTACTCAGAATTCAAAACTTCATTGAGATAGTAACTTTCAGGTCACAACAGTTTTCCCTGAGCCCAAGAAGGCTGAGTTGGGTTTGTCTCTCCTGTGTTCCCATAATAGCCTTTATATACATCTTTGTATAGATACATTCTGTATACATAGATATAAAATTATAATAGGAAGTTAAAGTGTAAGTTGTAGTTGAGGCCAAAGAAAAGAGCTCTGTGTCCCATAGGAGATCTAGAAGATGCACAAAATTTACAAAGAGGTAGTTGAAAAATGGCTATTTAACTTTTGAACCCCTTCACTTATATTAAAGATCTAAAAGAGTTAAGAAGTGGAAATTAGAGAAGGATTGGGGGAATATTCCTGTGTAGAGGGTGTTATGCTGTAAATACAACCTCCTCTAAATAAAAGAGGAGAGGGAGAGGATGGGAGGAAGAGTTGCCAACAAAAAAGCATATAATAAAGAAGGCCCTGCAGTTCTAGAAGCCAGACTCCATGGTCTCATGTCATTACTCACTGTATGACCTTGAAAAAGTCAGTAGGGTTTATGCAGGGAGCCTGATGTGGGACTCGATCCTGGGTCTCCAGGATCATGCTCTGGGCTGAAGGTGGTGCTAAACTGCTGAGCCACCCAGGCTGTCCAAGTCAGTAGTTTAAAAGGACAAAGTGAACGTAGATCATTTCAAGGGGCTTTCAAGCTCTAATATCCATAATTTATAGTTTAGGTGAGGAGAAATTCACATCAATAGGTACTCTAAATCAGAGGATTAAATGACACAGAATAACTTACTGAATTTTTTCTTCTTGTGAGAGAGAGAGAGAGAGAGAGAGCACGCACTTGAGTTTCCTAGAAGAAAGAGCTTTGAGAACTGACCCTTCAGTTCTGAATATATTGTAGCCAGATGCCAACTTGTCCCGTTGTTTAACATGGCTTTTCTATCTTGAATGGCTCTTGTCCTCAAGCTTTTATTGCCAGGAGCCTCCTTGTAGTGAGTTGAATGATGTCCCCTAAATGATATGTCCATATCCTAATTCCCAGAACTTGTAAATGTGACCTTATTTAGAAAGGGGACCTTTGCTGATGTAATTTAGTTAAGGAACTCAAGATGAGATCATCCTGGATTATTTGGGTGAGCCCTAAATCCAATGACAAGTGTCCTTATAAAAGATACATTAGCAGAGGAGAAGGAGGCCATGTGAAGACAGAGAAGAGGTTAGAGTTAACAGGGCACACACGAAGGAAAGCCTGAGGTCACAAGAAATTGGAATCGGCAAGGGAAAATCCTCCCCTAAGCGCCGTTGGAGATAGCACGGCCCTGCTGTCCCTTTGATTTTGGCCTCCTGACCCTAAGATCTATGAGAGAATACGTTTTGGTTGTTTTCAGCCTCACTGGTGTGTGATGATTTGTTATAGCAGACTTGGGAGACTAATACACCTCCTGTGACATTCGTCTGAGCAGAGCTTGCATTCTAGAATCTTCTTCACTGTACCTCAGCAAAGCTCAACTCTCTGGTGTTATGGTGATATACCAAAAGGAGCCAGCATGAATAGCCATGCCATCCGATAAACCAAGGCTTATCTACATGTCGATAATTGTGGATAGCACTTGCATTTCTTTAGAGATTTTTCTGCCTGAATGAAAAAAAATATAATATTTGCATAATATTTTGTATTTCAAAGTATTTTCAGGAACATTATCTCATTCTCTGAAGTGCCATTAGACAAATTAGAGATATCACCATCCCCATTTTGCATGTGAGGAAACTAAGCAACAATAGGACAATAGCCACAATAATTGACTCACCCAAGGACACCCAAACAGTAATGATCCAGGTAAGGCTGGAACCCAAGCCTTTGGATCAAAGGATACTAATCTACTTGGTATCAAATGACCAATGGAGAGATATCCTGAGGGCAATAACATCTGAATGCTTCTTAAATTATAACAAAGAGGTAACTGCCTAGGCAAAGCTGCTAACTAATACATCACTAACCCTGTACCCATATTATGAAAGTAATTCCCATCTCACTTAGAGGGGAAAGTCGGATTCTTAACCATAGTCCACAGGATCTGGCCCCACCTCTTACCACAACCTCCCCTTTCTCACTTCAACCTCTGTAACCCTTCCATTGTCCTGAGCTCCAACAATCCCTTCCAAAGTACTGCGGCTGCCATGCTGCCTAGATGGGCTCTCTGCAGACGTTTGCCTGCCCTCAACCTGAACTATCACCCTCCAGGTTAACCTTATTGCCAGTTCCCTGGCTTCCATATCATCTTTGCAGTGAGGTCCACCTCAACCCAATCTAATTAGAATTAAATCCTACGCCCCTCCCCCCTTCCCCACTACCCATTGTGTTTTGCTCTCCCGCTTTATTTGCCTCCATATCCCCATGTAGTCTACTGACCCCAGAAGGATGAGTGAGACTACAAAAGGTAACATTAAAAATAAGAAAGAAAGGACAGTTTTAGCCATGAAAACATCCTGAACAAAGGAATGCGGGAATAAAAGTCGAGGGTTGTCCTGGAGTCAACATAAAAGGCCAGCTGTGCACTTTAAAGTTTCTATGTCACAGGATGTGTGCTGCCCGTGGCCAGGGCTTTGCTTCCTACCCTTAGACAGCCAGTCAGGTGGAATGCTCTGGGCCCTGCTCTGGCTGCCTCCAAAGCAGAGCATCAACGGTCCCCTGGGAATATCAAAATAGCATCCCCGAATGAGGAGTAAATAATGATTTGAGAAGTTTTCTTTCTTTCTTTTTATAATTTACAAGGAAAAAATAAAATGCATCAGCAAGATAATCGCAGATGAACTTGCAGGATATTCTGATATAAACAGGAAGCTTGTCCCAGGGACTACTGAAGGATTCTTTCTACTGCAAGGGCGACTGTCACACCTGCCTGTGGCAACTGGTTGCAACATGGGAGCCAGAATTGCCCCTCACCCACTCCGTAGGACTCTCTCTCAAAGAGAGGAAAGACATGGGGTTTGGATTTGGTAAAACAAAATCAAGTCTTAATCGAAGAGGGATGTGCATGTCTGTACCAAATGACTGCGAAGTTTAAAATGTTATTGGGAAGACTTTGATAGAGAAGTTTAAGGCTGACAGTTAAAATGAAAATAAATGAGTTTCCGCCACCTCTAATAAGGATTTGGAAAGAGACCATTAACTCTCCCTGACCATGTGGATTGGGGGATAATGAACTGAGTCCTGCTTTTTGCCCTCCTGTCCCTCCAGTTTACCCTGTGAAGAAGAATCTAACCATGGTGGAGAGAAAAAGCACACCAGTGGCACCAAGCAAACCACTGTCCCAAGGTGGAGTCACTTATTCCTAGGACAGCAAACCAAGACTTAATTGCAGTTGCAATCTCTCCAGGACTGGAATTTTAAACCAATGAACCAGGAATTTTCTGATTGGCCTCAATGAAGTCATTTGTCACTTGGGCTCCCTCCATGCTCAAAAGGAAGAAGAGATAATTCACCTAATGGGACCTCCCACCTTTCTGCCCTAAAGGAAGGTGACCTGTCCTGAAGCAAACCTTTCTTCTCCTTGGCTAATAACTTCCTGCCCCACCCCTTTCCTGATAAAACCTTCCATTTTTGCACAACTCCTCAGATAATCCCCTCTACTTGCTAGGTGGGACACTGCCCGACCTCATGAATCGCTTAATAAAGCCAATTAAATCTTCAGATTTACTCGATTGAATTTTGTTTTTCTAACACTAGACTGGAGTGCGACAAAGCACATGGGGCTGGCTCACAGCCCTGCATTTTTACTTTCCAAGCAAGTGAGTTTGTACAAGCCCCGAGCCTCTCCTGGCCCATTTCCTCATCTCAAAATACTACTGATCTCACCTGCCTCAAAGACTTGTAGTAAGAATCCAATTTTACCATAAATATTAAGAAGGGTCATATTTGAACAGGAGACATGCCAGAGTACCTCAGGCCAAGCATGCAAATTTCTGCAAGTTGTTTAAAATCCACAAAACTCTGTTTTCTCCTCTGCAAAATGGGAATAATAATAGTACCATCTTCACCAAGTTGTGAAGATTAAAGGGACCCATGAAGGCCGCTTAGAACATGCTTAGGTAAAACCCAATACATATTATAATCACTGTATCAATAGTGGTTCTAATTGTTGGTCAATTAAATAATTGTTATAACTATCTAGTATAGGGCTTGGCATGCAGAGAGTGCCCAGGAGATAATAGTGGATAAACTAAGTTTTGCAACTAGTCATTTCCAGCAAAAAAGTGCTTCTTTTCTCCCTTGAGTATTCCAGCCAGAACAAAGTCTACTCACATTCATTGAGTTTCAATCTAGACAGTAACATGTCAGATGCCAGAACAAGCAGGAACACTGTGCTGCTCCAGGATTTGTGTTGCAGAATCAATATGTTTACTTATGTTGAGGAAGCAATGCTTTGATAAGGATCAATAGTTCTATAAATGAAAGTCCCAGAGAACTATATACATTTCCTTAAACATGAGGGATAAAGGTACTAATCTAGAGGCAGTTACTCTGTTTGACCCTTCTAGTAATTATAGATTGGCACTGTTACATATTTACATGTGAGGAAACCATATCTTAGTGCAGAAAGGCACCTTGCTCTGGATTCAAATTCAGACTTGTCTGATTCCAGAATCCATATAACTATCCACATAGCAGGATAAAGCCCTGGGCAAGACCAAGGCCCCTGCATTTAGAAGTGCTTATCAGAGTAACTTTGGAAGTTAGGACAACTTCATAAATGGTGGAAGTGGAGACAAAAATGTAAATGTTTCAGGTGAGAGTCTGATTATGAATGGAGGAAGTTCCTGCATTCAGAGGTTCAAAGGAGAGAGGTTCAAAAGAGAGACGTCACATGGGGATGGGGATCAGCTTTTTTGTGACCTAGTCCTGGAAGGGACATTGAGTTTTCTTGGGCAGAGCTAAGGGCCAGAGAAGAGAGATTGAGAGAGAAAGAGAGACAGAGAGAGAGAGAGATAAAGAGCCTTTCAGGGAGAGGTAAACAGAATGCCATGATACCAAGAGGCAGTGAAACCTGTGTTTTCTCCGAGCTGCCACTTGGTGGCTCTGTTACTAGCAAATTACTGATCTCAGACCTTCTGGCTCCCAAGGGTTGTGAAAATTAGGGATAAACATGCCCAGTGCCTCAATCAATGATGCTATTACTATGATTTTCCCAGGTAGTTCAGGGTAAGACACACAAAGAAGAAAAATATGTGCCCTAGTTAGGCACATAAGAACATGAATAAGAACAGAAATAACATAAGAAAACATGAAATAGTTAAACAAGAAAGAAAATTTGTCTCTACAAATACACACTTGCGAGTGTGTGAACATGAACTCAGACACATAACAAAAACACAGGAATATATCATTGGTGTCTCTGGAGTTGGGAGGGCTGGAGACCATTTTTACTTTTAGGACTAGAAATGATGGTTACTTTGCTAACTGCCTTCTTTTTCGTATCTGGAGACCTATCAGGACAAGAAAAAGAAGTCCCTTCCTCTGTCTTCAAATTCTTTAGTCAGACACTCGCCAACTCCGATGAAACGTGGGGTCTAGTCAAGGGGGCTGATCCCAGAAATGTGGCATATTTCTCACGACCACAGGACTAAAAAAAAGCACTCCAAAACAAGCAGCAACCCAAAAAAACAACATATTGCCATCCTGCAAAAAAATCCAAGTGTGCTGAAAAAACAACAACATATGGCTGGGCGGGGTGTGACCAAAAGGAATATAGTTATCACGTTTTGAACATTCCTTTTACAGACTTGAGTGAAAAGAAATTTTCTAGGACAGAACATGGAGTAGTCCCAATGCCTGTCTTTTTTTTTTTTTTTTTTTGAAAGCACAATTGGGGCAGTAAAAGCAAAGAAGGGCTCGTTCCAGGTGAGTTACAGCTGAGAGCCAGGAATGGAATCTCACCCTTGACCCAAGAATATGCTGAAAAGAACCAAAGCAGACAGAAGAGGAAGAGATAAGGCCGGCTCACTGCTTTGTAACCAGAGGGCTGTTGAGATTAAAACAGAATGAGGAATGGAATGTACTTGAACATGCTCATTATCAACACCAAAGCCACAATATACACTGATAATAGCTCTGGGGTGCCATCATTATGTACCTGGAATCTGGGTTTCATTTGAACAAAACAGAATCAGCTTCAAGTGCAGTGCTCTGCTGGGGATTTCTATTATATAACTGTTTCATAACTCAAGGTGAAGTCACACAGCAAGGCTGGAAGAGTACGGCGAAATGAGTTTTCAAACTTTGGGACTTTTGCTATTTATCTAAACCTGGTCTGTTTACCCACTAGTTATACAAACTGAGAGTAACCTACAACTGAGCCGCTCTCTGTAGCTTGGTACCCCAACAGGTCATTTGTTCATCAGGAAGTTATACAACACCTCCTTTGTACCAGGCCTTGAGAGGGAAAGACACACGAGACAGATTCCTGACCCCAGTGAGCTTGAAGTCTAGGAGAGAAAGAGTGTTGTGAACAGATGATGACAATGTACTGCTTGTAGTGTGATCGCAAATATCCACTACAATTCCAATGCTTTCTATTTTTAAACTGACTTCACCCAGTTCTTGCCTCCTTTCTTCTGTTCTACACCAGCTCTTGGTTGGTAGTCGAATAAATTAATTGCATTTGTCCATTCAAGGTATCTCATTATCTTTTGGAATAAACAGTGTCTTCAGGATAAACTCAGTCTGTTCTAAATGAATATCAACTCGGGAAAGTTGTCCTCGTCCGTTTGGGCTGCAGAAACAAAATACCACAGGCAGAGTAGTTTGTTAACAACAGAAATTTATTCCTCACAGTTCTGGAGTCTGGGAAATCCAAGATCAAGGTAGCAGCACGGTTGGCTTCTGATGAAAGCCCTCTTCTTGGTTCACTGTGTCCTCACAAGATGGAAGGGGCCAGGTTGCTTTCCCAGTCTGCTTTTATAAGGGCTCCAATCCCATTAGATCGTGAGGGTTCTGCCCTCATGATCTAATCATTCCCCAAAGGTCCTGCCACCTAATACCATCATCTTGGATGTTAGATTTCAACATAGGACACCAACATTCAGACCATAGCAGAAGCTAAATATAGTAAGTTCTGGATTCCCTGCACTGGACTCCCAGCCTTTTGTCTTCCTTTCCAGGGGACTGATGAGTTTGAAGTGGGGAGGAGGCAGGTAGTTGTGAGAGGCAGTATTCAAGTACCGTTTTGTTCTATCAGAGGAGGAATACTTGATACCTACTTGTGATGTCTCTACAAAGGAAGCCTGACTGGTCACTGAGTGTCCTACCCAGGATCACTGGGTGCTCACCCTATGGACATGACAGACATGGCTGTGGCAGAAGACTAGAGTTCCTAGGTCTCTAAGTCTCATCACGAGTCTTTTCCAGTCACCAGGTCTCTTAGTATTTTAGCATTCTCTGTAGGGATACTAGAAGTACTCGTGCCACGAATATGAATGAGGCTGAGCCTGTGCCCAGGCCCTCTTGGGGGATGCCTTCCTCAGTCATTCTGAACTACCTCCTAGGTGGCATCATCTTTCTCTGAACACAGGAATCCCCTAAGAGACTTGAAATTTTCCTAGGCTTCTATAATGAAAGGAAAAGCCTCTCTTCTGTGGATTTTCCCAAAACTCTCTGGTTATTTTTAACTATACACCTCCACAGATTCAGCACCAAGGCTAGGGAAAGCTCACATTTACCAATTATTGCCCTTCCTTCCTTCATCTCAGTGGAAGGGTTTTCAATTGTAGGGCAGGAACTCCTTTTCTGTTGCATCCTGACTTAGATGCCATTTGTATTCTATTTTCGTGAGGCAACATGTAGGGATGGTTACAAAGCAAACAAACAAAAATACCAAGTTACTAAAGCAATAAGATATATTAGGAAGTTTTTTTTTTTTTTAAAAATAAGGCCTCTACAACAGTGCTGTGATAGATCAGACTTTTTGAGGCAGATGCCCTAGTAATTCTGATAATACACTTTTTCTATCCTTGATTTCTGCCCCAAAGTGGTGTTTGCAGGAAACTCGAACTGAAACCATTTACTATTACTACACAACTTTTCCCCAAGATAATTAGAAAGCACACTGCATCTCCAGAAGCCCAGTACCCTCAGCTGTGAAAAGATTCTGAGAATTTGAATTTCACAACTTATGATATTATTAAAAATTTCAATGTTTGAGAAAGGAAATTTTATTCCAGTTATATTAAATTATAATAACTGTCACATCACAATTTCCAAAGGTATCTCCCATCAGCCACACTCTTCCATATGACCCTGTCTCCATCAAGATGTGAAATCTAATTCTCCTGTTCTTGAATCTGGGGAGGGTTGTGATTGCTTCTACTAATGGGGTACTGTAGAAGGAACAGTATGTGATTTCTCAGACAAGGGCATAAGAGGTCATGCATCCTCTGCTTTGCCCGTCATATCACTTATGTTTCCTGAGTTCCACGTATGACATCCAACTACCCTTGGGTTGCCATACTCTCTAGAATTCAAGATAACATGGAGATGCTAGGGGAGGAACTGTGGTCAGCAGCCTTAGTCTGAGTCATCCCAGCCCAGGCACCAGACACATGAGTGAGCATGCCTTCATGTAACCTAGCCCCCTGTCTGGCCAACCCCATCCTTTGGGTCTTTCCACCTGCTCTTTGAACTATTCTCACCGTTCCCTATCCTAATTCTTGACCCAAAAAATCATGTAGCATTAAAAAATGGTTGTTTTAGGCAACCAAATTTTGGATAATATGTTAGGTGGATTTAGCAACTGGAACAATGACTTAAATTATATGTTGCATATTTGCATATTTTTAAAACTTGTCTCAGTCAAGGACTAGGAACCAGACTCTATTTATTGAATCCAATATCCAAATGTGAGAATGAACCACTGAATTATGTTTCATATATTGAAGAAAACAGGAAATACCTTGGGTTTCTGTGAAGTACATAAATCAGTTTGGTGTGTGAACATTATGTAGAATTTTGGACAATTTGGTTTTGGGATAACCCTTGTAAAATTTTCTACAATAATGAAAACTGGATGATTCTTGGTGGGGGAAGGGAGACTATAAATAGCATGTATTTTTTCTCTCAAATAGAGATCTGCAGAAATTATTAAATTATTAAAAATAACTCTATATTATGAAGCTTACAATGGGGAGTGCAAAATTTACAGAACAAAGTTTTACTCCATTAATTTGGCCAAGTAACCTGCATGAAACTTTAATGTTTTTTGTTCTTTTTTTAAGATTTCGTTTATTTATTCATGAGAGACACAGAGAGAGAGGCAGAAACAAAGGCAGAGGGATAAGCAGGCTCCCTGCAGTGAGCCTGATGCAAGACTTGATCCCAGGATCACAACCCATGCTGAAGGCAGACTGAGCCACCTAGGCATCCCTAATGTTTCAATTACACTGAAACTATATTTTCTTAGGGGTAAGGGTAGAAGGAAAGGCTTTATCTCAACCTGGGTGGAGCTTGCTCTCCAACGAGAGAGTGGAAACTTTATATTCTGAAATCATTGATTCTAATGGAAGTGAGAGAGTTTCTCGAGTTGATCAGGCTCTGCTCCTCCTTCCTTGCTGTATTACATTGGGCATTTCTATATACATAAACTAATGAACTATGATAGGCCAAGAATATATGCAGTCTTGGGGTTAGGATATACCATACATTCTCTGATAGATATGAGCCTATAAGACTCCTGGGGAACCAATTTTGATCTTAACAGAATGTTCCAAGGATTCAACCCAATTCAGTACTTAACCCCTGCTATATGACAGACAATGCCATGACACCTGAAGACTCAAAAATGAAGAAGAAATGCTGCAGGTAGTATAAATGAATAATTACACTAGAAAGTGATTCATGTGCATATCTTTATGATAACATTTATTACATTGTGTTGAAATTGTCTGCATATGTGTCTGTCTCCTTAACTAGGGAAAACATTCTGTCTCACTCATCTTTCTTTCCACAGCATCTAGCATAGATTTTGGCTCAGAGAAGGCACTCAATAAATACCCTATAAAAATAATTGAGCCAGAAGTAAATAGAAAAAGAGGCATCTATATTGTGTAGAAATTCTGTAAGTCAGAAACCTAAGAATTGTGCTTAACTCCCCCTCCCTTTCTTCCAAAACCCACATCCACCTGTCCACAAGGCTCTGATGTTCCTCCCTTCTAAGTCTCTCCAGAATCTCTACTTTGCTGTTTTTTTCTTCTGTTACTGCCTTAAGTAACAGCGTGATCATCTTTTCCTTGGGCTGCTGTAATAGTCTCCTAACTCTTCCCCCGCTTTCTATCTTGCCTACTCCAATTCATTCACCACATTGCCAAGTTTCTAAAAGGTAAATCTGCTTATGTTATTTCCCTGTTTAAAAATCTTCAAGATCTTTTCTTTGTCTATATGCTCCAGTCCAAACCACCTTGAATAACATACAGGACTCTTCATGATCTGATCTAGAGCCACTTTTTCAGGTTCATTTCCCACACACATCCAAATTCTTCTCTAAAGTTGGTCAAAATGATTGTTAGTCTCACCATGGTTGTTGGAAATGACATGGTTTGTACATCCTGTTCTCCTGACTATGAATCCACTTTCATCTTCTTCCTCTCTACCCCCATCGTTATTATGTCTGGCAAAGTTCTACGTATCCTTCAGGGATCACTCTAGCAGAGTTCTTACCTTCTTTGTACTGTCATTATGCTTTTACTCTGTCACAAGGGAGGGCAGAGCCTCTAGCCTGAAGTTGCCTGAGTTCATATTCTACCTTCAAGACGTACCAGCAGTGATCTTGGCCATGTGCTTAACATCTTGGTGCCTTCATTTTTTCATTGGAAAAGTGAATCTTCTGGGTCTCTGCAGGCTGACTTTCATGGACAGCCCCAGAAGACTGTATTGCCTTCTGCTAGGATTTAGCCAATAATAATTATTACTTGAGCATGAAGCAAATGGGGCTCCTACACAAGCTTTGTTTGGTGAGAATGATTCTGCTGCTGTTAAAATGTTTGAATTCACTGTCTTAGCCAAGTTCCTCACTGTATAGATAGGGAAAATAATAGCTGGTAAAGGATAAATGTAGTAAAGAATAAAGGATAAATCTAGTAAAAGGATTATCCAAATTCACTATAAGCCCTTTGAAACATTTTCATTTATGACAGGGAAGTTCAGGTCTCCACTCCATCTGTTACCTTGAGTGTAATAAGCCCTGGAAAATCGAAGAATTTGAGCCCATAGAGTACAAGGAGGAACACTACAGACCTTGAGGCAAACACTGTAATGAGGCCAAGCTCATTGCTTTGTTAGAGGCATTGCTTGCCAAATGGAATTGGCTGTGGAGGGAATGCTCTGGGGCAGAGCCCTTGGGAGACTAAGGACAGTGCATTACAACAAGCAGACACAATTAGGCCACGATCCATTCTGCATGGTTTCCTTCACCAGAGAGCTGGCGCTGGAGACCAGATTTCCAAGGAGTCGGTCAGATGGCAGGCATATGAGATGCAATTGTGAGGTTCAGTCTTGTAGATCCACTTCATTGCTGAAATAGAGACACAAAAACTGAGGAGTCTATAGTCCAAATGGCAGGAGAGAGCTCCCTGTAGGAAACCACACACTTATTCTTTCTAACTACTTTCCTCTGTGTTCTTGCTAGTAGGAACTTGGAGAAAAAGGAAGCAGGCTTGATGTCATTAGCAATATGGTAGTAGTGGCCATCTCTGCCTCCCTCAACCTTTAATAAGTAGTAGTACGTGGGCTAGCAGGTGCTCAACTGAAAGTATTCATGAATAAATCAATGAAGGAAGGAATGAATAAAAAATATCATGTACCGTGTCTGAGCCATTTGGATAACTGGCTGCCAGGGACTGAATATGTCCTCCGTAAATTCATATGTTGAACCCTAAACCCCCAAGTGATGGTGTTTGGAAAGGGGGTTTTCAGGAGATAATTAGGATTAGATGAGGTCATGTGGATATGACCCACATGATGGATTAGTGTCCTTATAAAAAGGGACACTGAAGTGTTTGCTTGCTCTCTCTCATGACACACACTCAAAGAAGAGTTCATGTGAGCACACAGTGAGAGGTGGCTTCTCTTCAAGCCAGGAGGAGTCTCACCAGAACCTGCCCATGCTGAGGAGTCTCACCAGAACCTGCCATGCTGGACTTCCAGCCTCCAGAACTGAGAAAATAAGCCACCCGGTCTATGATATTTTGTTATGGCAGCTGAAGCTGACTAATACACTGGCTATAGTTGCATTGTTTTTGTTGCTGTTGTTAAAGAAATAGAATGACTTTCACTTGCCAAGAGAGAACAGAATTATTTTGAGACTGAGATGCAGTGAAGAAGTTTGCTATGCCAGTGATGTTCAAATATTGACTCTAACATTCAATACATATTGCCATCTAAAGGGCTGGGCCTTATATTAAACTCTTTAGTAGTAGTAAAACAAGCCCCTAATCTCTTATTCAAAACTATAGGGACCAGATCTGTTTCACAATTTGGAATTTTTGAATTTTAGAAAGATTAGGTGCATATGCCATATATTTTCTCTTATCCGCAGTGGGTTCTGAGCAGCACATCATAACCATTCATGCTATTATTTCTGTAGGAAGGCATATACATATTCATACTAAGTGGAATTAACTTTGATTGTATCAACTCAATTCATGTCATGTTTAAACACAAAATAATTTTGCTAGAAACTTACAAAAGCTTTTGATGTTGAGAGTTTGGGGATTTAAATTAAGGGTAAGAGCTCGTGTGGACCTGTAGTAATAATAGCTATATTTAATGCTTACTGTATGTTAGGGCTGTACTAAACACTTTACATGTATTAGTTTATTTAATCTTTAAAGAAGAAAGACAACTATTAATAGACTCATTCTATGTTGAAAACTACTCTTAGAGACTTTATACCTGCCTTTCACCACATAGCTGGTCACCTTGTTGCTACCAGTCCCCACTGCCTCCGGCTGTCTGAACAGAGAGGTAAAGAAGGTTGGTCTGCCACAAGGTAGAGAAGATTGAAGAAGATCCAGAGACAAGAGATAGAGAATGAGGAAATATTTTTTATTGTCAATTCCTGGTTTTAGTCCTCCTTGAGGTTTTACTTCTTTTCTGGGTTGTAAGACATTCTTGTTTTTGGAATAGACTCTGAATTTTTACTTAATCTAGCTTTTATTTTTTAAAGATTTTATTTATTTATTCATGGGAGACACAGAGACACAGGCAGAGAGAGAAGCAGGCTCCATGCAGGAAGCCTGACGTGGGACTCGATCCTGGGATTCCAGGATCACACCCTGAACCAAAGGCAGACACTCAACTGCTGAGCCACCCAGGCGTCCCTACTTAATCTAGCTTAAGAAGGTTTCTATTACTCGCACATAATTAGTGGCTAACTGATACCATGTGTGTCAGATATTTATTATGCAGTTTTGATAGGGAAAACATTGAATGTTATTGAACACTGAAAAATTAGGGGACCCTACACTAAAAAACAGCAAAGTCAAACAAAGCTCCTCTGATTAGTAGTCAAGGTAGTTCTCACACTGAGGTTGTCTACCTGATAAGCCATTTCTACTACATGATGTTGCCTTTTACCATGAAGAACTGAAGTTTTCCAGATAACTAGCTGAATATTACATTTGGTTAAAGGTTTCATGGTGCAGCATCTGAAGCTTAGAAAGAATACTTTCAATGCAGAACCACTACACATGGAAGAATGACAGGTAGGAATGTTGAAAAGTTTCATTATACATTGAACAATAAAAAAATTGACCAAGGTGAGTGGGTTGTAATTCTCAGGGTTTGAATGTGTTGGACAGAGGTGGAGGGGGTGAAGAGAACAGCAAGAGCACAGCTCTTTGTCAGTGTGAACAATATCCTCTGAGTTGGCCATTAGCTCAAGGCCATTTCCATAATGAATGGTGACAATATTGCCAATTGCTCCTGGGGTGACCGTAGATCTTCTGTGGATGCTGTAGGTCTTAGCTCCTCTTTGGCAGCATAGATGTTTCTTTTATTTATCTGGGCTATCTTATACAATATACTACCTAATTTACTACTTGAGAGCATAACATTTAGCAGGCAAGCCACAAAACACACATTTCACTGTAGCAGCTGTTCTACAGCCAGAAGAGGTGAACTGCAATGCCAAATTCAATACTCTGACGCAGGTAGGTTCTTGGTTTTCTTTGTCTTTGAAAATGGCTATGGGGTTTATGGGCATCCTTAGAATGGACATTTTTGCTTTAAAGACTTTAGTTATTTATTCATGAGAGACATACAGAGAGAGAGGCAGAGACATGTAGGCAGAGGGAGAAGCAGGCTCCACGCAGGGAGCCCGACACGGCACTCGATCCCAGGACTCCAGGATCATGCCCTCAGTCAAAGGCTGGCACCAAACCACTGAGCCACCCAGGTGGCTAGACACCTGGTGTCCCTAGAATGGACATTTTAGCCAAACTGCATACCTGTGTTCTACAGACAAAGCTTGACTAAAGACTGGTTTAATTCTTCAGGTATTATCTTCTTAGTGAAATTTGGCAAGGGAGTATACTTGTGGCACAACATGGTATATGAGAAAGAAGTATGTTTGTTAAGAGACCCTGGTCTAGGTGAGACTCAGGGTTCAGTCCAGACATGGCTAGGACTTTGAGTGTTACTTAAGTTCTCTGAGACTGTTTCCTCACCTTGAGAATGAACAGATTAGATAGATGATTTTAAAGATCCTTCCAATTTTTAAGCTTGAACATTTTAGAGTTCTTGGAAATCTTTTAGTGTAAAGAATTTAGGGGGCAGCTGAGTGGCTCAGTGGTTGAGCATCTGCCTTTGGCTCAGGTGGTGATCCTGGGATCCTGGGATCGAGGCCTTCATCGGGCTCCCTGAGGGGAACATGCTTCTCCCTCTGCCTGTGTCTCTGCCTCTCTCTCTCTGTGTCTCATGAATAAATAAGTAACATCTTTAAAGAAAAAAAAAAGAATTTAGTAAGGTTGGTAAATAAGGCACAGAAGGTAGACTAAATTAATTAATTATTAAAATCTGGGCATAGGTGTGGTGTGTATTTCTCTGAGAATTGGTTTTACCAAATAGAAACTCTTGGGAAAATGGTTTCAAAATTGCAGAACTATTGTGTGAATGAAGCTAATTAGAAAACAAATTTGTTATTTTATTTTATTTTTTAATAATAAATTTATTTTTTATTGGTGTTCAATTTGCCAACATACAGAAAACACCCAGTGCTCATCCTGTCAAGTGCCCTCCTCAGTGCCCGTCACCCATTCACCCCCACCCCCTGCCCTCCTCCCCTTCCACCACCCCTAGTTCGAGAAAACAAATTTTAAAATGCTTACCATTTTGGGAGATTCTGCTATTGATTTATTTTTAAGGAATGCCTAGCCCTTATGACTGCCATCTAGTGGACACAATAATAATTACACGATGCAAAGGATAAATTACACGATGCAAAGGGGCTCCAGCAACCCCTCACAAACGGGATTCTAGAATGTGATTTCAGTCAGTTCTCCCACCAGTACATGCCATTCTAACTTAAATTATTTAATTTACATTTTTTAAGGAGAAGTATCTCATTAGAGACATTAGAAGTATTTGTTGGCTTTTTAGCTAGTCAGCCTTCTTTAAGTAATAGAGCAAGATTTCTTTGTGGGAAATACTTTTTCCCACTGGGAATGTGATCCAGGCTTGAATGTGGATCTTGAACAGAACAGTCATTCTGACTATGAGATGGAAAGTGGTAAAGTGTCTTCACATGCCTGCCAAAAAATTGCTTTTGCTACTTCGACCCACAACCTTACCTGTTACTTCTCATTTGTCTCATTTAACGCTCCAGTTTTCCCATTAAGTTTTTAAAACCTCCATATATTTTTAATAAAGTCTCCATTGTATGTACAGGAGGCGGATTTTATTTTGTTCTTTGTAACTTGAAGGCCTTAACTTATATATTAGGAGGTAAAGCATACGAGGCAGTTATGGTAATATTTGCAGCAAAACAATGGCCCTAAGAGCTGCCATTTATTGCTTTAACTTACGGGCCATGGCCAGGCTAAATTTTTGCCATGTACTCTTTATTTAATCAGCAGAACTATCCTTTGCACTGTTACTATAAATCCCTATTTTGAAGGTAACACAAGTTCTACCTTAATGAAAGGTAGAGCCTCGGTAAGCTGCAGCCATTTCTGGTGATCAGCAGAAAGCACAGTGAGGCTACTTTCCCCCCATAATCTGTAATACAGACATTGCATTTCTTTGGCTGCAGCCTGGGAATGTTAGTAGCCACATTACCTTGTGAGCTTATTTGTATTTGTTAGCCAAAACCCTACCTTATCTTTCATTTGAGTTGCTATCAAGCACTTCCAGGTCACATAGCTTTGCATGGTCCTGCCTTCTCAAGAGAACACAGAACAATCTGACAGAGACGAGGAGGAAGGAAGCATTCCCCTCTGTCCCCTGATTTTCAATTTGTCCTTGGAGTCATTCTGATTCATACTGTCCCAGCCAATTCTGGTCCCCAGGAGTGATTGTGAAGCCAAATTTAAATGCTCTAATGGAGCACAGCCACACTCCCCTTCCTTTATTTTTTCTTACCACATGTAAAACAGGGTGAAATTTTAAAGAAGAATTTAATTATCTACTGATAGCAAAACAAAACAAAGACAAGAAATCCCCAGGAGGCAATATAAGAAGTCTGAGTCAGAAACATTATAGAGTTACTTGATCCATTGCTAACTTTATTATAACAGATCCTGTTGTACTCTTTATCCTGTCTGAGAGTCTATGAAAAAAAACGATACCTTTAATTCTTTTTTTTTAAAAGATTTTATTTATTTATTCATGAGAGATGCTGAGAGAGAGGCAGAGATATAGGCAGAGGGAAAAGCAGGCTCCCTGCAGGGAGCCCAACTCGGGACTCCATCCCAGGACCCCGGGATCACAACCTGAGCCTAAGGCAGAAGCTCAACCATTGAACCACCCAGATGTCCCCATACCTTTCATTCTGAGGCTTTCCCCTCTTCTCTTCTCATCAGAACAGAGATCATGGCCACAAAGATATTTACGGGAAAATAATAAATTTATCCACTTATCAAACGAATATTGATTGAGCTATAATAAATGCCTGAATAAATAAATGGAGACTTCAAGTCATTTTTAGAACCAGCTAATTTTTAGAGCATGTCCTTTACTTCCATCCATAGAGACCCCTTTGTCTTCAGTTCTCACTGCTTCTCTGAGCCACTCGAAGTGCCCGGAAAGACTGCCTGCATGCCATCCCACAGGAAAGGCTCTGACTAGGGGAGCTTAGAATCAGCAGCACAGAATTTTCTCTAAGTAAAGCCAATTGATTTCTAAAGGAATTGAAATCTGATGCCATACTCATTAGCACAGGCCTATGAATAACTGAGCCAACCAGGCATTCCAACATTAGTGCTCCACTGAATGAAGTGATTCTCTTGTGGCCTGAGAGACCTGACCATGCCTGTATCAAGGACCTGCTTACCCACAGGGGCAGGCCCGTATGGCAGCCACTATCTTAGATCCAGAGCCATCCCAGGCCAGCAAGGAATATTGTCACCATTCATTTAGAGCCCCAAAGGGTAGATGACAAACCCAGAGGCCTGCTTCACATTGACAACATCTCCATACCCTAAAACCTAAAATTGGCTTGACCTCTGTGTACTTATCAGCAGCAGCACTGGTGTGGCACTGATGAACTTGGGGCCCAGGGAGGTTGTACCCCTCTTGGTTGTCTGACTCACTGCCAAGCCTGTAAGAGGAGACATGCTTTTCTCCATCTAGTTATTAGAAAATAGCCACTGAAAATAAAATCAGCAGTGAAGACAAAAATGCCTTTGCTTATGACTTAAATGTTTCCTTTTCTCCTACAGCCTTGCACACTTCAAACAATGTAATCCTCTCTTTTTGTGCATATTCTATCTTGAATAGTCTACTGGTTAAGAGCCTGAGCTTCAGTCAGATGGACTCTTTTCTAACTGCACGGTGGTGAGCAAATTACTTAAATTCCCTGAGGCCAGATTTCTCATCACAAAGTGGAAATACCAATAGCTCTACCTGTAAGGTGGTCGAGAATGCTTAAATAAGATTATACACACACACACACACACACACATGTATAGTGCTTAGCACAAAATCTAACCTAGTATAATGCTTAGCACAAAGTCTAACCTAGTAAGTGCTCAATAAATTTAAATATTACTATCACTAAATGAACTTATACATATGCCTAGTCCAGAGTAGGTTATTAACAAATGTTAGGAGAGTGTTTGTAAACTATGGAGCGCTATTCACGTGTAACATCTGAATGTTGTTAGCACTCTCTTAATGATGAAGCATTCAGTTCAGTCATGGTCCAGTAAGAGATGAGTCAGAAGGAAAATTAGGGCACACAGCAGATGGCTTTCCCAAGCATATGACCTGCTAGATCTTGAAAATCAGCCTAGCCACTGGTCACCTAAAATCCTGGGGTATTTTTCAGTTGAATTTCTATCACATATTTTCCTCTCTTGTTGTCCTTGCTAAAAGGTATGACCTTTCTTCTTTAAAACATGAAACACTCCAAGAGAAGTGTTAACAGGAAAAAGTTCAACTCTGGTCTTTTACCCTCCCCTAGAGTCCTTTTTATTCCTGCTGCCTGCATTTTAATCTGGTCCATAAGTGTGGATTAGAACTCAAGTCTGGGTATGGCCAATGGCCCCTTTCTTTAGGTTCTCTTTGGACATCTAAAAGCAGCTGAGCTATTTAAGAAAAAGTTGACAGCAAACTGATGATTCTGGAACCCATTGACAATGAAACGGTGTGTTTCAGAATGGCAAAATAACCTCTGCTTCTCTTTCTTGATTGTTTTCATGTGTTGTTTTAAGACCCTCTGGATACTATATATGTCAGATAATGAACAGAGCTTCTGACAGGTCTGGGGTACAGCTAAATAGGCCAGGATTGATGAAGAAGCACTGCTAGCTTGAGCTAAGTAATTAGGTGGTGTTAGAACATGATTTTGATCCTGTTTAGTGTGTCTAATTTAATAAACTCTTGAAATTCTTTTCAAGGTTGCAAATAATTTATGGCACACTAGAACTTCACTTCAGCAGTTCCCAAAGCATGGTTTGTGCATCTCTGAGGGTCCCTGAGACTCTAGAGTTCCCTCAGGCAAAAACATCTGTCATAATAATGCCAAGATATTAGGGGACCTTTTTTTACTGGGTTGACATTTGCACTAATTGTGCAAGAGCAATAGTAGGCAAAACTGTGTGAGTCGCGATCATGGTATCTATTTTTTATTTAACATTGCATTCTTCAACACCGTATGCTGACAGTAAAAAAAAGGAAATGCCAGTTTCACTTAACAATACAATTAAAGAAGTAAAAAAAAGTATTAGTTTTATTAAATCTAGACTTTTGAGTACATGAAACACCATGCTTACTTAGAAGAAGGACTGACACACTATGGTTACTCAGACTTGGACATTTGGCAGATAATTTCTTAAAAAGCTGAAGACAATGGATCTTTCACCTGAAGGAAAACAATTTACAGTATTTGTTGCCAGTGGTAAAATTTGAATTTTCAAATTCAAAATCAAATTCTTGAAAACTTGAATCTATCACTGTGGGTGTGGAAACTTTTTAATATTTAGCGATGTTGCTGATGATATAGGTGGTGATATCAACAAATATGGCTTTTTGATTTTGTATAATAACATCTGTGAACATTTGGAAAACTTGCATGACTCAGTGAAGCAATACTTTCTAAGTGACCAAAGCATGATGTTAAAATGGTTTTGGATTCTACATTGTAGCTTTTTCAATGAGTTTTAGTGTAGTTTCAAAGAATACTTAAATTACCTAAAAAGGCTATTAACATACACCTTCCTTTCCCAACTGCACACATCTGGGTGATGTATACACATTTCTGACTCAAGGCTTTTTCTGATCCCTTTAGAATTTCTTTGGCTTGTTCTTGAATTAGTGACCATGGGGTATAGGAGCAGGTGTACTCCAGCATCCTGCCCTGCAGGTGCACAATTCGGGGAGACCTTCTGTATGCTTCTCACAGATGTTGGTGGATGTAAAGCGTCACTGCCTAAGATGGACACTTTAGTAATGCACCCTTCTCTTGATTTTTCCTCCTGGCTTGCCCCTCTCTCACTCTTGCTTCCTGAGATCACCTCCCAAATAAACTGCCTGCACCCATATCATAGTCCCAGGCTCTGAGACAACCTAAATCTGTAGGCCTGCTATGTTTAGGTAGTACAAGTAACTGAGGATGTAATGCTAGAAAAAGCCATGTTGTAACAAGCAGGTGAGTCTCACTGTGTTGATGATAAGGAACTATTGTGTGATTTGAGACAAGATAATAAGATTTCTTCATTTTACAGTGCATTATCCATCCCATTGGATATAATCTTTATATACAGAAAAGTAACACTCATGTACCTTCTACCCACAGAAAGAAATAGAAGAGTAGCAGTGCCTCAGAAGACCTGTGTGTCCCTCTCTAGCATGATCAGATTTTAATTTTTAAAAGAAGGCCATGGTGGCTGCATAACCAATGGATAGGAGGAGGATCAATGGAACAATAAACACCCACCCATATTTCAAGTCTTGACCATATTATCACTTTTATATAAAGTCTTTCTTGATATTTAGGTTGAATACTCTCCTTGCTAATCTTGATGAACTCCAGAGCTTTTTGGCGGCAATTAAAATCCTTTACAGCACATACGTAACTCTGCTTTAAAACACACACACACACACACACACACACACACACACACAAACACCAGTTTTATTGAAGTATAATGAACATACTATATAATTCACCCACAGAATATGTACGATTTCAGTGTCTTTTAGTATATTCAGAGTTTTGCAATCCTCACTATAAGCAATTTTAGAACACTTCCATCACCTTAAAAAGAACCCCCATGGCCTTTAGCTATCACCCTCTTCTATCTCCCTGATCCCATTCCCACTCTCAGCCCTGAGCAAGCACTAGTCTACTTTATTGGTTTATTTTTTTTAATTTATTTATTTATTCATGAGAGACACAGAGAGAGAAAAAGAGAGAGAGAGAGAGAGAGAGAGAGAGGCAGAGACACAGGCAGAGGGAGAAGCAGGCTCCATGCAGGGAGCCTGATGTGGTACTGGATCCCAGGTCTCCAGGATCAGGTCCTGGGCTGAAGGTGGTGCTAAACGGCTGAGACACCCCGGCTGTCCATACTTTATTGGTTTCTATTGGTTTTTCTATTCTGGACTTTTAAAAAATATTTTATTTATTTATTCATGGGAGAAACAGAGAGAGAGAGAGGCAGAGACTCAGGCAGAGGGAGAAGCAGGCTCCATGCAGGGAGCCCGATGTGGGACTCGATCCCGGGTCTCCAGGATCACACCCTGCGCTGCAGGTGGCGCCAAACCGCTGCGCCACCGGGGCTGCCCCTATTCTGGACTTTCATATGAAGGAAATAATACAATTTGTGGCTGGCTTCTTTAGTATGTTTTCAAAGTGCATCCATGTTATAGCATGTATCGGTACTTCCTTTCTTTTAATGGCTGAAAAATATTCCATTGAATGGACATAATATATTTTGTTTATCCATTAGTCCATGATAGGCATTTGGGAAAGAACCCAACCTATCACTTGACATTTGGCTATTATGAATTCTATCATAAACATTTATGTACAAGTTTTTGTGTGGACATGTATTTTTAATTCTTTTGAGAAGACATTTAGGAGTGGAATTGCTTGCTTATATGGTACCCCTATGTTTAATCATTTGAGGAACTTCCAGACTGTTTTCCAAAATGGCTGCACCATTTTAATTCCCAATAGTAGTGTATGAGTCTTCCAGGTTCTCTACATCTTCACCAACATTTCCATAATCTGGCTTTTTTTTTAATTTTTATTTATTTATGATAGTCACAGAGAGAGAGAGAGAGAGAGAGAGACAGAGGCAGAGACACAGGCAGAGGGAGAAGCAGGCTCCATGCACCAGGAGCCCGATATGGGATTCGATCCGGGGTCTCCAGGATCGCGCCCCTGGGCCAAAGGCAGGTGCCAAACCTCTGCGCCACCCAGGGATCCCATAATCTGGCTTTTTGATTCTAGTTATCCTGATAGATGTAAGACTGCCTTAAAAAAAGAAAAAGACCATGAGCTTTTGGAAAACTGGAATCAGATTTCATTCATCTGTACATTTCCAGTGTCTAAGATTGTGCCACTGGAAGTCCATTTATTTAGTGACTGAGTGAGCAAGCAGATAGAAGTTTGAAGAAATGAATGGGCTTAAAAAGTAAATTGACTTTAACTCTTTCCTCATCTTCTCTTTTTCTTTTATCCCCAAGTCCAAGTGGTTGCTAAGTTCTCCTAATTCTCTCTGTAATATCTTATTTGTCTCCTCTTTTCCATTCTTAATTTGTTCCTAAAAGGATAGCCACCATACTGGTCACCCTAATTCTAGGCTTTCTCTTTTTCGCTCCATCCTATTCATGAAATGGGTATATATGGCCACTCTATTCACTTTCTTAAGACACTGTTTTACAAAACTCATTTCTTATTCACAACTTTCATCAGTTCCATTGATTAGCAAATAAAATTTTTCTTTTAGAGCCTGATATCCCTTATCCAACACTTATTCATGATGTAGGGAATCTGGTCACTTATTAGTGCACCGTACTGCCAGTTTCACAATGGAATGCCCATAACTCTCATTTCTCTCCATTGTAATCTTTTATCCCTTCTTCAATGTATAGGTTAATAGCAATGTTTTATTTATTTTAAATTTTATTTATTTGACAGGGGAAGAGAGAGAGAGAGAGAGAGAACGCAAACAGGAAAGTGGCAGAGGGAGAGGGAGAAGCAAGCTCTCTGCTGAGCTGGCAGCCTGATGCATGGCTCAACCCCCGGACCCTGGGATCATGATCTGAGCTGAAGTCAACAGCTCAACTGAGGGGCCCCAATGGCAACGCTTTAAAATGTTTCCACTCCTTTCCTGACTTCTCAGTTTGCTGGGATTTTTGCCTGTACATTCTACAATCCTTATTTATATTTCTACTACTTAGCCTTCTATTGGCAAACACTATTCTTGCTTTCTTTCAGAGGGAGTTCCTTGAGAACAAGGACTATGATTTCATCAACCTGAGTATAATGGCTTATGTACAATAATTGATAAATATTTAGGAAGCTAATCACTAAACAAGCAAACAAATATGCAGATAATTTTAACTATGAATCAACTTTATAAAAATAGTATGAGAAGGGAGTATAGTCTGGTGGGGGGTCCTTACTTTCCATAGATGACTCCAACCATTACTTAATTAGCTGTTTGGAAAAGCCATTGCTCATAAGATGAATGTGACGGGAAGGTGGCAATGACTCAGGATAAGCTCACCCACAGAAACAAAGGAACTGAACTTTTTCTGAAAACTTTTCAGGAGCATAATCCTCTTGTGTTAGAGAGGCTCATCAAAACCTCACCAAGTTGTCTGTTGGACTGTGTTATTACTTACCCTGACTTCCCTTCTTTATAACAGCAACAGCAGTAACAACAAAAGCAATCGACTGACTCAAAATTTACTTGGGCAAGAAACTTGTGTTCTCTTACAGGAGGCTAGAGGTTAGACAGCATCTTAAACTATGGGCCTTTTGTGGAAGGTGGATCCTCTAACAAAGTCTTTTGTGGAAGGTGGATCCTCTAACAAAGCCATTGCAGATTATTGCATCTGTCTTCTCACAAAAACCCCAGGTATGTTTAAATAGCAATCTTGTGTATTTAACCCTTGTTCTTTGTGCACTTAGTGCCAACCAGACAGACTGTGTTGATGTGGGATTAACATTAATGCAAAATAGCAAGATAGAGTGAGAGAAACTTGTTCAGAGAAATCTTTATGTAAATACAAACATGTTTTCATTCAAAGGCCTGGTGGGGGGAAATGTCTGCAAAGAAGGAAGTCATAGGGTTTCAAATTTGGAAGTTTAACCGTTTTGATTCCAAATGATGATGATAATGAAGAAGAGGAAATATTTTGTGTGCCAGATAAGGCATGGATTTCTATCCCCCTCTAACTTTTGATTTAAAAATATAGTACCACTTCATTTTACATGATATTCCAAGGGGAGTGAGAACTTTTGCCAAATTGCCAATTATTTCTATGTTTAATCTTTAGTATAAGAAGGATAGGTCCAAAATCTTTGCTAGCTTGTTTCATAAATCACTATTCAATGTCAATGTGAAATTTTTCCTTTAAATGTATTTGCTATGAAATACATTAGGCTTTTTTTCTATCTCTTATCTTTGATAAATTACAGCATAAATACTATGAATATCCAGTTTTCTTTTCTGTAGTATCATTAAAGAAGAGGTTGTGTCATTCTGAGTACATTTTCTCAACCCATCTTTGTTTATCAATGGGATTGGTCACTAGATGGCACCAGCAGCTAAGCTGGTGAATTGAAAAATGTCTTTGTTAAATCTGCACTGCCAACCCCTGGCAAGGATTGTCATTATCATCACTTTGATATTTTTATTTTTCAAGAAAAGCCAATAGGTAGAAAGACAATGTTGCTTTCTAAATTTGTTGCAATTATAAGCATATATTTTAAAACAAAATATCCCCCAGTTTTAATATTCATTCTACTGCTTAGGGGTGATTTGAAAATGATTAGCTGAATCTCCAGCTATGAAAGACTCTATGATCTTTGAAAAAGTAGTAGATGCAAGTTGCCAAAATAATTCAAGCTGAAAAGTATTTTATATGTTGAATTTGTCAGGTAGCTCAGTCTTCCCCTTCGTCCTGAATTGATTCCTCCATCCTGGAGATTATTTGAATTTTACTTCCTCTGCAGTCGTCTGGTTGATTATAGAAGAAGAACTGAAATTGGCAGGCTGTGTTGACATGCACATTTAGATGATAGCACTGTGTGCATATACTATGACCCTTCTATTTCCATACAATCTTTGCTCACTGTGGACAAAAGGAATCTCATTCATCTTAGAGCCGTAGGCTAGAATTAATTACTTCTAGAAATCTATATAAGGTGAAGTTTTTACATATTTATAAATGAGTTCTCATTTCCCCAAGAGTTCCTGTAACTGCCACCTAAGATTTCTTTCTTAGGGAACTGTGTCCACAGGTGAGGTTAATCGCCCATGCACTATTCATATTCAGAATATAGTTTACTACTATTTCCCACCAGTCTCCTTTCTGAGAACTTTAGTTCAATTAATCTGATATACTCAGTCTTTCTTCTTTGCCTTTTGCCTTTGCTTGAGCTCTTCTCTACCTGTATACCTCATCTCTTCTCTTCACCAATGCAACACTGTTTCAAAGGTATATCTTCAAGATCAACCTCCTCCATGAGACCTGCCCTGTCCCCCTCAAACTGATATTTTTTCCTTTGTCTTGACTCTCATAAGACTTATATTCTGTAGTAAAATACACAGCCTATTGCACTGGTCAAAAATTCAACACATTTTACCATACCACTATTTCTAAGTGCCATTCTCAGTGATGAGGACAGAACAATGAATGAGAGAAATACCTCCATCCTCACAAGGTCTGTCTAATGAGAAAAACAGATCATAAAATATAATTTAATGGAATAGAATAAAGGGGCTGGAAATATGCTCTTATAGTCAGCTAATCTTTGACAAAGAGAAAAGGCAATACAATGGAGTAAACAGATCATAAAAATGTAGTTTACATGGAATAGAACAGAGAGGCTAGGAATATAGTCAACTGATTTTTGACAAGTAGAAAAGCAATAAGATTAATAAATGGTCCTAGAACAACTGAACATCCACATGTAAAATAATGAATCTAGACACAGACCTTACACCCATCACAAAAATCAACTCAAAATGGATCATAGATTAAACGTAAAATGCAAAATTATAAAACCCTTAGAAGATAGCATAAGAAACAACTTAGATGATCTTGAGTACGTTGATGCCTTTTTAAGAAACAACTCCATGAAAGAAATATGATTAATAGTTGGGCTTCATTAAAATTAAAAGTTTCTTCTCTGAAGAAAAAAAAACTACTCTGAGAAAGACAATGTCAAAAGAATGAGAAGACAAGCCACAGACTGGAAGAACATATTTGCAAAAGCCACATCTGAAAAAAATACTGTTACCCAAAATATACAAGGAACTCTTAAAACTCAACAATAAGAAAGCAAACAACCTGCTTAAAAATTGAGCCAAAGACCTTTACAGGCATCTCACCAAGGAAGATATACAGATGACAAGTAAACATGAAAAGGTGCTTCATATCACATATCAGAGAAATGCTAATTAAAACAATAAGATGCCACTACACGTGTATTAGAATGGCCAAACTTTATAACACTACCAACACCAAGTGCTGCTGAGGATGCGGAGCAACAGGAACTCTCATTTATTACTGGTGATAATGCAAAATGGTACAGACACTTTGGAAGACAGTTTGACATTTTCTTTTAAAAAAGTTTTTGCCCTAGGATCCAGTAATCACACTCCTCGGTATTTACTCAAAGGAGGTGAATACTTATGTCTGCACAAAAATCTTCACAAAAATGTTTATAGAAGCTTTATTCATAAATACCAAATTTGGAAACCATCATGGTGTTCTTAAGCAGGTGAATGGTTAAATAAACTGTGGTACATTTAAACATTGTAATATTATTTAGCACAGAAAAGAAATGAGCTATGAAGCTATGAAAAGACATGGAGGAAGCTTAAATGCATACTAATAAGTGAAAGAAGCCAATCTGAAGAGACAATATACTGTAGGACTCCAATATGTTACATTCTGGAGAAGGTGAAACTATGGAGAAAATCAAAAGATCAGTGGTTGCCTGAGGTGGGAGGATGAATAGGCAGGGCACAGAGGATTTGTAGCGTGGTGGAAGTACTCTTTATATAATAATAATGGATCCATGTCATTATACTTCTGTCCAAACCCATAGAATGTGCAACAGCAAGATTGAACCTTAATGTAAACTATGGGCTTGGGATGATTATGATGTGTCAAAGTAGGTTTATCCTTAAACTGTACCATGCTGGTATGTGGTGTTGATAATGGGGGAAGCTTTACTTCTGAAAGGGGAGGGAATATATGGGAAATCTCTATACCTTCCTCCTCATTTTGTTGTAAACCTAAAATTGCTCTAAAAATAAAGTTTTGTAGTAGTTTATACACAAAGGGTATGTTAGGAGAAATCAAGCCTGCCATGTCTGATCTAGCCTGGAGATTATAAAAGGCCTCTCTGGGGAAGGCATACTAGACAGGCTCTTGGAAGAGGGGTAGAAGGTAGTCAGATGACTGGGAATTGTAAAGAGAATTCAAGGGAGAAGAAACTAAGGGATCCAGGATTTGAACCTAGACAGTCCTCAGATTCTGTCTACATTGTCACCACCACACCATGCTCTATTAGTTCAGTGTTGCCTGTCAACTCAGTGATACTTGCTACCCAGGCTTGGCATGCAAACCACCATTGTTCTAGAGTGTACATGGTTCTTCTACTTGGCTTCCCTTGAGTTTTACATTGAAATTTCACTCCAATTCTGAGACAAGCTTTTGTTCTAGTTCTCTGAGGAAACTAGCTGGTAATTCATTCATTCATTCATTCACTTAATCATTCATTCATTCAACAAATACTTAAAGAGAGCCTGCTATGTTCCCACTTCCAGAGATCAGATAGTCATTCCAAATAGATAAAGCACTTTCCTCTTATTATTTTATAATGTCGGGAGAGAAACAGACATCAATCACAGTGATCTCTTAAATAAATATAAAGCCACAATGTGATAATTGATATGAGGGAAAAGCACATCATGCTCTCAAAGCCTCTGGCAGAAGGATTGGATTCAGTCTGAGGAAAGGCTACCTGAAAAAGGGACTTTTGAGTTGACTAATCACCCCCTGGTGAATTGGTATTGATTGGTGAAAGGGAGAAAGGGCCAGAGAATCCTTGGCAGAGAAAGCAGCGTTACAAAGAGGTTCTAGCTATGGGAGTGAAGGAAAGCCATGGAGGCTGGTTCACTTGGGTGAGGCATATGGTCCAAGAACAACGAGGAGGCAGTCAGGCCATTCAGTACTGTAGGGCTGGGTTAAAGGACTGAAGAGTGATAAATAGGGAGAAGATGAGATCTGGAGTCCATTTTAAAATTCACCCCGTGTAGAGAGACCAGACTGCAAGGATGTAGAGCCCAGCTAGGAGGCTCCAGTAACAATTCAGGGTAAATGATGCTAGTGTGAGACAGGGAACTAAGGAGGGAAAGAAGACAACAGATTTGAGAGATGTCCTAGCATTAGGAGGAGACAGGAAACAACATAAGGAAAAGGGACTTTGAATAGTGTGGAACATTTTGAGGCAACATTCAGCTTAGAATATACGAATTTTCCTCTCAAAGCCAGGGAGATTTATATAAACCATTCCACCCTGGTGATAGAAGGCCTTCATAGTGGGCATTTTGTCCAAAAGTTTACAGACACATTATGGAATGTTCTTCCATGGGAATGCAAGCATACCTCAGCATTTCCCATGTGGTATAGATGTGTATGGCACTAAACAAAATGGAAATCACTACAGCAATAAATTTCCATTTGATGGATTCTTTATAGTCAAGAAGGAAAACCCAGTAAAGATCAGATTTTGAGAATATTTTTTTTATTTTATTTATTATTTATTTATTTAAGTCACAGACAGAGAGAGAGAGAGAGAGGCAGAGTCACAGGCAGAGAGAGAAGCAGGCTCCATGCACCAGGAGCCCGATGTGGGATTCGATCCCGGGTCTCCAGGATCGCGCCCTGGGCCAAAGGCAGGCGCCAAACCGCTGCGCCACCCGGAGAATATTGTTTATCCACTCAGAACTCTGCAATTTGTAGACTAATTTAGCTATCAGGAGTCAATCGGTCTTGTGTGAACCAGAATGGGAAAATGATAAATGTGTCATGGAAAGTAAATGATTCAGAACTAAAGACACCTGAATATAAGGATTCAAGACTCAACTAATAGAACTTCCTGTAAAGATGGGAATATTTTGTATTTGCACTGTCCAGTATAGTTGTCATTAGCTGCATGTAGCTATGGAGTAATTTAAAAGTGGCTAGTGTGACTGAGAAACTGAATTTTAAAATTTTGATTGAATTAATTTAAATTTAAATAACCACACATATGGCAATAGTAGTGTTTTGAGTGAACACACATCTTAGCTAACACCAAAACAAGAACACTACACAAGATTCTTTTGGCTAAAACTTTCACTAATAACCTAGTTAATGGCAGAACTGCTCTCTACATTATTTGTTATTTGACACATATAATTGCATTTGAGTTGACTGTTGATTATTTCACATGACTGCAAAGTTCTAGCACCTACCTACCACATTGTAATTTTTTAGTAAATGTTGAATGAATTCTAATAAATGAAATAATGCTACAAAGCAACCATCATAGTATTTTTTACATACTAAGAGCCCAATAAATATTAGCTATTATCATCATCATCATTTATAATGTCCAAATAAACTTTTAATCTCTTCTGAGAAGTTGTGAGTAAAGAGCATCTTTTTAAAAAGAGGACTGAATTGGCTAGGTGACCTTACCAACCTTTTGGCTTCAGACTCTGCTTCTTTTCTCTTGAAAAACTCCAGAAAAAACTTCTTTCCTGAAGAGACCAGTCCTGGATTCCCACTTAATTGAGAATAGTTTCACCAAAAAGAGGAGTCTCAATGCCTGCTGTCTTTGTGTTCTCTCTCTCTCTCTCTTTTTAAAAAGATTTTATTTATTTATTCATGACACACACACACACACACACACACACACACACACACAGTGGCAGAGACACAGGCAGAGGGAGAAGCAGGCTCCATGCAGGGAGCCCGACATGGGACTTGATCCCTGGTCTCCAGGATCAGACCCTGGGCCAAAGGTGGCACTAAACCACTGAGCCACCTGGCTGCCCTGTCTTTGTGTTCTCTAATTTAAATAGAATGTTGAGTGTATAAGCAGTACCCCCATAATTTTACTGGCCAGAGGAAAACGAGAATGATAGTAAGATAAAACCAACACCAGCCCCTTTATTTTATCCATTCAGCATCATGTAAGTACCAGTAATATGGTATTTAGCATATGAGAGAGCATTCTTAACAGTGGTCAGAAAGTACAGCTTTCTTTTCTGTGCTTCTAATCTTACTATTTTTCAAGTCATAAAATAAATTTCCAAAGTCCGCCAGTACCCTCCCGTTATGGCAGAAGAGCGGGTTCCAGGCAAGCATGGCGAAGGAGCAGATGTTGTCTTCTTTGCTGGGCTGTGCACATTAGACTGGACTTACCTTAAGTGAGGTTAGTTGGTAAAGAACAGAGAAGAGACCATCACTTTCTGAGCACTGGCCTCTGTGCTAGGAGGGGTACTAGAGGCTAGAAGTTTGCTACAGTTGGAGAAACTGAGGACTCACCATTCTGAGTTTGAAGAATGAACATGGAAATAGAAAGTTCACTTGAGAAAAATGAGGAAGAGAAACCAAATAATCCTGCTTCCTTGGTTTGATTGAGGGTTCTCAAGAATGACTCTATTAACATTTGGATTGGATACTGCTTTGTGGTGGGAGGAAGGTAGAGGTGCTACTGTCTCATTCATTGTGGGATGTTTACCAATATCCCTGTCCTCTATGCATTAAATTCCAGTAGTAGTACCTCTTCCTCCAATCAGGATAATCAAAAATGTTTCCACACATTACCAAATGTCTCCTGTGGAACGGGGTGGGAGGCAGTAAAATTGCCCCCAGTTGGCAATCACTGATTTGATTGAAGTTTCACTCTGTGCTTTTCATCTTGTGATTTGTCTGGTCACTTGCTGAGTGACCCAGAATAATAAGGGTAGTGGTCAAGAAAACATAATTATCTGTAGTCCTTACTTATAATTAAAGAAAAATAAAGACTGAGAGACAGGGACACCTGGGTGGCTCAGTGGTTGAGTGTCTACCTTTGGCTCAGTGCATGATCCCCAGGTCCCGGGATGGAGTCCCACATCAGGCTCCTCGCAGGGAGCCTGCTTCTTCCCCAGCCTATGTCTCTGCCTCTCTCTCTCTGTTTCTCTCATGAATAAATATATAAAACCTTAAAAAAAAAAAAAGACTGAGAGGCATAATGAATACTAAGCTGGAAAGGACATCTTGGAGGCAATTTACAACATTGGAGATTTCTTCTTTCATAGAAGAGAGAAAGCAGCCCCACAGAAGTCTGACTGTTACGCCAAGAACAGGGCTGGGACTTAAAAGGGAAAAGCCCAACTCAATGCTGAAACCCACATGTGTTTTATACTACCATCTATAAGGTTTATTCTTCTAAGAAAAATAAATCCCTAGGAGATTTATAGATCAATCCAGTATCGATTCTTCACAACACTATATCTTACCATATAATGGGTAACCATCCCAAAGCTGTAGCTATTTAACTTAAAATAAAGCATGGAAAAGCCATAGTTCTTTTTTTAAAATCAAAATGTCAAATGATAGGATATCAAAAATATTGGGAAGAAATCTACTATATTTTAAAAATGCAAATATGTATTTAATTTTATATGCAGATATGTTTTAACTTAACAAGTTACTACTGAAAACACTGACAAACAATAGATAAAGTTATTATCCCTTATTTCCCTTCTCTTCATCACTGGTCCTGATAATCCTCTCAAAATGTCCAGTAAGGAAAAGGCAGTTATACACAGCCTGGCATGAAAGGATGAGGGAAACTGAGGCCATTAGACACCTTTGCCTGATGGTCAAGGGCTACCAGACAGAACTTGGAAAGGTAAGTGCCTGGACCACTGAGGCATGGAAGAAGCCATGTTTTTGCTTAGTAATTGCTTCTTTTTGAAAAGAACCACTGTTTTTGAATAAATTGAAATCAGTGTTTCAAACTTGTATCAAAATATATCTGAAAATAACAGAGAGGAAATGAAAAAGAATTTCTTTGTTACTCACAGAGGGACATTCTATGATTTCCTTCCCTCAATGTCTTTAAATGTAGGGCAGGCAATCAGTTTTCAAGGATGGTATGAATGGGGACCTGCCTGGTAAAGGGGAAATGGTCAGTCAATCTGTTGACTCCTCTAGCTCTCTGGTTTTAGAAATTCCTGTCTTCTCTGAGTGAGAATGAAGAAGAGTATGGGGAAGAATACTCAAGGCCAAGTAAACTCTCATCCTGTGTGCTCCTAAAGAGAAATAGTAAAGACCTTTAAAACATAAACACATAAAAAAACTGTTCTGAAAATCCATATTAAATTCTTACTTATAGACATAATAGATGTAGAGGCATGGTGCTGGGGAAAAACTAAAGATGTTTAGCAATGGTCTGGTCCTATCAAAAAAAAGGGTGTTATCTAAAATATAATAATTTAATCTAATGCCTTTCCATTAAATCCCTTCTGCTGCCTTCTCTAAATTTAGAAAGCCCATGTATAAATATTTTTCTGGGCTTGTTTCATTAAAATTTGATCTCAGACCTCCAAGTCTCCACTGGCTTAGAGCACAATGAGGCCATTGTTAATGGTAAAGATATAGTCACCTCTTGGGATGCCTGGGTTGCTTAGCGGTTGAGTGTCTGCCTTTGGCTCAGGGCATGATCCTGGAGTCCCGGGATCGAGTCCCACACTGGAGTTCCTGCAGGGAGCCTGCTTCTCCCTCTGCCTATGTCTCTGCCTCTCTCTCTCTCTCTCTCTCTCTCTCTCTCTCTCTGTGTCTCTCATGAATAAATAAATTTAAAAAATCTTAAAAACAGAAAGATATAGTCACCTCTTCTCTCTCAAGAACCTTCACTCCTCTAACCCCAACCTGTCTGGTTAAGGGGGCTTGAAGAGTTTCCTCCATGTCATGGTCCCATGCCACTGCAACATGAACAGCATGAAGCTCTCTGCATTTTCCTTATGAGATGTATTATTATCTCTTCCCCTTCTGATATAGTGCTACTTGATCTCCCTGTTGACTTCCTTGAGCTCTAACTTGCCTTTAATAGAGCTTTTTCATTTTTTATTTCTTTAACCTAATGTTTATGAGAGATTCTGATTCTAGATTGAGGGCTATGATATCAATTGCCAGATTTAACAAATAAAAATACAGGATACTTAGTTAAAGATACATTTCAGATAAACAAGAACTAATGTTTTAGTTTAATTATGCCCCAAGTATTGCTTGGGACATAATTCACTAAATGGTTATGTCTTGTTTATCTGAAATAAAAATGGAACTGGGCATCCTGCATTTTTTTCTGGCAGTGCTAATCCCAATAGCCCAGCTGCATTCAAAGTAGCCTTTTTTTTCCCCTTCCAAGGAACATTCTCAACATGTTTTTCTGGATAAGTACATTCCTATCAGGTCCAGTATTCGTGAGTTATGGCATAGTCTTCACTCTCATATTGCTTCCAGAGTCTTTGTCATTGGTAAACATCCTTCCCTGTACATATACCAGTCATCTGGCATGGAAACAGAACCCCAGATCCTATTCTTATTGCCTTTTCAGATATCTTCACTCGTGTTTTAATTCAATGGGACTAACGTTCTTAGGCTGGAATCGTTGCTATAGAAATAAATGTAAATTCTAAATAGAGGGCAGCCCAGGTGGCTCAGTGGCTTAACGCCACCTTCAGTCCCAGGTGTGGTCCTGGAGACCCGGGATCGAGTCCTACGTCACACTCCTTGCATGGAATGGAGCCTGCTTCTCCCTCTGCCTGTGTCTGTGCCTCTCTCTGTGTGTGTGTGTCTCTCATGAATAAATAAATAAAATTTAAAAAATTCTAAATAGAGCCATGATCTTTTATCTAAAAGTAAGGATTATTTAATTCATTATTTCAAAATCCTAACTGCAGGTTCTTACCTAATTTGTATCTTAATATGTTTTTTAAAATTCTCCTTTTGACATATCAGGTAAAGGGCTCATATCCAAGATCTATAAAGAACTTATCAAACTCAACACCCAAAAAGCAAACAATCCAGTTAAGAGATGGGCAGAAGACATGAACAGACATTTCTCCAAAGAAGACCTAGAAATGGCCAACAGGCACATGGAAAAAAATGCCCCACATCACTTGTCATCAGGGAAATGCAAATCAAAACAACAATCAGATATCACTTTACACCAGTGAGAATGCTAAAATTAACCAAACAGGAAACAACAAATGTTGGCAAGGATGTGGAGAAAAGGGAACCATCTTACACTGTTGGTGGGAATGTAAGCTGGCACAGCCACCTTGGAAAACAATATAGAGATTCTTCAAGAAGTTAAAAATAAAAAATAATAAAAAATAATAATTAAAAAAAGAAGTTAAAAAAATAGAACTACCTATGACTCAGCAATTGTGCTACTGGGTGTTTACCCCAAAAATACAAAGGTAGTGAAACGAAGAGGCAACTGTACCCCAATGTTCATAGTAGCAATGTCCACAAGAGCCAAACTATGTAAGGAGCCAAGATGTCTTTTAATGGAAGAATGGATTAAGAGGGTGTGGAATATATATATATACAATTTAATATTACTCAGCCATCAAAAAGGATGAATACTATTTACATTGACATGGATGGAACTGGAAGATATTATGCCAAGTGAAGTAAGCTAATCGGAGAAAGACAAGTATCAGATGGTTTCACTCATATGTAGAATATAGTGCAGGGGACTATAAGAGAAGGAAAGGAAACTGAATGGGGAAAAATCAGAGAGGAAGACAAACCATGAGAGACTCAACTCTGGGAAGCAAACTGAAGGTTGCTGAAGGGGAGGTGGGTGGAGGGATGGGGAATTGGGTGACATGTGCTAATAAGGGCACATGATGTGATGGGCACTGGGTGTTATACTGTATGTTGGCAAATTGAATTTAAGTTTAAAAAATCTAAATGTAAGACAAATTTTAAAAAGGTAAAATTCTCCTTTTGGGGCACCTGAGTGGCTCAGTTAGTTAAGTGTGTGCTTTCAGTTCAAGTCATGATCTCGGAGTCCTGGAATTGAGCCTTGAGTGGGCCTCCCTGTTCAGCAAGGAGTGTGCTTCTCTCTCTCCTTCTGTTCCTCCCCTTGGTCATGTTCTCTCTCTCACATAAATAAATAAATAATCTTTAAAAAATTATTCTTATTTTAATAGTGATATAATAGCATAATGAATATAGGATTCTCCAAAATTATGGCTAGTGAATGACTATATTAGGAAAGTAGCATAGAGGTAATATACAATTTTATGAAAATTTTCTATCAACTTAATTGCTTTAAACAACTGAAAGAAGGTAATCCTTTATTCTGTAAGAGTTCGTATATTTGATTAGCCTGCATGTTGGGTTTTTTTTTCCATATAAAAAAGTCTGGAATATCTTATAGTGGGAAGTTTTTGGATAAAGGTAACTGATTGAACACCTACACCTTCTTTTACTCTTTCTGAACATCTCTAGTAATAGAGTGAAGAGTTTTTTTTTAATGGCATAAACCCATAAGGATGAGAAAAACAGGAGATATTGCAATAACAACAAAACTATTGGGAGCGAGAAAATGGAAAGAAAAGTGGTAACTGACTCAGCAGAGACCAGAAAGTTGAATCTTAAGCTAACAGTAGAGAAAATTGGAGACCAATCTAATTTTACCATAGAATTCACAAAAACTTGTGAACTTGTCAATTCCAGCTATCTAGAGACAATGAAATGAGAGGCTTACATAAGAAGACAGAGTAAAAGACTGGTAGATTCCTGAAAGCCCATCTCCACTCTAAGCCGCTGAGAAACTGCATCTCAGCGCAGGTTTGCAAATTAATTCTGTGGAGCAGTAAAGAGTGGGTTGGGTATGTCCCTGCCCTGGAGACGTTAAGGCTGCATGCTCTATCAAAAATAAAGAAATCAACTCTTTGTATACTGAATACAAATGCAACCCAACACAAATTCAACTCTTTTGCTCCACTCAGGTGCCAGGACACTAGTAGCCTTTTATCTATGCAAGAGATTGAAAAACTCTCTTCTCTGGTTACCAGCCTAAGAGAAAGACTTAAAGCTATAAAATCAAGAGGTTTTCCAAAAGCAGCCCACATTGAACACACTATACCTAACGACAAAGGCAGCACACTCCTTGTGCTCAGATATTCCAGACACTTTTTAAATCTCTCACCCTTGATAGGGAGCTGACTAGCAAGGATGACCAGACATTTCAGAAAAACCTTTACATAAAAGAGAACCAAACACACTCACTGAAGAAAAACAAAATAACTGCAATTCAGAAGAATTGCTATAAATTATTTTAGGGATAAAAAAGTAAAAGGCTATTATTAGAGAGATATAAATCTACTTTATAGCAAAAGAAAACAGATCAGTGGTTGCCTGGGGCTGGAGAGGTGGGTGAGAAATTGATGGAAATAAAACACAAGGGAACTTTTGGAGGATGATGGAAATGTTCTGTATTTTGATAAAGTTAATGGCTACACTGGTGTATATATTCACTTAACAGTATATTTAAAATGAGCGCATTCACTGTATGTAAATTATACTTCAGTAAAGTTGATTTTTAAAAATCCCTAATATTTATAACCCACATCCTCAAAATATTAATTATTGTATCCATGAAACAAGAACAAGGTGCTATATGATGATGGAGGAGAGGCATTTAAAGAAAAAAAACCCTTTGAAATTCAAAAGTCAAAAATAGAAAAATAAAGTTAAAATCTCCCAGAAAGTTGCACAAGAAGTAATGGAACAGAAAATAAGAGATGAAAAAATCATATTGCTAAAAGAACCCCTACGATTTGCATACCCCAATAGTAGGAATCTCAAAAAAGAGAAAATAGAAAATAGAGGTGAGAAAATCATTAATAATTCATGAAGACATCCTAAACATGAGTTGACAGTTTGAAAGGGTCTGCTAGATCCCCAAAACAATGACATTTGAATAAAAATTGATCTACACAAAGGATCATCATCATGAAATTTCAGAATGCTAGAGGGTAGAAAGAAGCTTGTAAGTTTTTAGAGAGAAAAGAAATCAAATCTTATCAACAGCATAGGAAGCAAGAAATCAACGGAGCAATACCTACAGAATTTTGTTGGAGCCTTAATTGCAACCAACAGTCTATACCCAGCTATACAATCAGCATAAAGGCAACCTATAGACATTTTCAACCATGAAAGATCTGATTAAAAACTCCCATCAACCATCTCCCAAAAAACAATAGGAGGTAATGCCCCACTAAGTAAGAGAGAGACCAAGAAAAGGAGTATGAGGGATACAGAAAACAGGATTTCAAACAAGGGACTTAGTGGAAAGACAATCACTAGGAGAATGGAGAAGAGATAATTCAGAACTCAAGGTGTGCATGATAGGGAGGGTCGGACAGGGTGCATGTGAGAACCACATGGTTACAAAGCACTCTGTCCTTAATATGAGGACAGAATGCCTAGTGAGCTTGGCCAAGGTTCTTATGTACACTAGGCTTCCTTAGACCATATGCTCATGAAGTTTCTGCTCTTGTCTACTTGTCTTGCTGCCCAACTTGTGGACCTTCACATGACTAGGAAAAAAAGGCACTTTGACCATCTCCTGAGAGATAGACTCTGGTCAGCTTACAAACAAAAAACAGAGCTGCTTGTTTTCTCTGACCAGAGTCTTGTCTGATACTTAAATTTGGTCTGCACTTCAGCCCTTCCAAGTGTCCCCACTGTGGTGAGCCCTGTACCTCCCAGGACTCAGTTGTGACCTTGCTTACTGACTTCCTTAGAAGAAGTTCTTACAAATTGCCAAAACCTGAAACGAGACTCACAGACTCAGGACAGTTTTTCTTTTTCTGGAAGCTTCTTTCTGACACTGGCAATATTACCTTTTCCTTACATAGCTATATTTGAGCTTACTACTCAGTTTTTCAAAACTTAATCATTTAGGGACTTCTAGGTGGCTCAGTTGGTTGAGCATCTGACTACTGGATTAGGTTCAGGTCATGATTTCAGGATCGTGGGACCAAGCCCATGTCCTGCTCTGTACTCAGCATGGAGCCTGCTTGAGTTTCTTTTTTTCCCCTCCTCCTCTGCTCCTCCCCATGTTCTCTCTCTCTTTCTGATAGATAGATAGATAGATAGATAGATAGATAGATAGATAGATCATGGCTACCTTTGAGGAAAAAAGAAGAAAATGGTATCAAAGAGTGATATGCAGAAAGCTTAAGGTAGGGTGGTGTTTTACCACTTAATCTAGATAGTAGATACACAGTAGCCTAACATTTTATATATTGTTTAAATTGTACATAAGTACTCTTTTGTGTATATCATACATTTCACAATTAATAACACATCCTGTGGCAAATATATTATGCTTTGAGAACTGAGATTAAAAATGTTCAGCTCTGGTTCTCATCTTTCCAGATACCCTATGGGCTTCTATACATGGTGAAGTCTTGATTAGCAGGATCTCTACAAATCAGGTTTCAGACATTTTATTATCAAATATGTTGACTTGCAACATTCCAAGGTTGCTAAAGATTCATAATTTGATTTCAAATGATAAATATTCAAGAATATCTTTATTTCTTTTTAGAGGCTATCAGTTATTTTGTGACTATAAACAAACAACATAGTAATCTAATTTTAATTGACCAAGCTACTTTATGTTTCAGATTATAAAACTGCCATTTATAACTTCCAATAGTATTTTTTCCCCAGAACATCTTTATTGATTGGTCAGACCCAGAAATGTCTCTAGCAGTCTTCCCTATGTGTGGGAAGTAAAAGAGAAGAGACTTCAGAGGCTATAGGAGAACCTCGATTAAACTGATGACATGTGAAATAGGAGAGACACATGAAATATTATTAAATGATTAGATAAAATATTGAAAGACTAATGTAGCCTGGAGAATTATGAGAAGATGGAGTTCCACATCTCTGTTGAGAAATCAGGATTTATTGGTTTGATTGAGGGACTCATTCAAGTCCTATATTTGTTAAATTTGGAAAATATTTCTCATAGGACTTCAGGAATATTCCAAGGCCAGGGACTAGAAACATTTCACACATTTCTATTTTGATTAAAATGCTTTCCCACATTGCCAAAAGAACTAAGTCCTCACTGAGAGAAAGTGTGTAATAGGGTGCTAGCTCTCTTTCCTACTCTGGAGGATGGAGAGCCAAAAACAATGTAATATGAGAATATTCTAACATAGGTGTTCATTGTGGACTTCTTGCATAAAAATGCATTGTTAAGACATTAAGTAATAAAGTTATTTGAAAGCTCATCTCAAGTCCTTCATAGCATTTCTGTAATTACAACTCATCAGGAAGATGACAAGTATTTAACTCTAAATGAATGCTATAATCTAATATGCCTTATATTGCTAACAGATTCTTACTCAGTGCTCACTTGTATTTAGATGGACCAAAAGCTAAAGCATTCTTCTTATATCCAAATTAGAAAAATACTTCTCCAGTTAACCTGGGACCAAAGACTTATTTTGAAAAGAGAATATAAACAAAGAGCAAAATAAATCTCTGAGCTAAATTTCTCACCACAAAACACATACTGGCATTAAGAAGACTAAAATTAGCTAGAGCTAATTTTCAAGCAAAAGAAGTTCTTTTATGCTTCTCTGGACAATTTGTTTCATGCTTCTTTTTGTGAGCTCCTCCCAAATTTTAAGTTGCCATTGTGTAAGAATGTTGAGTCAAAGAAATGGCTATCTCAACAATTGCATGTGTGTGGCCTACAATCTGCATGCAATATTGTCAAGGGCATTTTCGGGACCCAAATATAAAATTCAGCTTCTAGTTGAATATATTATTGGTTGCAATATTTATTCCATATTTCTTTACTGAGGTTTCTTTTCCTCCTCCTTATGATATGCTATGCCCATGCTGTTTATTTAAAAAACTTAGTATCTTTCATTGATTTTTTAAAATATTGAGAATGCTACCTTTTTAGTGCCTTTTACCATGAGAAATATTTATTTAAAGTATTCAAAAGATACAAAAAGTTAATACAATTAATGCCAATATACTTAAATAAAAAGCACAGTTTGTGCCTTTTCTAAATTACATCTCCTTTTCCTTCTTTCGCTAAAGATGATCACTCTCCAAGATTGCTTTCTGTCATTCCCATGGATTTATTTATACTTTTACTATATATTCATAAACAATATACTATGATTCCACAATGTTTTCACTTTCATATAAATATTGTATGTACTCTTCTGCAACTTGCTTTTCACCCAATATTATGTTTTTGAGATTCATGAGTCTTGATATGTGTAGCCATAGTTTATTTTCAGGATTGTATAAATACTTCACAGTGTATTTATCTATGCTCCTATTGATGGACATTTAGCTAATTTCCAACATTTCTCGCACAATCAATGCTATATGAATACTCTTATATATGTTTCTTCGTGCTTATATAAGAGAATAGGGCTTAAGCCTACAACTGGTCACAGATATGCACATCTTCACCATAATTAGAGATTGGAAAAACGTTCTCTGCAGTGGTTCTAGCAATTTCTAATCTGTCAATTGTGGATTAGCAGTTCTTTTCTTAACATCCTTGACAACATTTTTACAGTAAGACTTTGTAAATTTTACCAATCTGATGAGTAAGCGATGGTACGTACTGTACACATAAGATTTTCCAGAAAATGTGGACTATGTTGTGTGAGATTCTCCAAGTGATGATAATTTTGGCATATTTGTGATTGCCACACATTTTCTCTAACCACGAGTTATCAGTATTTCTTTGACACAGCTAAAGATCAATCCTAGAGAAACCGAAAAAAAAAAAAAAACCCATAAGATAACATCTCTGTTATTTTTACAACTCTGTCTCTGTCCCCAAGTCCCAATCCTCAAACCTTGGGAGCAGGAGTAGGAGAAGGTGTTGCATGGTCATTCTAGAGCATTCTAGATGAGGTCAAAGCACCAGGCAATGGTATCAGAGATATTTAGAATGCTGTTATTGCTTCTTTTCCATCTATACCAGGCAAATCATTTGCCTATTGTTTTTTAAGATTTTTTATTTATTCATTCATGAGAGACACATACACACACAAAGGCAGAGACACAGGCAGAGGAGAAGCAGGCTCCATGCAGGTAGACCGACATGGGACTTGATCCCAGGTCTCCAGGATCAAGCCCTGGGTTGAAGGCAGCGCTAAACGGCTGAGTCACCTGGGCTGCCCTCATTTGCCTATATTTAACAAGGGTTAGAAGGATGTAGATATATGCTTGCACATTAAATCAGATCTTGTCTTTGGATACTGAAAGAATAGATATAAATAGGATTTTTTTTTTTTTTTTTTTTACAATTCACTGCAACTATGGCAACTTTAAATATAAGTGTGGCTTTTATTTTAAGTGGGATTAGACATGTAGAAATATCACGTAGTCTGATCATACATCCATTCAATAAGTATTTTAGAATTAAATACATACAAGCTACTTGTGGTATATTACCAACTTTATAGGATGGAGAGATATACAAACAAATAATTATGATGCCACAAATCTTTAAAAAAGAGACAATGTGTTACAAAAAAAAAAAAAAAAAGAAAGAAAGAAATGGAGAACCAGCACACTAATACATAAAATGATTTTAGGCCATGCTCAAATGAAAGCTGAAGCAAAGCCAAGAACAAAATAAAATCCAAGTTTGTCCATCAAGTTTAAAATTTTGTAGCTAACTAGATGCCTGAGTTCAAATCCCAGTTCCACCACTTACTAGAGATGTGACCTTGGACATAAATTAAGTATATTCTCTAAGTCTCGGTTTCCTAACTAACAAAATAGAAAAAAAAAATTACTTGGGTTGTTGTAAATATACTGTTGATATATGTAAAGTGCTGAAAGAATTCACTGGCATTCACATAGCACTTAATAAATATTTGTTGTTCTAGGGTTGCTCAATAATATTTTATGGAGGGATGTTCCTCTTCATCCCCAATGTGTAGACTTATCTCTATATTTCCTAATTTCATCTGAATAATATCACCTACAAAATCATAGATGCAGTCACTTTCAGACTCCATGGTTTTTGTACCTATTTAAGACTTTGACTTCCGCTGCATACTTGAATCAGATCTCAAGCCACATTAAACTTCTAATTTTGTTCCTTTTATAGGATGTCAGAACATTTGTCCACTGTGCATCATAGATGCTTTAATCTCTGCTCTACTTTCTGAGTCTTTTATATCTCACTCTGCCTTTGGGAATGGCATATTCTCGCTTTCCTTTACAATATCATTGTTGAAGCTTTGTGTCTAACTGTTCTAAAAACTTTATATCTTCACACTGGCTTCTTTGGTTTGAATGCCATGATTGGGAGGATGAAGGAGATAAATATAGAATCTCTATTTCCCTTTCATGTGGAAGTCTTGAGAGCCTCAACCTTATGGCAGTTGCCAGCAGTAGGCTTTTTGTAAAGCCTTCTCTGTGCTTTTATCAAACCCAGACCGTGCTGGCACGTGAGTGAAACAGCCACTGGCAGAGTTTCTGTGCAATCTTTCTGTAATCCTCCCTACTCTTTCCCCTTCTTAGGCATGCCATTACCCTATATGCGTGGGCTCTTGGATAAGGGAAGACAGCACAAGAATAATCTAAACTGTGAAAAAGAAGGGAAAGGCTTAGAAAGAAGTGTGTTGGAAAAGGAAGGACCGAGGGTGGAAAAAGAAGTCAACATTTATTTAGGATTCATTGCATGCTAGGCATGACGATAAAGACTTCAGATGTGATGTCATTCATTCTATGTGGGTATGCATGTATACACGTGTTGGGGAAAAGCTCAGCTGCAGTATGAGGACTCTAGTGGGCTCTATCTGAAAAGTAAATAGATATTTTGGAGGTGGGGAAGATGCACTCGCAAATAGCTATTTTGTAATATTGTTTCCAGTGGATGGCAGGAACATTTAATGAAACTCTTGATCCCAAAATATTTGTATAATAATAATAATAATAATCGATATTTGTTTTCACTACAGATTGAACAATAAGTGAAAGAATGACTGAGAACTATCCATACCCATTAACTCAGTGTTGGTCTCTGAAAGAATTCAGCAAGTGCTACCACATGTGAAGAAGGGTGCTAGGCACTGCTCTAGGTACACACAGTTATGATCTGCATAGTGCCAGAATCCATTTTACTAGTCCCAAATTCTGTAGTTCTGAAAGTAAAGTTAACTACAGGGTGGAAAGTGCACCACCGAGGAAAGAGATTTGATCTAGGCATTGATTGTACAACACAGGAAGGCAGAAGGAAAGAAAAGAGACATTCCAGGTAGACAGAGAAAAAAAATACTGAAGTAAGTGGAGCATGCTTTGGAGAGGCTAGTTGGGAATCACTTGGGAAGGATGGCTCTGTATTATAACTTATCTTTAAATATATATCAAGTCTCACCAGAATTATCAAAAAGAATTAGAGAAAGGACCCCAATAGATAAAATCACAAATGAAAGAGAAGAAATAACTAATAATACAAAAATACAAACAATTATAAGAGACTATCATGAAAAAGTATATGCCAACAAATTAGACAACCTAGAAGAAATGGATAAATTCCTAGAAACACATAAACTACTAACACCAAAACAGGAAGAAGTAGAAAATTTGAACAGACTAATAACTAAGAAAGAAATAGAATCAGTAATCAAAAAACTCTCAAAAAGCCAAAGTCCAGGGCCAGATACCTTCACAAGCAAATTCTACCAAATTTTTAAGGAAGAGTTAATATGTATTCTTCTCAAACTAATAGAAAGGGAAGGAAAACTTCCAAATTCATTCTATGAAGCCAGCATTACCCTGATACCAAAACCTGATAAAGATTCCACTAAAGAAGAGAACTAGACCAATATTCCTGATGAACATGGATGCAAAAGTTCTCAATAAAATAGCAGCAAACTAAACGCAACAATACATTTTAAAAAATCATTCACTGCAATCAAGTGGGATTTAATTCTGGTTTGCAAGGGTGGTTCAGTATTCACAAATGAATCATCATGATACACTACATTAATAAAAGGAAGGATAAGAACCATCTGATCATTTCTATAGATGCAGAAAAAGCATTTGATAAGTATAACCTCCATTTATGCTTTAAGAAAACCCTCAACAAAGTAGGTTTAGAAGGAACATAGCTTGCCATAATAAAATCCACACATGAAAAACCCACAGGTAACATCATCCTTAATGGGAGAAAAAACAGAGCTTTTCCTCGGTCAGGAAAAGACAGGGATGTCCACTGTCACCACTGTTATTTAACATAGTACTGGAAGTCCTAGTGACAGCAATCAGACAACAAAAAGAAATAAAATGCATCCAAATCAGCAAGGGAGAACCAAAACTTTCACTATTTGCAGGTGACATGATATTCTATATAGAAAACCCAAAAGTCTACACCAAAAAACCACTAGACTAGAACTGATAAATGGCGTCAGTAAAGTCACAGGATACAAAACCAATGTACAGAAGTCCATTGCATTTCTATACACCAATAATGTAGCAGTAGAAAGGGAGATTAAGGAATCAATCCCCTTTTAAACTGCACCAAAAAGAATAAGATGTCTAGGAATAAATCTAACCAAAGAGGTGAAAGACCTGTACTCTGAAAAATATTAAACACTGATGACAGAAATTGAATTGACGAGGAAACAATGAAATGGAAAGACATCCCATACTCATGGATCAGAAGAACAAATATTGTAAGAATGTCTATACGAAGGGAGCCTAGGTGACTCAGTCAATTAAGCATCTGCCTTTGGCTCAGGTTATGATCTCTCATCCTGGGATGGAGTCCCCAGTCAAGATCCCTGGTCTATGGGGAGCCTGCTTCTCCCCACTCCTGCACCCATTCCCTTTGCTTGTGCTCTCTCTATATCTCATAAATGAATGAATGAATGAATGAATGAATAAAATCTTAAAAAAATAAAATGTCTATACTACCCAAAGCAATCTACACATTTAATACAATCCCTATGATAATACCAACAGCATTCTTTCACAGAGCTAAAACAAGCAATCTTGCAATTTGAAACTACAAAAGACTCTGAAAAACCAAAGCAACCTTCCAAAAGCAAAGCTAGAAGCATCCCAATTCTGGACTTCAAGTTGTATTACAAAGCTGTGGTAATCAAAACTGTGGTAGTAACACAAAAATGGATGCATAGATCAATAGAACAAAATAGAAAAACCAGAAATGAACCCACACCTATATGGTCAAGTAATCTTGGACAAAGCAGGAAAGAATATACCATGGGAAAAAGACGGTCTCTTCAAAAATGGTGTTGAAGCTGGACAGCCACATGCAAAAGAAAGAAACTAGACAACTTTCTTATACCATACACAAAAACAAACTAAAAATGGATTAAAGACCTAAATGTGAGACCTGAAGCCATCAAAATTCTAGAGGTGAACATAGGCAGTGGTTACTGTCAAAGTGGTTACTTTGACATTTGGCAGTAGCAACTTCTTTCTAGATATGTCTCCTAAGACATGAGAAATAAAAGCAAAAATAAAGTATTGGGACATCATCAAAATAAAAGCTTCTTCACAGCAAAGGAAACATTCAACGAAACTAAAAGGCAACCTATGGAATGGGAGAAGACATTTGCAAATTACATACCTGTTAAAGGGTTAGTATCCAAAATATATAAAGAACTTCTAAAACTCAGCACCCAAAAAATGAACAATCCAATTAAAAAAAAAAAAAGGTCAAAGCCATGAATAGACATTTTTCCAAATAAGACATACATATGAAAAGATGCTCAACATCACTGATCACTAGGGAAATACAAATCAAAACTACAATGAAATATCACCTCACACCTGTCAGCATGCCTAAAATCAACAACACAAGAAATGGCAGGTGTTTGCAAGGATGTGGAGAAGGGGGAGTCTTCTTGCTTTGTTGGTGGGAACGCAAACTAGTGCATCCACTGTGTAAAGCAGTATGGACCTTCCTCAAAAAAGTAAAAATTAGAACTATCCTATGATCTAGCAATCGCACTACTATTTACCCAAAGAGTACAAAAATACTAATTCAAAGGGGTACATGAATTCCCATGTTTGTAGTAGCATTATTTACAACTGCCAAAGTGTGGAAACAGCCCAAGTGTTCACCAACTGATGAATGGATAAAGAAGATGTAGGGATGCCTGGGTGGCTCAGCAGTTGAACGTCTGCCTTCGGCTCAAGGCATGATCCTGGGGCCTGGGATTGAGTCCCACATTGGGCTCCTTATGGGGAGCCTGCTTCTCTTTCTGCCTATGTCTCTGCCTCTCTCTGTGTCACTCATGAATAAATAAAATCTTTAAAAAAAGATGTAGTTTATATATGCACAATGGAATATTACTTAGTAATAAAAAGAATGAAATCTCACCATTTCCAATGATGTGGATGGAGCTAGAGAGTATTACACCAAGTTAAGTAAGTCAGAGAAAGACAAATACCATGACTTAATTCATATATGGAATTTAAAAAAACAAAAAAAAAATGAGTAAAGGGGAAAAAAGGGAGAGGGAGGCAAAATAAGAAACAGACTCTTACTCTATAGAACAAACTGATGGTTACCAGAGGGGAGGTGGGTGGAGGATGGGTTAAATAGGTTAAGGATTAAGAAGGGTACTTGTGGTGAGCACCAGGTATTGTATGTAAGTGTTGAATCACTATATTGTACACCTGAAACTGATATTGCACTGCATGTTAGCTAAGAAATTTAAATAAAAAACTTAAAAAGTAGATCAAGTCTCAGACACAGCAACCCCCATTATTATTCTCTAAATGTGACCATATGATAGTGAATCCAGTATATGCAGTTTTTTTATTTGCTCTTTATAGAAAAAATATCATCCTGAACCAAAGGGTAGTAAGTCATGGGTCAAGCTGTTGAGCTTCCTATGAGTAAGATTGAGTATAACACCTTAATCCAGTAGAAACTAAAGAGCACAAGGGACACCTGGATGGCTCTGTCAGTTAAGTATCCAATTCTTGGCTCAGGCCACAATCTCAGGGTCATGAGATTGAGCCCCGAGTCAGGCTCCAGGCTCAGTTGGGAATCTGCTTCAGATTCTCTCTTTTCCCTCTCCCCTTGTACTCCTCACCACACTGTCTCTCAAAAAAACAAAATGAATAAAAATTAAAGAGCATGACTACTGAAATACAGTGATTGGGTGTTTATTTGATTCTGACTTGAGGGGTGAGGGAGATGATCAAGAGATCATGAAGAGAAATCAAGCAGAGTGTCTAAATCTAAAAGGTAACATTTGGTAGAAGCCACTGCCCATAGTATGGAACTCCTCTCTGCCTACCTTCCCAAGAGAAGGTGAGGATAAGGAGGAGAAGAGTCTTGAGGGACGTGTAAGAAGTGTCAGGGTCATAGAAGCAACAGCAGCAGCCACAGTGGGGCAAATCACTTGAGGGAACCCGGAGGCTGCTTTACTTTATTGCACAAAGATTCTATGGCTTTTTATTGTTGGCTACAGTTCTTGGGCCTACTGTTTGATGCCTCTGCAATGAAGTTAAATGAGGAGTCCAAGTACTTACTGCCTGGATGTTTCTGAGTCTTTCTTTTGCTCCATCTCAATTTCCTATGACCCAACACTGGTCCTTAAAAAAACAAAGGAAATCTATAGTCTGGTTGTAGGGCATTCTTATGCTACTCATCAATATTCCTTTGGGAGAAATATTGAGAGAAGTTTCTAAAGTGTAATTGTGCCCCAAGGGAACTCAATTATATTCTTGAGACGTTCTTATGAAGATTCGTTTCCATGTCAAACATACCATCCAGCACGTGATCAGAACTAAAGGTAATATCATACCTCACAAACACAAAAGCTGAGATGCAAGGATGGTAAAGAATATTGCTACTTGAGGTTCATATGCAGCCTGGACACCAGCCACGTTGGTGTGGTACCGGGAGAGGAAAGATCAGTGGGTTTTGCATCAGAAGACAATAAGCCCTTGTTCCAGCTCTGCCACTATCCTGTCCTTTGGCTTCTCACCACTTCTCTAAGCCACAATTTCCTGTTTTGCACAATGGGAGAATGGGAGAATGGGAGAATGGGAGAATGGGAGAATGATACTTTCCTCACAGCACAGTTGTGATGCTTACAAGTCACATGTGTGAAAATGCTGTGAAAACTATTAAGTGCTAGACAATTGAAGTTTAATGTCATTGTGATTAAAAGGGACTCAAGTGAACTGTACTCAAATTAGCACTTACAGCAATCCTGGCAACTATAAAATTTCTAGCATCTTTAGCCTCCATCTGATGGACAAACTGCTGAGGGCTGAGTATTGAAACAGCAGGGTTGAAAACTATTAATGGATTTTGCTACTTTGTAGAGTTTTAAAAATGACACTTGTTAGAGGATGCAGATTATCAATAACCACACCATATCATTATTAATTGCTTTGTGAAACATATAGTAGTTATTGGTATGAGTGATTTTCATTCTGAGAGATAATGTGCTCCTACCCACATTGCTTAGACCCTGGGACTACTCAGAGAGAATGTCTCACAAGCATATGTGAGTTGTCACCAGCTCTTTATGCTTTTGAGCATTGTGAAAAAGTGATGAATCCAAAAGGCAGAAACATGTACGAATATACAGTTATCAGTCACTTGGAAGCTGGTTTCCTAGTTGTTGAATTAATTACCATGTATCATTGAATTAAATATGTTAATGGATTTGGATCACATTCTCCCTTAGTAGTCTCATATCTTAGTAGAAGTAGGAAAATGAATAGCAGCAGAAAAGATTATTTTATAAGACAATAAAATATCATTGGACTGTGGGTTTTTGTTGTTGTTGCTGTTGTGTGTGAGAGAATGAGGACAAACTCATGTACCACAGGGCTTGCACAGCCTTCTGAAGAATCCACAGCTTCATTAGCGTCCACAAACTGTCTGTTGGGTTAATTAATTCTGAGCAATTACTGAAAAATTTAAATAAAATACAGCTATTTCAATAAGGAATTATTGTGTACTAGCCCTTTATAACAAAGGCCAATAAAAGCTTTTCCTGAAACTTGAAGCCCATTGTGAGAGTTTGCTATGTATAGACATTTTATTATGCATTAAATGATATAACATTTATACTATGCTTCATAATTAAATGTAAATCAAATGCTAAAGAAGGATATATACCATTCCAACAAGATCCAATTAATCTTAAATATGCTGATTATAGCCTCATTTATTAAGAACATATTCCCACTGCATTAAATAAATGCATTGTTAAAGAATGTCTCCCCAGATAGATCAAAAATCATTTATTAAGTTTCATGCACATCTATCTAAATGGAAGTTAATGCACTTGGAGTCAGTGTCAGATTTCCTCCCCTTTCTCAGCCCTTGGTGGCTAGTACGTCTCTTTGTGTGCCACCTGAATGGTTACAGTTTTTTTTCATAACTCAGTATAGTGTGGATACTCTCAGTGCAGCCCAGATACTCTCTCCTGAGCTATTGGTTCAGCAGCAGCTTGTGACCAGTTTCTGTATAAGGGTGACTGATCAGAGGGAGCATGGAAAAAGAAGTCCACAACTTTTGTGTTTGACAGTGCCCCTGCTTGCTCAGGAAGAACCATATAGTATATATATGCTATACTTTAGGACTATTAGTTATTTCCCTTTTTGCTACCATTGGAGTTTAGAGGTGCCTGTATTTCTTGGGGGGGGGTGTTATTCCCTTCTTCGCTGATGCACATTACCAGTTACCAAATTAATACATGAAAAGTGCAGAATTGCATTACAGAATTGCAGGAACCCTGATGGCTTTCAGTACTCCTTCTTCCCCCACTCTCCTCTAGCAACATCCAAAGAGATGGAAAACTGGATCAGAACTTTGTAGTTTGTCAGACTACTTAATTGGAGACTTCTTGACTGTACTTAACTCTCCACATTCTCATGGAACTAGCTTCTTACTTCACCTATGCTGTAGCTGGAGAAAGTCCAGATATTCCTCTGAAGAATTCTTTCTAATTTTCAAAAAGTAGAGAGACTGCCTCAACAGAGAAGTCACTGACTGGCTAAACTTGACCCTAAATGGATTTGAGTCCCTTGCTATCTTTGATCCCAAATGTATTTATCTGTTTGAGATTATTGTGCAGCTTTCGCCCAGGTTCTTCTCAGGAAGCCCTGAGGCAAGGGCTAAGGGATTTTGTGGGCAGTTAACTTATTTTGAGAGTAAAACCAGGAAATAGAGTGGAAGCGGGAACAAAAAGGGAAGGAGAAAATATCCACCCCATAGTGTCTGTGAATTGGTTATGCTGTAGGTTTGAATCCTGGTAGAACCCTGTGAAAAGGCTGTGCAGATGGTGGCTCAGAACTATCCATAGGAAGCTGCAATGCAGGAATGGTGGGCATATTCCCCTAGGCAAACACAGAGAACTATCTTGAGAGAAACTGATGATCCTCAATAGTCAGTCTCCGAGCAATACTCCTGGTTTCCCATATTAAAGTAAAAATGAAGGACTTTTCTCAGCAGTTTGTTACATATATTAGATTATATCATATTCCTTTTGCTATTTGTGTTGCTGCTATCAGAACTAGTTAAATTCTGAAATATATCTTAGATAACTAATTCCATCCTTTCACTTTTTAAAAAGGTTTTATTTATTCATTTTGAGACAGGTGGGGGAGGGGCAGAGGCAGAAGGAGAGAGAAAATCTCAAGCAGACTCCCTGCTGAGCACAGAGCCCGACTCTAGGCTCTATCTCATGGTCCTGAGATCACGACCTGAGCTGAAAATCAAGAGTTGGACACTTAACCAACTCAGCTGCCCAGGTGCCCCCATCATTTCACTTTTTCAAATGAGAAAACAAGGAGCCAAAAAGGCAAGATGAATATTTAAAATTGCATAGCAATTCAGAGAAAGAGCCTATTTGTATACCAAGAGTTTACTTGACCTCCCCTTTAATCCTTGTTGACCACAACCCACTGCCTTTGAAAATGCAAGAAGCATATGGACATAGGTTCTATTTCAGCCACATTAGATTGCTGAATTCTAGGACCCTTAGAGATGAGGTAGTCACCCACTGTTTACGAGTGATAGTACTATTTGCAAGAAGTCTTTGTTTTGTTAAGTATTACTATTCATTAATAATCTGTTATGTTCAAATTCCAGGTATATGGAAGCCTTGAATTCTCTCCATGGCCCTACGACCAGTTCTACCAATAAAATACGAATGGAAGTGAGATCTGTGATTTCTGCGTCCAGGTGTTTGTCTGTACTTGAATTTCTAGCCTTCTCTGTCCTCAAAATATTGTTGAGGAAGGTCATACTTTTGAAATGATGGCGACTTTAGATGGTGAAGTTTCCACTAGCTGAACTTCTTGGGACACCAATATGAGCAGAGTCCCCCTTCCAATCTATATGGACATATAGCAATATACCAACCTATATCCCCCCCCAAAAAAAATATACCAACCTATGTTGTTTTAAACCAGTGAGATTTGGGGGGTGTTCACTATAATAGCATAACCTAGCTCATTCTAAGGAATACATTTTAGAAACAAGGTAATTATTCTATAGTTCTTGAATTACCCTCATCTTTTATTGATTATTGATTCTGCTCATATCCCATCTGGGTTTTCTTTAATGTGATGGTAGAAAAATGTCAGTTAAATTTCCTAGCAATTGATTTTTTTTTTACTAACAATGATTTTTGCCTCTCTGTGACATCCACAAGAATATACCTTACAGATCTCCAACTACAGAGAATGGAATTAACAAAGAGCCCCAGACTCTGTGCTCTAAAATCTATCATTGTGTTATTCAGAAGCCATGTTTCCCATGGACTGCTCACTACCTCTTCCTATGGTAAGGATACTGGAGCGGCAGGTTCTTGAAAGACCTAGGATTCCTCTGAGATCCAACTTTGGCTCAAGTGCCTCCTGGTGACCCTGCCAAACCTTCCTTAGATTGCATGTTATTTTAAGACACCTGCATCCTACTTACTCTGCTTCTCTTATGAAGATCAGACCAGCACTGTAGTCTGAGAGGTCAGTTTACCTGCCCTCCTCCTATTTTCTCTCACACTGGCCTTTTTCCTAATAAAAACATTGCACATTCAATTCTGTCTTGGCATTTGCTTTTTAATGAGCCCAGACATGCATACTCTCCATTTAAAACTAAGATTTCTTCAAAACACTGATTCTTTCTGGATCTGCTTATCAGATTCACTATCTTAGAATTATTAGTTTCTTTTAATTCATAGCCAGAAAGTTCAGAGCTAGAGAGACACTTGGAGAATGGGTCTAGAGTTTCTCAAAATGTAGACCAATTGCATCACAACCAGCTGCAGTGTTTGTTTAAATGTGTCCAAGACCTGCTCAAACTGAATCTCTGAGGATGGGACCTAAAAACCTAAATTTATAGCAGCTCCCAAGGTAGTTCTTATTGCATATTATGGAGAATCACTGATCAAGTTCACATAAAATTGAGGTCCAGTGAAAAAAGAAAGAAAGAAAGAAGAAAGAAGAAAGAAAGAAAGAAAGAAAGAAAGAAAGAAAGAGAAAGAAAGAAAGAAAGAAAGAAAGAAAGAAAGAAAGAAAGAAAGAAATTAACTTGACTCAACCAATTAAAATAAGAGTTCCAACTTGACTCAACCAATTAAAATAAGAGTTCCATCTAAAATGTAGGTCTCCAGATTCCAATGTCAGCACATTAATTACTTACATGGTATACTCTGTTATACCAACTACGTTTTAAAGCTGGAGAAGTCGTACCCTTTTGATGAGTTCAGCAATCACAACTTACAGGAAAAAAATCTTTGACCCTTTGGTACACATGATACCTGTCATTGTAAAAAAAAAAAAAAAAAAATCTGACAAACATTTGACATTTTCCAAGACTTAGACAAGGTGATCAGCCAACAGTTGTGAACAATAAAGTGAAGAGGGAATCATGACCATTTTTTTTTTGAGCCATAAATCTAAAAACTTCATAGCTAATGACATGGATTAATGAAGAGTTTGAAAATTACATATGTGGGAATATTTTGAATGACCAGTTGAGTTGATGTTTATCTTAAACATTTGAAATAATGAGGTCATGAAAAAATTAGTCTGGTTATTATGACCAGTTTAATAACTAAATTAGATTTGGTATGCACTTTTAATCAATCCAATAAAACCAATCAACGATTTGGTTGATCTGAGCTTGTTACATTTACAAGCTCTATAGAAAAACAACATATAAATTGAAAAGAATCTTGATAATTAAAGAAATAACTCATCAAAATGAAAGAAAACAAACAGAAGGAAAAAATGAATAGGAACAAAGCTATAGCTTATCAGAAACATGTATAAATAAGGGATAATGACCAAAGCACAGAGTTCAGATGAACATACATGGCAAAAAAAGTTACATGGGAAGTCAGAATCCGTGACGAACTGGAAATAAATATAATGAATAAACACAAAACTCAAATGTTGGCTAGAAAAACCACAAGTAAAATAGAAATTAATAATTTATCATCAACATTGGGTCAGCTTATACTAATATTTTGCTCAGTTTATCACCAAATTTGAAAGGGAATAGTAAAAAACATTCATTGTTACCAATGCAGAGGGAAGCAGCTCTACAGCAAAAATGTGCATGTATTGATTTCATTTATCCTAGAAAAGTCAAATACAAATCTGCTTTTATTATGAAGAATAATTATTGGAATAGAAGGGGTTAAAAGGATTTAAATTATAGAGAGTATGTTAGTTTGTGGGAGCATAATTTTTAACACTGGGCTAAGTTTCTGGATAAGACCATAAGCTCTGTCTGGGTAGATCATATTTGTTTCATTCACCACTGGATGGTCAACACATAGTGCAGGGCCTGGCACCTAGTAAGCATCCATTGATGAAATGAATGAAGACATTTGTTTTTATAGTTGGCAGTTTGGGAGAGTTTAGGTGTTTACCATGGCAAGGAGAGGTTAAAGAAAAATCAGTTAATGTCTTTTTATATATATGATTTTTTGGTATTAATTTGGATTTTATGACTGATGGGTGTGTTCAATGTTATTAGTCTAAAAACTTACTTTACTGGGTTCCATTATTCAAGTTAGATAAGAGGAAGCAGAGAGAGGAGGGAAGATACTGTAGACAAATTTTATTCACTGAAAGGACATTATAGATTGAGAAAATGTTAATTACTGCAGCAAGTTATTACAATAACAACAGCAGGAGTATGGAGAATAGAAAGAACTGGCCAACTTTTTAATGTTTCTTTATTAATAATTATCTTGTATCATGGGGTTTTACTGTGTTGATGAGCTGATAGTAAGAAGATTACTACAGGAGAGATGTGTCCAGGCCATAGCTAAAATTGATTTTAGTTTTTTCACAACCATATTTTAAAATGTTAACTGTATTGTCTAATATAGCTTTTCTCTCTATACATATGTATGTATATACACACTCAGCCTAACCCTCCTTCTATAGTTCAACTGACACAACTTGCTGGGCATTTGTAAATATTCATGTTTTCTGAATTAAAAGAAATAAATAGAAATAGTCCTTCGATAGAATCAGAATCTCTTTCTTTTCAATACGTCCAGGTTGTAAAAATTATTTATTGAAGAATGTATTCACAGAGTGCTTACAGCCAGTCTCTATTTGATTATCTGATATTGTCAGGACAAATAAAATAGACAACCACTGTAGCCTAGTTCTGAGAACTGAGAGAGTAAAGTCAGGTCAAGACATCCAGAGAAGAGAGAAGTCCTTCTGACCTAGAAAATTGACACTGTACAGCTCTGGGCAAGACAACACCTCTTTCCACTTAATGTTTTCATAGCAGCTCAAACTTCATAACCATTGAGTTGACCTTGGCCAAGGTTCTCAGTGTTCAGCATGTCAGCAGGGGGCTCACTCCTCACACTAACATTGCCTACTGGGAACTCCTAGAAGGTTCCAATTAAGTAAACTGGCTGTCCAAATATATTGTGACTACTGCTTAGAACATTGAAATCAGTAAGGGACAATTTGCTAAACCAAGTTTCTTTTTTACGTATCACTGTTTTATACTTAAACGAATTGACAGAGGAAGATATTTTTGCCCAACATATGCTATATTGTAATAATTCTATTATTTATACCATGCATACAATTACACTCAAATTAAGGTCTTCTTAATAATTAAAAAAGTTTGACCAACTACTAGAAAAGGGAAAACACAATTCTGCCTTTCAATCCATGGGATAAGAGTTGAATAATTAAGTAATATTTTGCTAATTTGATTTCTAATTTTTTTCTTTAACACAGTAAGATCAAAATTGCAATGTATTCCAGTGAAGAAACCTGAGATGATACGTAATAATCTTTTCTAAGGTAATATCTATCTAAAAGAAATATCTTCTGCTGAAATATTATAAACAAAATGGAAGTCAAACTCTTAGTTCTTTTTACATGTACCTCAAAGAGCATTTTTTCCCATTTTACCCTATTTTGCCTTGGTAATATCTGCTTCCAATACTCAGCTGTTTTACTTTCCTGGTTATTTGGTCTTTAGTGTAAATATTTTCCCTGCACTCTGCAACTACTGATGTTCTAAAAGATAATTAATTCCAATTTCTTGACATTCCAATTTTATTCCATCTTAAATAAGGCATCGTATTTTCTATTCCTACCCAGCCATATTTCTATATTGTTAAGAAATATAGTTAAGAGTAGCTGGTGGAAATTGCAGTGACAGCTGAGTCTGAACACGGTGTAAAGAAATACCAAGTGCACTGATGCCTGTTCTTTCTAATATGAAGTCTGGGATTAGGGTTTTGATTTTTGTGGTCAGCAAGTATTAAATTGTATACTAATTTCATCCAAGAATGGGTATAAAGAAGGGCACAATTATTGTTGTGGTTAATTCCTGAATAAAAGTATCAGTAATAAGTTGCTTTTATGGTATTAATGCTCCTCATAAATATCTTGTTTAGATGAATAGTACTTCCATAGAAGTGAATGTTTCCATGGATTCTAAATAGCCAGAAGTTAGGAGTGTTTTAGTTACAATGTTATCCTTGTACGGATATCAAATAAAAAGAGGTTAAAAAACATTACATACAAATTTGAACAGCAAACATTGGTGCATGCTTTTTGTCTTGGGCAGCATCTCTTAGACATCTCAAAAGCTCTTTTACTTTGTTCTCTTGTATTTCTTTTTAAAGAATAGAACAGATGAGTTTTAAGATAGAAAGAAAATGTTTTGATATGTATTATGCATCTTATTTACTTAAAAATTGGTTTTAAACTTATTATAACTATTAAGAATATAGCAAAATTATGTCACTGTGTAAATTCTCTCCTAAGTAAAATATGAATTAATTTAGAAAGAAATGTAAATTAAGCAAAAAGAAATTTAATATTTAACTTTTTATGAGAAGGCTTAGAATGAAAACATAAAAATTCTAAAAATTTATTTCAATTATTACACCATAAATTTATAAATACATTCTTTGCAGAAGTAGTTTTCAGGGGACAAATGTGCCTGTAGTTATATGGAATTTTACATAATTGGCCAAATATTTAACTTAGTTTAACATTTAGCCAACACTTTTTTCTATCATAGCAGTTATAAAATCATATAAAGTTTTAAGCTTAATACTGTCAGCAACTTTATAACTTAATATTCTTGTAAGAATTTTCATTTATAGTGGGATTAAATAAGTGATATTAGATAGCTATTTCATTCTGACACCATAAAATAAGTAGAACTTTATTTTACAAGATTTATTTAACAACCACATAATAGAAACACTTCATTACATTAGCACTGATATATTCAACAATAGTCTTCATGGCAAAGATGTGTGTGTGTTTAGAAATAGGCTGTAATCTTGAAATTCACAATTAATACAGCTGTACATTTTAAAAATCAATACAAACCCTATAACACATAAAAATGAAAAGATTTTTAACCTTTAAAGAAAATGTCCACCATTTCACTTGATTGTTCCATACTAAAAAACTCAATTTTAATGCAAGTGTCCCTTATGAGTTTACCTCTGTTGCAACTATATCAGACAACTCTTAGAGTACATTCTTTTCTAAAGAAATCTTTGTAAACTATGTATGAATATAAATTCATCTCAAAAATTTCAAGGGTAAAAAAGAGTATACATATTAGGGTGAAGCAAAATTTTCAACTTCTTCCTCAAACATAACTCACTTTCTTATCCCCAAACTTAAGGCCTGAGAAAAATCTGGGTTAATTATCAAAACAAGAAAATGATTCTTTACCTCTTTCTTTAGTTTTTAAAAATGTAACAACCCGTGCTTGATACTGTTAATTAATTTTTTTCCTTTATTAGATTTTTGTTATCTGGAGAAACTAGGAAAGGTCTCTTTACTCATATATTCAGCACAAAGGCTTTTAACTCCGATCTGCAATTTCATATTTCAATATAAAATTAGAGAAAGTGTGCAGAAATTGAACTACAGAAATAATTTGACTGAAAACTTTGAAACATTTGACTCTGTATATATAATAAGAAAAATATTCAAGAAGTTCTCAAGGTCAAAATCAGGTAGCCCCCTTCAAAAGTACAATATGATGAGAGCTTTTTAAATTTCACAGATTAAATGTTTCTAAGAACTTAATGTTTTCACTGCTGATAGAGACTCGGCCATCTGGATATTATAGCTTGTGTCCTGCCTCTTTGTGGCAGCAGAGGGCGCTCTGGCATTGTTGACAGCGTTTAAGTCCCTGGTGCACTGCGCTAGCATCTCCTTCCCAGGAAGGAAACGTATATTTCCCTGGAGGGTTGTCATTGAGTATCTCAAAGGGTCAAGCTGTTCCTAAGTTATTCCGAGAAGCTTTAATTTCAGACCACTAAATGAAAGTTGTGATTGTCAAAGGGCCTCCGTGGCATACTATGCCGAAATCCTCCGATTGCGAAGCGTAAACTGTTTCATTGGCAAAAAAATGCTGAGCATAGGATTTAATAGCAAATTGGCAATAGACATCAAACTAGATGATTATTTTATAAATAAATGGAAATGAAAATAATCTTAAAAATCTAGAAATATTATGGATCGATAGCCACTCTGGATTTAATTCTCTTAACCAGAACACAAAATTGTGTGTTCCCTTATTTAAATGGTATTTTACCTTCTTTCATATCACGTACCTCATTTCTATTTAGAAAGTAATTTTAAAACTTATTAAGCTTTCTGGAGGACAAGTTTAGATTGTGCTAAACAGGAAGGATTGGAGTGAGGGAGATTAGGTGTGTTTCTATTATGTAATATGAATTATAACACGAGTAAGGCAGAAGTACTTTGCAACCTTGGACCCTTGTTGCTTCATGAAACATACGAGGGAATGTGGGTACAGGAGATTGGCACAGTTGCGTGAACTCTGGAATGAAATCAAGCTTCCATGATAACATGTAATGCTTTAAACCCATTTCAATTTCCAGTCACTACTCTTAACTGGCACATGAGGAATGTTTCCCAACACTTTCCTTTTATTATTTGAGAAGCACCCTTCTTTAGTATGTTTTACCTATTCCCTCCTAAATTACATAAAATGAAATATAAATCTAAGTCATCAATGGACATGAAAGACCTCACTTACAGAGTTCTAAAATCAGAGAACAAATAAAATCCACCCTGAGGGAAGGAAATGTGATTCTGTCCTGAGCATATTGTGCTTCACCACTTGACTCATTTGATATATCTCCATCATTAAGGTGTAAAAGAATGAATCTGATGAAATGTATGATCCATTTGTGTCCCACTTCTAGATCTGGATCAAAGTGGGTCTTGCTGTCTCTATTGCCCAATCTGGATTGTTTTATCTATTTCTAATTTTAATGTCTTTCATGCTTGTGGGTTTATAAACAAATGCAAGTCAATATGTAGCAATTTCTTTTGAGACCTCAGGCTAGCTACAAATTGGATGATTTCCTGTTTCTCGGTCTCTCTCCTCTCTTTGATTCATTATTTAGTTAAGATATTTAAAGTTTTATCATTTATATTTAATGTTCTCAATATCTAGGCTAGGACAATGAAATATGCGGTGAGATTTAAAGATTTATTGAATATACGAATACTGACCCATACGACCCTCGAGTCCTAAAGCGAATCTTCATTGCCTGCGATTTAGTAAGCCACCCTGCCCTTTTCCAGGAGCTTTGAGGAAGAAGATGCTGTAGTCGGTTTTTCCGCAGTGCGGGTTTCAGGTCTTCTGGCCTGCAGTGCCTCCCGCCGGCCAGGAAGCGCTGAGCAAGCTCCGCGCATCAGAGAGATCTGCAGAGTTTGGGTCTCTGGACCTGCTTAAGAAGGCTGCCCTTGCTGCCTGAGGAGGCAGGGGCTGGGTGAGCTCCCGCTTGGTCTCACTTAGGGCCCACCCCATCTCGTCCTGGTAAGTCTCGAGGTCCTCACGTGAGTCCGTCACGAGTCCCTTTACTGGCCACCTTAGCACTGTTCAAGTATGCAGCTGAGGACCTTACATTTTGTATGTTTTAAGGAAGATGACTTAAGAAAAAAAAAAAAAGAATAAGAAGAAGAACCTTCATTCTCCTTGCAAGTCCCGCCCATTGCTTAGATTCGGGTTTCAGTCTAAATAAAGTGAAACTGTTTCCCAATGTACATACACTAGCTGCATAATTACGGGAAGACCGAAAAGGGCAAGTCAAGTGTGGCAACAGCTAGAGCGGACTATTTTGGTAAAATATTAGGTTTTGCTGTATGCAGCATTTCTCTGCTTTTATTTTATTTTTTATTTTTCTTTCTCAAATTACCTAATACTCTGGTATTCTTTGGGATGGGAGCGGGAGGGTCCTATTGCTTTTTGGTTCAATTACGGAGACGGGGGAGCCGAGGTCAGCACCGCGGACAGCACCAGGCGCAAAGGGCGCGGCCACTTTGGTGAATCCTCTCTTAGCTCCCCTCCTTTGTTCCCAGCCCCTGCAGGCCAAGGCAGAACAAAGACATCTATCAAGGCTCGCTTTCTTAGCCTGGGTTTGTTTTTGGCTCCAAGGCCGTGGTGCGGAACTACTACCTCAAGAAAGTCCACTTCATTGGCTTCCAAATAAATTAATTTGCTGAGTCCTTCTAAACTTTCAGGCCTGGCCTTTTCCCCCTGTCCTACTCCTTTGACTGATTTGGCCATTGAGACTATGTCGATACAAGGAAACTACCTTGGCTTTCTAAAGCCAGGCAAGGCCCACTGGATACTAGGAAGAGAAAAGAGAGGGGATGATGGAGGGGTAGAGGGCTGTGGTGGTAGTTGTTGGGGGCTTCCCAAAGGAGTTGAGCCATTTGAGGTTTCTTGTGCAATGTGATGAGGGCGCCATTTAACATCTTTATCCTCTCTCTTCTGTTTTGTTTCCGCAGCTTGGCCCAGAATTGCAATCACCCTACTCGCTCTTTAAAGAACCACTGCTTTCTAAACAGTTCCACTCTAGAATATTTGCACAAACGGGAGCTCCCGCTCTCCTGATGGCTGAAGCTCCTGTCTTTATGCGGCAAATGACGGGTTTGTGCTACTACCCCTCAAACCCCCTTGTGATTGCCTTTTCCTTTTTTCTCGTCCTGAGACGCTCTGGTGTCCTTCAAGTGCAGCCATAGGCTCCGCTCTTGGCATTCACCGCGTGCCTTAATTGTATGACATTAAATCAAGGTCCGCTGTGAACACGGAGGGCAGAGTCTGATCTTGATCCGGAAAGTAACTGACCCACTGCGGATACACCACTTCTCCTCATGCTCTTCCCCCTCCCCCGAGCTCTGAGTCTCTACGACTCCCCCAGAGTCGTAACTCATAAGCCCGGCTCCTGTCTCAGCTCGCCTCCTGCCACAGCTGCCAGAGCCGCTGCTAATTAGTCTGTTCGGTGGAAGTGTAGACGATGCATGTGTCTGCGTATACATATGCATATATCTGCATGCCATTTACAGCACACCTAAAAACATACATACGCCTATAAATCTAGTTTTCAAATGACGGCGTGGATCGAAGTTAATTACCCCTCTGGTACAGATCTAATTTCGTAATCGTGTTATTTTCCTGAAGGCAATTAACCGAGTTGGTTCGCCCTGCATCTCTTCTAAGTCACTTGTAAGGAATGGCAGGTTTTAAGGACCGCGCCACTGGTGTTCTGCAGAAAGCTTTGTCAATCATTTCTTGCTGTCGGGAATGAGATCTAGCACATAGACGGGAAAATCATCATGCGTGTGTGTGTGTGTAAGATAAACACGCAGATATGCCTAGTCTCTGTGTCCTCTGATAACATTACCGCGGTTTCGGTTGGGAGATTTGGGGAAGAGATGAGAGTCCAAGGGCGGGCTGGGTCGTCTTTCTTTGTAATGCGGAAAAATTAACTCAACCGCACCTGCCTAGTCCCGAGAGAGCTGGGCGGCCCATCTGGTCTGGCTACAGCTTTGGTGCGGAGAGAAAAGGCAGCTCGAGCGCTAAGGCTTCCCCACCGCCGGGGAGCGCGGACCTCGGGTCTGGGCCCGGCTGGGGGTTATGGCTCAGAACAGCGCAGCCAAAGCGCTCTCCTCAGACTGCGGCAAGAGTCAGGAGGCTGGAGGAACCTGGGCCGGGCGGAGGGAGGGCGAGCAGGAGAGAGGAAGGGGTGAGGGGAGTTGACCTCTACGGGCGGAGCCCTCTGCGCAGCGGGCAGGAGCAGGCGGGCGCAGCGGCTCTTTTCGCGGCGTCCCCTACGGCGCGGCGCGGCGCGGCGCGGTCGGCCCCCAAGGCCCGCTGCGGCTCCTGCGTCCGAGGAAGGAAGGATCCTCAACCACCGCGGTCTCCGGGCGGCGTAGATCCCACCTGCGGCTGGAGAGAGCGCGGAGAGCCAGTCCAGCGCGGATTCCCCAGCACGCGCCCCTGAAAAACAGAATCACAGCGCAGAATTAGAGAGGGCGGCAGGAGGGGGGAGGGGAGTAGGAGGCGGGAGGGAGCAGGCGAGGGAGATGGGGTGACGGGACCCCAGACGGCGGCTGCGACCTCCATGCCCAGGCTTCGGCCGCGCGCGGAGCCCCGGGCGCGCAACCCGGGGGGCGGCGCGGTGGCAGTGCGCGCAGGTCCCGGCTGCGGACGCCGAGAGGTGGGGGCCAGACGCTGCGGCACAGCAGCCGCCCGGGAAGAGACGTCGGGAGCTGTTAACTGTCAAGACGCGTCCACAGGAGATCCTCCGGCGGCGCAGTCCGGCCGTTCCCGCAGTCTGTGCCCCCTTTCCCCTTCCTCACCCCTTCCCTCAGACCACACTCCGCATCCGTACTCTCCAATCCCCACCCCTTCTTGGGTTAGGACCCTGCAAACTGCAAGACCCGCGAGTCCCAGCAAGAAAATCGAAACGATCGATGAGAGAAAGAATTACATATACACATAGCCCTAGAAATCCGAAGGAGAAAGACCTGCAAGCCCTGATCAAACCTGGAGAGGACCAAAGCGTTTTCAATCGCTGTTGAGCGCCTTCGCGGAGGAAAGAGGAGGCTGAGAGGCTTCCGTGGTATAAGGTGCTTTAGGGTGGGAGGTGGGGGTGGGTGGGGGTGGGTCGGAGCGGTCCGGTCTTTCCCCCTCGCTTGCTGATCCAGAATTAGGGATTAATGGCTCGCTCCAGCCAAACAAATAAGGCATCTGCCTTCAGCACAAGAGGATTACACGGGCTGCTGACGTCACCAGTCAGACAGATGTTGGCTCCCAAAGTCCTGAGCAGCTCGCTGTGTCCTTGAAACCAAAGAGCCGCAGAAGGCGCTCAGCCCCCAAGAGCTGCGCCTGGGTACAGCAAAGGGCGAGTGCCCTGCCCTTGCCTATACCCCCTGGCGCCCACGCAGTGGTCCAAAGGCAGCCCCCCTAGGACGTCGTGCCCCCAGTCTCTCTGGCTCTTCCCCACAGCCCTACCGTCAATGCTCAGACTTGCTCAAGGCAAGCCAAAGTCACCATTTTCGGTTGCCTCTCCCTAAAATGGAGACAAGAGTCGACACCCCCTGGGCCATCTCATCTAGATCCCTAATTCTAAGCTCTTGGGCTCTTACTCACTCACACATGACTGGCCAAGTAACTACAAAATAAGCACCTTGGGCCGGACAGAGCCCACGCTCCAGATGAGGGGCGGCCTTTTAATTATGTGCGCAAGCAGCAGAATCAGGGCTTATCTGCATCTCCTCTTCTCGCCCCCGCCGCCATCCATTCCCCAGGCCGAGGTTTAGGTTTATGCTTAATCTTATCATGAATGCCATTCCGGGCGAAGGTACCTTTCTAAACAATGACCTGTTCCCAATCAAAATGTGTGTCCCCACCAGAACCCTGAGCCACCACTCAGTGAGCCACGAGGACCTCACCATGGTCCTGATCACTGCATTTTCTTTGCAGATACTTTGAAGAAGGCTTTCAAAAACAAATAAACAAAAAGGTGTGTGTGTATGTATGCATGTCCAAAACCTTTGTGGCATCTGATTTTAAGAATCTGTATATTCAGGTAACTGCAGTTTTATACTATAGCTAAATCGAATTCATAATTCATAAACCCTAAACTCTGTTTAATTTGATGCCGTTTCAAAATTAAAATTTAAGTATAAACTCTTTTAATTTCTTAAACCTGCATATTATTTTTGCTTTATATGATTTCCCAGTCCTATAGAAGTCACCCTAAAGTCAGATTATGAAATCAGCCAAAAGATAACATAAAATTGGAAATTTAAAGGAACAATTTTGAATGTGTTATGTAATTCACAAATGAAATGGTTTTAAGTGAAGTTCAATTTTGTAAAGAAATAAAGGCAATTCAAATAACGTGTGAAACAAAATAAATTGATCTCTGACACAGAGCTTCACTGAATCAATCCTGTGCCCCAAATCAAATCAGTATATATTAAAAATCTGTGACTTTCTTGGAAAAAAAAAATGTTTGCCCACAACACTGCACTGTTGGTTATAGACTACAATGCCTAAACAGGAGTAGAAGATGTAGCTGGGTTATATCTCCATTCATATTATTCCTGTCTATCAAAGTGGCATTTAATTTTTCCAATTTTATGCACTTAGAAATTCAGCCACTGATAAAAATCAACTTAATTTGCTTTAGTGTTATTCAGGTAATGCCAGCCTAAAATAGTTAAATTTCTCTATCCTCGCTTAGCTTTAAGGCCTTATAAGAAACAGCCCATATCTTAAAGGGGTGGATTTAAATTTGTTATTTACCAGTAACAAAAGGTAGACTTCATTTCATTTTAATTGGGTAAAGAACACACACTATTTGAGACAGCGTATATAAATCATTTTTTTTGAAACTTGGTAGAATAAGTTTGAAATCCCAAACTTTAAAGAAGTCTAATTCTTCATAAAAATCAAAAAGATTGTTTTGCCTCTCAACATATTTGAATGTAAACCTCCATTCTGCTCTCACAAGATTTTACTAGAGTCCTTTTTGCTCAGTGATTTAATATTAGTTCGCTGTCCATGGTCTTGATCCACATGAAGGGAGATGCTAGTGGTGCATTTTGAAAAATGTAAATCACAGTGCTTCTGCACCAATTTAATGCCATAACATTTTAAGGTAATGTCAAAGGGGGGAACATCCAAAGGCTTTGAGTTCTCTCCCCCATTCCAGTTGTTTTCATTTTTCCATATTTGCCACCAAATTGTGAGTACAGGAAGCAGATGGGAAAAGTTTGCATTTCATTATTTTTGAGCTGACAAAATCACCATCCCATTTAGGGGTCCAAAGAACTGTAGTAAATAGAAAATAGTATTTTTTTTTTCAACCTGAGTTTTTTTTCTTCCAAAAAAGTGACAGAGACATCCTTGTCTAGGCTGCCTTGTTCACTTTTACAAATGGTTTAACAAGTGCAGAAATTTTTACAAAATGACAAATTGAGGGAGGAAAAAGCCAAACAACAACTTCTTCAGCCCTCTCTTTGTAGATAGCTAGATAGATAAAGATATATCACACGCATAGGCAGCTCTAAGAACATTAAATTAAATCCCTTCTCTAACACGCTCTAATTTTTTTTTTTTTTCCTAGTGGAGCAAAGAAAGCATTCGCCCTAGCAGTTAAGGCTACTCAGTAATTCCTTCTTTCCAAAATAACGTTTCACCTTCCTTGCAAAAAACAAAAGACTGACCTGGCAGTGTAACATTTAACCTCCCCTGGGGTTTCCTCCAGGGGGGGTGAAAGAATAAAGGAAAAACTTTCCTCTTTTCTCCAAACACTGCATTGTCTTTCGTCTTTTATTTTTCTCTTCAGATTATCAAGAAAAGTACATTATTTATCTATATGCATATAAACACACAGAAACAGATGCTTCTCTTCCGAATCCCTAAAAGCCGCTGCGGCTCTTTGAAGGACACCGACCTGAGCAAAGCGGTCCCAGTTTTGTTTTGATGCAAGTATCCCAACGGCGAGAAAACAGGCTCTTGCCCAAACTGAGGTCGGTACCCACGCCAGGCCAAGGGGCCGAACTTCAGCGATTCACACTTTTCCGGGCGCGAGAAGACCACTCTCCGGAGAAGTATTTGGAACTTGGGAAAATCCTTGTACCGGAAGAAAATGGCCTAAACACAATAGGACTCGCCATTTTCTCCTTGTGAAGCACAAAGCGCTTGGCGCTGCCCGGCACACAAAGGAAGCGTGGGCCCGCGGAATTCTTGCACATTTTCAAGAGGCCAAAAAAAAATACCTCCCCCAGAACCACCATTTCTCCCGCTTGGGCGCTCCGAGACACACTCAGCTCCCCTCACTCGGCCCTTGTCGCAAGAAGATCCTTTGTATCATATAAGCTAAAAGAGCCACCAAAGGCGCGAGGCTAGCAAGCGGCCAGACCCGGGCCGACCGAGTCCCGCCAGCCGAGGGGGCCCGGCCAGCGGCGGCCCAGGACTGCGTTCTAGGCCGGGGGCGCGCTCATCCCCTCCCTCCTCCTCGGATCTCTCCCTCCAGTTCCATCCCGTCTCCCCTGCGCGTCTGGTAGTGCGGGAGCTTAGGGATCTCCGTGACCTGATTTCCACCCAGTGCCAGGAACCAACCTTGCAGCCCGGGGCCGGGCGGGAGGCTCCAAAGGATGCTCGCAACGCGGGAACCCCTCGACTCCGCGCCTCCCGACGCCCCCCGCCCGCCGCTCCGAGTCTCCGCATCCAAGACTGCCGGTGCCTTGTTCTGCACGCCCACAGCGGGCGAAACACTTCACTCGCTCACGTGCGGAAAGTGCAAGCTTCGAGGGAGCCCCTGTGAATAAAAACACCGACACACAACCCGCGCGCTCCGACTCACAAAGCGAACACTCCCAACTCAGCCAGCGACGCAGAGCACTGCCAACGTAGGAAAAGATAGTACTTACAGCCGGTGCGCGTGTGGGTAATCCGCGTCTCAGCCCATTGGGTTTGTTTGTTTAAAAAATGTATATATGCACATCTCTATAGGTTTGATTTTGCACATCTTCCACCGTTGAGAAGGAACAACAAAAATCTTGTAGCCTAGCGGGGATGGGGGAGGGGGATGGAGATTTTCATTGTCTACGCTCTGCACACGCAGCCCAAGGAAAGACGCTCATTGCCGTGTGGGGCTCCTTCTACTTTCTGCTTGAAATTCAGAAGCGTTCAACGCAGTAAAGCGGGGGTTTGGTCTCCCTCCCAGCCTCCCACCCTCTGCGTTCTCTCTTCTCTCTCTCCCTCCCTCTCCCTTCTCTCTCTCTTTCCCTCTCTCTCCTTCTTTTCTCTCCTGTCCCCTCCCTCTCTCTTCCCCAGCTCGAAGTCTCTCTCTCTCTCTCTCTCTCTCTCTCTCTCTCTCTCCCTCGCTTTTTTTCAAAAGAGGGCAGGTCGCTTCCTGCATCCCAATGAGTTAAATCAGTCACTTACTTCTCATGCATCAGCAGCCTCTATAACAACCCGAGGGCTGCAGGCACAAAAGAGCATTTAGCTGCCTCCAATTTGTGTAGAAGGCCTGTCCTTAATTTGTTTTTGGAGTATAATTAAATCATGTATTTCACGTAATATGAAAATACCAAGTTCCCAACTTTAAGGAATGAGCCGCTAATGGAAACCTTTGAAAATATACCTCCCTTCTTGTTGGTGTCCTTAGAAAGGGCCTAGGACGCCCCAGAACGGAGAGACCAAGGGTTTGGGCCCAAATCTACCCGCCCCTCCCCCCTTTACACGTCAAGGTCACAGTCATATGATTCCCCCATTGCTTTAAAACGGAGCCCTTTTATCAACTCTTCGCCTTGGAAAGGAATTAAATCTCTTTGTGGTATGGGAAGATCTGAAGGATTAAATAAATAAATAAATGCATCCTTAATCTGAAATACACACGTAAGCAGAATCAACAGTGATCAGACGATATGGTGGTAGGGGGTGTGGGAAGGCTGACACGCCATGTGAGAGTGTGTGGTTTTCATCTCCCCCCACACACCCCACCCCTCCTTGCCAGGCAAATTCTGAGGTCTCTGGGTTTTGCTAGGGTTTCCTCCTGAGGCTGAGTGGGCCTTACTGGGCGGGCGACAGAGCCAGCACTCCCCCACCCCTTTTTTTTAAGCTCTTAGAGAATCTCTGAGGGGTCCAGATCTTGAAGACACTGCCCAATGGTCAGGAGGGTCCTGTGTATGGTCTGGGTCACAGAGAGCAACTCTGCCTTCCCGCAGTTTCTCTTTCAGAAAAACAAAAAACAAAAAACAAAAAACAAAAAACAAGGCCAGGCCATTGTTCTTCCTCAATGAAGAGGGAGAGGGTGATAAGAGAAAGACCTCCTCTTCCCCGCACTCATCACCCACCTCCACCCAAAGCCACTGCTGGGGAGATAATTTGGGGAGCATTTTTTTGCTCCTGAGGTCATGGGAGCCAATATCCCATTAACATCTTCGGTATCTTCCCTGTATTTTCTTCAGCAATATTCCGTTAAGTCGTCAGCACCCCACTCCTCATTTTCTGGTTCTAACAGGGCTTGTTCAGAAACACTGCATTCAGATACCAGAGAGGTTAGGACTACAGATAACCACATTTAGTTCTATCGAAAGGGAATAAAACAATATCACTCACCACCTCCTGCCTCTGAACATTCGCTCTTATACGGTAAAGCACCCTGGGGTTCTGAGTAAGGCCATGTTTCACCTTGAACATTTATCAAACCGGACTCTGCTGCCTCTGCTGCCGCGGGAGGACACGCAGGCCGCCAGCACCCAGCTGCTATCTGCTTGAAAAATCCAACAATACCTCCAACGGGGTCGTTTGCAAAAAGTGAAAACCATAAATGGAAGAGGGATTTTTAAAAAAAATTATATATATATATATATATGTGTGTATATATATATATACACGCACACACACATACGTGTGTGTTTCCCCAAAATGCTGGGCTTGGGGTCTCGAGTGACCTAAAACAAAACATTATCTCTGCAGTTAAGTCCAGACGGAAGGCCTCACTGAACCGGTGTTTTATTAACGGCGAGAGACAACGTCCTGTTAGGAAGCACTAGAAGGAATGAGCATTGTCCCCCTGCCCTTTATCTTTCACCAGATGATGCTCATTCTATCTGTTTCCAGTGTATTGACCTGGGATGTGGAACTGTTAAGGATCGGCAACGTCTTGCCAAAGCCTGAGGGAGGCAGGGTCACGCGGTGCGCACCGGTCGCGCTGCCGCGAAGCTGCGCCTCTGTGCTCTGATTAGCCAGAAGGGTCTGCTCTGTTGGGTGACGACTGCAGACGACCCCAGGTGGGCCCTTAACACAGCAAACACCCCCCCCCCACACACACACATACACACACACACACACATCCTGGCTTTGGTAATGCCAGCTTTGCCTCTTCTTCCTGGGTCCTGGAATTTCAGACAAGCTGATGGGGAGGCCTTTGGAAGAAAACTAGGCGGCGGGTGCCTGTCCTACCTATGGGCAGCTTCCTCGCCCGCGGTTTATTCTAGGTTCAAGCTGCAAAGAAAAACGCTAGAGAGGTCAGAGGCGAATGCTGGAACATTCGCCTGGGCCTTTTTACCCCTCCTCCCCCAACAGATGGCCGGGCCAGGACACCTGCAAGGCAGCCGGCAGCCGTCGCCTCCGCGCAGCTCTCCGGACAGGGTCCAGTGTTGGATCAGATAAGGTCACCTAACATCCTGGGCCCGGTTCGTTCATTCCCCCGCCGCCCCCCGTCCGCCCCAACACCTTTTTCTGGACACCTTTCAGTCCTTTCGGAGAACAGAGCTTCCGATCTCCGCCTCCCACCCTTGGCCCAGGAACCTGAGCGGGCGACTACTTTCCAGCCTCCGGTTTTTTCAGGTTTGCCAAGCGCGCAAATCTCCTGCCCTGCGCACCTCAGCACCCGGGCTCGGAGCTTATGAAAATGTAACCCAACTCATTGCCAGAAGTTGTTGCTAATTAGTGGATAATAAACTTCTGTAGCCAGGGCACAAAAGTCTTTTAAAAGTGCAAAGGTGTTCTTTGTTATGGCATCAGAAAAGGGATTAGCATATCAATTGGACTGGGGGGACCGGACAATGAGCCCTCCTCCCCCTTCTCTGCCCTTAGTATGCCGCCCGCCGCCGCCACCTCCTCCACCTCCTCCTCCTCCTCCTGCCCTTCCTCCTCCTCCTCTTCCTCCTCTCCCGGCTGCGAGAGCTGTCAAAGAGCGGCTGGGGAACTAGCTGCAGGGCCGAAGGCTGGGGCCGCGCGGGCAGGCGCAGTGCAAGCTTCCCGCCGCCCACCAGGCCGCGCGGCCTGCGCGGCGCCCTCGCCCCGCGCCCCGCGCCCTCGCCCCGCGCCCCGCACCCCGAGCCCCGCGCCCTCGCCCCGCTCCCCGCGCCCAGGCGCGCGCTGCGGGAAGGTGGAGGAGGCGCGCGGCGGGGCGTGCGGGGACGCGGAACCCGGGCACGGGTGGCCTCGAGGGCGGGGACGCGGCCTGTCCGGGGAGGGCGGCCCCACGCGGCCCCTCGCGGCGTCCCGTCCCCGCGCCCGGGCTGCGCCAGCTCGCGCCCTTCGCCTCTCCCGGGCCGCGCGAAGCCCCAGAGGACGCCGCGCCCCTCGGGCAGTGGGGAGCCCTCCTCGCCGCCGTCCGGCCTCTCGGGGCCCCCGATGACCTCCGGGGACCCGCACGTGCACGGGTCGGGCGGGTGGCGAGCGCTCCCGGGAGCCGAGCCCTGCGTTCTCGAGGCCTGGGTCCCCGGGGGCGGCGGGGCGCGGCGGCCCCCAAGTGCGCGCTCGGTGGTGGCCGAGCGGCGCAGGCCTCAGCAGGCCCCCCCGCCCCGAGCTGGCCCCGAGGGAGCCGGCTCCCCGGGCCGACGGAAAAACTGGAAAGCCTTCCCCGCCCGGGTGCAGTAAAGCACAGCAGAAGTAAGTCTCTCGGAGAGGGAGACGCGGCCCGGGCCTGCGGGGCCTGCGGGCCTGCGGGGCCTGCGGGGCCCTGGCTCCGGCTCCCCGCGCCGCCCGGAGCGCGCCGGGGCCGGGGCGCGGGGCCTGCGGGGCCTGCGGGGCCGCCCCGGGCTCGGGGGAGGAGGAGCCGACGGCGGCGCGGGCGGGCGGGCGGGCGGAGCGGGAGGCCCGCAGCGACGGCGCGCTCGGCCCCTGGCTGCGGCCTTGGGGAGCGCGGCCCGGGCGGCTCGCCCCTCCGCCCCGAAGCCCCCGCGGGCCCTGCAGCCCCCGCGAAGGAGACGTTTGCTTTGCTTGTTCTTCTCCCCTCCCCCACCCCCTCTCCCCTCGCTCCCCGGAGGCAGCTTCCGTCCTCTAAATGCATTTCAAAAAAAAAAAAAAAAAGGAACTCTCCGGGGCTCTCCTTTTTCCCCCCCCCAACGTCTCGCCTCCTTCTAACACTGGGGTTTGGCGACCAAGCACCAAACTCACACAAGTTCCCCCGAAAACGAGCCGCTTTTACTGCCGAGAGGGAAAATGTCGGGGGGAAAAAAGTGGAGGTCGGTGTTTCCCTAAATGCAAAACATCAGAGAGGAATCTGAAAAGAGCTTTACTTTCCCTGCGAAATCTCCATTGTTGCTTGGCAAACAATGGGAGCCTGGGCGACTGTGGGGCGGTGAGAATGAATAGGCGATCCGCGGGATGTGTGCGGGTCAGTGCTTGGGGTCCCGGGCCTAAAGCCCCTTTCTCAGCTTGCCACAATAAACCAGAGCAAGGTTTAGTCTTTACTGGGTCACCGGCCATCCTCTATTATTCAACACTTCACAACAAAAAACACTTATTAATCAGCGCTGACCAGAGGCCCCTTTTGAAACAAGAGAAGAGGGGAGAGAGGGGGAGAGAGAGAGGTGAAAAGAAGATTGAGAAGCCCCGGACAGAGCTTTCTAAAGCCAGAGCAACCATAGGGTACCTTCCTCCAGTGGCCAAAGTTTATTTGACACAACAAAGTTTCTAATCAGGCCACGGAGACCTGGATTTCTCCTCATTTGCCTTACTCCCCTTCTCTTCCTCTGAAGATGTTGGAGACTTTGTTGCGAGGAAGGATGGCTTTAGGTCAAATTGCTAAGGCCTGATCTTAAAGATCTAATTGCTATTGGAAGAGAAGCCTGTTTCCCAGCTGGGCCTCCACTCTGGAGATGGCGCAAGGAAGACTGTCCAGCTCTGCTCTGGGCACCCTGCTGATGGATGAGGTGTCAGGCCAGTAGTCATGTGAGGACTGGTTTCCAAATGGTATGAGCAGTAGTCAAATGTGGTACTTATTGGTGATACTGAATGCAATCTGTAGATTTTCTACTTCATGATGTTTCAGTCCGGATATATCAGAGGACTAAACTTGCTTGCTAGAATGAAGAGGAACTGCTGATTCTTATGCTTTGACAAGGATTTAAGGGAAAGAATGTGATGAATAGTTTTTGAGAAGAAAGCGGTTCAAAATGTTCCATACCACTAAAATCAGCGGGTTCCTTGCTCAACTTTGATAATTTTTGCAGAGCTTATTTGATGTTTGTAACCTAATTGTATTTCTTTCATTCATCTGGTTACATGATAATTATGAACACATGCTAAGACATATATGGACACTCATATACATCAAAGTGAAGTGCTACATACATCAGCTTTATGGATGATTTGCAACTCAGCTAGATATTTTTGATGGCGAAGTTTTGTTGCATTTTGATTTGGGGTTGGAAGCCAATATTTCTTGGTTAGTCTGTCTGTTTTACATTACTCAGGTTGTAATTTAGCCAAGTGAGCAAAACTCTTTTGTAATGGCTGATGTGTACAAGTGAACAGAGGCGGCAGATAGTGAATCTTGGTTGTCAAAAGCTATAGAACAATTATTTTCCTAAAGAAATAGAAGTGAATGTCAAAGCAGTAGTCTTTTAAGTTTAAAATTTCGTTTGTGTGCACTTTTGAATTCCTGTGTAACATAACTAACCATTTCACTTGTTATGATTCAAAGAAGCCTTTTAAGCCCAGAAAATGTATGGAGGGGGATTGTGACTTCAGCAAATTAAGCTGTAGAACTAGATGGCTTGGTAATGAAAGCAAGAATGCAGAATTACTTGGTAGTAAACTGCACTGGTATTTACCAGACTTTATGTAGTAAATGCAAAAATGAGTTGCATGGTTTGGTCTCAGGAAGTGTTTTACTTAGATGCCTACTATTTGCGATTGGCTTTTTTATGTTGAAAATATTGTGTTACTCAGATTTTGCAGAGCTCAACGCTTCTTGCAATGGAGTAATCAACTGTTATCTGAATTATTTAAAGCCTGGGATTAAAAGGCCTTAGAGTTGATGCTGACAAGCTCTCACATGTAGGCAGGGGAAAGTTTAGTATTCTTTTCTTTCTGTATATACTTTGAAAAAAATTTGGTCAAGTGTGGTGAATTATTTTTAAAATTTATGCATAGGAACAATGAATAATTCTTTTACAAATTGTTTTCCAAATGAGCAAATAAGATATTCAGGAAAAGAGTAGGAATCTCTTTCATGCACAACAGTGTGTCACCTAAAATTCATTGTTTTTAAAGGACTAATCTTTACCAAAAAACAAAACACGTTTGCTGTAGAAATCTCTACTGTTTCAGAAGAGTGTTTAGGGTGTGGATACACGCAATATATTCACTCAACAAATCCATTTGTGGGACATGACAATTTTATGTCATGTTTTTTCTTTTAGTATTTTGGTTAGCTTCCTAAGTTGCTTAAAGGAAGCAATCCTCTATTTGTGTGGGTAGTTTTACTTGTAAACTGAAGGTATGTACTAAATGGGACTAATCAGTGACAGATTATCTTCTGAGTTCTACTGAAGAAGCAAATAGTCGAGAAAAGCCTTAATCATGATATATAATACATTGAATGTGTACATATATCATCACACAGCACATTATTTTAATACATATTTATAGACTCCAAATACTTATCTTTACATTATTTTTCTCTTTTTTTTTTTTTTTTTTTTTGCTAAGGAATTAACTAAATAGCATTGTAATGACATTCCCTTAAACATACCAGTGAATTTGTATGAAAATTGGAATAGCTTCCACATTTGTCAAAGGAGAAAAGAATAATACATAAATATATATTCAGCAAATGTTTAAAATAGAGAAATGCTATTTGTTTATGTTATTTGCCATGGACACAGTATTTATTAAATTTGATATATCTTTATGAAATCATTGTTGTTCCAAAGTACATTTATTCAGTACTATATACATACTATTGCACTTTTTAAAAGAAAGTACTGAAATCTGTAACAAAAACCTAAAAATCACATGATAAATTTAGCACATCATGAAAATTACTTAATAGGTAGCTAAGTCATTTATGTCCTGGAAAAAAAAAATTTTTTTTTTGCCTTAAAAAAAATCCAGCTGGACTTTTTTTTTTTTAAATGACACATTTAAATAAATCTCAGTTACAGAAGGAAACAAATATCTTGGTAGACCTCGTGCATCTTTATCCAAATGAAGGTTAGATGGCAAAGCCTATGGCTATAAAATGAAAAGTATATGTAGTCTGGTGAGCTTATTTTAAAACATATTTCAATTTTTACATTTGCTTTTCTTCTTGGCAGCTGCATATAATTCAGACGTTTTTTCTATCTTGACAGAATTTGTCAAATTCAGTTCAATTTATATCCACATGATCTGACAAAGTATAATATCAATAGGTTATCATGAAGTATAAATGTAAACTCTATCAAATGTTGCTTTAATACCTAGTACTTTTTCTTTTATCTAAAAATAAATCAATGTAGTTTTTCATGATAGAAGGTAAAAAGAAACTGATAGAAATTTGACTTGCCCCCTATGATTTACCCTGTTGCCAGAGAATTCTGGTTAGCTGTATAGATCTGAGACTTCTGTGAAGAGACTCAACCTGGTACTTATTTATTTATAAACTTCCGGCTCACTAGAGAGTCAAAGTTATATTTAGGAAACTAGAACTTCCTACGATATGTGTTTATTTGAGTCTTCGATTTAAATACTTTATGAGTACACCGAAAGTAATTTTTAATGGAAAATTTTGATTTGGTTTACCTGCATTACATCTAAACAACGCTGATGTATTTCTGTATATACCATGATATGACATCTCATTTTTTGGAAACAAAAGAAAATGAAGCTTCTGAATTAAATCCCCCCCCTCCAAATTTCCACAGTTCTTAGTTTAATATTTCCTTCGACTAATTGCATTTTGATACATATATCGTAAACTCCATTTTGGCTTACACAACAGTTTTTTACCCAGAAATCTATCTGCTTATATAACCATTTGTGACAAAGCAGAGTGTTCTAGAGAATTGCATAAAAGTCTCCAAAGATGTATGTGTGTGTATTTAAATGCTTTAAATTTCAATGGTTTGTGGCTGTTTAGTATAAGTTTAAAACAGATTATTTGGCAGGCTCTTTCTTTATGGTAGTTTTTTTTTTTTTCTTTTAATGAGAGCTAAGTTTTAGAAATGCCTAAAAATTAAAATGTACAAAGTGGAACACTTCTTTATTTGGATTTTTTTTTAGTTTGGTAATCAGAGACTCAGTTGATAAAGTTGCCACAAGCTTGCTTCCCTCCTCTTCCCCCCCCCCCTCCCAATTAAGGAGATACTGTAAGAAGTTAGCTGTGTTGAAGCTATGGCAAAGAACTAAGGTGTTTTGGTTTGGTTTGGCTTGGTTTTGTGCTTTTATGGAATAGAATGTAGCTGAAAGTCCTTGAACTCCTATAGTGCCCCTTACATGTTTTATTGCCTTTTGTAGGACTATTACTGGGGGCAGGGGTGTTAGAGAGGAGGAGGAGGGGTGGGCAGCAGAGTCCATGGATCAAGTAGAGTTTGTGTGGTAATGCTAACGATACTGAACTAGTCTCCCTCTGCCAGGAAAAGAGCCATTTTTCAAGCTTTTCATTCTCTGTTGTTCTCTTCTCTCTCCACTCAAAGTGCCTAGGAAATCCCATGAAAATTAAACTCTGGTAAAAATCATTTGTTCCATACCTGATGACAAAGGTATCAAGAGGCAGGAGAATGACTCAGGTTTCACGTCAAGATTGGCCCTTTGGAGTTTGTGCTAATCTGCTGCAATATAATGTTATGTTTTATGTATGTGCACAGTGTTTTATTTCCCAGTAGTTGCATGTACATTGTAGATGCATGGATCCCATATTTAAAATTAAAACCCTAAAAATGAGAACATTTACTTGAACATATTTTGTAGGGAAAAAGCATAGAGGGGAAAAGGTCTTTGCTATTGGAGAAAAAAATACATGGCCATGAAAATATATAATTACATATCTTGGAACTATCCTTAATCAGACTCCAGTTTTCTGAAGACCACACTTAACTGAAGATTATGAATATCCCAAGAGGTTTTCTAGATACTCCAGCTTATGAAGAAAGGAAGCTTTTTTATAAAACCAGCAAGGTGAGACCCTGCTCTATCTCAACTGCCTTTATCCCAAGGTGGTTCAATGATCCCCAAAGACCTAGAAATAAACAGGTTTGTTTGCACATATACATCACCACAGAGCCTAGTCAGGACAGGTCATTTGGGGGCCATCTGGGAGGAATTTAGATTGGGGCTGTGGGCCTGGTTCAGGAAGCCTGCTAAGTTTGATATGACAGGTTCCCTGGAATTTTGTGAAGGGCTTTGCACTCAGAAGCAGAGACACAGTTTCTCCAAAGTGGTAGAGTAATACCATTTCATGCTTTGGGGAGGATCTGGGTTTGCTAGCGTCAATCCTAATGATTCCCACAGCTTTAAAGAAAATGTACTTTATGAGTAAGCTTTCCTTTTTTCTTCCTTTACCTTCTCTGCTTTCTCTATTCTTCCTTCTTCCTCTCCTTCCCTTCTCTTCCCTGTTTCTCTTCTCGGACTACAGTAGCATTGAATCAGCTCAATGGACAGATGCATACACTGCCATAGATTTACTTGCTTGGTTAATTATGCTTTAAAACTGGTCTGTTGAGGGCTTAAATGAAATGTCTGTACTTAATTTTTTTTTTCTGTTTCATTCTTCTGAGTGTTCCACTCTTCAAAGGAGCCTAATGTCTTAGACCGGTGTACTTGCTGAACACAAGCCTCACTGTGGAGTCTGGAGGTCAGGTGTGGTTTTCTTCTAGGGTGGGCTTACAGTAGGCCTGAGGTTTACTGATGTGAGGCATATCTCTGAGACTACCCAAAGGGTCTCAAACTTTTAGGAACTCTCCTGGTTTTTGAAGTTCTTCTGGATCTGAAAAGAAAAACAATGAGTTGCCCTTTCGGGTAATTCTATTTTGATTATGTCCACATTCCCTCTGAAGTGTGTGTGTGTGTGTATAAGGAGAGAGAGAGAGACAGAGAGAGAGAGAGAGAGAGAGAGAAGTGATAGATTATGGTAGGGATAGTTGTTGAGATACGGAAATGGCCTTAAAATTTGGAATACAGACATAGATAAACATGGTTATCAAGGACTTTTCAGAACATCAACAACCTAGGACAAATAACTATACAGTTTTACAATGCCTCTAGTTTGGAAGTGTACTTCTATAGATGGATTAAGAGATTAAGGAGACTCAAAAATCTGAACTGCCCGGGAGCCAGTAGAATTGGTAGGCTGTAAGAGAGGTGGTCTGTTGTATTCCCTTATCTTTAAGTAAGGCTGAGGGCATGTGGGAAGGAAAGAGAACTGACATTGGCTAGGTTTACTGTTCATATCCAGAGTTCTACAAGGCTCTTTTCACAGCATGTTATTTTATATATTCTTACCCAAACCATTCAAGGTAAGAATTAATTTTTATTCATGTTAGAGATGAGAAAACAGAAGCTCTGGAGGGTTATATAACCTGACTAGGGTCACACAGCTAACACATTTTGGAATCTAGATTAGAATTGAAGGAAGCTTCTCTCTAGAATCTATATTCTTTTTCTTAAACCAGAAATATCTCACATGATTTATTTTCCTCATAATCATTCATGACAGAAGTAACTATTTAATCACTACGTATCTTCCCTGACTAATCTTTCTCTATACTCTCCTTCCTGTGGTTATTTTATACTTCTGTCATAGGGGCAGACACCTTATGCTTTTCCATACACTCCTAACCCAGAGCCTGTTATTTGACTCAAACCAGTTCTGTTTGCCTACAGTGCCTTCACCAGGACATTGATTTGAGTTGCCTTTTATTCACATGGGTGTGTGGACTGAAGAATTTGGACTGAACTGATACATATACATAGGTGTACGTGGATTGGTATTTTATGTTGTATTATATTATATCGTGAAACGGAAATTCGACGCCAGCAGTAGCAATTTTGCTTTTCAGAAATTTAATTTTAGTATGTGAAAATTCTTTTTTCTTTTTCCAGTTCTTTAATATTTATTTTAAGAATTTTTTTTGCTATTCTATTTCATATCCTAGCACCCAATCTAGCCAATTAAATTATGAATCTGAAACTTTGAGGACTTACGCTAGTTCCTTATTGAAGTTAGGCATTATTTAGTATCAGAATTAACTCTTTCAAGCCCTTGATTACACTTCTTATTGCACTTATTAAACATTTAATATTTTATTCTTAATTCTCAAAGGAAAGAAATATAAGGTTAGTAATATGTTAGTAATATATGTTAGTAATATGCCTATATTACATGGAATTTTCTAGCTATGAGTATACTTTTAGTACGTTGAATATAATTCTCTGTCTCAATATTCTTAACATGAGAGTAGTAGTCCCTATTTTAGTGAGAACTTTAATAATTTATTAATATTGACAGAGCATCTTGAGAATGATAAATATTATCAGGTATAAAAGTGAAAATATAAATGCTGCTAGAAAAAATTTAACTTCAAGTTAAATTAATGCTTTTTATTTTGTTATTTTTTGTTGGAACATTTATTTTCTTTCAAGATTTTCATGTTGAAATCTTTAAATGGCTATTACTCATATGTAAAGACTGTTTCTGAAGAAAACCAAGATCCTAACATAAATAAGAATTCTTTTTCTTGGGTGTTAACCAATTATAACTTAGGGAAAATTAGGTCAAAAAAGATGGAGTAGTACTTTTTAAAGTATTTTGGTAATTAGAATAACTTAGTAAACAACGATAAAAGTATGAAAGATAAAATATTAAAATTTAATATAGTAGTTTGGGGATAAGAACTAAACATTGGGGATCCCTGGGTGGCGCAGCGGTTTGGCGCCTGCCTTTGGCCCAGGGCGCGATCCTGGAGACCCGGGATCGAATCCCACATCGGGCTCCCGGTGCATGGAGCCTGCTTCTCCCTCTGCCTGTGTCTCTGCGCCTCTCTCTCTCTCTCTCTGTGGCTGTCATAAATAAATAAAAATTAAAAAAAAAAAAAAGAACTAAACATTGGAGATTACACCAAATATTTGCTTCCAAGATACAAATAACCTTGGAAGTTATGCCTTTGGGTATGAGTTACTATTTGTAGTACTGCTCAAAATCAAAGATTGAGGGTTACTATGGGAAAGAAGCAATGAGAGTACATACTCATTTGGATTCTTTCAGAATAGTACTGTAATATCAGTGACCAAAATACTAGACCAAAAACCATTAAATCCTGAGTTTTATTTGGAGTTAAATCTCAGGTAAGCCAGTAAAGCTCTTTGACTTTGATTTAGTTTCCTTATCCTCAAAATGGAGATAAAATTGCTTACTTACAGAAGAGATATTGAATACTAATTAATTAATGAGTTCGAACATTGCTAATAAATTCCCCTTTTTTTAAATTCCCTTTTCTTAATTCAGTTTTCAAGACTACAAACTCAGACATGCTGAAGATGCCGAAGTTCTATGTCTTAATATAATGTATCTCAATATTTGGGTTGTTCAACTGTGTACCTAGCAGACTCAAAACACAGATGTGTTTCTTGGATAGCTTAAAGCTGGCTTTAAACTAACCAAATCACAATGAAACTTTTGGTAGAAAGTACCAAATTCTGCTGGTTTCACCTACACAGCTTAAGATTTATATGTGTGTCTGTGAGTGTATGTGTATGTGTGTGTGTGTACATGTTTTATATATTTAAATATATGCAATTCTTTTGCCTTTTAGGTAGAAATGTAGAAAAATATATTTAGGAAAATAAGCCACCAAATCACAAAGATTCCAAACTAGTCCTTATCTCTAGTTACTAATATGTTCGCTGTGACCAAGGCACGGCAGCATGGGTTTAAGTTGAACTGGTTGTATCTGACATGCTTAACTTAAAGGAATGGTTTTATGTTTGGAGGAATTAACTTAACATTATAGTACCCTCTATGCAGGGAAGTAAGTTAGACCACATGGTGGCCTTCCAGGGTGAATGGGTCTCACATGTATTTAGTGTCTTGGAGAAGTCACTGGACAAGGAATCAGGAACCCCCATTTTTAGGCTTGGCTGCATCTTTAACCAACTAATGAGGCAGTAAGAAGTATCAGTTTTCTCAAATGTGAATGAGTGCACTAGGTTAACATTATACTCCCCTTGTGCTACAACCGTAATCTCTTGATTCCTAGGCTGATAGCCTTCCTATTGTTTTTACACTATCTTCCAAAGAGTGTTTCTGAAGGCTGGAAATCAACTCCAGGCAAACTAGATGGCAGGGAGTATTGCCTGCCGAGAGCTGTGCACATATTCAATAAATACATATTGCTTGAAATACTTGATGATTAATTAACCATCTAGAGAAAGCCTTTGATCAATGTTGATGACTAAGCCTTAATGGCAAAATAGTTAAAATTTATTGAGTACCTCCAAAGTGTCAGGCACCCCATTTGCAGTTTGCATATGATATCTTATTTAAGCAATCATCCAGGAAACACATCTCAATCTTCCTGGAGAGTTTTGACATTTTGGAATTATTGGCCATTCTTTTCAGGAAAAGTATTTTCTGCTGGACTTGTTTGGAACCTCCCTCTTGATGTCATTTGAAGAAATTCAATAAAGGCAAACGGATTTGCATTGGAAGAAAGCAGGATGAAATATCCATAGAAAATTCCAGCTAAAGCATTGAATTTATAAATTGCATCTTGAAAACTGTAGCCAAGATCACGTTTAAGCCAAAATCTTCCTCATCATCCATAGTTCCTCCCATTCTTTGAATATGTAAATAGGCAGGAATATAGGCAGGGAGTGGTTTTATTTATTTATTTTTTAAAATTTTTATTTTACCATGTAAATATCTCAAGAATCCATCTTCTGCTCTCCATCCCTGGGATAATTATTTTAGTTCAGATATCATCATTTCTATGGTGGAATGTTACAGTAACTTCCTCACTAGTCTCCCTTCTCACCGTTTCCTAATCTGTTCTCTTTCCTTACTACCATGGTGTTTCCTAACACTCAAACTTTCTAGGTTTTAAATTCTTCAACAGCTCTTCTTGACATCCTCTATGAGACCTTGCTTCTTTGTTGCCTCCTTCCCAGGAGGAGGGAACTGCCCCATCCTCTGAGTTTCTGTGCACTTTGGTATATGCTTCTTTTAGCAAGTATATTTTATGAATGTCTCTCCTGTTGGTTTCTGAACTTTCTATAATACAATGTCTTTGAATCATGTCAGTGACTGGCACATAGTTCATAATTATTGAAGGAATAAAGAATTTGGGAACCTGAGCTATTCTGGGTTTAGTAGAGGAGATATAATGTCACAGTTCATTAAAATTATTTTTCTAATCCATTATCTTGTTTGATTCTCACAAAAAACCCAACCCTGTAATTTTGATCCATGAAAAGGGCTTGGTTCATCTCCTCAGAATGTCTGATAGGCAATCTATTTGATCAGGTGACAGTTGGGCAGGGCCTAGAGATAACTATTTCAGGGTTATTTCTCAAAGGTCTGAACCTCCTTTATAACAGTAGGCCCTAAAGTTTTAGGGCCAAGTTTACCCTGACAGCCAAAGCAGAATCCAGTTTCCAAAAAGAAAATGTTTCTAGTTCTTAGCCTAGGATGGTATAGGACGGCTGCAGGATGTAAGGTAGCAAACACATTTTTAGAATGACCTGAATGAAGAGAGTAGAAAAGGGAACAGAGAAGAAACCTTATTAGAGGCCCTGCAGAAGCTTAGATCTGTAAAACCTAGCACTCTGGGACTTAGAATTGTCCTGTTCTGGCAAACATAGCTAATGGCTAGGGAATTTAGGAGCCTTTTATATTTAGGAGAAGAGAGAGCCAGAGGCCTTTTGCATCAAGATATTCCTTTAACTTTCTTACCAAATTCTTTCACTTTGTCGTGCGTCCTGACATCCCATGAAAAAGAAACTTGTCTTTGTCAGTAAGCCTGTTTAATAGACAAATGTGCAATAGACAAATGTGCATCTCATTTTAGGGATGTGACTTACCTAACAGAAAGAAAAAAACAGCATCTCAAATTTAACATGTCCCAAACAGAGTTCTTTGTTTTCTACACTCCCCAGATGTCCCCCAAGTCAGATCTTCCCAGTTTTCCCTATCTGTAAATGACACACCCATCCAAGGGAAAAACTTCAGAAGCCATTCTGGATTCCTTTATCTCTCTCACCTCCTACTCATCCATCAGCAAACCCTATCAGCTTTTTTATCTTCAAATATTTCATAAGTCTGATCACGTTTTTCTGCCTTTACCACTACCTTCTTATGCTGAGCCTACCATCACTTCCCTCATGAGCTAGGGCAATAGCTTTCAAACTGGTCTCCCTCCTTTGCTCTTGACCTTCTTGCTCCCCAACTATAGACCATTCTCCACAGAGCTGCCAGAGTGATCTATTAAAATGTAAATCAAATCACTTTGCCCCACTGCTCAAAACCACACAAAGCTTTCTGTCACACTCAGAATAAATCCAGAGTCCTTGCAATGACCCACAAGACCCTACATGATCTACCTACCACCTGTCCATTCTAGTTCCTTTCTTCTTTCTTCTCCCCACTCATTCCTTTCAAGACATTCTGGCCTTCTTACTCATGGACCTGGTGTACTATGAAACTAATGGAGTTTCCCTTTTAATTATTTTCTAATAAGTTTAGAGTTAAATTCCTAGTCAATCTCTAGTAACACTATAACAATGCTCAATAAAAAAAATACCAACCTTACTTCTGGCTTAGCTTTATTTTTTGCTATTATTTTTCTTTCTCTTACCTTTATTACTTACAAATTAAATATATGTTCCTTACATCTTTGTTACTACAACAGGGAAATCAGAAAACACAATAAAAACAGAATATTTTTACCACATTGCTCCCTACCCCAATCCTCCAGTGACTTCCCGTTATTTCTATTGTAAAGTTTAAACACCTTAGCATAAGTTAAAAATTCTGGTTTCTTTTTACTTCTAGTCTCATATCTCAACTCTCCCTCTTCACTTGGCTTCCTTGTATTTATTCTTCAGATATCAGTGGCAATGTTAGGTTTTTCTCAGTTATCTCATTGGTGAGCTCTCTGTCTGCACTGAACCCTACCACTCTATTGTAAGGTGATGTGTTGCCCCTATTGGAAGGCAGGGACAGTGTTTTTCTTTTTTTTTCATTATATCCACAGCTTTAGTCAGTATCTAGCCCATAGAAAATTCCTTTTTTTTTAAAAAAAATTAAATTCAAGTACAGTTAACTAGAAAGCTCTTAATACTGATGAGTGAGTGAAAAAATGAATGATGAGAGGCTTTTGTTAGGAGATGGTTTTTTAAAAGTATCTGTCCAGAGTTTACTTCATACACAAATAAATTATTAGAGGTGGGCAGGGAGTATGTGTAAATAATAAAACACTTCAAACAGGTGCACTTTAGGGGATAATGTTGTCAGAATCCTTTCTCTTGGAGTACACCCAACAAGACTAAAGACTGCCAACGTTCTTCCTTTGGTAGGGGATCTCTTCCGTCCCCTTAGTGCTACTTGTGGAGACTATTGAATTTGAATGCATAAACATGGTACAGTCAAACAAAAAATTGGAGAAGAATGTAACCTTTGTCATCATTTTAATTTTATTGACTTGCAGTATTCATTTTATTGATTTATAAAATCAATGGTGTTTTTTTGTGTCCATAGCTGGGTAGCAAGCACTGTGAGCTTGTAGCAGATTTGTGGCTATATTCTCAAGCTCAGTCTCTCATCAGGATGGCAGAGATTTGGCTCAAATGTAATCTATTTTCTGAATTAATGAAATAGCTTTCATTTGGCCCTGCCATCTTTATGGAGCAGTTAAATCTTTGCTCTAGGCAGAAGTGATGGCAACACCACGATTTACAGAAACACAGCAATGCACAGGGATGGGAAATGTGGACAGTTCCAGTAGATAGTTTATTCTGGACTTTCTGGTCTTTTATAAAATGGTCCAAATGGTCTCTTCATATGCAGATGATTTTTTTTAATAAAAATGAAAACGCAGATCATATCTAGACAAATAATATATAGGGTGTTGGATTTGAGGTCACTATGATGAAATTGACTTTAAAGGTCATCTTTTTCTCAGTTGGACTTCCTAGGGACATGAATTGAGTATCCTCATCTAATAAGTAGGGAATTACTTTCTTTTTCTTTACTCTAAATAGTTACCATTTATTCAGTGCTTACCAAGTGTCCTGTAATCTTAAACCATCAACACAATATGATAGTTGGGTGTTTTTACCCCTAATTTACTGAGAGTAAATGAAGGTACAGCAAGAGTAAATAACAAAAGTGGGAGCCACTCAAGTTTCTTTGACACAAGTCCCTGCTTTTACCATGACAAGGATCAGAAAGAATGGTAGACCTGTCAATGTAGGATCTAAAGTATTTTAAAATGCTTAAAGGAAGCATAGATTTATTTTTTCTCCAACATACAAGTTTACATTATAAATCCATGAATAAAGCCGTTGTGCAGATAGGAGAATGTTCTCTTGGCAGTGAGGGCAGATGCTCTAGAAAAAGTAAAGTGGGATAAAGTTGTGAAATGTTCACTGACTCTTAGTAGAAGTTTATAAGTATAATAAAAAAGGAGTTGAAAGAAGTGAAAGAGAACTCTCGAGTCCTGTGGTTGATTAAGGAGGCAAGGAAAGACAGGAAGCAAAAACTTGTGTATCCTAGAGGACAGACCCTAAAAACAGGCTTGGAAATAGACTTTGGTGAAACAGCCAAAAGATACAGGATGGAGAAGCAACAAAGATCTCTGACTGGTTTGCTCAGGAGAGTGTGGCCCCATGTCAGAAAAAATACACCAATCATGATGCTTAAGAAGGAGATATGAGGGGGTGCCTGGGTGGCATAATTGGTTGGGTGTCCAGTTCTTAGTTTCAGCTCAGGTTGTGATTTTGAGGTTATGACCCTGAGCCCAGCATCACGCTTCTTGTGGAGTCTGCTTTAGTTTCTCTCTCCCTCTCGCTCTACCCCTCCCACTCACACTCTCTAAAATAAATAAATAAATAAATAAATAAATAAATAAATAAATAAATAATTTTTTTTTTGAAAAAAGAAAGAGATATGAAGGATGATACTTAAAAGTGGCTGTAGATTCTGCTCCATACCAGAAGTAAGGGGCATTTCTCTCCAAAGACCATGGAGAAAAGAACAAAGGCAATGAATAGTGAAGTTAGATCTAGGACTGGTTAGCAGAAGTCAGGTGGGCTAGAGAAAGGCTGGGGCCCCATTGACTGGCCTTCCAGCTTAAGGGCAGTGATGACATTTAGTCTCTTAAAAGGTTTGCTGACAAAATTACAGACTCACAGAGACATTGGCTGCAGTCTCTGTCCAGATATCAAGATCACCCTGTGAGGGGAGATGGAGAAGGGAGGGAAAGAGACAGATGTGTAAGCAGATAAATTAGACAGCATAGTGGGTTATATAATATCTACCTATATATAGAAGGCACTTTGAAAGTGCAGAAGCAGTCATGACTAACTGAATAGAAACACACAGAAACTATTATATAAAGTCATAAGTGTTTTTGTGTCATGAGAAAAGTACGATTTACTAGCACAGTTACAGAAGAATTAATTCTTCCTTGTGGCTGTAAAGAAAACTTCATTGAACAGGGAATATTTGCGTGATCTTGAAGGATGAGATTTTCTTCAGGCAGAGAATGAAATTAACTGCCAAGAAAAAGAAGGAGGATTCTGTACTCATGTTCTTTAACAGAAAGATTCTAGGGAGAGAACTATAATCTATTCAATCAGCCAGGGAGAGGCACTCAAACTGTAGATTCAACTATATCCTTCTCTTTCAATTATCATTAAAATGATCCAATGTAAGCAGTTGCCCAGCTTCTGTGCAGTCAAGCTTATAATGACGGGTTTCTTTGTTGTGGAGGTGTGTTTTGTAGTGTCTGTCGACAGGAAAACCATTGGAGTTCTAGCTTCCACAGTGGTTGTTGGGGAGAATTCTGTATGTATCTGGTAGATGAAGGGTCAAACATGGTGTGTGTGAATGTGTGAGTCTGTATGGAGGGAAGAGGCTGTGGTTCCGCCTGTCTGCCTTTGGGCTTCGTTAGCCATCTCTCTCTTTTTTTTTTTTTTTTTTTTTGTATCCCTGGAGGAATTCTCTGCTCTCCTGGCATTTAGCTGGTGGCATTTGTAGAGACCTGGCCTCAGCCATGTCCACCTCTCATCATTAAAAGCCCACGTTTTGTCTGTGCTGCCGTTCTGCCTCCTGTAGAAAGGGATTTAAATGAGATAGTCTCTTTTTTCCAGAGACCAGTTTTTAGTTTTCAAATTATTTTCTTTGGTCTAGATATAGTATAGAACGTGTCTAGGTAGTTTACTATTGCTTCTTAACAGCTGCCCTTTGGTGGGAAAAGTCAGGCACAGTGTGTACCCAAAACTATAGAAATGTCAGCATGTGCTATGATGATAAGTTAATTCCAATAGTGGTGATTCAGAAACACATACTGCATATACACCATATGGGCCTTAAATATTTATGAAACCTAAAAGTCACAAAAACAATTCTTTAATGTAAAAGTTAAAAAAAATCTATTACTATGATTTTTCATGAACTGAGTTTTAAGCATTTAATATTTTAATTTGCAGATTAACTTATTACTGAAAGGACACTTGTAATTTAAAAATATCATTCTCATTGATTACCTGTTCTTCAAAAGACACTATGTTAGAAGGAATTAAAAGAATGCCCAGGATTTGTCAGATTCTTAACTTGTTCTATTTTCTATTTTTACCATCCATTGAGTGAATTTTTCACTGTAGGAAAAGAATTAAAAAAGAGAATAGGGAAATCTCTAATCAGTCCTTTTCCAAATGAAATGGCATATAGGGAAAAGCAGAGCTTGGGAGGAAATTGCAAAGCAGTAAGTATAAAGAAGGTGTCTTAGAATTATGAAAACAACACTTTTTTCTTAGCGTAGTCTTCGAAGAAGCTTGGTGCAATGCTAGAGTGATTTGATATAATTTAATCTAAAAGCTCTGGGCTAGTAACCCAGACACCTGGCTTCTAGCTGTGACTCTGATGCTAATTATTTGTACCTTAGTTTCTTAATTTATAAATGAGAGACTGATTAGCTTATCCTTAAATTTGATCCTATTAAATATCATCCAGACTTTTACATGTTTACAGCAAAGAACTTAGGCTACTGAGAACTAGAACCATCTCTGTTTTGATCACTGTTGTATATACCATATACCTCGTACAGTGTTTTTAAGGAATATTTAGAATGAAGGAAGGAATAAGATAATGTGAAAGGTTTATGGAAGCTGCCTTCACTGTGCTCTGAGAGCCTGGTCCAATTATCTGTGGATCTGAAAAGTCATAAAATCGCCTGTAATTCGCTTGAGTGTAGCTATCCATCTCGCTATGCTATAATCAAAATCTAATCTTAATCAAAAATTTCCTGATACCATCATATCCCTTTTTAGGAGATTCAACTTCTACCTTTATTGCTTACTTATTGGAATAGGAAGAGATTTTGCATTGAGACTTGCTTTGTCACATAATTTGTATATAAATGACCTTATACTATATTTTGAACACCTTTTATGCATTGTACTCTCTTTTTTCTAGCCTCAGTGTTATTCATTGACCAATGTCCATGACTCTCATCCATCTTGATAATTTCAGTTTATTGTTTGCCTTTTTATTTTACCTCCTATGAACATCCTTCAAAATTTTTAATTATTGGACACTTGATTTTTTTTCTTAACTTCCTCATTTCTTCACCTTTACTTTATCACCATAATTATTCCAATGGGATCTCATCCCTGCCTAGAGTGGTTTACTTCTAATATCTTAAGATCGGTTATAATAATAATTATAGCAGTAGTATTTTCAGTGTTTCCATTTCTCATCAATTTTTTTAAAGTTGCAACTTAAACATTTCCTTACACCAAATAACCTAATATTTACTTTTTATTTTTTTTTTTTTATTTTTTTTTTATTTTTTTTTACTTTTTATTTTTAAAGTTCCTCCCCTCCCCATCGATTTACTTTTGAATTGTTTTGAATTCATATCTCCTCTGAGTCTCATGATCAGTGACTAAACTTTGACATTTTGAGAGTGCAATACTCTTGCAGTTTCATTTTGCTGTGGATCTGGTGTGTCAATTCCAGCATCGAATGCAACTCGACTACTTGTATTCTCAGTTCTCATCCTGCCAGTTATAGAAGGTCATAAAAGCATACTAGTTGGATCCTATAGAAATTTATGCAATCTGTCCTGTTCTCTGGGATGTGACATCACATTTTGATGTGTCAGTTCCAGTCCATTTCTATATGTCTTGTGTCCTCACTCTTAATCTTTTACACTCAACCATTAAGCTTTCTTGATTTACTGAGAATATTGAGAAATAATCCTGTGGCCATCAACAGGATTATTATACCATCAACTTCTTTTTCCTTAATCAGAAAATTTTTTTTTTGTACCTCCTCTCATTGTTTTTCTTAGTGGGGTCCCCTTTTTCCATGGTTAATCTGAGCAACTTGTGCTTGACGTTACTGCCACCTGATTCCTCCAGGAGTCTATTTATTGTGAGTTTAAGTTCCCAGGCCTACTACTTTTTGGATGTTTTTTGAGTTGATCATTGGACTTACAGGCTCAGTTTTCTCATCTGTACAATAGGAAAACTATACTTATCTGATTGGATTGCCTATGTGTCTTGCCAACTACTTTGTTGTGGTGACATAGCCTTAGCCATTTGTAGTGAAGTTGTTATATTTTCCCCCTCCTAAATCATTAATCTTTGCTCTGAGTATGACCAGAATCACAGCAAACAGCATACCCTAACTGCAGAATTTATAAACATATTTTTGATTTTAAAAAATCAGACTAGGGCAGCCCTGGTGGCACAGCGGTTTAGCGCTGCCTGCAGCCCGAGGTGTGATCCTGGAGACCCGGAATCGAGTCCCGCGTCGGGCTCCTTGCATGGAGCCTGCTTCTCCCACTGCCTGTGTCTCTGCCTGTGTGTCTCTCTGTGTGTCTTTCATGAATAAATAAATAAAATCTTTAAAAAAAAACAAATAAAAAAATCAGACTAGACCTAGAAATATGCTGGTATCCCAACGGAATGCTTTTTTCACCTTAGAACTGTGGAGACTCACTTGTTAAGAAAAATGAGAATATTCAATTTTGAAAATAAAACTTACAGCTGACTTGGGTATTAATGTGGCTTTTAAGAGCTGAGCTGTTTTACCTGCAAAACCGTAGGGTTTGACAGAATGATCTTGAAGATCCCTTGTAGCTTCAGGGATATTATGGCCTAGAGTCTGAGCTCTGCTTCTGAGTATGAAATTCATAGACCAAACTCCTGAGTCTCCTGAAATACAAGGCAGAAGCTCAGGGATGGTACTATCACATCAGACAAAGAAGAATTTCTTGTTGCAAATGATTGTACTATTAGTTTTTGAGAGAAAACTCAATGATCTGCTGAGTGTACAAGGAGCAGTATTGAGTGTTTCCTAGCAGATAGATAGCTGGCAGGCTTAAAATGAGTATTGATGTGTTTATGTGGAGATAAGGACACACGTTAGCTTTTCTCAGAATTCCATTTTCAATTACTCTTGAACTAGTTTGAAAATTCATCGTCTTCACGCCAAATATCTTTTAGTGTGCCACGTATGCCGAGTAGCAGACCCTGACATCTCAACAGGGCTCACATAAGTATACTCAGGCAAAAATTAAGCAGAATCAAGGGAGTGCAGATTTCTGGTGCTGCTCTGGTAGTCAGGATTCAAGAATCTTTGTCCATTAGATGATATACTTATATCTCTTCTTTGTCTCTTCTTGTTTTGCTTCTCATTCCTTCCCTCTCACACCCCTCTTCCTTTCTCTTTTTCTCTTTCCTTTCCTTTCACATAAAATCCATTTTTTTTTTTTAAGAAAAGAATGAGCAAATGCCTGGATACAGGTTTTTCTACCATAAGCCGATCCTGCTAGTTAAAAGCAGAGACAATATCATAGGGACTTAGGACTGGAGGGGATCTTGGGAAGTCATTCAGTCCACTTCTCTCACTTTAGGCCACACCACACTATACATAGACAACCTTTCTAAATGAGAAGATTCCATCACCTCTCCTAGTCTCATTTCTAACATTGACCAATTTTCACTGTCAGAAATGCTGCAGTATTGAACCTGCTGCTAAATTGTCTTTAATGCTGGTCAGAGTGAATATGTTCATAAGTTACAAAAAAAAAAAAAAAAGGCTATTTGGGCATGATCTTAGAAAAGTTCCATGTTTCTAAATATGATGCTTTATAAGATGGCTGTACGTATATGCAGCCTAGAATCGGATTGATCCCCTTGAGATATAATAAGCCTATAATTCTCAGCTACTTTAAATCCTGTCTTGGTCCCATATGCAGCCACAGCTGTGAGGTCCTCACTATGGTTATTTTAAATCAAACAAACTGTTTGTCTAAAGATAGACAATTAATAATGTTAGTAAAATTGTGAGAATCAAGTCTCTACAAATTGAAATTTTACTTATTTTACAGTGTTTCATGGATTGTTGGATTTGAGAAGAGATCTTACTACTCCATCAGGTGCTTAAATCCCCTTTAGAATATCCAAATGACCATCAGTCCTCTATCTGAATATATTTTGAAGATGTAGAGTAGTTATTAAGGCTCTTCCATTTTTAAAGGACTCAAATTATTAAAAACTTCTGCCTGTATGAGAAGATTTGGACATAATCTAAGTATTTTTCTATCCATTCCTTCATTCAGGATTTATAGCTTGCTTGCAATAAACCACTTACTTCTTTCCCAATAAAACAAAGCAAAGCCAAAATCAACCTGAACATAATTTACAAAGCTACGTAGATCAGTAAGAAACTACTACATTTATTCAATTATGTAGATTTTTGGTAGTAATACAAAGAAGTAATTTGTTAAAGCAGGAACACATACAAAAGAGAACACCTAATTGTATATTTTTTCCCTTTGGGGCATCTAACCTTTTATTGGCTGAACTATTGATAACTTCAGCTGTTACATTTTTTTCATAAGACCTAGGATCTGCCCTTTAGTTTTTAATTGTCAAAAACATGGCCTTAAATACATATTAACTTATTTTCATTTCATAAAAGCAAAATCTTTGCTATAAAATTAGCTCAAAGCACAGTACAAAAGTAAAACATTCTAAGCTAAAAACAAGAGTCAGCTGAACTAAAAATGGAATCTATTAAGAATACTGTATTTTAAAACTACAAAATTATTCCTTTTAGTTTGCTGTTGACATGAAAAACAGGCAAGTGCAAGGGAAGAAAGAGCCACTTGAATAAATTGTGGGGGACAAGGGTGGGTGTGTTGAAACTCAGAGGTGTGGTGGGTGAAACATACTACACTCTGTCTCTGGCTCTTGGTTCCTTCACATGCAAAAATAGAATGGTTATAATATTTGATACAGAGGGTTGTTGAAAGGATTAGAAATAAAACACATGAAGTATCTGATAATCAATAAAATGGCCATTTTATGACTCATATGCCTAATTTCCAGGTTTATAATGAATCTAGAAATTGAGAAGGATCTTAAGGGAGTTCCAGAGTTAGTGACTAACTTGTTACTCCATGAGTTTGGGAGGCAGCTATAGTAGAAAGATCACAGATGTGGGAATCTGAAAGGCTTGGTTTTGAATTCTAAGTGCACCACTTGCCAGAAGAGTGACTTCAGGCAAGATATTCATCAGTCTAAATATGCGTCTCTTAATTATGAGTACCAAATGAATAAGGCACATGCCAATTGTTTAATAAGGAGATAATGCTTTTTTTTCCCCTTTTCCTAATATTGCCAATCTATCGCAGACCATAGATTACATTAGAGTAGATTACTCTACTCCTGTAGAGTCCAGAGTAATCATAACTATGGGAGGGAGCGGGCAATATACAATTACTTTCAGAGATTTCAAGGTTTCAGATTGCCAAGCAAGGTGTGAAGTTTTGGCATCATAACATGCTAACAAAGTCCCTACTGCTTGTCAAATGCATACTGTTATTGTTCTGTGTAGAAGGATGAGACATTCCTGAACATCTCCTGTCCTAAGATACAACCCCTGCCACTCCTCTGAGGCAATGTTACTGTCATAAGCTCAATGTCATCATTCTAATCTATGGTTCTGCCAAATAGTATTTATCCAAAAATCAGGTGGGTTCTTTTTTTAAACCTTTCCTTTTTCTCAGGAAAGAGAGTGGTGGAAGTTTCTGAAATATGGGCATTACAGTAAAAATAGAGACCTGGAATCTGAATGCTTGGGTCTGGCTTTAGTTCTGTTACTTGCAAGACATGTGAATTTGGGCAAGTCACATACCTAATTTTAGTCTTAGTTGAGAAGAATAATAATAGGTTGATATCCTCACAGAATTGTTTTGAGAATCAAATGAGATGATAAAGTTGCTGAAAACTGATATGTGCCATATCAGTGTGAAGCTTATTATCTTACCAGACTTGACTGAGCAAAAATACCAATCCTTTTGAAATCCCCTGTAAGATGGAGAGAGGCTGAGATACTGCACTTCTCTACACCAGATGATCCTCTTGGAGTCAAAGCCTGGGAGCATTGTGCTGAGGACATAAATGCAGTAGAGCTCCAAAAAGCAAAACAGATTGGCAATTTTAGGCCATACGGAACATATTTTTAAGTATATGTTTCAAGACATAAGGGTCCTATAGCTGTAACCGTTTTGTGTAGTATGTTTGTAGCAGTATAAGTCAATGAATTAGTAGTTGGTGAAATATCTTTGTGAACTCCAATGAACTAACAAATAGTAGTTATCTTTTGTTGTGACAGCTGTTAGTATATATTCAACCCCATAACTGCCCCCCTACACTCCCTACCTCCAGACTTACTTCCCTAGATAATTCTAAAAGGCTTTAAACAAACACACTAACAAACATGTAAAAAATAGATTAACCATAACCTTGATTCTAATCATTGGTCCTATACATGGTGTTTTATTTTTAACTAATAATTAATTAAGAAAATTTTAAAGTCATACCGTAAACATGGGAAACTCATCATCTAACATACTGACATGATTTACATGTGTGAATGTTACTTTACCTCCTATAACTCTACCTCTTCTCTTGGACATAATTAGTATCTTAAATTTTTTATCATTCATGCTCTTGCCTATTTTAAAATATGATTTTATCTTAAACATCTGTATCCCTAAAAACTTGCAATTTTAGCTATTTTTAGTTTATAACAAAATATTATGCTTATTCTGCACGTAAATTTGTATTTCATTTTTCACCCAATTATATATTGCTGAGTCATTTATGTTACTTTAACTATAGTTTATTTGTTTTGACTTTTGTATAATAATATTCCATTGTGTGAATCTACTATAGGTCTTTCTTTCATAAATTTTCTTGTAGATAGACATTTGTGTTGCTCCTCCACATCCCTCTTATAGTGAACATTCTTATATGTGTCTCTTCATGTACATGTGCAAAAGTAGAATTGCTAGATTTGGTGGACATGTTTTGTTTTAATATTACAAAGCTGTGTTTAACTGTTTTCCAAAGTGATACTATGCAAGCAATGTCAATTTCAATGTGCTACACCTTGTCGACACCTGGTAATGTTAAATTTCTTAGTTTTTGCCAATTGCTTGGATGTGAAATGATATATCATTATGGTCTTGATGTGCTATGCTGTTCCTTAATAATAAGATTGAACATTTCTTTATTGGCCATATATGTTTTCTCTTTTGTGAAATGTCTACTGGTGTTTTTTGCCCATTTTTCTATCAGATGTTCTATACTTATTGTTGTGCAAAATTTCTTTATATATCTTGATGCTCATCATTTGTTGATAATACAAATAGCAGATATCTTCTCTGTCATTGCCTTGTCTCTTTCCTTAAGTTACTTTTGGTTGAACAGAAATTCTTTAACATCTTATATATAATTTATTTATATGCACTTGATATTTGTTATTGTAATGGTGTGTTCTTATTTTCTCTTGTTTTTAAACTCAGACATTTTTAGTAGATTCCAGAAAATCATTTGATAAAGTTCAACATCCATTACTCTAAAAAAACATAGAGATTGAAGGATGACTACAGATTTCCTTGTGATAAAGATATTCAGTCAGTAGAGACTTCATCCCTAGTAGTGAAACAGCATTTTCCAAACTATGTTTGAGGAACACAGGAGCTTATTTGGTATTGTCCAAAAAAGAATTTTGGGGCCAAGTAACATCTAGAAAACACTGCTCTAAGAGACAGCCCCTTTAAAGTCAGTTGCAAGACAAGATGTCTTCTCTTATTACTATTAATTATTATTCTAGAAATTCAAGCCAATGATTAGGCTAGGAAATGGAAGTGGCACAGACTCTTAGAAAGGAAGTTGCAAAATTAATGTTTGGATACAATGGTTGTCTTAGGTTTTCAAAGTAGACAAACTGAAAGATAATTATAAATAGTTAAGACAGTGTGACGGCCAGTTGCACAATAAATATGCAGACATTATCACTTTCCTATGTATCACAGGATAACCAGTTGCTATATTTTATGTTAAGAAATATAGCCAGAGGGGGATCCTTGGGTGGCGCAGCGGTTTAGCGCCTGTCTTTGGCCCAGGGCGTGATCCTGGAGACCCAGGATCGAATCCCACATCTGGCTCCCGGTGCATGGAGCCTGCTTCTCCCTCTGCCTGTGTCTTTGCCTCTCTCTCTCTCTCTGTGACTATCATAAATAAATGAAAATTAAAAAAAAAAAAAAAAAGAAATATAGCCAGAGGAGGAATAGCTCTACCACCTGTTTGCTTGGGTGAAAATGAGCCAGTGGCCTTATTTTCTGGGTTAGAAAAAAGAGTGACACCCAGGCAGTCTCCGGCACATGCCAGTGTCTTCTTTGCCTTCCAAGAGTCCAGAATCCTAAGAAATGTAGGAACAATGGTATAGATGGTGTAATGTAGAACATTCTGGATCTCTCCTGGGGTCATGTAAAAGCTCTTTCTTGAGGCTAAGTCTCCCATTTAGTGTTGTAGATCTGAATATGTGATTTAGTCAGGAGACATGGATTCTGATTCTGGTTATTCTGCTTGCAGGCAATAGGGGTTAAGATGTGTTATTTGACCTTCCTGAGGCAGAATGTCCTTATCTGTGAAAGGGAGAGAATGCCATCCTTACAGTGTTATTCTGAGGTGTCTCCAAAGATGTTTGGAACACATTTGTACATTGTCAGTTGTTATTACGAAGACTGGAAATCCATTATTTTAAGCTTAGCACCAATCACAGATGATGAATGCAACTTCTTGAAGAGAAATGGACCGTCCTATATTCTCTGAGATAGGGGCTCCCATCCCTGGAATCCCCAAAACTGTCATGTTGAGTGGGAGTGAGGGTGGTGTTTTCACAAGCCCTGGGTGACAAGAGCCTCATTGTTGGGAGTTAATTCATGTGTTCTGGAGGCTGACATTCTGAGATCAGGGAGCCAATATGATCAAATTCTGGTGTGAACCATCTTCCTGGCTTGAGAACTGCTGCCTTCTCATTGTCCTCAGATGGAGGAGACTGTCTTTCAACTTATGTTTTCTACTATATATTGCTTATGTATGGAAATACAGTTGACTTGTATATATTGGTTTTATATCCAGTCATCTTGTTAAACTATTACATATTTTGAATAACTAATTTGTATGTATGTTTTTGAGGATTATTTTATAGATAATCCTGTCTTATAAATCATAAAGTCCTGTCATATAAATAATAAAATATGTTATTTCTTTTAAAATTCTTATGCCTTTACTTTCTTATTGTTTTTTTAATAAAGTTGTCCAGTAGATGAAATGAAAGACAGCTTTGTTTATATTCTTCAGTATCCTATTTCTTGTAGAATCTGTGCCAGAAACTTAGTTACATCTTTTATTCCACTTAGATTTGAAAGATTATTTATTTATTTATCCATGAGAGATACAGAGAGGAGCAGAGACATAGGCAGAGGGAGAAGCAGGCTCCCCGTGGGGAGCCCAATGTGGGATTCGATCCCAGGACCCTGAGCCAAAGACAGATAGATGCTCAACCTCTGAGCCACCCAAGTGTCCCTGTTTTCTTATTGTACTGGCTAAAACCTTCAGTACATTTGGGTAGAAGTGGAAATGGAGGGTATTTTTGTCTTTTTTTCTGATACTAACATTCTTTTAAATTTTCCTTCTTTAGGATGATATTTAGTATAGGTTTTTATTGATATACTTATCAGGCTAAGGCTATCCTTTCTGTTCCTACTTTACTCAGATTTTTTGTATTGCTGTTATCTTGATTTTATTAAATGCTTACTTTGCATTGATTGTGATAATCGTATTTTTTCCCTTTTAATTTGTTAACGTGGTGAATTACATTTATAGGTTTTTAAAGATCCAATCATCTTTGAATTCCTGGGATTCACTCAACTTGGTCATAGTATATTATCTTTTTATATACTCTGTTTTAGTTTGCTAATATTGTAGTTAGGATTTCTTTTTTAAAAAGATTTTTTGTATATTTATTTGAGAGATAGAAGGGTGGAGAGAGAGAGAGGACTAAGCACTCACTTGTGGGGGGAGAGGCAGAGAGACAAGCAGACTCTCTGCTGAATGGGGAGCCTGACGCAGAGCTCGATCCTAGGACCCTGAAATGATGATATGAGCTGAAGTCCAATGTTTGACCAACTGAGTTACCCAGGTGCCTCTTAGTTAGGATTTCTACATGTATTCATGAAAGAATGAGCCTATAATTTTAAAAATTCTTTTCCTAGTTTGGAACCAATATTTATTGGATCTATAAAATAGGAAGAATTTTCTCTTTTTCCATTTTCTGGAAGATTGTATACAGTCAGGATGATATTTTTTTCTTTCAAATGTTGGCAAACCTTGCCTATCAAACCATTTGGACTTGGCATAGAGTTTCTAGTTTTATAGTCAACCCTATAAGTTATTATTATTTTTTGCATTTTTCCCAATTGTAAACATAGTGTACCTTCTTTATGGAGAATAAGGAAAAACATTAAAAACCCAAACAATCATTCCTAAATTACCCATTAAGAAGAAGAAAGAAAGAAAGAAAGAAAGAAAGAAAGAAAGAAAGAAAGAACCACCATCAACATTTTATTGAAGAATGAGATACAGGAATTAACTCCACCAGCCTCCTGAATGCTCAGTTTCTCAGTAAGGTCTCCTGTAAGCACCCATTTTCCATTGTACCTCCCAAACTCTGTTCCCTGTTACTCGACTTTTTCCCATGATACTTTTCATATTCTAACATTGTATATAATTTATTTATGTTTCTTATAGTATAGAATGTGAGCTCTCAGGGATTAGAGATTCTTATGCTTTGTTTTGTTAACTGCTACATTGCTATCACCTAGAACAGTGCCTCACACAAAGCACTCATAATATTTCTTTAATAAATATAATTTTTGCACAGAATTCTTCTGTATTTTTATACAATTGAGTATCTACCTTTGTTTGTTTTGCTTTGATACTGTTTTAGAAACATTTTCCTGTATCACTAATATATCTTTTTAAGATCATGCTCAATGTACTATCCTGCAAATATATATCTTTACACATCAGTGTATCTATATATCAGTACATAGATATATCTCACATCAGTATATCTCTCTTTATCTATGTATACGTCTTGGTCCAGGCAAGTCACACTTGAGTATATTACAACCATAGATTAAAATGCCTAGCATATTTAAAAGTCATATGACTAGCTAGACCAAGAGGTATTTGTGTCTTACGTTCACTATCTAATTTTCTGACTTCCTGGATAGCTAAAAGAGCCTGAAGAAATTGCTTTTAGTGATTCCTTTGTCTCAGCCACATCAGTCCTTTACTAGTGGAGGTTTTACCTCCCAAGGTATAAAGTGGCACCTGCTTAGTCCCCTCTTGTTGCCATTTGCTTCCTGAGAGATACATGAAATACATAGGTATAAATGGAGAGGTACTGATGAAGGTCAGGGAATGGGGCAAACAGCACTCTGGCTATGTTTGTATCAAGGGGCTTATATTTCCCACTACAAGATAAGATCCTTAAAGTTAAAGACCTTATATATCTTGCTTTCCATGACATCACCAATGTCTGGTATAGTCTAGTATAGTCATTTTATAGTTGTAGAATAAACACTTGGTGACATTTTTTTTCTTTTCCTATGTCCTCAGAGACTTCAAGTATTTTTCATTTTATTTTATTTTTTAAAAGATTTCATTTATTTGAGAGAGAGAAGACAAGCGGGGGGTGGGGCACAGAGGGAGACGGACAAGCAGACTCTTTCCTCAGTAGGGAGCCCAACTTTGGACTCAATCCCAGGACCCTGAGAACATGACTTGAACTGAAGTCAGACACTTAACTGACTGAGCTACCCAGGCATCCCAAGGATTTGTCATTTTAAACCACCAGAAGCATGAATAAAGGAGGGAGTACATAGTACAGTGATAAAGAGTTCAGACTCTGAGACCAGTGTTTGAAAGCCAGTGTTTGAAAGCCTGTTCCAACATTTATTGTATGACTTCAAGCAAATTATTTGACTTCTCTTTCTCAGTTTCCACACTTGTTAAATGGAGATAATAATAATTCATACCTCACAGGGTTGTTGTGAAGATTAAATAAGTTAACCTCTGTAGAGCTTTTAGAATATGGCACATAGCAAACATAAACAAATAGTTCCTCCAGTAGCCTTTTGAACTGAGAGTTATAAAATACTCAAAGCATATTTTCAACTGACTTTCAGGTCGATTAGCATACCTCAAAGTGTGGCTGCCTAAACTAACTTCAAAACACACACACACACACACACACACACACACACATACACACACATTGGTATTTTATTGCATTGGCAATAAGGAATGAGTGGCTCATAGAACTATTTTTATTCATTATAATCAACTGTAATATTTTTGGAACATCCTTATGTTCTTCAAAAACTTACTTCATGAACTAAACCTCTTTAATATCTGCCAGCACCATAATGTGAAGATACTGGTTGGGGTCCTTTGATTTTCTTAGCACTTCCTTCACTGCAAACTTATGGCTGTTGCCTTAGATTATATCCTAATATTATGATTTTGGATAATTCTTAATAGTAACCTAGTCAGGTGTACTATGGGATGATACTGCAGAGTACTTACTTGCAGAGAACTTTGGCAGCCACTTTGCCTCTAATATGAATCGCCAAGGTGGCTTCCTCTATTAGATGTGTTCATATCCCACCAGTTTTCATTGCAGCACGAGCAAAAGCAAAGAGGTCAAGCACTACTGGCACCATCAGATTTGTAGGCATTCTTTACATTCCCTGCATCACTAAGTACTGAAATTCTTTAGTATAGGAGGCCCTAGCACTACTCTGAAACCATAAATTTAAACTAGGACATGTTAGGAGACTCAGGAAGAACAGGGAAAATATTCCACAGAAATATCTAAATTTGGGATAATGAAAAACAAGTAAGTTTTAGAATCGTGTTGAATAGTATTTCAATTAATTAGCAACACTGAGGAAGGATGTAAACTGGACATTGTAAATGCATTTTAAGAACTCATTAAATTAAAAAAAAAAAAAAAAAAAAAAAAAAAAAAAAAAAAAAGAACTCATTAAATTTGTTCATCAATATGTATTGAATAATTACTATCAAGTTTGGTGGTAAAATGTTCTAGGACTTCATAAGAGTGTCAGTAGAGGAGGATCTTAGTTAGGATTTATTTTGGCCACTCATGAAGGGGTAAAAATATTATGTTGTAGTGTTGTAAGCTAAAATGAGATAATGCATGTAAAGCACCTGGCTCATACCAAACTGTTATTGTTGGTTTGGGTTCAATTTTCCAAAGACAATAAAACCAGCTGTGAACATCCAGTACAGATATTAGGGACAAATTTTATCTATGGCTTTATTCCTTTCTGGGATGAAAGCTTCCAATGTGATACTGATGAAAATGACTCTGATTTGTGGCTTTCTGCATTGTGAGGCACACAGCCAGTGGATTACTCTGAATAATAAAAAGTGGCAGAGGAATTCAAAGTTGAATTAAAGGAAAGAGAGCATTTACACAATTTGTTACCTTCTGTATGAGTTTCTGGGCAGTACTCTCAGCTCTGAGTCTTTACTCTATGATCTAGGCCAGTATACTTGCCTTGGAAAGATGCTTAGTATAGCTGGAGTGGGAGAACTTCTACGATATTTATGATATATATTGATTTTACTAGTGGGTGGGTATGAGACATAATCCCTGAAGAGTCCTAACCACCGATTCTAGAGACTCATATTTTTTTCAAGAAACCGTCTCTATAAGGCATGAGATCAGAACTGGATCTGGGATTTCCATTTCAAGGTACTGGAGAAAGCCTGGGGGGAATTATCCATATCCTCTAGGATTTCTAACAATATCTTGGAATATCCATTTCAACTTAGTTGACTTTAGTTGAAAATGGGAGGTATCATATGATCATAATCATATAAGTTTAACAACCTTAGAGTCCTCTATCTTCATCTCCTCTTCTTTTTGGCAAAGGAATTTAGAGCCTATTTTCAAGCAACTTCTATGATAAGTTTATATATTATAATAATATATAATTTATTATATATAGTATATAATTAGCCTGGCCTACTACTTAAGGGTTCTTTAATGATCCAGTATATGTAATCTACAATGTCTAGATTACATGTCTAGGCATAGGATAAAAAGTACATGGAGAAAGAAAGAATGAAAATGCAATAAAGGGGGGATGGCAGATGGAACAAATCTCAGATAAGGAGATATGGGCAAACATAGAGGGCACTGGGGTGGAAGAGTAAACACGTTTCTTGGGATGGGGTTAGGTAGAGTGGATGATGAGATTGTGGAAAACCTTTAATTGGATAGTGTACACCTTTATAGTAAAGTGACAATGTCATCATCCCACGATGGAATCTTGAAATGATTGAAGAGGGCTTAATACAGTTGCAATATAATAGAAGATAAGGAGACAAAAAATAAAATGATTTCTGAGCCAGAGTGGAGGATGTGTGGTTGACGCTAGATCATAATTTGTCTTGAGTCCAACTGGCATGATTTTGTGGCTTTCTCTGGTGATGCTAAATAGCCTGGGGTTATAAACAGAAAATAATGGAATTGAATGCCTTGTCCACCACAGTATCAATCTCTTAAGTTAGGACTACTTTTCCCCAAGGAAAGAAGTTTTCCTTCTTTTGCTTAATTTGATGTAGTTTTGTTTCCTACCAACTCCTCAGCATTCTTTTTTTTTGGGGGGGGGGCGCGTACAAACCATGATGAAGTGCAACAATTGGTCCCATAATCTTTTGCAAAGATAATGTAAAATTTTAAAAATAAACTTACTGATCATATGTTGTTAATGGTTGTCTGGTATATGGAACATGCCTACTCACTTCATACTTTCCTCTTGTCTTTTCAGATAGATTTTCCCATATATGTTGCTATAATACTGCCATATGTCATTTAAAAATTTTCTTCATCTCTTAGGAGACTGATTTTGCACAATATCCCTTGGGAAGCATTATATTATACATTGGGTTCTGCTAACCAAGTTTTAGAACTTTGGAGTCTATTAAATGATATGTTTAATTCTTGATATCACACTTAGCTATAGTAGGCAAAATATTTTATTTTTTATAAAGATTTATTTATTTTAGAGATAAAGTGAGAGAGACAGTGGGGGTCAGAGCAAAGGGAGAGAATCTTCAAGCAGACTCCCTGCTGGGTGCAGAGCCCGACATGGGGCTCCATCTCACAATACACGAGATCTTGACCTAAACCGAAACCAAGAGTTGGGCGCTCAACTAACTGAGCCACCCAGGTACCCCTCTTTCTTATTTCTAACAGGGGTACATCCAAAGATCTCGGATTCATTCATCATCTTTTCCTACTTGAGCAGGCCAAAGATAGTATTATTATGACCTTGGCAGTTTTTCCAGCAAAAGTTGGAGTAGGTATTGACCTTCCCAGTATTTTGAATTCTGTTGAGTTTTCTTCATTACTTTATAAAGTTTCAACAAACAAGTTATCTGCTTGGGTGTAATGTTATCACTCATGCTAAACTAATAGCCATCTGAGAGAAGCAGAAACCTCCATTAAAATATGCAGGCTTAGAGGTGTTTAGCGCTTTGAAGCTCTTTTGCATGGTACTGTAATGGTGGATACATGCCATTATATATTTGTCAAAACTCATGGTATGCAAAATAAAGAGTGAACCTTAATTTAAACTGTGGACTTTAGTTAATGATAATGTAACAATATTGGCTCTTCAGTTGTAGCAAATTACCACACTAATGCAAAGTGTTAGTAACAGGGGAATGGTGTGTATGGAGGTGGTGGGGTGAGATGATATAAAGGAACTCTGTGCTTTCTGCTCAGTTTTTCTGTAATCATAAAACTGCTCTAAAAAAAATGTCTATGGGGCGCCTGGGTGGCTCAATTGGTTAAGCATCTGTCTTCGGCTCAGGTCATGATCCCAGGGTCCTGGGATCCAGTCCCATGTTGGGCTCCCTGCTCAGCAGGGAGTCTGCTTCTCCTTCTCCCTCTGCCCCTCCCCCCTCATGCTGTCTCTCTTGGGCTCTCTTTCATGCTCTCTCTCAAATGATACATAAAATCTTTAAAAAAATAATGCCTAGAAATTAAAACATTATGTAGGCTTCCAGAGAGGAGATGAAGATTCATACTTAAATAATTGACATTTTAAAGAATGCTATGTCAAACAATACAAAAGGAACAGAATGTGGTAATTTAAAGGTTTATAGGTGACAAGTAAAGCTTTCTGCTTACCTGGTTACACATGCATTTCAAACAGCATAGTAATGCTGACTTAATTACATATTTAAAAGTAAATTCCTACATATATATGAACTACTAGTAACTGTATACTCAGAGGCATAAATGAACATGAAAACTGCTGCACTTGTCCTGAGCTACGCTCACCAGTTATCTTTCTTTCTTTCTTTCTTCTTTCTTTCTTCTTTCTTTCTTTCTTTCTTTCTTTCTTTCTTTCTTTCTTTCTTCTTTCTTTCTTCTTTCTTTCTTCTTTCTTTCTCTTTCTTTCTTTCTTTCTTTCTTTCTTTCTTTCTTTCTTTCTTTCTTCTTTCTTTCTTCTTTCTTTCTTTCTTTCTTTCTTTCTTTCTTTCTTTCTTTCTTTCTTTCTTTCTTTCTTTCTTTCTTTCTTTTTTTAGATTTTATTTATTTATTCATGAGAGACACAGAGAGAGAGGCAGAGACACAGGCAGAGGCAGGCTCCATGCAGGGAGCCTGACACGGGACTTGATCCTGGATCTCCAGGATCACACCCCAGGCTGCAGGCGGCACCAAACCGCTGCGCCACCAGGGCTGCCCACCAGTTATGTTTCTAAACAACAGCATCAAACTTTGTTTCATGGGAAGATGTGGCTGCCTTAACTTTTGAGATCCAAAATTCTTCCAAAGTTTTCTCATTTTACCCTTAACCTGATATGTAATTATCTACTATCTCATCATAGATTTTTTTTATATTTGACTCATTTCCAAATAGATAACAAGTTTCAAATACTTATACTTACCACTAGTAGTTTTAAGACTTAAAATCAGCCCTTAAAATTTTCCCAGGGATAATCTATTATTCTAGTGTTGAGGCAAATGAGCTTGTTCTCATTTTTCTCTAATCCTCCTTAATTTTAAAAGTTTAAAAATGTACCTCTCAATTCATATTTTTCCCATGATCACAGCATTATAAGTTATTTTCTTATCTCTTAAAAAGAGAACTTTGACATCACATATTATTCCAAGGTAGAGTATGAGGCTACCTCATACTCTTACGAGTATTGGGATTATACGAGTTCAGGAATTCCAATAGTTTACTTCCCTTTAATACCTTGCCAATCAATTGGTTGCTGCCTAAGATTTCAGTGTGTTAAAAAAGAGACAGCAGACCCAAAATAGACTCACTTGTGCTAAGCCCACATCATCAAACTGAGACTTAATACCTCACCTAATTGCAGTTTCAGCCTCCCTGGGAATATAATCTTAACCAGCCAGACTGGAATTACATCATCAACAGTCAGTGAGATAATCTGTCTGATAGACCCTTGCCATTCTTCAAAGGAAGGTGATCTTGCCTGAAACAATACACTCTTTGTTGCTAACTTCCTTGTCCCACCTTCTGTCTATAAGTGTTTTCCATTTTGTACAGCTTTACAGAGATCCTTTCTACTTACTGGATAGGATACTGCCAATTCATGAATTATTGAATAAAGCCCGTTAGGTTTTTAAATTTACCTGGTTAAAGTGTGTTTTGTAAAAAGATTTTGTGGCAGTGTCACAACCTGAAGGAAAACTTCTGGTGGTTTTGGGGATGGCAAGAAACAGAGAGAGACACCTAACTCTGGGAAATGAACAAGGGGTGGTAGAAGGGGAAGTGAGTTGGGGGGTTGGGGTGACTGGGTGATGGGCACTGAGGGGGGCACTTGGGATGAGCACTGGGTGTTATGCTATATGTTGGCAAATTGAACTCCAATAAAAAAAAATTTAAAAAGATAAAGAAACAGAGATATGGGAGTTGTGAATCCCATAAGTTCTCTGTCTTCCTTGACATTTCTGAAGGCTGTGGGTAAGGTCCACTTAGTTCTGAGATATGCCTTTTTGAGTTGAGCTCCTGATCTATTTGGCTTTACACAGTTCCATGTTGGGAACAGTGGTAGTTTAGATTACAATTCCCTGTTGATTGGGAAACCCCAACCCTTGGATCAGTCCCCAGATTCCCTGTTGGGAACTACTGGCAGTTTAGTTCACAGTTCTCCATTTGTTTGGAAACCCAGTCTGCAGTCCCATTTTGTTGGGTCTGCTCTTGGTTCTTTTCATAGTCCCAGGGTCCATGTTGGGAATCGTTGCTTGGCCAGGCTGCACCAACATCTCTTGGTGACTACTGGTGTGTTTAGGCGCACATGTTTACTTTGTTTTGTGTAGATAAAGTTATTGTTAATGGAATTCGTTGAGGCCAAAAGCTGCAATATTGGTGGGCATAAGAGCTTAAAAGCTGTTCGAATGGTTTCTACCTAACTCTGAGATTCCTGTGTTAAGATAAGTTGGTCATGAAACAGGTTAGATTGACACTGAACCTCAAGAAAATGTGCAGTGAGGTACACTGTGAAACACCATACAATATCCAACTTAGAAGCACATCCCCTTTAGATATTAGTTTGGCTTGGAGATACCCAGAGGCTTTGCTAAAAAAAGGATGAGATCCTTAAATTCCAGAGTTGAGTGGGTCACCTTTCAGCACATCCACTTATTTTATATCTATGAACTATGGTCCCAGAAGCTATAGATAGCTACAAAAATGGCAAAATCTAAATAAAATCAGTTTACGATTACAATGGCCATTATGGGGAACATTCTAATTAAACAAGATTGTTCATTTAAGAAGTGTACTTGAAAGCAAGGTTTCCTGCATTAGAAAGAATAGGATGCTTATTTCAATTTTATGAAAATATAGTTATTTCTTTGCATAAGTTCAGTAAGAATTTATACTCCTTGTAATGGGACACAATTGGACACATTGGATATAGGACCAAGGCTTTGACTGGAATGTTATGTTTGAGAGAAATGTATATGGACTCACAAATGACCAGACAGGAATTTTTTAAGAAGCTGCTTGGAAAAATTTGGCCTGGTATCTTAATTTCTAACAGTCTTACCAGGTGAGTAAGGAAGGTTACTTTCTGGCAGGCCCAGGTACCTTAGGACATTTGAGGGGACACAAGAAGAGAGGAATTCACCCAACTATAGCTATTGCAATAAAATCTTATGATGAGTCCCTGGCTTGGCCTCTTGGCCTCAGAGACTTTTAAGTGTTCGATCTGAGATTCATTATGAAAAATTCTAGCAAAACATTCTTTTAAAAAACTTACATGGTCAATCACAGTTTTTTTTTTTAAGATTTTATTTATTTGTTCATGAAAGACACACACACACAGAGGCAGAGACACAGGCAGAGGGAGAAGCAGGCTCCATGCAGGGAGCCCAATGCAGGACTTGATCCCAGGACTCTGGGATCACGACTTGAGCTGAAGGTAAATGCTCAACTACTGATCCACCCAGGCGTCCCTCAATCACAATTTTGGCTGTACTTATGTAAATATTCTGGCCAAGTTTAATAGAAACAATTTAGTTTTAGTGTGATTATATTGGTAAAAAATGGGGGTGATTGTAGAAAGAAAAATTATATTTGAACTTTTGTAAACATTAGACCTTAGTCCTGTTAATTGTTTTTGAGGGTTTTTTATATATCTATAAACTGGATTATGAATTCTTCTTGTTTTCTCAAATATCTGGTTATGTCTCTCTAAACTTTTAACATTTTCTCGTACCCTTCTATTTTGGCATCATTAAGAACACAGACTGCCCTTGGACCTCCTTCAAAGAGACTTTATGAGATCCTTCTAACTACCCAGGTGGCCACAGATGTCAGGGGCTTGAATGTTGGGACCACATCTCCCAATTATAAAGGGAGTGCAGTTGTAGGGCCTCAGAATAAAATTGACAAAGAGGAGAAGTAGGTGACATTAATGTAGACTGCTTCCTCCCTAGATGTCAGATCAAGAACATTTTTTTTTCATTTTTCCTTCTCTGTCTAATATTTCTCCTAACTCTTACACAATGAAAGTCTTTATGATTCTTTTGTCAATTTTGCCTTTCTCTGGCTTAGAAAGATAATGATATCTCAAGCCATTGCCAAGGGGGTAACCTTTCAGATTTCGGGATTTGTCATCAAAAACTCTGATCTGTCCACAATGCTAGGATTCATTGACAGTGCCATTTTAGCAGGAGTAGTTTGTGCCCTAACAGAATACATGTTTGTTATGTTGGTTATCATTCTTCTTGGTCCAATTAATGCTTATATGGCTGTTGTAAAACTAGAGAATGCCTCTTAGGTTATCTAAGTATGTGCCTAACTGTTCAGAAACAAACTGAGATACCTCATTGGTAAACTCCCTGGAATTTACATCATTGAGTTAGAAAGGACCTATGAAGAGGCATTTATGCCTCTTATAGAGGAATTCACTTCCTTCTATAAGTCCCTATTTCCCTGCTATTTTCCCTATTACCATTTAGCTGAACAAGGAGGTGTCTCTACTGTGACCAATACCACTTATTGCACCTGAATCAATATTCTGGACAACTGGAAACTCAGCTACATAAGATCACTGAGCAAACCCCTTGGCTTCAGGAAGTTACTCCTTTAGTGTGGTTTTTCTTTGATTTATTTGATTTTGCTTGATTTGGATCTTGGGGACCGTGGCTCCGAAGTATATTCCAGACATTGGGAATCATCCTGCTTCTAATAATCACAGTAATCTCCCCAGTGCACTGTATTTTCTCAAAAGCTTTAAATGCATGTTTGCAGCCACTAACCACCAAGGAAATGATCTCCTTAAAACAGAAACATCAAAAAAGGAATGAAAGGAATGACTGACCAAAAAGCAAACAAACAAAAAATGTGGACCTGAATTCATGACACATATTCAACAAAAAAATGTTAATCTGTGAATACCACACAGAAGATCAGAAAAAAATTTTGAGAACTTTAGAGCAGTAACAGGGAATGACACTGATGCCTTAAATTTTGATCACATCTCTTGGTTAAGCTGAGAGGCTGATCAAAAATGGGATATTATTTAAAAAGAGACAACAGGCCCAAAATGGAGTTACTTATGCTAAGCCCACAGTCACCAGACCAGAACTTAATACTTAACTTAATTACAATTTCAGCCTCTTCAGGAATGTAATCTTAGCCAGTCAAACTGGAATTTTCTGGTCAGCACTTGTGAGGTAACCTGCTTGATATGCTTCTGTTGTCACTCAGAGGAAGGTGACTTGCCTGAAACAATTCACTTTTGCTACTAACTTTCTTGTTAGCCTCTTTCATGCTTATAAAAGTCTTCCATTTTGTATAGCTCCTCAGAACTTCTTTCTGTTTACTGGGTAGATTCATGGATTGATGAATAAAGTCAATTAAGTCTTTAAACTTACTCAGTTGAATTTTTTTTTAACACTATTAAATACTCCTTTGACATGATTGTTTGACCACTGTTAAAATTTTACTACTCAGGGTAAAAGAGAGTGAAATAGAGAAAATAGAGAAAGAATAAAAAAGTCCTCAAACCTTACCTTTGTGCCTAGAAAAGCTAGACATTTGTCAGTGGTTTCCATCAGTGGACAATCAATGGCATGAAATGGTCTGGTCCATGGGAAACCAGAAATGGTGGCTTTAACATCACGTTAGGCCAATGCTCAGCATGTAGGCTAGAGTGACTCCAGATACTGTTGTTGGTTTGTACCTGGTTGGTTGGTGCAGAGAGTTTGAAATGATTGAAGTTGGAATATTTCCTCTAAAATGATACCCTTCTGGGAGATAGTCTATTATAATGCAAAGAATATGAACAGGAGAAGGAGAAAGATTTGAATTCAAATTCTAGACCTACCAATAAGATCTGTGTGACTTTAAGCAAATTTCTTATTTTCTCTTTTGCTTCAACTTATTCCTCTAGAAAACAGGGAGAAATAAACTCACAGGATTGTTTCAAGTAATGAAGCAATGAAAGTAAACGATATGTTCAGTGTCTGGTACATTGTTGGCACCTAATACAGGGTAATGATTATTGTGGCCTCAAATGAAGTTTCTCTACTACTTTCAGGTGCTTTTAAAATCTTATAACTTATCCTCACTATTAGGAAAAGCTGAGTTTCTTCAACTAATAGAGACTTCCCTATACACTCTTCCTTTCAGATCATTTGGAGTTTTGGAATAGTACAACTAGGAAGAACTTGGAGAGAACCTATTTCCAAAGCTTTATAATGCACATTAAAAATCTAACATGAAGGGCTTTGATATGACTAGCTGGTGAACCTACTCAGTACTGATCCCTTCCAAATAGTAAGACTAAGTGTGATCTTGCGGTTACTTTAATAAAGAAATGGCATGGAGGGACACCTGGGTGGCTCAGGTTGAGCATCTGCCTTCAGCTCAGGGCGTAATCCCAGTCCAGGGATCGAGTCCTGCATCGGCTCCCTGTGAGAAGCCTGCTTTTCCCTCTGTTTCTCTGCCTTTCTATGTCTCTCATGAATAAATAAATAAAATCTTAAAAAAAAAAAAAGAAATGGCATGGAAATGTAGGAAACATAAAAGGCACATAGTTTTTTTCCATATTGCCCTTGCAAAACTAACGTTTTCTTTCTAGCTGTTGTCCATATAGCATAAGTTCTACAAAATTGTAATAAGTGTAAATTGTAATTCTGAATCTTTCTTTTTATGCTTAATCACATGCCTATCATTTTTTCAGTATTGTTATATAATTTTTAAAATTATACTTTTTAATGGCTGTTTAATATTTAACTCACTGGAAGTATTATCTGAAAACATTAGCCTATAATTAGAAATTTTATGTTGTTCCTGGTCTATCAATGAATGCCAGCTTTTTCTTTATCATTTCATTAGACACTTCCTGAAATTTCAGATTTTTAGATCAAAGAATAAGGAAATTGAATGGATTTTAATATGTATTGCCAAGTAACTGCCAAAAATGTTATGCTAATTTATAATACTTTAGATGTACTTTACTTTACAATGTACTTTAGATTCACTGTAGCCACACCAATATTGAGTATTGTTTTAAAAAATATTTGCTAATTTGATAGGTATGAAATGGTACCTCATTGTTTTAATGTAAATTTATTTAATAATTAGTGTGGTTGAACATTTTTGCTATGTGTTTACATACATGTTAGTTTTTTTTCTTGTGTCCATTGACTGCTAGACTTTGTCTGTTTATCTATGAAAACAGTCACTTTCTAAGAAATGTTTCCTTCAGTAGCTTAAATTATTTTTAAGTTTCTATTTTAAAAGGAAATACACATTTCTGATAGAGATTTCACTGTAAAGTTCCAAGACTATCATAATCATCTGTCACTGTTGTCAAATGAATTTATATAAAAAGATATACTAGAAAATCCCTTTACATGTCAAAAGTATGCATATGCACTATATTTACTTCAGGTCCTAAGTGTGTGATATGCAGAGTCAAGTGAGGTAAAACTACTTTAAGTTGATATTGCAGTCCTTAGCATTGTTGTTGTATTATGAAAGATGATAATATAATAGAAGAAAAAGCCTTTCACAGATTTTATAAAGCACTTAAGAAGTAATTTTTGAAGTGGATATTTAAGGAATAGCAAGGCTATTATTTATATATTTATATTATTTATATTAAAGGAGCAAGGTATTATTTATAAAACAGTATTGTTAAATTTTTTTGAAGAATGAAGATCTAGGTCTTTTTTTTTTTAATTTTTATTTATTTATGATAGTCACACACACAGAGAGAGAGAGAGGCAGAGACATAGGCAGAGGGAGAAGCAGGCTCCATGCACCGGGAGCCTGACCCCACGTCGATCCTGGGTCTCCAGGATCACGCCCCGGGCCAAAGGCAGGTGCTAAACCGCTGCGCCACCCAGGGATCCCTAGGTCTTTTTTATTGGTTTCACTCTCAACTTTATAAGTTTGCTATCTGGATGAATTCTTTTTATTCTGATGTTGGGAAGTTGAGCAGTAGTAGATTTCAAGAAAAGTAATAGTAGATTCAACATTCTAGTATATGACAAGATTATATCTAAGTTGGGTTTCTGATGTGCAGTTAGAAACATAAAATTAAAAATATATATCACTGGCTTGTAAGGTACTGTTACTGACCATCCAGTCTAATTCATTTTTTTCTACTACATTTGTGAAAAGCAGTTTTTAATTCTATACTTGAACATCACGATGACAAGGAATGTACTCTTTTCAGAGGCAACCCAATACTAGGACAACTCTGAATGTCAGAAATTTTTTTCTTATGTAGAACTAAAAGCTGTTTTTTGTATCTCTTAGTCATTAGTCCTGGTTTTACTCTTGAGATTTGTGGAACAAGTTTAATCTCTCTTCCCCATGACAGGCTCTCAAATATTTGAAGCCAGTTCATGAACAAAAAACTATAATACAAAGCACAGAAGAAATCCCATAACTGTGGTATAGAGATATACTTCTTGAGGGCCTTCAAAGTAGGTAGAGATCAAATAATTTAGGGAATCAAAAGTATGTGACAATTAAGATAGAGGTGAGTGGATAAAATCATAACAAGGGGATTAAGAGAGGTATATTTTTCAAGTAGAGTGGACTGCAGAAGCAGAGACATGAATTAAAAGGAAGACTATGTTCCAGAAAGTTAAGTTTGGCTGGTTCATAGAAGAAATGTAAATTCTTAGATGGAAGATGGGAAAGGTATTATGGAAAGTCTTGCATACAAACAATTATTGAAGGTTTTAGAAGTAGGAGGTATCACGTTTGGATCAGAGCTTTGGGAAAATTCATTGACCGTAGGACTAACAGGATTAATAGAAATGTGGAAAAATAGGATCAAGGACTATCTCTTAAAAAAGGGTAGTGAGCAAGTAATGAAAGCCTGAATGTGTAATGGAGGTTGGAATGGAAAGGAGGAGATGGATACAGAATACAATGTACAACTTTGAAACAAATTTGAAACTAATGTAATAGGGTGGGGAGAGGAGGAAAGAAAAGGTGACTCTATAAAGTTTCACATTATAGTTCTAGAGGGATAGAGGTGCTACAAATAGAAGCAGCAAAATGAGCAATTAATGATGGTAGGAAGACAATGAGCTGCTTCTGAACAAGTAACCAAGAGCACATGTAGGCTATGGCCTATAGGCATTTGAAAATGCAACTATGGACTCCTATTTGACTCTCTAAAAGGGCCAAAATCAGATCTCTGGCTCTACCCAGGTCCAGCAGACACTGCCAATCAGGCAGGCAAGAGTACGAGCAGAGAAGGAACCAAGTGAGATGGAAGAGTGGGAGAGGATCCCATAAGTGTTGTGCACAGTCAGCTGGTATGGAAAGGACTGAAAAGTGAAAAATGAACAATCAAACAAAATATGTTGGTGAGGATTTAAGTCTGTGTGAGTCTACAAAGTCAGAGAGAATGGAGCAGATTTAGGCAGGCAGGAATAGAAACTGGGTTGGTGACTCAGTTTGCTTATCCATGAGAGAAGGATAACACTGTGCCTACCTTGGTGGATTGTTGTGTCAATAAAGGAAAATGTGTGTAGAAATCATCACACTATCTAAGAGAGGTAAACATGTCATAAATACTTCTTAATAGGGGGAAGCCTGGATGGCTCAGCGGTTTAGCGCCACCTTCAGCCCAGGACATGATCCTGGAGACCCTGGCTGGAGTCCAATGTCAGGCTCCCTGCATGGAGCCTGCTTCTCCCTCTGCCTGTGTCTCTGCCTCTCTCTCTCTCTCTCTCTCTCTCTGTGTGTCTCTCATGAATAAATAAATAAAATATTTTAAAAAATACTTCTTAATATTATATGATATTATCAATTGAGAGATAAACTCATTGTTCTTTATACTATGTAAACATTTCAAAATATCTTTTGAAATAGCTAATTACTTTCATTGTTAAAATTGTAACCTTCCAAGATCATAATATTGAATAAGATAAATAACATTTGATCAGGGATAAAGCCATTAGATTCCTGATGCCGGTTGTCTATAATGAACTTTGTGATCTTACCAAACTTCTGTATTGCCTCTTGAGATCTTCATCTTTCTATTCGAAAGGAGTAGGGCTTCATGATCTCTAGAATATCTTTTATCTATAAGTGTAGATTCTGAGATAAGGATTTGGAAGTCTGAGTTTCTCACAGCACTACTTTGTGCTCTGGAAGCAAGAAATTGGAGTTTGGATTTTCTGTGTAAGATAGTTGCTCTCCTAAAGGGAAAAAGGGTTTGGGTACATGTTTGGCCCTATCAGGAATCTTTCTTTCTTGCTCGCCAGTCCCCTCCCTTATTCTAATCACCACTGCCCAGCACCTTCAGAGGATCAGAACCAGTTACATTGTGGACTTTAATCCTGTTTAAATAGGTCACTCTAGGGTGGTCTGGGTGGCTCAGTTGGTTAAGCTTAAGCATCCTACTCTGGATTTCGGCTCTAGTCATGATCTCAGGGTCATGATCTCAGAGTTATGAGATTGAGCCCCATGTCAGCCTCTGCACTCAGCATAGAGTCTGCTTGAGACTCTCTATCCCATTCCCTCTGCCTCTCCCCTGCCACACTCTCTCTATCTCTAACATAAATAAATAAATAATAAAATAGATCATTCTAGGAAAATCCAGACTCTGGGATCATCTTATCCTACAGATCTCATCGCTCATGAGATCAGTCTCTCACTTTCCTATTTCTCTCTTTTTTAACCACATCTGTTACCCACCCCCTTTCTAGTGGAATTCACAGCCAATGTTGAGCAATCCTGTTCCTTCACCCTCTTGCTTTGTTTGGCCCTGGCTTTTCCCATAGACTCTGCTTTATGAGCTCTCAGATTTTGATTATTTTTCTCCCATAACTTTTTACCATGAGGCATGTAGGTAAGGAGAGCATTCTCATTGCTTGTCAATGCTACTTCCAGGCCATTCTTCCTGTTTCCTTCTCAAGCTTCCCTAGCTTTAAATCCTATGTCATCAAACCATCCACCACTCCTTGCCATTGTCATTGGCAAACCCTAAAGTAATCTCTAATCATTCAATTCCTGGCTCACTGTTGCTTTTCCCAATACTATTTCTTAATTCTTGGTGATTTTAATAGCCCTGAAATGATCCTTCTAATATCCTGTGTTTTTTCCCCCAGTTCATTTAGCTTCTTTTCTCCAGGGATTTTGTCCTCCACCTCATTTTAGTCACTCTCTCATGTGGTTAAACCCTTGTTGGGGTCAAATGCCTTGTATTTGCCAACATCTGGCACCTGTCCATAATCTCAATTTCAGTAATTGTACTCTGCAAGTCTCAGCTCTAATTTTCTGGTTTACTCCTTCACATACCCAACTCCAACAATTTATTTGTTCAATGGGAACCTGTATCCATCGACCCTTGTACGTTTTTTCCATGACTCCCTCCATTCAGGGCCTCAAACTTTCTTCCTTGCCCATAGTAATTTCTCATACCAATCATTATAATCACTCCCTTGCATATTCCTTAAACCCCCTTGTTACTATATTACTTTGTACAGATACCTAACAAAAACATCAGTTTTAGTTACATCCAAATATCCACCTATCCCATGCTTGTATCTGCAAAACTGAATAAGCCAAAGAAAAAAATGAATAATTAGTGAGCTCTAACATCAAATGCAATCCTGGTCCTAATATTAGTTCTTTCCCTTTATCCTCAAGCTTCCAAGACATCTTTCCATATTCTCACTCTTAGCAGTATCTGCTCTAATACACTAAGAAAACAGCAGCAAATGGAAGATAATATCCATAAGCTCCTAATACCCAACTTTTCACCTACCCACACTCATACTCAATATATTCAGCCTTCCAGCTTGTTGCTGGGAATGAACCATTTGTGCTCCAGTCCATGGCCAAATCCTCCACCTGGTTTCATCTCCTCTTCCTGACTCAGATTTTGCTTGAAAGTTATTATCAGTCAGCCCCTCACTGACAACCCTCTTTAAAATTTCCCTCCCCTCCCCTTGGTATTCTTTAGTCTCTTTCCAAGATTCATAAATTTCTTTATTTTGCTTGCAACCATCCAACATAGTATATACTGTCATTATGTATTCTAGGTATTGCCTTGCCACCCCGGGTAATGGAATCCCCCATAGGCTCAGAGGATCTTGTCTGTTTTATTCACTTATGTGTCTAGAAGAGTTCCTAGAACATAGTAACTGCTCAATAATTATTGTCGTATGGAAGGATGAATGAGTTCTGTTTTGGGCCATGGGTCAGATGGTGCCATGGAATAAACATGTGGAAATTTTCAACAGGAAATTATAAGGAGATTTTAGGGCAACTATGTAGATTTGAAGTTTATTTTTACATAAAACTGAAATCACAAAAATGAAAAAGGATGTAAAGAAAACAGATTAGAGAGAGGAAGCACATTTCATGAGATGATCATGTAGAATTATGAAAACACCTGTGTCTAAAATAGCAGTCTTGTTCCCATTATAGTACTATATTTAATAGGTTGTGGATTTTTTTATTAAATTCTATTAATATATAAATATTATTTTCTAAACCCAGAGCATGCTGATTACGTTTGACCTTAAAAACCAGAAAGATATAGCCACTTTAGGTAGCAAAGGTAAAAACAAGTTGATAGTAAGGTCCACAAAGCCAGTCAACTTCAAATCCTGCAAAATCACTTTGGTTATGCTTTTTACAGGGAAATGGTCTTTTGAACCCTGATGTCCTTGAGATTAGAAGTTTATTGCATTAAATTCTGTAAGATAAAACATATTTAATTACCAAAATATTTTAATGTGTACATAATGCATTATAATATATGTATATGTATATATAAATATATATGTGTTCATCCCATATTTTTAATAAATTTGAGTTATCTCAAAGCCACTGAACCTTTGTATCTGAGTACAAAGCACAATAGAATCAGCTAGTATTTTTTATTTCAGGTGGTGGTACTGATCTGATCCTTTAAGTGACATTTTAGCAAAAGATTTTCATCAAACCAGTGTATTTGGCTTTTTAAGATTTTCCTCATTTGTAAATGCCTGTTTAAAAAATATTTTTATAGGTAAATGATTATGACTTGACCCCCTTGCATACTGTCTGGGATTGGTGTGGTGATGATAACATTATACATCAATGTAAGAGATTCCCTAATAACCAGCTAAGTGACAATCCAGAGTCAATCTTCTATGACTGGCCCCAAACCAGCCAATCTCTGCTTGTCTACCTCCACAATCTCAGATGAGACAAAGATTTTGGGTAGAAACATTATTTTCTAGTTTCTTGGTTCTAGTCACCTCAAAATTAAGTAAATTCATTTGGAAAAGTTTCATGAGAGAGCAAGGTTTAGCTAACTGCCCTTGAGAGAGCAGGGTTTAGCTAACTGCTCTTGTCTTGACTCTTTCATTGTCTTAATTCATTTTAAGCCATCATCTTGTTTTAGGATGACGGTGAAAATCCTCAGAGTTCTTGAAGCCTTATGACAACTTCTATAGTTGGACACAACTATAGTTCACAGTTCTAAATATTTTCATCTCATGCTCTAAACAATAAAGCAAAACAATATTTTGGTTTTCTAAAATTCACTATAGATGTTTGCTTGTGTTATAAAGATAAATATCAATTTTTTATTTTTTAAAAAAGATTTTATTTATTTATTCATGAGACACACACACACACACACACGCACAGAGGGAGAGAGGCAGAGACACAGGCAGAGGGAGAAGCAGGCTCCATGCAGGGAACCTGATGTGGGACTGACTCAATCCCAGGTGTCCAGGATCACGCCCTGGGCTGAGGCGGCGCTAAACCGCTGAGCCACCTGGGCTGTCCTCAATTTTAGATTTTTAAGTAAAAAAAGAATTACTAATGATATATGATAAAATATAAACACTAATCTAGTTTGTGATTATTTTTTTCTTTAACAAAACAGAGCAGAAATTCACACTGTAAAACAAAATAGATAGGAATATAAAGAGATGAAAGTTTTACAACCATAGAAACCATAGATTCTTGGTGACTTATCCTAATAAGTAAAGTAGAACTTTATTCAGTATTAATCAAAACTTGTTTGCTTTTTCATGTTTAAGAATTAAAATATCACTTAGCTGATGTCTTCGAATACTTAGTGGTATTAGCGTCCTTATATTTTGAGTTGGTACCACAATTTTAACTACGTTAAATGGATTTTCTTTTCATATAATGTTTTTCAGGCTTTAATATACATACAAATCACTTGGGGATCTTGTTAAATTAAAGATTCTGATTCTGTAGATCTTTGGTGTGGCCTGAGATTCTAATAAACTCCCTGGTGAGAAAAAGGCATAGATCATGCTTTGAGTAGTAAGGATTTAGGGGACAATTAGGGTAATCTTATTTAGGTTATTCATTTTGCTATCATTTTATTAAATAAAGTTCTTTCATTACTTAACAGCTAATGCTATATTTCTTTGTGAAAAATAATTTAAATAGTTTATTGCCACAAAGTTATTGTCATCTACAATGCCTTACTATTAAGTCTAATTTTTCAGTTATGTAACTTGTTTCATTTTTTTACATTAGTTACAACACAAGGTAATAAGTAATCTAAAGTAAGATTGTCATCTATCTTTACGAGTTGATATCATATCAATGTTTCAGGGAAAAACAAGTTTAATTTCTTCAGTTAAGAAAAGTAACATTGTTATTTTGGTTGAGACTGTCAAAATTTGGTATTAACACTTGAGTGGGTAGGTCTATTAAGTTTTTATGTGTTAAATCTCTTTGATGGTATATCAGTGGGATATGATTAATTAGGGAAAAACTAAAAAGAATCAAAATCGAAGATAAAGATATGCAGAATTGTATTTGGAAGAACCACAGTTAGCAGAAATATTACTTCTTGACATTATTTGTCTGAATCAAATTTAAAGACTATTTTTAGTTAGGGAAATGTCACAGTATTGTTTGTATCATGCTTAAGAACCCTATCTAATCTTGGTGGCGCACTTACTAGGTTTTGTTTTCCTATGCACAATGCACTAAAGACCCAAATTAGAGATCTCCTAGGGGATTTACTCATCCAAAGTAAAATGCAAACCAGTGATCCAGGCTGACTTGAAGAAATGCCTGATGTTATAAATACTTGGAAACAAGAAGGAAAACTGTGAGCTCATTTAATAGAAAGGCATATCCTATAGATGTCCTGTGATATTTCAGGACTATCTATATTTGGGCACTATATATCCTCAAATTTATGAAATCCACAGAACTTTTATCTTCTCTTGGGATTGATTTTGGCCTGATGGAAGATATATTGTGCTACAAGGCATTGGTGATTAGAGCAAGAAGGCAGAAAATGTTACTGAAGCAGGGAACACCTGCTGGGAGCAGGAATGAAAAGCACTGAATGGAATAAGTATACATGTGGTCTGCAAGGAAAAGAGTGTGATGTGGACAGTTTCAGAGTCAACAGGATATACACTGAACAAATAAGCTGTTTTTGTAAAGCTAATCTTAATTACAAGGTGATTATCATCTAGTCACAGTATCCTACAGGATGTCAGTGTGAAAAGCATTACAGGTATAGTGGGAACAGAATCAATCCAAAAACTGAATGTATGCTGATTATATTCATAAACTGAGATATAAAATCTGTATGAATCTAAAGTGTATATATTTTCATTTTCTAAGGAGGATGTTTTTATTTTTGACTAAACAAATACACAAACATCTATATTGGTTAACCCAGTTACAAATATTAAAAATAGTAACTGAATTATGTGTCAGGTATGGTGCTGATCTTGGCAACAAATGTATATGTAAGGATTACTGCAGCTTGGCTAAGATTACAGTTCATTAAAAAAAATAATAAGTGGTAGAGCAAAATTCAGTATCCCCCCCTTTTTTAAAGAGGGTGTAGAGACATTTATTGGATGTTTATGGGGCTGGTCCATATGGGTCTAGATTTGGGACAGAGGCCTTCTCAGGGCTTCCTGGGATGTCACTGGCAGTCACTTTGGCCATGAAGCAGTGCTGAATCCAAAAATTCATTTTTTTAACCATTGATTAAAAATGTATAAATTTTTACCATGCACAAAGTAGAGGTAAATGATTCTATCCATTCCAGTTTGTGCATGTACCTAGAAATTTGTTTAAGTTGAAATGAAGCTTATTCCTAGTGGTTTGTTTGAATTCTAGCTTGATTTTAGGCTCTAAGTGAGAATATGCATGTTTGAGTTGGAGGAAAAAGAGAAAGAACATTCGGTTGAAATGAACTGAGATGTTAGCTCTTATTTAATCCTGGGCTGTTGAGAATTTTTAGAAGTCTTTTTTTTTTTTTTTTCCTTCTGAGGGCGATACGTGGGTTCATGGCCAGTAGCCTGCCTTCATATAAACTTTTAAAGTGAATTTCATATTTGTGCTAGGAAAGGAACAAACTTTCCTTGGCTATTTAGTACAATAGATTGGGAGGTAACAGCTATTTTAGTCTGTACTTCCAGATATCTCTCAATGCATGCAAAGATTCTAAAATAAATAGCATAGGTATTTCTTTGGTAAAGTGGTGGTAAAATTATGAAATTGTATTCTATTTATTATGATTCTATTTATGATGGATTCTACTTATGATGATTCTATTTACTGATTAAAAAATAGTCAAATGCTAAAGTATTAAGGTTTTCAGTGGGAACTATATCCTAGGAATAGCAAATCAAGTGATAATTCCCCTAGAACTAGCACTATTGCTAACGTCTTAGTAGTTTACTATTATATTTTAGAAATTAACTTCAGTGTTTAAAAATATCTGAACCAAAATGTTATTTCAGTCTTTTAAAAGGAATGGCATTTGAAAAATCATAAGCATTAATTGTGAAAGCAAAATCGACATTAAGACCACAATCTGGAGATAGTCACTGAAAATATTTTGTTCTACTTTAATTTTTTTCTTATCAGAAAAATTGAGTATTTTAATTGTTTTACTCTTGCTTGCAGTTTTATTACATATATGTTTTTTTTCTCAATTTTTCTCAAAGAAGAAACATCTCTGGAATTCAGTGGGAAAATACCATACTCTTTAATGCAAATTTTTCTGGAGGACATTTCTTATATTTGAGTAAAGAATGTTTTATGTATTTTTTGTATTCTGTAATATGTGAGCCATGCCAGGATAGATCTTGAATCTGTCCACTTCTTTCCTTCTCCACTAATGTCATTCTAGTTCAACCCACACTATCTCTTGCCTGAAGTACTGAAATAATTCCTTTTTCTTCAATCAGCTTTCTTTCAATTTTGTATCTCCAGAATTCATTGTTTTCACAGCAGTGGTGATACTTAAAAACTGAAATAAGATTGTACCACTGCTCTTTAAAATCTCTCAATGGCCTCTTTACACTGAAATTTATTTTTTTTATTTTATTTTTTTACACTGAAATTTAAATCTAAACTCTAATCTTGTTCTACAGAACTCTACATTACCTCATCTGTATCTTCTTCTCTGACTACATCTGGTACTACTCTCTCCTTTACTTACTGCCCTGCATCCATTTACATTTCCAACTTCTGTGTCCATTTTTGTAATTTGTATCTTTCAAGGAATTGTTCCTTTTTATTTAAGTTGAATTTATTAGCATAAAATTATTCATAATGTTTCCTTCCTTCTTCCTCAATGTTTTTAGGATCTGTGGTGATATTTCCATTTTCATTCCTGATAGAGGTAATTTCTGTTTTCTCTCTTTATCAGTGTAATTAGACGTTTATCAGTTTTATTGTTTTTCCCCTTAAGACCAGCTTTTATTTATGGATTTTCTCTATTATATTTCCATTTTCTATTTCATAGATTCCCTTTCTTATTTTTATTATTTCTTTCCTTCTTTTTTTTTTTTAAAGCTTATTTATTTATTTATTTGAGAGAGAGAAAGAGAGAGAGAGAGAGCAAAAGCAGGGGGAGGGACAGAGGGAGAGAGAGAAGCAGACTCCTTGCTGAGCAGAGAGCCTGGTGCAGGACTCCATCCCAGGACCTTGAGATCATGACCTGAGTCAAAGACATGATTAACTGACTGAGCCACTCAGGTGCCCCTATTTCCTTCCTTCTACGTATTTTAAGTTTAATTTGCTCTTTCTAACTTCCTTACGTGGAAATATAAAGCTTTTTTCTTTTCTAACATAAGTATTTAAAGGTATAACTATCCCTCTAAGCACTACCTTAGCTCCACCCTGCAAATTTTAACATATTGTGTTTTTGTTATTGTTTATTTTAGTTCAAATACTTTAAAATTTTCTTTTTGATGTCTTCTTTGATTCATGGGTTATTTATAAGTATTTTATTTAATTTCCAAATATTGGTAGGGTTATCCAGATATCTTTCCAATATTAATTTCTATTTTAATTCTGTTGCTGTCAGAGGATACACTATGTATAATTTTATCTTCTTAAATTTATTGAGACTTATTTTATGGTTCAGCATGTGATTTATCTTGGTGAATGTCCTGTGTGCATATGAGAAGAATGTATATTCTGTTATTTTTTAGTGTGTTGTGCTATAAATGCCAATTAGGTAAAGTTGGTTGATAATGCTATGTAAATTTTATTTTTTTTTGTATGCATGTTCTATGATTCATTGAGAAGGGAGTTGAAATCTTCACCTGTAGGTATGGATTTGTCTTTCTCCTTTGAATTCTGTCAGTTTTAGCTTCATGTATTTTGAAGTGTTATTATTAGCCACATATAAGATTTTTATGTATTTTTGATTAATTGACCTTTTTATCATTATGAAATGTCCTTTGTCTCTAATAATATCACTTGTCTTAAAGCCTGATCATATCTTTGTCTGATAGTAATATAGCTATTCCAGCTTTTATATGTTTAGTGTTTACTTGGCATATTCTTTTCCAACCTTCTACTTTTAGCCTATCTTTGTCTTTATAATTTAAAGTGGTTTTATTGCAGTCAGCATATAGTTGGGTCTTGCTTTTATACAATCTGAAAATCTACCTTTAATTATATGTTTAGACTATTTAATAATGTAATTATTGATATAGTTAGGTTAAAGGCTGCTATCTTACTATTTATTTTCTATTTATTTCATTTTCCTTTGTTCCTTCTTCATTTCTCATGTAATTTTGAATTAATGTTGTTATTCTTAGTATTCCATTTTATTCCTAGTATTTGTTTATTAGCTACATTTTTTATTCTTTTAGTGGTTGTTCTGTGGTTTACAATATGTATATACTTATTACAGTTTATATTCATCTAATATGCTATTTCATGTATAATGTCATCCTTATGACAGCATTCATTTTCTCCATGTTGACTTTATGTGTTTTTTACATATATTTTCCTTCTACACGAGTTATATACCTGACAATATATTGTTGCTTTAAATAGCCATTTCTCAGGACGCCTCAGTGGCTCAGCGGTTGCGCATCCGCCTTCCGCTCAGATCCTGATCCCGGGGTCTGGGGATTGAGTCCCACATCAGGCTCCCTGCCAGGGCCTGCTTCTCCCTCTCCCTATGTCTCTGCCTCTCTCTGTGTCTCTCATGAGTGAATAAATAAAATCTTTAAAAAAATAGTCAATTCTCTTTTTAAAAAGATTTTATTTATTTATTTATTTATTTATTTATTTATTTATTTATTTATTATTTTTAAATGTATTTGATAGAGAGCACAAGAGAGAGAGCACATGAGTTGGGGGCAGGGAGCAGAAGGAGAAGGAGAAGTAGATTCCTCACTGAGCATGGGACCTACCGAGGGGCTAGATCCCAGGACCTTGAGATCATGACCTGAGCTGAAGGCAGATGCTTAATTGACTAAGCCATCCAGGTGCCCCAATATTCAATTGTCTTTTGGATAAATTTTTAAAAATAAGAAAAACTGACTTTTTCAAGTCCCAACATATTACCCTTGCTTACACATTCATTTGTGTAGATCCCAGTTTCCTTCTCATATTATTTTCCTTCGACCCAAATGATTTTCTTTCTTTATTTTATTTTAGAGCAAATCTGCTAGTTTCAAATTTTTTCAGCTTTTGTTTGTCTGAAAATGTCTTTATTTCATTTCCTCTCTTGCAAGATATTTTGGCTGACATATTTTCTTTCAGCACATTAAAGATGGCACTCAGTAGTCTTCTTGCTTGCAATGTTTCTTGTTAAAAATTGGCAAATATTCTTATCTTTGTTCTCCTCTATGCAATGTCTACACTTCCTCCACTTGCTTTTAAGGTTTTGTCCTTATTACTGGATTATAATAATTTAATTATGATTTTTTCCTGTGGGTTCCTTCCTGTTATATTGGAATTTGATGACCTTGTTGCATCTGTATTTTTGGTTTTCATCAAATTTGGAAAATTTTCAGCAAATATCTTGAGATTTTTCTGCTTCCTTTTTTATGTGTGTCTAATTATGTGGATTTTATTGTATTAATTTTTTAACTTGGAATTTTAATTATGTAAATAAATAACAACACGAGAACAAGGAGTTCTGAGGCTAGCCATTATCTCTAGATGAGAGGATTTCTGATTAGTCTACTTATAGTATGGCATCACCCAAAGCAACAAAGAAGCCTAGAATAGTTTTTCCTGAAGAAGAAAACCAATATTTTAAATTCATTATGGACTTGTGCCATTTTTCTATAGAAATATTGGTTTACAATATGGAGTTTCCAATGTTTACCTATAACAGATTAAAATGGCAAAGCACCTGGGTGGCTCAGTGGTTGAGTGTCTGCCTTCAGCTCAGGGCGTGATCCCAGGGTCCTGCGATGAGCCCTGCATGAGGCTCCCTGCTGGAAGCCTGCTTCTCCCTCTGCCTATGTCTCTGCCTTGCCCTCTGTATCTCTCATGAATAAATAAATAAAATCTTTAGAAATAGAATAAAATAAAATAAAATGGACAGAGCATGGAACATTCTCCTTATTTCTGGGTGAATGCTTCACATTTCCTGGCTTTTGAAAATTGTCCTACAAATCTTCTATGACTATATATCCTCATGAACCACAGGCATATAATTTCTTCCCACTGACCTAGACCAATACGATGGCTTGTTGTGGATAATAGAGAGGCAGGTAATCCCATGAACCCAGATGGATACACCAGCTTCTTTGTTTTTGAAACTCTTAGCCAAAAGAAGTCCAACAATGCCAGCAAAACCAACACTAGCTCTTGGAAAAAAATCCAAGAGGTGCATTTTGGAGATATTCATTGCTATCTAACCCCCACTGAACCAAGCTCTGCATCTTAGGCTTAGTTTGTGGGTGTATTTCTGGACAGCAACTCGTATATGGCTCACAGTAATGTTGGAGATGTGAGATGCTTTCAAGTTGGGTCTTTGGCTTCTCTACATATTTAGATTGACCCTCAGGAATGGAGTACAGTGAAAACTTACTAACCTTGATGAAAGTTTTGTGAGGTGAGTACTTTTTAGGTGATGTCTAGACTTGGAAGGCGAGCAGACTCAGACTGCCTGGCCCCATAGATCTCTGAATTACTTTGAACATATTGCTGGCACAGGTCACTTCTGCCTAATTACAGGGATTTTAGACCATTTGATATTGTCATAAAGATCATTGAGACTGTTACTTTTATTCTCTGGGAATTATTCTTAGCATTTTATTGCTGTACGCTTTGGATTTGGTAATTTTTTTTAAAGATTTTATTTATTTGACACAGAAAGAGAGAGAGTGAGAACAAGCAGGGGGAGGGGGAGAGGGTAGGCTCCCCCTGAGTTGAAGGCAGTTAACTGAGCCACCCAGGTGCCCCAGATTTGATAATTTCTAATGCTATGCTTTCAAATGTAATGATCTTTTTTTTCTACGCTGTCTAATCTGTCTACTGAATTTTTATTTCAGATAATGTTCTTCAGTTTTTGAAGTTCAATAATAGTTTCTGTTCCTTTCCTCATTGTGCTCCTATATTTCTTTAACATCTTAAGCATATCTATAATAGCTATTTTAAGGTTCTTGATTGCTCTAAAATAAAATAAAGAAAGAAAATCATTTGGGTTGAAGGAAAATAATATGGGAAGGAAACTGGGATCTACACAAATGAATGTGTAAGCAAGGGTAATATGTTGGGACTTGAAAAAAGTCAGTTTTTCTTATTTTTAAAAATTTATCCAAAAGACAATTGAATATTGGGGCACCTGGATGGCTTAGTCAATTAAGCATCTGCCTTCAGCTCAGGTCATGATCTCAAGTAATATAAATATCAATAAATATCTATGATATTTATGGGCCTCCTTCTATTGACTGATTTTACTTCTGGCTGTGGTTTACAGTTTGCTGTTTCTTCATCTGTCTTGAGTGTCTGGATTTTGTCTTGAGTGTTTTCTTTAACAATTTTTTGCTTTGACAGGTAGTTAATTTACTTGCAGTGCAACCTAATCCTTTGTGGATCTGAAGAAACCTTTACTGTAGAACTATTTCTGAGGCATGACTTTAGTTAGCCCTGTTTCTAATGCATGACTCTTCTCTACTGAATCGTTCTATTGAATGCCCCAGGTATTCAACAAACTCTCCCTGCTTGGCTTATGGGAATTCGAATGTCTCCCTGCTCTGCTTGAGCTCTGGAAATCATTTAGCTTCCCCAAGTTCTTTGTTTAGCATTACGAGGTTTTACCTTGGACATAATGCAATTTTGTATTCAAACAAAAACACAAGGAGAACCCTCTTCAGTTTTTGGAGCTATTTTTGCATATAGTTTCCTTCTCTCTGACTGTCTTTTGCCAGTCCAGCTATCTCAGCCTCACTGTGCTTAGCTTTTATTCTTTCTTCCTCTAAAAAATGGTCTGTTAACTTTAAGCAGAAAATGAAGCAATGGTAGAAGTCATTTCGTGTGTTTCTTTTCTCTTAGGAGTCACAATATTGCCTGTTTTTAAATGTCTGAAAACAAGTTTTTCTCTAATATTTTGTCCAGTTTTCTGATTGTTTGCCATAGGAAGTCAAGTAGCTTGCTGAAAGCACAAATTAGGAGCAGAGTTTTCCTTCAGCTATTCTGGCCTTTTATTCAGTCCTTCAAAAGGAAAAACGATCAAGTTAATATTTGCCTTAAAACCATTACACTTGTTCTTTCTGCTTAGAAAAGTCTTCCCTTGCATCTCTACAGGCTGCCTCCTTCTCATTTCTTATTTTCCAAAAGAAGCTTTTCTTGAGCACACTAGTTATTTAATTTTATTTAAATTCAGTTTGCCAACATATAGTATAACACACAGTGCTCATCTTATCATCTACCTTCCTTAATGCCTGTCACCCAGTTGCCCTATCCCTCTACCCACCTCCTCTTCTGTAACCCTTTGTTTCCCAGAGTTAGGAGTCTCTCATGGTTTATCTTTCTATTTTTTCCCCACTCAGTTTCCCCCACTTCCCTCTCTATTTCTTATATTCTACATATAAGTGAAACCATAAGATAATTGTCTTTCTGTACCTGATTTATTTCATTCAGCATAATACCCTCCAGTTCCATCTATGTCAATGTAAATGGTAGGTATTCATCCTTTTTGATGGCTGAGTAATATTTCACTGTATATACGACCACATCTTCTTTATCCATTCATCTATTGAAAGATATCTCATCTCCTTCCACAGTTTGACTGTTGTGGAGTTGATGCTATGAACATTGAGGTGCAGGTCTTCTATTGTTTCACTGCATCAGTATCTTTGGGGTAAATACCCAGTAGTGCAACTGCTGGGTCATAGGGTAGCTCTATTTTTAATTTCTTGAGGAACCGCCACACTGTTTTCCAGAGTGGCTGCAATACCTTGCATTACCACCAACAGTGCAAGATGATTCCCCTTTCTCCACATGCTTGCCAACATTTGTTGTTTTTTGTCTTGTTAATTTTAGCCTTCTTACTGGTGTAAAGTGGTATCTGTGGTTTTGATTTGTATGATTTGTATTTCCCTGATGGTAAGTGATGCGAAGCATTTTTTCCTGTGCTCGTTGGCCATGTGTAGGTCTTCTTTGGAGAAATGTCTTTTCCAGCCTTTTGCCCATTTCTTGATTGGATTGCTTGTTTTTTGGGTGTTGAGTTTAAGTTTCTAAGTTCTCTAGATCTTGGATACTAGCCCTCTATCTGATATATCATTTGCAAATATCTTCTCCCATTCTGTAGGTTGCCTTTTAGTTTTGTTGACTGTTTCCTTTGCTGTGCAGAAGCTTTTTATCTTGATGAAGTCCCAATAGTTCATTATTGTCTTTGTTTCCCTTGCCTTTGGAGATGTGTCTAGCAATAATTTGCTGTGGCCAAGGTCGAAGAAGTTGCTGCCTGTATTCTCCTCTAGGATTTTGATTGATTCTTGTCTCACATTTAGATCTTTCAACCATTTTGAGTTTATCTTTGTGTATGGTATAAAAGAATGTTCCAGTTTCATTCTTCTGGATGTGGCTGTCCAACTTTCCCAACACTATATATTGAAGAGACTGTCTTTTTTCCATGGATATTCTTTCCTGCTTTGTTGAAGATTAGTTGACCATAGAGTCGAGGGCCCATTTCTGGGTTCCCTATTCTGTTCCTTTGATATATGTGTTTGTCTTTGTGCCAGTACCATATTCTCTAGATGATTACAGTTTTGTAATACAGCTTGAAGTCAGGCATTGTGATGCCCCCTGCGTTGGTTTTCTTTTTCAACATTCCTCTGGCTATTCAGGGTCTTTTCTGATTCCACACAAATCTTGGGGTTATTTGTTCCAACTCTGTGAAGAAAGTTCATGATATTTTGATAGGGATTGCATTAAATGTGTAAATTGCTCTAGGTAGCATAGACATTGTAACAATATTTATTCTTTCAATTCATGAACATGGAATTTTTTTTTTTTAACATGGAATGTTTTTACATCTCTTTGTGTCTTCCTCAATTTCATTCATAAGTTCTGTAGTTTTTACTGTAGTTTTTAGAATATAGATCCTTTACCTCTTTTTTAGGTGTATTCCTAAGAATCTTATGGTTTTGAGTGCAATTGTAAATGGGATTGATTTCCTTAATTTCTCTTTCTTCAGTCTCGTTAGTGAATAGAAATGCAACTGATTTCTGTGCATTGATTTTATATCCTGCCACATTGTTCAATTGCTGTATGAATTCTAGCAATTTTGGTGTGAAGTCTTTGGGTTCTTTATATACAGTTTCATGTCATCTGCAAAGAGGGAGAGTTTGACTTCTTCTTTGCCAAATTGAATGCCTTTTATTTCTTTTAGTTGTCTGATTAGTGAGGCTAGGACTTCTAGTACTATGTTGAACAACAGTGGTGAAAGTGGGCATTCCTGTCATGTTCTTGGCCTTCGGGAAAAAGCTCTCAGTTTTCCCCCATTGAGAATGAGATTTGCTGTGGGCTTTTCATAGATTTGACCACACTATTTAAAAACATGATTTATCATTTTAATTCTTCCCTCTTTTCTTTCATCCAATCTATCACAGTCTGTAATTATCTTTAAATTTTTTTTACATGTATATTATCGCTTCTCCCTTGGTATGTAAATTGCACAAGGAAAGAAACTTGCACTCCCATATTCCTTAGCCTCTTGAATCATACCTGGCCCACAGGTAGGAACCATGAAACATTTCCTAAATGTAAGTATGAATAAAGATAGCATCTAGCCATATATTCTGAAATTGTAAGGTAGGGAGATGCTAAGCAACATAGCAGTGAAGACCTACACATTAGAGTAGGTTATGCTTATGTATTCCTGTAGAATCTTAATTGTCGTGCACAGAAAAGATAATTATTTTCACAAGAAAAAAATGTGACTTTAAATTTTAGATATTTAGCTCTATGTGATATTGGTCTCTACTACTCCATATGCAACCTAAATGTGCTGTACTCTTATTAGCTGCCTATCAATCTTATTTGTCATGCACAGTAAAGTTAATTTCTTTCTTTAATTTTTAATTGTTCCCAGAGCTTTGTTATTATGATTATGTTTGTGGACTGTTCTTCATCATCAAGTATTGGTGGCTTTCAGTGTGTCATGTAGCATCATGAATATATTTTGATATAAACTAAAAGATTTAATTTTTAAAAGTTATACCTCATCATAATGTCACTTTAATCATAAACCTTCTTAAATTCATCTGTGCTATATTGTCATAATTCAGTATAAAGCTACAAACTTAAGCAATAATTTATTCAGGTTAACCAAGGATATAATTTATAGTATATACAATTTTTTAGATTTTTTCAAAATATCTAGAGAGTATGACTTCTCTGCCTAGATGGTAACAGCCCAGCATAAATATTTAAAGGCATAAAAAAATTGCTGTGATGTGGTTAGAGGAAGGAATTTGTTTATTTAATGTGCTTTGTACATAATTTTTCAGATATGAAAGAGAAGGATCAGCTTTAATCCTTTCAATGTTTCCTGAACATTATGACTTTTAGGCTCGTAAATACTGCCAAGGTGATAATGGATTCTACTAGTAGCTTTTACGTGTAAGTGGGAGTGGCTTTCATGGTCTCAGGTAACCATGGTTCAAGAGTAACTTATGTTTCAGTCTCTAATTTTCTTGGCTCCACTTAGCTTTTTCCTTCATTGAGAATACTTGCTCTTAGGCCCACTTTTCCTGGAGTCCTAAAGATGTCCAATGATAAATTGGAAGCCTCATCCTCATAAGTAAGTGAAATACGGAAATAACTTTGTTGTATTAAGTACGGTATCTAGTGTTTTAGCTTTTTGCTTGTTCAAAATACCATGCATATCCACCAGTCTTCTTTCCCAGGTTGACTTTCCTAATGTATTAAGATTTATTTCTGTTGTTGATTATTCTTTTTCTTTTTTTTTTTAAGATTTATTTTATTTGAGAAAGAGAGCATGCACATGCATGCACAAGTGTGGGGAGGGGCAGAGGGAGAGAATCTTAAGCAGACTCCCTGCTGAGTGTGGAGCCCGCCTTGGGCTTGATCTCATGACCCATGACCTGAGCTGAAACCAAGAGTCAGACACTCAACTGATTGAGTAGCCCCAGTGCTCCTGTTGATTATTCTTTCCTATTATATTGTTTGGACTGGCTTCTCCATTTTCTCATAAGTAAGTAGAGAAAGAGAGAGAATGAGAGAGAGAGAGAGATAAGAGAGAGAGATGGTAGTTAATCTCCTTTTGGGGAAGAAAATAATTTTGTAAGATTGAGCAGAAAGGAATAATATAATGAATATAATACCGATCATCCTTTGTAGATATCTCTGCCTTTCTGCGTTCCATACATATTTATTAAATAAATGAGTGGATTAGTGAATAAATGAACCATATTAAGATATTTTTAAAATTCTTGTAGAAAGAGGAATATTTTTTCCAGATAGTCTAAATTCCCAAGCCTGGAAGAATTAGCTATTTAAATCTATGTTTGACAAATAATGAAAACTACTTTTTGTGATTAATGCAGTTCACCCAAACCAATCACTGATGGCTCACTTCTGTTCAGTAGTCATTGTAAAGGGAGTAAGAAGGTCTCTGATGAGAGAACCCTGTGCGTCTATATACATAGAGCTGTAATATTTGTCATTTTATTCTGTAATTTGTAAATGAAAGAAGGTCAGTTTGTTGTTAATACATTGCAGATAGTTTATTTTTACTCAACAGTTTTTATGTTCAGAAGTTGGGATAGAAATTTTTTGATAATAAGGCAATTCATAAGCATCACCATATCGTCTGACCTTTTTATAAGTTGTCCTAGTTCAGACACCTACTTTCTTGCGAAGTTTCAAATTCCCCATTTGCTTTTTTGTATTCAATTTCTTTTTCTCCATGAGTTTAAGATGTTTTTCTAAGAGGGAAAAGTGTATCAATAAGTTCCTCAGCACTGCTAAAATTATCAGTGAACATCTTGTCAGACAGTGATGTGTGAATCTGTTTTGTATGCCTCTATCCAAGGCCAGGTTTGTTGATGGAGGGAAACACTTTCTCGTTTTTAAACCCGAATCCCACCCCATGTAGAACATATTAGTTATAATGCAGAGACTTCTGTGGGAGAAGAAGCCATTTTAATTTGCTTCCTACCTTGTTATTTGTATGTTTTCCTAAACATTAAGTTTAAAACAATGGACTCTGCTAATTGCTCTTCATATTCATTGGTTGCTTTCAGAGCTACTTTATTACTTTTAGTTTAAGCAGAATTCCATCCCGGTTCTAAGAATCTGTGAGTTAGGAGTGGAGCCTCTTTGTCATGTTCTTTAATGTCCTTTGGTGCAGGTCCAGCATGCATCAGCTGCTGCAATGATCTTAGAATAATTTACTTATCCCCTAATGCCATCTATGAAAGAGGAAGTCAACCAGGTTTGTATAAATGCAGGATTCTAATGTGACCACTAACATTAAGTCACTAATGCGACCCTCTCATTAGCTATTACTTTCAATTAGGTGTTCTCAAACAATTAGCTTTTGAGCTACACGATCTTATTTATAGCATATACATTCCCTGATGAGAGAAGAAATTACTTCTGGGAAAGCTGAGTCTCCAACTTTTAATTTAGGTACTAAATCCAGATACATTACCTCAGTTGGACTTTCTTCTTGTGGAATTACTAAGCTCAATTCTCTTGATCATGTGACTCTAGGCATCATGAGCCTCTTAAGAAGAGAACCGCTAAACTCCATGGGTGCTTAGAGCACACAGGGAGATTAATGCAGCAGAGACCTGCTCTTTGCAAATAGCATTAAAAGTTTTCAGATTTCAAAGCATTCTCAGGAAAAAAATCTTTACATTTTTTTTTAAGATTTTATTTATTCATGAGAGACAGAGAGAGAGAGGCACAGAGACCCAGGCAGAGGGAGAAGCAGGCTCCACGCGGGGAGCCTGACATGGGACTCCATCCTGGAACTCCAGGGTCACACCCTGGGGGGAAGGTGGCGCTATACTGCTGAGCCACCTGGGCTGCCCCTTACATCTTATTAATATCATTTGAAGCCATTTATTTGTAGGTTCCTATTATTATACATGGCTTTGTCAGAAGTTCTTGTTTTTGCTTCTTTGATTCTGTTTTCCACCATGAAAGCTGAGACCCTGGAGTCACTTTAAGTGATAGTCCTGATGGAGTTTTCAAAATCCATAGTAATATTTATTGCATCAATCTTGTGGTACTTTACAGTCTGTATTAGACATGTTGGTTTTTATAATATCTTACTTCTACCTTAAGATTTAGGTTTTTAAAATGTATTTTTGCCCATAATTGTAAATTTTATGGAAACTCTCCTTTTAAAACCATCACTTACTAGGTTCTAATAAATTAAAATTAAACTTGTAAAAAAATTAGTCACAGACAAACAATAGTCATGTGGTACTTTCTGGGGTGCCATGTCAAATTTTCTCCAAAGAAGACATGGTCTTTGCCCAAAAAGAGTTTACTATAAATGTAAATTCATACAACAAACATTAAATACATATATCCATCTATTTTTTCAAATCCATATGGGCACTTAATATTTTCTAGATTCTGTAGAAACAGTCAATGTACAAAAATAGACAAAGTCCTACTCTCACACTTCTTTATCATATGTGGAGGATTGGGGTGGAAAAGGACAGATAGTTCCAAGAAAACCAATAAACAAGATAATTGCAGATTATAGCAAGTGCTATGGGGTAAACAAGGTGAAGTGATAACTCAGTAGGGAATACTTCCAAGCTCCTCTCAGTAGAGATGCCATTTCATCTGAGTGCTGAAGGATGGAAAGAAGCTAGCAATGGAGGAAAACAGAGGCAGAGTGGAGTGAGAGCGAGTGCAAAGGCCCAAGAAGCTTGACCTTTTGAGAAAGAAAAAGGTCAGTAAGACTGGAGCAGAGAGAATGAATGAGAGAGATGTGGAAGCAAGAATCAGATCATAGAGGCCAGGATGAATTTTATTTTAAAGGCTGTTGGAAAGTCATTGAGGCATTTTAAGAAAGATAATGTCTTATTAAATTTTAAACAGGATGTCTCTAGCTGCTGTATGGAGACTAGATTATAAAGGCAAGGGTAAAAACAAGGAAACATATTAGGAATCTGTTTAAGTGTCCCTAATATCACATAGGACTAGATGGGGTCAGGATGGAGAGGAATGATAGATAGAGATATATTTGATATATTTTGATGATGGAATGATGGATTGGCTATAGGGGATAAGGGAAATAGAGAAAAAAAGGATGATTTATTGAGTTTTGGCATGAACAACAGAGTATCATTTGCTGAAAAATAGAGAATAACGGAAATATATAAACTGGAAGATTGTAAACTATGTAGAGGAAGAAACTTGTAACAAGTCATGGGATCATGGGGGTTATTTTTTATTTGTTTATGTGTTTTGCATATGTTATATTAAGCAAATATAATGATATTCAAAGTTCTGTGTTAAGTGCTATATGCAAGAATAGAACAAATAGAATGTTTTAATCAGTCAATCACATTTATTGAAGGATTATTATGTCCTAAGCACTACATTAAATCCATCATATTTTTAATCCTTGATCTTCTAGGCATGCCAAAAGCAATTAAAATATGATGCTATGAGTGCTGTAATGGAGGCATATATAAAGTACTCTGGAAACAGAGAGCAGGAGACATAGTCATCCCTGAAGGTGGGGCAATGGCATCTGGTAACAGTGATTATTCCAGCATTCTTAAATGTGAGGGACTGAGGCTTGTAGGAGGACTGTAGGGGTTAGGACAGAGGGCCCAGTGACCTAGTCTTAATACTTTGTTTGAGAGGGAGTCTGAGGGTGATTGTGGGGACCCCACATTCTCATGGCACTGTCAAAACCTCAATGACTACCTCTATACTGGCCTTTCAAAATGAGACAGAAACTTTGCCAAGTAGAAATGGAGGCAGATGGGAGCTTTCTAGGGAGAGGGGGAAGAAAACCTAAGGTCTAGATTTAATATGGAAGAATGATAAGAATTGTGGTTGGAGATGTAGACTGAAAATAGCTGTGAAAACCTTGGAAACTGAACTCCAGAGTCCTATTCTTGTCCTCAAGGAGATTTCCATCCAGCAAATTTTACCACTATGTGCACGCTGATTGACATACTAGCCTTACATTTGTGACATGATAGATTGAGGGCATAATTGATTCTCAATAAAGCCTTGATGATCATGAAGCTAGTGTCTTCGCTGAGTTAATTAAGGGTGTTGAAATTTGTGTTTCCATCAGTTAGAAAGGAATCAGTGGCATCATGTTAGGATCCAGGAGGGAAATAGTGTGAGGCTTGACTATTGAGAAGTTTGGAGGTCAATTTTTAGGACTAGCTCCTTTTCTCAAGTTCTATTTTCCTTTGCTATCATAGGTTTCAAGGAATGACCCTACCAGTCTTTCCCCTTGTGTCTTGGATTTCTTGTACTATTGAAATGGCTTCTGAGTATATGACATTTCTGCCAGTTCCCAGTTTCCAGAACTTATCTGGCAATAAAGTGGTTGAGAGTTTGGCCAGAGTGACAAGATTAGAATTTTGATTCTAATTCTAATCTATTCATGTATTATTAGCTCTGTAAACTTAGACAGATTTCTTAAACTCTCTAAACTTGTTTTCCCTTTTTAGATTTTCCTTATTTTTAATTTAAGCCAAAGGTAGTACTAATGCTTACCTCACAGGGTTGTTGTAAGGGAAAATGAGATAATGCATATGAACTTAGTATAATGCCCAAAGTACAATGAAAAGTTCTCGATAATGGGCAGCTATACCTCAGTGACTGAAAACAACCCTTCTGTAGGTACTCTGTAAATATTAGCTGTTATAACCATTAATCCTCAGCAAGAGTCACCAAAACAACAATGGCAAACCTTAAGTAAATCATGTAACCTATGTTTCCAATGGCCATACCACCATGGAAGCAAAGATAATGCTTTAAGCAAAGCATGCTCAAACAAATTAATTTCTCTACTTCTTTTTACTCTGTGAAAATAGCATCTTTCATCCATTCCTCCCACCTGGCTCAGGAATACTCAGAGGTAGCTCTTGTGCCCTGGAAAACTGGTCCTTTTGGTCACTGCTTACTTGCATGCACCTCCTTGACTCCTTATGGCCATAGCTCTTTCTGCAGCTTCTCCTGTTCCTCCTGCCATAATTGCTCCTGTTGTGTAGCTCTTACTGAAACCTACGGCCTTTCCCAGTAGAGAAAGAGTTCTGGGATAGTCTGGCTCCTGGCTTCACCACTGTTTCCACTCTGAGCTCAAGCTTGAATACAAATGGAGAAAGAACCCTGTCCCCCTTGGTGGGACCCTCTATGACATAGGCTATTTTTGTAATGCTGCCTAATGCTCTTACTGTATAATTGAGTGCGCTTGTAACAGGTATTTGAACTTTTACCAGGTACTTCTCAGTACCTGAATCTTCTTAAAATGCAAACATGATTTCTTGGGAATTAGTTTGGAAAACATTGAGTGTATGGATATCATGGTGGTCTTATAAAGCATGCTTGCTGGTTCTGACTCTGCTACTGAGATAGTTATTGGAAGCCACTCTAGACTTTTACTCTTTTCTTTTATTCAAAAAAAAAAAAAGTCTATACATTCTTTTAACATTACTTAGGAAAAGCATATGCTGACTGTGTTTCTCTGGGAAGGTCCTTTTTTAAATTTCTGCAGAGATTGGGCTTAGCCTTGGCTTGCCAGATATCAATACTATTACAGAAGAGGATTCCTTTCCAATTTCCAATAGTTATGTAAGGAGAAAAAAATATCTGTAAGAAAGCTCTATAATCACAGATAACGTAAAATACAACAAAAAATGTTTTGCACATATCCCCAAATTTCAATTTTCTTTTTATATCAGTTAATCTTATTTTAAGGATCGGGGGGAAATGGGAAGAAAAGCAGGATATTAAGAATGATCAGGGAAAATCACTGAGAGGAATGCAAAAAGATAGTAAAGATAAGACAGAAGAGCAAATGCACCAAAAGAAAAGCTGATAGTTCTTGCTCTTAATTTAAATATTATCATCTTTCACATCAAACTCTAAACAGTTATAGAATCTAATAATTCAGAAGTTGAACAATTGCATTTTAATGGTTTAAAAAAGTGACTTCATGATAAAAGTTACTTTTTTTTGGTCTAATGGCTACTAAAAGCACCATAAATAATACATTGAGTTAAAACTTCCAGATAACTATGTCACCTTTCTATTGGCAAGTAACTTGGTACCAGATGGGATTCCCTAAATACATATTCTGGTTTATCGTCTCAAAAGAAAATTTTTATTTCAAATAATAAAATATGTAGACATAAAAATATAGGCAGAAGGAATCCTTTATTTCATAAAGACAGGTTTAAAAAATGCCAATGTATTATCAACTATTAAATTTTGGAAAGAAATCTAAAGAAAGTACTATTTAGTGTCTATGGTGTCTCAGGGCCAGATGACAAAAATTTGAGGTCACTGAAGAGAAAATATGGTTAATTTATTTGAATTCTGTAACTTTTTAAAATAGGTGTTAGAAATAATAGAAAAAAAGCAGTTAGAGTGCGGGACATGGGTGGTCCACTCATCTCTGTTGTTCCTTTATTGGAGTACCTATGACCTTTGCCTAGCAACTGGCCTCACAAAAGCCCACTCAGTTCTCAGCAAGTGGAGACCAATCCCCCTGCCCCCATTTGGAATTCAGAGATAAACAGAGATGGTTGAGGGAGAAATAGTCTCTTTATTTATGTACAAAAACATTAAGCTTTACTATCAAATATTGTTATAATACTAAGTGAAAGCAGTTTCTTCTTTTATCCTTAAACCACATAGATGGAAGTGAGTATTAATATTCACTTTTCCTTTTGCTGTTTTTGCTTGTAAATACTTCTTAGAATCCCCTCGATTTTGAGATTTTGCCATTTAATTATATAAGATTCTTCCATCTTTTGATTGCTGTCATCTCTAATTGTCCCAATTCACTACACTTTGGGGGAAGCCCTCCTTGACCTTCATGATTGGAATAGTTCTTGTGTGTACATATCCAATTTCAATAGATTATAATACTTCTACACTATTTTCTGGAGTTAATTCCCATGTGTAAAGGGGCCATATAGGTAACATGAATGAGTGTCTAAGCTTTCGAGTATAAGAAAATAAGGATAAAATCGCTTGTAGTGCAACAAAGCTAAATTTATCCCCTGGTCTCAGTACATTAAATTCTACAAAGTTAGGAGACATTTCTGTTTTGTTTACTGTTGTGTCTCCATGAACAAGCACAGGCACTGGTGCTTAGTGGACTTTCACTGAGGAGTGTTTGAATACATGAGTTTATTCATTCTAGACTTTCCTCCTATCACTTTGTGAAAGTGTATGTCTCCTTTTTAGGTAGGCAGTGACCCTTAGAATTGCACTATAATATGACATATATTTGTACCTTGCTACTTAACTTTTTTAAAGGTAAAAAAAGTATTTCATATCACAATCTTTTTATTAAAAAGTTTTCTTACCTTGACAACCTGTTGTCATTTTTTCCAGTTTTCTCCCCACCTCTCTGGCTGCTCCTGTTAGGTCTCATTTTTCTATTTTCTCTCTTCCCATTTATTCCTCTTTTTGGCTTACTTTATTGATTCCCATAGCCTTAAGTACTCTTTACTTACTAATTACTCTTAGATGTGTGTTCTGATCAGAACTTGTACTTGAATACTTTTTTAAAACAAATATTTTATTTATTTATTTATTCATGAGAGACACACAGAGAGAGAGAGAGAGAGAGAGAAGGGCAGAGACGCAGGGAGAGGGAGAAGCAGGCTCCATGCAGGAAGCCCGATGCAGGACTCCATCCCGGGTCTCCAGGATTAGACCCTGGGCTGAAGGTGGCGCTAAACTGCTAACACCGAGGGATCCCCTGTACTTGAATACTTAAACAAAATATCTAAAAAGAAAATTGCTTTATGAGTGTTTCTATATGGATATTCCACAAATATTTTACACTTGTTTCATCTAAAACTCTCTTCCTATCACAAAACTCCTTCTATTTTCTTTTCAGAATCCACCACTCCATGTATTTATGGGGTCCTCATAAATGAATGCTTTTGGGTTAAACAATATGCATAAAGAGTGACCAAAATAACCACACTATTTTGACAGAGACCAGTATGGAGTATATATTAATCAAAGTAACTATATAATTGTGGTTGTAGTAAGAATTATGAAACTAAAGTTGAAGGTGTCATGAGATGTACTCTGGTAACATAATCCAATCTAGAGTCTAGAGACAGCTTTCCTGAGTAAGTAACATTTGGATTGAAGGGATGGGTGTGAAAAGGTAGAGAGAGATTGTTCCAAGGAAGAGGACGAATAGGTGTTAAATCCTAGCCTGGGCAGAAATGATTTTACTTCGTACATACAGGAGCATCATGGAGGAGGAGGCTAGTGATGTTGGCACATGTTTTATAGGTCACATTAAGATTTAGGCTTATTCTAATAGTAAACTAAGTCATTAAAGAGTTTTTAGTGGAGTTATAACATCATCAATTTGGGGATCCAAAAAATGATACCATGATCTAGCCAGTGATCAAACCAACACTGTGGTTTGGTTGTCTGAGATTTTATGTCTCTCCTTGTCCCCATCTTTATTTCCAAGTCATCCGATTGACAGTCCTGTAGTGGTCTGTAGTACTTACCACCTTAGTACTTACCATATGGTATTGAAATTATTTGTTTGCTTTCCTTCTACTCCTTTAGACTATAAGCTTTTTAAAGTCTATGACTGCTTTCATTCCTTTATTTCCAGAGACTAGCACAGTGCAAATGATAACTGCAAAACAGATAGGTATTAAATAAAGAACTGTATGAATAAAGAAGACTAACCTATTATTTTGGCAGTTCTAGATAATTTATTTTTTAATAAGTATTATTTATGTATGTTTGTTGTATATCCATGTGGATACATAAGTTGGATATACACTGGAATCATGTGTAGGTATACATAAAACACAGTTTTATGGAAATAGCATGGAGTGTACAAAAAGAGCTGGAATTATACTTTGACTTCTATCACTCCCTAACCATGTCATTTGTGGGAAGTTAGTTCATTTTTTCCAGGCTTCAGTTTCCTTACCTACCAAATGAAGATGCTAAGTTAGTTTTGTGAATTAAATAAAATAACTGAATCAACACAGAATCTAACTTATGGTAAGCTGTTAATAAATGGTAATTCTTTCCTATTTCTTTTTTCTTCCCTTTCCTGCCCTTCACCCACATGCTCACACTGCCTTTCTTTACTTACCCTGCAATTGAGTACTCAAGAAACTTGGCTTCAGTGTTTATAACAATTGATGAGTTCTTTTGAGAAAGGTTATACAAAGTGATAGAGGACTGCGTATCTCTGATACTAGAATTCAGGAAACAGTTTCAAATATTTGAAGATAGAAAGTACAGTCAGGGAAACTGATATTTAGTCATTATCTTTGCACATCATAATTTGCCTTATATACCATGGAAAATAATTTATACTAAATTATTCAATACAATTTACTCTTTCTACTATTTATGTTATTTTGTGATTTTTTAAAAACTAGATCAGATCTTTTGTGTTCAACAAAGTCCAATATATCATTTGACAATATGTCAATTGACAATCCATTGTTAACTAAGGGATACATATATATATACATAACTATATATATTATTATATAGTACTATAATATATTACTATATTATTGATAGAGAAAAAATGTCAGAAGTGTTAGACTAGTTTTAACTATGTATACACATATAACCATTTCATTTATATGTATTCATACATTGAAGTAAAATTGTTTTATTTTTTAAAGGTTTTATTTATTTATTTAATTTGAGAGTGAGAGAGCACGGGCAAGACACAAGCAGAGGGAGGAGCAAAGGGGGAGGGAGAAGAGCATGGAGACCAACCCTGGATCTCCATTGCAGGAGTGTGAGATCATGACTTGAGCTAAAACCAAGAGTCAGATGCTTAAACAACTGAGAAACCTAGGTACCCTGTCCAATTGTTTTAAATAGCACTCTTCGCCATTGATGAATACTTATCCCTATTTTAGAAACTGTTTGTTATATTTTTATATTCCTAACAAGTACAAAATATAAAGCACCAAATAATAATTAAGAAGAATTAAATAGGCTTACAAGTAGAAAAAGTCAAATATTTGATTCATGTTTTGAACTGTGGACTGCACTCAGCAAACTGTCATACTTTATACAATATGAACTAAATTACTGACATCGCTTAAAGTTTCTGAAGATATGCTCACTTAAAAGGTTTGGGCTGACATTTTGTGTTAAAATAAGTTATCTAACTCCTGGGGATTGGATAGATACAGGCTCCCAAATTACATTTCACATTCATTATAGACTGGAAGGGGCAGACAATGAGTTAGATTTTGGCAGAGATGTGGGTCTGGTAGAGTATCCATTTTGATAGAGAGAAATGCCATCAAGGAAACCCTCCGGACATATTTGGAAATAATGTTTAACCAAATATCTGGGCATCCCATGGCCTAGTCAAGTTGACACATAAAATTAACTGTCGGGATCCCTGGGTGGCGCAGCGGTTTGGCGCCTGCCTTTGGCCCAGGGCGCGATCCTGGAGACCCGGGATCGAATCCCACATCAGGCTCCCGGCGTATGGAGCCTGCTTCTCCCTCTGCCTGTGTCTCTGCCTCTCTCTCTCTCTCTCTCTGTAACTATCATAAATAAATAAAAATTAAAAAAAATAAAATTAAATTAACTGTCAAAAAATGTATGAGTCAGACCACAACTTCAGATATCAAAACTGGGACCCAGGATTCAAGTCAAAGAAGTAACAAAGGTAATTGCCTGTGGAAGGTGAAGGTCTGGCTTGGTCTTAGGACAACTAAGGACAAACTGAAGAATGGGACTTATCCTGGCTGCTGGAGCAAGAAAGGGGCTGCCAGGCTGGATATGTCACAGTTAATATAGTCTCTAAATGGTTCTGACTTATCAGAGTGCAGCTGATTGCAGAGGACTAGGGCATATTTGATGTCAATGCCGACTTTCACTATGACTCATATATTCAAATTGAAATATGTATTGAAAATGTCCTTCTTCAGAATTTGAATAGAGATTGAGAATTTCTCTCAGTAGGAATATTCATAGTATTATTTTGGTTTGAGAATATTTGTCCTATTTGGAACTCCTGTGCCAGGCAGACTATGTGATAGTGATGGTTTTCCTGGAGTACAGCAACTTTGCACTTGGAGTTGGCAAGTGATAGGAAAAACTGGAGTAGATTGAGGAGGAAATTAGAAATGAGTGAGGAAGCTGGAAATAGGACCACTGAAATGGGGTGAAGAAATGTCCATGCTGGTGGTGAATATCTGGAAAACTATGGAAGAGGAGAGAATATGGAGTCTGGAAGCATCTGGGTAGCACTTTGGGAAGAGGAATTAGATATTTGAGTAGAAAATGAGTGGTAGGAAAAGTATCACCAAGTGGAATTGAGTGACAGTGAAATTCTAATCTGAAGCTAAGATTCTAGGGAGCTTGAGGGCTTATAAAGAACAGTATAACTTGAAGAGCGGGGATCAAGTAATGAGCTGCCTGACTAGGAAGTGAAACCTGAATGAATAGCATTTTTAATGCTTAAGTATTATGTCAAACTGCATCAAGTCAATATGAACATCTATCTTTATTTATTTTTATTTTTTTGAACATCTTTATAACTATCTGCTCCAGTAAATAACTCTCTAGCCTACAGTTTCAGATATAAATATAAGTAAATGTCCTGCCTGAAAGTAAAGTTGTTGTGTATTATGTGTATTTGACTAAAGCCTGTGTTTTTCAGTTATGCATTTTCTAATGTTAGATACTTTCTAATATGAAAATATAAAATGTATATTTGTTTACAATATATGAAAATATATTTTAGATAGCTTGTAGTTTTATAGAATGAGTCTGTGGTCAATAAGATCAATTACATATCTCTATTTATTAAGGTTTTCCTTCCCCACACTTTTATATGTAACTGCTATCATACTGGATGCTGGTTATAGAGAAGTAAAGAGTAGAATAAGAGGGTGCCTGGGTAGCTCAATTGGCTAAGTGCCCAACTCTTGATTTCAGCTCAAGTCATGATCTCAGGATTGTAAGATTGGGACCTGTATCAGGCTCCCCACTGGGCATAGAGTCTGTTTAAGATTCTCTCTCTCTCTCTCTCTCTCTCTCTCAAAACAAAAACAAAAACAAAAACAAAAGGTGGAATGTGTGCTCTCTAGAAGACTATGTCTAATAGAGTACCAGGCAAGTAAATGCTGAATATCATAGAGATGTAGGAGAGGAAAAGCCACAGAAGCTTGCAAGGGAACACCTAATCCAGGATAAGAAGAATCAGTTCCAATTGAGAGACAATAACCTCTGTTTTGAGATTTGAAGAACAAAACTAGTAGCCAAGATAACACTATAGAGAGTAACACAAAATCAAAAAGCCTTACTATAGCAAGCTGTATTTGACAAATTACAAATAATTCACTACAGAGTACAAAGTTTAGGTGGTAAAATGTTGGGAAAAAAGAGGAAGTGTAGAGAAAAGTTAGAGAGGCATGTAGTAAATAAGTCAATGGAAGAGTCTTATTGGTCATGTTGAGGACTTTTGGTTTATCCTGATGCCAATGATAGTCTGAAATCTTTGAAGAATGTTAACATGTAAGTAATATTTCCAGGTTGTCTTATGAAAGTATTATCATGACAGTAGAATGGAACATGGTTAGAAGGAGGTGAGCTTGAACAAGATACAATACAACCGAAGTGGAACTTTTGAAGTAAGGCCATCATAGTAGAAATAAAGAGATAGAAGCATATTCTGAAGATATTAAGGAGACAAACTTGGTAAGACTTAGCAAGCAATTGGATGTAGGTGGTAATTGAGACGCATGAGGGTAAAAAATGACTTCCATAGTTTCTGGTAGATAGATTGGATGAAAGGTGGTGTTATTTACTGAGAACATGGACTCTGGAAACCTGATGTGGAGGGGATAGATAATAAGGTTTAATTTTGAACATATTAAGACAAGTGTAGATATAAATTCCAAGTAGGAATGTTTAGTGGAGATTTAGGTAAATGGGTTGGGGGCCAGCAGGATGGAGATTTGGACTTGGTAGTAGTCAAGAGTTGACATAATGGGAAAGGATAAAGTAAATTTGTGTTATGGTTTGAAATGTGTTTCTGCAAAATTCACATTTTGAAGCCTTAACATCTAGATATGTGACTGTTTGGAGGTAATTAATGTTAAATGATGTAATAAAGGTGGAGCCCTAATCTAGTAGTACTAATGTCCTTATAAGAAGAAGAAGAAGGGGTAGCCCCAGTGGCCCAGCGGTTTAGCGCCGCCTTCAGCCTGGGGTATGATCCTGGAGACCTGGGATCAAGTCCTACGTCAGGCTCCCTGCATGGAGCCTGCTTCTCCCTCTGCCTCTCTCTCTCTCTCTCCATGTCTGCCATGAATAAATAAAATCAAAGAAGAAGAAGAAAGAAGAAGAAGAAGAAGAAGAAGAAGAAGAAGAAGAAGAAGAAGAAGAAGAAGAAGAAAGACGCCTGGGTGGCTCAGAGGTTGAGCATCTGCCTTGGGTTCAGGGCATGATCCTAGGATCTGGGATTGAGTCCCGCATCTGGCTCCCTGTGGGGATCCTGCTTCTCCCTCTGCCTGTGTCTCTGCTTCCCTTTCTCTCTGTGTCTCTCATGAATAAATAGATAAATATTGAAGGAGGAGGAGGAGGAGGAGAAGAAGAAAAAGAAGAAGAAGAAGGGACACAAGAAGAGTGTGCACAAGGAAAGATGCATGCATGCATCTCACCTGGTGAGAAGGTGGCTATCGAAAAGCCAAGATGAAAGGCCTTGTCAGAAATTCACCTTGCCAGCACCTTGATTTTGAACTTCTAGCTTTTAGAACTATGAGAATAAATTCCTGTTGATGAAGCTACCCAATCTGTGGTACTGTTAAGTAGCCTGAGTAGACCAATACAGCTAGGAAGATTCTATAAATGACTAAAGACAAACTCTGGGGAATTAATATCATTTAAAGAAGATGAACTACATTTGAGAAAGGACAGCCAAGGGAAAGGAGTGAGAACAGAGGGAGATGCTGATGATACAAAGTGAAGATGTTAAGTGGAAACTTGCCCCTGTTGGGTTTAAGGGGAGGGAAGGAAGGAATTAAAAAGTGCTTATAGATTTAGGTAAACTGTAGAGTATTTGAGACAGATAGTTAACAAGTTATACACAGGCTTTGAGTAAGGTTGTTTTTGAAACAGGCATTGGAAGAAAGATGGGTAGGAAACTTGAAAATGCTAAAAATTTAATACATTTATTGTGGACTTCTGCTTCTGATTAAGATGAGGTTATAGGGGTTTGATTGAACTTTCTGCTTTAAAAAGTATATATCTGGACAAAATATAAGAAATATGGTCTTAGGACAGTGGATATCAGATAAAGAAGGACAGTAATCCCTTCCCTGAGAGAGGGGGGAAAGTGAGGTAATCCTATGGTTGCCCAGCTAGCTGCCTGGAGACTTTCTGGCCATAAGGCAAGAAAGGGGTATCCATATGGAGCTTAAAATCTTTGAGTTGAGGATACAAAAGTGGGACTTCAGAGAGGCCAAAGTAGCTACAGTTTACAGAGGGGATATATATATATATATATAGTGAGAGAGAAAGAGGGAAGGGAGTGGAGACCCTCAGAGTGCCTTCAGTTCTTCAGCTGAGTATTGATCATCATATGCATGTGAAGGAACTATCCACTTAAAAGTAACAGAGGAAACAATCACTGGAATTCACCCAGGATCGGGCAGCCCTGGTGGCGCAGCGGTTTGGCGCCGCCTGCAGCCTTGGGTGTGATCCTGGAGACTCGGGATCGAGTCCCACATCGCACTCCCTGCATGGAGCCTGCTTCCCCCTCTCCCTGTGTCTCTGCCTCTCTGTGTGTGTGTGTCTATGAATAAATAAATAAAATCTTAAAAAAAAAAAGGAATTCACCCAGGATCAGGAAAAATACCTCTTTCTACTAGCATTAGTGGAAAAACTTGTAATTGATGGGGCATCAGATAGATTACTATTTGCTGTAGTAGTAAGGCAAAATTTACTCTAGACTAAAGGCTGCTGTAGTCTTGCCTAAAATATCAAGCTTCAAAAGAATCAGATTGTTTTTAACTAACTTGCCTAAGGCTCAGAAAAATGTTCAAGACTATATATAGGGATACAAAAATATTCAGCACTCAGGAATATTTATAGGAATATAAAATATTCTGTACCCAAAAAGGTAAAATTTACAAAGTCTGGCATCCAATCAAAAATTGCCAGACATGCAGAGAGGCAGAAAAATGTGACACACAATAAAGAGAAAAGTCAATCAACAGAAACAGACACAGCGATCACACAAATGATAGATCTTCTAGTGAAATACATTAAGACAGTTATTATAACTATATTCTATATGTTCAAGAAGGTAGAGGAAGGATTGAACATATTAAGTAGAGACATGGAATATGTATATGAAAAAGACTCACAAACTTTTCTAGAAAAAAGAAAAAGACTGTCTGACATGAAAAACATACCAGATGGTATTAATAGCAGATTAGAAATCACAGAAAAGAGCAATGAACTTGAAGACAAAGTAAAATTGACTAAGATAATACATACACAAAAAGAAAAATGACTGAAGGGTAAATCTTAATGAGTGTGGAACAATATAAAGCTGCCTAACATATGTGAAATTGGAGTTCCTGAAGGGAGGGTTATAAAAATATTTGAAGAAATAATGGTTGAAATTTTTCAAACTTTGAGAAAAATTATATCAACTCAGGTACAAGGCATTTGAAGAAAGCTTCAGCAAAGCACATCACAATAAAGTGTTAAAGAGATGTTAAACCAGAGTTACAAAAAGTCTTTAAGAATTCAGAGAAAAATGACATATTAGATATGGAAGAACAAAGATAAGAATGACAGACTTCTCACTGAAAACAATGCTGTGGCACATTCCACTGCAAATCAGTGGAGCAGCATCTTTAAAGTACTAAAAGAGAGAAAAATCATCACCAGAAATATCTTTCATAATTAAAGCTAACTAAGACCTTTTTCAGAGAAATAAAAGCTGGAAGAGTTAATAACCAGCAGACCTGCCTGACAAGAAATGTTAAAAGGCCTTCAGTTTGAAGGCAGATGATAGCAGATGGAACTCTAGATTTACATAAAAGAATGCAGGGCACCAGAAATGGAAAAAAATAGGAATCAATATAAATCTCATTTTAAAAATCTCTTTAAAAGACAATAGACTATTGAAAGCAAAAGTAGTGACAAAATAGTGTGAGCTTTGTAACATACTTAGCAGTGTTGAAACAATAGCACAATGGTTGTGAGGACAGCAGTGAAAGTATACTATTTTAAGGTTCTTACACCATATGTAAAGTTTTGGAGTATTAGTTGAAGGTAGACTGATTCGTTAAGGATATATACTAAAAACAAAAGCAATTGCTACACACACACACACACACACACCAGAGAGAGAGAGAGATATGAGAGAGAGAGAGAGAGAATAATAGCCAACAAAGGGGGTAAAGTGTAATGAAAAAAATACTGCATCAATCTAAAAGAATGCAGAAAAAGAGGAAAAGATGAACAATGAATACATGAGATAGATAGAAAACCTGTAACAAGATGGCAGACTTTGACAGGACCATATCAATAATCACATTAAATGTAAATTATGTAAGCACCCCCAACTGAAAGGCAGAGATTCTCAGACTAGGTAAATAGGAAAGACTCAACTATATGCTGTCTACAAGAAATTCACTTTAAATATATAGACATAAATAGTTTAAAAATTTAAAAAAAAGATGGAAAAAGATATACTATGCTAACACTAATCAAAAGAAAGCTGGTGGGAATTTAAAATGATACAACTACTTTGGAAAACAGTTTGACAGTTTCTTAAAAAGCTAAATATACACTTACCATATGATCCAGACATTCCACTCCTAGGTATTTATGCAAGAGAATGAAAGCATATGCCTATACAAAGACTTGTACATGAATATTCATAGCAGCTATATTTGCCATAACCAAAACCTTGAAAAAATCCAAATGTCCATCAGTAGGTTAAGAGATAAATAAGTTGTGGCCTATTCACAAAATTAAATACTCCTCAGCAATAAAACGGAACGAACCACTGATACAAAGAATAGCATAGTTGAATTTTGTAATTATTATGCTGAGTGAAAGAAGCCAGACACAAAAGTATACATACTGTATGAGTCTTTTTATATAAAATTTGAAAGTGTAATCTGTAATGGAGTAAAGCAGGTCAGTGCTTGCCTGGGGATGACAGGTTAGGAGAGAGGGGTGGCTAAGGGTCCCAAGGAAACCTTTGGCAGTGTGGGATGTCTCTGTTATCTTGATGTGTCGATGATTTCTTACGTGTTTAACTATATCAAAAGTTATGAAGCTCTACACGTTAAATGTGTATCAGTTATTACATGTCAAATATGTCTAATAAAAATAGTTGTTGAGTTATAAGAGCAGAGAGTGTGAAATCTTTAAGGAATCGGTTAGGTATTTTCCAGGAATCATAACCCACAGCCAAAAGAGTAGCATGTACTGTGAGGTGGGAGGATTCCAGTCTCAGGATAAATGAAGCCCATTTGGTGATGTGTGTTCACTAAGGCACATGAGCAGAGGAAAGAACTCACTAAATGTTACCATGAAAGAGTTAATGTGCTACATCAAGTGTCAAATTTTCTACTGGTGCTTAGACACTCAAGAGAATCTGACTTAATGTATTTGCAACTATCTTGATAACATGCTGTATTTAATAAATGTTTTCCAATATAATATTTGCTCTACCAGCTCATTTCATATCTCCCTCGTACTTTTTAATAATCTGGTTAGAGATGAGCTTAAAAGCACTGAATAACAATGGACAGAGAATTATATATTTAGTACTTTCCTTGACCTACAGCATTAGAACATAAGCTTTCAAATAAAGATTGCAAAAAAAAAAATCCCATTTAATTGTTCTTAGTTCTGCCATTTGCATTGTTCGTGTGTGCCGCACCTTGCAATCCTAGCATATAGTGTTCTGCAAGGGTAGATTTGCTATGGATTCTGCTGCTCCTGGCAACACTACTATCGACTATAACTCAGAAATACCAGATGGCTGACTGTAATCAAACAATAATGTAACAGAGAAAGATTAATCCTTATTTTTGAATATGATGTTAAGCTTTTGCAAACCTATTTCAGGTTAAGCTCAGGTGATTGATTTATAGTACCATAGACATGTAAAAAAGTAGAATTTGGGGATATTGGAATTACAGGTCTAGATTTGCCAGTATTTACTGTGGTGAGAATCTCAGAATATGATCTCAACTCACCCCTATAATGTGTCCATATCTATGTATAACTAAAAGAAAAGTAAGTTTAAGTATGCATTGCATTTACAACCACAATGAAAGCCTTCTTTCATTTCATGAATGAGGCAGAGTCAGGCTCTCCTTTGTTCTACTTGTACCTCATTCCTAGCATAGCACTTGTTGGAATTATTAGTTTATCTTTGTCCCTTCATAAGTTCTGTGAGAATAGGAACTGTGCTTTCATCTTTGTGTTCCCAGCAACAAGACACACACTTTTGTTTAATTAATGAATATATAAAATTGGTATCATGGAATCTGGCAATTATAATTTTCCTCAAGGTCTTTAGTATTAACTGGCATCCCTAGTTATAAGTCTAATAAATGATTTTAAAATACAGTTTTGTTTCTATAATACAACCCAGCGCTAAGCAGGTGGTACTTTTAAAGGCCTGTGGAAGTGCATTTGATTAACTGGTTCCATGCATTAAGAGAAAATTGATCATTGAATTTTCTTTATTGTCCATTTCCTTAAAAATTGAGCTAAATTTTTACTGTCATAGAGGTGTCATTTATTTAGGTAATGTGTCCCAGAAGGCAACTTTTATTTCTTAAAAATAAATGCCCTTGCAATTTTAAAGTTGTTTCCAAATGAATAGTGTGTGGCATCAGAGAGATCTTGGCATCAGCCCCTCCTGCTCTCCTTGAAGCCTCTTGAAGGCCAGGTGCTTGGATGTCTTGTTCCACTGAGACATCACCACTCATCACCTTATTTTCTTGCCAAGATCCTAAAAATAAATTGGGTAGAGTAGCACACACATTTATGTTCTCCACCTCACTTGTGTTTTTGGTGTTGCTATCTAGCACTCCTTTCTTTCTAGTCAGTTCCTACCTATTCTCCACAAATGTTATTTCAAGATAGCGTTGCTTTAAAATTTGACCCCGCCAAAACGTGTGTTCTCTCTCCATTGCTGTCCCTCATGTCAGGAGGATCCCTGGTTCCTGGTCCACAGAAAGGTTAGAAGTCATTAGGCAGGAACGCCACATCTCTTCTGCCCCACATCCTGTTACTTTACTAAGGATTTCTTCTTTTCCTAGAACAGTACTTGCGTCGTTTCCTGCCTACATAAGAGAATATGTGTAGTACTGACCATCTTTCTCTTACATCTTCCTTCTCTAGTAGTTCTTTTCTCTCAGCAGTTAAGCAGGCTCAAATATCTCATGTATTAAAAATCCTCATATTTCCTTAGCTTATGCTGTACTTATTATAGCTAAATTTTATGTACTCCTGTTATATTTTCCATCTTCTTCTTCCTTTCATTCCTTCATATGCTGAATTGATTTCCAGCTTATTGAACTTTGTCCCTGAAACTCCTTCAGAAAGGTCAGAAATGCTTTTTTTGTAGAAAAATCTGTGAATACCTTTCAAAATTTATCCTACTGACAAGTGGCAGTTCTTCTCGAAGCTAGTCTCGAGCCCTGTCTTCTACTCACTGTCACATGTTCCCTGGATGATCTTATTCATTCTTTGGCCTTGAAGTTCAGTCTTTTTTTTTTTTTTTTTGAGTCAATTTGTTTATAGCTTTCAACTTTATATCCCAGATCTCTCTCCTGAGCTTCCCTTGGTGCCCAGTGTTTTTCTGGAGATCTCCACTTAGAGTTTCATATAAATATCAAACTCTATGTGTCTCCACAAAAGCTATTATTTCCCTCCCCCCCACACCCTGATATTTTCTTTACTTGTGATTTATATATAACAGTGAGGGGCAGCACCCAGTTGCCCAACCTTGTGTGTTTTCCTGGACAACTCTCTCTATTTCCATGTTCATATTCAGTTAACCACCCCGTATAGTGAATATTATCTCTAAATATCCCTAAGTAGTTTAAATCCTCTGTATGCACATGATCCCTTTCCTACTTCAATCATCACTCTCTCACTGGGAATGCTAATTCATCCAACTGGTTTCTCCACCTCCAGGCTGCCTTGCTATAATCCTGTCTCTATGCTGCTGCCAGAATGATCATTCTTGAGGATCTAACCAATGTATTACTTGCACTAAGAACTGTTTAGTGACTCCACGTTGCTTCAGCGTAAAGCACAAGCTCCTTAACATGGCTTACAAGTCCTTCATGATTTGTTCCCTATATATCACCCCACCCTCATCCTTTGTCAATTTAAGCTCTCTCTCGAGGCTCCAGCCTTTCAACACTACTTTCAAATGCTCAACATGCCAGGCTCCCTCTCATTTCTGGGATTTCACATATGCTGTTTCCTGTGCCTGGAATATTGCTACCAATCTCTCAACTGGAACTTTTAATTTTCAGCTTAGACATTAATTACTAAAAGTCCTTCCCAATAACTTGAGTCAGGTTGAGGTGCACTTCTAAATACCTCCATAATATTCTACATCTTCATCTATTATACTGTCAGAGGTCATCTGTATTTCCCCTATACTGTAAGTTTTATAAGGCATGATCCATACCTGTTTTGCAGTTTTATTTCTAGAAACTGAGATACCTTGGTGCTTAATGAAAGTTACCTGAATAAATGGATGTTTGTGTGAATAAATGAATCAAATTCCTCTTTTTGTAATTTATATTGCTTGGTTTCATTCATTCTGTCATTAGGAAGCTTTTCATGTCAGTTCAGATGTCTTATCTCCTTAAAATCTATATAAGACTAGCTTGAGCCCACATTTCTGTGTTTCTAGAAATTCAAGTTCATTTCCGAATTTTGTCATATTTCTGATAGACTTTTGCTGTCATGAGTAACTGGATCCTCAACTCTGGTGACTATGATTTGTTTCCTCATTGTTAGTCCAGATATGAAACTCAGGTCTTTTCACAATTTTCAAAAAATACTATGTATAATACTTGTGAGTATGGGAAATTTTATTCAAACAAGGGGTGGGATAATATAAGAGGAGATATGGTGGGTTTTATATTTCAGCAGTGCAGACAGCTTCGGATGGATCCTACCACCACCAGGGGTCTCCAACTTGTCCATTTCAGAGATTCCTTTCATCATCTTTATGTGGTCTTTTTCTTTATTTGCTCTTTCTCAACTCTCTAGCAAAGACCAAATTCCTCTTCATCTTGTACAAAATGATTTAGCTGTTCTTCTTCCCCTGCTGCCTGTGCTCTCACTTTCCAATCCATGCCTTCAGCTCTCGTTGTTTATCTCAAATAGCTTATTGAGATATTTTTCCAATCAAAGGCAATTCCTTTCTTAAAATAATGCCTTTTTAGTCTCATTATGATTCTTTTATTCATTCCTTCATTCAACAAATATTTATTGAGGTGTGTGCTATGCTTACCGCTATGCTAGGTATTGTGGATACAGAAGTTAAGAGGATGGAGTCCTTTATCTTAAAGAACTCAGTCTTGTGGGAAAAACAGATGTGTCATGTATGGAGATATGCATAGTGCTGAGGGAACACAGAGAAGGGATTGCTACACTAGTCTAGGATTGCAGACTTGTGTCAGCCTGAGGGAGCTTGAGGAATGACCAGCCTAGAGAAAAGAGATAGTATGCTTGAACTTCATTTTCCAAATTTTAGTTATGAAAGGCAGGAAGTGGTGGCACTTGAATGAGAAGAGGGCTCTGGATGATATCCATTTGCTCACTTTATAGCCAGCTTAAAGATTTTTCTGAAGAAACAAATGAATAGCTCAAAACACTGAGCATTCTAGATTTGTCAGTTGTGAATCTACTTCCCTCACTAATCAGAAGGTAACCTTGAGCAAACTGTATAACTTCCGCCACTCCATCTCTTTGCTTTTTAAATGAGAGGGAAGCACTTACACTCTTTTGCAAGTTATTGTAAGGATCAAGTGAGATAATGTATGTGTGTGTTATTTAAAAGAAATATTAAAAATACATGAATGTAAGCTATTCGTCAAGAGCTAGGATAAAAACTTAATGTTCAGAAATTAAAAGCTGTTGTATTTACGAACAAAAAGTTCCAAGCCTTAAAAAGATTCCATAAATATGGGTACAGTGATTCACAAAGTAGATAAATAAATACAAAATCTTTTATAGCCAAGTTCATTTTATTTCGTATTTACATGTACTTGGCAACATTTCTAAATCAATGATGCAACAGAAAGATGAGCCACAGTAAACCTGACTCTGATTTTTTTTTTTTTTTAAGTTGAGCAGATTGAAGATGATGAGTCCAGGATTCTTAATACTGATAGTGGTTCCAAGTTTTTGTCCATTCAATCTGATGGTGCATTCTGCCTGGAGAGAGTCCCCCTTTTCATGTGTGTTTAATGATAAAAGAATGCTTTCAAACTGTGAGTCAATTTACTAAACAGCAAACTGTAACATCCCTGAAGGCCACACACATACAAAAAGGCAAACCAAGATCTATAGAAATGATCCCAAGCCATTAGCTGGCTCTGGGCTGAAATTGTTTCAGGAAACATTGCCAGAGGTACAGTGTAACTTTAAAACAGAAAAGGCTGCAGGATAAATAATGGGAAAAAATTACTATGATTGATATAGATCAGTATATAACTCTCAAAAGAAACATTTTATAACAATACACTAGGCTCAGAAATTATTTGCTGATAAGCTTCTTTTCTCAAATACAGAATGAACTATTATTTGCAATTTAACCTTTCAAGTTATGAAAAAAAGAGCAATGTACAAAAAAGAAATCTAAGTCATTATCTCCCATCCATTTAAAGTTAAAAACTTCTAACAAAGTATCTTTTTAATGAGCAAAATCATAGTGAGTGGAATTTAATTATTACTATTTCTTTAATTAAATGTTCCATATGTCTTATACTTACAATCATAATTTGGGAAATAAGGTTGCTTAAAATTGATTTATTTAGTATATTTTGGTGTGTCTTAATTAACATTCATCTACTTTATTTAAAGACTTGAAGCTTAAAATTCAGTGGTTCAGTTCTGGGATAAAAACAAATGGATAAAATCAACAATAAACTTGATTCAGTCTTCTATTTGATATTAATCTTTAAAATAGAAACTATTCTTCTATTTTAATTCAAAGTGAACCAAGGAGTGTTAGTATAAACTATAATTTCCACCTGAAAAACAAATATTTAATAGAATTTCAAAGCTATTACAAAATAATGCAATAGCAACCAGCCTTCTTTCTTCAGGATTTGATAAAGTATTTGGCTAATTTTATATAATAATACTATATAAAACTTTCATTTGACCAAATGAAATTTTAGTTTATGATTTCATGTGAATAGAAATTGAAATGTGAGCTAATGTTGTATTATTTTGCCCATGTTGAATGTAACTAATCGTATGTTAGGCCAACTTCATTCAAGATTAGTGCAATTATGAAATTATTAAGTTCTATAAAAGTGGCTTTGGTCACTTGATCTACTATTGATTGACTCAACTAAAAGTAAACTCACCTATTTATAGAAATTTTTCTCTTCCAAAAGAATATTTTTTGAAAAGTTAAAAGTTTCATAATTAAACCTTCTATCTTCAACCTTTAGAAAAGGGAGAATACATCCAAATAAGAATTGTACAACAACCCTATAGCAATAGAAATTCTCATATAAACACAGTATTCTCAAGAGAGTATGAAAGGAAAGATGTCTTAAAAATTATGGTGATTTAATTTTATTTTGCCCTAGAATGACATTCTCTTGAGTATTTGTGAAAATGAAGATGAATATGCAGGGATACATTCGGTTGATTTTGTGCCAGATGGCCAGTTGCAGAGGCTGAACTAAGCTGAACTGATTGATTCGTTTTTGCCATATTGCATGCTGGCGTTTACCACCGTCACATCATTCAAGTAGTAACATATTTGGTAGGTTGGGTTTTTTTTAACCATTTTTAAAAACTTTCTTGTGATGACCTCTGCTTTCAAACACATCTTTTCCTTTGTTATGTCAAATGGTCAGCTCTGCTAAATAGTTCTTTAAATTTAACTTTCAACATACTCTTTTGTCTTCATAGGATAAATTATTTATATTGATATTAAATATGTGAGTTAAAGTAAATAAAAATAATGACCTATTTAATGCTTGGAATAAATCTGTAGTAAGTGATAATTATGATTCAAATTAGTAAGTCCACAATAACTTTAAAGAAATATAGAAGACACAGTTCCTACCTTCAAGATGCTTGCATACTAACAGGGCAAAGAAGACAAACAAGTCTGTTTTAATATTGCTGTTTTAAGTACTTTGGTGTCTACATTAGACATAACTACCTAGCAATCTATAGAAAAGCCAAGTGCTTAAAAAGTGAAAATATACATGTTCAGAGTCCAGAGTAGGCTATTCCATTATAACAATACCTTAATAGCCTTGTGGAGTATTTTGACAAGTCCTCATTTATTATGATTATTCTCTGTTTTGTTCATAAGTACTCTACTTTTTTGAAGGTAAAGAGAAACAAAGTGTGAGATGTTCCAATGCTGGAGTGCATGAGAGATGCAATCACATATACACAAATTCTCTTTCATTTACTATTTATTCTCTTCTATAGGCTTCTTCCATCATCTAACATGAGTAGGTTTTGAATATAAGCTGTTGTCTAGAGACTGATAATTTAAGAGGAAAACAGTGGCAAAAACAATTACCAGAACTCTGAAGAAGGAAAAGAATCACTAAGGATTACTGTATTTTTCACTCATATGCATTAAACTCAAAGGAGAAATTTTATTTTAAAAATTTTAGTGTCTCTCATTTTTAATATATTTTACATGGATCACTATACAATGAGACAATTGTTTAAAGAATTGTATATTTAGCATAGTCTTCAAATGTTTTCCAAGAGTAAGATGTTCTTGGTACTAACCTCAAACAAGCTTATAAAAAGAGAGAACAATCATCATAACCCTAACAAATCATAAAAAAAGGATTTTGTATTCATTACTGGCAGAAAATTTCACAATATTAGGAGAGAAACAGAGCCTGGAAAACACTTTTCAGGGAAAAAAAACCAAATTATCTCTGTGCATGAGATATCAAGTTTTGAATTTTTAGTTATTTATCCTCCATAGAAATTTTAGAGAAAAATGTAGGAAAACAAAAAGGATTATCTCAAGGTGCATAAGGCCAAATTCTAATCTGTTTAGGTTCTCATTTATATGTTTATCAAGATTGTGTAATATCTTCTGTGAATGATGGGTGGGTGAAAAATTTAATAACGAAACAGATTTTATTGTGAAAAGAGGACTAAAAATAGCATTACCTAGAAATGAAATTTGGCCTTTATTATTTGAGTTGAGAGAGAAAAACTTGTCAAATTATTCTGAGACATTAGTGGGTTTTTTTTTTTATCTTGTGAAACTTGAGACTGACTGCAAATACATATTTCCACTCTGCCAAAAATTCCCATGCCATCCATGTTACCTATAGTGATTTGTTGAGTCAAGCAGAGCAGTCAGCCCCGCAGACTATAGGATTGAAAGAGATTAAAGCCGTGAACCTACAGTACTTTATTGACCTAGGTCCGCACATTAACCTGATCTGATCCTGTAATTACTATGAATAGAATAGGGCTTACAGTTCTCCTTAATAACACCCCATGCTTTTTTATTCTATAAAGAGATTTTCTATTCATGTTCTTTACTCCTTTTCAGATTTACAGATTTGTAGCAAGAAAGAATGTGTGTGGCTTTGCTGACACACCAGGAGAGAAAGATACCTAATGTTCATGGGCAGTAAGTGACATAGTTCATTATGTCCAAGTTTTTTTTTTTTAACTTAACTTACTTGAAAGTTTTGTCCCATATTTCCAATTAGCCAGATATTCTCCTGCACTTTAGGAGTAATAAAAATTGAGTTACAAACATTGGTTAATTATGAAGGAAGATTGGCTTTAAATTTAGAGAACGGTTAAAATACCATAATTTCAGAGCATTATTCTGATTTTAACTTTTAGAGTGCATACATTTAAAATTATATGGAAAGCCATCACCTATTTTAACTGATTCAAAATGATATATAGTCAGAGAGATCATGTATGAAAGTGATACACAATGGCATAATTAATAATCAGTATTGTCTTTCAATTTAGAAAAACAGCTGCAGCTAGCTGATAAGGTCTATTTTGAGAATAAAGTAATATCTGACTATTAATAATTATGATTTACGGTAATAAAAAAATAGTGATGTAATCATTGCACTCTTAAAAATAAAGTCTGTAGTAGTTGGCTTAGTTAATCATTAAAATGTAAACAATAGCCGATATTAAGAGTTGGCAATTTAGGTTATCACAAAGTCTTTGAAAATACAAAATAAGTATTTTAATAATACAAAATAAATTACAAAATATATAATAATAATTACTTGTACACTATAGCTTATAATTTTCATTACAATTGTGCAAATTTCAAAAGCACATTCAGAAATGATGAATGTCCTTGTGAGTAACTGAGTGAGTGAAAACAAAATGCCTGTTATGAGTCTAGGTGAGAGAATTTAACATATTAGAGAACCATCTTTACAAGTGTTACATTCAACACCTCAAGTAAAAATACGTTTTGTTAGATTTCTATGAATATTATATTTGTCAAAATAATTATCTTTTAAAAGTGTCAGCATGAGTCATTCTTTTCCACAAGAATAAATAAAATAAGCCCATTAAGAGAATAAATTATGTTAGTTAAATTTTTTGAACAAATATTTAAAAATCAAGTATGTTCAAGAAAAAACGTGAGCCATAAAATAGAGTAATACTTTGACAGTTATGGGATATTGGGTGGATAATATAATTTCATTTCTTTTTAAAGTTCCTGTTTAGAGCAATTAATACAAGTAGAATATAGCATTTAATATCAGAACTTTGTTTTAAAATCTTTTATCATAATTTTCTCATCCTCCCAAATAGAGGGATTATTATAAGTCAATTTGATTAGTCTGTCAAAAGCCTCTTTCTCTGTTGCACTTTACTAAGTGTATGAATAATCTATATCATGGCTTTTAAGAAGTAAGAATTTGAAATTAGGCAGGTTAAGAGTTTGCCAAACAAATGCAGTTTGCTGGTATTGGTTGTGAGAACTATATTGCTCTAAAAGTATTGTGTGCATAAAATCTATTTAATAGTGTGATTCTTTGATGCTATTTTGGTATTTGAAGTTATACTATTGAGAGAGTATTGATACTCTAATTAATGAAATTGTTAAAATATTTCGGGCTTAAAATACAAGTTAGCAATTAGTGACTTTAAAATAAAGTGTGTATATATTTTATACTTTGCAGTAGTATGTACGGGTAAGAGATTCACAGTGAAATCCCATCTTTTTGGTAGCTATTTTTACCATTAAAATGAAAAAGCATTTGGAAACAGTAGGGTAGTTTTTATCTCTAGGATTAAAAAGAATCTGAAGAGAAAAATGGATTCATATCATGTTCTTTTTGGGTACTAAACCTAGAGAAATATATAGCAGTTGATTTATTGTAAGTGGGTTGAATTTTCTCTCCTGGTGGGCTTTTCAAACCTTTAGTTGCTGTTCTTATCCTTGCTGTGTGAATATCATTTTTATATCACTTTTTGTTAAAAGGAATTTCCCATGAAAGCCCACAAAAGTAGCCTGGAATGTGATTATCCTCTTTCCATGAAAATTTTGATGGGTTTGGGTCAGTATTACATTTCTGTTCACTGATTTACTTTGCACCAGTCTCTATAATAAGGGAATTGTTCATGAATGAGGGTTGGCATTATAGCCTTTAGGACCAGAGAGGATTTCCTCTGTAAAACACAAAAGGACTAAAATGACAGTAATAGGAAACCATGCTATTAGAAAAGCATACGAGATTTTGGTAAATTTTTATGGCTATAGTAGATGATAATGTAAACATTTTCCCTCCCCATCTTGGAAAAAAAATGGTTACTAGAGAGGGTAGAGGAGAAAAAGTGTTTTTCGAAGAAAAAAAAAAAAACACCTCCCAAGTACTTATTTTAGGCTGTTCAGTTTTAAAATTTGTTACATCACTTGAATTGTCTCTAGCCCAAACCTATTTATCTTATTAAGAAAGAAGCTAGAATGCGATTAGGGCCTTTAAGTTAAAGATCAGGATAAATAAGTAGTATATTTTAAAATGTAACTACTATTGTGTCTTACTGCCATAAATGTAGATTTGTAAATAATAAATCATATTTTGTATAATCATTTACAGAGTTAATTACAATAATGTTGCATTGGAATATAGACTGAGAGTCCTGATAAGCTTGCTCTCAGACCTTAGAAGTGATATTCACTGTAGGCAGAGGTTTTGCAATTTTGTTTTAGAAAAAAATGCGGCTTTTAAATGCTTGCTGCTTTGCAGCTATAAATAAACAAATATTTATTTTGAGTTAGTAATATACATATATATAACGCAATATTTTGCCTTAAAATATAAAACCTTTGTGCTATTATAATTTTGTGCCATTGTAAATTGGCCTATATTTTCCTATTGCTAAGAATCATACTAATATTAATTTATAACATTGCACTTTTAGCAGTAACTTTAGCGGATCTGACATTAAAGACTATAAAAGAGGGCTATCAGTTGAGTAATTTTCTTTCCAAATATAAACTAAAGCAGTGACATTCATAAGTCTATATTCAGAGAGCTAAATCTTATAAGTGATTTAGCTTTTTATTAAAAATTATTATATAAGATGAATTTTTGAATCTTTTCTGTGCAAGAATACATTTTAATTTTATTATACATTAGTATTTTCGAGTTGGCTGTATGGGAATTATGAGAAGGCTCACAAATGCCTATGGAGGTTTTTCTTTTTTCTTTTTTTAAACTAGCTTTTGTTTTCTTTTTTTTTCTATTATTTTTGGGACACATATATTTATTATACAAGTTGCACTACATAAGGTTTATATACTTAGTGTCGCTATTTTTATTCATTCAAATGTAGGTCTGTTGGGCAGGGAAGCATTTAAACACATTTTTTTCCTCTTTAGTAGAAAATATGTTTCCATTTAAAAGAAAAATATCAAAACAGATTAGATGGCGAAACAGAATACTGGCTGAGTGTTCTGAATGATGCAAATAAAAGTAAAAATTGAATTAAAAATGAGGATACCCAGCAAAACAAAAACTTCACTGAATTCAAGAAAGCCCTTCTTAAACATTAGTATTGGTTGTAGCTTTGAATCACTTATGCAGAATTAATGGTGGGCATTGCTACATTCTAGATAATTTACCTCTTTTGGTTTGATAAGCATGTTAACAGCATGAGTAATACATGTGTTTTTGGGCAAAATTCTTGGCTATAGGGACATAAGCAGGATTTCCATTTTCTAGCTTTCTAGGATGTATTTCTTTTATAGGTCCTCAAACACAGGTATGCCGGGGTTCTGGAAAACAAAGTATGTGGCTATTTCCCCCCCATCCACTGAAGTTGATTACATTCATTATATCATTGCAATACTTTAGTCACACCAAATTTTACCATTGATACATGTGTAATTGTGTGAGCATGAGTGTGTGTCTATGTGTATGCGCATATGTATGTCTAAATTAGCCATAGATTTCCAGGGAGGAGGACCTTTACCTAAAGAAAGGTTACATAAATGTATGTCACATACCTATTTAAACAAGTCTGTTATTAGTAGTGTAGTATATGAAATTAGGGCTATGATCATGATTTTACAAGATTACAAATAGTTACAACTTACTGAGCACCAACTTCATGTCATGTACTTTTCATACATTTACTCCTAAATGGTAGCTATTATCATTCTAATTTTATAAGGAAAATTAAGGATCAGAGAGGTTAAGTGACTTGCCAGATGTAATGCCACCAGTACATGTGAGATTTTATCAATGTCCATTTAAATCTACTTGGCCTTTTTATTCCACCATTTGTAAAAGATTTAAAATTTACAAAGCATCCTGATATAAAGGATTCTAATATCATGAGTTCTAATAAAAAAAATTCTAAAATGCTTGAAAGGCAAATGAATTTGTTGGCATTTGGGGTAGCTCCACACTTGGTAAGGTTGACAAGGATAAATACATATTATTTTACATTTTATAGAAAGGCTTTTTAAAGGGGCTGTAGGATCTACATACTTTATCCAATATAAGTGGCCTATTGGGCATAGGTGTTTCAAATGTAGTCTTCTATTTGCAAATCAGAACCAAGCACTAGATAATGCAGGAATGAATGAGATTAGAAAAGAGATATGAAAGATCTCTTCTTGAATTTTGCTCTAAAAAAATGACAAAACTTCATTTATACATCTAAATTGCCAGGTGGATTGAAAGCAGGTAGATACTGGATGTTGTCAACATTTTTTAGAATTCCTTTATTTTCTATCTATTTGAGAGAGAAGCGTATTTTTTTTTTTTTGCTTTTTGATATTATTATTAAATTATAGACTTATTTAAAATTTTAAATGTGAACAATATTTTTAGGCTTTTCATATGCTTTCTGAAATAGATTGGGGAAATGATTTTGTTTTTGCAGTTAATTTCCATTTTTTGCTGTTTTTCTATGTATTCTAAAGATATAATGATGATATAATAAATATATATTTAACAGTATTGGGAGAAAAATGCATTGTGCTAGCCTTAGAATACCAAAACGCTATGAAACTCCTTTACTTCCAATCTGGCCATTCTATCAACTGTAAGGAGGTGGAGGGATTGGGAGAAGGAAATTTAATCACGAAGTATTTCAGGCACCCCAAATTGTCATTATAAGTCACATGAGTAAAATGGCTGGGAGATCCAGGTCCAAGGTGTAATCAACCAAATTATTTTAAATGAATTGTAGGATTTCATACTTTCAGTGACAGTGGCAAATGACTGTGCTTTCTTAGCAATTCATTCAAATTAGTGATAGAAAAATGAACAAACCCAGAATAGGGGCTAGGTACAGTCCTTTAAAGAGGGTAATCTTTTATAGCCAGACATAATGTTACTTTTGTTGTACTCTTGGCCAAAAAATTTAACCTAAACCTAATTGTTAAAAAAAGAAGAAGAAATTTAAGTTGTGGGACATTTAAATGACCGACATGAGTTCTTTAAAAAAATTAATGCATGCAAGACAAATGCTGAGCAACTATTCTAAATTAAAGGTGGTTACAGAGATCTATATAACTAAATGCAATGTATACTCCATAATTCTTGATTGGATTCCAGATTCCTTCTCCCACCACCAAATAAACTGTAAAGGGTATTACAAGAGAAGTGGATAAATTTTACATATGGATTTTAAAATAGATAATACTATTATCGTAACACGTTAATTTGATTGGGTGTGGTAATGATATGGTGGTTTAAGTAGCAGAATGCCATTGCTCTTTGGAGGCACAAGCTGAAGTATTTAGAGGAGAGATGTCATGATGTTTTTAAGCTAAAGTTCAAATGGTACAGCATAAGAAGATATGTTTCAGGTTGAAACACAATATTGCCAACATTCAACAATTTTTGACTAAGAGAAAGCAAATGTGGCAAAAATGTTAGCAATTGTTGAGTTAACTGAAGGATATATGGGTATTTGTTATACTATTCAAATCTTCTGTAACTATAAAACTTTTCAAATAAGTTGGAAAAAAATTACTTTTTGTTTTATTTTAGTGAGCCATGAAAACACAATTTAGTTGAAACTGGCATCCTACATTCAATGTACACAAGCTAATTCCTATTATTCAAGCGAAATAAAACCTTCTCATTCTCAGTCACGGGAAGTAGTATTCAAATTGTCTAAATAATTAGCTTCATGGATTCATGTCACTTTTACAGAAAATAGCACAATGGTTCATTCACCAGAAAACCATTTTGAAGTGTATTTTGTATCTACAACTATAGGTGTATCCTTTACTATATTAATTGGGATGTATTCTATTATTATAGAACTCAAAGACTCCAGTGCTTGATCAGTTTGGGAATGGGAAATATAGATCCTAATGTTAGTTTGATATTGTGCAAACTAAAATTTTTGTTGTTAAAGCATCTTTATTATATGATTTGAAATATCTTTCAGATTAATGTAAAATGTGTTGGGAAATGATCACTATATTTTTAAAAATCCAATATGATTTTTACCTTTCTTATTATCTAGTAGACCCGGTTTTATATCCTGATGGGTAAATTTGTATTTACTTGAGTGTGAGTTCTCTGCCCTATATTCTGGTAAAATGCAAACTGTAATGACTAGGCCATAAGTACCAGTCTACAGAACTGCAAAGAGACCCCTTTTGTATACATCAGGTTGGGGATTTGTTTTGTGGTGATCACCCTTTCTGATTTAAAGATTGCATGACAAGGAACTATTAAAGTAAAGGGCAAAGAATTCAATTTCTTGATGTCGCTTTTCTTGGACAGGCTTTAAAAATAGGTCACTCAGTGTTATCTGGATTTGTGTATTACAGCAGCACCTGCTAACGCTGCTGTGCTTAAGGGTATATCAGTGTTTTCATTTTCAGGGTTTGTAGACTGTATTTTGATTCTCTAAACCTAAATAAGCTTCCATCCAAATGGTAGTGAACGAGGTCTGTGGGAGGATGCATGTTTTTATAGTCTACTGCAATTAAAAAATGAATGTTTGCTTTAATATACGCTAAGAGGTAAAAAATGAAAACATCAGATTAACAAAATTATCCTAACATTGGATAACTCAACATTTGGTTCTTTTTGAAAAGGTCTATGAATTGTGCAATTAGGTATCTACTTAAAGATCCATTAAAATGGTAATTATAAGTTTCTGAAATTTGTGTGTGTTATATTTTAATCATGAACATATTAATGTACTACCTTTTAGCTATTGTTAAATTTCACCTTTTAAATGTGTCTAAGTAAGGCTTTTTAGAATGGGCAATTATGCTTTATTATCATATACTATTCTACTAATGTAAAGATAATACCACTAATACTTTCTATGAACATATATATGTATATATATGTAGGTATGTATGTATATACACATATATACACAGAAAGATTTTTATATGCTACTATTTAATTCAAGAAATATCTTTTCTGACATGTCTGGGGTATAAGTTTCTAAGTGATAGATAATAAAAAATAGTAATGGTTGTTTTCTACATAAATATTAAAACTAGAGAACTGTCTTTAACACTTGATACCACCTATATCTAAAAGTTTTATGAAGGGCTTTATTTTAACACAGCTCCATTTCAGCAATTTATATATAAGGACAGAAATGTATTTGAGAAATCTTTTATTTAGTGGATTAATGATTATTTTTAAAAATCCAAAAGCTAAAAATAAAAAGTTGGCCGTTCTATATTGTAGAGCAAAAATACTATGCTGCCACTAAGATCTAATTAAATACAATAAAAGCTACTTACTTTCTTGTCTGCTAGTATTACATCATATAAATTAGAAAGCAAATGGTTAAATTGCCTTAAGTAAAATATTGATTTTTTACTGATAATTCTTAGCTTTCAGTGAAGAAGCGTTGTATCTCCAAATGAGACATTGAAATATCAGGATAAGAGTGGTAAATGATTACTTTTTGGTGATGTTTTAAACCTACAGTTGTAAAAATATGGTCACCTAATGCTATGTTGTAAATGATTTCTAAGTTAGTATTGTGCTCATGTCTTTTATATGATAAACATATCAGATATTGTGGTATCGAAGATTCTTGCAATATTCAGGTTTACCAGGGTTAGATTAAAAATTGTTTGAAAGAAGTATCAGTGATGATTTTCTTACCATCTTTGCTCTTGAGTTTTCTTTTTAAGGACTGACATTGGGATCACATGCAGCAATCTTTAAGGATGATGGGATGGGTTAAGGATAGAGACTTAAGATGGCTTAACTGGCATTTCTGCTTACATTTTAAAGGCTCGGATCAGTGTCATCAGAGGCATCCTTGTGGTCTATCCTGCCCGACACAACTGAAAATATTAGAAATACAAATGGAACTTCGGGACAGAGGCCACATTTTACATGTTAGGTTAATTTATATTTGGGCTAAGTTGCTTGTTTCATACAAAGGTTTCTATGGGCATTGATTTTTTTTCCCTGTTGACATTAAATGAGAAAGCAAAAAAAAATTTTTCCAGAAAGCCAACAGTTTTCAACGTAAATGGGTTCAGACTTAATTTTAATGGAAGTGAAACATAGTCAATAGAGGCAAATTAAAACCATATAATTTTGTAATCTTAGTTTAGCTATAATTGCAGCAATAAAACAGTGGAAAGAATAATTGTGGAACATATGTTTGTGAGTGACATTATCTAGGTGACTTCCCCTTTACGGCAATGTGCTGTCCTATTTGTTTCCCCCTCCCTATGTATTGGAATGACAAACCTGCAAGCCTGGAGTTAATGCTGATTGCAGCAGCTGCTTACACATGGAGTCTCCATAGCAACTGTGAAGGTTGCCATGCAACCATATTCTTTTAGGGACAGTGAAAATGCCCAAAGGCTTACTAAAAATACATGGGGAAAAAATCTGAAATTTTCTTACTACTTTTAGTGGTTATAAAGAACTATGATACAAGTTGAAAGCACAGGTCAAGCAAATAAAAACCCAGCCCTGACCTTTCAAAAATTGCTTGCTGTTGCCTGAAATCTCAAGCTTTATTCACAGAGATGACTTTTGATCGATTGTAAAATTGGTAGCTTATGCTAGGCAGCCCTTGAAGACGGGAAGATTCAGTATGGTGCTATTGGTATTCCTCATGGGGTTAAAGGTCAGTAGAAAGTCATCAATGCAATATTGATTGGTGGGCCTGAAAAATGCCCATGTTTACACCTTCTCACTGCTTAGGGTTGTACACCAAACCTTAAGGAGACTCATGCAGTCTCTGAGCGTGCTCTAGAACGAGCCATTCCACCAGCAAATGTGACATCACTTCAGTCAGCTCAGCTGTTTCTGCAGCTTTCTATAAATAGCTAGATAAAAAATTGAAGACTACTTGCAGAGCATTTAGTCAACCAATCTGCTTATCCAAATCATTGAAGATACGTTAAGATTCTGGTTTTTAAAAATCTTATTATTGTCTATGTTTTTCATTGTAAATTGATATTTTAATAGCAGAATCTTTTGGTAGACATGTAAAATTTGCTAGTGTATATATACCTTTATTATAACTTGATTCTTTTAAAAGGTGACTTTTTAAAAAACCTGATTAGATGTTGGCCAACATCTAATGGGGTAGGCTATGTCCTAGCATCTCACTATATGTCTTCATGGACATATAGATTTTTTTATCTAATTTATTTTATATACAAAAACTTAGTAAAAAATAACATATCAGACAAGATGACTATCATCAAATGATTGTCAGGTTTTAAAAAATCAGCTGAGGTAATAACAAAGACATGAATATTTGCAAATGATAAAGAACCTATATGCATTCCGACTCATCATATTTCGGATTAATCAGTCATATTCTAACATTTTTTTCTGTGCAATTTTCTCAAGATAGTTACAGATTATATTTTTCAAATGAATCAGTTTCTCTACAAATACTCTGAAATTGCAAACTGTTTCCACCAGGCTAACATTGTAATGCTTTGTGATGAGGTATTCCTCAATTTTCCTGGTTTTGTACCAGGAAAGATGATAGCAAGTTACCTGGGTCACAGTAACAGAGAATTTCACTACTTCAAATCAGGAAGACAGACTTCCTTGAAACCTTGTAGATAACCTGTGCCTACAGTTTACCAAAATATGTGGTTATCGCACTCAATCTAGTTAGAGGGTCAAATGAACGCTTTATTTCTAAGATGTCATATATCCAGACTGATCTAAGATATGAATATGTAGGTATACCTGAAATACAGAACAAAGTTCTGTCATTTGAAGCATCCTAAGGGAGAATAAAGGACAATCATCTAGAAAGAAAGCTCTATCTACGTACCAGCTCATTTCTTACTGTTTTTAGGGTTTTTTTTCTTTTGCTTTGCTGCCAGCAGTTTGGGTTTTTATAATACCTTCATCCCCTCCTGTAGGAAAGATTATGGTAGGCAACATAAATTTTATCCAGATCTACTCTTTTCTTAAAATAATGAACACAGATATCTTGGATTATTGACATCCTTTTTGTTTTCATATTCCTCTTTAATTGACAATAAAGGCTATCTAGCACATGATGTTAAATTACCGACTAAATTGAGATGAGGTCTAGATTTTTTTAAAATATGGATTTACCTTATTATGTAAGCAGATAATACCTAGAACCAGACATAAAATTAGCCTTTAGTACAGTGATCTGAAATGAAAAATGTTTTTTGAAAATCATTATAAAGTTAAATGTGTAAAAAATTTAATAACTAGTAGGTTTGATACCAAATTATCTGAACATAGCTAATATTTTTAAAAATTTGGAAGTAGTTGAATTGACATTACTAAGCAAACTGTAAACATGTATACGTAAACTATGCAATAAGCTGAATAAACGATCTATAAGAGCATGGCTTTAGGTTTATACTTCACACTGCTGCTTTTTCTTAAACTGAATATATTATGATAAAAATGGAAATATGACATAGCATGTAAGCTTGAAAAAAATTAAATTAGTATTGTTACATCACTATCTGTCCCATCCTAGTATTTAAACGCATGAGAAAAAAGTGTGCTAATTTTAAGATTATTTTCTTTCTTACAGTGATTTGCTGTGTATGCCAACTACACATTTATACTTTATTTTACTCTGGTCTGGTTTTAAATTTGAATCTTTTTCAGGGAGCAATTTTTAGTATGCATTCCATTGCCTCATTTATGTTCTCAAACAAATTTACGAATATAGGTGGACTGTTTTCACTTGATTTGATAGACAAGCCTCTTCCCAAATATGCACAAATCTCCAAAATGTTCTGGCTTTTTAAGATTATTGTAATTTAAATTGTTTTTTTTCAAAGAGCCATACTAAAATAGTGAGAAAAATTTTATATAGATATTATTTGGAAATTGAATGAAATAAGAATGTAAAATTTTGGTTACAATTCTTTTTATCTCAGAATACCCTTACATGTTCTTCTATGCCTAAATGTAATACCAGAGCCAAAATTACACTTAATTTTTGAGCATCTGTTCTATATGCTCTCACAATTTTTTTAAGTAAGCATTTAATAGCTTGGAAAGAGAACTTATTAATATAAAAAAGATGACTGTTTATTAAAACATAATAAAAATGCATTTAGAAAGTAGTTATGTGATCCTATTTTAGATCAGTATGTCTCTGGGCATTATCAACACCCTAAAAAATTTGAAATTAAAAAAAATCTTTTTAGCTTTTTTTTTTTTTATAACAGTGAACCATTAAATCTCATGAGTAATATTGAAAAAAAAAAACGGATTGTGCATAGATTGCTCTTTACCCAGGATGCACTTCTGTCTGCAAGATTCTGAATAGAGACACACCTGCTAGCTAGCTGATAACACTCTGGGGTCATTTCATTGAAGAAACTGTCAGCCAGGAGGTACTTAAAATAAAGCCACAGACAAAATCATGACCTGCACTGTTGAGACTAAAAAGGTGTAAAGGCAGAAAGGAAATGTAGATAAACGCACATTCCTTTGTAGCACAACAAAACTTTTACATGTAAATTCAACTGAATAGGAAAGAATGGGAAAGAATGTTTCCCTCTACAGTAGAAACAAATTAGATTGTTCAGCTGCACATTTGGCTTTCAGCCAAAGGAGTCGTGTGCCATGCTTGTTTGCCTACCAGTGCTGCTTAGATTGGCAAATGCCCATGCAGTTTGAAGAGGGCAGGCGGATGACTGGATGCCTGCCAGGAAGTGTGTGGGACTGATGCCACTGCTGGACTCCATAGCCTGGTAGGAATGAGGAGTACAAAGGCATTCAATAATCTGAATGTCCCTTTGCTTCAAGAGAGTGGTGCCAGGCAGCATTTAATGAGAGATTGCTTTGTTACAAAGTCCTCAACATCAAGTGGGCTGGTGAGCTCATTAACCTGACTGCAGCAAATAAAAAAGGCACACTCAGAAGACTCCCATGATAGCCTACTCAATGGTGTAAGAGCCCTTTTGCTTCCTTTATGGTGATCCATTAGCACGCAGCAGTGTAAACACCATAAAGCAAGCCAGGTTTCTGATTGTTCAACTAAAGTCTGTTTCCCCTTGGGGATTATACCACCAGTTGATATAGGCTTTTTCCTCTTAAGATTTCTATCTACTATATAATGACCTTCTTTGCAATGAAGGATTTTGGGGTTTGCTCTTAAGAGCGTAGCTCCAGTTAAGGAAACATGAATAGTTCAGGTGTCTGAAAGAAGGTAATGATGTAGGACATACAGAGAAACAAACTACAAAGTGGAGTGATCCCAAGGGGAAATCTTGCCGTGCACTTCTGAAGCCCAAAATGGTGAACACATTACATTACTTTTCTATGTTCCCTTTATTTTTAGCTTTCATGGGGCTTTACACTTATATAGGAGGTAGGCCACCCCTGCAGTTAGGAGACAGTTAGTTCACTGAGCATCTGTCTCTGAGTGCTGCTCTGGCTCTCTGGGGATTGCATTACTCTGCAAAGGCTCTCCAGCAAGGATTCGTCTCTCCTCCATTTGAAACATATTTGATGGTCGGTTGTGCAAAAATTCAACCTAGAGCATCTAAACAGAATGCTATAAACTTTTTTTTTTTAACTGTCAACTAGAAAGGCAAGGCAAAGGAAGACCAAAATGAAAACACCAAACATTTCAACATTTCATCTTTAGCTATCTAAAGGCCATCTGTTGCTTTGTTACGTGTCCAATTACTCATCTGGGGATGTCCAACTAGGGGAAGGATATGATTTAAGGGATTGGTTTGAGAAGTGGGAAGTAAAAAGCCTGTTATTTTCAGGTCATCAGTTCAAATCCAAGACTAGGCACCAACGAGTGGCAGTCATTGTTTTTTGGCTGATAGTTGGTGGTCAAGATAAAATGAGTTAATTGTCTTGGCCTTATTTTTAGTTGACATATGTCTTTAGTAATTAAAATTACTCTCTATATTTGCAACATAATCTGGACATAGAAGGTGTTATTTTTGTTTTCTCCGTAGTCATTTTGGAAAAAGAATCAAGTCTAAAATGTGATGGAATCATGAGTGAGACTATTCTGGCCCTTCGTTAATTTGCAAAAAATAGGATATATCAAATTGACTTGTGCATATTTCTTTTTTCTTTGTTTTTTAAAGATTTTGTTTATTTATTTGAGAGAAAGGGCACGAACTGGGGGAGGAGCAGAGGGAGAGGGACAAGTAGACTCCACACTGAGTGCAGAGGTGGGGCTCGATCTCACAACCCTGAAATCATGAACTGAGCCAAAATCAAGAGTCCAACGCTTAACTGACTGAACCATCTAGGCCTCCCAAATTGTGTATATTTCTGAGTGAAATATGATGCAATGACTAGAGAATTCAATGAAGAGTAATGAAATGCTGAAAGTAACTTATATATTAATAGCATTGAATCCACTCATCTGAATATATAAAACAAAAGTAGCTGTGTACCTCAGTTTCCCAATTTGTTTAAATAATAGATATTTTTAAAGAAGGTAATTATCTTCATATATGAATTCCTTGAAAATTAATTAGTTTGTATCTGATCTATATATCTATATTTATATCTAGGACATATAGATACATAAATATAAATGTAGATAAACATAAATGTCTCTATATCTATACAAAGACATGTGGATAGAAAGGTCAAGTTAAAAATATTGATGACTTTATTTTGAACTGATGACTTATTCAACTTAAAATGGAAAGCACATAAAGAGAAAAGTACCCTTCATTGGCATATGGGAAATAGATTTTTAAAGGTATGGTTAGACCACTAAAGTATCAGAAAGGCTTAATAAATATTTTAGAGGCCTTTTACTGGATGGTGAGCTTTTGAAGGGGAGACACCATAATTTATTTTTATTTTATCCATCTTTGTTTTCACTATACTTCTCATAGTACTTTACATAAATACATCTTAAAAATTATTTAATTTATTGCATACAGATTTCTAAGCAGAGAGAATTGCATAGGAGGCAAATCAAGGATTTTGAAGTAAGTCAACCCTGAGCTATAAATCCAGCTTCTTCACTCATGAGCTCTGCATCCTTGGACAGATTACTTAACTTCTCTAAGCCTCAGGTGTAAAATAGATTTAAGAATGTCTAGTTCATAGGAGACTAAAGGACTCAATATCTGAATGGTAACTTGAATACTGCTGACATATACAAGGTACTATTATTATTGTTATTTCAGTAATATTGTTATTTTGAGCTCTTGTTTATTCTTCCATCCTGGATTTATTGAATATCCACCATCCCATGTTCATTTCATTAAGCCATGTCCAGTGATCTCCATATGATATGTTATATTTCTTGCTGCAATCACCAGAAGTAATAAAGTCCTTTAGAATTATTAAAACACACACACACACACACACACACACACACCAAAAAACCTATTTCCCACAGAAACCATAAGACTTGATGTATACAGCTTATTGATCAACCAACAGTTGGCAGTGGTGAATACTTGAAAATCTAAGGAAAAAGTAAATCCTCTTTTAAGCTCCACAGTATGCCCTAAACAAGGAACTGGATATCAATCTTTTTATTTGCAAAGCAGTTCAAGCATAATATTCTCATTTGGTATTGTGAACTATAAAAGTAGGCCAAAGGCAGATGTTCCACTAGGAGGCAGCACAACGTTGTGAGAAGGTCCAGGACTTTGAGATCAGTGAAGACCTGGATTCAAATCAGTCCAATCATAGACCTTCTGTATGTAACTTGAACCAGACCTTCTCACTCCATCCAAGTCTCCTTTTCTTCATCCAGGGAGTGGGCATAGGTTTTCTTTGGAGCGTTATAATGAGAATGCCTGAAGCAGCAATGTACCATGCAAGGTGCCCACAGGCATTTTATAATTGCTCCTAGCTTGCCACCTATGTGAAGCTGCCCATTAAGCTGAAGCCTTAATGACTGGCAGAGGAGCTAGAGAGTGCTAGGCAGCCCTGTAAGTGTATAATAAAATGGTGGTAGAGAGTGTGAGTCTGTAGAGGGTGACAGGGAGGAAGAGTGTGGAGTGGGGAAAAGAAGTCTCTTCTTGATCTGAAGCTGAAACAAGAAGAAATTGAACCAGTTTGGTTGTGCAGTGCAATCTCAAAATGAAGGGTCAGGACAACAGAATAAGCCTAGAACTCCTTAAGACATGAAATGATCTAGTCAGAGAAACCATTTCCTCTTGTTTAGGCTGCTGCCTCAATCTCTCTCTTGGTCTCCTTTTATCTACCCCTGCCCTCTCTTAAGTCTCTTTTCCCATACTGAGGCTCAGCGTTGTTTTGTTTTTTCTAAAACACATATCCTTTCCTTGACTCTCTTATACTAATTCTCCTCACCTGGCTTGGACTTCTGTGAGTATCAGTGGGTAAGGGGAACATTCAAAGGAGAAAAATGCTACAGTCTCAACCAGTTAACAAAACCCACTGAGTGGATGAATTCCATTGTTTTTCTGTCTGGAATTTGTTTCTGTAGTGAAAATGAACAAGCAAGCTAGTGTTCTGCATAAAAAACAAAGTCCTCTACATCCCAGGCTCCGTGGATTCATTTACATTTATCACTCAAATCATTCCCTGTTCTGTAATCTCACTTTTTGTCCTCTTCTCAATTCACAGCCCTTATATCTTAACCCCCCTCCCCCAACAAAGTGAATCTCACAAGACCACATGTTACTCTGCCTCTGATTATTAGTTACTATATTTGCATATTGTGTCTGCTCATTATAATGTTATTAGCTTGAAGAGCAGATCTTGCAGCAGAAGTTATCAGGAGTGACACTATACAGTTCTTTTTAGCGAGGACCTTTTCTCAACTTGGAGCTGTCATTTTTATGACTGCAATCATATAGTCTCTTCCTTTTTTTACAGATTTTATTTATTCATTTATTTATTAGAGAAAAAGCGAGAGAGCCTGAGCAGGGGGAGGAGCAGAGGGAGAGAGAGAATCTCAAGCAGACTTTGTGCTGATCCCAGAGCCTGACTAGGGGCTCATTCTCAGGACCCTGAGATCACGACCATAATAAAGAGTGCCATAATCAAGAGTCCACCTTAATCAACTGAACCACCCAGGCACCCACTCCTGTAGTATCTGCCTTTTTGAGATTATTTTAATAATGCCTTTGTGTATTTTATGCACTAAAAATATCCTCCTAAATGCACTAAATTTATTATTATAGTTCTATTAACATTATATAAAAATATTGCCAATCATAATAAAGTGATTATATCTTACAAACTATTTATCCAAATATATATAAGCTCAATTTAGTGCCCCAATTTGTTATAAGGACCTGACATGTTATTATTCTATTTGTCTCTAAATCTTTTCTTCTAAGAATAACCTATATGCATACCTACTCATTTATAATAAACCATAAGCTGTCTGGATATAGCTCTCCAGGCTTTGTCTGCTGGCAGAGTCTCTCAGCCAATAAGAGCTAGTGTGACAGTCTGAGCTAGACTTGGCCTCTCAGCCAATGACTGTCAGTGTACTATACTGCAAGTGCTCTCAATTTCAGTCTCTTCTCGCCATTATTATATATTCCTGTGAATAATTTTGACTCAGGATGGCTGCCAGAAAATGTAATGGACCTACTCATCCCCCCAAAATCAAGCAAAGAATGTACTACCAAATATAAAGATTAATTTTGCAAGTGGCTGAAGGAGCTTAATGAAATGGTACTCAGAGGCAGATAAAGATCACAGGCAATTAAGGACTAGTGCTTTGACTTTATAAAGGGCATCAAAAGCATTAGTGCAGCATGGAAGTACTGACCAACCATTATATGAACTGCAATTGCAGGCATATAGAGCTGGAGGTATGCCATGATTTCAGGAGTTTTGAAGAGGTTGAAAGAGGAATTCTATCCCTTTATCCAGATGACGCGGTAAGGACATCATCTCCCTAAGGATGACTGAATTATTGCTGATCCCATTTTCTTCGTTCTACAAATGTGTTAAATGGGATACCCTTTATATGCCAAGTTCTTAGTATAAGAGACTTCTCTGATCCAGGGAAAAGTTTCTTTTTCAAATCAACACTGTACATCACTTTCAAGGATTCCCCAGTCTTTTCTGCTGGCAGACTTTGGGCCCTGCACCTCTTATTTCCTCTTTACCTCTTCACATTTAGCTCTCAATTTTCATCCTCACACTGTGAACTTTTGAATGTGCCATTTCTTATATCTAGAATGTTTGTGTCTTCTTGCTTCTTTTCATAGTGAAATATAATCTTTGGGATATTCACCCTAGTATTCTTCTTTAAGGAAGCCTTCAATGAACCTTCAGGTAGGCCAGTCCCCATGCCAGGTTCCCATGCAATATGCCACCACCCTGCAAACCTCTCCATATACCTGTTACAGTTTATAATTCTTATTTATTTATGCCACTGTGATATGGTATAATCACATGAAAGCAGGAATTATGTGTGTACTTTTACTCACCATATACTCCCAGCACCTAACATAGTATGGCATACTGTAGATTCCTAATTATCATTTGTTGAATGACTGAATGGACTCAAAGTCACTTTCCAATTTCATTTTCCACCATCCTCCCATTTCCCTGTGCTCTTTATTATCCAGTTATCTTAATGTCAGTATGATACTCCCCAAACATATAATGTGCTTTCACATTTATCTACCTACGTTTATCATCTCTCTCCAGTCAGAAATGCATTTTATGCTTATTGAAATTATGCTTCTAGCTTAAATGCCTTGTTCTCAGATATTCATTTCCTAGTCCCCCACCCCCACCCCAAATTTCTTTTTTTTTTTTCTCAGCACTTTTACAACATTTAATTATACCTTTAGTACTCTTCTCTTAGTCAGTCTGTGCTGCTCTAACAAAACAGCATAGAGTGGGTTGCTTAAACAACAAACATTTATTTCTCACACTTCTAGAGGCTGAAAGTCTGTGATCAGGATGCCAGCATGGTCGGATTGTTGATGAGGGTCCTCTTCCTGGTTTACAGATGGATGCTTTTTCACTCTATCGTTACATGACTGAGACAGAGAGCTCCAGTGTGTTTCTCTCCTTACGAGGACACTAATTTTATCATGGATGCTCTACCCTTCTGACCTATAAACTTAATTCATCTCCCAAAGGATCCATATCCAAAATCCATCCCCTTGGAGATTGGGGTTTTGACATATGAATTTTGGGTAAATACAAACATGCAGTCCATTACACTCTTAGAGGCCCCAAATTATGCACATTTTTTTTGTTCCTCAACTGATTTTCCTAGCTCTTAGACACTGACTTTGAACACAGATTATACGTATGTTTATAAATGTTTCTTGAATTAGATTAAAATGTTCCAAAAAGTTTATTATCCAGCTCTTCAGAAGGTTGGTCCTTGATAGGGAAGAGTTAAAGACATGGCTTCACTTTGCAGAAGGTGATAATGGCAGACAGGATCATGCGCAAGGTCATGATGGACAGAGAAGAGAGACAAAGCAGTGTGGAGGCTGTGTGAAGAGGGTGTGCTTATGGAAGTAGAGTGATTTCTGAGCAGCCATTGTGGGGACCTTAGGGGTTGGACTGATGAAGCACTCAACATGTTTGGCTTAGCACAGCATGATGCTTTGTGTAACCCTGCTTTCCCCTTTAGAAAAATCTACAATACAGGTCTACACTATTCTTCAGATTTCTGGAATTGAATCTGTGGGATTTGAGGGGTGGTTGATGATGGGAAGATATAGGCCCCAAGACAGTTTGTTTCTTGTAGATTATATATACATTCTGAAAATAAGAGGTAAGATAGAGGTTAGGAAGGTGGAGACAGGCTTCACAGGCAGAAGGAGAAACTTTTTTTAACCCTTTTTTAAAGCAATTACTCCCCCCTCCCATCTTTTTGTTATTTTATATTACTACAATGGACCTCAAATTTTCAGTCATTAAAAAACTCAACATAACGTTTGATGCAGTCACTGGTACATTTGTTAAAGGTCATTTACAGTTTATAGGGATTAATTGTGTGAAATGACATATGAAGCCCTGACGGGCTAAAGGGAAGATGTCCTGATTTGGGGTTAAGGATATGCCTAGGACAATAGACTTGACATGAACTCTCACAGTTCATGGAATCTAGTAAACTCTTAAAGAATAAGGATGAAGTTAATTGCTGATGTGAATTGAATAGGGACATGAAAACAAAGAGAGCCAGCTTATTTACTTGTTCTAAGGTGTCTTATTTGTATGTTTTAAAGTGTCTGCAGCTCAAGTCTTGCTAGCATACAGAATCACAGGATTCTAGGGTTGAAAGGCCAAAAGAAATAATTTACCTCTTCTCAGCAAATCTGGATCTGTCAAAGTGAGTCCCATTAGCAAAGATCCTGAAGAAAGAAAATATTATAACTTTCACTGTGACCTATTTTTTAAACAACTCTTATTTAAAAAAATTGTTACATATAATATGGGCTTATCATCATTCAACTATTTTGAATTTAATCTGAAGAATTAGATGGCAAAGATTAGGAAACATTTTAAAATTCTTTTTCCCACTGAGTTAGGCTTGGCTGTCTTGGTATGTTGGAAATGGTTATTCTCCTAAGGAAATTTCTACTGGAGAAAAGCAAATCTCTCGCATTTCCTCTTGACCTTATAGGTAACTTCAACTTTACTCCATCTCTCACAGTTACATTTGGGTACCTGAAAATGGGACGAGAAGCAGTATGATACTTTTAGGCTGCTGTGACTATATTTTTGTGTGTATCGTCTTTTCTTTAAAATAAACGATGGCATTATGGATACAGTAGTCCAAAATATGTACATAGTTCTTTCATGTGCATCATGAAAAATGGTAATTTCTTCTCTATTTAATAAGTCCATGTTAGAATTCAGTTACATGTGTTGTCCCAGGCTTTTCTTTTCCAGACTAAGGAATCTATAATTTCTAAACCTTTTTTATATGTGTTATGTTGCAATGACTTTATCTAACAATCATCATTCACTATAAAGCCTTTTCCCTCACAATATATTCTTAATGAGCACATTCTAGTTGGGCATACATTGATCAACAAGCAGCTGAGCTTCCTGCCTTCCAATGGGTCCCTTACACTGCCAAGAGTCATTGAGGAACCTAAAAAATGTGTAAGACATAATTCTTCCACCTAAGAAATTTCACTTCAATAGGAAGGGAAGAAAAACATAAAATCGGCTTTTTTAAAACTTATGTACCAGGTCCTGTGCAATGCATTTTGAGAAAGTGATGCCATTCAATCCTCAAATACCCCTTCAAGTTATGTATTATTTCTTCATTTTTGCAAATCTGAGGTTCAGTGAAATTAAGTTACTTCCTGATATAACACAGATAGGCAGAGTTGGAACTGAAACTAGTTTTTTGTGGACTCCAGGACCCTAACTTTTCTTGCTAAAATTACGTACACAAAGTAATGCAATGCACTAGCAACCACATAGGAGTTGTCCTATAACAATGCATTCAAATGTTAGTGACCATGTGAACCACCTAGGGATTTTTTTTTCAATTCAGAATCTTGTTCAGTAGGTTTGGGATGGGGCCTGAGATATTGCAATTCTAACAAGCCCCAAAGTGATGTTGATTGCCACTTTCAAGGACCACACTTTGAGTAGCAAGATGATATAGGGAAATAAAAGGGAGAAGAAGAGTCCAGATGTGGAGAGTGCCTTAAAAAAGAGGTGACATTTGGAAGGGCCCTTGAATAATAGGAAGAATGAGAAAGAAGCAGACATGAGAAGGAGGAGGTAAATGGTAGCAGAAAAGCATGAGTAAGAGTGTGAAGGTGAGAAAAATAAATGCAAAATATGTGTGTGATGGTTAAAAGTATGATGATGAAGGTATAGGTACTATGTAGGTTCATGGTAGATAATTACAAACTGGTATATAGGTGTTAAGTGGATTACAGAATTCCTTGATGTGAGGCAAAAGATTATGAAATTAATTTTTTAAGATTTATTTATTTATTTCTGTGTGTGAGAGAGAGGAGTGTGGGGTTGGGAAAGAGAGAATCTCAAGCAGACTCCCTGCTGAGCATGGAGCCTGAGTTAGTGCTCAATTTCAAGACCTTGAGATCATGACCTATGCTGAAATCAAGAGTCAGAGGGCTAACTGACTGAGTTACCCGGGCACTCCAGATTATGAAATTAATTCTAAATGCAAAAGGAATCCACTGGAGAATATTATAGAAATTAGAATATTATAGAAATATGAAGAAAGTATTGCTTTAAGAAATTTAATCTGGCAATGTTAGGTTGAAGGCAAGGAAAAAGCAATGAATTATGATAGATATCAATGATTTAGATAGGAAATGATAGAAACTTAAATTTCAGTGATAACAGGAAAAACACAAAGTGTAAATATCAACCAGTGTAAATATGAACTATACTTTGAAACCACTTAGTTTAATAAGTGAGAGTATGGAGTCAAGAATGAATCTGAGTTTACCATCTGTTATTAACAGAATGATGCTATGATCGACAAACTTGGGCACAGAGAGATTAGTTGATTAGAGAAAACAATAATATGCCCGCTATATCATTCGTTCCCTAAATCTGCTGCCTCTCTTACTGGGTCCATTCTTATAGAGACTGTCTTTAGGTGCCATCCCTAGGTAGATGGTTAGATTGATTCTTGAGTGAGGATTTGTGGTGAATGTGGCAAAATGACATCTGGTGATAAAGATTTTATGATGGAGTGTGATGTCTCTGCTAGATAGGAGAATACATAAAACTAGAGGTTGAGAAGGGTGAGAGACTGAGAAAAATAGAGGATCTAAATTTAGTTTATGTCTTAGTGAATTGTGAGCAGATGAAGTGAAAGTGAGAGATTGAGAAAATGGGAAGATATAAGTTGTGGCCAGAGTATAGGATATTGGAGTGAAATATTTCAGAGGTGGGACAGACATAAGTGATAACAATTCTGGAGTTACCACAGAAGTGTACAGCTAAACTGAGATGGTAGAAGAAGGCCTTTTGAGTTGTGGATCCAGAAATTTTGATCATAGTCTATTGAATATATATTATTTGCATAGATGATAAAATCTACCAGGTTGATGTTAGAAGATAGTGGATAAAGAATGTGAGCCAGTACCAAATTTGAAGATGTGATTTGGTAATTGGTAAATGATAGGGAGATAGAAGAATAGAATATAGTACTGCAGGATAGCATTAGACTTCAAGGAGAGGAAAATTTGGTGAAGCCTGTAAAAGTAGAAACCTGGGCGTGCCTGGATGGCTCAGTAGATTGAGCATGTGACTCTTGGTTTTGGTTGGGGTCATGATCTCAAGGTCCTGCGATCAAGCCCTGTGTAAGGCTCTGCTCTCAGCATGGTGTCTGCTTGAGATATTCTTCCTCTTCTTTTGCCTCTCACTCCCCCCTACCCATTCATGCACACATGCAGGCACTCTCTCATAAATAAATAAATAAATAAATAAATAAATAAATAAATAAATAAATATTTTAAAAAAGAAAACCCAGAAACTTAAACATGACAATGTGATTTGGAAAACTCCAGTATAACTTCCTGTTTCATGTATATGCTTTTATGTTTTTAAGTATTATTTTTTTGTATTTTTTGGTGGGGTTTCGGGTTGGATAAACAGCAAAAGAGGGGTTAAGTGATAGCTCCACATCAGAAAGAAATTTAAGAACTAAATGGGACTGAGGTGGAGAGAGAAAGGGAACTAGTTTTCATTGAGGTAAGTTAGACAACTAACAGGTGTCTGGAAGCTTACCATGTGTACCAAGATAAGGTGGAGTATGAAAACACAGTAGAATAGTAAGGGGAAGAACTGAAAGAGACAATGTGCCATACTCCTATTCTTGAGCCCTCCTATTTTGATGCTTTTAAATTACCATGTGGCAAAATCTATTATCTTATAATAGCTTATCTCATCGATTCTCACAAAAATCTTAGGTAATATCTACTAGTAACTATTTTGTAAATGAGCAAAAATTCTGAAAGAAGGTGAGCAAGAGTTTTTAGAAATAAGTAGCCAAGGAATTTGGAATAATGTCGAGTATGTCATAGATATAAAGGCTGGGGTTAACCAGGATAATGACAAGAATTAGAAAAGAGAGAATCCAACTAAAGATCATTCAACTAGTGAGTAACAGAACTCACCATGAAGTTAATGCTGTTGGCATGGTAAGACATATTGTGTTTGAGATGTATGGAGGAGAAAATCTGAAACTCAAAAAGGAAGAATGAAATACCAAAAATAATAAAGTGCTTCTGTAGACAGAATGTTGTCATTGGAATAATTTGGAAGATTTACCAATCCTGTTATTCTGAAAGTAATGTTAGTATGTAGGCATTGTCTAGACAAGGATCAGTAAACTTCTACCATACAGTGCGAGGTTATAAATAAATGCTTTACAAACCATATAGATGATCACAATTGCTCAACTCTGCTGTTTTGACATGAAAGTAATCAAAGACAATACAGAAATAAGTGAACATGACTGAATTCCAATAAAACTTCATTTACTTACAAAAACAGGCAGTAAAAAAAAAAAAAGAAAAAAAAAACAGACAGTAGACTAGATTTGGCCTACAGTTTGACAATGCTTGGTCTAGAACATTTCTCCTAAAGGATGGACTTTCCAATATCATCTTGACATGGAAAGACCAACCCTGTCTAGATGCAATAAGAGAACTACTCAAGGATTCATTCATTATTCTGATTATCTAATTTATAATTCTCTAGTTCCATAGATGAAGTTCTACCACAATCCTTTCCTATTTTCTTTCTTGAACTTTATGCCCACACTTAGTTCTCTGACACTGTGTTTGCCTTTTTTGTTTTGTTTCTGATTTCTACAAAATATTAAGATCATTTGAAATGATAACAGTGTTTCTCAAAGTTTAGATAGTATGCCTAACTTGGCACCATAAATTGAATGAACATGCATTTTATTATCAGGGCTCTTGGCTAGAGAACTGTGGAAATATAGGAAATTAAAAATTTCCTGAAAGATATCAGAAAAATGTTTCTTGATTCAAAAGAGGAATTATCAAACTATGATTTAAAAGTTTGAGGTAGGGATGGGTGTGGAAATTAAAATATTTTCATAGATACTTAATACATATTTCTTCATGACGAAGAATCATGTTGATGTGAAACAATATCACATATTTAAATATCACTATTCCTCTGGAGAATGTGTAGCTTAATACAATGCCTCAGATAAAAAAACAAAGCTTTGTAATTTGAAGAAACTTTTTGGACAGTTCCATTATACTTCACTTTAACAAGATATGTCGCTATAGGGGTATTAAATATCAATCTGGCATTAAACAAAATAGGCCGCCAAGGCATGCTCACCAACTGAGAAATATAGTTACAATAATTATTAATATCATCTGGCATTAAACAAATAGGCCGCCAAGGCATGCTCACAACTGAGAAATATAGTTACAATTAAATTATGAATAACTTTTGTCAATTGTCATTTTCTTTGTGCCTTTTGTTCTGCTGTAGTGTAAACTAATATATTGCAATGTGTATTTGAATTCCCTTTGCTACATAATGTTCATTAGGTGTAACATTTCGTTTTAATGTTCTTCTATAATTTTGGATTACATAAATCTAGAAATAGAACTATCATTTATTTTTATTTAAATTTTTTGTCATGTATTTCACATCATTGTTCTGGCACCACCTTTAGTATTTGTAATGTTTTGTTACTGTCTTATTTACCTCATCTGTGTATTTCGGATAAGATTGTCTCAATGTGAGAGATGGGTAGCTAAAAGGATTGAAAATAATTATTTTTATTAGCGATCATAAACTATTTACCTAAAAGATGCAGTCCAGTTAAATGTAAGTTATAGCTGATTCCAAGTAGGAAAAATGGATTGGGGGTAGATAATAAACCACATTTATTTATCTTTTTTATTTGTTATTTATATTATTTTGAAATCTGAGATGTGTTAACTGTGAATAGTATATCTAATTTACTTTAGATTGATTTGAGTTATGTGTTTTTATGATGATGTTCTTGTTCTTTAAAGCATGCAAAAAAATTTTGGGGTGAATTTTTAGTTTCTTGGTAGGTCTTCTTTACTTAGGGAAATGAAGTTACTTAGCTCAGGCTAATGAGATTAAAGTCCAAGGTCCAATATCTCAGCATGAGTCATATAGCTTCTCTTTGTTCTATAGACACCAAGTGCATCTGTCATCCAGCCAAATACATTACAAAGGTCCATCAGTAGGTGAGTCCGGTGTTAAAATAGAGATGAGATTGTGCATATCCATTTCAACTAGGAATACAGCAGAATGTGCATGTTTTAGACAGCAGTTCATAAAAGCAGTCTGTTATACAAAATCTGAAGCATATAATAACATATAAAGACATGTAATTTGGATGAGGTCAGGTGTGTTCAGGGTGGTATGGCTATAGATGACAAGTAATTTGGGAAGAGAGTTTCCTATTCATTTTATTTATTATCCTAACAAAATAACCACATTGAAATAGTGAATGCTAAATACTTGTTGAATTCAATCAAACATCTGGTTAAAAGTTGCTGAATTAGAAAGAAATTTTCTAGATAATATGTTGATATGTGTACATCTGGTATTTGCTTACCTTTTAGTTATTTTTATGGATATTATTATTATTTCCCTCCCAAAGATAAGTTATTTCTCTCATTCTGATCCCCATCTCCACCCTCAGCTTGCTTTTCAGATTTCATTTCATTATTCTCCATTCAATTTGCAATGCAAGCAATACTCCCAATATTTCTTTTATTTTTTTTGGAGGCTTTCTCTTTCTTTTCCCATTAAATTGAAACTTTGGATCTCATATTCTACATTTGTTGTATTTCTTTTTTCTTGTTACCTCTCCTAGGACTTGGAGTAAGTCTAAGAATATATGCTGTTGGTATGATGTTTCCATGATGTGTTTTCAGTAAATGAGATCCTTGCAATGTGCTGTGAGGAAGTAGAAGATAGAATCTCTTGGTTATACCCCAGAGATTACAATATTGAAAAAAAAAATCCCTGTATGTATCATCACCGCAAACCTTAAAACTCCTTAACACTTATAAGGCACTGATCTAGGCTTTGTGACTCAAACTGCTGGGATGACTTGAGAACCCACTGAAACAGAGCTTCTGATTTTGCTGTAAAGTATTTATGAGTGCCCAACGCATGACTTAACTTTGTTAGTCTCCATTTCCTTATATAAAAATGTGGGGGAATGAGCCAAATTTCATTTTTCTGACTTTTTTTTTTCAGTAACAGCATTTTAGAATTACAGTCTTTTCTTGGTACTGCAAGGTATAAAACAGTGAAAAGCAAAGCATCTCCTACTGGCAAGGGAAAGGAGCTCAGTCAGAACCTCTTTGGCCCCCCTTCCTGTTACCTCTCTTGGGTTGCTTCAGGTATTGCCCTGGAACACAGCTTGAAGCCCAGCGACCAGATGATTTCCAACGTTTTATCCAAATGGGGATTTCTAAACATTACATGTGGTCTACCATCTTGGCCCCTACAAACAAGAGGTATTGAGAGTGTGTTGAATTGAACTAAACAGAATCAAATTAAGCTAGCACCACTCAGTATCTCTAGGATTCCTTCGAACTAGTCTCTATAAGCAAAGAATGGATATTCTTTGCTTTCTATATTCACCTGGCTTCTAGCAGTTTGTAAGAGAAACTCACTTGTTTGGTCTCATTTGCATGATGTTAGAGAGGGTACATATTTGAGTCTCAGATGACAAGAAGTTTAATTTTTATTTAGCCCTATTCATATAAAAATGCTTTGGTTGATGATACTTAACAAAAATAAACAAGTGTATTGATAAAATATGGGAAAAAGGATTAGCTGACTTAAAAGCATTGGTCAGTAGATTATTTAGACAATGGATCATTGAATAGGAATTTAAATTTATTTTATTTAATAATATTCCCTCAAAAACTAATTGTGATACTTTAAGAATTATATCCAGAGATATATTATTTCCAGAGATAAATTGGTGCCTGAATAAATTGGTTTTTTTTTTCTGGGCCAAATAAGACTTTAGTATTGTTAAAACTTTAACAATTTAGAATAACTCAGGACAATAGTTACTATACATGAATGAAAAATTTTTAACTAGAACACTGGTTGTTGGGGGGAAAAAGCGTTTCTCTGGGGGTAGAAAAGAGGTTTCTTTTTTTACTTCATTTTGAGTTTATGCCTGCTAGAATGCTATATTTTAAAAGATACTTATAAAGGTTTTAGAAGGTTATTCAATTTTTTTGAGGTTTAAGCACAAATGTGCTTTTCTCTTCTCCTCCCTCAATAGGAAGAAATGGATAATCAAAGAAATTTTTAAAAAATTGTGTAGCCTTGGTAACCAGGAGTAGGAAAAGCATGGACAATTAAATTTTACCACTAATTACTAAGACTCATTTTTAAGGCAAGTAATCTTAACTTCCTCCCCCCACTGAAATCCAGAGCTACTAACCAATTGAAAATCTGAGTGGGTATAATTTAATTTCTATTATTTTTCTTGTGCACTCTCTGAAGTAGTGTCTAAATAAAGATAGAGTAGTCCTAAAAAGGACTACTGTGAAAGGGAAATGGTATGTGGAAGAGTGAAGAAATAATTCTCGGGGATCAAAAGGAAGATGGCTGAGATTGAATTGATCTTCTCCTATAGCTAATTTGACTGGATTGTTCCTAAATGAATTCTTGTTGGTTTATTTCTCTTCGTATCTCAAATGCACATAACCCTTTCCAGGCATTGTCTCATGGAGAAAATGCCATGTATAAGGTTTAGAGTTAAAACCCTGAGAAATCTGGACCCATCCAATTGTGGAATCGGTTTTCCAAGTATTTATTTTTCTCGAGATCTGGCCATGATGGAACTCAGCAGTCATCAAAACTTTGAAATAGTCCCCCATTTATAGTGGTCAGATACTATTGTGAAGATACTAGAAAGAATTCTTAAAAAAAAAAGAGAGAGAGATTTATTTATTCATGAGATAGAGAGAGGTAGAGGGAGAAGCAGGCTCTTCATGGAACAGGGAGTCTGATGCAGGACGCTATCCCAGGACCCCAGGATCATGACCTGAGCTCAAGGCAGCCACTTAACCAACTGAGCTACCCCACATGCCATTAAAAATAGTTCGAATGCACCACTTTTAATATGTAAATATTTTTCATGAAAGCATTTATTTGGAATCAGTGCCATAGTATGCTGTATCCACTTATTACTTTATTTAGTCTACATGGTCTAGGAATATGAAAGTCAAAATAATGGCTGAGTTTGTTTTAATGCCTTGAGTATAAAGTTGATAATCCTGACCTTAAAGGTCTTACATTTAAACATAGAAGTACTAAATATATCCAGAAGCTGTAATGAGGAGGCCTTTACAAACTTGAACATGAGGAAACATTAATTGACCTTTGAAAGAGTCTAGTGAAGGGCTGACTTTTTAAAAATTCTATTTGAATTTCTACAATCATCACACAGTGACTTGTAGCTTTTGGAGAGCAATGGGACACCTATACAAGATGCTTCTCTGAACTCAGATGCTTTCTGGGACCTATGAACCCAGAAAACCAAGCTGACCCAAGTCAGGGAATGGGCTCCTCAGACTGGCCACAGGAACACCAGATTTTGCAAAGTAAGAGGACGTTAATGTGGATGCATATTAGCTTTTCTGCATCTCTTCATCTATCTTTCTTAGTTTTCAATACTGAGATTACTGCTCTTTGCTACTTACCTCTAAATCTATCAAAGTGATTACACAAAATGGTAAGAGAATGTCCATTAATTTATCATTTCTTTAATAAAATAAGAAAGCAAAGTTTAAGTCTCCTTAAGTTTGTAGAAATTGTGGGTAAGTACCAATAAAAACATGGAATATAGCAAGATTTTGTTACAATTTAAATGGCTGAGGATTATTCAACCACCCCTAGGTTGACGTGGCTGAAATGATCATTCTGGAATATTGGTAGGTGATGAGAGAGTGGTCCTAAAAATACACTAGCCCTAGGAAAATGATCAAGTATATGATGTAAACCTCAGTTATTTGATTAAATCCTATTTTCCCTGTTACAATGAGGGTTGTGTTCTTAACGGATTTTTTTCCCTGTTAAATTCTCAGTAGCCAAAAAGTGCCTGGCACATAGTATGTGCTTTGTAAATATTGGCTGAATTGTATCTATTTAATCTGTAGCCCTGTTCCAAGTACAAGTGAGAAATTTAAATGTACTTATTGCTGGCAGTTGGATGGGGGACAGACTTTAATCATGAGACTCTTCCTACTTCTCATCTTCTTTTCTAAGCAGCATAGTGAGGGAGGTGGGGCCCTGTTAGGCTCTCACAAACTTTATTACTGACTGGCTACCACAAGCATTTTATCAAGATCCATCTCTATCTTTTCTTAGATGGGTTTTCTAAGAGAAACTTGGTAAGTTTCAGCTTTATTATAGATAGAAAAGCAAATCATGATTTTTCTTTCCTTTGGCTTTGGGGGACCTAGGTGGCTCAGTCAGTTGAACCTCCAACTCCTGGTTTCAGCTCAGGTCATGATCTCATGGGTCATGGGATAGAGCCCCAAGTCAGGATCCCTAGTTGGCAGGGAGTCTGCTTGAAATTCTCTCCCTCTGCTCCTCCCCAAATATCCGCCCACTCTCTCTTTCTCAAATTAAATAAATAAATAAATAAATACATAAATAAATATTTTTTAAAAAAGCTTTGGCCTCACTTACTTATAGGTATGAACTATTATCAAATCCTGTGGTATACTTTTGTTGAAGCAACATGATGAAGTACAAAATTTAAACATCTTAAATAAATCTTATATTATCTTCATTCTAATCCACATGTCAAAATACAGGTGATCAGCACATTTTAATTTTAAAGTCTTTAGAATCACAGATTTGTTTATTGAATTGGATGTCAATCACTGATATGAGTAGTAATTAATTACCTTGGTGAATGCAATATACTCAGAGTTACTGGGTTTTTAGAGAGCTTTATTCCTATATCTTAAGACAGAGTATATAGGCTCATATCTTCATTCATTCAATAAACACCTGGTGAGGCTTTTCCAGGGTGCAGTTTCTATTCTAGGTGAGGCTGCAGTCTAATGCTACACATTCCCTGCCCCAAGGAGATCTCAGTTTAGGAGTGGAGGAAGGAAATTGGAGAACCCGGATTACTGTGGTAAAATTATATTGAAAGTGTTGTAGAAGCATGTAGAAGAAGGGCATTAAAAAAAGGCACTGGAGGGATATTCAGGAAGAGTTCTCAGGTGAATATATATTGATTAGACATAGAACAGGACAAAGGGACAAACAAATATTTGAAAAAGAAGGACATCTTTGGGTAAATATTTGCAGATGGTAAAGCTAGACAGGTCAGTGAGACATAGTTCATTTTGGATCTAAGGTGATAAGCTAAGGATTGTATTCTGAAAAATATGGGAAGCTCCTGATGGGTTTTCAGAAATGAAGTTATCATGATCAGCCTACTAGTCTTAAAAATCATTTTGAAACATTGTAAGAGAAAGACAATGGGGAAGGGGCTGATGATGAACCCTCCAGGAGGCAAGTAGTGTTGAAGCTTGAATGAGACACTGGAAATTGAATTATTGGAAAAAGTACATGTGGAGATATGGAATTCTTATTTCTTGGGTTTAAAGGTATTTCAAACTGGAGGTATGGGAGAAGTTAGAGGGAGGAGTTTATGATAAATATAAGGTTTCTGGAATATGGGAGGGAAAGATGAAAAGGATGAATTTGATATATTTGAGATCCTGTGGCGTATCAAGATGGAAATTTCTATTAACTAAGAGTATGTGAGAGAGCACACTGGATTATAAAGGGAAAGGTTTAAGAATGAATTCACTGGGATAAAACACATTTCAGAGGAAAGTAGAGTAGGAGGAAAAGAAAACAGGAAAGCCAGGAAAGAATGATGCCACACAAGTTTAGGAGGCAAAGAGTTTCACAAAAGAGAGTGTGGTCAACAATGCACAATATCAGGGATTTAAGGGGGAAAAAAAGTTGTTTATGGGATTTGATAAAATTGGGTAATCATTGGTGACCTTAGAGAAATAATTTCAGTGAGGTAATCGGTACTTAATCAAGATTTTAATGAGGTATGGGATGACTGAGAAGGGAGTTGAGGAAGCACAATTACTGATAGTATGCTATGAGTTACACCTTACACAGTTACACCTTACACAGAAGTTTGCCTTAACCTGGGAATTCAGAAGAGGGACCACAGAGCAGAACTGGTAACTAGATGCTACTAGAAGAGCACAGAAGATTTCAGAGAGAAGACAACATTTGATTTAAGCTTTGTAATAGAAGAGTAATATTTTTCATAGAATGGAAAGTAGAGGAGATATTTCAAGTGGGAAAAAATGACATTAACATACATGTGATGCTAAAAACATAATCTCCAACTTTGGCTTGCATCCAAATCACATGGAAGGTTTGTTAAAACACACCCAGCATTTCTGACTCAACAGGTTTGTGGCGGGACCTCCGAAATTTCATTTCTAACAAGTGTCCAAGGTGATACTGATGTTGCTGGTCTGTAGACCATAGTTTGAGAACCACTCTGAGTGGAAATGAATTATGAATAAAGGAGTAGCAGGAGAAGAGGCTAGAAGAAAGTTTGGAGTCAGATGAAAGAGGAGTTTGAATATTTGACTAAAGGACATTTTTGTTCCTCAGAAAGTGGAAACAACAAAGTTTTGTACAAAAACATGATTCAAGTTTTACTCTTAGAGGCTTCATTTGCTAGTTCTAGGAAGGATTCATTCATTTATCATACATGAATTTGCTTTACAAATATCTGCTGAATATTGTGGATATCATGGTGCCAGATATGGACAACTTTTAGGAGTTTTCTATAATAATTTCTCTCGAGGTCAATGTTGGTAGAAACCAGGAGAAATGATAAGATGGGTTCAAGAGGGTTTTTTTGTAAAAATAAAAATAATTTATTCAATGAACTTCTACAGAATTATTAGATATTAGCCATTGCTTCTTTTTTAAAAAAGTTTTTAATTCCAATATAGTTAACATACTGTGCTATGTTAGTTTCAAGTGTACGATACAGTGATTTACCAATTCTATACATCACCAGGTGCTCATCACAAGGGCCCTCCTTAATGATGACCATCTATTTCACCTGTATCCCCACTTACCAAGAGTTATTTTGAAGGAAGAATGGATGAACCAATGATGAATGTAAAGTTTTGTAACTGAGAGAATGGGTATGCCATTAAGAGAAACATGAATATCCCCAAGAGGAGGGCTGACTTCTGGAAATAATTCATTCTTTCAACTATTGTACCACATAGTCTTTCATTAGAGACCTGCTAAATTTGAAGTACAGGTTAAAATGTCCCCAAGGCAGAAGAACTTAAGGAGGGGAGAAATTAAGCCTAGCTCATAGTTGAAGCCAGAGGAATGGAGATGCTCACCAGATCTTGAAGAGCTTAAAGTATGAGGGTTGTGGAGTTACATACCACAGCTTAAGATTTCAGGCCCAAAGCAGTCCAGGTGTTGACAAGTTCTAGGATAAGGCCATGTGGAATAGAGGCTGAAATGGAATAAGACTAAGGCATTTAACTTGAAGAAATCAAGGAATTCAAACTAGGTTTTTGGTTAATCTGATAGGCACTAAACTTGTCCAAGAGAGCTGAAGAGAGAGATTGAGTGAATTGTTCAAGTGCTGAATGTACTCTGGACAGTGACCAAGGAGATAACATATGATAATGACATGAAGGAATAGTGTGTCATATATTCACAGGAGTTTGAGCATCACATAAGACATATTTATTTAAGAGGGAGGCAAAGCTGGAGGCAGCAAGAAAAATTCTGACCATTCTCTCCCAAGCTGCCCTCATTCTTCAAATGCTATGGAACATGAGGAGAAGGAGAAAAAGCAGCTCTTATTTGAAAGGCCACATAGAGAGCAAGATTGAGAGTCCATGTGGATGATCAAGCAACCTAGGAATGCTGGGAAGGTGTTTTGTGAAAAATCCATGGCTGGGGGTTTAGGGAAGATTCCCTGAGACAAGGATTTAGTTAAAGAATAGGCAAAAAGGGCAGGGCTGGGAGGATAACTACAGAATTTGAATTAATGACTGGTAGAAGACAGGTGAGTGGAGAAGCATGTATGCATTTTGAGGGCTGGCCCAATATAACCATTCCTGGTAATTCAGACATGGGAATTTATTTAAACTCACCTGTCCATTTCATTTTTCTGCTAGATCCACAACAATATTTATTCTGTGCTTTTCAAATAATACAAGATGGCACCATTTTTTAAAAGTGCATATTCAAATTGTTTTTAAGATTTTGAGTTTTGTGGGATGTCATTGCAAAATCTGTGAGAATACAGTGGATTCAGGGTGCTCATTTGTAATTGAAGAAATTTTAATGTGATGTTAGTGACATGGAATTCTACTGTAGTTTGATTGATATTTACTTATTTTTCCATTCTACTTAAAAATAAGCAATTGGAGGGGTGCCTGGGTGTCTCAGTCGGTTAGCATCTGCCTTAGGCTCAGGTTATGATCCCAGGGTCCTGGGATCGAGCCCTGCGTCAGGTTCCCTGCTTAGCGGGGACCTTGCTTCTCCCTCTCCCTCTGCCTGCTGCTCCCCCTGCTTGCGCTCACGTGTGCTCTGTCTCTCTGTCAAATAATTTTTTTTTAATGTTAAAAAAAAAAAAAAAAACAATGAGAGAGGCACCTGAATGGCTCAGTTGGTAAGCGTCCAACTCTTGGTTTTGGCTCAGATCACTATCTCAGGTCGTGAGCTTGAGTCCTACATTGGATTGGGCTCATGCTGAGTGTGGAGCCTGCTTAAGATTCTCTCTCTCTCTCTCTCCCCCTCTCCAGCTTGTGTGCACTCTGTCTCTCTCTCTCAAAAAAAAAAAAAATGCAATTGGAAAGATCCAGTTGGTTGACCGGCTGCTCTGAATATGTTACAGGGAAATATTCCAATTACTAAGGTGATTTTATACAATCCTTTGAAATGATAGTACATTATTTTAATTTTATTTTCCCTTAGTTTATCATCAGTATTTCTTTATGAACCTTACTCCATTTCTTAGCCCATCTGCCAGATCTCTTTTGTGGAGTAGTTGCAACCACAAGTTAGGTTTACAAAATTTCACTGGTTTTAAAGGTCAACATGTAAATGAACTAATTAGGTCAATGCAAATCACCGTAGCACTTTCCGTTACAAACCTCACACCTTTTAAATTCTTTCTGAATTAAATAATGAGCCATATTGTTAACAGAGCTGGCATAACATAAAAAAAGATATTAAATACTTAAGACTCCTAGATAAACAGAAAACTCATTTGCAGATATTTTACAATGATAAAATAATGCATAAAATTATAAGTATAAGATTTACACAGTACAATATTTACAAAATGGAAATGTAACCTTAGTGCTGAGAAGAACAGGAAATTATAAAATGGAATTGAAAGGACTCAAGGAAATGGAACCAACTCTCCATTTGTCTAAAAAGAAATTCCCTTTCTGCTCTCTAAAAAAAAAGTTTCTTAAAACAACAAATGAACAGACAATAAACTGAAGTAACCCAATCTCAAACAGTATAAAAATTTCTATCATCTTAAGTATCTCTATTATTTAGAAATAGTTGAGGTTTTGTTGCATTAATTACTTTTGCTCTTAGTAATTTTGCATGCCATAAAGCAGAACATATAAGTATATACATGTATGTAAATATATGTGTAGATATAGCTGAGCTATATATTGACTTAAGAACAGGTGGTATAAAAAACAACTCTTCAACCCTTTTAGCTGCAGTATGGATAACTGTTAAACAGGCCTATCTTAGCTATGGTTTTGCTTTCCACAGTTTTAGTTGTCTGTGGTCAACCAAAGGCCAGAAGGAGATGATTCAGTAGTAGCCTAATGCTATATAACAATGCCTAAATGGTTTACCTCACTTCGTCTTATCACATAGGCCTTTTATCATCTCACATCACCACAGGAAGTGAGTATATTACAATATCTTGAAAGAGAGAGAGACCACATTCACTAAACTTGTATTACAATGTTATAATTATTCTATTATTAGCTATTGTTCTTAACCTTTATTGTGACTTACTTATAAATTAAGTTTTATGTACATATGGGAAAAACATGGTATGTATAGGGTTTAGTACTATCCATGGTTTCAGGTATCCACTGGGGTTCTAAGAAGGTATACTCCGAGTCAAGAATCCTGAATTACTTTATTTCTTAGAATATTTCCAAGGATGGATATTAAATTTAACTATTTGCAACTCATGGGTAGCTTATAAATCGATTTTAATACCTGCAAAATGGTTTTTTTTAATGTTGAGAAAGTTGAGTGAATAAAATACTAATGGTCATTTCTATTTCTGATATTATATATAAGCTATTGAATAAGTTCCATTCTTAGTCTTGTATCAGAACTAGAAGTAGGAAACCCCTTTTCCTTTCTTTTCCTACTTTGAGCATTTCAAAGACACCAGATGCCTTTTATTTTGATATACAAGTGAATTCATCCCTAAAAATATAGTGAAATGGACGTAATTTTCCTCATGGTATCTACTAATCTATGAGTTCTCTATAGAAGTTCCATTTTTTTTAAGTCTTGAGTGTTTTTATTTTTAAAATATAGTGAGATTTTAAAAAGAATAACAAATGAGAGAGTAACTTATAATATATTAATTCATGCAACAGCAGCTGCCTCTTTTGCTATTAGAGTGTGCTTATGTTCTCAGTTTGGGTGAGAGAGCTCATGTGAGCACACTTCTCTTGTAAAAGAGACAGCTGCTGCTGCATGTATTAATACATATCAAATGGCTCCAGAGTAAACAAAATGCTATAAATTACTTGAAGCTTTCTGCTGACGTCATGAACCCTGAGACGACAGGAGGGCCGATGAGGTTCTTCTCCTTCTATGTGACATCACTGCAATAACAGAGCTAGGGAATGGATTTCAACATTTTGTTTTTATTTGCTGACCTTAAACAGGTCATCCATAAAACTGTTCACGTGCTTCTTAGTTGATTCACAGAAAGCATAGAGCTGCCTTATTTTAAGAAGTTCAGTTTGTAATCTTTAGCCCTTCATTTTTTTGGTCCTTCACTGATACATTCTCAGGTCCTTGCTAAACGGTGGTGCCAATAGAATTCCCAGTGCACAATCAGAGCTGACCCGTTCTTTCAGAAACTGTGATGTGGAAGGGAGACAATGAACAAACAAACAAGTGAAAAATGCAGCAAATGGCAAAGCAGCTGGTGTACCTCAGGAAAACCTTTAAGTTTACTTACCCAGACCCTTCTATGTCAGGCTCTGGAATGCAGGTTGGTCAGTGGATGTCCTGTTGCTAAGTTCATCATCTTGCTTATTTGTGAAGGTATTCTTGAAAGCATGGTGGGTTTAACTATATTACTAACTTACATTTATATTGTTTACTATATGAAATATGCTATTTTTGACAATCACACAAAACCAGGCAAGTAGATCATAATATTTACATTCACAGGTAATTTAAGAATGTATTTAAGCCTTGTAAAAGAACATTTCCCATTTCTATTATATTAAGAACAAACACATTAAATCTTCGAGGAACAAAGAAATATTTTTCAGACACTTTGCATTTCTATTATATATTTTGATAAGGGAAAACCTCTTTTTTCTGTCCTTTTCTTATGGGTATTTCAATAAATTCACTTAATAAAACAAGTAAATTCATGGTTCTGTAAAGGTAAACACATATATTTGTTAATCTTAAGATGCCTGTAGAAATAGATAAAGAAGGTTGTTAGTATCTGACCACTTTTTGTTAATCAGGATTGGGAGTTCTAATGGCTTAGAGGAAATTTTGTATCCTGGTAACCTCTGGACATTCTAGATACACTAAAGCTTATAGTTCAAGGAGAAACCATTATTAAAGATAAAAAGAAGTACCTGATTTGAAATAATTCCTAGATTTCTTTACTATCTAAAGGTTGGTTTTCTCTCTCTTCTTTCCACCTTTCTTTCTTTCTTTCTCTCTTTCTATCTTTTACTATCTAAAGGTTGGTTTTCTCTCTCTTCTTTCCACCTTTCTTTTCTTTCTTTCTTTCTTTCTTTCTTTCTTTCTTTCTTTCTTTCTTTCTTTCTTTCTTTCTTTTCTTTTCTTTTTTTTTAAAGCAATGAATAAATTAGAAACCATACCTTTGTTCTAAGAGCCTAATTCCAAAGACATCCTAATAGAATGTCATAGGTCATGTGTAAGGCATTGTAATGCAGATCTGCAAATCTATATCTCACATAGACGTGAGCCTCCACTGCTACAGATGAGTGCAGACCCATCCCTTTAATGGCCAGGGAAAGCAACAAATCCCCTACCTTAATTTCTTCTTGGAAATACTCTGCAGAAGCTTCCTCTAAGCTGCAAACTTTTCCAAATTCTCCTAAATTGAAAATATCTCTACAATTTTATTATATTATCCTTCAATTGTTGCAAAAGACCATTTCAAATGCTATATTAATTACATATGGAGACACATTTCCTTATTCATATTGAGTCAAGGCCAAATAACAAAAGGAATCATTTCTAATGCTTGCAATGAGATCTGTCTCCTAATCAGAAATGGATGTTAGAAATCATTTCATTCAATCTCCTTATTTCTCATACAAGGAAACTGAGGTCCAGTGTGGTAAAAATAATTTAATCAAGGTCAGGCTTTTATTATTGGATATTCTCTTCACTTGTAGTTTTTCTTGGACTCCCAATACTTTTTTTTTTAGAAAAAAAATAATAAAATGATATGATGAGCTTTGCCCTAGTATTGGCTAAAGAAGGGCTATCATTTTGAGTACTGATTGCTTTTAGTTTTGTTTCTTCATCATTGCTATGCTAAAAAACCCTTGAAAAGAGATGTCCCATCTGCGCTGAAAGATCCTGCATAAATAAATAACAGCTCTCACCCTAAAGGATAATGTAATACTATTAGAAAGGTCTATTAAATAGATACTGATTTTTAATAAAATATTTGGCTAGTAAATGATTCACTAGTAAGACCAGTGATGATGTGTGACCCTACCTCATGTAAAATAAGAAAGATTCACAAAACTTTGTTTTCAAAAAGTTTTCAGAGTGAATTGTATTAGAAAATAGAAAAAAAAATAATGATTTTCAAATGAACTGCTTTAAGTAGTGCCTCTTTTCTGTTAATTAATTACTGAATTAATATAGAATGATTTCCCCAAAAGAAAAGATTTCTTAAAGAAAAAGAAACATACGTTTATCCATCATTTTTATTTTCTAAATTCCATATTTATCTATCTGGAAATTTTAAGGGTAAATGAAATGGACAAAGGGATAGATTGGAAACAGCGGGTGGAACCTACTTAAAGGCTATTAGAATCATCAGGATAGTGCATGGCAATTTGGGTGCATAAACTTCAAAGTGCTTACATTATTTTTTTTTTTAACAAGGTGGAAGCACAAAGTTCTTGGCTCCTGTTGGTGCTTATGGTGGGCTAGAAAAGTTCTGTCCCACCAAGGAGGCGGGCATTATGAAGAGGATTAGAAAGGATTTCAAGAAAAGGGTGATGTGGGGGAGGGGAATGTCACCCTGCACAGAAAAAAAAAAAAAAATCAACAAAGGGGAAGAGAGAGCCTGCCAGCTGCCCAGCTCCATTTCATGTTGAGAGGCTCCCCAGCTGTTCCCTAAAGGCTCCAGTGAGAATCCCTAGACACCGTTTTGCTCTTTTCCAAGGATTCCCATCACCAAGTGCCTGTTCCCCCCAAGAAGGGATAACATTTGGAGGGAAACATGGGCACAAAGATGTAGCATGTATTTCAGGTGGGATTTATATAGATTCACTAAGATGTTTGGGAGATTAAAATGAACTGAGAACTATGTGACATACCCGGTGCCCTTGGAAATTCTGTAAGTTGGGAAAATTACCTGAATCTCAATTTCTCACTACTGTGCATGGTTCTGTTTTATTAAAAAATTTACAAATATATTTGAAAATATTCTGTTTGAGAATGGAATATTTCCATTGATGATCTGATTGTCTTGTCACTCAGTAGCAATGACAATTTAGTAGGTAGCCCCAAGGACACTAAAATTACTATATCTAGTAGTTTGTAGACAAAAGCAATTGGTGAATATGCCCATAGCAGGGTGTGTGTGTGGTGGGGAGGAATAGGAGAGAAGCTCCCTTCTCTCAACATAAAAGGACTTGGATGGATGATAAACTTAATTTACTAAGGGTAGATATATATATGTAGATATATATCTATATATATCTCTACATTGCTCTTCTGGGACCACCTACACATTAGGAGTCCTTTTGTTAGCTCTGAGATTATTTATTATTGATTCAGTTTCTACAGAAACCAATACTATAAACTACTGAGTCCATCAGAAATTGAATACTACTAACCATTATTTTTTATACCTTATATTAAAAGTTGTTTCTATTACAGATTTTAAACTTCAAAATTCATATCTTTAAGTGTGATATAACATTTTAAGAAATAGTTACTTTGTTGTTCAAAGAATGATAAATGTATGCTATTGTTAGTTAAAATTTTTATTTTCTTCTTGTTATTTTAACTATATAAAATATGTCATTGTTTTAATTTGGGTTAGAAGAACAAAGCAGCTTCATTCAATTGAGAAATTAATTATAACACTCCAGAACAGAGTCCTTACCTTTATTTTTATTTTTTTTTGAGTCCTTACCTTTAAGCCAAATTTTAAAATGCTGTCCTTCTCCAATATTAATCTGCTTTTTGGTGCCTTGTATTTCTCTTTATAATTTTTACAGGTACTTATGAAATTTCATAGAGAGAAGCTTCTCTGATTACCTACTGAAGGTTTGAAGGTCCAAATTTTTCATTTGGTAATTCTTATTTCATAGTTGGGAAAACTGCAGCACCCAAAAGTTAAGTGAGTTCATCCAAGACATTCAATTACTGAACTTGGAACAAGAGGCCAGGTCTTTAACTCTCCTAAGAATTCTGTAATCTATCCTTGACAATCCTCAGGGGATTCTTTTCCTTGCTCTAGGAAGAATTAGTTATATACCCTTATTGAAGTTACCCAACTGTGACTTCAGGTTGGCTTTGATTTTGGAGAACTATGGGTAAACTTAGAAAGTTACCCCATTAGTTCCCTAAAGAGTCTTATGGAAGGATTAATTGAAGAACAGCATGGTGGAGTAGAAAGACCATAAGATTTAGCATCAGGCAGAGCTGTGTGGGTTAGGATCCTGGTTGGTTTTGTTTTGTTTTTAAAAATTTTTTTTTTTTTTTTTTATGGCTTGTAGTCACTGATGAAAAACAACTGAAATCTGCTAAGATTGTTTCCCCATAGCCATGTCTGATTAGATCATAAAAGGTATATAATCCACTTCTATGGTGAATATCTAATTGAAATGTGTGTTTCCTTCCTGATTGAGCTGCTTGGTCAATCCTCAGGTATCCTCTAGGATGTGCGTCATTTGGGGGACATAAGTGAAAATGTTTAACCCAAATCCCAGGATAAGTGCCGTATTCTGGCCTCATTTTAGGCTTCACTTTGCCAGCCTAGCTGGCTTGTGAACTCTTAAATCCCCTCCTGGTACATTAAGAATTGATATTTGGTGATTAAATACAGCATCCCAAACTACCTTTTTGCTTGCGCTATTTCAAGGGTAATTGCTTATGGTGTCCCAAATAAAGCAGACCAAACCCTAAACAGCAGTCAGATTATTAGTTCTGCAGCATGAAGAGTAAGTAGATGGTGAAAAATCATGAGAGAATTCTGAAGAGAGTTTTGAATGGACTCTAGCCATGCTGGCCAAGTCTGCTCATTAATTGCATAAGTTGTTATTTTTTTCAAATATATATAGATACTGATGGGCTGGTTGCAATGTAATTAATTTAAAAGTGCTACTAAGTTTATATAGCACTTTGTCTTCATCTCAACAGGTACTAGAAGGACAATTACCATCATGTGGTGGGTGATCCATGAAACTGGATCGGTTTTATTTTTTAATTTTTGTTTATTTATCTTTTTTATGGTTTTATTTTCACTTCTTTCATTGAAAAAGTGTGAGATCCAATAGTATAGTAGAAAGAAATTTGGCCTAGAATTTTAGAGATGCTGGTTTGAGTCTTGGCCGTGCCACTTACAAACCACACGACCTTCATCAACTTTCTTTTTCTTCGGTATTTTTTCTTCATTAGGGAAAATAGCTAAATAAAAGTTTTTTACCCATATCATTAATATTTAGTATATGAGAAAATTTTGTAATAAGTAAATTATCAAAGTAGTCTTATCCAAATAGAATGACAAGCTCTATTTGGGACTGAAAATTGAACAAGTGGTTTTGAAAAATTATTTGTGCATTACTCTTTAACATTTCAAAGACATTTTTATTGAGTACTCTACTTATGATGAGCTAGGCAGTTAACATCAAAGGCTAAATTGTTACTTTAGGAAAATTCTTATATTTTTTAAAAGAGATTTTATTTATTTATTCATGAGAGACACAGAAAGAGAGACAGAGACACAGACAGAGGGAGGAGAAGCAGGCTCCATGCAAGGAGCCCAATGTGGGACTCAATTCTGGGAATCTGGGATCATGCCCTGGGCCAAAGGCAGATTCTCAACTGCTGAGCCATACAGGCATCCCCCAAATTCTGATATTTTAACCATAATTACAAAATAAAATTTTCAATTCAAATTGATTTTGAATGCCTGAATCAAACTTTCCCCTAGCCTTGTCCAGAGGCCTCTTGCTATTTTCCATATGACCATATCATCCATAGATGGTCCAGACTTTGTCAGTGACTTACATCTTAACATAAATATCACACGTTTACATATGTATATGTGCAGTAAATATAACTTTCTAATGTTTCCATTTAAAAGTCTTCAGGCTGAGTATAAACACTGCAATCTAATAATTCTTGTCTGTAATTCACAGTGCGAGGGTAACTGGTGTAGAAATTTGAGAAAATATTATTCATTTTGCATTCAGATACTGTTGTCTTAAATATCTCAAATGCTCCCAGCACATTACTTATATTAACTCAATTAGGACTCATGACAACTCAGATGAGGTGGGTACTATTATTTTTCCCCTTCTTACATTTAAGATAATAATAACACAGAGAGATTAATAATTTGGCCAAAACAGCTTCTAAGTGGTACAGCCAGAGTTTCACTCAGTTTGGTTGCTGAGTCTGTCCTCTTAATTGCAATGTTCTGACTTATTGAATACTTACAACCGGCCAGATCCTGGGGGTTCTAAATTCATTACTGATAAAAAGCCACAATCCCCAAAGTAACCCAGCTGAGGAGTGGAAGAGCGGAGTCCAATCAATTTCTGTCTAACTTCGATTAAGCCTCTGTTTGTGTGCAGGTATAATTAATAAAATCTTTATTGAGATATCCTTCACATACCATAAAATCCATCCTTTTATAAATCTACAATTCAGTGATTTTTAGGATATCCACAGTTGTTCAATTGTTACAGTACTATAATTTTAGAGTATTTTTATTACTCCCAAAAGAAACTTGTATGCATTAGCAGTCACTCCTATTTCTCTGTCTGTCTAGGCCCTGGAAAGCACTAATTTGCTTTCTGCCTGTATGGATTTTCCTATTATGGAAATTTCATATAAATGGAATACAGTATGTGGGGTGTGTGTGTGTGTGTGTGTGTGTGTGTGCATGACTAGCTGTATTCATTTTAGCATAATGCGTTGAGGGTTGATCCATGTTGTAGCATGCTTCATTCTTTTTTTATTGTTAAGTAATATTCCATAATATAGATATAAAACATTTTGTTATCCACTCATCGGTTGATGGACATTTAGATTATTTCCACTTTTTGGTGATTTTGAATAATGTGGCTATGAGCATTTGTGTATACATTTTTGTGTGGACACGTGTTTTCATTTGTCTTGGTTATATACCTAAAAGTATAATTTCTGGATCATACTGTTACTCTATGATTAACTTTTTGAGGAATTTTCAGAAAGTCCACAGAATCTGCACCACTTTACATTCCTACCAGCAGTGGATGTGGTGCTCTACTTTCTCTATATTCTTGCCAAAACTTATCACTATTTTTTAAATTATAGCCAAACTAATGAGAATGAAGGAGCATTGCATGATGGTTTTGTGCATTTCCCTATCACCAAATGATGTTGAGGATACTTTCATGTGCTTCTCAGCCATGTGTGTACTTTCTTTGGAGAAATGTCTATTTAGATCTTTTACCCATGTTTTAAATGGGTTATTTACCTTTTTTATTGTTGACTTGTAAAAATTACTTATGTATTCTGGTTACAAGTCCCTTATCAGACATATAGTTTGTAAATATTTTCTTCCATTCTATGGTCTTTTCATTTTCTTTTCTTTAAGTTTTATTTATTTTTCTTTTCATTTTCTTACTGGTGCCCTTTGACATTCAAAGGTTTTTAATTTGATAAAGAAAAAATTATTTTTTTCTGGCTTGTGCTTTTGTTGCCATATCTAAAAAACTGTCACTAACAAAGTCACAAAAATGTTATGTTTTTAAGAGCTTTATGGTTTTAGCTCTTATATTTAAAACCTGTGGTGTTTGGGGTTTTTTAGACAATGTGAAGTCTTAGAACTTTTGACAGAAACACACGTCCTTTTGGTCACTTTCATTCTCAATAATGGAGGATCAGGATATTTCTAACAACTATTTTGTTCCTTATTAAGGCTTACCATGGCTTTCTGGGTTACTTTACTGTAGCTTTGAATAGAGCTTCAAAGTTTGTGTTCTGGTGAGTATTGTTGCATCCATTTTCCTTCTCCAAAAGGTAAGAAAGACATAATAGGAGCAAGGCCTAAACTTTTGATGAGCTTGTAACCTTTCTCCATTTTAAGTTTTTGGGTCTGCATCTACATTTACTCTTCAACTTTGAGTAAGATAAATAGTGGCAGATGTTCCTCTGCTGCCTGGTGCTTGCAATAGGCTCTTGATGCCTGGAGTATCGAATGCAACTGAATGCTCGGTGGTGTACATAGGAATTGGGAGCAGAGGGAGACAGAAAGGTTAACAAATTAGAACACAAATAATTTTCTCATGTTTATATCTTTCTTAATATGCCATTTAAAGAAGTCTTTACTAAAAATATAATAAATTAAAAAAATAAAGAAGTCTTTACCAATGATTAGCTGTAGGAAAGCGTGAACATTTCAAAGGGTCAAAATGACTCTGTGGAAAGTGTGAATATTTCAAAGGGTCAAAATGACTCTGTGGATTTGTCTATGCATGCTCAGCCTTATTTATTAATTTATTTATTTATTTATTTGTATGTTTGTTTGTTTGTTTATTTGTTTCAGCCTATTTCAGTCACATCTTTGAATGTCCATTTGGCATGTGAGCTCGGAAATGACATGGGAAATGACCTGGTACTTTGAATACTGGTTCTTGGGTGTAATTCTTGGGTGTAGTTCTGACTAATCCAAATTTTCCATCTATAAAACATGATTACTTTTCTTTTTCATTCCAATGACATTATATCAAGAATATATAAATTAAAAATGGCTTCAATTCTGATGCTATTCTGGAAGAATAGCTTCCTTCTTCAAGTAAATCTTTATAATATTATTCGTTTTGTTCCCATGCTAAACACTTTGAAATTCCTATAAAATAGCATTATTTATTTTTATAGTGTTAAATGGCATTAATTTTGACTCTAAGTGAGTGTTCTAGTATGGACCTCTAAAATACAATGTATTTAGGATACAGAACATGATATTAAACTTGGATTTAAGAAAAATATCCCAGAGCACCCTAAAATACAATACACGAATATGGTCTTATGTTCTTTCTTACAGATTTATCTAAAGATATGTCTTAATATTTTGTTTAGTCTTTTTAAAGCACTTTTAAAATAATAGCCATTTACTTTGTAAAGTAAGTATTCTGTAGAATAATAGAAGTGAATGTCAGGGAATTATTAAACCCGTTATTCACAATCTACATAAAAATGCTTATTTTTAGAAAAAGGAATTTTATAAATTTAAGATATTAAGTATGAAAGTCAATGATTATCTTAATTTCTATAATTATTTCAGAATTCCTTAAATAATAACAATTTTCAGTGAGATACAAAAATAATGATATACATAATATCAAATCAAGTAGTTTTCTTCATCATCATTTCAGAATAAAGATTTCTACTTTTTTTCATCTAAAGTCAGAAAATTCAAATGAGCTACATACAACTTGGTTGCCTCATAATTTGCAATGGAAAGCAGGATTATCTTGATATATTTTTAACCAGAGTGGTAGCAGACATATGAATTCCAGTCTAGAAACCTGCTGTACATTCCACTATATTCAGTCCAAAATGTATAAAAATAAGCCTTTTTTAAGTGCACACACACACACACAATGGTAATTGCAATGTACATAAAATCTGTCAAAGCTCCAATTTCCAATATTCCAATGAATATCAAAAGAGTCCAGTATTTCTGACTTTGACAAATTGCAGATGAGGTTTTATTCATTAAGAGGGGCTGCTAATGTTTATTTAAATGCAATTTACTGTTGCATTATTGATTAGCTACTGCAAAATTATCTTACAAGGAGCACGTGTGGCAAGAAGATTTCAGGTTGAGAGCGGATTTATCTAGGGAAGGCCTGTAGGCTTGATTTAGGCCCCAGGACATGAGAGTTTTAATTTATCTGGAAAGAAAGGCCTGGTGGAAGGTTTGCTTTGTTTGCATTTAGACAGCAGATGAAAGGGGTTTTGATGTTGAGCTGGGAGAAAATGGCTGCCACTCTTGTTATTCACGCAGAGAATTCAGCAAAAGAGAAAAAAAATCTATTACTAGGCAAGATAAAACAAGCCTTTTCTTACCCTCAAATCATTTTTTTGAATCGAATATATGGCTCTAGTTATCTTCCAAAGAAGAAATAAAAATTTTAAATGTTGGCTGTTATCTTAAATCTTAAAGAAATTTCCATATTGCATTTATTACTAAACTTTCACTTTATATTATGGTTCTATATACTTTGGTGGAGTCCTTGTGTCTTAAGTGTCTTAAAATGGGAACTTAATTTAATAAAGGAAGCAATTCTAAACTTAAATATTTTAATAAAAAATGAAGAAACGGACGTTTTATATGTTCTTTTTGAAAAGAGATAGTAGAACCAGTATTTAGGTAGAAAGTCTGTTAGAAATACAAATAATACATTATTGATTCTGCGAGATAGACACATCTGTCCTAAGAAGTAAAGCTTTTTCGTGCTGATTTATTTTAGCTTAATCACTATGAATATATTAACGGTAAGACAAAGCCATAAGGATTGTAGTAGTAATCCTAATGTAACTAATAGTATTTCTATGCATGTATATGTAAGGATCACAAATGGATCAAAAAGTTATAAAATGAAGAAAATGAGTTCCAAAAAAATTCATGAAGTCTATAAAGCAAAATGTTCATCTCACAGCCTGATTGTATTAAGAAAACAGCATAAACATCTTATATTTCTTGCCCAGATAACTGGTATCTATTTCCAGCAAGTAGTGAGATTTCATTTATTCAACCCTCTCTATACCCAGGGTGGAGAACTAGTTTATAAGGATAATTTGGGGATTCTTTTTTTTTTTTTTAATCATTTGAAGCTGTGAAATACATATGGTGAGAGCTAATGCTCAAAACTCCTAACTCCTCTATGTGGAGGTTAGTTATCAGTTTGCTATTCCTAAGAATCCCATGATAACTATTTTGAATATATGTCAACTAACCACAAGAATTTAGAAGATGTCTCATCTGATCAGTAAAATGTATGAATTGGATTTCAATATGCAATGATGTGATACCTAAATCTAGACTCTGAAATGTTATCATTCAGAAGACATTTCAGCTGGCTTATTATTCTACAGGAATCAATTTCATAGGCAGCATTCTGCATTGAGAAAGAAGCAGAAAAAAACTTTCTCTGTGTGATTTGGGGCCACAAATGAGAGTGACAGCAACAAGAATTATGTTTTCCTTTGGGGGTTATACCATTGAAGACACACTGATGACGACTGAGTATCAATTCTGACAACCTGAAGGTTAATTACTTACCCCATATTTCGGGTCTGCCAGAATAGGATACTGCTCTGCATTTATTTACAGAAACTTGAAGTACTCACTTTTTTTTAATGTTGCTTATAGTAAAGCAACACTAATGACTTCATAATTGTTTTTTTTCCCTATGTAATTCTTAGTTTTGATTTCCCTTTTAGTTAATTTTCTCTTCTGTTCTTGCTCAAGGAGGCTCTTGCTATTTTTCCTCTTCACCTTCAGTTCTTGGCAAACAGCATAACACTTCAGAAGAACACTTAGCTCAGAATAAGAGCAATTAAAAAATAAAGCACACTAGATGTTATGTGGTCCACTTCCAGATACACTAGTACATTGCTCCATTTGTCTTTCCAACATGAAACTGGGTACAGATTTGGACTACAAAATAAAACCATTGGGAACAAGAGATTAAGCAAGGTAATTCTAAAAGAGAGATTTATTTAAGATGCTGTTAATGAAACATAATCTATTAAATTGTACTAGTTTTATTTAAAAAGAAGAAATGTGGTGGTTGCATGACTATGCTGCTTGGGTCGATATTTAACTTTTTTAAGCTCTCTGAAATTTTTTACACACCAAAGTGCTCTAAGGAAAAAAAAAGAAAAAAAAAGAATTAAGAATTAAGGGAAAAAAAAAAAAAGAATTAAGGGAGAAAACTAAGCTTTAAGAAACATTAGTTAATATGCTGATATCCTAAAATAAATAAAAGGATGACAAATAACAACCAGCAAGATAACCCATTAAGAAAATATGTTTGCTCATTCATTCATTCAACAAATATTTACCACTGAGCACCTCGCACATGTCAGGACTATTCCTTATGTGGGTCTCCAGAATATTAAAACTTCTATTCTAGGTGAGAAGCTGGATGATAAGTGGATGTAGAATACTGGGTTTTGAATAGTTGATTTTTATAAATCCTGTCCAATGCTAAAACATCTATGATGACTTCCCCTTTGTTTTCTCTTGAGTTTATTTTGGCAGAAGCTCAGGGACCTTTGCCATATTTTTCCATTTGTTTGTACTTGGATCTCATGGCTTTTCGACTGAGTGAGGACTTTCATATTCTTAGAATTTGGAGAATGGTTCTGCAGGATGATTTTTTTTTTCTGTCAAATAATCCAAGATTTAGAATGGACATTGGGGATGGTTAAACAAATTCACACTGAACATAGTCATCCTGTATGACTATCAAAAAATAGGCCCCTGAATCAAAAACTATAGTAGAAGGAAACTTCTTCCACAAAAAGTAATGGGGTTGTTGAATAGAAAGAAATGGTCACCCTTTCTAAGCCAAATAGAATTTTTGTAAATCGTAAGATTTTGAAAATTAAAAAAAATAATAAAAATAAAAAATGGTGAAACAGATGCTGAATTTCTTTCTTAACTCTATTCTACAATATTTGATTTAAGTTAGTGGCCCGTATTTTTTATACCTTAAAATTGAATATAAAGATATTTCAACATAATGTCTAATATATAATAAAACTCAACAGATAATATACAGCACTTATTTTCATATGTAATTATTCAGCTATGTCTGGTATCTCAACATTTTTGATAAAAAAGTTTGGGAAGGTACCCAGAGAGATGAAAGCATTTGGATTTCTCAAGATGATAATGCTGTGACCATTATTTCTACTACTACTTCTACTATTATTTTTCTATTATCTCTATTTCTATTCATTTCATTAATGTGGTCACTATTTTGTATCATACAGAATGATTTATAATTCTCCATTGAAGTATGTCTTTTTGTTTTCTACCATCAGGCCTGTTGCTGTCTTTGCATGGCCAGAGAAAGAGTACAGATAGAGTTCTGTATACTGTATGACTGAATATTTGAAATTTATAAATCAAGCTAATAAACTCTTCTTTTTTTTAATTTTATTTATTATATATATATATATATATATATAGAGAGAGAGAGAGAGAGAGAGAGAGAAACAGAGACAGAGACACAGACAGAGGGAGAGGCAGGCTCCATGCCAGGAGCCCAACGTGGGACTCAATCCCGGGGATCCAGGATCACACCCTGGGCCAAAGACAGGCGCTAAACCACTGAGCCACCCAGGGATCCCCTAATAAACTCTTCTTTAAAACTTTTTATTCTACTTTCTGGGCAAATACACCTTCATAGGAACCTAGAAGGTTAGGTTTAAATTTAGAATTTTCAGACTCCTTTACTCTGAACACCAAGACATGGAGAGACTGGCCCTTGGTCCCCCACAGCCTGACCCCTTATTACTCTCACTGTGTCCCAACTACAGGAATGTGTACACACCAGTCTGAACTTCCAAGCTCTATTCATGCCCATTATCCAGGCCTTCAGCTACAGCCACTCTTTGACCATTCCTCAGGCTTATCAGTAGTGTGGTTTGCCTTAATTCAGACCAATAGTAGTACAGACCATGCAAGCAGACATGGGGATATTGTGGAGTGCCAATTCCCTTGAACATGATACAGAGGTGGAGTAAATTCTCTAGCTTGATGTATTCCTTTGGTCCCATGGACCTGTCACCCTGTTAGGAGGGCTAGAGTGGGTCTTCTAAAACCTTGCCCACATAGAAGCATGTTACTTTGCAGCATCTAATTTGCAGACTGCCAAATGACATCATTTTTCAATTTTTAGTTATTTGTATTATAATTTGTGTTGCAATGAACATTCTGGAACATGTGTCTTGATGCTCACGTGCAAGGATTTATACCTAAGAACAGAATTGCTGAATCTAAAGGTATGAATATCTTTGACTTTACCAAATAGTGCAAAATTGTTTTCCAGGGTGATGTACCAATTTACACTTTTACAGTGGTGCTCTAATTGTGACATAACCTTACAAGGTTTCTCAGGGTATATGAAACTATACTCCCCAAAAATTGAAGTAATGTCTTTACAAATTTGTCCAAAGGTGCCATATGAATTGCTAGTGACTGACCAGGATTGTTTATGTAGTCTTATCTCACATTGTGGCTTATATGTTGACTTTTATCTTGTTGTGAGGACAGAAGTTCTCAATTTTAATGTAGTCAAATTGATTGATCATTCCATTTATGGCTTGAGGTTTTTCCCCTTATTTAAGAAACTCTTCTTCACTGTGAGATCATAGTTATTTTTTATATTATTTTCTATAAGTTTTATTACCTTGTTTATTACATTTAAGTCTTTAATGTGTCTGGAATTGATTTTTGTGTGAGATATGAGTTAAAGGTCTATTTTAATAAAAAAAATAAACAAAAATATTGAAAGTACCATTAAATTTATAAACCAATTTAAAGAGATCCTTAGATTACAGTCTTCCAATAAATGAGCATGATGTATATCTTTCTAATTATTTAAGTCTTCTTTAATGCTTATAAAATATAAAAATATTTTTTAAAATTCTCCAAGAATTTATTGCATAAATTTTGTTAAATGTATTTCTTGATACTTCATAGTTTTGATAGTATTATAACTGTTGCATTTTTAAGATTACATTTTCTAACTGTATGATTCTGACATACAGAAATGCAATTGACTTTTTAAAAATTTTACTTGAGAAAGAGAGTGTGGGGGAAGGGCAGAGGGAGGAGTCAGAGGGAATCTCTAGCAGACTCTCTGCTGAAGGTGGAGCCCCTGAATGGGGCTCAATCCCATGGCTCTGAGGTCATGACCTGAGCCAAAGCAAGAGTCAGATACTCAACTGACTTAGTCATTCAGGTGTCCCACAATTGATTTTTGTATTTTAGATTTCTTTTATTAATCTAGAGAGGCTGATAATTCTTCCCGTTGATTCTATTTATCTTAAGAAGTGTATCATCTGTATGTTAAAGAAAAGACAGTCTTGATTCTTCCTTTTTAATTCTTATATATTTCTTTTCTTGTCCTACTGCACTGTATGTTGTTGGATAGAAGTGGCAAAGGATTAGGCATTATGTGTTCTTGATCTTTACCACTCAAGTTTTACTAGTAAGTATGATATTTGATGCAAGTTTTGGGTAGATAATACTTATCAAACTAATGAAATTTTCTTCTATTCTCAAGTATTTTTTTGTAAGTGTTTTTGTCATGAAATGAATGTTAAATTTTATCAAATGCTTTTTCTGTAACTATTAAGATTAATATGTTATTTCCATTAATTGATTAATATGATGAACTAAATCAATTGACATCTAATATTAAATAACTTTGCATTGCTGGGATAAACCTAGCATAATAATGATGCTTTCCCTTTTTAAAAAAATCTGTTGTATACTTGCTTTCCATTTTATTATTTTTGCATTTATCTTCATTATTTTCTTCCTTCTTTATTTTTTGGTTTTATTTGTTTTTTCTTTCTATAACACAGAGATTCTTAGCTCATTTACTTTCAGTTTTCTCTATAAATATTTGAAAGTATAGCTGTGCCCTGAGGTACCATTTTAGTAGTATCCCACAGATTTTCATTATCAAATAACTTCTAAATTTTCATTTGTTTATTTGATCCATTCATTAATTAGAAGTGTGTTTCTCGGGGCACCTGGGGGGCTTGGTTGGTTAAGTGTCTGACTCTTCATTTCACCTCAGGTCATGATCTCAGGGTTCAGCAATTGAGCCCCATCTTCAGCCTTTAACCAAGATATTTAGTTTGTTTTTTTTGGTTTAATTTATTTGGTTTTATTTCTATCATTTTTTGCTTTCAATTTGATCTTCCTATATGTTTCCCTCTTATTTTGCCTCCTTTTAAGTTTATTATATAGTTTTCTCATCTAAAATTTCTTCTCTAATATTAGTTCTAATTTATACATTGTTTTTATTTTTTTAGGTATTCTCCTAGAAACTTTACATTTATTATTTTTTTAATTTATATTTTTACATTTTTTAAAATTTAAATTCAATTGGCCAACATATAGTACATCATTAGTTTCAGATGTATAATTTAATAATTCATCAGTTGCATGTAACACAGTGCATATCACATAATGTGCCCTCCTTAATGCCCATCACCCATTTACTCTACCCACCCACCCACCTCCCCTCCTCAACCCTCAGTTTGTTCTCTGTCATTAAGAGTTTATCATGGTTTGTCGTCTTCCTTGATTTCTTTTTAAATCAAATTATAAAAATACTGGCTTAACTGTTATTATCATTTTTCTGAATTATATATTAATGTTATATATTTTAATTCTATAATTTTTAATTTTGTTTTATTTTCTACAGTCAATATCAGGTTAAATATATTTGCAAATTTATTACTTTGTTATATATATTATATTATCTTATATCACGTATCAGTGTTTGTGTCCTTTTCTATCAATATATGAAAAGTATATCTTTTTTTTTTTTTTTTTTATTTATGATAGGCACACAGAGAGAGAGAGGAGAGAGGCAGAGACACAGGCAGAGGGAGAAGCAGGCTCCACGCACCGGGAGCCTGACGTGGGATTCGATCCCGGGTCTCCAGGATCGCGCCCTGGGCCAAAGGCAGGCGCCAAACCGCTGCGCCACCCAGGGATCCCTGAAAAGTATATCTTTTATAATTTTTATTAGCAAGAGTGTGTTCATTAAAAACTCTTTCAGGGATATCATTTTCTGTTTAAAAGTGACTCTTTGGCCCTAATTTTGGAAATATATTTTTGCTGGATTCAGAATTTTAGGTTTACAGTAATTTTGCTGCAGTACATTTAAGTATCATCTGTATTAGTTTTCTATTGCTGTGTAACAAATTACCGTAAACATAGCAGCTTAGACAATAATCATTCGTTAAGTCCCATTCTTTAGGTCAAAAGTCTGGCATGGTCAGTCAGATGTGTAAAAACTGAAATCAATGTACAGACTAGTCTGACTTCTTTTGGACACTGGGGAAAATTCTGCTTCCAAGCTTCTTTTTGTTATTGGCATAATTCAGTTGCTTGTGGTTGTAGAACTGAGGTTCTTTCTGATTCTTTGTAAGCTGCTGGGGGCTGCTCTCACTGATTAGAGGCTGCCCCCAGTCCAAGTGGCTACCTCTACCTATAACCAGCTATATGGTGTCCCTTGCTTCAAATCTTTAAATTCTCCTCTCTCTGATCTCTATACCAGATTTAGAATGTTCATATTACTAGGTGAGGCAGATCTTAGATAATTTCCCTATCTTAAGGTCAACTAATTTATGATCTGAGTCACATTTGCAAAATGTAAGTTACATTTCACCTCAATGTTTGATTAGTTGGGAGAAGATATGTGTCTACCTTGGACAAAGAATATTAGAATTCTGGCTACCATATTGTTATACTGACTTCTGTCTACCAATTTTCAGTTCAATTCTTATTCCTTTGAAGGTGATCTATTATCATTCTCTGACTATTGTTAAATCTTATTTTTGCTTTAGCATTTTCCTTGTCTAGAACTGAGTTTCTTATCAAATGAACTGTTTGGAATTTGTTAGATTTCCTGTGTCTGTAATCTGGTGTCTTTCCAGCTTTGGAAAATGTTCTGCCATTATCTGTTCAAATATTACTTTTCCCGCATCCCCTTTCTTATCTCCTTAAGTGCATGAAGTATTTAAGACCTGTCTATTTATCCTCCCTGACTCTTTTATTTTATAGTCTTTATCTCAAAATTTCTCTGTGGTACATTCTAGTATTTTCAGCTCCATATTCCAAGAAATATTCCCCTCTCTGCCTATGTCTAATTTGTTATTATAACTTTCCACTGAGTTTCTAATTTTAATTGATAAACTTTTATTTCTAGGACTTGACTTTTGTTTTTATGTTTATTTTTTTGTCTAACAACTCCAAATTTTAAGGTATTTATATTTATAATTGTTTCTCTTCTTCCTGCTGGCTTTCTCTTTTGATGCTTTGTTTCCTTGTGTATTTGTAATTATTATGATTTTTTTAACTCAAATACTCATATTCCTTGATGTGATGAGCATTCTTTGAAACCTGCATTGAAGGTTAATTTATTCAGAGAAAATTTACTTTTTCTTTTACTAGTTATTTGTGGGTATGGTCTTCATTCTGTAGGCTCCCTGCTTTCACTTAATTTTTACATCTGATTATGCCTTATTTTCTCACTAACTCATCAATGCATTCAACAAATGTTGAAACTATGTTTTATTCAGAATTTATTATTATTTTTTCCAGGATAAGGGTTAAACAAATTATTTAAATTGTCATACTGCCAGAAATTGAAATTCTTCAAAATGTGGTATGTGTGTATGTGTGTGTGTGTAGTATGTGTGTGTGTGTATTTACTGGCTAAAAGCTGAGAGGATAAAAAATTTTATTGAGCTTTTACTATGTTTCAAGCACTAGGGGTACAATGCTTCTTAAGCAAAATAGATACAATTCTTCTTACATGTTCATTAACTTTAAAGGCCAGTCTAGTGAGAAAAACAGACCAATCAAACAAGCAAACAAATAACTGTCAATTTGCTTCCTTCACTTCCACAGGCTATTCTGATAAAGCTTCTATCTTCCCCTGTGTTACATTTACTGTTTTTCATATTTGTTTTCCTATCTTATATATAATTCTAAATGTTTCCAGAACTTGGGGCAAATAATATCATGTTTTCCACCTACCATTTAGGATCTGCCTTATTTCCTTCTCTAAAAAAGGATAAAATAAACTTCAGGGGGACTCTGGAAATATAAAATAAATCCAGGTTATGATAAGCTTTTTGATGGTGAGAGACTGAGTCAAAGTAAGGGAGGCCCTTTTCATCCTAAGAGCTGTGTTCAGGAATTGATTATAGGACTGATATTCAAGAGGTATGCACTGTACCCTGGTATTGTTTTTCATAGGTGGTATCCCGATTTTGGAGTGTCTGTTCTAATTGGTACATGCTTGTGCTGTTATAGCCGTTGAGTATTTTGAATATTATCTCTGACTGATTGTGAATCTGAGATCCTTTTTAGTACCAATTTACACCTCACCAGCTACCTCCAGAGTCCAAAATCAACAGGAAAGGAGACACTCTACTCTTCCCTGCCCAAGTGTGGAGCCTATAGCATATATCAACATTTGAGTTGACCATGGCATCTTCCCTTCCCTTTTGGTGAAGAGTAGAATTCACTGATAGGCTTGAAACAGCCTGTGCTCAACATCTTTCTAGCTTGCTGTAGGAAACAAGATAGAGAGCATTATTTACAAGTGTGTCCTTATGTAAAGCTAGCTTACCTCCAGGCTTCTAGATCTGACTCAGACTGTGTCAATCTGGTCCTCTATGTTTTAATTCACCTCTTGGGTGACTCCTGGGTGGCTCAGTTGGTTAAGCATCTACCTTCCACTCAGGTCATAATTTCAAGGTCCTGGGATTGAGCCCTGCACCAGGCTCTCTGCTCAGTGGGGAGTTTGCTTCTCCCCCTCCTTCTCTCCCTCCCTGAGCTCATGCTCTCTCTCTTATTCTCTCTCTCATGCTTTCTCTCTCTCTCTCAAATGAATAAATAAAATCTTTTAAAAATTTACCTCTTGGAACTGACCCACACATCTGCAGGACGCTTCTGCTTCACTGCTCTTATTCTAGTTCTTCATGTGATAATCCCTTAGCCATTACTCTTCCCACCGTAGTGAGTCAAAAACATGTTGTACACATCCTTTTGTTTGGAGCTTTTGGAATCTGCTTTTTGAAACAAGGTATTTATTTTGCCCTCCAACTTCGTTTTAAAATATATGCTTTTATTTAGGCCATCGTTTTTTCACCCTGCTCTAGACTTAAATTGCTCTATTTCTCTATTCATATACCAAGAATTGAAGTGGAAAGATCTCTCTAAGTTTAGAGTATGTCTACTTTAGAATCCAAGTGGACAAGATATTTTTTTATTGGAAAGCATGTCTTTCAGCTTCTAGTTCAGTGTTTTATGCACTACCCCAGTGATGTAATGTTTCATTTATCTAAACTTCTCAAAGCTTCTAATTCTTTGCTGAGTATGATGAAGGACACGGTTTAGAAAATCCTTTTTAGAAGACAATTCTCCTAAAAAAGTCAAGCTTGCAAACTATAGATTTCTATCTGTTGAGGTTTTTAAATTGTTATTAAGCTCATTTAAGTTGCTCATATCATCAAGAAATCAAATTCAGACATTGAGGGCAACAATTTTTTTTCACAATTATATATTTAACAGTTGTTCATTTTTCATAGTCTGATATATACTCTATTGCTACAATTTTATCTTTAGGTAGTTCTGGAATGTTTTGCCCTTCCTTCTATCTTTTTTCTTTTGTGGAAGAATAAACAATTTGGGAAGATGTAAAGAATAATGGGTAAAAAAACACATTTAGAAAATTTCAGCATGAATGGCAGGGAGGGAAATGCAATACACTGTCAACAAACAGTGTTTGCAAAAATGACAAAGCTTTAGTGTTGTCCATTCCAGTAGTTTTCTCACATAACCCTGTACCTAAACTAGGACTTCCTATCTATACCTTCTTTGTTATGTAGCTACTGATCAAAGACAGGATTTGCTCAACTTCTACTCTTATGACACAACAAAATTTTAGTTTTCTGCTCCATGTTGAGTCAAATCTGCCTCCTTGTAACTAATCTACTATTTGACTAAATTTCTTCCTTCTGTTATAAGATTTATTGAGTGCCAACATATATTAGGTTGTATGTTCAGACATATGGATACAAAAATGAATAAAACACAGCCCCTTTTCTGGAAAATCTCACAGTCTAGATGGGGAGACAGACATATAAACAAATAATTAGAGTAGAGGAAGAAGTGCTAATAGAGGGATTCACAATAGCATTATGTGAGTAGAGTTCTTTGAGCTGTTCATCATATGATGTGGTTTTCAGGCCCTTTATCATCATAATAAAAGACTCTTCAAGTAAAGGTTGAAGAGATCTTACAAATTGCCTTCTTATGTGAGGTGACTGTTCTGAAGCATTCAGTTACAGTAAGTATGGCAATAATTAGGACTCGGCTACAAGGTGGTTTTGGATAGAAATAAGTAGTAAAGGTTCAGTCAATCATGAATTATCCATGCACAAATCAGAATACATATTTGAATGTATAAATGTAATTTGTAAACAGTAACGTGATTCATTGGGTCTCAGAATTAAGTCAGTAATGATGTTTGTGTATTCAATAGAAGACATTTCCAAGTTTTAACTTGTATTAAAATTAATTAATGCATCACACATGCTCAGTGTTTTAGAATTTTCAAAATGCTTCTAGTTACATTGATTTCTTTTAATTACAATTACTTCTCTTTATTCTTTGATCTATTATTTCTAGTTCAGAAGTTTACAGGGATTTATATTGTCTGTTTTATTAATTTTGTTTTCCATGTTAAATTGATCTGGAATCATCATATACATTCCATTATTCCTTTCATTTTAAATAGATGGAGGTGAATTAATATTTGGGACCTGAATTCAACGTGACTTTTAGAATGCTGTTTGGTTTATGGTGTGCAGTGCCTTATAAACAAAAAGAAAAAGAAAAAGAAAAAGAAAGAAAAGAAAGGAGTTCCAAATTGTGCAGATGATTCTCTTTTCATAGAGTTTTGTTTTGTACAATGTATTTAACTTGATTTTTGTGGGGTCAGTACTTGGAATTTTATATAAAGTCTTGTGTTTATGTGTATATTATGTGCATTTTCCTGGGAATGTCATCCAGAGGGTTTATCAAACACTCAAGAGAGGCTGTGTACCTATAAATATTTGTACATTTCTGCAGTAGATTCTTCTTGCTAGATATTCATGCAGCCACACCAAATGACAGTATTTCCAAAGCTATCAACATGCTTTATGTTTTATGTCCTTCATTATGCCCTGTCATCTTTGCCATAAATAGCATTATATATTACTTTAAAAATGGATTCTCCCAGAAGGGATTAGGCAATAAAGTTCGTGTGTTTGTGCATCAATTTATGGTTTCAAAATACTTTCAAATGTAATCTATCATTTAATCCTTAAAATTTATGAAAACATCTTATCCCCATTTTACAGAAAAAGGAATAGAGATTCAAATACACAAAGCTCAGAACTCACAGAACATGAACTCAGATCAGCTATTCAGAGAGAAATAGTCTTTCCACATCAAATATTTATCACAATTTTCCTTTCGATCGGTTTCTGTGTTCTTTATTTAAATAGTGTTTAGGCCTATGAACTCAATGAAACCATGCAAACTCTTTTCTCACATGTAAAATGAGGTAATAAACCCAAGCCACATGAAGATAACTTCTAGCTCCCATATTCCATGTGTCTCTGTCAAAGTTTGGCCCAAAGCTTCTTCTCAGAAGAGCAGGTCCATCCATTATGCTTGCATGCCAGTTGAGTTGGCCTTTTTCCCACCAAATGCAGTTATGCTACCAGTCCCAGTTTCTAGGCTGAACAACGCGGATCCTTAATGAGTTTCTTCCTGTTGTGAGGAACCCACCTTGGTTAATCCTACAAAGACAATGCCTTAGCTGGCTTTTGTTAGTCTTTTCTTCACCTAATTCTTGCCTAGAGGAATTATGTTAATCATTGCTTTAATGCTGTTAAACTGGCTATGTTCTAGCTGTTGTTTTAGTTTTCTTGTATATCACATGATATAGAGGTGAATCAGTGTTTAGAGTGTGGTGCTTGGGTGATGTTAAGCCTCAAAACAAAAGATACTTATTTAAGAAACAATATCAAGAATTAACTTGATTAAAGTTCCAGATCCTTAGAAAGTTTGAGTCTAAGTATTATTATTGCCAGATTTGTTTCTGTTTTGGAAGCTGTATATCCTGGTTGAAAGATGATTGAATTGAGGATTCGTGCTATAGGTTTGTTATTGGAGAGCTCACTCATTTGAGCCTTAGCCTTGCCCTTTATCAATGAGAAGTTGAACCACATCATCTCAAGGAGCTATACCAGGTAGAGAATTGACTACTTTTTGAATACTTTAATTAATGATCCTTAATAAGCTACTTTTCCCCATTCTTCTTATATTTTGTAGCATGATTTAATCTTCTGACATTGTCACTTCAGATTTTTAAAGAAGACCTAAAGTTTTATCTGATAATTACATGATTTCAAGTATGTGATAAGTGTCCCCCCCCACCTTTCCCCAGCTTGACCCCTGAAAGTTTTTTCCTGATTTGTTTGACTTTTTAATTCTTCTTTAACTTGGAAATTGGTTGCATTAATGGAAATTGGTTATGTTAATGGAATTTGAAGCCACTGTACAAGCCCAAAACACAGTATGTCAATATCAGCTCATTTTACCGCAGGACTATATATGTAGGTTGGATAGTTTTTCCCAGGCTCAGGAGTGAGTACTTTCTTGATGTAGATCCCTTCATGGATTATGTTCAGCACTCCACACCACCTGATGCAAAACCCACTCCAGAGCTGAAATCACAGGCTAGATTTTTATTATGATGGGATCACCCACTATTGAAATAGGATTTTGCTGTTCCATTTGCAGCCTGCCACCTGATAAATGCTAGATTATGAGTCAGAATAATAAACATAGAGGTGTTGTAGTAGGCCAGAAAGCTTCCCATTGTCTAATGTTACATCTGTCTTTTTAGCGTATTCTCAAAGGAAAACAAAATTTGAATGTGTGCCTGTATACTAACAGTTTCTGGAAATGACAGTGCCTATCTATTTTCTTTTTAAATAAAGGCTTTCTGTAAACGGTTCACATAACCAGTTATTTGGCTTGAAATGGCCTCCCCATGAAAATGCCTGCTTTAATGTCAAGTCAGGGAATAGCGAAGCTTTGCTGGAGTCCCCGTGTCTAGCAGATATACTATAAATTTAATTTCATAGCAAAGTGAAGTCTATTACAGAAAATCAGAAAGAACTACCTTCTCAGCAAGGCCATCTCTCTTTTTTTATTGAGTCCTTTTTGTGTAGCTTTTGCAAGCTTTGTCTGCACCTGTCAATAAAAAGGAGCTCTTTGTTTGAGGACAATACTGACAAATTAACCAGAAAACATATTTCCAGTGGTGGGTGGGGGCAAAAGTTCAGGAGAGGGCCAGGGCTGCTACCTGTTTTATTATACCTGTAATTGAGGATCTCAGTCTTGTTAACAATTTTTATTCTACTCAATTTGAATAGTCTTATTCTCCTGTTGTCTTAAATATTTGTCAGTGAAGCCAGGGCATTTTTATAAATTTTCATGTTGCAGTGTAAGCCAAGGAGAGAGGGTGATGAGGCGGATGTTGAAAGAATCATGATATCTTATAGGAATCCTGAAGTTTCTCAAAGACAGGAAAAAACTTCCAAACCACACTTTAGCTGTTTCTTAATTGGTGTTTACTATTGTAACACATTAATTAAAGATATCCTGGGTACTCTGAAAAATAGCTGGTGACTTTTAAATGGCTGGCTTGGCCAGTGATGACTTTTTTATAAGGTCAATGTAAAATTTTTTTCTTGGGCATTTGAAAAAGAATTACATTCACATGTAATGTGAAAGTGATGACTGATATTATCATTATTAAAACCTTCAGAAATGGGACCCCTGGGTGGCTCAGTGGTTGAGCATCTGCCTTTGGCTCAGGGTGTAGTCCCGCGATCCTGGGATTGAGTCCCATATTGGGCTTCCTGCATGGAGCCTGCTTTTCCCTCTGCCTCTGTCTCTGCCTTTCTCTCTGCGTCTCTCATGAATAAATAAATAAAATCTTAAAGAATAAAAACACAAACCTCTGGAACTGAAGTAGGTTTTTTTTTTTTTAAGATTTATTTTAGAGAAAGAAAGAGAAAGAGAGAGAGCAAGGGGGAGGGGCTAAAGAGAGAGAGAGAGAATTCTCAAGCAGATGCCCTACTGAGTGTGGAGCCTGACATGAA